>NC_064561.1:91888197-94388197 GCF_937001465.1 Orcinus orca | reverse complement strand
ATGGGACCATGAAATTTATATCCTTGCTGTTGGGTAACAGTTGTCTGCCCCATAACTGAAGTACTCTCTGCCTTGAGGAAATGAAGTCCTATTTTGTATTATAAGGATGAATGTGAATCTTCTACTTATGATGTCTTTAACCCATAAAAAATGAATTTTTATTTTGGGAATGGTTAATTCAGAAGTAGTGTGGAAAAATGAATCCTCTGAAAGAGTCAGGTAAATATTTTTTTATTTCTGGGTCAGAAGAAGAGCTTTCAGGCAACATTATAATAATACTCTGTTAACTTCATTCCTTGAACATGGACTTTTGATTTTAATATTATTAAATAATTCAAGAACAAATTCTGCAAAAGTTTTACAAAGTATTTTTCCTGCCTCATAAATGAGAAATATAGAACTCAGTGAAGACATCAAATTAACATACAGGTAGAGGCCTAGGTCATAGCTGTAGATTGCACCAGTCATGGAAACAGAAGGTTAACTTGGTTTTCTTGTTTTAGTCACTGTCTTTGGTCCCATCTCAAGTGTGTAGCTCCTGAATAAGGAGTGCTCACAAAAAATCCAGCTTACTCACTTTGGGTAAGATTCAGAGTTTCTCAATGGAAACAACAGGAACACTAGTTTCATTTGGGCAGGACAGTTCTTTGTAGGTGTTTAGCATCACTGGCTATATTATAGCAGTTCAGGCTGCTATAACAGAATACCACAGATTGGGTGGCTTAAAGAAAAAACATTTGTTTCCCACAGTTCCGGAAGTTAAAAGTCCCAGAACAGAATGCCAGCATGGTCAGATTCTTAGTGAGGGCTCTATCCTAGGTTTTAGACTACAGTCTTCTTGCCGTGTCCTTACAAGGGAGAGAGAGCAAGCTCTGGTCTCTTCATCTTCTTATAAGGGCACTAATCCCATCACGAGGTCTCCACCCTCAAAACTTCATCTAAATCTGCTTACTTCAAAAGGCTTCACCTCCAAATACCATCACACTGGGGATTAGGGCTTCAACATATGAATTCTGGGGGGACATAAACATTCAGTCCATACCACTAACCTCAATACAGTACACTGAATGCCATAGGAGGCCAATACATTGCGACTACAAAAAAGAAAAAATTCTTTCACACAGTTTCCAATGCATCTAAGCGCAACTGTCCCCTTAATGTGTCTATTCTCACCTTCTCTCTCTGTCTCTTTGTCTCTGTCTCTCTCTCTCCCCCTCTCTCTAACTTTCAACCTCTCTCCCTTCCTCCTTCCTTCTCTCCCTTCCTATCTTTATTTTGTAAATTCCAGAGAATCATCACCATCCAAAGATCTAAAGAAATGGAACCACCATTGCAATATATGCAGTGTTGGACATACTAACAATTCTTACTAACTTTTTTGCCTACTTTAAAGAAAAATTTCAGTAACCACCAGAGGTTTCAAAATGTTCTCTTGACCTAGGACAAGAATACACTTTCTCATTCCAGTGTTCCAGTTTATCTTTCTGCCTTTTGTAAATGTAATTTAAGGCCCCTTTGCAATATCCTCTTTATTTTTGGCTCATGAAAGTAGTGTGAAATAATTCTAATGCATTTTACATGCCATATATTTAATATTAATCTTCTGTGATTTCTGACCTCAGTGTTTCCTCCCAATTATTTATTTTGCTTAAAGTTTACAGAGTCTGCTCTGCTTATTTTTTTCGAGGAAATGGTTCCCTACATTTCATCAATCCATAAAATTTTGCTGGAATGTCAGGGCTCTCCCTATTATGTTATAAACAGTTGATGGATTAAATAGATAACTATCAATACTTATCTGTGCTCAGGACACACAAAAATAGTCAAAACTCAGATTTTATTAATAGAACGTTCCACGTGTTTTTAAAGATACATATAAGTTGCATGATTTTAGTGGCAAATGATGACCACCAAGAAAATGAATAGTATATATACATAATTTGGAATGTAGACAAGGAAGATTCACATTTAACTGTCCTTTGTTTTCTTTATGTCTCAGTATATGTTGAACCGAAAGTACAGTAGTCCCCCTTATCTGAGGTTTTGCCTTCCTTAGTTTCAGTTACCCGCAGTCAACCATGGTCCAATAATATTAAGTGGAAAATTCCAGGAATAAACAATTTATAGTTTTAAATTGCACGCCATTCTGAGTAGCGTGATGAAATCTTGCACCGTCTGGCTCCATCCCGCACCTGACATGAATCATCCCTTTGTCTAGCATATCCCACTAGTCATTTAGTTGCCATCTAGGTTATCAGATCGACTGTCACAGTATTGTGTGCTTGTATTCAGGTAACCCTTATTTTACTTAGTGATGGCCCCCTTTAAAGCACAAGAGTAGTGTTACTGGCAATTCGGATATGCCAAAGAGAGCCAAAAAGTGCCTCCTTTAAGTGAAAAGTTCAAAGTTCTTGGGTTAATAAGAAAGAAAAAAAAATCATGTGCTGAGGTTAGTAAGATCTACTAAGATCTATGGTAAGAATGAATCTTCTATGCATGAAATTGTGAAGAGGGAAAAAGAAATCCATGCTAGTTTTGCTGTAACCCCTGAAACTGCAGAAGTTATGGCCGCAGTGCATGATAAATGCTTAAGATGGAAAAGGCATTAAATTTTTACAACAAGATATTTTGAGAGAGGTAAAGGGATTAAAGAAACAGAATAGAGTTTCTACACACCAAAAAAAAAAAAAAAAAAGATATGAGAGAGAGATAGACACCACGTTCACATAACTTTTATTACAGTATATTGTTATAATTATCCTATTTTATTGTTAGGTATTGTTATTAATCTCTTACTTTGCCTAATTTGTACATTAAATTTTATCATAAATACGTATGTATAGTAAAAGCAGAGTATATATAGGGTTCAGTACTATTTACGGTTTCAGGCATCTGCTGGGAATATTGGAATGTATCCCCTGCAAATAAGAGGCGGGGGGTGCACTGTATAACTTTCAGCTCTAATTTTGATACAGCAGACCTGCAAGTTGGAGATTATTGCATTGGCATCTCTGTAGTGATCAATTTTCTTCAGATTTATTTTGTGTTACTTAAAAGACTTTCTTTGCATGTTTAGGATCCATCTTGATTTTTAAGATAAAATCATACATCATATCACACCATTTCCCCCCTTAACCCTCCAGTGTCTCCCCATCACAGCCACCCTCTATGCACGGCCCTCAGAGTCCTGCCTGGAAAGGCCTTCTGCTGACCTCATGATCCTCTTTCCATGGGCCTTCATTCACAGCATTCCAATGACCTTCTGTTTCACCAACATGAGAAGCTCCAGAGAATTTTGAGCTCTTGTTTGAAAGTAGAATATAAATTACCGGGTGTTTTGAACCTCTTTCTACTATGTCCTGCACTCAGAATGGTTCATGGTGTATATTGGGCATTCCATAAATATTTGTTGGATGACTTGACTGACCAAAGATTGTTTATTGCTTCATTCATTTATTCATTCATTTATTCATTCATGCATTTACTCACCACCTAACCAAACAACTAAAACTATTTATTGAGCATATATTTAGACCCTAACACTATACACTCAATAAGAGAGCACATGGCACGTGTGTGCCAAGAGTTTACGTTCTTTAGTTTACCATTTGCTAACTGCAAAATACCCAGTGTATTCATTTTCTATTTCTAACAAATTACCACAAATTTAGCAACTCAGAACAACTAATTATCTCTCAGATCTGTAGGTCTAAGTCCAGGGGGCTCTACTGGGTTCTCTGCTTAGTGTCTCACAAAGTGGAAACTAAGCTGTTAGTTGTCCCGGGTAATTATCTGGAAATTCTAGGAAAGAATCTGCTTCCAAACTCATTGAGCTTCCAAGCTCCTTTGCCAAATTCACATCCATGTGGTTGTGTGACCAACATCCCCGTTCCCTCACTGCTTGTCAGCCAGGGACTGCTTTCAGCTCCTAAGGACTGCCTCATTCCTTGGCATATGCCTCCCTCCAACTTCAAAGCTAAATTGTTTCAAATCCCTGACTTCCTTTTCTGCTGCCAGCCAGAGAAAACTCTCTGCTTTTCAAGGGTACATTTGATTTGATTAAACCTGTCTGAATAACCTCCTTATTGTCATGTAAATTAATATAATCCTAGGAGTGCTGCCTTATCTATTCGTAGATTCCACCCACACTCAGAAGGGAGAGCATTTAATATAAGAGCTAAGTTCACATAGGGATCATTCATAGAATTCTGCCTATTACACCCAGACCAACCTACTCTTACCAATCAAGGTGTGATGCATTCGTTTTCTAACATAATGTATTCGCTCTAATCAACTCGAAATGTGGATTCTATGGGAAAGTAAATTAGGAATCCAAAGTTCAACATTCAAGGATAAACTTGAATGTCATTGGTTTTCAGGCCTTTCAATGACTCATTCACTGACAAGTATTTTGGTTTGTTTTTTAATGTGTAGCACTTAATTTGTGTTCTCATGCTCTTCTATTATTCTCTCCTGGAGGTTTTTTTTTTTTTTTTTCTCATATGTTAGGAAATCAATTCTGCTACTTCAGAGTATTAACCACAACAAGTATTTTCAGAGGTTTTCAAAACTACTTGCCATATCTTAAAAAAGAAGCTGAAACACAGATCAGTGATCAAAAAGAAGGAATGATGGCATGTGGCTGAGGCTATGTGTGGCATCTTGGCACAAAAAAAAAAAAAGCAATATACTTACATACATTTGTTTTTTTATGTTTCTCTCTAACTTATTTTTTTGCTTAACAATATGCCTTGGAAATTTTTTCCATTTATGTATTAGTTTTCTATTGCTGCATCACAAATTACCACAAACTTGAACACTTAAAATAACACTATATATTATCTTACAATTTTGTAGGTCAAAAGTTAGGCATGGCATGACTAGATTCTCACAATTCCAAAATTAAGGCATCATGAGGGCTGCACTTCTCTCTGGAGGCTCTGGAGAAAAATCCGCTTCCAAGCTCATTCAGTTCCTTGGAGGAATTCAGTTCCTTGTAGTTGCCTTGATACTTGGCCTTCTCCATCTTCTCACCCGCAATGGCACATCAAATCCTTCTGATGCTTTGAATCTATTTCACTGACTCTTCTGTCTTCCTCTTCTGCTTTTAAAGGCTCATACAGTTACATTGGGCCCATCTGGATAATCCAGGATAATCTCTGTATTTAAAGGCAACAGTAATTCGTAATCCTAACTACACATGCAAAGTCTCTTTGCCATGTTACCTGGCATGTTCACAGTCCCAGAATTGGAGAATGGAGTCTTCTTTGGGACCATAATTCTGTCTACAATATTTTAATACATATGGATCTTTTTCATTCTTTTAGTTGCTATGTGGTTTTTCATACTGTGAGCTCTGTAATTTATCCAGTTCCTACATGGTTATTAAACTTTTTTCCAATTTTAAAAATTATACATAATATAGTAATAAATATCCTTGAGGCATATTATGCACAAGTGAAAATATTTCCTTAAGATACATTCCAAGAAGTGGCTTCTATTAGACAATTAATATATTCATTTTACATTCTTTCATGGATGTGGCTAAATTTCAAGGCTTTACCAATCTACAATATTGCTAATAGTTGGAATCTTCCTCTTTAACAGCATGTGCATCTGACCAATCCTCATCATTATATTCTTTTCTCTATTCTTTGCTCTGTTTTTCGGTGATTTATATGTGTTTGTATGTGTTTTTCTCTTGGTATGTAGGAGCTCTCTATATATTCAAATATCTTGATCATATATGTATAATCTTATATATATCTTTATGTATAATCCATATCATATAGACAGATGGATAGTAGAGTAAATGTTTTCTCCTAGTTTTGCTTTGTTTATGTTGTCTTGCATAATTTTATCGTAGGGGATCAAATTTGTAAGGTTTTTTTTCATCAGTTCTAAGATTTTATATTTTTTATATCTTTCTTAGGAAGTCCTATCATGTTTTCTCTCCCTCTCTTTCTTTCTTTCTCTACATATACTTAAAATCTCATGTAATTACTCTTAAAATACTTTTGCGGTCATTTTGTTTTGTTCTTGTCCTTTTCTTAGTTTAATAGCTCCTTAACCCACACTTACTATTGATCTGTCTTTGTTAGTTTAATCCACATTTGTTTGTTTGATAGCTCTTTACATGGAAATATTATTATTGTTTGTTATTTTAGTGAACTTGTGTGTGCATTTATATTTTTAGTTCTCTGGTGGTTCCTTTTATAACTTTAAACAATATCGTTCAACCTCTATTTTATATTTTATTAAACTTAGGCACTATATATTTTCTCTCCATTGGGAAAAATAAGGAAATTAATATACATTCACTTCCTTCCATTGACGTCCACCTTCAAATTCTCTCTTGTCATGTCTCTGTTTTATACTGGTAAGGTTTACATCATTTATAATCTGCATCTTACTTGTTTGGGTTCTACCTTTAAATGGACTTGATGCCCATTACCAGCGCTTTACCACAGTTTTTTCTCTTTATTTCTTAATTGGCTGGATTTATTCAAGTAGCTGAGGGTTTTTTGTTTATTTGTTTCGCTTTGGGTTTGTTTGTTTTTTCTGTTCCCAGAAGGGTATAGCAACAATATATTCCCCAAGTTCTTTCCTGACTTTTATGGTCACTTTAAATTTGCAGGACATTTTGTAACATTTGTGGGACACTTGGTCCTAACCTCAGCAGTCTGTACCCATTCGTCTGTAATCTCCTGGCACTGAAAGCTGTCTTGCAGAAATCTGACATCAACTTGATACTTCCCTTCTTAGAGATGATCTGCTTTTTTCTGCTTAGAGGTCTATGAATCCCTTCTTTATCCTTGAAGTTCAATTACTTAAGCAGGTACGTGTCAGTTTTCACAGCTCTTTTCCTATTCGGAAAGCAGCAATAGCATTTCCCCCATTTTACAGTTGTGCACAAACAAGCTTTGAGAGGCTGTTCAAACAGTGGAACCAAAGCTGTTAAAACTCCCAGTCTAGGCTTGACCACATTGCCAGGCATCTGTGCAAGTCTTCCTTATTGGCCTTTGGGATTCTGGGTCTTTTAAGTTTCAATCTGTACAGAAGTCCATTAAGTTAAACAGTCTTGTAGGCTTTTGATAATTTTCTGTGCTTTTCTCTTCCTGAGAGATATAAATTTAGAATTTTAACAAATCTACTTTCTTCCCTGCACTCTCATGGCGTTTTCTACCACTGTAATACAGCACTAACCACACTGTATTATGGTTAGCTGTACATGGTCCTGTCTCCTGGAATAGGCAGGAATAATGACTTATCTATCTGTGTCTGTCATCCTTTTCCTCTGCCCTTTACCACCTTTCCCCACACCCCACATATGCCTTTGTATTCATGGCACAAACAGGTACAATATATATTCATTGACTTGAATCCAGTTATTTACAAAAACTTGTTTAGGATACCAGCATTTTGAGTGCAGGGAATATTTTAGAACTGGCCTCGTATCCTTCATTTTTACTTTTTATTTTTTTCTTATTGATTAATTTATTGATTCATAGATATTTATTTGCCCATAAAACTCTTATGAAAAGCAACTTTGCCAGTAGCACTTATTGTAAAACAAAAATAGCTTCAAGATCATTTCATTTTTAAAAGATAATAGGACTTCAAACACATTTAATAATTCAAGACACTTAAATCACATTACTTTCAAAAACGATAATGCTAACCCAACTCTACAGGAGAGCACATTTCATGGAATATAATGTCTTAAAATCTAAATAAATATACATAGCGTATTTATCTGTGTTTTGGAAAAGATATCTAATTTTGTAGCACTTCACATGATGATAGATATAGAGGAAAATCCATGTTGAAAAACATAATTTCTCACACATACACTTTGCATTCTACTCTTGGATTCTACTTCTCAAAATTTAACCTTAAAACACTTAGATTTCTATGAATAATATGTTGAATGCGCCATAGGTTCTGACTATCTGTGAGATTTATTCTTTGAAATGTTCCGTTGAATGTTGGAACCTATCTAGAACCCCAGTATCTAACTTTTAAATTACCATCCTGACTTTTGCCTGTGAAATTATTGTTACAGAAGCTTAGCCACACTCAAGTCTTAATGGCTCTTGATCCTGCAGAATTCCAGAAATGCCATCTTATTGTTAGTGGAATTTCACTGAGGAAGAGCTTTGTTAACACTGATTCACATCGATCATACCTTCTATTTATATATAATGGGCCATTTAGTGAAGGAACTAAATGCTTATGCTCTACTCTGCTAGAAAACTGAAAGAAGAAAGAATCTTGAGAGGAATATACAGTTGAACACATGTGACTAAGACCTAATAATAACTATCTCAATAGTAATAGTACCAGCCATCACTACCATGTGTTATCAAGCACTTATTGTGGACCAAGCTTTTGCTAAAAGCTTTATGTAAATTATTTCACTTAATCTTCAAAGGCTATCAGTCTCTTTACATTAATTTCACAGATAAGGAAACTGAGATTCAGAAAGGTTAGGTAACTTTTTTAAGATCACATAGCTGGTTTGTGGCAGAATCAAGATTAGAACACAAAATAAACTTGACTTCAGAGTTTATGCTCTTAATCCCTCTGCCATCTGCCTTCTTCTACCATATTATGTTATAGACGATGTTGGGCCCAAAGCCAGAGACACAGATGAGCAGACAGAGAGGCCTAAGCACGGAAGGAGTTCAAGGGCTAACACTCAAATGTGACAAGTGAGATACATCTCTTTTAAAGATCACATAGCGGGGGGTGGGGGGGGAGTCACACCTTTTTAAAAGACACAGGTGCATTGCAGCAGGTGTGCCTGTTTATGTTTGCCTTTGCTTTCTTACTCTTGGATTCAGTTCTTGAAAACTGCTTATTTGAGATAATGAGAGAGAAGCACTTTACATGCTTAATTAAAAAATTAAGTCTGTCTCAAACAAATTAGGAATATGTGCAAATGCATATTTCATTCTTTTTTGGACAAGAGTAGGTGGGAATAATGATAGCTCCACAGATGTAACTCTTCCACGTGCAATCAGCTCTGTCACTTTGTCTATATCCAGAATGATGGTAGTGTCAAAAGTTGAACATCCCTTGATGTGAGTCAATAGTAAGAAATTGGAGAGGAGACTTAAATTCGTCATAGCCAAATTCAGTGTCCATGTAATTATTGTATTTCTTCACAAGTAGTTGCCCTTTAACACAAGTTTTAGGGGGTCATAAATATTAGTGCAGCACTCATGGGCTGATTATTCAGACTGGTCTTACCAGGCATGCTGATGATGAGGCTGACTCTCAAATAGCAGTGCCCTATGTTTTCAAAATGAAAGCATCTACCTGCTCTTCCTTTGACATTTTGTAGATAATCCTTGTTTTCCTCAAAGTTAAGTCAAACAATAGATAGACTAAGAGAGCTCAGCTTGGCTGAATTCAGAACTTTCTTCATTCATTCATCCAACTTTTCTTAAATATCGGGAATGATGGGTAGGCTAAAAGGAATTAGCATGGTTTGTTATGACAATATAACCAACACATATGTACAAATATGATTCTTTTTGCATTGTAGAGTTTATTAAATAGCTTATTATATTTGCATATGATTAAAATCTTATTCTCCATGAGTACCAGAAACCACATTTATATTCATATGGAATTTTCATGGAATGGAAATTGAGATGCATTGATTTGATTTTGGTTTTGAGATGCAGTGTATTGATACACCCTGAGAAAACCATAATTCAAAGAGTCATGTACCACAATGTTCATTGCAGCTCTATTCACAATAGCCAGGATATGGAAGCAACCTAAGTGTCTATCAACAGATGAATGGATAAAGAAGATGTGGCACATATATACAATGGAATATTACTCAGCCATAAAAAGAAACGAAATTGAGTTATTTGTAGTGAGGTGGATGGACCTAGAGTCTGTCATACAGAGTGAAGTAAGTCAGAAAGAGAAAAACAAATACCGTATGCTAACACATATATATGGAATCTAAAAAAAAAAAAGTTCTGGAGATGCATTGATTTGATTTTGGTTTTGATATTAGATTTCTACCTTAATATCACTTCAGGAATTTTAACACTGAGCCTCATCATGTGAATTCTAAAGAAATGTCATTTAACAATTAAAAACATTAAATAAATACAATGTCATTTAACCTGAATTGACAATACCAGCAAATTAAAGAATGTGGTGTTTAATGGAATGATAAAACTTTTTGTATTTGTAAACCCTGAATTACTGAAATTACCAAAAAAAATCTTATATTCATATATGAAGTACTTGAAATCCATAACAAATTACTTTTATGTATTCTAATTTAGAGTAAAAAGAAGAAATAAGAATTAGAGCAGAAATCAGTGAAATTGAAAAGAGGAAATCAGTAGGAAAAAAAAAAATCAATGAAACCAAAAACTGGTTCTTTGAAAAGAGTAATGAAATCAATAGCCTCTAGCCAGGATAACTAAAAAAAAGTAATAAGAGACTGGGGACACAAATTACTAATATCAGAAGTGAAAGTCGGGACATCACCACAAAGCCATCAACATTAAAAGGATACTAAAAAATACTATGCCAGCAAAGTTGATAACCTAGATGAAAAGGACCAATTCCTTGAAAGACACAATTTGCCAAAACTCAAGCAAGAAGTAAACAATCTGACTGGACCCATATCTATTAAAGAAATTGGATAAATAATTAGTAACCTTACAAAAGAGAAAGCACCATGCCCATTTGGGCTCACTGGTAAATTCTACCTAACATTTAAGGAAGAAATTTTTACCAATTCTCTACAATATCTTTCAGAGGATAGAATCAAAGGAAATACCTCCTAACTCATTCTATGAGGCCCACATTACCCTAACACCAAAACCAGACAGACACTACAAGAAAAGAAAACTGCAAACCAATGCCTCTTATGAATGTAGATGCAAAAATCCTCAACAAAATATTAGCAAATTAAATCTAACAATGTATAAAAAGAATTATACACCAAGAAAAAGTGGGATTTATTCTAGGTATGCAAGCCTGATTCAACATTTGAAAATCAATTAATGTACTCCATTACATCAACAGGCTAAATCATATTAACAGGTGCAGAAAAAAAATATGACAAAATCCAATACCCATTCTTGATAAAAACTCCCCGAAAACTAGGAATAGAAGGGAAGTTCTTCAACTTGATAAAGGATATCTACAGAAAACTCACAGATAACATCATGCTTAATGGTGAGAAACTCAAAGCTTTCCCTCTAAGATTAGGGACAAGTCAAAGATGTCCCGGCTCAGCATTGCACTGAAAGTTCTAGCTAATGCAATAAGACAAGAAGTGGAAATAAAACATATGTAGGTTGGAAAGCAAGGAAGAAACCATCTTTGTTCATAGATGACATGATTGTCTATTCAGAAAATCTAAAAGAATCAACAAAACTTGAAGTACTTTTTTAAAAAAGATTTTATTTTTTAGAGCAGGTTTAGGTTCACAGCAAAACTGAGGTGAAAGTACAGAGAGTTCCCATATGCTCCCTACCCCCACAGATGCACAGCCTCCCCGTTATCAACATCCCCCACCAGAATTGTACATTTGTTACAACTGATGAACCTAAATTGACACATCATAATCACTCAAAGTCCATAGTTTACATTGCAGTTCACTCTCAGTGTTCTACATTCTGTAGGTTTAGGCAAATGTATAATGACACATATCCATTATTATAGCACCATACAGAGCATCTTCACTGCCCTGAACCCTCTGTGCTCCACCTGTTAGTCCCTTTGTACCCATGGATTGAATCTAAGGAAAATAGTATAGGTAAAATGATACTTCCACCACTAGTAAATAGACCATTCTTAGAAATATGTACTTAATAGACTTTTATGACGTACACATATATAAATAGAAAAATGAATTTCCAACCTGCTGCAAGCACCCATGTTGCCCCACTCTGACTTTGTACACCAAGAGACTTGTACCAAAATCAGAAACAAGAATTAGAGTCTGACTGTTCTTCCTGACCTCTTCACCTATCAACTACTCTAAACTGACACCACAGGTTTCCCTACCCAGTGACATTCATAATTATCCTCTCTGTAAAACATCCTACTCTCTTTCCCCATGACATTGCCACTCCAGCAAGCATTTTCCAGCAAAGCTTTGCTTTATCCAGACACTTCAAGCCACACCCATAATCTAAATAATGGTGCTCACGTAGGAACCTTACTGCAGGGACAGCAGCGGGCCCAGTCCTCTTCAGGCTCACTACTGGAGTCCAGTGCGGCTCTTTCATTTACAAATGGAGGCCTTTTGGCTTGGTCACTCTTTGCTAATGAGTTATTATGGCTGGACAACTCAGTTCCATTTTATTACAATGCCGCATACAATTTATGAATGTTTTAGACATGAAGGAAACTGAAGAGAAAACTAACAGGTGAATTTTCAAGTGTCTTTCGCCAAACTCCCCTGACGCTTATGTTGTATTGAATATTCAGATCAACTTCAAAGGATGTGAAGAAATTAATTCAGCCATAACTATCAACTTAATGCTACTACAGAAGAAAAAAAATAATGTAATTATTCAAAATGTCATTTTGTAGATGAAACCCTTTTGCCTGATTTTTTTTTTTTTTTTTTTTTTTTGTCTGCGTTGCGTTGCTGCTCATGGGCTTTCTTTAGTTGCATGGAGCGGGGGCTACTCTTCGTTGTGGTGCGCAGGCTTCTCATTGCGGTGGCGTCCCTTGTTGCGGAGCATGGGCTCTGGGTGCACGGGCTTCAGTAGTTGTGGCTCGCGGGTTCTAGAGCTCAGGCTCAGTAGTTGTGGCGCACGGGCTTCGTTGCTCCGCGGCATGTGGGATCTTCCCAGACCAGGGCTCAAACCCGTGTCCCCTGCATTGGCAGGCAGATTCTTAACCACTCTGCCACCAGGGAAGCCCCTTTTTGCATGCTCTTACAGTTAAAATATTCTTACTGGATTTTGGCTTTTCTCAAAGTGATGCTGCAAATCTCATCTATCTAACTGATACTCACTGAGCACCTCTGAGGTGACTTAAGTATTATTATCCAGTAAGTATGGTATATGTTTCACAAACATATAAACGCTGAGCCTTACTTCAGCTAAATGTATCGGAGCAATGTTGCTGTGGAATCACTACAGTGTAAGCACAAGAATTTAAACTTCTGACATTAATAATGGCAAATGAATAAAAGGTGCAGATTACCATCATTCTTGAATATGTAACTACAAGTTAGTGACTAAAAAGTAGAATAACATACATGTCTATAGGAAAATTTATTTATTGATCATTCAAAAGTATTTATTGAGTGCATGTTTAGTGAAGGCATTGTAGAGGAAACTCGGTACCTGAGGAACCAGGTAAAAATTTCCTTGTCTTCATGGAGTTTTCAGTCTAGTGAGGGAGACATCCTTAACATAAAGCTTGCAAAGAAACAGATATGCTATAAAGAAAAATAGGAAGCATCAATGAGAGGACATATGAGTGTGCATATAAGAGAACATGTTAATTTGGAAGGGCAGGTACAACCTCCCTGAGGATTGACATTATAGTCGAGTACTGAGGATGAGGAGGGCTGGGCTAGTCTGGTGATATTTCTATGATGAAAGAGGGAATAGCAGGAGAGAGGTGGAAAAAAGGCAGTACTGATGGGGCAATGCCTCTGAGTAGGGAGGGGCCATGGGATAGGATCCAAAGCTGCATCCAGGGATAGCTCCTGAAGAACCACCAAAGCTCCAGGAGAATGGAGCACAAGCAAAACAACACGCTTTGAAATGCAGCTCTTTATCAATGACAGATACTGTATATCACGGAAATTCTTTGTTTTACAATTGGGAAAAACATAGTAAGAATGTTTCAAATCCTAATTGACACAAACTTTGTTCCTTTTCTAACTTCTAAACATTCTTACCATAAACTATGAACATATATATAGCAATTTCAGTCTTCGTTTTACTTAGACCTGTTTCGAAGGGGAAGACCAATATATAACACATCCTATCTCTCTGTACTTTATATTGCATCTTCTTGGGAAGAGAAGTTGTGGCAAATTAAATGAAAAATGCATACAAAATAAAACTATTAAAGTGGTAAAAAGAATTTTTAAAAAAGCAGGGAGAGGGAGAAGTAAATAATCCAAATTAGGCTAGTTATTGTAATTGAAACCTTTTTCTCACTGAGTTTTTTGGCAGCCAAGACAAAAGAAGAAAATGTGATGAAATAAAAAGCAAGTATTTTCTGATCAAAGTATCCTTTGATACTTTAGAAAAGAGCAAGTTTTCCAAATCTCAAAGGATTTCTAAATGTAATTTATTCTGTAAGAGATGTGAAACAACAATGGTAGAGTCCTAATAACTGCTGTTTATAAAGTAGAATATCTACTACGTGCTAAGGCCTTCCATGCCCCATCTCCGATTCTCACTACAGCCTGCAAAGTGGACCTTGCAGATGAGAAAACTGAGATTTAGAGGGTGGGCAAATTGTTTAAGGTCGCACAGGTAATAAATGGTATACTTGGGGTAAATTGCCCCAAAGCAGCTCTCATAATGTTTTTCCTTAATAACCATTTCAAAAACAATATCACAAAACCTTATTATGCTTTATTTCTTATATTAACCCTTGATCAAAACCAAGAGCATAATATTGAAACAGAACTCGGCAAAGATATGCCTTTGGCACCAAAACGTTAAATTTATTATTATAAAATCCTTAAAAAGTATTTGTTTCCTATCTTGATTAATCTGCAGATAGAATTCTACTTGTCATTTAATGCTTTTTTTTTCCTAAAAAGAGAATGCACTTTTCAAAAATTGAGCCAGTAAATTAGTTGTGCTTCTCTGCCTCTGACGCTTTCTTTTCCTCCTCCTTCTCCTTCTTTTTATTCCACAAAGTTTTAATTAAATTCATACACACCTGGTTGTTTGCTCTTCCAATTTCTTTATTAAAGGTTACCATTAGTCAAGATAACCTTTAGTAATTAGCTGCTACAATTGTTGTCAGATTTATTATTTATTATTTATTTATTAATTATTTCTCCCTATTAAATTGTTTGATTCATATAGAAGATTTTATAGATCTTTTCCCAAACTGATGTTTAGGTTTTCAACCTGTTTCCTTGCTTGTCCTCAATTTACTTTAATTAAGATTACTTTTAACACTTGGTTTATTCTAGAATATCCAATAATCTCATTTCTTAGTATTTCTAATCCTTTTGTCTACTTATGTTGAATCCCCATAATCTGTAGCTAAAATGACAATACTTTGATAAGGTCTATTTCTCTGTGATTAGATATTCCTTAATCAGTTCTATATCATTCATATGATATAAAATGTCTTTACACATTTTCCTATGAGTACCCAATTTTGAGGAGCATTTTTCCCCGTAATATTGTTTTCTTCTTCACTTCTCCATGTGCAGTGATCTCAACGTGTCAAAATAAGATTAGCATTTGATGAGATTATGTATTTTATTTAAAACCTATTTTGAAAATAAGGGGAAGTGTGCCTATTATTCAGCTCTTAAAAGCTACTCTTTTTATGTCTTCAGATGCTGTAAGACAAGTTTTCAAAGTATATTTTAGGGATTCCTGGAGGGTCCCTGAGACCCCTTTCAGGGTCTGTGAGGTCAAAACTATTTCATCATAATATGAAAGCATTTCTCCTTACTTATCAAAGTACCGTGGAATTTTCCAGAGTCTACATGATATGTGATTTTACAATAGAGAATGCAGCAGATATGAGAATCCAGCTGTTTTCCATTAAACCAGACATTAAAGAAATTTGTAAAACTTTAAAACAATGGCATAGTACTCTCTAATTTTTTGTCTTAGAAAATAGTTATTTATGTTTTAAAATGTATATGTTAACATCATGAGTTTATTGTTTTATTTTTAAATAAATTAATAAGTGATTTCTAAATTTCTCAGTTTTAACTCCTTACACAGTAACTAAATGTTAGGCATAACTCACATAAACAAGAGCTCTTTGAAGTTCTTAATATATTTTTTTTAACTTTCTAGAAGTCCTGAGACCAAAAAGTTTGAGAATTGGTGCTCTGGAAGTGTTGCTGCTTCTAATGATTGTATCTCCTTGGGGAAGACAAAAAATCATATACTCCATGTTTTCCTTCTTCCTGGCTTCCTGACTTGAGATAACGTAAAAGTCAAAAATACTAACTGTTGATGAAAGGCAATCAGTGGGTCTAAGCAAAAATAAAATTGCCATTTTGCCAGTAAAATACACTTAAATGCCTCCTCCCATATGTGCACGTGATTATATTATGACTTTTAATAATCTATTATTTTCTCTGAAACTTTTCTTCTGTTATCTGGTCTAGTTCTCCTTTATGGAGTGCCAAATGGTGTTTTGTTTTTGTTTGTTTTGTCTTGCTTTCTTTAGATTTGGACTTAGAACACATGACCACCATTTCTGTTTAAGAAAGCCAGAACAACATTTAATGAGAATCTTTACATAATTAGTACTTGCTAAACCAACACTTGTCAGTCATCTCATTTGCTGTTGTTATTGTGTTGCTATTTTCAGTGTCATTTTCTTCCCAAAGCAGTGGAGCTTCTAAATTGGGTTAGATTAGGGAGGAAAATCAATATTTTCTATTGATCCCAAACTATGCAATTCTTAGGTATGCTCCAAAGCTATTATATGAGATACTCACATCTTTGCCTTTCAAACGCTGCATATACGAGATATAGTATCTTCCTCCTTAGGGATATGGTGGTTTTTTTCCATGGTATCATTCGAGGCTGAGTGGGGTCCTCTGTCATTCTCTCGTATCTCCTCCCACTCTCTTATTACCTTCCCTCTCTTCCATTATTCTCCCCTCTTCTCCTTCGTTTTTATTTTCCTCTCATCCCCACCCTACAAAATCAAGAAATAAGTATTTCTTGAGCACCTGCTTGGGAATCATGACATGGGCAAAGGTATGGACTCTGCTGCCAGATGCCCAGGTCTGAATCTTGACACCACAATCTCTAGTTGTGACATTGTACAGATCTCTTAGCCTCTCTATGCCTCAATTTTCTCACTTCTAGAACAAGAATTATATGATTTACATCACAGAGCTGCTGCTAAGATTAAATAAACTAAGAGATCTAAGGTGTTTATAATAGTGCTTGGAATATAGTAAGTGCTTAGGACATGAATGGTATTATTATCTACCTGATAATGATCTAGTATAAAGAGGGAGCTAGACCTGGTTAGACATGAACAAAAGCAACTTTATGTTTTTCTCACTGTTGTCCTGACACATTAACCCTGTGAATCCATTCTTCTCCTCAATGAATAAAATTTCAGGCCATGCCCATAGTTTTTCTTGTCCCTCTTGCGTAAGGAAAAGACCAAAATTTTATTTTTTACTTTTTTTATTAAAGTATAGTTGATTTATAATGTTGTGTTTCTGCTGTCCAGCAAAGTGATTCAGTTATACATATATACATTCTTTTTTATATTCTTTTCCATTATTGTTTATCTCAGGATATTGAATATAGTTCCCTGCGCTATACAGTAGGACCTTGTTGTTTATCCATTCTATATGTAATAGTTTGCATTTGCTAAGCCCAAATTCCCAGTCCATCTCTCCCCAACCCCTGCCTTGGCAACTACAAGTCTGTTCTCTATGTCTGTGAGTCTGTTCCTGTTTCACAGATAAGTTCACTTGTGTCATATTTTAGATTCTACATATAAGTGATATCATATGGTATTTGTATTTCTCTTTCTGAATTACTTCACTTAGTATGATAATCTCTAGTAGCATCCATGTTGCTGCAAATGGCATTATTTCGTTCTTTTTTATGGCTGAGTAGTATTCCATTGTATATATGTACCATATCTTCTTTATCCATTCCTCTGTCGATGGACCTTTAGGCTGTCTCCATGCCTTGGCTATTGTGAATAGTACTGCTATGAACATAGGGGTACATGTATCTTTTTGAATTAGAGTTTTGTCCAGATATATGCCCAGGAATAGATTGCGGATCATATGGTAATTCTATTTTTAGTTTTTTGAGGAACCTTCATACTGTTTTCCATAGAGGCTGTACCAACTTAACATTCCCACCAACAGTGTAGGAGGGTTCCCTTCTCTCCACACTCTCTCCAGCATTTGTTATTTGTAGACTTTTTAATGATGGCCATTCTGACTGGTGTGAGGTGGCACCTCATGGTAGTTTTGATTTGCATTTCTCTAATAATTAGCAATGTTGAGCATCTTTTCATGACAAGACCAACATTTAAGACTCATCCAGTTTTAAACTTCTTCCCTTCCCCACCTTGGGATCTGTAATTTATAAACATAGGGGGTAGGAATTCTTGTTAGTTTCTTCTTTTTTTCTTGCTCTTTTTCAACAAGCTAGATGCTGATTGTGGTCCTTCCAGGGTTGGGATGTGAAGGTGATGATGAAGAGTGAGTGGGTTAGGAGATGGAGGGTTAAGACTTGGTCTTACCAGACGGGCACAGTTCTGGGCTGGCACCAGTGATCTATGGGTGTGGCAGGTTACAAATGCCTGTTGTTCTTTCCCTATGAGACACCATTGATAGCTCTACAGAGACTCATTGCAGGACAGTTCTCTCACTCCAGGTGATCTGAATGGCCCTTCAGCTGCCTACTCTCACCTCCCTCATGTTCTGCTTGCTGTGATGCTGAGATGAGGTGGCATCATCCCAGCAGGAAACACTCCAGCAAAGGGACCTCTTCTGGGAGACTAGTGTCTGATTCCCTTCTGCACAGTCCACACTGGGCCCATGAGAAATGTGCTTCTTTGTCCAGCTATTATTTGAGGGCAGCTGAATCTCACTGAGACCCTCTCTCCTCAATCACCTGCTCCAACCATTTTCCAGTTTTTCATGAGTGAGCCAGGTATCAGTCCCTATTTCCCCAAATCACTAAGTGACACATGTCAAGTGACCTTGAAGCTGTTTATCCCCTCTTACTTGGCTTGAGTAGAAAGAAAGAAGGACTTCCTCCCTTCCCCTATGAGATTGGAAAGGAGAAAAACTACAGCACCCTGGCAGCTTTTTCTCTTAACCCAACAGAAAGATAGGCAAAGGATTTGAATGGGCATTTTATGAAAAGGAAAACCAGTAAAGGTATGAAAAGAAGCTAGACTATACCAGTAAACAGAGAAAGACAAATTAAACAAAACTTAAGGTATAATTTTTATACTCCAGCTCAGCAAAAGTTAAAAATATAAATTTTGTAAAGATATTAGGAAAACATATACACTTACAATGTTTATGTGAGTAAATACTGATGGAGTCTTTTAGGAAAGTGATTTTGCAGTATATATTAAAATTAAAAGTCTATATACCTTTTAACCCCACCAGACCTGCTTCCAGGTATCTGTCCTAGAGAAACACCAGCAAAAATACTCAAATATCCAAGTACTGAAGGTTTATTAATGCATTATTTGTAATTTTTAAAAACTTGAATGTCCATCAAAATGGGAATAGCAAAATAAAAAGTGATGGACATCAAACAAAAACTGGATGCAAGGATTAAATAAAATAAGCTGTGGTGACATGTGGGAAAGATTTCAAAGACATGTTAAGTGAAAAAAAGATCAGTGTAAAAGCTTTTATTAATGATACATTGATGTAAGAAAATGGCAAAATCAGGGATATTTCTTTGTATACATATACTCATATTTGTAAATGCATAGAAAAAAGTTCAGACCATTTCAAACTGATGAATGATTGCTTTTGGAGAGGACCTGAGGCTTCCCCTGGAAGAGAAGCAGGGTCAGGTAGAACTTTTAACATTCACAATGAGAGTATGTTACATGTTTAATTACACATGATTTACAAAATAATTTAAAATGTAATAAAATGAATGGAGTTGTTAGAGGTAATTTTTAAGATAATCTCAAGTATAATACTCTATACTGATAGCTGGATATACTAATCCTCAGAAGAGTCTATGAGAGCATTCATTGTCATTAAACAATATTTTTCATATTAAGGGTAGTTCCCTATAATAATTACTCACATCTAAATGCCTGTTCAAATGATAATTAAGAAATCTTTGCTATGGTTGTGAACTTCTAAGATGACACATACAATTATGCTCTTCAGATAATAAATCAGACAAATTTCAACACAGAGCACCTTGACTTTATTATAATAATAATTAGCCAAGGGCTTCCCTGGTGGCGCAGTGGTTGAGAGTCCGCCTGCTGATGCAGGGGACACAGGTTCGTGCCCCGGTCTGGGAAGATCCCACATGCCGCGGAGCGGCTGGGCCCATAAGCCATGGCCGCTGAGCCTGCGCATCCGGAGCCTGTGCTCTGCAACGGGAGAGGCCACAACAGTGAGAGGCCCATGTACGCAAAAAATAATAATAATAATTAGCCAATTTGAGCTGATATGGTAATATGCATATGAGAACTGCAACCAATATTCTCTGAGAAGTAAATATTTTATTTCTGGCAGTTGGTTCTATACAATTTAAATTGCATTTCACTTTTAGGAAAATATGTATAAGCTATTCTCAAATGACATATAGTTTAAAACATATTTTCCCTTATGGTGTTTATTTTTAAATCATAGTATGTGTGCTGTTGAATCACATAACTTAGTAAAAAATTATTATAATTCTGGAAAGATTAAATGTTGGAACCATAAATATAATTATATGAATGTTACTTAATTATTTTCCCTGTTTAGTACCTACATGAAAATGGGATTGTCCATCGTGATCTCAAACCAGAGAACCTTCTCTATGCAACTCCAGCCCCAGATGCACCACTCAAAATTGGTATGTTTCCTGATGTCTTATGATCCCTTTTCCCAAAGCAGAAGAAATTTATTCCACGGAATTTGTAAATATTGCTCTGTCCAGTTTTGCCTCCATTCAATTTCCTCAAATATTGGTGTTGTAAAGGAATAATGCATTGTTTTGGAAGTCTGCGCTCTTTCCTGGGATATTTACCTGAATTAGTGCATAGAAGGTGGTGCTTCATTGCTGGACACACAAAGGAATCACAGCTCTTGGAAATGACAGGGACTTCAGGAGGTGACCTTGTATTCTGTAGATAAGTTTATATAGTAGAAAATCACAGATTACATGACACTTCTTATTGCACAAGTTAGTTGGAGCTTAATTTTAGGTAATGAAGAACTTTGACACAAAATGCTTAGTACATATCAGTGAATTTGGGCTCTGAATCATTTGTTTATATGAACAGAGATAAATTGAGATCTGTATTTCCCAAAGTACACTGCACAGAACACTGGTCCTCAGTTGAGTGAACCATTCCCCGCTCCCTTTGGTGGGGGGAATGGTTTGTGGAGGTGCTAAGTTTGGTCAAGTAAGTTAAGAAATGCCAACTTACAGTTAAACAAGATTTTTATTTCTGCAGGACTTTTGAGAAAGTTAAAAATGCTAATGTGTAGAGTGACATCTAAATTAGTGTCTGTGAGGCTTTTTCCAAACCTTATTTGACTCTGGAAACCTTGGTTTGGTTTTTTTCCCCCAGTAAGCACTCTGAAGAACTACAAAGATGGTTTGGGAAGTTCTGATCTACCCAAAGAGATCATTAAATCATCATTTTAGAAAAACGTGTATTAAATTTTACTTTCCATGTCCCTTACAGAGCAAATCTTTGTTTGCAAAAATAATTATAAAATTTATTTTAGGTGAAATCTTCTTAGTAGAATCTGTACTAAATCCTCTAAAGGGCATTGCTTTTTTGGCGCTGTCTTTTATAATGCTAATCTGATGAGTTCACTGCATTTATAAATGTTAACACTTTTGAAAATTAAGTTGTACATATCATGGAAGAGCTCAGACAACATAATGTGCTTTATGAATGCAAGAACCTAAAGAAAAAATACTGAAGTCGTGCTGGGCAGCCAGCTTGTTCTCATAATCACTCCTGAAAGGCAGTGGGCAGCAGGGAGGCTTCCATTTCCTTTAACATCACTTTCAAAGATTTTATCCTTCAAGAAATTTCTTTAAATGGATGGATAGATACTAATTTAGACAGGAGAGCCTTTCTTTCTGAAGGACTTCCTGCTGCTTTTTCTGATAAGGATCAGCAGCACCTCCATGGAAATGTGGGTTTATCTTTGAAGTCTAAAATGGCATCAACTCTGTACCTGCCTCTCTTGAAGAATGGCCTTGAACTGTTTCCTTATGTTTCCTGGGTGAGAAGGATGTAGCCCAGCAAATAGACCATAATGGTAGCAACTTTTGTTAATGTTTTATCTAGGTACCATTCTGAGAAATAAATAAGAATTTTTGCACAAAGTTATATGTTCCTCATACAAGAGTAAATTCTTATCCGTCAAATATACTAGAGAACAAAATTACTTATTTTGAAGCAGAATAAACCTTTGATATTTCTGTTCATTTTACTGACATTTACAAAAGTCTAATTTTTTATTTTGATTTCTTCCAGTGGATTAAAAGTTCTGAATTATATCAATAATTCTGTACTGTCCTTTAGAGTTAGTTTCAAATCTCAGAATTAATATTAGACAAAATATATCTGTCACAACTATTATTTCAAGAAGAAATAGCTTATTTACTGAAAGCTAGTAATTATAGAGAAGAGCGTAACATGTATTTGGGAGTCATGGGGTATTTTTTTTCCAATTTAAAGCAAGGCATGAATTATTATTTAGGTTTTTTTAGTTTACTGTCCCAGGTGACTGGCCCCTATCTATATCCACCCCAACGTCAAATACAAACAAATAAATAAGTTTTACTTTGAATAACAAAAAAGTAATCTGTCATCATATAAAAGCTGAGAAACGACTCACTTCATTAAATTTTTTTCTTATCTCAGCTGATTTTGGGCTCTCTAAAATCGTGGAACATCAAGTGCTCATGAAGACAGTATGTGGAACCCCAGGGTACTGTGGTATGTTCTTTAATACCGATATTTTACTTTTATTGTATTCAATGATCTGATCTTTTTTAACTCCTAATATCTCTATTTGAAACACAATTTGATGTAAGTCTCCATGAGGAAGGCATATATAAATGACATTCAGACCACCTGTTGTTCTGCATGAGGGGTTCAATGATGTTGATTTCAGGGCACCCCTGTTAAGACAGCAGGGGGGAGAGGGGCCCTCAGAAGGAAGGACTGGGTGTTCTGTACCTGCTTTTAGGTAGTAGCTACTCTTGGACCCACTCAGGAATAGAAAGACAGTCACCGGGGAAAAGGGCAGGGAAACAGCATTGTGGTTGGGATTAAAGCCATGAGCCCTTTGTTACTTTACTTATTTGCTTTTACTCAGGAAGGTGTGTGAGGAGAGCATATATCATTAATTCCGATGGTGTATAAGACTACAGTGAGAGAGGGGTAGCCCGTAGTTCTCATGGATGGCACTGGCCTAGCCTCACTAGGACAACGGCTTTAGGTGGGGTTTCACCGGCAGAGTCCCCCAGAGATGAGCTGTGGGACAGTCCTCCCATTCTCTTGCCCAGTCTCCCAGAATGGGCTGAAGGTACCCTGAGTACAGTTCATAATCCAGAGACAGAACAATAGCATTTGATCCAAGCCAGCATGAAGCTTGCCCTTCTTTCCTTGACAGCTATATTAATCTGGCAACAACCTAAAAGCCAATAAAGCTTGCAAAAATTATCAAGAATTTCTAAAGTTTTTCTGACTAATGAATATGTCACAAATTAATTAAAATCTGGATTACAAAGAAAAGAGACAAGACTTCAAGTTACCAGTCATAAGATTAGCTATCATTTTCTCTTAGGATCATCGTCTTTTTACACAAATCTTCCTTCACTCGCTCATCTCTTCAGCAAAATCACCTGCTGTATTTCAGGCCAGTGCTTGGCACCAGGAAGATGCATTTCTTGCCTCCACCCCCATCCCCAGGGGTTCACAGTCTATAGGGGAACAGACATGAAACCAAAAAAGTATCGCATCTTAGGAAATACCAGGTTATGCATATGGAAAGGCCTTTATGGAGACACAGGAGAAGGGTGGTATTTGGAGTTATCTGTCTTATTCTTCTATGGCATTTATATTTGTTAGTCACCCCACCTCAGAAATAGGCACATAAGAACTACATTACTAACTCATTGTAACAACCTTTGAATTCACAGAAATCAGACTGGAGAGGTGCAGTAAGATAGTCACTGAAGCAAATGTATGATTAAATTCACAGAATTTTAGTGCTGAAAGAAACTTTAATATTCATTTACTAACATTCTCATTTTACTAAGGTCAAAAGAGTATGACTTCCCCAAGATTCCACATCTAGTTATTAGTGGATCAGGGATGAGAATCCTGGTATACAATGTCCTGAAAACAGATTTATAGAATTCCCTATTCAAAAAAGCAACATAGATAAATCAGTATAGTTTTCCCTCATAGAAATATTTATCATTTATTGCTTTTAGTTTAAAATATTCTCTATTTTAATTTTTGAAGCCTCAAAAGTATTACTTGGTCATTGTAAGAAGTGAAAATCCAAATGTGTAATCAATATTAACAGCCTCATTCATTCTTCCACACCAGTCTCCATGTTTCCATGTTCACATAAACATTTTATAATTTTGATTTTAACTAGCTAGTTTCCCTGGTCTAAAATAATAATATTTTAGATTACTTTCTTGCAACTGAATTGTTCATAAATCCAGTAAGTGCACAGAATGTGTACCTATCTTTCTGTTAAATCTTTACGTTGTGCCAAATATTCTTCTTCTGGATCTTAAGATCCTTGAGGACAGGAGTAATTTATCAATTAGGAGTAAATTCAGAAAACTAAAAATAACTATGGCTTAAACAAGACAGAAGTTAATTTCTCTGATGCTAGAGGTCTAGAGATAGGCAATCCTGATGGGTTCCACAGCTATGGCTCTGCAGGTGTGGTGGATCTCAGTGTCAGGGATTCAGACTTTTCCTGTCTTACTCTCCCATTCCTGAGTATGTTTCCTCACAGTCCAAAATGGCTGCTTGAAATCAGTCATTATATCTGCATTCTACACAACCAGAAGGAAACAAATCTAAAAAAGAGTACACATTTTCACTGTTAAACAGGCTTGCTGAAGCCCCACATGTCACTTCCACTTATATCTTATTAGCCAGTACTTAGTTATAGCCTCCACACTGCCAGGGAAACTGGCAATATGTCCCTTGGCTGCACGTGCTGCTGTCCCAAATGAATTCAGGGTTCTATTACAAAGAATGAATATTGCATTAGACGACTCACTATCTCTACCACAGGCTTATGAGTAAGATTTTCATTCTCAGAAGAAAATGTGAGGACTTCCCTGGTAGTCCAGTGGTTGAGAATCCGCCTTCCAATGCAGGGGACGTGCGTTCGATCCCTGGTCTGGGAACTAAGATCCCACAAGCTGCAGGGCGGCTAAGCCCGCATGCTCTAGAGCCCACGCGCCACAACTAGAAAGAAGCCCGCATGCCGCCACTAAGACCTGATGCAGCCAAATAAATTAATAAGTAAATAAATATTTTTTTAATGTGGAAACCATTGCAGTATGTTCCCTATAGGCATGCTTTTTTTCATTTTCCTTAGAACTGTTAGCGGACAGCCTATCACCCTTCCCTTCTAATGATGCCGTGTGAACTTTTCCTTTCTCTAATTCATATGTCCTTATTTGTCCTCATCCTGAATTTCTTTCCTGCCTCCAGATCCTGCCAACAATATGGAGAAAAATAAGAACCTTGAATTTAGTACTATGTGCCAAATGGGGTTGCCTGTTTGTGACCACTAATTGCTGACCAATTGACAGAAGCATTGAAGGAGGATTGAGAAAAGAATGAGACAACAAATTAAGGATTTCCCACAAGAATAAAGCTGGTGGACAATTTAGTAATCATTATCTAATACTGAACAATAAGTATTCCAGGGAGGTAGGTAGGTTGGAGAAATTCTCTGAGACTTGAGCAGCCCTGAAATTGAAGGATCAGGGAGAACTTACCCTAGTGATCTCTCAGGGTCCCTGCTGTGACTAAGAGATAGCAGTCCTTTCAGTGGCTTTAATAATAGTGATAAGAGGGACTTCCCCAATGGTCCGGTGGTAAAGAATCCACCTTCCCATGCAGAGGATGCGGGTTCGATCCCTGGTTGGGGAAGTAAGATCCCACATGCCGAGGGGCAACTAAGCCCGCGCGCCACAACTACTGAGCCCATGCACCTCAACTAGAGAGCCTGCGTACCACAAACTACAGAGCCCATGCGCTCTGGAGCCCACGCGCCATAACTAGAGAGAGAAAACCTGCACGCGGCAACTAGAGAGAAGCCCGCATGCCGCAACGAAGATCCCACGTGCAGCCAAAATATAAATAAATAAATTAATAATAATAATAGTGATAAGAGCAAATCTTTCTTGCAGCAGTACAGAATGGTCATTCTATGAATGAATGATTCATTCACTGATAAAATGAACATTGAATGTCTAATAGACTCCATGTTAGTCACTGAGATTATAAGAGTGAACACAGTATGATCTTGCCCTTTAAGGATTTCATAGGCTATAAAAGAAGAAAGACCTGTACACATAAATCAAAATTTGTTGTAATAAGTTATATATTTATCTGAGCCAAAGGCTCAAGCATTTAGAGGGGAGGGAACAATTAATCCTTCTTAGATGGGCCTTTACAGAGGAGGGGTGCTAAAGGATTAGTAGGAGTTCAACAAGTGAAGAGGTGGCCACAAGGCATTGTTTGTCAGCAAGCACAGGAAGAGAAAAGTCAGAGGAGTGGTAGCATCTGAAAAGTTCAGGGACTGTTAGTTACTTTGTCACTTTGCATGACTGGAACATAGAGTCTTTGGTACAGAGAATACAGATGGACTTGGAAAAGTAGGATGGACCAAATTTTAAAAGAATCTGTACATTAGGCTAAGGAATTCAGACTTGCTTTGGTAGATAATAGTGATCCAGCAAAGGTTCTTAATCAGGGCAATTATATTTTTAAATCAAACCTGTATTTTATAAATACCTTGATAATGACATTATGACAGATGGATTTGAGAGAGAAAAGAGATCAAAAGAAGACAAATTAGAAAGCTATTGTAAATGCTCTTTCCTGTCACTCCATAAACAGCTTCTCAGTGAATAATGTATTCAATCTACTCCTAAATCCAATCGTTTATTTTTTTAATATAAAGTTATTGTAGGGCTTCCCTGGTGGCACAGTGGTTGAGAGTCTGCCTGCCGATGCAGGGGACACGGGTTCGTGCCCCGGTCTGGGAAGATCGCACATGATGTGGAGTGGCTGGGCCCGTGAGCCATGGCTGCTGAGTCTGTGCGTCCGGAGCCTGTGCTCTGCAACGGGAGAGGCCACAACAGTGAGAGGCCCGCGTACCGCAAAAAAAAAAAAAAAAATGTATTGTAAAAATACTATTTCAGATGCTTGTCTTTGCCATCTTATAAGACAGGCCCATCTTACAGATAACGCCATCTCATAATGGAGGCTTATTTTGCATTTGCTATTTTTTTCCCTGCAGATATCCATATCACCCTTGAGGCTGTGTAATGGGGAAAAAGGGAATTGAGTGGGTGAACAAGATCAAGATAATCCTTCCACTCTGCTATAGGTAGAGACTCATCAGGAAGTAGTAATTTGCTATATTATACAGAAAGGAGGAGAAAGCAGCAAGGAAGCTGGGGCAGGGGTGGAGATTGAGAGAGAAAATATAAGTGCTTTGTGGACTCTAAAGTGGTAAACGTATGTGTGGAATTACTATTATATAGGCTGAGGCAGGCTTAGAAATCAAAAACAATAAAGTTCAATGTATTTAATTTAAAAAGTAAAGTTCATAATATATATAAAGAGGGAGGACTTCCCTGTTGGTGCAGTGGTTAGGAATCTGCCTGCCAGTGCAGGGGACACAGTTTCAAGCCCTGGTCCGGGAAGATCCCATGTGCCATGGAGCAACTAAACCCATGTGCCACAACTACTGAGACTGCATGCCACAACTACTGAAGCCCGTGCACCTAGAGCCTGTGCTCCAAAGCAAGAGAAGCCACCGCAATGAGAAGCCCACGTACTGCAACAATGCAACTAGAGAAAGCCCGCGTGCAGCACCGAAGACCCAGCACAACCAAAAAATAAATAAATAAACTTTAAAAATAATAATAATATA
This sequence comes from Orcinus orca, assembly GCF_937001465.1. Lineage (NCBI taxonomy): Eukaryota > Metazoa > Chordata > Mammalia > Artiodactyla > Delphinidae > Orcinus > Orcinus orca. The sequence goes on along the minus strand of NC_064561.1, from coordinate 94,360,104 downwards.
TATAAAGAGACATATATTCATACATACTCTTGGTCCACAGGAAATACACTAGAATATTACCTCCAAGTTGGAGCAAAGGAGGGGGCAGGATTTTAAGGATACACTGAAAGCATTGAAAAAGCTGAGTTAGGGAAAAACAGAAGTCCCAGTAACACCAGGGCACAGGAAATAGGTGACCTAGAGCGGAGGAAAGATGCAGGGTTTTGAATTTTTTTTAATGTAATATAGTAATATTTATATTCATCTGTCTTATAAACAATTAGACCATTTATAGACAAGGCTGAAGCCCTCTTTGAGGATCAACCTCAATTCTAGCCCTTTCTCCCTTCACCACATATAAGTACTGTCATCAGTTTGCCATGTAACCTTCTGAGAATATTTAGGTGAGGCGGGAACTGTTCATTTATAGAATGATCTGGAAATTAAACGCAAGAGCAAAACTGGCGAGAATCACTGTCATGCTATGGAAAGCATTACTTTACACAGAGACTTTACATTTAACTTGGAACAGTGACAGAGAGGGGAAGGCTGACCTTGTTTCCTTGCTTGATGTAAGGACGATTACATCCTAGGTCAATTATCCTTATGTACGCTGCGTCTAGTTTTTTGAATAGAAGGGTTTTTTCAATTACATCTTTGGAGAGAGTGGGTATCTATGTTATACCATCTGTCATTTGTCAGGAAATTAAAAAAGGAAAGTTACCCAATCAGTCTCACTTATAGAACCTTTGCCCCAGGCTATTAATAACAGAGAGTTCTCCTATAAGTGAATCTCAAAAGAAAAAATATCACAGATGCTGTGTGTTTAAGCAAATACTCATTATTTCCTGGGAAATCTGCCCAGTCAAAACTAAACTCCAGGCCAGAAAACTAAAATTTGTGATCCAGATAAATGGAATCAATGACTAGTGCTCTAACATAGTCCATGAGGGGGTCAACACTGAAGAAGTTCTCAAAATCTTGTTGTTGGGAAAAGAAACAGGTCTCAAGAAAAAAAAATCCATTGGGCCATGGCTCCTGATAAATGTGCTACAATATAACTATGCAATATTACTTCCAAAATATCTTAACTGGTTCAGATATTTGAGGCTTGAATTCTGTGGGTGTTCAGACCTACCCATGCCCATCACAGAAAAGAAATACAAGCTGTTAGAGTAGAAAAGAAACCAGTGTGGAAGTTGTTAGATAAAAGAATGTTTCTGTCTAATACCAAGTATCTAATTTATTTATAGGCTTAGTTAATTAAACTATATGTGTTCATATTTTACACTCCTACTTGTCTGTTTATCCAAATTCTATTTTCAGGGTCCAGAAGCTGTTAAGAATTTATTTCCTCTTGGCATTTGCCAGGTCTCATTATTATAGGGATAATCCTTCCTTGTTACCACATGCTATGTTCTAAAGAAATAACCTATTACATTCACTCTACGAAAATTACAATTTTCAACAGTCTACAGTCAGAAGAGATTTCTGTCTACATGCACACACATTACCTTGAAAAATATTGGAAAATTTAAGTGAGATAAAAGAAGTAAATTTAATAGTCGAAAATACAAGCTTTCAGGATAGTTTCATGTTTTCGTTCTTTTCTAGAACACTAAATAGTTAAGGTGAAATAGTGAGTACCCAATTACATTGATAACCTAATCAAGTAGGGGATTATCTCGCCTGAGAGCTAATTAAAAACCCACAATGATGCCTTCCTTTTTGCAATGAACTTTAAAAAAAAAAACACTAGAAGAAATAAACATATAGTAAAATGTCATCTGCACTGTGTATAAGTTTCCCCTTGACAGGCTGGTGTGTGTACACTAGGGTTCCCATGGGGCTTGTTGACAATAGGAAGGGAGTAGGGAAGGCTCGAGGAAGAAAGCAAAGAACGATAAGCAGGTTGGTCCCAGATCCATCTCCCCTTCCTGAGCACAGCCCTTCGTTTTCCCTGAGATATGCTAAGTCCCCAAGCCATCATAGGATTGTCCCCGGCGTGCTAGCAGTGCCTGATCCAAATGAACAAGTGCCAGGTAAAGGGAAAAGTGGGACTGGGGATAGACGCAGGAGTGATGAGGAAAGGTTGTAGCTCATCTTGTTCTTGACCTTGCAAAAGGACAGGGACTCTGCAGGTTGAGTGCAGGCTTATTTTAAGCTGTCTTGGAAATTTTAAACTTAGAGGAAAATGAGTCTCTTGAGGCCTTTGTGTTGGTCTGATACTGACCTAAACCAAGGGTATTCTGTGGAACTTTATTCTTTTTTCGTTTAATAAATATTTATTAAACTCCTATTATGCACCAGGCACTGTTCTGGGTGATATAGCAGCGATATAGCAGTGAAAAAATTTCTTCTTTAAGAAAGGTACATTTTAGTGGGAGAAGACAAATAATGAACAAAGTAAATGTGTAAATTATATAGAAAGAGGATATAATTTCTATAGAAGAATATAGAGTTGGGAAAGGGGATAGGAAGTGCTGGGAGCCTGAGTTAATATTTAAACAGGTGTGATCAGTGAAGGCTTCACCTGAGAAGTGAACATAAGAGCAAAGACTTGAAAGAGGTAAGGGAGAGAGCAAGCAACATGGCTATCTAGGGAAAGAACATTCCAGGAAGAGGGGACAGAGCACACCGACCCTGAGGCAAGAAACAGTAGGCGGGCAAGAGTAGGCCGGAGAAGGGATCAGAGAGCTCCAGCTGGAAAGATATAGCTAACGTTAACTGAGATGAGGAAGACTTCGGGAGCAGCAGGTTTGGGGCTTGTTGATTTTGAGATGCCTGTTAGACATCCAAGTGGAGGTGACATGTGGGCAGAGGGGTGTATATGTCTGAAATTCAGGAGCAAGGGCGTGGCTGTTGATATAAATGTGGGCGTTATCAACATATAAATGCTATTTAAAGTCATGAGACTATCTAGCATCACCAAAGCAGAAAAGGAAATGACCCCCACTGATCCCTGGGCAACATCACCATTAGGAGGCCAGAGAGAAGAGAAGAAACCACATTATCATTGAGACTGTCAAATAGTAGAAGCTCCACAGGACAGAATTAGAAATCATGAATAGATGTTGTAAAGCACGGATTTGAGGCTCAATACACACAGAACAATGTTCTCACATCTAAAGCTGTCAGCAATATAGGGGGCTGCCTCCCTAGCTTGGGAAATGGTCACAAAAGCTGGTTGACTCATCTCGCGGGATGTAGGGTTATCAACAAGGAGAGGGGAGGAAGAGTCCTACAAATTTCTTCATCACCCATATGGTATTAAATAATATTACCACAAAATCTGTGTATACATTCTATATGTATAAACTAAGTTTAGGACAACCACTCAGTTAAATCAAAGTTAACCACGTATATTTTGGCCTGAGATGGCTGATAAAATTGAGTCTAAAGAGACTGTCACCAACACCATCCCCTCACTTCTCTTGCTCCTTTTAGTTTAGAGACAATCTTTTAATGTATTGTTAATCCTTAACTTCTGGGTCTCAATATCACAAATCATTTTCTGTGCCCACTTCCTTATAATTGTGAGAGACTACTTCAAGAACAGAACCAACTGTGCCAGAGAATTCACATGCCGTGAGGATTCAGCTCTATTATTACATATGTGAGGGTGGAATGATGGGAGGAAAAGAGGTCTAAAGGGAGAGGTGATTGATGGCAAGTGGGTAGAAGACTTGCTTAAAACGTATTATTTGGGCCCTGAACACCCACAAAATGTTCCATTTTAGAATGTTTGCTACAGGAAGGATATGCATAAAATAAACATTAAAAGTTTCAAAAGAATTATTATTGATAATTATCAGATGTATAGCGTCTTTGGAGAAAAACACAGTATTTGCCATACTTAACACATGAGACAGTTTGAATGCTAAGTTCATGACTTTATATCTGCATCTTCATTTAAAAAAGAGATTCTTACATAATGTTAATATTAGGATGAGTTGGGTTAATTTATTTATGTGGTCTATTTATTTATACTCTACCTTATCCCACAAAAAATGGGAAGGCAGCTTTTCAACGGTTAACACTCCTTTGCTGTCCCTCAGCCAGCATCCATCACAGCTTTAAAGTGACCAGGAGACTTGGTATGATTAAGATTTGGAACAAATAGTGATTACTCCAAGATGGGAGAGCTCAATGGAATCATAGAAAAGTGAATTCCATAGAAATGAAACTTTCACAGGCTAATTAAAATAAGTCGCGTTTCTTTTTTCCTCTTCTGAAAGCACTAGGTGTTCTCACATATTTGATTTTCTCTTCAGGGTATTATTTAAAAAATTAAAAAGTAAAGTGAAGAAAATAAACAGGCTCTTTCTTCACCCATTTATAAGATTTATACAGAGAGAACTGTCATACAATTCATGTGGCAAGGAAGACTTTTTTTTTTTTTTTTGCGGTACGCGGGCCTCTCACTGCTGTGGCCTCTCCCGTTGCGGAGTACAGGCTCCGCCTGACGCGCAGGCTCAGCGGCCATGGCTCACGGGCCCAGCCGCTCCACAGCATGTGGGATCATCCCGGACCGGGACACGAACCCGTGTCCCCTGCATCGGCAGGTGGACTCTCAATCACTGCGCCACCAGGGAACCCCAGGGAAGACCAAGACTTTTTTAACAGCTAAAATGAAAAACATCAAGTGAGAGTTGGATTGCCTGATATTTGCTGTGTAAAAGATCAAGAGCCAAGGAAAATAGAAAAGATGCATTGGAACATAAAGAGCCTATTAGTTGTGTTTCAAAACATCCTCCAAACGTTTTTCTTGCCCTACACGAACAAGTTATAAATAACTAAAGTGACAGGGGCTTCAAATGCCTCCTCTGTCGTTCTCAAGCTTCCACAGCATGGCATGCAAGAATTGATAGTATTCTGAGATTCACTGTAGTAAAGTGACAAGGCTGCTCCTAGCCAGAGGCAACCCCCTCTGGAAGCATCTCAACTGTATCACAGTCTGATCCATTCCATACCTTTGTTATAACATGTAGCACTGGAACATCGCCTGGCTTCTCTGTTGTCAAAGCAAAAATTGCACTTGACAATGTTAAAAAGGTTGTGCCTCATTCTTGCCAAATGTATGTGACACCGTCACAAAGGACCACACATGGTACAGATGCTAAGAAAAGCACAAGTTTGGAGTCTGCCCGGCTGTGGGCACTTGCTGCCACCTATAGGACGCTACCCTGAAGGCATTCTCCTCCCGGTTCCCAGGCCAAATTAGGAACCAGGAAGAAGCAGAGAATTTCCAAACACTGCTCTTCTGCTTCTGGCAGATAAACCCTCTCCTTCCTCCTTCCAAACTGCTCACTCCCCAGAGGCAAAGCTTAGAGAGACTTCTAGACGCTGTGCTAAAGATGCCATGGATTTTTGTGGCCCCCAGAAAACTATGAATTCAAGATAAATCTCTACAGTGAAAGCTCCACAGTGTTTTTTCCCTCAGCTGTGGTGGGCGGGGGAGTAGTTTTGTAAAGTCAGATTCAGGCCTTAAGATGAAAATAGATTTTTTTTTCCATTTTGCAATTGAGGTAGAGTTGATTGACAATATTATATTAGTTTCAGGTGTACAAAATAGTGATTCAAAATTTTTACAGTTTATACTCCATTTTATAGTTATTATAAAATATTGGCTATATTTCCCATATGTTTTGAATGGTTAAAATGAAAATGTAGGAGAGAATTTAAAAACAAACGAACAAAGAAACCCCTGAACTAGTGGAATCTGCAGTCTGGCCTGGACCTGCCTCCCAGGCGCTGGATGCACCTGGGCCTCGCACACCGGCTTCGCTCCACCCACACTGACTGCTCCGGTTCCCTAAGGGCCACTTGTTCCTTCTTGCCGCAAGGTCTCTTTACGTGTGCTTTCTCCATCCGAACCCTCTTCTGTCTCTTTCAACCACTACCTCTCCCCCTGCCTAGTTAACGTCTCTAGATCTTTTACATCTGTTTAAACTTTGCTTTCTCTGATCACATTTCTCCATCTTTCTGACCAGGTCAGCCCTCTATTAGAGCCACTCTCCCTCCAAGCGCTTCCGGTTACCACTTTACGTTTCTTCGTATGGTTTTCTTTCTTCTTTTTTTTTTTTTTTAAAGGATACTTTAGAAAAATTATTTATTTAGTTATTTGGCTGTGCCAGGTCTTAGTTGCGGCACGCAGGCATCTTCGTTGAAGCTTGCAGGATCTAGTTCCCTGACCAGGGATGGAACCCCGGCCCCCTGCATTGGGAGCGCAGAGTCTTAACCACTAGACCACCAGGGAAGTCCCCGTATGATTTTCTTGATTCAGCATCTACCTCCCCCACCAAACTGTAAGCTCCGTGATGATGGAGACTTGTTCTCTGTAACTCCCCATTATTCCCCAGCACCACCCAACAGTATCTGTCATACAGCATGTGCTTAACAAATAGTTCATGATATATTAATTTATTAAATTTATTATAAATTAATTATTAAATGAGTGAGTGAATGAACCTGTTGATTTCATTCACCTTAGTCTCCCTTGGATTTGTCTCAAAACAGTTAACAGTAGTTTGAAAAAGTCTTCTGATAACGAATACCACTCTGCAGTTTTAACTCCATAGGTAGGAAGGGATCATAAAGCTCATCTAGGGCATTGACAAAATGAAGTGAACTAAATTATCCCTCTATTCTTCTCCTAGGACTTTAGGAAAAGAGGGAAAACCTAGCACCAATCAGTGTGTCACAGGCTATACCTGATACTTCTTATCTTAGAACCATTTTCAGTTACAGTGATTTTATTTAATAAAACGTAATTCATTCCAATCTTTATATGTACCTTCAATTGCTAGATATTGGAGTGTGAAGTGTCCTGGGAGTTCTGTAGCATTTAGTGTTTAATGAGCAATAACATAAATGATAAGATAACTTTAGGAAGTGGCAGAAAACTTGGATCTACTTAGAAGACAGCCAGGAAAATCAATAAATGACTATTGACTATTTCTGAAAAGATGGTTCTAAATCACTTACAATACATTTTTAAAAACTGTATTACACCTTGAAATGTTTTATCCCCCCATTGTGCATTTGTTTGTTTGTTTGTTTTGGCAACGAGGTAAGAAAATATATGAAGGACATCCAGAAGTGCTTATAGCATTAATAGTTGCACTAGTTGATGCCTTTTCTTGAACTGAACTGGAAGTAGTCAACTATTTCTCACTCTAAGAAAATCACAATTCTGTAGAATTACCTTCAAGGACATTTGATACCTAGGAGACTTGAAGCGCTGGCGTGCCAGCATCTGAAATGTATTCTAGAAAAGCTTTTGGCTCTTGGAAAGGGTTCAGATAGATTACAAGGATGTGTTCTGCTGGTTCTGAAGTCAAGGTCATATTAACTAATGAGTGAAAATATTTAAAGGTTACTGTGAATTGGTATCTAATTGTGTCTAGGAATTTAGGCATGTTTCACCCAAATCTTATATTAGGATTAGTGAATATTCAATAGGATAAATTCATTTAAAAAATTCTTTTTAAGAGGAATTTATGATGGAGGGGGAAAACGTTCTATATTCCTTTCATCTCAGTTAATCTCACTATGGAAAGTCTAGCTTTTCACACCACCAGTTTACTCACATTGCAGCATAAGGTCTTACAAGGAAATAACTTGCCTCTGGAGAGTAAGGTTGCACCCAGTGCTGTGAAGGGAGATCAGATATTGCCATATCAGCTAAGAAACCCAGATGCCCTCGAAAGTGGATTCAGAAAGGCTTTTGTTCCATAGTATTCACTTCGTTTGGGGCCCTTGGCCTGGGAGCTATGGAGGATGTCCTGAGAGAGCACCTGACCTTCGAGACAGCGTGCTGACCTCTGCACAGCACAGGACGGGAGGTTTGATTTCACTGGACCTGACAGGATAGGTGCCTGCAGGGCAGCAGACACAGTAGGCGCTCCGATGGGAGGGATGGGATTTCAGCAGGTTCTGTAGCAGGAGTGCTTGTCCTCTCTTCTTGCTTAAACTCTCATAACTATCCCTTTACGTACATCACAGTGGCTAAAACTCAAAGTAAACTTGGAAATTAGCTAGTTCAATTCATTTACTAGAGGTAAAAACCAAGACCCAGGAAATATAAGACTGTCCCCAACATATCTCTGTGTTTATGTTGAAATGTCAGTACGAGACTTGATAACGCTTCACGGATGTGGATACCTGGAGTGGGGAAGGGCACATGGTACTAACTGTGCATGCCAAATATGCATGTGTTCAGCTCCCTGACAGTAGTAACCCTTCTGAAGTGGCAGCCGAACCTCAGTTTCCTTTGCACTATGATGAGCAAATCATTTTCGAGTGGGAGTTCAGTGCGGGGGCTGCTGCGGCCCAAAGGAACTGTCTGTGGGTACAGATGGCTCTAGAAACGGAAGCCAACCTGACAGAGAGAATGGTGTTGGCTTTGAGCGTGCATTTTTCTTAATTATCTTAATTAAATCTTAAAAGGAAAATATTCTAGGAATAATTTGCTCATAGATGAGAAAAACTTCTTGGCCCCAGATCCAGTTCCTTAAAGGGTGCATCTTGCTGAATTGCTTCTCAGAGTGCTAGAATGAACACCATCATTACACAGGCTCTTCATCTCCTATATTTTATGTAACACAGTTTCTACATAAAATATGAAGAGAATATTCTGGTTGGAAAAGGATGGAGAGAAGGGGATAGAATGGGAAGACATCAGTGGAAAATCTGCTGTGTTCCTTTCTGTAAATTAAATTCAGAGTCCCATGAGACCAGCTTCCTTTAGGAGCTCACTTTGACAATCTCCACCAATATTGACATTCCCAGGCTGCATGGACAAGGGATCCTGCTCTCCTGCCCCACTGAGGGAAGGAGAAGTGTGGTGCCCCTGTCCCCAAGGCCTCCCTCAAGGACCCCTCAGCATTCATCAATCAGCTCCTTCCTCAGGGGCCCTGCTGACACCTACAGACAGCACTTTTGTTCAAAATAGAAAGGGGCTACTCTGGGCTCTAAACCTGAGCCCTATTTCTACCTAGAGGGTAGAGCTCTCACTTCTTTTCTTCCTTTGTTAGTTAGGCAAACAAACAACACCTCCAATCCTCAGTGCAAACAGTTAGACCCAGTTAACTCTTCATTGTCACGGCTCTAAGGTAATAAAATCATGGAAGATCTCACTATTCTTTACTACTGGGCCAGGCCGTTTAATGGCTGAGAAGACCTTCCATTTTCACAATGGTGGGCAGGGCTGATAGGAGCAGACTCCTTGTGCACAGGGAAGCCCCCTTTCTCAGTTCATAATCCCAAACTGACTGGGGACAGCTGCTCTCTGAGGACCTATGTGTAGTTCTCAGCACCGAGACATGTGCCAGGGCCCCTCCTAGCTCCTGTTCCAACCTTCCAGTACTAGAGACTTTCCAGTCCTCTCACTGTCTGCCCTGCTCCCTGCCCTGCACGTTGTCAAACACACACACACTCGTGGACACCCCAGGAGGCATGATTGTGCCTTTTTCCCCTTACTATGCTAAACTTTCATTTCTTTTCTATGTACACAGCTCCCTTTGTAGCAGAAATATAGCTCTATCTGATTTGAGCAGTATCATGATGTTCTGATGTAGAATATTACATTTAATAACTTTATTTTTATGCACCCCAAACACAGAGAGACTATAATGTCTCCCACTAAAATAGACATAAGAATTTGTAGACTCATACTTTGGTTTGGGGAGAGAAGATTGGTTATAAAACTGTGCTGAAGTTTCTGTTGACGAATTCATTTCTTCCCTATTGCTTGTTATTAAAATGTGAATATTGAATTTAAACTGTAATTTAATACAGTTTTCACTCTTTCTGCAGCACCTGAAATTCTTAGAGGCTGTGCCTATGGACCTGAGGTGGACATGTGGTCTGTAGGAATAATCACCTACATCTTGTAAGTGAAGAAAAGCAATCTCTAAGCATACTGTTGGCCTTTGCTGAAATATTTTCTAGTTACTCATAGTCCTCATAAAAAACAAGATTCCTTTTTGATTTTTTGTAGTTTTCTATGACATACTAAGTGTAGTTACTGATGGAATTTTCGGAAAATGAGCAATTGCTTTTTATTTTGTCATTTTCTTGGGGCCAGAACTTCTGTCTAGGGCTTTGCTGTGTCTCATTCTGCTATGCAGTGTATAGCAGATTTGGGGAACAATTCATTGTTTGATGATAGTAATGAGCATGAAACAAATCCACCTATTAAACTTGCACTTATTTTATTTATGTGCATCTCGTCCAAATGATTAGAGTATTATTCCTTTTGAAGGGGCAAATGGCTGTTTAATCTCTGAAGCAATCCCAAACTGGTATGTTTCTTATCAGAAATGTTTTAAATACGTTTGGGCTATCGGTTTTGGTTCCTATATCTGTTAAGTTCTCAAGGACCTTTAGTTTAATACCCTAAACTCAGAGAAACCTGTTCTCTGGGAGAAAAAAAAGGGGGGGGCTAAATCTCTCACTCTCTGGTATCCCCAACTCCATTCCTGAGCTCCTGTCCACTAATAAACATGGGGTTTCAGTTTGCCAAAGAGATGATGGAATTGCAGACAAATACAAGGGAAATAATCAAGAACAATGGAAGAGTATCTGGGAGGAAGGCTGTTGTAGAACAACTACAAAAGCAAGACATCAATGAGTTCCAAAGTTTAATTCAAACCAAGTAGATTTGGTTTTCAATTAGAGGATACTGCAGAGTTAATTGTTGGAACCTGTAATATTCAAATCTGTAAAGAGATTTTGAAGGGTGAGGAAGAAAGCAAATTAACTCAGGCTGCTATAACAAAATACCATAGACTCAGTGGCTTAAACAACACAAATGTAGTTCTGGAGGTTGAAAGCCTGAGGTCAGGGTGCCAGTAGGTCAGGTTCTGGTGAGAGCTGTCTTCTGGCTTGCAGATAGCTGCCTTTTCACTGTATCCTCGCAAGGCAGAAAGAGGAAGCAAGCTCTCTGGTGTCTCTTCTTATAAGGGCACTGATCCTATCATGAGGTCCTACCCTCATGACCTCATCTAACCCTGTTACCTGCCAAAGGCACCATCTCCAAATACCATCACGTTGGGGGTTAGGGCTTCAACATATTAATTTGGGGGGAACACAATTCAGTCCATAGTAGGAAGAGGTTGGTTTGGTTAATTTAATAGTGATCTTAGAAAGTGTGGTGTCTAGGTAATATGGGCTAGGAAGAGGGTAACTAGGGTAGAACCCACAAGCAAGTTAGCAAACTCTAAGTTCACCTGGGTTTATATTGCTATATTGGTCAGTAAGAACCATAAAAATGTTAAAAAGCAACCCATAAAATAGCCATCTGCTATTATGTAATGTCAAAAGATATTTCAGTGATCAATTCCCTGTGTTTCCAGGATGTATTAAAGCTTAAGAAGAATTTGGAGAGCTAGGGAACCATGTTTTTTCTTAGGAAGGTGAAAACTTTTAGGTAATTTGTTTGCCACACCAAGTGCTTGTTAGTTCATTAAAATGAATTCCTAAGGCCGCATCATAGAATCCCTTCAGCTTACATTTAAGATCACTTTTATGCTGTGAAAGAATGTTGTCTCCTGAATTATGTGGGTGACATATCATACTTAGTGATGTTAAGTGAAAAACTGAACTACAAATAATGCTCCAGATTTGCCCCTAAAATGTAAATGTGCCCACCCAATTAGAGTTTCATGTTGAAATGTGATGGGAGGGGTTGAAGCATTGAGGATATGTAAGAACTCAGAGATGGAGGTAGGAAATTTAGTAACATTTGCCTTGAAAAACAAATATGGGATGAGCAAAACTCCATGACATGGTCACTAACATGGGAAAATGAAGGGAAAAATTGGGGCCATTTGAGAAACGTCTTATTGTAACCCTGAAAATAATTTTTTAAATCTCTCGTTTCTTTCCCCTAGTTCACTTAAGGCCATTAATTATAGGTGTTGGTTGAATAAGTGGTAGCAGCCCCCAAAATTAAAATAACAGTGCTGCTCACAACTAATATCCTTTAGTTCTTTTCTTAAAAAAATAAATTTATTTATTTATTTTTGGCTGTGTTGGGTCTTTGTTGCTGCACACAGGCTTTCTCTAGTTGTGGCGAGCGGGGGCTACTCTTCGTTCCGGTGCCCGGGCTTCTCATTGCGGTGGCTTCTCTTGTTGTGGAGCACAGGCTCTAGGCGCGCAGGCTTCAGTAGTTGTGGCTCTCAGGCTCTTGAGCACAGGCTCAGTAGTTGTGGCGCACGGGCTTAGTTGCTCCATGGCATGTGGGATCTTCCCAGACCAGGGCTCGAACCTGTGTCCCCTGCATTGGCAGGCGGATTCTTAACCACTGTGCCACCAGGGAAGCCCCTAATATCCTTTAGTTCTGATCCAACTTATGTCAGCCCCTAAGCCTAGGGACTTTTTATTTAATCTGTAGTTCATTAATAATTGATGAAGTCCACTACGCAAGATTCATTGGACCATTCTCTCCAGTGGATTGTGCCATTGGGCTTATGCACCTCCTTTATTATTATTAAGAGTTCCACCAGGCTATTTTGTGCTATGACCTTGCTATTTCTAAGGATGACAGTAGCCTGGAAATAAAGGCCATTTTGTTTCTTACAAGAATTCTGGTCCCTCTCTTTGGTTTAAAGCGTTAAACCAAAACGCTTTCTCCCCACAGACAAAAGCAACCATTACAGTTCTCAGGTCAAAATCAGAATCAGATAACATCAGAGATTCAAATTCTGTCCTTCGGCTTTCAACACTACAGTTCTGCTCAATGGCTTGGAGTTACCCTGTGTAATACAGTCACACTTCAGGCCTTATAATCCTAATATCCTCCTAAACTGTCAATGTCAGCATTCAAATATTTACATTTCTGAAGGGTTTTCTTACTGTGTGTGTGTGTCTGTGTGCTCATGCACACATGCGTGCTGCTCTCTGTCACATTTCTTCCATTTTTGACATTTCAGGCTGGTGAGATAAACTTTTTACCTCTGTTACCAATGCACAGACTTGCTGACATGACTGAGAGGAAAGAAAGGCATTTGAGTACTGTACCTTCTGAACTATCATTTTTCTCTCTAGATTTCCAGAAGGGGAAACATTAAGAGTTCCCTAAACTAAGCCTGGAAAGTTGACCAATTTCTCCATGACTAGCCAACAACAGGCTATGTTTTTCTAGTGTTTTGGAGGGCAGAGGAGGGCCAGGTGAGGATGAACTGCCTCCTTGGCAACGTGTGCTCCCTTCTCTCCTTTTGCTGGAGCAGTATTCTCTGCGCGGACTTCTGCAGTGGGAGAGGGAGGATGCACAGCCCAGGCCTCAGCACTCCCTGAGCCTTGCCTTTTCCTGGCTGGCTCCACAATATTTGAAAGAAACAAAGACTCTCCCAACAGGACGTTCCCTGAGCAAAAGAACATGAGAAATTGCTTCTTCCTAGAAACTCACTACATTAGGATGCACTGGAATGTTTCATTCTCGGCACCAACCTGGCCAGTTTGAAGGAAGAATTTGGGGAAATGTTTTTCATTCTTTTTCCTTCATTCCTTGTCAGATGCAACACATGCCCTAGCAGGGACTTTTAAAAAAATAGTTCCCGTTTGGTCTTTAGTGATTTCAGTACCTCCACCCACCTATAAACAGTAGAGGCTTGGTGGTCCCAGACCAGCAACTCACTTTTCCTCTCTCTCTTTAGGATGCCAGAGATGGTTCTCTGTTTCTTTTCTCCCACTTTTCTCATACATTTTTATGCTGACCCGTGATGGAAGATGAAGGTGAACATAGTGAGATGTCTTTAAGATGTGCAAAAGTGAGGGTCCTTACCAGGTTGAGCTAACGCTAGGCTGCTCACCTCTGCTGGCTGCAGCTGCTCACTGTAGTAAGTTTTAAAAGGCCATTCCCTGACAATAGTGTTAGCTCTTGTGTTTGTTCACTCTGAAATCCAAACTGGAATGGGATGGAAATCGAATATTTTATTCATCTCTATGGAAGAATTCAAATGAAAAGGGCTGAATAAAAGCAACTAAAAACTTTTCTTTCCACCTTTTAACCTTTTTATTCTCAAAATCCTAACTTTTCTGTTTTGTAATCAATTGGAATTCTAATCAATCTGTCTTCTCAATTCCTGGTGGGAAAAAATCCATGGAGGGCTTCCCTGGTGGCGCAGGGGTTGAGAGTCTGCCTGCCGATGCAGGGGACATGGGTTTGTGCCCCGGTCCGGGAAGATCCCACATGCCGTGGAGCGGCTGGGCCCGTGAGCCATGGCCGCTGAGCCTGCGCATCCGGAGCCTGTGCTGTGCAACGGGAGAGGCCACAACAGTGAGAGGCCCGCGTACCGCAAAAAAAATCCATGGAAATAGCACTATAGCATAATGCCTATAATAGTGTTAGCTATTATTATTGTTGTTTGTGTCATAATTATTAATATGATTATAACTTTTTGTAGAAATCTTAAATTGGTTTTGTATCTATTCTTACTTCCTGAAGACATGACTGTGTGTTTATATAATCAAAAGTGAATTGTAAGAAGGTGATTACATACTTAAACTGAGCGATTACATTCATAACAGGAAGCTGTGAAAAAGGACAGTCTTGAATTTCTGCAAAAAATTGGTGAAATATGCTTAGGCTTTTAAAAGACATTTTATTCTCTATCTTTTGTCCCTCTAGACTTTGTGGATTTGAACCATTCTATGATGAAAGAGGCGATCAGTTCATGTTTAGGAGAATTCTGAACTGTGAATATTACTTTATCTCCCCCTGGTGGGATGAAGTATCTCTAAATGCCAAGGATTTGGTAAGTGTGACCAAACAAAGTGAAACAAAATGAAATAAAATCCCTTGCATTCATTTTTATCTAATTAATGGGCAGTGCCATTTTTTAAATCAACCCCTCTTAATAGCTTATTTCTTTTTAATTATAAAGTATTTTTAATGAAACAATGCACACTAATGCATTTTCCTTATAGATAATGAAAAAAGATACGTTTGATTCATCTCTAGCTGAATTATCACAAATTATGGCATATTAATTAATGAGTTTTTACCATCTAGTCAATGCAGAACCTTGCTTATGAAGATAGCTGTGCTGAATGAATCCAAACATAATTTACACGGAAGAATTCTGTTTTAAAATGGCTTGCTATCACCTAGATTAGTTATACTTTGAATAAAACAACATTGCTTCTTGAAATGTTCAAACTTATTAAAATATCCTGATAGTAACACAAGTCCCATCATGCATGATTATCATTATACAAGTTACACTATACGTTTTGTTTGGTTTTTTTGTTTGTTTTACTTGGCTTCTCACTTCAGGTAACATTGAAGTTTGTTTGCATTCAGGAAACACATACCCTCTAGGGAGATGGTCCACCTGTTGTAAAATAAAGAGGATACTAGGGTGTAATTGAAACATTTACCATCAATCCTCTAGAGAGAAATCGTGCAGAAATAACTAAAAGCTAACTTCTGAATCATAGAAGGTTAGATCTCCAAGGGATCTTAGGAGTCATCTAATCTTCCCTGCATTTTAAAGATAAGTTTGCTAAAGCCCAGAGAAGTGAAATGACTGTCCAAGTTCACACAGCTTCTCAGCAGAAAGGCATTGTTAGGAACTAAGGATCCAGACCCCTCATCCAGGGCTCTTTTCCCTCCTTACCATCTGTGTTCTTTCATGAAAACAGATATCCTACAGGTCACGGATTTTCCAACATGGTTGTGAAAGAGAGGCCATGTGTGTGATGTGGGAATGTGTCATCCCAACTCCTCCCTCATGTCAGGGCCCACACTCCTAAACATCTCTTGAATCCGTCCACTTCTCTCCACCTCCACTACAACTGCCTAGTCCAAGCCCCATCCTCTCCTGGTTCACGGCCACAGCCTCCTATCTGGTCTCCTTGTCTCTTCTTGTGCTCTTCTCAAGTACACTCTCCACACAGGATCCAGAGGAATGGTTTTATAAATAAGTGTCACCCTCTCTTGTGCCACTTACTTCACATCACTCTCCCTTGATCTCTCTTTCCTCCAGAGCACTAGACTTCCAGTCCCTCATCAATGTAGCTCTGGGTATGTTGCTCTTTCTTCTGCTTTGTGATGTTCTTTCCTCCTTCCTCTCCACCATTACATACACATACACGCTTCTTTACATGGGTAACTCTAATCTTCAAGCCCTGGCTGCCATTTGGCATTCTCTGGGAGATTTCGTCTTCAGCAGGCCATTCTTCTCACAATTGGTTCATTCCTTCTGCCACTTGTTCCTCTGCCCCCTAGACTTCCTTTTTCATGATGGTCATCATTTCTATGTACTTGCTCAAAGGTGTTCCTTAATTAGATTGTAAGCTCTGGGAGAAGGTGAAGCATGTGTGCCCAGATCTTAGTACCATATGGACATAAAGTACAGGCTCAATAAATATTTGTTGAATGAAACCATGAATCAGGAAACAGACCAAGGATTCTTAAAGTCTGACATGCCTGGATTCAAGTGACCCCCCTTCTTATAATTTACAGATATGACCTTGGGCTAGCCTAACCTCTCTGTGCTTTAGTTTTATTCTCTGAGATGATACCAGTACCTATCTCTAGGTCTTTAGAAGAATTAAGGGATATAATACATACTAAGTAATCACCACCAACTAACTCAATAATAACCCCATTATTTAGTCTTCCTTCCATTTCTTTTTATCCCTCATAAAAATTAAATGGATAAGAGGGTTAGCTGTGATGTTCCTTCATTCAGCTAGACCTCCTGTTGGTTAATAAATTTATAAAACTTGAGAACTAAAGCAATCATTGAGCCTCATAATGTGTACTTATTAGCAAAACCTGCATCTATTCTGTCATGAGCAGAGGCTATGGTGCCGATGAGTGGGGAGTTGGGCTATTAAGAGGAACCGTAGGATAATGGCAAGGCTTTGGGTTAGAATCCTGACAAGGTCACTGGATCTCTCTAATCTTCAGCAAGTTTCTTAATAATTCAGTGCATCAGTATCTTCAAATGTAAAGATTAATGATGACATATATAAAATTTTGGTACATACTGGCTTTCAGTAAATTCTTTGTATTTTCATGAGGAGGAGGATGGTAATGATAAGAGGAAACGGATGACTAGAAAATGAGAGGGAAATATCTGTCAGGGATGGTGTAAGGATTAGGTATCATTGACATAAAATTATTAGTATATGTGTTCAACAGATGATAGCTCTGACTACTATCAAATTCGTATTACTACTGTGCATTCTTTTTCTTAATTATCTTTATCTCCCTCCACCCCCTCTCTGATTTTAAGACTAAGCAGTCTCACGTCTCTGCCCTTTACAAATTCAGTGTCTATCCCCCACACACATTTCTTTGCAAATGCTACAAAAAGGAAGTGAAAGGAGAACCGGATATTCATTCTTCATGTGACTAGCTGCCTGATTTTGTTAGCCTGTGTTCAGTTCTTAGGTTATTAGAGTTAGAAAAGACCTTATGCCTTAAATCATCCAAAGCCCCTCATTTTACATATTGGCAGACTGAAACCCAGAGAGGCTGACAACCTTGGAGGCACTATGGTGTAGTGGCCATGAGACAAACTCTTAAGACCCGAGTTTGAGTATAGCCCCCACCAGTTATGAGTTGTCTGACCTTACACAAGTCACTAAATCTTTCTGAGCTTCCTTCCATCCCTCATTTATGAATTGGAGCTAATAGTTACTAATTGATAAGGTTATGGACAGGGTTACATGAGTTTTGGGGTTTTTTAAAAATGTTATATGTCTATAAGAATGTATTTATTGATACAAAGGAATTAGGGTGGAAACGAGGTCATGTAAGAAAGGGCCCAGGAGGGTGTCCATAGTCACCCAATTCACATGTGGTCTTTGTCTAAGGTCACAAAAGTAGTTAGAGACTTTGAATAAGTTAGGACTTGAACATGCTTCCTGACTCCAAAGAGTCTCTGCCTCATTCCAGGTCACCCCTTCTGAGCCTAGGGCTGGGGATTATTTTGATTGTTGATCTTCCTGGCAATTTATTGTCTGCTCATCCTCACAAGCAGGGGTAAACCTCCCAGAATAGGCTACCATTGGTTTGAATTCAGTCCTGTAAACAAATCATACCCACAAGCTACTGACACCTTTACTTTGATTCTAAATAGGCTTTTACCCCAGCTCTTGGCTTATTCCTTCAAGTATCCTCAAGGGATTAGAGAGCTATTAACTTCATGATAGACTCATGGTATAATCATAAGGGCTATGATACTGCCCCTATTGTTTGCCATTCAATTCCCATAGAAAGAATGATGGATGCATGAACGATGCCCGTCTCCATTGATGTGTATTTTAAGCTCTGAATTCTAAGTGATGTGAAGTACGGCCGAGAATTATTCAGATGCTGGTTCTCATTCAAAGAACTTCCAGTCTAGGGCTTCCCTGGTGGCGCAGTGGTTGAGAGTCCGCCTGCCGATGCAGGGGACACAGGTTCGTGCCCAGGTCTGGGAAGATCCCACATGCCACGGAGCGGCTGGGCCCGTGAGCTATGGCCGCTGAGCCTGCGCGTCCGGAGCCTGTGCTCCGCAACGGGAGAGGCCACAACAGTGAGAGGCCCGCATACCACAAAAACAAAAACAAAGAACTTCCAGTCTACAGGCAAGGCAGGACTTGTTTCTTTGACCTCCGTGGGCAAGCTATCCACCAGTTTGGGCTCTCAGGTAGCCTACGCACACCACTCTCAGATTCCTCAGCTACTGCTACCTGAAGCCGTCTCTACAGTAACCTCTGGGGACTTAAAAAAATTGTTTAATGTATATTTAGTGTACTGCCAAGGAAATTAGATAAGACCTAGAAGTTCACGAGCTGAGGGGCAAGCCCAGGTCACCGTAAAAATCTCCCTAAGAAGACTATGGCTCTTTATCATTTCAGGTCAGAAAATTAATTGTGTTGGATCCTAAGAAAAGGCTGACTACCTTCCAAGCCCTCCAGCACCCGTGGGTCACAGGTAAAGCAGCCAATTTTGTACACATGGATACAGCTCAAAAGAAGCTCCAAGAATTCAATGCCCGGCGCAAGCTCAAGGTTAGATGGCATTTGTTTGTTTTATTTAAAAAAAAAAAGATTTCTCTCATATCTTGATGATCAAAGATAATTCCACTATTATTTATCTAATACTATTATTCATCTCCTGTGGTACCAGGAAAAATCCTGCTTTGAAATCCCAACAGTGCTGGTATAAAGCCAATTGTAGTTCTGTTATCCTCTCATAAGAATTCATTGTGGGTTTTTTTGTTTTTTGGGTTTTTTTGGAGTGGGGGGCACCGTGCCACTCGGCTTGTGGGATCTTAGTGAAAGCGCTGAGTCTTAACCACTGGACTGCCAGGAAATTCCCAGAGTTCATTGTTAATAAAGGGAAATGTGTTGTATGTTGAGCTTTACTCACCAAACAAATCCATTATCATTGCTTCTCATTTAATTAAGGCTGAACTGCTTGAACAGCATTGTTCAGGAAACATTTACTCAGAAAGTTGTCTGCTTTCTGAATATGGAAAAATTGGGGAAAAAATTTTTAAAACTATGTTTTAGTACATAAGCAAATAGTTATACTTGGTAAAAATTAAAATAATTCAAGTGATAGGGAAAATTATCTACCAAAACATATCTCTTTTTATAGAATGTATATGGAATAGAAATTAGGTGCTTTTCTCTTACTTAATGGTATTTAGGACTAGCTATACATACAGGGGATCTCAGAGAACAGCTGGGGGTCAAAAACAGTGTTCTATTCAGCAATCGCTTACAGGCTGATACAGACTAAATAAACCTGAAGGGTTCCATGGTCATATTAATTTGAAATACACTACATAAAACAACCTTGACTTAACCCAGGATTTCTCAAACAAAGTTGACTGTGGAACTCTTTTATCTAGATAGTGCCTAAAACATCCATGGAACTAGTGTCCCATGAAACAAATACTTTGGGAAACACAATCTAAAATTTTTGAATATTGGTAATCCATGGGAACGTGCATTTACTCAGGTTTTTGGTTGTCCAGATGATTAAATACGCTAACTTGAGATTAACATATTTTGCTGTTCATTCTCCAAACAAGTTTTCATTAGACAATCTTGGAATAATATACTTTCAAAGATTAAGCACTAACATATAATAACAAGCTCCCTAAATGCGAAATTGAAATTGAGCTCTGATTTGGGATTTTAAGTGAAAGTAACACCTGACACTTTTCTGTTTCCAATCAGGCAGCAGTAAAGGCCGTGGTGGCCTCTTCCCGGTTGGGAAGCGCCAGCAGCAGCCATGGCAGCATCCAGGAGAGCCAGAAGGCCAGCCGAGAGCCATCTCCAACACAAGATGGCAATGAAGATGTCAAAGCTATTCCGGAAGGAGTGAAAATGCAAGGAGATGGGGCCCAAGTGGCAGTTGAGGGGGCAGAGGCTGAGCTGATGAAGGTGCAGGCCATAGAGAAAGTTAAAGATGCTGAAATAAATGCTGCTGAGGCCACCAAGATGGTGCCCGAGGCATTAGAGGATGGGATAAAGGAGGCTGACCCAGAAATAGAGGAAGGCCTAGTGGAGGAAAAGCTGAAGACTGTTGAGGAAGCAGCAGCCCCCAAAGAAGGGCAAGAAAACCCTGCTCTAGAATTTGGAGCTCAGCAGAATGATGTGATCCTGCCAGAGTACTAAATGGCTTCCTTCCATCTGGGAGCCAAATCCTGGCACTTTATGCATTTTGTCCTTCAGCAAGGAAGGTGGGGAAGCATGATATGCACTATAGTGATTCTGTTTTTAAGGTGCAAAAAAATACATATATATCAGTTGGTAATCCTAACTTCAATGCATGTGACTGCTTTATGAAAAAATAGTGTCTTCTATGGTATGTAATGGATACCAAATACCTACTGATGAATTAAATTTGAAATTGCAAGTAAACACAACATAACATTTAAAAACATACATTTTCAGGGACCAGTAGCACACATTTGAAGTAAATAGTAACAAATTGTTTTTGCTTTGAAAACCTAGCCAGCCTACACCCTTTGGATTTCTTTACAAGGACTGTTGCCCAGCTAATACTAGGTAGAGCTATAAGATGTATTCCCATGACATTCACAGTCTTTTCAGTAATGTGTTCAAACTGTTTACAAGAAGATGGTTAGGTTATAGTTGTATGGTATGTGCAAAAAAAAAAAAAAATCCACTTATAATGGTAAGAAACTGAAGCATGCTTTAAGGGCTATGAAACCATATGCCCCTAAAGCTTGTGTGCAGAATGTTTTTTTATCTTGTCTTTATTTATACACACCATATTACTAATAACCAAAAACATTCTATTACAAATTCCTGCCATTTTACGGTCCTAAAAAAATTATTTCACAGACTCACGCTGAGGAATTTATTCTTTCCTTCACCTGCTCTCTTAGAAGAAGTCCTTCTGATGGACAACACTTAGGGGTGGAATAAAGAAATTTAGTGAAGAAAAGGAGATAAGACTGGGACTTAGACTAATAAAGACTGACTCCTTGTCATTTTTCAGATAAAATTGAATTTATTCACAAGCTTGTACAATTTTAAAGATAGGAACACTTTTATGGATAAACTCTATACTTAACCAAGGTTCAGATATTTAGAAAAGTCTACACCAAAGGCTGGTGCCAAAATGTCTGAATAGAGTGGGAATAATATCCCATTGTAAGATCATCCATTATTGACTTTAGTATAGTAAGGAAACCTTTGTTTTTATAAAAGTCCTTTTTTTCCTTCAACTGATGGTTATTTAGATATACGGCTTATGGACTAAAGATATTTCTGAAAAGCTAGTATATCTTTTTCTCATACTTGGAATGGAAGCACCCATAATTTACAATGTATTTTTGAAAGTTTCCATGTCCAGAAATGTAGGGCATTGCAGCTTTTAATTTACTTTAGTAAACAAAAACAAAAAGAAACAATGAAAAAAAACACTGATTTCAAATCAGACTCTTGAGAAGCTGTAACATTAGACCTAATACATTACCATGATTTTTTTCAAAATATTTTTCTTTGGTTTTCATATAAACACTTGTCCCTTATAAAAATCACAGTTAAATTCCAAATACCTCAGATTTATTTCTAGCTTGAGCTTAAATGAACATTTTTATCAAATTAATTATGCAGCATATTTTAGTAAGTTTCCTTAATTTTAAAAAAGGATTATTTTCAGGCCAAAATTATGGATAAAAATGACTATCACATAAAAATCCTCCTCAAAAATAAAGATCTTAAATTTTTTGGCCTCTTCCTCAGAAATATTAAATTAGAAAATTAAATTAAACCTCTGGTTTCTGGGGACTATTCGACCTAGGAGACATTCTGCTTTCCAAGTGCAAATCTTCCTTTACTACTGTTCTCATGAGAAGAAAATAAGGTAGAACTTCTTGTCTTCCATAATATAGGAGCCTGACAGATCACTGAGGTGGAGGAAAAAGCCCTTAAGGGCACATCATCTGGACTCAGAGAAAGATTTTTTGTTTCATTTTATCTTTATTAATTAGTAGAGAGTACTTATCTTCTTCTCTTCTGTTTCCCTCCTTCTTTATTCTCTCAGAATTTCCATTTTAGCTATTATAAGGGGCTCACTAGTTTCAAACTTTAAGAATGCCTTCTTCCCTAAGCATTAAGATTTCTATTTTAAAAGACCAATTGCCTGGTATACTTTTCCCAAAGAGACTTAACAGGTGTATATTGTGAGGCATATATGGTAAGTGTCCCATATATTGGAAAAGGGAAGAAGAGAGGGAAAGGAATCTTAATGGAAAGTGGCAATACTAATAGGAAGATGAGAACACATTGTCCCTCCCAGCCCACTTCCATATTATTCCAAGGGCAGTGGTTATATCATCCCAACATTCAGTGCTGACTGCAGTGGTTGGACCTGCGGACTGTGTAGTGTGAAGAGCACTGCAAATGCCAAGGCCAGTGTGTACTTAAGAATTTACCCATTTAAATGAGTACACATGCCTATTCCCTGTGAGGGTGTGAGCGTAATTTCCTCTTTTTTAACCCATAAATTGCACTCTTTAAAAATCAGCAGGAGTTGTAAATTTTGACTTGTATGTTAAAGATTAAGTCCTGATAATGCCTAAGTGACTGAGTTAGTCATTTCAGTGGAAAACAAGTCAAAGCTTCACAAAAATCGGGCATTTCAGCCAAATGATTCAACCTAGGATTTCATAGAGATGCTATTTAAGTTAGGATAGTTAAATTAACATTTTTGAAAAAACAGTAAACATTTATATTGCTTGTTAAAATGGATATATTATCTATCTCAAAGATTACTTATTTATAATAATAGACTAATGCAGATAGAACCTTAATTTGATGAACTATTTCATAATATTTCCTTTAATTGACACTATAGTCACAAAGCAAATAATTAAGGGAATTTCAGCAAACAATACATTTTGCATTTTAGAGATGACAGTTATTACATTATTGATTTTTGTTCTCAGATAAGTTCAGATACATAGCATAAAGCAGACTATTTTGCCATAGAGAAGGACAATCTTGAATTATTTCTCCCATTTAAAAAGTCTAATTGGAATCCCAGTGGTTTTTCTCAAACCGTAAGAGCTCATTTGTCCCATGAACACATAAATAAGGTAGAAATTAGAATAATATGGTTGTAGAAGTTATTGTCTAGACCAAGTGCTGCCTAATATAGATGATACAAACCACATATGTAATTTTAAATTTTCTCCTAGCCACATTTTAAAAAGAAAAAAGAAAAAAAAGCTGGTAAAATTAACTATATTTTAATCCAATATATCCATACTATTATTCCAATACATAATCAATATGAAAAATTAACAAGACCTTTTAAATTTTTTATTTTTGTACTAAGTTTTCAAAAGAAGGATTATGTTACACCTTTAGTACATCAAGTGCTCAACAGCCACATGTGACTAGTGGCTACAGTGGTACTAGAAGAGCGCTGGTCTAGAGCACTTTCAAAGCAAAATGACAGACAAATTTCTATGCTTAGATTTGAGCTGCCTCAGTTTTCCACACTGATGAGTTGGTAGGAGGCCAAAAAGAAAATGTTTCAGAAATGTCATAGACTGAAATGAGTAAAAACTCTGTTGGCCACGTCTACCTATTCATGTGCTTCAGAGGAGAAGTGTTTCCCAGCATGACTGTTAGAGAACTTTCCTGGGCATTGGCAAGTTGTCTGTTGGCTATAGTTCCTCTCTTGGGCCCTGGAATCTTTTTTTTTTTTTTTACATATATATATATATATATATATAACTTATATGAGAATTGCTACTCCAGCTTTCTTTTGGTTTCCATTTGCATGAAATACCTTTTTCCATCCCCTTACTTTCAGTCTGTATGTGTCTCTAGGTCTGAAGTGGGTCTCTTGTAGACAGCAAATATATGGGTCTTGTTTTTGTATCCATTCAGCCAATCTGTGTCTTTTGGTGGGAGCATTTAGTCCATTTACATTTAAGGTAATTTTCGATATGTGTGTTCCCATTCCCATTTTCTTAATTGTTTGGGGTTTGTTATTGTAGGTCTTTTCCTTCTTTTGTGTTTCTTGCCTAGAGAAGTTCCTTTAGCAGTTGTTGTAGAGCTGGTTTGGTGGTGCTGAACTCTCTCAGCTTTTGCTTGTCTGTAAAGGTTTTAATTTCTCCATCAAATCTGAATGAGATCCTTGCTGGGTAGAGTAATCTTGGTTGCAGGTTTTTCTCCTTCAACACTTTGAATATGTCCTGCCACTCCCTTCTGGCTTGCAGAGTTTCTGCTGAAAGATCAGCTGTTAACCTTATGGGGATTCCCTTGTGTGTTATTTGTTGTTTTTCCCTTGCTGCTTTTAATATGTTTTCTTTGTATTTAATTTTTGACAGTTTGATTAATATGTGTCTTGGCGTATTTCTCCTTGGATTTATCCTGTATGGGACTCTCTGTGCTTCCTGGACTTGATTAACTATTTCCTTTCCCATATTAGGGAAGTTTTCAACTATAATCTCTTCCAATATTTTCTCAGTCCCTTTCTTTTTCTCTTCTTCTTCTGGAACCCCTATAATTCGAATGTTGGTGCGTTTAATGTTGTCCCAGAGGTCTCTGAGACTGTCCTCAGTTCTTTTCATTCTTTTTTCTTTATTCTGCTCTGCAGTAGTTATTTCCACTATTTTATCTTCCAGGTCACTTATCCGTTCTTCTGCCTCAGTTATTCTGCTATTGATCCCATCTAGAGTACTTTTAATTTCATTTATTGTGTTGTTCATCGTTGCTTGTTTCATCTTTAGTTCTTCTAGGTCCTTGTTAACTGATTCTTGCATTTTGTCCATTCTATTGTCCATTCTATCTCCAAGATTTCGGATCAACCTTACTATCATTATTCTGAATTCTTTTTCAGGTAGACTGCCTATTTCCTCTTCATTTGTTAGGTCTGGTGGGTTTTTATCTTGCTCCTTCATCTGCTGTGTGTTTTTCTGTCTTTTCATTTTGCTTATCTTACTGTGTTTGTGGTCTCCTTTTTTGCAGGCTGAAGGTTCGTAGTTCCTATTGTTTTTTGTGTCTGTCCCCAGTGGCTAAGGTTGGTTCAGTGGGTTGTGTCGGCTTCCTGGTGGAGGGTACTAGTGCCTGTGTTCTGGTGGATGAGGCTGGATCTTGTCTTTCTGGTGGGCAGGTCCACGTCTGGTGGTGTGTTTTGGGGTGTCTGTGGACTTATTATGATTTTGGGCAGCCTCTCTGCTAATGGGTGGGGTTGTGTTCCTGTCTTGCTAGTTGTTTGGCATAGGATGTCCAGCACTGTAGCTTGCTGGTCGTTGAGTGAAGCTGGGTGCTGGCGTTGAGATGGAGATCTCTCGGAGATTTTTGCTGTTTGATATTATGTGCAGCTGGGAGGCCTCTTGTGGACCAGTGTCCTGAAGTTGGCTCTCCCACCTCAGAGGCACAGCACTGACTCCTGGCTGCAGCACCAAGAGCCTTTCATCCACAGGGCTCCTTAATTTGGGATGATTCGTTGACTATTCAGGTATTCCACAGATGCAGGGTATATCAAGTTGATTGTGGGGCTTTAATCCGCTGCTTCTGAGGCTGCTGGGAGAGATTTCCCTTTCTCTTCTTTGTTCTCACAGCTCCCAGGGGCTCAGCTTTGGATTTGGCCCCGCCTGTGCGTGTAGGTCGCCGGAGGGCGTCTGTTCTTTGCTCAGACAGGACGGGGTTAAAGGAGCCGCTGATTCGGAGGCTCTGGCTCACTCAGGCCGGGGGGTAGGGAGGGTCACGGAGTGTGGGGCGGGCCTGCAGCGGCAGAGGCCGGCGTGACGTTGCAGCCTGAGGCGCGCCGCGCGATCTCCCGGGCGAGTTGTCCCTGGATCCCGGGACCCTGGCAGTGGCGGGCTGCACAGGCTCCCCGGAAGGGCGTGTGGCTAGTGACCTGTGTTCGCACACAGGCCTCCTGGTGGCGGCAGCAGCGGCCTTAGCATCTCATGTCTGTCTCTGGGCTCCGCACTTTTAGCCGCGGCTCGCGCCCGTCCCTGGAGCTCTCTCAAGCAGCGTTCTTAATCCCCTCTCCTCGTGCACCAGGAAACAAAGAGGGACGTAAAAGTCTCTTGCCTCTTTGGCAGGTCCAGACTTTTCCCCGGACTCTCTCCCGGCTAGCCGCGGTGCACTAACGCCCTGCAGGCTGTGTTCACGCCGCCAACCTCAGTCCTCTCCCGGCGCTCCGACAAAAGCCGGAGCCTCAGCTCCCAGTCCCGCCCGCCCCGGCGGGCGAGCAGAAAAGCCTCTCGGCTGGTGAGTTCCGGTCGGCCCGATCCTCTGCGCTGGAATCTGTCCGCTTTGCCCTCCGCACCCCTGTTGCTGTGCTCTCCTCCGCGGCTCCCAAGCTCCCCCACTCCGCCTCCCGAAGTCTCCACCCGCGAAGGGGCTTCCTAGTGTGTGGACACTTTTCCTCCTTCACAGCTCTCTCCCGCTGGTGCAGGACCCGTCCCTATCCTTTTGTCTCTGTTTAGTTTTTTCTTTTGCCCTAACCAGGTACGTGGGGCGTTCCTTGCCTTTTGGGAGGTCTGAGGTCTTCTGCTAGCGTTCAGTAGGTGCTCCGTAGGAGTTGTTCCACGCGTAGATGTATTTCTGGTGTATCTGTGGGGAGGAAGGTGATCTCCGCGTCTTACTCTTCCGCCATCTTCCCGGAAGTCTCTGGCCCTGGAATCTTGACTACAGGCTAGCGTCTCCTGAGTACTGCCATGAAGTCAATCGTGTTCTCACATACCAAAATCTTCTGTGGGCGAACCATGTGTCCTCATTCAGGAAGGGCTGCACACAGAATCTTAGTGGGATTTCGTAGGCCTGGCCACCAACAAGGCTGGACACCATCCTTGTATTGCAGGCAATATTTTTTATAGAAATCTTCTGAAATATACCAAATTTGCATGATAAAGACTGTATGATGAGGATGATATCACCCCAGTTATCCCTAAAATGAGAATATGACCATCCGCTGGCATTTTTTATATTTCCTTAGAAGAGTTTAATCAACTCTGCCATTACACATGGATTCAAAAGACTTTTTGGAATTTTCTTACATATTGCTATTTTAGAATAATCCTCAAGGTTCTATAGCCATTTTTAGTGGCAGACTTTAAAAGAAAAGAACAGTTTGCCTTTTACTGTGACCTCAATTACATAGTATTTTAAACATATTTTGTAATTTAGAATGTTTAGCAATCCCTATTTCCAGTTTCACATGAAAGGTAACTGCTTGAAGATTGCCTATAGACTGAAAATTTAGAGAAAGCCATTTTGTTTCATAATTCAGTTGTTTCACAGAAGCATCTGGTTGCATTTCAAATCGGAAAATAAAAGAAGTAAATGCCAAAAAAGGCAAAGGATAAAATCAGTAAATCATTTATTCTGTTTTAGGATTGTCTTTGCAAAGCAAATGCAAAAACAAGTCAAAAAAATGAATCAGCACTAGGTTTTTCTTGATGAGGCTGACTCCACATAAATTGACATAAATATACTGAGAAGAGTCAATTACATAATTACAGTGCCATTATGTAATTTACTTGTCATTGCAGAGTATTCAGTCTGGTTATCTAGGTCTACTTTAGCTGGTGCAAACTTTTCCGACACCTACTTACATAATAGGATTTGTAATATCCTTGTAATTACTGCCTATTAGGTCTTATTTAAATTTCCTTAATGTTCAGCACTGATATGTCTCTGATCAAGGTCGTTGCTAACATTTGAGCATTTACTGGTTAAATACTGCTTACTGGTTAGACTCTATGTGTGTCTTCACTTTTTTTTTTTTTAACATTTATGCACATATAATCTCAATATTGGTATAATATTCATAACCACATGTTAAGCAGAAATGTAACCAATAATTTTCTATAAAACTTTTTCAAAGTTCTTTTCTTCCCCTGGCACAACTCAGGGTGAGTTTCTGGCTCCTTGACAAATAGAAGAAGAACCTAAAAGATCACTGGAGAGATATCAGCTATCCACCCATAGTAACCAAGCTCAGCATTTCTTCTTTCTATATCCTGATCTGTTAAGGGCCAGTTTTTGTCATCATTACTTTCAAATATCACCTGAGATCAGATAATATAGTCTCAGCTCACATAGCCCAACCATTTATATACTTTTCTTGGAGAGCAATAACAAACTTGACTAATTTATGTTTGCTTGTTTAAAATTCTAATTTTCACACACTCTCTGTGGTGTACTCTAGAGGCTTTGATTGTGTGATTTTAACTTCCTTCAAGATTCAGTCTTTTCTCTGTCACCTGGCCCAGAGGTCTACCTAGGACAAGGAGGAAGCCTTGCCATGAGAGTGGACCATGTGAGTCCTTGACAGGAATCAGACATTGCTCTAGTGAAGACTCAAGGCATCTGTCTTGGTTGAGCTCAAATGAGCCAAATGGGAAACACCTCTTGCAGTGATACTGTTTGAATATTGGTACAGTGCCATTAGTCAGTAATGGAAAATGAGATTTCACCAATCATTTGCTCTTCCCATGACTTGGTTTGCTACCACTTATCCCAGATCAATGTTTTCTTCCATCCCTATGGCCATCAAGCTGCCCTCTCGAATTTTGAAGTCCTCTAAAATCCTGGAAAGAGTATCCCAGACTGGTCAAAGAAATATGGAGTCTTTGGTGGCCCAGAATTTAGTCTGAAACTCTAAACAGCAATGCTAAGACAGCAAAATCATACTGTTCTTCTTAACTAGTTGCTTTCAGCACATTTTGAAAACTGACCTGGCCTGGAATACCCATGGATATGGAATAGTTATATCTGTGTAGCCTTTTCTGTGATTCAGTGTGTTAAAAATGACAGATAGTTAATCTTCAGTCAGATTATATATTTATTTTCCATTTAAAAGATTATTTTGGGCTACTCAAATATAATAGGCTTCATATTAGAATTTTTGAAAGCTGTTGTTTTCCCTAAGCACTCTCTCACTCTGACAATCAGTTGTGGATGATAAAAATTTACTAAGTTTGTCCTTTCCTTGATACATGTATGGTAGTTAATCTGGTTTGTAAAGGATACAAGTAAGAATGACTATAAAGTGACAACTGTCATCTCATAACTGCCTCCTTTTAACTTGACCTATTTTTATAGCCTATCATGTAGCTAATATACAGTAGCATACAAATAGCATATTCATGAGTATGAGTTTTATTGTCAAGATTATTATTTCAGAAGTTCCCAAAATGTTTATATTCATGCACCCTTAATTTCAGTAATATTTTCATGACCCCCACCTACCAAGCCAAAAGAATTACCTAACATGCCCATTTTTTAAGTAGTTAGGTCCAAACAACATAATAGTAGTAGTGCATTCCACGTCTGACTGATGTTGCTGTGTGTTTCCCTTGACATGTTAAAATGTCCTCTGAGTTTACTGAGTGGGAACAGCAGACAGGTGACAGACAAAAGGGATTATTAGTAAACAAGTTAGGGGCTAACGTTTATACTCTTTCTTATTTGAATGACAATCATTCTTTTATCTATGGTCTTTGTGATATACACATAAAATTTACAAGTGCATTTTTAAAAAGTAATTTCCACATAACTACCCAAGGAAATAAAGTTAAATCTCCAAAGATCAGTTTTCAAGAGTCAGGCAAACTATGGGTCACGGACCAAATCCATCAGAGCGCTGTTTTATAAAGTTTTATCAGAACACGACCATGCTCATTTATTTATACATTGGCTATGGCTGCTTTCATGCTACTAGGACAGAGTGGAGTAGTTTCAACAGAGACTGTATGGCCCAGAAAAGCCTAAAATGTTTATCTGGCCTTTTACAGAAAATAATTGATGACCCTGGTTTTTCATGGCACCCTGCCTCTTTGGTAACATCTAGGAATACAGATTCCCATACTCCAGATTTCTTCTCCTTAGCTTAGGGTTCTTATCCCATTTGCTTCTTAGGAAGTTAGGAGAGGTTTGTTTCTGTGCAGATGGTCTCAACAATAATTTTGCTGGAAGTACAACTTAACAGTAAAATTTCCCTACAGAACTAAAAATTCAAAATTGCATCATTCCTGAAAAGAAAAGTTTAGAGTACGAATTGACTTGTTTCAGAGAGAGGAATTAGAAAGATTTCTAGCACATCAAGCACGTTTTAGAAATTTGATCCTTTTATTTAAAATCATGTAAATGACATTTTGTATTCCCCCCATTTAAGTCAATCTGCAGCTGTTACTTAGCCAAGAAATGAGAGCCCCCTTTGGTTCTGAATCCTTTAGAATATTTTCAAGTAATTAATACCAATTGGATTTTCATTTAATCATTTTTAGGAAATAACATGCTTTATTATGTGGCATTCTATGACAATAACTTGCTTATCAATAGCTCAGGAAATAGGCAAATAGCCAACTTTTTAATGTAAGAAAGCTACTTTCCAATCCCTGTGTTTTTCTGAGTGTTATATATTTCACTTCTTCGGAAAGAGAAGGCCTCGAGCAAATGCTTTCCTTTCCTTTTCTTACATATTTAGAAATCCAAGAGGGGCCCTTTTCTTAGTCTATTTCTGTCACAGAGAAGTTATTCATTCCACAATATTTGCCTTAAGGGAAGCAGGTGGCCCAGATATTGAGAATGTAGGCATGCATGACCTTTGGGTTTGACTTTGAACATCTATAGCCAAAAGGTTACAAGTGAGATATTGAGCAGAAAACCTATTATCAGCTTATTATTAGGAAAAGCTAAAATTATATCATGACTCTAATTAAATAATATATTGTTTTCTTTAAACTGTTGCAGCAATCAATATGATGTAGCCACTGGATACACTATAGAACTCAGGAAAAAAAGAGATGAATCGTCTGCCTGCTCCTCATGGTTGATGTGAGTAGGAGGGAGACTTTACCGGAATGGAAGAGGGAAAAGGTAAAATGTAGATGAGGATTCCACATTCCCACCTACCCATT
This sequence comes from Orcinus orca, assembly GCF_937001465.1. NCBI lineage: Eukaryota > Metazoa > Chordata > Mammalia > Artiodactyla > Delphinidae > Orcinus > Orcinus orca. The sequence goes on along the minus strand of NC_064561.1, from coordinate 94,328,740 downwards.
TTTCTTGATTGCTCAGAGTTTGAAAGCAGTTGTTAACGGACTAAACTTATCATTTTAAAATTCTCTCAATATCTGGGTCACCAGCTTCCCTTAGAAATGAGTAAACCAAAGCCAGTAGCTAATTTTCCTCCCAGAATAAAAAACTAAACAGTGTAGTTTAGGGAATATTAGGCCTACATCGCAAGCACACTTTAAGGAGATGATTTGGTGATTCTGAAGCTTTCTAGGAGCAGCGCACGCCAGGGACCCATTTTCTCAGTAAACTTTCATTGAAAAACAATTACGTACAATGAAAGAGTCAGAGTTGAATTAAACCCATGCTACCCTCTAGGATTGAGCTTTGTCGTTGGAGAGAAAAAACAAGTGTACATATAACCTGTGATAAATCTAGGCAAGCAGTAAGCCCTCCAGGGATGGAAAGCAGGAAAAGCTCCCCTTTGCTTGGAATGATCAAGGGGAGCTTCCTGGGAATATTAGTTAAATATAAAGGATGGGGAGAACCTTTGCAGGTAGGGAGGAGGAAGGCAGAACATTTGGCTGAGAAATCTGCAGAGTGGAGGAATGTGTTGAAGGAACAATGCTGGGTGTGAAAGACTGAAATCTGCAGGGAAGTGTTGCTAAGTCTGCATAAGAGTATCAGATCTTGTGCAAAGTTGAATTAGACTTCTTCACCCCTTTCTTACTCTGGGTAGACATTTGTGCAGCATTTCCTCAGAGCATGTAGCCCTCTGTGATCTCCTACATACGTGGCTAATCTGGTATGTGCCCAAACAGAATAAAAATCACCCAACACATCAAAGACATTTTTGCAAGTCACCAGTTGAAATAAAGCTTCAGTCACTAAAAGCAAAAACTGCACTGGCGAGATCTCCACTGACAAAGCAGAGTAAAAGAAGATAGTGATTATTTGAGTAACTTTGGCAAAACTCCAGTATCCGAATAACTCCCGGTGACTAGAAAATCACCTAACTACTTGCTAAAGCTTTGCCAATGGAGGCGACGTCAAGGTTACTTCTTTCACAGTTATTTTAACCTTTTAAATTATCTGACCTGAAAGGGCAATTCCCACAGGATCTAAGATAGAATTATACCTGAAAGTTTAGACTTCAAAAGACAACCTGTGTTAAGCCTCAGACAATGAAATTTAAAATCTTCGGAGCTGCCTTCCCCAAGCTTCAAGCCGATCCTGTGAAGTCCTTTCGTCTCCATCTCTCCCTTTTGCCCCTTTATACACCTTTCTATAATTTCCTTTTTATATCACTCATTGCAGGCAGTATTTTACATCCATCTTCAAGAAACTTTTAAAAACATAATCATTACAGTATATATACTTCTAGTTGTCTTGCCACTTTGCTTGTTTCAGATAATGTCTGTGATTAGTAACTTGCTATATTATTCGGGCAAATGAAACGAAGAAAGGGACAACAGTTGACCATCATCTGAGTGATGGAAGAGGAGTTAAGACGTGGAGATACTGTAGGGGTACAGAAAACACAACTTGGCAGGCGTTGAGAAAGGAATACTACTTACTAGCGTTTTCAGACTTAGGTGACAGTATCTGGTATGTCTTTTCTAGTTTTTCCTAGAGGAGAAATCTGTACTGCTGCGTTGTCGAAAGTTTTCTGGACTAAAAGGACATAAGCAGCTCAACGGCAGCTTGGAGGATTAGATAATGGAATACCACTCTATACAGGAAACCTACATCTCCAGTAGTTTAGACTGCAAATCATTAGCCAAAAACAACTGCATGTAGGATCTGGAGGGCAAAGACAAAGTGTAAATACTGCAGTTTACACCGCCAAGATCATAGGCTGCCTTCCCAATTTCTGATTGAAAAGTACTGGAAAAGGAGCTGTGAACATTTCATTTTTAAAACCTGTCAGAATGGTGCTATTGACTCCTTAATACAAAGATATATTACAATATTTTTTAGGTAAACATGTAAGTCTGACCTGGCCATAAATGTAAATATAGAGAATGTTTACAGAGAATTCATCAAAATCATGCCCGTTTGCTTTTGACTGAGCTACCGTTTTGTTCGATGGCAGTGACTGACAGTCCCTGCTTCCAGCATATGGGACACATCAGAGTCACTGGCTCTCAGCTGCCCAAAGCCTGGGGCAGACAACATGACAGCCACAGACAACTGGCTTCTTCTTGGACTCAGGTTAGACAACCCAAGTAAATGAGTAAACATGCTCATTTTTTGGTGTTTCCCAGGAACATAATGGAAGAATATGTGACATGAGGCAAAATGGATGTTGGGAGACTGTTGAAATTGACCTTAGTGAGGGCCAATGTTGCTTTGTGTAAGTTCATTCAGATTTGTCAGAGCATGCCAAAAGAAGCATACACCTTACTGCTGGGAAACTTGTAAAGCAATCTGCATGTATGGTATGATAATAAATCATCTAAGAGCCCACCAATACTTTGCATTCCGTGATTTGAAATGTTAGCACAATTCAAGAGTGACACAATGGACATTTTCCTTATATCTGAAATATGAAGTCGAAGCATTTCTTGATTGTTTTTCCATTCTCTCAGGCAACATTATACTTTGAGTTTCACAGCATTTTTAATATTATACAGTGATGTCATAAAATCATAAAGTTAAAAGGGGATCTTAGTAATCATTTAACCCAACAAGCTCATCTTATTAAAGAGAAGTAACACCCAGAGAGGTAATGACTTATCTAAGATCGCAGTTAGTGGCTGAGAAGAGATCTGGGTTGCCCATCTCCTAGTCCAGTGCTCTCATGACTGAGAAGTCAATTCACTGGATACAAAGTCAATCCAGCGATTCATATAAAAATTGATTTTCATTATAAAAATATGAAAATACAGAAAAGTAGATTAACATAAGAACGCCTTCCAAAGACAAGCATTGTCTTTTTTAAAATCTTGCACTAGTTTATTTTTTTCTTACAGACTTTAATCATATTGTAACTTTTTTATGTCAACCTACCACTACAGCAGGCATTTTTTGTATAATCTTCAGAAACAATTTTGATAGCTGCATAATAATCCATTCTCAATTCTTTTTCTTTTCTCAGTTAACACTACATAAAGCTTTTTTCTGAGTTTGGGGATATCTATCCTAAGGAAATAATCCTAATGTGGAATTGTCGGGCCAAATGATATTCAGTGGTCCCTTCATTATGATGCTTTCAAACCTGCAGGACCTGAGAATGAAAGGGAAAAACCTTTATGTTCCCTCCTAAGAAGCTGATTGTTAGCAACAATAGTTGTAAAAAGAACTAAAAGTCTTTCTTGAGCTTGGCCACCCAATTAGCAAACATTTGTGTGAAATATTGGGGGGAAGGCATAATATGTCAGTGAGGTTCACTCTCAGAATTGCAGCTGGCTACTAACTACTACTAGGTCCAAAATCCTCACCTAAACAATGACTTCTGAATTGAGGGAAATGCTAGAGGAAAACAAAAAACCTCTCCCATCTGCAAGTCCATTTTTGACTATATGAAACATCTTTTTATTTCAACCTGGTTTTGCACAATCTCTGGACTACTTCTTTTAATAAAAAGCCAGCTGCTTGTACTTGAGGAATGTCACTAAAGCAAAACCTAAGAAGGAAGGTAAAGCTCCTGAAAAAGAACAGTACCATCCAAATAATGAGTAAAAAGCCAGTTTTGGTATTTGTACACTATGCTTCCCCCATAATTTTTATTAGCAGAATACTACACCCCACTAATCACCTGTACAGCTAACACAAGTAACATGGATCCACCCTCTATCTCCTGGGATACATTTGCATTTCATGTTTTCCAGCAATTTTCTGTCATCTCCTGGTCTAGAAGTCTTCATCCATAGTGGACCCTTTGCTCCAGAGGAGTAGAAATGGTGTACTATAGACATAAGTTATTCACATCGGATGCCATGTGACACCAACCATTAATTAACAACCTTCCGAGGAGCTCCATCACCTCATTACCTCAATGACGGACAGCTATGTAGAATCTGCCATACAGAAGCGGTCCAATCAATGTTTCATGGAGGAGTGAAGGACTACTTTGCTATTTTCATTTCTGTTTTGTGAGTCTATCATTTTCCTATTGACATTTAAAGGAGCTCTATACACACTTTCCAGAGGTGACCCACTGAGAGATGCTATGATTGGCTAGCCAGAGTCATTACCAACCCTTTCTCCAAGAGGCTGGAAATACTTGCCTTCCCAGCTAGTGGTAGTCACGTGACCCAGACTACTAGAAAGAAAAGCTATTGGAGGCTCTGGAAAAGCTTTTACTTTCCTGGTAAAAGAGACGGATGAGTAGTGCCATGCCTTCCCCTGCTTCTTCTTTACTTGAATGCACATGTAATTTCCAGGGCTAGCTGGTCACCTTATCATATCTGAGGGAAAGATGAGAACTGAAGAAACACTGGCCCTGACGTGCTAATACTAATAATTACCGACATCCAGATTTTTTATTAAATGAGGAAAATAACTCCCTATTTGGTTTGTTTTTTGTGTGTTTTTATGGTTTTGGTTTTTTGTTTGTTTGTTTTTTTGGCCACACCGCACAGCTTATGGGATCTTAGTGCCCCGACCAGGGATTGAACCCTCAGCAGGTTCAATCAGTCCTAACCACTGGACCGCCAGGGAATTCCCTACTCTATATTTGTTTAAACCACTTAATAGTCATATTTTCTACTGCATATTTCCCACAGCATCCATAACTGCTTCCTTATAATATAGATCAACAGTTCCTTTGTAATCACTTCCACCTTTTTTCAACTCCAAAGGAAATCATCACTACAATTGCTAATCAAGTTAGTACAATTATTTAAAAATGTATACAATAAACCTTACCTATACGTTACAGTGGTAAGAGCAGAATATGTCATCATCCTTGCTATATAACAGCAAATCAAAATTCAGCAGTATTGTGGCTAATATTGTATGAGACATTGGCAGGGGATTAGCATATGCATTGTTAATCTTAATTTTCCAGTTTATATTTTTCTTTTGTAAGAGTTCAGGAAGCTAAACTACATACTTTAAATTCAGATAAGGTTAAAGCAACTTAGTATAAATGGTCAATACACAAGCATCTAGAAATTTTATTCTGATATATTTCATAGAAATTTTTAAATAAATACACATTTTATTATATTAATGCATGCTCTCATTAGTTTAATGAAGGTTCCAGCTTTACACATTGGCCCATAAAAGAAATATAAACTTCTTAAAAATAAAATCTATATATAGTATAGCTCTTATTGAATTGCAAGAGATGAATTTTTATTTAACCATACATGTAAATCTTTGGAAACAACAAAATAATACAGAAATTATAATTCCAATTTCCTGTGCTCTGGGATTAATCTAATGTTTCTCCTAAGCTCAGATCCCACCATCCCCTACTTCTGGAATTTGAATAAGAAAGGCATGGGAGATAGACTAGACAAGTAATCATACAGCACAGGGTCTAATGGACACCTGGTCAAGTCCCCTAGCTTTTCTGGGTTCTGTTAATTTATGCATAGGTTTGGGATAGCTACAGTATCCACTTAATTAAAAGAAACTGGATTTTAACAACTGATTCTAAGGATGCTAGCATGCTCTTAAATAAACAGGTAAAGCTTTTATCCACATCAAAGGGAATTAGTCATACCCAAAAGCTCAATGGACATTAGGAGTTTAAATTGGGCAATGTTTTCCTATCTTCTCCAGAGGCAACCTCCATTACAGAGTTTTTAGCTTAAGAGGTTAATTTAATTCAACTTGAGTGTTGATAAAATGTCCTTCAGTTAGGAAAGAAAGAGGGAGGAGAGTAAGAAAGGACTTTTTTATTGGGAGATAATTTTACATATAGAAATCTACAGTTTCAAATATATCCAGCCTCAATGAACAGTGAAATGAAGAGATTTTTAACATTAACAATCTGTCTTTAATACTCTAGCAGTTTATATTATACATAACTGCAGAACACTAAATTCTCATAATTATTTTTGCTGCGTATTGTGTTAAACTTTAAGGATTAATCAAGGATTATCAATACAAACTAATATTTCATGCAGAAGTATCACTTATGATAAATTATTTTTTCTTGTATGAAACTAATTTCCTTAAAAAAATAGGTATCATGTACTGAAAACAGTACCATGCCAAGTGTTTCCTGCATACACGTGTTTCTAATACAAACTAGCTATAAGCCAGAGAAAATAATCAACCACATAACTACACGGCAGATTATATTCTTTCATTTCATCAACTGCCCTATGAAAAGTTAATTATCTTCAAAGGAAAATCTTTTGGGGCTGTAGTTTTTATTTTACTGACAATTACAACTGATTTATTTCTAATGTTAAGGAGTCCACGTTTAGCAAGCACTGAAGGCTTCAGAGAACAGAAAAGATTTTGTATTTAAGAGAGTGATTCTATGAAATTCTCTACTTCATATTATAGAAAGACAAATTAATATACAGATTAATATAGAACTGTGTGTTATTAAAAGTTATTAAAATTAACTTGAAATGTGGCTAGCCCAAATTAGTAAAATATACACCAGAAATCAAAAAATTAGTATAAAAGAAGAATGTAAGCTCTCTTAAAGATTTTTACAGTGATTACATGTTGAAATGATAATATTTTGGATATATTGAGTGAAATGTACTGTACTATTAAAATTAACTTCAGCTGTTTCTTTTAATTTTTTTAATGCGCTGCTAGAAAATTTTAAATTACATATATGGCTCACATTATTTTTCTATTCTACAGCACTGCTATAGAAACAGCAGACTCTATTACATGTTAATATTAATCCCCATCCACATTGTTAAATTTCATATCATTATGATATTTGACATAACATATATAGTACATTATCACAAGATTCCTGAGCTTAGAATCAAATACACCTCTACTCTTGAAAACAAAACCAAACAAAACATGCTCTAATCTTTTCCATCATCTTCTGTATACTAGCAACTGTGCTAAACTTTGGTTATGTATGATTCAGCAAACACGCAAAAGGGATCTTTTGGGTGATAGAACTATTCTAAAATTGGGCTGTTGTGATGGCTGCACAACTATAAATGTATTCAAAAATCAACGGATTGTATACTTATAACTGGTAAATTGTATAGCATTGGAAATCATACCTCAATAAAGCTGTTTTTTTTCTTTTTTTTAAGTACACAGCTAGAGCCCAGCAGATTTAAAGTGCCATCTAGAAGCTGCATATACATTTCAGGTAATTCAAATATAATTCTTCAATCCATCATACGGCTCAACATTGCAATGAAAATTTTTCCATGAGGGTCTTGTTACCTGCAATGGGTCCTCATTCAACAGTGGATTATGTCATCACTAGTTGGAGGTATAAGTTACAAAAAAACAAAGGGAACACAGAGTAACTGAAAGTGGACAGTTTATTAGTGGCACCCAGCTCAGGCGATAATAGCCCTTATAATAATGTACATCTTGTTGCAAACTCACCCAATCTGGGCACCCTATAATTGGACATCTGCTGGTATTTTGTCATGCTAGACTGAATACTGGAATGTAAGAAACCTCCTGCTCTACACTAATAAAACCAAATAAAAGACAATAGATTGAGTCAAAATTAACATTTAACAATTTCCATGCGAAACTGAAAGCTAAACTGCTCATTTCTCTTTCCCTATTGCAAGAAAAAAAAAAGTAGCAGAGAAATCTAGCAGCTCAAAAATTATAGTCAATTTGGAAAAACATATTGGTGATTAATAAATTTCAAGTTAAGAGCATAGGATCGTTTGTGCATTGCTTCTATCAGACCTTGAAACAAACTATTTTCAATCTAAAATTTGTGAGATTATTCACTATGGATATTATGGTGCTGCCACCTTTTGCTTTTTTTGAACATCATCTCCATACCAAAACAGTAAAAATAAGTCAGCTCTACTTTTTCCACTTTAGCAAAATGGGTCTGAAGAACTATGACTTATGCTTTCTTTACACTCAGGAAAACACAGGAAAGTAAAACACAGATCACACCTTCATGCAATTGAACCACTATACAGTTTTGTGCTTTTGGTGGCCTATCTAGTAAATACTATTTCCAGAGCTCTCTTTACCCCATATTAACCAAAAAAAAAAAAAGAAGAGAAAATGAAACAGTGGGAACATTAATAATAACATATATAACTCACATTGAACACTGGAACAGATTTCAAGATGTGTGCATGTACACAAATATAAATATAGACAAAAATTTGCACGGACACTGAGTTCCCTCAAGTTCTCATCTTAGATGTAAACTAGGTGGATAGTTCAAAAGTCAAAGACCATGTGGAATGTTAAAATCATTTAGGAATGTTCATTTAATGCAGCCACAGAATCGAGAGACATATTATAGTCCATTCTAGTTATAAAATGACTCATCCAGGCATTTAGATAAATCTATGAATGCATTTGTTCTAGTTCCAGACTGAAGTTACATCACAATTGTGAATGCTTATGACGTAGTTATACTTTATGAGTTGAGTGACACATTTAAAACTCAAACATGTATAAAACATTCACTGAATTTGACTTTCTAGAGAGATGATTCTCTATTGGTCAGTATTGGATACCACCACCCATTTCACATAACCCAGAATACTGTCCAATCAATGTGGTGTCCCAGCACATATCTGGCAGTTTTTCACACTGTCTTATTCATTCATAAATGCTTTTAAGACTCCCAAAATAAAAGCCCATAAAGATATGAATACATTTTTAAAGATATCTATAAAATAATACTATCCAGGTATCAAAACTGAATTGCATTTTACTATGGTACCTATTCTTTTCTTATTTCTGATATTTTCAATAGGTAAAGTAGTACAAGTCAACTGACAATGAAGTTCATCTTTATAAAGTATAGAGAAGAGCTTTTTTTCTTTAGTCCAAGATATTGTTAAACTCATAGAGCATATGAGAAGTAAAGCATTAATATTTAACTCCTCCCAAAATTAAAACTTTTACAGAATGTTCATAAAGCTCTAAAATAGGTGATTTTAACCTACCAGCATGAAGCTTGGCTTTCTCTAATTTCTAAGAAGCCAAAATATTCATACTGAGGCACTATTCAATTTCTTAAGAGTTTGTGTCAAAGAACTATATCTACTTCTTGGTGGATTTCTGTCATACTCTCCATTCCTAGACATATTACCATACCAAACAATGTGCAAATAACTGTTTAGGAAAACTGAAATGCCCACACTAGATAGCTATTTACTTTAGGAATAAAATAAACCAAAAACATCTCAAAATTTTCTACAGGCTATGCAGAAGACAGGAAAGGATGATTTTTACAGGCCATGCAGCTAAGAGAGAGAGTTGATTCAGGGAATATAATACTATAAGTTTAAACATATTATGCCTTTTGTAAGGCTTTTTGTAAATCACCATAGAAGTTGATTAAAGTGCTTGCCATGGCTGTATCTACTGCAGACTGGGGAATCATTCCACGCAGATCCGTCTGAATATAGCCTGTCAAAAGACTCCGGTTTGGACTGTCTTTAAGAGGAACACAAAACCAACCACAGGGATGGTTATATCCACGAACAAATTCTGATCTCTTTTCACTCCAGTCAAGACTTATCCCTACAAGGCAATTTAAAATGACACTATTAATAGCAATGACTGACATTAATCTAAAACTCTCACTAAAAAATATTATCAGATTTCTTATTTACATATTTTTCTTCTTATCCATGTAGATGAAAATTAAGCCCCAAGAGTGACCGTGGAAGAATGAAAAAGATAATTACTAAGTGGAATTCTGACAGAGGCTGGTAGATATGTAATGGGGAAAGTTCTAATCCCTTCAGAATAAATGGCATCATGTCATCCTGGTAACTCCTTGGAAACTACAAATCTTCTCTGTAGCAGCCAGGCCTCAAGGTACTAATAATCAAACCTATGTACCACCACTGCTCCCCACAGGCACTACCATATCAAACTTTGGTTCTGTCTGGTTCAGATTAAACAGATGTAGATGTGTACCTACAACTGCCAACTCAAATATATCGTACATACAAAAATATTAATTTACCTATAGATATATTTTAGAAAGCAGGAGCCTTCTAATAGTATCTTTAATTTTGAAAAGAAAAATATTACACAGATCAAGGAAGGAAAAGCACTCTAACACATACCAAGCCTATTTTTTCTAAGTATATGACTAAGAAGCTGTTTCTTGAGAGTGACTTAGAAGGAAACCCAACGACTAGATCCCTTTCTTAGAGGCAGTCATGCGTTCCGTATTTGTTAGCTGTGACCTGAAGGATACTGTGTAACGGAGAACAAAAACTCATCAGAAAGATTGCAAAAACCTTCTCGATATTGTTATTTTAATCCCTAGGGTTTAGCATTTGCAAACAGAGCTTATTGATTATAAAATAACTATGGGGACTTCCCTGGTGGCGCAGTCGTTAAGAATCTGCCTGCCAATTCAGGGGACACAGGTTCGATCCCTGGTCCGGGAGGATCCCACATGCCGCGGAGCAACTGAGCCCGTGTGCCACAACAACAGAGCCTGCGCTCTAGAGCCCACAAGCCACAACTACTGAGCCCGCATGCCACAACTACTGACACCCACGTGCCTAGAGCCCGAGCTCCGTAATAAGAGAAGCCACTGCAATGAGAAGCCCACGCACTGCAACAAAGAGCAGCCCCCGCTCGCCACAACTAGAGAAAGCCCGTGCATGCGCAGCAACGAAGACCCAACGCAGCCAAAAATAAATTAATTAAATAAAATAAATTTTTTAAAGATAAGTATGAAAGTTGAAAATGTATCTTGTGTAGAAAGAAACATCCAGCCTAGAAAACTCAAAATTTAAAACCGAGAGAAAGTAAAAGGTTTTGAGACAATTACCACAGGATAAAAGCCCTTCTTTATAGTCCACAGTATAGGAGAAGTCAACAAACTCTCTTGGGGAAATTATATTCCAAAGCTGACCAGCAGTAGTATAACGCATCACACAGCAATTCTGAAAGAGAACAGGTAACAGCTGTTAGTACTATAGGAAATACATACATAGACTCATATATCATAAGTTAATCTTTAGTAAAAAATTAACACTCACTTAAAATGTGTTATAATAAATATTAATAACATTTCTTACAGTGATTCTGACAGGTTTAGATCTCTATTCTATATCTCACGGCGACTGTATGGACTTGAAGAGGATATACAATCAAAACACAGAGGTAAGTTACCCAGTATCCAAATCTCTGTTTCAGTAGAGTCACCTCTTATCCTATATGATAAAAGTGGAAGCAGGTAGTATAGACTGTACGTGTATAAGATAAAATCCACAAGTACTTTGACTAAAACACCAAATGTGTCAATAAAGGAATTCAAACATGGCAAGGAATGAATTAATAAAAACAGACAAAGAAAGAAAGCCACTTAGGTTACATAATTCTCTAATGCCTAAGGTGGCATTTTTATCTTTGATTTTGGCTAAATGTTAATGGAAAACCTACATACTATTACCTAGAAACCTGAATATGATGGTGGTATTTTCAGAATTTTAGATTTCAGAACCTCAGCTAAAGTTTTACAATTAAAGACACTGATGATTTTCTTAAGCAGCAAGGGTAAAGCTATTGCAGAAAACAAACTCAGTTCTGACTAACACTCATTAGTTAATATGAGGAAACTCAAGCTTTTTTAAAGGCAGCAAGGATTCCCCTGTGAGATCTTTGCCATGACTACTTATTCTCAAAGCAATGAATATAATGAATGCAAGTATACACACGTGCACATGCGCACACATACACACACACACACACACACACACACACACACACACACACACAATCTGAAGCAACATTTCTAGACAAATACCTCTTCAAAGTACTCCAAAATATCCAATGAGGTCATTAAGCTGTCCCAATCCAAGCGACAGGGACCTGGGCGTATATGGTCTATTACACTATTGACGACATCGTCTATAACACCTTGGGCTTTGAAGCTGGAGAAAACATATGAAAGTCAAATGCTATTAGAATGAAAAATTTCAGCATGCTCTCACAGTTCAGAGCTCACATCAAAAAAAATCAAAATTTAATGAAGATTTTTTAAAAAGAGTAAATCCCGACTTTTCTGATAAATTAGGTTCTGTCAATTATTTCATCAGAATGTACTCTAAAACGTCCTCAAATCTAATAAGAGATTTGAAGGCTATCTTATGCATTATCATAAACATAGTAAAATACCTTCATGTTATGGTGTAGCCAAGAGCAGTCTGTAGAACACTGTAATGCTTCCATTTATTTCGTATGCTCTTCTTTTCTCAGCTATGTTCTAACATGTTATTAGTATATGCATATTCTTACCCTAACTTTTGAAACCTTTTTATTAGGAATAGAAATATAGGTCACCCTAGAATAGAATGCCCAGGATTGACTCATGAATAATATCAGAACTTGACATATTTCAAAGGTGGCATTACATACCAGTAGGAAAAAGATATACTAGTTCAAAAATGGTGTTTGGATTCAACAGTTATCCTAACAGAGAGAATAAAAACTGAATTCTTACTTCACATCATTCAAAATACCTCCAGATAGACTAAATACCACTATGTAAAAGGTAAAAATTTTAAATTTTGAGAAAAATATACAAGTGACCATCTTTGTGACCTCAGGATACAGGGGGATTACTTGAATACATAAAACACACAAAAACGCAAATTACACAAGATGGTTAAAATTTAAAACTTACATACCACAAATGACAAAATAAGTAATTTCTTTAAAAACTAGCCACAGAGTGGAAGAAGATAAGTGCAACACATATATACAGATATATACTTACTATAGAGGATATATGATTAATTCCTATGAAACAATGAGAAGAGGACAATCCAAACAAAAGATGGGCAAAGGACAAGATTGACCTGAAATGTCAATAAACTTAGAGAAGATGCTCAATTTCACTCATAATCAAGTAATTACTAGCAATACACCATCTCATACCCCTGAAAAACTGACAGAGATTAAAAACTTAATAACAAGTTTTGAATGGAAGGGAATGAGAACTCTCAAAGTGCTACCACCACTTTAGAGAGCAATTTGGCAACATGCAGTAAAGTGGGATGATGTATGTCCCTAAGACACAGGCACATCCCAAGAAAATGTTACATGTGTGTAGAAGGAGGCATGTACCAAAAAGCTTACTGTAGAGAAGAATTCACAACAACCTGAAAATTCATCAGTAGGCAAACTTGCAAACACAGATAAACACATTGTGGTATATGAATACAGAAGTGAAAGACTAGATCAACATGTAACAACATGGGTAACTCTTGAAAACACAGTATTGAACAGAAAAAATTAAAGCGTATTACTAAAACACACACACACACACAGTCAAAGTGTGAAATAGGAATAATACACACAACTTCAAGAGAGTAGTTATCTCTGGGGAGGAAAGAAAAGAGAGGTAGATTGGCTTTAACTCCATCATTGTTTTCAGGGGTCTTTTTTCTCTTTTTAAGCATCTGAAGCCTTTTTATCATTTTGTAAATCTCTCAAGCTCAAGCTTATATTATGTTCCATCCTAAGTCTGCTCTTCTGCCTGTGTTCTCTAACTTGGGGTGAGGGTGGGGGTAGGAGGTGGGTAATACAAATTACTTCAGGCAGAAATTAGAAATCTGGGATTCAATTTCAACTCTTCTTTTTCTCTTAACCCCATTCCAATAGTCAGAACTAATAAGTCACCATGTTTCATCAAGATGATTTTCCAAACGTAAACTGCTTAGAACAATATCTGGTTTTCAATAAATGTTAGTTATCATCGCCATCACCATCATCACCACCACTATCACTATCACAAATCTCTTTCAAGTTCATTTGTCCTTTTCAACTCCCATGCTATGTCCTTAGTTTGGGAACTCTGTGTCCAACTCAACACTGCATCAGTTTCTAGCTCTTCTGATCATATAACTCTTTAAGAATCTGAAAAAAGCCACAGATCTCTTCCCAGGAACATACACATTGTCACAAAACTTTGTATACAATCTTACGGACACTTCAAGAAGCTAGCCATGGACCCCCAGGATACAAGCTCTTCTCTAAACTTTCCATGCTCATTTCTCTTTCACAATTGTTATTAGAATAAATGCAAAATCCTCTGAGGACCTGGGATGTATGGGTAGGGTTGAGCAGTAGGTAATGCAAAACTGAATGCCTTAGTTTAGAATTCAAAAATCCTTCAGAGGGCTTCCCTGGTGGCGCAGTGGTTGAGAGTCCGCCTGCCGATGCAGGGGACACGGGTTCGTGCCCCGGTCCGGGAAGATCCCACATGCCGCGGAGCGGCTGGTCCTGTGAGCCATGGCCGCTGAGCCTGTGCGTCCGGAGCCTGTGCTCCGCAACAGGAGAGGCCACAACAGTGAGAGGCCCGCGTACCGCAAAAAAAAAACAAAAAAACAAAAATCCTTCAGACATCCTCTCCCCACCCCCATACTTAATGCTCCAGCTATACAAACACAATTTCAACTTCCCTAAATAAACTCCTTAAAGTGTTTCCCATCTGTGTGAACGTAGTAAATGAAATGCTCTCTGCCTGGAATATGAATTTATCCTTCATTCCCTAAGAAATACCTATTCGTTCTTTAAGACTCCGCTCCAATATTAGCTCCCCTATGAAGTTTTTCCATATCACCAAGCATAGTGCTCCCTTGGCACTTTTTACACTTTTTCACCCCAGCAGGGATTACTGATCTAAAGGATTAACTTCTACACTTGCTTACAATGTTTAATCCAACTCCAGTTTCCCTGTCCTCATAAATACTGTACAACTTATCTTCCTGGAAACGCTATCTTTGGTAATACACTTCAAAATACACTGTATATAGTAAGTTCAGTCAACAGTTTCATTTTAAAAAGTGCTGAGTCCCAAGGATGTGACTATTCCACTCCAATTTCACGTGGCAACTATCTCCTCTGGCTTTAAAAAACAATATTTTTTTACTGGTTAAAGGCATAATTCGTGTTCAACTATATGCAAAAATCAAAAAACAGAAGTAAAAATCACATAAAACTGACATCTAGAGGTATATATTTTGTGTTAAATAAAACATTTTAATATATAAAAAATATATATTTAAAGTCAACCCATGATTGTGCTACATACAGTTTAGTATTCTGCTTTATTCACTTTTCATTGTATCTTGAGCATTTTATTATGTTTTTAAAGACTGTAAAATAGCACATTTTATAATTTAATCGTTCCCCAACAATTGATTATTCAGGTTGTTTGTAATTTTTAATATTTTAAGTAATACTGTGATGGAAGAGACAAGTTTAAATAATTATTAATTTTCCCATGATTTCTTCAAGATAAATTTCTTAGAATAAAATATGCTACAGGGGCTTCCCTGGTGGCGCAGTGGTTGAGAGTCCGCCTGCCGATGCAGGGGACACGGGTTCGTGCCCCGGTCCGGGAGAATCCCACATGCCGCGGAGGGGCTGGGCCCGTAGGCCGCGGCTGCTGGGCCTGCGCATCTGCAGCCTGTGCTCCGCAGCGGGAGAGGCCGCGACGGTGAGAGGCCCGTGCAAAAAAATAAAATAAAATAAAATAAAATATGCTACAGCACTGAATAAATGCAGAAAGAATATTAGAAGGGTCTTATACACCATAGTAAGAAATTAAGATTTTATCAGCTATCTGATATCGTTAATGATATCATATTATTTATAATCCCCTCACCACCAACTCTGTCCACCAGGGATATGGACATTTTAAAGGCTTTGAATTCATAACAGGATTTGCTTCTCAGAAAGTTTAACATCTTAAAGCAAAAGCCAAATTTTGCTGGCAATGATCATTCAGTGATCATGTGTGTAGATGTGTATATATCTGAAGTTTAGCAATGTCCTAAGAGCTACGTAACACTACAGGAATTTACTTACAGATATCCATTAAATTCTTCTGAAGGTTTCCTCCAAATTGTTACATCTTTCTAGAAAAATAAAAACAGTGTATACTGATAATTACATAGGTGGAAACCTGGATATAAAACTGACAATTTCATAAATTCTACAGCATTAGCTTTTGCATGAAAATAAAACATAAGTAAATATTCAAAGAAATATGCAAAAGTAATTTATACCATAAAATAATCCATATCTGAATTTCTTCTGTATCTGAAAGTAGTACACATCTTATTTAAATTACAAACCCCTACAAAAGGTTTTTCAATAGCTTAATGACACCCAAACACTGTTAAGATTCGGTGATGGCACTATCTCATTGGCCATTATTATTTGCCCCATTCCAATCTCATCTATTTACCATTACTGACACATTTAGACTGAGATAATAGAAATGTTAAATACTTCATTCTGAACTTGCTCACATCTTTTTAAAATTAAACAATTCAAATCTATTATGACAGTGCTACCTTGAATTAGTCCCTACATTTTTTTCTAGATCATTTCCCAAGAAATTCTGAATAGCAGAATAGCCAGAGGACTTAACTGGAAGAGTCCTGGGTTCAAGGATTGGCTCTGTCAACACTCAGGTATGTCATATTGGTAAAAAAATACTAACTGGCCATTCTCACAGGCTTGTTAAAATATCTGAAACGATTTCAAATTATCAATTACTATACTTCCTTAAACTGACAATGACACATTTTATTTACTGACTTGAGAGGCTGCTCTTTACAATCTTGTTGCCATGAGTCTATTCTTGTGTCCAATATCTGAAGAACTAATGAAAGCAGTGCAGGATTATTATGTTTCTTCCTTTGTGAGACAGTAAACCATCAACTATATTAGCACGTTTATCTATCCCGCACATTCATCTAAAGTATGGTCCATATTTTTCCATACCATTTTTAAAGTCATCCACCAGCTCATTAGACAGAAGATACACCCTCAAACATAAGTAATTTAATTAATTTACCATTTTCTTAGCAACTCGCCACTTGTCATCTTCAAGGCTGTGGTATTGGATGAGAGTGTTTTTAAGTCTAGTCGCCAAAACAGCTGCATCAGGCAGGTCTTCCATTTGTTTTCCCTGTTACAGAGACTAAGATTATCATCAGCAAATACCAGAGTTAGATGCAGTTGGGTCTCAAATATGGCTTCATAAAAGAATCACCTTGTCCTTTGCCCATCTTTTGTTTGGATTGTCCTCTTCTCATTGTTTCATAGGAATTAATCATATATCCTCTATAGTAAGTATATATCTGTATATATGTGTTGCACTTATCTTCTTCCACTCTGTGGCTAGTTTTTAAAGAAATTACTTATTTTGTCATTTGTGGTATGTAAGTTTTAAATTTTAACCGTCTTGTGTAATTTGTGTTTTTGTGTGTTTTATGTATTCAAGTAATCCCCCTGTATCCTGAGGTCACAAAGATGGTCACTTGTATATTTTTCTCAAAATTTAAAATTTTTACATAGTGGTATTTAGTCTATCTGGAGGTATTTTGAATGATGTGAAGTAAGAATTCAGTTTTTATTCTCTCTGTTAGGATAACAGAGAGAATCACCTGGGGAGTTGTATAGGTATACCTGGACCCCATCCCAAATCAACTAATCAGGATCCCTGAGGGTAAGACCTGGCCATAGGTTTTTTTTCTAAAAGCTTCCAAGGTGTGAAACACATAGGGATAAGAATCACATATGTTGAGTTATTAAAATCACTCATATAAAAAATAAAATACAATCCTATTTCCCTTTCTAATAGAATCTAACCCAAAGGAATAAATTATAAAATTCCAGATAACTTAAAAGAAAAAAAATACTGCTTTTTCAAAAATACAAAAATAACACACAAGGCATAAACTCTTTAAAAATTCCTTAGAGATTCAGCCATTGAAAATTTTCATTTTACCAGCCAACAGATATAGGATTCATTCTAGCAAACAAATGACAACCACAATTGGAAACCTCCTCTTACATCCTTTAAGGATAGGGCTAGAGACCTCTGAAGAATTTCAAAAGTTTGAAGAACTCTATTGTCTTCAATGTTTTATTTCATTTGATGAAGTGTCATAGGATTCAGTGAGCTATCTGTGTAACATAGGAGGTGATATGAAGACCTTAGAACCACCAGTACAGCATAAATAAGTGGTTTATAATTTTAAGGCAATAATTTTAACTATACAGAGAGGAAAGTACTATATCATTAATAATTCCAAAGGTATGTTATTGTTCAACAATACTTTAAAAGGGAAATGATTACTAATCTTTAAAGATAATAAACTTAATATAATGAGGGATTCTATAATGTGATCATTTTAAAACATTGCTGCAAATCCTGTGACACACTTCCCATCAAGAGGGATTGACATATATACACTACTATGTATAAAATAGATAACTAACGAACACCGACTGTATAGCACAGGGAACTCTACTCAGTGCTCTGTGGTGACCTAAATGGGAAGGAAATCCAAGGAAGAGGGGATATATGTCTATGTATAGCTGATTCACTTTGCTGTACAGCAGAAACTAACACAACATTGTAAAGCAACTATACTCCAATAAAAATAAATAAAGTGAAAAAAATGAATAAAAAGCAACAAAGCATTTACAATGAAAAAAAAAAGAGGTGCAGTCTGTGACGCTGCATGACCTCTGCAGCTAGGTTAGAAAATTCCATGCAGCCTCTGTACGTCACTCTTAGAATAATCGCTCTGGGAGCCTTTGATCAACATGTAAGCATACAAGAAATCTGGTTATCCTGAAGCTGATATGTGGAAAGGCCCAGGTGGAAAGAAGAGGAAGGGAGGGAAAAAAGGAGAGGGAAAGACAGAGACAGACAGACAGACGCACACACACACAGATCCAAAATCCCACATCCAGAAGCCTATATTTAGGGCTTCACACCTATTGGGCATCTCTTGCTGCCCCAGTCTTCCTTCAATTTGCCTCAATCTTCCTCATCTTAATAATTTTACTATTAAAATGATAATTGAGCCAGTTGCTCGATGTCAGAAACCTTGGAATCACCCTTAATAGGTATTAGGAGATTCATCACATACCATTGCCTACAATGCTCTTCTCCTACTGGTTTTCTTTCTGTCCCTTAAATACATCAAGCTTGTCACTGACTTCGGGCCTTTGTATTTACTATTATTTCTCTACCTGGATTAGTAGATCCCAAATCTGAGCATGACTAATAACAACCTGTAATAATAATTTCAGATTAAACCTCCTGTCCTTAATACAACCTTCCCCAAATCACTATTATACCCTTCTTTTATTTTCTTCATAGTGCATCACTATGTGAAATTAACTTGTTTATTTATTGATGTACTATATTCTACTCTTTGACTACCATGTCCCCAACTAATAGAGTGGCTGTCCCATGTCTGCCTTTTTCACTACTATATCCCCACCAACTAGAACACTACCTGGAACACAGTAGGACCTTAATATTTGTTGAAGTGTGTTTGCTTCAAAACATGATTTATTTGGTCTTAACTTCTCTCCTTTTGGTGCCATGGTACTCTCCAGTAAAAGGCTAAAGAAGAAAAGGCTTTGGAAGAAAGCTGTCCATTTACAGGATCATGAAGTTACTACTAAAAAGGAGATCAAGAAAAGATCTAAATGAAATATCAAGGCTCAAACCTCTATGGGAATAAGGATGAAATTCTCACTACAAATGCATACATCAGAATCATGTTGTTATAATTTGTAATAGCTGTTAATGTTGACAAAGAATCTCTCCTTGGTTGGGCTCCTCTGAGTCCTCTTTTTTTTTTTTGGCTGCATCAGGTCTTAGTTGCGGCATGCAGAATCTTCAGTAGTGGTGCGGGCTCTTCATTGCGGCATGTGGGCTTCTCTCTACTTGGGGTGCGCAGGCTCCAGAGCACACAGGCTCAGTAGTTGCAGCACGCAGTCTCTCTAGTTGTGAGGCACGGGCTCTAGAGCACATGGGCTTAGTTGCCTCATGGCACGTGGGATCTTAGTTCCCCGACCAGAGATCAAACCCACGTCCCTTGCATTGGAAGGCAGATTCTTAACCACTGGACCACCAGGGAAGTCTCCTCTGAGTCCTCTTTGTGACGAGGCCTAGCTCTTGGGCTTGTCCTTGGACCCCTTAGTCTAGTTTTAGCAAGAATCCTGCTGAGTCAGTTTAGTGAAAATCCCCTACCCTCAAATTTCCTTATCCCACCCTCAATCTTATCCGCCGGCCTGCCTTCAGCAAGAATCCTGTCAAGTTGGTTTAAGGCGAATCCCCCTTCCTCTAATGTTTCCTCCTAGTAATTTTCATTCACTGACACCCACCCCGCTTCTTGGCTATACACCCCTACGTGCCCTTGTTGTATTCAGAATGAAGCCTAGTTCTATACCAAGGTTTCTTTTGCACTATTGCAATAGTTATTGAATAAGATTTGCCTTTACCACTTTCATGTGTGTCTGCCTCTGGTTTTCTGTGACACCGTTTTTGGATATTAGATTTCATGGTCCACAGCCAGATAGTCCGATTCAGTGGGTCTGCTCTAGAATAGGCCCCAGATCTAGGTCCTATAAAAAGCCTCACTGATCATTCTTTTAACCAGTCGGGAGTGACAGCCACTAATCTAAAATCTAAAGTGACAAACAAAGTCAGTGCTATAGTCAATATTTAACCAGCACAAAGTAGAACATAAAAGCCATGAAACATGATAAACACTAAAATGATATAAGGGGATTCAAGATGGCGGAAGAGTAAGACGCGGAGATCACCTTCCTCCCCACAGATATCCCAAAAATACATCTACACGTGGAACAACTCCTACAGAACACCTACTGAACGCTGGCAGAAGACCTCAGACTTCCCTAAAGGCAAGTAACTCCCCACGTACCTGGGTAGGGGAAAAGAAAAAAGAATAAACAGAAACAAAAGGATAGGGACGGAACCTGCACCAGTGGGAGGGAGCTGTGGAAGAAAGGTTTCCACACGCTAGGAAGCCCCTTCACAGGCGGAGACTGCGGGTGGCAGAGGCGGAAAGCTTCGGAGCCGCGGAGGAGAGCACAGCAACAGGGGTGTGGGGGGCAAAGCGGAGAGATTCCCACACAGAGGATCGGTGCCGACTGGCACTCACCAGCCCGAGAGGCTTGTCTGCTCACCCGCCGGGGCGGGCGGGGCTGGGAGCTGAGGCTCGGGCTTAGGTCCGGATCCCAGGGAGAGGACTGGGCTTGGCGGCGTGAACACAGCCTGAAGGGGGCTAGTGCGCCACAGCTAGCAGGCAGGGAGTCCGGGAAAAACTCTGGACCTGCCTAAGAGGCAAGAGACTTTTTCTTGCCTCTGTTTCCTGGTGCGCGAGGAGAGGGGATTAAGAGCGCTGCTTAAAGGAGCTCCGGAGACAGGGGCGAGCCGCAGCTATCAGCGCGGACCCCAGAGGCGGGCATGAGATGCTAAGGCTGCTTCTGCAGCCACCAAGAAGCCTGTGTGCAAGCACAGGTCACTATCCACACCACCCCTCCCGGGAGCCTGTGCAGCCCGCCACGGCCAGGGTCCCGTGATTCAGGGAGAACTTCCCTGGGAGAACACACGGCGCGCCTCTGGCTGGTGCAACGTGACACCGGCCTCTGCCGCAATAGGATCGCCCCGCATCCGTACCCCTCCCTCCCCCCGGCCTGAGTGAGCCACAGCCCCCAGAGCAGCTGCTCCTTTAACCCCGTCCTGTCTGAGCGAAGAACAGACGCCCTCAGGCGACCTACACGCAGAGGCGGGGCCAAATCCAAAGCTGAACCCCAGGAGCTGTGCAAACAAAGAAGAGAAAGGGAAATCTCTCCGAGGAGACTCAGGAGCAACGGATTAAATCTCCACAGTCAACTTGATGTACCCTGCATCTGTGGAATACCTGAATAGACAACGAATCATCCCAATTTGAGGAGGTGGACTTCGGGAGGAATGATATATATATATTTTTTTCCCTTTTCCTCCTTTTGTGAGTGTATATGTGTGTGTTTCTGGGTGTGATTTTGTCTGTACACCTTTGCTTTTACCATTTATCGTTGGGTGCTGTCTGTCCTTTTTTTTTTTTTCCTTTTTTTTAGTATAGTTTTTAGCACTTGTTATCATTGGTGGATTTTTTTTTGGTTTGGTTTGGTTGCTCTCTTCATTCTTTTTTTTATTACTTAAAAAATTTTAATAATTATTTTTTATTTTAATAATTTTATTTTCTTTCTCTCTCTCTCTCCCTCCCTCCCTCACTCCCTCCCTCCCTCTCTCTCTCTCTCTCTTTCTTTCTTTCTTTCTCCCTTTTATTCTGAGCTGTGTGGATAACAGGCTCTTGGTGCTCCAGCCAGGCATCAGGGCTGTGCCTCTGAGGTGGGAGAGCCAAATTCAGAACAAAGGCCCACCAGAGACCTCCCAGCTCCACATAATATCAAATGGCAAAAATCTCCCAGAGATCTCCATCTCAACGCCAACACCCAACTCCACTCAATGACCAGCAAGCTACATTGATGGACACCCTATGCCAAACAACTAGCAAGACAGGAACACAGCCCCACCCATTAGCAGAGAGGCTACCTAAAATCATAATAAGGTCACAGACACAGCAAAACACACCACCAGACATGAACCTGCCCACCAAAAAGACAAGATCCAGCCTTATCTTCCAGAACACAGGCACTAGTCTCCTCCACCAGGAAGCCTACACAACCCACTGAACCAACCTTAGCCACTGGGGGCAGACAACAAAAACAATGGGAACTATGAACATGCAGCCTGCGAAAAGGAGACCCCCAAAACAGTAAGTTAAGCAAAATGAGAATACAGAGAAACACAGCAGATGAAGGAGCAAGGTAAAAACCCACCAGACCTAACAAATGAAGAGGAAATAGGCAGTCTACCTGAAAAAGAATTCGGAATAATGATAGTAAACATGATCCAAAATCTTGCAAATAGAATGGAGAAATTACAAGAAACGTTTAACAAGGACCTAGAAGAACTAAAGAGCAAACAAACAATGATGAACAACACAATAAATGAAATTAAAAATTCTCTAGAAGGGATCAATAGCAGAATAACTAGGCAGAAGAACGGATAAGTGATCTGGAATATAAAATAGTGGAAATAACTACTGCAGAGAAGAATAAAAAAAAAGAATGAAAAGAACTGAGGACAGTCTCAGAGACCTCTGGGACAACATTAAACACAACAACATTCGAATTATAGGGGTCCCAGAAGAATAAGAGAAAAAGAAAGGGACTGAGAAAATATTGGAAGAGATTATAGTTGCAAACTTCCCTAATATGCGGAAGGAAATAGTTAATCAAGTCCAGGAAGCTCACAGAGTCCCATACAGGATAAATCCAAAGAGAAACACGCCAAGACACATAATGATCAAACTATCAAAAATTAAATACAAAGAAAAAATATTAAAAGCAGCAAGGGAAAAACAACAAATAACACACAAGGGAATCCCCATAAGGTTCACAGCTGATCTTTCAGCAGAAACTCTACAAGCCAGAAGGGAGTGGCAGGACATATTTAAAGTGATGAAAGGCAAAAACCTACAACCAAGATTACTCTACCCAGCAAGGATCTCATTCAGATTGGACAGAGAAATTAAAACCTTTACAGACAAACAAAAGCTAAGAGAATTCACCACCACCAAACCAGCTTTACAACAAATGCTAAAGGAATTTCTCTAGGCAGGAAACACAAGAGAAGGAAAAGACCTACAATAACAAACCCAAAACAATTAAGAAAATGGGAATAGGAACATACATATCGATAATTACCTTAAATGTAAATGGATTAAATGCTCCCACCAAAAGACATAGACTGGCTGAATGGATACAAAAACAAGACCCATATATATGCTGTCTACAAGAGACCCACTTCAGACCTAGAGACACATACAGACTGAAAGTAAGGGGATGGAAAAAGATATTTCATGCATATGGAAACCAAAAGAAAGCTGGAGTAGCAATTCTCATATCAGACAATATAGACTTTGAAATAAAGACTATTAGAAGAGACAAAGAAGGATACTACATAATGATTAAGGGGTTAATCAAAGAAGAAGATATAACAATTGTAAATATTTATGCACCCAACATAGGAGCATCTCAATACATAAGGCAAATACTAACAGCCATAAAATGGGAAATCGACAGTAACACAATCATAGTAGGGGACTTTAACACCCCACTCTCACCAATGGACAGATCATCCAAAATGAAAATAAATAAGGAAACACAAGCTTTAAATGACACATTAAACAAGATGGACTTAATTGATATTTATAGGACATTCCATCCAAAAACAACAGAATACACTTTCTTTTCAAGGGCTCATGGAACATTCTCCACGATAGATCATATCCTGGGTCACAAATCAATCCTTGGTAAATTTAAGAAAATTGAAATCGTATCAATCTTTTCTGACCACAACACTATGAGACTAGATATCAATTACAGGAAAAAAATCTGTAAAAAATACAAACATATGGAGGCTAAACAATACACTACTTAATAACGAAGAGATCACTGAAAATTCAAAGAGGAAATCAAAAAACACCTAGAAACAAATAACAATGAAAACACGACGACCCAAAACCTATGGGATGCAGCAAAAGCAGTTCTAAGAGGGAAGTTTATAGCAATACAATCCTACCTTAAGAAATAAGAAACATCTCAAATAAAAAACCTAACTTTACACCTAAAGCAATTAGAGAAAGAAGAACAAAAACCCCCTATAGTTAACAGAAGGAAAGAAATCATGAAGATCAGATCAGAAATAAATGAAAAAGAAATGAAGAAAACTATAGCAAAGATCAATAAAACTAAAAGCTGGTTCTTTGAGAAGAAATACAAAATTGATAAACAACTAGCCAGACTCATCAAGAAAAAAAGGGAGAAGATTCAAATCAATAGAATTAGAAATGAAAAAGGAGAAGTAACAAGTGACACTGCAGAAATACAAAAGATCATGAGAGATTACTACAAGCAACTCTATGCCAATAAAATGGACAACCTGGAAGAAATGGACAAATTCTTAGAAATGCACAACCTGCCAAGACTGAATCAGGAAGAAATAGAAAATATGAACAGACCAATTACAAGCACTGAAATTGAAACTGTGATTAAAAATCTTCCAACAAACAAAAGCCCAGGACCAGATGGCTTCACAGGCAAATTCTATCAAACATTCAGAGAAGAGCTAACACCTATCCTTTTCAAACTCTTCCAAAATATAGCAGAGGGAGGAACAATCCCAAACTCATTCTATGAGGCCACCATCACCTTGATACCAAAACCAGACAAGGATGTCACAAAGAAAGAAAACTACAGGCCAATATCACTGATGAACATAGATGCAAAAATCCTCAACAAAATACTAGCAAACAGAATCCAACAGCACATTAAAAGGATCATACACCATGATCAAGTGGGGTTTATTCCAGGAATGCAAGGATTCTTCAATATACACAAATCAATCAATGTGATACACCATATTAACAAATTGAAGGAGAAAAACCATATGATCATCTCAATAGATGCAGAGAAAGCTTTCGACAAAATTCAACACCCATTTATGATAAAAACCCTGCAGAAAGTAGGCATAGAAGAAACTTTCCTCAACATAATAAAGTGCATATATGACAAACCCACAGCCAACATCATCCTCAATGGTGAAAAACTGAAAGCATTTCCACTAAGATCAATAATAAGACAAGGTTGCCTACTCTCACCACTCTTATTCAACATAGTTTTGGAAGTTTGAGCCACAGCAATCAGAGAAGAGAAGGAAATAAAAGGAATCCATATCGGAAAAGAAGTAAAGCTGTCACTGTTTGCAGATGACATGATACTATACATACAGAATCCTAAAGATGCTACCAGAAAACTACTAGAGCTAATGAATGAATCTGGTAAAGTAGCAGGATACAAAATTAATGCACAGAAATCTCTGGCATTCCTATACACTAATGATGAAAAATCTGAAAGTGAAATCAAGAAAACACTCCCATTTACCATTGCAACAAAAAGAATATAATATCTAGGAATAAACCCACCTATGGAGACAAAAGACCTGTATGCAGAAAATTATAAGACACTGATGAAAGAAATTAAAGATGATACAAATAGATGGAGAGATATACCATGTTCTTGGATTGGAAGAATCAACATTGTGAAAATGACTCTACTACCCAAAGCAATCTACAGATTCAATGCAATCCCTATCAAACTACCACTGGCATTTTTCACAGAACTAGAACAAAAAATTTCACAATTTCTATGGAAACACAAAAGACCCCAAATAGCCAAAGCAATCTTGAGAAAGAAAAACGGAGCTGAAGGGAGCAGGCTCCCTGACTACAGACTATAACACAAAGCTACAGTAATCAAGACAGTATGGTACTGGCACAAAAACAGAAATATAGATCAATGGAACAGGATAGAAAGCCCAGAGATAAACTCACGCACATATGGTCACCTTATCTTTCATAAAGGAGGCAAGAATATACAGTGGAGAAAAGACAGCCTCTTCAATAAGTGATGCTGGGAAAACTTGACTGGTATATGTAAAAGAATGAAATTAGATCACTCCCTAACACCATACACAAAAGTAAACTGAAAATGGAATAAAGACCTAAAGGTAAGGCCAGACACTATGAAACTCTTAGAGGAAAACATAGGCAGAACATTCTATGATGTAAATGACAGCAAGATCCTTTTAGACCCACCTCCTAGAGCAATGGAAATGAAAACAAAAATAAACAAATGGGACCTAATGAAACTCCAAAGCTTTTGCACAGCAAAGGAAACCATAAACAAGACCAAAAGACAACCCTCAGAATGGGAGAAAATATTTGCAAATGAAGCAATGGACAAAGGATTCATCTCCAAAATTTACAAGCAGCTCATTCAGCTCAATATCAAAAAAACAAACCCTATCCAAAAATGGGCAGAAGACCTTCCAAAGAAGATATACAGATTTCCAGCAAACACATGAAAGAATGCACAACATCATTAATCATTAGAGAAATGCAAATCAAAATTACAATGAGATATCATCTCACACCGGTCAGAATGGCCATCATCAAAAAATCTAGAAATAATGAATGCTGGAGAGGGTGTGGAGAAAAGGGAACCCTCTTGCACTGTTGGTGGGAATGTAAATTGATACAGCCACTATGGAGAACAGTATGGAAGTTCCTTAAAAAACTACAAATAGAACTACCATATGACCCAGCGATCCCACTACTGGGCATATACCCTGAGAAAACCATAATTCAAAAAGAGTCATGTACCAAAATGTTCATTGCAGCTCTATTTACAATAGCCAGGACATGGAAACAAACTAAGTGTCCATCGACAGATGAATGGATAAAGAAGATGTGGCACATATATACAATGGAATATCACTCCGCCATAAAAAGAAACGAAACTGAGTTATTTGTAGTGAGGTGGAGGGACTTAGAGTCTGTCATACAGAGTGAAGTAAGTCAGAAAGAGAAAAACAAATACCGTATGCTAACACATATATATGGAATGTAAAAAAAAAAATATATGGTCATGAAGAACCTAGGGCCAAGACAGGAATAAAGACGCAGACCTACTAGAGAATGGACTTGAGGACATGGTGAGGGGGAAGGGTAAGCTGGGACAAAGTGAGAGATGGCATGGACATATATACACTACCAAACGTAAAATAGATAGCTAGTGCGAAGCAGCCGCATAGCACAGGAAGATGAGCTCAGTGCTTTGTGACCACCTAGAGGGGTGGGATAGGGAGGGCGGGAGGGAGGGAGACGCAAGAGGGAAGAGATATGGGGATATATGTGTATGTATAGCTGATTCACTTTGTTATAAAGCAGAAACTAACACACAATTGTAAAGCAATTATACTCCAATAAAGATGTTAAAAAAAAAGAGTAAATACTGCAAACAAATTATGCTGAAAAAAATAAAGAAAAAAGATATGATATGGAAAAACTAAAATAAAATGATACAGAAGTTCAGGGAGGAAAATAAAAAACTTTTCCTGTATTTTCTTATGCTCTGTCCCTGAGACCTGCAATTAAATTGACAAAAGATAGATTAACAGAAAAAAAGGCAAAGTTTACTTGATGTCAATATTTAATTTTTTTATGCAAAGAGGCTTTCATAGAAAATAACTGGAGACCCAGAGAAGCTTATATACCCTGAGCTTATACACCATCTTAAAGGGTGATAAACTCTGGAGAAATGACAAGACAAGGGAAAAGGGGTTTGAGCTTCTAGGGGTGGTAAATTATGGCAAGATAAATATATGGGAAGAGACTAATAAAAGGTAAAGGCAAAAAAAAAAAAAAAAGGTAAAGGTTATTTTAGTGAAGTTTGTTTGTGTAGACCATCTCAGTTCAACTTTCTATCTCCAGTGATAGCCGTTATTCTCCTGGTATAGGAGAGAGGAGAGGGAAGACCTTCACCAAAGGATATTTATGTCCCATTTTTAGGCAGATAGTGGAAGGATAAATGGTTCTTTCCGTGTCTGCTGCTTCCTAATTGCCTTCAGCTCAAAGTAACCTTTATTCTGAAGTGGCATGTTTTGGGGTGGTATATCCCTTCAGAAACATGGGAAAGTACATATAGAAAATTCAGTAATATAGAATTTTGGATCTATGAAAGTGATGTGAAATATCTAATAATTATAGATCCTACCCATAAGAAGTGGATTAGCTCATTTAGAAAGTCTGCCAGTCAGGAATAGATCCCATTTCCACTCAAGAGACTGCCAACTTGATAGCCAGTACAATGACCTTATTTAAGGGTATGTTATAAACAAACACAAGTTCTTAGAGAGGACTTGAAAAAGAAATTTTATTTATCCATTACTAAGGATCATTATGATTAAACAACATTCTTTAAATCCAAAGGTCACATGCCAGGTTCCTGTGGCTAGCAGATAAGAGTATTTTCAAAACTCTTTGACAGAAATCAAAGATGAAGTGGAAAGCTACTGTTAGCATAGACAACATTACCTGTAGGTAAATCTAGCATACAAAAAGTAAGCAATAAAAACTACCTATAAAGATGAGAATCTGAAACTTTAAGGTGTTTACCTTAGTTATCATTAACTCCTACTGGTTAGTATAAAATCCAAACTCCCTAATATGTCTTATGGGCCCTTTTAGATTTTGGCCAAGCTCATTGCCTAATTTCTACTCTTCTTTCCTGGACCCCTCTCAAGACTATGTTAGCTCTCCCGCCAATGTTAAAAACTCCTATTAATGAGCCTCTCTAGTGGTGGTGGAGTAGGAGGTAGGAAAGGAAGAAAATAAAGTAAGTATAAACTTGGAAATCTCTTTTAGCCCAATGAAGTATTTAACCAGGCAGTTCATCTTGATGAAAAAAATCCATGCAAGGGTTAAGTCCAAAGGGAATAACAGTTACTTTCTAAACTGATCATCTGTGTTTAGACAGGCAAGACAGAGAATCTCTCAAAAACCAAGGTGGGGTGGGGATAGGGGAACAATATTGGGGTTATCAGGTCTTGGTGCTCTCTTAATATAATAGGGCACTCACATTAATTGAAAAGAAAGCATGCAATATGCCCTATTGCAATCTCTATCTGTGGAGAATGTCAGGAAATGTTTTAAATACCATTCTGAACTCCCTCTTTCTTTTATTCTCCTTGCTGACCTTATAGCACGAAACTCTCCAACACTTCCATGTCAGAGAAAACAGGTACCACTTAACTGTATCAGAATCTAACAGCTCCATAAATGGGTTATATACTCTTGACAATTCTATAGCCAGGTGCTAAGTAATGTCCACCTTTTTTCTTTCTTACTCTAACCTTTTTGGTCACGTTTTCTACGTTTATGTGTTTGAAGTGACTACTAGTGTAGGCAGTTGCTGCCACCATTGAGTGGGCAGCCTTCACAGGTTAAAAAATTTTCTTGGGCTTCCCTGGTGGAGCAGTGGTTGAGAGTCTGCCTGCCGATGCAGCGGACACGGGTTCGCGCCCCGGTCTGGGGAGATCCCACATACCGTGAAGTGGCTAGGCCCGTGAGCCGTGGCCGCTGAGCCTGCGCGTCCAGAGCCTGTGCTCCGCAACGGGAGAGGCCACAACAGTGAGAGGCCCGCGTACCACCAAAAAAAAAAAAAAAAAATTTTCTTGAGGCCATCTATCAGCACCACAGTCTTTGACAGATACAATTTTAATTTTTGTCAAATGTCAGTGAAATGGCCATAGGTTTTAATTAACTATGGAATATAATAAACATTTTAACCTCTAATAAAAAGTGAATGCCATAAAAATCCGTTTGTACTTATGTAGTATGATTAAGTTAGAATTCACATATTAAAGAAACTCATATCAGAATCGTTTCACCTTCCATTACCTGATTGATATGTTTCATGTATGTGAATAGCTTCAATTTAACATGCCATAGATCTTCCCCAAGATGTGCAAACCAAGGCCTTGTAAATTAAATATTTTCTACCTAACATAAAAATTCCAGCATAGGCTTAATTGCCAATCAATTTTGAATTAGTAATTTAGCTTTTCCAATTAGTCAAATACGGTAGTTTCTCATTTTTGAGACTGGCTGTGGCAGGAATGCAACAGGGCAAGTCTTCATCTGCAATGTGACTGATGATACTCCGATTCAGTGCTCACTTTGGCTTATTTTAGGACAAGCTTTACAACACCAATGAGACTTTTACAACACTTAAGACAATATTAATTTCTAATAATGTCACAGCTTTGAGTCCAAGTTAATGTTCAAGCTCCTAATGCTCTAATCCTTTATTTAAAAACATAATAATAGCTAACATTTATTGATCATTTACTATGTGATCAGTCTTTCTGTCCACTTCAAATTGTATTATTTCATTTAATCCTCATAAATAACCTTAAGAGCCCATCCTATTATTGTCTCTATTTTACAGAAAGGGAAAGTATCAACACGGAGGTTAAGTCACTTGTCCAAGATCACACAGCCCATAAGTGATGGAGCCAGAATTCCAACCCAGGACCTCTGCCTCCAGAGACTGAAGGTCTATTCTGTAAAACACTGGAAGCTGATCAAAGGCTGCAAGAGACTCTAAAAATCTGACATCATGTTGAATTTGCCATATTTTGTCTTGGCTGCTGAACCTAAAAAATCTCAGGTAATCTTTCTTAATTGTAAATTAGGGATAACAGCAACATTAATTTATTGAGGAATTACAAGAGTTAATATATTTAGTACCGAACTTGGAAGATAGTAAGCACTCGGAAAACACTGCCTCTTAACAACACAGCTCCGTCAAAGCCTGGTGTGAGGGAATGGACCTTCTGTTGTCTGTGCACCTACTAAGAACCAGGAAGCACTGTGCCCATCACAGAACGGTATCTCAATGAATCTTCACCCAGGCCCCCCGAAGCGAGGTTATTACCGCCCTTTCCCCATCTAACAGATGAAGTAACTTGGGCCTAAGTCGGCGTCCTAACGCTGGTGAACTGGGTTGAGGAGGAGAGGGGCAAGCCCTGGGATCCAACCAGCGCGACCCTTACCCTCAGTTTTCTCTTACCTGTGAGGTCCACACACGTCCGGACGCCGGTTCCGCCATCCTGGACCTCCACGGCGGCTTCCCTCTCCCACTGCCCGGAGCAGCTCCGGGAAGACCACCCTGTCGCTCCGCCTCTAGGCGGCCTCACCTCCGTGCTTCTACTCAAGGCTACTTGAGGTGAAGCAAGGAGTGCGACCGAGATCAGGAGTGCCAGGTAGACAGGAAACTCACTCTTTCTGCAATACTAACTCTACAGCTCTCTAGGCTTCCCCGCCCGCCGAGGCCACCGGCGGCAGCAGCCAATGGTCGCCAAGCCACTGCCAGTTGCAGCCAATTGGAAGGCATCAAGCCTTCCGGGGAAGGCGGGCCGAACCCCGCAACCACGCCCCCGGCTCGAACCCTGGCCTCCGGGGATGGGTAGCGGCAAAAGTTGGCAGAAGCAACGTGTGTTTGCAGGGATTGGCTGGCGCGGCAGCGTGCGGAGCGCTGATTGGTCGCCGAGAGATGGACTGATTCCGCGTCGGGTGAGAGTTGACGGTCTCCGGGCCAGCTGCGTGTGTGGAGTCGCCTGTGGGTTTGGCTCTGGAAGGGTGCTGTGTGGCCAATTAATTCTGAAAGAATTTGGCGTGGCAGTAAGTCCCGCTGGGAGAATATGAACGCGAAGAGGGAGTGAGTGACGACGGTGAGGGATAAGGCTGGCTTAAATTCGCTCTGAAGATTAGTATCGCGCGGCTGCATTGCCCCTCCCAAGGCCAGAAGTCAAATAAGAAATGAGAAAAAAAAAATGCACCCGTGCGAGGATGACCGGCTCTTCGGCTTCCTGCGGCCTCCCGTGACTCAAAGCTGAGAGTACTATACGAGAAAACATGTAAACAAAGTCACTGCACAGTGTGAATTGATCTTTCGCCAAATGTTTACCCTCAGATATGGGAGTTCAGAGGACAACCTTTTAAGTAGGGAAGAGTTGGGGTGCGCAGGTGGCTTTAGCAGCCTCACAAAGTGTTCTGGTTTTCATCTGTTTGAAGGTGAGTAACATTTATACCAGTGTCTGTGAAGTCACCCATCTGATAGGGTGCTTGGCAAATCTGAATACTAAAAATCAGGTGTTTGCAAATTACATATACCAGGATATGTAGTTTGAGAACCAAGAATAGGAAGGAATGCAAGGCTACACCATTAGTCATTTTTGATAGACTTGCACTGAGAATAAGCAATACTTCATAAAAATTTTAATTAGCATCACTAAAAGAATCACCAAACACCACTTGCTAGTTATTATTGGCAGATTTTAAAAATCTTACCTCACTGTTTATATATAAAAGGAATAATAATTTGGTGATTACTTTTCCGTTATCATCGTACATGTATTCATCTGTAAAACACACCTACCTTGGGGGGGCTGTGTGGAGTTAATGAGATATAAAGTATGTAAAACTTTAACCAAAGCACTTTTCCATGACTATCTCAAGGTATTATCCGTACATACATGCAAACAAGAACCACGATAATTGGCCAATAATAACTAGCAAGTGAATGGAGCCCCAGGCATAGATCGTTAAGGCAGATTATGTAATTTCTGAGTGGCTGAACTGGAATTTGGTCCAGGTCTGCTGGATTCTGAAACTGGGGCT
This sequence comes from Orcinus orca, assembly GCF_937001465.1. Taxonomy (NCBI): domain Eukaryota; kingdom Metazoa; phylum Chordata; class Mammalia; order Artiodactyla; family Delphinidae; genus Orcinus; species Orcinus orca. Next base: position 94,295,665 of record NC_064561.1, on the reverse strand, counting down.
CTTTAACCCCCATGAAACTCATAATGTGTTTCACAGGCTGTCAGGCACATACCTGTGCACAGCAGGTGGGACCAGAAATGAAAGCCCTAACCCCTGCCGGGAAGGTTTACACAGTTAAATGGTGGAGAGGAACAAGTCCACTTAACCGTTTCAGAAAAGTAGAAGATTAGTATCTCTCATTATTAGAATTGAGCTGGGTACATTGCTCAGTAGCTTTGCATATTCTCTTACAGAACCTGGTAGAATATGTTTAAAAGAAAATCAACGTGACTTTTTTTTGAAAGGGTTTTCTGCGTAAAGTCATACGTCACACTTACTCCTCCTGTAGGGAGGTTTTGTTTCTTTGCCCTTTGCTCTTCATCTTTTGCCTTGTTTTTCTTGGTTAGAAAGAAGTTGGGCTAATTCAAAACCCCTCTGTGTCTATCAAAGTGGAATGCTACTGAAAGCAAAACTGCAGGTTCAGAAAAAATTAAATAATATTATCTGAAGCTATTATTGAGTACCATGGACCAGGCACAGTGCTAAGCATTTTACATGTATTAACTCATTTAATCCTGATAACCTTATAAGGTATGCATTATTATTACTATACTCACAAGAGAACAGTAATATATAGGGCAACAGACAGGTCCCCTATCCAAATAGTTTGGAATAGGTAGAGTAGATGGAAATTAGCTTTCCATCTAAAGTTCAAGTATAAAAGAGATATATAATGTATTTGACCAGCTATAGAAAGTCACCCTAGAGAGGAAAAATAGCTTCGCTGCCAATCCCTGACTGTAATCAGACTGAATATATTAACAAATCTAAAAAAGGAATTTTCAAGAAGAAAAAAAATTCCAAAACACAGAAATAATATATCCACTATTTCTGCCAGGAGGCAATAAATCTAGAATTAAAAAGCAAAATAAAAACATAGAAAAAAATCCCCAACTACTTGAAATTAAAAAAAATCTGTCCCCCAAACTCTGATCAAAAAGAAAATCAAATATTACATACTGAAGAATGTTAATAAAATATTGCAAACATTAATAAATTAAACATTAATAAATATTAACCCCTTAGAAAAATTCATAGCCTTAATTCAAGTCAACAAGTATTTATTAAATCCCTGCTGTAGGAAACCTGTTGAAGCTGGGGCAGTTTATAAGGTGACCCCCCAACCAATTCCAGAGCTGGATTGAATCCTGAACCTTTTATTTATATAATCCAATAATTTTTTTTAACATCAGTTTGAGCTGACTTTCCCTTGTTTAGGATGAAAAGAGCTTTTAAGGAATAGAGGACCTCTTTTCTCTTGCGACACTTTCTTCCTTTGGTCAATTAATCTATGACAAAGGAAGCAAGAATATACAATGGAGAAAAGACAGTCTCTTCAATAAGTGGTGCTGGGAAAACTGGACAGCTACATGTAAAAGAATGATATTAGAACATTCTCTAACACTACACACAAAAATAAACTCAAAATGGATTAAAGATCTAAATGTAAGACAGGATACTATAAAACTCCTAAAGGAAAACATAGGCAGAACACTCTTTGACATAAATAGCAGCCATATTTTTTTGGATCCATCTCCTAGAGTAATGGAAATAAAAACAAAAATAAACAAATGGGACTCAAAGGAAACCATAAACAAAATGAAAAAGCCTATGAACTGGGAGAAAATATTTGCAAATGATGCTACTGACAAGGGATTAATTTTCAAAATATACAAACAGCCCATGAGGCTTAATATCAAAAAAAAAAAAACCAACTCAATCAAAAAATGGGCAGAAGACCTAAATAGACATTTCTCCAAAGAAGACATACAGACAGCCAAGAGGCATGTGAAAAGATGCTTAACATCACTAATTATTAGAGAAATTCATATCAAAACCACAGTGAGGTATCACGTCACACCAGTAAAAATGGCCATCATTAAAAAGTCTACAAATAATAAATGCTAGAGAGGGTGTGGATAAAAATGAACCCTCGTACACTGTTGTTGAGCATGTAAATTGGTGCAGCCACTATAGAAAACAGTATGGAGGCGCCTTAAAAAACCAAAAATAGAGCTACCATATGATCCTGCAGTCCCACTACTGGGTACATACCTGGAGAAAACTCTAATATGAAAAGATACATGCACTCAATGTTCTGGTGGCACTATTCACAATAGCCAACACATAGAAACAACCTAAATGTCCATAGACAGATGAATGGATAAAGTTGTAGTACACATATACAATGGAACACTACTCAGCCATAAGGAAGAATGAAATAATGCCATTTGTAGGAACATGGATAGACCTAGATTATCATATTAAGTGAAGTTAAGTCAGACAAAGACAAATATCATACGATATCACTTATATGTGGAATCTAAAAAAAATAAAAATGAACTTATTTACAAAACAGAAATTAGACTCACAGACATAGAAAACAAGACATACATACTACTGTAGATAAAATAGGTAAACAACAAGGACGTACTGTATAGCACAGGGAACTATACTCAATATCTTGTAATAACCTATAAGGAAAAATATCTGAAAAAGAATGTGTATATATATATATGTATATATATATACACATATATATATACACATATATGTATATATACATATATATATGTACAACTGAATCACTTTGCTGTACACTTGAAACACAACATTGTAAATTAACTATACTTAAATTAAAAAAACTTTAAAAGAAGAATATCATCTTCGCAGCATTGTTGTAAGTGTTCAAGACTGGCTGCTGGCACAGATTTGGCACTGGTGGGCACAGAGAAATGGTAGCGGGGATTGGGGGGAAGCCCTTGGATGAGAACACGAGTTAGAGTGTGGAACAGAGGTCCCCAAATCTCCCATGCATCTGCCTCGTGGATGGGAAGCATTTAAAAGTACAGACTTCGAGCCCTATCCTGAAGCTACTAAATCAGAATCTTTGGAGGTGGGGATCTAGGAATGTGACTTCTGGATGATGTCCCACAGCAAATCTAAAGCCAGTCTGGGGACTTCCCTGGTGGCACAGTGGATAAGACTCCACGCTCCCAATGCAGGGGACTGGTCAGGGAACAAGATCCCACATGCATGCCGCAACTGAGAGTTTGCATGCTGCAACTAAGGAGCCCATGTGCTGCAACTAATTAGCTGGGAGCTGCAACTAAGGCGCCCACCTGCCACAACTAAGACCCAGTGCAGCCAAATAAATAAATATATATTTACAAAATAAAATAAAATAAAACCAGTCTGACTAGTGTTTAAGCACTACCAGAAAAGAAAAGGAAGCAAGGTTTGTGTGAGAAGAGAGTGGGCCAGAGGCACAGGCAAATGTTAAGATTCAGTGGGTAAAATACTGAATTGTCCTTAGTATTTATTTCTGTTACTTAATTTTGTGCTTTACTCTTTTGTGCTGTCTGCTCTATTGTTTAAAGCTTATGCTAATTTTTTATTTATTTTTGTTGTTATTGTTGTGGTACCCAGGCCTCTCACTGTTGTGGCCTCTTCCGCTGCGGAGCATAGGCTCCGGACGCGCAGGCCCAGCAGCCATGGCTCACGGGCCCAGCCGCTCCGCGGCATGTGGGATCTTCCCAGACTGGGGCACCAACCCGCGTCCCCTGCATCGGCAGGCGGACTCCCAACCACTGCGCCACCAGGGAAGCCCTAATTTTTTTTTTTTTAAGTGCACTTTTAAGAAAATTTAGGGCAACTGAATAGTAAAACATGCTCTACCAGTGTATAGAAAATATTCATGTTAGACCATGATTAAAATGAACAAAACAAGCAAACAAAACTCAAATTTTACTTGTTGTTCATATATCAAAATATTCAGATGAAAATGAAGGCCAACCAGCAATATTATAATCATCATAAATTATATAACTGGCTGATACCAAATTCACTCTTGTAGATAAAATCTATGTACTGTTTAATATAGTCCAGGCACTGCTCTAGGTAGATATTATCATGATCTCCATCATGCTTATTAGGAAACTGAAGCTTAGGAAGTTTAGGTAATTATCCTAAAATCACATAGCTAATGAGTGACAGAGGTCAGAGGTCAGTAGGAAAGCTGATGCCCCAGCAGGGACAGCAGTAGAATTTGTCTGGGTGCGGGAGGCCATGCCAGCTCATGTGTACTCACGGTACCTGAAGATCAGGAGCCTGTAGGCAAAGCCAGCCCACAGTCGAGGCCAACAGAAAAACACACTGGTTGCTTCACCTGTGACTAAGCACATTTGGTAGCAACTTGCTATCTCCACTGTAAAGATGGTTATTGAAGTTAAAGAAATTTCCTGTTGTATTTAGGTTCACCAATGGTCAGAACATTGATACATGACTGTAAAGTGAAACCAAGCGGAGGGAAGTGCCAGTCTCAAACACCAGAAGTTAGGTTGAGTGTTTGTGTAAAAGAAAGGACTCTACACGCAGAGAGAGAAGAGAAAGGACCAACGATAGTCCATATCTGTGGACTGATATGATCTGCAAGGTAACTCTGATAGAATTATTTTTTAATTTATTTCACACAATTATCTAAAAACAAGGGTCCGCAAATGACAACCCATGTGCCAAATTAGGTCCGCCACATTTTTTGTAAGTAAAATTTTGTTGGAACATAGGCACACTCACTAATCTATGTACTATGATTGCTCTCACACCACAATGTCATGATTGAGAAATGGCAACAGACATTATGTGGTCTGCAAAGATGAAAACATTACTATCTGAACCTTTATAGTAAAACTTTGCTGATCTCTTGCTCTAAAACATATTTCACAAATCTAGGTTTAAGATTTAAAATTTTAAAGAGATAAACGCAGTCTTGATACACATCTGAGAGCCCTTATTTCCTTGGATCACAGATATCAAACACATGGGGAGGTAAACCACTTGAGAAGGAATAAAGTATAAGAGAATTCAGTTGGACCAGGATCTTTGACTTACAAGGTCAATTTTTCCTCCAGAGAATGAACTTTGTTCACTGCAAGGGTACATGTATAAATATTCCAGCTCAGAAAACACTGTATTGCACTTGGATAAGCAAAAGTGCAAAGCAATTGTGACATAGTTTGCCTTTTGCAAACCTGATCTCCTGGATTTTTTTTTATAAATTTATTTATTTTATTTAATTTATTTATTTTTGGTTGCGTTGGGTCTTCGTTGCTGCACGTGGGCTTTCTCTAGGTGCGGTGAGCGGGGCCTACTCTACGTTGTGGCGCACGGGCTTCTCATTGCGATGGCTTCTCTTGTTGCAGAACATAGGCTCTAGGTGCGCAGTCTTCAGTAGTTGTGGCGCACGGGCTTAGTTGCTCCACTGCATGTGGAATCTTCCCAGACCAGGGATTGAACCTGTGTCCCCTGCATTGGCAGGTGGATTCTTAACCACCGCACCACCAGGGAAGTCCCTAATCTCCTGTTTCTGATTTCACATTTTCTCTTTTAAGAACTTGTATTGTGTTTCCATAAATTTGTCAGTAAGGGCCTGCTCTGTGTCAGAGATAATTCTAAAATATTTACATTCATAATCTGACTACTTCTTCTTTATCTCCTTCCCCCTTTTCTCTCCCTTTTCTCTCACAGAATTAGAGCTGTTAATTTTCAGCTGGGCACATCAGAGTCCAGAAAAACAGACATTTCCCAGGCACTCTGAGAGCTAGAGCTCTGAATGGACTTGGGTCCTGCCAATAAGATGTAGTCGTGAGAGATCTGAAAAGATGTCAAAATCATGCTTTACTGCTTCTGCAATTCTAGGCAGGCTTCTGTCTTCCAATGCCCTGCCTCAGTTTAAGGTTGCCTTATGATCCTGATGGTTTCCCAACAGCTGTAGGAACATCTGCATTGTTGGCTCCACACTGTTGTACTGTTCAGAAAGGATTTCTTCAACCTTCCAACTGATTCTCTAAGCAATAACAAAACCTGTACTAAATCTTTTTCTGATTAGACTAGTTAAAATGGCTTCTGTTCTTTGCAAGTGAACGTTGACCAATACAAAATTTGGAATTTAGAAATGGGGTGATGCCCTAAAGGTTATTAATGTACATTTTCTTGACTTAGCAGTCCAAGAAGCAGATGATGAAGACAGGTAGCAGTAGGTCCTCCTTATCCACGAGTTCTGCATTCATCAATTCAACCGCAGAACCTGAAGATACTGAGGGCAAGCTGTATCTCTGCTAAGGAAAGGATAGAGAATCTAAAGCTGGAGCAGAATCTCAACCTGTGTCAGAGAATCTAAAATATTTGTAAGCCTGACAATTTGGTGATTCACAGCATTAAAAAATGTCCACTGTGTCTGTACCTCCACACTGAAGTGATAATAAAAGTTAGCTGTGAAGGAGTACAGTGGCCCCAACTATTTACAAGAATCTCTAGAAAGCCTTCTGGGCTGGGCAAGAAGAATCAGTACAGCAGCACAGATCAGATTAAGGGTTGTGCCCTACCACTCAAGACCCTTATTTTGGGGCATTATGGAAGCTGCCTCTATTAGTTGCTAGGGCTGCTATAAAAAAGTACTGCAAACTGGGTGACTTAAACAACGGAAATTTATTGTCTTACAATTCTAGAGGCTAGGGGCTTCCCTGGTGGCGCAGTGGTTGAGAGTTCGCCTGCCAATGCAGGGGACGCGGGTTCGTGCCCCGGTCTGGGAGGGTCCCACATGCCGCGGAGCGGCTGGGACCGTGAGCCATGGCCGCTGAGCCTGCGCGTCCGGAGCCTGTGTTCCACAACGGGAGAGGCCACAACAGTGAGAGGCCTGCGTACTGCAAAAAAAAAAAAAAACCAACAACAACAATTCTAGAGGCTAGAAGTTTGAGATCAAGGTGTCCATAGAGTGGTTTCTTCTGAGAGCTGAGAGGGAAAATATGTTCCATGGCTCTCCCCTGGCTTCTGGTGGTTTACTGACAACCTCTGGTGTTCCTTGGCTTGTGGCTGCATCACCTTGATCTCTGCCTTTATCTTCACGTGACATTGTACCTGTGTGCATGACTGCATCCAAATTTCCCCTTTTTTTATAAGGACACCAGTCATACTGGGTTAGGGCTCACCCAAATGATCTCATTTCAACTTGATTACCACTGTAAAGATCTTGTCTTCAAATAAGGTCACATTCTGAGGTACTGGGAGTTAAGAATCAAACATATCTTTTTGGGGGGGACACAATTCAACCCATAAACACCATAATTAGGTTGAAAAGAGGCTGTGCAGATCATAGCAGGTAATAATTAAAACGATCTGCAGACTTTTATATATATATGTATTTGATTGATAAATATATATAAAATACATATATATAAGTGTGTATACACATGTACACACATGTGTATATACACATGTATGTATATACATATATGTGTGTGTGTGTATGTGTACACACACACACACACACACACACACACACATAATGTCTAGATGATTTCTTTGGGTACAATTTTTACACTGCAAATGACCAGAAGAAAGACTGGATGCCTATTAAGTTAAGAGGAAATTCTTTACCAGACAAACCATAAACCTGGCCTGCCAAAGCCTGACTGAGTACAATGCAAACTTAAGTACCCAAACCTACACTAGCAAAAAGTAGGATGTGAAAGTTTTGCAGCCCCAAGAAGGGCAGACTCTCCAATGCCCAATGAAGCTGTGATCGAGGAGGCTAATGGACAAAGAAGGACCTCCAAGAAAACAAAGCCAGTAGTCATGGAGATGATAGAGGAACCAGAGGTTTTGGATGGGCTAACCTAGAAAATTATAATAGTCTATTGCCAGGGCAGACATCTCTGAAATTTCTGCCCATTACAATATTTTTTTTTGGAAGGGAACTTTTTGTTATAGTTATCCTGTTCCTATTCCACCATAGAAGTGGTGTGTGTGTGTGTGTGTGTGTGTGTGTGTGTGTGTGTGTGTGCGCGTGTGCGCTGGGCATGGGGGAATAACTCACCAGTCACTTCCTGGATCATCTGTCCACAGGTAGCCACATCTGGACCTAATGGAGAGAACTTTGTGTCACTCAGATATCCTGGTCTTTGAGCTGGGTTTAGTCTCTGAAAGATGGAACTTTGAAGTCATACCTCTTAGGTAAGGTATGAATTTTCCCTATTTGGGAAAAAGGGTGCTCACAGATCTCAGGGATGGAAGTGGTGGTCTATGGCAAACTGCTAGATGTCCTCCAATAGCTGTTCTTCCCCTTTCTTTTAATCTATGATGATAGAACCTCCAATGTTTTATTTGGACATAAGGTCACTCCAGGGCTTCCCTGGTGGCGCAGTGGTTGAGGGTCTGCCTGCCGATGCAGGGGACACGGGTTCGTGCCCCAGTCCGGGAAGATCCCACATGCCGCGGAGCGGCTGGGCCCGTGAGCCATGGCCGCCGAGCCTGCGCGTCCAGAGCCTGTGCTCCGCAACGGGAGAGGCCACAACAGTGAGAGGCCCGCGTACCGCAAAAAAAAAAAAAGACTGTATATCTGAGTCTCCCATGCAGCCACAGCTGTGGTTATGAATTAGTTTCTGCCAATCAGATGCTCTCTTGAAACATTTAGAAGGCAAGAGCTAGGAAAGACAATGTGGAAGTCTCTGGTTTGCCTGCAGTGGCTTCTTTTTTTTTTCTTTTTTACATTTTTATTGGAGTATAATTGCTTTACAATGGTGTGTTAGGTTCTGCTTTATAACAAAGTGAATCAGTTATACATATACATATGTTCCCATATCTCTTCCCTTTTGTGTCTCCCTCCCTCCCACCCTCCCTATCCCACCCCTCTAGGTGGTCACAAAGCACCGAGCTGATCCCCCTGTGCTATGCGGCTGCTTCCCACTAGCTATCTACTTTACGTTTAGTAGTGTATATATGTCCATGCCACTCTCTCGCTTTGTCACAGCTTACCCTTCCCCCTCCCCATATCCTCAAGTCCATTCTCTACTAGGTCTGTGTCTTTATTCCTGTCTTACCCCTAGGTTCTTCATGACATTTTTTTTCTTAAATTCCATATATATGTGTTAGCATATGGTATTTGTCTTTCTCTTTCTGACTTACTTCACTCTGTATGAGAGACTCGAGGTCCACCACCTCATTACAAATAGCTCAATTTCGTTTCTTTATATGGCTGAGTAATATTCCATTGTATATATGTGCCACATCTTCTTTATTCATCCATCCGATGATGGACACTTAGGTTGTTTCCGTCTCCGGGCTATTGTAAATAGAGCTGCAACGAACATTTTGGTACATGACTCTTTTTGAATTATGGTTTTCTCAGGGTATATGCCCAGTAGTGGGATTGCTGGGTCATATGGTAGTTCTATTTGTAGTTTTCTAAGGAACCTCCATACTGTTCTCCATAGTGGCTGAACCAATTCACATTCCCACCAGCAGTGCAAGAGTGTTCCCTTTTCTCCACACCCTCTACAGCATTTACTCTTTCTAGATTTTTTGATGATGGCCATTCTGACTGGTGTGACATGATATCTCATTGTAGTTTTGATTTGCATTTCTCTAATGATTAATGATGTTGAGCATTCTTTCATGTGTTTGTTGGCAGTCTGTATATCTTCTTTGGAGAAAAGTCTATTTAGGTCTTCAGCCCATTTTTGGATTGGGTTGTTTATTTTTTTGTTATTGAGCTGCATGAGCTGCTTATAAATTTTGGAGATTAATCCTTTGTCCGTTGCTTCATTTGCAAATATTTTCTCCCATTCTGAGGGTTGTCTTTTGGTCTTGTTTATGGTTTCCTTTGCTGTGCAAAAGCTTTGGAGTTTCATTAGGTCCCATTTGTTTATTTTTGTTTTTATTTCCATTGCTCTAGGAGGTGGGTCTAAAAGGATCTTGCTGTGATTTATGCCATAGGGTGTTCTGCCTCTGTTTTCCTCTAAGAGTTTGATACTTTCTGGCCTTACATTTAGGTCTTTAATCCATTTTCAGCTTATTTTTGTGTATGGTGTTAGGGAGTGATCTAATCTCATACTTTTACATGTACCTGTCCAGTTTTCCCAGCACCACTTATTGAAGAGGCTGTCCTTTCTCCACTGTACATTCCTGCCTCCTTTATCAAAGATAAGGTGACCATATGTGCGTGGGTTTATCTCTGGGCTTTCTATCCTGTTCCATTGATCTATATTTCTGTTTTTGTGCCAGTACCATACTGTCTTGATTACTGTAGCTTTGTAGTATAGTCTGAAGTCAGGGAGCCTGATTCCTCCAGCTCCGTTTTTCATTCTCAAGATTGCTTTGACTGTTCAGGGTCTTTTGTGTTTCCATACAAATTGTGAAATTTTTTGTTCTAGTTCTGTGAAAAATGCCAGTGGTAGTTTGATAGGGATTGCATTGAATCTATAGATTGCTTTGGGTAGTAGAGTCATTTTCACAATGCTGATTCTTCCAATCCAAGAACATGTTATATCTATTTGTATCATCTTTAATTTCTTTTATCAGTGTCTTATAATTTTCTGCATACAGGTCTTTTGTCTCCTTAGGTAGATTTATTCCTAGATATTTTATTCTTTTTGTTGCAATGGTAAATGGGAGTGTTTTCTTGATTTCACTTTCAGATTTTTCATCATTAGTGTATAGGAATGCCAGAGATTTCTGTGCATTAATTTTGTATCCTGCTACTTTACCAAATTCATTCATTAGCTCTAGTAATTTTCTGGTAGCATCTTTAGGATTCTGTATGTATAGTATCATGTCATCTGCAAACAGTGACAGCTTTACTTCTTTTCCGATATGGATTCCTTTTATTTCCTTTTCTTCTGTGATTGCTGTGGCTAAAACTTCCAAAACTATGTTGAATAAGAGTGGTGAGAGTGGGCAACCTTGTCTTGTTCCTGATCTTAGTGGAAATGCTTTCAGTTTTTCACCATTGAGGACGATGTTGGCTGTGGGTTTGTCATATATGCACTTTATTATGTTGGGGAAAGTTCCCTCTATGCCTACTTTCTGGAGGGTTTTTATCATAAATGGGTGTTGGATTTTGTCGAAAGCTTTCTCTGCATCTATCGAGATGATCATATTGTTTTTTCTCCTTCAATTTGTTAATATGGTGTATCACGTTGATTGATTTGTGTATATTGAAGAATCCTTGCATTCCTGGAATAAACCCCACTTGATTATGGTGTATGATCCTTTTAATGTGCTGTTGGATTCTGTTTGCTAGTATTTTGTTGAGGATTTTTGCATCTATGTTCATCAGTGCTATTGGCCTGTAGTTTTCTTTCTTTGTGACATCCTTGTCTGGTTTTGGTATCAAGGTGATGGTGGCCTCGTAGAATGAGTTTGGGGGTGTTCCTCCCTCTGCTATATTTTGGAAGAGTTTGAGAAGGATAGGTGTTAGCTCTTCTCTAAATGTTTGATAGAATTCACCTGTGAAGCCATCTGGTCCTGGGCTTTTGTTTGTTGGAAGATTTTTAATCACAGTTTCAATTTCAGTGCTTGTGATTTGTTTGTTCATATTTTCTATTTCTTCCTGATTCAGCCTTGGCAGGTTGTGCATTTCTAAGAATTTGTCCATTTCTTCCAGGTTGTCCATTTTATTGGCATAGAGTTGCTTGTAGTAATCTCTCATGATCTTTTGTATTTCTGCAGTGTCACTTGTTACTTCTCCTTTTTCATTTCTAATTCTATTGATTTGAGTCTTCTCCCTTTTTTTCTTGATGAGTCTGGGTAATGGTTTATCAATTTTGTTTAACTTCTCAAAGAAACAGCTTTTAGTTTTATTGATCTTTGCTATTGTTTCCTTTATTTCTTTTTCATTTATTTCTGATCTGATTTTTATGATTTCTTTCCTTCTGCTAACTTTGGGGTTTTTTTGTTCTTCTTTCTCTAATTGCTTTTGGTGCAAGGTTAGGTTGTTTATTCGAGATGTTTCCTGTTTCTTAAGGTAGGATTGTGTTGCTATAAACTTCTCTCTTAGAACTGCTTTTGCTGCATCCCATAGGTTTTGTGTCGTTGTGTCTCCATTGTCATTTGTTTCTAGGTAATTTTTGATTTCCTCTTTGATTTCTTCAGTGATCACTTCGTTATTAAGTAGTGTATTGTTTAGCCTCCATGTGTTTGTATTTTTCCAGATCTTTTCCTGTAATTGATACCTAGTCTCATAGCGTTGTGGTCAGAAAAGATACTTGCAGCGGCTTCTGATCAGAGAGGCTTTCCTGGTCATGGTAGAAGCAAAGTAGTTTTAAAACTGGTAACCAGGGCTTCCCTGGTGGTGCAGTGGTTAAGAATCCTGCCACTGCAGGGGACACGGGTTCGAGCCCTGGTCCCAGAAGATCCCACGTGCCACGGAGCAGCTAAGCCCGTGCACCACAACTAATGAGCCTGTGCTCTAGCGCCGGTGAGCCACAACTACTGAAGCCTGCACGCCTAGAGCCCGTGCTCCACCACAAGAGAAGCCACTGTAATGAGAAGCCTGTGCACTGCAACAAAGAGTAGTCCCCGCCTGCCGCAACTAGAGAAAGCCTGTACACAGCAATAAAGACCCAGTGTAGCCATAAATAAATAAATAAGTAAATAAATAAATAACCGGTAACCATAGCAGCAGCTTCCCAAATGGACAGGTGGCTTCCCGAACATAGAAAGAGGCAATAGGTCCCTTGGTGGCCTAGTTTTTTTTGGTTTTTTTTGTGTGTGTGTATGGTACGCAGGCCTCTCACTGTTGTGGCCTCTCCCGTTGCGGAGCACAGGCTCCGGACGCGCAGGCTCAGCGGCCACGGCTCACGGGCTGAGCCACTTCGCAGCATGCGTTATCCTCCCGGAGTTGGCCTAGTTTTATGCTATGACTCTCAGATTTATTTATTTTATTTTATTTATTTAGTTATTTATTTTTGGCTATGTTGGGTCTTCATTTCTGTGCGAGGGTTTTCTCTAGTTGTAGCAAGTGGGGGCCACTCTTCATCGCGGTGTGCGGGCCTCTCACTATCACAGCCTCTCTTGTTGCAGAGCACAGGCTCCAGACGCGCAGGCTCAGTAGTTGTGGCTCACGGGCCTAGTTGCTCCGCGGCATGTGGGATCTTCCCAGACCAGGGCTCGAACCCGTGTCCCCTGCATTAGCAGGCAGATTCTCAACCAGTGTGCCACCAGGGAAGCCCCTCAGATTTATTTTTGAGACCTCAAACTATAACTGATTTTATCAGTCTTCTCTACAATTCAATAGTGCTCTCTGGAAAATTCCTTTTCTATTTAAACTAGCAGAGGGAATTCCCTGGCAGTCCAGTGGTTAGGACTCCATGCTTTCACTGCCAAGGGCATGGGTTCAATCCCTGGTCAGGGAACTAAGATCCCGCAAGCCATGCAGCACAGCCAAATGAAAAGCAAAACAAAACTAGCAGAGAGATTCTGTTTACTGCAAGTGAATATGTCCAATCCAGATTGGAATTTTTCTTTTCATTTTATGGATGAAGAAACTAAGGCTTAGAGGTAAACCAGCTTTCTATGGGGAAAAAAATGCCCCCATTTGTAGCATTTGACACCATCTGTGGTAAATACTCCTACCATGGCTTATTTCAAGTCTCCAAAGGTTTAAAAACTTTTAGGCAAAATTCCTGAAAGTTTAACAATTGGCTCTTGCAAGCTGGCTCCTGTTCTAACACACCCCTGCTTACAAAATTTAAGTAACTTTCCCAAGGTACAAAGTCACTAAGTATTTAACAAAATGATTGAAAATAGAATGATATTTATTGTGCCTAAAAAACCATTATACTACAGAACGTTAATTAGAAATATTAAGGAATTCTAAAGAATGTTGTTAAAAGCAATAATGGAACTACATTTATATAAGAAAGCATCTATCTTTTTTAAAGATAACACTGAACTATTTCAAAGTGAAAAAAAAAAACATTATCAGGAGAGTTTTGGGCTGCCAGCATTTACACTAAACAGAAATTTACATCACATGGTATAAATGCTTCCAATGTGTTCACTTCAGAGATTTCATTAATGAATGTTGAGGCAGTAGTGGAGAAGTTCAGAGTGTTTTTAAGCTTTAGGTAGGATTGGGGTGAGTAGTCATTATCGATGTTATTACATGCACATGACATAAAGGGGATTTAAACAGCTTAAGACCATCAAAGTTGCAAGTGGAGCTTAAGGAATGAGGGAAATAATTCATAAATTGAAAAATTTAAAGTTGGTGCTTCTTGACTGCTGTGAAACTGAGTTTGTGGTTGAGGTAGTTATGCAACTGACCTACTAGAAAATTCCCGAAGACCAAAAGGTAAACGGAAACTGGGCTTTCTTCAAGCATGTTTAGATCATCATAGTATTGCTTTTCGACATTAAATGAGCCATAGAGAAACATATAGCGTACTTCCTATTTTTCTGGGGGGTTTGTGAAGAAATTTGTTGCTTAGTCTAATGAGCTGTACCTGGCCATTGATCGAGCCTCCTGATAGCAATGACGCCAGGCATTTATTTTTTAACCTCGCTGTGACTGTGACGACCCGGCCAGGGCAAACGGTTTTAGGTAAGTGCTCAGAAGAAAACTTAAAATGAGATGACAGATCTTATTTTTAAAATTTTGAGCAAAGAGCTAAATAATCTGCTAAAATAAGAGATAAATTGTGCAAGGCACAGAATAATGAACATTTCTTAGATCTTAGCATTCAAAAATTATAAGGTCCTACTGTATAGCACAGGGAACTATATTCAATATCCTGTGATAAACCATAATGGAAAAGAATATGAAAAAAAGAATGTATACATATATATAACTGAGTCACTGCTGTACAGCAATAATTAGCACAACATTGTAATTCACCTATACTTCAATAAAAAATAAATTTAAAAAATATTATAAGGCGAGAGAGGTAGGAAAGGGAAGTACAAAGGAAAGGAGGTGGGTAAAGAAAGATGTGAGTGGAAGGCTTAGACATGGGCCTTCTCCATCCATTGAACAAGCCCAACAAGCCGCTGCCCAGCTCCAGGCACTCCGGAGGCACTGCAGGAACCAGGGGTGGGCTATGTCCTCTCAGGGATTTATTGACAGGAAGACAGGATGAGTTCTCCTTCTCTAGTCAAGTGACCAAACAGGTTTTGCTTCTACACATTGCAGGGTAACAAATAAAGGTATAATAAGATAGAGATAGTTCTCAAATTTGCTATTTCTTTATGTGGAAAGGATATAATTCAAAAGGGACTAAGAATTTCTTAGAAGGTAATGTGGAGTTATATGAATCCTGTTCTTTCTCAGATATAATTGCTTTAGACACATTTGCCCTGGTTTCCTTCTATGAAGAAACCCTTATTGAGTAATTAGAAAATATTACTGCCTGACAAGTGAGAATAAATGTTAAGAAAATAGATATTTTAAAGATAAAAGTGAAGACCCAATTTTACCTTAAAATGCCACTGCTTTAAAGATAAACTAATTTGAATTCCTACATCAGTCAATAAGTCTTTTAAATCTTTTGTTTTAATATTTCTTCCACCCATCCTGATGTCTTCATTCCTCTGTCACCACCACAACCTCATGTTTATAGTATTATATTAGAATCTTAATGGTATGGAATACATTTCCCTACTTCCAGTCCTTCTCAGCCCAAATCTGAGAATGGAATTTTCTTTACGGGAAGGTTTAAAGTTTCAAATTCAATATCTTCAGTAGATATCGGGCTCCTCAGGTTATCTACTTCTTCTTGAATAAGGCTTGTGGTTTGTATCTTTTAAGGAATTTGACATTTGTTTCTGAAGGTGGAAGCTGATGCCATTGACTCAAGGTCTTTCTCCTTTTTTAATATAGGTATATACAGGAAGAATATTCCCCCTATATTACTGCTTTAGGTAATATTACTCCTTTAGCTGTATACCATAAAATTTCTTATGCTATGTTTTCATTTTTATTCAGTTAAAATTTTTCCTAATTTCACTTTAGATTTCTTTTTTGACTCATGGGTTATTTAAAAGTGTGTCACTTAATTTCCAAGTAGGGTTTTGTCCAGATAACTTTCTGTTATTGATTTCTAATTTAATTCCATTGTGGTCAGAGAACATACTTTGTACGTCTTTTGTTACTCTATCTTGATTGCAAACAGAAATTCAATCCCATATTTTTGGACTTGTAGGTTGTTTCTAATTTTTGTGCTATTAAGAACAATTCTTGGGCTTCCCTGGTGGCGCAGTGGTTGACAGTCCGCCTACTGATGCAGGGGACACGGGTTTGTGCCCCGGTCTGGGAAGATCCCACATGCCGCGGAGCGGCTGGGCCCGTGAGCCATGACCGCTGAGCCTGTGCGTCCAGAGCCTGTGCTCCGCAACGGGAGAGGCCACAACAGTGAGAGGCCCGCGTACCGAAAAAAAAAAAAAAAAAAAAAAAAATTCTTGGGGCTTCCCTGGTGGCACAATGGTTGAGAGTCCGCCTGCCAATGCAGGAGACACGGGTTCGTGCCCCGGTCCGGGAAGATCCCACATGCCGCAGAGTGGCTAGCCCGTGAGCCATGGCCGCTGAGCCTGTGCGTCCGGAGCCTGTGCTCCGCAACGGGAGAAGCCACAACAGTGAGAGGCCCACGTACCGAAAACAAACAAACAACAAAAAAAAACCCCACAATTCTTGGACGAAGATGAACTTGGAATCGTTGCACCCATTCTTTAGTATTTTCTTAGGTAAATTTCAAGAAGCAAAAATTCTGAGTCAAAGAGTGTTTACTTTTTATAGAATTTGTACATACTGTTAGGTGGCTTGTTTCATGCTTTCCTTCATATTCAATAATGTGCAAATACTTTCTTCAGATCAATTTTTTCTATAACATGTTGTTTCTGATTGCATAATTATTGATATACCAAATTGTATTTAATAATTCTCTCTTGTTGGACATCTTGGCTCTTTCTAATTTGGGACAAATTTCCATAATGCTTTAATAAATTATATTGTGGATCATTAGTTTCTGGGAAAATATTGACCTCATAAAATCAGTGATTTGGGAAAATTAGTCAGGGACTAGGTATCTGTTGAAGACATGGAATCAAATCAAATCTAACACCATATTAAAAGGATAATACATCGTTACCAAGAGGGGTTCATCTCAGGGGTCCAAAGTTAGTTTAGCATTCGAAAAGCCAATCAATGTAACTTACCATGTTAACAGACTAAAAAAGGAAAACAATATCATCATCTCAATAATGAAGAAAAGGCATTTGACAAATACCCGACTTCGATCCTGATAAAAACACTGCAAACTGGGAACAGAAGTAATAGCCTCAACCTGACAAAGGACATCTATGTACTGCTAACATAATGATGAAAGGCAAACTTCTTCCTGCTAAGATGAGGAAACAGGCAAGGATGTCTACTCTCACCACTCCTATTCCACATCATACTGGAGGTTTTCACCAGTCCACCAGGCAAAAAAGAGAAATAAAAGACATCGTGATTGCAGACGAAGAAGTAAAATTGTCTTTAATCACAGATGACTTGATCATCTATATAGAAAATCCTACGGAATCTATATATCTATATATTTACTAGAGCCAATAAGTAAGTTTAGCAAGGTTGGAAGATGTGTGGTCAATATACTAGCAACAAACAATTGGAAATTGAAATTAAAATAACAATACCATTTATGATCACATAAAACATGAACTACTTAGATATAAATATAAGAAAAAAATGTGGAAGACCTGTGCACTACAAATATAATGAGAGAAAGTAAAGAACTCCTGGGACTTCCCTGGTGGTCTAGTGGTAAAGAATCTGCCTTACAATGCAGGGGACACAGGTTTGATCCCTGCTCAGGGAAATAAGATCCCACATGGTGCAGGGCAACTAAGCCCAAGTGCCATAAATACTGAGCCCACGCGCTCTGGAACCCACGCACCACAACTACAGAGCCCATGTGCCCTGAAGCCTGTGTGCCACGACTAGAGAAGAGAAAACCTGCACGCCACAACTAGAGAGAAGCCCGCGTACCACAATGAAGAGCCCACGTGCCACAACGAAAGATCCCGTGTGCTGCAACTAAGACCCGACACAACCAAAAATTAAATAAATAAATAAATAAATAAATCTTTAAAAAAAGAAAATAAAGAACTCTTAAATGAATAGAGAAGAAATGCCATGTTTATGGATAAACATGGATAAAATATCAATTCTCCCCAATTTGCTATATAGGTATAACACAATCCCAATTAAAATCTCAGCAGACTCCTTTGTAGATGTTGACAGCTAATTCTAAAATTCATGTTGAAATGCAAAGGATGTAGAATAGCCAAAACAACTTTGAAAAAGAAGAACAAAGTTGGCTAATTTATACTCTCTGACTTCAAGTTTTAGTATAAAGTTACACTGATCAAGGTTGTGATATTAGAATTAAGAAGACAAATACATAAGTAGAACGGAATACAGAATCTAGCAATAGACCCACACACATATGCTTAATTGATTTTCAACAAAGATGCAGAGGCAATTAAAAGTATGAGGTTAATTGAGTAAATTATTTTGTATAGGATGCAGCCATTAAATTTTGCTGTAAAAATACATATGTCAACATAGTAACATGTTCATAACACATTAAGAGAAAACTATAGGGTCTAAAACCGTTTATGAATTATTCTATTTTTGAATAGGATCTATATTTTTTTCAAAAGGATACACAGATAAATACATGCATACACATACAATAGTGATTGTTAATAGTAGGAGCTTGGAATTGCTTATAATTTTAGTTTTGCTTTTAATGTTTATGCTTCTATTTTGTTTATTTATAATAGATATACACTGTAATAAAGACAAAACCAAAACATTAAAATGCTGTATAATTATTACATAAAGTGCAATAACAGTATTATTTGGGGGAAAAAGGGGGTTGTGTGTAATATAAAGAATGGAGGGCTTCCCTGGTGGCGCAGTGGTTGGGGGTCTGCCTACCGATGCAGGGGACACGGGTTCGTGCCCCGGTCCGGGAAGATCCCACATGCCACGGAGCGGCTGGGCCCGTGAGCCATGGCCGCTGAGCCTGCGCGTCCGGAGCCTGTGCTCCGCGACGGGAGAGGCCACAACAGTGAGAGGCCCGCGTACCGCAAAAAAAAAAAAAAAAAGAATGGAAATATATTCCATGTAATACAAAGAGAGATGGAGTTACAGATGGTCTTTTAGCTTTCTCTTTACTGGTTTCCAGGTTTTCTACATTGGACATATCTAGCTTTTAAAATATTACAAAGGCAAGGTAATCCATATTATCCATACTCGCAATAATTCTCTATAACTACCCGGCTAAAGATCTAACTTAATCTGATGTTAAGATCCTCCACGAACAATATGGCCCAGACTGACCTTTCTGACTTTCCTCTCTTCCCCAGCAAGTCCTCCTGTTCTCTGCTTCATTTACCTGGTTCTGTTCCCGGCACCCACCTCCCTCCCTTCCTCCACTGCTGTCCCTTCTTATTTGGGCCACGCTTCCTCCTCTGTACCTTTCTACTTCACCCCAAAGTTTGAAGTCAAGTTCCTGCTGTCTCTGAAACTTCTCTGAGAAATGCTTTTGTCAAGTTCTATCTGTGAATTCCTATGGCACTTCTGTCTTTCCCATACATTTGACGCTTAACCACGTTCTAGTTAAAGGATAAGCAAGCATTAGATTAATGGGGAGAATTTTGATTCCACAGTACTAATGTACGTGTTGACCCTATGCTATGGAGACTTAAGGTTCTGGAACTAGACTGTTGGGTTTTCAATCTTGGCTTTACCTTGTTAATAGGTGGTTGATCTTGGGGGAAAATTTTAACTTGCTTTATCTCAGTTATCTCTTTTAAAAATTGTATAAAAGAGAACTTATCTCATAGAGTTGATGTGGGGTAAATGAGTAGTACTGAAAAGTATTAGAATGTTTTTTGGAACATAGTAAGCACTCAGTAGATGTTAGCTATATTATTACAATGATTGTTTTTATTATCATCACAACCTTAGAACCAAGTCTCAGTCATATGTGTCCTTTTGGTAAACCTGGAAACTTAAGGGCTTAGAAAGCATTCTGAAATAACCCCTATATTTGAATTTCTAATATTTAGTTTCCTTAGTTAATTTAAGATTTCTCATATGCTATCTGTCTCCAAGCAGTATTTAGGCAGCAAATAAAGCTAGAATTTAGAGCTGATTGAAAAATTAAATGTCCATTGCAAAGCCCAATATTTGCCACGAGGTGGCGATAAAAGACTAGTCATGATTTTTATTTATTTTATTTTATTTATTTATTTATTTTTTTTTTAGTCATGATTTTTAAAATCAACTACAAAAAACATTCATAATTTAAAGAAAAGTTCCATATTTCACATTTACTTGCATGATTTCTAATTGCTCCCTCCTCAAATAGGGAAGAAGGAGAGAAAGGGAACCAGGAGTCAGAACTCTTCCTCTTTGAGACCAGGGGGCTTGTTCAGAGTTAGTATTTTAGGGACCTCCCTAGTTTGGCTGCACACCCTGGCGAGAAGCCTGACAAAGGTCCTGTTCTATCAGAAGCACTGCTTGCCTAACCTATGCACTCTGGGCATGAGGAATCTTGACTTTTCCATCACTTGCTGCCTAATAATAGGCGAAAGTCTTCTTTACCTGCAAGCTCCCTCTGGCTTAACTGTTCCATAGGTGAGAGCAATGCTGTGGTCTGACATGATAGGGCACGGGCATCCAGCAAGAAGACGGAGACAGAAATGAGGTTTAATGCTGGGGAGGTTGCCAGTGACTCATATGAGCAACCTGTCCAGGTTCAAGGGAAGGTCTAAGTCCTTAGGAGTCAGTGCTGTAATATGAAAATACAAAATTCTCTTAGTCTCTGTATCTGCAGGTCCTAAACATTCAGATTTAAAATATGGGATTGTCCACTGTATTTAAAGTTTTTGAATATATTCTCCCCGAGATGGCTGCCACCAGTCTTTCTTTTTTTTTTTTTTGGCCATGCCACGCAGCTTACAGGATCTTAGTTCCCCGACCAGGGATCAAACACCAGGCCCACGGTAGTGAAAGCACCAAGTCCTAAATACTGGACTGCCAGGGAATTCCCCACCGGTCACTTCTTGCCAAGGAACAGCTCCTCTCTGCACCAACAGGAGGAATGTCTGTATGGCTCTGGCTGCTGCCTGTGCCTGCCACAGGTGTGGAGCTCAGAGAGAATCACATCCCATCCTCCTTTTGCTGGGGAGTAACTTCCAGATCCAGGTCAAGCCTCCAATTGGTCTAAACATAGACTCCATTCTCCTGCAATACTATAAATGTTCTCTACGGATGCCACTTCTCAGGAGGATTCGTTATTATTACTGTGGTAAAAACATCAAAAAACATAAAATTTACCATTTTTAAATACACAATTCCGTGGCATTAAGTATATTCACAAATTGTGCAACCATCACCACTACCCATTCCCAGAAGTTTTTCATCATCGCAAACAGAAAATCAGTGCACATTGGACTAAACCTTCCCATTACCTCCTCCCTCGGGGGGTTACTTGTAAGCAGTTTTGGTGCCCACAAAACCTGCAGCTGTTTTTACACCTCTTTTAAAGGACTTTGTTATTTCATTTCTTTAACAGACATTTATGAGGCAACCATACTGGGTGAAATCAAATAAATACCTGAAGGAACCTGCAGCGAAGGAGCTTGTAATGAACTGATATAGAGACATAGATAAATGATATCAGCGCAGTGTGATAAACGCTATGAGAAAGGAAAGAAGAGAACTGGCTAGAGATCTAGTGTTTATGGAACACAAACTGTCAGACTGCACCAAAGTGATTAGGCATTTCATTTCTCTTCATAATAACCCTGTAAAGTAGTTACTGTTACCCCATTTTTCAGATCAGGAATCTGAAATCTAGAAGGATCTAGCAGTTTGCCTACAGGAGCTCAGTAGCTCAGGGTGCAGTAGAGGGGGCAAGCCCTAAACAGACAGTTAGGAGTTCTGGGTGCCAATCCAGACTGTGTAATTGACCAGCTTCATGCATATAGGTGTGTGCTCACAGTTTCCTGGGCCTTAGTTTCCTTTGTATAAAATGGCAGAATTACACTAGTAGACCTCTTAGGACCTTTTCATCGAAAGAAGAAAAAGACTGAGTGACTACTGGAGAGTTCTAGTCGCAGATCTGAAGAGGAAACAGACTGAAGAGAATTCTGTACCTCTGGACTCAATGCGGGAGTGTCCCAGAGCTGAGACCCCATTAGCTGGGTAGATGGGGCTTTGAGACCACAGATGTATGGCTTTTAGATCAGTTTGGGACTCAAGACTGCTTAACAGAGGAGGTTGGACTTGGTCTGGTAAATTTTGTTGAGTTATTAATTTATGTTTTCTGCCTCAGTTTTCCATTTTCTTTATGCCGTATTCAGACAGTTAGCCAAACTCCCCCCCTTGCCCCAGGAGAGGACTAAGGCAGGGTGGTTTGTATTCAAACCCACCCAGCTAGGGGATTGTATGGAGGGAGCAGAGGGAAACAGTAATAGGAGAGGACTGAAGATGTAGGTCTTGGATGAGATTCCTCCAGGCTGGGAGGGAGAGTAGATACTAGGTGGATTCTCAGAAATGCACCTAACTCTGTCCTGGCACTGCTGATGGGGTGGAGATGGAAAATTCTCAGATACAAGTGTACATAAAGTGGAGTGTGGGCAGAAGGGACTGTAGCCTCACTTATGTAGCAAATATGGGTAGATCTCCCCATATACATAGCAGAGTATGATGCTCCCAGGCCTTGACCAATGCTTTGCTCTCTGCTGGAGAGGTCCTCCTTTCTTGTCTACTTGTTGACTTTGTGTTGTCGGAGCAAAATTGCAGCAAAGTTAAACAGGCAAGGAAGACCTAATCCAAAGCTATTGCAATTGAGGAGAGGATCCAGAACCAAATCTTAACTCCACTGAAACAAAGGGCAGGAGGGTTTTTAAGAGCAAAATGAGCTAGTGGAAGAGTGCTTGGGGACTTTAGAAGGGGGCTAATCAATGGGATGTGTCCAGCACATTGAGTTATTCCTGATTATGTAAATGGTTTTCTCTGTGATGAGGCCATGTGTTTGCCAGTTGGTACCATAGAAGTTAGGCTTCTCCCTCCCACAGAGAGTGGGTATGGGGGTGCCATATTCCTGATGATTACATTTCAAAGGAATGGTTCCCAGGTCCTTGAGAAATACAGTCTTGGGTTGTAAAACTGGCAAGCCGCTTTTAAGAAGGTTTACATCTCAAAGGGCAGAGAAAAAATTTACAATTACAAGTTTTCTAAAGAATTGCTCTAAGAAAAGTGAGGTCAGGGCCTAGAGTCAGAAGCAAGCCTTTCTAAAGTCGCCAAGCTGAGGGGAACCTTAAGGCCATTTGGTCACTTATTTTTATTTAAATTAATTTATTTTATTTACTTTTTGGCTGCATTGGGTCTCCGTTGCTGTGTGCGCAGGCTTTCTCTAGTTGTGGCGAGCGGGGGCTACTCTTTGTTGCAATGTGCAGGCTTCTCATTGCAGTGGCTTCTCTTGTTGTGGAGCACGGGCTCTAGGCACGCGGGCTTCAGTAGTTGTGGCATGTGGGCTCAGTAGTTGTGGCTTGCGGGCTCTAGAGCACAGGCTCAGATGTTGTGGCGCACGGGCTTAGTTGCTCTGCGGCATGTGGGATCTTCCCAGACCAGGGATCAAACCTGTGTCCCCTGCATTGGCAGATAGATTCTTAACCACTGAGCCACCAGGGAAGTCCCTATTTTTTTAATTAAATTTTTTTTTTTTATTTTTGGCCACGCCACATGGCTTTGTGGTTATCTTAGTTACCCAAACAGGAAATAAACCCGGGAGTCCTAACCACTGGACTGCCAGGGAATTCCCGGTCACTTATTTTTAAATTCCATTTTTTTGTCACTGAAAATATAACACGTCTCCTGAGTCTCTTTCTTTCCCCATCCCTAATTTTTTACTTCAAAATCTATAGAAATTCTGATTCTTGTTCATGCATCCATCACCAGTATATGGAACTGAACTGCAAGTATTGATTTATATATTTGAGATACTTGGTTTTATTTTTGTTTGTTTGTTTTGCGGTACACGGGCTTCTCACTGTTGTGGCCTCTCCCGTTCCGGAGCCCAGGCTCCGGATGCACAGGCTCAGCGGCCATGGCTCACGGGCCCAGCTGCTCCGCAGCATGTGGGATCTTCCCGGACCGGGGCATGAACCCGTGTCCCCTGCATCGGCAGGCGAACTCTCAACCACTGCGCCACCAGGGAGGCCCCTATTTGAGATATTTGAAGCAGGGATGGTATCTTATTCCATCAGTACTGTCATGATCACATGGTTGGAAATGCAGAAAAAATATTTGCTAAACTATGTCTTACCAATTCATACAGGCTATTCCGACTGTTTTCACTGACTGACCTTTCCATCAAACTGGCTAATTACATCAATAAATGCACTTGCTTTCCCTCACCTGTTTACCACATATGACTCCGATTGGTGCTGTGTTTGTTAGAGGCTTGTTATTTATATTGGTTTTTAAAATATTTCCTCCTAAATACCTTTGGTATGGGGGAAGAAAAGTACACATTTAGATGCTAAAAACCTCCTCTGTTTTTATGACATCTTATTAATTTGATGTGACATTGGGCTCTGATGCCAGTAAAGCGTTGGCACAAATACATGCTACTAAGTCTGGTTCATGGTGTCTCACATTTTTGAGTATCCTCCACGTTTAAGATTTTTGTTTATACACATAGAGCTTTGGAATGATGTCATTAATAAATTGTATCTCTAGTTCTCTCATGGAAAAGGTCGTGCCTCTACAAGGCCACTGAATCAGTTGATTGAATTAACCTTGAGTTAAATTCAATTCAGTTAAGAAAGCCCAAACTGCCACGATTAACCATTTCTCATTCTGTGTATCTGCTTAAAGGAGAAAACAATAATCTAACAAAGATAATCATCACACTCCACTTTTTCTCAAGGAGAAAGTTCATTGTATGCACATGGCAATCATTAAACAAAGGAGATAAAATTCAATACATTTATGATAAATCATAAGATAATTATCTTACAATAAAAAAAAACTACCATGAAAACGAAGTCCTTACCCACAGATAAAAGAGATAGGCTGGCTAAGAGATGTCAACTTTCTCTAAATCTGAGTCTAGGCGGAAATATGAGCAAATTATTCCTTTTTCCAGCTGTGCTACTGTGGACAGTTATTTCATGCCATTTGACATATGTTTTTCAGTGCCCTCATCTGTAAAATGGGAATAAAACCACCTGCCTCTTAAGTTTGATGTAAGAATTAAATAAGACACTGTTTAAAGCACTTAAGAAAAATGATTGGTGCGTATTAAATTCTCAGTAAATACTAGTCATTATTAATTTCATTGTTAATTAGAGAGGAAAGGGCCTGAGAAGATAGGTAAAATGTCATAGCCCAATGCCTACTGGAGAGATGTGGGGATCAGGAAGTCCCAGGGGTTCATGGTTCCCTCAGTCAGTCGTGACATTTCTCTTTCTCCTCCAGACATTTCCCTTGCCTTTTCTCTTGGAGAAACCCACAAAGGTGCTCAAACTTCTAAATCCCACTTTTATTTCCTTATTAATCACAGATCTCTAGGCCTCAGCCTGCTTTCTTCTCTTCATAACTGCCACTACCCATGTTGTCCCTGGATGTCTTGTTCCTTCCAAGATGCTAGAGTTGGGGTATGAACTCCCCACCTCCTTCATTCATTTCTGGTTGGAAAGTATGAGACTCCCACAGTGGCATATAAGCATAAGGGAGGATAGCTTATGTAGTAAAAATGAAAGTCAACATGGCTTGCACTGGAGCACAGGGGCAAGGGAAGAAGCAGGAGAGAAGGGGTCAGATCATGGAAGGCCTTGAAGGTTTCGCTGGCAGGCAGGATTTTATCCTGAGGGCAAAGGTGAGTCAATGCGGTACAGTTTAAGCCTGGAGGGGCCTGATCACATTTTCATTTTATACTGAGGACTTGGGTTATAGCATTGAGAATGGGTTGGAAGGCCAGATTATTTGAAAGACATAATAGGAGCCTCTTTAAAAGCTGTGGTAATGGGGATAGAGAAAAGAGACCAATATGAGGAGATATTAAGGAGGTAGATTCACCAGGACGTGGTGGCTCACAGGAGGTGGGAAGTGAGGGGCAGAGGGAGGCAAGGACTCTGGGGTTTCTGGCTTGGAAGACTAAGTGAATGATGGACATAATAAGAGGAGCCAGCTGTGAAGAAAGAGAATAAGGCGGAAAAGGCAAGCAAATGGGCTCTCTGCTAGAGCCTGCAGAAGGAACATGGCCCTGCTGCCACTTCGATTTTAGCTCAGTGAGACTCATCTCAGATTTCTTTCTTTGTTTTTTAAAAATATTTATTTATTTATTTATATAGCTGTGCTGGGTCTTAGTTGCGGCATGTGGGATCTAGTTCCCTGACCAGGGATTGAACCCAGGCCCCCTGCATCGGGAGCGCAGAGGCTTAACAGCTGGACCACCAGGAAAGCCCCTCATTTCAAATTTCTGACCTTCAGAACTGTAAGATAATATATTAGTGCTGTTTTAAGCCAGTCAGTTTGCGATAATTTGTTACAATAGTAATAGGGAACCAATATAGGCCATTTTAGCTCCAGAGCTTTCTGTGAGGTCAGACAAGGATGCGCTGGGGCCTACATCATAGCGTGACTTCTCCCTCTTTCCACGCTGCTCCCTTCACCTCCTTTCCACACATGTTGGGGCACCAAGGGCACTCCCAAGTAAGCATCCTGCACGTGAAACTCTGTCTTGGAGTCTGCTTCCCAGAAAACCAACCTGGGACAAATTGTAAAAGCTCATGTTAACTTCCTATGATTGTAAATATATGACTAACAAATATAGTAAAGCTTATCATTGTTATCCCTTTTCAGTGTCACTCAAAAAGTATAATGCCTAACATGAATTGCACTGGCCCTGATATTAAGACAATGTGAAGTAAACATGAAGAACATGAGCTTGACAGGAAGATATGAGTTCAATTCCAGCTCCTTTACTTGGTCACATTACTTAAACTTTTTGGATTTAATTCCCCTCACTTGCCATCCCCTGCCCCATAAATAGGAATGATAAACACTTTCCCCCACTAGGTAGCATTAGAGTATTTAAACACCGTTACTGATCTATGACAAGGGCTCAATGAAAGATAGTCAAGCCCCCTCAACTCTACCTCACTGTTATAATTGATGCTCCAGGTGGCGGAGGCAAGTCACCACTAAACTACATGATTCTGCTGTCAAAATGTGTGCTTCAAGCTAGGAGGGGTCTGGGAGATCAGTGTGACCTGGGGAGGTGAAGGAAGGCTTCTTGAGGGATATGGGAACTTAGCTGGGCTAATAAAAACACCTGAAAGAGAGAAGGGCCGGGACAAAGCACCATAGGGATCCTCATTTCCAGCTCTAGTGTATAGTTCTAGTTCAGGTAAACAGAATTTGGAAGCGCAAGTACCAGATAATCAAGTTTGCACAGTGCTGCTCTTGTTTTAGTTGTTTTAACTGGCAACGTTAGACATGGAAGACAGTATATCTTGTAATGTATACAGTGTATTTTGATCTGTTTTACATAAGTATGAAGTATTATTATAACCAAGAGGAATCTGAGAAGGAAAAAAACTGGATAAGGACAACAATGTTGAGCTATGTACTCATCTCAAATAAATGCATAAAACCTTTGAAATTATGACATAACCAGTACTGTTAGATTTATGGTTATGGGTATTGCTCTCATTCCAAGCTCCTACTTTACATTTATCAACTTTATATTCATATGGCATCTCTATTTTCAACGTCTTAGAAATTTCTCCCTTTCCTAGTAACCTTTTCAGCTGAAATTTCATATGCTTCATATTAGCTCAGAAGGAAATTTTTTTTTTTTTTTTGGCTATGTTGGATCTTTGTTTCTGTGCGTGGGCTTTCTCTAGTTGCGGCGAGCGGGAGCCACTCTTCATCGCGGTGCATGGGCCTCTCACTGTCGCGGCCTCTCCTGTTGCGGAGCACAGGCTCCAGACGTGCAGGCTCAGTAGTTGTGGCTACAGGCCCAGTTGCTCTGCGGCATGTGGGATCTTCCCAGACCAGGACTCGAACCTGTGTTCCGTGCATTGTCAGGCAGACTCCCAACCATTGCGCCACCAGGGAAGCCCCAGAAGCAAATTTTTTTTCTGGTAGGTTGAACCTATCTGTTCAGCCATTTCTGAGTTACTCAAGCATGAACAAATGTTGTTTAGGAAATTTGTCGAGATCCACTTTTTATGTGTTCAGATTTAATTCAAGATGGTTTAAACTTAAATCCCCAGAGCTGTCATGCACGTATTCTCTCAGGAGAAAAACATCCTTTGCTTTGAGATATAATTGGTTGAGGTTTACACTCCACTTTCTGTGTAAATGGAGTTTGGTTATGAAGAGATCTACTCAGATCCTGGAAAACCTTTTGGGTTTCCAGACCCTCCATGCATATTTATAAGAATGCTTTTTTTCTTTTTTTCCCCCCAAATTATCAACTTTCTAGGAGAACTTGAAGGTAACAACTCCTATCTGGCTGTTTACTGTCAGAAAATAATAAAATCTTATTTATGAAAAATTGGAAAAATAAAGATTTTAAATATTTATTGAAACTTGGGCATTAGTCCTTGTTCAGTTATAGACAGCACTATATGTATTGCTAACAGCATCTTTTAAGCAAATATTATTGGGTATATTGATAAGACTTTTCTAAGATGGCATACTATTCATCATAAGATTTTAAGTGCTCTGAAATACTGGGAACTTACAAAATTAAAAAGAACTAAAGTAGGAATAGGTGGATGGGGTAGAGACAAGAGAGAAGAGGGCAGAGACACCTTCCTCATGACCTGGCAGACAGTCTCAAAACATATGAATGTATCCTAGTTATCTATTGTTGCGTGACAAATCACCTCAAAACTTATGACTTAAAACAATAATCCTTTTAATATCTCTGGGGGTTGGCTGGGCTCAGACAATTATTGCTCAGGGTCTCTCATGCATTTGCAGCTTCTAGGGCTAGCATCCTCTGAAGGCTCACTCACTGACTCACTCAGGTGTAGCACCTGGGCTGGGAAGCCTCAAACACCTAAGGCTCCTTGGGCATCTCTTTCTGTCTTTACATGGTCTCTCCACATGGTTTCTCCAGCATGGTAGCTTCAGCATAGCCAAACATTTTTCAAGGTGGTTCAAGGCTTCAAAGATCCGTGTCCCAAGTGAGACAGCCAAATGGAATCTGTATTTTCTTTTCTAACCTGGCCTCAGAAATCAAGTCACAAAGGTCCACTCAAGTTGGACGGGAGGAGACAGACTCCACCTCTTGATGAGAGGTGCGCCGAAGAATCTACAGATGTGTTTTAAAACTTCCACAGGATTTCATAGACCTCTGGCAGAGTCTGGGACAGAATAGTGAGTCATTCACTAAACCACAAATTAGTTCATTGTGGTTCCTTTTCTGCTGTGGTAGAAGGATACTGCCATGTTTAAGGGCTCCTGCTCTGGAGTTAGAATGCCTGCCTGGGCTTGCCTCTGCCCTTACGCTTACGAAGCTTGAAACCTTAAACAAGTTCCGGTGCCTCAGTTTTCTTATAAGTTGGAGATAATGAGAGCTAACGTTTATTGAGCACTTAGTAGGTGGCAGGCATTGTCATAAGTGCATTATATACTATCTTATTTTATCACCAAGATAACTCCATGAGGTAGCTACTTTACCTCCTAAATCATAGGGTTGACAATAATAAAGACATCTTTCAGGTGTGTCTGTGGTGTGGATCAAATGAGACTTATTACTTTCCCTCTTGACGTTATTAAACCTGATGGGGCAAATTCTAGTGATGCCAGGTCAGGAGGGTGAGCCATTTCCAGAAATGGACCAAATGTGCACAATGCCACGTAGGAGCGCAGACTGTTCCCAGTCTAGTGCGGAAGACCCAAGGAGGATTAGATTTCTTGATAGGAGTTAAAAATGCATAAAAGATCAGTCATTCCGGGTCTTACTTGGGGTTACGGGTACAGAATCCAGCGCAGTCCAGCAGAGTAGGACCACGAGCCCCGCTTTGAGTTTGCAAAAACGGAAGCGTTTATCTTTTTCCTGAAAAAGAAATCCATGACTTGGGGCAGTGAAAAGAGTTCTGGCCAGAGAACACGCTCCCTCAGCCTGCAGCGTCCGCAGGTGTCGAGAGCCCGCTTCTTAGCCGGATGCACGACGCTGACACCCTACCCGGGCGGCCTCCCCTCGCGTCCCCGTCGCCACCCTCAGTTCCCTGACTCCAAGAGCCTCCTCCCCCTCCTCCCTCTTCCCTAAGGTGCCTACTCCCGCGACTGCAGAGCGCCCATCTTCCCAGGCCGGGCAAAACCCGGAGAGCTGGAATCCCTCTCCTGGAGCGCCCGGGCGGCCACTGGGCATGCTCAGTCGTCAGGCAGGTTCGGGGCCGCGAGCGCGTGTGCGCCTCGCAGATTCCTCCCGCGGCCGCGCGTCCTCCGCCTCCCGAGCAAGGAGCGGGCGCATGATGGCGGCGGCGGCGGCTGGGAGCGCCAGCAGCGGCAGCAGCGGCGGCGGCGGCGGCGGCAGCAGCAGCAGCGACACGTCCAGCACCGGCGAGGAGGAGAGGATGCGGCGCCTCTTCCAGACGTGCGACGGCGACGGCGACGGCTACATTAGCAGGTACTCGGGGAGGTCCGCGAAACAGGCTGGGGCGCGATCAGCCTCTCGGCGCTGCCCTTGACCTCTCCTCTGCCCCCTCGTCCCCAACTTCCAGCAAGTTGCTCAGAAGCTCACGCGAAAAGTTGCCTGCGACTCTGAGAGCGCGTCGCCAGCTCGGCCACTGAGGCCGAGGGGCTGCTCTGCTTGTCTTCTGGAGGTGCCAGTTGGTCCAACTTTTCCCAGCGCCGTCTTTGTCTGGGCATTGGGAGACATCTCTTTCGGATGGGAGTTCCCCCCCGGAGCCCGGAGCGCTCCTGCCTGTGGGGAGACGAGTTATGGCCACTTGTTCCCGATAGAAGAGGCTGTCCTACAGATGTGGGTGTCAAGATGCTGGGCCACCAGGCAGCGATCTTGTCCGGTTGCTCGGTGGACAGACCCGGGGCCGGACCAGGATAGGGATGCGCTCTCAGTGACAGAGTTGACCATGAAAACAAGCTGTGAAAAACTTTCGTGTGGCACAGAGACCCTGCGTTCCCAACTTCGGAGTCCAAAGAATGGGCATAGTTTGCCGCTCAGTACTGATTTAATAAACCTATTAGCCTGAGGGGAACGAAGCGCCCAGGTGCAAACTAGGGGTTTAGAGGTGAGGCTGGAAATAGACCCTACGCCCTAGCCCGGCTCCGCGCTCTAACCAGGTGAGCCTCCGGAGGGGTCTCGGGGCGCCTCTGCGCGACCACTCCTAGCCCTCGCTGTGCTTGCCTCCAGCTCCCCTTCAGGGGCGGTGTTGCAACGTCAAGCGGCAGGGCTTGGCAAAATAATTACTTCTGCCCAAATTTTTATCACTTATCAGACACTGATGGTGAAGAAGGTAATCGTAATGTTTTCTGGTATGCTTATATGAAAGGTCGACACCGGGCGCTGAAGCCTGTACGCGCCGAAATGTGAATTGCCTTCAAAGGCGTAGGCATCCTGAATTGTGTACTACATCTTTCTTTAGCCTTTGTCTTGGTGATGCCGAAGATCCTCTGAAAATTCCAGGATGCCTCCTGCAGTTTGTCCTTGCCTACATAGAGAAAAAAAGAGTGGGGAATCCCTCCCCACCCCCAAATTAAAAAAAAAAAATCTCTGAAACAGGTGGTTTGACATGTAAAAGAATTTGACAGTTAAAGAATTAATTATTTATTTGGGACTTCACTCAATTATGATAATTCTTAGCTGAACTTTATTACTTTTCTGAAGTTTCATTGGGAAACATTAGAAAGATATCAGAAAACTGTATGGAGTAATTATGTTATGAAATGGAAAAAAATATGTAACTCTAGTTGACCTCATATAGATTTTTATCTGGAAGTCTTTCCCAGTTTTGGTTCTGGGTTAAAAAAATTTCATCCTATAGTTTAGGATTTGGGGTTTTTTAACTTTATTTATTTATTTTTGGCTGCGTTGGGTCTTCATTGATGCGCGCGGGCTTCCTCTAGTTGCTGAGAGCGGGGGCTACTCTTCGTTGCGGTGCGCGGGCTTCTCATTGCCGTGGCTTCTCTTGTTGTGGAGCACGGGCTCTAGGCATGTTGGCTTCGGTAGTTGTGGCTCTCGGGCTCAGTAGTTGTGGCTCACGGGCTTAGTTGCTCCGTGGCATGTGGGATCTTCCCGGACCAGGGCTTGAACCTCTGTCCCCTGCATTGGCAGGCAGATTCTTAGCCACTGCGCCACCAGGGAAGTCCCGTTTAGGGTTTTTTTGTTGTTGTTTTCCTACTTGAAAAGCCGTTATCTCATTTGCAATAATAAAAACTATTTACATTCTTCATGTTAGAATGCAAAAAGAATTTAATTTCACATGGGCAAGAGTGCATATAGAAAACTAGCAAAATTCTCTGCTTTCCTCCCACTAATCCTATTAATATGTTGCTTTACCTGAACTACACTTTCTGTGTAAATGCTCATATTGTTTTGAATGGGGGCTATATGAGCACTGAAGGATAATGAATTCTTTTTTTTTTTTTTTTTTTTTTTTTTTTGCGGTTCGCGGGCCTCTCACTGTTGTGGCCTCCCCCGTTGCAGAGCACAGGCTCCGGACGCGCAGGCTCAGCGGCCATGGCTCACGGGCCCAGCCGCTCCGCGGCATGTGGGATCTTCCCGGACCGGGGCACGAACCCGTGTCCCCTGCATCGGCAGGCGGACTCTCAACCACTGCGCCACCAGGGAAGCCCGGATAATGAATTCTTTAAGCACAGTTTGAGAACTTTGTTTTGGAGGGTGAAGCATTGTGAGGGCATGATGTTAAAGAAGGAATTTTAGATGAAGGTAGAAACCTGCTGGGGCAAAAGTGGGAAAAAATGTTATCCTTCCTTGAGCCACATCACTTTAATATATCTGCTTGAAAGTTGGAAGGCATGTGCAGTAGTGGACCCAAAGCCAAAACTTTAGCTGTGGGCAGAGTTGCCCTGGAAGTTATTTTTAGGCTGTGACAGAATTTCCATATAGGAGTAGTTCAGGGATGGCAATCTCATTGAGAGCAGGCACCAGAGAACTTGTCTAGAAGTGTGTTTACATAGCAAGCACAGTTTTATTGGAATATATGTTTATTTGGTATGCTTGAGGAATGGAGTTAATGAAAATAATGACTTCCTTTCCAATGTCACTCCTTCGTGCTGCCCCTATTTAATGACTTTACTGACCACTGTACAGTGGGAGATAAGGTGTGGAATGCTGTGAATTTTCTCTTTTATTAAACATGAGAGTTGGGCTTTCTGCTTTAAAACCTTGAAAACCTTGAATTCTTCTAAAGATGTCAAGTTTATGCTAATCATAAATAGCTGTATCCTTTAGGATTTCAGTTTGTCTATAATAGAATCACAAATAAGTGTTGACTGTCACACCTAGAAGTCTTGAGGTGGGCCATCCACGCTGAGGCAGCAGCTCCAGAGTGGTATCAATGTCCACCTTCCTTGTATCTTTCTGCATTGCATTCTTCACATGGAGCATTCATCCTCATGGTTATCTCGCAGTCCTAAAATGATTGCTGTGTCTCCAACTTCATCTCCAAGTTCTAGGGAGGGAAGGTGTAAGAGGAAGCTGAAATGAATGCTGCCTGTATCATCAAAGCACAGCTTTCCCAGATCCCTAAATTGACATCATGTTGGTCAAACTACATCACTGTACCATGCCTACTTGCAGTAGAGTTTAAGGAAGTATATCATCCAATTGGGTACATCGCCTCCTATACAAAAGCTGAGTTCTGTTATTAAGAGCGGGAAATGGATATTGGGTAGGCAAGTAGCAACCAACACGTATAATAAAATTCCCCATGTTAACCTAAATTCAACTATATTGGCTCCAGTCCTTTTACCTAGCCATTATCCTCAAACAGGAGTGAGCTGGAGATGTTATATTTGGAGGAAGGATGAGTGGAAGAGAGACTGAGGCCATTGGGGAAATATCAGGGTACATCATTTCAGGAAGCAGGGAGGTAAAAGTTAGGGCTTTGTGTCTTAAATATCCCCTTGGCTCAGCCTTCCCCATCAAACTGACAAAAAGGGTATTAGCTAGCTGGAGGTTCCTGGAGTTGCTACTTCTGCCCTGGAGCTTCCAGCCTGCCAGAGGGACCCAGAATCATTTCCATGGATACTTAGGTGGAGCAGACAACTACCGTCAGGTGGAGCCAAGCCATAGCTTGGACAGTGTGACCACAGCAGGCTCTTCTGGTGCATTTATTAACCTTACAGTGAGTTTTGGGAGCCCTATATATCATGTTGTAGGAGATGGTGGTTTTACTCTATTTGTTGAAATTAATTTCCCTTTGGAATTTTAAAGCTTCTTGTTTTTATCCTTCAGTTTAAGAAACTGTTGAACATTTTGACAAATATCTAAAACCAACACTTAACATTTATATCTAGTCCCCAAGCCTCAGCTTAAACATTGTTGCCTTAGAGAGAACTTCCATGACCACTGTATCAAAGTGTTAGGGAATTCCCTGATAGTCCAGTGGTTAGGACTCAGTGCTTTCACTGCCGAGAGCATGGGTTCAATTCCTTGTTCGCGGAACTAAGATCCCACCATTGGCTTTCTTCCAAAGCACTCTTTACAACTTGTTATTGCATTTCTATTTATTACTTTGCCCATTTATTGTCATTCTCCCATTGGCCTTCATGAGGGCCAGAATCATGTCTGTTTTATTAAAACAGTACACTCAGGATCTAGCACAGTATTTGCCATATAGCACTCAATCAGTAAATTCTGATGAATAAATGACCAAGAATCAACAGCGGTATGTTCATATAGGTTGAAAAATCTTTCAAGCATTTTCCATGTTTATGAGATACTTAAATGTAAGTATATTTTATTATATAATATTTTCCTTTAAAATAACTTCTTTTTGGTTATATAAAAGGTATTTTTGTTGATGAAAATTTGCAAAATACAGAAATATAAAAATAAAATCAAAATCACCCATTATCCCATAATTAAGGTGTATTATTTCTGTTTTCCTGGTGACATATCTATACCATATCATTCCTCTAGTACGTTTAAAATGATTCAATAAAAGGAAAGGCATCTCATTTTCATGGTTAGGAAGTTTTAATATTGTTATGATGGCAATACTCCCCCATTTCGCCCCAACCTTCCCAGCCCTAGGTAACGATTAATCTACTTTCTATCTCTATTGATTTGCCTATTACGGATATTTCATGTAAATGGAATCATGCATTATGTGACCTTTAGTTGCTTGTGTTTTGGTGTCATATCTGAGAAGGTTTTGTCTAATCCAAGGTCACAAAGATTCACTCCTATGTTTTCTCCTGAGAGTTTCATAGATATAGTTCTTACATTTAGGTTTGTGATCCATTTTGAGTTTATTTTTGTGTATGGTGTGAAGAAGGGGTCCAAGTCCATTCTTCTGCATGTGGCTATCAAGTTGTTCCAGCATCATTTGTTGAAAAGACTGTTCTTTCCTATTTTCATGACACTCTTGTCAACAATCAATTGACCATAAACATAAGAGTTTATTTCTGGACTCTCAGTTCTTTTCCATTGGTACATATACCTGTCCTTATACCAGTACCACACTATTTTGATTACTGTTACTTTGTTGTAAGTTTTAAAATTGAGAAGTGTGAATCCTCCAGTTTGGTTCTTCTCTTTTTAAGATTGGTTATTCTTAGTCCTCTGAGTTCCCATACACATTTTAGGATCAGCTTGTCAGTTTCTTCAAAACAGGCAGCTGGAATATTTGATTGGGGTTGTGTTGAATCTATAGAGCAATTTGTTCACATGCATTTTTAGTAAGTATATTTTTCAAGATAGTTTTGTTTTTTTCCACCAGC
Source organism: Orcinus orca (assembly GCF_937001465.1). Taxonomy (NCBI): domain Eukaryota; kingdom Metazoa; phylum Chordata; class Mammalia; order Artiodactyla; family Delphinidae; genus Orcinus; species Orcinus orca. The sequence goes on along the minus strand of NC_064561.1, from coordinate 94,259,817 downwards.
CCTTTATTTTACAGTCTTAATTTGGAGTCAGCAGGTTAGTGAACATCTGAAGTAATAATAGCAAATGTGTATAGAAGCTTTTATAGTTTACAATCAATTGGTCCATATATTATCTCATTTAATTCTTGCAACAGGAATTAATATCTCTGTTTTAAGACAGGGAGCCAAGATAACATAGCCTCTAAGGAAAAAGAATGAACCTGTGGCCCTTACTTGAGAGCCTGTTTTACCATAAATGCTGCGCAGCTAACACCAGAAAACCTATTAAAACCCCTAAAGTCTTAAAGTTATTTCCTGTTTAATTTACCCAAGGTCTATGGTGCAGATGAATTTTCATTTTAAAACTGGCTTCTTAGCATCAGTGGGAATGGCATTTAAATTCTTGGTACAGAAGGTGAGGCATTTGCACTCTAAATGAGTTTCCATGGGGGTCTCAGCTGGGGAGACTCTCTGTTGTTCAGTAAATTGAAAATCTCTTTAAGTGTTAGTCCCAGAGTAGAAACCGTATGGAGAGAAAGGGCATTTCCTTAGACAACAGTTAATTGTCAGCTTCTCATTGTCATTTCAAAATGTCAGTTTAAATATGTAAATGAGTAATTACTAAATCTGTGCAATTGATTATTGATGACTCTGATGGGAGAAAAAGAGTTGGGTAGGCAGAAGGACTCTCTGGACCTATTCATTGTTCAAATATTTGGGTCCCTGTCCCTTAGCAAAGTGAAAATGTAAACGGAACAAATTGCTAGGTTGACTCAATAAGCATTAAATGTGTTTGTCTGATGTGATAGTTGTTAGTTGAGTTTAAGTGTAGCCCTCAGTTGAATATTTAGTTGTGAAACTTTTGCTTGGAAAACTCTAGATAGATGAGCTCTTTGTTTAATTTTTTAAATATTCACATCACAATGTAGAAGATAGTTGAAAATACATCTTAGACTTGATGTTGGTGTTAATTGGGCATCTATTCAACATTGTGGCAAGTGCCGTAGATTAAGGCACCTGTTGTCTGTTGTTTAAAAGTTCTCATGTACACATTTGTGATACAGATGAAGGAAGTAAAAACAGATAGGATGAAGGAGGGCATTTATGTAAAAGTGTGACTGCATTGCATTTAAATGTCAGAATTTTTCACTTCTTTACAAAAAAATCAGAACTTCTTTCTGAGAATAACAACCTTAACAGAATATTCCACATTAGAGGTTAATGCTTTTAGACAAGAGTTTTACTTTAACAATTGTATGTACTGTAGAGTCTTAACCTGAGTGTACTTCATGATAAACAGCGTGGAAATCATTGAGAGAATATTGTTGGGGAAGTATTTACTCTTCTAAAAATATGTTGGCAGTTTTATATTTATTGTAAGAAAAGGGTGAAATCAGTGCTGCTCATCTCCCTCCCCCTTCTTGGTTTCCTAAGTTCCTTCATCACTGACCAGAATTATTCTCCTAGTGTTGTAACATGCAGGCTCGGCTCCTCCAGGCCACTTTACATGGACATTAAAGTCATTTTTCTATAAAATAAAGCTGAACAGGCAGCTCCTCGTAAAGTCCTTCAACAGTTAGTTGCCTGTTTCTTACAGCTAATTTCAGGCTCCTCCCAGGGCCTTTTGATTTGAAGCGCCTGGCCATCTGGCACAGTGATTGTATCCCCTCTAGCATTATCTTTCACACTCCCTCCTCTGGCAGGCCCAGCTGTTCCACACTTCAGTGCTTTGCACATGCAGCTCCTCTGTAAGTGCCCTTCTTTCCCCTTGTTGTCTGGTAAGCACCTTCTCAGTTTTCCTAGACTCAGTTCTTATGCAGCTCTTTCTCTCTGGAGACTTTCCCTCATGCCTCAGGACCTTATACACACTCCTAGGCCAGCACAGCTCACCTTTGATATTCTCACTGTTTCCATTTCCTTGCTTCCCACACTCAAGGCAGAGACTATACTTCTTTTGTCTTTTGTCTTCATAAACTCAGTGCCCAACACATAATAGAAATTTATTAAATATTGATCAAATAAAATTGTTCATGTGTAATGGTAATTTCAAACACTTTAGAATACTTAGAAAAAGATTTATCAGGTTTTGTCCAACTTAGAAGAAGCTGAGAACCTAAATGGCTGTCGACAGATGAGTGGATAAAGATGTGGTACATATGTACAATATATAAAATATATAATATATATAATATAATATATAAAACATATATATAAAAGAATGAAATAATGCCATTTGCAGCAACATGGATGCAACTAGAGATTATCATACTGAATGAAATAAATCAGAAAGAGGAAGGCGAATACCATATGATACCACTTACATGTGGAATCTGAAATATGATACAAATGAACTTATTTACAAAACAGAAACAGACTCACAAAGAAAACAAACTTATGGTTACCAAGGGGAAAGGGGGTAGGGGAGGAATAAATTCAGAGTTTGGGATTAGCAGATACAAACTACTATATATAAAACAGATAAATAACAAGGTCCTACTTTATAGCACAGGGAACTGTATTCAATATCCTGTAACAAACCATAGTGGAGAATAATATGAAAAAGAATATATATATAAGTGAATCACTTTGCTGTACACCAGAAACTAACACAACATTGTAAATCAACTATACTTCAATAAAAAAGAAGAAGCTGAGAAATATTTATATTTGAAAATACGTATCATGTGCATTTTACCTAATCTAGAATATTAGAGTGATGGGGACTCTGTGCCCCTTCAGCTAACTAGTCATGTGACTTTAGGCAAGTCACACAAACCTCTCCAATCAGTCTTCTTCTATAAAGTGATTTTAACATCTTTTTCAGGACTGAAAACGTTTTATTTTATGGACTGTAAGTACTAGGATTTTTTTGGTAGCATATTTTTTTGGAAAAGCATACTGTTTAAATTAGTCCCATTGGGCAACTGTTGGTGTTTGCTTGTGAAGTAACTGTGATAAATCCATAGTTTCTCTGTATTAGTAGCTGTTATCATCCAATAGGCTTCAATACCATCTAGTTAGTAGTATTTTCAAAAGCATTGAACTGTTGGTTAGGTTTTGTGTCAGTTCTTGAGTAAAGATTATAAGATGAAGTAAATGAAAAAAAAAAAACCAAACTACTCTTAATTGTGTATTCCAGTTGTTATTAAAAAGTTGTTTGGCAGTCTACCACATGGTTCTATCCTGACTCTTTCAGGGTATAATATAAATGCTTTAAAAAAATATTTTCAAATTAATATTTATAGTCTACTTTTCTTAGGCTGTTCCTTTCTGGTTACTGGGTATTCACAGTGAACAAACATTTTAAACTAATCACAGAATAAAAAACTAATAATAGAATTAAGGGAATTTACTTAATCCAAACTTGTGTTACAGTAACTTCTATTCAGTTTCTTTCACCTACCAGATTATAAACTTCATGAGTGTAACAACCATGCCTTTTATCTCTCATACCACCTGACACTATTCCTTGTACATAAATGCTGTGTACATAGATGTTAAATCAGTGTTGAATGAATGAAGTGATGGATTAATACTACCTTAAGACAAAATTATGTTGCTACTTCTACACTTGCAAGGTAGGATTTTGATTTTTCTTATTCCTAAAATAGAGAAAAACTCCTGTGTCAGTGTTAACCTGTCTCTAACTGTATGCTTACATGCTTCCATCAGTAAAATAACATGGAACGAGGAAAACACAAAGACTATTGCCATGTAAGTTAGTTTGTTGAAGTCCCCTATTTTTGGTAATATAAAATAAAGTTCCCCTTAAAGGAGTCATTTGCTATCCATAGTGGTTTTTTACTTTATAGATTCCTTCTCAATCTTCAGTCCCTATAGCATCTGCTGACTGTCATACCAGAGCAAATTTAAGAATATTAATTTTTATTTTTAAATGTTTATTGAATGCCCACTGTATGCACAGAGGAATTCAAAGATGGGTGTGTTACAACATCTTCCTTTAAGGAGTATTTGGTCTTATGCAATAAGTACACACATGACCAGAAACAAGGAAAAGTGCAAAGCATCTAGGAAGGTTCAGGCGAAGGGAGGAAAACACCTGGGCTTTATAGGAGGATATTGTTTTAGTAAGTTTGCTGCAAGGAATATGTAACTGGCCCAGAATGATCGCTTAGCTTCACCTCCCATCATAGATCATGGCCTCTGTCTTTACTTCAGCCAGAGTGGCTCTAGTGATGGCTTCCCTGCTGCCCTGCACCCTCCCACAGACAAAGGAGCCAAGGGCAGCCCTGGTGACAAGGAGAGACCGCCCTGCAGAGGCCCTGGCTTCCTCAGCGACTGCCTGGACTTGTCAGGTGCACAACCCTGAGCTGTTGTGGAGGTCACACCCTGTGGAGCAGCAACCAGAGAGAGACAGGAAACAGGAGGGAACCAGCTGTGAGGCTTCTCCTCCTTCCTTCCCCCCTGAGGACCTGTTCTGAATGCAGTAGTTTCCTCTGGCCCTGTAAGACCAGACAACCAGCTACGTGTGCTGCAGAGCTGTGGCCAGCTTGCTTGCACACCCCTTACGTTAGCTTTTCCCGCTTTGTTTCCTCATTCAGCTTTTCCCTTCACTCATGCCTTCCTGAGACTGCACCCCCAATAATGTATAAGCATGTAAGTTTAAGACAGAACCCGTATAAACAGCTCAAAAAAGGAGATTATTGTTTAAATACATTGGGCTTCATTGGCCCTGAACCTAATTGCAAAACAATAAAAAAATAAAATTCATTCAATAAGGAAAAATACAAAGAAAAAGAGATCATTCTTAATCTCATCTACCCAGAGATAGTAAGAGTAAATACACAACAGATACACACAGATATGATGTAGTGCTCATTATTTGTTGCCCACATCTATCCCTACTTCTCTTCTTTCCAGAAGATCCCTAACAAAAGTGCAGGCAGCCTCTCCTCCTACAAGAAACCCATGTATTGCAGGGTCCCACCTCCCAATGTAAGGGGAAGCCTGACAGACATAAGGGTAATCCCAGCCTCTTGATAACATTTGAGTTAGGAATGGACATGTGATAAGACTTGCACTAATGAGTCTCTAGAAACAGTGTGCTGGAGATAGCTAGAAAAGGTTTCCATGTTCTTCTGGTAGAGTTTCTGAAAGCAGCTCCTTCTCTCTTTCCCTCCCAAACGGGAGATAAACATGAAGAGGATGCCTGTACCCTTGATTGCCAGTAGTAGCCACTACAGATCCAAAGGAGATTAATATTAGGAAGAAGACCACACTTTTTTTTAAAAGCTTATTTGTTTATTTATTTTTGCTGTGTTGGGTCTTCGTTTCTGTGCGAGGGCTTTCTCTAGTTGCGGCGAGCAGGGGCCACTCTTCATCGTGGTGCGCAGGCCTCTCACTATCGCGGCCTCTCTTGTTGTGGAGCACAGGCTCCAGACGCGCAGGCTCAGTAGTTGTGGCTCATGGGCCTAGTTGCTCTGCGGCATGTAGGGATCCTCCCAGACCAGGGCTCGAACCCGTGTCCCGTGCATTAGCAGGCAGATTCTCAACCACTGCGCCACCGGGGAAGCCCAGAAGACCACACTTTTAAGGGAGAAGAACAGCATGGAAACAGCTAGAGCCTTCATGATATTGATTGAACCACCCTGCCTCTAGCCTTCCTGCTGCACAATACACTTCTTTATTATTTAAGATCTCTTGAGTTATATCTTCTTTACTTATGCCCTAAAGCATACTAATGTATTTATATATAAATGGGATTTTACTAGGCAGGGTGTTTTGTAATCTACTTTTTTTTTTACGTACTATATCATGTAAATTTGCCATGTAAATATAGACCTCATATCACCATTTAAAATTAAGTATTTCATGGTGTGTGTGTGTTTGTGTGTGTGTGTGTGTGTGTGTAACTTGATATATTATACTAGTTGCCTCTCTACAGAAATGTTACTTTACTTTCTTAGTTTATTTGTTGCTTACCGCAAAACTCAGTGGCTTAAAACAACGCATATTTATCATCTCAGTTTCATGGGTCTTTAATCCAAGCATGGCTTAGCTGGGTCCTCTATTTAAGGGTCTCTTAAGAGGCTGCAGTCAGGGTATCGGCTGGAGCCAAAGTCATATCAGGGTTCAACTGGGCAGATCCGTTTCTCAGCTTCCTCAGCGGTCGTTGACAGGATCCAGTTCCTGGAGAGCTGTTGGACTGACGGCTTCAGTTCCTCCCTCACTGTTGACCCGAGGCCACCCTCGATGCTCCTCTTCCCCAGAGCAAGCGAACAAGAAGGGCCAGCAAGACAGAAGCCACAGTCTTTTGTACCATGATCTCAGAAGTGACATCCATCACTTTAGCAGTATTCTGTTCTTTAGAATCAAGTCCCAAGGTCCAGCTGACACTCAAGGGGAGGGGATTACATAAGGGTGTGACTCCCAGGGGGCAGGGTTCATCCGGAGCTATTTTAGAAGGCTACCTATCCCACTTGCTGATTACAGACAGTTATCTGTAAGCCAAGGAGAGAGAGGCCTCAGAATGAAAGCAACACTTCCAGTACCTTGATCTTGGACCTCTAAGCCTCCAGAATCGAGAGAAAATAAATTTCTGTTGTTTAAGCCACCTAGTCGGTGCTACTTTGTTATGGCAGCACTAAAAATCTAATAAACCCCTCTATGAATATCTGGGTTAATATATTACTAATTGCCTTCCAGAATTTACTGTGCCTCCTGGAACCTGTAAAAGTGCCCATTTCCTCACATATTCAGTAACGTTACACATTATTACCTTTTTTAGCCTTCACCAATCTGACCTCTGAATAATGGTATCACATTATTTAATTTTACAATTCTTTGAGTCCTAGTAAATTTGGACATCTTTTTGATTTATTTATTGACTAGCTCTGTTTCTAGTTTGTGTCTTTTCTCAATTCTCATTTTTTTTCTGTTAGAGAATTTGTGTTTTTCTTTTTGGTTTATAAGAAGTCTTTGTATATTAGGAATATTAATTTTTTGTCAGGTTGCAAATGTTTTCCCCAAATTTTTGCTTTAGTTTAAAATTTGTGATATCTTTTGCAAAACATAAGTTTTAAATTTAAATGTAGCCAAATCTGTCACTTTCTTCTTTTACTTTTGCACATGTTAAGGCTCTATCTATCGAGCTCAGTAGATAAATATTGACATTATTTTCTTATAGCTATCTTATGGTTCATTTATAAATATCTAATTCTTCTGGAATTTATGTGTATATGATTTACATGATAGGAAGCATCATTTTTTCCCCAAATGATTAGTCATTTGTCCTAATCCCATTTAATAAATCCATTCTTTCCCTGATGATCTGAATGTATGCTTTATATATACTAACTTTAAAAGTATATATATTTGCATTTGATTATAGATCCTACATTTTCTTTTATTGATCTATCTGTTCTTGTATTAATACTGTTACTTCATAATATGGTTAAATATGCCATATGGATTGGCTTCCGTCATTGTCTCTCCTCACCCCCCAAAAAACCATTTTGGCTATTTCCAGGCATTTTTCCCATCTAAAAGAACTTTAGAAATTCCATTGAATTGTTTTTCCTTCTAGTTTTATTGAGGTAAAATTGACATACAGAACTGTATAAGTTTAAGGTGTACATTATAAAGATTTGACTTACTTACATCATGAAATAATTACATTAAGTTTAGTGAACATCTATCATCTCATATAGATAGAAAATGAAAGAGAAAGGAAAAATATTTTTCCTTGTGATGAGCACTCTAAGGATTTATTACTCTCTTAACTACTTTCATATAATGTAACACACAGAGGCGTCAATTATACTTATTATGCTGTACATCACACCCCTAGTACTTATTTATCTTATAACTAGAAGCTTGTACCTTTTGACCGCCTTCATCCAATTCCCCCTTCCTCCATCCCCCCACCTCCGGTAACCACAAATCTGATCTCTTTTTCTATGAGTTTGTTTGTTGGTTTGTTTTTGAAGTATAATTGACTGTGTTAGTTCCTGGTGCACAACATAGTGATTGGATATTTCCATACAATACAAAATGATGACCATGATAAGTCGAGTTACCATCTGTTCCCTTACAAAGATGTTACATTATTTTTGACTATATTCCCCATGCTGTACCTTTCATCTGGTGACTTATTTTGTAACTGGAAGTTTGTACCTCTTAATCTCCCTCATCTATTTCTCCCCTCCCCCTAACCTCCTCCCCTCTGGCAACCATCTATTTATTCTCTGTATCTATGACTCTGTTTCTGTCTTGTTATGTTTGTTCATTTGTTTTGTATTTTACATTCCACATATGAGTGAAATCATATGGTGTTTGTCTTTCTCTGTCTGACTTATTTCACTTAATATAATACCTTATAGGCCCATCCATGTTGTCACAAATGGCAAGATTTCATTTTTTATGACTGAGTAATATTACATTATATATATATAATATATATAACATTCTTAATATATATATATTCTTTATCCATTCATTTATCAGTGGGCACTTAGGTTGCTTCTGTATCTTGGTTATTGTAAATGCTACGATGAACATAGGGGTGCATATATCTTTTCAAATTAGTGCTTTTGTTTTCTTCAGATAAATACCCAGGAGTGGAATTGCTGGATCATATGGTAGTTCTATTTTTAATTTTTTAAGGAACCTCCATACTGTTTTCCATAGTGGCTGCACCAATTTACATTCCCACCAACAGTGCACAAGTGTTCCCTTTTCTCCACATCCTCATCAATACTTGTTATTTATTGTCTTTTTGATAATAGCCATTCTGACAGGTATGAGGTGATATCTCACTGTGGTTTTGATTTGCATTTCCCTGATGATTAGTGATGTTGAGCATCTGTTTATGTGCCTGTTGGTCATCTGTATGTCTTCTTTGGACAAAATGTCTATTCAGTTTCTCTGCCAATTTTTAAATCGAATCATTTATTTTTTTTTATGTTGAGTTGTATGAGTTCTTTGTATGTTTTGGGTATTAACTCCTTATCAGGTATTTTGTTTGCAAATATCATCTATCATTCAATAGGCAGCCTTTTTGTTTTGTTGGTAGTTTCCTTCACTGTGCAAAAGCTTTTTACTTTGATGTGGAAATTTCATTGACTTTTAATTGTCTGTTAATTTTAATTTCATTAACTTGTCATACATTTCTAAATTAATGTAGAAAGAATTGATATCTTTGCAAGCCAGTTTTTTCATAAGAGGGATTGTATATCTCTACATTTACTCAAGTCTTTTTGATGTCACTCAGTGGTTTTCCTCATATTTGCACATTATTTTTTGTTTTGTTTTGTTTCTCTGTCTTTCCCTCCAGATTTTGCTGCTATCATGAATGGAGCTTTTTTTAAACCTCTTTGTTTTTCTAGTTGATAATTGATGGTGTATATTAAAGCTATTTATTTGTTCAAATATTTTATTTTTTCAACACATTTTTTTAGTGCTTACTAAGTAATAGACACTGGTCTAATCACTGAGACTGTAGCAGTGATCAAAATAGACAAAATTCTCTGCCCTCAAGAAACTTACATTCTTGGGGGAGGGGGTGAGGTAAATAGTAAACACAAAAGCAATACATGATCTGTCAGATGGTAAGAAGTACCAGATGAAGCAGGGAAGGGAATAGTCAGCACAAGCGAAGAGGTGAATTTTAATATTAAATAGGGTAGTTAGGGGAGACCTCACTGAGAAAATAATTTTTGAGCCAAGACCTGAGGAGTTAGGGAGCAGCCATTTATTTATGTGGAGGAATAAGTTTCCTGACTGAAGGAACAGCAAATGCAAAAGTCATGAGGCGGAAGCTGGTGCATCCAAAGAATAAGGAAGTCAGTGTGGCCCGCGTGAGAAAGGGAAGAGAAGTGGAAGACGCAGTAAGGAGGGGTAGATGGTATGGCCTGCTAGGTTACTGTAAGGACTTTGGCTTTTAGTCCGAGTCAGAGTTTCCTGCTTGATTCTGTAGGACTGGCTTTACTTACGTTCTCCATTTTTTCACTCCCCGTAAAGTCCTCAACCCACTCAATGCTGGCATCTGTCACTGTCATCAATCCGTACTTTCACGACATTGCTAAAGTCACTGGTGACTTTGTGAGTGAATAAAATGGGCATTTTCAGTTCTTGCCTTGTATTAATTACCTCTCAGCAGTCGACCATGCTGACGATTGCCCGCTGCTCGTAGCCCCGTCTCTTCCTGGCTCCCACGACCCCACAGTCTTCTTGCTTTTCTCCCATCTGTCTGGCTCCTCCTTTCTGTCTCATTTGCAGGCTCAGCTCTTCTACCTAGCTCTCGAGGGTCAGAATTTCGCAAGGCATCAACTTTTGCCCCTTCCTCTTTTAACCTCATGCATTCTGTCTGGGCATTTATGTTTCATCTCTCTTATTTATGTTTCAGCTTCAGTTATCTTTGAAGAGGCCGTTGACTCCCATAGTAAATGTCCAGCTCAGACGTCTCTTCTGAGCCTCAGACCTGCAGGACAAATTTACTCAATTGCCTATAAATCATGTCCCACCAGATATTTCTAAAACATGCTGAATTATACCAGTCCAATATTGGATTCATAATCTGCTGCCTAGTCTTGCTATCTCAGCAAATGTATCTCCATGTATACCCACTTACACAAGCCAGAAGAGATCTTGGCATCATCCTGGACACCCCCTTTTCCATCAACTCCCGTACTGGTTTCACGACCAATTCCTAATATTTTTTAAATTTAATTTTTATTTTATATTAGAATATAGTTGCTTTACCATGTTGTGTTAGTTTCAGATGTACAACAAAGTGATTCAGTTATACATATACATGTAATCATCCTTTTTCAGATTCTTTTCCCATATAGGTTATTACAGAATATTGAGTAGAGTTCCCTGTGCTATACAGTAGCCAAGTCCTATTATTTCACCTTCTAAATCTCTCTCATATCTGTCCACTTCTTTCCATGTCTACTCCTGGCAGCCTAATTCTCTCTCTTGGAGTGCTGCAGATACTCCTAACTGACTTTCCTGTGTCTCCTTTGGCCCTCCTCCCATCCAGCCTTCCACACTGTAGGCAGAGGAGATCTTTTCTGAAGTGCCAGTCTGCACATGTCACCCCAGCTTAAAACCCTTCAGTTCAGATTCTTAACTTGGCTACCACAGGCCCTGCATGGTTCCACCTCCAACTTCCTCTCCTGCCTCATCTCTTCTCTCCTCCTGGCTCTCTGTCCACCAACCACTCTAGTCCCTGAATTTCAGCTTCTCCATCCTGTTCTGCTGTCAGTTCCCATCCAGTTCCCATGCGGCTGAATATATCCAGCTGTTCTCAAGCTCCTCAACTGAACTTCAACATCACTTTTTCAGCCTTCCTTGGCCCTCCCTCCCAACTTTGTTGCCTTCAGAGCACTTATTTCAATTTGTAACAATGTGTTCATTTGTGGGAATTTCCTGGTGAATGTCTTTCTGGCTCACTCAACCATGAGTTCAGGAGAACAGGGACTGTTTTTGTTCACCATTAAATCCTCAGGCCTAGCGCAGGAACCTGGCACATTGTAGGCACTCAGTAAATATTTGAGGAAAGAATCAGTGAAGCCCTTTTTGCTTCTTAGAACTAAACCAAACGTTGCATTTTTGCATAACTGGCACACTAGTACACGTATTTTTATTTGCGTAGGCAACTTATTTCTATAAACATAAAAGCACCCCTTTTGAGAGGTTTCTGAGTTTTTCTGGAGCTGCTAGAGAAGAAATGGATGTTGGGTATTTTCTTACTTTATCAAGATCTGATATAACTCCTCTGTTCTTTGTGCGTGCCACGCCTGACTCAGGATTGAGTAAACACACACATTCTGAGATGATAGCTATCCAACACTGTTAATGACTTTTCCAAACGGTTAAGGGTGTTGTTTTGATTAGGGTGAAATCCACTTTCTGGAGGCTTCAGGAAAATATTGCAACTGTGAGGTGCTGTTTCCTGGTGTTCCTGTTGACCACTGCCCAGGGGACTATGAAATATGCAGCCAGGAAACCCAAATCTGTGGGCAAGTTTGAGATCAGAGCTGTGAGGTGTTTCCGAAGGATGCAAGGCCCAGAAAAGAAAGTAGAAAGTGGGTGAATGGGTGGGCCTGCTGAAGTCACATCGCCACACAGACAGTTCCAGAGGCCCAACTCTGTGGGTGGTCTGCAACTAATTTTGAGGTATTTTGACCTGACTGACAAGTCAAGCAAGAAGAGTACCAATATTTAAATCTTAGTTATTTCCCTCAGTTTCTAATGTGCTGTGTGGGCATTAACTGGCGAAGTTTCCCAAACGTGTGGGTTAAACCTTTTTACTTTACCATTCAAACTGACCTTCGTTTCTAAAAACGTTTTTAAATGTATCACTAAAGTATAGTAGTTTTTGTTTGTTTAGTATAACAATTTTTGTTTATTTACTAAATAAGTTATCACTCCTACTTGTCTTGAATTCCTGATCATCTGATGGGAAGAAGTTTTCACTTCTTATAGCTCTTCCTGAACTAACAATCCTTTTGGAAGAGAAGGATCCCTCTGGACATTCTAGTGTAATCCATAGCTTCCAGAACTGTTATTGTTTTCAACACCTGTGGATATATTTTTAATGGTGCAAAGCGGCCATCCTTTAATATCAATTGTAATTATTTATTGTATGTCTCCAAGAGGCAGGCAGTATAGAGTTGTGACATTCAGAATGGGTTCTGGGGTTCTAATCCTGACTCCATCACACACTAGCTGTGTGACCTTAGGCAAGTACTTAATACTTTCATACCTTGGTTTCCTCATCTATAAAATGGGGGTATAATAATACCTACTATACTATTATAAATGAGGTTGTTCTGAGGAGTACATGAGTTACTGTTGGAAAGAAGGTGTCCTTAAGAGTGCTTGGCTTATAGTACTTACTATGAGGTTTCTTAAATAGAATAAATGTGATAAAGTTCCATAAACCAGTACTTCTCAAATTTTGATGTGCATAGAAATCATTTGGGGATATGGTTAAATTGCAGATTCTGACTCTGCAGTTCCAGTGTGGGACTTGAGAGTCTGCATTTCTAAGATGCTCCCAGGTGTTGCAGCCGCTGCAGGTCCACAGACCACACTTGGAGTAGCAGCAGGCAAATACACGGCAGCAGGCTGCGTCTGTCTCCAAAATTCTGCCCGCCTGTGACATGCTGCATTTATAAGAAGCTGGGGCTCCCAAATGCTCCTCTCTTCTGCGGCTCTGTGGGTACAGTGGGCACAGCATGCAGCATGGGGCTGTCAGGGGAGCCTCAAGCGGTCTGCAGGCTCCTCTGGTCCCCACAGCTTTCAGTGGGGAGAAAGGCCAGTATCCTTGTTGCTGGAAGTTAGTTCTCTTGTCAGCTGGGGGTGAGCTACTGACGCAGCACATGTGCTGTGTGTTTGGCGAAAGAGAGAAGGAAGAGGGCAGGCTGATGAGAAAATTCACAGGAAGAGGTATTCATCCGAGTATTAGTTGAACAAAAGAACGAATGGTCACATCCAAGTAAAGGTTCCTGTGCCTCTTCGGTTGAGGGATCCTCACTGACAAGGTGCCTCAGAGGATTTGTCACCTGCCTCGGGTTTGACCCTCTTTCCTGGCTCCACAGATGGTCGGGATTGCCAGTGGAAAGAGGGTTCCCTTTATACAAGATAGTCCCCAAATCCAACCATGGCGATAATGAAAAGCTAGAAATAATTTCAGCTACAACTACTTGGGAGGTTCTTTTTTTTTCCTTAAACATTTTTTTATAGTTTAATAAAAACTGCATCTGTTTTCATGCAGGGAACTCTCTTAGGCAACCTACTTTCTATTGTTTCAGTGCTTCCCTTTCTCTCAGCTTTCCATGAATATCATGTGAACAGAGAAAAAGTGCACAACTCAGTTCCCTGCCCTAGGATGTCTAGTTTCCCTTTCTTTAAATGTCTCTATCCACAGAATACGACTCAGGTATGTGTGTGTGTGCCACATGTGTGCATGCATGTTTCCATAGTAATTCTGGGTGTTTTTTTTGGAATGGGTGTCTGGGTCATCTAGTTTCCTTTGAAGCATTTGTCTGCCCTTTGACTTTCAAATCATTGATCTAAAGGTAGATCAGTTGGTTCAGTAGCAACACAGGTTTCTGAGGTAGCACATGATTACTGGTTACTTCTGCTCCAAAAGTTGCCTTAAATCAGGATTACCCCTCCTCCCCCACCAGTCAGAGAATAACAGAGTGTTTACAGTTTAAATAAAATTCCTTGAACACAGAATTCTGATTTTTTCAGAAGATCTCTTTTTCCAAGGTCTTCACTCATATTCTACACACAACACACACACACACACACACACACACACACACACACACACACACACACACACACACACACACACACACACACACACACACACACACACCCCTCCCCCTCAGCCCTGGTCTTGATTGGCCCTCTCAGCTTGCCTGGATCTTCTTGAGCAATCTGTCTGGGAGAGGCCGGTGCCTGGCACCAATGGGATGTTTGTTCTCAGGAAAACTCTCCCACGAAGTCAGTTCCACTTTGCTGAGGTGAAAACCCTTTCATCCTCTGAACCTTTGATCTAGGTAAGTTGAAGATTCCTCTGGTCAACTGAAGTGCTGAAAGTGAGATCTTATTACATAAGCCAGGCCACTTTGGGTTTTATCTTTATCTGTGGACAACCACACCAGACACCTGCTGGTTCAGGGCCTGGGGCACTCTCTCTGTATGTAACCCCTCAAGCCTTCCTTTCTAATCCCTTCCACTTGGCCCAGCAGCTCAGGTCAGCACACAGCCCGCACTCTCGTTACGCTGGCCCCATGAGCAGCACACACCGGTCTATTCCAGTCACACACCATTACGTTTTTATACACTGTGGTGCCTTGTATAAGAGCCCTCATTCATTTATACCTCAAATTGCATCATTTTTACAACTTGGAAGCAATATGGCTTTGTCCCCTCCTCTTCATAGGTCCCTTGCTATTATAAAAGAACTTAATTTCCCCTGGTGTGATCTCCTGGGCCCCACCCTAGAAGCTGACATTTGAAGCCTTTAAAACCCAGCCTGTGTAGCACAACCATTAAAACCTACTGTGAATGTAAGTTGGTGCAGCCACTATGGAAAACAGTATGGAGGTTCCTCAGAAAACTAAACATAGCATTACCATATGATCCAGCAATCCCACTCCTAGGAATATACCCGGACAAAACTATAATTCAAAAAGATACATGCACCCCTATGTTCATAGCAGCACTATCCACAATAGCCAAAACATGGAAACAACCTAAATGTCCACAGATGAATGGGTAAAGAAGATGTGGTATGTATATACAATGGAATACTACTCAGCCATAAAAAAGAATGAAATAATGCCATGTGCACCAACATGGATGCAACTAGAGATTATCATACTAAGTGAAGTAAGTCAGAAAGAGAAAGACAAATACCATATGATATCACTTACATATGGAATCTAAAATATGGCACAAATGAACCTATCTACAAAACAAACAGACTCAGACGTAGAGAACAGATTTGTGGTTGCCAAGGTGGGAGGGGGAAGGGAGAGGGAAGGTCTGGGAGTTTGGGGTTAGCAGATGCAAACTTTTACATTTAGAATGGACAAACAATAAGGTCCTACTGTATAGCACAGGGAACTATATTCAATATCCTGTGATAAACCATAATGGAAAAGAATATAAAAAAAGAATGTCTATATGTGTATAACTGAGTCACCTTGCTGTACAGCAGGGATTGGCACAGCATTGTAAATCAACTATACTTCAATTAAAAAATAGTAAATAAAATTAAAAAAATAAAACCCACTGTAATGTGACAGTAATAACTTAGCCTTAGCCTGCTCTGGGGTGCTGTATCCAGGGGTTAAGATCAGTATTCATCTCAGTAAGTTGGGTAGCCGGTTAATTTTTAATTTATTATTTTAATTATTATGTGTTAATTTTCATAAATGTCACATATATTATTTTGTGTGTATCAAATACTATATCATTTAACCTTTTTAAAATTTTGAGTTCTGGAGCCAGGCATTGAATTTTAGTTTATTCACTGTATGATTTGGGGCAAGTTACTTAACTTTTCTATGTCCCATTTGTTCATTTCTAAAAATATATATATATTTATATATATAAAATATATATATAATTGTGCAAGTCCATACACATTTATTTGCATTTCTGATATCCAAAAGCTCCAAAATTGACAGGTTTTTTTCATAAGTTTGCTGCAAACTCAGTAGGAAGCAAAACTTGACCTGAACTAATCAGAGTCTACTTACAGTCCATATTTATTCCACTTCATGTGATTATTCATATGTGTGGCTGATTGTATATGATTATATGTGTATGATTATCAGTGATGCCCCAAAAATCTCTCTGGTGGTATTATATATACTCTTTAATATAACATATTGCCTTTCTAAAATACAAAAATGTGTGAAGTTTACACCCTATCTAACCCCAAGAGATTTGGAAAAGGGTTTTTGGACTTGTACTTTCCACCTCAGAGGGCTGCTGTGAGGATTAAACATGGGTAATCTACTGCAAGTGCCTATCATATAAATTGTTGGTTGTTACAGACCCCTGAAAAACAAAAACAAACAAAGCTATCAATTTTTTTAACATCTTTATTGGAGTATAATTGCTTTACAACGGTGTGTTAGTTTCTGCTTTATGACAAAGTGAATCAGCTATATGCACACATATATCCCCATATCCCCTCCCTCTTGCGTCTCCCTCCCACCCTCCCTATCCCACCCCTCTAGGTGGTCACAAAGCACCGAGCTGATCTCCCTGTGCTATGCGGCTAAAGCTATCAACTTTTTACAGGGAGGAATGTGAACGATTTTTAGGGAATTCTTTTTAAAATACTCTTTATATTTATTACTGTAATAATTTTTAAATTAGTCCCTGCACCCTCGCTCCAGGGATCTTCTTTTCTGTGACTCTGTTCTTGTTATTTCATCTAGTTTAACTGTGATGACACAGAAAACAACTGCAAGGCAGCTGTGAAGTCCCTTATAAACCAGGCCTGCTTTCACAGAGGGAAACACCTCTCCTAATGGCTCAATACCAGAAAGGGAATCATCATACCTGCCCTTGTGGAAGAGTCACAGCCACTGCTACCTGCTGACTGCTTGTGAAGCACGAGTGATGACAACTTAGACTGTGACATTCCATAGGGGCTCCAGTTACTTCAGGAGATTTGTGAAAATCTGAAAAAAATGTCAACTTTAATTTTCACTTATTTAAAATAGCTGTTCCACAACATTTTATGGTGGTGGGACTGTGTGTGTGTGTGTGTGTGTGTGTGTGTGTGTGTGTGTTCGCACAGGAGTGTGTGTGTGTGTGTGTGTGTGTGTGTTCGCACAGGAGCTGGGGACCCGGAGAAGTGGGGGGTATGTCAGGTGAGTTAGGCATGGAGGAATTTCATGCCTAAAAGAATCTCAGCTGTAACCATGTATCTGGCTAAGGAGAGGTATTAATTGGATGACCATGAAATGTGCCTTCAAGCCAGAAAATTCAATAAGGCTGTGAGTCAGTCACATAAAAAACCTTCTTCCCATGATTTCTGCTGCCAACTGGCTCTTTGCCATTAACATTCATCAGCAAGTCCCCTTGTGCAGCCAGTCATTTGTCATCTCATACCTTGCTCTTAAAGTCCTTATTGAGAACATTGGCGTTATATTAACTTAGGCCCACAGTTATATATGGGCCTAAGGTAATCTCTGTCTTCCAAATAAATGAAACGTAAAGGCAAAGGTGCAGTGATGCCAGCATCACCTGAGAGCAAGTAGGGAATTACTTTCCTGGGTGTCTGTCATGAAACTTAACCCTAGACTTGGACATAAAGAATTAGCAGAATAGTGGCATTCTCACTGATCTTCCTGAGTTCCAACTATACCCCTCCTGGTGTGGTAGATTGTCTGCAAATATAGCTGCCCACAATTCTTCCCATTCCTGTACATGCATGTGGCTTCAACATCAACAGATTGAATCTATTTCCTTTGCCTTGAATCTGCTTGGCCGTGGCTTGCTTTGACCAGCAGAATGCAGTGGAAGTTGTATTATGTGACTTCCAGGCCTAGGCTTTAAGAGACCTGGCAGTTTCCATTTTTGCGCTCTGGAGATCCTGCCATGTAAAGAAGTCTGGGCTGTCCTACTAGAGAGACCATGAGAAGAGAGGTCTTGGGGGATGAGAGGCCATGTGGAGGAGAGCCACATTGCCCCCACCAATGGCCAGCACCTACAGCCAAACATGAGAGTGAGACCCTCTTGATTATTCTAGCCCCAGCCAAGCTCCAAGTGGATACTCTGTGAAGCAGAACTGCCCGGCCAACTCGCAGAATCATGAGTAATTATAAGTTAATTTTTCTGAGCCGTTACATTTGGGGGTAGTTAGTTACACAGCAGTAGGTAACTGAAACACTTGGTGTGTGACTTGGGCAAATGATTTGACTATTCCAAACCTCAATTTTCTTAATCTGTAAAATGGGGATTATACAAATGACACTTGCCTCACAGGTTTGTCATGGTGACCAGTAAGATAGGTAAATGTTCCAGATAAACTGTAAATTGAATTTAAAATGCTAGTTGTTTCATTGTTATTCCTTCTTCATCTCCTCCTGAAGAAGCACTTGTTTTTACCTTGGGGCCTTTTGTTATAGTACAGAGGGAAGGCAGGCCCATGTGGAGAGTATACATGCAAAGAAATTCCACCTCAGTCAGGGTATTCAAAACGTTTTTTCTTGGTGTTATTTTTTTTCTCTACATTTAACCCTTTTCCTTTTGACAGTTTGATGTGTATAGTGTATGAGTGTGTTTATTTAGTTGCAAATGTAGAAACATTTCAATGTTTGCTTGAGAAGAGATTCTCTAAATTATTTCATGCAGGTCATATAAATGAAAGGGTTTGGACAGGGAACATATTCTCTTTTCTGTTGTTAAGTATGAAGCGGAGAAAGTATTATTGAAATACGGAGCTTTACGTAAATGTGAAAGCATGTAGAACAGTGTCTGGAACATAGTAAGAGCTCAGAAGGTGTTAGCTATAGTTATTATAATGAAGCCCTATCACCTTTCTGTAATGGCTCCACTACCCACACCACCCACTCCAAACCCTCCACAGACATTTGGCTTCATCTTCTGAAGAAGAGGTGAATGGGTAGAGCATCTCATCAGGTGTGGTTAGCAGTATGGACCACATACTGGTCCAGACTAATAAGACTTCCTTCCACCAGGTAGGAAGTCTTATTTTACTTCCCGAATTCCACTTAAGGGGGCCAAACTGTATCATGACATGTGCTGGCCTATGTCACAGGTAGGAAAGAAAAATACACAGTTGTGGAAAGGGAAAGATGAATAAGAATAAACAAAGCAGATAAGGCTGTGGGTCAGAGGGAAAAATCAAGGACAAAGAAGCCAAGAAAAGGAAGGTAGCGGCTGTCCTTAGAGCATTTCAACCTGCAAGGCCCTTCTGTTAGTACAATGAACACTAACCGGCCTCTTTCAGAATAGAAAGGTAAGTCTTTGTAAACGTGTTTCAGGAATTTGCATCTGCAGCCTTTACCAAAGCTGCTGATGGTGCATTGCAGAACCACTCCCTCTCGAGACTTCTTTTCTCGAGTGTGTATGTATATGTGTACAATGGAAGAGGCCGTTTAAGGGGAACATATTTGAAAACGCTTATGAAAACACATTCAAAACCAGCTTTCGAGAGGGGTGTGGAAATTCCGTACTACCTTACAAGCATTTCTTTTTATAAAAATTTATTTATTTATTTATTTATTTTTGGCTGCATTGGGTCTTCGTTGCTGAGTGCAGGCTTTCTCTAGTTGCAGCAAGCAAGGACTCCTCTTCGTTGCGGTGCGTGGGCTTCTCATTGCGGTGGCTTCTCTTGTTGCGGAGCACGGGCTCTAGGCGCACAGGCTTCAGTAGTTGTGGTGTGCGGCTTCAGTAGTTTTGGCTTGCGGGCTCTAGAGCACAGGCTCAGTAGTTGTGGTGCACGGGCTTAGTTGCTCCGTGGCATGTGGGATCTTCCTGGACCAGGGATCGAACCCATGTCCCCTGCATTGGCTGGTGGATTCTTAACCACTGCGCCACCAGGGAAGCCCCACAAGCATTTCTTAATGTGGCATATGCAGTGAGAACATCTGTTAAATGGCTTCAGAGGTGTGCAGGGTCCCATAAGGGTCATGGTAATAAGCAAATGGTCCCAGCCAAAACGCTTTCTCTCCCAGGGTTCACACACATTTCTGTTCATGGGGCTGCCAGGTTTGGGGGCACCATGTTGGTCAAAGACAGTTATATTTGCCAAAAGAATTGTCTCAAGCTGCCGGGTCCCCGGGGGCCAGGCCCGCCGCAGCCTGGAGCTCACCTTCGCCTTCTCCCCGAGGCCCTTCCACAGCCTGAGCCGCTCTGATGCCTCCCGGCTGCCAAGAGGCCGTTCTCTAGGCTCAACTTAATAAACAAGCTCAAAATACGGTATTAATAACAAGGTAACATTTAATGTTATTTCTCCTCAACCCAGCATTTGATTTTAGCTGTGGACTTCTACTGTAACTCAAGGGAAGAATTCAATGAAGGAACTTCATTCTTAGGGCCTTGGGGAAGGGTGTATACAGGGAGAGCCCCTTCGAGTTTCCATAAAATCATGTCTTTAAAAAAAGTCCACTAAAATGCTGGCAGTGTATTATTCTTCACATTGTACCTTATGAGCTGTGTCCCTTTTATAAAGAAAAAAGTAAACCTTTTAAAATCGAGAAAATCAAACTCCAAATGCAGCCATAGACTTCACCAACCTGTGACACAACCCAGGCCTCCCTGTCCAAAGAAGGGTGTTCTTTTCTTTGTCCCACACAGGACTATAAATGAAATTTCTCATCTGACCATACATATACTTTTAAAATCATCATTAATTTGTTGTGATTTTGAAGATATTGCTAGGATCAGATTAGGCAAATGTGACCGTAAAGATAAGTTCATGCCAAGTTTTTGTCTTGTAGACTGTCCTGGGTCTTAGCAGCTGTAACTCAGGGGCAGCCTCACCTCAAAACCTGCTCAATGGGGACTTCCATGGTGGTCCAGTGATTAAGACTTCGCCTTCCAATGCAGGGGGTGCGGGTTCGATTCCTGGTCGGGGAGCTGGGATCCCACATGCCTCACGGCCAATAAACCAAAACATAAAACAGAAGCAATATTGTTAACAAACTCAATAAAGACTTTACAAATGGTCCATATCAAAAAATCTTAAAAAAAAAAAAGACCTGCTCAATGACTGCTCCGAGTTTGAATATTGCTTTTTTCCTATTTCACTTTACCCTGCTCTGCTTCCCTCAGAAAGGAAGAGAAGAATCAGAAGTGAAATCCCTATT
This sequence comes from Orcinus orca, assembly GCF_937001465.1. Lineage (NCBI taxonomy): Eukaryota > Metazoa > Chordata > Mammalia > Artiodactyla > Delphinidae > Orcinus > Orcinus orca. Next base: position 94,238,491 of record NC_064561.1, on the reverse strand, counting down.
TATCCCTTTGTCTTTAGGTAAAACTGCACAGAAATCATCACAGAAGAGGTGGTGACTGGCCTCTGCTGAGGCAGCACCCAGCCAGTGTCTTGCTGGGGCTAGAAACTTAGGTCTTACTGTGGAAGGAAAGAAGGAAAGAAGGAAGGAAGGAAGGAAGGAGAGGACCCTTTCCCAGTTCCCAGTTATAGTGTTGACTCCCCGACATCACTATATTGGCCTCATTTTATTCTTGTTCTTGCTTCCTTGCCCCAACTATCTTTTCCACTTTTGATATATACAGGAAGACCTTTATTACAACATTCTTCAGCTTTGTTTCATTTAGCTTTCCTCATAGGTCCTATTCTCTAGCTTTTACAATTAGCTAATTTTCCTCTCACTTAAATCCCCAGGGCTGAGGAATATCAAATGGGCTTCCAGTAAGGATCTGCCCTCACCTGAGAGTAATTATACAATTGCTTCGTTCGTGAGCCGTTTGTGCTATTTATTCCCAGTAACCAGGAGAGCTGACCCTTGTAGGATGTTCCTGGTGACTGTGAGAGATGGGGCAGGCACTGAGGAGGGGTTGGACGTCAACAGTAAATCAGAGCCCAGACAGTGTGAACTTTTACCTGTTATGTACAGTAGATGTAGCACAAAATGGATTAGTTAAAAATTGAATCTGTGTTGCAAGCCTTCTTTACTAGAGAGTAATAAGTCAAATACAAGATTGACAAGGTCAGGATCAAATGCTATGCCTTCATTTGTGTAGTTGCTTTGGAGATTTCTTTAAAGATCATCCCTTCTTGTCTTTCTCTCCTTTCCCGTGAGCACTGAGATCTAAGGACTTTACAGTAATGATTTTTTAAGGTGACAATTATATAATGCCAGGAAAAACACATTAAAGAGGAAATCCTTAATATGTAAAACAAAGCATTTATTCCTAATATCAATATAAAGGCTAAAGTTTTAAGGATCTGGGGTCTGTATGCATCACAGCTGAAGGCAGTGTATCAAATCTGAAAAATAAAAGACGTCAGGGGTCATTGAACCTACAGCTGTCTTTCTGTGTCAGGGTCTGACAGTCTGGGGAAGCATTTATGAATTCCCTTTCACTTGAGGATATCACTGCCTTTCTTTGTTACTTAGACTGTATTCTTGTGTCTGGTTTTACTTAAGTTTAAGATTTAAACAAAATGTTTACCTTGGAAAGTTTTTCTGACGTGAAGCCAGTTGTGTCTGAAACCATGATATATTCACGAGTTATGTGTCCTTATCAGACACAGCTCTTCCTCATATGTTCTTCCTGCTGAGGTTATGCACCAGAAAGGAGAGGCAGACCCACTGCCCCACTAACAGCATGGCGCTGCCTGCCCGCCCACCCCAGGGACTCTCCATCTCTCAAAAAAGGGCTCTAAGCCTCAGCATAATTAAAAACTTTTGGAAGCTAATAGTAGGCAAATGACAGAAACATCCTGTTGTGAGATGTCATATGTGTTCCTCATTTTATTTACAGCAGTGGTGAAATCCACACTTCAGTTCTGTTACTTTCCAGGCACTTTTCATTTTCCTTCCTTCCTCCAGCCCCTTTCCACCTTCCCACATAATCGCCAGATTCCAGCCCATAGGACTCCTGAAGAAGGTCACAAAAGCCACAGCTATTTGTTGGCCCTCTCCCAGCGATTGCCCCGGAGTGAGGCAGCTGGCCCTCTGTCTCAGAAAGCTCTCCCTTGGCATTGCAGACACTGCAGGACATTTGGCACGAACACAGAGGCCCCATGTGTCTTACAGTCTCGGAGGTAGCATCTTCCAACTCTGAGAGAGCAGATCTGGAGAGAGAGAATGTGAGGAGGATCTGTTTGTTTGAATTCTAGCCAATTTAATAGTAGCTCAAGTGTTTAAAAAAGACAAATCTTAAAAAAAAAAAATCCTTGGGGAATGAACCAACTCTAAGTGAATGTCAGAATGTATTCATATTGAACATGTGGTCTCGCTCATCTCTCAAAGGAGGTGGTGGGACTAGATATCTCTAAGATACCTCTTCTAGCTCTCAGTTCAGCTGTAGAGCAATCAAAGTGGGATCATAATGGACACAGATACCTGCAGACCCTCAGGGAGAGAGGTTTAATCAAAGCTGAGAAAAGGAGGGTGAAGGAAGGACTGGACCAGTTACTACAAATTATATCATGTTCCCTAGACCCAATTTATGACTCAGAGAGACAAAGAAGGTGGCTCCAGCCTTTCTGGAGAGTGGGGATGAAAAAGGGACCATATTCCAAGGTGGTCATTCAGGGAGATTGAATGATTTAAGATTATGCATCATGTCATGTTACAGTTAAATATGCAGCTCCACCCTTGGCTCGCCCTGACCTTGGATAAGTTACTTAAATGCTTTGAGCCTCAGTTTCCTCATCTACAGCTGTAATTCCTTTATAGGGTTATTGTGAGGATAAGTGACATAAAGCAATCTAAAGCCCACTTTAACATTATTATTGTTGTTATTATTGCCATTGGGTCATTGGCCTAGAAACCGATTCAAGTCCTCCAGTATAGAGAATTATAATACTAAATGAGCCATTAACTTAAAAGAGCTATAATAATTGATGAACAAAAGAAGCTTTTTCATTAGTGAAATAAAAGAGCCAGGAATCAGTAGGAACATTAAGGAGATAGATGGGTTTTGAGCTCCAGTAATGAAACCAGGCATTGGTTTGACGGCCAAACACCATACAGATGGCCACCCATCCCATCCTTCCTTTGATTATCCTCAAGGTTGTATGGTCTAGATGTGGAACATACAGCTGTTACCCAAATAAACCTGGGGTCCACACGACCCAGTCTTGCTTCCTTCTTTTTTGTTGTTGTTGTTTTGGTATTTTTATTTTCTTAACATCTTTATTGGAGTATAATTGCTTTACAACGGTGTGTTAGTTTCTGCTTTATGACAAAGTGAATCAGCTATACATATACGTATATCCCCATATCCCCTCCCTCTTGCGTCTTCCTCCCACCCTCCCTATCCCACCCCTCTAGGTGGTCACAAAGCACCGAGCTGATCTCTGTGTGCTATGCAGCTGCTTCCCACTAGCTATCTATTTTACATTTGGTAGTGTATATATGTCCATGCCACTCTCTCACTTCATCCCAGCTTACCCTTCCCACTCCTCGTGTCCTCAAGTCCATTCTCTACGTCTGCATCTTTATTCCTGTCCTGCCCCTAGGTTCTTCAGAACCATTTTTTTTTTTTTTTTAGATTCCATATATATGTGTTAGCATACGGTATTTGTTTTTCTCTCTCTGACTTACTTCACTCTGTACGACAGACTCTAGGTCCATCCACCTCACTACAAATAACTCAATTTTATGACTGAGTGATATTCCATTATATATATGTGCCACATCTTCTTTATCCATTCATCTGTCGATGGACACTTAGGTTGCTTCCATGTCCTAGCTACTGTAAATAGAGCTGCACTGAACATTGTGGTACATGACTCTTTGAATTCTGGTTTTCTCAGGGTATATGCCTAGTAGTGGGATTGCTGGGTCATATGGTAGTTCTATTTTTAGTTTTTTAAGGAACCTCCATACTGTTCTCCAGAGTGGCTGTATCAATTTACATTCCCACCAACAGTGCAAGAGGGTTCCCTTTTCTCCACACCCTCTCCAGCATTTATTGTTTGTAGATTTTTTGATGATGCCCATTCTGACTCTTTTTTCCTTCAAAGAAATTCAATCCAGTAACTCTTGAAGGACATCAAAAGAGACCCAGCTCATAACCTACAACTACAGTTTTAATAATTCCAATGTCTCAGTATCTTTTCCCTCGTAGCTACCCAATATCTCTCTTCTCATCCCTCACTTTCAGTTCTCAACTAAAACTCTTTCCAGGCCTTCAGGCTCTTTGTTCTTTCTTCCTTCTCCTTGCAGGAATGTGCAAACTATGGTCTTCCAGCCAAATTTGACCTATAACCTATTTTGTACAGTCCTCAAGATAATAATGGCTTTAATATTTTTAAAGTGTTGTACAAAAATAAAAAAGTATTTGTGGCAGAGAGCACATGTGGCCCTCAAAGCCTAAAATATTTATTACCTGGCTCTTTAAAGAAAATGTTTACCAACACCTGTTCTACACCACTTCCTTTCCTCTATTACTCATAGACCTTGTTTGTTTCTAATTCCGCATCTATCTTTCTTGGTTATTCACCTGCCTTATTAACCTAATCTGCAAATACACAGTGGGGATGGGGTAGAGAAGAGAAGAAGCTGTAAACTCGTAGACGCGAGTTTAACAGTTTTTGTCCCCGTCACACCACGATTCCAGCAGTAATGTGAAAAAAAGAGGTGGTTCTGTCATTATCAACCATAGTAATTATGTTATGTTAAACTTCTCCTGATAAAAATGCTCTATTTCTTTCTTCTTCTCCTTCTCTCTTTCCCATTCTCTCTTATTTCTCAACTTTCTTCATTTGCTGAGAAATTTACTGAAAATGAGTTATTACCTATTCCCTTTAAAGACATAGGCATCTTTTCTTTCCTTCCCTTTTCTTTACTTTTCTCCTTCCCTTCCCTCCCCTCCTCTCTTCTCCTCTCTCTCTTTCTCTCTCTCTCTTCCTATTTCCCTCTTTCTTTCCTTCCATTTCTTTCTTTTTCTCTTTTTAAAATTTTTATTGGAGTATAGTTGTTTACAATGGTGTGCTAGTTCCAGGTGTACAGCAAAGTGATTCAGTTATACATTTACATATGTCCACTCTTTTTTAGATTTTTTTCCCATATAGGTCATTACAGAGTATTGAGTAGAGTTCCCTGTGCTATATAGTAGGTCCTTATAAGTGATATCATATGATATTTTTCTTTCTCTGACTTACTTCATTCAGTGTGACAATCTCTGGGTCCATCCATGTTGCTGCAAATGGCATTATTTTGTTCTTTTTTATGGCTGAGTAGTATTCCATTGTATATATGTACCACATCTTCTTTATCCACTCCTCTGTGGATAAGCATTTAGGTTGCTTCCATGTATTGGCTATTGTAAATAGTACTACAGTGAACATAGGAGTGCATGTATCTTTTCAAATTATGGTTTCCTCCGGATATATGCCCAGGAGTGGGATTGCTGGATTGTATGATAGTCATTTCTTTCTTTCTTGTTTCTTTGAACAAATATCTATTGAGGACCTACAGTGCATTATGCACTGAGAATCCAGGGACAAATAAGATGTGATATTTGTCATGGAAACACTTAGCTGGGGAGACAGATAAGTAAATGAACAACTGCACTGTAGAGTGTTAAGCACCTGTGATAAAAGTGAGATCAAGGTGTTGTGGCCTGACTGGGGATGTGGTGAAGAGGAAAGTCAGAGAATGTTGAAACAAAGACAGAGCCAGGCCGAAAAGAGGGGACAAGGCAATAGAGGCAGGGCTGGCAACACATACAAAGGCTCAGAGATGAGAGACGTGAAAAACATAGAGAAAGTATAATATTGGAGAGAGTCAGGAGAGAACAGCAGGAACCAGATGCCAAAGGGCCTGAGATTCTGAAGGAATCTGTACTTTTTCCTAAGGACAGTGGAGATCTATTTAGTAATTTGAAGCAGAGAAATAAAATATCTGGATTTGTCTCTAACAAAGAATGCTGAGGCTACATGGAGGCAAATGCTAGACTGGAAATAGAGAGACCAGTCAGGGGGCTGTCACAGAGACTGGGTGAGAAAAGATGAAGGTATACATGAAGACAGCATCAGCAGTGATGGCCCAGATGTGATAAAGTGACCATCAATAATAACAGCTAACATGAGTTAAGCACCTACTGTGTGCTAGCCTTTGCTTAGCACTATCCATCATTATCTCATTGGTTCCTTGCAATAATCCTATGAGATAGATACTGTTATTGTCCCTATTTTACAAATGTGGTTACAGAGGCTCAAAGAGATGGAATCAGTTGATTAACTGTGACCCCATCCTAGGATTTTGCTTCTGCCTCTCTCATCAGCATGATCTCTAGCAGAAAATTTGTGACTAACCATTAGATTTTGCTTCCTTGTCCTATCAATTGTGAGGTAGCCCAGGGCATTGAGAGACCTTCTGAGAGCACCTGCCATGTTTTATTCATCCCTGTCTCCCCGTGGCATTTTTCATATAATAAAGGTTTGTTCCTTGCTATAGTCATTCATTTCTCTGTTTTATTCAGATATTTCCCTTTCCTATCTACCCTAGCTACATTTACCTGTATAACTCCTATCCTGATTTCAGGGCCGCAGATATCTCATCACCTCCATGCAGCCCTCTACCTATTCCTTGTCAGCCACGAGACGCAACCAGGTCTCAGGCTTGACTGAAATTCACTCTGAGCCAGTTCCTCACCACTAGTCTCGCTCTCCAACCCCGTAGCTTTGGCCTGCCTACCTGATCAGTCACCTGGGCTCTTTACACATTTACAAACTGAATTTTGGTTCCCACTTTTCCATGGGATCCCTTGGGTTTCTCAGCCTGGTTTGTTGATGGTTTTCTTCACTCAGACCTTGGCCCTGCATTGTGGAATGTCTACCCAGAGTGATCCTTGGCCACTGAAGGTTATGCTCCTGGTATCTGTTCTTTGGTTTCAACTGCTGTGGTCTTAGAAGGTACTGTCCCCACACCCTGCCATGGGTCACCTCCCAGCCACTGCATAAGTTTAATACTTTAATATTATAACATTCACGTATATTATAGTGATTTCTCCAAGTATAAAAATTTTATTTTTTTTTACATCTTTATTGGTGTATAATTGCTATACAATGGTCTGTTAGTTTCTGCTTTATAACAAAGTGAATCAGTTATACATATACATATGTTCCCATATCTCTTCCCTCTTATGTCTCCCTCCCTCCCACCCTCCATATCCCACCCCTCTATGTGGTCACAAAGCACCGAGCTGATCTCCCTGTGCTATGGGGCTGCTTCCCACTAGCTATCTATTTTACGTTTGGTAGTGTATATATGTCCATGCCACTCTCTTACTTTGTCACAGTTTACCATTCCCCCTCCCCATATCCTCAAGTCCATTCTCTAGTAGGTCTGTGTCTTTATTCCTGTCTTACCCCTAGGTTCTTCATGACATTTTCTTTTTCTTACATTCCATATATATGTGTTAGCATACGGTATTTGTCTTTCTCTTTCTGACTTACTTCACTCTGTATGACAGACTCTAGGTCCATCCACCTCATTACAAATACTCAATTTTGTTTCTTTTTATGGCTGAGTAATATTCCATTGTATATATGTGCCACATCTTCTTTATCCATTCATCCGATGATGGACACTTAGGTTGTTTCCATCTCCGGGCTATTGTAAATAGAGCTGCAGTGCGGCTTCCCTTGTGGCGCAGTGGCTGGGGGTCCACCTGCTGGTGCGGGGGGCGCAGGTTCGTGCCCCGGTCCGGGAGGTTCCCGCGTGCCGTGGAGTGGCTGGACCCGTGGGCCGTGGACGCTGGGCCTGCGTGTCCGGAACCTGTGCTTCGCAGCGGGAGAGGCCACAACAGTGAGAGGCCCGGGTATGGAAAATAAATAATTAGAGCTGCAATGAACATTTTGGTACATGACTCTTTTTGAATTATGGATTTCTCAGGGTATATGCCCAGTAGTGGGATTGCTGGGTCATATGGTAGTTCTATTTGTAGTTTTTTAAGGAACATCCATATTGTTCTCCATAGTGGCTATACCAATTCACATTCCCACCAGCAGTGCAAGAGTATTCCCTTTTCTCCACACCCTCTCCAGCATTCATTGTTTCTAGATTTTTTGATGATGGCCATTCTGACTGGTGTGAGATGATATCTCATTGTAGTTTTTATTTGCATTTCTGTAATGATTAATGATGTTGTGCATTCTTTCATGTGTTTGCTGGAAATCTGTATATCTTCTTTGGAAGGTCTTCTGCCCATTTTTGGATTGGGTTGTTTGTTTTTTTGATATTGAGCTGAATGAGCTGCTTGTAAATTTTGGAGATGAATCCTTTGTCCATTGCTTCATTTGCAAATATTTTCTCCCATTCTGAGGGTTGTCTTTTTGTCTTGTTTATGGGTTCTTTGGTGTGAAAAAGCTTTGAAGTTTCATTAGGTTCCATTTGTTTATTTTTGTTTTTATTTCCATTGCTCTAGGAGGTGGGTCAAAAAGGATCTTGCTGTGATTTATGTCATAGAGTGTTCTGCCTCTGTTTTCCTCTAAGAGTTTGATACTTTCTGGCCTTATATTTAGGTCTTTAATCCATTTTGAGCTTATTTTTGTGTATGGTGTTAGGGAGTGATCTAATCTCATACTTTTACATGTACCTGTCCAGTTTTCCCAGCACCACTTATTGAAGAGGCTGTCCTTTCTCCACTGTACATTCCTGCCTCCTTTATCAAAGATAAGGTGACCATATGTGCGTGGGTTTATCTCTGGGCTTTCTATCCTCTTGCATTGATTTATATTTCTGTATTTGTGCCAGTACCATACTGTCTTGATTACTGTAGCTTTGTAGTATAGTCTGAAGTCAGGGAGCCTGATTCCTCCAGCTCCGTTTTTCGTTCTCAAGATTGCTTTGGCTATTCGAGGTCTTTTGTGTTTCCATACAAATTGTGTAATTTCTTGTTCTCGTTCTGTGAAAAATGCCAGTGGTAGTTTGATAGGGATTGCATTGAATCTATAGATTGCTTTGGGTAGTAGAGTCGTTTTCACAATGTTGATTCTTCCAATCCAAGAACATGGTATATCTCTCCATCTATTTGTATCATCTTTAATTTCTTTCATCAGTGTCTTATAATTTTCTGCATACAGGTCTTTTGTCTCCTTAGGTAGATTTATTCCTGGATATTTTATTCTTTTTGTTGCAGTGGTAAATGGGAGTGTTATTTTGATTTCACTTTTAGCTTTTTCATCAATAGTGCATAGGAATGTCAGAGATTTCTGTGCATTGATTTTGTATCCTGCCACTTTACCAAATTCATTGATGAGCTCTAGTATTTTTCTGGTAGCATCTTTAGGATTCTCTATGTATAGTATCATGTCATCTGCAAACAGTGACAGCTTTACTTCTTCTTTTCCGATTTGGATTCCTTTTATTTCCTTTTCTTCTGTGATTGCTGTGGCTAAAACTTCCAAAACTATGTTGAATAAGAGTGGTGAGAGTGGGCAACCTTGTCTTGTTCCTGATCTCAGTGGAAATGCTTTCAGTTTTTCACGATTGAGGATGATGTTGGCTGTGGGTTTGTCATATATGCACTTTATTATGTTGAGGAAAGTTCCCTCTATGCCTACTTTCTGGAGGGTTTTTATCATAAATGGGTGTTGAATTTTGTCTAAAGCTTTCTCTTCATCTATTGAGATGACCATATGGTTTTTTTCCTTCAATTTGTTAATATGGTGTATCACATTGATTGATTTGTGTATATTGAAGAATCCTTGCATTCCTGGAATAAACCCCACTTGATCATGGTGTATGATCCGTTTAATGTGCTGTTGGATTCTGTTTGCTAGTATTTGGTTGAGGATTTTTGCATCTATGTTCATCAGTGATATTGGTCTGTTTTCTTTCTTTGTGACATCTTTGTCTGGTTTTGGTATCAGGGTGATAGTGGCCTCATAAAATGAGTTTGGGAGTGTTCCTCCCTCTGCTGTATTTTGGAAGAGTTTGAGAACGATAGGTGTTAGCTCTTCTCTAAATGTTTGATAGGATTCGCCTGTGAAGCCATCTGGTCCTGGGCTTTTGTTTGTTGGAAGATTTTTAATCACAGTTTCAATTTCAGTGCTTGTGATTGGTCTGTTCATATTTTCTTTTTCTTCCTGATTCAGTCTTGGCACATTGTGCATTTCTAAGAATTTGTCCATTTCTTCCAGGTTGTCCATTTTATTGGCATAGAGTTGCTTGTAGTAACCTCTCATGATCTTTTGTATTTCTGCAGTCAGTTGTTACTTCTCCTTTTTCATTTCTAATTCTATTGATTTGAGTCTTCTCCCTTTTTTTCTTGATGAATCTGGCTAATGGTTTATCAATTTTGTTTATCTTCTCAAAGAACCAGCTTTTAGTTTTATTCATCTTTGCTATCATTTCCTTCATTTCTTTTTCATTTATTTTTGATATGATCTTTATGATTTCTTTCCTTCTGCTAACTTTGGGGTTTTTTTGTTCTTTCTCTAATTGCTTTAGGTGCAAGGTTAGGTTGTTTATTCGAGATGTTTCCTGTTTCTTAAGATAGGATTGTATTCCTATAAACTTCCCTCTTAGAACTGCTTTTGCTGCATCCCATAGGTTTTGGGTCGTCGTGTCTCCATTGTCATTTGTTTCTAGGTATTTTTTAATTTCCTCTTTGATTTCTTAAGTGATCACTTCGTTATTAAGTAGTGTGTTGTTTAGCCTCCATGTGTTTGTATTTTTTACAGATCTTTTCCTGTAATTGATATCTAGTCTCATAGCATTGTGGTCGGAAAAGATACTTGATACAATTTCAGTTTTCTTAAATTTACCAAGGCTTGATTTGTGACCCAAGATATGATCTATCCTGGAGAATGTTCCATGAGCACTTGAGAAAAATGTGTATTCTGTTGTTTTTGTATGGAATGTCCTATAAATATCAATTAAGTCCATCTTGTTTAATGTGTCATTTAAAGCTTGTGTTTCCTTATTTATTTTCATTTTGGATGATCTGTCCATTGGTGAAAGTGGGGTGTTAAAGTCCCCTACTATGAATGTGTTACTGTCAATTTCCCCTTTTATAGCTGTTAGTATTTGCCTTATGTATTGAGGTGCTCCTATGTTGGGTATATAAATATTTACAATTGTTATACCTTCTTCTTGGATTGATCCCTTAATCATTATGTAGTGTCCTTCTTTGTCTCTTCGAATAGTCTTTATTTTAATGTCTATTTTGTCTGATATGAGAATTGCTACTCCAGCTTTCTTTTGGTTTCCATTTGCATGGAGTATCTTTTTCCATCCCCTTACTTTCAGTCTGTATGTGTCTCTAGGTCTTAAGTGGGTCTCTTGTAGACAGCATATATATGGGTCTTGTTTTTGTATCCATTCAGCCAGTCTGTGTCTTTTGGTGGGAGCATTTAATCCATTTACATTTAAGGTACTTATCGATATGTATGTTCCTATTCCCATTTTCTTAATTGATTTGGGTTTGTTATTATAGGTCTTCTCCTTCTCTTGTGTTTCTTGGCCTAGAGAAGATCCTTTAGCATTTGTTGTAAAGCTGGTTTGGTGGTGCTGAACTCTCTCAGCTTTTGCTTGTCTGTAAAGGTTTTAATTTCTCCATCAAATCTGAATGAGATCCTTGCTGGGTAGAGTAATCTTGGTTGTAGGTTTTTCTCCTTCATCACTTTAAATATGTCCTGCCTGTACCTTCTAGCTTGCAGAGTTTCTGTTGAAAGATCAGCTGTTAATCTTATGGGGATTCCCTTGTGTGTTATTTGTTGTTTTTCCCTTGCTGCTTTTAATATGTTTTCTTTGTAGTTAATTTTTGACCGTTTGATTATTATGTGTCTTGGCATGTTTCTCCTTGGATTTATCCTGTATGGGACTCTCTGTGCTTCCTGGACTTGATTAACTATTTCCTTTCCCATATTAGGGAAGTTTTCAACTATAATCTCTTCAAATATTTTCTCAGTCCCTTTCTTTTTCTCCTCTTCTTCTGGAACCCCTATAATTCAAATGTTGGTGTGTTTAATGTTGTCCCAGAGGTCTCTGAGAATGTCCTCAGTTCTTTTCATTCTTTTTCTTTATTCTGCTCTGCAGTAGTTATTTCCATTATTTTATCTTCCAGATCACTTATCCGTTCTTCTGCCTCAGTTATTCTGCTATTGATCCCTTCTATAGTAGTTTAAATTTCATTTATTGTGTTGTTCATCATTGTTTGTTTCATCTTTAGTTCTTCTAGGTCCTTGTTAAATGTTTGTTGCATTTTCTCTATTCTATTTCCAAGATTTTGGATCATCTTTACTATCATTATTGTAAATTGTTTTTCAGGTAGACTGCCTATTTCTTCTTCATTTGTTAGGTCTGGTGGGTGTTTATCTTGCTCCTTCATCTGCTGTGAGTTTTTCTGTCTCCTCATTTTGCTTATCTTACTGTGTTTGGGGTCTCCTTTTTGCAGGCTGCAGGTTCATTGTTCCCATTGTTTTTGGTGTCTGTCCTCAGTGGCTAAAGTTGGTTCAGTGGCTTGTGTAGGCTTCCTGGTGGAGGGGAATGGTGCCTGTGTTCTGGTGGATGAGGCTGGATCTTGTCTTTCTGGTGGGCAGGTCCACGTCTGGTGGTGTGTTTTGGGGTGTCTGTGGACTTATGATTTTAGGCAGCCTCTCTGCTAATGGGTGGGGTTGTGTTCCTGTCTTGCTAGTTGTTTGGCAAAGGGTGTCCAGCACTGTAGCTTGCTGGTCATTGAGTGAAGCTGGATGTTGGTGTTGAGATGGAGACCTCTGGGAGATTTTCGCCGTTTGATATTACGTGGAGCTGGGAGGTCTCTTGTTGACCAGTGTCCTGAAGTTGGCTCTCCCACCTCAGAGGCACAGCACTGACTCCTGGCTACAGTACCAAGAGCCTTTCATCCACACGGCTCAGAATAAAAGGCAGAAAAAGTAGAAAGAAAGAAAGTGGATAAAATAAAATAAAATAAAATAAGGTAAAATAAAGTTATTAAAATAAAAAAATTATTATTAAGAAGAAATTTTTTTAAAAAGAAAAAAAAATGGACGGATAGAACCCTAGGACAATTGGTGAAAGCAAAGCTATACAGACAAAATCTGACACAGAAGCATACACATACACACTCACAAAAAGAGGAAAGGGGAAAAAAATCATAAATCTTGCTCTCAAAGTCCACCCTCTTAATTTGGGATGATTCGTTGTCTATTCATGTATTCCACAGATGCAGGGTACATCAAGTTGATTGTGGAGCTTTAATCCGCTGCTTCTGAGGCTGCTGGGAGAAATTTCCCTTTCTCTTCTTTGTTCTCACAGCTCCTGGGGCTCAGCTTTGGATTTGGCCCCGCCTCTGCGTGTAGGTCGCCGGAGGGCGTCTGTTCTTCGCTCAGACAGGTCGGGGTTAAAGGAGCCGCTGATTCGGGGGCTCTGGCTCACTCAGGCCGGGGGGAGGGAGGGGTACGGAGTGCGGGGCGAGCCTGCGGCGGCAGAGGCCAGCGTGACGTTGCACCAGCCTGAGGCGCGCCGTGCGTTCTCCTGGGGAAGTTGTCCCTGGATCACGGGACCCTGGCAGTGGCGGGCTGCACAGGCTCCCCGGAAGGGGCGTGTGGATAGTGACCTGTGCTCGCACGCAGGCTTCTTGGTGGCGGCAGCAGCAGCCTTAGCGTCTCATGCCCGTCTCTGGGGTCCGCGCTGTTAGCCGCGGCTCGCGCCCGTCTGTGGAGCTCCTTTAAGCAGCACTCTTCTATAAAAATTTCTTAAAAGATGGGGCCATATCCTAATTTTTTTAGCTTCCCCACAGTGCCCAATAGTATTGAGAAAAGTGTTCAGTAGATACTTGAAACTAATTTGTTTACAAGATCCCTTCTGGAATGTTCTAAGATAGATCTACATTATAGTGAATGTCATTTTGTACCTAACTTGGGCCCAATATAGTAGAGTGGCTCTGCTCTACACCATTATGACATAATGCAGTCCTAGGATAAGAAGAGGTGATATGCCAGGAATTACCACATTTAAGCCTTACAGTAATTGTGTGTAGTGCATCCCCATTTCACAGATGATAATCAGAAAAGAACACAACTTACTTTCCCAAAGTCACACTGCTGATAAGATGGGGCCACAGGGATTTAAAAACAGATTTATCTGCTCCATATCTGGTGTTCTTAACTTAGCTTGGCTCTTCTGCTTCACTATATGGCAGATGGAGCCCTTGAGGACCCATGTCTTCAGATCTAGAGTCACAAAATGCTAGATATGGAAAGGACATTAAGAATTTCTAGAGAAAATGCCTTTTTTTTTTTTTCCTGCCAATAAGAAAGCTAAGGGTGAGAGGCACAAATCATTTCCTTGAAGTCACAAAATGAGTTGTCAGAGCCCTAGGACCAGGAGTGGGTCTCCTTTTAGGCACTCCACATATGAAAACTATTTTCCTTCCCAGAGCCTCAGAGTTCCGCTTGCTCTATCACTAGGTCTTACAGATGGGTGATGCTAGCAAGATCACCCATCTTGATGGGTGTCAATTTTAGGACACTTCATCAACCTATGGGATGGTTTTCAAAGAGAATCCCGTGAGGCACTGAAGGAACAGACATGTGGCACGAAGCAGCAATAGTTGGGGGTCTTCCTGCCCCTCACCCCACACCAGAATTCACAGAATACATTTATCCACTCATTCTGTACCCAAGAGCAATCTAATCAATAATAAAATGCCTTAGAGCTCTGGAATAGCTCGGGAGTAGATAAGGAGCTCTTTGTACTGAAAGCATCTGAAGAATCAGAGGAGGACCAAAGGTGTGGGGGAGACTGGAGAGTTGATTTCAGAAGTATGCTCAGAGAATTTTGAGCAAAACCAGACAGCATTATGAGTGCTGCAGTATTTCTGCTTTATCTCCAAGTGTTTTGTATGTATGTCTATGTATGACTCTGTGTGTATCATCTGTCACCCAGATTTTCGTGAAATGCAAATATTCAATGACCCCATCAATTTAGGATTTTAGGTATGTTGTTCCTCCATAATCCTAAGGTAATTATTTGTCATTCTGAGTGAATACCTCATACCTTACTGTCTTTATCCTTGGACTACACAGAACACAAAAAGGATAAAGGAATAATAAAGGAAAATGGTTTTTGCCTCCTCCCCTTCTGTGCCACAGTCAGTCAAGTCAGCCAGTGTTTATTCAGCGCGTGACGGTGTGTGAGGCTTGTGCGGAGGGCAGCCAGGGGACACACAGATGGGAAAGCCCAGTTTGCAAGAAGCTGTCTTCCTTACCTCTCTCTTGTGTTTGCCTTTGCTTGTCTTTATTTCCTCTGTAAGATAATAGCACTGGGACCAAAATAAAATTGTTTTAGCTGCTTTATTCCTAAGGGTAAACATAACACTGGATGTTTGTCATTGTAGACAGCAATAAAGATAAACTTTTAAGGAACACTTGAAAAATATTTTTAAAGCATTAAGCTGATGGAAATGCTGGAAATCTTTTACCCCATATGCGCTTCTTTCAATAATATCTAAAGATTCTCAAGAATAGCATAGACTGGAGAAAATGGAAGAAAAGACAAGAAGAAATAGAAGCCGACTTAACTTAGAGTTTATTCAATTTTAATTTTCTTATCTTATTATTCTCTCGCTTGTTCAAATTCTGTATTGGTAAGTATTCTGTATTTGAAAATGAGAAGTTGGAAATTTTATTTCCACTTCTAACTCTTCTGTATTCTTTTTATTTATTTATTTATTTATTTATTTATTTGGCTGCATCGGGTCTTAGTTGCGGCACGCAGGATCTTCATTGCGGTGTGCAGGCTTCTATCTAGTTGTGGCGCGCGGGCTCCAGAGCCCCCGGGCTCAGTAGTTGCAGCACGTGGGCTCTAGAGTGCACAGGCTTAGTTGCCCTGTGGTATGTGGGATATTAGTTCCCTGACCGGGTATCGAACCCGCATCCCCTGCATTGGAAGGTGGATTCTTAACCGCTGGACCACCAGGGAAATCCCACTCTTTATTCTTGAGCCTTCTCTTTGTAACTGATATTATAGCTAATTACTCTCTATCACCACCCCCCCAGAAGAAAACTTGATAGATTAAGGAAAAGGTTTTATTTTTCTTTTCTTTAAATTTAAACTTTTATTTACATGCTGATATCCCATTAATGGGCAAATGCATCAGCTAACACTGAAAGCAATAAAACATAATCATTATGTGAATTTTTGATTTCTATAAACTCTTTTACTAGACGCACCATCTTGTGCAAGTCAGTTAACCTGTATGAATGTTGGTTTCATCTGTAAAATGAGAAAAATAATAGTACCAACTTCATTAGGTGTGCTCTTTATTAATGTGTTTAGTTCTCATAATTCCATGGGATAGATCTTACTGTTATTCCCATTCTATAAATAAGAAATTGAGGAAAAGTCAGTTTTAGTACCTTGGTCACAAGATAAATAAGTGATCGAACTGAGCTTGAAACTCAGACACTCCAGCTCCAGAACCCACACTCTCAACTACTAAGCTGTTGACTCAAAGTGGACCCCTTTAAGGCCCACATCTTCATGGCCCGTTGCAGGAGGGGGATGGGAAGAATTCAGAGTCAGTGCCCAGGGGTCCTTGAACAGCACCTCCGCCTCCTTTTTCCTAGTGCCTCAGAAAGCCCTTCATCCACTGCTGTGAGTTGAATTGTATGCCCCCAAGTTTATCTGTTGAAGTACTAATCTCCAGTACCTCAGAATGGGACCTTATTTGGAAATAGGGTCATTGCAGATATAATTATTTAAGATGAAGTCATACTGGAGTCAGGTAAGCACCTAAACCGATATGATGGTGTCCTTATAAAAAGGGGAAATTTGGACACAGACACGCACACAGGGATACTTGCATGTGAAGATAAGAATTATGTTGCCCCAAGCCAATTAACTATTAGAAGCCAGGAGAGAGGCCTGGAACAGATCGTTCCCTACTGCCTTCAGAAGAAGCATGGTCCTGCCAACATCTTGATCTTGGACTTACAGCCTCCAGAACAGTGAGACAATAAATTTCTGGTGGTTAAGCTAGTCGGTTTCTTACGGCAGCCCTAGCAAACACCCCTATGCATCTAACTGGTTAGCCCCCCAGCACCGCTCAGCGAGGCTTCTCTCCGGCCCCTCTCAGCTCCATCTTTTTTTTTTTTTTTTTTTTTTGCGGTACGCTTGCCTCTCACTGTTGTGGCCTCTCCCGTTGTGGAGCACAGCCTCCGGACACGCAGGCTCCGCGGCCATGGCTCACGGGCCCAGCCGCTCTGCAGCATGTGGGATCTTCCCGGACCAGGGCATGGAAACCGTGTCCCCTGCATCGGCAGGCGGTCTCTCAACCACTGCGCCACCAGGGAAGCCCTCAGCTCCATCTTAATCCAGTGGATTGCTTCCCCCACCGTTTCACCATCTCAGGCTCCTCCCCTTCCTTCCTCACTCCCTCAGCAGATGATCACAGCTTTTACCCTCCTGAGGCCTCGCTGCCTCCTATGAGACCACTCACGTTCCCTCCTCCTCTGTCACCGCTGGCTCTTCTCCTCCTCAGACCACTGCTCTTCCTGTCATTCACCCTTTTGCATTCCACAGGCTTGGTCCCTCTCTGTCTTTTCTCTCTCTACGTGCTCCTCTCAGTGTTCATATTCATTTCCATAATTTGAAGTATCAACCCTGCACTGTGAACTCTGATGCTTATTCCTGCGACCCAGCTTCTCTCCAGAGGCCACGCCCCTCACTCACAACCACTTTGCGGTCAGTTCCAGCTGCTGACTCTTCGATCCCAGCCACACACTACAATGAGCAAGTCATCTGACCTATGTAGCAGCTGCTTCTCTCTTTCTCCACAGTCAGAACCCCAAAACTTTCTTTCTTTTCCATGGCCTTCTGCAAACAAAGTCACCAAGACATGTTGATACTCTCTCTGCAGTGCCTCTCACATACATACTTTCTAATTTCCCTCAGCCATTTCAAATCCTCATCCACAACTAGGGTAGCTTACTGCCCTTCCTGTTATTCCAGTTTTCCGCCTGGTTTTCGTAGGCTGCCAGAGTCATCTTCTCAACATAGAATTACACTCCTGTCGCTACCCTAGCCATGGTTGCATACAGAATAAAGTCCCATCTAAATTTAGCATTCAAGGCTCCTCTTTGATCCAACCACAGCTCACCTCAATATTGTCCCCTAAAATAACCAAGGGAGACCAATTGTCAACACAGAAAGAGCTTTACTCGGTTCCGTCCCTTAATGGAAACTTCATGGTCTGAAACTACATTTATCATTCCTTTAGAGATGACCTGGCTCAGCTGAGCTAATTCATGTTAACAAAATTTTTGAAAGACACGGTACCTGTTATAATTGCATTGCATATTTGAGTATACAAAGACGTGGCCTTGATTGAGTTTTAGTATTTCCATAACCACAGGTTTCTCTCACAGGATGTATTACTTCTATAGGTGGCTAACCTCATTCACAGTGTTGATTGCTTTGTTCATTCATTTGTTTATATGTTTGCTAATTTAGCACTCAGCTGCCTTATCTCCAGATTCTAAGGGCTCCTTACTATGTGGAGCTCCCTCTGAATTTCTCTGAATAGGTTTTAGGCTACCACTCAGCAGCCTTTGAATCCTGAACAGACAACATTAGCTGGTCCAGCCCCAGTCAGAAATTTAAAATGTATGCCATTGATTTATATGTATATTCTGTATACCCTCGAGTTAAGGGCACTGACACTGAATGAGGAAAAAAAAAAAAAGGAGCTGAAGAAAAGAAATTGAGTTAAGGAAGAGAAGCAGGGACTTCCCTGGTGACGCAGTGGTTAAGAATCTGCCTGCCAATGCAGGGGACACGGGTTCGATCCCTGGTCTGGGAGGAATCCACGTGCTGTGGAGCAACTAAGCCCATGAGCCACAACTACTGAGCCTGCTCTCTAGAGCCTGTGAGCCACAACTACTGAAGCCCACGCGCCTAGAGCCCATGCTCCACAACAAGAGAAGCCACTGCAATGAGAAGCCTGCACACCACAAGGAAGAGTAGCCCCTGCTTACCACAACTAAAGAAAGCCTGCACTCAGCAATGAAGACACAAAGCAGCCAAAAATACATAAATAAATAAATAATACATTTATTTTTTTTTTAAAAAAAAAAGGAGAGAAGCAGAGCTACGAAGAAAACAAAAGATGCATTTGTGAGGAATAGTACCATACTATAGTTTACTTACATTACCCCCTCCCACAAATTTAGTCAGCTTGGCTAACTAATAATGATCTTCACCATAACAAAATACCATAGACTGAGTAGTTTAAACAACAAAAATTTACTTTCTTACAGTTCTGGAGGCTAGGAAGTTCAAGATCCAGGTGCCAGCCAACTTGGTTTCTGGCAAGAGCTCTCTTCTTGGGTTACAGGTGACCACTCATGGCAGAGAAAAAAGTCTCTCTCTCTTCCTCTTCTTAGAAGGTCACAGTCCTATAGGATTAGGGCCTTACCCTTATGACCTCATTTAACCATAATTACCTCCTAAAGACCCCATTTCCAGGTACAATTACATTGGGGGTTAGGGCTTCAAGGTATGAATTTGGGGGTGGGGACAATTCAGTCCATAGCACCCTCCCTCCCAAAAAAGTATATGTAAAGTTTTTTTCTCCAGTAAGTGAAAGAGAGCTGATGAATAGTGGGATACTTAGGTATAGTGTGAGTAGAGATAGTAAGTTCTGACCCAACATACCTGCCTAATAGTTCTAGGTTAGTAGCTAGAGACTGGGAAGCAATTCAGCCTGCTCGAATTCTTATTATTTTAAGATATGTGAACCTAGGGGCTTCAAAGACAGTTATTCTAATGGGAGGTCTAAATTTCATTTAATGTTTCATGGACTATGAAAACTTGAACCCTTAAATCTAGAAAGTTCAACTGTGTTTGGTTGGAGTTAATTTAATTCCTTACAGAAAGCCAAACTATGTAGATAGGATTCCCCTTAAATCCTTTCTTGAGTTTGGGTTCTTCAAATGGGGATGTCTTAGGTTGGGTTCCCCAGGAAACAGATTCAGGTAGAGATTTGGGTGCAGAAGGTTTGTTTGGGAGCACCTGTGTGAGAGTTGAAAGAAGCAGGATTAGGCAGATGGAGATGTGGAACTGTGATGCATTTACAAGAGGTGTCTCAGCTAATCTTGGTGGAAGCCCTGGAAGTAAGATGGCCCTTAGCATATCCAAGATTTGAGGAAAGGGGGCCAGACCTTTGTCAACCAGTTATTAGGTATTGGCTGCCTCTGGGGAAGGGGCATAACTTTGGACAAGTTGGCTCCCTTACCCAGAGGGAAATTCCCAGGAAGGGACTCAGTCATGAGCCTTAAGAAGGTAACACTTCTGGCAGCTTCAGTCCATAAAGTGGGGGGGGGGGGGGGGGGTCTGGTGATGTATCACTGCATCCATTACATGGGACCAAGGAGCCATTAGTTATACATTAAAATCTGTTGACATTCTTCTACACTTTTTTTCTTGTGGCTAAAAGATCATCCTTGTGCTAGAGGCTAAAGATTTTGCATGTAGGATCCCTCTGAAAATTCTGGGTTGCGGCTAGCTAAGACTGGTAATTAATGTAAAACTAAAATGCACAATATTTCCAGTTATGTCATTACAAGCATAAGGGAGGGAGGAGCTAGAACCAGTTGTACACTTAGTTGAAAATGACTGATAGATGATGTGATGAGGAGCCAGTTTCAGATAAGCCTGGACATTTATTTTGGAGGAGCTGATTTCCACAGAGGTACCTGTAGTTTCTGTAACCTTCCTGGTCTTTTTCGTCCCTGAGATTGTTTAAATTCTTTTACTAGAATCAGCAGAGGTGTTATGAATGTGGAAGATGGTCCACTGCTGTATAAGTGTACCTCAACACTTGACTGTTAATTAGTGTGGTTAGGTTTAATGAACTCATTTAATAACAATATTCCTGCTGAGAATTTTTTTGGCACTAAATTCTTAAATTTAATAATGCGAAACTTATTTGTAGAGTGTTAATAATGGTTGTAGGACTTTCAGAGAGTAAAATAGTGGAAGGTTAAGTGAAATGGATTAATTAAATAAGAAAACCCAAATTACCTTTCAAAGTGACTCCATAATGATCTTCACTTTGTATTAATGAATAAAGCAGGCCATATCAGATGTCATTTGTGGGTGTTAGTTTCAAAGCTAGCAAGTTTAGATCAGAGGAAACACAAACACAGCAAAATATTCTGCTTGGCAAACAGCGTTTTGTTTTCTGTACTGATCCATTAAATTGAATAACTTGATTTTCTTACAAGGTGTCAACAATATGCTTCTTCCATGTAGAGAAATCAGTGGGAACTCTAATCAACTCCTGAACAGCAGCTTCTTGTATCAGCAGTGATCCACATAAGCATTTGGGAAGTGTTTTTAATTGTTTTAATTGCATTTTAGTGAAATGACACAAACTTCTTATTATAGCTTTTCCAAAGTAAGCAGTTCATTTAAATTGGTTAAGAACTTTTAAACCGGTAATAAATACCCTTTATATGGTATATTCAAAATTATTTTTAGCAAATTTTTCAGGATGATGTTTTGTAATTTATTATCATAATGAATTGTTTGGACCTGGGGGAGGTATGTCCCTCAGTTTTCCCATCTGCACAATAGGGATAGGAAAGAATGCCAATTAGGATGTGATAAGACAATGTATGATTAAAGTATGCACACTTTGAGTTCTCCAGGGTCCTCAAAGGCAATTTCATTTGAGGATGAATTTTGTGGATTTTGTTTGCGGGAAGATAATTATTCCAAACAGGAATCCTGGGGGAGAATATTGAACTCATTTTTCACTCCCAGTGGGTTATAGAGGAGTAAATTTTGAGATTCTGAAATATTAAAAAAGAAGTTGTAGTTTCCAATCAAATCCATTCCCATCGTATTGGGAAGGCACATCCGTTAAGAATGTGTTTAGTTACTTTATTTCAAGCATCAAGAATTCTGGGGTAGGTGGCTCAATGATGCCTTCAATGAATCTTTTTCTTTTCTTTTTTTGTTTTTCATCTTTATGCTCTGCCATCCTTAGAATACCTGCTGCCACTGGGTTGTAAGATGCTCTGCCCATGCAGATGTTGCTGCATTTCTAGGTATCATATTCCAGGCATGAAGAAGATGGAAAAAGGAGGTAGGAAATTGTGGCATCCATATCTGGAAAGAAAGCTTTCCCAGGAACCTTCAGTGTTTGTTTCATTGGCTGCATATTATTTTATTGTATGGATGTAGCACAATTTAACTAGTCCTCGGGGTAGATTTTGTTGGGCTACATATGGCACCCAGGTAGGGACTAACAGACATTGTAAAGGAAGAGAATGACCTGCAGCTCTCAGATCTAGAGGCTGGTGTTGATTTGGTGTTTGTCAGGCTACCCAGGTTTCTATTATAGTTTTGCTTCCCTTGTTGCCCTTGTCTTCCAGGCTCAGCCAGTGCTTAGCTCTCGTAAGACGTAGGTAGACAGTGAGCCCCAAGCACTGTGGGCCTCAGCATCTACTCACGTTGTCTGCCGTACAGGCTCGAGCCTGGTGTCCCAGTTCTGATCCCCAAGTCCCCATATTACATTGTTTCCTGGGCCTAACTCCCTGCCTTGGAAACCTACCAGCCCTCAGTCCCTGGAGAACTTGGCCTGCCTAATTCTTTTTTTTTTTTTTTTTTTTTTTTTTTTTTGCGGTACGCAGGCCTCTCCCTGTTGTGGCCTCTCCCATTGTGGAGCACAGGCTCCAGGCGCGCAGGCTCAGTGGCCATGGCTCACGGGCCCAGCCGCTCCGCGGCATGTGGGATCTTCCCGGACCGGGGCACGAACCTGTGTCCCCTGCATCGACAGGCGGACTCTCAAGCACTGTGCCACCAGGGAAGCCCTGGCCTGCCTAATTCTTATTTGCTCCCCTCTAGGGAGGGAAATTCTAGGTTTGAGCTTCTGCCTGGTGGCTGGGGTTCTACCGTCTACTGACAGACGTAGTTAATAATGCTGTGGGCTTCAGATCATTGCCAGCTCCCATGACACCAGATCCCTGGCCTGGCCTCCGCCTCCCGGTCCACCCCCCCAAAACACACACACTCACACACACGTGCTTGATCAAAGATACATGGTTTAAAATATCAGGTAGATATTTGAGATTCATAATGAAAAAGAGCACTGTTCTGTCCACCCCTCCCTACTTCCCATTCTTTTCTGTATAAAACTTACAATACTGTCAACTACTGCTTTTCATTTACCTCCATAATTTATAATTTGCTTATATTGCTGTTTCTTCCATTTTACATCAAATGTAAACATTATTTATTGACTTTCTACAAAGGAATATGTTGATTTAGTGTCCTTCCCAAACACGTACCTACTTCCCCTTTACCCATTCTCCTAATTATAATTTATTGTTAGATTGATATTCAGATTTCTTGTTACACAGGAGAAAAGTCAACTTTCTAGCTAATGCCATTTTTACTTGGTCACTGATTATATGCAGCTGATATACCGTGTTTCTATCTTTCTCGTGAATGCTTTTTGGTGGATCCCTCCTCTAGTAGATTCCCAAGAAAGCATCCATGACAGCTAAATGTTTTGAGAAATGTCTTAAGTCTGCCATTTCATTTGATTGATAGTTTTGGGCATGGAATTTGAAGTTGGAAATTATTTTCTCTAGGAATTCTGAAGTGATTGTTCCAGGGTCTTCCAGCACCTGGTTGCAATCCAAAAAGTAGGTTCTGTTATGACTCCCAGTTCTTTGTATGAGACCTCTTGTTGTTTCTCTTTTTCTCTTCTGGAAGCTTTTAGAATCCTCTTTGCCCAGAATTTCATGTTGATATGTCTTAGTACGGGTGTAGGTTTATTCTTTTTTTAAAGTCCATTATCCTGGTCCCATGAAGGACCCTCTCTTATGGAAACTGATATCCTTCAGTTCTGGGAAATTTAAAAAACTTACATTTTTGATAGTTTCCTCCTCTCTATTCTTCTCTGTCATTCTTTCTGGAACTCCTGTAATTTGGATATTAAATATTCTAAAATGATCTAATAATTTTACTTCATCTCTCATATTTTCCAGTTCTTTGGTTTTTCTTCCTAGTGTTGCTGTATTATTTCCTGGATTTTCTCAAAGTTACCTTTCATTTCTTTTATTAAAATTTTAGTTTCTGCTTTTAATTTCCAAGAATTTTTTATGTTGTTATTCTCTGGATGTCTTTTTAAAATCTTCCTATTCTTGTTCCATGAATGTTATATCACCGTTTATACAGAGTCCCATGATAGTTTTGAGGAAGAGTTCTTTTGTTCCACCGTTATTTCTTTGTTTCCTCTGAATTGTTTTTTCTTTTCTTGCTCGTTTTTGTCTCTCTCTTTTATGTTAGATGCTCTCTTCCATTATCCAGTTGTTGCTGGCTATCTCCTCTTATTGAAGAGTAAGGCACAACAGAGCTACTTAGAAATAGTGTATGGCTGTGTATGTATGTGTGTATTTAGGAGAGGAAGACTTTTTGGTCAGTGGGCTTCACCATAGCTGCCTATTATATACAAGTATTTTCTTTTGGCCCAGGTAGCATCCCCAGAGGGACATTCTTTCAGCCTGGATGGTATAACGCTAATAGCAAGGGTTCTCAGAGCTGAGGAGGGGAAAAGGAGCCAAGGGTCCTATCATTCAACATGTGGACCTTCATTTAACTCCCTGGTTTTAGGACAGCATCCTCATCCTCTGAGTGGTGGCACTAAATCCAGAGTCTATTTGGGACCAACTTCTGTAGAAAATAAACCTCTAGTTTTCTGCCTGGGTTGGGAGGACTTGACTATGCTGGGTTGGGGTTGGGAAATAGGGATCTCACAGCTTCTCACCCACACTTTCAACTAATCCACCTATTTTGGGCTTTACCTTCACTCTCTGACTCTCTTGTTTCTGAGCCTGTCCAAGGTATTGCTCCACTCTGGCTTTCTCTGGTGAGCTAAATCCACTCATCCCTCTGCCTGGTGACTTCTGAAATTGAGTTCTAGTCTGTCCTTGACATTATACAATCAGTTCTCATTATTTGCAAAAATTATGTTCTATAAAGTCGCTCCAAACACTGAATTAGTAAATACTGAACCTTTGCTCCAAGGAGAAATACAGGGTTTAGGTACCTGCAAACCTCATTAACTAATCAACACATAACCCTGTGTTCAATGTACTTCTGTTTAAAGACAGCTTATTTAACATATATGATTGATTCATTAACATTGAACTTATGGCCAACAGCACAATAACTCATGCCTGAATGAAGCTTATCCAACACACACATTTTCTCCATATGGTGCATCACTGCCCACTTGTGCCTAGGGACCTAGACAGCACTTTAGTGGTTTGCTTGGGTGCCATTTTAAACAGCAAAATCAACAACAAAAAGCACAAAACTCTGAAAAATGTTTCCCTAAATAGACAGTGAAAAGGATGCTTGTTTACACTGTGAGAGCTGAAGCAAGAAGGGAAAGGGTCACCTTGTTCAACCTCAGTTGAAAACATGAGCATCAGGAGGCTTAAAATTCTCACCACCTTGAGCATGTCCACAAATGACAGTGAAAGCACCATGAGTATTGCTTTTTGGGTTTAGAAATAAGTTTTAGAGAGTAGTCAAGTTCACAAATACAGAATCTGCAAATAATGAGGATCGACCATAGTTTTATGCTCTTTTTTATTCTGTTATCTTTTTAGAGTGGCTTCAGGAAGGATCGAAGGGAAACAAGTTAAGATAAATGAGCATATTAAATCCACCACCTTTAACTGGAAGTCTCTGTCGTTCATTCTAATTATTTTGTATAGGACCCACTGATACTACTTGTCTACAGTGACATGTCAGATTTTCTTAGCGCAATCTGCCTCTTCCATCCTTATGCATCCCCACAGGGCTCATCCAGGTGCACCTAACACTCCTCAGGTGGTCCAGGTTCTCTGCAATTAGCTGGGTCGCACCTGACCTTGTCACAAGATACTGATGGCAATGTGTAACCAGTGGTGTGCTGGACCTGGCTCATACTGGCTTATAAAAAACAATTGCTAATTTTTCAGGAATTTTGTGAGGCCATTGTTAAACATGACCATTGTTAAAAATCAAATCACATAGCTTACAATTAAGTAAATTACGTTAACAACAGAGGTAGTAAACACTCAAAACTCATCACTTCCTGATTATTTACTATTAGCTATATTCTTGAGGTTATTTATGTCCCTTGAATCTCTCTGGTGAAAAAACTGTATCACGGTGTGCTACTGCACATCTCTCCCAAATTCACATTCAGTGATGTGACATTGATAGTTTAAAATCAGCAGTGACAGAAGTATTTATACTATGGAAATTAGCAGACGCTCCAAATCTGGACTTCTTTCCCCCAGAGAGCCCATTGCTAAACATTCACCAACATACCCCTATAGCCTGAAAAATTGTTTGGAATTGAGTAAAAGTAGAAATTAACTGACAAAGGGAATGGGGAAGGAGTCAGTTAGCTAGATCCAAAGTTATGCATTAGCTACTTGGATGTTTATTAAGCAGAAGAAAATGAAATGAAGACTGGCAGACAGAGTCACAGAAAAAGGATCTGGGTCTTTCTTGCAATGTATTTATTATAGAATCTGACCCAACTGAGCCACAGGGTCTTGTATATATGAGCTTGGAAAAGGTAAACTTTTATAATTAACAGATGGGGATTAAAAATTACTGATACCCAGTTAGAATCATATTGCCTAGGAAACTCAATATGTGTGAATAAGAGATGATTGACCCATATCATAGGTTATTTCACTGACCAGTTAGTACTGTTGTGAAGTTAGAGTAAAAGTTAGTGTTTTCCCTGAGCAATAGCTCTAGGGCAGTTTGTTGAAATAATTATTGCAGGAAAATCCAGAAGGAAAAAATCATATTAAAAATTACTTTACAAAATTTCTACTAGTTGTAGATCCTTGCGAAGTTCAAGTTACTGGCTTATAGTATAAAGTCAGTAACTATTTTTAGGAGATTTAAATGTGTTAGATTTAACTTTAAGGGCTTGCAATCAGTTGATTCCAACGAGTTAAAAAAACGGATTGACTGATATATCCCTGGAAAGCCAGTTAAGCGGGGGAAAAAATCAATGTAGAAGGTATAATAGAAAATAGTATTGCTGCTGTCTTTCATAGCTATCACTGTCATGAAAAAAACTGCTTATAGAGACTGCCATACAGAGTGAAGTAAGCTAGAACGAGAAAAACAAATATCGTATATTAACACGTATATGTGGAATCTAGAAAAATGGTACAGGTGATCTTATTTGCAAAGCAGAAATAGAGATACAGACATAGAGAATAAATGTATGGATACCAAGGGGGAAAAGGGGGTGGTGGGATGAATTGGGAGATTGGAATTGACATATACACACTACTATGTATAGAATAGATGTAGCACAGGGAACTCTACTTGGTGCTCTGTGGTGACCTAAATGGGAAGGATATCCAAAAAAGAGGGGATATATGTATATGTATGGCTGATTCACTTTGCTATACAGCAGAAACTGACACAGCAGTGTAAAACAACTATACTCCAATTCAAAAACAAAAAAGAAAATAGTAGTGTTGCTGTCCTTCATAGCTATCATTGTCATGAAAAAACTGCTTATATTTTAAAAACAGAATGATTCCTCTTCATAGTCACAAACATATTGGTGTGTAGGGGAAGGTGCACCCCTGGGCATACTATCATACTGTTTCTTAGTTTTTGTCCCAAACTCTGGTTTGGGGACCCTTTAGTGTAATGTCTCTGAGGGAAAAAGAATTGCTGACAGGTTTATATATTAAAGTTTGCTTCACAAAGATGATCCTTGCTTGAAGTGTTAGCCCTTTAAGTAAACTGAAAGACTTCACGAAGCTGCTCAAGGGAGAAGGCAAAAATATTTTTCCTGGGTTGTTTGGTGTAATCTCCACATAACAGAGACTTTGTAAATAGTCCTATCAGATTTCTTTTTTCCTTTTCTTTATTTGAACTGTTCCCAGTTCATGTCTCACTTGCTTTTAGTGCTGTGTTGTAGCATTTGCTTTTTTTTTTCCATGGACAACATAAAATCATCCTTCAAGATTACAATATTAATCTTAAATATGGGCAATCTTTGGCACCATCAGTGTATTCATTTCTTTTTTTTCGATTGGGATATAATTTACATACCATACACTTTGCCATTTTAAAGTGTACAAGCCAGCGGTTTCTAATGTATTCACTACGTTGTGCAACCGTCACCACTGTCTAATAGCAGAACATTTCCGTCACCCCCAAAAGAAACCCCATACCTATCAGGTAATTTTTCAGGATAAATACCTAGAGTGGAACTGCTGGGTCATATGGTAATTCTACGTTGAAATTTTGAGGAACTGCCAAACGGTTTTCCAGTGAATTCATCTCTGCTAGGCTCTTACCCTTACGTCCTTTATTGTTTGGTTCTCTCCAAATATGTGTCCCTCTCTGGTAGGTTGTGCCAGTTGTGATGTTCTGTGAGAGAAATGACAAGGAAGAGGTGCTGCTTGAGGTAGCGTGCACGTCGCTGATTTTTGTTTCGTTCTGTTTGTCTGCAGCTTGTCAGGAAATATTTAAAGACTCTCATATTCCCAGACCTGCTGTATGTATATTCATTTGTGGTTTATGGTCTATTCTGCCTTCACCTTTGATAAATGGCCACATTCTGTGTTCATCTTCCTGATGATGATGATCACGTCACAACTTGTTAGCTGCTTTCCTTGTGTGAGGCAATGTGCTCAGAGCTTTATATACATTATTTTATTTAATCCTCACAATGTGCTTCTGAGATGGATATTTTAAATTCCCTTTTCACGTGCCCAGACCGAGGTTTAAATCAGTGAAGACACTTCACATAGCTGGAGGTTGACAGAACGTTAGGAAAGTGCTGCCAGACTGGGTCCTCTGACTCCTTGGAAAGGTTTACCTATGACTATTCATTCTAGTTTGTCCTACTGTATTTGAAAACTGAGATCATACCTGAACCTATATCAAACAGAAAGGAAAAAAGAAGAAAGCCTTAGACAGAACCACCATGTAGTTTCAAATTCTGTACCTGAAAAAATACACGAGGGGAAAAATGACCACAAAAGCAGCATGCAATTGCCATCCCACTTCTGTAATATATGAGTCTACTCTCCTTTTTAAATGACACTAGGAAGATTTATTTCTTCTTTTCACCTTAATATGACATTTTAATGTTGTCCATTAGCATAGACATCATAAACCTAGAAAAATGTACACTAATGATTATTGGCTTTTAGATCCCCAAGATGAAAATTCTTTCTCTCCAAGCCTCATCATGGTTGTGGCTTTTCAAATGCAGAAGCTGTTTTGTGCCTCAGTGGACCTCCCTTGCTGCACTGGTGCGAAGGGAAGTCATCGATTGCTGAAGCAATAATGGTATAAGCTGTAGCAGCTTTTCCCTAAATGAAAGCATGGCCACTGCTAGCATAGTAACAAGCAGTTCTGCTTTATGAATAGGTTTGCCCAAAATGGTTGTGGATTTTAAGACTATTATAGGAGTTTTTAGAAAGATATATCTTAGGCAAGAGCATGAGAAGACAATTCATAAGAGAAGAAATACAAATAGGCAATAGGTAAAAAAAAAATTTGTTCAAACCTCTAGTTGTTGAAAAATGTAAACTAAAATGAGACATAAATTGTTTATTATTGAACAGGTAATATATGAACATGGTACAAAATTCTGGAGTACAGAATTATATACAATGAAAAGTATACTTCTCTCCTCCCATGCTCTTCTCCAGCCACTCCATACTCCTTCTCAAAGGCAAACACCATTACCAGTTTGGTTTTTTCTTTTTCTGGCTGCGCAGCTCGACTTGCAGGGTCTTAGTTCCCCAACTAGGGATTGAACCCAGGCCCCGGGCCCTGGCAGAGAAAGTGCCGAGTCCTAAACACTGGACCACCAGAGAATTCCGTTACCAGTTTTTTATGGACTCCTTTAATGGTTGTCCGTGAACGTGGGTGTGTGTATACATATACATGCCTACACATGTACATCTGTGTATATATGTATAACATACATACATACATAATATTACACGCAATCTTCTACACCTTGCTTTTTCACATAACCGTTATTCTTGTAAATTTTTACACATGGATACATATATATATCTGCCTCATTCTTTATCCCCCTAACATTTTTTTAAATAAAAAATTTTAAGCATACAGAAAAGTTGGGACCTTGTTCTTTTTAACAGTTGCCTAGTATTTCATTATGTGGATGTACCACAATTCATTTTACCAGTCCTCTATTGATATACATTTCAATTATTTCCCATCATTTGCCTTTATAAAATAATGCTGCAATAAAATCCTTATACATAGGTCATTTGACATATATGAGAATGTATCAATATGGTAGTTCCCTAAGAGTGGAATCGCCAGGTCAGGAGTGTATTTATTTTTAGTTTTATAGATGTGGCCAAACTTTCTCTGTGGAGATTGAAGCAATTTATGGCTATACTCCAGAGAGCTGCTGTTACCCCATACTCTCACCAAAAGTGTTATCAAAAATTTGATCTTGGTCAACTTTAATGGATGAAGAAGCAAGATACTATTTTTTCCTTTTGTTTTGGAAAATATTTTTAAATAAGAGAATAGCCAGTGTTGGTGTCGGTGTGAAAAAAAAAAAAAGGAAGACTAATACATACCAGTAAAAGTAAGATTGATTCAGCCTTTCTATAGGGCTGTTTAACATGTGTGAAAGTCTTTTCTGAGCAATCTTTTTTTGACCCAGCAATTCTACCTTTAACCTAAGGAAGTAGTCAGACAAGTGCTTATAAGAGAAAAATGATGGAAAAAAACAAATAAATAGACTTTTAAAACATATTATGCTGTAGCTATACAGTGGATACCTTGTTAGTATTAAAATATACGCAGAGCCTGACTTATTATCATGGAAAGATGTTTATGATTTTTTGGCTACATGAATACACAGGTTACAAAACAGTACGTTCAGCATGATCCCATTTAGGGGGAAGATATGGAGAGATAGACACAGAGATATGCAATTTGAGAAATAAATACCATTACATAAACATATATAAGCAAGTGTTGATCTATCTGTCTATCTATCTATGCATATATATACCTGGAGCAGTGTCTGTAATAATGTACATGTTTGTAACAGGACATACGATCATTATATACTACCAAAAATATAGATAATTTTTATTTGCTTTTATTATGTCCTATATATTATAAACAAATATTTTTTTTTTTTTTTTTTGCGGTACGCGGGCCTCTCACTGTTGTGGCCTCTCCCGTTGCGGAGCACAGGCTCCAGACGCTCAGGCTTAGCGGCCATGGCTCACGGGCCCAGCTGCTCCACGGCATGTGGGATCTTCCCGGACCGGGGCACGAACCCGTGTCCCCTGTGTCGGCAGGCGGACTGTCAACCACTGGGCCACCAGGGAAGCCCCAAACAAATTTTTATAATTAGCATATGCTTTATTTATTATCACAAAATAATACAATGGAAAGAAAATTTCATGTGGAATCCATAGCACCAAATAATCTATGTTTGTACATGTAGTTGCAGTTTATTCATTTCCATGGCTTGATTTCATTGTGTGAGTATAGCACAATTTCTTTATCCGCTGTCTTGTTGACAAAAAATAGAGTTGTTTAGTTTTTGGTATGTGCAGGGACATTCTTGAACTTGTTTTCTGAAGAACATATGTTTCAGATGGCTTTATAACTAAGGTGGAATTTCTAGACCACAATCTATGCATATGTTAGCTTTAGTAAATGCTGGTAGATAGTGTTCCAGCATGTTAACTGCTAGCAATGCATAAAGAGTTCTATGTGTTCCACCTCCTCCCCACACTTGGATATGTAGTTATTTTCAATATGAGACATTCTATTGGTAATCCCTTGACAATTTTAATTTGAATTTTGCTGATTACTTATGGGATTGAGCTTATATTTATATTCCTATCCATTTGGATATCCTCTGCTTTCTATGCCAGTTCATCTTTTGCTCAGTTTTGTACTGTTTTTTTTATTATTATGTTGTTATTGATGTATAAGAATTCTCTGTATATTCTGGGATCAAGGTGTATGTATTAAATATTTTCTCTTAAAACAAAAAACCTGCTGAATATATTAAGAAGTCACTTATTCAGGTGACATTTATTAAGTGTCTACCGTGTGTGAACCCTCTGGTCTACGTGTTGGGGAAGGGACAGAGACCACCTAAACATCCCTATCCTCGTGATCTGATACATAAATTGTCCTGAGTACTGTAGTGGGCTGGGAGTGAGTGAGGAGCACATGATTCTTATTTTTCTTTAAAATTACCAAATTTCAGTTGGTAAGAATTATCGTGATGATTTAGAGGTAACACGCAATTGTTTAACAATTTTATCTGCAAGTTGCATTTTCATTGTCCCCTAGAAGGAGGCTTTTATGGCAGCTTTTTTGGCTAAAAGTAAATATCCACATGCAAGACAATTTTAGCTGACAACTCCTTTCCTTCATTCCCCATGACACGTGAAGGAAATAAAACAGCATAGAGCTGGATTCTAAGATGTAAATTGCTGGGAAGAAGATGTATCTGTAATTAACTTAGAAAGTACCCTTTGTGTTTAACTTCACCATAATTTTTCAGGATGAACAAATTGCACATTAAATAGGGCAGGCAAGAAGTAAGGCTTTTAACAAGTGTAAATGTTTTTTTTCCTGGTTGTAATTTCTAAGATGAACTTGTATACTTTTAATTTATACACTGGTTTGGGGTAATTAGCCCTTGAATTGTCTATATTTCTTTAGAAGAGGGATGGACCATAGAGAGCATCTTGATTTTCTAAATCTTCAGAAGAAAAATGACACCCTTCACTGAAAATCATACACTAATGGTCAAAAGCAAAATATAGTCATGCAGATGTAAGCTAAATACTTAAAATAATGTCATTTATTAATTTTTTTGCTTTGCAAAAACCACAGTATATATCGTATGACTCATTTTCCCCAAATCACTTTGCCTGGTAGATTTTGAGCATTTTTCTATCCTTACAAAGTTTGGAAAGTGAAAAGAATTCAAATTCTCTCCAACTACCGGGTAATTAAGTCTTGTTTTAATATCTTGTAGAGTGATGTCTTTGTTACATAAGTTACCTACTGAAGATTTACTAACGAGTTTTGGACAATAGAAATGAACTGTTGTCAAGGCCAAATGTGAACTGCAGGCTACTAAAAAATCTTGACAAGATAATAACTGGAATAACCTGTAAGCTGATACACGATATGGAGGCATCTGGTTTTCCTCTTGGCGGGACACTGGGTGACAAAGCTAAACTCCTGGCTCACTTTTCTCTACCACTGCTCTTTAGATACCAGGATTCTGAAGACCTGGTATGTAGCTTTTTTAAAAAGACCTTATATGTGTACATGAATCAAAATTCACAATGTGCCCAAAAAGGTGGAAGGCAGGGTAAATTTCTGTCTCATCTCTGTCCTCCAGACACAGTCCCCGTTCCGGAGGCAGTCCTGGGTAACAGTTCCTCAGGTGTCATTCCAGAGATACTCTGTGCATATCAAGTGTATAAGGACAGCTTCTACTTCTGCTTTTATACATATGGTCATATAACTTATTCACTGCTCTTCACCTGCCTTTTTTTAACTTGACCTGTTTTGGAAATTGTGCCATCATGATACATAGCTGCCTTATTCTTCTTAAAGTTTGTTTAGTATTCATTGCATTGTATAGCTTGACCATAATTTATTTACCAGACCCCCACTGGTGAATATTTAGATGATTTCCAATCTTTTGCTAATAATACAAGCAGGACTGCATCGAATAACTGTACATTCATCGTTTTGCATACATCAGCATATCTGTGGGACACATTCCTAGAAATGGAATTGCTGGATCAAACAGTCTGTGCATTTCTTATTTTGACAAATACTGCCAAAGTGCAGGAGAGGTCATACAAGTTATACTCCCCCCAGTGGGGTATAAGAGTGGCATGTGCTTTTAAATCCTAGACCTCGCCTTTGTCACGAAGGGTGTTTTTTTCTGAGTCTAGTCACAGTCCCAAGCCTCTGGGTTCACTTGTGTTATGTTGGTGGCTTTCTGTCTGTGATCAGGACTCATTTTTCAACACTCGTGGACACTGGGTTTTTTCCAACTGCTTGAGGTCGTTGCTTAAGCCTCAATAGGAAATAGGCTTATTTTATTTATTTATCTTTTGCGGTACGCGGGCCTCTCACTGCTGTGACCTCTCCCGTTGAGGAGCACAGTCTCCGGACGCGCAGGCTCAGCGACCATGGCTCACGGGCCCAGCCGCTCCGCGGCATGTGGGATCCTCCCGGACCGGGGCACGAACCCGTGTCCCCTGCATCGGCAGGCGGACTCTCAACCACTGTGCCACCAGGGAAGCCCTAGGCTTATTTTTATATGAGTTTCCCCATAGACACGGGGATTAAGGGGGTTACTGATGTTTCAGAGCCTTTCAGAGTTTAGGCGATGCAGAGGCATTAGAGGGGTTAGTTTATTTTCCTCGATTTGAAAATCAACATAGGAAGGAATCTTCCCACCCTCAAATAGAGAAACAAACTGAAGTTTTGACCTTTAACGCTAGAGTGTTGGTGATGTCTTACGGTTATCACTATACCCCTGAGCCCTCTCTGCTAGCCCCACGGCACAAGCTCTCCTGGGTCTGGATCCCCGCCCCGCTCTCCCTGGGACACTGTTGGGGGCGGGTGTGCGAAGCCCTCTCCCTCTGCGGCTTGGCTTCCTTCCCTATTCTGGTTCCTCTCCTTCATTTCCTCTTCTCCTTCTTATCCCAACAGCTTTTTATGGCTTCTGTTGGAACTTTACCACCTCTCCCTAAGCCACCATCATAACACGACAGGTTCAGGCACAAAGCAGAGCGAGCTCCCTTTGATTTTTTATCTACAGATCTTTCTCCCTGTGCTTACTATTTTGTAATCTGTGTTATAGTCTGTATTCCAAACTTCTAAAACATAAAGAACGGGGCTTCCCTGGTGGCGCAGTGGTTGAGAGTCCGCCTGCCGATGCAGGGGACACGGGTTCGTGCCCTGGTCCAGGAAGATCCCACATGCCGCGGAGAGGCTGGGCCTGTGCTCCGCAACGGGAGAGGCCACAGCAGTGAGAGGCCCGCGTACTGCAAAAAAAAAAAAAAAAAAAAAAAAAAAAAAACCATAAAGAACCCTTTCTGTTCAATTACGTAAAGCACCTAGCTCACAGCGCTTACTTAAATATATGATACTGTGGTTAGTTGAGAGATTTTTTTTTCAAAAACTTAGCTTTAAATTTATTTTGGTTTAAATATATTTATATTTATAAATGCATTTATATATTTATAGAAATATATTTATATATTGTATTTTAAAATATAAATATATTTTAATTTAAATATATTTATAAACTATAAAACTATGATGGCATTTCTGTAGGTGATTTCCCAGTCTAGTGTTCACTAAGACTGAACATAGAGTTAAACGTTATCACAGTGTGTACTTACGTTCCTTAGAATGATAAGTCCAGGTAAACAAAGGTGGTGAGCTACCAAGGATAGTGGCGTTGCTGCTGTTTGGTACCATTCATTCCATGTTGGTCTCTCGTTTATGGAGTCAGGGATTGCTTTAGTCACATCATGATATCCAAAAAACAGAACTGCTCCAAGAGTGGCCCACAGAGTGGTGCTTTTCATACCTGACTGCAACAAGGTAAGCATAGGAATTGGAAATACGTGTTCAGAAACTTTCAAACCAATATGACAGAATTGAACCTAAGTTTAAAAAATTGAGCTTGTATTTTTCTATATCTTTTGCAAATTTTTTTTCTGAAAACTCATTTTATTCGATAAAATACCAATCTATTACAGTTTAGATTTTGTAAAGTAATCTAGAAAATTCTTCAAATGTTGGTGACTCTCTAGCCTGTAAGGCAGATGCAGTGCTCTAAACATCATTGCCCTGGCTTGTTTTCATAGTGGGACAAGTGTGACATCCCCATGTAAGATGTGAGGGAATGAGGCACAGTGACAAAATTTCTTGCCTCAGGCTGCTGCATATGCTGGGATTAAATCTTTCCCTTCTCATTTCTGTGATCAGATTACAAGGCTTTGGCTTTTCACATTATGATATTTTAATTAGAATCTGAGAGAGTGAGTTGAATAAGAAAGTTTTTCGTGAAAAGAATCCTGCAATTATTTTTATCCTTCAAAGAAAAATGTCAATAGCATTTCCACCCATATTACTTTTCCTTTACTGTCATTTTCTAAAACTAAAGTACTTTGGAAGATATTTAGGACAATTTTAACACAGTGGCTTTGCACTGAGAAAAAAAAAATCTCTGTGTGCTGAATGTTTTTAAGTGCTGGTGGAGAGTATATACATAATAAAATTGGGGGAAATTTGCAAGTCCCACAGCAAGCCCCTTAGAAAGAGGTTTGGGCTTCTATCCTGGCCAAAGGAAGACTCAAGGAGCCAGAATAAATACTGACAACATCTCCTATTCTGAGTGTGGATGCGACAAGCCTTCCCTGGGTGTGAGCAGAGTCGATGGAAGTTAGGATGCCAGACGTACATGTCCCCATGACACGTGAAGCAAGAAGAACTGAGGGATGTTAGATGAGAGAGAGAATGAGACCATGGGACAGAGGACTGAAAGGAATAGGGGTGGGTGGGAGGCCTCCGGGGCGGCTGAGCCTGTCTCATGGTGACAGACCCTGTGGGTGGGTCACTTCCATTTGCCAGGGGTTAAGGGCACATTTGGAGCCTAGCCTAAAAATGTGTTAGCCTTGGTGATTCAATTTAAGAGCACTTGGTGAAAATTTTTGCTTTATCTCCTATTATCACATTTAGGTATTCCTTTTCTACAATGGAAAAAATAAATATAATTATAAGTTTATCATTCACAGCAGGTTGTGTGTCTTTTATATGTTAAATACGTGTTGTAATATAAATCTTTTGCCTTGATGAAAAAATTTGGGTGCAGTTGTCTTTTTATAATAATGGTGTTATGTGTGCTGTAATTTTCTCATGAAAGTGTGATCTGAAATAATCTGAAAGGGTAACTGTTCTTGAGATGTTGTTAATATACACTTATAAATAAGTTTTTATAAAAGTGGCACACTTCCCAAATTCTTTTATTGCCCCCAAACTTATATCTATCAGCCTTTTCTGTGTATCTTCTCTGTCTATATCTTTCAGACATGACTGCCTTACGTAGTTTTTGGATCGAGAGTCAATTGCTTAGCTTTAGTGGGGTTTTGCAGGAACATCTACATATTAAGAATCACTTAACTGTCATACTGACCATTACTGTTAGTATATTCAATTGGTAAGGATTTTCTGAGTGCTCACTACAAGGTTCTGTGTCTGTCACTGAGATTACAGAAGAGCTACCTTCTGTTCATTCATGCATCCACCAACTTGTTGAAGTACCTGTGATGGACCAATTATGGTGCCAGGAACTTGGGACAAGCTCCCTTTTACACAGAACTGATAGACCCCGTAAAATGGGGATAATATCTCTTAAAGTTATTATGAGGCTTAAATGAAATAAGATTTCTAAAGCACCCAGCACAGCCCCTGAATCATAGGTACTCTGAATGAGTATTTTTCCCCAGGAATGGCAGAAACGTCTTTTAAGAAGCTTTTACAAATCACTGTGAAGGTAGGCTGAATCTTGCTTAATAAAGAATGTTAACTTACTGATTAAAATAACAATCCAAGGGCAAACACAGTAAATATTTTCTCCCACTGGACTATCAGTGGGAAACGCCAAATTGAGAGATTGCCAAAAGAATGAAGAGTAAGAGTATTAGGAGTCACGTGTAAAAGAATTATAGAATGAAAGAGCTTTTAAAAAATATGTAAAAGTCGTATTTTACTTGCTTGTAGATGCTTTCTTCTTGAGTATTGGCTTTTAGTCACTCTTGACGTTTCACCTGGAGAAGGGGAAACCATCATATCATTGATTAAACTTGGCTATTCATTATTACAGTGAACTCTCAGGAAGTTCAGGCTAAA
The DNA here is from genome assembly GCF_937001465.1 of Orcinus orca. NCBI lineage: Eukaryota > Metazoa > Chordata > Mammalia > Artiodactyla > Delphinidae > Orcinus > Orcinus orca. The sequence goes on along the minus strand of NC_064561.1, from coordinate 94,200,811 downwards.
CGTCAGAAAGAATTACTATTACGATAACTTAAATCTAAGAAGACAAAGCTAGTGCTTCCTCTAGGGAATATATGCATCCCTCCACCTGCTTTCTAAAGTCTGATAAATCTTTCAAACTATGTTTTTTCATCGGTGGGTAGTGTATTGCACATGATTTTGAATCTGGTCAGATTTCCTTAATCAAAAAGTGGGGATATTTGTGTGTTCTGTGAATAAGAGTGAACCCCAAACTCGAAAATCAACTGCAAAGGAAACTAACAGTTTTATGACATAATGGCATTTCTATATTCAGACTTTTTATATATCAGTTTTGTCATTCCTTCTTTACCTAGAAATAATAACTGACATCTGTAACAATTTCCTTGCTTGACTGATACTATCGCCTGAAGCCTTTGAGGGTACTGTTCTTTATTTTATTTTCCCAGTACTATCCCATGGGACTTTCTGTGATGATGGAAGTGTTCTATGACTGTTCTGTGCAGTGTGGTAGCCGCTAGCCACATGTGGCTATTGAGCTAGTATAACTGAGGAAATGAATTTTTAATCATATTTAATTTTAGTTAATTTCAGTGTAAACTTCAATAGCCACCTGTGTGTATTGACTACCATTTTGAACAGCGCAACTCAAGACTAAATATTAATTCACAGGAGTTAAAATAGGTTTCAACATAGACAATATTGAGAAAGTTGGTAATGGGAAATTCTGGCTTTCCAAAGAGCTTATATCTCAAATATTCCTTTAGGAGTGAAATTTCAAAAGGAAAATCTTTATAATATAAATTTGATGACAAAGTGTGTCTTCTTTCAATCTTGACTTTTGTCTTTCCTATTCTTCTGTATTTTTTCAAGTTGGTAACCTCAACCAAAAGCATTTTTTTCAGATATAAAAATTAGGCCAACAGCTTTATAATTTCTAGTACTATGTTTTATGAGAAAGAGAAAGAAGAAACAAGGAAACAGAAAGAATTAGCCAGCCTCAGATATTCTTCCTTGGGCTAGCGTGCTTAGTGCTTTAAGAGGGAAGGTCCAAGACCATTTCTGTTAATTCCTTAGGATGCATGTCGTATGGTATTTGGTTTGTTTAGGTAATGTCACCAATTTTATCTTTCCTTCATGGCTTTTCATGTTCTCTTCCCATGAGTTTGCAGATGACAGCTAACCTTTTTAAAAGTAAATATTGAATTTTTTTAGAGGCTGGGCTGCGTTTACCCACAGCAGTGTCTCTTTGCTTTCCCTTTTTAAAATCAAAACACTCTTTTAAATTGTAGAATGTAATGTTTATGCCCCTAAAAAATGTTGTCTGTTGATTAACTGAAGATTATATTTGCTAATTTGCCTTCTTTGTGTATAAAATTTCAATTAACTGGAGTATTTCTGGGGCTTCTGGCTGACTGAAGGCAAATGAAAAACGTATTCATACATTCATCATTTGTCTACTGATCGCGTGTTTCGTGCCAGGTACTGTTATTGGTATTGGGAATACAAGAGTGAACAGGAGAGACAAAATGCTCCATCCTCATGGAGCTTAAATGCTAGAGGAGGAATCATTTTGTTTCCGCCTCTGTAGATAACTTTTCTAAAACATCTCTTTCTTTTCATCTTACTAGTATATAACTTATCAACATCTAGTGTGTTTCTTTGGTTGGTTGGTTTTAAATTAAGATTTCTGAGTTGCCTCAAAGCTCTCGTTCCTTCAGACTGTTGGTGTAGAAGTTCTACTCTGAATCACTTAGGAAGCCTTCTAACAAATATTGATGCTGCCCCCTCCTCCCCACCCTGATTTAGTTTGTCAGCAATGGAGCCTGAGCATCAATATGTTTTAATCACCCCAGGTGAACATCATATGCTGTCAGAGTTGAGTACCACTAGCCAGAAGGCTTAAATTACTAGCTTGAAGGGTACAGAGCCTCTCATATATACTAGAAGATATTTTAAGACTTTATGATATGGGGACGTCCCTGGCAGTCGGGTGGTTGGGACTTCGCCTTCCAGTGCAGGGGGTGTGGGCTCAGTCCCTGGTCAGGGAGCTGGGATCCCACATGGCTCGAGGCCAAAAAAACAAAACATAACACAGAAGCAATATTGGAACAAATTCAATAAATTTTAAAAATGGTCCACATCAAAAAAATCTTAAAAAAAAACCCTAATGATATCAACTTGTTTTGTTTTCATTTGTGATTATAAATTGGGGTATGCAAAAAGCAAAGAAGAAATGGGGTTGAAGGTCCTCATTAACTTCTCTCCCCACCTCTTTTACCTCAAATCTAACATTTTATTTACCCACTTATTTATTTAACAGCTATTTGTGTGCCAGGTGTTAGGGATTCAAAGATGAACAAAGAATGAACCGTCTCCTCTAAGAATTTACAGTCTAGTACAGAAGTTTGCAACTTCTTTTAAATAAAAGGCCATATAGTAAAGATTTTTGGTTTTATGGGCCATATACTCTGTCACAAGTTTTCAACTCAACTGTTGTAGTGAGAAAGTAACCATAGACAAATGGGTATGCCGGGTTTCAATAAACTTGACTTACAAAAGCAGGCAATGGTCTGGATTTGGTTGTAGGTTTTAGTTACCAGTCTCTGGTCTGGTAGAAGAGAGAAAAAAATAAATCAATAATTACTGTACAGTGGGGTAAGTGATCAAAGCAAGCACAGGTGACTTAGTAACATAGGGAAGGGGCATCAGATTAAACTGGGAGTTACCTGAGATATTTAGGGAAGATTTCTGAAGGAGATGCTATTCAGGTGAATTACAAGCATGGGCTGGCGTTTGGAGAAAGGTAAAGAGAGGATTTTCCAAGCAGAGGGCTAAATATATACAAAGTATGGGCATGTAAAACAACAATGCCTCTTATGGAACCTAAAAGAAATTCAGTGGGCTAGGATGCAGGTTGCCTACTTTAGCAGGAGAGTGAGGCTAGAAAGATAGGACCTTACCTATGAAGTGAGAAACATGGGTATGAAGCTGAAAGTCTTGAGGGACACAAAGAAAGGATTTTAAGCAGGGAAAAATAACATGTCGCCTACCAGTTGGAAAGAGGGAGAGCCAGTAGGAGACCATTATAGTAATTCAAGTGGAAAACAATGAGGGTGATAAGAATGATCAGGATGGGATGGATATGAGAGCCATTTAGAACAACAGACACTATTTTGGGTGACTGATTGCAGGGGGAATAAATGAGAAGGAAGCAACTTAGAAAATTTCTAGACTTCTACTGTGGGTGACCAATGGTGTAATTTATGTAGAGAGGAGGAGTCAACTTGTAAAGGGATACAAAATGATGAATTCATTTTAGGACTTTGAGTTCAAGATAAATGTATGACACTGAAGTGTAGCTATACAGTCAAAATGGATTACTACTTAACTGGAGAGGGAGATTTGGGAGTCAATGTTCCTAGTGATAGATAAAGCCATAAATTTAGATTAGATCAGCTATAGAGAGTCTATAAAGTGAGAAAATAGAAAGGACAAGGCCTTGGGTAACATGGATATTTAAGAACAAGAACTCTGAAGGAGCAGTCATGTAGAGGTGGGAAACTAGAAGACAGGGCTGTTACACAGGCTAATGAAGGAAGGAGATTCAAGGAAAAGGCAGCCATCAGTACTGAGTGCTAAAGAGAAGGAAAGAAATGTGTCTCTGGGAATGTGTGGTATAAATGCCTTCACAGAAAAGAAAGTGAGACCATAGAGATGGGGAATTTGATTCTGCTCTCCAGAAAAGTATGTAAAACAAGTGGGGGTAGCTGAAACACTGCTGGTGGGGCTCAAAATTGGTGGATGTTTCTCAAGGGATGTTTGAAAAACTGTATTGAGAGATTAGACTGTTTAACAGTGAGCAATTCTACTTTTAGAAAATCATGCCAGGAGAATAATCAGGTGCTCTATAGCCTGTAAGGATGAACAGTGTCATTTTGGATCATCTAATTTGATCAACTCCACGAGACATGTCCTACAAGTGCTTACTGATATGAATGACATTGCTCATTTTAAATGTTTTATCCTTCAACCATGGCCTCAGACCAAATTTGTTTTAAGTTGCCTTTCATACATTAGATTTTTTTTATTAAGACAGATTTTAAATATTGAAAACTACAAAGTGTATAGTAAACACACATGTATCCATACCCAGATTGAAAAGATGTAGACATTGTGTCATATTTGCCTATGATTTTTTAATATAACATTGTAAATGCATGTTAAAACCCCTTTATCCCCTCCCCAATTCTATTCCCCTCTCTCCCTCACCACTTTATGGTTGATGTTTTTGCTTCCTGACTTTGTTTTTATTATTCATATATAATTTATAGTGGTTTTTGTTATATTTTTAAACTTTAGATAAATACTGTCCTGTCGTTCATGTTATTCTTGAGGTTTTTACTCACTGCTGTTTTTGAGATTTATTAATTATGATATATTACAAATGTATTTCTTCTGAAAACTCTGATCATATTTCATTAGCTGACGATTCCTCAATTTATGTATCCACTAGCTCAGGCCCCGGCACACAGTAAGCATCTGGTGCATGTTCACTGTTCTTATTAGCATGATTATTAATACTAACCTTTTTCCAAATCTTTGCTCTTACAGATATTGTGCATGTCTCCTTCCATCCTAGCATAAGTTTCTTTAACATATATAACTAAAAGTGATATTTCTGGTTGAAGGGTGTGCATTTTTTTTTAGATGTTGCCAAAATTCATTCTAAAGAAGTGGTACCAGTTTTTGTTTTCCACCAACACCGCATGAAAGTTTCTGCTCCTTTGTCAACATTTGGTATTGTCAGACTAACATTTTTGCCAGTCCTATACCTATTAAAATTGTATCCCATTGTTTGCTTGAATTTGCATTTTCCTTACGTTTATCGAGGTTGAGAATATTTCCACATCTTTGCCATTTTTTGTTAATTTTCTGTTCTTATCATTTACCCATTTTTCAACTGGGTTGTTATCTTTTTCTTATTACATTGTAGGAATTTGTTGTATATTTAAATACTAATCTTTTGTCTGTTATAGCTCAGATTAAATTAATGACTTATTTGATTTTTTAAACCTGAAAACATTACTTTTATCAAAATAATTCATGCACATGGTAAAATAAAATAAAATAAAATAAAATGGTACAGAAGGGCACATGACAAAACACAAGTCTCTTGCCCCATCCACCTCTCAATGCCCAAGCTCACTCCCCAGGTACAGTTTTTTACCACTTGTGCTTTTAGTTCTCTTGATGATTTTTTTCCATTTTTTCCATAATGTGCTTATACCACTGTGTAAGTATCCTGATTTATCACCTTTGAACATCTATTTGTTCCATGCTCTGAAAGGTAAGGTAGCCCCACTGGCCAGCTTCTCCCATCTCTTTACTATCTTTCTGAATTTTGTTGAAGTCCTTCAGATCGATCAACTACTCTCCTTTTAACGATAAGTTTATTTGCTTATTTAGTTGTTTGTTTTGGTCTTCACTTTAGACCTGATAAACTCAGAAGCAATTGTGAAAGGCAAATGCATTTGCTCCCTCCAACAATTATACTCAGAAATTACCAGTTGTAGCCCAGAAGCCTGTTTTTTAATGACTTATTTATGATTTTTCACACTTTGAATATTTATGGAACTGAAATTAGAGTCCCCTAAATTACATTTTTGTGTGACTCAAATTGAACAGTTAGAGAGGCAAAATGAACTTATAGACTTGTTTTGAGTTCTTTCATAAGCAGCTATTTCTAGCATACCTATTAGTTCCAAAGGTGTCTGTTCGTTGAGAGCTGTGAACAGAAGCATCTAACCCTTCCTCAGAGTAACAACTGCTTTCACATAGCCCTCATTCCGACTGGGTTTGGGGTTTAGTATCATTGTGGGGAAGAATAGTGTTTTTCTCTGCATCTGAGCTTGAGAGACCTAAGCCCATCTTTCCCATTATCTATTCATGATGTTAGGCTGTGAATTTCCCTGAATGATGAATAGCTTCATTGAATTTTCACTTCCTACTCAATTTCTTTACAAGTTAAAAGAAAAAGAATAGCCAAGAGACCAAAAGGCTTCTACATACAGAAAGTAATAGCTATGCTTTGTAAAACCATGCAGTTTTGAGCTAGAAGCATTGATCTTCAGTGCTGCCTGGTGATTGGTGTTCTCTGCAGAGCCAAATATTACCTCATTTGACCAGTTCCTCTGCTAAACCAGAATCTATTCCTCATGGTTATATCCTCTGAAGATAAGACATGCATATATGAATATGAATAAATATGAAACACCTTCTAGAGCAGTTGTAGCAATGATGAAAGGAAAATTTTATTTGGAGGAAATTTATTTATTTAGAGGAAACTTAGAGAAAAAAATATTTACCATAATTTTGTGAAATTAGTTAAAGTGTTCACTGTGGTTATTGCTGGGTAGAAAGGTAGCATGTAATTTATATTTTCTTCTTACTTGTCTACATTTTCTAAGATGAATGGGTGTATTTTCTGAAATAATGTACAAAAGTTTGTTGGTTTTTATTTTAAAGGCGGGTGCTTTATATGATGATGTTACTACTACTGAAATAGTTCTCCACTGGACTATATTAGTTTTGGACAAATGCTGCTCATTATGTCTTCCTCTGAGAAACGTTCCTGGCCTAGTGCGGAGAAACTGTTATGTTGCTCTGTCACTAAGGCTACAAGGTTGTTGTTTGTTTTTACGGTGCCCATTGGTCATTCATACTCACTGAGCATCCCATGTGCTGTTGCCTTCTGTGGGAAGATACAAAGACAGGTATTGTGGGAAGATATCAGATGAAGTGGGGAACCCCTTCAAAAGAATGATCATGTTTAACTTCTGAGAGTTTACAAATCCATCTATCAAAACAAATGTGATGGAGTTCTGTTGTGTACAGGGTGGTGTACGGTGCAGCTGGGTGCTGCACGGATCTTACGTGCAGCTGGGTGTACGTGCAGATGGGTGTACATGCAGCTGGGTGCTGCACGGATCTTAAGGGAGATTGATGCATGGCCACTGGCTTCCAGGAGCCTGTGGTCAGGTTGGGAAGATAAGACTTGAGTGTGTGAAAATAATTTTTTTTTTTGCGGTACGCGGGCCTCTCACTGTTGTGGCCTCTCCCGTTGCAGAGCACAGGCTCCGGATGCGCAGGCTCAGCAGCCATGGCTCACGGGCCTAGCCACTCCGCGGCATGTGGGATCCTCCCAGACCGGGCCATGAACCCGTGTCGCCTGCATTGGCAGGCGGACTCTCAAGCACTGCGCCACCAGGGAAGCCCGGAAAATAATTTTTTAAAAAAGAGAAAGAGAAATGAAAGTTTAGTACAACAACCTAAAAGTTGTCCCATGGCTGTATATAGTCACTGAATGAATGGTACAGGTGCTAAATGCTGGAAGAAGGAAGAGACCACTTGTGGCCTTGAGTGGGCAACAAGGCCAGCATGAAGCTGGAAGGATTTGAGCTGAAAGTGGAAACTACAAGGCGTCATAAGGCATGTGTTCATGAATCCTAGAACGTTAGTTATTTCTGCCACATTCCACTGGTCAAAGCAAGTCACAAGGCCAGCCCAGATTCAAGGTCAGGGAAATAGCCTCCATCTGTTGATGGGAGGAAAGGCAAAGACATAATGCAAAGGGGCGTAGTCACAGGAGCGTGTAATTCATTGCGAGCTGTTTGAAACAGCCCTAGCACAATGGCTGATAGTGAAACTGTGATCAAGTTCTCTGGGCTTGCTCTTATATGTAAAGGAGAGCTTTGGGATTTTGTTTTTTTTTTGGCTGTGTCACTCGGCTTACTTGCGGGATGTTAGTTCCCGTAGTAAAAGCGCAGAGTCCTAACCACTGGACCGCCAGGGAACTCCCTGGAGTTTTTTTTTCTCTCTCTTGTAACTGTTTTCTCATGTTGATATCAAAATGTAATATTATTCTCATCCGTATTTAACATAGTCGGGGAGCACATATATAGATATATGTAGTCTTTCTGGTTTAAGATAAAAGTGCTGTTCTTTAATGACTGTTGATCATCAAGCTGTTCCTATGATTGCTGTCCTTATTTGTGTTCAGAGGCCAAAGTTTAAGGATCATTGACATCCAAGGCGGTGTTTGGTAGAATGGAAAGGGCAAGAGCTTTGGAATCAGACTGATTTGGTTTAGATTCCTGGCTCTGCCACATATTAGCTCTGGGACTCTTTCAGCCTTCACATCTTCATCTATAAAATGGGGATAGTAGCATTTCGCCATGCAGGTTTGTTAGTTGTTCTTGCTAGTTCTGTGTTTCTATACTGAGAAACTTTAGCTTTCATTTAGTTTTTAGAAACTAGCACTGCTGTTTAAAGATTACTGTCTGACTTAATTTAGTAGGATGTACTGTATTTTGTTTTTGACCTTTTATGAGAGTCTCTCAGTGACCCACACCTTTTTTTTTTTTTTGCGATACGTGGGCCTCTCACTGCTGTGGCCTCTCCCGTTGCAGAGCACAGTCTCCGGACACACAGGCTCAGCGACCATGGCTCACGGGCCCAGCCGCTCCGTGGCATGTGGGATCTTCCTGGACCGGGGCACGAACCCGTGTCCCCTGCATCGGCAGGCGGGCTCTCAACCACTGCACCACCAGGGAAGCCCAGTGACCTACACTTTTTAAATAAAGATGCAAAATTATGCATTCTCCTCTGAGTTGACATTTGACATTTCTAGAACACAAATCCTTTTTTGAGCTGCTTTTTGTGGAATGGGGCTTCTCAAGCTTGGACAGGCTTGGGTTTCTCACCAGGGCGCCCAAGTGTAAGTGGGCCACAGGCAGGGAGGAAGGCGAGCCTCTACAGATAGATTGCTCCACTTAGTGAAGGAGTCAGTTCAGTTCAATAAGCACTATTTTCTCCTGAGCAGTTTGTGCTTAATTACTAAAGACTTAATCGTGAAACTGGGACATTGTTAAAGATTTATGATCAATAATTATAAAATAATCATAATAATGGCTACTATTTATTGAGTACTTAATATGTGCCAGGAACTGTGTTAAGTGCTTTACATGCATCATCTCATTTATCCTCAAAACAACCCTAAGAGATAGGTGCTATTATTATCCTCATTTTTTTTTTTTTTTTCCGGTACGCGGGCCTGTCACTATTGTGGCCTCTCCCGTTGCGGAGCACAGGCTCCGGACGCGCAGGCTCAGCCGCCATGGCTCACGGGCCCAGCCGCTCCGCGGCATGTGGGATCTTCCCGGACCGGGGCACGAACCCATGTCCCTTGCATCGGCAGGCGGACTCTCAACCGCTGCGCCACCAGGGAAGGCCTATTATGCTCATTTTTAAAACCTATAAAATGACATAGCAATTTATGAAAGTAGTATAGTACATTCTAGAAAGTTACAAATACAATAGGCAAAAATAAGAAAATGAAAACACCATATTCCTACTATTCAGAAAATATTAGTGTTAACATCTTATTATGTGAACTTCTGAAATTTAGAAAACTTACTTATCTCCCACCAAGCCTAATTTTTAAGATTATTGTCTAAAAACATGATAAAGAAATTCTTTTTTTAGATGTAGAACCTGAACATTGGCCCTTTCTTTTTGTTTGCATTCCTGTTTTACTGTTATGTAAGCAGTACATAAACAGTACTGCATTCCTGTTCTACAGGAATCATAATCATTCCTGTCTGGGATGAATCCAGCTGAATATCAGACAGGTTGTATTCAGCAAAGGGCAAAAAAATAAACATATGACTAGATCAAAAAATTATTCCAATGTATCAGTTAGCTATTGCTGGGGAACAATCACAAAATCTCATTGGCATAAACAATAAGAATTTATTCTTGATTACATACCTTTGGGTCAGCTGCAGTGATTCTTATGCTACACGTCTGCAGATCAGCTGAAGTGGCTCATTTGGGGGTCCAGGCTAGAGGGTTAATAGCTATCATGGTTTGTTCTTCTCATAATAATGGCAGAAGCAAAAGGGGACAAGCCCAGTAGGGGATTAACTAGATAAACACATACATCCCAGAGGCTAAGTCAGATGTCAAGCCTGAAGTTAAAATGATGGGAAAGATCATACCTACCATGAGTGTCCCTGGCCCCAAGGCCAAGGCAAGGGTATAGACGTATAACTGTTCTACAGAGAAATGAAAAATTAGGACTTATTTAATCTACCATACTTCCTTCCATATGTGTATATTTATTTATCTACCCATCCATCTATCTTACAAATAAAAGCATAAATATATACACATAAGCATTATATACTATACATATATACACAGACATACAAACAAGATAAACTAAAACTTGTAGCTGTGTGTCAAAATTCTTTATGAAACACGAAAATGGATGGCATATGGAAGCAAGGTGATCAACTAAAGAAGCTAATATAATGGACCTGGTATAAACTGAGAAGGTTTTGGAGAGTGTTATGTGTATTGAAAAACATAATAAAGAGTAAATATAGAAGCATTTCACGGACAGGACCAACAGAAATTTGATGAGAGATTGGATACTAGGGACGAGGATGGGGGGAATTAGGGTTAAAATGGAGTGAATGAGAAGCTATTAAAAATATCTACAATTCTGTGAGCCTAGGGAACTTGGGGAATCATACTAGCATGGACCAGAAGGAATTTGTGAAGGGTGACTGGAGAAGGGTTGATCTTTTCATGGTTAGGTTTCAGGTATCAGCAAACATCAAATTGGTCATGGTCTCCAGATGACTGGGTTTGGTGGTGTGTTGAGACAGGAGCACTAATTAGCTGTTCTTGTGACCATGGCCCAGTTCCTAATATCTCTTCCAGCTCTTAAATTCATAATCCTTTCACCTTTATTGAGACTTAGAGTTGGATCAATCTGAACAAAGTATTTTCCCAAAGAGTTTAGAAAGAGAGAAAAGAACAAGATTTATCTGTGCAGGGTCAGATGATGTCCTCCAGATAAATGTTCTTGGCCGGCATAGTGTTGTTGTTCTTCTTTCTTTTTTATTCTTTTTCTTTCTCTTTCTTTAACTTGAGAACCTGTAGGCTGAATATACTTTTCTGGTCCAGCCACAGACTCCAGAAACCCCTCTTATCTTAACTCCACCCACTTCACACGTTTACATTAACTCCTAGACCTGGAAGACTTTTGGGATTTTGATCCCTGCCCTAAGACTTAGGGTTTACTAATTGCTGATGAGAAGGTGGAAAATACTCAAAGAAAATCAGGAAAAACCAGAGGTAGGCGAGCACTGAGTCATGAAAGTTGAAATTAAATAACATTTTAAAGAAGTACTAAAATTAGCTGATTGGTCCAGAAAGCTGAAAAGTCAAGCTTGTTAAAATCTTTGTTGTTCCTTTACAATTTGACGAGATTTTCAACTCTGCCAAGAGTGGAAACAATATCTTTTCTATGTTCTGAAACTTTATCTTACAGTTAGGTAACAATGCTACCCTCTACAGGTGCTTTGTCAATTTCAAAAGAAAGAAAAGGAGGAAAGGGCATGGACACGGAAGAAAAAAGAGAACAAAGGATTTAAAGTTGCCTCACTGTTCCAAATAGTAATAGAGTTCTTGTCTAGAATAACCCAGGTGGAACAGATCTTTTTGCACACTTAGCACTTTTCCAGAAGCAATGAGAAATGTGGAAATAGGTTTCCTACGTGTGGGTGTATTCAAGAAATACTCTTTTTTTTTCATTAACTATTTTCTCTAGCTTAAATGTCTCTCCTAACAAGCCGTTTTTCTGTTCAATCCCTTCTGTAGAAATGACTTGTTGATGGTCTGTCGCCAGTTGAACATGGAAGAGTCTGTGGCTGAGATCATGAACCAACTGGGCGCTGATGAAAATGGGAAGATTTCCTTTCAGGATTTTACAAGGTGCCGCATGCAGCTCGTCAGAGAAATTAGGAAGGAGGAAGTAGGCCTTTCTGAGAAGTCAGACAATTCCTGTAAAAAGAAGAAGCTGAGGGACAGAATTGCTTCCTGGCCCACGAGCAGTGACAACAGTTTGGGTAGGTACAACCCCGTGACAGTTCATAATGCACCCCTGTCCCCACTTCGTGACCTTCGTGAGACTGGCCTGCCCAGCCTGATGCCTTCTTGTCCCCAGGCTGTCCTCTGGACCACACTTGCTCTGGGTGAGCGCTTGCTAATCCCCCAGTTCTGTCCTGTGGCTTCCCAGTTCCTGGTTTACTGCTTTCTTTATTTTAGTTCTTCCATTTCCCAAGTGTAATAATGCACTCAAATAGCTACTGGGGAGGAAGGGCAAACTGGATGGGAAAGGTGGTAATTGAATCAGCAGGTCTCAGAAACTCTTTAGGGACTTCTTCAAAGCTTGGTTCAGATCTGCACAGTGAGGTTTTTAACCATTTCTTTTTTATTTAATGTGTAAAAATGTTTCTACAAACTGTTTTCCTGTTCCTAAGTATTATTGTTTCCTACTAATGCAAGATAAGCAACTAGAAAGAAAATTCTGAAAAATGTTGATAATTACTGAAGCTGAGTGATGGGAACATGGGGTTTATTGTACATGTTTTTGAGAACTCAAATATACATATTTTTAGTATGTTTATAAAAAGTTGAAAAGAAAAAATGCATCTTAAAGGGATAGCCTGAACCAAGGGATACAGGAAGTATCTGAATTTTCTGCCTATACTTTAGGGAACTTTTTTTCCTTGGAAATGTCTCCTGGATCTCCCTCTCTGTTTCTTTCTCCGCTCGGTAGATCTAGTGGCAAGAAGTGAAGCTCCATGTTAATTGTCCATCATTTGTTAAATACATACTAATTAGCTTGGATGATTCTGTACTGTCCCACAGAACACACACACACACACACACAGAGACATGCACACCCTGAATGGTGTTCTGGGCAGTGGAATAATTGGGAGCATTATTATTGAGTAATTGAAATAATAAAAATGCCCTCCTATCCCCTATGCCTTGCTATCTTAATGCATTCCATTTTAGCTGCAAATTAGGTATCTGGTAATTCATATGCTCTTAGTGTAATATGTAGAAATATTTAATTTTTGAGCTAACATTTTTCTGAGTATTAGTGTATGTTCATTACAGAAAAATAAGGAAAAAAAGGCAAGCAGAAGAAAACAAAAACCATCCGTAATATCTTACTACCCAGAAATAACAACTACTGTTTACATTTCTCCCTCTCTTTCTCATGTGGTGTGTGTATGTGTGATTTAATTGTTTCTTACATATTTTTTCACATACTTTCCATATAATTTTGTATCCTGCAGTTTTTCCTCTGCATTTTCCTCATGCTTTTAAATAGCATTAGAAAACATGATTTGTAATGGTTGCATCATGTAAAATGGACACTAAGAATTGGTTTATTAAATGAAAGGATGAGTAGAATTCTTTTTGCTAAGCTGTATTTTCTAATTTTTCTGCCAAGAACTTGGACTTCTTCTATAAGTACATAAGCACACACACATACATATATTTGAAGGGTTAAGTAAACTGTGGTATGTTTCAACAATTGAATACCATATAGCCATTAAAGTAATATATAAATGTGTATCAAATGTGTTTACAGAAGGAATACTTGTATGAAAAAAAATTATACTAACTGTTGAAAATTGTATTTTAATGTGTGGTGTTTATAAAATATCTTGAAAGGAATGGTTTTGATGGAACTGCTGCCCACATCTAATTGGTTTGACCGTCTCATAAGATTGCCCCAACTAAAGAAAGAGTTGAAAAACAACTCCTTTTTATCCTTTTCTATAACCACATACTCTTAGAGAAAGAAGAGGTGAGAGGAGGTGAATCGTAAAACGTATCATGAACTGAGGAAATGCCAGCACACATAAGACCATTTACCAATTTATCCTGGTAGTTAAAGCTTCAGAGGCAGCTTATGTGAGTGGGAATCCTGGTTCTGTCACTTACTGCCTACACAGCACTAGAGAAGTTACTTAATCTCTCTGTGTCTCAGTTTCCTCATTAAGTATTACGTGAGAACAATTATTGTTATTTGGAGGAATAAAGAAGCTAATATAGGGATTCCCTGGTGACGCAGTGGTTAAGAATCCGCCTGCCAATGCAGGGGACGTGGGTTCGTGCCCCGGTCCAGGAAAATCCCACATGCCGCGGATAGGCTAGGCCCATGAGCCATGGCCGCTGAGCCTGTGCGTCCGGAGCCTGTGCTCCGCAACAGGAGAGGCCACAACAGTGAGAGGCCCGCGTACCGCAAAAAAAAAAAAAAAAAAAAAAAAAAAGAGTAGTAATACCTGCATTATAGGGTATTTGGAAGGACTTAGTGGGATATCACTTGTAAAGTTCTTACACAGTGCCTGTTCACATTAGGTTTTCAATACACAATAACATTACGTTAATTATCATTATCATCTCTAATCCTTGCGACTACATTCCAGGTTTAGAATAGAACCCTCCTTGTGTAGAGGAGGACACTGAGGCTCAGAGAAATTCATTGATTTGCTCTAAGCCACACAGCTACTAAGGAGTTGAGAACACTAAGACATCACCTATTGAAAGAGATAATTCTTTGACTCCCCTGCAACTTTTGCTTAGAAACTTCATCTTCATGACCAAGATGCAAACTAAAAAGAGCACTGCCATCCAGAGACCACTTCCAGCAATTGCAGACACATGGTGCCCAGGGTCTTGAGGAGGGATCTGAGGACAAGGCCTGTTAGAGAAGCCCATCTCTTTGGCAGCAAAGTGACAGCATGCATTATGCCAAAATAGTTATAAGGTTGTGTGTATGCTACCTAATTTCCCATTGGAAAATAAATAATCTAGATTCGTTATAATTATTTGTAATTTTCATTTAAAAATTTTGTGGTTAAAAGCTTTTCATTTTGGGGGGAAAGGATAAATTGGGAGATTGGGATTGACATATACACACTACTATATATAAAATAGATAACTACAACAAGAACAGCCTCTTAGTTCCCATAATATGACTAGGTGAAGGAAAATGCAATAAAATATGATTTAAAGGGAAAAAAATAATAAAACAGATAACTAATAAAGACCTACTGTATAGCACAGGGAACTCTACTCAAAACTTTGTAATGGCCCATATAGAAAAAGAATCTAAGAAAAGAGTGGATATATGTATATGTATATCTGATGCACTTTGCTGTACACTGAAACTAACACAACATTGTAAATCAACTATACTCCAATAAAAATTAAAAAAATTTTTTTTTATTTAAAAATTTTTAAAATTTAAATCACATATAAAAAATTGTGATTTAAATTTTTTTTCAATTTTCTTTGTGATGAGGGAAGACTCTGGAATTTTAAAAAATTCCTAGCATTAGGTATTTATGTATGTTAGCAATTCCAACAGAACCTTTATTCAAACGTGCCCTTTTAAATAAACAGTTTTTTACTTCAACTAAGCTGTGAACTTTAGACATGATTTCTACATATTCCTGTCAAATGTGTGAATTATGTGAAAGAGGTACTGCTTCAGGGTGATGACCACTAAAAAATAAATGGCTGAATTGTCTGCGGAGAGCTGATATGAGCCTGCAAGCTTGCCTAATGAGGTCTGTGCTTTTCATATCTTTGGGAGCACTTTTTTTCTTCCTTTGGTCAGGTCTCAGAGAGTCCAGGAACTTATTTGAATCAAATCCCCATGGTTTTAAAACATTGCTTAAGACAGCAGACATTAAAATCTGCTAATTAATGCAACTAAATTTAACTTATGCTAAGATTAGAAAACTGGGCACAGTTTCCAATAACCTGTATCTTCAAAGATGCTTTATTGGCCTTTCCTTGGTATATATTCCCACCTGATGTGTCAGCTTCATTAATTACTGCTCTGATAGTGCCCCTGTGGTCCAAAAGGAGCATATAAAGTACTTAAGTTTCTTGGAGAAACTAATAGGAAGAATTTTCCTTAATGGAACTCAAAGTAAAAAGTTAGATCAAAGAATACATAGTTAGACAGGAAGGACTCCAAACCCCACAAGTCTGAGGAAGGAAATGTAAGGAGATATCCTGATTCCTTGGCACATTTAAAGAGACAAGCAGCCCCCTGAATTTTGGTTTAGTATCTTGCTTTTAAAAAATTAAAACTAGGGCTTCCCTGGCGGCGCAGTGGTTGAGAGTCCTCCTGCTGATGCAGGGGACACAGGTTCGTGCCCCAGTCCGGGAAGATCCCAAATGCCGTGGAGCGGCTGGACCCGTGAGCCATGGCCTCTGAGCCTGCGCATCCGGAGCCTGTGCTCTGCAACGGGAGAGGCCACAACAGTGAGAGGCCCGCGTACCGCAAAAAAAAAAAAAAAAAAAAAAAAATTAAAACTAAAATTAGTTAATATATGCGAAACCTCTAGTCCTGAAACATCCCAATTTTTTCAGAATGAATGGTACTCTTAAATATTGTTGGGGTTTTGTCTATGTGTATAAATATTTTTCTAAACTCTTAAAACAGGTTAAATTAAGTGAGACAGAGGGCATTTTCCAATTCAGCTGCATTGACACTAGTATGTAGAGTTATGGCTGGTAAATTTAGAGAATCAAATGTGGTTTAAGCTCTCTATGGACTCTGGATGAGAAATTAATAATTAACACAGAGTCTTTTAAATAAAATCACTCATTGAGAGTGTTTCATTGTTAAAAATACTGCTCAGTTAGCATAAAACCAGACTAAAGTCACAGCAGTTTTTAGCCCAGTTGAAGTTTTCAAGGAGTTTGGTTTTTTGTTGGTGATACTGGTAGTTTTTTTACATACTCTAAGCCCTATGTCATAGGGTTTAACAATATGTTTATTTAATTTATCCTACCCCTAGAGGCCTCTACATTCTTTAAATAATAGGTACCATGTTAACGTTCTTCTGTTGCATACTGAGAATACTGTCAACGACTGTCTGTAGATTGACTGTTTTTAGAGTTAATTTGGGTAGATTTAGTTCTTGATTAACTTAGTCCACTTGTATCCCTTTTTATTAATCATTGTCCTTCCTGGCCTTGAGCAGTTCCTAATACCCACTGATTCACCTGTTCATACGTCTCAGATTAGACCTGCCATGGTCCAGATCTGGGTCTTCCTCCCCATCCTCTGAATTACTGCGGTTTCCTTCTAACAGTTCTTTTTGTCTAATTCCAGTTGATGCTGCTATGACTTCCAAATATTTTAAATACGTACTTATGGTAAAAATGCACTGATTCTCTCTTGCCTACTTAAGAGACTCTCTGAACTCTTTTGGATGTCAAGACTCCTTACCATCCAGTGGGCTCATCCTACCTTACTCCATCTTGTTCCCCATTACTTCTTCACATGGACGCTTAGCTTCAATAATGCTGGCCTTCTAATTGATACATTCTCCTCAAGCCTACGTTTTGAGTTTTGTTCCTTCTGTACTATATTAGTTAGAGCTTTTTGGTGACAAGCCACAAACCCTCAACACTAATATTTTGAAGGAAAAGGGGAAGGGGAGAAGGAGAGGGAGGGAGGGGAGAGGGAGAGAGAAAATGTGAATATATTGGAGGATCTAGGCAGTTAGATCTAGCATGAATAGCTCCAGAGATTCAATGCCATCAGTCTTCTTCTTTCCCTGTTTCAACCCTTTCCTTCAGAAATAGCTTTATTCTCAGGCTCCTGTGGCCTACAGCAGCCCCAGGATTACTCCCGTTCTGTTGAGTAACTACAAGAGAAAAGAGTGATCTTTCTCTTCACAGCAGCTCCACAAAATTCCTGGAAATTGGTCTCATTAGGTCTTCTTGGGTCATATACCTATCCTTGAACAAGTCCCTGTGGCCAGAAGAATGCAGTGGTCTGATTGGCCAGGCCTGGACCCCACACTCAACCTATAAGATTGGAGTGGAGTTGTTTCTATCCACATCATATGGACTGAGAGTTGAGGAAAGGAGGGAGGGAATCAAGGTACTGTCACCACAAGAAGAGTAAATGGATGCAGGGCAGGTAAAAAGAGCAGATGGCCACCACATGGTCCTATGTGTAAATCTTGCCTCCTATCTTTTCATTCAATATATACTCTTGCAATCCTCAAAAGGCTTTAATAATGCTACATTAAACTGACATGTACACATATATTTTGCAACTAGGAGATTCACGTGTGTCTTGTCATAAAGCCAAATTGTAAAAATTTTAATGCATTCTGTTTTTAAATGTGCTTCTATTATATCCTATGCCTATCCGTCACTGTAATTATGAACCATCCTGTGTTATAATTGTACATTTATATTTCTTTCTTCTCAACTAGATTATGTATCCTGGGTGAATAACAGAGAGCCTCACACATGCCAAGCACTGGATGAACGTTTGATCAATAAATTAACATATCAATGAGCAAAACTGTTTGATACTCATAGTACCTAGTCTTAGGTTTAGTAACTATTTGCTGATTTATTGTCAGTCTTCAAAGCATGGGCCTCTTTCTTTGAGGTAGAACTATTCCTTTCAAATAAGACATGTGTTTGGACCTAGGCATTTTTTTAAAAGAAAATTAGTCCAAGTAATGTGTTACAGATCAATCTTTTCAAGATTAATTTTTTCCTTTAAATCTATTCTTATCTTGAGGTTATAGTCTCAAGCTGGATATAATAAAAGTACCAGAACATTGAGTTCATTTCAGCTAGTGTCTAGTATGCCTTCACTGTGACACTTGCTGCTAAAGTGACAAAAGAAGGAGAAGGTTTGCTGTCCTTGATTGAAAAATATGGCCACAATATTTTTCAGCTCTTTTCCCACACCCCTTGAATCTAGGGTGGCTTTGTGGGTTATTTCGACCAACAGAATGTGGCAAGAGTGAAATTGTGCGAGTTCTGGAGCCTAGGCTTCAAAATGCCTTGCAGCTTCCTGCTTCACCTCTTGGAACATTCCTGCAACCATGCAGGGAAGTCTGGGCTAGACTAACAAATGGTGAGAGACCGCACAGAGAGGCCCAGCCAATAACCAGCATCGAGGCCCCAGACACATGAATGTGCACATCATAGTTTCTCCAACCCCAGTTGAGCTATCAGATGACTGCAAGTCACGTTAATGATCCTAGGTGAGATAAGATGGAGAACTGCCCAGGTGAGCCCAGCCCAAATTGTTGACCCCAGAATCACAAGAAACAGTAAGTTGCAGCTGTTTCAAGCTACTAAGTTTTGTGATTGCTTGTTACATAGCAGTAGATAAGTGATATATATATATAGGGAATTACCCTTAAGAAGTTTATGAAAGTATTATGAATATGAGGCAATACAAAAGACCCCAAGCCATCTATAAATTAATTGCAACCCCTATCAAAATCCCAGTGGCATTTTGCACAGAAATAAAAAAAAAACGAGCCTAAAATTTGTATGGAACCACAAAAGAGCCCAAACAGCCAAAGCAATCCTGAGAGAGAAGTACAAAGCTGGAGGTATTGTACTTTCTGATTTTAAGCTATATTATAAAGGCATAGTAATCTAAACAATATGGTAGTGGTATTAAAAACAGACACATAGACTAATGGAACAGAATCAAGAGCTGAGAAATAAACCCACGCATATACAGTTAACTAATACTTGGCAAGAGAGCCAAGAATACTCAATGAGGAAATGATAGTCTCATTGATAAGTGGTGTTGGGAAAACTGGATATTCACATGCAAAAAAATGAAATTGGACCCCTATCTTATACCACTCATAAAATTAACTTGAAATGGGTTAAAAACTTAAATGTAAGATTTGAAACTGTAAAACTAAAACTACTAGCAGAAAACATAAAAGTTCCTTGATACTGTCTTGACAATGATTTTTTTTAATATGACAACTAAAAGCACACACAACAAAAGCAAAAAATAAACAAGTGGGACTGCATCAAACTTAAAAGTTTCTGTACAACAAAGAGACAATCAGCAGAATGAAAAGGCACCCTACAGAATGCAGAATATATTTGCAAACCATCTATCTGACAAGCAGTTAATATCCAAAATATGTAAGTAACTCATACAACTCTATAGCAAAAAAAGAACAAACTATCTGATTAAAAATAGAGGACTTGAACAGACATTTTTCCAAAGAAGACATACAGATGACCAATAGACACATGAAAAAATGTTCAACATCACTCATCATCAGAAATATGCAAATTGAAGCCACGAGATATCACTTTACACCTGTTAGAATGACTATCATCAAAGACAAGAGATAGGTTGTTGGTGAGGGTGTGGAGAAGAGGGAACCTTGTGCACCGTTGGTGGGAATGTAATTAGTACAGCCACTGTCAAAAATACTATGGGGCTTCCCTGGTGGTGCAGTGGTTGAGAGTCCACCTGCCGATGCAGGGGACACGGGTTTGTGCCCCCGTCGGGGAAGATCCCACATGCCGCGGAGCGGCTGGGCCCATGAGCCATGGCCGCTGAGCCTGTGCGTCCGGAGCCTGTGCTCTGCAACGGGAGAGGCCACAACAGTGAGAGGCCCGCGTACCAAAAAAAAAAACAAACTATGAAGTTTCCTCAAAAATTTAAAAATAGAATTAATATATGATCCAGAAATCCCACTTTTGGATATATATCTGAAGAAAATGAAAACACTAATTCAGAAAGATATCTGCACTCCCATGTTCATTGCAGCGTTATTCACAACGGCCAAGATAGGAAAACAACCTAAGTGTCCACTGATAAATGAATGATAAAGAAGATGTGGTATATATGTACAATGGAATAGTATTCAATCATGAGAAAGAAGAAGATCCTGCCATTTGCAACAACATGGAGGGAACTTGAGGGTATTATGCTAAATGAAATTAGACAGAGATACAGGCCTTCCTCAAAAAGCAAGAAAAAATCTCAAATAAACAACCTAACCTACCACCTAAAAGAATTAGAAAAAGAACAAAGTCCACAGTCAGCAGAAGGAAGGCTATAATAAAGATCAGAGAAGAAATAAAACAGAAATCCAAAAAAACAAAAGGAAATATCAGTGAAACCAAGAGCTTTTTTTTTTGAAAAGATAAACAAAATTGATAAACCTTTAACCAGGCTCACCAAGAAGAAAAGACAGAGGACCCAAATAAACAAAAAAGAAATGAAAGAGGAGAAATAACAGATGCCACAGAGATACAAAAAAATCGTAAGAGAATGCTATGAACAGTTACAGACCAACGAATTGGACAACCTAGAAGAAATGAACAAATATCTAGAAACATACAGCCTGCCAAGACTGAGTCAAGAAGAAGCAAAGAATTTGAACAGATCATTAGAAATGAAGTAGAATCTGTAATTTAAAAAAAAGAAAAGAAAAAGGTCCCTGCAAATAAAAGTCCAGGACTGGATGGCTTCACTGTGGAAGACTACCAAACACATAAAGAAGAACTTAAACCTATCCTTCTCAATCCGTCTCAAACTATTCCAAAATTTTGAAGAGGAGATAACACTCCCAAATTTATTCTACAAGACTACCGTTATCCTGATACGAAAACAGACAAAGACACTACAAAAAAAGAAAATCACATGCTAATAACTTTGATGAATATTGATGCAGAAATCCTCAACAAAATATTAGCAAACTGAATCCAACAATACAATGAATGATCATAAACCTTGGTCAAATTGGATTTATTCCCGGGTTGCAAGGATAGTTTAACAGAGGCAAATGAATCAATGTGATACACCACATTAACAAAAGGGAAGATGAAAACCACATGATCATCTTAATAGACGCAGAAAAAGCATTTGACAAAATTCAGCATCCCTTCATGATAAAAACTCTCATCAAAGTGGATATAGAGGGAACATACCTCAACATAATAGGGGGCATTTATAACAAACCTACAGCCAACTAATACTCAGTGGTGAAAAGCTGAAAGCCTTCCCGGTAAATTCAGGAACAAGAGAAGGATGCCCACTATCAATACTTCTATTTAACATAGTATTAGAAGTCCTAGCCACAGAAACCAGACGATATATATATATGTGTGTGTGTGTGTGTATACACACACACACACTCACTCTCTCTCTCTCTCTCTCATCTACCTTGGAGTACTTGGGTGGAAAAGACTGAGAAACACTGTATTAAAGGATCTCTTTAAAAGTATATGAACCTTGGAGCTTCTTTCTCTTCTAGTTTGTTTTCTTGGGCTGTTTAAGGCTTTTGACATTTGAGCTGACAATCACTCTGGTACCAGATAATAACCTACAGAGTCCATCAGGGTCAAGGAATAAAGAGGATCTAAGGCTGCCCAAACACTGTCACGGTCACCAGCAAAGGCACTTTCTGGAGTGGCTATTGCAATGGCTTTGATAGTTTTAACAACAAAAAAAAGGAATAGAGGTTTCAACTCAGCATATACAGGGAAGCAATCCTGCAGGAAAATCTTGATTACCCAGCAGGAGCTTCTATGTGGCAAATCTTGCTTTCAAATTATGAGTGTAATTAAGGATGTAACATCATAATGGCCTTAATATATCTCACAGATTTAGTAACCTGAAGATCAGCAGCGTCCATTAAAACCAAACATTTTCCTTTTCCCTAACCCAGGGAAAGTGTGAAACACTAAAATAGAGAGAAAATCTGTTTGGGTTTAGTCTGAGAAGTCATGTCATTTGCCATGAACAGACTAAGCGACCTTCTGAACAAGGCAGTGGGATAGGATATTGTAAATCATTTCTCCCCCGTCCCCGGCATCACCAAGTTATGTCCTCATTGGTTATTTAAGGTGTTGTGTGTTCTCAGAAGATTGAACACACATATTAAAATGTAAGTATAAAACAGCTAACAAAACCAAAGACAACAAATGTTTTTGACATCATCTGAGACAGTGAGAATGATCAAGCGTCATTTGTATGTTACTTATCTATCAGAATGGAAATGTTTCTGTATTGGGTATATTTGAACTTCCAATTCTGTATGTTTATGTGCATGTAAACTTTAAATATTCTGCACTTAAGATGTCAAATTCTATTTATGGTACACTGGCTTTCATCTCTCCATCCTGAAGTCACTGCAGACAGAACAAAGAAACAAAGTATGATGTATTTTGTTTTTAAACTTCTAAGCAAGCATGTGTAAGATCAGTGGATTCTCAGGTATTTCTTGAGATATTAAATAATTTAGATTTCTCTTGTAGATTAATAGTACCTCACGTAATAAAGTACACTGTTCTGTGGTGGTCTAAATTCTTGTAAAGTGATGTCTCAAGTAGTGCAAACTGGTTCTGTCTTACTTCCTGATTTTTGTCTTTTATCAGCATTTCAAGCTATTTGATGCTGCTCTTTTTGAATATATTATTTTAGCCTCATTCCCAGTGGCATTAATCACTTCATTTTAGTCAGCAAAAGACAAAGAGTTCATGGAAATCCAGGTGTGTTTATCTCAGGTGGTAATCCTCACATGAAGGGTGCCAGTGATTACTTGTGTTGATTGTATCTTTTGAACTACATAGAACCCAATAAAATTGTTCATCTTTTTTCTCTCCAGCATGATTTAAGTGCACCAATTCGTTAAGTGTCACTGTTTTTATGGGATGTTGAAACCATTCCAATTTCAGTGGCAGTGATACAACTTGGCATGATTTTAGATACTTTTCATGGAATAAAAATGATTACTTGGCTGAGATAAAGGCTCAGTCTGCTCGCAGAAAGTATTTAGTTTGGCCAGACTATTTCATTGTCCATTGTTCATTCTAGAGAAACTGTCACTCAACATTATAAGCACAAAAGCACGGGAAGGCTTATTTCGCTTCCTGTTTTATCTCTTGTAAGACTACTGCAAGTTTGTTGGAGAACATAAATGAAAGAGCATTAATAAATGACTGTTTAAATCAGTTAAATCTTTATGGTTGTTTTGGAAGAATTTTGTATGGTTTCCAGTTGATCCATTTAAGTTTGCTATCTACAAGAAGATCTAGTTGAAGGAGAATTTAATCCGATACCTTGTGTATTTATTTAGCTCTCATTTATGAATACATATCAGTCAGTTCTAGATAAATTTTAATGCAAAAAATTACCATGTCAGATTTCTCTCTTGGTATTTATGTTTTCTTTGATTTATCTGATTTAAGATTTAGAGTACTTGATAAGATTTTGCCCTTGAATTATAAGATTACAGCCCAGAGAATCTGTTAAATACCATCTAGTTTCACCATCTGTTTAGTATAGATGAGGAAATGGAGAACTGGAGGATTAAATAATAACTGTTAGGTCACAGAGTTAGTTGGTGGCATGGCTGGGACTAGACTGGAGCTCTCCTGGCTCCTAGTTTGTTCTTCTGCTAATTCACACTGCTGTGTTCTTTCCTCTTTTTCTCTTGCTGTATTAACAAAAACTTAGAATTCCAACCTCTAGGATTGTTTGTTTTTCTATTAGGAATTTCTAGATAGAGATTTAGAACTCTGCACTCCCTGAACTCCTAAAGAGTAAATTTAGTTACCAATCTCACCTACTTCAGTTGCTTTAACGCCACAACCAAGACACTCAAAATGCTTATGTTTTTCTAACACTTTACACTTTGCCCTTTTTTTTTTAGCTTAGGTTATACTATTCTTCAAGGGATTTTTTTCACTTAATCTCATTTGGATAACAGTAACTAGGTCTAGAATCTATGGATGTAAACATTAACCTTTTCACCTTGCCCTTTGTATGTCAACATAGTACTTAAATGTCATCTATCTCCAAACTTGCCACTAGATGGTACTGGTTCTTGGGCAAAAACCCTGATAAAAAAGGACCCCATTGTTAGTGTCCACCTTGCGTATGAAATTGAGACTATAGTTTATGGTATATACTTAGGTCTACAAGGCCACAGCCCTGGGATGGGTGGGGTCTCCCCTGAACAGGAAGGTGATTTCTGATTGTTCCTACCAGTCCATCACCTGGGAAAGACTAGGTCCTCAGATACAGAAGCGTAGCTCAAAAGGAAGGGTTGCAAATGCTTACTGAGGGCAGGTAGACAACATAAATGAGTGAAGTTGACCAGATGGAGGCTCCAGCAAACTGGAGGACACGTGCCCATTTGCAAAGAGGCAGCCAATGCTCAACTACAGCCAAATGTGGGAATGGGAGCCAAATGTTTCCAGACATTGTATGTGTGTGTGTTTGTGTGTGTGTATATATGTGTGTGTGTTCAATACCAGAAAATATTTTTACTTTTTAAAAATCTGATCTCTCCAAATTTTTAATACTGATGACTAAATTTTTAAAAAATGATTTTTGAGTAGAATCAACGAAATATAACTGTGGACCAGATATAGTTCATACCCACCAGTCTGCAGCTTCTATCAGAAGGAAGTCTTAAGTCAACAGAGTAGGAGGTGACTTCTTTTTGAGCCTTCGCCCCTTGCTTTTGTAATAAGAGGAATTTGACTATCTAGTTTTATGCTCTTAAATGCTGGGAATTGGGATAATATCATAACATAGGCTGGACTGGGAATTAGGATGGGATAGGGATAGTACCCACAAAAAGTAAATCTCCACTGATATGCCTGATTATCAAGTTTCATGCCATTTCTATGTTAATTTCTCCTTTTATGTTTATAAAATCTTTTATGAATGCTGCCACTTTGCTTTGTTTGTGGTATTAAGGAAGAACAATTGTCCATTCTTAGGCCACAATGTTGGAGGGGAAACAACTCTGCCTCTTCATGGCCTGGGAGTAGTTGCAGGGATAATTAGAGGGAAATCCTGAAGGGGAAGGGGAATTATGGATGATAACAGTTGAGATTATGAGGTTCTGTTACATCAACTGTTGTGGAGATTTTCCCTCCATTGCCAGGTTTGTTTTTATTAAGCGAGTTGTCTATCTTATACATTTCTGCTGATTTGCTTTGTTGTTGACTAAGCTGTACTCTTAGAGTCTATTCCTTTGGTTTATCCCAAGGAATGCTTTTGTCCTCATTTTTTAAAAGGCAAACACCAGAGAATATGTTTAGCCTTATCAGTCATTCATACTGTGTGTTAGTAAAATGATCAGGTTTTTTTACTTGAGCTGGCTCTCTAATGAGGGGAATCCACAGGAGAGATTCTGAAGAACAAGTGGGAAGGGGGAGAATTAGTGTTATGGAAGAAACCTGAGGAAGGAAGAAAGCGGTAAGGCTGGTGAAAAACATTTTGTCTTTTTCACTTCTGCGTATGCCTGGTCTGATGAAGTCCCAATTCATCCAGTATGGCACAGATCAGTGTTTCCTAAGCTAAGCCTGATAGGCTTCCATAATTTGGGGAATGGGGAACTGAGATCTTAGAGCTGGAACAGGTCATAAGGAGGTCATAAGGCCCAAAGGAGCAATCAACTAAGGAGCACCAAGACATCTGAGGAATTCCTCTAAAATGAAAGATAGAGACCAAAACAAGTAGAAAAACTTAAAGGGAACAGAGACTCTGTAAGGAGAATACTCAAAATAGTCCCTCTTTCACATACTGTGAAATACAGGAAAAAGTATTGTATCCATAAAAAAACAAAAACAAAACAGGATAAAGAGAAACATTAAAAAACCTGCTCTGGAAAAAACATAGCATAAATTATAAGCTCAACAAAAAGAATGAGAAATAAAGATAAGAATATCTTCTAGAAAGAGAAGCAGAGAAACAAAGAAATTTAAGATAGGAAAGAAAAGATAAAAATTAGAGGGCTGGTGCAGGATGTTTACCACCCAAATAATAGGCATTCTCAAAAGAGCAAAGAAAACACAGGGGGAGAAATCGTCAACAAAATGGTCCATGAAATTGTCCTCCAAACTGAAGAATGTGTTTCCTGATAGAAGGGGCTGACCAAGCATCACCTACCACAGAATTTTAAGACACACATCATTGTGAAATTTCATAACACTAGGGACAAAAAAAAAAAAAAAAAGATTCTTCAGACTTTCAGAGGAAAAACAAAAGAGCACAAGTATAAAAGATTTGGAATCAGAATGGCTTCTGACTTCTCAAAAACAATGACAGACATTAAATTAGCATTGTCTTCAAAAGTCTGAAGAATTGTTTCCAACTTAGAATTCTTTACCAACTATTAATGAAGTATAAGGATAAAATATAAATGTTTTCATGCATGCAAAGTCTCAGAAAATTTATTTCCCATGCCTAATTTCTTAGAAATCTACTAGACTTCCCAAAAAAAGGAGTTAACCTAGGAAGAAAAATACATGGAACCATGAAACAAAGAGTGAAAACAAGTTAGAAGTGAAGCATAATGGTCTTTGGAACCAGTCTGGACTACAGCAGGTCAAAAAGCTCCAGATAAGTTTTTCTGACTAAATTTGATGGAATATCTCTGCATCTTAAATTATTAAGAGGAGATTTAGATAATTAGCTAAGAAACTGAGGCTGAATTCATGATACATAGAAAACTAAACAAAGATACAAAGTATTAATTTTAGGGAAAACAAGATTATTCAAGAAAAGAAAAGTAGGCATGGCCCATTTGTGAATATGTAGTTTACATCATCATAATTCACACAAGTCATATTTTAAAGAACAAATATGGATTCCCATATCAAGTAACATGATTAGATATCAGGATATATCTTCCAGCTGAAACAGGTTGTAAAGCTGAAATGACTATAGTTTTAAAGCCCTCCTTTAACACCCTGAATATCTAGTGAAATAGTAAAATTTGTGAATCTAAAAATATGTCAGTGAGGAAGCTTGGAGCATCAAGCCACTTTTACCTTGAGATTATTGTCTGAACCTGGTAAAATTGAATTTTGGATTACATGACCTTGTGGGTTCTGGGAACAGAAGACAAATTCCAAGGACTGCTCAGGTAGGGAATTTTATAAAATATACCTTTATTTCAAGTGCTAGAATATTAGAGGGCTCTACCCTTTGTGTAAAGTTGAACCAGAAGTCTACAACCCTCAGAGTATTCTAAGAGAAGTTGCCTTGGAGATGAGTAAAGCAGTTCTAAAAGTATCTCCACAAATAATTTTCCAAGGAATATGGGCAACTCAGTATCTAAAATTACTAAGTATATCAGGAGACTACATACCATGAGCCGGAATTAACATAAAAAACAAAGCCACCAAGATTTCATTTATTGGAATTATCAGACTCAGAATATAAAGTAATTATGTTTACTATGTTCAGAAAGAAAATATAAGGTAGAAAAAGAAAACCAAAAAACCAAGCAGATTTGAAAAAGAACCAAATGGACATCTAGGAATGAGAAATGTTATAGTTGAAATAAAACAATTAAAATTAACAACAAATTAGTTAGAGATAAAGAGAGAATTAGTGAAATAGAAAAAACATTAGACGACATTATAAAGCACAGAGGAAGAAACACATGTAAAAGGTAAAATATGAAAGAGAGACATAACATAAAATTGGATTCTCAGAAGAAGAGGAAAGAAAGAATGAAGCAGAATAAGCATTTGAAGTAATGGCTTAGAATTTTTGAAAACTAGATACTAACCAGTAGATTCCAAAATCCCAATGAGTCCTGAGCAGGAAAAATTACAAGAAATATACATACCAAGTAACATAATTAGATAATTAGACACATTACTGTGAACCTGTAGAACACCAAAGATAAAGAGAAAATCTAGGAAAGTATTTTTTTAAGAGGCAGATTACTTTCAAAGGAGCAACAGTTAGGCTGAGAGCGGAGTCTCAAGAATAATGCAAGACAATGGCATTCCTCTGTCCTCTGTGTATTGAGAAAGGTAATTGACAAGCTAACACACCATACCCAGCAAAAGTATCTTTCAAGAATCAGGGTGAAATAAAGACATTTAAAGACAAACATGAACCTAGAGAAGACCTTCATTAAGATAAATTCTAAAGGATATATTTAAAACAAAATGAGAGTGGTTCCAGATAGAAGTTCTGAGTTGGAAGGGAGAAAGAAGAATAAAGTGTTAAATATGTGAATAAACTTAAATAAACAGGAAAAAGCAATAATACTTTTCTTGGAGTTTTAAGAGAAAATAAATATTCAACAATAGAAGCATATAGGTTGAGAGTGGGATGAATAGATTTTAAGTTTTCTAAGGTTCTTATATTGTCCAGAGCTAGGTAAAGATATAGATAAACTTTAGATTTTGATAAATTAAGGATGTATGTTGT
Organism: Orcinus orca; assembly: GCF_937001465.1. Classification (NCBI taxonomy): domain Eukaryota; kingdom Metazoa; phylum Chordata; class Mammalia; order Artiodactyla; family Delphinidae; genus Orcinus; species Orcinus orca. Next base: position 94,171,881 of record NC_064561.1, on the reverse strand, counting down.
GACGTCTATCATAATCAGTAAAATAGAAAGCATTTAACTCTCAAACCTATAGATGTAAAATATAGAATGAGAAAATGTTTCAAAAGGCAAGAAAAGAGAAAGAAATATAGAACAAGTAGACATATAGGGATAACAAGATGAAAAGAGATTAATCCTTCTATTAATATTTCAATTAAATGTAAATAGATTAAATTCTATAGTTAAAGACATAAGTGGTAAGAGTGGATTGTAAAAATCTGCTTATGGGCTGTTTATAAGGGATAAATCAAAAACCAGTGAGGGACTTCCCTGGTGGTCCAGTGGGTAAGATTCCATGCTCCCGATGCAGGGGGCCCGGGTTTGATCCCTGGTTGGGGAACTGGATCCCATGTGCATACCGCAACTAAGAAGTCAACATGCCGCAGCTAAAGATCCCACATGCTGCAATGAATATCCCACATGCCGCAGCTAAGACCTGGCACAGCCTAAATAAATAAATAAATAATAAATAAATATTTTAATGAAAAGCTTGAAAGAAAAACAATGGCAAAATGTATGTTAAGCCTTCCTCAACAAAAGAAATCTGGAGTAACTATAATAATAGGAAACAAAATTGTCTTTAAGTTAAAAAGTAGGGTGTGGGTTTTTTTCCTGACACCAAATAGATCACTCCAATACTAAGTCTCTGATTCTCTGACCCAACCAGGTGTCCTACAGTTCAGTTCAACTCTGATGCTACCTGGAGTTAGCACAGACCCCACAAGTTAAGGCATCAATCCCACAACCCTGCCTCAACTTCAGACATCACCCACAAAGGGGATCCCCAGGCTACCTGTACCTCTTCCTGGCCAACTACAAATTCAGGGGTTTCCACAACACCCTTCTCAGGTTTTATAATTTCTAGAATGACAATAGAACTCAGTAAAGTGCTATACTTATTATTACAGTTTATTGTAAAGGTATAATAATTGAACAGCCAGATAAAGAGGTATATAGGGCAAGACCCAGAGAATCCCAAGCACAGGAGCCTCTGTCCCCGTGGAATTGGGTTGCACCACCTTCCCAGCACGTAGATGTGTTCACCGACTTGGAAGCTCCTGAACCCCATTGTTAAGGGGATTTTATTATGTAGCCGTGGTTGATTAAATCAACTGCTGATGGCTGAACTCAGTCTCTTGCCCCTATAACTCCCCTTCTCCAGTCCTTTTGAGTCATCTCATTAGTATACAAATGATACTCTTACTCAGGAAATTCCAAGAATTTTAGGAGCCCTGTGCCAGGAAAAGGGAGCAAAAGCCAATATATATTTTTTATTACACCATAAAAATTTCAAAATGGTGAAGGATTAAATTCACCAAAAAGATGTAACAATTTTAAATTTGTATTTACCCAATAAAGAAAGTCTCAAAATAAATGAAGTAAAAATTGACACCTATAAGAGAAATATACCAATCCATAATCATTATGAAGGATTATTAGAATATTTCTCATTAATTGCTGGAATAAGCAGACCAAAACAAACAAACAAAAGCCAAAATAAATAAGGCTCTGTAAGATTTGAACAACCCAATTAATAAATGACCTAATGGTCATATAAAGCAGACTCCATCCAACAACTATAAGATATACTTCTTTTTTCAAGTGTACATGGAACATTTGTAAAATTTGATCATGTACAGGCCATAAAACAAGTCTCAACAAATTTAAAAGGACTGAAATAACATAGGCCATGTGTTCTGAATATAATGCAGTGAATCTATAAATCAAAACACTACCAAAACCCCATATGATAGGAAATTAAGAACATACCTTGAAATAGTTCCTCAATCTAAGACAAAATTATGAAAATAATTTGAATTGAAATTCAAAATAATTTGAAGTGAAAGATTATGAAAATATCAATTGAAATGCAGCACTTAGAGGAAATTTTATAGCTTTTTATGCATATATTAGAAGATAAAAGAAAAAAGGCTGAGTTGAGCATCCATTCCAAGAATTTAGAAAGAGAACAGCAAAATAAACACAAATACAAGAGAAGAAAGGATATAATAAAGATAACCCAAATCAATGCAATAGAAAACAAGCACACAATATAGAGGGAGGCACAGTATAGACTAAAGATAGGTTTTTCTAAAAGATTTACGAAATTGATAACTTCCTGGCAAGAATGCTAAAGTGAAAAAAGATAAGGCACAAATAGTTGTTAAAGGAAAAAAATAAATAAAGACCATTAGAGAGCAAGGATTGAATACTGAGTGGGAAAGTTTTACTGCCAAACAGGCAACCCAATCAAGCGTGGAGTCCAGGAAGGCTCTCCAGGTTGAGGTCAGAGGGAAAGAAGACCATGAACTCTCTTTGTCCAGCATTAGGAATGCAAAGCACCTGGGCACTGTTGATTAGCAATATCTGGGTTTGTTGGCTGAGGTCATATGCTATGTAGGCGTAGCATGTTTGTAGCAGGAATAGGGCATCCAGGGGCCTCTAATTTGCTCATATAGCAACTGAGTCAAGATTATATCACCCAGTCAAGCCAAATAAGGGATTATTATACCCAGTATCAGGAGTGAAAAGCAGACATTGCTAGAGATGCTGCAAACATAAACAAAAAGAAGATATTATAAATAGTTTTCTGCTGATATAATTAAAAGTTTAGAAGAAATAAAGAAATTTCCAGAAAATAGAACTTACTAACACTGATTCATTAAGGAATATAAAATCTGAATTAGTAGATGGGCTTCCCTGGTGGCGCAGTGGTTGAGAGTCCGCCTGCCAATGCAGGGGACACGGGTTCATGCCTCGGTCCGGGAAGATCCCACATGCCGCGGAGTGGCTGGGCCCGTGAGCCATGGCCGCTGAGCCTGCGTGTCCGGAGCCTGTGCTCCACAACGGGAGAGGCCACAACAGTGAGAGGCCTGCATACTGCAAAAAAAGAAAAAAAGAAAAAAATCTGAATAGTTTTATAATGCGTTAAGGAATATAAAATCTGAATAGTTTTATAACTAAGAATGAAATTAAAATAGTAATTAAAAAAAAATCTTCCCACAAAGAACACTCAAGACCCAGACAACTTCACCAGCAAGGTCTACCTAACACTGGAAGAACAAATAATTCCAGTCTCACATAGACTCACACATAACCTTGATACCAAAACATGAGAGGTTCAGTGTAAGAAAGAAAAATTATAGGCCAATTTTACTTTTGAACAGAGATGCAAAAATTATAAACAAAATACTAGCAAACCAAAATCAATAATACATAAACAAGATATCACACACTTTGACTATGTTGGGTTTGTCTCTTGAATGCAAGCTTGGTTTAACATTGGAAAATTAATATAACCTACCACCTTTTAAAAGCTTAAACGAAAATGCCAACTTTTCAGGAATAAAAAATAATTCTATTTTTTGCTAAGAAGCTGGAATCAGCATTCAATTTTTGTATTCCTATTTGAGTATTCCCCACCTTCCCCTACCCTTCCCCGGCATCTTCCCATTTTGATTAGACTAATTTTCATCCAAGAAATACGACCATCCCTATGGGCATGCCAACCAAAGGATGTGTATGATGCTTCTCCCCACAGAGAATAGGTCCAGATTAGCATGATCCCCATTTAGTCTTATGGTACTTAAAAATCAGTGACTACCAAGGGCTTACTGAATACATGGTCCATTAATATGCCTTGTAAGAGAAGGATAAGTTGATCCAAAATACCAAGAGAAACAGATCTTTTTAAAAAAATCTTAAAGTCTTGTAGACCATAGGTGTTACCCCCCCAACCCCAAGCCAGCCTCAGGGTCAAGTGAAACTCAGTTAACTCTTCTTTACTCCAATGCCTCCTCATTTTAACACACTTTCCCTAAATTCTCCTTTGAATTCTTTAGCCCCGAATCAACCCTCTTGCTTATCTCCTTCATAGGTCTAGTTTAGACAAACCAAGATAGCAAGCTGCCAAATATTATTTTTAGTTTTTTAAAAAGGTTAAAGATGATTACCACCACATCTTTATTAACTGCTGAAGGGCAGACACTTTGCCTTTTATATTATAGTTGGTAAAGAACAGAACAATAGACTCTCAAGCTGGAGAAGAATTGTAAAGGCTGTTAGTTCCAGCTATCCCTTTGGTTGTCTCTAAACTATCTTCCATTTAGTGTTCTCAAGCCTGTGCTTAAATACATTAAGGACTGTTGAATTTACTTGTACAGAGTGGAACATTAAGAAATATCCACTAATGATGATGTTGGTAAGCGCACTTCAATAAGAAATACATTTCTTCATTTCTTTCTTTCTTGTCACCTATCAATAGTCTTGGGGTCAGGGGAAAGGGGAGGGAGTTGCATTTCAAAATGCATCTTCCACTGTATTCCTAATGTTCCATTGAAATTCAGTGTATTGTCCCCAGATAGGACACGTGTGACCTGTATTCAAAATAGGATGCTAATAGACTCACTTCCTAAAGATTGCCAAAGGCCAAAGAACTGACTTTTTTTTTATTGGAGTAGAGTTGCTTTACGATGTTGTGTTAGTTTCTGCTGTACAACGAAGTGTAGCAGCTATATTTTACATATATCTCCTCCCTCTTGACCTCCCTCCTACTCCCCCCACCATCCCACTCATCTAGGTGAGCGCTGAGCTGAGCTCCCTGTGCTATACAGCAGGTTCACCTCCCCTTAGTAGGATATGTGCTTCGAATTACTTTTTGTTTTTTTGTTTCTTCTCAGATGGATACATAGGTTTTTTTAACTATCCTTTCCTACCCAATTCTCCTTGAGACCACAGACACAGATTTTAAGACAATTGGCCTGTGTTTGCATGTAATTTGTGCTGTAGGAAGCTAGAGGCCCTCATGGGAATTGAGCTCCTGAATTTTGTACCAAGAATTGACATTAATAAATGACCAAAGACTCATATGGTGATTCTCCTTTGGACTAAAGGATTTACTGCTGCTTCTGTTGATGTTAGTATTATCTAGAAATAGTAAATGTGCTATGACAGGGAAGGCTGACACCTGGCAGCCAATTTGTTCAAATTCCCCTGTGCTTCTTTCTGTCGGTGGGGTAGTTCTGAATTCAGAAAGGTAGCTGCTTCCAGTGTTTCGAAAGGAGTATTTTCTCTCTTGCCACTGAAGGTAATAAATTAGGCAGTGTTCTCTAAACAATCCACATAAATGAAAGATTAATGACCACTCATAAAATACTGTTAATACAGTATTGTCTCAGGATCCCCTAAACACTCTGCATTATCACCTGCCTGTGATGTGATGAGAGGCCCCGGGCATTCAAATGAAGGATGGAAAAGAAAGAACTGGAGGTAGAAAACAGGGGTGTCTAGGGTGGCCAGAGCACAAGTCTGATGAATAAGTCATATCTACTCAGCCCTTGCTGCTGCCACTGCTGGGCTGTGCAGATTTCCTTATGGTGCTGGCCACAGGTGTTAGGAAGGCCAGGTGTCCTCTGGACATAGGAATTGGCCAAGTAGAATAGAGAAGCAAAGTCTATCAAACCTGATAACCAAAGACTGTGAGTTGTTAATGGAATATTCCATGCTCAGAGAAACATAACTTTGGCCGTGACCTAATTGGCTACTTTTATTGTCTGTAATGCTGATATTAAGTACAAAACTATTGATGAAAATTTAGCCACTGGTTAGGTGCCAAAGGTTTATTTTTTAAAAATTGGTCATTTTGGACTTCCCTGGTGGAGCAGTGGTTAAGAACCTGCCTGCCAATGCAGGGGACACGAGTTCGATCCCTGGTCCAGGAAGATCCCACATGCCACGGAGCAAGTATTGAGCCCACGCGCCACAACTACTGAGTCTGCCTGCTGCAGCTACTGAAGCCCATACGCCTAGAGCCTGTGCTCCACAACAAGAGAAACCATGGCAATGAGAAGCCCTCGCACCACAACGAAGAGTAGCCCCCACTCACTGCAACTAGAGAAAGCCCACGCACAGCAACGAAGACCCAACACAGCCAACAATAAATACATTTTTTAAAAATTAATTAAAAAAAAGCTCATAAATAAAAACAAAAAGAATTGGTAATTTTAACAGGTACCTTTCAGAACCTGGGAGGTACACATTTCTCTCATATATTTGTTCCCTAATAAATTGTCCAAAATGGGTTCCAAATAACTAAAGTTGTGAAGTGTGACCAGATAATTGCTCACATTTCTGGATCAGTTTGTCATATACCAGGGATTGTCTCATATGTTCTACATATTTTACTGTTATTTAACTCTCACAGCACCTCTATGAAATACGTATTATTATCCCCATTTTAAAGATGAGAAAACTGAAGCTTAGGTTAAATAATTTGCTTGAGGTCACATAGCTGGTCATGGTGACTCTTGACTTGACCTCAGTGAATCTGACCACAAAACCCCAGCTCTTAACTACTATTCTATGCAAATGAGCAAAGTCTATAAAATGAAGCTAAAAGAGAGAAAATACCTTTTTTCTTCAAATGGAAAAATGACTTTACTATTCATAGACTGTGGGTAGATCTATATAAGATAATATATGTAAAGTTCTTAGAACAGTGCCTGGCCCTTATTGGCTTTGAATAAATGTTAGCTGTCATGGTTGTTGTAGTATCTTTAAGGTAAATTTCAGGTGTTCCAAATGTTGGTTTGCCTGATTCTCACAAGGAGCTTGGCCCATGGGAAGGTGGCACAGTGCCTTTGGTGAATAAGTGCATTAATTGCAGGCTTTGGAACCAAACCTGGGTGGCACTTTGAAAATGGGATTGAAGCCCTAGCTTATAGACGAGTACCCACCAGAGCAAGGATCTCAATGTTTGGCAGATTTTCTGTTGCAGCATCCTCTCTGAAAGCAGGGTTTTCCCAGTGATGTATTTTATAAAGATGTCAAATTGCCACTTGTTTCCTGTGCTTTTCTGATAAGAGAAGCATTTGGAATCTGTGCTCTGCCACCTTTAAACACTAAACATTCAGATTTTTAAAAGTATAAATCTTACTTCTTACTTCAGAGCACCCTAGAGGATTATGGTGGCAGATATTATGGCCTCCTTTGGTTCTGTGTATGCAGAGACCTCTAGGCCCAGGGAGTGCTTTGGCCTTTGGTATTTAATGGGATGCTGTACAGTCACTGTCCTTACTGGCCTGGAGAGCAGCTGCTCAGTGGTTATTATGGACTGAATATTTGTGTCCCCCAAAATTCATATGTTGAAGCCCTAACCACCAATGTGATAGTTGTTGGAGATGGGGCTTTTGGGAGGGGAATAGTTAGATGAGGTCATGGTGATGGGGCCCTCATGATGGGATTAGTGTCCTTATATAAAGAGACATCAGAGAGCATCATGAGCATGGGGGACAATAGAACATGGTATCCATGTTCAGGAAAAGAAAACATGGCCATCTGCCTGTGGTCAACAGGCTTCTTTTGAGGTGAGCAAGGGAGTGAAAAGAGACTGGCATGAGGCTGAGAGTGAGCCTGTAAACCTCAGGTACCATCATGCTTCAAGGGGTAAAAGGAAGATAGTTACTAGACCTACATTTTTGAAATTTTTCAGTGAGTTCTTCCAAATTAAATGGCGAATTTTGCCTCAGGAATGTTGGGTTTTATCCAGAAAAATGTAATGTGAAGACAGATTAAAAGAGAGTAATGGGAATAGTCTACTGTGTTTTTTTAATTGAAGTATAGTTGATTTACAATGTTGTGTTAATTTCTGCTGTACAGCAAAGTGACTCAGTTATACACATCTACTGTATTTTTTTTTAAATACACTTTGTTTTTTTGTGGTCCATTTATGTGGATGCCAATATGATTACCTTGGCTTCTTAGCAGAGGATCTGAATTCTCAGCACCACTTCAGCAAAAATTGTTATGGTAATAGAGTGAGGGCCTTTTGATCTTGCTGATTAACATGGAGCTTGGCTAACCTGATTTTATAACTCTGCCCAAAACTGGGTTTCGGTCTGTTAATACAGCATAATACATTCAAATGAAGCTTCCTTGGGCTGTCTTATCCCAGAACTGTTGTGATTTATTATTTGAAATGAAGTTCTCATAAAGAACTTTGCATGAAGAAAAAGTTTAAGTGTATAATTTATTTCGATTCTTAAAATTAATCTCCATGTTGCTTTTCTTGGTTAAGAAGTGAAACCCTGAGGTACTACAACTGTGAATAATTCAGCAATCCATTCAATAAATGTGTGTTAAATTCCTGATATGTCACAGGCTATGTGCAAGGTACTGGGAATACCATGGTGAAACATAAAAGGCAAGGGCCCAGCGCTATGCTTTTTTGCCTTATGTATGAGCTATGAGGCCATCAATGATTCAACCCATCTTTCAACTCTAAGATCGATCAGTCTTCTGGCCACACATTGCTGGGGCCAGGACAGAGAATGTGTGGCAGCTAGGCAGACAGCATACAGAGGAGCAGTGGGGAGGAAGGGCAGGCATTTTGGAGTCTATGCTGATATGGAAAGCAAAGCCACCCTTGCAGTACAGTTGATAGACTTTAATATTAAAATAAACTTTGGGCAATTGCAAACATAACAACAGAGTTGTCTGCTTTGGTACAAAGACATGTCACCCCAGCTATACAGCATTGTATGAAAAAAGTGTTGTGTCAGGCTGACTCAAGATCAGCAGAACATGAACAGTAGAGGGAAACCATCTGAAGTGGTTCCAGACAAAGACAGTTTTCCTAATTCCATTGATGAAATTCACCAATACCCAATAAGGGAAGATTGGAAATTCACATTAGAACCTGCTGTACATAATTTGTAGTTTGCTCTATGTAATTATACTCAAGTAAATTATAGAGGAATCTGTATATGTTCTCCTTTCATAGTACAAATTAAATCATTTTAACGAATCCCTTTTTTAAAATTAAAAGTCATGTATTAAAGACCCACCAAAATGAAAACTCCACAAGCAGGGACTGCAACTCATCATGCTCACTGCTCTGTCCCCGGAACAGTGTGTAGCTCATCGTATTTTCTGGCCGCCCAGGCCTTTTGCGTACTCTTCCTATGCTTAGGAAAGGTCTCATCTTACAAATCCTACCTCCCCAAAGTGGAAGCCAGAAAACAAATTTCCCAGCCTCCTTTACAGCTAAGATAGAGGCATGTGACCCAGGATCCACCAGCCAGCTGCACCCACAAGGGACTTCTACTCAGAAGTGAACACAAAGAAGCAAGCTTTACCCCAAAGCTAATTTTTCTAGCAAAGGTGGAGACTGAAGCATCAGTCTTTCTCCTCCAGTAAGGTTTCCCTGAATATCGCCCATCCTTGAGGGCAGTCGGGTTTAGACCTTCTCTAGGTCTACTTTTCATTGTACTTACCCATGCTGTTATAATGATTATCATCTTTAATTAGGTTCTAATCTGCTGTGATAGTTAGGGTAATCCTAGCTGCTCTCACAAACCAAAAATATATGGTGGATCAATCACAGAAGAAGTTTCCCTTTCCTGATCACATAAAGTTAACATGGTACCTGGGTTCAGCCAACAGCCTCCTGGCAGGAGGTAATTCACAGATCCAGGCATCTTCCATCGTGCAGCTTTGCCATCTGTACCACGTGGCTTCCAAGGGTGCCATGCCCATCTGAACCGGGCCAGAGGCAAAGGGCCTGAAGAACCACATGCTGGGGGTTTTATGAGCTAGCCTCTGAAGCTATGCTTATCACTTCTGTTCACAATCTATTGTTCAGAGCTCAGCCATGTGGCTACACCTAACTGGCAAACACAGTCTAGCTTCCCGTAGCTTCTTCCAGTTAAGAGTACACGGACACTAGAAAATTATGACAAAGTGCCGTATCTAACTTTCTATCTTCTCTCTTGCTTCCATCCTCCTCGACTGGGAAAAAGGATGACAGTAAGAAGGCTAATCATACAGTAACACTGTGTAAATCACAGACAGCTGTAGCTCTGATCTGGATTCCCTTTTCTTGGCTCTTCTGTGCTTTTTGCTAAACATTTCTCTTGGGGTGCGGGGAAGGCACACATTCATTGGATAGTTATTTCTGAATGCTTTGCCCAAAACTGCTTTTATCTCCAAGCTCCCCATGTGTCACTCTGAAAGGGAAAGTGCTTAGCATGCAGCCTGGGCGCCACATGTGTTCTGACGCGCGGGCACGTGGATGAGTTAGGAGGTTCCAAATCATTGCCTCTTGGCCTCCCCCAGGCTAATATAGGAAACATCTTTTTTTCGCCCCTGCCTCTCCTGGACCTAGGTGCCTTATCAGCGGCCAGGGAAAGCTGGGAATACGACTCGGGAGCCAGGGACCTCCAGAGCCCGGACTTGCAGAGTCAGTCAGCCCTACAGAAGCTTCTTGAGTATGGGGGAAGCTCTTTGCATCAGCAGGCTGCTGCTTTCCACAAGCTGCTCACACAGTCCCCGCGTTTTGGCAACTCTGTAGGAGGAAGCTATCTAGAGCTGGCCAACACGGTGAGTCCTTTCTGGTTCAGAGAACACATCTTTAGGCCTGTGTGTATGCCAATACAAAATTTGAATTTTGAGCTCCAGGGGACATATCGGGTATTGTCTTTTTTATTGAGCTAAATGTTGTACCATTCCCAGCCTTGCCAATAATGTTAAGGGCTCCAAATACTTAAGATTGGTGACTTCACTCTCACTATTGAGAGCAGAGTGGTCGCCCAAAAAATGTTTTAAGTCTGTATGTTGTACAGATTTAATTACTAGAATATCCACAATGGCTTCACCACAGAATATTTTCTGGGGCCAGACATTACAAGTCAATAGGATATAATTCTTTGTGTTCCCTAATTTGGGCTTTACTCGTTTGAAAAGCAAACAAGAAAATATTTCATTGAAAGTTTGATCATTGTTTCTGCTTGTACTTTAAAAACATATTCTGTTGAAAACTATGGAACAGCTTAGAATTCCATTATGCTTAGTTTAAACTTTTTTACCTCAGGATGAATTAGTACCGTGATGACCTTTGGGTGAAAAGCTGTTGTCTTCCCTTTTAAGCTAGAGCTGGGGAACGAGGTGGGGTTGGCTGATGACCTGGGCCATGTTGGGGTGACGTGCAGACAGTTTATAAATTAGGGTTGCTATCTAGCCACTGTGTGAAAGGTCCGTAAACCTACCTTGCTTTTTGAAACTGAAGTTTGAAACCAGAGGTGGTATAAGCATCTTGACAACTTCATTTACGTCTATTTACAATCTGCTTTGAGGTAGACTAGTGGTTTTCAGACTTTTTGTGTTTGAGGCATATTTTCTAATTCTGACATTTTTGGTGATGTGTTTGAAGGCACTAACAATCCTAAATACACAGCAAAAATTACAGTACAATCATCAGACAAATCCCAATTAAAAGACATTCTGCAAAATACTTGACCAGTACTCTTTGAAATTGTCAAGGATATCGAAAGTAAGGAAAGTCTGAGAAAGAGAAACTCACAGCTAAAAGGAGCCTAAGAAGATCTGACAACTTCTTATTTGTGGTACCCTGGCTGGGACATCAGGTAAAAACTAAGGAATCCTGGATAAATTATGGATTTTAGTTAATAATAATTATCAGTATTGATTCATTAATTGTGACACTGTATCATAATCATGTAAGATATTCATAATAGGGGAAATTGGGCGTGAAGTATGTGAGAACTCTCTGTCCCATCTTTGCAACTTTTCTAAAAAATTTTTAAATATATTAAAAACATACACACACACAATCACTACTGTGGTGTAACTATGTCTCATAAAACCTGTAAAAGAACCCATAGTTATTGCACTGTTTGCCACTTGGTCACCCTTCAAGGACATTCTTGCTCAGTTTGAGTAGAACTATTAACTCTCCTAATCTCATCTTCCTGTGTGCCCAGGAGACTAGGCAAGTAGCAGAAAATAAGTCTTCTTTCTCTGGCATGGGCCTGGATTTAGGCTCTGCTTTTACAAATAATTTGCAGCAAGTTGAACTTTACTCTTTACTGTATCAGCTCAGCCTTTTTCAAGACAGACACTGATGTGGCAGTATGGGTTATAGCAAGAATCTAAGTTACAGACTGATCAAAATTTAGTGGCCCCGCTCTGAAGGGTTCAGGGCTTGAGGCCCACCAGTTTTCTTCAGCAGACCAACTGGTGAAAACAGCAGAAGTTGGCTGTTTCCTACCTCTGCTTGACTTCTTGATTCTTAACCTTTCCAGTAACTGCTTGGATTTTGTTCTGTTCTCCCTTCAATCCTGGTCAGCCCCTGGACTTCCCACAGCCAGGTTCTTTTTGTATTATTGGTGAAGTTTTGGAACTGATGGAACCCTGCCTGTGATGACCTTTGCAGAGGCCAGTTTGAGAAACATTCCCCTTACATGTTGAGCACCCAGCCCATGCAGGAGTGTTCACTTTATTAAAAGTCATGACCGGGCTTCCGTGATGGCATGGTGGTTGAGAGTCCGCCTGCCGATGCAGGGGACGTGGGTTCATGCCCCAGTCCGGGAAGATCCCACATGCCGCATAGCGGCTAGGCCCGTGAGCCATGGCTGCTGAGCCTGCGCATCTGGAGCCTGTGCTCCGCAACGGGAGAAGCCACAACAGTGAGAGGCCTGCGTACCGCAAAAAAAAAAGTCATGACCTGGGAATTCCCTGGCAGTCTAGTGGTTAGGACTCCACATTCTCACGGCGAAGAGCCCTGGTTCAATCCCTGGTCGGGGAACTAAAATCCCACAAGCCACACAGTGCAGCCAAAAAAAAAATAAAAGTCATGACTCATATACTTACATTTGGCACACTTTTCTGTATATATGTTGTTGATGAAAATAATCAATAAACAACCTAAAATAGTAAGTGTTTTATTTGAACCCAGCTGAGGACTAGAGCTCAGAAGACAGCCTCTCAGATAGCTCTGAGGAACTGCTCTGGAGAAGCATGGTTTTCAGCACAGTTTTATATCTTGTCAGAACAAAGAACATTAAACAAGTCAGGGATACATTCCTTCAAGATTAAAAAAAAAACAGATCAGCACATACATAGCGAGTCAGCATGGCCTTGGCAGCTGGGAAGGGTGTCTTATCATTGAGGGGGTACTAGCATTGGCGTCCCAGAAAGGGAGGCATTTAATCTTTATTTCTAACATAAACATTCTTTACTTCTGGCCCTTTTCTTTATTAATTAAAGCAGATATACAGTATGTTTGATAGGCCACAAACAGGGTATTTTAGTTAGCATAAAATTCAGGTTAACTCATGTATAAGCCAGAATGACTTCTCCACAACTCAAAATGTGAAAATCTTTTTTATCAATGTTACATGTCTATAAAAGCTTATAATGAACACATAATCAATGGTGGTGACCTATTCAGTAGTATTCATTAGAATACATTGAATAAGTTTTTTTTTTTTAAGTTATAACTCCACGAATGAAGAAATAAAGTTGTACATTCTCACTTAAGGTGATCCTTGGTGAGAACCAGACCAAAATGCAAATGCAGGGACTTGCAATCTATGACGGTGATTATGTTCTTTATTTTCTCACTGAATTGAAAATGCACAATTTTAAAAATATTTTATTGAAATATACATGATTTACAATGTGTTAATTTCTGCTGTACAGCTAAGTGATTCAGTTATACATATACATGCATTCTTTTTTATATTCTTTTCCATTATGGTTTATCACAGGATGTTGAATATAGTTCCCTGTGCTATACAGTAGGACCTTGTTGTTTATCCATCCTATATATACTAGTTTGCAACTGCTACCCCAGAACTTCCCCTCCATCCCTCCCCCATCCCCCCCACCCCTTGGCAACCACAAGTCTGTTCTCTATGTCTGTGAGTCTGTTTCTGTTTCGTAGATATGTTCATTTTTGTTGTATTTTAGATTCCATATATAGGTGATATCATATGATATTTGTCTTCCTTCTTCTGACTTACTTCACTTAGTATGATAATCTCTAGTTGCATCCATGTTGGTGCAAGTGGCATTATTTTAACGGCTGAGTAATACTCCATTGTGTATATATACTACATCTTTATTCATTCATCTGTCAATGGACATTTAGGTTGCTTCCATGTCTTGGCTATTGTAAATCGGGCGGCTATGAACATTGGGGTGCATGTATCTTTTAGAATTAGAGTTTTCATCTTTTCTGGATATATGCCCAGGAGTGAGATTACTGGATCATATGGCAACTCTATTTTTAGTTTTTTAAGGAACCCCCATACTGTTTTCCATAGTGGCTATACCATTTTACATTCCCACCAACAATGTAGGAGGGTTCCCTTTACTCCACACCCTCTCTAGCATTTGTTACTTGTAGACATTTTAACGATGGCCATTCTGACCGGTGTGAGGTGATACCTCATTGTAGTTTTGATTTGCATTTTTCTAATAATGAGCAGCTTTGAGCATCTTTTCATGTGCCTTTTGACTATCTGTATGTCTTCTTTGGAGAAATCTCTGTTTAAGTCTTCTGCCCATTTTTCAGTTGGGTTGTTTTTTTGTTGTTGTTATTGAGTTGCATGAACTGTTTGTATATTTTGGAAATTAAACCCTTGTCGGTTACATTATTTGCAAATATTTTCTCCCAGTCCATAAGTTGTCTTTTTGTTTTGTTTATGGTTTCCTTTGCGTACAAAAGCTTATAAATTTGATTAGAGCCCATTTGTTTATTTTTACTTTTATGTCTGTGGCCTTGGGAGACTGACCAAGTCTCAGAGAATGTTTTGTCTATGTCTTTTTTAGGATTTTTGTGGTGTCATGACTTATGTTTAAGTCTTTAAGCCATTTTGAGTTTATTTTTGTGTATGGTGTGAGAGTGTGTTCTAACTTCATTGGTTTACAAACAGCTGTCCAGCTTTCCCACTACTACTTGCTGAAGAGACTGTCTTTTCTCCTTTGTATGTTCTTGCCTCCCTTGTCAAAGATTAATTGTCCAGGGGCTTCCCTGGTGGCGCAGTGGTTGAGAGTCCGCCTGCCGATGCAGGGAACACGGGTTCGTGCCCCGGTCTGGGAGGATCCCACATGCCGCAGAGCGGCTGGGCCTGTAAGCCATGGCCGCTGAGCCTGCGCGTCCAGAGCCTGTGTTCCGCAACGGGAGAGGCCACAACAGTGAGAGACCCGCGTAATGCAAAAAAAAAAAAAAAAAAAAGATTAATTGTCCATAGATGTGTGGGTTTATTTCTGGGCTCTCTATTTTTTTCCATTGATCCATATGTCTGTTTTTGTGCCAGTACCACACTGTTTTGATTACTGTAGCTTTGTAGTACTGTCTGAAGTCTGGGAGAGTTATGCCCCCTACTTTGTTCTTTTTCCTCAGGATTGCTTTGTCAATTCTGGGTCTTTTATGTTTCCATATAAATTTTAGGATTATTTGTTCTAGTTCTGTGAAAAATGTCATAGGTAATTTGATGGGATCGCATTAAATCTGTATATTGCTTTGGGTAATATGGCCATTTTAACAATATTTATTCTTCCAATCCAAGAGCATGGGATATCTTTACATTTCTTTGAATAATCTTCAGTTTCCTTTATTAATGTTTTGTAGTTCTCAGCATACAAATCTTTCACCTCTTTGGTCAGGTTTATTCCTAAGTATTTTATTTTTTTGATGTGATTTTAAAACGAATAGTTTGTTTACATTCCCTTCTGATATTTCATTGTTAGTGGAAAATACACAACTTAAAAATATGATTTAAACTGATAGACCCTTGATAACTCCTTGGACCCTGTGGTAAAGGGACTTTTGAACCCCAATTCTTCATCCTTTCCTATATCTTCACTGTTTGTCATGTGACTTTGGTGTCTTCCTGTCAAATATGTGAGAAATAATAAAAGATTGTTGTTTTAACTATTGTGTTTAGGGTGGTTTGTTTCATAGCAATAGTTGACTCAGGGTCTGCTCACAGTGGTCCATGGAGCCCAGATTGAGAAATACCCCTTATAAGTGGCCAAAGAAAGCAAATAGCCTCTCTAAAGTGCACACTTGGGCAATCCCTTCACTTATAAAACCATATTAAAAGTAATTTATGTTCCTTCTAGAACAAATCCTGAACTAATACAATTAGATTCTGGGGTTTGGGTTTTTTTTTTTTTTTTTTTTTTTTTAAAGTAGCTACTAAGAGCAAAAGGCATTTTATCAGTGCCCAGTTAGGAGACAAGAAGCACACACTAATTCACACAGGGAAAGTTTAACATAAAAAGTGATTAACTAGTAGCAGGGGATTACCTACTGAGGAGTCAGGAAAATCTAGTGAATACAGGAATAGTACACATGAAGAGCAGTCACTCCCTCTAAAACTGAGTCAAGTACCCAAGGAAGGAATATATTTGGAAGAGGGCCTCCCTTCACCCAGGGCTGGGATTCAGACCCCCTTGACAAGGAGTGGCTGGTACCCACTGGACGGCAGAGAAATTCCCTGAGATGCCATGGGCCAGGGTTGGCAGCAGGAAGCCAGCTCTCTGGAGTGTTGGCCCAGCTGGCTGGGATGCCACCCACTGGCGCATCACTGAGAAAGTGCCCACAGAGGAATTCACTGGGAAGCTGCCTACCAGAGTGGTAGCAAAACCCACCAAGAAGTGCCCTAAATGGTGGCACTGAAACTTACTGGGGATGAGTGCCACTGCATGTCCTGTGCTACTGGCCTTGGGAAGAGTCCCGAAGAACCAGCATTCCCTTTCTCCCCCAGTGGCGCTCCAGTGCCTCTGCTGACAGGGGACAAATGTCCATCTTCAGGATCATAACGCAGGGCAAGGAAAGATGGGTTTGGAGATGAGAGAGATAAACTGATACCTGGCACAGGCATTTTTAACATTGAGAAGCTTCTGATAGCATCCTACACAAGATTTACCTTTCTAAGCATCCCTTCTTTTCTTCTACTACCAAATACCTGTCTTCTTCTCCTTCTGCCAGACACAGTGCCTATTATGACTTTGAGGCTTAACACACTGTTTAAAATGCAAAGGCAACAAGATGATGTTGTGCATAGAAACTTGTGCCAATTAGAGTTTTATCTGAGAAGCAGAATGGCTAACCATGATATAGAATAAAGGATCTACAGAAACAGACTCACAGACATAGAGAATAGACTTGTGATTGCCAAGGGAGAGGAGTGGTGGTGGAAGGATGGAGTGGGAGTTTGGGATTAGCAGATGCAAACTATTATATATAGGATGGATAAACAACAAGGTCCTACTGTATAGCACAGGGAACTATATTCAATATCCTGAGATAAACCAGAATGGAAAAGAATATGAAAAAGAATATATATATATATGTATAACTGAATCACTTTGCTGTACAGCAGAAATTAATGCAACATTGTAAATCAACTATAATTCAATTTAAAAAAAGAATAAAGGATCTATGGTGAAGCAATCTATGCAGGCTGTTGTTCTGCGTCTGTGTTGAGTCTAAAGTTACTCTAGGTCTATCAGATCAGCAGATAAGAAGGAAAGCTGGATGTAGAGGACAGCAGGACAAGTGGGAATGCATGAACACAAATTGAGACCCCATGAGGACAAACTGGAACCCACTTCTATCTCTGAACCATGTCCAACCCTGATGCTGTGGATGACCCACAGGAGAACTGGCACCCATTATCAGGGAACCACACACACATCTAGCCCGGGACTCAGAGAAGCTGAAGGAGGTGGCCTTGGGAAGTTGGAGTTGCTACAGGTCTGATTCACCAAGGAGGTAGGCAGCAGATTGGCAACAACTTTCAGAGCATAAATAGTATGACTTCTTCACCGCTACCTCTGGCCTTCACATGGAGTGTCTCTCATGTCCAGAGAGAACCATACAGGAAAGAGAACTCTGGGAAACATAGTTCCAGCTTAGCTAAGTTGACTTAGCACCACAGAGCAGCAGAGAAACTGCCAGTGCAATCTGTACTGTATTCCTAAAACTATCAGCAAAACAAAATGAAACACTTTGGTTTAGTAGAGAAGAGATGCAGTGGAAAGGATATACTGCCTGCTTGCTGATGGATTTTCTCTCCAAAGATTTGTATTTCAGAGAAGAGTGCAAGTATAAATTATAATGTTATAGATTCTAAGTAGTGACATATTTAAGTATTATAAAGCATAAAACACAGCTGAAGTTTTATTTTCTAGCTACAACCCTGATAAATTACTGAACAAAGTATCAGTTTCTTCATAGATTCTTGCAGTCATGCTACTTGGTTTTTTAAGTATTTATTACCAGGTTTATTAATTTGTGTTAAGAAAAATATTGATAATTCATTGATAATGATTAATTATGACTGATTATACTAGAAAAGAAGTCATGTACAAGATATAAAGTATTTGATTTACAATAGCCAGGACATGGAAGCAACTTAAGTGTTCGTCGACAGATGAATGGATAAAGAAGATGTGGCACATATATACAATGGAATATTACTCAGCCATAAAAAGAAACTAAATTGAGTTATTTGTAGTGAGGTGGATGGACCTAGAGACTGTCATACAGAGTGAAGTAAGTCAGAAAGAGAAAAACAAATACCGTATGCTAACACATATATATGGAATCTAAAAAAAAAAAAAAAGAAGGTTCTGAAGAACCTAGGGGCAGGACAGGAATAAAGATGCAGACATAGAGAATGGACTTGAGGACACGGGGAGAGGGAAGGGTAAGCTGGGACGAAGTGAGAGAGAGACATGGACATATATACACTACCAAATGTAAAATAGGTAGCTAGTGGGAAGCAGTCGCATAGCACAGGGAGATCAGCTCGGTGCTTTGTGACCACCTAGAGGGGTGGGATAGGGAGGGTGGGAGGGAGACGTAAGAGGGAGGGGATATGGGGATATACGTATATATTTAGCTGATTTACTTTGTTATACAGCAGAAACTAACACACCACTGTAAAGCAATTATATTCCAATAAAGATGTTAAAAAAGATACAACAGGATTATTATATTTGAATAAAAATAAAAGCTGCCTTGGGGATCATGTGAACTCAAAATAAAGCTCAACTTTTAGATGAAAAAAAAAAGCTATAAAGTATTTGAACCAATATAGAAAGCTGATGAAAAGTTAAAGTCGTCATTCGTCTCCGCATGTCTTCACCAATTTTTTTATGTATCCCTGATTTGCTTTTAATATAAGGAACTTTCCATTTCTTCTTTGGTAGTATTAATTACTGTGATGCTAATGATCCTAATATAATGCTATGATCATTACGGTGCTTGCCAAACTTGGGATTCCCATATTGAAACCTTTGGTCAGGAGGATGTGTCCTGTCTTTGTGGTCGGAGCAAGGCTGATTGTTCTGTCAGCACCCTCTTCTGGACATTGTTCAGAATCAATGAACAGGAAATTCTTAAGCATAGGGCATGCTTATCAACTTTGGGATTTTCAGGAAATTAAGACAGTACAAATGAAATATTGGATTTTTTTTTGTTGAAATATTGGATTTTTGAGAGTAGCTACGGATAGGTCTAGAATATAGGGTTGATAAAAAAATTTCTTCAGAATCTTGAATTGTCACTTCCAAATGATTGAAACTGAATTTCAAAATAAATCATCAAGGAGTTTGAAAATTCTTAAAGAGTTGTCAAAAATTTGGAAATGGAAGATTACTGGTTACCCTTTCAAAGTCATATTAGAGCTCCTTACAAGTCATCTGAGGCTACAGGAGATGTAACCTCGTTTGGCTTACCGTTTATGAATGGAGGGTAGCAGAATATACCACCCCAGATATGACTATAGGAGTTCAGTGCATGCCACTCTAAAATATGTCATTTTGGCGTTTTGATTATTTTGAGCTGCTGGCACTTGGAAAACCATAAATGCTGGGAGAGGCTTTCTCTGAATTCCCCTTATCTGCCTAAAGACTGATCCTTCAGAAGGAACTCAGATGTCATAGATCCCCTTCCAGGAGTTTCATCAACCAGGGAAGATTGACTTCTTTCAAAGGAGAGGAGAATAGAAGTCAACACCACACCCTCACAGACTTTGTCACAGATGATCACACCTCCCACCTATTCTTCTAAGGGCCCATTCATCTTTCCTAAAAATCATTTACTCTCCCCTAAGAGTCTTACATTCCCCAACCCTTTCCCTATTAAGGTGGTATTTAATCCTGAATTCTAAGCCACCTTGGGAAGGTACTCTTACCCCCCCACGCACCGCCCCACTGGGTTTCTCTCAGGTACACATGAGGTATACATATTAGTAAACTCGTTTATTTTTCTCTTGTTAATCTTTTATCATAGAGTCTCAGCTAGGAATTTAGGGGGTAAAGGGAAATTTTTTTTCCTCCCCTACACTGTTAATTAGGGTCCAGACTCTTCAAATGTTGATGTTAATTTGCAGAAGGTTGATAAATTATTTTTGTCCAGCAGAAAAGATAACCTTTTGTTAACAGACAACTGTTACATTTTACTTGCCCTGGTGAGACATTAACCAGTTTTGTAACTGCCATCTTATTCTGGCATTCTTTTTCTTCTCCCCCTTCTGTGAATCAGCTTTATTCTTCTGGGTTTCTCAATGAATTAAATAAATCTTAAGAAAAATGCTTACCCTATATTTATATGAAAGTCCTGTTTTTCCTTTTATGAAAATTATACTTCAACACTGTGTTCTTTTTCTGTTTGCTTACTGCTAGTGAAAATAGAGAAGTAGATAGGAGTTAACAAATGAAGCACTTTACAAGGGTCGTTTCTGTGTAAATTACCTCGTTACCCGTAGATTAGGCAGGCCCAGCCAGTCTCTTACTGACTCTCCCTTTCTCATTTATTTTATAGGACTTTAGATCCTTTCATTCTTCTTTGTCTTCCATCCTCACCTCCACACACAGCAACCTCACCTCCTTTCTTTGAAAAAAATCCCCCCACATGGCCCTACCCCCATGTCTTAGGTCCTGAAGCTGGTACTTCCTGTAAAGGAATAGAAAGAAATATAGGGTCCTGTAAATTCTTTATCTCCAAAGAAATTCATTACATCCCCAGGGCAACTAGGAACTGGTAGCATCAAGCTCTGCCGGGTTTTATAAACAAGTCACCTTGGTTCAATCCTTGGTCAGTATGAAGGAGAGTATGGGTATATATGCAAAGCTATCATTTTAGCTCACACTTCTGTTAAGTATGCAGCATGAAAGCATAAGGAAGTTACCCCCCTACCCCCTGCAACAAAAGGGATGAGAAAGGAAGATTTCTCTGGATATTTATTTGCCTTGTGGGAGATTTCCACAATTGTACAGAGATGATTTATTATGGTGTATTCTAATTCTTCACAAAGATTGAGTTATTAAAAGTCTTCACAAATAATTTTTTATCTCTAAGATACTCGGCAGTCATAAATTTGAGATTAAGCTCTAACATCATATTGAAATGATAATACTCTTTTGGAGAAGAACTTTAAATTTGACAAAGGTCTTTATTTATGAAAATGAAGATGCTGTTTAAGGATTGTTGCTGTTACTATTATTGCTATTAATATTATAAAACCTGCAAATGCAGGGTCTGTGGCTTACGTTCTGGGTTTTTTTCTGGAGAGCTTCTCTGTTCTTGGTTAGAGGAATCTGAGCTTACTCTTACTTTTTTCCTACTCCTCTTAGCTTAGCTTCTGTTTCCTCCATGTCTTTGTCACAAATGGAAGAACTGACTAACATATATGATGGCCTGAGGAATCCCTTTCTTCCTCACCTATAGTCTGTTCAGACTGTGAAGAGATAATATGACCCTCTTTTTACCAACAAGTTATCATCAACAAGGCATACAAAAAGCAGGCACACCACCCTTCAGAAGCTTTTAATCTTGGGAATGACCAGAGTACCCACACAGCAGATCCTCATACTACTAGGAACAATTGCTCCCAGACATTGCAATTTCATGGACTGATAACACTTCAGAAGATTGAAACTTGCCAAATTTTTATGTTGCTAAAAATCAAGCCAATCTATCTACTATCCAGTATCACTATCTACTGTCATTTCATAAAAGAAAGGACTTTTTAGCAACCAAAGATAGGTAGTTATCTCTAGATAAGTAAATAAATGAAAAGATACATTTAACATCATGGAAGAAATCACAGTTGTTCTTGTTTTTAACATTTCTTCACGAACTGATGGGAGTAGCTAAGGATGTGGACTTTAGCACCACACATCGTGCTCTTAGGTCTGACTTCGGACAAGTCATTTAGCCTCTTTTAGCATCCGCATTAAGGAAATTAGGAATAATAATACCTTCCTCATATGGTTGTCATGGGAACTAAATGGATAATGCATATAAAGTGTTTAATACAATGCCTCATGCAAATAGATGCTCTGTAAACGGTAGTGGTTGTTATGGCTCTTTCCCCCAGCTCATTATCAGAAACAAATTTTTGAGAGTTACTTACAAGTGGATTCATTTGGGGTACAATTTGGAAACAGAAATGTAAAAATTGTGAAGAAATGAGATCTTCCAAGAAGATTTAGAGATATTTATTGAGCACTTTTTTATGAGCTAGGAGCTGTCTCAAAGATATCGTTAAAAATTATAGTAAATGAACTTGTACATAGGATATTTTTGGAAATCAGATCATGAAAAAGCATAATATTATAATTCCTACCTAGAGATAAAAGGGCCCTTAAAAAAGACCCTGGTCTAACCTCTCACTTGAAGAATGGGGGCATGGAGTCCCAGATCAAACTATCTGCTAATGCTAATGTTACACAGGGAGAAGGAGAAGGGAGACTAGAGGGCAGGTGTCCTGACAGCCCTGCACTGACACCACCATGCCCCTGCCATTGGCAGGAGAAGAAGCAGCTGCTGGTGGGAGACGAGGGACCCTTGCATCTCTCCTCACCATATTTGCTATTGGACGCTGGGTCACTCTTCTGCCCTGCTGGGTGGTATCTTCATCCTCAAGTCTCTTTCATGAGCTAATGTTCAGCCAGGACACTCTAGTACAGACAACCATTTGTTCACATCTTGGCACACTTCTATGCCAGGCCCACTCCTCTCCTGGCTACCTGGTCTCCTCTCTCAGGAGGCCCCTGCCTCCCCATGATTCAACCTCTAAGGGGTGAATGCTGGCCCTGCAGGGGCCCCAGCACCGCTGCCAGCTGGCATCTTGCAAGCGTCTATTCTGTATGCCAGTGGCTGTGCCACACCGTTTGTCAAATATTTTTAATACCTCTTCTGTCCTTTGGGCAGTCTGTTGGACTGAAAACAATAAATCCATTTTTAGGGCCTGATAAGAGTGTGGGAACAGATAGTAAGGTAGTAGGAAGCCATCAAATCTCACTCTCTTAATAATTTACATTATTTTAAAATGATTCTGCTGGATAGTTCAACAGGGGTTCAAGTTTTATTCTGTTTTCTACTGTCTTTGGGGTAAAGATATCTGATTTACCAGGACAAAGGTATTTTGCAAATCTTAAAGTACACACTAGAGGGCAGTGGCCCCATACCTAGACACCTGACAATTTCCACTGTCTGCATTTCTCTGGCCTTCCTGTGTGTAGGGGAGGGAGAGGGGAGTCTCCTCCACATCTTATAAATGCCGTTTACGCCTGAAGTGTTTTCTGAAAATAGACCAGCTGCTTGGCAGCACCCTGTCATTCCTTGTTGTTTCTTTTCCATTCCGCTTCCAATTGTTTATCTCAGTGGGGTTTTAATAACAGAGTTATATTAACATCTTAATGATCTTTCTTTTTTTCTAAACACAAGGCGAAGGAGAGATAGGAAAGATACATTCCTAATTTGGAGTATTAACGTTTTCTATCTTTGTGAATAAAGTCATGAATTAAGAATGAGGAAGAAGAAAGGTACAGTGAGGTATTATTGTATATTGCAAATGCAGAGGCTAAAACCATTTATGTGAGTCTGCAGAGCTGCCCCGTCCCCATAATAACTAAGGGGAATCATGTTTCAGCTCAGCTTTACCTCTCCTGCCTACTTCTAAGTAGGAGAGAGTCCTGCTCACTGGGAGAGGCAAAGCTGACCGGTATAGTCAAGAGCAGGGCTGGGGTGAGGGGACTGAGAGATAGTAGAGCCACTAAGCCTGTGGTTGCAGAGCTCTGGGTTAGCAAAGAGAGAAGTTCCAGTGCAGCTGAATAGTGTAATGAAGTTCAAGAGGAAAACAAAGGGACATTGAGAGGTATGTCAGTGGGTTATTTATGCATCTGCCTTTGATGGAATCTGAGGAACCTAAATAAAGGATTTGATTTATTTTTAATTACTTTTGGTTGTTGGACTGTTTCTTTGAAAAGAATAATCCTCTATAACTGGATTATGTGAGTCCCTTAATTTATAGGCATATCTCAGAGATATTGCAGTTCCAGACCACTGCAATAAAGCAAGTATCAGAATTAAGTGAATCACATGAATGTTTTGGTTTCCCAGTGCATATAAAAGTGATCTTTACACTTTACTGTAGTCTATTAAATGTGCAATAGCATTAGGTCTAAAAAACCAATGTACATACCTTAATTAAAAAATACCTTATTGCTAGAAAGTGCTAACCATCACCTGAGCCTTCAGCAAGTCTTAGTAGTAACATCAAAGATCACTGATCACAGATCACATAACAAATATAATAATAACTTAAAAGTTTAAAATATTGCCAGAATTACCAAAATGTGGCACATAGAAACGAAGTGAGCAAATGCTGTTGGAAAAGTGGCACCTACAGACTTGTTGCCACAAACCTGCAATTTGTAAAAAATGCTGTATCTTTGAAGGGCAGTAAAGCAAAGCACCATCAAATGAGGTATGCCTGTATAAATGTTTTATATTGAATGAATTTGCAGCGGTTTGTTTTTGAATTTGTGAAATCTAAAGCAATTGTGTTCCTTTATATTTATTTTTAAGTGTTTGTTCACTAAGTTTACTCTTAAACACAGGAGGGAGATAAGATATGCTTCTTTGGATTCACCCAACCAGGTCTTGGGTGGGAGAAGGAACACCTAGACCCTCGTAGCAGCCTGTGCTCTGCAACGGGCTGCGACGTGGGACTCCCTCTGCATTTCTCTTGGTGTTGCTAATGTTTATTGAGCATTTACTATATACTACATGTTGTGTTAAGTGTCTTGCATAGATTATCTTGCTTAATTCTCACAACAACCTTATGCCATATGCATGGTTATGATCCCTGTTTTACAGATGAGGAACCTGAGGATTAGAGAGGCTGCCTGGGATGAAACAGTGAGGATGCAGCAGGCTGAGGTTTGAACTCAGGTTTGCCTGCCTCTGACCTTATAACCATCATTTATGTGCCCCTAAAGGACAGAGCAAAGCTGCAGGCAGTTCCATCATGAAATCATCCCTCCTGACCAACCTTACAGAGTGCAGTGCTATCTCACACACCCTGAACTGGGGATGGGTTCTTGATCTTTTTCCTTCAGAGGACAGAAATGATGCCCTGGCTGTTCTGGGGATAGCCTGGGCCACCACACACACACACAGAGACACTGGTTAGGTTTTCATTTCTCTGACTTTATATGACATTGTCACTGGAGAATAATTAAAACTCCTGGTGGATTTATGTTGGGGCCTCCTGACACGGTTATGTAGGTACTTATGCTGAGATGGCAGGGGAGATCAGCATTAAATGCTGAGAGAAATGCTCCTGCCATTTTGATGCAGTTAGAGGCATCTATCAAAGATGCGCTTGGAACCCAGAAACCTCAATCTTGTTGCCAAGAATGCTGTAGGCTTTCTTCAGCTAGACTTAAAGGTGGAGAGAAAAAGTAGTTAGTGGCAACAGAGGTGGACCCCACCTTAACTTGACAGTAGATTCTTCAGGGGCAGAGGAGTCATCCCTTGCCCAGTCCTGTCTCCCTTGGTCTTTGAGGTAATAGTCCTTGTGCCACAGATGAAGGCAAAACCTTCTCGTAGAGACAGAAGCAGGTAGAAGGACTTATGTGTCCGTACTATTACTACTAATCATAATTGGTCACATTTGTTAAGTGTTTATTATGTGCTGGATATTGATGAAAGGGCCTTGCCTGTGTCATCTCATCTACTCCTTAGATGGTCAGCCCCTCTTTCAAGCTTGACCCCTCCCCCAACTATCACTTAGTCTGCTATTTATTTCTTCCAGGGGAGGGAGAAGGTACTGCTTATTTGTAACATTGGCATTCATACAAGCTCAAGAAGTAAACGTTGCCAATGACTAAGGCACGAAAGGGTCAGCAGATCTATGAATTAGGGTGTCAATTACACTTCCACTGAGAAGAATAATTTGCTAGTTTTTAGATTTTATTTCATGTTTATAGACATTAGTATGTTTTATACTAAAATAATAATAATTAGTAGTAGTAGTCATATTGTAATAACCCAAACGTCAGCTGCCCCTTTGTCCTTCAGTTTCAGCATCTGTGCTATCTCTGGTTTTGCCCCGTTGCAACCCAGATTTGGAACCCAGAGAGAAGAATCTATGATCATAAAAGAATTGGTGAGCAATTTTGATTTTAGAAAGGGAAGAAGTCATGGAGGAGATCTATTATCACACCACCGCCCCCCCCACACACCCCTCTTGTTAAGCAAGGAGCCTAAGTCCATATTAGGCACCTCTGTCCTCTAGAGACCCTCTCTGTCCCAGATCTGAGGCTTTTCTCTCTATGATCTACACCCTTCTCCCCCAGCAGTGCCCTTGCTTACTCTTCTCTATGTCCTTCTTTTTCTTAGGTGGGATGCAAATTGCTCTCCTAATAGGTTATAGTTTATAAACCATCTTTTTTTTTTTTTTTTTTTTTGCATTACGCGGGCCTCTCACTGCTGTGGCCTCTCCCGTTGCGAAGCACAGGCTCCGGACGCGCAGGCTCAGCGGCCATGGCCCACGGGCCCAGCTGCCCCGCGGCATGTGGGATCCTCCCAGACCGGGGCACGAACCCGTGTCCCCTGCATCGGCAGGCGGACTCTCAACCACTGCGCCACCAGGGAAGCCCATAAACCATCTTTTGTTACTAAACATGTCCTTAGCATCTTATGCTTCCACCCTTTGTGGTTTTGAGGTGTTCCTTACAAAGAAACTCCTTACAAGAAATTCTAGGATATTACATTTTCATTCCATTATAGAAATCAGCATTACTAAGACAGAATTCTTAAATGAGGGACTATTTACAGAATCTTAATTCTAAATAGTCTGATATAGTCCAACCCAATTCAGATATCTTACATTTAACAATACTTGAAGGAGTTCATTAGCATGGGAATTTATGAAGATGACAAAAATAGTGTTGGGAATGACCAAATCCATACTCTGTAGTGAGAACCATAGAAAATTCTCTATAAACTTAATATGGGGACTTCCCTGGTGGTGCAGTGGTTAAGAATCCACCTGCCAGTGTAGGGGACAGGGGTTCAAGCCCTGGTCCAGGAAGATCCCACATGTCATGGAGAAACTAAGCCCATGTGGCACAACTGCTGAGCCTGTGCTCTAGAGCCCGCGAACCACAACTACTGAGCCCACGTGCCACAACTACTGAAGCCCTCACGCCTAGAGCCCATGGCTCCGCAACAAGAGAAGCCACTGCAATGAGAAGCCCACGCACTGCAACGAAGAGTAGTCCCCACTCCCCACAACTAGAGAAAGCCCGTGAGGAGCAACGAAGACCCAACTCAGCAAAAAACAAACAAACAAACTTAATATGGTACCAAAACGATGTATAAATAATACATGGTGATTTCTATAATAATCATACTTCCCCTTTACTATGAAACCAGATGTAACCTTTAAACAGGCAGTCCTGGTTCTGGCTGGGTTCTTCTGTGGGCCCATATTACTCATGTCCCTAGTTTTGACTCATAGTTAGCTATGAGAAATTCAAACCATATCACATTCAAACACATCTCCACTTCTGTCCACTAATGGATTTAATCAAGACAAAACATCTAATTTACAACCAAAGGTGTAAATGAAACCCTAATTCATGTATTTGCTCATTGCCTTCCCTCTCCCGCCCTGCCCCCCACACACCCAGAGGCATCTCAGGTTACCTTTTTATAATGCAGTCCAAATTCCCAATTTCACCACAGCTTTCCAGAGTTTAGATACATTAATATCATGTCTCTGTTAGACCCTGTTGGCTAAAAATATTCCCAAAGAATCCAAACAGGTAACTGTAGTATCAGAGTGGTAAAACCATATCAGGGTTGGCTATGGATGGATGTTTAAAAATTCCTGTGAAATTTAGCTGTAGTGGCTCCTTTTTAAGCAAAATACATGTTTATGCTCTTAAAAGTTGAGTCTGCCTTCAAATTAATTAAACCTCAATTGGAACAGCATCATGCATGGTAATACTTTCCATTAAGTAAATGGATTTTAGTTGTTCAGTAAAATATTGAAGATTAACACTGAGATTTAAGTTTTCCTGGGCTTACAGCACTCATGATTCTGGGCGATTGCCTATGATAGCAACAAAAGACTTTTCAGGGAAGTCCAAGGAATAATATGAGAATAAGGATGGCTAATGTCCAGAAGTGGAAGACTTTTTACTTAAAACTTGGACTTGGGTCATTAGAAATATAATGAGAGAAACTTAGGCAACCAGGACAACCAGAATTTAATATGTTTGTCTAGATAGGTTTTGTTTTGAGGTTGAAAATTCAGTTTGAACATACTTATTGTATGAATTACTAGTACTGACCCTACAATATATTATAGAGGGGAGTTGTTGACTAGGATTTGTGGTGAGAAGGAACCTCTTTTTCCTATCCCCTATACCTTATTTATCTTAATGTGAAGTATAAAAATGGTGTGAAAACCCTCTACAAAGGGAACAATCCTCCAGAGAAAGACAAATATGATATGATATCACTTATATGTGGAATCTAAAAAAATGTTACAAATGAACTTATATACAAAACATAGACTCAC
Organism: Orcinus orca; assembly: GCF_937001465.1. Taxonomy (NCBI): domain Eukaryota; kingdom Metazoa; phylum Chordata; class Mammalia; order Artiodactyla; family Delphinidae; genus Orcinus; species Orcinus orca. Next base: position 94,143,160 of record NC_064561.1, on the reverse strand, counting down.
AGACATTGAAAACAAACTTATGGTTACCAAAGGGGAAAAGCGGGGGAGGGATAAATTGGGAATTTGGGATTAACAGATACACACTACTATATATAAAATAGATAAACAATAGGGACCTACTGAATAGCACAGGGAACTATATTCAATATTTTCTAATAACTCATAATGGAAAAGAATCTGAAAAAGGATATATATATGTATATGTGTGTGTGTATGTATATATGTAACTGAATCATTTTGCTTTACACCTGAAGCATTGTAAATCAACCATACTTCAATAAAGAAAGAAAAATAAAGTAGGGAACAGTCCTCAACATTTATTTTCCTTTTCGAGTGAGCTAAGGGGGTAGGATGAAATTAAGGAAATGAGTATTTGTAAAATGGCAGCTCAGAGTGACAGCTGCAGACTTGAATGAGTTTCCAGCTGCCTTAGGATTCTCAGAAAGAAAGAGAGGTAGTATTATTGATTCCATTTATTTTTTTCTTTACATTTTCTGTGTGTTCAAAGCTACCTAAAACCAGCATCTAAGGTTTTTATAATGGAGAAGAAAAAATCTTCTAAATTTTTAGTCTTTATTTTAGAAGAGTTTGAGAAGGATTGGTATTCATTCTTCTTTGAATCTTCTTGAATCTTTGAAGCCATTTGCTTCTGGACTTTTGTTTTAGATCACTGATTTTATCTTCTTATAAGTAATTGGTTTGTTCAGATTTTCTATTTCATCATGATTCAGTCTTGGTACGTTCTATGTTACTAGAAATTTATCCATTTCTTCTAGGTTGTCCAATTTGTTAGTGTATAGTTGTTCATTGTAGTCTCTTATGATCATTTGTATTTCTGTGGTATGAGTTTAATATCTCCTCCTTCATTTCTGATGTTATTCATTTGTGTCCTCTCTTTTTTTCCTGGGAAAACTAGCTCAGAGATTTTCAGTTTTGTTTATCTTTTCAAAGAACTAACTTTTAGTTTCATTGACCTTTTCTATTGTCTTTTTAGTCTCTATTTCATTTTTTTCTGCTCCAATCTTTGTTATTTCCTTCCTTCTACTAACATGGGGCTTCATTTGTTCTTCTTTTTCTAGTTCCTTCAGGGGTAAACTTAAGTTACTTATTTGAGACTTTTCTTGTTTCTTGAGATACACATTTATCACTATGAACTTCCCTCTTAGAACTGCTTTTGCTGCATCCCATAAATTTTGGTATATTACATTTACATTTCATTTGTCTCAAGGTATTTTTTGTATCTCTTTTGATTTCTTTTTTTGACCCATTGGTTGTTCACTATCATGTTGTTTAATCTCCACATATTTGTGGATCCAGTTTTCTTCATGTAATTAATGTCTAGTTTCATACCATTGTGGTTGGAAAAGATACTTGATGATGATTTCAGTCCTTTTAAATTTATTAAGACTTCTGTTGTGGCCTAACATATGATCTATCTTGGAAAATGTTCCATGTGCACTTGAGCAGAATGTGTGTTCTGTTGCTTTTGGATGGAACACTCTTAAATACCTGTTAAGTACATATGGTCTAATGTGTCATTTAAAGCTGATGTTGCCTTATTGATTTTCTGTCTGTATAATCAATACATTGATGTAGTGGGGTATTAAAGTCTCCTATTATTATTGTATTCATCTCTATTTCTCCCTTTAGATCTATTAATATTTGCTTTGTACACTTAGGTGCGCCTATGTTGGTTATGTAAATATTTACAAATGTTATATCTTCTTGTTGGATTGACCCCTTTATCATTATGTAATGGCCTTCTTTGTCTCTTATTACAGTCTTTGTTTTAAAGTCTATTTTGTCTGATATAAGTATAGCTATTCCCGTTTTCTTTTCGTTTCTATTTGCATGGAATATCTTCTTCCTTCCTTTCACTTTCAGTCTCTGTGTGTCCTTAAATCTAAAGTGAGTCTCTTTGAGACTAGATATCAATTACAGGAAAAAATCTGTAAAACATACAAACACATGGAGGCTAAACAGTACACTACTAAATAACCAAGAGATCACAGAAGAAATCAAAGAGGAAGTCAAAAAATACCTAGAAACAAATGACAATGAAAACACCACGACCCAAAATCTATGGGATGCAACAAAAGCAGTTCTAAGAGGGAAGTTTATAGCAATACAATCCTACCTCAAGAAACAAGAAACATCTCAAATAAACAACCTAACGTTAAACCTAAAGCAATTAGAGATAGAAGAACAAAAAAAAACCCCAAAGTTAGCAGAAGGAAAGAAATCGTAAAGATCAGATCAGAAATAAATGAAAAAGAAATGAAGGAAACAATAGCAAAGATGAATAAATCTAAAAGCTGGTTGTTTGAGAACATAAACAAAATTGATAAACCATTAGCCAGACTCCTCAAGAAAAAAAGGGAGAAGACTCAAATCAGTAGAATTAGAAATGAAAAAGGACAAGTAACAACCTACACTGCAGAAATACAAAGGATCATTAGAGATTACTACAAGCAACTATATGCCCATAGTGGACAACTATATGCCCACAAAGTGGACAACCTGGAAGAAATGGACAAATTCTTAGAAAAGCACAACCTTCCAAGACTGAACCAGGAAGAAACATAAAATAGAAACCAATCACAAACACTGAAATTGAAACTGTGATTAAAACTCTTCCAACAAACAAAAACCCAGGACCAGATGGCTTCACAGGTGGATTCTATCAAACATTTAGAGAAGAGCTAACACCTATCCTTCTCAAACTCTTCCAAAATATAGCAGAGGGAGGAACACTCCCAAACTCATTCTATAAGGCCACCATCACCCTGATACCAAAACCAGACAAAGGTGTCACAAAAAAAGACTACAGGCCAATATCACTGATGAACATAGATGCAAACATCCTCAACATAATTCTAGCAAACAGAATCCAACAGCACATTAAGAGGATCATACACCATGATCAAGTGGGGTTTATCCCAGGAATGCAAGGATTCTTCAATATACGTAAATCAATCAGTGTGATACACCATATTAACAAATTGAAGGATAAAAACCACATGATCATCTCAGTAGATGCAGAAAAAGCTTGTGACAAAATTCAACAGCCATTTATGATAAAAACCCTCCAGAAAGTAGGCATAGAGGGAACTTACCTCAACATAATAAAGGCCATATATGACAAACCCACAGCCAACATCGTTCTCAATGGTGAAAAGTTGAAACCATTTCCACTAAGATCAGGAACAAGACAAGGTTGCCCACTCTCACCACTGTTATTCAACACAGTTTTGGAAGTTTTAGCCACAGCAACCAGAGAAGAAAAAGAAATAAAAGGAATCCAAATCAGAAAGAAGAAGTAAAACTGTCATGTTTGCAAATGACATGATACTATACATAAAGACTCCTAAAGATGCTACCAGAAAACTACTAGAGCTAATCAGTGAATTTGGTAATGTAACAGGGTACAAAATTAATGCACAGAAATCTCTTGCATTCTTATACACTAATGATAAAAAATCTGAAAGAGAAATTAAGGAAACACTCCAATTTACCATTGCAACAAAAAGAATAAAATACCTAGGAATAAACCTAACTAAGGAGACAAAAGACCTATATGCAGAAAACTATAAGACACTGATGAAAGAAATTAAAGATGATACAAACAGATGGAGAGATATACCATGTTCTTGGATTGGAAGAATCAACATTGTGAAAATGACTATACTACCCAAAGCAATCTATAGAGTCAGTGCAATCCCTATCACTACCAATGGCATTTTTCACAGAACTAGAACCAAAAATTTCACAGTTTGTATGGAAACATAAAAGACCCCAAATAGCCAAAGAAATATTGAGAAAGAAAAATGGAGCTGGAGGAATCAGACTCCCTGAATTCAGACTTTACTGCAAAGCTACAATCATCAGGACAGTATGATACTGGCACAAATACAGAAATATAGATCAATGGAACAGGTTAGAAAGCCGAGAGAAAAACTCACGCACATATGGTCACCTTGTTTTCGATAAAGGAGGCAAGGATATACAATGGCGAAAAGACAGTCTCTTCAATAAGTGGTGCTGGGAAAACTGGACAGCTACATGTAAAAGAATGAAATTAGAACACTCCCTAACACCATACACAAAAATAAGCTCAAAATGGATTAAAGACCTAAATGTAAGGCCAGACACTATCAAACTCTTAGAGGAAAACATAAGCAGAAGATTCTATGACATAAATCATAGCAAGATCCTTTTTGACCCACCTCCTAGAGAAATGGAAATGAAAACAAAAATAAACAAATGGGACCTAATGAAATTTAAAAGTTTTTACACAGCAAAGGAAACCATAAACAAGACAAAAAGGAAACCCTCAGAATGGGAGAAAATATTTGCAAATGAAGCAACTGACAAAGGATTCATCTCCAAGATATACAAGCAGCTCATGTAGCTCAATATCAAAAAACAAACAACCCATTCCAAAAGTGGGCAGAAGACCTGAATAGACATTTCTCCAAAGAAGATATACGGATTGCCAACAAACACGTGAAAGGATTCTCAACATCACTAATCATTAGAGAAATGCAAATCAAAACTACAATGAGGTATCACCTCACACGGGTCAGAATGGCCATCATCAAAAAATCTACAAACAATAAATGCTGGAGAGGGTGTGGAGAAAAGGGAACCCTCTTGCACTGTTGGTGGGAATGTAAGTTGATTCAGCTACTATGGAGAACAGTGTGGAGGTTCCTTAAAAAACTAAAAATAGAACTACCATATGACCTAGCAATCCCACTATTGGGTATATACCCTGAGAAAACCATAATTCAAAGAGTCATGTACCACGATATTCATTGCAGCTCTATTTACAATAGCCAGGACATAGAAGCAACCTAAATGTCCATCGACATATGAATGGATAAAGAAGATGTGGCACATATATACAATGGAATATTATTCAGCCATAAAAAGAAATGAAATTGAGTTATTTGTAGTGAGGTGGATGGACCTAGAGCCTGTCATACAGAGTGAAGTAAGAAAAACAAATACCATATACTGACACATACATATGGAATCTAAAAAAAAAAAAAAAAAAGTTCTGAAGAACCTAGGGGCAGGACAGGAATAAAGATGCAGACATAGAGAATGGACTTGAGGACACAGGGAGGGCGAAGGGTAAGCTGGGACAAAGTGAGAGACTGACATGGACATATATACACTACCAAATGTAAAACAGATAGCTAGTGGGAAGTAGCTGCATAGCACAGGGAGATCAGCTCAGTGCTTTGTGTCCACCTAAAAGGGTGGGATAGGGAGAGTGGGAGGGAGACGCAAGCGGGAAGAGAAATGGGGTATATGTGTATGCATAATGATTCACTTTGTTATAAAGCAGAAACTAACATACCATTGTAAAGCAGTTATACTCCAATAAAGATGTTAAAAAATGTTATTGTAAAAAAAGTTAAAAAAAAAGATATAGCAAGTCTCTTGTAGGCAGTGTATAGACATGTCTTTTTCTTTTTAGCCATTCATCTACTCTATGTCTTTGATTGGAGATTTTAATCCATTTATAGTTAAAGTAATTATTGATAAGTATGTGCTTATTACCATTCTGTTTATTGTTTTCTGGCTTTCTTGTGGTTCCTCTCTGTTCCTTTCTTTTCCTCTTGCTCTCTTCCTTTGTGGTTTGATGACTTTCTTTAGTGGTATATTTGTATTTCTTTCTTATCTTTTGTATATTTACTACAGATTTTTGCTTTTTGGTTACCATGAAGCTTACGTATAACAACTTATATTTATCACGGTCTATTTTAAGTTGATAACAACTTAAGTTTGATTCCACTGTAAAGTTCAACATTATTACTCTCCCCTCCCATGTTTTATGGGTTTTTTTTCATCTTTTTATCTTGTGTACACCTTAACTGATTATTTTAATCATAGTTATTTTAACTATTTTTGTTTAACTTTCAAACTAGCTTTATAAGTGATTAATCCATTACCTTTACTATATATTGACCTTTCCAGTAAGATTTATTGTATTATATGTGTTCTTGTTACTAATCAGTTCCCTTTCTTTTCAACTTAAAGGCATTCATTTAACATTTCTTGTAAGGCTGCTTTAGCGGTGATGAACTCCTTTAGCTTTTTCTTGTCTGGAAAACTCTATCTCTTCTTCACTTCTGACAACAACTTTGCCAAATAGAGTATTCTTGGTTAGAAGTTTTTTTCATTCAGCACTTTGAATATTTCATGCCACTGCCTTCTGGCCTGCAAAGTTTCTGCTGAAAAATCTGCTGCTAGCTTTATGGGGGTTCCTTTGTACCTAACAGGCTGTTTTTCTCTTGCTGCTTTTAATATTCTCTCCTTGTCTTTTAACTTTTGACGTTTTAATTATAATGTGTTTTGGTGTGGATCTTTTTGACATCCTTTTATTTGGAACTCTTTGGGCTTCCTAGATCTGGATGTCTGTTTCCTTCCCCGGGTTAGGGAAGTTTTCAGTCATTATTACTTCAAATGAGATTTCTGCCCCTTTCTCTCTTCTCTTTCTGGGAACCCTATGATGCGAATATTAGTCCATTTGATGTTATTCCATAAGTCTCTTAAGCTATTTTCACTTTTTTTCATTCTTTTTTCCTTTTGCTGCTCTGGTTGAGTGAGTTTTACTGCCTTCTTTGAGTTAACTGATCCTTTCTTCTCCTTCATCTAGTCTGCTCTTAAACTCCTCTAGTGTATTTTTTGTTTAGTTTTTGTATTCTTTAGCTCTGTGACTTCCATTTGGTACTTTCTTATATTTTCCATCTTTTTGTTGAAATTCTCACTGTGTTCATTCATTCTTCTCTCCAGTTCAGTGAGTATCTTTATAACAAATATTTTGAACTTTTTATCTGGTAAATGATTATCTCCATTTCATTAAGGCCTTATCTTATTCTTTCATTTGGAACATATTCCTCTCTTTGATTCTTTATGGTGGTTTCTATACAGTAGATGAAACAACCACTTCTTCCCATCTTGAAGGAGTGGCCTTGTGTAGGAGATGAACGTTCTCATTCAACCCTGCCTCAGCTCATGGTTGTCTCTCAAAACTCTGTGCTTGTCCAAGCAGTCTTTTATATTTTTAATAGCTCCAAGTAGTTGAGGATGTGCCAGCACCTCTCAATGTCCCAGAGGGAAGGCATTCAGCACCTACATTCAGTTTGACTGAAAGTCAGACACTCAGGCATCAGCTTTTAAAAGTATTCAAATATATACAGTCCTGTGAGACTGTAGCATAAGCCTCACTGGCCACCAGAGGTAAATGATCAATGGGCATTCCCTGGGCAGCAGTCACAAAAACCAGGGCACCAAACACAAAACCAGGATACCAGGTGCATGTAAAGCTCCCCTCCAGGAGACTCTGACACTCTGGAGTGTGGCAGAGGGTGAGTACAGAGTTAGTGCCCACCCTCTGAGGTCTCTGGGAAGGATTAGAGTGGCCCCAAGGTGTATGCCTAGCCAGAAGCCTTTCCCTCAGGCCACAGTCATGATCATCAGCTAGAAGGCCTTCTTCACAGAAAGACCAAGCTCCTGATCCTGCTACTTCTTGCTGTGCCCTGGATGTCATAGCTGTTTAAGAGCACTTTTTCCATTGGTCCCAATCCTAGGGGACCCACGAGTGTAAGTCCCAGTGGACACCAGTGCCAGGCAATGTAGAGTTGTCCCCTGGCAGCAGTCACAAAAATTGGGGCAACAGACAGGGATATTAACTCCTTTCTGAGTGACATCAATTATTATACCCCCATGGGACCAGGAACAAGCTCCCCTGGCTTCCAGGGCAGGCAGTCAAGAGCCATTCCCTAGGTGGCAGTCTTAAAAACTGGGGCACCAGATACTTGCAAAAGCTCCCCTTTAGGAGACACTGGTGCTCTGGAGCACAACAAAGGGAGAATGCAAATACAGTGCCCACCAGTCTCCATCCCAGAGATTGTTCCAGCAGACTCCTAGATGTGTGTGTTGAATTAGATGCCTGCCCCTCAGACCAATGCTTTTATATTAGCAGGTGAGCCTCCTTTACTAAGTCTGGGCGCCATCGGCTGCCTCTGAAGTGGGCCCAGGGATAGGTGAGTCCAAGCACTTGAGCCCTTTAAGAATGGCTTCTCAGATGGCTAGAGTCTTGTAGGTCTCGGAACACAAGCCTTGTTGTTTTTCAAAGCCAAATGTGTTTAGGGCTTGTCACCATCTTGAACCAGAACTCTTCCAAACTCATTTTACAAGGCCAACATTACCCTGAAACCAAAACCAGACAAGGATGGCTCAAGGAAAGAAAATTACAGGCCAGTATCCCTGATGAACAGAGATGTGGAAATGCTCAACAAAATATTAGCAAACCAAATTTAGCAATACAGTAATACGCCACAATCAAGAGGGATTTATTCCAGGGATGCAGGGATGCTTCAACATCCATAAATCAGTCAGTGTGATACATCACATTAACAAAATGAAGGATGAAAATCATATCATCTCAAGCGATGCAGAAACAGCTTTTGACAAAATTCAACATCCATTCACGATAAAAACTCTCAACAACGTGGGTATAGAGGGAACTTACCTCAATGTAATAAAGGTCATATGTGACAAGTCTACAGCTAACATCACACTCAATGGTGAAAAGCTGAAAGCTTTTCCACTAAGATCCAGAACAAGACAAGGATTGTACATATGTACACATTCTTAGCACTTTTATTCAACATGGTATTGGAAGCCCTAGCCAGAGCAATTAGGCAAGAAAAAGAAATAAAAGGAATCCAAATTGGAAAGGAAAAAGTAAAATTGTCACTATTTGAAGTTGAATGCTATTACATATAGAAAATCCTAAAGACTCCATCAAAAAACTGTTGGAACTAATAAATGAATTCAGTAAATTTTCAGGATACAAAATCAATACATAAAAATCTGTTGAATTTCTACACACTAACAAAGAACTATCAGAAAGAGAATTTAAGAAAACAATTGCATCAAAAAGACTACAATATTTAGGATTAAATTTAACCAAAGGGATGATAGATCTGTATGTTGAAAACTACAAGACATTAATGAAAGAAATTGAAGAAGACACAAATAAATGGAAAAATATTTCATGCTTATGATAGGAAGAATTAATATTGCTAAAATTACCATGCTACCCAAAGCACTCTACAGATTCATTGCAATCCCTATCAAAATTCCAATGGCATTTTTCACAGAAATAGAACAAAAACATCCTAAAATTTGTAGGGAACTATAAAAGACCCCAAATAGCTAAAGCAATCTTGAGAAAGAAGAAAGAAAGCTGGAGTCATCATGCTCCCTGATTTCAAAATCTATTACAAAGCTATAGTAATTACAACGGGATCTTATTAGCATAAAAACAGACACATAGTTCAAAGGAACAGAATACAGAGAGCCCAGAAATAAACTCACACACTTATGGTCAATTAATTTACAACAAAGGAGCCAAGAATATACAATAGGAAAAGGACAATCTTTTCAATAAACGGTGTTGGGAAAATTGGATGGCCACATGCAAAATAATAAACTGGACCACTATCTTACAGCATACACAGAATCTGACTCAAAATGAATTAAAGGCTTGAATGTAAGACCTGAAACCATAAAACTCCTAAAAGAAAACATAGGCAGTAACCTCCTTGACATAGGTCTTGGTGATGACGTTTTAAAATTTGACACCAAAAGCAAAAGCAACAAAAGCAAAAATAAATAAGTGACTACACCAAGCTAAAAGCTTCTTCACAGCAAAGGAAACCATTAACAAAATGAAAAAGCAACCTACCAAATGGGAGAATATTTGCAAGTCATATATCTAATGAGGCTAATATCCAAAATATATAAAGAATTCATGCAACGTAAGAGCAAAAAACCCCAAATAATTCAATTTTAAAAATGAGCAGAAGATCTGAACAGACATTTTTCTAAAGAAGACATACAGGTACATGAAAAGATGCTCTACATCATTAATTATCAGGGAAATGCAAATCAAAACCACAATGAGGGGCTTCCCTGGTGGCGCAGTGGTTGAGAGTCCGCCTGCCAATGCAAGGGATGCGGGTTCGTGCCCCGGTCCGGGAAGATCCCACATGCCATGGAGCGGCTGGGTCCGTGAGCCATGGCTGCTGAGCCTGTGCATCCGGAGCCTGTGCTGCGTAACAGAAGAGGCCACAAAAGTGAGAGGCCCGCGTACTGCAAAAAAACAAAAAAACCACAATGAGATATCACCTCACACCTGTTAGAAAGGCTATTATCAAAAAGACTAGAAATAACAAGTGTCGGCGAGGATGCCAAAAAAAGGGAACCCTCATGCACAGTTGGTGGGAATGTAAATTGGTGTAGCCTCTATGGAAAATAGTATGGAAGTTCCTCAAAAAATTGAAAATAGAACTACCATATGATCCAGCAATTTCAATTCTGGGTATTTATCCAAAGAAAAGAAAAACTAATTTGAAAAGATATCTGCACACCTATGTTCATAGTGGAATTATTTACAATAGCCAAGGTAAGGAAACATCCTAAGTGTCCATCGATGGGTAAATAACAACCTAAGTGTCCATCGATGGATAAATTGATAAGGAAATTGTAGTATATATTTGAATAGTATTCATTCATAAAAAAGAATTAAACCTTGCCATTTGGGACAATGTGGACAGACCTCGAGGGCATTATGCCAAATGAAATAAGTTAGAGAAAGACGAATACCATATGATCTCTCTTATATGTGGAATACACACACACACACACACACACACGCATATATATATGTATATATGGGTGTGTGTGTGTGTGTGTGTGTGTGTGTATATATACACACACACATATATATATACATATATAAAACTAACCCCATAGATACAGAGAACTGTGGTTGCCAGGGGCAGAGAGTGGGGAGTGGGAGAAATAGGTGAACTGTTTTGGGTTTTGTTAGTTTAAATAAATTGATTTTTTTTTTTAATTTGAGAAAAACAAATCTTAGTTGTAACCAGTATATATTACATGTAGTCATAGGGATACTAGAAGGTTACTTGCCAACATGAAAACAGTGTTTATGTTGACACAATCAGGTGACTAGTAATTTTTAGTTTCTTCTCTTTTGCACGTTTGCATTTTTTAGTTTTTCTGCAGTGCACACTACCTGCATAATAAATGATCATTCTCCTACAGTGAGCATTATCTACATAGTTAAAAAATTGTTTATAGTTTTTAAAACTCATACCTTTACCGAAAAGTAAGTTTGTTCCTGTTCCACATTAACATTTTAGGCTTCAGTTTCAGTTGTCTTGAGGACATGTCACTAAAATAGAGCAAAATGATGATTGAATCATGAGTGTATGATGAAATATCATACAGCCATGCTTTTCCTTTTAAATGAAAATTTAGCTTTAGAAAATCAGAGCAATTGAATTTCCTAAAGCTGTTGATATAATTGTGTCAACTAAGGAAGTGCGTGGATAGTATATTAAAAATATTTGAGAAAGCATCATTAGTACTATATTGACACCTTGCTGGAGGGAGGTGAATGGATTGTCATTCAAGTCAAATCTTTCTTCACATTTCCAAAATCTGGCCAAATTATATTATATTTAAGAGCAAGACCTCACCTATATACTAACTTACGTACCATGGTTTTCATTCGGTAATGTTCACGTGCCAGGTGCTGGGCCCAGCCTTACATTGCAAAGAGGAGGGTGTGATGTGTGTGCAAACCACTTTTTTTGAAGTGATAGTTTGGTCAGGGAACTCTGATAATAATTAAACTAGTTGCTGGCTCCTGAAAATTTTAAGATACAAGCAATATGCTCTCCTAATTCTAAAATAAACATGTATTTCTCCAAATATAAATATTTAGAGTAAGTAGAGGGCTTGTAGATTATCAAGCTTCTTTGCCAGTTAATACTCTGTTTTTCCCAGGGTGACATTTAAATTGTTTTTTTGCAGTGAGTCTGGTGCTTTTTTTTTTAAAATTTTATTTATTTTTGGCTTTGTTGGGTCTTCGTTTCTGTGTGAGGGCTTTCTCTAGTTGCGGTGAGCAGGGGCCACTCTTCATCGCGGTGAGCGGGCCTCTCACTATCGTGGCCTCTCTTGTTGTGGAGCACAGGCTCCAGATGCGCAGGCTCAGTAGTTGTGGCTCACGGGCCTAGTTGCTCCACAGCATGTGGGATCTTCCCAGACCAGGGCTCAAACCTGTGTCCCCTGCATTGGCAGGCAGATTCTCAACCACTGCGCCACCAGGGAAGCCCTGGTGCATTTTTCTAAATAGTCTTGCCTCATATATAATTTTATCACCATAGGAAAATCCTGTTTTCCTGACATGACCTGAATTTGTATTTCTTCCATTTTCAATGTATTTCTCACTTAGGATCTATTGCCATCTCTGCTACTGAAATTCAGTTTTTTGAGACAAACAGCTTGTGTGTGTGTGTGTGTGTGTGTGTGTGTGTGTGTGTGTGTGTGTGTTACTACATAGTAGGTTTGAATATGTACACATGAATGTAGGTTTTTCTGGGAAAACATAGTACATGCATACAGAAAACCAAAATATTTTTTTATTTTTGCAGAAGTTTATATACTTGTTAAATATGCTAAGGAGTCAAGTATAGAAGATTAGGAAACAAAATACTTTTGAGATAGGGATGTAGAAATATCTCTTGGTTATTCTGTTTGATACATGGTGTCAGTTTTTTAGTATTTTATGGTGATGCTCCTTGTACTCTAATAGCCATTCTGTCATTCTGTACTTTTTAGAGAAGTAAGGAGAAAATCAGGACAGAATTATGCTGAGAAATGACTTTTGGCCTCAAATGGCCTTTCTTTGAGTCAGCTTTGCTCAGGAATAGGCAAGGTCCTAAGAACTTCTAGCCTATCTTCTCCAAGAAGTTTTGTAAGGAGGAGGGGTCCAGTGAGGCTCGCATGATGATGTCCTGCAATAGTTTAACCAGGAAGCATGGCAAAGGATACTCAACAGTTCCTAGACTCAGTATGCTCTAGGACAAGGCCGTGGGACATTGGTGTCCTGTAAGAATTTGGCCCTGTGTTTAATTTTTAGTTTGCTCTGAGATCTGTGACATATAAAATTTAATTGAATCATACATGGAAACAGAGATCTAGTTTCTTTTGAGCTGAATTTTGATTTGAAAAAAAGATAGGATCCAATCAATTTCCTTCTGTCTTCCTTATCAAAAATGGTCAGCCAATGACGTTTCGTTCCCCAGGCGTGACCAGCTGGCCACAGGTGGCAGGCAGAGCGACTCCAAGTGGTATAACCACATGGGCCACACACATCAGATAAGGCTGTATCACAGGACAGTAACAGAATTCCCATTTTAGTTCTCTTTCAGTTCTTCTGTTTACATCAAGAGAAAAGTCTCATTTTGGTGCTTTAATTCTTTACTGTCTGAGCCCTCCTTATAAGGAAAAGGCAGACTCCAGGTTCTGAGCTTTGGGTAGGCAACGGTGTTTAGCCAGAATTTAATTACTTTTTCAGTTGCCTTCTGCTTATGGCAAATGATATTTTCCATTAGTAATATTATTAAAAAAATAAAAAATAAAAAAAAATAATATTATAAATCTTTCTTTTAACATAAATATTCTATGAAGTATAAATCTATGAATTAGAGAAAAAATATTAAGTAGATTATAACACACATGGTACATGGTCTGGTAAAAGTTATAAAGGTGATACATGAAAGACTACCTTTGTGAACACTTGTGTAGAAAAAGAACAGGCTTTGGAATCAGATGAGATAGCCTTTGAACTCACATCTCTATTCAGGCACTTAACTAACTTTGTGACTTTGGGGAAATTATTTCATCATTGAGCTTTAATTGTCTTCATCTCAAAATGGCAATAACTATGATACCATGTATATATGTAAACTATGCAGTACAGTGCTTTAAAAAAAAAGGAATGTATTCAAAATATAGCTACTCTCCAGCTAACTAAACTCTTTAAGACTTCATCATTTATATCTAATTTCCTTCGCAAATCCATCTCAAGCCATCTCCCAACACGACAGTGCAGTATCAATAATTGGAAATCATCTGGTCTCCACCATCTTTATAATTGGTTTGCTTCCTGTTTGTCCTTATGTGATTTATAAAGCACTTAGGTCTCCCTATGCATCTTGTGATATTTAAGCTATGTAAAATCTTATGTCTATAGACTGTGAATAAGAAGGCTGAAATTAGATTTTGATCATATTTTTCCTTTGGGTAGTCACAAAGTGGCTCTGGAATCGCTGGGTCATCTGGGTGTTGTGAGGTAGCCAACTTAATAGTATACCTTTCCCCATTTGCATCATCTTTAGCCCATCCACACTGGCATTGTTGAAGACATGTGGCTTGAATTAAAATTTACATGGCCATATGCTACCATCTCATTTTTTAATTCTATTTGTGGAATGAAGGTTTTATGGAAAACATTTTGCTAGAGTTGTGAATGTGCTTAGGAGGATTCATGTCATACATCATGACAGCTCTTTCCGTATCATTGCCACATGAACTCACCCCCTTATTTGAAGTGCCTTCCTTAGCATCTGGCCGTACACATCCCTTTTTGGTATTATCGCTCATGAAAATAACTGCTGGTACACCTGTATATATTTGAGTGATGGCACATATGATTAAATAGACATGCCCATTAGAGTGTCATATGTTCAAATAAGTCTCCCAGTGTCCATTTTAATATAATGCAATAAACTCACTTTTCCAGCACACGCAGAAATTGCAAGCCAAGCTCCATGTCGACCCAAGGGTCTGTTAATTCCACATACAGCCAATTCCCTGAAGGGAGATGTTTGAATACAGTTTTTTTTTAAGTGCGTTAGCTAACAGAAAATTTAATTCACATGCTAAAGTGTGTCAGGCAGCTGAGTGCCAGCATTCAGTTCATCATTATCTTGAATTGTGGGTTTAATCAAGTTCCTTCACTTAATCTGAATGTTTGTGTTCAAAACCTAGCACCCCGCTTTAAGGAAAACCCTCACCTTTTATTTCTTTTGGATAGTCTCCAGTTTCATGAAATCTGATGAAGACAGCCAGTGAAGGGAATCTAATTTGGATGGTTGAATGCTGAGGAGGAATCAGGGAGACTGCATGGAGTGTTGCTTTCATTAAAATAGCTTTGTCCAAGAAGACATTTTCACCATACTCTTGCATCTGTTCCAGTGTTATTTCCATTTTGCTTTGCTTAAGTTAAAAAGGAATGCTATTAAAATGAAACTTGGTTTTAGGAAAAAAAAAAAAATATATATATATATATATATATGATCAAGGCAGTGGGTTGGGCTGAATGCTATTATTTGACCGATTTCGCATGTCTGCCGTGGGATGAGAAAGCAGTTTGGTGTACCCTCTTTGATACAAAGCCAGCACATGTAATGGAGTTTATGTGTTCAGAGCTGGGTATCAGGTGTAATAGAATTATGCACTGTGTTTATGTGACCCTGCCTTTTATATCCCTGTAGTTGCTCATTCATTCATTTTTCAGATGTAAATTAAAAGCGGAGATTGTAGATTAGATGTGCCAGGGCTCACGTGGGCCATGTGAAATGTAGTTTCACTCTTGGAACTTATTGAATCATGACAGAAATATAAATGAGCTCTAGGACAATATTCAACTCTTATGAGAATTCATTTCCATCAAGAGTAGGTAGTTGCCTTTGCTTGCAGATGAGGCCTGTATATTTATCTTTTCCTTTGTTCTTGTTATTTGTTACTGTTATTTTAATTCAGTTAGCAATGCAAAGGGCTTTAAGCAATGTTCTCAAGTTACCTCTATACCCTTTCAATTGTAAATATGACTAATGTTAAATAGATTCTCCTACTTAGTAGAAGAAACATCTTCTAAGAGTCTGCTTTGTGCCCAGCAGTGTCTGGGTACTTTACAAGGAGAAAGGATCCAATCATCCCAATCAATCTTCTGTCATTTTTTCAAAAGGTCAAATGAAGAGCATTTGACCTCTCTGGATGCTATCCAAATAACTTACATACTTCAAATTTGACCTTCTAAACTGGCTTTGTGCCACAGGACTTAGTATTAAGTTGAACTATTTAAAATTGATGCTGCTATTTACTAATTTCATAAGGTTTAACCAAATACCTATAAGTTGTTGGGCAGCCACTAGATAAATAATTGTATTCAGCATAGGAAGAATATGCTTGTAATTCTAACAATAAAAGGGACAGTACTTTTGGGAACTGCTATTGAAGGAAAGTTTGCTGACATGGATATTGTTAGGAATTTGGGATTTCCGGGCAGGGATGAGGATGTAGGAATGAGAGCACCAGAGCTGAATTTGGGATTTATAATTTAACATCTTTTAATCCTCACCTTAGAAGAGCCTCATCTAATAATAAGAATTGCCAACTTTATTTGCCAAGAACATGAATACTGAATAGAGCTTATAATGCATTTCTTTACAAAAGTTTTTTATTGCTTGGTGGAGAAAGCTCACTGGCAGATTAAATCTGCAAACAAAGGGAATATGGGAATCAAAGGCCATTAGCAAAGGCGAAAATGAGCCATACCCTTGAAAGAGCACTAATACGGTCCAACTGAATCTTCATACTGACCTGTTGAAGTGAACATAATGGCCCAGTGGGACCGAATGTGGAGAGTTCAGAATCCTGGTGAGGCTCTTTCCTGGTCCGTGGCAAATGTGCACAGCACCACTCAGAACATCTGATTGCGTGCAGTGTGGGGCTGAGCAAAACAGTTCTCTCAGGTGATACTGCTGGCACCAGCAGCACTTAGGTGCCCTCTTTCTATTACGGACAAATCAGGACTTTCAGAAAAACGGAGTCCCCATAAAAATCTCTAGAACAGGGGGTTATAGTTATCCAACCTTCATTCTCAAGTCCATCCATATTGTAATTGGGAAAATGGCCTTTTGTTTGCCTATTGTATCATTTTAAACGCCAGTTAAAAGCAAAATGAAGCTCCATGATCTTTTGATTTTTTTTGCGGTACCTGGGCCTCTCACTGTCATGGCCTCTCTTGTTGCGGAGCACAGGCTCCAGATGCGCAGGCTCAGTAGTTGTGGCTCACGGGCCCACTTGCTCCGCGGCATGTGGGATCCTCCCGGACCAGGGCTCGAACCCGTGTCCCCTGCATCGGCAGGCAGATTCTCAACCACTGCGCCATCCGGGAAGCCCAAGAATGTTTCTTTTTTAGAAAAAAAGATGAAATAAAATCAAAAGATGGGGCTTCCCTGGTGGCGCAGTGGTTGAGAGTCTGCCTGCCGATGCAGGGGACACGGGTTCGAGCCCTGGTCCGGGAGGATCCCACATGCCGCGGAGCAAGTGGGCCCGTGAGCCACAACTACTGAGCCTGCGCATCTGGAGCCTGTGCTCCGCAACAAGAGAGGCCATGACAGTGAGAGGCCCGCACACCGCGATGAAGAGTGGCCCCCGCTCGCCGCAACTAGAGGAAGCCGTCACACAGAAACGAAGACCTAACACAGCCAAATAAATAAATTAAATAAATTTATAAAAAAGGGAACATTCTTATATGGGCCTCTTCACGAGCTTTGAGAGAATCTGAAATATCAATTTTGCAGTATAGATATCTTCTCACATACTATGGTTTCCACTAGAGGATGCACAAAGAACATCCCAAAACAATAGGAATCCAAGAAAATAGCTGAATTCTGAACGGATCTGTGACTTGGAGATGGACTTCCATACAGGAAGGTACGCTGGATCTCTCCCCCTTGTTTGCTTCCCCTTTCTAGCCTGTCGTCAGCCCAGCTAGCTACCCACTCAGCCATCAGTGTCAGGTATGACAGGTGCTTTCAGTTCGGAATCGGAACTGTCAACTCCTCAAGCTCATCTTACTTCCAGTGTGTGTAATTTGGCCCTCACAGAATTAGATACTCCTTCTCTCCACGTCTAAAGCACATTGTTCATATGTCTCTGGCTCGAAAGGGTGTCTTTTTCTCATGTCTACCTCCCTTACTAGACCGTGAGCAGATCAAGAACAGGAGACCTGTCTCTGGGTCTCTCCAGTACCTATTAGATTGTTCGGTGCAGGCTCATTCACTCATTTAATCTCTGAATCATATATTCGTTCTAAATTGGAGCCTCTTAATAAATATTCATTGAATGAATGGCTGGATGAATGATATCCTTGTTTTAGAGTGAGCTTGAAAAATTGGGCAAATTACAAGGTGTTTGTGTGAGAAACCCTGTACCCACTCCACAGCTAGGTGAGCACATGAGAAGAACCACTGTTACTGCCATCTTATAACCACTCAGTAGCTGTCGCTGTTGTTTGGATCAAGTCTCAAACCCTTCATGTGTTCTATAAGGCTGTCTGCTTGCTCCAGTCACTGCCTGTCATTCTGGCCTCATTGCTTTGCACTCTCCCCTTTATCGCCATGCTCCAGTCACACTGGTCTTCTTAGTGACTTGAATTCTGTACTCCTTCCCTGCAAGGCCTTTGCACATGCCACTCCAGTGAGCTAAACAACTCTTCCCCCCACTCTTCACCTAGTTAACTTCTGTGCATCCTTTAGATCTTAGCTCACACATGTCTTCCTTAAAGAAGTGTTCTTTGACCTCCCTTCCCCACCCAGTCTAGGCTAGATCTAGCTCTCATGTGCTCTCCTATTTCTGTATTCATGTTCTTCAGAGTGATCTCAGGTGGCCTTGGCCTGCAGAGGCTTGAAGCAGGATTTTGGTTCCCGGCCAGAGATTGATGTCAGGCTGCTGCAGTGAGAGCACCGAATCCTAGCCACTAGACCAGTGACCAGTGACAAAGCCCTGGCCCTTCGGCTTTGTAGAAATGAATTCCCACAATGACGGCAGGTAGTGAAACAAGTAAAGTGTTTATAGGAGGAAACAGAGTACAGATGGATAGACACACAGGCGGGCTCAGAGAGAGAGTCGCGCCCTCGTGGTAGTTTGAATCACTTATATGGGACATTTTTTCCGGGTTTCCTCTGGCCAGTCATCTTGCTTTGCCTGGTTCTGAGTCCATATTTGGTTCATCTCAGAGTCCTCCCATGTGTGTGCACACATCTCTTAGCCGAGATGGATTCTGGTGAAGAGGCCTATGGGTAGGTTGACATCATTCCCTTTTTGACCCCCAAGGAGGCTTTCTGCACATGTGTAGTTGGGAAGGTCTCCTTGACCTTGAGAATGAGAAACATGTGGTCTCTTATCTGGGCAGGGCTCAGCTCCTCCTCCTCTTCTTGGAGTATCTGTCCACAGGGGACAAACTCCAGCTGCTCAGCCTGGGGTCCATCTATGTCCTGCCTCAAGAGCACATACTGCAGCTTGTGAGTTTGTGTTCATTTTTAAAAATTATTTATTTATTTAGGCTGTGCCGGCTCTTAATTGCAGCATGCCAGCTCTTCGTTGTGGCACGCAGGCTTCTATCTAGTTGCGGCCCGCAGGTTTTCTCTCTCTAGTTATGGCGCGTGGGCTCCAGAGCGCATGGGCTCTGTAGTTTGCGGCACGCAGGCTCTCTAGTTGAGGTGCGCGGGCTCAGTAGTTGTGGCACGCGGGCTTAGTTGCCCCCACAGCATGTGGGATCTTAGTTCCCCAACCAGGGATTGAACCCTCATCCCCTGCATTGAAAGGTGGATTCTTTACCACTGGACCACCAGGGAAGTCCCTTATGTTCATTTTTATGATTAAGTGATATATCAGTTATCTGTTGCCACATAATGCTGTGTAATGAAATACCACAAAATCTCATTGGCACTCGACAGTAACTGTTTATTGCTCGTGTATCTGGGGTCAGCGGCAGGTTGGCAGGGCAACTGTTGCTCTTGGCTGTAGAGGCCGGGCTAGCTCAAATATCTGGGGATCAGCTGGCTGACTGCTGATCTAAGCCTCAGTTTGGGTGACTGGGACAACAGCTCACATGTCTGTCATCCTCCAGAAGGCTGCCTCAGGGATCACCTGTTAGTGGCAGATGCTCAAGAGGAGACACAAATGACCTCTTGAGGTGGCACAGGCACACCATTACTTCTGGCCTATTCTAGTGGCCCAAGTTGAGTCACATGGACAAGTCCAGAATCAGAGTGGGAGGGCACTGCAAAGTTGCAGACAAAGACATGTTTCCAAGGAGTTGTGAAGATGGGGCCATCTTTGTGTTCTACCACAACGTGACTCTAGGATCAACTGAGGGCACTGATGGCATCTGTTTTTCTTCACCCTTATCTTGCTAGTACCTAGCAAGATGCGTGAATGTTGTAGTTGATAACTAAATATTTCTTGAATATGAAAAGGCATTAATTTGATGCCACTGTCTCAAGACTCTAGAGGAATGTTCACTTTTGAAGTAGATTCCTGCCTTAAGAAAAGTAAAAGAAATTAGTTTAAAATTGTTATCCATTTCTTGCTCTTCAGATTTCCAAATTCCTCCAAATAACAAGTGTTTGCATCTTAGGGTTAGCTTTCATGTCCCATGAGATTCATTTCCCTCTCTATCACTGGTGCCAGATAATGGTGTGTGAAAAATAATTTGAAATGAAACGAGTTAAACATCAGCTGTGTGAAGAAAGGGGTAAAAATCTTAATATTTTGGCTGTGAGGGAAAAATAAGTGTAGTTTTCATTAGTGTGGACAGTGGTCTTTGCACACCTTCTCACATCATAGAATTCCACAGAACAGGCTCTGAAGGGCCAAGAGGAGTCTGATGATGATTCAAAGAGGTGTGTTCCTAATAACTGGGAAAATAAGTCAGATATTTTGGTTAGCTCTGGAACATGAAATCTTAAAAAGATCAGGAATGAAACACAAGCAGGAAGGGACTTGTGTTGGAAAGGGAGATTGGCATTGTCAAGACTGTGGAACATTTAGTGGGTTTCATATTCAGAGAGTGGTAAAGGGGTTGGGGAATACTGATTCAAATGCTGTTAGGAAATCCTTTAAGAGTATGATAATTGTTTAATGGAACCATGTAATTGGGTATCTATAATAACTTTATTCTTTGATTCTGTCTTCATTTAAGAAATATGACCTCTTTTCTCCGGGGGTGATATTCAAAATACCTGACAACGGGGACCAGCCATAGCAATGCAGAAAGGTTCTAGAGCCCTTGATTGTGCCAAGTGTTAGTCCTATGGCTGCTAAACTGTGGAAAGGTCTGAGGGTTTTTAGAGGTAGGAATGGGGCAGCCTGGGCAGCAAGTGGTCAGGGAGTGGGCATTCTCTGGTTTTGGGGCAGTGGTTATCTACCAACTGGAACAGAATTGTTTCCATTTCCTAATACTGACACAGCCATATGAGTCCTGGTTTTCCCTTTACTTAATTGAGTTCACCATCATACAGCTTAGCCTTTAATGGAGCCATCAAGGCCAGAAATGCTGAAGGATTTTGGAGAAGAGAAGGATCAAAACACAGACAATAAGTGTAGGCAAGGATTGTAGAGAAATTGAAACCTACATGTATTGTGGGTGGGAATGTGAAATGGTGCAGCCATTTAGGAAACAATTTGGTAGTTCCTCAAAATGTTAAACAGAGAGTCACCAAATTACCAAGCAGTTCCATCCCTAGGCATATACCCAAGAGAACTGACAACATATGTATATAAAGACCTGCTCACAGGTGTTCAGGGCTACGTTATTCATAATAGCCAAAAAAAATGGAAACAAATATCCATCCACTGATGAATGGATAAACAAAATGTGGTATAACCATACAATGGAATATTATTTGGCAATAAAAAGGAATGAAATACTGATACATACTACAGTATGGTTGAACCTTGAAAATTATTATGCTAAGTGAAAGAAGACAGATATAAGGTGCGACATAGTGTCTTATTTTATTTGTATGAATTGTCCAGAATGGGCAAATCCATACAGACACAAAGTAAATTGGTGGTTGGGATAAATGGAGAATGATGACTAAAGACTGTAGATTTCTTTGGGGGAGGGGTGATGAAAATGTTCTAAAGTAGATAGTGGTGATGGTTGCCCAACTCTGTGAATATTACTAAAAACCACAGAATTGTACATGTTAAAAGGTGAATTTTATGGTATATGAATTGTGTTTCAATAAAGCTTATAAAATATCTTTAAAAAGATTTACTTGTACAATGACATGAAAGAAAGCTGTATTTTGGAGAAAAATAGCTGGGCTAGAGTATGCAGAATGACTTGGAGTTGAGTCATATCATTAAGTGCAGTTAGCAATGTATAAAAAGACAACGCCCGGGAATTCTCCGGTGGTAAGGACTCGGTGCTTTCACTGCCTGGGCCTGGGTTCAATCCCTGGTTGGGGAATTAAGATCCTGCAAGTTGCACGGCGTGGCCAAAAAAAAAAATATATATATATAAGGCCTGGAAGATGCTGCTATCAGGAAAAGTGGAGAGCAAGTGGAGAAAGGGCTAAATGCCTGGAAGAGGAGATGAAGGAGAAGGGAATTGAAAATGACTCCAGACTTATTTGACTGGAAACTGTGATTCTATTTACAGAAATGTGCAAGCTGAAATTTAACCTGGGTTTTGGTGGAACATGACAAGTTTAGTTTTAGACATCCTTTACAGTGATGACAAGACTTAAAAGTGTCTGGTAGTCACATGAAAAAACATGAACTGGAGCACAAGTAAGGATCGTGGCTGGACATGCCAATTAAAGAGCATTTGCTCTGAAGGGAAAGTTTGAGCTCACATGGCACTTGTGCAGAACAATTGAGGATGGCTGGGAGAGGGAAGGTGACTTATCAAGACAGGCAGAGCCTGTTCCTCATGGCTCAGAGTGTCCCTATAGGAAACCTCTACCAGAGCGTCCAGCCAGTGGTGCTTAGTGGACTCCAAGTCCAGGATGATGGCTTTCCCCAGCCTGTCTCTCAGATCTTCCGTCTTCATCTGTCAGCTTGGTATGATGCCACGCAAACTGCCTCCTTTGTCATTAGGTCTGTGAGACATTATATTATATTAATTCTCTCTTTGCCCCTTCTGGGCAGCTGCTGCAACATATTCTAGCTAAAAGAGAAATGGAATGATGTTGTTTTAGCCTCCCAAAGAGCTCCAGAAATAACAGTGGCAGGCATTTGGAATTCATTTAATTTAAGCAACTTCTCCAAATTTTACTACATCTATTTTCATGCATCTCTTTTTCTTTTTCCTCTCCAGGAGACTGACTGGCCATATGCAAGTACTCCTGGGAGGATTTAAGGCTTTTTATTTACTTCCTTGGATTTCCAAATCCCTAATCTCCCCTGATTATTTTTCCTTTCCATAGAGAATTTGATATAGTTTAGAGAAACTTAACAAATAAGTAAAGATTTTTTTTTTAATATTCTGAACATTTAAGGCAAGATGACACAGACACTAAGTTGTGGACTCCAAAACATCTTATCAGACAGCGAAGAAGTTTTTGAAGCATCACATGATGCGTGCATGTGGTTGTGAATCTCAACTAGGAATTCCCCACTGATGACGTCAGGAATCTTGATGCCAAATGATTCTAGGTTAGTAGAATGCCTAGGCGGGTGTGAGACAGTCCGTAAATGTAATTAATGAGACGACACACACCACAGGGGTGCTTTCTGTGCATGAGTTATATTTGCAGTTGAGAAGGCTGGATCTTTGTTTGTTCTGTGTGTGAGGTTTAATCTGGAAATAGTTTTCAAGTATTTCCTTTCTTAGCAAATTTTTTTGTTTTTTTTTAATTGAAGTATAGTTGATTTACAATGTTGTGTTAATTTCTGCTGTACAGCAAAGTGACTCAGTTATACATATATATATATACATTCCTTTTTATGTTCTTTTCCGTGACGGTTTATCACAGGATGATATTGAATATACTTCCCTGTGCTATACAGTAGGACCTTGTTGTTTATCTGTTCTATATATAATAGTTTGCATCTGCTAATCCCAAACTCCCACTCCATCCATCCCCCACCTCCCCTCCCCTTTGGCAACTACAAGTCTGTTCTCTATGTCTGTGAATCTGTTTCTGTTTTTCACATATGTTCATTTGTGTCATATTTTAGATTCCACATGTAAGTGATATCATATGGTACTTGTCTTCGTCTTTCTGACTGACTTCATTTAGTATGATAATCTCTAGTTCTATCCATGTTGCTGCTAATGGCATTATTTCATTCTTTCTTATGGCTGAGTAGTATTCCATTGTATGTATGTACCATATCTTCTTTATCCATTCACCTGTCAATGGACATTTAGGTTGTTTCCATGTTTTGGCTATTGTGAATAGTGCTGCTATGAACATAGGGGTGCATGTATCTTTTTGAATTATAGTTTTGTCTAGATATATGCCCAGAAGTGGGATTGCTGGATCATATGGTAATTCTATTTTTAGTTTTTTGAGGAACCTCCATACTGTTCTCCATAGTGGCTGTATCAATTTACATTCCCACCAACAGTGCAAGAGGGTTCCCTTTTCTCTACACCCTCTTCAGCATTTGTTATTTGTAGACTTTTTAATGATGGCCATTCTGACTGGTGTGAGGTGATACCCACTGTAGTTTTGATTTGCATTTCTCTAATAATTAGCAATGTTGAGCATCTTTTCATGTGCCCATTGGCCATCTGTATGTCTTCTGTGGAGAAATATCTATTTAAGTTTTCTGCCCAATTTTTGATTGGGTTGTTTGTTTTATTGAGTTGAAAAGCTGTTTGTATATTTGGGAAATTAAGCCCTTGTCAGTTGTATTGTTTGCAAATATTTTCTCCCAGACTGTAGGTTATCTTTTCATTTTGTTTATGGTTTCCTTTGCCGTACAAAAGCTTATAAGTTTGATTAGGTCCCATTTGTTTATTTTTGTTTTTATTTCTATTGCCTGGGGAGACTGACCTAAACTTTGGTACGATTTATGTCAGAAAATGTTTTGCCTATGATCTCTTCTAGGATTTTTATGGTGTCATGTCTTATGTTTAAGCCATTTTGAGTTTATTTTTGTGTATGGTGTGAGGGTGTGTTCTAACTTCATTGATTTACATGCGGCTCTCAGACTTTCCCAACACCACTTGCTGAAGGGACTGTCTTTTTCCCATTGTATATTCTTGGCTACTTTGTCGAAGATTAATTGACCATAAGTGTGTGGGTTTTTCTTAGCAAATTTCAAACACAGATTATCTACTGCAGTCCATCTATTTCACAGCAGTAAGTCATTGGGTCTAAAAGTGATATAGCTGATTTCATAAACAGTAAGGTGAAGACCCAGCATGATGGAACAGTTATCACTCTAGGGAGGGGTCCACTGTGCTAACAACTCAGAGTCTCTAATCCCAGCCAAGGGATTCCAAGATAACTTGACTGAAGGGGCATAGTAAAGGGAGAAAAGTTCAGAAGTGGAAGTTAGGACTGGTTCAAGGTCTCATCAGATTGTTCAGTAGTAGTAAGGCTTTGGGCAACATGCTTCTCAAAAGTTACCTCCATGTACTCTTTCAACTTTTTCACTCCCTAGTCACTATTCAATCCACACTAATCTAGCTTCTATCCATCGCCACCACTTAATGAAATTGCTCCTCTCAAGGTCCCCAGTAATCTCCATTGCCAAAGGACACTTCTTTGTTGTCACTTTCTTGAACTCTCAGCAGCATTCCACGTAGGTTGCAACTCTCCTTGACACACTGGTCTCTTGGTATCTATGATGTCATATCTTCAGTTTTGCTCTTTGTCACTGGCTACTTTTTCTTGATCTTCCTTGCTGGATTCTCTTCCTCTATCCTCAGGAAATATTGGAGCATCTCAATGATAAGTCCTGGGACTGCATCTTTTTACTCACTCTCTCCCTAGGTGACCTTATGTGTTCTTGTGGCTTTCAACATCCACTATAGTCTATATGCTGATGACTTCCAAATCCATTTGTCTAGCCTGACTCTCCCCTGAACCCCAAACTCATTTATCCAACTGCTGTTGGCATCCTCTTAAATGTCAAATAGGAATCTCCAACTTAATGTGTCTAAAGTGGAAGCATTGATCCCCCCAAACCCAGTCCTTCCCCACACCCAATTGTTTAACCCCCAAATTGATGGTCATCCTGATCCCTCTCTCTGTCTCATTACCTACATCCAATTATTCACCAAGTTGGTGTCAGTTTTACCTAAATCATATATCTCAAGTTCATCCATTTCTTACCGTCTTTATTGATTTTACCGAGTTTCAAGCCACAGGCATCTTCTTACAACTATAATAGCTTTTAACAAGTTTCCTTGCTCTACTACATTTATGATGCTACAACCCATTCTTTACATAAAGGTAAAATTGTCCTTTTTTGGCTTTTTATTATGAAGATTCTCAAACATACACAAGTGGACAGAGAGTAGCACGAGCTACACCTGTCACCCAGCTTTAGCGGTTATCAATTCATGGCAGTCTGTTTCATTGAAAACCCCATTGATTTCCTTGACTCCTCTAGGATTTTGACACAAATCCCAGACATCATATCGTTTCACCCCTAAATATTTCAATATATATCTATAAATAAGCACAAGGCCATTAACATATCCTTAAACATTAATAATTTAAAATAGCATCAAATATTCAAAAATATATTTCTGAATGTCTCATAAAGTATAATTTTTTACAGTCAGGTTATTTGAATCAAGATCCCAATAAGGAGCACATACTGCAACTGGTTGATATGTCTCTGGGGTTCTCCTTCCATTGATATCTCACTCCTTCACGTGCTTTTTTTCTCCCCCTTTCAATTTACATGTTTACAAAACCAGATTGTTTGCCCTGTAGAGTTATAGTCTAGATTTTGCTGATTGCATCTCTGTGGCTAACGTAACATGTTCCTTAACGTCAAAAACTGCTAAGATGGCTTCATAGGTGGTATTGTATTCTTCCATCAGAAGTCATGTGTTTAATTGCATGTCTTTTTGTGATGTTAGTAGCCATTGTGCTTTATGCCTAAATCTATTAATTCATTAGAGGTTGCAAAATAGGGATATTCTAATTTTATCAATTCTTCATTTATTTGCAGGAATACTCATGTAAATGAGGAACTTTCTTTTGTCTACTTTTTTAGGTTACCTAGTGGTAAAGTTTGTATAGGAATAGATTTACCTTTTTTTTTAAAGATTTGTTTTTTGACGTGGACCATTTTTAAAGTCTTCTATTGAATTTGTTACAATATTGCTGCTGTTGGATATGTTTTTTTTTTTTTTTTTTGAGGTACGCGGGCCTCTCACCAATGTGGCCTCTCCCGCCGCGGAGCACCGGCTCCGGACGCGCAGGCCCAGCGGCCATGGCTCACAGGCCCAGCTGCTCCGCGGCACGTGGGATCCTCCCGGACCGGGGCACGAACCCGCGTCCCCTGCATAGGCAGGCGGACCTCAACCACTGCGCCACCAGGGAAGCCCTGTTTTCGTTTTTTGGCCACGATGCATGTGGGATCTTAACTCCCCAACCGGGGATGGAACCCACGCCCCCTGTACTGGAAGGTGAAGTCTTAATCACTGGACCACCAGGAAAGTCCCTAGATTTTACTTTTTAAAAACATAAATTGGATCACATCTCTGCCCTGCTTAACGTCTTCCTGTGGCATCTTTATGCACACAGAATGAAATCTATGGCCAACACACACACTGCATGGGCTCCTCCATCATTTTTTCGTCATGTTCCATCATAGTGTCTACTTTTTTGTTGAAATTTAAATTAAATTAAAAACTTGAAGTTTATGGGAAAGGCTCAAGCCCTTTTCTGCCCCAGGATTTTTGCACTTGCTCATCCTTCTGCCTGGCCATCTTCCCCCACTTTCTGCCTAGTGGGCTCCTTCTTGACCTTCATGCTGAAATGTCATCTCATCAAGGCCTTCTCTGACTGCTTCATTTAAGGGGCCTGCTCTCCCTCATTGTAGCTCCTGTTTAATTCCTTTATAGCATCCATCACAAACTATAGCTATCTTCTTTATTTGTTTATTAATCATTTTCCACCAAGAATGCTAGCTTTGTAAGAGCAAGGATTTTTCCTGTCCCATACACCACTGAATCCCAAGGCACAGCACAATGTCTGGCACACAGTGGGTGCTTTTCTTTTTTGAATCAACACCACAAACTTGCTGCCCATCCTCACCGATATAAGTGGAACACAGGGACGGGCTAGATGATTGGACACAGAGACCAAGGCCAAGCTTGTCTAGTGCAGTGCTTCCTGAATGCTTTATGTTGTGGCACCTGGAGCAAATGATGTCTGATAGGGTAGGCCACTGAGGCTGGCTGGTGGCTCACAGCCAGGGACTCAGTCCTGGCTTTCCACACCTGGCTTGGTGCCTGAACAGACGGCCACAGGAGTTGGGTTACGGAGAGCATTTCTGGACTTACGGGGGTGGGCTTATAGATTTAGGGCAGGAAATTCTTTTGAGTGTATACTTTGAGGGCTCCCTGACTTTTATGACTGTCAGGGACTCAGAGGATTGGGACTTCCTGCATCTCCACAGGGTTCTGAAATCCCCCTTTCCTCTGAAAAGTCACTTTCTTCTTCAGGAAATCCCACCAATTTCACACTATTTCAAAGCATCCTCCTTTACAATGCAAATACTTTGGGCTTGGTTGAGAAGATTATGAGTATTCTTCACCTTCGTGTGAAGTAGCTTAACCAGGCTGCTTTCTTCCTAAAATCTGAGGTATCTAAGTTGGGTTTAGCTTAAGAGACTCAAGGGGGAAGGGGGCAATTTTGGAGTTTGTTTCCTTGTGTGGGCTGGAGGAGGACAGTGTGACTCAGCACAGTGGACTCATGCGATGGGCAAGGCTGGCTTGGACCCCCTAGGGGTGGAGACGAGGGCTTAGGTCAGCCAGCCCCAAAGTTCAATTTCCTTAATGCCGGAGGTTCAAGACTTTTACCCAAGATTGCTTCAGTGAATCTGATGTTCATTACCGATGTAGGGTACAGAGAAGACCTGGAATAGAATCCCTACTGTGTAGAAATTCACTGAGGTCAGCAGCCATACATAGAGGGGCCAGCCTGCCCCGACAGCAGAAAGGCAATGCCAGTGCGCTACAGCATGTGATCGGTGCACAGACCCATCCACTCATGCAAACTGCAACTTCTGCTTTCCCAGAAATGCTCCTGGAACTACCGCTGCCTGCTCTTCTTCTCCCAGAAACCAGATGCGAAGAGATTAGCCTCTTGGGAAGACAAGGCCAGAAATAAGGGGAACCCAGGTCATTGCCCAATTGGAAGACAGGTTTTCCTCCTTCACCCGACCTGCTCCCACATCTTGATAAATTCCCCTGCCACTCCCTGTCCACACCTCTGTGGAGAGGGGCTTGCACTCTGCTGAAGCAGAACTTGGAGAAGCTCTTCTAGAGGGGTCATGCTGAGGCAGCCACAGTATGAAAGGATTTGCAGGCATGCAGTTATATACTTGGTAAACTACAGTGAGCACTAATCTTGCGACCTCTTTCTCATTATATTGGAAATGCACGTGGGTTTTCACTCTCCTTTGGTGTGCTGACATGCTGAGGGGCTCCTTGCATTCCTAACGTACTTAGGACATTGACCCAGTTTCATTCTTGTCTACCACAATATCTTAGCTTTCTTGATAGTAGATATTCCCAGCCTGATTCCTAACTAACTAAGAGGTGGAAAAAAACCACAAAACATTTAAACTATGCAAAAAAAAAAAAATCTTCGTTTAGTGGAATCTTAGATTGGAAGAAAACTGATTTGGACTCTCCCTGATTGCATGAAGCTCTACTCTCTACACCACTGGCTTTCAGTGTGTCCCGCCAGCCTTGATCCTCTGCTTGAACAGTTTCAGGGGAGGGGATCACAACTACTCTGTTCTTGCACTGACAGATAGTTCTGTGGTCTTCCTGTTATTAAGTTAAAATTTGATGCTAAGTTCTCATGAGTCTTCATTACCCCTCCACAATCACACAGAGGAAGTTGGATGGCTCTTCAAACAAATGCTGTTAGTTACCGTGTATCTCTGAAGTCTTCTCTTTACTAGTCTATAAATTCTCCAGCTCTCCCAACTATTCCTGGCCTCCTTGGAAGGAGCATCTGAATTCTCGTCCTCTCCAAGCCTACTCCAAAGCTAAGCTCATTATTTTTGTCCTTGGCCCTTTCCTTCCCTCCTTTTTCAAGAACTTTGCTCCATCTTCCTTTCGTCTGTATCCTCAGGTTTTCCTTTAGCCCCAGACTACAAATATTGTCATTCTACCCTCTACTCAACATTGCTTACCTACCTGAAGAAACTCTCCCATCTCTCAATTTGCAGTCACCATCAAATTTATGGAAAGAGTAGTACATGGTTACTGCTCCTAGTTCCTCTTGATTCCTTGTGTAGAGATTTATCTTTGAAGGACATTAATGTCTTAGAGGTGCTCTTTTATCAGTCTTCAGGCTTCTCCCCCCTCTATAGCATGTAATATCTATGCTTTCCCTTCTGTCTTGACATCTCCCTTAGGCTCCCAGACTCAGAGTCCCCCTGGTTACCTTCCTGTTTCTTTAACTGGCCTTTCCTACCATTTCTTTTTTTTTTTTTGAAGATGTTGGGGGTGGGAGTTTATTAATTTATTTATTTATTTTTGCTGTGTTGGTCTTCGTTTCTGTGCGAGGGCTTTCTCTAGTTGTGGCAAGCGGGGGCCACTCTTCATAGCAGTGCGTGGGCCTCTCACTGTCGCGGCCTCTCTTGTTGCGGAGCACAGGCTCCAGACGTGCAGGCTCAGTAGTTGTGGCTCATGGGCCTAGTTGCTCCGCGGCATGTGGGATCCTCCCAGACCAGGGCTCGAACCCGTGTCCCCTGCATTAGCAGGCAGATTCTCAACCACTGCACCCCCAGGGAATCCCCCCTACCATTTCTTCTTTTATTCTTTTCCCTCCATGAAAAAGATGTTCCTTAAGATAATGTCCTCAGAACACTTCTCTTTTCTCTGTCCTATCTTCTTTGGCAACCTTACCTGTTTCCATGGTTTTATTTATAATTCTAATAGGAGTTACCCCAAACCTCCATCTCCATCACAACCTTGACCTACCTCTATAGCTCCATTTCAAGCTTCCTTCTAAACACTTCCACTTGAACATGCCACCTCAAACTTACAAAGATGTCACTTCAAACATATGGTATCCCAAATGTAGTTTCCTCCTTAACCTATTTCTTCTCTGGAATATGTATTTTTATTGAGAACATTGTTGAAAACCCCAGTCAGTCAAGTTCTAGATCTACAAGTCATTTTTTTTTTTTTACAAGTCATTTTTAAGCTCTCCTCTTTCCACTACAGTCTCTGTTTACTATCTTTCTATTAGAATCTCTTACATCTTAAACGAACCTCTGGTTCTTTTCCATTGTCCCAACTCAATTCAGGCCTTTCTGGCCTCTTGCTGGATTGTGGGGATGGTCCAATGGGCATGTCCATTTCCTACTTCCACTTTACCACATTTAGATGCCAGATTGTAGTGGAGTTCCAGCTTATGTGGGGACTAAGTATTAATGTCATTGTTTAAGAAAATCTCATATAATCAACACTGCTCTTGAAAATGCCTTATACTGTCCATAAAGTAGAATCTGCAGACATATTCCTTCTTAATAAGTTCAGTGCTGCCAATTTTTCCTCCACTCTTGGAACAGATCACTTTTCTTTTGGTTGAACACCAGATGAAGTCATCTGCTTGGTTTTTAAGGGCCATCTAGTATGAAAAATATGTTTCTTTAAACACCAGAATCACACTCAACACTAGTCTACTCGACTTCATGTTAGTTACTCATGAGTGTGATACAAATCCACTGGAATGTCTAAGAAAGCACAGCTCTGATCCTATTATTTCTTTGCTTGAAAACCTTTAGAGGCTTTTTTTTTTTCCATTGCCAATCGGAAGGCCCATTTCTTTAGCCTGGCACTCGAAACTGTCCATGATCTGGCTTCAACTCACTTATCTAATCCAGGTTCCATGACCAGAATGGAATATCTCCCATTCCCCACACATGCTTTGCACATTCCAGTCTCCACCCACACTTTCTCTCACCGTGGGCCCACATCATGGGATACCTTCTCCTCACTCCCCATCTCTGCTAGGCTCAGCCATTCTTCAAATATCAACTCATGCTGCCTCTTCTAAGAGTCCTTCACAGTCTTCTCCTCCCACCCAACCCAGCCAAAATCCTATTTCCCACCTCTGAACTGCTGTAGGTCTTAATTTGTTCTGCTTTTATGGCAAGTATCCATTTATATTTAGAATAGTCATTTCTGTTTATATGAGACTATAAACACCTTATGGGCAGGGTTGATGTTTCAGTCTTCTTTATATTTTTATATTCTTTCACCACCATCTCCCATCTTCAAGCACACAGTTCTCAACAGTTTTTAATGAATTCAATAAGTAAAATAACGTGGCTTCCCAAACCCTCCCGATGCTGAAGAGCTTCTCCTAATGTGCTCTAGTCTGGCAGTGCCCCAGAACTTGGGACTGGTGCTCCAAAAAAGCTGCCAACTCTTCCTCATCCCGGTAGAGCCTTCATCAGGCAATGAATGAACTCAGGAGGAAGGCATACGAGTAAGAAGATCTATGCAAACGGTCAAGCTTTTTCCTTCTTCTTAAAGAGCAAAATAAATATCCTACTTCATTAAAAAAAAAAAAAAGCAGCCTTGGAAATTAATGGCTTTTTCATAGAAGGCTTCAGGAAGTGCCAAGGTCTGTCGCTGGGGATGGAGACATTTTGTTCCCATTGTGTAGAAAGTGACTGATGAGGCTTTTAAAGCAATCCTGCAGACCTACTGTTAAAGGATCAGAATATTTTTCAGTGCATCTCAAGTTCAGTGGGACTTTAACCTTTATGGAGGGAAAAATTCTAGCTCTTTCCTCCCACCCTGCCACACACAGAGGGATGTTTTTTTGTTTGTTTGTTTTTGCGGTAACGCGGGCCTCTCACTGTTGTGGCCTCTCCCGTTGCGGAGCACAGGTTCCGGACGCGCAGGCTCAGTGGCCATGGCTCATGGGCTTTCCGGACTGGGGCACGAACCCGTGTTCCCTGCATCGGCAGGCGGACTCTCAACCACTGTGCCACCAGGGAAGCCCCAGAGGGATGTTTTTACCTCAGGGAAACTCAAGGCTGCAGGGGAGCTCTGATTCCAGGAGTCCACTGAATTTAACAGCCTCTTGAGTTTGAGAGGGATGGGAAATTTGGGCCTGTCTTTCATGTGATGGAGCATCTTAATCTTTATTAAGAACATGCAGAAATTGTAATCTACCGGGGTGTGGGTGGGGGGAGTTTGACGGTGAATTTACACCCTCAGTGTCGACTTTAGACTGATCAGGGAAAATGACCGCCCCACAATCTTGTAAAATCTTAATGTACCATGAAAAGTGCACAGCGCTGCCTGATGTACAGTGTTCAGATTTGTCTTGACCTTCTTAAATTATGAAAAGTGGCTACTAGGAGGGAAGTTTTTTTGGTTTTGTTTTTTAATTTTTCTGCACAATTACTCAGGTGGCTTTTCCTGTTTCTTCTCTCCTCCTGGACCTGGGTCCTGTAATTACTATCGCAGGGAGCTGGAAGGATGCCTGCTCTCCCGGCGAGGTCTCCTCTGCTCGGCCTCCTCCCCCCCTCCCCCCGCCTTTTCTCTTTCTGGCCCCGCCTCCTCCGCTCACCCCGTAGCCAGCAGCTAGACAGCTGTATTCAATCAGAGCACTTACAACTCCCGAGGATTCAAACGGGAAACTTCAGCGTGAAGTGCAGCCGCGCTCCGGCGCTCTCTTAGCTTGCTTTCCCTCCCCGGAACCCGAGACGCGGATTTTCCTCCTCCCGCCGCCCTGGTTTCTTCGGGAAGCCCTCCAGGGAGGCCGGATCCTGCCGGGGTTGCCCTCCAGCCTGGTCATGGGGGGCGGCGAGGCACCATAGGAGACGCGAGGCGGCGCTGAGCGTGGCACTGCCTCGGGTCCCCGCGCCGGCCCGGCCGCTGCGAGCGCGCCTCGCCGCCCAGCCTTCTGCAGCAATGGCTCGTCCGTGAAACGAGAGCCGGCTCTGTTCCTTTTCGGAGTGCCTGCATCCTTCGTGTGGGCTTCACCACTGTCCTGGGTGAAAATGGCTGTCTAGACTAAAATGTGCCAGAGGGGACCAAGCAGTGGATATCCAGCCTGCTAAACCCAACTCGTAAGCGCCGAGACCTGGAGGAGGAGGAGCTCGGCTCTGAAAAGTGCAGTCATGAATTCTGGAGTTGCCGTGAAATATGGAAACGACAACTCGGCCGAGCTGAGTGAGGTAAGAAGCAGCTGAGGTCGGGAGCTCTGGTTTCTTAGGCATTTGCTTTGCGACAAATCCCCCTCCCTCCCCGTCTCCCACTTTTCTACACGCCACCCGCCTCGCGCTCCCAGTCTGGAGGCGGCACAATTAAAGATAAATAGATTTTCTGGATCTTGTTTTAACTTGTTGTGCTACTCAGGAAATGACCTGAACTGGCTTGATATTTCAGTCTGAGACGAGTGGCTTAAAAAAGAAACAAGCTCTCCCCGCGTCGCCAAGGCGTTTTACTCTCCGTGGTCTGGGTGCCCTGTCCATTCCCACCCCCCTTCCTCCAATGTATGTACCACATAAGCTTTCGTAGTCGGCAAAATACATGGGGATCCCAGCTGAGCTTAATCTGATGGTGAGTAAATTGGTGGGGCCGGGGAGCTCATCGGAGTACTGAGTCGGCCGCAGGCTCCCACGTGTGATGCGTTTGGTTCCGTTCATGTAAGGTGGTCTTTTCCTTGGCTGAGACGAATGACCCGCGTTAGGGAGGAGAGTGGAGAGGAAGCACATCAAAGCGGCTTAGAACTTTATTTCCTGCCCGGGACTGGACTCCCGAGTCTCTGAGGCAAGCGCACTTGCAGTTCCTGGCTCTCACAAGTAGCAAATCCACTTGAGTGCTGGAGACCAGCTTTGAGATTAAGGCGACATCAAACGGTATGCAAGTATATGAGTGGTCAGATGCTGGAGGCCACCTTTTTTAATGACCGTAGGGATGCCTCTGGCACATTCTCCCCACCACCCCACCCCACCCCGCAGGCTTTGAATACCTGAAAAGTGTGATGGGAAACCCACAGAACGATGCTCTGAAGAGGAGGAAATCTGTCTGCAGCAGGAGGCTTGGTGGCTGGGGGTTTTCCTCTTAGCATCATCACTGAGTCATTCATGGGGCGACGTGGTCTGTGCTTCTCGAGTATGGCTGAAGAGAGAAAAGGCACCGTATAAAGACGGCAGAAGGCAGATAGAGGTGATGTCAGATGACCGACAGTGAAGGGAAAAGGAAAGGATGGAGCCCTCTTTGAGGGGTGAGGGCTGGTGCTGGGGAAGCGAGGGGGGTGTAGATGGGGGAAATCCGAGCAGGTCTGTGGCTGGTATCCAGCAGTGAATACAGTCAGCCCCTGCCTGGTGCTCTAAGTGTCTTGGTGTTGAGCCTTCCCTGCTCCAGTTTGAGATGGCATTTTGAGATGTTGGCCAAATGAGGTAGAGGCATTTCCTAATCCCTGTGGTTTTCCCTGTGATGTAGAAAGCTGGGGAGATGCTGAGAGTGAGGGCTTCACTTAAAAACGGGAGGTGGGGGAAGAGGCTCAGAGACCTAAGTGAATTTTGCCAATTTTACATGCAGGGAGAGGTTTCAGATCTAAAACAGAACCCACGACCCTACTCCATTAATAACACTGTTAGGAGAAGCCTTTGATTTCTAAGGACGTTTAAGAATAAGAAACTAAAGGCACGTATCCTGCAGAGTCTCTGCCAGGTCCTTCACATTGTTTGTTTCTGTGTGGCAGCTTTAACTGTCTGTCACCTGAAGTGTGCTATTCAGGTACCTTTGCTCAAAAATGAATCACAGATTTAGGATGGAGGTGGCTAGAAGGCTGAAGAGAGAGAGAGGAGGCCAGGATTGACTTGAAGAGCACTGGCACCGTCAGCGGGGTGTATTAGATTAGCTGAGAGTATCTGTGAAACTCAGGTGGGAACTAAAACTCTCCATTCTTTGCCTGGTTTTATCCACTCCTTAAGTGTTCCTTGGAAACTTGTGGCCAGGTGAAAGAGCTGAGGGTGTTTCGTGGCCCCTGCTTTAGTTGGAGCTGTGGTACTAGAGCATTATAGGACTTAGTTTTGTCCCTAAGAAAGTAAACAAGTTTCTGCCCCAACCGTGTCCTTCACCACATTTTCTGCCTCTTGCCCTCTTTCCAGCCTTCTTTCTAGGTTCAGTGATTTAGTTGCCACTCCATCCTCCGGGTCTTGAGTTTCCCCGCAGATTGAGTAATTGCAGTGGAGTGTAAGGATAGTTATTTTTAGTTTTTTACATATTTTCAATTAGGGTATATGTAAAGAGAATTTGTAAGCAAAGGGGAGATGTGTGATTCATACCCTGTGGACCCTAAATCTCAGTTCACTTCATCATGGGCAACAGTTGTAGCATTTGCCTTTTCTGTAATATCCATAGGGCAGTATCCATATGAATCCATAGATCTGGATACAGTTAATTTGTATTTCTCACATAAGGTCTATGATGTAGAGTTTCTTCTTTTCACTGTAATTTTTCTCTTAAACACTGGTTTTACTTTAATGTCCTGGGGGGCAAAGTTGCCATCCTCTGTTCGTGGTCGGTTCCTCCTTCTCACCTGAAAGCAGAGCTAATAAAAACCCCCTTTGGTGCCATAGCTCCTATTGGTGCTCTTATTTGGTGCTCAGGAGCCTCAAAGCTGTCTGGAGGTCACTGTAGGGTCAGATTCAACCTGATGCTCACCAGGCGTTTCAGGGGCAGGAAGAATTGTGAAAGGGCCTAGCGTTATCCTGGGTATCCTAAACAAGAGTCCTCTCTCATTGGTGTTGACTTGTGAGCTTACCCCTTAGACAAAGGTTCTCTCTCCACAGGAGTCATTGACTCTTTGACAGTACTGTTGACACTGACGCCTTAACATCCTAAACAAGGGGGAGTGACTGGAATCAATTTCTTGCTGTAATCTGCTTGTCCTATTCGTGAAAGCAGCTAGCTTTGGTCAGCAGTTGAGGTGCTGAGCTCCGCCTGCAGTGCTCCAGGAATGCTTGGGTGCAAGATAGGCAGGAGGGATTTGGGTGTGAGGGATACATGATAAGGAGACCTAGCTGGGTATTGCGCATGAGGTGTCCACCGTATGCTTGAGGGCTTTAAAATGGAAAAACAGGAAATTCATGAATGTGTTCCTTTTGTGTCTTTATTTTGAACAATAGCTGTTTAAGATCCCGTGAGATGATTATAACAGGCAGTTAAATTGTTTCTACCTATGGACATTCAAAATATTTTTATTTATCAATGACCACAAATGGTTTTATCAGGTCTAAACACTTTAACCAAAGTGAACTAGTCCTTAGCATTGACAACAGTACTACAAAAGGAAAATTGAGAAGCATAAATTGGCTATTCTTTTTTCTTGGCTAATAGCTCGCCTTGTCAAAGACTCAAAGGGTATTTTTCTTTTCCGAATGTGAGGTTAAGAAAGGACTTCAACATCAGCCAGATCAGAAGTATTTAGAAAATTAAACGTTTGACTTTCAGGCTTCCTCCCCCACGATCAAGAAGCTGAGTAGACACACTTTCAGCAGCGTTAGATTAAATTCTCCCAAACCGTGTCAAGGGAAGGCCACTACATCTTTTTCCTCGTCGCCATGGCTTTTCCATCAGCAGTTAGTTCTGTTTGTCTTGGTAAAACTTGTGGGACCAGTATGTAGCTGAACCTTATTTTACTGTCACAATCACATTTCTTGGTTCTTAGAATAACTTAGACCTTAGGAAGAGGTCTTAAGGTGCAGCATTATGAGGGTATGACTTGAATTTACTCATCTTCACAAAATAGCTGTGGACTGGATCTGTTTGCCTGGTAGACAGCTGCCTAGTTATGTAGCAAACTAAAAATTTATATTTAAGGGTTGGTTCTTTGCTGGGAATAACTAAAACCTCTTGTCCAAAGCAATCAACGTATATCCTTTGCTTTTTCAACATTAAGCAATGAATAGGTAAAATTCTCCCATCACTATTTACTTTGAAACCTCTGTTGCCCCAGAAAATCATATTTTCCTTACTCTGTCCTTCTTTCTTTATTCAAAGCCTCTTTCATAAGATTTATTCCACTCCTGAATGCAGGCTATAGAGGCGACTTTTCATGCTTTCACCATTCACTTGTTGCGTAGCCACTGAAACCCACATCTCTGTTGATACTCTTTAATTAAGAAGTGAATTTATATAGGAGAAAATTGTTCTCTAGATAGATTATCTTGTATGACTGTCTTTAAGTGGCCGTCTCACAGATGTACTTGCTCTAAACCATGAAGTTACAAAATATCAGGGTTGGCAGAGACTGAGATCACCTGGTATTCCCACACCCATTTCTACTTCTTTATACTCCTCTGTCCTTATGGAATCACACTTCATTGTAATGAGTTGTTTAATGTCTGTCTTAGACACAGACCAGAAGCATCAGAATAACAGTGTCACAGCCTGTCACAGAGGCTGGCACATAGTAGGTGTTCTACAAATGTTTGAATGAACACCTTGCCTCTTCTCTCCCCTTCCCTTTTTATAAACATCAAATCTGAGAAAGTGATTTAAGTGCTTGGTCTGAGGCTTTTTTGGCTATCGATGGCTGTGTAACAAACTACCCCCCAAATTTAGAGGCTTAAAATAACAATCTTATTTGTTCATGGTTTCTTAGTTTGGGGCAGAGCTGAGGGTGGGAAGACTTGTGTCTGTGACCCTCAGCTAGACGATCCACTTCCAAAATGGCTTAGTCCCACGGCTGGCAAGCAGCTGCGGGCTGTGGACTGGGAGATCACCTCACTTCTCTTCTACACGGGTCTGCCCAGGTACTGCTTGGGTTTCCTCTCAGCATGGCAGCTGGGTTCCAGGAGGGGGTGGAAGCTACCAGTTCTTTTAAAATGTAGGACTGAAATTGGCACAGGGTCATGTCTGTGTGTTCTGTTGGTTAAAACAGCTATATGCTTAGCCCAGATTGAAAGGGGTGAAGAAACAGATCCCACCTCTTCAAGGGGGATGTGATAAAGAATTTGCAACCATTTTTAATCTACTCCAGAGGCCACAAAACAAGAGCCATGTCTAAAACCCTGATCTCTTAATTCCCAGTGGCTGGCAGTAGTTTTTGTCATTTTATTTTGTCATTTTAGCTGTTAATTTATTGGTTTGTAATAACTAACACATTCTAAGCATTTCCCAGGTATTGACATGCTTAATTATCAAAAACTCTGTGAGATACATGCTGTTATGCCCATGTTACAGGTGGAGAAATTAAGGCATAAAGAAGTGAAAACCCTTACCAAGATTGCACAGACTGTTAATGGTGACCTCAAGATTTGAGGCCAGGTAGTCTTTCTCCAGAGTCTGCCATTCCTCCACTGTTTCCTTTCATTAGTTCCTGTTACTGCTCTCAGCCTTTTTTTTTTTTTTTTTTTAGTTCATAATTTTCTTTATTCTCAATTACAACTTCATAGTACTTCATTCGGTAAATATACCGTAGTTTATTCAACTGAACTTCTCTGTCTAGATATTTAGGCCTGCAATATTTGGCAATTACAAATAATGCTGAAATCTTCCCACATGAGTTTTTTAATTGGTAAGGATCTTTCTTCAGAGTGAATTCCTAGAAGAGTCATTTCTGTGCTCTCAGCTTTTGATCACATATTCCTAGGAGGGAGTATTCTATCTAATAAGCCTGTTTAACTTGATTTGTATTATAATCTCTATGCAATACCCAGATAAATGTTTTTGATAAGAGTTGTATGAATATGCTCGTTGCTGTCACCTTCAAGTGGCTGAAGAATTGTAGACATTGATTTTCTAGAGCAGATTTGTTAATAAGGAATCGGGCAGTCATGATCCAGGAAGGACTTCCTTCTGTTACCACTTACTGCAAGGGAGATAGAGGCGCCACGACCTCTGTCCCACTGCCTGTGTGCTCTGAGGCATCTGAGGAATTAGTGCTACAGTATTTGAGGTGCCAGATGAGAATAAGGTTTCCTTCGTGACGAGAATTAGGGTTCTCTTACCCCTGCAGGTGGGGCTCTAGGCTTCTACAGCGGTTGGCTAAATCACTGTGGGGCTGCAGAGCGCTGAGTTTGATGAAAAAGCCGGTGAAGTGGGCGGCCAGGGCTGTGTGGCAAGGCAGCTGCTGGTGGCCTGGTCCTGAGGAAGCAAGTGCTGAAAGGGCCTGCAAGACCCTGAGTGGAGCCCAGTGGGCGGGGTCAGTAGATCAAGCATGGCTGGAACCAGGTGGTAGTCAAGAAACAGGGGAAGGAGCAGTGGGATGTGAGGGGAGGAGGTTAGTCAAAGACCAGGCAGGAGACCAGGAACTGAGATGGCCACAGACCTGAAAGCAGAGAGAGAACCTTGATTCTGAAGAAGTGCTTTGTCCAGACAGGAAGTTTTAAAATTAATCCCAAGACTTTTCATGCTGATGAATTATTTACAGGACTATGGCTACCAGATCTGAGGTGCCAGAACTTTGAGTCGAGGCACCCATCCAGAGTAGGGAATATGATGGTGATACTCAGGAAATAAACTCAAGGTGCTCTTTTAACAGCTGCCTGAAGCTAATTTACCCAGTGCGTGTCATGTGGAAGGCTTCCTCCAAAGCCAGACTGTAACTGGAAAATAAAAACTGCATTTACGGAAAGATTAAGAAGTTGTTGATGAACAAAGATTGCAAATTTAGGTTTTGATCCAAGGAATCAAATTTCAGAAAACCAAGATTACGACGTTTTAAGTAAACTCCAGATTCTGGGAAAGAGGTTTATGTTGGCGAGATTACAGAATCAGACAAGCTAAAAAAAGACACAGAAAACTGATAGTAGTTAGGATGTGGATTTTTACATCTGCGGGGGGGGTGGCATGGCACAGATAAATTATTTGCAATTATTTTCTCATTTCCCCCAACCACATCCGAATTCCTAGCAGTGGCCATCTTTCATTCTTGAAAGAAACAAGAAGAGAATAACCTGGATTATGCAGATAAAAAGAAGTTCAATTTATAGAGCAAATATTTACTGGGACCACAAAGCTGTCCTCTCTTTCTAGC
This sequence comes from Orcinus orca, assembly GCF_937001465.1. Lineage (NCBI taxonomy): Eukaryota > Metazoa > Chordata > Mammalia > Artiodactyla > Delphinidae > Orcinus > Orcinus orca. Next base: position 94,102,226 of record NC_064561.1, on the reverse strand, counting down.
AAATGTCCTTTTTCTCTTGCTGAACAGAAAAGCCAAAATTCATTCATGGGGGAGTAGAAACCACCTTTTGGAAGGTTTGCACTATTATAAGGAGTGACTGAGGCTATAACGCACTTTATATATGTAAGTCTTTCAAGATATTTTTGAAACTCAGCAGAGAAGTTAAACTTTGAGACAATTTAGGAAAAAAAAATTCAGCATTAGCAGCTGTTGATTCTACTTGTCATGCAAAAAGCTGTAGGTTAGGGTTGTTAACTTTGTAAATAGCAATCAAAGTCTGTTGGGCTGGAAAAATCGCACGGTAAAGCTACTCAATGCCTTGCCTGGTGGGATATTTTGAGGCAGATTGCTTGTCAGGAGGTTTGATCAGTGCTTGGAACACATGATGGGACATATGGGGCCCGAGATGCAAATGAATCTTAAGCCAAAGGCTGTGGTGTTCCATCACCTGAGAACAGAAAGTTTCAGAAAGCCTCAGTGTGTGTGCATGTCAGTGAACGACTCCAGCTGGATTTGTGAGAAATATTGAAGTTGTCAAGGGAAGAATGCCAACGTGAAAAAAGATGGCCTGTCAATTAGAAAAACAATGGAGTCCTCTGGTTGGTTGCAGGGTAGGAGTGGGAGTAATTGCTTGTCCCTGTTTCCTGTGGATTGTGTGGACTTGTCCATAGAATACATGGCACACTTGCGATGACTTCTTGCTTCAGGCTGGGTCCCTCCCAACCTCCCAGGTTAGCTGTCCTTCCCTCATCTGTGTTCACAACACTTACTTTAATTATCCACAGCCTCCCTGGGAGACCGTGGGATCTTTGAAGGCAGGGACAGAGTGAAACCCATCACAGTATTGCCAGTACCTAGCCAATACGTGACACAGGGCAACCACAAACTTCAAATTTACTTGTTGGACCAAACAGCAGTTGCCATTATAGTGTGACAGATGTGTTGGATCGATCACTTATATATTTTGGTTAAAGGACACATTTGAGGAAATTTAACTTGGTCATTATTACTGTAACTTACTCTCTATTCCTAGTTCATTTTTCTGTTCAGCAAACACTGTGTGCCTTCTGTATGCCAGGTGCTGTTCTTAGGTGTGGGGATACAGAAACAAAACTGACGTAGTCCCTGTTTTAATGGATACTACATTCTAGAGGGAGACAGACAATACACGTGACAGATGTATGTGGTGGTGATGAAGAGGTGATGGTGATGAAGAGATCCAGTGGTGATGAAGAGGAGGAAAGACGAATGAAAGAGGGAGGGATGCTATTATACTGATCAGGGAAGACCTGTCTGCAGGAATCTTTGAACTGAGACCTGAATGCAAGGAGGGATAGAGCCATGCAAAGATGAGGATGATTATTTCAGGCCTTGAGACTGATAAGGGTCAAGGTGTCAGAGGCCAGAGCATGCATGGTGTGTGTCAGCAAGGAGGAGACCTGGCTGGGAGTGCAGTGAGCAAGGGGAGAGCGGAAGGAGGTGAGGTCAGAGAAAATAGTTCTGGCTAGATCACCTATATTCTTGTAGGCTTTGGAGAAGAATCTGGATTTCTCTGGAATGATTTGAAAATATGCCTGAATTGATTTTTAAAAATCCTTTTCGTGTGTGTGTGTGTGTGTGTGTGTGTGTGTATTTTATTGTGGAGCAGGGGCAGGGAGATATCCTCGGAAAGAGGAGGAGCTAGCAAAGAAACCTGGAAAGTTGTGCCCCAAAAGCCAATGAAAGGAAAGGGTAGAGTGATCGGTCAGATGCTTCTCCTTTTGTTTCTTTCACTCTTAAAGCCTGTGCATAGTCCCAAACTTTCAAATGGTATCATTTTCTACAAGCAGAAATCATTGTTATATGCATTAAAAACAAACTATAATTATTTTGGGGCATCTTCAGAGTATGTGAGTGTATTTTCCCCTTATAAGGAATGGTTTAAAGAACTAAGTGATGTGGCCACTGGCCAAGAAGGATTTGAAAGCTGCCATCCCTTCCCTGATGGATGGTTCGGTGTTGATGGGTGCTGATGATGTAGAATATCGGTGGGTTCGGAATTAGGAAAACTGAGCTCTGGTTTCCACTCTCACTTGCACCAATTTCCTTCCTCTATTTGTAATCACTGATTTAATTTTTTTAATGAACTTTTGGATCCAGTTTATTGATTTATAACCAGTATAGCTCCAAGGAACCTGGACTGCTGAGACCTTTTTTCTTATTGAAAAGGTATTTGGCAGTCAGATTATGACCAGAAAGATTCCAGGTAAGCTTGGAATTAGACAAGGGAGATTGTCTAATTCTGTTGGGTGGTGCCATTAAGCTATTCTTTGATTTGCAGTTTATTTTATCCAAACCATTTGTACGACTGATGAGGAAACTGAGGCATAAAGAAGGCTGGCTAGCAGCAGAGGGGGAAGTGTAGAACTCAGATTTTTTTTCCTTAACTCTCAGGGATAATTTTTCCTCTTCTACCTCAACTTCCTCAGTTTCTATATCACAGGATTTGTTTTAAAGTATGTGTTTTATAAGTCTGTAATTATTTTAAAAGGTGGAAGTCCTAATTCTTCAGTATTCTCATATACATAGGACATGACTACTGATGACACTATTAAAATAATTGGAAGAATTTATTTTTAGCTCTGTGATTTTTGGGTATATTGTAATAGTCTGCGCCCTTCTGTCCTTCTTTAAAAAAATTGTGGTAAAATATACATAACATAAAATTAACAGTCTTAACCATTTTAGGGGTACAGTTCTGTAGCATTAAGTACATTCACATTATTGTACAACCATCATCACCGTCCGTGTACAGCACTTTTTCATCTTTTGCAACTGAAACTCTATACCCATTAAACACTAACTCCCTGTTTCCCTCCTCCCGTGCCCCTGGAAACTACCATTCTACTTTCTGCCCCACTATGAATTTGACTAATCTTGATACCTCATGTGAGTATAATCATAAAATATCCCTTCATGACTGGTTTATTTCCTTTAGCATAATGTCTTCAAGGTTCATTGATACTGTAGCATGTGTCAGAACTTCCTTTTTATGGCTGAATGCTAATCTACTGTGTGTGTGTATTTTGTTTATCCATTCATCTGTCAGTGGACACTTGGGTTGCCTCTACTTTTTGGCTATTGTGAATAATTCTGTGATGCATATGGGTGTGCAAATATTTGAGTCCCTGCTTTCATTTATTTTGGGTACATACCCAGAAGTGTGATTGCTAGAGCATGTGGTAATTCTGTATTTAATTTTAGGGGGAATTGCCATCCCATTTTCTATAGAGGCTATTCCACTTTACATCATTCCCACCAGCAATGCACAGAGGTTCCAACTTCTCCACATCCTTGCCAACCCTGCTTTTCTGTTTTATTTTGCTTTTTAAGTAATAGCCATCCTAATGGGTATGAGGTGGTATCTAATTGTGGTTTCTCTTTGCATTGCCCTAATGATCACTGATATTGAGCCTCTTTTCATGTGCGTATTGGCCCTGTCGTCGTCAGAGAAATGTCTATTCAAGTCCGTGTCCAATTTTAATCAAGTTGTTTAGGAATCTTTTGTTGTTGCAAAATATATTCTTTGTATATTTTGAATATCAAGTCCCTGTCCCTTTTCTCCTTTGTCCAGGTCTGATTTTCTCTGTGGTTGGAGCTTTGCACAGCCACTGGCTATTTCCAGATGGAGTTACAGTGAGTGTAAAATGAGGCATGAACATGCACTGCTTCTCCACGGAAAACAAACGGGCTTTCCCAAACCCAGGAGGACTCCTTCCTCCACGGTGTCCAGGAAGAAGTAACTTCCTGACGCGTGGTGGGGCAAGTGCTCATTTCACAGGCTGGCAGCCAGCAGCTCTCCGTCTGGACAGACTAGATGATCTGGAGCAAGGTTAGGCAGGCACCAGAGTTAAGAGTTATGTTCATGGCCCTTGAAGAGTTCCATTGCCCCACCGACATGTGGTGATTTCACAGTATTTAAAGGGGATTTTTAGGAGAGGGCTTTGGCAACAGGGGCCTGTGGAGAGTAGCCAGGAAGTCTGAGGCTGGCCTGTTAGATTAGATAACTGTTACTTTATTTCTTGGTGCTGGGAATCTAATCCTGGTTAAACCAAAACCTAATTTATTTTCATGCTTGATTGGGGGCACTTTTGATGATGTGTTTGGATGAGAGTGAGCGTGGAATAGGAGTACTGTGGGAATGAGATAGTGCAGGGCTGCTCTGCCTGGGCTGATTATTAATAGGGGGTTGACGGGGAGGAGGGGGAAAATAGGCGAGTTGGACCGCAGGACAGGAGTTTTTACTTCCAGTGGGTAGATTTAAACTAAAAGTGGGATCCCCTTTTTTCAGGATGCCTTGATGTATAGATAGGGCAGAAAGCAGTATGCCTTCTGGTATAATAGAGTGACTTTTAAGACTGTTTCTCATTTGGGGCTTCTGAGTTGCTAATGAAAATGCTGTCAGGACAAACATGTAATTATGGCCGAAGAAAGTGTCTGATGTTGATAAAGCTGCCTTCAAACCCTTTAATTCGCCGAGTGTTGAAGATGGGGCATCTTTCTTATTTGGTATTAACATGTCCCAGCCAGCATGGATGACCTGCTGGGGTCAGGGTAATATGTTGAGTGACTAGGAAAGGCCTCTGATTTTTGACCACCTTCTTTATTAACTTCTCCTCTGGGCCAAGTTACTTGATTCATCACCTCAGTTTGTCTGCAAAACCACGTGTGGCAAAGTTGTGAGCTCTGAAATCTTAGCTCTGCCACCTCCTAGCTAGGCGCTCTGGGGGAAGTTGCTTTTCTTGGCCGCACATTCCCTATTATAAAATGGTGAAAATAAGAGTATCCACCTTAGGGAAGACCAGTGACATAACCTATGTAGTGCTTATCTAAGTGCCTGATAAATACTGTTGGTTAGCTCTTGCAATATTATTGTTATTCTTATTCTTGTTTTGCTACTACAAACAGAACATTAGCAGCTGTGGTGGTAAGTCAGCACTAAAATTATTTAAAAGAAGTTCTTAAGTGGAGGCAAACTTGTCATGAAGACAGTATCCAGGAATCTTAAGAGTTTCACAGCCTGCTGATGTGTGCTGGACCTTAATGCCAAAAGCTCATTATCTGGGAAAATTTCTTCCGAATATTGACAAGTCTTAGAAAAGAAAGGTGTTTCCTTTTTTGTATTTGCAGAGCCAGAACGTTAATGTGCTAACCAGTGGTAGTAGTAATCACTTTTTAAATTTTAGTTTATCACTCTTATTTAATTTCTCCTAATTTTGTCCCAGCTGTAGTGCCCAGGACCGACCGTAGCACAACCATTCTAGTTGATGGCGTAACATGGGAGAGGGAAGGCACGGCAGGCCACTCCCAATGCCCAGAATAAGGATGCATTGCAGAGAAACAGACGATGTTCATGTATTGCTATTGCGTAACTATTTCTTTCATGGAGATAGGCTTTTATCAGTGAGGCACACTTTGTGGATTCCCTTTCAAGTTATGATCTGTTTACTGGAAGAAGGTTGCAGCAGTGCGAGTGGGAGCTTTGCCTGGAAGAGCAGTGGCAAAGTGGTCTCTGCTGGAGACCAGGGGAGCCTTGCTAAGTGTGTCTGAGGAGGACTTGGGATGTGCCCGCCAGCAGTGAAGGCCATCTCTATTGCTGTGTACAGCTAACTTTTTCATTTGAAAGAATTTTTGAAAAGCTTCCTGTTTGAGGTTCTGTCTGATGATCAGAAAGGAGGAAGTGATGGAATATTTCCTCTCGGGTTTTGAAGTTGTTAGACAGTTTGATCATTTGCTGAAGTGGATATACCTGAGGGCAATGAGAAGGAAACGAACATGAGTCTCCGAAAATGCGCCTCCAGGTGACGTTACTCGTTCCCATGGCTTAAACTACCATCTCTAAGCTGCTGCCTCACAAGTCCGTACCTCCAACCCAGATCGATTTGAATACCAGACAGGTAAAAGAAGTGCAGGTCTTGTGTAATACAAAAGCTTCTTGTAACCAGTATTCTTCCACCTGGTCCCTCCTGCCTTCTCGCAGACACTCAGGCCCGTCTCTAGAAGGCCTTTGTCAGCTCCCAGTTAACTCTCTGTCGAGTACCCCCTGCTGTCTGGCAACACTGCTTCACCGGAAGTGCTCTATCATCTCAGAAGCTTACCTGGTGGGGGAGTGGCCAGTGGCTGGAGAAATGCACTGTTCTCAGAGCGCATTATTGCAGCGTGGTTGGCAGGACACATGATAGTTACGAATGATGAAAAGAAGTAAAAAGAAAAGACTAAGAGATAGAAAAAGTACACAAAGGCAACTACTTTTGTACCAATTAACGGTGTAAACTTCATCGTCCACCACCAGGTCCCCACTCCCTGAAGCTGGATCCGGGTTGCACCTCCCCTCCATCTCCTTCTGAAAGCAAACACTGGGCCCTTAGGGACCCACCCAGTATGACTGAGGTTGGAGAGCTTTGCTTCCAGCCGAGTCTCACGGGTGTATCTGGGCTGCTCTGGGTTTTCTCTCTTAGGAAGATAGGAGATCAGAGTGGAAGCTGTTTGGAAGCAGGTCTAGTCCTGGGATGGTGGGAGTAGCTCCAGGAGCTAGATTGTGCTATTGTGTTAGAAATGATAAATGTGAAGGATGGCAATGCAGATATTTTGCTGGAATACTTGAAGTGAAACAATATGGTGCAAAATTACTTCTGTTTCATCTTGCAAATATTCCCTCCCTTTATGCATATCAAAGCCTAAATCTATAGTTTTTAAAAATTGTTGCCTTCAGAACAACAAAACTGATGCACAAGAATAGTTTTGATATTCAAAAGTATCCGTTATACTTTCTTAAGAGATTAGCGTTCTTTGATACTCTGACTAAAGTAAAGTCGTTAGAACTAGTGAGAATGGTAACTTAATGCCTTTAGCCTTAGCAAGGTTCTTTCCAAAATAGAAATGAATATGTAGTTTTTAAGGATGAGGGCGTGGAGATTAATTCTATATGTAATTGTGCCCTACATGCAAAAAGACATCCTTGCAAAGGTAGCGAAGTCCCTGCAGTTAAGCTTCAGCATTCATTTGCAAGTGACAGGAATATGTTAATTGCTTTTCTTAGGTGAATAATTCTTAGTCTGGTGGGAATGATAAAGATTTCAATTCATTTCACTAATTTAGGTTTTTAAAAATATCAGTGTTCATAGGTGGCGGTATGGAGCTAAGAAGGGATTCCAGTGAGGTCTGGGTTACTGGGTAGATTTCATTCAAAGTGTGACTGCAATAGTCCTCAGTGGTAGAATTACATTTTCATCAAAGCAATCAGCCCGTGATTCTTTGGTTGACTCTGAGCGCCCTGAACCACTGGTGCTTATGTGGGCTGGATGGGAAGATTGGAGCGTATTATGCTATGAAATGATGAGGCTGATGCGGTGTCTTGTAAACACTGCTTAGCACAGCAGTTGGAATTGAGAAGTTAGTGTGATCGGTTATGTGGAGAGTTCTGAGGTTTATGACTTACATAAGAAATTAACCTTTTCATTGCTCTTCTGACTGCCAGAGAGGCCAGGTAAAGACTGATGGGATTTTCCCTTTACATTTCTGCCTTTAATTCACCAAGTAAATTGAGGAAAATTTAAAAACTGCTTTTACGACTTTGTAGGTTTGACAGATGTCCACAAGTACATCATTATCAGTATTTTGTCAGATTGTCTTTTAAAGTTTACTTTGATTCAGAAACTATTTAGAGTTATGTATCATTCTGTGAAATCTTTCTTATGGTAACGTGTTCATATTATCCTCAACTTCATTGGAAATCCAACATGTTACTTTCATTAAGTCATGAATGTTCTTTTGTAATATATTCACGTTCAGTACCTGAAGGTAGGGCCATCCATAGTTTTGACCGGTGGTAGCACAAGTGGTTGGCGTATCATCGTAGGACCCTGGATGACAAGAGAACATTCCTGTGAATTTGGTAACATTATTAGTGGATAGGGATTTTACAGAACTTAAAGTTACATATTAGTTTTTTAAAAAAATCATAAGCATATATATTTTAAATGTTTCATTTTAATGGGAAGTTGGAAGGAATTGTATCAGGCACATTTAGGTTGCCACCATGCTAACCTGAGAGTAATCAAGAAATGTTCAGGTGAAAGGTTGTTCCCAGAAGAAAGTGTGGCTTGGTCAGTGGTTCTGAGAAAGGAATAACATGGCTAGTTCAAAGTACATAAAGAGGGCCAAAGTGATCAAACTGGAGTGAGCGAGGGGGAAAGAGCAACACAGATCTTGTCAAAGAGTAAGCCAGAGACTAGACCATGTCAGTAATGAGATTTAACTGTCCTTAAACATAGGGTATCACTAACGAGTGAGAATCATCCACTGCTAAACTAAGAGTTAACATATATAAACGTGGTTTACCTGCATCTTTTCAGACTCAAAATAATGTTGAAGGCAAGATACAGCTGTAATCTAGTTTACCTTGCTTTGCATTTACACAGTACTATTTGGACTTGTAGAACTTCAAAAATGTCAAATTTGCATTTGCGCATTTTTTATCTCCATTAATTTATATTGTCATTTGAGAGGCTTTTATTAAACTTGCTCTTATGGATCATCAATTTGCTTCTACTTCTAACAATAATTTCTGAATTATTGTCGAGGATTTCCACGAAGTCACCGGGGATCCTTACGTGAAAACCTGAAAGTATTAAGAAAACTTATGTTAAAAGCAATCTCTGTAATCAAATCTTTTTGTATGTAAATAAAAAAATACACTTGAATTACTCTGTAAAATTACTTTGTAAATTTTTACACCTTCGCGTATTAAAAAAATTGCTTTTAGAAAACACTCTAACATGTTAATAATTAGTAGGAAGAGGATAGCTTAAGAAAAAACATATAAGATTGTAAATTTCTGGAACAGCATAAACCAGAGTACATAGTAGTGAAAATGAAGCAGTTACATAGAGTATTCAGGAATAGCACTCAGAAGTGCTGAGCACTTTGCGTGCATGTTAAAAATGGCATTTCCCTGCTTAAAACCCTTCATTTCAGGGTACCCAGCTCCTTAGCCCCTGTTGGCCTCTCCAGCTATATCTGGCCACTTCTCACCCTCACATTCTAGCCTCCAGCCAACTCAACTACTTGCAATACCTTCAAGGTGCCTGGCTGTCTCTTGACCTTAGAACTTCACATTTGCTCTTCCTCTGCTGGTACACTATCCGTATCCTCCACCTTTGCTTATCTACCTTCTGCTCATCTCATAGAACTTAGTTTGAGTGTTCGATCCCTTGAAAATCTTCCCTGACATTCCCACTCTGGTCTAGATTCCACCCTCTTCCATACGTTCCCACAGCATTGGGCATTTCTGCATTATAGCACTTAATACACTGTACAGGACTGCAGACGTGATCATTCCTATCAGAGTGGCTGCTGTTCAGCATTGATCACTAGCACTTGTATAGCATCCAGCTATATATTCCCTTTTGAGTGCATGACCTTATTTAAACCTTGCAACAGTCCCATTACATAGGTCCTATCTTTAGGGGCGTTTGGAAGCTCAGAAGGATTAAGGGTGTTGCCCAAGGTCATACATCTCGTAGGTGTCAAGGCCAAGTTTAAACTTGGGTCTGATTCTAGAAGTCCCTGCTGTTTGCATGATGCCTACAGCCCTCTCAGACCATGTCGTCATGGCCTCTAGAACTGGCATCTATAAGACCTGGGGTTGTGGGTGGGTTGATAGGTTGCTGGGAAGGAGAGGCATTGGGGGCAATGTCCGGGTTTCTGAGAAGGTTAGGTTGGCAGGAGAGATGGAGATTTCATGTAAAATCCAGTTTGTGGGGAAGGATGAGTCTGCACTTAGGCATGCTGATTTTGAGATGCCTGTTGGTTATGTAAGTGGAAATGTGTTACTAGTAGGCTGTGGGCTAATAAGGCTCAGAAAGAGGTCAGTTTGGGAACCTTTGGTCTTCATGGCTGTTCACTTACGGTACAGATGAGTTGACGGCTAATGTTGTAGTCCATTCCAGCCTCTCCACGGTAGATGCCTACCCTCAGGTACCACATAAGTGAGGAGTAATATGAAGCAACCAAATGGTACTCTTGCATACTCCAGTGCAGGTCAAAGTACCATAGTCTTTGCCTTGTAGCATTTTATGTGTATATAATATATGCACACATGTTTATGGTTCAGAATCTGCCATTATAACTGAAACAGGTTGTGCTTTTTTTTTTTTTTTTTTTTTTTTTTGTGGTACACGGGCCTCTCACTGTTGTGGCCTCTCCCGTTGCGGAGCACAGGCTCTGGACGCGCAGGCTCAGCGGCCATGGCTCACGGGCCTAGCCGCTCCGTGGCATGTGGGATCTTCCCGGACCGGGGCACGAACCCGTGTCCCCTGCATCGGCAGGCGGACTCCCAACCACTGCGCCACCAGGGAAGCCCGGTTGTGCTTTTATAGTCACATTTTCTTTTAAATTTTAAGAAAAATCCGATGAGTTCATGACATCACCTGGGCATTTCTACCTTTGATTCCTCCTTAGGAAAGGGCAGGGAAAGGGGTATATGGGTATGATCACAAAAGTAATGCATGTACATACAAAATTTGGAAAATAAATTAGTAAAAAAGTCTTGTAATTATATTATTGGTAACATTTTGGTATGTTCTTTTAGTTATTAATATTTCTTTAAAGGGATTATACTTGAGTTTCACAATATTATATCCTACTTTCCTCAAGTTTTCCTTGATATGTTTTCTTTTAAAAAAACTTGAGGAGCTTACCTGGTGGCGCAATGGTTGGGAGTCCGCCTGACGATGCAGGGGACACGGGTTCGTGCCCCGGTCCGGGAGGATCCCACGTGCCGCGGTGCAGCTGGGCCCGTGGGCCATGGCCGCTGAGCCTGCGCGTCCGGAGGCTGTGCTACGCAACGGGAGAGGCCACAACAGTGAGAGGCCCACGTACTGCAAAAACAAAACAAAATAAAACTTGAGTTTTAATAACTCTAATAGTCCATTTATATGCATGCCCAAATAGCTATTGAATAAATATTTTGTTCATATAAATAATGCACCTATATAACTTTGTGTTTTCTTATATATTAATATTTAGGGTAGATGGGCGGAGGGAGAGGAATGAGAGAGAGAGAGAAAAAAATGTGAGTGAATGAAGAAACTGAGCACCGTATCATGCAGAGTTGGTATCTGGTGTTAAAAGAAGAAAAAACGAGGGTACCTTGAGGTCTTGGGGTGATCTTTGTAAAATAAGACAAAGACTGAAAAGGCCAATTTAAAAAAAATGAAAAAAACCAAATACACTGGCTAAAATAAATTGGGACCATCTGTTGTTCTACCTTTGGCCTGCTTACATAGTCTTCTGCCGCTGCTTATTTAAGAATGCCTTTAAAATGGTGAAGGAGGGCTGCCGGGTGTCAGATGGCACCAGGGCAGGAGTGCAGAGAGACAGCATGGCTGCCGCACAATTCCATGCTGGTTACCCTTTGGGGCCAGCGTTACTGTGGCCACTGTGGTCTTGACGTTCTGATCCACAGAGGTGTGGGAGGTGGGGGTAGGGTGAGTTATCCTGCCTTTTTTTTTTTTTAAATCACCAGGCAAAACAAATTTTAGAATGATGTTTTTAAAAAGGATATTTCATCTGAACATCTAATAGTGTATTACTCCTTTCTTATATGTATGTTGATACTTACCTTTCTCTGCATGATCTCATATTAACCTATCATTGCAAAGTCTTTCATGAACCAGTCTAATTGTAGGAAGCTCAGTTCCTGGGGCCCAGTGGAGTCCTTTTTAATCATAGGAGCTGCTGAGTTTTATTTTCTGGCCGAGTATGACCATTATGAATTGCTAGTGTTCCTGTTTTAATGGTGACTTCCTATAAATAACAGCAGAATGATTACTTGGAAATCCCTAAATTGAACTACATTGCAAGTACTAGTCTACAGTTAAAGGCTTTATTTAATTTTTGTTTAAAGTGGATGTGACCAAAATGTTAATCTAGAGCAACATTTAACCTACTGGCTTGGGAAACTCTGCTATGTAATCAATTTAGCTCTTGGAATTGGAGTAACTATTTTGGCAGAATGGAGGAGAGTCCACTTGTAGCTTCAGGGTGTTTCTTTGTTGTTGTTGCTTTCTTTTTTTTTTTTTTTTTTTTTAAGGAGTTCATGAATTGGATGGCCCACCCTGGATCACATATTGGCTGGAGGCTTTGCTTGTTGGGATGGCCTTAGGTCTTTGTTGCTTTCAGAAAGTTAAGGGAAGCCCACAAGCTGTGTGTGTGTGAAGCCTCCTGTCCCCATTCTCTGGCAGCCTAAAAGCCAAGCTGGGAATCCAGGCAGGGGGCAGGGAGATGTCAGAGTCCGGTTTCTTACCCAGAAATGTCATTGCTTGCAGACATATTTTCTGAATCCTGAGGTATAACATTCATTCAGCAGTGAGTATTTATGAAAAGAGTTGATTGTGGGAACTTGGATGATGAAAGCATTCATACTGCGTTGATTTTCAATAGCCCAGTATCTGGCCCATCAAAGGATTGTAGTGGAAACTTGACGGATTGAATGATTGGAAATAGCTGTTAGAGTGCTCATTTGGCCTTAGTTTCATTAGCCTTCAAAAGTGTCTTTAGTCAAAATTAAATGATCCCAGCTTAGCACAGATGCTTCTCTGCTGGTTTCCCCCTTTCCTAGGAAGAAGCTGATTTGCTAAGAATTCTTAGCAAAGTGGAGGAAGGAACTGACCAGTTTCTAATGCCCGGAATCTGACTTATGCTCCACTCTACTGCTACACATTGTGACAAACATGGAGGCTACCATAGGAAGTGGGTGTTGTCTAATAGCATGACTGAACTAAGTCCCCGTGCGTGCGATACTCTTCGGTGACCTTCTGGAAGTCCCCCACCCTGCTTCATATGGCCAGTGGATATACAATGTTCAGCAATTCATGTGTGCTGGAGACGCTGGCCTTTCTCTGCACAGAGTCAAAACCTCTCTTCCTCTGTATGTCAGTGGTACAGATAAACCCTGAGGGCAGCCCATAATTAGGAGTGGAATTTAGGAGCATAACATGATAGGCAGAACTGGGAGATGAAGACAGGAAACAGGGAACAGAGCGTATTTCATGGAGGAAGGATTTATTAACCTGTCCACCCTTCATATGACTCAGTGTTTCTTTCATCATCCAGTTGATTATCATGGTTGAAGAGATTCCTGATCTTGATTACCGTGTCCATTTGCATCACGTTATTTGTACTTCTCTACTTAATCCAATTTCATCGTGAAAATGCCCTTGTTTGGTCCAGCTGGCACCACCTCGTGCCTACTCTCATCCCTCCTTTCTAAAAATCCTGTTGCGTTTAGTTGCTACAAGCACACGTTAAGTGCTTTAAAACGTGGCTTCATCCTGTTTCTCATGCTTAACTTTCCTCCCCTACGAGCTTGTAAGTACCTTCAGTGGCTGGGAATGGCTGGTACTTTGTGTACTCTTCTGCCGTCCCTCTGTAATAGCTAATACAAGATGAGAAAATCAAAGACGATCCAATTGACAGAGACCCTGCGTGTTGAAGGCATGACTCAGAGCACAGAATCCCCCACTCTCAGCTTTATGTAAACTTCCTAAGATCTCCTGGCTCATCTACAGTGCTTTCCCTGCAGGCAGCTTTTAAGAAAACCCCTGAACAAGTTGGAAACCTCTGATCCCCTTATGCTGTAGCTGTAGCTGATAATGGAACTTTGCCAGAATGGGAAAACTACACACATTCCAGCATTCTTACTGTTTGCTAGGAACTAGACATTGATTTGGTAATTGGTAATTAATCAATTTCCTGATTTGGAAGAAATGCTGCATTTCTCTACTCCAAACATTTGTCCAATGTCACTCTCAGCCCCTCAGGCACTGTTCTGGTAAATACAGTAGATTAAGAGGTTCTTTCATTTTCCTTTCTATTATCATAGGACTGGTAGTTCTCTCTCCTTAGTCCATTAATGTTTTCACATCGGTGAAACAGTAACTTCTGTAAACCATCCCTTGCTCCATTTCTACAGTCCCTGTTGCTGGCGGCCCCAGGATTCACCAGCCACCTTGTTGACATTATTACATTTTAATGATTTCTGTGCTGCCTACCCACTTGATAGTCTGTGGTTTTATTAGCTTGAGATTGAAAATTCAAATGAATAAAGGACCACAGAGTAAAAGGAACCTAGTCAGATATGATAGGAGACTAATGTCCCTTAATTCATTCATTGGAGTGTTTCTTTGCAATCCATGCATTATCGTATTCATTTTTAAAGAATAATTACTGTATTTTGTTGAAAGAATAGGCTCATAAATTCCAAGAAGCTAATTATATTTTGTTACTAGTGTTGCTAGAATTCTAATAAGCTTATTCCTCTTTCTTAGGTTGGAAAAGGAAACATATCCTAACATAGACAAGTGTACCCTGGTAATTAGAAATCACTGAGAAAGAAATAATGATATTTTGTTATCATTATTTGTTATAATATTTTGTTATAATATATTTGTTATAACAAATAATGATATTTGTTATAAGTGTTAGAAGTTTTCTAACACTTGGTTATTTAAAATGAGCATGGTAGAGCCTGACTTTAAAATGACATAGGAAATGAAATTGCTTCTTTATTTTTTATGTAGGTATGCCAGAAAAAAAGCGGAAGACTTAAGGAGAGCATATCAACCTGACTGTATTTGTAGGCTCTCCTGAGATTTAAAAAAAGAAGAAGAAAAAAGAAAATACACTGTATTTGTAGAGATGATGGGTGAAATTTAAAAATCACCAGTAGGAAAAATAAGGTCATGCCACTAGGCTTACAGTGTTAAATAGAGGTGATATTATTGGTTCATGCTGGGGTGCTTACTGTGTGCCTGTCATGAGGAGAACTTGAGATAGAGAGCTTCAGTAACTTACCCAGGGTCACAGAGTTAAGTGGCAGAGCCTCAGATACCCAAATCATCACCTAGTTTTCTTCAGTGAAACTGAAAAAAAAAAAAAAAAAAAAAGATCAAATATATACAAGCTAAATCTGGTCACACTCCAATTCTTAATGCAGAGAATTGAGTTTAAAGTTGACTAGTCATCTCTGATTATGCAAATATTCTTACTCATTTGGGTTTCTGTTAAGGTAACCATCTCTCGGTTGACCCAGGAATTTCAGTGCAAAAACCTTAATAGTCCTGAGAAAAGTGGGATGGTTGGTCACCTCGTTTCTGGTGCCGATACCAAGTTTTGTTTTTAATTTTGCAGTAGGAAATTTTTTACTAAAGCAAGGCTGACTGATCATTAGAAACCTTTTTCTCTTTATAAGCTAAGTCTCTTGCCTGTGTTATCTGTCTTCCACTTAAGATTTGAGTCTGGACACCATCACTGTGTACACAATGCTTAACACTTACTTAATAATTTGTGAACCTAATGTTCTGGGTCGTTGTAGAAGAGGTGACAACTGTGCCGTTGTTAGCGATGGGGAAACTGAGTCGAGGAAAAGCGCAACATTTCTAATGGCCATGGGAATCCACAGCACCTGAATCAGCAGCATTTAGGCCTTGAGTCTGTGCTTGGAAATGTAAACAAAGCCCTCTCTGATAAAAATAGTTCCATTATCTTAAAGTAAACATCCTTGATCATTTAAGTAGTCCTGCAGCGATCCAGGACTTGGTTAAATTGCTTAGCTAAGCAAGACTAATTGCTAGAGCATTTAATGAAGCAAATATTTTTATCCTTAGCAGACTGTTAATTTTCCTCAAGGAGAGATTAAATTAAGCCCATATATGCCAACTTTTTTTTGTATATTTGTTTTGCAGGGAAATCTAAGAGGTAAAGTGAAATAGTTACCTTTCTGTCAATCGTTTTTCTTAACATCTATTTTGGTAGTATTTGGGCCTTTCAATTTAAAGAGCAAAGAAGTACATGGCTACTTGGAAGGTAAGGGGCGGAAGTTAGGGATGTAGCTCAGGTCACATGGAGTTTGGTATTGGAATTTCCATTTCTCAACTTTCTAAGCAGCGGCCTTGTTACCATATTCTCTGCCTCCTCGAGTAGGTTGAAAAGTTAAAATGGGCCTCGATTCAGAAACCATGAATCATCTCTGTATCCCATTAGGTGGGGTGGGGTAAAGAGAGTCAGGGAGAGATTGGGGTGGGTGCAAAAAGGATGACCTGTTGCTATCTTTGGAGCCTGGAACTTCTTTTCCTTATGAGGTCAGCTGTTGGGAGCTAGACTGAGTGCTTTATTTTCTTTATCCTTCATTTTGCCTATCCTTTTTCATCATAATTGGAACGAATTTGATGTGTCCCAAGGTAAATTTTGGAATTCTGTCAGTGAAAGGCCGGGTCCAGCTCCTCAAATCAACACCCATGCGTCAATCGGCCTTCTCCCCCGATTCTGTTGCAATGAGCTTAAGTGAGTGCCTCCCATGTTGGGATGTCCAGACACCCATGACCCAAAGGTGAACAGCCCTGTTATCCATTACTGACTCTCAGACTGATTACATGTGTTACTACTTATGCTTATATAAGAAGGATAAGTTGAAATTGCTAAAGAAGGAATCTATTTTTATTTTGTCTTGAATAAGTCATAAGCAAAATTTTTTTAGCGCAAAAGTGATGAAAGCAATCTAGATCTAGCTCCTTCAGGTACCCTTATTTAGCATCCTAAGATTTGTCATGAATGGAAGCAAATTTTGTTAAACAGCCCTCCTCTTCCATCTCTCCCCACCAAAACATTTTCTTATGCTCTCTTCCTTCTATAGTGAAGCTGCTTATACGTTTCAGAAATTCAAAATGCAGTTGTACTTCAGACAAAATACGTGGGCATGTTTTGGTACTGAGCTCTGTGTACTCTGTTGGCTTATCTCTGAACTAGGTCTTGCAGTGGTGAAAGAAAAATAAAAGCAATCTGTCAGTGGGGTGTTATCGCTACCCTTCTAGTAATCATCTTTATTGCCATTCATTTCTTCTGATTGCTGCTCTGACATTTCCGTGAAAATTACCGAGGGCAGCTGAACTAGATAAATTAGGCCCTTTCTGACCAAATAAATGACCATTGACATTTTGGCAGTGCTCACCTCATTAACAGTATTAGCCAGGAGTCCTGCTTTTAGGAAAGCTCCACCGTGGGCATGTGACTGTAGGTTGGGGCAGATGAAGACCTTCCAGCTCCTAATTAGCAAGAGTAATAAATGGCAAACACTTTGTGGGAGTCCCTGAATAACATTAATCAGATGTAGAGCACTACTACAGGTTAACAGTTTGTTTCACTGTCAATGTGGAAAAAACACATTATGCTAAAGTTATGAAGGAAGTGCCTTTTTGATGTGTTATCACGGCCGTAGTGAAATTCGAGAGATGGGAGTTGAGCCACATAAGCATTCTTTATCCTTCAGGGTTTCTTTGAGAAAGCTTATGGCAAAGAGTTCATTGGCCTCTGGTTCCCCGAGGTAGAGCCTGCTGGAGTCAAGGGGCCCAGTCCCCACCTGGAGAGAGAGTGTAGTGCTCTGATGCTGGGGAAGGAACTTGCCTTCTGGAGTTGCAAGGCTTTTTGTAAGCAGAGAACCCGTATTCCCTGTTTCCCTCCAGCCTGTGAAGCTGGTCTGACTTCTGTTCTTCATCCCTGTCTTCTCTGTCCCGTGCTCGCCCACCCTAGTCCTGTTAACTTCCATTGTTCCTTTCACTGTTTCTAATTTTTGCTGCCATTCTCCATTTGTCTCTCCAGTACTCTTTTTGCATCTTCCTTGCCTTCTCATCTTTGAGAAGAAAGTCTGACCCTTACAGATAACACCAGTCAGTGTTATCTGTCCAATCTGTCCAATCAAGATAACATTGGGTATAACTGTTGGCCTCTCCAAGCTGATCTGTCTTAGCTGATGTTTCTTTTTTTTTTTGTATATACTGCAATTTTATTTCAATCACACAAAGTTAGCGTGTAGGAAATGTAAATGAAAGTACAGTAAATATAGCAGAGAACCAAAAAGTCTAAAAAGGAAGTATACCTAAAACATGAGAATTCAACATTCATTAGTGTTTCATCTTCAGTTTTGATTGACACTTGATGCTTGCAAATTTTGAAACAAACTTTGAGATCATGATGACTATTCTGTAGAGATTCCAGCACCAGCGCTAAGATTTGTACATTCAGTTTGTTTGCATAGTGTATAGGACAGATTTGTCACAGGTCAGATCACAGTGTTGAAGGAAAGAAGTACCTTCCTGTAATTAGAAAGAATCCCCTGAACCGCACTCAGCTTAAGACATCCAGTGTACAAGAGCACGAAAACCGTCATAATAACGTGGCTCTAAGGAACATAGTTTCGATAAGGACAGTAACCTAAGCTTCTGTTTCCCATTTTAGTTACTGAAATCTCTAACAATGACAAAGCGGTCACATAGGACAGTAAATGTATACAGTAATTCAGTCAAACTTCTTGGAAAGAAAACATTTTAGCTGAAGTTTCCTTCCCCTTAAACTGTTTGGAACCATTCCAGAAGCCAGTTATAATAGTTTGCAGATAACCAAAGATGAATGGGTGATTTAAGAAAAATCCATTTCCCAAACTAAGAAGTTTTTCTTTTGCCGTCAACTTCCAGAGTGTTACATTAGACAGTAAATGGGTGAACTGTTGTTTCTAGGAGCTCAGGATCATCTTTAAAGGTAGCTAAATCGAGTGACACTTTGTGTATAACAGTATTCTAGAGCTACTGGATGGAAGGAGGGCACAGAAAAAGTAACACCATCTACCTGCCTGAGCTGTCTTTTGACCCTCACTGGGAGACAGAGTGCAAAATTGGCTTCTCTTGTTATCTAAGTATCAGGTGAATCATACAGACTTACAAGTGATAGGTGTTGAGAGAAACAACATTATGGTCTGGAATGGTCAAGGGAAATTGGTGAAGATGGTACATCCTGAAGGACTTCCCATAAGCAGGAAGAAGGAATTCCTGGTGGTGCTGTATGGGTTTGGGAGAGCTGAGCAGACTAGCATGACGAGGTGGGACCTCCAGATGAAGGGGGAGAGGGTAGGGTTCAGCTTGCCTCCTGAGGACCTCTGTGTATTCCATGCTGAATACACAGCATGGAATGTATTCCATTCCATTCCGTAGTTGGGGACTAATATCATTGGCTACTCTAGGAAAAATCATTACAGCGTTTTAGCAGGAAAGTGGTGCAGGAAAATGGTGCTTTGCGGAAGAGGAATTTTGAACCTCCCTGCGTAGGAGTGATTGGATAGGGAGATGTGGTGCTCAGGAAAAAAAGTTAAGGAATTGTCTCAGTAACCCAGGTTGGTAAAGACTAGGTTTGTATTGAGGTGGAAAAAGTGTTGGTTGCAAGAGTGACAGGATTGTGTGAGTAAGAGATTGTGAAAGAATGGAGCAGAGTGGAAGATGTAGCTGAGTTGTTTGTTTTTTTTTTTTAAATCATCCATTCCACTTTATTTCATTCTACTTTAAAATCAGTTCTGTTGGACTTCCCTGCTGGCGCAGTGGTTAAGAATCCGCCTGCCAGCGCAGGGGACACAGGTTTGATCCCTGGTCCCAGAAGATCCCACGTGCCACAGAGCAACTAAGCCCGTGCGCCACAACTACTGAGCCTGGGCGCTAGAGCCCGTGAGCCACAACTACTGAGCCCATGTGCCACAACTACTGAAGCCCACGCACCTAGAGCCCGCGCTCTGCAACAAGAGAAGCCACTGTAATGAGAAGCCCGTGCACCGCAATGAAGAGTAGCCCCCGCTCACCACAACTAGAGAAAGCCTGCGCGCAGCAACGAAGACCCAACACAGCCAAAAATAAATTAATTTAAAAAAATGATTCTGTTATTAAAAAAAATCAATTCTGTTTCAGCAGACATATCTTGTTTATTAGATGTTACATATAAATATAGAAGATATTTTAATAGCTCTGTTGAGATATTCATACATGATAAAATTTATCTAAAGTGTGCAATTCCATGGTTTTTGTATATTCACAAGAATGTGTAACCATCACCACAATCTAATTTTAGGGTATTTTCATCATCCTGGAAAGAAACCCCATCAGCAGTCACTCCCTGCCTCCCACCCCACGAGGCGACCGCAAATTCTCTGTCACTGAGGATTTGCCTGTTCTAGAAGTCAGATATTCTGTGGCCTTTTTAAAAAATAAATAAATTTATTTACTTATTTATTTTTGGCTGCACAGGGTCTTTGTTGCTGCTCATGGGCTTTCTCTAGTTGCGGTGAGCGGGGGCTACTCTTCGTGGCGGTGTGCGGGCTTCTCATTGCTGTGGCTTCTCTTGTTGCAGAGCATGAGCTCTAGGCACGTGGGCTTCAGTAGTTGTGGCTTGTGGTTCTAGAGCGCAGGATCAGTAGTTGTGGCGCACGGGCTTAGTTGCTCCGCGGCATATGGGATCTTCCTGGCCCAGGGCTCGAACCCGTGTCCCCTGCATTGGCAGGCGGATTCTTAACCACTGCGCCACCAGGGAAGCCCCTATGTGGCCTTTTGTGATTAGCTTCTTTCACTTAAGGTAATGTTTTCCAGGGTCATCCATTTTGTAGCCTGTCTCAGTGTGTAGCTGGGTTGGGACTTGACCGTCGAGCAGGTGGGAAATGGTGCCTCCGACAGAAAGAAGCCCAGAGGTGGGGTGGCCGTGCCCCACCTGCCAAATGGGAATGACAGCAACCATCCTCTTTACTTCCCAAAGTTATCCTGAAGATCAGATCACGTGTATGAACGTCTGTTGATCTATTTATATAAACTTAGAAATCTTCGTGGCATATTTTGCTGAAGACAAGTTTTAGGGGTAAGGGGATGAAATTGAGACGTCAGTACATTTGGGTTGATGTAGCACATGTGTGAATTGCCAGGCTGAAGAGCCTCTTGGGAACTCATGCTGGTGGAGTCCCTGAGGACTGATGAGATTGTCCAGGGCAGAGAGGTTAAAGAGTTCGGAAGAGCAGAGGACTGAGATGTGAAGGAGGCCTGTTGGCGGACAGTAGGAAGAAAAGAGCTGCAGAGAAGGAGCGCAAAACCGGTCCTGCTGGAATGGTGTAATAATGCAGTCATTGCTAAGTTTTCTTAATTAGCTAACTGTTGGCCAAGTCCAGTCTGTGCAGGATTCTCTGGCCCAGTTTATTCTTGGCCCAAGCCCCTTTGCTAACTGGGCAGAGATTTAGGCCCTTATTTAAAAAACAAAGTGAAACAAAACAATGAAGTGCCCTGGGCTTGAAATGTGACCTGCTTCCCAGGCCAAGATTCCACTACCTAGTGTGCTGGCCGGAGCTGCATGCCTGATCTCTTTGAGCCTTAGGTTGTTTTTGTCTCTACCTGATAGTTAGCTCCTTTGCTGGGAGGTTGAAGACCACCACCAAGGCAACAACCTGTGCACGAAGGCTTTGTAAGTGCTAAAATGTCCTTGGAAGTAAGGGAGTGGTGCTCTTCCATCCATTGCCTGCCCCTCTCCCAAGTAAATACAAAGCAAGCCTGATGGAAGATACTGGGAATTTCCCAAGGGCTGCCTCTGTAAGGAGCTCTGCAGTGTTGGGTAATGCATCTGTAAGTAGTGTAATTGATTGGAGGTGGTGGGCACCTGAACCAGAACCCAAAAGTTAGATATTTTTCAGTTTTCCAAGAGAAGGAATGAAGTGGAGACATAAAAAAGAAGCTCAGGGCTTCCCTTGTGGCGCAGTGGTTGAGAATCCGCCTGCCAATGCAGGGGACACGGGTTCGAGCCCTGGTTCGGGAGGATCCCACATGCCGTGGAGCAACCAAGCCCGTGTGCCACAACTACTGAGCCTGCGCTCTAGAACCCGCGAAGCCACAGCTACTGAAGCCTGTGCACCTAGGGCCCATGCTCCGCAACAGGAGAAGCCACCGCAGTGAGAAGCCTGCGCACCACAACGAAGAGTAGCCCCGGCTCACTGCAGCTAGAGAAAGCCCGCATGCAGCAACAAAGACCCAACACAGCCAAAAATAAATAAATTAAATAAATAAATTTTTTTAAAAAAAGGAAGCTCAGTTTTTCCTGGACTTTGACAGTGGACCAAGGGTTTTAATAAAAGTTGAAATCAAATCCCTGAGATGCCCCATAGTGTGAGAGTCTTATTAGCCTTGTCCTTGGAAGGAGACTTACTCTCTCTCCTTGTAAATTTACGTAGCTTGTTCTCCCCGCCTATATGATGGCAGCCCAAGTGGATGCTTAAAATATTACTTAGGTCTCCCTGTCCTCATTTGCTAGGCACCACTCCATACTCCATTTATGCTGCTATGTTAGGCCCTATAAACTTGGCCCGTCTCTCCTGCGCACTTGGAAATGGAATATGTTCTACTCCTAGTCTGTCTCTGAATCATGGGAGCTGTTAACTCTGGAGGCCTATGAACTGGGAAGGGGCTGGCCTGCAGTGAGGGAAGGAACCAGGAGATGTGCAGAGAAGGACACAGTCCAGAGATGAGCTCAAGTTCCTGCATGGCGCCCTGAAGCTCCAAGAGAGCCCTGTGTACTTAGAACGGATGAAAAGTGAGTTGGTTGACTTTTTCACTTAAACTGTTTCAAGTTGTTTTGGGAACTTGCAACCCAAGGAGCCCTAACCCTGCTTTAGTAGTTGAAAGCAGCCTGAAATCTTTACAGCTGCTCTGAGGACCTACTGTAAGGTAAAGCAGGGGATGGACGTAGGGGACTGAGTTACTGAAAACGTAGCCCCATAGAGGGGGCTGCTCTGCCCTTCCCTGAGCCGTCGTTGAAGTTGGCACACATCTGGTGACATAATAGCCTTGCTCTGAACTAGAAGGAGAAACATCTGTCAAAGGTACCAGTTGGGATAAAACGACCACTGTGTTGCTTTTCAGGACAATTGTCTGTCTCTGGGATTCATTTTGGAATTCATTCATTTCCAGTCTCAAAATGCTCAGACGCATGTAGGACTTGGGCCTGGAGCACGGGTAGGCACACATTTTTCTAAGGGCCAAATAGTAAATATTTTAACTTTGGTGGGTCATGTGGTCTCTGTCACAACTACTCTGTCATTGTAGGGTAAACACAACCATACATAACATATAAACAAGTGGGCGTAGCTGTGTTCCGGTATAACTTTATGTACCAACACTGAAATTTGAAATTTATATCTTTCTTTCTTTTTTTTCTTTTTTGCGGTACGCGGGCCTCTCACTGTTGTGGCCTCTCCCGTTGCGGAGCACAGGCTCTGGACGCGCAGGCTCAGCGGCCATGGCTCACGGGCCCAGCCGCTCCGCGGCACTTGGGATCTTCCCAGACCGGGGCACGAACCTGTGTCCCCTGCATCGGCAGGCGGACTCTCAACCACTGCGCCACCAGGGAAGCCCTATATCATTTTTGCATGTCATGAGATAATCTTTTGATTTTTTTTCAACTATTTAAAAAAGTAAAAACACTCCTTAGCTTACAGGCCACACAAAAACACCCAGTGAGGTGGATTTGGCCCATGGCTTGTAGTTTGCAGACCCTTAAAGCGTGACATGGAAGCAGAGGGACGCGTGTGCTTTTATAATAGCTCAGGTGGATGAGAACAGTTTTCATAGAGTGTGAGTCCTGAATATTTTAACCCTTCCATTAACACCACCAGACCCCTGTGGGATAGATGGCTAGTATAGTAACTAACCCTTGACATAGAGGAAAGATTTTAAGTTCAGTGAGCTGGTTTTAGAACTGGGAGCTAATAATTTCCAGAGCT
The DNA here is from genome assembly GCF_937001465.1 of Orcinus orca. Taxonomy (NCBI): domain Eukaryota; kingdom Metazoa; phylum Chordata; class Mammalia; order Artiodactyla; family Delphinidae; genus Orcinus; species Orcinus orca. The sequence continues at coordinate 94,078,567 of NC_064561.1, read as the reverse complement.
TTTAGGTGCTTGACTCATGACGGTGGTCCTTGGCGCATTGCCAAGTGGAAACAGTGCTGTTTCCACATATAAGCACGTATAGAGACATCAAGGCTCCTGAAATATTGTGTAATGCTTTATGTGAAGCCCAGATTAGAATTAAAGAGTTTAATTTTTCTGTAGTTTAGCCACTGAAATCCACATCTTCCCTTGCTCTTGAAAGATCTAAATATTGTGCTGTTTTTTTAAAAAAACTTTTATTGAGGTGTTATTGACAGTGAACTGCACGTATTTAAGGTACACAGCTTGAGGGAATTCCCTGGCAGTCCAGTGGTTAGGACTCAGCTCTTTCACTGCCGTGGCCCAGGTTCAATCCCTGGTCCGGGAACTAAGATCCCCGTAAGCCACCAGGTGCGGCCAAATAAATAAAATAAGGTACACAGTTTGAGAAGTGTATGTGTGTGTGTGCGTGTGTGTATATATCTCCACGAAACCATTTCCACAATCAAGACACTGAACGTATCCATCACCCCCAAAAGTTTTCCTCTTGCCTCTCCCCTTCTCCATTCCTTCTCTTTCCTAGACAATTGCTGATCTGCTTTCTGTCACTCTACGCTAATTTGCATTTTATTGAATTTTATGTAAATGGAATCTTACAATATGTACTATATTTTTGCTCTGGCTTCTTTCATGCAGCATAATTTTTAGATCCATCCATGTCTCATGTGTCAATAATTCATTCCTTCTTGTTGCTGAGTACATTGCATTGTATAAATATATCACAATTTGTTCATTCATCTGTTGAAGGACATCTGAACTGTTTCCATTTTGAGGACCTTACGCATAAATTTGCTGTTAATGTTTCCGTATGGGTCTTTTTATGGCCATATGTGGTATCATTTCTCTTGGGTAAAGACCTAGGAGTGGAATAGCTGGTCACATGGAAAGTATGTATTTAACTTTTTAAGAAACTTCCAAAATTGTTTTCCAAAGAGGCTGTACCACTTTCCATTCCCACCAGCAGCGTAGGAGGATTCTAGTTCCTCCACATGCTCGCCAACTAAGTGTGCTGGTTTAAGGAAGCATTTTTAGTGGACATTTATGTTGTAAACTCTTTTAAATACAGAAAATCACATCCTCTAGAATCCCTTAATTTTTGTTTCCAAAGAGCACTAAAATCTGCATCTTTTTCCATTTCCAGAACATCCCTGTAAAAGGAGGTGTTAGAGGACCGAATCAGATGTGTGGCTTAGGCATCGTCATGTGGTTTGGCTTCCAGTCTGACCAGGGTTGTTATTTTCTTTTTCTCTCCTTCAAACATAAGTCCACTAGCTTCCCTTTCTTTCCTTTTCTACTTCCTTCAGTTGTTTTGCTTTTGCCACATTGAGGTGTGAGGTGTGTGGTGTGCGTCTCGATCTGTGTGGAATTGGTGTGTGAGAATCAAGCTGTTTCCTGTCGCACCATGAATGTCTCAGGAAAATTAAGATGCTCCTGGAGATCACCCCTGGGGTGATAGCTGTATTACAGTTTTCACGTTTCAGAGTGGCTTCCCTGCAGTAAAATTACTGCCGTCTTTTTGCCCTGTCCTCGAGTTATGTTAGTCTGAGAAATGAAATATTGCTGGAAATGTGTGCATCTCAGTAGGAGTTTTAAGCAATTTGAAGGAGCCATGTCTTAACAGTGCCAATTTCGAAGCTTGCTAGGTGGAGGTTTGTTACAATGAACCCATAGCTCTTCAGCTGTCCAACTGAATCAGGGCCACTATTGATTAATCAATAGTAACCCAGCTATGATTCCTGGGTATGGCAGCCAGTATCTGATTCAGAGTTAATGTATTGAGAAGATGTCTCCTCTGGTATATTGCATTTCCTGGTCTTTTTGCCTTCAGCTTCCATTCCCATTAAGGGTTCTCCCTATCACAGTCTCTTACATTTAGCTGCAGTCCTCCCTAACTAGTCAAGTTAAAGCTGTCTGCTCTAACTCCAGCAGATGCTGCTAAACTGTTGGTTGGTTTAAAAGAGACACAATGTAACAACCCTGGTCAGACTGGAAGCCAAACCACCTGACTTTGTGTAAGCCACACATCTGATTCGGTCCTTTAATTCCTCATTTTACAGGGGTGTTCTGGGAATGAAAAGACATGCAGATTTTAGTGCTCTTTTAAACCAACACTCTAGTTGTTAGGGCCAGTCTCTTTGTTTGCTCTTTCCTACCTTGAGAACACTCTCCCTCTACCAGGTGAAGAACTCTAGAGATTCAGGGTTTCTTATCAGCCCTTTTCTGCCAGGTTGGTGGGGACAGTGGTGGTTGTTCTGCAGATTCACTGATGGCGCTGTGACTGACTTAGGTTTTCTTGAAGGGCATGGATGGAGAGTAGAAAAATACACAAGTGGGAAAAAAGCATTTCTGAAATTGAATTTTGAAAGCTGTGTTAGGCTTCATTTGCTTTCTGCATACACATTGAACCTTCTGCAAGGTCATGTTGGTTTAGAGCAATTATTCTCAAAGTGTGGTCACTGGACCCAACAGTATGAGCATCATGGGAGAACTTGTTAGAAATGCAGATTACCGGGCCCCACTCCAGACCTGCTGAATCCGAAAATCAGGAGGTGGGCCCAGGAATTTTTTTTTAACAGCTGATTCTAATTCATATCCAAGTTTGAGAGCCACTTGTTTCGTGCCAAACCTGTGTTTGGATCCTGGCTAACTGGGGACTAGTTATTTTCCTTCAGTTTTTTAATTTTTATAAAAGGAGGATAGGGCTTCCCTGGTGGCGCAGTGGTTGAGAGTCTGCCTGCCGATGCAGGGGAAACGGGTTCGTGCCTCGGTCCGGGAGGATCCCACATGCCGCGGAGCGGCTGGGCCCGTGAGCCATGGCCGCTGAGCCTGCGCGTCCGCAGCCTCTGCTCCGCAGCGGGAGAGGCCACAACAGCGAGAGGCCTGCGTACCGCAAAAAAAAAAAAAAAAGGAGGATAAACATCTCTACCTTTCAAGGTCATTGTGGGGATTAAGATGATGAGTATAAATATCTGCATATAAATACTCAGTAAACAATAACTGCTGGTATTTGGTACCAACTTTTAAAAGGTATGGTGATAGAAAATGAGATAAAGGCATAAAAGATGGGCTCAGCCCTGAAGAGTTTGCAATGAGAAGAGGTGACCTACATATGAATGATTGCCTGACCTTCAAAAATGGTAACCTTTGTCAGAAAACCCCAAAACAAGGGTATTTCCCTTGACTTTTTTCCCTTTCTGGTAGCAAATGTGATAGTTGGAGAAAGTAGAAGTAGTAATGTGCCTAGAGTCATGGAGTTGACATTACTTTTACTGGGAATCTGTTAAGCCTGTATTCATAGTCATATACTAAAGAGGTTTAAGAGGCCTGAAAGGCATCCTAGAGGGTGTCTTTGTTTGAGGGAACCTTAGGAGAATACCCTTTAGTTTTCTATAGACCTTTTACTTTATTATCCTAATTTATCCCCCCACCACCATCTTTCCCCTTTGGTAACTGTAAGTTTGTTTTCAAAGTCTTTGAGTCTGCTTCTGTTTTGTAAATAAGTTCATTTGTATCTTTTTTTTTATATTCCACATGTAAGTGATATCATAGGATATTTGTCTTTCTCAATCTCTGTGTCCATCCATGTTGTTGCAAATGGCATTATTTCATTCTTTTTTATGGCTGAGTAATATTCCATTGCATATATGTACCACATCTTTTTTATCCATTCCTCTGTCAGTGGACATTTAGGTTGCTTCCATGTCTTGGCTACTGTAAATAGTGCTTCAGTGAACATTGGGGTGCATGTATCTTTTTGAATTATGGTTTTCTCACAGTATATGCCCAGTAGGGGGATTGCTGGGTCATATGGTAGTTCTATTTTTAGCTTTTTAAGCAACCTCCATACTGTTCTCCATGGTGGCTGTACCAATTTACATTACCACCAACAGTGTAGGAGGGTTTCCTTTTCTCCACACCCTCTCCAGCATTTATTATCTGTAGACTTTTTGATGATGGCCATTCTGATCAGTGTGAGGTGATACCCCATTGTAGTTTTGATTTGCATTTCTCTAATAATTAACATTGTTAAACCTCTTTTAATGTACTTTTTGACCCTCTGTATGTCTTCTTTGGAGAAATGTCTAGTTAAATCTTCTGCCCATTTTTTGATTGGGTTGTTTGGGTTTTTTTTGATATTGAGCTCCATGAGCTGTTTGTATATTTTGGAGATCAATCCCCTGTTGGTTGCTTCATTTGCAAATATTTTCTCTCATTCTGAGGGTTGTCTTCTTGTTTTGCTTATGGTTTCCTTTGTGGTACAAAAGCTTTTAAGTTTAATTAGGTCCCATTTGTTTATTTTTGGTTCTATTTTCATTACTCTAGGAGGTGGGTCCAAAAAGATCTTGCTGTGATTTATGTCAAAGAGTGTTGTGCCCAAGTTTTCCTCTAGGAGTTTTATAGTATCTGGTCTTACATTTAGTAGACCTTGTACTTTAAAAAAGCTGTTGAGACATACATGAAAAGTTAATGCTTTTGAGATGGTGTAAGGGATTGGTTAATCAGTCTGTCCAATTCTTCCCCCCTACCCAGTTTTATTGAGGTATACTTTTCAATTCTTTATTAGCAGATGGGTAGATGGACATGTGGACCCTTGAATTTGTTTTTAATAACCAGGTAGCTTTGTATATACTTCAGTAACATCATTTAATATTACTGAAGTATACACAAACCTTATACTTTGAAAGTAGATTTCAGGAGTTATACAGCATTGTGCAGATTCTATAATTAAAAAAGTGATTAGCAGAAATGTCTTGGATTTTGGACAGAACCAATTTGTTCTGTCAAAAGATCAGTCTTTGGGAAAGAATGTGTAAAGATGCATCCTGATTTTGATCTTCTGTGCCAAAAGATAGAGCTTAATTCCTTCCATGTTGGGTGGAATACAATAGGATTTGTGTTTCATTTTTGTTTGTGTCACTGATTAGAACTCAAGTTGGGGTTTTTTAAAATTTAAATCTAACAAATTATATTATTTGTCAGGCTCCCCCATAAGTGTTAATACTTGGTATTAATGACTATTTGTAATTCTTTTAAAAGATACCTGCCTAAAAGTTTTGGGCTTGGTGTTATGGCTAGTTTGTCTAATACAGAAAAACCTCAAGTAGAGATACACAAACTTTTAAAAGCATAGCTGATACTATAATATATACGAATTTTTTGTTCCTTTTTTTCCCACTTAACGTTATATCATGAGCATTTTCTCTTACCATTAAATTATTTGTAAACAGTATAATGGCCACATAATTCCTCATAAGGATGTATCCTAACTTATCTCTTTTTGAGCACTTAAGCCATTTGATATTTTCTCAGAAATAAATGAGGAGCCTATCACTTCAAGGAAAACACCTGATAGTATATGTTGCCAGTGATAAAATGTGAACTGTCAAGTGGAAAGTGAAAATTGGAATTTTGAAAAACTTGTATTCAAAACCCTGTGCTTGACAGCTTTTCAATACCTAAAGACATTTTCGCAAAAGCCGATGGTGATATGATTTTTGTATATTTCCTAAAGATGTGTCAGCTATTGGAATATCTGAATAACTCATTGAACCAAGATTTTTCAAAAGCCTGCATGGGTAAAAGATCCTATCAACATGCAAATAGACTTGGATTTTAATGTAACAGAGTACAGAGAGTTTGTTTCAGATTCCACATTGCAGTTAACTTTTGAGAAACTACCCTCATCAAATTGTATATACTCGTCAGGTTGTATGCCTTAAATATGTCCAGCTTTTTGTATGCCAATCTTATTTCAATCAAGTGGTTTAAAAAAAGAGAGAGAAACAACTACTTTCTGAATTTTAGGGAAGCACCGAAGAAGCATTCACAGTCATCTGAAAAGGGCCATTAAAATACCCCTGCATTTTTCAACTACAGAGCTGTACAAGGCCAGATTTTCTTCATGTCCTTCAGTCTAAACAACGTATCTCAGCAGATTGCCTGCAGCAGCAGGCCTGAGACTCTACTGTTTTCTATTAAGCCAGACATTTAAGAGATTTGCAAAAATGCAGAACATTGCCATTCTTTTCACTAAATTTCTTCCATTTGGAAAATATATTTTTCATTAACAGTATTCAAGTGAATATGTAATCTAAACAATTATTTATAAATGAATAAAACTTTTAAAAGTTTCTTAATTTTGAGTATGATGAGTAGTGATTGATACACCCCACAGAACAAAAGCTCTTTGAGGTCCTCAATAATTTGAGTGTGAAAGGGTCCTGAGACCAAAATCTTTGAAAACCACTGGGTTAGATGACTTTCTTTGTTTAAAGTTTTTGTTTTTTCCCAGAGTTGGAGGTTATTGATTCCTATTACTACTCTTGAATTTGTAATGAATTCAGGCCACCTTGAAAGATGTTTATTAATCAACTAAAGTATTCATCTTTTTCTATCTTTTCTAGAGTTTTTTGTGCTTAGAGCTTATTTATACATTTTGGTTGAGTTGAGGCTTGACTTTTCCTAGATCTGTGATACCTGAGTACAATGTCACACATATAAAATAGGTTCACTTTTATTGTGATGATTAACGTGTTCTGGGAATTGGACTAAAGGGAAAAAATAAGAGCCATGTTCTTCTCCCTCCCCCCAAGTTTAAGCTGATTCCTAGAGATAAAGAAACAAGTGGCTTCACAGTTATCTTTGCAGATGACTTTTGAAGCATATTAAGAGCAACATGCTTTTCAATCAATTTCGTTTTCCTTTAGTAAATGATAATGAATCTATTAAATGACTTGGAGGTGGGAGTGGAGTCCATTACCTGGCAGCTTTCTGTCTTTTCAAAGGCTGTCTTCTAACCCATTCCGTAGACTTGTGGAATGAGATGTCAGGGCTGAATGATTTTTTTTTTTTTTTTTGCGGTACGCGGGCCTCTCACTGCTGCGGCCTCTCCCGTTGCGGAGCACAGGCTCCGGATGCGCAGGCTCAGCGGCCATGGCTCACGGGCCCAGCCGCTCCGCAGCATCTTCCCGGACTGGGGCACGAACCCGTGTCCCCTGCATCGGCAGGCGGACTCTCAACCACTGCGCCACCAGGGAAGCCCACGGTTGAATGATTTTGAAGGACAGTCTTGATCTCCGAATAGTATTTGGGTAGATGAGAAAGATGGCGGTGTTCATTTTTTGACTGTTTCAAGTGGGATTTATCTGTAACAATGGGGCATCTCACAAATGACTGAGAATGGAAAATAAATGCCTTTTTCTATAATGAAGGCACTTTTATGGTTCCTTTGGGGGTGGTACCTTTCTCTAAGAGAATTTATTTGGCTTCAGTTGTTAGAGAGTATTTAACAAGAATGGGGTTTTGTGGAGTTTTGGGTCTTGCTTTTTGCTATTGTTAAATCATAAAAATGTGGGTGGTTTTAGAGTAAAACGCCTTTTAACCTTTTTACTCCGAGCACATGATATGTCCTACAAGTTAAATAGATCACTTAAAGATCTTTTGGTATAAGAATTTTAATGGAAAGCAAAAAGCATAATTATGCGGTCAAGCAGAGTAGTATGGTCTCTTAATTTACTGTCAAATTGCTTTAAAAGTTTTAATTAACATAATTAAGTAGAGTAACTGATAAGATATATCACTTTATGTATTTTTATATGTATTCTCTCCTTGAGTCACCGCATTTTCAACAGGAGGCTTTCAATTTAATTACCGCCTCTACTGTTGGCCAGGTGTGAGGCACAAATCATATCAATGTAGATAAGTGCCGCCACAAGCTAAATTGTTTCCACCCTCACCTGAGTTCTCAGTGCTCTTAAGGGATTCCTTCTATTGTAGTCTGTTGGTTTTCAAATATTTTGACTGCCACCCACGTAGAGAACATTTTACATCATGATTCAGTATACACATAAGCATATATTATATTAACTTATTATATACAATGATTGTCTTTACGGTATGAATAGTACTCTGATTTTTTAAAAAATATTGATTTCAGGACCTTTGCAATCAGCTCACTGAAAAACACCAACTTGGCCAACTCAGTCTGCTACTCACCACAGTGGTCATCTGCTATCTTTTCTGCTCTCATATCTGACCACTTCCTTCAATTTTAGCCAATGCCCTGGCCCCCTGCTTTACAGTGAGAGAGCCCCTGAGTTGTGGTTCCTCAGCTTGTCACCAAGCTGCAAGTTTCTGCACTGGTACCATCCATTCATCTGTCCTCTCTCCCTCCCTTCATGGAAGAGGTTTCTTTTCTCCACACGTGCTCTAGATAGGTATCGCTGTTTGAACTCTGGTCCCACATACGATGCTGGGCCAGGGTGACTGGCAGTCGTGCCTGGAGTGTATGCCAAATGCCCGTGAACCTTAAAACTGAACATGCTCAGCCCCAGAAATCCCCAGCTGCTTATGTATCTTGATACCACAAACTTCTGGTAATCTCCACTAACAAGATAGAAAGGATGAGGCAAAAAGAGGTGAGTTTGTGACAACCACTGGTGCCCCCAGATATGGGAGGAGGGGTAATGGAGCATGATAAGCTCCTGCTAGGTTTCACCTCCTGCTGCAAAGATGTGAATTGAAATTAGACAACTTGGAGAAATCAAGGGAGGTTGTCATCTGGCTTTCACAATGATATGCTTTTGCTTTTACTAGCATTTTCTGCAAAATAAGCAGAAAGCTGGTATGGTGTAGAAATAAAGCAAAAATTGGCATTATCCCCAGTTTGAAGGCCACAGTGACTCTCTTCTCAGATTTGAGGCAACACTGAGTGTCTGTGTCACGTTGGAAGAGTGAGTGGCAGTGTTTGCAGGAATCGTACTTAAACTGTGTGACTGACCGTTGGAATTCTGTTTGAATATCTCAAACCTGTGCCTCCCCTAAGTTGTTTTTTTTTTTTTTTTGCGGTACGCGGGCCTCTCACTGCCGTGGCCTCTACCGCCGCGGAGCACAGGCTCCAGACGCGCAGGCTCAGCGGCCATGGCTCACGGGCCCAGCCGCTCCGCGGCATGTGGGATCTTCCCGGACCGGGGCACGAACCCGTGTCCCCTGCATTGGCAGGCAGACTCTCAACCACTGAGCCACCAGGGAAGCCCCTCCCCTAAGTTCTTAATTTCAGTCTGCCTACATGTGCAGGTAGACAGCTTCCTCGAACCTGAACTTCAGGTTCCTTACCTGTGCCATGTTATGTCTTGCCGCTAGACCTTTGCATGCGCTGTTCCCTGTGTTAGCAGAACCCATCCCAACTATATCTTATTTTTCTTTTTTTTAGGACTCAGGCCCTGACCCCCCCACCCCGCCCAAGTCCCTGTTCTTTACTTCCCCAGTACTCTCTAATTTCCCCTCCCTAGGACTCAGTATAGTATGTTGTAATAGTTTGGTGACTCTTCCCTGTCTGAATCCTTCCTTTACCCTCTGGCCTCAGTAAACATAAGCCCTTTGAGGGCAGGTACTCTCTGATTTTCTGGAATATCCACAACACCTGGCATAGCATCTGACCTAGAAGGTGCTTGTTTAATAGTATTAAATGACCAAAATAAGCAGTGCTAGGATGAGGATGGGCTTTGATTCAATTAGTATGGTGGGATGTAGCTGCCTCTTGCATGGAAACTGGGGAGAACCAGGAATAATTCCACTAAGGAGAGTAACGTTGGCACAGCTGAACAACATTGCTGGTTTCTTTTGAATTAGAACCTTCCATAGGGATTCAGTTTACTTGGGGTGCGGTGAATTCCCAGAACAACAGACACACCCAGTTTAAAATATAAATTCATTCAAGGCAAATATTATTTTGGCTTATCTGTGCTATTATTCAGTGAATAACTAAGAGTTTACTGAATAAAATGTTGGTGTAGCTGAATCAGACCAAACAAGCACTCTTGCATTTTAGAGTTTACTATGTTTGAAATATTGCTAGATTGGCCTAAATTACTTCCTTTACGATCGTTGTATAACACAATCCCATACTCTCACAGTATTCTATGTGTTTGTAAACTCTCTGCCCCATTTTCCTGGGGCCCATGAGGGCAAAGGCAGTGTCTCGTTAGGCTTGTTATGTGTTCCGTGTTCAGCGCAGAAATTAGCCTGTGGTTGGGGCCAAGTAAGTGTTTAAATGAAAGCTGTGGGACCCTCCGCAACATCCTGTTCCTCCTGAAGCTGAAGGTAAAAGATTTGGTCATTGATTGTGGCTCTTTTTTCCTCTGGAGCAAAGTGCAAAGAAAGAGGATATGTACTGGGTTGGCCAAAAATTTCGTTCGGTTAATGAATATGTGCTTCAATAAAATTCTTGGTGAAAATGAAAAATGTCTTATTTTTACTTAAAACCAACTGAACTTTTTGGCCAACCCAGTGTTAGCTCTTGCTTGCTTGCAAGAAAGGGAAACCCAACTCAAACCCGGTGTCATTAAAAACAGGAAATTGATTTGTTTCAGTTAGGAATGTGTTCCCCAACAACAACAAATGTGCAACTAACATCTTAAACAGATGGGATTAGTTTTCTCTTGTAGCAAGAAGCCTGAAGGAAGTCCATCCAAGGCAGGTCGAGCCACTCATGGAAATCATTTCAAACCTTCTACAGTCCTGCCCCACCATTCTTAATATGTGCTTTTCATCCTCAGTCACAAAGTGGCAGAAAAAACAGGGAATGGAAAAGCTCACGGCTTTCTCTTTAGCAAGTCTTGGCCTTCCTATCCTACAGGCAACCATCCCAAGAACTTTGGTGGCTCACATTTCCTTGGCTGTAATTATGGTCAGATTGCAAAAGGGGTTGGGAAATCAAGGGTGGGGAATGGGGATTTACTTAGTCAACTAACAGTGTCTTTCACACTCTTACACTGGGAAAATGCAAGGAGGTGGTTTTCTTTTTTTCTTGGTTGGATCCAGAGGCTCAGATACCTCTCTTAAAGTGGTATTCAAAAATATGAATGGATCATAAAGATGGAATCCTATGTTACTAACTAAGTGTAGCCTACTTAAATGAAGATGTTCTGAGCATCTAAGTAAAATTCTTACTTTATGTGTGGTCGTTTGCTTAGGATCATGGCTCGCTTTTGTTTGCTTCATGTATGGACCACAGTATTCTTGTACAGCCTTGTTCTTTCTGGGCTTTCTAATGGCCTGTTTTCTCATTAGGAGAAGTAACATGTATTCTCTTTCTCTCAACACTATAATTTACTCTCTTAATAAACAACTTTTTTGAATGCTTTATTATGAACTAACTGCTTTCTAGATGTGCTTACACAGCTGTCATCCTGAAATTTCTTTTTTTTTAAAAATTCTTAGACTAGTTCTGCTTTTTCTTGGAGCTCTGTGTTTCTTAGACTTATTTTTAATTTTTCTTGAGTATATTTTGAAAGTTTTCAGAAAGAGTGCATGGCAAGCATACTTTGAACCCATGCTTATCTGCCCTCATACTTAACTGGTAATTTGGCTGGGTATGAAAATCTAAGTGCAAAATATTCTTCCCTCAGTATTTGAAAGGAATTTCTTTCTAGCAGTCAACATTACTGAGTCTGTGCCTTCATATAAACCTTTCTTTGGAAATTTAGAATTTTCTTTCTAAAGAAAGTTTTCTTCTTGATTGTGTGACCTTTCATGAGAATCTATTTTTTCTCAGCTGTTCTGCTCACCACCTGTGGGGCTTCTCATCTGAAGACTTGTGTTCTTCACTGTCTTCTCTTGTGTTTTTTTTTGGGGGGGGGGTGTTGGGGGCTAAATTCAATAGATTGATATCAGACCTCCTGGATTAACTCTTATACTGCCTATCAAACGTTCTGTCTTCTCTTCTTCCTCCTCCCCCACCCCACCCTCCCAGTTTACCGGGAATTTCATCTACCCTTTTATCTCAGCCCTTCTATTGAATTTTTAACTTCTTAAATCCAATTTTAATTTCAATATGTGATTTTCCTTTCCATAATAAGGTTTTTGTTTCAGGTATGTATTCTGTGCTTCCTAGTATCTTTGACTATACTCAGATTTTTTCCCCCCTTAAATTCTCTTCTGCTTCATGAATTACTATCTCTGTTTTCTGTGGGATTGGTTCTGTTTGTTTTATACTAGTCTTTCTTTTGTTCCTTTAGCTTTCCTCAAATCTGATGATCCTTGATTACCTATCCAGATTCATAAAAGAAGGCCTAGGATGATTGTTCTAGAGAGCTGATTTAATTTCCCTCCTCCTACAAACAGCTGCTGCCCCTGCTCACCTTTCCCTTCATTGGGAGAGCCCACTGCGTTCTGAAACTGAAGGTGCAGGATGTGAAAGAGCAGGTTTCCCTTGAGGGTGTGTCAAGGTGCGACCAGCAGGACAAGTTGAGGTTCCCTCAGTGCCAGAGGAGAGGCCCCTGCTGAGGGATGCCAACCCCTTGCCGCCTTTGGAGAGTAGATGTCTGACTTCAGGCCTGGGGAGGACACTGTGCTGCCCTCACAGGCTGGGGGAAAGGGGAGCTCGGGCTGTGCCACCCGTTCTGAGACAGACGCCCCTTCCAGTGTCTACACTACTAATTTCACCTTCCTACCATCTTCCACCTCCGCTCTTGCCTTCACCTGGATGTGTCCCAAGCTCAGCTGTGGTTTATTTCTCAATCTTCTCTCATCTCACTTAAAAAAATCTTTAGCCCATGGATGTACCTCAGTGGGTTGTGATGAAGAGATGTCTTGCTTCTCAATCTAGAGTTCCTGCAGCAATACAGTTTTTTAAACTTATATATGTATGCATATATATATTATATGTGTATATATATATTTTATATGTATATATATATATTTTTTATATATATATATATATATATTTTTTTAAAGAAGAAATAAGGGAACTTTGAGCCAAACTGAGGATTATAACCCAGGAGATAGATTCTCAGAAAGCTCTGAGAACTGTTCCACCTGTTAGCAGTAGAAGACACAATCATACACATTTTCCAGACAAAGGATCAAACATCAGAATGAGATACTAATATTTAACGTCATAAAACTTACTATATTTTTGAGAAAGTGAGACTCACATGGTGAGAAAAATTCTTCAAAAAGTATGGAAGGAGACGCAGGGGAAAACAAGCCTTCCTCAAACTCAGGCTCCCGATTCTCTAAGCCCCCCTCCCAGCGGCAACCACTGTCAGCAGTTTCCTGCATACTTCCAGAGAATTTACCACGTGGACATTGAGGAAAATTCACTTCGGTAGTTGTGTGTAGAAGGGGCTAGGGTTGGAGTGAGGTAGGAAGAGAGAGAAACTGGAGTCTGGGGGAGCCTTGGTGCCATTAGTGGTTTAAGCCATGGCTAAGGGTCTGCACTGAGGCCATGGGCTGGGAATGAGGGGTGAGACAATGAGAATTCCAGAAGGAGTTACAGGATCCAGCCACTGCTTTGGTGTTGGCAAGATGTCAGGGGAGGCCGGAGTAAATGGGGGAATTGGGTTAGGGAGAAAACAGAGTAAGCCTCCAGGTCGATCTGGTAGTGGACAGAGGGTGGGGTTTTATTTGCATTAACCCAGTGACTTTACAGAGAAAGTGAATGCTTCATTTGTCTCCGATGTCCATAAAACCTTAATAATTGGCTGTCTCTGCTCATGTTCCTATTGCTTTTACACATTCCCTCAGGCCACTGGAGGATTTGAGACTAACACTCAAAAGTAATTTTAACAGTAGCATCGAATATGCATTATTCTCTCTTCCCGTAGCATGGAATATGCATTATTCCCTCTTCCCTCTTCCCTCTGCCAACTGGCAACCAAGTCTAGCCCGTGGGCATAGTCACTCAGGCACAGTGTTTTGTCTTCTACTTGAGTTAACATTTTACAAAGCTGAGACCTCCCCTAACCCTGGTTGCATGGTTTCTCCTGAGGAAGAGGAAGATCTGGCTGCACTGAGATGGTCTTCCTCACTGTAGTAACTGGCCAAGCCTGAAGAGCTGCAGCCCTTGTAGGCAGGCCATACCTTCTCCGCTGGGCACAGGTCTTGTGACTCACTCAGTTACCTGCCAGGACCCCGCAGCTCTCCATTAGTCATCCAGGCTATTAGAGACCCCACTGCCAAGGATTCCAAACTATCAGAGCAGCTGTTGCTATCTTAAGGTTTTTCTTAGTACACTCTCTGTTGGCACTTTTTTTCCAAGCATAAACAAATGGGATAACGTGGAAATTTAAATTCTAAAAGGTTGGAATCTAACCTAGGCAATGCTTGATCTTTTGTTTAAAAAGAAAAATGCAGGCCGTACTGATTAAAAGTTATTAAAAAGAATACCTTTTGGCTTGGCCATACTTAAGTAAATATTCCTGATGATGTGGTCACCACAGCTGCCATTCACAAAGGCAACGAGGTGACAACTAGAAATCTTCTGAGGTTCATAAGCTAAGAGACTGGATAACTTTATTTTCCTCTGGCCAATAGCGACGTGTTAACATGCAGGAAAGGAGAGCTGAATAAAGCAGTTTTGATTGTATTGTTGAGGGAGTACCCTAAGAAATCCTTCCGGATAAAATCTCTGCCTCTTAAGCCAATAAGGAAAAGGTATATATCCCTTGTGCGACATAACACTTGGAACAAAAATCATCAGTTGAGATAGTTTATTGAAGTGATGTGCCCTAAATTTACCTGTTTGTGGGGCCATGTTTTTTTTCTAAGCCCATCCTAGGGAGTTCCCTTTGTGCATGTAGGTTGACCTTGGACTAACCCCAAGATTTCCAGTCACCAAAACGTAGGAAGTAGAAGGAGTAGTATTACATGTGTTTGGAATCTAGCCCATTAGAAAAAGGCACATGCATTTTCCAGTGTTGGCCGTCTTTGTCTTCAGTTTTGAATCACTCACTGACCATTTGATCCGAATTCCCCACACCGCTTACATAAACAATTCCATGTACTCCTCAGGAAGTGTGACATAACTTTGTGATTGATGTTTGGATTCCAATAGCAAGAACACAAGATGACAGACTTGTGTTAGTTTAGAAAGGTCCATGTCTCAGTGTGTAAAAGAACAGAGGTCGGGAGGCAGTGTGCTGGTAGCAGGGCGAATTGGGATGGCGACCCAAGGAGCGTGGGCTCTAATCGCAGCACTGTCTGTGTCCTGCTGTGTGACCACTGAGCAGATTTCCTCTACATCCCTGTTTCCTTTCATGTAAACTAAGGAGGTTGAACTGTTGATCTTCAAGGCAGCATTTCCATCTCCGACACTCGAGCAGTCATTGACTCTCCTGCGGAAAGGGCTCCTCCCTGTCTCTCGGTTGGACTCTTCTTCTTGATAAAATGACCTGATGGGGGCTTCCCTGGTGGTGCAATGGTTGAGAGTCCGCCTGCCGATACAGGGGACACGGGTTCGCGCCCCGGTCCGGGAAAATCCCACATGCCGCGGAGCGGCTGGGCCCGTGAGCCATGGCCGCTGAGCCTGCGTGTCCGGAGCCTATGCTCCGCAACGGGAGAGGCCATGGCGGTGAGAGGCCCACGTACCGCAAAAAACAAACAAACAAAAAATGACCTGATGTCTTGTGTCACTTAGGACACTTGGCGAGTCCTCACTGACCGCCTTCCACTCCTCTGTATGCTGCGCATCTGGAGACACTATGGGAAGCAAGACTGGCTTTATAGGGAGACAGTCTTTTCTGTCTGGGTTTCAGAATGCCAGGGAAGTTCTGTTCCTTCTGGAGGTTTCTTATTTTTTGCTAGGGATTCCTGAAATTCTACAATATTTCTTTTTTCTTTAACCAGTTTTGTTTTCCTTCTTAAAGACTGTGTTTTGGAGTGTGAAGAGGCTAGTAACATCACAGAGGATTGGTTTAGCAAGTGGCAAAACCAAAGGATTATGGGTAGACAGTGACACCAGAATAAGGCACAGTGGGTAAGAGGGCCTGAAGGTCATCTTCATCCATCTGATAAACGTGTCCAGACTGGCTCTGGTTGAGCAGGACTGAAAGGGAGAGGAAGCATGCCGCTCTGCATAGCTCTGCTTCCTGCCCTTGAAACCCAACAGAGGCAGGTGTGTTCTACATGCCCCTAACACAGAAGTGCAGAGACATCCAGATCTACCTGAGCACATTGGTGGGGTGAACCAGAAGGAAGGGAGAAGATACACAGGAGAGGAAATAACTAATGGAACAGCAGCAGGGCGGAGGCTGGAAAGAATGGGGTTGGAATGTAAGTAGAGGGTAAGGGCTTGCCAGATGTGAAAGGAAATCTCGTCATCACCGAAAGCTATGAAGGAAAAGAATGAGTTAGTATACAGCTTGGACGCTGGGGAGATGGGGCCGTGAGGAATTGTTTTTTTTTCTGACTTGTCCTCAGGCATGTAGGGAAGTCTTACTGTCCTCATCTCTCCCCTGACTTCCTGATCTTTCTGTGTTTCATTTGATTCTAAGTGGATCTTTATGTTGTTGGGATTGGCATTTGAAGGAGAATAATTGTTGTAGAGTAAACAACAGGGATTCGGCTTTGCTCTCCATCAGCTCATCGTTTCCTTTCTGAGGCAGCAGAGGAGAGAGTGGTGTTCAGTCAGGCATTTACACGAGAGAGATTGCTGCCTGTGCGCCAAGCACCAGACAACGTTGCTCTGTCCTGCTCCTGGTGCAGAAAATTTTTTTTAAAATCAGAACCTCACTATTACCGTGGGATAGCATGGTGACAGTACCTTTACTATGGTAAATGTATTGGACCAAGAAGATGTGACCTATGTCCCGTTAGTGTTTAGAAGACCACCAGGGTTTCCACACTAAGGAAATTGCAGAAGCAGCCGGATCATTTCTTACACTGTCCTCATATATCAGCTTCGCTTAGGTATAAAATTTATATTTACTGAAGCAGTGAGGCAGTGGTAACACATGAGAAAACGTAGTACTGCGCTTGGTCTGATTCACATCCTCCAGGGTGACTCTAATCTCTAGCTGCCTGTTGAAAGCAAGAAGATGCAAGCCAGGGTTAGCACCCTCTGTTGGGTTCCTGGCTTCATTGTAAATACAGTGAAGTGTCTCGTTGAGATGGGTAGAACCCAAAAAAGGGAAAGAAGTTGTGTCTTTCATTAAAGACTTTTCAAAGACAGCCTCTAACACAGAGCCCCAGCATCTTAGAATGTTAAGGCTGGAAATGTCAGGTATCAGTGATGCCTAATCGTATTTTCCAGGTGAGAAAACAGGCTCGAAAGACCTGTCCTTGTCCAAGGTTACACAGTACCTGGTGGAGAAGAGCACAGTGACTAAGGGTGCAGATGAGGGCAGCCTGACAGCCTGGGACCCGTGGGTCTACCATGCATTAGCTTGTGACCTTGGACAAGTTCCTGAACCTCTCAGTGCCTCAGTTTCTACATTTAAAAAATGGGACTGGGCTTCCCTGGTGGTGCAGTGGTTGAGAGTCCGCCCACCGATGCAGGCGACACGGGTTTGTGCCCCGGTCCGGGAAGATCCCACATGCCGCGGAGCGGCTGGGCCCCTGAGCCATGGCCGCTGAGCCTGCGCGTCCAGAGCCTGTGCTCCGCAACGGGAGAGGCCACAGCAGTGAGAGGCCCGCGTACAGCAAAAAAAAAAAAAAAAAAAAAAAGGGACTAATAGGACTCACTTTGCAGACCTGTTGTAGGGGCAGAGTTCATTAACACAGGTCAAACGCGGAGCACAGTGCAGGGCCCGTGTTTCATGCTCAGCACCGGGGAGCTGGTATCACTGTTAAATCTCTGGTTTCTGGAATCACGGTGCACAGAGCCTTCTGTTATCTCACTGCCTTTTAGATTTTGCTGTTTTACTTCTTACTCACAAATAATCAATGTAGATTATTCATATTCCCATGTCTCTTTTTGTTTCATTGCTTACCAACGGCTTTCTTACTTTTTCTTCTAATATCCATGATCTTCTAATCACCTCGTCCAGTGTGTTTTCTCTTGTGTCCATTGACTTTGATTACCTGGGCATTTAGTGCTATCATGAAGCTCCCTCCTGCCTTTCGTCCTTTGCCTCCTCCTGAGGCTCTTCCTTGTCTGTTCCCTTCCCTGACTTCTCCTGCTTCTTCCTGCCCCCTGACAATGGCCTGCCCCACAGGCTGAGCTCTGGGACTCCTTGCATGACTCAGTCACCCTCAGGGTTTGGCTCTTCTGTATGACACCCAACAGTATGCTTCCTGGTGTCTTTCCAGAGCTTTGGTTCAGCATTTGACATCGCGCTCTCTGGTCGGGGAGACACCATCCTCTCGTATCTGTACCTGAGGATCTGGAGCCTAATTCGATTCCTCCATCTCCTTTCCTGCCCGCATCCAGTTGATGGCCAAATCCCATTGACCTTTCTTTGAGGAAGAAAGGTCCTTCCTTCCTCTGCTTACCAGTCCCCACCTTCTCATACCTGAACTCCTCTCCCCAGGTTCCCTGACTCTAGTCTTTCTTCAGTCTATCTTGCACTGTATTTCCAGAGTTATTCTCCTAAAAGGCTGCCTTGTACACATCACTTTTATTTTTACTAAAACTTCAATCTGTACCAACAGACATCTTTACAGCCAGTCTGATGAATACAGGCCAAATTTCATAGCTTGGCACTGAAGGCTTTCTGTAGTTTTTCTCCTTCCTTCTCGTCTCTGTTCACATTGTTCTCTGTTGTCTTAGATGTATCATGAGTCATTCCAACATCTATCTGTGTGTGCTGGGGATGGGACTGTACCCGCATTTCCCTTCCCCACTTAGAGTGGTCTCCTCTGGCCCTCACCTGTTCTTTACTCTTTCTCCACCAAAGCCTTCCTCTGCTGGCCCTGCCCGTTGGCAAAGCTTCCCTCTTTGGATTCCTGTAGGATTTTTCACTGACCATATTATCAGCTGTGTTTTCATGTGTCCGCCCAGTTGTAAACTGCTCCAGGGCAAGGGTCATGTCTTAAGACTCCATCTCCAATGTCCAGCATCTTCTTCATCATACCATTTCAGAACAAAGGTAGAAAGAATGGGTTCCATAATGGACTGAACAATGAACCAAGTGGAGAAAACTGGGTTAGGATCTTACTTCCGCCTCTACAAGCACAGAGAACCTGGCCATATCTCCTCATCTCTCTGGGCCTCCATTTCTGCGTACTTAACTACGAAGGGAGCTGAAGCCATTTCTCAGGTCCTAAACCTAATGTTATATGAACGACTCCAGGGATTGGATTTGGAAACGATATCTGCACTGCAGTCTCCGCTTCCCTGTTATGATTAAGAAGGAGAATAGAGTGGTTTACAGAAGCAATGTGTAACTTAATAAAGACAGGATGGAGAGTTCACAAATAAAGTGGAAGGATTTTTCCTTAAACACAATCACAAAAAGTGATGAGACAACTTTTGGGGGAAAAAAAAAAATTATGAAGAGCTCACAACTGGAAACAAAAGACAGTATCTCCTCCTAGGATTCATTTACTTGGCTATCAGCCTCTGTCTGTGTCCTAAATAGGATTAGCTGCCACTTCTTTCCATTCCTCCGAATTCCTGGTTGAACTGGCAAGTAGCATGTACTTAGCAAAGTCATCACTTGGCCTTCCTGTTCTCCTAAAAATGAAGTCCCCCTCTTCTTCCCCACGCCACCCCTCAATCTGGAAGACATAATCTGAGTTCCTTTCAGTTCCATGATATATCACTGCCCTTCTTTCTGCTGGGATAAGCTTTCCCCCTTTATATTTCTCTTCCTCTAAATCAAGATGAGGCTACTTTTCACGAGAAACTGCTTTTGGAAGAATGAATTGACTTCCCACTTATCAATTTTAAAAAATACTTCAATGGGTAGGGATTTCATTGTACTAAATCTCTGATTAGGGGCAGGCAAGCAGAAACGTAACTGTCTCTGGAACTCTAAAACTTCTAGAATCTGAGTTGCTACACAGAGTCTCAAAATTCTGGCTACATGCTTTTTCCCTGCCATTGTTTATCAATTCTCTTCTAGAAAACCATCTTCTATAACTGAATCCACATGTCTCTCTTTTCTACAGAAACTTCATTCTTTTTCGTTCCCCATCTTCGCCTCGGGAAATATTTTTGGTTAGGACTGTATCTCAAAGCCTTTCTAACAAGATCTTTTTCTAAAACCTCTGAAGTAATACTGCTCTCCTTGGCCCCCATGTCATCGTGAAGCCCAGACATCCAGACGTTTTCTGATCCCATTAGATGTTGATTACATTGTTGGCCCTTACTCCTAGTGACTTTTTTTTTCCTTTCAAAGTGGCAGTTGCTGTGATTGAATGGGTTTTAAATTGTCTCAGTAGGAGTTTTTTATGGCTTGGATCTCTTTGGATTTTCCATCTTTTGGGGGAGGGGATTAAAATAAAACTATGAGGTTTGTCAGACATGTGTTACTGAAACTGAGAGGCTGCACGTCCCCTAGGAAGGTTGCAGCGTGATGACACAACTTCAACGTTAATCGCTAGGAGTCCCGTTTCTTACGCTGAATTCCAAACCAACTTTTACCCTGGTGGTATACTTCTTTTTTTTTTTTTAATAAATTTATTTTAATTTTTGGCAGCGTTGGGTCTTCGTTGCTGCGCGCGGGCTTTCTCTAGTTGCAGCAAGTGGGGACTACTCTTCGTTGCGGTGTGCGGGCTTCTCATTGCGGTGGCTTCTCTTGTTGTGGAGCACGGGCTCTAGGTGCGCGGGCTTCAGTAGTTGTGGCACGTGGGCTCAGTAGTTGTGGCTCGAGGGCTCTAGAGTGCAGGCTCAGCAGCTGTGGCGCACGGGCTTAGTTGCTCTGCGGCATATGGGATCTTCCCGGACCAGGGCTTGAACCCGTGTCCCCTGAATTGGCAGGCGGATTCTTAACCACTGCGCCATACCCTGGTGATATACTTCTTATAGGCTTTATGTCCTTGATTGCTCCAAAGATATTGTGGCAAAGACTGTATTCCACTCTGCTAACCTTTCTCTGACTAGTTGGATGGCCGATGGCTTCAGCACATTTAATTTAATCAACTTAAAATGTTCAGTTGGGTGAAAAAAAAGAAACCAGATGACTTGGACAACACAAAAAAGAGGAAATAAGATATTTCTGTGGTTCACTTCTCAAGGGTCTTTGGGTTGAACCTCCATGGAAAAAAATATTTTTATGTGCTTTCCAGAAGCAAGAGCTACCCAGATGATTTAATCCAGCAAGTCTGTATAATTTTTTTCTAACCCATGTTGACTAATTGATACTAATTTTTGTATACTTGTGGGCAACATTGCTGGTGGAACAACAAAGGAAAACTCAGATTTTTATCTGACACATTTATTGTCACAGTGGACTTAAATTTTGTACATACTTAGGGAGTGTTTTACTGATAAGAATATATAGGTGTGGTGTTTGGGGATAGCAGTAAAGTGAAACATTATTTTCCTAATTACTTTAGGGAGGCATCTCTTCCCGTTGTTGAGCTATCTATACTACTAACCTCCAAGAGGCAGAACTCAGTAAATTCACTTAGTGAAATCCTTTCTCCAGCGAGAGAGTGGTTATGGATTTGCACTAATTTTGTTTCCTTCCTTTTGGAGTCTGACATTTTATCTTTCTGACTAAGTAAATTCTCAGTCACAAGAGATATTCCTAGTAGCTAAATTTATTTAGAAATGTTATTTAAGGCTTTTTTCTTTTTTTAAGCTGACACATCTAAAGTTTCGAAATGTATAGGCTAAACTTCAGAGCAGATGTTTAATGCATTCTCTCTCCAATTCCAGAGATTATATCAAGTATTATATAATGTGGAGTGTTTCCTCCATTTACTCAAAGTGTAACTATTGGAAGATCAAAATACATTTAGTTTATTCCTATAGGCTTTAGTATTTAAGTCTACTTGCAGATCACTTATCTGTGGGTATTTATTTTGTTTATAGTTCATGGAAACATAGATGATTCCATGTGTTGTTAGAAATATATCAGCAACTGAGGCCAACAATCATAATCACATTACATACATAATTTGGGAGTCACAGAGGCATGTTCCCATTTGGATATTTGTTTATTAGATAAGCCAGATGTGTCAATCAATTATTTAGATAATTTCAATATTTCCATATATACTATCCAAAGAAACATCTTAACCAGATGTTTATATGTTTACTTTGCTTACACAGTAGAAGGGGATCCTGGTACGTGCTCACCATTGCTGGGTATTTCGTGTTCTAATCCACTGCAAAGCATCGTGTAGAGAACTCACATGTGGGTCGACCTGGGTGTTGAATGGGTGGGAGAGCCTGAAGCAAGGAAAGGAGATAGAGAAATGTAGGATGTGGGGTCTCTTGGCTGCCATATGAGGCGAAGGAAGGACAGCCCTGAGAACTGGGCTTCCAGGAGCCCCACTGCAGGGCCTTGGGTGCCAGGCCGGAGGTTGGTACTCAAGGTTATTCTGTGTCTGTCACAGCTTTGTGGCCATGTGAGTTAATAATTGTTTCTTTTAATACAATAGCATTTTCTTGACCTTTTATATGGGCTGATGATTCCTTAATGGAAATGGGCTGTTGTAACTGCAGTAAAATTCTAGATCATGCCAGTACTTGATACCATCCCATTAAAAAAAGAAAGAAAATGGAAATCGTGGTTAGACAGCCATTTTTAGACCTGGGCTTCTGGAATGTATCGATTGCAAGATGAGGGATACAGAAGGCATGTTGTTATTTTCAGAATTCAGTAGACTACTCGACTGGATGTTTTGGCTTAAATTTGTAAAATGAATAACTGACTAGAAACAAGAGTTTTCCCACGTGGCATCGCACTGTGAACTGGATTTATTTGCTGATCCTAGTCTGAATGGGGAGTGGGAACACCCTCTACCACCGATTCCTGTAGGTGGGTGCGTGTTCACGTCTCTTGGTCCTGTCTGACTCTTGTTACTGGTTTTTGTGAAGTCACAGCTTCACCTCCTCAGTTTCCCATGGCACAGTTTTCTGTTCCTCTTGGTGAGATTGGAGAGAACGCTTTCTCAAGCCCCTCCGTGGGAAGCGCACACTTCCTCAGCCTGTGCAGTCTTAAGCTGTGCCAGTCTGGTGGCGCTTGTCTGTCACGTGCTGCCCTGCCCAGCGCCCTGTTTTTTTTTTTGCGGCACGCGGGCCTCTCACTGTTGTGGCCTCTCCGGTTGCGGAGCACAGGCTCCGGATGCGCAGGCTCAGCGGCCATGGCTCACGGGCCCAGCCGCTCCGCGGCATGCGGGACCTTCCCGGACCCGGGCACGAACCCGCGTCCCCTGCATCAGCAGGCGGACTCCCAACCACTGCGCCACCAGGGAAGCCCCCAGCGCCCTCTTGAAGCGCGGTGCCTGTCAGCTATCTCAGCCAGGTCCAGCCGTGGGACGCCAGTGCACAGAAGGCCCTCAGCGCCCCAGCATTCATCTTCTCCTGCTGCCGTCCAACATGGTGTTAGACTTTGGGGAACCGTTTTATAGAAGAGTCGCTGAATGTGTAGGAAGCAGATTCCTGAGGTCATGTTTTTCTGTTTTTAATTTCTTTTTTTTTAAAATTGGAGTATAGTTGATTTACAATGTTGTGTTAGTTTCTGCTATACAGCAAAGTGAATCAGTTATACACATACATCTGTCCACTCTCTTTTAGATTCTTTTCCCATATAGATTATTGCAGAGTATCAAGTAGAGTTCCCTGTGCTCTCCAGTAGATCCTTATTAGTTATCTATTTTATGTATAGTAGTGTGTGTATGTCATTCCCAATCTCCCAATTTATCCCTCCTCCCACCCCCACCCCCCCCGCCTTTCCCCCTGGTAACCATAAGTTTGTTTTTTTTACATCTGTGACCATTTCTGTTTTGTAAATAAGTTTTTTTGTACCGTTTTTTTAGATTCCACATATAAGTGATATCATATATTTGTCTTTCTCTGACTGACTTACTTCACTCAGTATGGCAATCTCTAGGTCCACCCGTGTTGCTGCAAATGGCATTATTTCGTTCTTTTTTATGGCTGAGTAATATTCCATTGTATATATGTACCACATCTTCTTTATCCATTCCTCTGTCAGTGGGCATTTAGGCTGCTTCCATGTCCTGGCTAATGCTGCAGTGAACATTGGGGGTGCATGTATCTTTTCAAATGACTGTTTTCTCTGGATATGTGCCCGGAAGTAGAGTTACTGGATCATATGGTAGCTCTGTTTTTAGTTTTTTAAGGAACCTCCATACTGTTATCCATAATGGTTGTACCAATTAAATTCCCACCAACAGTGTAGGAGGGTTCCCTTTTCTCTACACCCTCTCCAGCATTTATTGTCCGTAGGTTTTCTTGATGATGGTCATTCTGATCGGTGTGAGGTGATACCTCATGGTAGTTTTGATTTGCATTTCTCTAATAGTAATGTTGAGCATCTTTTCATATGCCTCTTGGCTATCTGTATGTCTTCTTTGGAGAAATGTCTATTTAGATCTTCTGCCCATTTTTTGATTGGGCTGTTAGTTTTTTTGATATTGAGCTTCATGAACTGTTTATATATTTTGGAGATTAATTCCATGTTGGTCGCTTCGTTTGCAAATATTTTCTCCCATTCTGAGTTGTCTTTTCCTTTGCTGTGCAAAAGCTTTTAAGTTTAATTAGGTCCCATTTGTCTATATTTGTTCTTAATTTATTAATAATTCTTAGTAATTCATATCTCCCTCTATTTGTATAACTCTCTAAAAACATGAATGTAAGACAATTTTTGATTCAGTCAATTTTGTCCTTTACTCTGCCTGTCATTTAAAATTTGGTTTGGGAAGGGTCCTTGCTCTGTCAGCATATATGTTGGCTGTCCTTCCTAGAGTGGTGTCATCTAGAAGTTCGAGAACCATGCCATTGACATACTTATCAATAATTTGCGTGAGTGTTGAGTAAGCCAGAATGGATGCCTTGTGACATACCACAGAAGGCCTCTTCCCCAAGTTTAGCCTAGCTGTCTCCTAACACACAGGAAGTCAGATGATATCCTGAAAGAATTTGTTGATGCTCAGAATGTTGTGAATGAATCCAGGTATACAATGCATATTGGTCTACTTGCCAAAGATGGCTGTGGTGGGGGGTGTTAGGTTACTCCTGGTAAGGGGTGAGAGGTCATGGAAGAAATTAAGTGTGGTTTATGAGAGGGAGAGTTTTCCCTTTACACTGTATTATTTGACTTGGTCTGTCTTCTGTTGGAGTAGTTCCTGAAATGTATGTATGGTGCTCTTGGTCCTCTGCTCCTACTTAAAACTGTGAAGAAGCTAATTGGAAGCTCTGTGGAGCAGGGTACACTAGCCAACAGGTGGGCTTTGGAGCCAATTATTTTGCCAACTTGAATGTCTATACAGTAACTGGAGACTTTTTTCTTAGTTTTTCCAGAGAAGATTTCTCTAACTTCCTTCTTTAAGGGTGTCTGCTTCTTACATTTGAAGAAACAAAACTTCGGGAAAGGAAAACAGCAGTTGAATCCCAGAGCTCAGAATGCATAATTTTAAAAATACCCCTTTTTTCCCCCCCCCTCAATCCAAGCCTCACTTGTGTTGCCCATAGTGCCTGAGGTCTGCAGTCCTCATACCCGACTTTGCCCGGGGTTCTCTGTCGTTGAGGGAAGAAGGTCAAGGTTAGAAGACACAGTCCTAGAGCTGTGAAGGGTTAAGGTTGAGACGTGGGGTCCAGTCTCTGTCTAGATAAACTTTCAAACGGTCCCTTCACTTCTAGTCTCACGTCTCACTCCTGTCCTCTGCGGTACACGGTGTCTGCAGGCCTGCGCCTCTTTGGAGTTTTGTGAGAGCAGTTTGTTCTCAGTATCCCCTCTGCAGGTTCTTCAGAGGCTACAGCAGAGTGGGGAAGTTAGCTCAGGGATCGCTCTGCTTTGTCTTCCCAAATTTGTTGAAATGGCTCTTCTGCTGTCTTCCCTCCTATTTCTTGCCCTCACCTTTCTCTTTAGGTCTTTTTTGGGGGAGGGGGCGGGGTGGGCTTTGCCATCATCTGGATGGCTTTGCACAGAAGAGGTGAGTAGGGTGAGTAGTGTATAGTCATTCTGCTACATGTAACCAGCGGCCCGTTATCGTGCTCCAGAGAAAAGGCTGGAAGTTAGTTGAGTTTCTGTACAGTGTTATATCAATATGTCATGTAACTTAAACCCTATTATTATTATGAAATTCAAGATATTCCTACATAATTTCTAAATGATCTGCCGATGTTACTCAGTCTCTGATCCAACAGATTTATAGGGCAAGCAAAGCCCATGGCAGCACGTTGGCACTTGTGTTCCAGAGGCAGCTGGATGTCCCCACGAGCACGTCCCTTGTGGGTCGGGGACTGGAGTCTCCTCCCACCTGACTCTGCGGTGCTCTGAGTTGAATTATTCCCCCTCTAGGACCCAGCTCCTTATTTGTGCATGAGGGCCTGGTCTCTGCAGTGCCTTATAGGTCCGCATTCTGTGACTCCCGGCGCACATGCAGCCAGCTAAGGGGAGGACGGCTTGTGTAAAAGCCACACGCCTCTCCCTCCATGGTCTTCCATCTAGACCTGGAGACCCACAACCACATGGTAACTGAAGTCCCCATGAAATGTCGTTGCTTGCATGTAAAGTGTAGCCTGGGGGACTGCTCCGGTTCTCAGCTCTTCTGGTCCCGAGGCTGTGGCTCCCGGAGAACAGATGCTTGTTGGCTGTAGCGCACACACCCACGTGCTCATGAGATGGCCCGGTTTGCTCTGAGTGAAGTACAGGTTAGAGGACTAGAAACTCTGTTTCAGTTAGCATTCAGCGTTCTACGGGAGGGAAATGTGTTATCCGGGCCATTTCCATTGAAACTACGCTCACTGTAAAAAGTCTCACTGAACTATAAAACAAGCCGTATTAGAGGACGGACGTTCAGTGAAGCTTTATAAACTCGAACATGGGAATCATGGACTGTGTGATGTCCTTACGTCCCATTTTGTTGAACGATCCAGACATATTTACTCCTATAGCCTTATAAACAGATGGTGCATCTGTCATAGGAGGGTCAGTTCAGTACGGTCTGAATTCTAGGTTTATTTCAGTTGCAAGTTGAGGACCTATTCCAAGTTAGCTTAAAACAACAACAACAAAATTAACTCATATAACTTGTAAGTCTATGAGTGACCTTGGCTAGATCCTGAGACCCAGCTGTTAGATTCATACCTGACTCTGCACTTCTGTTCATTGTGCTCGTGCATGTCGAGCTCAGGGAAGGTTCACTTGGGTCAGTTCTGACCCCAGACCAGCCCCTATGGGGAATGGGTATCATGACTGTCCTTGCTCAGGCAGCAGCCCTCTGGCAACCACACAGAAGGGAAAGTTTTCCCCAAAAGGAACAGGATGGGCAGTAACAACAGCTCCTCACCACTCTCTGCTTCATACATGGAAAGTACAGTCACTTGAGAAAGATTAAATTTGCAGAACAGGAAACCAGAAAGGAGCAGGGTTTGGACTTTTTAAAGTAGGCAGAGAGGAGCCATGGGAGGATACAAACAATATAATGAATGACCTGATGGGATTTGTATCTTAAAGCTCAACGTGGGCTCCATGTGGAGAATCAATCAGCTAAACTGAGTTGGAAATAGGAGACCAGGTAATGATCAAAAACTGGTAGCACCTGGCACAGAACCAGAACTCTGTCTTCCATGTTTGGATTTCACCCAGAGAAGAGTTGGCAGCTCGCGGTGGGAAATCTGACAAATGAGAAATGTGTGTGTGACAAATGAGTGTATACACCGTGGTTGACTAAGATGAGCATCCCAGATTGAGGCTCTATCCACACAAGCCATTTCCCAGTGGAGGATTTGCCACAAATGAGCTGCACTTGGATGTATTATTGGACCTTAAGTCCCCATCCGGACTTGACAACTGAGATCCTGTCTAGTTGTGGCTGAGGCCACGTACTGCTTCCTGGGATCATGGTCCCAGGAATCCATGAGTGGTTTCAACAAGTACATCAATCAAACCCCTGAACATGTGTAAGCAGAAGGTCCATTCCACTTGTCAGATTAAGAGGGGGCTGAACTGAAGGAGATTAAGAACCACTGCTTCATGAAAGTCCCCCTGGAGAAATGAAGTAGCCCTGCTTCCTCTCAGAACCCCTTTTCTGGGATTCCAAACTCCCATTACTCAATTTATTTCTGAAAGAGACCCACGGTGTCATGGGATGTTCCAATGACAGATATATTCCTGGGGCTGTCCCACCTGAAACAGGAGACATATTTTTATAAAAAAATCTTGTTATCAGTATGGTAGCAAACAAGAGTAATGCTGGTGTTACTGTTTAAAACTAATGGTCTCCAAACTTCTCTAACAAATAAGTAGTTTGAGTTTTTACAGCTTGTATAGCCAATTTCTGTATATTTAGAAATTAAATACTTTCCCTCCTGTATTAATATTCTGTACCTTATAAAGCACAAACTAGGCATTAAAGGACCAGGTGAGAAATAAACAGATAGATGAATATTCTTTCCATACTTCAGTGAATTGTCACAGTTACCGTATCTTTGAGAACTTTGTTTGAAACTACAAGGATTAAATAGATTTTGCAGAAATACGCCCCAGCCCCTTTCTTGTACTATTTCCCTTGAAAATATGTTTTAAGTTCTAAACAACAGTTTAACAAAAATTGAAACTACAATTTTGTTATAAATTTGAGACCCTGAGTCGTTTCCTGCTGCCACATTGCATCACCTTGAGACTGAGTCAAACCCTGGTAAGGACTGGATCCTGTCCTCACCACACCCCATTGGGAGGGCAAACACTGGCTAATCCCAGGAATTCCTGAATGTGTTGACAATGTTTTCTAATCTCCTGGCTTTGTCTGTACTTTTGAAGTCTTAGCATTAACAGCCTTTGTTTTTGAATTAAAAACAAACAAACAACTACCACCACAAAACCTTAAGGTGGGGAGAAATCTGTGAGCAAAATTTGGTTTCGATTAAGTGACCAGGTTGTTTCTGTTTCAACAGCTTTAGTGAAGAGTTTTTTAAGAAGAGAGAATGTAATGCTGAACTGGGTTTTTCTGTGTGTTATGTTTAACTGCCACCGTAGGAAATAGGGGAAAAAAAAAAGACTGGAATGAAATATACAAAATGCCAATAATAAGTTGTGGAAAGTGATTGCCTAGGTGGCTTTTTTTTCCTCTTTATTCCCCAGTTTTCAGTTATATCAGATATAATTGCTTTGTTTACAAAACAAACAGTTTTCTCCCCCAAATGTTACTGCCATTTCTAAAAGTGCCAAAATTTCATCAGCCTGATTTAAGAATGTCTACATTAGTTGGCAATGATAGGCATTGAAATGTAAATTGATGTTTTACTATGTTTTATATTCTAAACTACCCAGGTGTCCCCACCCCCAAAGCTTTGTAATTCTTGCATTGCCTACTTTTTAAATTTAAGTAACTGTGAAGTTGAGTGTATATTACTGTGACTGCTGCTTATGCCATGTGGGAAGCCAAATACAGCTGCATTCTTGATGTCTGTCTGATGCCGGTCTAACAGCCAGAAATATTTGAACTCTCCATTATTGTTAAAGGAGGGAAAATCCACAAAACACACTTCCTTCTTCACCTCTGAATGCTTCCTTTAGTTTATACCTACCCCCCTTTCATCGTACTCAATTCATGGAAATTATTTTTCTGCAGTTGTTGAAAAATAATTCAATTCTGACCCTTCAAGCATGAGATGACCCTGATTGTTTTTCACTGCTCTTGCCTTAGAAGAAATTAAATCTCCAGCAGTATTTTGCATCCAGCCAACACACATCAAAACTCCTGCCTGTCTTGGCTTTGAGAGCCTTGGAAGTTTCTGAATCAGTCAGAAATTACAGTAGAGCTGAGACTGATCAATGAGGAAGCCCCATTTTATTTTTCAGACACCTTCTATCTCTCTTGTAGCCCATGTGTGTGTCTGTGCTTTCTCTAAAATACAACTGATTCTTATTCACTTACTTGTTTTAGCCCGGAAGCTTCTGTGTTTCCCCCCTTACCGGCTTCCTTAGTGAACAGCTATCATTTTAATGTAAATGACTCTTCTGTAGATTTGAACTTTACTTGGATTCTCCTTAGCAGAAATAAGATTAGGTAATATTATGACCTCCTAAATCTGGAGGCACCAGTTTTCCTCGTTTGCAATTTTTTTTAACTGAGTTTCTCCATTGAAAATATTTTAAGAACGTGAAGATAAATGACCGGTAGAAGCAGCTGCTTTTCATGGATTCTGCCTGTTTACTTCCCCACCTTGTGGTACTCATTGATGTCAAGGAAAATAGCTAAATTTTATTAAAGTATCTTTGAGGTATGAAACTCAAACATTTCTGTGGTGTTAGCTTTAAACATGGTGGCCAAAATCGTACTCATTATAAAGCAGAAATAAAATGTTCACATTTTTGCCTCAGTGAGCTGAGTAGTATATTTATACCAATTAAATATTTAACTTACATGTAAACTGTATTCTATGGTTACTGTTAAGAAGCCAGATACTTAGTGAATAGTATAGGTGAAGACTTATTCCCTGAAGGCATATACCGTTTCCAAGTTCTCTTCAAATAGGCAAGTTCAGTCAATTAGCAGGTGTTTAATGACTACCCCAAGGGCTTTTAGTGCATTAGGAGCCCCGTTTACCACTTTCCTTCCCAATTTAAAAAAAAAATGTGTCAGAGTGAATACAACTGAATTCCAAGGTTTGATTTCTTTTCTCTTAATGTACACATTCTGACTTATTATTTTGTAAACTTCGTTATAAAGTCAGTCTCCTGGGCATCGGCCCTTCAGGAGCACACTCCTGGCCCAGCCTCCCAAGCCTGCACCCATGTAGTCCCCCTGAGCAGACATGGGATCAGCTCTTGGAGGAGCTTGGTTCTCTTCTCTGAGGGTTACGTGGCTCTTCATCTGCCCTGCCCGAAACTTGGGGCTTGAGCTTAATGTGCTATTGCTGGTGCTGAGAGTGCCTCGCTTGGGCAATAACAATATTTATAGCTGGTAACACTAATAATGAAGACAAACACTATATGGCACTCAGCATCCTAAGCACTTGATAATTCATTAACATAACGAATCCTTCACTCCTCAACACCTTAGACGTAATTATCCCTATTTTTCAGATGAGGAAGCAGAGACAGAAAAATTAAGTGACTTGTCCAAAGTCACACAGCTATGTAGCATCACAGCTGAAATTGAAGCACGGGAGTCTGGTTCCAGAGCCTGTGCTTCTAACCACTACACTGCCTCCCTGGGGGCCTGCAAGCCTGTAAGCCTGTCTGCTAACCAGCAGCTCTGGGATTGGTTGATATTTGCATTCCAGATTATTGGTGTCCTTCTTGGTTTGTGCAATAAATGACGCAATGTCGTTTCAAACCCAAGGTCAAGTATCCTGCACCTACAGGCTGCCATCTCGCGCCCTCTTGGGAGCATGGCTTAGTCGTGTGGGCCAGAGAAGCCTGAAAAGGGGGTATTGCCGCCAGCATCATGCCCTATCATAGGATTCCCCGATGGGGGCACTCAAGGGTCTGCCATGAACATGGGGAAGACCAGCCTACGCAGGTCAGGATACCAAGGACATGGTAGTAGGAGCCCCACTAATGCTGCCTTCGTCTCCTGGACTCCCAAACAGTCTGGCAGACCCTGCCAAAGTCTTACGGTTACTAAAATTAGGTAAAGTGAACAGAATGTTCAGATTCTAGTTCTTTCTGCTTCTGCAAAGTTGGAGCCGTCGAGCTTGGTATAAAGTTGAAGTAAAAGATGTCCTTTCGAAACTGTTTTGTTTCCTGGGGGAATGGAAGTCTGAAAGGCTTTTCATCACAGTGGTTTTCTGCAGAAGATTTCATGCCCAGAGAAACTTCTTTGCACCATAAGGGAAGATGTGCTTCTCCAAGCACTAAATCTCCTTGTGTAGTTCTGTTATGGAAAAGACGTGGACCAGGAGAGTTTCCCAGGCAGTCTGCTCTCAAATACCAAGACAGTGAAATCCACGTCCACCATTTTATTGTACTCCCCGCACCCAGTTCCTCTAAGTATTATTGGGTTCTTCTTAATTCTCATGTACTAAATTCCATTTAAATATACTTTTTCTCAGACGATCGTGTATTTTTCTCATATTGAATGGGTTGAAGAAATGAATCCACTTGCAAGCTGAATCAGATTTAAGTTTACTTAGGAATTCCTTTGGGGAAATAGCACGGTATATGTATGTGTTTGGTTATTGGAATCTAAGTTAAAAAGGAAGCCAGTGTTTTTATTTAGAGGAAAATTCCTCTTTGATTCATTTCTTATGTATACTGAAATCATACTTTTGAAGAACCCAAAATGTGAAGTGAAAAGAAGAGGATGAGGAGAGTTTTGTGTTGTTCCCAGAATTGATTTTTTTAAAAAAATAGACCCTAGTTTTATTGTGGAACAATTGAACAGTTTTGTGCAGCTCCGAGAGCCAAGTCATCTCACCCCTAAATAATTACAGAAAATCCGTTCGGCCCAGCCTAGGAGAAGCAGAACCAAGGAGGCAGCGTTTCAGGAGCATTGTTGGTAATAACACACAGCTGGAAGTTACCACCTCGATCCGTGGAGGGGGCTACGGGTCCTAAGGATGAGGCCCTCGGTTTTTTCCCCTTGAAGATGGCATTCGTATCTCTTGCATGTATCTTCGTGCTGAATTGCTAGAACCTAAGAGTTTGTCATTCAGCGAGGAACCTGTTGCTGCTTTTCAGCAGCTTATGTTTTACTTGTAGGCTGCATATCCGGGATCCGTGAAGAAGTATAGTATTATGTACAAGGCTGGGTGGGGCTGTGCGTTTCCTTGAGGAAATGGGCAGGAAGAAGAGTCCAATTTTAACTCTGCTTGTTTTCTATATATAATATCTGTCCTCAGGGCAGCTTTCTATTTTTCTGTCTTTTGGAAGGAAAACTGAAAGCTAGGGGTACATCCCTTTTCTTCAGGGATTTTGGTTTTGTAGAAAGCCTGTCAAGGGGGACCTGCCCTCGCATCCTCAAGCATCATACGGGCCTATAGCATGTCCCTCTGCCCTGATCTGATGCAGTCGCTGCTTGCAGACACGTTTCACAAGGAAGAAGCTGGTAAGCTAATTGCATTTTATTATCGAAGTGTTGCTCTCGGAGGCCTCCTCTTCTTGGCAGCATCATAACACTTGATTTTAATCAAGTACATTATTCATTTATCTGAGATTTCAGACTTCTAGTAACTTGAGTGAGCGTCAGTCATTCATCTGATATGTGCTAAATGTTGAAAGTGACTGGATCATAGTAAGCAACTTTATTTAAAAGTAATTTTCAGTAGTATGGCAGTATTTGTATAAGAGGTTTCTTTATGTGTTAAAATGTCTTCAGTCATAAATGTAATGATGAGGCGATTTCATTTTCATGAACTATCACAATGTTCCTGAAAGTAGGTCAGCACCACTAAGTTCAGTTAGTCGACAAATACTGAGTGCCTATTTTTCTTTCAGTTTCACGGATCTTTTTTTTTTTTTTTTGCCATACGCCGCCGGCCTCTCACTGTTGTGGCCTCTCCCGTTGCGGAGCACAGGCTCTGGACGCGCAGGCTCAGCGGCCAGGGCTCCAGCCGCTCCGCAGCATGTGGGGTCCTTCCGGACAGGGGCACAAACCCGTGTCCCCTGCATCGGCAGGCGGACTCTCAACCACTGCGCCACCAGGGAAGCCCAGAAATGTTGATTTAATGGTAAATGCTTCAGCCTTTCTGTCTTAACATCTGGCCTGAGTGGGGATGGGGAAGAGACTCAGGAGGGAAAGTGCGCACGCGCGCACACACAAGTTAGCATCACCTCAGAACGACAGATCACAGAGAAATCGCAGTCTTGTTTCTGTTGTCAGTCACGAGATTGTCTCTTGGAACACAGGACTTATAACACCTGGGGTTTCAGAGAATCTGGCAAGTTAAGGAAACTTCATTGCATTCATATTTGTGTTTGGAGTCAGTAAATGTGATTACTTTGGTCACCTCTTCTTAAATTCACGACATGAGGTGCTTCCTAATCTGAGCCATCCAGAGGCATTTGGGGTCTGTGTTTAGTTATCTAAGGTATTTATAGGAAACCATAAAAACCCTTTTGATAACATGTGCTCTCCCGAGTATGCATATTTCTGTACATTTCAACTCATGGCAGCTTGCTGTGTAAATAAATATTCCATCTCCCCCACCACCCCCAACAGTTTGTTTCAAAGGAGCCTGTTTCCTTTGCTCTAATAGTTTGAGATAAAGTGAATGGGCTTATGCCATTTGCTCTTTTGTGAAATTTTGTTTCACTAATATTAGTGATAGTCAAGTTCATAGAGCGCTCACTACATGTTGGATGCTTTATGTATAATATCTCATTTAATCCCACTTAATCATATGTCTTTGCAAATGACTCCCCACTCTGTAAGCAATAGCTCCTCCAAACCCGGTTTTGCCCCTGGGTAGATACTTTTAATGATCTCCATTTTATAGTTGAGAAGACAGACATTAAGAAATCTGCCCCAGGTCACACAGTAAGTGGTAGAGCCTAGCTTGAAGCCCAGGCTGTCTGGCTCCAAACCCTGAGGCACTCTGCCCACAGGAAAGAGGCTGGGTTTTTCTGAAGATCTGTAGAAAAGTTCTGCCTCATAGAAATGTTAGATTAATTATACTTAATATGCAATCCTATATTCTTCTTAGTGTTCAAACAGGTCCTTTCTTGCTTTAATCAATTTTCAAAATACCTTTCACTAGAATTAGAAGTTTTTTGAAGTGTTAATACATTGAATATATGTGTATATAATTTATGTGTTAATCAGAATTTTACGCTAATGTGAAAAACTTACCAAATAAACTGACAGATTCTCCAGGCTCACCCGTTTGGAGCTTTTCAGGCAAGTGAATCCGGCATAGGAAGGCAAAGGGACCGTTTGGGGCGACCTAAAAGCTGGCAGACCAGGGCATGGGTGTGGACGTGAAGGCTCACATAGCCCGCTGCTGTTGTGTGCTAGTGTGTAGGCATCTAGTTGTGGAAAATTGACTCCAAAAGTCAACTAATTAACCCCTTATCCACCCACTGAGGCCTAGTATTCCAGCATTGACAGATGGGATACAGTCATACTGTATTAAATAGCTTAAGCAGAAATGATTAATGCAAATGTGAAAAAGTTTCTGTTACATTATTTCCCTACCTCAATGTACATGGATGTGGCGTTCATACTTGTTGATTCTGTTTTCTCTGGAGTTTGGAAAATCCAATGTTAGAAGTGATAAACTTTAGTTTTCCTTGTAATTTTTGAGTTTCCGTTAAGGTGGAAGCTAGTTAATAATGTACAGTCTTTGTGCTTGAAGGGGTGATAAACTAGGTAATTGGACTTCATAGTTGATGAATCCACTATACAGCGAATATAAGACCAGAAGGTTACGCTCAAAGTTATATAGGTCCTATAGAACTTAACTTAGTGTCGGGTCATTGTTGGCATATAAAAACTAGGAATTGGTATAGATAGAATTGAAGTAATTAGCATATGATTTGGATGTTTATAAGGAACATTGGCCATGTGAAATACCCTTGAAATAAATACCACAACTCACAAAACTCTCTTAGTATCAACAAAATCATGATGTTCTATATTGTCTCGAAGTTCAATATGTATTTTCCTGGTTTCTTTCGTACATACTGGGAGATCGGTCATCATGATTATCTTAGAGACATTACTTGTAACTTCCATAGCTGTCAAGAAAATTTGTGAGCTTTTTCTTTCTAGGAGGAAATTCCAGTTTGGAGATGGTATGAGAGGGAAAGGATTAATGAGGAAGAATACTAACATCCTTGGCTGTAGGAACAAAGCCAACATGGGCGACAGCCATGAGTAATGGGTGAAACATCACCCATATCCTGTGGTCATGCGAATGTTCTCAGTCGTGATCTGGCCAAATAACAGGCCTCCTTCACTTTAAGGAAACACGTTAAGAATATCTGCTTTACAAAACTGAAGCAGTATGGTTCTTTTTTTAAAGGATTTATGTTCTAAGATAGGTTTTAGGTGGGAGCATAGTATTTACTGGTGACATGCGAGAATGCAGTACAGACTGAGCTCCTAAATTAGAGTTGGAAATGTGACATTAGGGAATCTCTAAAGCTGGGAAACTTACAAGGAAGGGGAGAAACTTGCAGGGAGTGAGAAGCACAGAGATAGGGAAATGTGGTGGTACCTTAATACTCCAATTTTTTTTTAAAAGGATGTAATCTCTGTAATTTTCACCAGTGATTGAAGGTCAAGCTTTTGAATTTTTTTTCACCCCGAGGAAACATTACTGGAATTAGATAGGAATTTTGGAGAATACGATTAGCTTTTCATAATGAAGACTTAAAAATTTTGACTGCAATATGTAAATTCTGCAATCCAAGGAATTTCTGTAGCTGGGGAAAAGTGTTTGTTGGGCTCATCTCTTTAGGATCAGAAAACTCTTGTTGAGGTATAGGGAGTACGTAGGAGCATGCTAAGAAGAAGTGAGAGAGAATGGTAACAGATACACACTCCTATTTATAAAATAGACAAACAGGGACCTACTGTATAGCACAGGGAACTATATTCAGTATCCTGTAATAACCTATCATGAAAAAGAATCTGAAAGAATATATATATGTGTAACTGAATCACTTTGCTGTACACCTGAGACACTGAAAATCAACTATACTTCAATTTAAAAACAAAAAAGAGAGGGAGAATGGGCTGTTCTGCTGTCCTCTGTAGTCATATGACCCAAAATCAGTGCAACCGTATGTTTTCGTTTTAGAGCTATCACAATGTGGAGGTGCAGTCACAAGGCCAAGTTCATATAACCGACGTGGAAATGGACACCAGGGCTTTTTCCTAGTTGGACTAAATATTCATATTTATATCTGAAAATTAGTACACTAAATTGAAGCTTCCAAAGGAGAGGAAGAGTAGATCTTTTTCCAGGTTAGGCTACATTAGCATGTTCTTTCTGCTTTGGATAGACTAAATCTTTAATTCTTATTGGATCAGAGACATAGCTTTGCTAAATTGGAAAAAAATCAGCATGCCTTATTCTCCCTCTAAAGGAAGAAATGTCAAGTTACTGTAGCTTTCAATTCACTGTGCTAGAAAGAATGGTAAGATGGGCCCTGTTGCCTATAAGAATTTGATTAGGGCCCTTTTATTAACGTTTATGACATCAGATTGATTCGTTTCTGAAAATGCAGTGGTTTCTGTGTTGTTGATGTATGAGAGGTGAGATCTCCCTCTGTGTTGTCTAGAAATGCACTACCCGAGAGTCATATCTCAAGGATGTTGATGTATTAACTCTCGTAAGAGAGTCTTCAAATTGAATTTTGTTTTAAACATCATTATTGGAGTATAATTGCTTTACAATGGTGTGTTAGTTTCTGCTGTATAACAAAGTGAATCAACTGTACATATACATAATCCCCATATCTCCTCCCTCTTGTGTCTCCCTCCCACCCTCCCTTTCCCACCCCTCTAGGTGGACGCAAAGCACCGAGCTGATCTCCCTGTGCCATGCGACTGCTTCCCACTAGCTATCTGTCTGTTATACATTTGGTAGTGTATATACGTCCATGCCACTCTCTCACTTCGTCCCAGCTAACCCTTCCCCCTCCCCGTGTTCTCATGTCCATTCTCTATGTCTGCATCTTTATTCCTGTCCTGCCTCTAGGCTCTTCAGAACCTTTTTTTTTTTTTTTTGATTCCATATATACGTGTTAGCTTATGGTATTTGTTTTTCTCTTTCTGACTTACTTCACTCTGTATGACAGTCTCTAGATCCATCCACATCTCAACAAATGACCCAATTTGTTCCTTTTTATGGCTGAGTAATATGCCATTGTATATATGTGCCACGTTTTCTTTATCCATTAATCTGTCGATGGACACTTAGGTTGCTTCCATGTCCTGGCTATTGTAAATAGAGCTGCAATGAACATTGTGGTACATGACTCCTATTGAATTATGGTTTTCTTAGGGTTTATGCCCAGTAGTGGGATTGCTGGGTCATATGTAGTTCTATTTTTAGTTTTTTAAGGAACCTCCATACTCTTCTCCATAGTGGCTGTATCAATTTACATTCCCACCAACAGTGCCAAGAGGGTTCCCTTTTCTCCACACCCTATCCAGCATTCACTGTTTGTAGATTTTTTGATGATGGCCATTCTGACCGGTTTGAGGTGATACCTCATTGTAGTTTTGATTTGCATTTCTCTAATGATTAGTGATGTTGAGCATCCTTTCATGTGTTTGTTGGCAATCTGTATATCTTCTTTGGAGAAGTGTCTATTTAGGTCTTCTGCCCATTTTTGGATTGGGTTGTTTGTGTTTTTGATATTGAGCTGCATGAGCTGCTTGTATGTTTTGGAAATGAATCCTTTGTCAGTTGCTTCATTTGCAAATATTTTCGCCCATTCTGAGGGCTGTCTTTTTGTCTTCTTTATGGTTTCCTTTGCTGTGCAAAAACTTTTAAGTTTCATTAGGTCCCATTTGTTTGTTTTTATTTCCATTTCTCTAGGAGGTGGGTCAAAAAGGATCTTGCTGTGATTTATGTCATGGAGTGTTCTGCCTATGTTTTCCTCTAAGAGTTTTATACTGTCTGGCCTTACATTTAGGTCTTTAATCCATTTGGAGTTTTTTTGTGTGTATGGTGTTAGTGAGTGTTCTAATTTCCTTCTTTTACTTGTAGCTGTCCAGTTTTCCCAGCACCACTTATTGAAGAGGTTGTCTTTTCTCCATTGTAAATTCTTACCTCCTTTATCAAAGATAAGGTGACCATATGTGTGTGGGTTTATCTCAGGGCTTTCTTTCCTATTGCATTGATCTGTATTTCTGTATTTGTGCCAGTATCATACTGTCTTGTTGACTGTAGCTTTGTAGTAGAGTCTGAAGTCAGCGAGTCTGATTCCTCCACCTCCATTTTTCTTTCTTAAGATTGCTTTGGCCCTTCGGGGTCTTTTGTATTTTCATACAAATTGTGCAATTTTTTGTTCTAGTTCTGTGAAAAATGCCATTGGTAGTTTGATAGGGATTGCATTGAATCTGTAGATTGCTTTGGGTAGTATAGTCATTTTCACAATGTTGATTCTTCCAATCCAGGAGCATGGTATATCTCTCCATTTGTTTGTATCATCTTTAATTTCTTTCATCAGTGTCTTATAGCTTTCTGCGTACGGGTCTTTTGTCTCCTTAAGTAGGTTTATTCCTAGGTATTTTATTCTTTTTGTTGCAGTGGTAAATGGGAGTGTTTCCTTAATTTCTCTTTCAGATTTCTCATCATTAGTGTATAGGAATGCCAGAGATTTCTGTGCATTAATTTTGTATCCTGCTACTTTACCAAATTCATTGATTAGCTCTAGTAGTTTTCTGATAGCATCTTTAGGATTCTCTATGTATGGTATCATGTCATCTGCAAACAGTGACAGTTTTACTTCTTCTTTTCCAATTTGGATTCCTTTTATTTCTTTTTGTTCTCTGATTGCTGTGGCTAAAACTTCCAAAACTATGTTGAATAATAGTGACGAGAGTGAGCAACCTTGTCTTGTTCCTGATCTTAGTGGAAATGGTTTCAGTTTTTCACCATTGAGAAGGATGCTGGCTGTGAGTTTGTCATATATGGCCTTTATTGTGTTGAGGTTAGTTCCCTCTACGCCTACTTTCTGGAGGGTTTATATCATAAATGAGTGTTGAATTTTGTCAAAATCTTTTTCTGCATCTATTGAGATGATCATAAGGTTTTCGCCTTCAGTTTGTTAATATGGTGTATCACATTGTTTTGCGTATATTGAAGAATCCTTGCATTCCTGGGATAAACTCCACTTGATCACAGTGTATGATCCTTTTAATGTGCTGTTGGATTCTGTTTGCTAGTATTTTGTTGAGGATTTTTGCATCTATGTTCATCAGTGATGTTGGCCTGTAGTTTTCTTTTTTTGTGGCGTCCTTGTCTGGTTTTGGTATCAGGTTGATGGTGGCCTTGTAGAATGAGTTTGTGAGTGTTCCTCCCTCTGCTGTATTTTAGAAGAGATTGAGAAGGATAGGTGTTAGTTCTTCTCTAAATGTTCGAAAGAATTCGCCTGTGATGACATCTGGTCCTGGGTTTTTGTTTGTTGGAAGATTTTTAATCACAGTTTCAATTTCAGTGCTTGTGATTAGTCTGTTTATATTTTCTATTTCTTCCTGGTTCAGTCTCAGAAGGTTGTGCTTTTCTAAGAATTTGTCTATTTCTTCCAGGTTGTCCATTTTATTGGCATAGAGTTGCTTGTAATCTCTCATGATCCTTTGTATTTCTGCAGTGTCAGTTGTTACTTCTCCATTTTCATTTCTAATTCTACTGATTTGAGTCTTCTCCCTTTTTTTCTTGATGAGTCTGACTAATGGCTTATCAATTTTGTTTATCTTCTCAAAGAATCAGCTTTTAGTTTTATTCATCTTTGCTATCATTTCCTTCATTTCTTTTTCATTTATTTCTGATCTGATCTTTATGATTTCTTTCCTTCTGCTAACTTTGGGGTTTTTTTGTTCTTCTTTCTCTAATTGCTTCAGGTGTAAGGTTAGGTTGTTTATTTGAGATGTTTCTTGTTTCTTGAGGTAGGATTGTATTACTATAAACTTCCCTCTTAGAACTGCTTTTGCTGCATCCCATATGTTTTGGGTTGTGGTGTTTTCATTGTCATTTGTTTCTAGGTATTTTTTGACTTCCTCTTTGATTTCTTCTGTGATCTCTTGGTTATTTAGTAATGTACTGTTTAGCCTCCGTGTGTTTGTATTTTTTTACAGATTTTTTCCTGCAATTGATATCTA
This sequence comes from Orcinus orca, assembly GCF_937001465.1. Taxonomy (NCBI): domain Eukaryota; kingdom Metazoa; phylum Chordata; class Mammalia; order Artiodactyla; family Delphinidae; genus Orcinus; species Orcinus orca. Next base: position 94,037,938 of record NC_064561.1, on the reverse strand, counting down.
GTCTCATAGCTTTGTGGTCAGAAAAGATACTTGATATGATTTCAGTTTTCTTAAATTTACCGAGGCTTGATTTGTGACCCAAGATATGATCTATCCTGGAGAATGTTCCATGAGCACTTGAGAAGAAAGTGTAATCTGCTGTTTTTGGATGGAATGTCCTATAAAAATCAATTAAGTCCATCTTGTTTAATGTATCATTTAAAACTTGTGTTTCCTTATTTATTTTCATTTTGGATGACCTGTCCATTGGTGAAAGTGGGGTGTTAAAGTCCCCTACTATGATTGTGTTACTGTCAATTTACCCTTTTATGGCTGTTAGTATTTGCCTTATGTACTGAGGTGCATAAATATTTACAGTTGTTATATCTTCTTCTTGGATCAATCCCTTGATCATTATGTAGTGTCCTTCTTTGTCTCTTGTAATAGTCTTTAAAGTCTATTTTGTCTTATATGAGAATTGCTCCTCCAGCTTTCTTTTGATTTCCATTTGCATGGAATATCTTTTTCCATCCCATCACTTTCAGTCTGTGTGTGTCCCTAGGTCTGAAGTGGGTTTCTTGTAGACAACATATGTACGGGTCTTGTTTTTGTATCCCTTCAGCCAGTCTGTGTCTTTTGGTTGGAGCATTTAATCCATTTACGTTTAAGGTAGTTATCGATATGTATGTTCCTGTTACCATTTTCTTAATTGTTTTGGGTTTGTCATTGTAAGTCTTTTCCTTCTCTTGTGTTTCCTGCCTAGAGAAGTTCCTTTAGCATTTGTTGTAGAGCTGGTTTGGTGGTGCTCAATTCTTTTAGCTTTTGCTTGTCTGTAAATATTTTAATTTTTCTCTTGAATCTGAATGAGATCCTTACTGGGTAGAGTAATTTTGGTTGTAGGGTTTTCCCTCTCATCACTTTAAATATGTCCTGCCGCTCCCTTCTAGCTTGATCAGCTGTTAACCTTATGGGGATTTCCTTGTATGTTAATTGTTGCTTTTCCCTTGCTGCTTTTAATATTTTTTTCTTTGTGTTTAGTTTTTGATAGTTTGATTAATATGTGTCTTGGCGTGTTTCTCCTTGGATTTATCCTATATGGGACTTTCTGTACCTCCTGGACTTGATTCAGTAGTTCCTTACCCATATTAGGGAAGTTTTCAACCATAATCTCTTCAAATATTTTTGCAGTCCCCTCTTTTTCCTCTTCTTCTTCTCGGACCCCTATAATTCGAATGTTGGTGCATTTAATATTGTCCCAGAGGTCTCTGAGACTGTCCTCAATTCTTTTCATTCTTTTTTCTTTATTCTGCTCTGCAGTAGTTATTTTCACTATTTTATCTTCCAGGTCACTTATCCATTCTTCTGCCTGTTGTTCTATTAATTCCTTCTAGAAAGTTTTAAATTTCATTTATTGTGTTATTCATCATGGTTTGTTTGCTCTTTAGTTCTTCTAGGTCCTTGTTAAATGTTTCTTGTATTTTCTCCATTCTATTTCCAAGGTTTTGGATCATCTTTACTGTCATAACTCTGAATTCTTTTTCAGGTAGACTGCCTATTTCCTCTTCATTTGTTTGGTCTGGTGGGTTTTTACCTTGCTCCTTCATCTGCTGTGTATTTTTCTGTCTTCTCATTTTGCTTAACTTACTGTGTTTGGGGTCTCCGTTTTACAGGCTGCAGGTTCATAGTTCCCATTGTTTTTGGTGTCTGCCCCCAGTAGGTAAGGTTGGTTAAGTGGGTTGCGTAGGCTTCCTGGTGGAGGGGACTGGTGCGTGTGTTCTGATGGATGAGGCTGGATCTTGTTTTTCTTGTCAGCACAACGTCTGGTGGTGTGTTTTGGCGTGTCTGTGAACTTATGATTTTAGGCAGCCTGTCTGCTAATGGGTGGGTTTGTGTTCCTGTCTTGCTAGTTGTTGGGCCTAGGGTGTCCAGCACTGTAGCTTGCTAGTCATTGAGTGGAGCTGAGTCTTGGCATTGAGATGGAGATCTCTGTGAGACCTTTTGCCGTTTGATATTACATGGGGCCAGGAGGTCTCTGGTGGACCAATGTCCTGAACTCGCCTCTCCCACCTCAGAGGCTCAGGCCTGACACCTGGCCAGAGCACCATGTCCCTGTCAGCCACACGGCCGGGTACCTGGGGAGTTTCTTGCCTTTTGGGAAGTCTGAGTTCTTCTGCCAGTGTTCGGTAGGTGTTCTCTAGTTGTTCCACATGTACATGTAGTTTTGATGTATTTGTGGGGAGGATAGTGATCTCCACGTCTTACTCCTCTGCCATCTTGAAGGTGCCCCCCTCAAACTGAATTTTGAATGAAAATATGTTGAAATGATGAAAGCAAGTTTTAAAATCCATTAACAGTTTGTAAAAATCCTGTCGCTGCCCTAACTTATTAGGAAAAAAAGATTAGGTAGTTGAACTACCCAGTGGCCGTTTTTAGAATCCACTGTTTAATGTGTTCTCAGCCGGGGACTGAGAATCACTGAGGGGGTGTGAAGACTTCAGTTTGCTTTCGTCCTTTGCCTACACGTTAGCCAGAGGGAAGAATTCCAGTGGAACAGAAATGTAGCATATATAGTAATTGCCAAGTAGTTCTGTAGGTTACTACTTAGATCTGCCTGGAGTATGTGTCTAAACCTGTATAGAGGGCATCGGAAAATGGTTGTGTTGGGCCCGTAGTCCTCAGAAGGCTCAGTTTTGCTGACCTGAGAATTTTTCATCTTTTTTTTTAAGTCAACTTTTCCATTTGTGTGTTAGTCGGAATCACTAGTATTTTACAATATTAGATGCTTAGAAAGATATAATTGTAATTTCTAGTGGCTGTTAGTTACCATTATGTATATACCAGTGTTTTTTCCGGTTTCTGAAGCTTTAAATAGGCCTTTAGTTCGCTTGTGATAGATGTGGCCAGGACAGTGCTGTCCTGGGCTCTCCCACACACACACTGGCTACCCCTCGTGGTCTCCATTGCTGGTCCTCCCATCCCTCCCCAGCTCCTCATGTGAGGGTGTCTTATCCAGTCTTTTGGCTGAAACAGCCATCTAAATGCTGACTGCCAAGTCCATATCAACAGCCCAAAGCTCTCTCCTAATTCCAGATCCATATTCAACTGCCTCCTCCTCATCTTTACTTGAATATCTAACAGGTATCTCAAACTAAACAGGCTGAAACCCAGCTCCATGAACTTTTTGTAGTCTTTTCTGCATATGGAAATATCAACTCCATTCTCTTAGGCCCAAACCCTGGAGAATACTTGAACTTCTTTCTCATACCCCACACTCAATCTGTCACCAAACCAGATTGTCTCTACCTTCATAAATTACCTAGAATCTGTTCACTCATCACGGTACCTACAAGCCAAGTCATTATCACCTGGGTCATCTAGTTTTCTTTGTTTTGTGTTTGTTGTTTCTGTAACTGGACTCTCTGTATCCACCCTTGCCTTTTTACAGTGTATTCTCACCACAGCAGCTGGGTGATCCTTTTAAAATGTGACTCAACTTATGTTATTCCTCTGTTCAAAACCCTCTTTCTATCTCACTCAGTATAAAAGCTGCCAAGTCCTAAAAGTGGGCCTCATCGTCCTACTTTATGGTGTATGGTCATCTCCCACCACCACTGTCTACAATTTCCCTTGCGTTCTCCTGGCCCCAGACACATCAGTTGCCTTGCTGTTCCTCTAAGCATGCCAACAACTTACTTCTCAGGGGCACACTTTTGCCAGATAGCCCCATTATTTGCTTCCTCACTTTTTTCAGGTCCCTGCTCAAATGACACCTTGTTAATAAGGCCTTTTGGGCCATCCTAGAAATATGGCAACACCCATCCTACCCCTCTACTCCTACATTCCCCACACCATCGGAATGTCATAGGGCAGGAATTTGATTTGCATACTGCTGTGTTCTGGGAAGCCAGTATAGAGCCGGGTACTTGGTAGTTTCTCAATCGATGTTTAACAGAATAAATAATCTTCGTATCCTTTTCTTTTCCCCTGAAAAAGTTGCAAGAGTACATTATTTTATATTACTTTTGATAGTTATGTTGGTCCTCAGTAATTTTATTTATCCTCCTGGATAATTTCCTTTTAATTTCTCTCCATTAAAAAGCCTCAGCTGTGCATATTACATTTTTCTTGAGAAACGGCAAACCTTTAGAAAGTTGCAGGTGTAGTATAATGAACACCCGTATACCCTTCACTGATTCTAATATTTTGCCACTTTTGTTTAATCTCTTTCTGTGCCTGAGTTTATATAATTTCTTCTAAACCATTTGAATTAGTTGTAGGTACCATGACCCTTCATGCCTAAAATGCTTCAGAATTTGTATCTTCTAAGAACAAGGACATTTTCCTACATATCCATGAAAGAAATCTCATTTTCCAAAAATTCAATATTGATATAGTGCTACTGCCTATTATAGTCCATACTCAAATTTCCGCAATTATCTCTATAATGTCCATTGTAACTGTTTCTTAAAATCCAGAGTCTAATCAAGTTTCATCAATTATATTAATCGTCCTGCCTCTTTAACCTTCTTTAGTCTAGAATATAGGTCCCTGGATTTTTTTTTTTTTTTTGCGGTACACGGGCCTCTCACTGCTGTGGCCTCTCCGGCTGCGTAGCACAGGCTCCGGATGCACAGGCCCAGCGGCCATGGCCCGTGGGCCCAGCCGTTCCGCGGCATGTGGGATCCTCCCGGACTGGGGCACGAACCCGCGTCCCCTGCATCGGCAGGCGGACTCCCAACCACTGCGCCACCAGGGAAGCCCAGGTCCCTGGATTTTATTGGTCTGTCACAACTTAACATTTTTAAAGAATCTAGGCCAGATGTTTGGCAGGACATCCTTCAATTTGGATTTGCCTGATTACGTAATCTGAGTCAATCAAGAGGAAATAATTTTGGCAGGAGTAGAACACGGATGATATGGTGTGCTTCTCCCACTGTCATCAGCAGGCACACGCTATCACCTGGTCTCATCATTGGTGATGCCAGTTTGGATCATTAGGTTAGGATGGTGTCCACCAAACTGCCCTATTGTAAAGGTGTCTTTTTTCTTTTGTGGTCAGTGGTCTCTGAAGTGATACTTTGAGACTATGTGAAAATCCTTCTCCCCAGCAATCTTTGACCCAGTGGTATCACTATCTGTTAATGATTCTTACCTGAAACAATTACTGTGGTGTATGTAAAAATGGCAGTTTTTTTCCTATCATTCCTTCTATGTTTATTAGTTGATACTTGCCTGTAAAAACTTTCCCTTCTGTCTCTTGTTTTAAAATCTTTTTCGGTATCAGTATAAATTCATGAATTCTTTTATATCCAGTGTGTTCAAATTCATTACATTATTCATTTTGATACCCAAATTGTTATTTGGCTAGGGGGAGTTCTATATTCCAGTTTGGTTTTTTTTTGCAGTATGCGGACCTCTCACTGTTGTGGCCTCTTCCGTTGTGGAGCACAGGCTCTGGACGCGCAGGCTCAGCGGCCATGGCTCACGGGCCCAGCCGCTCCGCGGCATGTGGGATCCTCCCGGACCAGGGCACGAACCTGCGTCCCCTGCATCGGCAGGTGGACTCTCAACCACTGTGCCACCAGGGAAGCCCTGTATTCCAGTTTTGATGGGGAAAATAATTGAGGCATTTTTTCTTCAGTATAGTCAGAAGAGATAAAGGAGTTTCCTAATAATTGTATAACATTAAAGAGAACAATAGTATAGTGGAATCTTTGTGGGGAAAATGAAGAGGTCTTGGGTGTCCCAGAGGGAACAATGTTGTTTAACTGGCTTCCTGCCACTGTATAAATGTCGTTCAGGCTGAGGCAGGTCTGGAACTGGGATCCTTCTGTCCTGGAATCATTCCTACCCTGAGTAGGGCAATTTGGCAGAGTCTGAGAAGTTTGGATCTTGCAGCACTGGTACCCAAATGTAGCCAATCACCAGGAGAGCTATTTTGGCTTATTTTTATTTGTTTATTATTATTATTATTTTCTTTAGTACAGCTTCCAGATCTACAGAATCTGACTCTTTGGATTGGGCTCCATATCTCTTCTGAATCGTTAAAAGCTTTCCTCAGATACCTTAGGTTTAGAAATGAGTTTGTTGGTTTAACAGGGACTTGAGTAGTCAAATACTTTGGTCTCTTGGCTTTAGCTGAGCTCAGACTCACTGGGGCTAAAGGGTATATAACCTGTGGATTGGTAGCAAGTAGCCTGGCATCAGCTCTGTTGCACTTAATACCTTCACCTGGTTTTGGTTAGACTAGACCAGCCTTTTACCAGAAGGAGTAAAAGATCAGACATATGACTAATGAGAAGCCTTCCTTACTCTTTACTGCAGGATTTTCATAAGGGAGTGCTACAAAATGGGGACTAATGGAAAGTAATACATCTTATAGGGGGGAAAGACTGCCTTTTACTTCACTTTTATGATAGGAGCAGAATGAGTTTGACATCTACCTCCTACTTTATAGTTATCATAGTCACACGAAAGTAGTATATGCCCATGAAAATTTTATATTTATGCCCCAGTGTTGTTTCCTCCAGATCTGATTAAGTTCTACAGTCTACCAAAATATGTAATTTGCCCTTTGTTTCAAAATTTTTAAATGGAAGTGGTGGGGGAGGTGATCTATAAACCTTTTTACTTAAAGCACAAAGATTGGTTGTATGAGTGAACTAAGTACCACAGCTACAGGACAGGAACTGAAGTCAAATTTGGGAACCATGTCCCACAGCTGGAAGGTATCACATCGGTAACTTAAGTTGCCATAAAGTATGCTTGAGTTAAGGAGTGAAATATTTGGAAAAGAGATGTCTGAGTTATCGAAGATATGGTTATATTCTATACAATATGTGATATCTTTCGGTGAGGTTTCATATCCTGATTTCTCTAATGTTTTGACATCTCTTAGAGTAGCTAACAGCAGATTATTTGGCAAAGTTGAGCATGCTTATATTTTCTGGTGCATTGGAGAAAGGATGAAATTTATTCTTTGAAGATGATACAGGGATACGATAGATACTCTAGAGATAAGGTAATAGAGGTGATTGCAAGAAATTAAAATGTGCATTAGAGCATTATGGGCAATTTTTGTTAACAGTCTAAAGGTTTATAATGCTCTAATGCTAAACAAAATTAATTAGTGCCCTCTAGAAATAGGTTGTCTTATCACTTTGGTTGAAAAGTAAAATGATAACTGAGACTTGGTTTTGCTGCTGCTGTTAAATATATCTGACATAATCGCATTACTTTATCCTTAGCAAGTAACAATATACATTCTTAATTTTCACAGCATTATATAAGGCCGGTAGAGTTATCCCCATTTACAGATGCAAAAATCATCATTAACATAAAGTAATCAAATTGAAGCCACTCATCTGGTGAATAGCAGAAACAAATTTTGAACAATTTTGAACAAATTTTAGGTCTGTTTGAGGCCAAGACTTTTTCAGAAGGCTTTTCCCCTGACAACAAATAGTACTTAGCTCAAAGAAAAACACTGTAAAGTTAGAATTCAAAAAATTACCCATAATTTCACATCCCAGAGATAAACACTTAACATTTTAGGGGATATTGTTTATTATTGGTTTGAGAAAGTGTTCAATTAGCTTAATTTAAAGCTTGTAAAGAGCATATCGAAATTATTTAAATGTAACATCTTTTCTAAAATGTACTGTAATAATTCTAGACCCTCATATTAAATTGTTAGTTACCTGCAAACGTTGTAGCGTTTAGACACATGGAACTTAATTTGAAAATGAAAGCTATCATTTGAAAGCCTGATTTCATTCTATGCCTGGGTGCTGGAACAGTCTTCTCCAAACCTTTTCATCATGGTACATCCCTGTGTAGAAGTGTTAATGGATTTCTTGTTGCCTGCAAACTAAAATTTGAGCACATCTCATTTTTCTCCATCATGGCTCTTGCCCTTCCAGTCATATTAGTCCTTAATGAGGGACTCAAAGTCATTGCTTTTGGTCTTATCCTGGCCCTTAAGTGTTTCAGTAAAACTTTTGTCCCCCAGGAAGTTTCCTAGTATTAGCATAGATTAAACTGCCTGCCAGCATTCTCACCTTAAGCCTTAGTTTCTTTGTCTCAGAGTTAAAGCATTAGATGCAGTCATTTAATATCCTTTTCAGCTCTGACATTCTGTTGTTCTCACTGCTTCCTGAGACACCAATCAGCGTGTGTCTGTGACAGTCCAGCACACGTCAGTGAACCAGGAGCAGAGGAGGTGCCTCGTATAGGTTCCCTGGGTTGTGATTCCCACCCTCCCATTGTAATAGTGTTAGAAGATCAAGGGGGAGAAGGACTCTCTGGGGCTTGTAGTCATGAAGTGCCCATCAGACTTGAGGGTTGATAAGGGCGTGAGTGTTCAGAGGAAGTGACTGGGAGAATTTAGCCGAATCCCATGAATGTTCAGTGAATGCCTGGCGGTAACAGTTGAGACCCAAAGGAAGTTCACTAGGGACAAGTGGAAGGGTGGTTGAGGTTTGATTGAAGAAGGGGATCTTGGTATTGAAGTGTCAGAGGCACAGCAGTTCTAAATGGTCCAAGGTATATATGGTGACTGCTTAGGGTGTGTTGGAACTGAGATCTTTAGATTGGTGGCAATCTGAACACTTCAGTGGCAAGAGTTTTAGAAGGAAACTCGTTGATAACGTTATAGTTCAGTGGAATATAGGGGAGGGCATATAAAATTTAGTGTTATACTTGGGTTCAGGTCAAAACACAGATAATGACCAGCTTTGTGATACTGGCATCTTTGATTCCGTGTATGAATCTGTAAATACTCATCTCAGGTTATCGCCAAATTAGGCAACGTTTATAAATGTTTTAGGAAAATCATAGAGTACTGTGCAGATATAATTGGCTATTGTTTGGTCCATGTGGGTGTGACCTCATTCTTCAACCTCTTTTATTTCTATAAACTGAGTGTAAACTGGGAGCAGGGCTACCACTTCTACATCTCTTATATTCTACCAACTTGTGTTCAGTTTTCCGTCTATCTATCCTATGCATTTGATCTCGGACGGAAAGTTTTCTTAAGGAGTCACTTGATATTCCCTGGTTGCAGTTGTCTCTGTGAACGGGGAGTGTGTACTTAGACTTACCTCACTGCGTCTGTAAGAGATTTGAAGTTCGTAGCAACTGCACATGGCCCTTGTTTGTACTTCAGGAAGGTTCTTTTGATGACCTTTCAGTTGAGGTTTTTTTCTCTATTTACTGCCATTTGAAGAGCTGCTCTTTGGATTAGTGGTAGGACTTTTGGAATTTACACAGAAGAAAACATACTGTTTACTGAGTCTGAGAACCTTAAAAAGCTTCTAGTCTTTCCACAGTGATGTTAAAAAAATTAAATTTTATGCCACCGTTAGAAAATTCTTAAAAAGGATATTTTCTCCAAGGAAAACAGGTATTTTCAGTTTTAATCCCCTCCAATTAAGACTTGCAATAGAAAAAATAGTTTGCATGCATTCACTGTATAAAAGTAGGCTTTTTTTAAAAAAATTAATTTTATTTATTTATTTATTTTTGGCTGCACTGGGTCTTCATTGCTGCTCACGGGCTTTCTCTAGTTGCAGCAAGTGGGGGCTGCTCTTTGTTGCGGTGCGCAGGCTTCTCATTGCGGTGGCTTCTCTTGTTGCAGAGCATGGGCTCTAGGCACGCGGGCTTCCGTTGTGGCACGTGGGCTCAGTAGTTTTGGCTCACAGGCTCCAGAGCACAGGCTCAGTAGCTGTGGTGCATGGGCCCAGCTGCTCCGCGGCATGTGGGATCTTCCCAGCTCAGGGCTCGAACCCACATCCCCTGCATTGGCAGGTGGGCTCTCAACCACTGCGCCACCAGGGAAGTCCTAAAAGTAGGCTTTTTAAAAGCGCATAGAGAGGAAGAAATAAAGGATCAAAGTAGAAATACTGTACAGGTATGCCCCACTTAAGGGATATCCTATTATAAAAAGTTTTGAACTTGAAGAGGAAATAGAGATAGAGGGAAATTGAGTGATCTATAAAAAGACTTGCTATAAATATTACCAGATCTTCATTAGATCATTAAATTATTTAAAATATTAGGCTGGTGGCAGTGAAGCTTAAAGCCTAAATGCTAGAAGTGAAAATTAATTGAAGATCAATCAAAAGTAGAGATTAAACATGTATGATAACAGTGTTGGAGAGAAAAAAGAATTTGACTTGCACGTAATGGTTTAGGACCCTATCCATAGAGCAAAAGAAACTTGGAGAAGAGAAACCTGAAGGGGGTTACTGGTGATAGTTGGCTTGAGGTTTTTGAAGGACATTCACATGAGAATGGTATTAGATACATCTTTTGGGACTCATGAGATAATTGATCCAATCTGCAGTATCTATAGGTAGACCCTATGAGAGTGTCACTCATATGGTGTAGCCATCCAGTGTGCTGTGCAGAGAGAATGGGCCGCCACAGCCCACTCGGAGCACTGAGGCTTGGCCAGGGCTGTGGTACAAAAATGAGCATTCCTCGGTCCTCCAACTTAGTCTTTAGTGAGGGAGCTGAGATCTGTACTTGTAAGCTGTTCGTCAGGACAGTGTGATGAGCCAGGTTCGGAGACCACCAGACTAGATCAAGGAAGGGGTAGAGACGGGGTAGAGGTGATCAGCATGTTAACCTGTCAAGTTGCTTTATACTCTGAGTTTTCCGGGTCTCTCAGTGACAAAGTATTTGAATACAGTGTGAAAAATAATTAAGAACTTGAGGTCTCAGACTGCCTAGGTTCAAATTCCATCTCTGTCACTTGTTAGCTATGTGTCTTTGGGCAAGTTGCTTAACCTATTTCCTTATCTGTAAAATAGAGATATTAACAATACCCACTCCAAGAATTGCTATGAGTATGACTTGAATTACTGTTTGTAAAAAGACTTAAAATAGTACCTCGTACATAGTAAGCTCTCAGGAAGTGTTGGTGATACAGCAGTGGAGCAAGAAGATGGGGGTTCACACAGAGAAGGCCTCAGAAGTCCTTGGCCTAGAGACCTGGTCGTAATGCCAGTATTGGAGGGCTTGGCAGGAGTGACAGTTTTCAAGCAAGACATGGAAATGAAGTACTTATTTGGTAAAATGTCAAATCCATAGCCAGGTAATAGAAACTAAACTACCCACGTTGATGACTTGGCCCGTCCGTTACCTAGGCTAAGACTCGACTCCTCCCTCTATTGAATGATCATTTAATCCTTGGTTTAAAAAAAAAAAAATTATCAATCCTCCTGCTTCTTCCAGTTTCTGTTTCCACTGCCCTAGTACAGGCTTGCTGCATCTCCTACCCTGTCCCTGCAACCAGTCGTTTTGTTATAGGCTTGGAGCTGCCACCAGAGGGATTTTATCTAATACCCAGCCCCATTATCAAATGCCTTCTCAGGGCCTCCGTTGGGTAGGGACCCTGGTGAACTAGGGTGGCTCTAACGGGGACAGATGCCTCTTGAATCTGGGAATCATGGACTCTGTATGGCCACATCGTCCTAAGAGAAGCCCCAAATCCAAATTAGTGTGTGAATCCCCAGAGTTTTAAACTTTGGTTATTGATGTTTCACAAACATAACATGTTTATGGGCACCCGAGACCTTCTGTGAGAAGTCTCCTGCTTGCCTCCAGCCCCATCGTCGTGCACTTCCTGTTTCACACTTGAAGCTACCCCTGCAGCTGGTAGTTTCTCTTCTGCATCCCATTGTTAGACCTGTGCCTCTACCCCTGTTAGTGAAGTCCTCGCTGCCTGGAGTGCATGTTTTGACCTCCTCACATCCTCACCCTTGGCCAGGCAAAGCCCTCTTACTCTTGGATTTGCAGAAAAATATCTGAGCCCTAGGAACTGTGCTTCATTGATGAGTGAGATGGATCTTCCTTGCCTTCAGTGCCTTGCATTCTCTCATTGGCTCAGGGGTCATACCCTCAGGGGGTCTTCCCTGAAGACTCCTCCTACAACCTACCCTAGGATGATTCTGCACCCAGATCTGATAATGTGTGGGTGTTTCCACACCACCAGCCAATTCTCAGACACCAGCTGACTATGCTACAATTCAGCTCAATTCTGCCACTGTCTACCTGGAGATAGCATCACATTCCACAGGTTAAGGGCTCAGTCCCACAAGACTGTCCTCCGCTTCAGATGCCAGTTGCAAGTTCAGGTTGTTTACTCTGCTTCTGATTGGCTGTCAATCAAAGGTTCCCATGATGCACCCCCTTGGGCTTGATTATTTTGCTAGATTGGCTCACATAACTCAGGAAACTAGTTTATTCACTAGATTACTGGTTTATTACAAAAGGATATCAAAGGATAGGAATCAACAGCCGGATGAAGAGGTACATAGGGCAGGATATGTGGGAAGGGGCGTGGAGCGTCCATACTCTCTGAGCATGCCCCTGTCCTTGAATCACCATGTGTTCACCACCCCAGAACCACTACGCACCCATGAGAATGGCTACAACTAAAAAGACTGAATAGAACAAGCACTGGTGTGAGCGTGGAGCAAATGGGACTCCCATACACTGCTGGTGTGAATGTAACATTTTTCACCACTTTAGGAAACAGTTCAGCAGTTTTTTAAAAAGTTAAACATAACACCTTCTGTATCATTCAGTCATTCCGAACAACTGGACACGAATGTTCGTAGCAGCTTTATTGGCAACAGCCAAAACCTGGAACTGGCTCAGATGTCCGTCGACAAGTGAATGGATAAACGAAGGGTGTAATAGCCACACAAGAAAGTATACTCAGTAGTGTGAATTACTGTTACACGCAGCCACGTGGACGAATCTCAGAATAATTATGCTGAGTGAAACAAGCTAGACAAAAAAAGAGTTCAGAGTGTATGCTTCCATTTATGTAAAACTGTAGAAATGCAAACCAATCTATAGTGACAGCAGGCAGGTCAGCAATTGCCCGGGGAAAGTGGGAACAGGCAAGGGACCTTTTTGAGGGCCGTTGGGTGTGTTCATTCTCTTGATTGTGGTGATTCTTTCACATGTGTAAATATGTCAACTTTTCTAGTTGTCTACTTTAAGTGCAGTTTTTTCTATGAACTATTATGCCTCAAAACTGAAAATAAAGAGACAGGGTCTCTATTTCTTCGATCTTGTCCATTGTCTAGAATACATCGTTGCTTATAATAGGTGCTTGTTAATTCCCAAAGCAGATTTCTTTTAAAAGTAAAGTTGGATGTGGGGGAGAGGGGAGTAGGAAACTGTGGGAAAAACCACTACAACTTCTATGGTCTCAGCTTTATTTGTTCAAATGGAGGCCAGCTGGGACCACCTATCCTTTTAAACTACTCCACTGTTATTTTCTTGTCTTCAGTAGACTTGTTTCTGGAAGAAAAGACTAAAAATAGAGCTGGTTTTTAGCTCTGATAGTTAGAGCCTTAAACTTGTACACCTTTGTTCCCAGTGGGCCTTAAATAATATGAAGGCAAACTTCCCTTTTTTTTTTTTTTTTTTTTTGCGGTACGCGGGCCTCTCACTGTTGTAGCCTCTCCCGTTGTGGAGCACAGGCTCTGGACGCACAGGCTCAGCGGCCATGGCTCACGGGCCCAGCCGCTCCGCGGCATGTGGGATCTTCCCGGACCGGGGCACGAACCCGCATCCCCTGCATCGGCAGGCGGACTTTCAACCACTGCGCCACCAGGGAAGCCCCCAAACTTCCCTTTTTATAGGTGAGTAAACCAGACCCGAAGAATTCTAGAGCCCAGACTGATACCACGGTGTTGGCCTTCACGTAAAATGGTTTCACGCTTATTAGCTTTCCTCTTCATTAATCCTGCGTGGCAGATGCTTTCTCCAAGTCACATTACCACTCTTGTTTGTTTCTCTGCCTGATTCAGAGAGACAGGGAAGATTATTCCCATTTTAAGGAAACCTGGCTAATTGCCGAATACAAATGATTTATAGAGTCTGATTCTGCTTAATAACGTACCTCTGTATTTCTGCTGGAAATGACCTTAGTCACTTTGTCTTTGGATTTGTGTATTGCTGTTTTTGGTGCCTCCAAGCAAAATGACATGGACAGAAGTGCTCTTGATCAGATGGGTTGGGTTTATTTCAGTCACTGACCAGGAGTATGTGATGCACCCCAGTTCCTTGTACCTGGCTGGTCAAGGCTCCACAGCACATCATAGAGCAGAGAGGGGTGTAGGAAGAAAACAAGAAGAACTATCCTGCAGTCCAGTTTGGGCTGGTTGAAGAGGGATCAACACCTTCATCACAGCAGACCCAAACCTTCTGGACTATGGTTTTGTTTTTGTTTTAAATGATGAGGGATTACATCTATTTATTTATTTATTTTTTGGCTGCATTGGGTCTTCATTGCTGCGCGTGGGCTTTCTCTAGTTGCGGCGAGCAGGGGCTACTCTTCATTGAGGTGTGCGGGCTTCTCATTGCAGTGGCTTCTCTTGTTGCGGAGCACAGGTTCTAGGCGTGTGGGCTTCAGTAGTTGTGACACGCGGCTTCAGTAGTTGTGACATGCGGCTTCAGTAGTTGTGACACGTGGCTTCAGTAGTTGTGGCTCGCGGGCACTAGAGCACAGGCGCAGTAGTTGTGGTGCACGGGCTTAGTTGCTCCACGGCATGTGGCATCTTCCCAGATCAGGGCTCGAAGCCGGGTCCCCTGCGTTGGCAGGTGGATTCTTAACCACTGCGCCACCAGGGAAGCCCTGGACTATGGTTAAAGGACATGAAGTTTAGCCTTTAATAGCCTTATAAGGCTTAAAATGTGTCTTTTTTGCGGAAATTTTCAAAAATTGAGAAAATAGATATAATGGGATTCACTATACTGTTCCCCAACTGGGACTTCTTATTAAAATTTAAAAATAATGATTATATGGCTATCAATAATATGCTATTATTAATACAGTGAGAAATGATATTCTATGAGATATTAATGTTTTAACCTCACATTTCTTCAAATAAATCTTTTTGAGAATAAAAACATCATGTTAAAACTATTTCTAGATAAGTTTGTGGATAAATACAACAAGTGATCATTGGTGGTGTTTTAATTGCTGATTCTTAATGCTAGTAACTTTTGGAGGTTGTAGCAGGAGTTAAGGGCCCCTGAGGAAAGGCCTCAGGAGTGAGTTTGCTGCCAAGGGCTGTTTCCTCAAACCTTCCTGTGCACAGACTGCACGGCACCTTCCAAACAATAGTTTCCAGACTTATTTGGCAACAGAACTCTTTGTTCAAATGAAACCTTCAGCATCCGAACATTTAAAACAACCACAAAGATAAAAGCAATGAACAGGTCACCTCCTTAGGCATTTTATTCCAGGTTTGATGGCAAATACTTCATTGTTTACAGAAACTTACAAACATTTTCAGGGGCAGAGGACAGTTTCAAAACTGCTGTTTACTGCATTTCTCTTATACAGGGATTTTTTTTTAAGACTCTCCCTACTCCCATCAAGAAAATGCCCCACAAATTATGCATTATCCATAATATGTTGAGAATTCCTGTGGATAATCTTAGTTCTAGATTATTTCCAAAGCTGCTCCTATAACGTTGCTCCTTCTATTGATGGATAGTTATTAATTAAAAAATTTTATTTGTTAAAGTACCTAAACTGAGGTTTCTTCATGTCTGAGTGTATTCTGACTTGCACAAAATATATGCCAGACATGTTGTGTGCAAATCAAAGGTTTAATTATTTTAAATGCCTGAGAGGACATTCATATTCTAAACGAATTCCGTAGTGAGTTCATTTATGATGTGAAAAAAAATAGCTTCACTTATTTGAGGGTGATTTGTTTTTTTAATTTTTGACTTGCATAAATTGAAATGCACCTACACTTTGGTGTTATGAAGTTCATTTCTACCTCTAGGCATTTTCTTGTTAGTTGCCCATGTGGGATTTGTAGGAAAGAAGGGGGGAAAACCCTAATGCCCATAACTCATGATTCTGACTTACCTTCTACCCTCCTGGTTTAGTGGATGGTAATGTCAGTAATAAGGAGAAAGCAGAGGCACTCAGCAGATCACACTCTGCCCTTTGCCCTCGTCTGACCGTTCACTCTGCTCCTGAAACGCTCTTTCACCCCAACCCCCAACCTCTCAGCTCAGTGACAAAACTACCAGCTGATCTTAAGAAGATGTAAATGTTAGAGATGCAAAAAAATAAAATTAATAAAAGCCAGGATAGGGATCCATCTACCCAGCATACATTTCGAAAATTATTTATCGTAGATGAGGCATTTATAAGCCAGTATCGGGTTGATGAGGAAGAGAAGCTGGGTTGAGGGCTCCATCAGCCCCCTCCCCGCCTTCCTTCTGGCTGCTGCTTAGGAGCCAGACCCTTAATTAGAAGTTGTGGATCCTTTCTAAGCCAGACTGTTTGCATAGCCTGGTCAACATGGGGTAGATCAGCCTGCAGAAAATACTGTTAAGAATTCTGTTTTGCCTGTCGACTCCCTACTTCCTGAGCCCCCCAAAATGTACTGAGTTGGAAGAGGAGTATTTGGGTGTGTTGTGTGCGCACGCACACACACAGCGCATGTGTCCTTTCTGACCTCTCAGTGTCTCTCTTCTCTTCTGGGAGTAGATAGGATAGTGCTGCCATGAGCAGTGCTCAGTGGGCTCTGCCTGGGTTCTGTGGTCTCACTCTAAAAGATAAATGACAGGGCTTTGGCTTCCCATCATAGTCACACAGTGCCACCAGAACATCAATGAAGGGGTATAGGTGGAAGGCAGAGCTTTTCCTCTCATCAGCTTAAAACTCCACTCCCTACCATATGACCCAGCAATCCCACTACTGGGCATATACCCTGAGAAAACCATAATTCAAAAAGAGTCATGTACCAAAATGTTCATTGCAGCTCTATTTACAACAGCCCAGAGATGGAAACAACCTAAGTGTCCATCATCGGATGAATGGATAAAGAAGATGTGGCACATATATACAATGGAATATTACTCAGCCATAAAAAGAGACGAAATTGAGCTATTTGTAATGAGGTGGATAGACCTAGAGTCTGTCATACAGAGTGAAGTAAGTCAGAAAGAGAGAGACAAATACCGTATGCTAACACATATATATGGAATTTAAGAAAAAAAAATGTCATGAAAAACTTAGGGGTGAAACAGGAATAAAGACACAGACTTACTAGAGAATGGACTTGAGGCTATGGGGAGGGGGAAGGGTAAACGGTGACAAAGCGATAAAGAGGCATGGACATATATACACTACCAAACGTAAGGTAGATAGCTAGTGGGAAGCAGCCGCATAGCACAGGGAGATCAGCTCCATGCTTTGTGACCACCTGGAGGGGTGGGATAGGGAGGGTGGGAGGGAGGGAGACGCAAGCGGGAAGAGATATGGGAACATATGTATATGTGTAACTGATTCATTTTGTTGTGAAGCTGAAACTAACATACCATTGTAAAGCAATTATACTCCAATAAAGATGTTTAAAAAAAAAAAAAAAAAAACTCCACTCCCCCAGCTCCTCAATTGCCAGCCTCTCCAAATATTTTAATATACTGGTGGGATATCTGTGGGTTTCCTTTCAGTGAATTTATTGGTATTACTCCTTCTTTTCGTTTTGACATGTGCAGAATTTAAGTATCTCTGTTCTAGCCTCCATATAATAAGCTCTACCTTTAAAGAAAGAAAAAGTTTCACATATATTCATTAACTTAGAAAAAGTATCTTTGCAATAATAAGACCTTAAAAGTTCATTTACACAATATTGTCTTTTTGATTACCAAAATACCTACTCTTAAAATTTTGCAACTTGAGTTCTAAGGTATGTGTCAGAGCTGGAACAGCAAGTCATGGTGAAGTCTTATCCGGAAAAGGCAATTTACAGGACAGTTTGTTGATGCGTCCATTTAATATAAGCACTAATATTTTTTAACTGCAGCTTTACAGGGGAGAGGGAAAAGCTCCTCTCTTAGAGTTTGATCTTTTATTTTGAAAGATAATTATTCATTTAAGACCCAGCCACTTGTCTTTATAATGTAAAATATGAAACAACAACCTGAACCTGGGCTCCTGCCATGAAAAATTAGTGTGATGCTCTAACGCAGAGATGCCAGTTACAGCCACATTCATTGCCAGTGTACTTAGAGCCTTAAAGCAGAAGAACTTGTCCATAAAAATAATACTTCTATTTATTGAGCACTTAAATTGCTTGACAAGGCGGTAGACACTTTACACACATTCTTGGTTTCGCAACCACCTATTATTTCCATTTCACAGATGACGCAGCTGAGGCTCTGAGAATAGGCATCTTACTAAGATCACACAGCTAGTAAATGGCCAAGTTCAGACTTTCAACTCTTAATTGATGAGAAATCCCCTCTTCAGCTTTTCTGCTTTGTCACCCATGCCGCTTATAGACAGATCAAAACTGATAACACAAAAGGATAGAAACTTCATGAATCAAATGATTGTTTTTTTCTCAAGAGATCATGGCTGAACTTTCCCCAGAGACTTTAAATATATTTTTCGAAATGCCTTGTAAACACACATCCACCTAGTTGATATTTTTTGAGTGGCTACCATGTGCCTGGAGCTATGCTGAGTTACAGCTGTAGCACATGGGCCCTGTCCCAAGGAGCCTTGTCTGTTGGGGAAGACAAATCACCTTACAGATACACTTAATGCTTCAGGTGTGTGATGGAGGATGTTCAGGTGCCACGGGAACCACGACGGAGGGAGGGAATACGTGTCAGTGAGAAGATGACGGACAGAATTCTGGGGAGCACCAGCCTCCACTTCCACTGGGCAGCAGAAGACAGAAGCCTGTGAAGATACAATCACGGAGGTGGGAAGGAAACCCACAGGAAAAAGTTACCACAGATAGGGCAGGGCTCGGCAAACTTCTGTAAAGAGCCAAAAAGAAAACAGCATAAGTGTTGTGGGCAGCACAGTCTCTGCTGCAACTACTGAACTGTCGTTGTAGCAGGAGAGGCAGTCACGGTCACCACGTAAACGAATGGGCATGGCTGTGTTCCAGTGGAAGTTTGCTTACAAAAGCAGGCAGCAGGCCAGCTTTGGCTCACATGCACCATAGTTTCCTGACCCCTGGAATGGGGGAAGGAGAGGGGCTTGTTATCAAACAAGGGATGACTGGAAAGGAACGGCTTTTTTTTGTTTTGTTTTTTTTAACATTTTTATTGGAGTATAATTGCTTTACAATGGTGTGTTAGTTTCTGCTTCATAACAAAATGAATCCGTTATACATATATCCCCATATCTCTTCCCTCTTGTGTCTCCCTCCCTATCCCACCCTCCCTATCCCACCCTTCTAGCTGGTCACAAAGCACGGAGCTGATCTCCCTGTGCTATGCGACTGCTTCCCACTTAGCTATCTGTTTTACATTTGGTAGTGTATATATGTCCATGCCACTCTCTCACTTTGCCCCAGCTTACCCCCTTCCCCGTGCCCTCAGGTCCATTCTCTAGTAGGTATGCGTCTTTATTCCCGTCTTGCCCATGGTTCTTCATGACCATTTTTTTTTTTTTTAGATTCCCTATATATGTGTTAGCATATGGTATTTGTTTTTCTTTCTAACTTACTTCACTCTGTGTGACAGACTCTAGGTCCATCCACATCACTACAAATAACTCAATTTTGTTTCTTTTTATGGCTGAGTAATATTCCATTGTATATATGTGCCACATCTTCTTTATCCATTCATCTGTCGATGGACACTTAGGTTGCTTCCAAGTCCTGGCTATTGTAAATAGAGCTGCAATGAACATTGTGGTACATGACTCTTTTTTTTTTTTTTTTTTTTTTGCGGTACGTGGGCCTCTCACTGTTGCGGCCTCTCCCGCCGCGGAGCACAGGCCCCGGATGCGCAGGTTCAGCGGCCACGGCTCACGGGCCCAGCCGCCCCGCGGCATGTGGGATCCTCCCGGACCGGGACACGAACCCGTGTCTCCTGCATCAGCAGACAGACTCTCAACCACTGCGCCACCAGGGAAGCCCCATGACTCTTCTTGCATTATGGTTTTCTCAGGGTATATGCCCAGTAGTGGGATTGCTGGGTCGTATGGTAGTTCTATTTTTAGTTTTTTAAGGAACCTCCGTACTGTTCTCCATAGTGGCTGTATCAATTTACATTCCCACCAGCAGTGCAAGAGGTTTCTGTTTTCTCCACACCCTCTCCAGCATTTATTGTTTGTAGATTTTTTGATGATGGCCATTCTGACCGGTGTGAGATGATATCGCATTGTAGTTTTGATTTGCATTTCTCTAATGATTAATGATGTTGAGCATCCTTTCATGTGTTTGTTGGCAATCTGTATATCTTCTTTGGAGAAATGTCTGTTTAGGTCTTCCGCCCATTTTTGGATTGGGTTGTTTGTTTTTTTGATATTGAGCTGCATGAGCTGCTTGTATGTTTTGGAGATTAATCGTTTGTCAGTTGCTTCATTTGCAAATATTTTCTCCCATTCTGAGGGTTGTCTTTTTGTCTTGTTTATGGTTTCCTTTGCTGTGCAAAAGCTTTTAAGTTTCATTAGGTCCCATTTGCTTATTTTTGGTTTTATTTCCATTTCTCTAGGAGGTGGGTCAAAAAGGATCTTGCTGTGATTTATGTCATAGATTGTTCTGCCTATGTTTTCCTCTAAGAGTTTGATAGTGTCTGGCCTTACATTTAGGTCTTTAATTCATTTTGAGTTTATTTTTGTGTATGGTGTTAGGGAGTGTTCTAATTTCATTCTTTTACATGTAGCTGTCCAGTTGGAAAGGAACAGTTTTGACTGAAAAACAAAGCAGTTGGTGGCTACTTTGAGAGATTAGTGTGGTCATTCCAGCCCCTACCTAGAATATTTTAGGCATTTGGTAAGTATTTGTCAAATGACTAAGTGATGGCTTCTATTTGGGCTGGAGATAGTAACTGAGGCAATCTGGTAGTGAAGGGAGAGGTGAATGTGATAGGAATTTGATTCAAATTTTAAATGGATTGTGTATAAATTACTTGTGTTTTATTATAAAGAAAAAGAAAAGGTCCTGTTGTCTGAAAGCTTATTTTTATGTTTAAATGGAGTCATAATGATGGCCACCTGTTTGGGGCCCAGCAGGCATACTATTATTTGTGTTTTGGTTTTCAGGATTTTCTTCTTGGGGGGTGGGGTGGTAGGGGGGAGAGGGGAAGCGTTGGTAATTAGTGTCCAAAGATATTGAAGTCATTGAAACTGAAGTAAATTTTGAGCTCTCATTGAAAGTCTGAAGATGTATATTATTCACAGGGCACAGACAGAATACGTCTTGAACATGACCAGAGTTTTCGTACGGCTTAAACTTCAAGGTATCCATTTATATGTTGCTGCCATTAGGTGATTTTAATAACATCCCACTGATGTAAGATATTCATTTGGCACTGTTCTTCCTTCTGAACATCTGTGAAAGCATAACAAACCAGTTTTTTTTGAAGTATAGTTCATTTACAATGTTGTGTTAGTTTTTGGTGTACAGCAAAGTGATTCAGTTATACGTATATACAATTCTTTTTCATTGTGGTTGATTACAGGATATTGAATATAGTTCCCTGTGCTACACCGTAGGTCCTTGTTGTTTATATATAATAGTTTGTATCTGCTAACCCCAATTTATCCCTCCCCCATCCCCTTTCCCCTTTGGTACTCATAAGTTTGTTATTTTGTCTACAAACCAGTTCTGTTATTTGAGTCACACTGACAAATACTTGTCCACAGTTCAGTTGTACAAAAAAAATTAGTCTTAATAATTCAGCTCAGTGATCTTTTTTTTTTTTTTTGTTTGTTTTGCGGTACGCGGGCCTCTCACTGTTGTGGCCTCTCCCGTTGCGGAGCACAGGCTCCGAATGCTCAGGCTCAGCGGCCATGGCTCACAGGCCCAGCCGCTCCGCGGCATGTGGAATCTTCCTGGACCAGGGCACGAACCTGTGTCCCCTGCATCGGCAGACAGACTCTCAACCGCTGCGCCACCAGGGAAGCCCCCAGCTCAGTGATCTTTTTGTGGTACCAGAATGAAGCACAGTTGATCCTTGAGCAACCAAGGGTTAGGGGCGTCCACCCGCCATGCAGTCCAAAGTCCCCGTGTAACTTATAGCGGGCCCTCCGTGGCCACCCATATGCCTCCGTATCTGCTGTTCCATATCCATGGATTCAACCAACCACAGATTGAATAGTACTGTAGTACTTGCTGCTGAAAAAAATCCATGTTTAAGTGGACCCACGCAGTTCGAACCAGTGTTTTTCAGGGGTCAACTGTCCTTCCTCCCGTACTGGGGAAGACAGAATCTGTCTCTGGCAGCTGTGATTGATGTGGAAGGATGAGGCTAATGGGTGGATGGGCTTGGCATTTGGGGTTTTCTTTGTTTTGTCATTTGCTTTTGTCTTTTTTAAAAATTGAAATATAGTTGATTTACAGTGTTGTTTAATTTCTGCTGTACAGCAAAGTGACTCAGTTATACACATATATACATTCTTTTTTATATTCTTTTCCATTATGGTTTATGGATATAGACTGGATATAGTTCCCTCTGCTGTACAGTAAGACCTTGTTGTGTATCTGTTCTGTATGTAATAGTTTGCATCTACTAACCCCAAACTCCCAGTCCATCCCTCCCCCACCCCCTCCCCCTTGGCAACCACAAGTCTGTTCTCTTTGTCTGTTTCTTTTTCATAGATAGGTTCATTTCTGTCATGTTTTAGCTTCCACATATAAGTGATATCATATGGTATTTGTCTTTCCGACTTCAGTTAGTATGATAATCTCTAGTTGCATCCATGTTGCTGCAAATGGCATTATTTCATTCTTTTTATAGCTGAGTAATATTCCATTGTATATACGTACCACATCTTCTTTATCCATTCATCTGTCAGTGGACATTTAGGTTGTTTCCATGTCTTGGCTATTATGAATAGTGCTGCTGTGAACATAGGGGTGCATGTAACTTTTTGAATTACAGTTTTGTCCCGATACAGGCTTGGCATTTGTTTTAATTTGAGGATCTTCCCAGAGTGACAGCCATTGACAGCATGGTCAAAACCTGGCTGTACCAAACCTGAGGTGAACCATTTTCTTTCTTTCAAGATTCAGATGATCTTTTCCTGTATGAAACCTTCCACCAAAGCTTCCAAACTGAGTTAGACCTTCCATTCAATAAACAGTTGTCTGCCTCTGTCAGGCGCTATGCTAAGGACAAAGATACAAAGTCATAGTTCCTGTCCTTATTTATGATCCCTTATTTTCAACAGACATCAAGAGACGACTCTATGTTAAGTTCCATTCTAGGACCCCAAGTGGTTTGATATCTAGTGGAGAAGAGAGATAAGCTATCAAGCAATTATAATACAATGTCATAAGTTTTACAGGAGGAATTTAAAGGAGAGACATCTAGCCTTGCCTAAGGTGGTCAGCAAAGCCTTCTGGAGGAAATGATATCCACAGCCAAACTTAAAGGACTGGGTACAGCTAGATAAGTAAAGGGTAAGGGGATTGGGGGGAAATGGGAATCGTGTTCTGAACAGAGGCGAATGGTTTGTGTGCAGAGTCCCCGGGGCAGGGTTGAGCATGGTGATTTGGGGATACTACAGGCTTTTCAGTATGGCTGAGCCAGGTGCCTCTGAGACATGGGGAAACAGAGGGGTTACAAATGGCATTACCATATGAACTATCTTGATGGTTGTACCTGGCTGCCTTGTGGAGCGTGACTTGGAGGGAGATGAGATTAGAAGTGGTGAGAACTGTCAGCAGACAGAAGCAATCCAGGAGGGAGATGCTGGTGACCTGAACTGAGTGAGTGGTGGAGCAGGGGAAGAGTAGAGATTCGGAAGTGAGGTTCTGGAACCGATAACCCTTGTGGTTGGATGGAGAAGGTGAAGGAGTCAAGGAGCAGACCTAACGTGCTGTAAGATCTCACGCCTGCTTTTGTTCTAACAGCACATGTCCCATTGTATTTTAAGTGTTTGTTTCTTAGATTCCCACGTTTGAATCTAATTTACTCAAGGGTTCACCGTTGTATCTGCTATGCACAGTATAGGAGTGCAACAGGAACATGCATGGGAAATCAAGTTATGAGATGTGTGGATGTGGCCCACAAGAAGGGACCCCTGAGCAGAGGACTGAGCGTGTGGTGGTGCCTTCTGTCCTCAGCTCTGTCATCCTTTGCAGGCTTTGAAAGGAGGCCCAAGGGAATGGGGCGGGAGGGATGCAGTTGGACCTCAGCCGAAGGCCTTTCAGGACTGAAGCAGGAGCTGCTTGGTGTGTGGCTTTGGGCTTTTGTGCATTCACACCACTGTGTGTGACCTTGTGTTTAAAGTCTGGAGTGTGGAGACCGGGTGGGAAGAGGGACAATGGGAGAGACAACAGCACTGCAGAAAACTGCCAGTCTGACACATTCTGACTTGGCTGCCAGCGTCCCCTGTGCTGTGTTCTGTGTCTCAGAAATGAGGTGGACTTAGGAAGTGGGGGGAAAAGAAATAAATGATGCACCCTGCAGGGAAATACTTTAGCATTCCAGAGGACTTGAGGATTAGCTGGTGTGTCCTTTTCCGGACAGAGTAGCTTTTTACAGAACCGTGAGTGATGGGATCACAAAGGGAAGTTGCTGGCTCCGTGAGTGTGTATGAAAGAGCACATGCGTCAGGAATTAGAAATGGACCATACGTTTGAGTTAGGCAGCTTCAGAACACGGTTATCGGTCCCACCCTTTCTCTTTCCTGACGAGGACCTCAGCTTGCATTTCCTCTCTTATCGGACGTGCTTTGACACGAGGCTGTCAAGTCCCTGGGCAGCCAGTTGGGTAGAGCCTGCCTTCCATCCTTAGGCTCCATGCAGTCTTCAGGCTACGTTATTGTTCTCCTTTTATAACGAGATATTTTTATTAGGACATTGCTTGCTATGAACTGCCTGAAGGGTCGTGGCGGTTATGAGCACTTACTGAAAGCCATGAATATTGTGAGACCAGAAGGCTTTACATTTCACACGGCTTCTACAAAGCATTTCGTTCTGTCTCCCTTCCAAGCCTCCTTGGTTCTGTGTAACTCTTAGAGTAGTGTTCGCATTCTGTTTCTTTTTTTTTTGCGGTACGTGCGCCTCTCACTGTTGTGGCCTCTCCCGTTGCGGAGCACAGGCTCCGGACGCGCAGGCTCAGCGGCCATGGCTCACGGGCCCAGCCGCTCCGCAGCATGTGGGATCTTCCCAGACCGGGGCACGAACCCGTGTCCCCTGCATCGGCAGGCGGACTCTCAACCACTGCGCCACCAGGGAAGCCCCTGTTTCATATTTCAATACCTCATGGAATATCTTATTAGCCCACTAATTTAGCTGCTTGAGGACTCTGATTATTTTCATGTTTATTCCTAGTTCCCTGAGTTAGGGAGGTATGGGGCTGTCAGTAAGTTACAGAGACCCTAGAAAAAGTGGCAGATTGCAACAGCAATGCTCCAGCACATGATAGCAGCAATTTCAGTTATCATAATCTTGTAGAAACAGTCTTGGTTAGATTATCCTAAAATACAGGTCAAGGAACATTTTCACTGGAAAGCAAGTCGAATTTTAAAATGCAAGAAAAACAAGTACACTTCAGAAGAAAGAAGGACCACTACAAACAGAGAAGCCGTGTTTGGGAGGAATTAAAGAGTAAAACAATTAAAGTAAATCAAAGGTAAAGAGAACTCAGAATTGGATGGGAAAGGGAAGCACTAGTAGAAGGGAGGGTAGATTAGCAATGGAACAAGGTGGCTTTTGTTTTTGCCCTTTTTTTTTTTTAAAGCAGCAATTAGAGGAGGACCGACCGACACCTTAGAAACTGTGCAATCTACAAAAGTGCGAGAATGTCTCCCCTTGAGCTCCTTGTGGGCAGGAACTGATTTTGTCGTTCTGTGTTCTGTGCTTGGCACGGTGTCTTGGCATACAATCAGTGTTGGTACATGAATGGTAGGAGGAACAGTCTCTTGCATCTTGTAAGGGGCTGGGAGTTGAGAGAATGAAATTGCAGGCAGTGATCACTGTTGCCTGAAAGGGTGGAGATTTGGGGTTTGAATATTGACATTGTAAAATAAAGGTGGTTATATTTAGAGGCTTACATCTTTGTTGTGCGTGCATGCATGTGTGTAACAACTGAGAATGCTAACGTTATAGGGACACTGTCTGCAGTGTGGGATTTTTTGGTTTTAAAAGATCAGGCTGCATGTGGCAGTTGAGTGCTTTCTAAGAATGGTATGAAGCCTTTTCTGTGGCCTTCCCTGGAGTGGAGTCAGGTCATAAAGCTTTGTCTGACGGTGGCTGTCAGCAACAAATGTTCATGTTCAAAATATCTAGGGATTTAAGATTAGCTAGAAGGAAATGTGTAGCATGCTCCTTGGCAGAGAAAGGGGAACTGGCGTTTTCTTGCCTTTTAGCATTGGATAGGTGTGTATGGTCTGTAAGTGAATTGATAAAGATTGGTTATATATATAATTTATACATCAACATAGTTTTATGTACTGATGTGTTCTTATTGAAAAATCTAATGGGATCCTAATTATCAAATATCCATCAGTTTTTAAATGCCAGACCTTAGTGCACTTTATTAAGCTGCAAATAGGTCCTCTTTCTATAATCATTTGTAATCTTACAGCATAATAGGGACATCCTCAGAGAGAAAACATGCATTGTATGAGTTTAAGAATTGTAGATGCTTGAGACTTCCCTGGTGGTACAAAGGTTAAGACTTCGTGCTCCCAATGCGGGGGGCCTGGGTTCGATCCTTGGTCAGGAAACTGGATCCCCCATGCATGCCACAACTAAGAGTTCGCATGCCACAACTAAGGAGCCTGCCTGCCACAGCTTAAGACCCAGCACAACCAAATAAATAAATTTTTTTTTTTTTATAAATATAATTTTTAAGTTAAAATGTAGATGCTTGACTTTCTAGGTTAGCATGTTTAGGTTATGATTTTAATGAAAATCCATGTAGTTTTCAGTTTCAGTTGTTCAGGCATGTTTCACACATCACTCCTCACATTTTTTATGCTTCTGAAAATGTCAGTTTTTATATGTTTGTTTCAAATAAAACATCTCCATTCAAGTGTGCTACAAACTGACCTCTAAGCCAGTTTGCTTATGTTTAATTAAGTGGGGTTTGGGGTTGGTATCGGCAACCACCATCAGTTGAGGTGGAAGAGGGATATGTCTTCTCCCTCAATCATGTCTCAGATATGAGAGCAGACTCCCACAAACCCGGCTATATATGTGAACACTTCATTCCATTAGTAGGCAGGAAACAGCCACCGAGTCTGTTCTCTGAACTTGTAGATGCTCTGACAGTACCTTACGTGAAAAATTGTTTTGAAGCACATGTGATATTTCTGAGGTGGGATCTTGCTAACCTAGTCAGGGTCAGGTGACAGGAAGCCTGCAAGCCAGTGGCTGCACACGGGATTGTTGCAGAATTGGGCTGTGGGCACCATTGCACAGGGTAAGGTTGGGTTCCTCAGATTCTCTGAGCTTGTTCATCCTTGGGTGGAGCACCTAGTCCACATTTCTAGCCAATCCCCAGATCTTAAACACCATGGATTCACCAGTGAGAAATCTTGGCCAACCTCCGTTGAACTAATTTACAAAGCATTTAGTGTTGAGAAGAGGGAGGTGAAGAGTCTGAAGTAGCTGCCTCTGGAGTGATGCCTCCGATGAGCATCTTTCAAATGCTGGCCAAACACTTCCAGAGCAGGTGTGCCTGTTTCGGGTAGATCACGACACCTGGAGGGTAGATTAACATCCCTGTCCTATTTTCTGCCCTAGACTATTTTAAAGTAAATTATGTTCATATGACTCTTACTGGGAAGTAATTTCCTCATTTAGGGAGCTTCCCTGGTACCAGTCAACCTTGGTTTCTTCTCCTTCCCATCCTCACTCGCATCGAGTTCTTCTTTTTGCCTGGGTACATATGTTCACGGCCTGTGTGCCGCCCCCCCCCCCCACACACACACATCCTCTTTCACCTCCGCAGATTCCATCGTCAAATTCCTCACCACACTGTACTTCCAAATTCCCAGCCCCTTTCTGCATCCCAGCCACACTGAGTCTGGGGACAAATATTCCTCAGATACACTGGCTGACTCATACTCGATATTGGTTTTATGTGTGTGTTGAATGAGGGAGGTGGGATGGTAGTCTTATATTCTTTATGTTCCAGACTAAAATATAGAGTTTAAGATAAGGACCTTGTATGCATTTTCTAAACTACCCTCACCCTCAGTTTAGCAGAGCACAAAACTCATATTAAACACAATAAATATTTAAGAGAGAGAATATGGGCAAATTATGGGAAGGTATATTTAGATGCCTTTTAATTCCTGGTCAGTCACTTGTCTGGGGAAAAAAAAAAGTCCTATTATACTGTTGAGGGCTTAACGCTTCACTGTTGCCAGCCACAGTCTTGTCACCACATTCCCTGCCCTATTTTCTCCCTCTGTTAATGCTAAAATATGTGCTACAAGAGCCTAATAAATGGAATAGGGTAGATCAAATTGTGGTGGCTACATAAAAAGAAAACACAACACTCAACCATATGTCCATTAAGTCAGGTGGAGACCGTATCTTAATCTTATCACTGCTGACACAGATGGCTCTAAGCAAGGACACCATTTTTATTAGCAAAAAATGCAAGAACACTCTAGACACAGATATTTATAAATTTAAGGAAAACACTCTCCATTCCTCCCCAACCCTACTTTTTTTTTTTTTGTCCAGTCTTGGTGTTTCTTTTTTACGAAGAGTAGGTAAGATAAATGTGGGACCTGACCAAAGTGTGATGATCCAGGAAGTAGACGATTCCCTGTAGAAATGGCCACAGAAGAAGGAGAATGTCCAGGATCAGCTTACACCAGGAGCTACAGTCCAGTGTTTGAAAGCAGCTACTTTCCTGTTCTGAGTGCAGTGGTGTCTTTGAATGGGAAAAAACATAACTTGCTTTTTCCTTGACAACTTAATATAAAACTCTTTTCCAGAAGAAATTTCTGTACCAGGTCTTTACAATAAAAATTACTGCATCCATAAAGGTAGTCATGTACCCAAAGCCTAAAGGAAATCAGGATAGGTCTCAAAGTGTATATATTCTGTCATCTTTCATATTTCCTTTGTGGTCTTTATGGGCTCTGTTTGGAGGAGCCCCGTGGAATTGCCATAGGTACAGGCTGATGTTTTTTTTTACGCGTTGTGTAGGCAGAGCATGACTGATTGGGCACTGTTGACGAATGACAATTGGGAGCAATAACATTTGGGAATGAAAATAATTTTTGAAGCCTTACTTTCTCTACTTCTGAAGCATTTTAATAAGTCTGTTCTTTATGACTTTAGGTAAACATGTCAAGTAATCCCTAAAATCTGAATGAGTTTTGTATGTGTGGAGTATTGAATTGCTTAGAACGTCAATCTTGGAATATAAGAGCCTGTCAGGTACCTAGACTCTAGATACAGAATATAATCTTGTTGGGTATAAAGCTCCTATAAAAACCCTGGGTAAGAGATATTATTTCAGGACGGCAATTGAAGAGGCAGTTTGTATCAATCCACTTCTTTTGAAGTATTTTAGGATCTGTCCTTGGATAAAATTAGACCACTGTAGGAAATTAGACCACTATAGGATGTTGATGTGTTCCACATCCCTTAACCCCTCACAGAGTGTCTTCAGGATCTGACCTCAGTGTTAGGCCCCTGAATTTTGTAGTGAGTTGTAATATACATGTCCATGTGTGGATTTTGTGACCATGTTCTTGGTGACATTGCCTTTGGGTAATGTCATGGGAACTTCTATAATTCTTGAGGTGAGAGATGTCTCTTGAAAGAACTGAATCTTTCCAGAAAAGGAGGTGTTTT
This sequence comes from Orcinus orca, assembly GCF_937001465.1. Taxonomy (NCBI): domain Eukaryota; kingdom Metazoa; phylum Chordata; class Mammalia; order Artiodactyla; family Delphinidae; genus Orcinus; species Orcinus orca. The sequence goes on along the minus strand of NC_064561.1, from coordinate 94,008,161 downwards.
TGGTTTTTTACGTGGTATTCTTGTTAGCTAAAACGTCTGTAACTTCCTCTTAGTCTCAGTTTGTAGTAAACTTAAAAGGTTAGTGTTACTTTCGTATAGCAATTGTACTTGTCTCTTATGGTTGGAAGACTTGCTTTTTTTTTAGTTTTTCTTCATCTCACATTTCAGATGAAAATGAAAATCTTATCCTATCTCAAAGAACTTAGTGAAAGAAAGTAGTAGTAAAGATCATTATCCAGAGGATTTGGTCCTTTTTTTTTCCTCTCTCTTTTTAACACAAGGCAGCAGCCTGAGACAGGTGAGAAACGTTCAAGAGGCCAGCTATAAATAGCTGCTGGGTGTTCTTGAAGGATTGTAGTTTTCCTTCTGCATAAGATTAAGAAACTTTGTAGAAAGGAATTGGTCTTGTCCATCAAAGGGTAAAGGACAGCTAGATGCCAACTTCCTTCTCATAAAGTCATTTTGTTGAGGTTCTTTTCATAGATGCATTTCTATTAAGCTATTATTACCACTGGCTAGGGTCAAAATGGAGCACAGATTTGCCCCATTTCACCCAGTAGGTATAACTCTGAAAAGTCATGTGAGTATAACTCATAAATCAGCTCATATTTTAAGCATTCCAGGAAAACCCCTTATTTAAGGGAGCCCTGCTGAGAATCATGTTCTAAAGTGCTGTGCTCACAGTAGACACTGGATAACTACATGGATGGGTGGATGAAAAGAAGGATCCTTTTATATGAACAACCCTTTTATTAAAGGCATTCTCTAAGATTCAGTTCCTCCAAAAACACTGTCTCCCAAAGTTGGGTGGGTATCGCTGGACCCTGCTCCAGTAATGGCCTTCCTGTGTCTCTATCATAGCACCGTGTTAATGTTCATTAAAACAGGTAATACTTACTGAGTGCTTACCGTGAACCAGGCCCTGTACCAGACATCTTTAATCTGTTATCTCATTTAATTCTCGAGGCAATCCTATGAGCTGAGGAGAGTGCAGTTTAAAGAGGCTTGCCCACAGCTTGCCATACTCACATAATTAGTAAACAGTACGGTCTAGTCACAAATGTGAGTCTGTCTGATTCCAAAGCTTCTAACCCCTGAATTCATGTCTTTATAATGTGTGTTTGTCTCGCCACTAGATGCCAGCTCCCTGAAAAATTGAGCCCTGTTTGGTTTTGGTTTTGGTTATGGTTTTTTTTTGCTGCACCGGACGGCTTGCGGGATCTCAGTTCCCTGACCAGGGATTGAACCCAGGGCACGGCAGTGAAAGCCCGGAATCCTAACCACTAGGCCACCAGGGAACTCCCATTGAGCTCTGTTTTATACGTCTTTGTCTCCTCAGTTTCAACCACCATGCTGGTATGTAAAAGGCTCTTAATTTGAATGAATGGTGAAGGAAGACCTGGGTTCCACTCTAGTGCTGGCACCGGGTAAATCATCGAACCTCCCTAGAGCAGCACATAAAGTGGGGAAGTAATCCTTGCCCTGGCTATATCACAGAGCTGTTGTGAGGATCAAATGGAAAGATCTTATGGAAACCATGAGGAGCTGTGTAAATGTTAAGAAGGATTCATATACCAATTACCTGATTTACCCATTTTGTACATTCAAAATGGTTCAAGGCTGGGGTTCCTCGGAGCACCTGAAATATTTAAATTTTGGGAGAATAATTGGCCTAAGGAAAGATAGGGAACAAAGATTTTTATCAAGCCAGGAGGAGAAAATGCTCCAAGATAAATTTAAAGTCTTAACGGTGTTCATGCACATAACTGACAGATGGGCCAAAAATAGGGATTCCAGTTAGATGAAAAATATCCCCCCAGGCTAGTGGAATGTACACTGGGTGAGGAGTTCATTCAGGGACCAGGTGCTTAGCAAGGCTTGGGTGCTGCCTTTCTTGGGGAAGTGCTTCATCTTGTTGCCAGGCCTCAGGTTTCCCTATCTGTAAATGAGATACCTAGACTGAATGACTCCAGTGACCTATCATTCTAAACTTGTGTGTTTGGGGCAGCCCTGCAGGACTGAGGTGCGTAGCTGTCACTGTTCACTGGGGATGCCAGCAGAGAGTTGGCTGCCAGCTTTGGGCTTTTTCACGTGCTGGCAGAGGGCTGGGCAGACCCTCCTAGGCTGAGGCAACAGAGAGGACCCATCCTGTGTTGTGTCTTCAGGTACCTTATAGATGCTGGATCCCAAAGCTGGTCTGTGCCCTGCATCAACTCCTCATTCACGCCTGTAGCACTGGTTTCAGTAGTCTTTGGGAGAATGTTCTGTTTCCCCCTCGTGCCACCCTCATCGTTTCTTTACCATCTCACCTCTAATCCATTGTTTCAAAACTGTTAGATTTCCTGTATTTAAAGCAAATCAGAGATTTTCCTACTGTACAATAGAAAGATGTTCTTTAAGACTTTCTTTCAACCTTGGAACTATTTATACTTTCCAAACTTAGTCTTTGGATAGAAAGCCCTTTGAGACTGATAAGAATGTGTCCTCTGATAACATCCTGTGTTTTGTAATGCTTGTTTTCGAGTGCATTGTTTAAGCGTCATGTTGACACTAGCAGGTACACAGAGCAGGAATGACTACCCACATTTTACAAATGAGCCTAAAAAGGGAAGGAAGGCACACAAGGGACATGGCAGCGCTAGGCTCAGATTTTGTTTTCGCCATCATATTTTGTCCACCTTCTCAACAGTACAAAGCCACTTTCATCTAGCTGGCCATGCAGGCACCAGCTCGGTCCTGTTGAGGACGCAAGCAGGGCAGTGATAATACTGTCATTACAGCTGCGGAGCTCGAGCCTCAGATGCTGACCTCTGCTCTGTGGCTGTCAGACCTCTAATCTACCTCCGCTGCCTCCTGGGCCTGCTCTGTTCACCTTATGGGTAGATTTTCATTTCAGCACATTCTGTGAAAGCTTCAGGCAAGGGCCCTCATCTCACCAACGTAAAAGACATCATGTTTCAGGAACTCATTGGGGAACACGCTAGTAAGGCAGGGTCAGGAGATGGGGAGAGGGAGAAGGCGAAGACCAGCACTTGGATTGCCTGCCTCCGTAACCCAGAGCAGGAAGGAGCCCTCAGTGATGGAATTCTCTGCCGCTCTGTCTGTAAAAACCATAAACCAGCTCCATTCCCCCTGCTTCAGCCCTGTCATGGGTTTAGGGGAAAGTTACAGACAGTTCCCCTTTAAATCCTAAGTATTTGTCTGTATCCCCTATTATCGCCTATTTGCATTTATTAATTGTTGCATGTAAAACTAAGACTTCAAAATGGATTCAATTTAATTTTCCAAATTAATCCACCTTGAATTTGAGGTCTAATATCTGACAAATAGCAAAAGGTATTAGGATCAGAAAGTACTTGGAATTACCCTCCTCTCTGGTAATAATTAGAATTCTGGGACAGAGAGCAAGCAACTTGGGAAGGAATCCCTACCCTTACTGAATTTCTCCTGGGTCCTTGATGTCCATGCTTTCTCCTCATGTTTTTCTACCTGGAAGCTCGTCTCTGCAGCCCACAGCCTGCTCTCTTTCCCCTCCCTCCGCCAACCCCTGGTATCTCTCCCCTGTGATGTTCTCTGCAGCTCCCTCCCATCTGCCCAACTGGTTTGAACAGAGACTTGAATAAGCTTCAAGTATTTTAATACTAAAAGTACATTTTTAGTTGGTGCATTTTTTTCCACTTTAATGCATTTCTAAGGAAAAGAGGTTGACTTTTTCAATGGCTGTCATCACAGTTTTAGAACTAAAAACCTTGCTTTTCAAGATCAATAAGTAGAGCTTTTCTGAGAAGAGAGTTGTGTGTGCAAAGGGCTTCATCTGTTGAGATGCTTTCGTAGCTTAACATTTCGTGCTGGAAAAATCCTTTGTGATCATTTTATATATGGCCTAGCATTCTTGTTCTTGCACGTAATGCTGATGAAATTGTTCTTGCAAAACCTCAAGACTGTCTCTCCAGGCATGTATGTCGGCTTCTCTGGGAACACCCAGTTATCTCCTTGACAGTTTGTAGGCACTGTACTCATTCCTCTTATTTATCTTGTCTGCTCAGAAAGGCTGTAGAGAGAGACCAGGAACAGGGATAAAAATTGCTGGAAAAGATGGGAAAGGGGAGGGAATTGGTCCACTCATTTTGGTTCCCTGGCACCTTCAAGTTTTGTTTCATTGACTTCTGTTCAGAACCAGTTTAGGCTGTTTTGGTTAAGAACCAGTCTTAGTAATTGTTTCAGCATTCTTTGAAAACGTATCGCATTTAGTCCAAATTAATCTGAGAATCAGACACCACGTTGCCTTGCCTTGGCTCTGTGGCAGACATCTAATAGCAAAACCCATACATCTGGTATTTTTGAGCTCGTCTTAACCCGTCGTTTAATACGCAGCCTTTATTTGTAATGTTTTGATTCAGTGGCAGTGGTGGTGTGTACAGGAACGATACTCTGCCATGGTGGTTGTGTTTCATAGAACCCAAGAGTGGTTTTTATCGCTGCATCTATGTAAAATCCTCAGCGCCTGGTTGAGTGGTTGAATATTGGATGCCTTGTTGCTTTGTTAAAGCCACAAAGTTTGGAAGTGAAATCATCACACCAAGCGATCCGGCTTATGTCAACTCTTCCATAAATAGTACGCGCTGGGGGAGTATTCTCTGGCCCCCGGGGAAGGTCAGCAGAGTGGTTGTGAGCCAGAGTAATCTGGTCTGGGTTGTGCTGAAAGCTCTTATTGATATGGGATTAGTCTCAGTGGAGACACCGCGCTGTCACATGGACATCCCTGCGATCGAGAGGAGTGAGACGGGAGGCCAGTGGGGGGGAGGGGACGCCGCTGAGTCACTGAGTTCATTAAAAGGCTACTACACGGGGCGGCTGTCTGGGAAGACCAACCCTGGACTCTGCACTGCCGCCACACCCACACCTCCAGGTCCTTAAGGCTCCACTCCATGCCCGGCAAGGAGGACGGCAGCACTGGACAAGGTAGGAACTGGAGAAGCTGATCTATGTGACAGTCACATAGCTGCGCACAGTCCCGGTGGTGGCAGAGTGAGGCCCCAGCGGAAATGCGGGTCCACAGCCTCTGGTCCTAAGTGTTGGGTTTCCATACTGATGGGAAGGGGGCTCTGCCCCAAAAGAGCTCCTGACCCGGTGGCTCAAAAGTTTGGAAAGGGGGAAAAGGAAATCGTGTATGTTTTACTTACGTAGCCAGCAGTCAAATACTGTCAAATGTTTTTCCAGTTTGAGCATTATTCAAAGTCACGTGTAAACTTGGCAGTGAGCAGGCGTTGTTGATGTAGGTGGAAAACAGGGTTGAGAATTTGTTAAGCTTCTGTTCTTTCTCAGTCTGAAACTTCTATACCACTAGAAAAAGTACAAATACGGCGAACTTTTGTCTGCATTGGGGCTAGAGAAGGAAAGTAGAAGGTATTTGGGGGAGGGGACAGTTGGGGCAGATGTCATAAAGTCCAATAAATCGTCTCACTTCTCTAAGTAAAGAAAGTAGTTATGTGGTCTTTGCCTTATGTTTTGTTCCCAGCCTTAGACACCTAGTCCTTCTTCTGTGTATGAGTGTGGGCTATGTGCTGGATGCAGATGGCGTGTGTATTCTTGTGTCCTCACCACGTAACACCGGAGACATAGCTGAGTGACTGTTAATACATGAACATGTCCAAAGAAAGAACTACAGAGATGGGTCTAGACAAATTGTGTATGCGTGTGTGTTGTCAAAAAAGATTGAAAATTGGTGGCAGTGCCTGCAGAAAACCTTTTAAAGTAAACTCTAACTGATGGGGGAGCTCCCCCAGTGTAGGTTATTAGTTCTGGAGAATTGATTTTGGCAAAGTGACTGCTTGGACTCTGTGTCTTTTTTTTTTTTTTTTTTTAAAGGAACGACTAAAGAGTCATTTCTCCTTGACATTCTCCGAGCATTCAGGCAGAACAGAGGGTTGCTTTATTTTTTGAACTTCTTCCTCCATCCCTCCCTTTTTTTCCCCCCTTTGCCAAACTGAACACTGAATTCTGTTCATCTCAATTGGTTCGGAGGTGTCTAAGGCAAGGAAAGCAGACAGTGGATGTTTGGTGGCTTCGGGGAAAGGGGGGATTAGTAATGGAGGATAGAGGTTGCACAGGGTCATGGAAGAAGGAAAGCCTGTTTGGTGCAAGAAATGTTTGCTGTTTAATTGGTTGTGTTGGCAGCCAGTAAGGCCTGGGAGGGAGGGAGAGGAAAGATGAAGAGAATGGGGTGGGGAGGGTCATTTCTTGCTGCTGTCCCCTGTTTTCTGGCTAGCATGAGTGGAGCCTGTCAGAAAACATGTTGCTTGGATGGCCCATCAGAAAAGTACTTCATTCCTGGCTCCCCTGGTCTCAATTAGCTGGAAAAACTTCCTTGGTTTAATATGTCCCTATAGCAGAGTAAGTTTCCCCTTTTAAAGAAAAAGGAATGTGTGTCTTGGGCATTAATGAACCTTTGCTAAACTAACCTTCCTGAATAATTCAGTTACTTACTTTGAACTAAAAAAGCACCTAAAAAATTAAGAGTTGGAGTATGACCCAGAATATGGTTTAAATATTTCTTTCAAATTTTAAGTGAAGTTCGAAAAATGAGACTGTCAAAAGAATCAACTCTGAAATGCAAGAGGTTTGTTTAGCAACACTCATAACGGGGGGAGAAAAACAAAAGCTATTTGGTTCTTGGGTTTTGTAAGCTACCAGCAAGGAGCCGTGGATTGGGGCCTCAGTCAAACCTAGGGCCCTAGATTATGGAGGGGTGGGAAGGCTAGATTGCAGCGGGCCAGTCGTTTCTAACTCCCGATCCAAGCGTTCGTGGTGGCAAGTCAATTTTAGAGGAATAGATCGGAATCTTTTTTCCCACGTGTAATGGTTCAACGTAAGAATTTAAATGTTTGATGTTAAATAAACTACCATACTCCAAATAACCTGCAGATTATCCAGTGTAGAATGTTAGCCCTTTGTCTGCTGCATGGTCAAGTTAACTTTTGTTCAAGAAATGCGAATACACTTACAAGTACAGCCTGACACAAAGTCCAGCTAAGGGGTCTTCTGGCCTCCCTCCTGGTCTCACCTAGATAGCTCTGGGAGTACTGTCTAGCTTCAAACCCCCTCATTGCTCTAATTTTGCAATTTCTCTTTGTTTTGGGGTATTGATATTTTTGCTTCTGAGATTAGCTGGATTTTTTTTTAAATTTCTTATGTTTTATCCAACATTTCTATATATTTGAAATGAGTAAGAGTAATCCTGTATCAGCTCAGTCTGCTATACAGACCCAAGCTGTAGCATAACTAAGTGGAACTGGGCAGTTCAATATGTAAGAACATTTCTTCAAGTTGAACCAGAACGTCTTGGGGTGGAAGGAACCCTGCCGCAGCCCTCCTTCATATAGTCTGCTGCCTTCTAATGGGGAGACGGTCTGTGCAGGCAGGCAGCCAGTGATGTATTCTTATAGCCACTCATGGTTCCACTCTGAAGCTGTCATCTTGACACACAGCTGCTCTCCTGTACCCTCCTCTGGGTGGCTTTCACTGAACAAGACACACCTTCCTCTTGCTCTGTCCCTTCCACCAAGGCCATAATTGTATGAGATCGCCTGTCCTTTCCTTTGGAAGTTCAGGTTCGTGCTGTTTACCACCCATAGTCTGTGTGTTTATGATGATATTCCAGTTCCCTTTTATTTTTTCCTTTTAGGTTTGAAACCCCTTCTCTGCTAACATATCATATTTATTGCCTTCCACTGTAGCTGGGTGTTAAGTTTTACCTAAGTGTCTTTCTCCACTTCCCAAATTGTACATTAAAACTAGTTCAAGGGGCTTTCCTGGTGGCACAGTGGTTGAGAGTCCGCCTGCCGATGCAGGGGACACGGGTTCGTGCCCCGGTCCGGGAAGATCCCACATGCCGCGGAGCGGCTGGGCTCGTGAGCCATGGCTGCTGAGCCTGTGCGTCCGGAGCCGGTGCTCCGCGGAGGGAGAGGCCACAGCAGTGAGAGACTTACTGTACCACAAAAAAAAAAAACCAAAAAACAAAACTTGTTCACCTTGTCAGTTTCTTGACTGCAGAATTTCTTTTCACTCGTGGTCAAGAGGTGTTCTTTCTCCCGTTAGGAGTCATCATTCTAGCACCTTACGTACCTAAAAAAATAACAATAATAAATACGAATCCTGTTTTCCATCATCATGTATGTTACTCTAATCCCTGTCCACCTTTATCTTTAAGAATCAATGACCTTCACCTGAAAGAAACCAGGAAAACACCTCCCTTGGGTTTCAGGACTGTCCTCAGAAAGTCCAGGATGTGTTCATGGGGTCACTTGTTCCTGTGTAAATTAGCAGATGGGAAAGGAGAGGGCGGGGTCAGCCTTGGCGAGCTGTTGCTTCTTTCCCCTGTTTGTCATTTTCTTCAGGAAGTCTGCAACCACTGGGGAGTAATGATCTCATCCACGTGGGAGCCCAACAGGTTTCCCACCCTCACCATCTCCTGCAGCATCCCAGGGCTTGGTTCCGTAGCCCAGGACATCGGGTGCCAGCTGCTGCAGTGCTGCTGCTTCACTCCCTGCCCTTTCTAGCCCTAGGCTTACCTCTTTTTAGATAAGGAATCCTTCCAAGAATCTGAAAACTGCAACGCTTCCTTCCGGAGAAAATATACACACATTCAAGTCTACTCTCAGGGGATTCTGCAGTTCCTAATCAAGGGGGAGGAACCCAGGTTAAAGACCCCTGGCATGCATCATACACAGGTTGCTTTGAAACTGGGCAGTTTATCTTACTGCAGTCTGTATTACGGATTTTTTGTTCTCTATATTGTGTGACTCCATTTAGTATTTACTTCTGGAATTCAGGTGCCCAGAAATGGGTTAGTTACAGTCTTCGGTTTATCTCATGCTCGCCTCTGGTCTATGCAGAAGTCACTTTTATGTCTGTGTAACAACACTTGTGAGTCCACCCCCAACACAGAAACTAGAATGTGACACTGTTCACCTCGGCCTGTGCAGTCCTGCCTACAACCCCGCCTTGGGTTGCCTTGGGTCTCGGACCCATTGTTTCTTTGCTGTCTTCGGAAATAATTTTGTCACATTTACACATTTCTAAAAGGTTAACTGGGGTGTGGTTTTGTTCTTAAATCCTCTCTAGAAATATAGAAATTGTCCAAGCTTCATTTATTTTAAAATATCCGAGCACCTACTAGGTGGCAGGAGAAGATGGGAACAGAATGACAGCCCCTGCTGTCTCGCAGCTCAGAAAGATGCAAAAACCCTTTAAACTCAAATATGTACATCAGCAGAGACACGAACAAGTGGAACCACCTTCTGTGGGTGCTGCCATGTCTACATGGAAGGAGACCTGTTTTATGCCAGACTAATAAACCCGAGGAGGGATGCAGCCCTGCAGTGCACCCACTTTCCTCGTATCTGAAGCTGTGTCTCTCCTGGCACGCCAGCAGCCCGTCTCCCACCTGTCACATCTGCACAGCCCTATCCATGCACCCTTGGCCACGTTGAGACACTCAGACTCAGGTGACACGCCTTCACTGTCCTCCTCACATGCTTCCCCTTCACCTCTCCTCCTGCCTGGGTTTTTGGAGGGCAGCCTAGCACGGTACAAAGAACACAGGCTGTGGTGTCTGCAGCTTTGGGTTCAAGGCCTGGCTTCACAGTTGTTCTGTGACCTTGAGTGGGTTACTTAACGCCCTCCCTCTTCTTTCCTCAACTATAAAGTGATGAAAGTAATACTCCCTCATAAGGTTGCTGTGAGGATTGAATGAAATAGTGTGCTTTATTTAATTTATCTCTGAAATCAATGAAATAAAGTGCTTAATATGTAGTGCCCTGTATGAAGTAGGTCCTTGATATTTGATGCCGTCACTAATTGTTGTTTTGGCCTGCTATAGCCTGAGAAATAGTAGGAGGTGAAATGAAAGAAACTGGCTTTGTCCCTTGCCGTCTGAGGCATCAGACTTCCCGTGTACAAGGGGTCATATTGGGAACTGCTTTTAAGAAGAAAGAAGCCTGTCGCAGTGGCCACCTGGCCCACGGCAACGCTTCTCACTTCAAAAGGTCTAAAGTCCTACTTCTGCAATATTAGCACATGCTGCCATTTCTTGCTCACGTTACCACAGTTTTGTTCCATGTCCAGAACTAGGGTTCAAACTCTCTGAGGGCAGAGGCTCTCTTTTATTTTCACTGTTACATGCAGGACAGCACCCTTAATAAAGAGTTGCTGAGAACATCCGCGGAGGTTCTAGATCACAGGTACCAGACTCACACCTGGAACCCACAGATGTGCTTCTATTTACCCACACAGTATTTTTTAAAAAATTCGTAAGCGGCCCTTGCATATCAAAATATTTCACTTGAAAATCTGGATATTTGGATTTTTTTTCCTTGCAGAATTATCTAGCAACATGGAGCCCACATTCCCACCTGGCAACAAATGCTGGAGTTGAGAAGCAGACACCCACGCTCTCCCAGTTTACGATAGGCTCCGCCGCTCCCTGATGCTCACCCAGCACTGTCCCCTCGTGTTGCACCCACGTGACCTCCTGGAGTTTGTACAGGGCACTACATATTAAGCACTTTATTTCCTAGGTTTCACTGGCATTGGGGGCCCAATCCCCATTATGGTCTGAGAGCCCGGTACCAGAAGGGGAGTACTCACTCATGTAGTGCATCTTCTAAGACCTGGCACTGGGTGCTGAGGGAGGGCAAGGGAGGCAGCGCTGGAGCACGGGACCAGTTCATGTCTGTCACCAGTAGGTTCAGGGATGACTGTGGTGAATGCCTAAATGAGCGGTGCAAATAAAGAACTGAAAGAAGGAGTCCCTGCCTCTGCCTGAGCTGCTCATGGGGGTCCCCTGAGGGAGACCCAGCTCTTTAAGGACGATAGGGTTTCAGTATCTGGAGGAGAAAGTGGCCTTCTCCCCCGAGAGCATGACATATGCAGGAAAAGGCAGCTGTGACTTGACCAGTTTGACCCACATGGGAAGGAGCAGAGGGAACTGAAAAGAGGGGGTGATATCAGACAAGCGGCCTTCAAGGCCAAAGAGTGGCATTTGGAGCATAGGCAGTGCGGAGCTGCCAAAGACTTTTGAGAAGATTGCAATCAAAGGCGCTTGAGAAATGAAATGAAAACTTTTTTCAGTTGTCAGCAGACATCCCAAAGGTAGAAATGGCTGTGGACATGTTTGCTTGGACGTCCGGGGCACCCTCCATCCTGCTGCTTCTTGAAGCTGCTTCTTCCAAGGGTGCCCTGATGAGGTGGGAAAGATCCCCTTTCCTTCTTAGGCCTGTGGCTTCTGTCAGGTTGGCAGGGTCCCAGCACTGTCAGGCCCAGAGCCCGTAGACAGGTGATAAATTTCACATGCAATTTGAAGTGCATTAAAGGGGTGTGGTGACACTTAAAGAGGAGCTTAACCTGCCTGTCAGATACAGAGATGGAAAGTGTATCTTGGGCTGCTCTAATCTATTTCAGACTCATTCGGACAGTGTGTGTCTGGCTCCAGCCAGATTGTAAGTCTGATTCTCTAAGTGAGACTTCACTAGGTTCTGATAGATGTTAATTTGCTGCCCGCCGGCAGAGACGCTGCCTTCCTGGTGTTTGGTGCCGAGGTCTGGGTGTTGGTGAGAAACACTGCTGTCCCCTTCGGAGCACATTCTACTAAGAATACTGCTGCTACTGCTGAATAATTACTGCTTGATGCCTTCGCGAAGTCTGCCTCTGTCCTCACCGAGTGTGATCTCCATGCTATCTTGGAGCCGACTTCCTTTGCTGCTCTGTTCAATGAACGCTCTGATACGTCTAGTCTGCACTGTGCCCTCGGAAAGCCCGTGGCATAATCGCCATCAGCAACGGGTACAAATGCTTCTTAGCTGCAATGACCTGGTTTCACTCACAGTTAAACATCCCTGCCCCCAGCGACGGAACCGCCAGCCTGGCTGTGATGTTGCCACAGAAAGCAGCGAAGTGAGATCTGCCCCTGGAGCTGCAGGGATGCTTATTCCTTTATCTATTTTGTGGTTGTTTTAGGTCTGGTTTATTTCATTTGCTTTTTGCACTGCATCTAGATATGTTTTCGCAACGGGTCCTCAAGAAATGACTGTTGATAAAGGAATTCAGGATTGCAGAAGCCTTGAATAGAGCGGAGTGGTCATCACATAGCAGCCACGTGGCATCAGGAGGCCTTTCAAATAGCCTTAGATCATTTTCTGTGGGGCAGTGCTGGATTTCTTTTCCCCATTCACTCAACAGAAGTTTCTCAGTCCTGTTTTGTGTACACTAAGTGTGCCTCAAAGCCCTGGAGAAGTGAGTGACAGATAAGTGTCCATTGTGCACACCTGCTGGATTCCTGGACTTCTTTGTGACAAATTCAAAGCAGAATCATTCACTTGTCAAATAGAACCATTTTTCTTTTTCCCCAACCATAAAACCAGAAATGTGATGTTTATGTCACTTAATGGACTTGGGTTTGAAGAAGGAGTCCTCTGGACGCAGCCCAGTTTTACCCAAGTGTTATTTCTGCAGTTCGTGCAACAGCTGCCAGGTGAATGGTGGCACCTGCAGACATGAAGTAGAATGGGCAGTGGGCTGATCCCCAGGTGTGGGTAACTGGAAAAAACAAACAGGAACAGCCCACAAAACATGCTTTCATAGAAAAGTAACACCTATTACGTAGGTAGTGCTTTGGTTAATCATTCTTCAGAACAGAAACAGGTTAGAGGAGGAGTTCCGAGGTGTATAGCATTCAGGTGTAAAGGAACTCCCAGATGGACTAGAGACTTAAGTGTGCAAATTGTCCCCATAAACAAATGGAAATGCACATGTGTGTGCAAATGAGGGGCATCACCTCTGGGAGAGTGGATCCCAAGCTATGAAGTGGTTTCCTATGCGAAGGAGAATTTATTCTTACTTTACGTGTTTCTGTATTTTTTTGGATTTGTAACAGTGAGTCAGATACACACAGATACATGCACATGTACTCATATATGAACCTGACTGGATATGGAAGGAATTCCTAGGCTTAAAATTAGTGGGAGAGGGGCTTCCCTGGTGGCGCAGTGGTTGAGGGTCCGCCTGCCGATGCAGGGGACACGGGTTCGTGCCCCGGTCTGGGAAGATACCACATGCCGCGGAGCGGCTCGGCCCGTGAGCCATGGCCGCTGAGCCTGCGCGTCCGAAGCCTGTGCTCCGCAACGGGAGAGGCCACAACAGTGAGAGGCCCACGTACCGCAAAAAAAAAAAAAAAAAAAAATTAGTGGGAGAAATGACCAAAGAATAGATTAATCGGATTTGACAACTATGTTACTTTTATGGGAAGAATTTAGGCAAACTGGAGAAAAGTATTTCCAACATATTCATGTTACCATCCTCAACTAGCGTCGTCTGTGCTGAGAGCATCTGGTAGGTTTAATAGCAGCACCCTCCTCCTAATCCCTAGAATTTATGAATATGTTACCTTACAAGATAAAAGGAACTTTGCATATGCGATTAAGTTACTTTTGAGATGGAAATGTTATCCTGGATTACCAGGTGGCTCCAATATAATCAAAAGGCTCTTTATACGAGGGAGGCAGGAAGATGAAAGTCAGAAGAGATGTGATGACAAACAGAGGGTCAGAGTCTGAGAGAGATTTGAAGAGCAAGGCTGTGGCTTTGAAGATGGAGGAAGAGGCCTTAAGCCAAGGGAGTGCCGGCAGCCACCAGAAGCCAGAAGAGGAGAGGAAACGAATTCTCCCCTGGAGCCTCCGTGAGTCTTAATGTTGGCGTAAGTGAAACTACCTCAGACTCTGACCTCCAGAACCGTAAGATAACAAATGTGTGTTGTTTTAAGTCACTGAGTTTGTGGTAATTTGTTTCAGCAGCAATAGGAAGCTAACACAGAGCCCAACTAAATGAGAAACTTTCCTAGTGATGATGTCTTGCTGTCAGTTAGCAAGTGCTTCCGTGTCTGGACTGAATTGTGTGCTTTGCCTGTATCATCTCTCTTAACCCTCACAAATCTATGGGGAAGGTGGTATAACTCTCGTTTTTGCAAATAAGTAAAGTAAAAGGCTTAAGTTGTTAAACTGTACATCACACCATTAGTGTCAGAGCTAGGAGTCTATCTGCCCACATGACCCCAAACCCCATACATATGTATCTTTATGTATGTGTCACTTACGAGGACATGCAAAGGATATATGCTAACCTGTCAATAGTGGGTGGGGTTATAAGTGATATTTTCCTCTTATGGTTTTTTTTTTTATTTACAAATTTTCTACAGTGAGTATATAATCTGAAGTTCAGGAGAAGGGGGAAAAGTTTTTAGTGAAAGACTCGTACCTTGCCTCTCGTGGTGTATCGTCATTGAGAACAAAGTCTCCCAGAGAATGTTCTTTTCTGAATCAGAAGCCCTCTAGAAAGCACTCTCGAAGGTGGTCGTCAAACGGTGCCTTAACCTAATAGTTGGCCTTATCAAAACATCTCCAGGTATTGTCCTTGCTTGCTCTCAGGTGTGGGCACGTGTTCTGGGCCAGGGAGAGGGGGGGAGGGCTGCTGTGGTGAAGGGAGGGACAGAGATGGTGGGACATGTGGCCCTGGGACCAGCAGAATGTGGAAGGTGCAGCCCTGGGGACTGATGGCCGACCAGCAGGCTGCTTGTTTCGGTCGCTTTTCTGTAATCGCTTGTGTCACCTTCACCATCACGTAAAACTCAAATGGCGGCACCACCCTTAGCCCCGTGACCCTGCTTCCTTTCTGTTGCCCTTCGTGTGCACAGAGGTGTGGCTCAAGAAGTAGTGCTGCCAGAGGTAAGCAGGAAATCTCTGCCTGCATCACTGTGAGATCAGGGAGCCCCTACAGCTGTCATCTTTGTTTCCCTTGCGCCCCTGTTTCTTCCATCTGCCCGTCCTTCCTTTGCTCCAGCAGAAGGCCGCAGCCTGGCTGTGGGAGAACATGGTCCAGCGGGAGGGCCTGGGTGCCGTCTGGATTCTGTAACGTCATGCTCAGGACAAGCCCTGTTTCCCCACGTGAAACTTTGTTTCACCAGTTCCACCGATGCTCCTGCGTGAGCCAGGGCCAGAAAGGGCCATGTTAAAAAAGAGAAGAGACCCCGCTTCCTCGTTCCTCTGAAGGGATAGAGGAAAGGAGAGTGGCAGCAGCAAAGGCCAGGGCTGACCTGAAATGAGAGGTGTAGGCAGCTGACTGGGAGGCTGGGTGAATTGAGAACAGAGTAGACACTTGCAAAGAATTCTCAAACCCTGTTCGGAAAAATGTGTGGAAAGCTGCTGTGGAGACTGATGGGGGCAGACCACCCTTCCCAACCCTTCCCACCTCTGCCGTTTGTCATGACGGGATGGGAAGAAATCAGGAGCATGGACAGGTAAACAGTCTCCACCTTCTCCACAGTGACATTTGGAAACTTAACGTGCAGTGTGATGGATAATGCCAAAAGGAGGTGATGGAATGTTTGCATTTGATGATTTCTGCGCCTTTAAAACTATTCATATAATCCAGAAAGGACCAGCCGTCCTGACCACGCCTGCTGTGAGTGGGCACCGAGCTCTGGCCTCCACTTCACCCCCCTCTCCCACTTCAGGGTACTTTCGTTTGGCCCTAAAGAGGGTTGTAGTTGTGGTAATGGGCTTGTTTTCAAGAGGCCTTTCCATTCTGAAACTTGAGGGCCATCTATTGTTTTTCTTTGCCTCTCAGAATGAGGCAGGTCCCCAGGGAAAGGAATCAGCTCTGTGGGTATCTTCATGCCCTTCCCTTCACCCCTGCCCAGGCTTCATTGGCAGAGCCTTTTTGCGTCTCTAGATGCTTTAATTCTTGAACCATTAAGATACTTCTGAACTACTGTACCAGCTCCTGGTGGATATTATTGTAGCAGCTTCTGCGTTTCACTCCACCCCACCCCACCCTAGTTTTTGCGATTGTTTTGTCTGTGCATTTAGTTTCACCAGCAGAAGGGAGCGTAATACCGACTGGCTCTCCCTTCTTTAGCTGTGACTCAGGAACAAGTTTTCCTCCCTAGATTCGGAGCTTTGCTTTGTTTTGATCCAGAGCCATTTGTTTTCTGTGTTCCAAGCCCCTCCTTTTCCTGTGGAGTATGTCATTTAAAGTTCCCTAACATTGGAGAGTTTTTCTAAGAGCCCTTCCGTGCTGAACTTCACATGGAAATGGAGACCAAGTGGCCTGGCAAAGCCTTCATGACTTGGAGCAGCCTTGCAAATTCAAGCAAAAGACGACTAGCTAGTTCTTTCACATCTGGTCACCTGACCTGTAAGCTGTGCAGTTTGCTCACTTTACAACAGCAAGAATGAGCAAGATTGTCATAGCAGCTCTCCAGGGAGGAAATACAGGGACCTCATGGGCACTTTAACACCTGATTGGATGCTGATGGAAGAGCCCGGGCGGAGGGGTGGCGGGCTGCAGGTGGCTTGGCTGGGTTGACAGGCTGTCTCTGGCCCTTAACTGGCCCTTTAGGCCAGGACCTGGGGAGGCAAATGCGGCTGTAGTAACCCCTAGCTAGGGAGGAATCCTGGGGCTCCTCCTGCAGGAACATCACACAGCTGGGTCGGTGGTGGTCATGGGCTGCCTCTTTATGGGTGACTGTTTAATTAAGACTGTGGCTGATAAAAAGTAAGCGGCCACCCTCTTAAACTTAAATGTGGTAGTACCCACCCATGCCCTTGATCACAAAGTACGTCTCTTCCCAAGCTTCAGTCACGATTTGGCCGTATTCTGGTCCTTCCCACAGCACTCGGAGCCTCTGGGTTGCTTAGCTGATTTGCGTTCGCTTTGATGTATTCTCTGTTGTGCAGCTTGATTACAGAGGGTTATGTGAGGCAGGGCAGCACGGTGATAGGTAGACTGTGGGGCTTGGAGTCCCCTGAGTCCCCTGCTCTGCTTTAGCAAGTCAGAGTGATCCTGGAGGGTCCGTCCAAACTCAGGCTCAGTTTCACCACCTGTAAAATGGGCTTGCACCTAAAGGGCAGGCTTTTACCTTGAGGCTTACCTAACATTTACTGAGCACTTGCTATGTGCCAGACACATTGCATTGATATTAGTGCTTTAAGCACATTATTTAATCATAATAATGCCTCTAGGAAGATGCTATTCTTATACCCACCATTTTACATACATGATAACCAAAGTTTAATGAGGCCAGGGAACTTTACCAGTGTTATGTGAACTACAGATAACAGAGCCAGGATTCTGATTCAAAAGCTCAAATTCCTCATCACATTGAAATGTGAATAGAAATAAATATTAAAGGAAGATGTTCACACCCATTCATTTATCAAAAATTAAACTCTAATTGTACGATTTATATTAGGTTGAGAAGCAGTAGCCATTCTCATACGATGCTGGTGGGAGTGTAAATTGGTACCACCATTTAGAAAAGTATGTGGGCAGCTTCCTGGAAGACTGAAGGTAGTCTAGCAATTCCACTTCTAGGTATGTCCCAGAGATGCTCCTTCACACGTACAGGGAGGCAAATAGAGGACTCGATGTCACAGCGTTGGTTATAGTGGTAAATAAATGAAGGGCAGCTGAAACTTCCTGCGGTAAGTGAATTGACAAACTGGGGAATCGTCAGACGATGGAATACTACACAGCAGTTAAAATGAACACTTCTTAAAGATTGTGAAAAGGAAGCAGTTCAAATTAATACTTCATTAATATTGCTGTATCAGTATAGATAATCTTGTAATGGAGTGGGGGGAAGCAACATATCAAAGGCAATGTAGAAGAGAACACTTAGAATTTAAGCAAGATGAACAGTTTTACACATGTATGGGAGGTTATGTTGTATGGAGACCTGTCAGGGCAGGTTCATAGCAGCTTCAGTGGAGTGGCTGTCTGTAAGGAAGAGAATGGGGTCAAGGATGGATACAAAAGGGGGCTTCAAGGATAGCTGTAACATGATATATCCTTTCAAAAAATCTGGAAGCAACTACGACCAAAGGTTGACATTCATTAAATCGAGGTAGGCAATACACAGTACAATTCTCTAGTCGTCTGTGAGTTCTAAATCTTTTCTGATAAAAGGGGAGGAAACACAGAGATGACTTTTGGGGAGCTCTCCATTTGGAATTCCTTGCAAAGATTGCCGCACATTCTTGTGACCTTTTCTCAGTAGCCACAGATCTTCATCCTTTGGGGGCAAATTGGATTTTTTAAAAATAAAAGGCCGTTGTATTGAATCTGCGTGAGGTAGATAATAAATCAGGAGAGTGCTGGTTTTTAACTAGAATTTGACGTGGCTGGCAGTCAGAGACAGCGAATGCTTGAGTGGAGGTAGCCTTGTGGAAGGCAGTGCCTGTCCTGGCGAGCCGACCTCTCAGGAGGACAGGATGCATCCACGTGAATGTGTAAGTTGGGTCTGCTTGTTAGTAGGTTACCCTTGCTGTTGACCTGCCCCATAACCACGCTGAATGTGTTTCGACAGACTCGCACGGTCCTTCTCTGCTGCAGTCATCTGGTCCTTCAAGCACCGCTCTCTTCTGTTTAAGTGAAAAATTAGGCTAAAACTTCAAAGTTTCTTTTTCCTGTCCTGTGAAATCAGGGGATGGTCTATAGTGAGTTCCTCCACCAGAACCACAGCTGAGAGCCTCACGCACAGGTGACAGCTGACTGTTAGTCACAATCTAGGACATCAGCCTCTTCCAGAGAGGATGTCAGAGCAAAGAGAGGGCCCCCGCTGGGACTGCACACGTTGGATTGCTTCGTGAATACCGGTCGAAGCCTTTGGAAGCTGTGGGCAGTCTCAGGTGATAAAGAGTCTGCTCAGGTGCTTCTTTCGGCCCCCTGGATTCTCTGCACTGTGATTGCTCTTCTCAGGGCTCCGTGGCCGCCTGCCTTCTCCGAGGAGAAGCTGCCTCTGGGCTCTGCATGCAGAAAATCTGTTGTGAAAAGTTCAACTTTGTCCCGTGGAGGAACGAGCATTTCTCTTCTCCCATTTACTTTTCCTTGTTTCGTATCCTCTTCTCATTTACACTGTCTAATGCTGGCTTGCGGGGTTCTTTGCTCTGTTTTTTATCGTTCACAGAGCTCAGCGTTTACCTAAGTAAAAGGCAGGGACTTGGAGTCGGGCAAACATTTTGATTCCTGGCTCTGCCTCTGCCTGACCAGCTGTGTTTCTTGGACACATCATTCCGTCTCTGAGACTCAGTCACCTCACGCTCAGATGAGAATATCAACAGCACCTTCCATGAAGGGCTGTTGTTATGATTAAATGAGGTGATGTGTGTCTAGGACCTTGCCTTTGACTTTCAGGTTAAATGTGGGTTGGCATCTCCATACCATACCCTCTGAGAAGTGTGTGCAACCTCAGTCTTGATTTCCTTCTTCTCTCTGCTGTTGTGTTTTAAGTAATACATCTCTACTTAATGATTATGAAAACATAAAGCCTTCAGCCTCTTGATCACATTTACTTATTAAATAATATAAACTTAGCAGCCGTACCCCTGCAGTCACTGTGGCTGTCCTTTGAAACTAAATTTGGACTGTATGGTATTCTGCGGCAGAACACGTGAATCTCTGTTTCTTGGTTACCTGTTTCATGATGGTGCTAGAATAATTAGAATCTTTTTTTTACCTCCTTTTGGTAAATAATGAGATGAATTTAGTTTGTCAGCCGGGTCTCCTCTTTACATGAAGCTTGACAGTATCGGATCTTGGCTGTGATGAACTTATAAACGAAAATGGGGGCATCCAGGAACAAGGACAGGCTTGCGTGTAATCTGGACACACTGGCTCTGATATAAGCTATATCTGTTATTTCAGTTCCCACGTGAGGTCGCCACATCCGTAACTCTAAGTAATGCATGGCCGCCTTCACATGCCCTTTGCAAAACCCTGGGAGTGGAAGAGGCTCCCTGATGGCTTGGTTTACTTGCTCCTCCTTTCCCATCTCTAGAATGATAACGGGATCATGCTCGAGCGGGGCGCACACCAGATCTGATCTGTTTATACCCCCGTTGTTCTGCATATGCAATATGGCTGTAAGGAGGACAGCTTGTAATATGGGTTCCATCTAACCTGGTGGGGCTCACGTTTGTGATAACCTCTTTGGGAGAGTCCATTTGGTTTTTCTCTTTTGGTCATGGGTGCACATACTTTTTTTTTTTTTAATGGAAAAACAAATTTTTAATCTCTACTGACTCACACAGAGGTATGTGTATATAAATGTATGTGCTTAGTATTGGTTTCAGCTGGTTGCTTTTTCAAGTAGCAGTTCAGGGCTAATAGAACAGTACGCCAGAGCCAGAAAGAATCTTAATTTTGTTTGCTGTTGTGGCTGTGAAATTTTCAGTAAAGTACAGAGTGAAAGACCAAAGGCTGCTAAAAATTACCTAGAAAGCAGAGCCTGGGGCCAAGTTTAAGCGCTAAGATTTTATTAGGAGGTGCAGTCCCAGGGCAGCAAGGGTGAGGGGAAAGGCAAACGAAAGCAAATGGAAAGCGGTGCTTCAGGAGAGAAGTACAGCTGATTGCTCAGTCCCCGGGGGCACCTTCCCGCCAAGCCATGCAGAACCATCACGCCTTGGGACCAGCTGCCTGCATTCGCTCACTGGGAGCCCTCACAACCACCCTGCTTCCCAGCACAGGGACACGAGGCTGACGGCGCCCGGCGGGGGAGCTTGGGAGGGGGCTCCAGGCCGACCCCGGCCAGTCAGGCTGCCACGCTCACCGTGGTTCCGGGGCTCGACTCGCGGCACCTGCTGTCCGGCTGGAGAGGGGGACAGCGGGCCCGGCCGTGTACAGCCGCAGGCCAGACAAACCCCCACTCCCGGGACGGAGGCCCTGCCAGGGCGCCCGTGAGGCCGGAGAGGCCGTACCCCTCCAGCCGCTGGCCTCCAGGGCCGCCTGCTCTCGAGGGACGGCCCGGGGGCTCCGGCCACCAGCACAGGCTGGGCCGCGGGCCGGGTGCACATGCTTCAGTTGGTGTGTTTTATTACAACATTCTCTGCTGGACTAAATGAACACTTACAGGGCGTTTGGGAGCTTGCTGACCGTTCGTTACCACCTGGGAGACAAGGTCTGCACAACCAGCTTCGACTCGAAATGATGTTAGTACTGGAATGGTATTCAGGGGCCACAGTAAAACGTGGAGACCTATTTTAAGAATTCTACCGCAGACACACAAATGGAAGTAGGCTCTAGGCTGTGGACATAGGTGGGTGGGTATTTAATCTCTATTTTACGAATAGGCACTCTCTCAGTGCCTTCTTGGCTCCTGAGAGAAATCCCAACTTGGGGTCAGGTGGCACCGTTTCTGGGGAGCACAGGGTGTGTCTCAAGCCGGTGCAGTCTCCCTCCCTGCGCAAACGGGATTCCTACAGAAAGCCCCAGTATCGCTGTGGGATATGGAGTGAACCTGCCCTGAGGGTATCCCCCCGACCACCAAAGACTCCCTTGTCTAAGTTCTGATCATCATGACAACTTAGTCCCCTGAGGGTGCTCTCACCCGTTTTTCATCAAGAGAAAGTGAAGAAACTAGCCCATGATCACAGAGCCAACGAGAGACGATGCAGAAACCCAAGTCCTTGTGCACCTGGGTGCAGAGCCCGGGCCTTTAAGCACCTCACAAATACGTGCTCTCGTTGCCTTTCAGACAGCAACGCTGTGAGTCCTAAATGAGGTGGTATAAATACAGTCAAATTTAATAACACGAAACAGAGGTTGTCACATTTGTGATATTATCAAGGTGGTGTTTTGTTTTGTTGTTGTTGTTTTAATTTTTAAAATATGAGAACGCAGAAGGAAGCAATCTCGTGTTGGCAAGGAGTCCGGGGGGTCAGATGCTAGGAGAAGGTAATATTGAGGGTGAGCTTGAGAGATAAGTCGGGATGGAAGGGTGTGGGGTTAATACATTCAGGACGGGGCCAAGTTGAGCGTGTTAAGGCTAGAAGGAAGACCAGTAGTGCCGGGACAGGCGAGGAGGGGAGGGGAGGGGAGGGGACAAGTCAGGGGAGCTTAGATGCGTTGGGGATGGCTGCTTAGGGCTCGATGTTGAGGAGCCTCAAAATATCCTACATCCTACAGGCCAGCGCTTCTCAAACATCCCCCTAAAGCAGGGCATCTCAGCCTCAGCCCTTTTGGCCAGGCAGTTCTTTGTCATGAGGGCTGTCCTGTGCAGTGTAGGTGCTCAGGGGCGTCCCTGGCCTCCACCCACTAGGTGCTCATAGCACCCCCAACCACCAAAAATATCTCCGGATATTGCCTGGGAACAAAATCGCCCCTGGTTGAGAACCACTGTCCTGAAACACAGCAGGATGAGAAGCGGCCCCCCTCGGGAAGCAGAGCACAGCCCATGGTGACCCTTGAAAGAGTCCATAGCTTGGAAGTTCTTCACCACCTCAGGGCCAGTAGAGGTTTTCTCTTAAAAGTGCCCATGTGTTTTACTTTGTGATATATCCGTGTCAGTCTTCAATACAGAAATATCTTGTTGACGTTTAAATCAAGTCAAGTGTTGCTCTAGGGCAGGCCTCGCAAACTCAAATGCCAGGCGGGGTAGGTTACGTCAATGAAGTGGGCTAGGAGGTGTCTTTGTTTTTGTTTAAGAGGAGGTGGTGTGAATTGTGGAAGGTAGCAGCCGAGGCGGGGAGGCTGCCCTCCCTTCTAGACCACTGTCACCACGCCTGCTGCAGGTGGTTTCAGGAAATCTGGAAATATATTTGCCTGTTAAATGCATTCACATTTAAAATAGACTCAAAGGAGGGAGACTGTGCAAACCACAGACAGGATGTCTGAATGCCAGTGTGTAAAACTCCCTCCCCACCTGCACCAGAGCCACGCACGTTGTGGCTTCACGTGCCCACTGGCGCACACGCCGTCTCCACACTCCGGGTTCCCCTAGTTTGAGAAGGGCCTCTGAGCTGGCGACACCGTGCAGATGTGGTCAGACCCCTGGTAACGGTGCGAGCATCATTTGCAGCACAGGTGAATGTCCTCCCCCAAGAATCCCAGGAGCCCCCCACCCCTCCCCCGTTTCAGCTGCAGTGGCTCCCACTCAGTCCTTCACATTGGGTTTACGCGCCCTGCTCCCCAGACCCCTAAGTCATCCCTCCACCTAAAAGCAACAGCAACGGCAAAACATCTGTCTTTCAGATTACTCATTTTCAAATCTCGGCGTCCTAGCGCCTCTCGTCTGAATGCACACTTATTTTTTGTTCTCAAAACAAGGAGTCCAGAAACGGACGGATCTGACCAGTGTGGGGTTGGGAGGCTCCCCATGCAGCCTCTGTTACTGTGTCCTAAGACTGCAGGGCTCCTAGGCGGCCCCGGGCACGCTTAATTCTCCATGAACTTCGTGCGAACTAGAATTCCTCAATCTCTTTTATATGTTCTGCTACCAAGCCATATTTCTCTCCTATACTTGTAATAAATTATTTTAGCGTGCTCAGGGATGGTAATGACTCAAGAGCGACTGAAGTTTGTAGAGCCGTTTGTCCCTCTCGGTGGCCCCAGGCTGCGGCTGAGTTTTTCAATGGGTTGGCTTTTTAAAATAATTGTCTTCCTTACCTTTCTGTCAGCTGTCAGTTCTTGCTGTTATCTGTGTAGCTGTCTCTAGCCTTTTAATTTGCTGCTTCTCATCTCCTATGAGTTGGGAAGTTGTGTATCCGGGAATGTTAGAATCCTGTAACCAGAATTTTTAGAACAAGATAGACCGTCTGTGTGTGGTGGACCCCTCTTATGGGTCAAGGTTGTAAGCTCAGGTTGGACATGACATCTCCTTCGCTGGTTAGAGCCATTTATTTACTTGCTTATTTAAAAAAATTTTTAATTTATGTTAGAGTATAGTTGATTTACAATGTTGTGTTAGTTTCAGGTGTACAGCAGAGTGATTTAATTATACATATAAATTCTTTGTCAAATTCTTTTCCTATATAGGTTATTACAGAATATTGAGTAGGGTTCCCTGTGCTATACAGTAGGTCCTTGCTGATTATCTATTTTATATATAGTAGTGTGTATATGTTAATCCCAAACTCCCAATTTATCCCTCCCCATCCCCAATCTTTCCCCTTTGGTAACCATAAGTTTGTTTTCTATGTCTGTGAGTCTGTTTCTGTTTTGTAAAGAAGTTCATCTGTATCATTATTTTTAGATTCCACATGTAAGTGATATCATGGTATTTGTCTTTCTCTGACTTACTTAGTATGATAATTTCTAGGTCCATCCATGTTGCTGCGAATGGTATTATTTCATTCTTTTTATGGCTGAGTAGTATTCCATTGTATATATGTACCGCATCTTCTTTATCCATTCCTCTGTCGATGAACGCTTAGGTTGCTTCCGTGTATTAGCGCCATTTATTTTTCCTCGCGGTTTTCAGGTCTGTAGAGGAGTTGTTCCCTCCAGGACTTGTATCTCGTGAAGTAAGACTTGCCTGCCAGAGTGAACCCGCTCCATTCATACAGCCACCCTTCCTCACCCTCTCCTCTCCCCTGACGGCCTGAGAATTGGGACCTCATCTTGGAGACAGCTTAGGCAGTCGGGATCCAAACTGGGAGGAATTCATCCCCTCATGCCCACTCTGTTCTCACAAAGGTGACATTTCAACCATTGTGGAAAGGCTCTTTACACATGGAATGGTTAACAGCCTTCTGTGGCCTGGCATTTATTCCATGTTTTTAGACCCGCATTAATGTAGTAGATGTGATTGTACATTGTCATTAGACACCCTTGGGCTCCCCTGGGTGCCTTTGCCGTCCTTCTCTTTTATCCCTTTCACTTAAAAGGTGGAGGAGGTGAGATTTGGGTTTGGAGACAGACAGAGGTTCTCAGAATAACTTTTTCTTCCTTTCTCTCACTACAGTGTGTGTCACTGGGTCCTATATATAAAGTTTAGGCTGTCTGTCTATTTCAGAGTATAATTCTAGAATTGGAGCTGTGAGGTTGAAGTGCCCAGCTATCTAGTACACCTCTGTCAGTGGAATGTAAAGATTTTACACAGAGGTTATGTGTTCTACAGTTGCAGACTTATCCGTTTGACTTACACCTGTCCATTTCTTCTTTTGATATTTTTTAATAAAAGCAAGCCTGGTTGACCCCGGTTCCTATAGGATTATAGAAACTGAACTGCTATAGAGGAAAGCCATGTGCTATTCCACAAATTAGCAAAATAAAGTTTTACAAGTTGGTCTGATTTTCCTTCCAGCATCTTTCTAACCAGTCCAAACAAAGAAGTTAAATTATACCTAGCAGTTAAGGAAAATTAATTGAGTTGGTGGGAGAGTGGGTGGCAGAGAATTAGAAGTTGCTGTTGTAGCTTTTTTAGACTGTCGTAACTTGAAACAGAGCTTTGGGTTAAGGACCTGAACTATCCTGTTATGTTCTTCCAAAGTATTGATATTATCCACGTTCATCTCAACAAAGACATGGTGCTAATAAGTGGGAAACCACTCTTGCTAAGAGCAAACTCTAATGTTAAGAGGTCACAGGTCTTTGGAATATCACTGAAAATTAAATGCCAGCTGTCTCCTCTGCTGAGCTTTGGGAGGGTGGGAGGTGGCCTCAGACATTCATTCTGCTAACCAGCTTAGTGACTGTGGACGGTCACTGTAACCTCCGTGGGCTTCAGTTTGCACAACTGAAAAATAGAATTGGGAATTGTGAGATGGGGGTGAAGGAGGGGGTGACAGAGGAGGGAGCAGGTGGAAGGAACAAAATGATGGTAGTTCTTTGCCTCCCACCCCTTCTCTCCAACTTGTTCTTCAGACAGAACCTCAGAGAAACCTGACAGTCATTGCTCACTAGTCATAGTTTCCAGATAGTTCCCGTCCCTCTGAATGGTCGGGCTTCCCCGTGGTGCTCTTAGGATGGGCTTTTGCATCAGCACATTCCTCCAGATGCCTGAGTAGCTGTGCGTATGCTTAGACTCCCGCCCTTCTCTGTGCTGGATACAGTATTCCTGTCAGTGCAGGGGAGGTTGGACTGTCGTTTAGGACACTCATGCAGTGTCCCTTCCAGGCTTATTTGGAAGTGAAACCAGGCCCCTCCTGAGGAGAGAGGTATGGGGGGGTGCGGTGGGGAGGTTGCTTAGTCAGGGGCCAAACAGCAGTGGTACACTCTTCTTTCTTCTGAGGTAAGGAAAGAATTTTTTTTTTTTTTTTTTTTTTTTTGCGGTACGCGGGCCTCTCACTGTTGTGGCCTCTTCTGTTGCGGAGCACAGGCTCCGGACGCGCAGGCTCAGCGGCCATGGCTCACGGGCCTAGCCGCTCCGTGGCATGTGGGATCCTCCCGGACCGGGACACGAACCCGCGTCCCCTGCATCGGCAGGCGGACTCTCAACCACTGCGCCACCAGGGAAGCCCGGAAAGAATGTTTTTAAGAGTAGTTTTACAGGAAGGAAGAAAGAAAAGATAGATGTGAAGAGTCATATATTGAAAACATTGAAATTTAGAGAAGCTTACTATACTATAAAGGAAAAATCTCTCTCTCTCTCTCTCACACACGCACACACACACACACACGCACACACACGCGCGCGCGCGCACACACACACACACACACAGAGCTTAAAATTTTCAGAGCCTTTCTCTCAGGAGTGTAGGGAACCTGCCTTTTGGCTACTAGAGCAGCTGCTAACCTTTTAAATCATAACAGCCCGGAGCAGATGGGGCCCCGGGAGACCTAGAGCCCCAGCTGCATAAGGCCTATCTCCTGGTAGCTCCGTACCCATTGTAAATGATACGATGCTTTCACTTAAGCCGTTCTGCCCACCGGGACACTCCCTCCCCCCGAACTTTCATTTTTCATGCCTGTTGAAATCCTACTTCCGGGCTTAGGGCAAATGCCTGTTCTCCAAAAAGATCCTCTAAACCATCTCAAGTGGGAACTGCACGGAACTCTCTTCTGTCTTGTGATAAATTATGGGAACTTCCACTGTGGCCCTTAACACAGACTTCCTGTGGCAGCACGGTTATTCAGTTATCTGGTTATCTGTTATCTGGTTTGTCAGCTCCTCATGGGCGAAGCATGCACAGAGTTCCAACTGTGTGTCAGGTATTGTGCTAGGAACTGGAAACAGGTAAATCTAGGAGCTCATCACCACGTATGGAGACCGGCATGTAAATATAAAATTCAAGACTTCCCTGGTGGTCCAGTGGAAGACTCTGCGCTCCCACTGCAAGGGGCACAGGTTCGATCCCTGGTGGGGGAAGTAAGATCCTTCATGCCCCGCGGCACGGCCAAAAAAAAAAAAAGTTCACCATGATGGATGTTGTATAGTGAAAGGAGATATCAGGTGCTTTAATATTTTCATGTGAGTGTCTGTGTAGCTTTCTGAGGCCTTACCTTTTGAAGCTGAAGAGCGTCTTAGCAGTCTTTTACTTCCATTCTTTTTTTTTTTTGCGGTACACGGGCTTCTCACTGTTGTGGCCTCTCCCGTTGCGGAGCACAGGCTCCGGACACGCAGTCTCAGCGGCCATGGCTCACGGGCCCAGCCGCTCCACGGCATGTGGGATCTTCCCGGACCGGGGCACGAACCCGTGTCCCCTGCGTCGGCAGGCGGACTCTCAACCACTGCGCCACCAGGGAAGCCCTTTACCTCCATTCTTAACAGAATGCCTAGCACCTAAGAGGTACCTGATAGGTGCGTATTGAATGAATCACTTACCATCTAGTTAGAAAAAGGAGGCGTGTCCAGTCCACCACACTGAAACACTGGGTCTGGCTGGAGTGCTCTGGTGGAAAAATAGACGTGAAGCTGTGGAAGGCTAGAACACCTTTCACGGAAACCATCCGGTAAATGCTAACAGAACAAAGAAATTCTGTATAGTGTGTAAGGCAGTTTCATCCTTTCTCTCCTATAAAGACCTACTTAAAAGCACTTCAGCCATGGGGAGCTCCCCTAGGGTAGAAACTAAACTGACAGGTAAGGAGTAACCCTAGGTGAGGAAGAGCGCTGTGGCTGTGCCCTGGGAAACGCTCGAGGATGCTTGAGCTGACCCGGAGCACAGGGTGGTTCTGCCCTGGAGCTGCAGAGAGGCTCTGGCTGGGCTATTAGGGAAGAACAGAGGACGCTGATGAGCCACGGCTGGTGGGGAGAGCGCCCTACCGCATGGCGACTGTTACAGGCAGGCGCAGGACAGGGAGCTGCTGGTGGGGCTGCAGCCACGGATAACAGAACTCACTCTTCCTCGGCACAGTGACCAGGGCCACTGTCGTCTTGTTTTTCAGAGAGGTATAATTGATGTGTAATGTTACATAAGCTTCAGGTGTGCAATATGGTGATTCACAATTGTAAAAGATTGTACTCCATGTATAGTTATTATAAAATATTGGCCGTATTCCCTGTGTTGTACAATATATCCTTGCAGTTTATTTTATGCCTAATAGTTTGTACCTCTTATTCCCCTCCATCTATCTTGCCCCTCCCCCTTCCCTCTCCTCACTGCTAACCACTAGTTTGTTCTATCTGTGAATCTGCTTCTTTTTGTTACATTCACTAGTTTGTTCTGCTTTTTAGATTCCACATATAAATGGTATCATACACTATTTGTCTTTCTCTGTCTGACTTATTTCACTTAGCATAATACCCTCCAAGTCCATCCATGTTGTTGCAAAGGGCAAAATTTTGTTCTTTTTTATGTCTGAGTAGTATTCTATTGTGTATATACCCCATGTCTTCTTCACCCATTCATCTGCTGTTGGATACTTAGGTTGTTTCCATATCTTGGCTATTGTCAATAATGCTGCTGTGAACATTGGGGTGCATGTATCTTTTTGAATTAGTGTTTTCATTTTCTTCAGGTATATACCCAGGAGTGGAATTTCTGAGTCATTTGGTGGTTCTGTTTTTAGGGTTTTTGTTATGCCTTTTTTTTTTTTTTTGCGGTACGCAGGCCTCTCACCACCACGGCCTCTCCCGCCACGGAGCACAGGCTCCGGACGCACAGTCTCAGTGGCCATGGCTCACGGGCCCAGCCGCTCCACGGCATGTGGGATCCTCCCGGACCGGGGCACGAACCCGCGTCCCCTGCATCGGCAGGCGGACCCCCAACCACCGCGCCACCAGGGAAGCCCTATGCATTTTTTTGAGAAATCTTCGTATTGTTTTCCACAGTGTCTGCACTAATTCACATTCCCACCAACAGTGTACTAGGGTTCTTTTTTCTCCACGTCCTTGCCAACATTTATTATTTGTGTTCTTTTTGGTGGTAGCCATTCTGACAGGTGTGAGGTGATATCTCCCTTGTTTGTTTGTTTTTAATGCAATTTTGTTTTTGGAACTGTGACTTTTACATGGGGAGAAAGGAACTATCCAGGCAGATGATCTTCATTCTGGTTTCAGGTTTGCCTTTGGGTATGCATACGGTAAGCCCAACCCCTTACATTTGTGACTCTTACTATTTCCATTCCTTCATATGCACCCTCTCACCGCATCATCTCCAGGGGACTGGTTATCCCATTCTGTAGCTGAGAAAACCGAGGCCCTGAGAGTAAAGTCAGATTTGACTCCACTCTTCAACAGCAGTGCACAGTCAGAAGGTAGCTAAGGCCAGTGCATCCTCTCGTTTATATTCCTGTTCATAGTCAGAGATTCAAGGTATTTTCACTGAATACTATTAGTTTAGTCTTTGGAGTACATACGTTCTCTTTTAGTTTTTTTTTTTTTTTGCGGTACGCGGGCCTCTCACTGTCGCGGCCTCTCCCGTTGCAGAGCACCGGTCCGGATGCGCAGGCTCAGCGGCCATGGCTCACAGGCCCAGCCGCTCCGCGGCATGTGGGATCTTCCCGGACCGGGGCACGAACCCGTGTCCCCTGCATCGGCAGGCAGACTCTCAACCACTGCGCCACCAGGGAAGCCCTCTTTTAGTTTCTTAAATATTGACTTCAACTATTACAAACCACAGAACAGCCAAGGTAAATTCTTTGCGTCTCACTAAAAGTGTAGCTCACCAGAATCCATTTCTAAATTCTAATCTGGACGTATCAAGGCTGGTCATGGTATTCTGACAAATAGTGCTGCCTACAGTTTGCCCGAGAGGGTCTTACAGAAGCCTGTGCACGTCCAGCCTTATTTTGTTAGCAGCAGAACCAGGAAAAGTGCTTCTTGGGAATCAGAGCTTCCCATCAAAATCCATTTTACGGAATTATCTAAATTTGGCAACTGTCTAAATTGTCTGTGTCTGGTGATTTAAACAAAGTTGTTCTTAATGGGTGTCATCAGTTCATGGAGACATTTACTGATCTCAGTATTAAACTTGGAGCTCAGAAGAATATATGTAGGTTTTAAGGCACTACTACATTAATATACTTTAATCAATTTGGCAAGTCGAAGCTTTTGCTCTGCAAAATTGCAAGTGGCTACTCAGGATCATTTTAGATTAAGTTGTAAACAGGGTTAATGAGGGCATGCAGAATAGGGTGCTGAGTGGGGACGGGCAGGCCACAAATGACTTTACATAATTAGAATTTTTCTGATTAGAAAAGTAATTCTACTCATCATGTAACATACAGAAAATCAGAAAAATGCTAAAACCAAAATAACCTAAAATCCCGCATCCAGACATATTTACCATTTACGTTTTAATATTTTCTATTACATAGAGAAAAGAATTGATTTTTTTATACTGTTGAGATCCTAATGTATGTGCAAATGTATTAATATATTTGTTTGGGTAAGAAAGAGTCACATTACTCACAGACATAGAAGACAAACTTATGGTTACCAAAGGGGATAGTGGGGGGGGTGCTGGGTAATAAATTAGGAGTTTGGGATGAACATATACACCCTACTACGTATAAAACAGGTAAACAACAAGGACCTACTGTATAGCACAGGGAACTATATTCAATATCTTGTAATAACCTATAAGGGAAAAGAATCTGAAAAAGCATATGTACAACTGAATCACTTTGCTGTACACCTGAAACTAACACAACATTGTAAATCAACTATACTTCAATTTGAAAAATGGTTTTTTAAAAAAAAAGGAGTCACATTATAGCATAAGCGTTTCTCATGTCTGCAATAGGACTTTCTGTTAAGCAGCTGATCATGGGCCACCCCTTACCTGGAAGTTGAAAGAGAAAGAGCCCAAATCTAGAAGAATCTTCTCCTCTCTGTTCACTTTCTTCTTACCATTGTAGGCTGAGCAGGGTTGAAAGCAGAGGGGTGAGGGCAAGGAGGAAGAAATCATTAGTTCTGCCTGTGAGGGGGTAATAAGTGAGTATTGCGGATGGGTTCTCTCTGTTTTACATCCCATAAACCTGAGTCGTACCATATTTATTTTTGTTCACTGGATTTCTGAACTGAAAACACTGTACTGAAAACTTGAAATGTATAACGTTATTACCTGGAAAGCACAGGAGACAGGATGGCATTGAAGTGGAAATAGAAATAAGACCAATAGACAGAGGAATTAGGAATGAGAAAGTGGCAAATTCAAAACCACATGGGGGATAAGCAGTGGAGATGGGCCAGTGGAGTCCAGATGCCAGTGAGGAAACAGTGCTCAGGGAGGACAGGGTGACCAGCTACATCTGTCCTAAAATTGGAGAAGGAGGGTGTCAGGTCACTGCATTCATTCTCTATACAAGTCCTCCTTGATGTACTTCTTGGGTGGGAGTAGAAATATCTAGGAAATATTTAGCACAGCGTATGAAGCTACTTTTTCAGGTAATTAAAACCAGGATTTAGGTATACATAACAGTACCTTAAGGGGACACACCCAAAGCCCTTGGCTGGGGAACAGTATTAGGCTGGGTGTTAAATGTGCTAAATCATTCAATACTCTGCTGTATTCATGGTGGCTGGGTGTGGAGGTGACAAATGGTGGAGCTGGAATCTGAACCCAGGTGTGCCTGTAGTTAAGGCCTATACTCTTGTAAACACTGGCAGGCCTTGGTTCTGATGCTCCCCAGTGTGACCTGTAAGCAGGTGGCATACCCTTGCAAAATGCTCACGGTTCCTAATTGGGTGGTCTAATTTTACAGCAAAATCCGATGAAATTCCGCTGTATCCTACTGTCTTTTAAAGAACTTGCATATGACTAATTGGTAAATGAGAAGACATGCTAACAATTGAAAAGAAATCACCATACCATTGTAAAGCAATTATACTCCAATAAAGATGTTAAAAAAAAAAAGAAATCAATATAATTTGTCTTAATTTAATAAAATCCTACTATCTACTGTTTTTAAAGGATCAAAGCACAACCACAGTGGCCACCAAAAGACCTTAAACCAGTTTGGGGACGCGTTTCCCTTTGCTTCCCTCTCTAAGGACTGTCGAGTCAGTCACTTAAGAGTACAGAGCGTTGCCCTGAAGTAGCTCTCATGTCCCCCACAGCCAGCGTACTTGCCTCTAACGGCGTTTGAGAAGATAAACGAACCAAGTGCTAGGCTGCAAATGGATTAAAGCAGGGTTGATCCTCATCTGTCAGAACAATTAACATGAGTAAAATACTTGCCCTACTTAAAGCAGATGGAGGGAGGGGAGGGGAGGCAGAGGGGAGGGTGTTCCGTGGTACTGTTCGTAAGATTAATGTTGCTGTACGGGCAGCAGAGAGCACTGGATTTATTTCCTGAACATTACATGGATTTACAGGGATGTCAGTTACTGCTGAAAGCACAGACTGTGTTTTTAAAGGGTCTCCGTAGGGTATTGAACAAGGCGCGGAAGAGGCATGGGGATGGGGGATGGGGGATGGTGCAGGAGATAGCCGGCATTTCTAACAAGAAAGTATGACTTGTTGACCATTTTTTTCCTCTGGTTTTTAAGCTCTGCTGAATTCAAGGCTTCCCAGCAACCTGGCTTCTTAGAGGATGTGTGAACGTTGAGATTTTTTGATAAGGTACATGGAATAGGTAGAAATAGAACTGTAATGACTACAGCTCTGTGTTCGCAGGGAGACTTCAGATCCCCTTTGCCTTCCATTGGAGCTGGATTTGTGCTTCTAGGACGGGAGGAAAAGAAAACAGCATGTTAATTAAGAATGAGCTACCAAGGAGGATTTTATTATTCTTTGACAGTGAAAGTGGAAGGAGGAAATTGTTGAGGTTAGCACAAGAATGACAGAAGATGAGAGTTGTGTGAGAAATAACATTTATTTGAGTGCTGAACAAAATTTTCACTACAGGAAGCTGAGGGAGGAACCAGGCTTTTAGCAGAAGTTGAACTGTCCCTGCAAGGTCTGGACTTGGGGGCAAGGAGGTAGCATTGAGTGACCCATGTTCATGGCATAGTAGGTTGAGATTCTACTGTTCCTTCAGATATGCTTCCCAAAGTGTCCCTCCTAAATAAATTTTCTGCCCTGGCAGCCACTTTCCCCTGGTTTCTTCTTCCTCTTCTTGCCTTCTAGTCCCCCAGGTGTTAGAAAAAGGTCAGAATCCTCTGCTGTCAGTCATGGCTTTCATGTTTATATGGGATACCTAGCACTGCTGGAAAAGCTGCTGTGCTCTGAGATGTCAAATGGTCCACTCACCCCTGGGATGTCCTGTTTCTGAGCAAGGACAGCTGCAGGGTAGAGTCTTAGTTAACTATCTGAGAACGGAGCGTGACTCTAGAATTGCTTCTCTCTGGCCCTTCAGGAACATGTTCCACTTGGACCTTGCCTGTCTGAATTCCTGCTTATCCTCTATTTCAGCAGCATCTCTTTCCTCCTTCTGTCTTCTCCATCACCACTTACAGCTTCCTTTCTTGCTCATTCCTCTACCAGGGCATGTGTTTTGATCTGCAAGCCCTTTCTTCTATAATTACACTAGCCACTACGTTTAATACTGTTCATGTGGACAGTGTCCCAAGCGTGCATTCTTTTCAGGTTCTTTCCAGTGAAAGGAATCCTCTAAAATGAGGGGGGGACGAAATCGTGTCCTAATTAGAAAAAAAATTTATATATTTGTTTTATGGATCTTTTGCAGCATGATTTAAACTAGTAAAGATTTAAAACTGCCTAAATATGATTAAGAAAACTATAATGTGTTTACTTGATGGCATTTGTTCTGTCATTAATATTATGAATATGAAGACTGTGTACTCGGGAAAAACCGTACAGAATAACACTAAATTAGCAAGCTACATATGCTGTGATTACAGCTATTTAACAAGAAACACAAACATATGGAATAAAAAATGGAAAGGCCAGGGAAAAATCTAATAGCTATCACAATTGTGATTTTTTGGGTATAATTATGTAAAGTAAAACCAGGTTTTAAAGGTAAAATACACTTAACGTTGATATTGTTTATAATCATAAACAGACTTACATAATTGACTTGAACACTCTTTTGTTTTCAGACTGTGTAGCAGAGGGTCATTGGATGACCTTCGAGCTCTAGGTTTTCCATCCTTCTGCACCTCAGAGGTTTATGGTTTCCTAGTCACTGCTGGAAGTCCACATTGTGCAGCAATATATGTAGTCAGCATTTGCTTTGTGCCAGGCACGGTGCTGGGTGTTGTAAACCAGTCAGACACAGTCCACTCGTCAAGGAATTCACAGGCCCGGTGGTGGAGACCCAAGCAACGGAGCTGTCGAGTGGCGTGATAGATGCTGTGAGGGTAGTGAGGAAGCACAGGTGCGCTATGCCCACCAGGGTTCAAGAAGTCTTTCCAGAGGCCACCTGCGTGTGGTGTGGAGATGAGTGGCAGGGGTGGGGATGCAGGGTTAACTTATCTGGAGAACTGCAGTGCGTTCTAATTGGCAAGAGAAGATAGCTTGCGGGCAGGGGGGTTATTAGGCCACATTGAGATATTTGGACTCTACCTGAGGGCAAAGAGCAGCCATGGAAGGGCTGTGGTTATTTATCTTTTAGCAAGAGAAGTGACACCCCCATTATTGCATTTTGAGTATTGCATTTGGCTCTGGTTTTGGAGAACGGTTTGGAGAGAAAGCAGGAGAACTGGTGACAGCACTGTTGCTGTAATCCAGGTGAGGGAGCAGGATCCTGAGCTAGAATGATGGTAGGAGGCATGGGGAGGAGTGGACACTTTCTAGAAAGTTGTATGAGGTAAGAGCCACAGAAACTGATGATAAGAGAGAGGGAGGAATTCAGAGAGGATGCCTGAGTCTCTGGCTTCAGGCAAATGGGCATGAAGAACCTGGCTCTTGGCGGGTACTCATTTAGTTGAAGTGTCCCACAGGGCAGCATGGTGGTTGTGTGTGGTGGGTTGACTTGTAAAGGAAGAAGACAGGTTGAGTTTGGAATATATTGAGTTGCATCCCTCTGTGTACAGAGGTCTGGTAGGCAGCTGGATGTCCAGGTCTGGGGTGCAAGGGAGCTGTCACCCATGGCCGTCGGATTTGTGACCAGTGCTTTACTTCTGAGAGGGAGGCACGTGCCGGGGCTTCAAACGTAAAGGTCATTCACCCTGAGGATCCTGCGGGCAGCAGTAGTCTTTGGAGTTGCAAGTGCCGGCAGCCCAGCTGAAGAAGGAACGTTTCAGCTTTGAGGGTTTACTGCCGTTGCCTACAGTTACTACAGGCCCTCTCTGTTCTGCAGCTTCTGGTGCTGGGCCGTGAGTGCAATCCTTAGGAACCTAGCCAGATCCCAGCATTATAACTTTATTATTGTAATCTCCCTTTTTTTTATGTGACATTTTAATATACAAGAGAAGGGAATTTACAAATTTTTTCTCAGGGAGAAGTCCAAAGGCAAAGCCTCTTACCCATTATAACACACACTTTGCTGAGAGGTGGAGAAAATAGAATTATCTCTTGCCTTTTCTAATGGATATTTTAACCTGACTTTTTTTTTTTTTAATGGAAAAATTAACTCCTTGAAAATCAGCACAGGATGTGGCCATACAGACTTGAGAGAAAGTGTTTTGCTCCTGTTGGTCGGAAGTAGGAAATGTACGGATGGGGGCAGAAAAAGAAAGGGGGGAGTATTTAAGGCAGTGTTTTTTAAACTTTTTTTTCTCATCTAGACCCATACTGATCACAACACACTAAATTTATTTCTAGACTCATTCATGGGTCATGACCCACAGATTGAAAACATTCATGAAAAGAACTCTAGGGATGGTTGACTGAGGACTGTTTTATCTCTTCCTTACAGTTGACTATGTTTTAGAGTGTATGATAAGGAATATCATGTGGTTGACCTTTAATTTATCCTCTAGGGGCTCCACAGCAAATTTGCCATCTCATGCAAATCTCATACAGCCTCCTAAACATTTTCCCAAGCAAGTCAAACAAGGCTTTCAGAAGTCAAGTAAATTACAGCAGCTGTAGCATCATCTCTACTTACCTGTCACTGCTTCTCTTCCAGTTTGAGTGGCTAATCAAACATTAACTGCAAAAATCTGATTTGCATTTTCCCTGTCAAATGTGCCACTCTATGAATAGCTAAATTAACTTAGCCTTCCTGGAATGTGCCCAAATGTTGAGAACCATTTAGGACCTTTCAAAACCATTTGGTTTATTAGCTCTGTCTTGAGATAAGCAGAATAAATGTCCCTGAAATCAAAGGAAAACTAATTGTAGTACCTCTTTCCAGCTTTGAGTCATCAAAGCTTGACTATCTCAAGTATGTTCTAATGAGGTTCATTATTTTGTTTGTTCTACATTTGATAATTCTGAGATAATTTTACATTTGCATTGTTAATATCCATTTTTGGAAAAATTTTTGACATGTCTATTTATTTTGGAGAATAATAATATATTAGCTTTTCCTTTCAAGACACAGAAGCAATGCACGCCCATTGTAACAAATCGAATGACAAAGAAGTATACAGTTGTCCCTCGGTATCCCGAGGGGGATTGGTTCGAGGGTGCTTGTGGATACCAAAATCTGTGAATGTTCAAGTCCCTTATGTAAAATAGCATAGTACAGTGGGCCCTCCGTATCCACGGGTTCTTCATTCCAGAATACAGAGGGCCGAGTGTACCCTGCAAAAGCCGGCTCAGCCCCTTTTCCTCCATATATTCCATCTCCCTCCTTAACCCATGTTACCAACTTGGTATTTATTCTTCAACACCCATCTGTGCTCACATACAATATACAAGTACTTATACATGTGGTGAACATTTTTATAAAAATAGATGAGACTATATATACATCCTTGTCTTCTTTTTTTTAAAACTTAACAACATATCATGGTTTTCTAAAATCTCCAATAGATCTTTATTTTTCACAGCCACAGACTGTGAATATGGACAGTTTGTTCATTCACTCTCCTATAGATGAGCATTTATGTATTTCAGTTGTTTAGTTTTTGTCATTATTACAGTGCTATAATCTTTGTAAATATATCTAGTAAGTTGTTCGATCAAAAGAGGCATTCTGTAGACGTCATGAATAATGCAGGTGATTCTTATCAGTAATCTGGGTGCGATTCACCATCATTCCTTCCAGCCTCTATCGGCTGGCTGATTTTTATTAGTTGAGTCTCTTCAGCAAGGCGTTGGGAAGAAGACAGGTCAGGAGCACTAATTCAGGCCATCTTTTTGACCTAGGACACTTCCCTCTCTACCTACCCTTGTCCTGGGCCATCGCTCTTTAAATGTCCGAAATCTCTCTTAGCACTTGGGTCTAGGACTTTTAAAAAATAGTTAGCTGATCTCTACTCCTCCATGGCAATGATATGAAAAGGACCTCACTCTAGTAAAGTTCCTGCAGTTCTCAAGCATGAATTCCTAATCTGTTGATTTTAGTTCATCTTTATGGCAGTGTTACCCTCCTCTTTCTTTTGCCCATTGTGGTAATTTAGGAAGGACACCATCTTTTTTTTTTTGCGGTACGCGGGCCTCTCACTGTTGTGGCCTCTCCCGTTGCGGAGCACAGGCTCCGGACGCGCAGGCTCAGCGGTCATGGCTCACGGGCCTAGCCGCTCCGCGGCATGTGGGATCCTCCCGGACCAGGGCACAAACCCGTGTCCCCTACATCGGCAGGCGGACTCTCAACCACTGTGCCACCAGGGAAGCCCAGGACACCATCTTTGAAGCTGGTTATTCCATTGGCCAGGTTTGGGTACCGTAGCCTATAAATCCCTCGTACACCTTTGCTCAGTTTACACGCACCAGGTGCATTCACAATTACGTTGCTGGTTTAGCTGTTTTGGGTTAAGAGATACTAAATGAGATGCTCGAGACAAAAACAGTTCTAGGTCGCTTTGATTTCATTCAGTAATTGTATGTGTGCTTGCGCTGTACTAGGTGCTAGGAATGGAACACACTGAGGAGCAAAGCAGACATTGTGTTTGTCCTCAAGGAATTTGTGTCACGGTTAAGGAGAGCCACTGCAATGAAAATTACAGTTGATAGATGGACTGTCCATGTTATTAGATGGAATTCAGTTTTATACATGACCACATTGACTTGGGAGGGAGAGTGGAAGTTTAATGTTGTTCTGATCCAAAGCCCTGTGAGATCTTCAAAGTAATTTCATCTGGAAGAATAAACAAATAGCTAAAATGTTTTTGAAAAACAATAAAAAGGGGATATTGTACATTAACGAAACATTAACGTTGTAATACTATAATTTAAAATAATATAAAAAGGATTTAGCTATATCATAATGGCTGCAATAAGTAGAAAAGGTTTAATTATTCAGTAATGCTGGAATAAATACAAATATAAAAAAAGGTTAGATTTGTAATATATGTATACAATGAAATTCCACATGGAATAAAGTTTTTTTAAAAATGACTGACCAGGGCTTCCCTGGTGGCGCAGTGGTTGAGAGTCCACCTGCGGATTCAGGGGACACGGGTTCGTGCCCCGGTCCGGGAAGATCCCACATGCCGCGGAGAGCGGCTGGGCCCGTGAGCCATGGCCGTTGGGCCTGCGCGTCCGGAGCCTGTGATCCGCAACGGGAGAGGCCACAGCAGTGAGAGGCCCGCGTACAGCAAAAAAAAGACTGACCAGGGACTTCTCTGGTGGCACAGTGGTTAAGAATCCACCTGCCAGTGCAGGAGACACAGGTTCAAGCCCTGGTCCGGGAAGATCCTGTATGCCGCGGAGCAGCTAAGCCCGTGCGCCACAACTACTGAGCCCACGTGCTGCAACTACTGAAGCCCGTGCGCCTAGAGCCCATGCTCCGCAACAAGAGAAGCCACCGCAATGAGAAGCCCGCGCACCACAACGAAGAGTAGCCCCCACTCGCCACAACTAGAGAAAGCCCGCGGGCAGCAACGAAGACCCAATGCAGCCAAAAATAAATAAATAATTTTTTAAAAAAATGACACCACATTTTAAAAAATCACAATAAAGAAAATGTAGGTAACTATCTGAACAGAGTGGAGAAGGACTTTCTAAACAAAAAGCCAAGGGAAAAATCTGTAAAGGAAAAGATTTATGGAGGCAACATAAAAATATCAAACACACAGATGTCAAAAATGCTATGTAAATTAAAAGGTGAATAGCCAACTGGGAAAGAAGATTTGTGATACATATGGTGAAAGGTTAATATTTGTAATACGTATCAAACTCTAAGAAGTCAACATCGTGTCAAAATGGGCAAAGAATGTGAACAGGCCATTAAAAAACAAAGCCACATGTCCAGTAGATTTAGGGGAAAAGTTTAAATTTAATCAAGGAAATGAAGACTAAAATGTTGAAGACTAATATGGTTCCAGCTATCTTGGAATCATATTGGTAAAAAATACATATTTAAGTGATATAT
This sequence comes from Orcinus orca, assembly GCF_937001465.1. Taxonomy (NCBI): domain Eukaryota; kingdom Metazoa; phylum Chordata; class Mammalia; order Artiodactyla; family Delphinidae; genus Orcinus; species Orcinus orca. Next base: position 93,968,615 of record NC_064561.1, on the reverse strand, counting down.
CTAGGGCTGTTGGGAGTAAAGCAAAATAGATAAGAGCTGGCAGAAGTATATCTTGCAATAGCTTTTGTGGGGGAGGCAGTTTCACACTCAGAAGCTTTGGCCAAATGCTAATTTCATTTCTAAGAATTTGTCCTAATGTTCTTCATTGCAGCATTATTCAACAAGGAAAATTGGTTACATATACAATAATGGGTTGATGGTTAAATTATGGTACCTCCCGCATAATGTAGGTAATTATGTTAAGATGGACAGATGGCCATAGCTGGGGGTCTTCTTTCTTGTAGCCTGGTTTGTTCTGGGTTCTGTCAGTGTTTAAAAGGTGTGGGGAAAGGGTAAAGTGGTATACTTGCGACCCCATCCCTTTTTATTCAGACAACGTTTTGTACAAAGGGGAAGAGATGTACGTGCAAAGGAAAGATTTCTCAGCTATAAAGCTGTAAGAAGTAGGTAACCACATATAGTGTGAAACGGAAATGGAGCATATTCTGTATCCAACTGAATTGCTGAAGAAGCTAAGTAGCTGTAATAACCTCCCAAATCTTACCTTGGCTGTTAAATAACTTTCAAGAGGTGATTTGACACCTAAAGATGCTTACTTGCGTTGTTCCGTGGTCACGTGGACAGAAGCTGTGACAGTCTCATTTTTCAGCAGGATTTGGTCATCAGTATGAAGTCAGGTACCTGGATTGTTTGAGCTGAATTATATTCATTTGGTCTGTACTGTCCTTGGTATGTGTCGCTGTTGTCTTCCACTCCTCGAGTGGAAAAAAGTGCCTTATGTGTTCTCACACAGAATCCTTTTCTTAAGTAATAATCCTTTTCTTTCCCAGGGCTCCCACAGTGCCTGAAGACGGCCAACCACAATTGGATAGCTTTCTATTTTACCTTTTCTAAGTCAAAAAGTTCGGCTCTTGGTGGATGGATATAGGGACAGGGAAGGACGAGCCTTTCTTTGAGGGGGCTTCCTGCAACAGTGTCCATTACTGACGAGTTCCAGGACTTCCTGGTTGACAAGCAGACATCTCTGAAACTTTCTGTGCCTTGAAACGTCACAATTTCTGGAGAATTTCTTTGCCATAGCTGCTTCTTTTGTTGGAGGCTGTCCAGTAACCACTGTGAAATGATACGGGATGCAGAGCCATCCGTGAGGTTTCCTGGGTTAAAGGGGTTTCCACCTTCTGCTTGTCTGTGCATTTTTGCCCTTGTCAGCTAATTGCCAGACAGGAGCTTAATACGTTTTGGTGCAGAAACGCAGGCTAATCTGTACCAGAGTGATGAAACAGCTCTATTGTCTGTGCTTCATCTGTTACTCTTTAGAGTCAAGAAAATGGCTCCCTTCTGCTGGGAAATGATCTTGTAGCATGCTGTGGTCGTGCTCTGCAGAATTTGTCTCAGAACTTCCTTGTGGATGTATGCGTTTGCGATTAGATGGTTTCTGTGCTGAGGGAAGACATTTGAGTAAACTTCCAGGAACTTTCTGTGCTTTGATAAGGGCATGGCCAAACACCCCTACAAAACAGAAATGGTTCTCAAGAACACCCAGCATATCTGAAGCCAAAGCTTTAGGGACGCTCATCCCCAGCACTTCAGTGAAGTCTCAGTTCAGGATGAAATAATCCCAGTATGGGAACCAAACACCCATCCTTTACCTTAGGAGACTCCTATTAGTGTAATGATATTGAAAGTGATTTGGGAGTATATGATCCTGACCCTCAAATTTCAAGTCTTGTCCTTAGAGATCAGTGCTACTTAAGGCTCCTTTGTGGGAGCAGGACATGTCAGAGGTGATTGCTGTAACTACTGACTCTATTAGCAGAGAGCCTGTAGACCATGACGTGACTTCTTGTCAAACTTTGTAAAGTATGTTGGAGATGAATTTTAAGGACCCAAGTAAGGGGAGTTAACATATAAAGGTCAGTAAATAACATTTTGAACTGTATCATATATCATAACATTTTAATAGTGCTTCCAACATACAACACTTACATAAACATTTCCACTTTTCCCAGTATCCCTGGGAAGTAGGTAGGGTAGGTATTTGCTTCCACAGAAGAGATAAGAAAACAGGAGTGGGTTGGGGTAGACGAGGTTGGGCCCTGAGATACTTTAAATTATAGGCGCAGAGGCGCGTGCGTGGGTGCACATGTGCGCGCACACATACATGCAAGGCACCGTCATGCAGTTGTGGTTTGTCAGAAGTTTTCAGAAATGTAACTTCCTGCCTAAGAGATGGGAAAACGATATATGAGATATTGCCCAATTCTACGAGAGAAGGTTGGTTTCTGCCATGGGGTAGAAATAAAGTCCATTGAAGAAAAGGAGAAAAAAGGTGAAAGAAGTAATCCTATGACTCCACATGTCCTTGTTTAAAAGAAGTGGTTGCTGTAAAGAAAGAAAGAAAAAAAAGAAAGAAAGAAAGAAAAAATTTAGACACCATTAATTACTTCTTTCCATGAAGACCAGGCCTGCTAATGATCTTGTCCTTTCAAAAAAAATACACATTTGTGCATCTTATAAAAAATCCTGAGAATTTTACATCGGAGTTGATGTTTGTGGGGTAGATCCATCTTATTCTATTACAGTAGCTATGGCCATAGTATCACGTACTTGCCATCCCCAGAAGAAAGTACTTTATTTAACTAAAGTGAAATTGTGCAGTGCATAAATGCTGGAGCAGAATAGAAATGTATCATTTATGCCGATCTCTCAATCATTGTGCTTTGCTGGCCATCTCTGAATTGCCTCTTGTTACCTGAATAGCTACTAATAAAAAAATGAGGCATTTTGTTTTCTAGACAGCCCTCTGATTGTTCCCTACATTCACACTGGAGTGCCTGGCTGCAAAGCTTTCTATTTTTCTCCCAGGTCATCCCCCAGTAGTTCAAAAGGTGACCTATCATCTGGAGGACGGCAAGTCGACGCATTTTAAGAAACCCGCCCTTGTGTCTCTGCAGGGCCAGAATGTGACCCGTACAGAGTTTCTGAACTTGAACATTAACCCCTTGGCTCTGCACCTAAGCAATTTGACCGGATCTGAATGAGAGAGTTCTTTTTTGAGAACAAAAGAGCTGATTGAGCTGATTTTTGGTCCACTCCACCCAGTTACCTGAGCATGCAAGCTCCTCCTTGGAATGCTGGCTGGGAGACTGTGGGGATGGCATTACAGGCGGTGATGCAAGATGAAGGCTTGTCACATTTAGGTGCAGGAATTGTCTTGCGAAAAGAAGTCTTTCGAATGGCCTTTTTTCCAAAAAAAAAAAAAAATTGAGGTATAATGGACATAGAAGAGTATATTAGTTTTAAGTGTATGATATGATAATTCAACATTTGTATATATTAAGGAATGATCACCACAATGAGTATAGTTAATGTCCGCCACCACACAGTTACAGAATTTGTTTTCTTGTGATGATAACTTTTAAGATCTCTTCTCTTTGCAACGTTCAAATATGCAGGACAGTATTATTAACTATAGGCACTATGCTATGCATTACATCTCCAGGACGTACTTATTTTATAACTGGAAGTTTGTACCTTTTGACCCCCTTCACCCATTTTACCCACGCCCCACCTCTGGCAGCCACCAGCTTGTTCTCTGTATCTATGAGCTTGGGTTTTTTTTTTTTCCCCAACAGGCTCATTTTTTTAAACCTATCATGCTAATTCCTATAATTATTTTCTCATATTTTCCTTTCTCCTTCTGGGGTTTCTTGGCTTCCTTCAGAATTAGTGGCCGCCTCCATGTGTATGGCATATCCATTCTATTTCCCCTTTCCCTCTGCCCTTTGGATTGAATTCCTTCCCCTTTATCCTTTCCCTTTTCCTCCTTCCCCACAAAACAGCAAGAGGGATGCAAATCCGTGTCTCCTCTTCCCCTCTCCCATGGTAGAGTAGTGTGGACTGTGGCAGATGCAGAATTTCTATACAGAATGCTCTGGGACAAGGGATTGGGGGAGGCGGGGGCCACAGGGAGCTTGTCTTAAAGCTCTGTTTTCTTAGCCAACACCATCTTTACATGATTGCTTCTATTGGATGCCTGCAGGAGAGCTGTGGATATGATGGGGTCTGAAGCCTGCCTAAGCTGTTGCTACTGGTCTAGCCCCAATTCAGGGGATCTTTGCTATACTGACTTTAAGGGGTAAAAGGCAGTGCATGGTATTAGCCTTGCCAAATCTTCGTCCCTGCCCTGCTCACCCCTCCCACCCCCAATCTGTTTGCCTTCTTCTTCCCTTCCCCCACCCCACTTGTTGGAAAGGCTTAATATATTTAAAAAAAAAAAAAAAGACACATCAGAAAAGCTGTGGCCTGCACCCACTATTCAAACTTGGAGATGCAGAATTCCATAAACCACAAGAGTTTTGTGCATATGATATATTCTGGGATTTGAACTCACCATAGGCGAGGTCTGCTTTCTATTATCATCTTTCATAGCATAGATTTATCATTCCATATACTCCATTAATGTATTTCTGTGGAAATCGTTTAACTTATGGGGAATAACTAATTTTTTTAAGTTTTTTTTTTTTTTGAGGTACATGAATAACTGCCTTTTTGTCCATAAAATGCAGTGGCAGAAAGAAACACAATTACATTTTTTCAGAAGGTTTTAAAGAACAGATTATGTAAAGAACTGGTCTCTAGATGGATAGCTACTCTTAACATCTGGAATTTATTAAGGAAAAAAGAACACCTTTTCAGCCAAATTCTGACACTCCTCATTTGAGTTATCAGTTCCTTAAGGCTGTCTAGTTGCCACGTTGACTTGAGCATGTACAGTGCAGAAGCTGCATGTCTGCTTGCTGCGGCGAGCCCGTGGTTTATACTGCACTAGGTATGTGGAGTCACTGAAAAAAAGTCAACTTAACCTTGCTTTATAAGGAGACTCTCAGGCTCTTTGTTTCCCCAGGAAATGATTTGATAGGTTCCCACTTTTTTTTCGTGAACATAAATCTGTTGCCCAAAAGAATGTAATATCTGGAATGAGATGAGATAAATTTCTAATTTTTAAAATCTTGAGATAGTAGGGAACTTTTTTTATTTTTATTTTTTTTTGCGGTACGCGGGCCTCTCACTGTTGTGGCCTCTCCCGTTGCGGAGCACAGGCTCCGGACGCGCAGGCTCAGTGGCCATGGCTCATGGGCCCAGCCGCTCTGCGGCATGTGGGATCTGCCTGCACCGGGGCACGAACCCGTGTCCCTTGCATCGGCAGGCGGACTCTCAACCACTGCGCCACCAGGGAAGCCCAGTAGGCAACTTTTGAAAATTTTACTTTCTTTTAAGATGGCCAGTGAAAGGGCAAGTTGGTAGCTGTAGATTAGGTTTCTCTGACTCAGGAAAGATTGTTTTAAAGGTCAAAAGGGAGTTGAGACCTGTTCCATTGCAAATTTAAGGTGGTGGTTTTTACCTTTTCTCTCTAGCCCACTATATGGGGTGAAGTGGAGCTAATCCTTTATGTATTAGTCACTTTAAATAAACATCCAGTTCCACTGCAGTCATTTTCTGGGTAGCCCTGACCCTGAAGGTATGTAAATGCCACAGCTCTTGGGGCCACAGTGCAGCAAGGAACGAAGTGCTCCGATCGTGTGCTTCTGGAAATGTTGCTCTGTGAGCCAGAGCATGATTGCCAGCATTTTAAAAAGCCAAGAACAAGTCAAAAAAGCTTACTCTGTGGTGCCCTTGCCTCCCTTGAAATAACCTCTGTTTTCCTTTGCCACATGAGAAGAAACGTCCTCCATAATCTGTGTGTTGACTCGCCGTTTTTGCCCGGCACATCTATTGGTGTGAAATGAGGGAGTCATCAGACTGGAATGAATTTTGAGAGGCAGTAGATGAAATTCCCAGGCAGGACTGTACCCACATTAGCCCGGAGAGAGGAGACCGGCCCCTGTCTTGAAAGGTTTTCCTGGAGAGAAATTCCATAGCATTCCTGCACCTTTGAAGACACGACAAGCTCCACTGTCAGGAGAGATGTTGAGAGCAAACCTGAATCCTCAAGCTGAAATGTAAACTCATTATCTTGGACTGGGTACACTGGTGACTGCCCTCAGTGTAAGAGCTCGTCATTTGCCTATCGGCTAGTGCTAATTTGCTTTCATCCTTCTTGCCTTGGAGCTAAATAATCCTGCTTCACATTTGTGATATTTTTCTGGGAGCCCAAAGCTAAGGTCAGTTTTTTTTTGTTTTTTTTTTAATAAATGATGGCCTGGATTAAGACTGACGGGAAGACTATCTCACAGAGTCTTTGGAGTTTGTCATCCAAAGTGGTGTTTGCGTGGTGTTTGCGTTTAAAGTATAATATGACCCACACGAGCATTCAGCATCTTGACAGCAGGGTAAACGAACAGGGCACCTCACTCAGGCCTCTGAGGAGATGACTTCTGAGTATCAGGCAAAAGCTTGCTCACCGTGTTTTCCAGCCCTGTGTTTAGTCCTGTGCCTAGTGATTGACAGTATCAACTTCTTTAGCAGCGAAGCTTAGCTTTAATAGTTTGAGTCAGTTTTGGTTTTGTGTTGTTGAAACGGCAGTATTTCTAGTCACTGCCAGATTTAGGATTTCCTTTGATATTTTTATGTAGGTTAGAAATGTTTAATTCTTAAACAGCCTAGGAATCTTTAATACTTTCTCTGTACACTGCCTTTCTGCTTACAGGAAACAAAATGGGGCAGCTTTAGGGAATTTCCTGTTTGCATTCTAGTGCCATGTCTCTAAGGAGGTAAGAGGGAGGGGTGCTGGGGGGAGTGTAGACAGTGCAGGAAACTCCAGGATTAGGTGTCACCTCTTTTTCTCTGGTGTGTTGGATCCAATGATTAAGGTTGCACTTCGTGAGCTTGGGAAAATATGCAGTTCCTCCCTTGCGAGCACAGGAAGAGTTTAGTTTGCACATGAACCTAGATGATGGGAAGAAAGCAAACTGTGTGATGAGGAAACATCTTCCTCTTAGGAGAGTGTGTGCTGTTTGGTTGCCCCAAAGCTCCCCACCTTCCTGAGCAACCAGCGTGTCTGTCTCTGCCGCCATCCTTCAGTGAGGTCAGACTGTGCTTGGCTTTGTTGGGGGCTGTGCACTAGAGGCCCAAAGACAGTGTCTCCCCACGGGGGGCTCCCTCCATGTAGAGAAAGTCAGAAGCGACCGATACTATCTGCACCCAAAGGAATTTGTTTCATCAGCCATCCGGTGTGGCCTCCCCTTATCCTTTCTCCTGCTTCTCTTCCAAGGGCGTTACAGTGGAGGTGAACACCCATGCAGGAGACCTCACGTTGTCCTCAGCTTCCCCGTCTGCAGTGAGGTCTACCACACCCTCCACTGTACTTAAGCATTTCAGAGTTTGCCTGGCGAAATGGAGGGAGCAGGAAAGAGGAATAAATCAATCTGTAAGAGAGAAAGTTGTCAAGGCACATGTGATAAAACGTGTTCTTTGTAGGTAGAGGGGGAAGAAAGGGAGGCTTTGTTTATTAAAATAATGCTGAGCTGTCAGGTGCCTTTTGAATTCGTATCGTGTTGTGGTTTCTAGAGGCCAAGTGGGAGGGTAGGGTGCCTTCGCCCTCAAAGCAGCTCCTTACAGGAAAGGAGCCGGAATGCTGTCAAGCTGGACCCAAACCACAGTGTTTTGTTCTAGTCTGTGGCTCACTTGCACACGTTACGTCTTTCATCTGCAGTTGTGACATCTTCGTGATTTGGCAAGGGATTGGGAAACACTCCCCAGGCGCTGGCCAGGCCGGCACTGGCAGATGAGTGGGGGGCACACCTGCTTGGGTGGGTTATTGGCTCACTTACGGGAACGGGGTCTTTCTGGGTTTGTCTGGCCACAGAGTTCTCCCTGCCCTTCACCTGCACCGTGCTTCTTGCCTCCAGCGCTGGGCACTGACAGAGCAAGTACAGGGGATCTCACTGCAGCTCCCTTCTGGTGCCAGCGCTGTTCCCAGTTTGTGCGGCACTGCTAGAAACTGTCTGGTGCTGAGCGCCATCCAAGTCCGCAGTCTTGGATCCTCAGATGCTCTCCCTGGGCCACGTCAGATCATGTGATCGAAAACATTTGACCCTGGATACCCATGGTAAATGAGATGCAGTATTGATGAATAGGGTAGGTCAGCTGGGGAGGTTCTGGTTTTAAGTACTAGAGAAACTTACTGTGCCTCCGTTTCTGCTCTGCAGAATGAAGTAACAATTACTTCTCTCTTGTTGAGTGAGAATTCAGTGAAAACCCATATAAGGCAATTGGCATGGTCCCTGGCACATAGAAGTGTGCTGGCCAGAATTCATCTGGAGTATTGTGCTTGGTCCTAAGTACCATGTATCCAAAAAAAACCCAAAAAACCGAAACACTGACATCCTGGAGGGACCACTGGGGGATGGAGAACTGTTGTAGCCATTTGGTGACCTAGAGGGGATATTAACGATACAGTGAATTATTCAGAGAGTTTGAAGTATGGAGGACAATACTACATTAGACATTGTTTCACCTAAGTTATTTTTACTTTATTTTATAAGCTACTTCTGTTTACATAGAAAAATATTTGACAGATATCTCTAGGTGGTAGGGGTAAGGATAATGTAAGTTCTTTTATCTGTATCTTCTAATTTTCTAAATTTATCCATTCAACAAATCTGTCTGAAGTCCTCCCATGTACCAGGCACAGTTCATCTTGTTCGTTGGCTATTTCCTTAGTTCCATGACATGTCTGCCTTCTTGGAACTTATAGCCTCATGGGGGAATGACTCAACACAAAACTTGTATGATATATTGTCAGGGAGTAATAAGTGTTATGAAAAATAAAGAGGAGTGAAAGGCTAGAGGAGCAGTAGGGGAGAAGGAAAACTTGTTCCAGGTGGTTGGTGGGGACAGGTGGAAAGCATCCGGAATGAATTGACTCAGCACCCATATGGGAAGTTATGATTACCACGTTAATTATATATTTCTCTATTTTGTTGGCAACATGGTATATTATGCATATCATGCAATTTATTCAACCACTATTTTCCTTTTCCTTTTTTTTTTTACTGTCATGAACAGGTCTTTGTGCATACCCTTGCTTACACTAAGCTCTTCTGTCTTCAGATACATTTTTCTGGAAGTTCATTTTGGGGTCACTGTATGTGTCCCACTTGGTTCCTGACCCTCTCTTACCTTGTGCTATGAGGAGCCAGGAGGTGGGGAGTATAGACTGGGCGTAAACCTCCTCTAGTTTCTAGGCTGTTGAGGATAAATGTGTTTACCTGCTTCCCTGCAGGCCCAGCCAGGATGTAGAGAGCTGCTGATCCAATTGCACATGTTGAAAGGCAGGCAAAGTGTAGATCACTCTGACTAATGTGAGCTGGGCCTCAAGGTAATGATGAGTCATTCTGATTGTTTAATCAGGGTGTGTGTAAACAAGGGATAGGAAAGTAGCCCATCAACGCTTTTAAGGCCCAAAGTTATCTTGATACTTTTTTGTTTGTTTTGTTTTGTTTTGTTTTTGCCTCTCCAGTTGCGGAGCACAGGCTCCGGAGGAGCAGGCCCAGCGGCCATGGCTCATGGGCCCAGCCGCTCCACGGCAAGTGGGATCTTCCCGGACCGGGGCACGAACGCGTGTCCCCTGCATCGGCAGGCGGACTCTTAACCACTGCGCCACCAGGGAAGCCCCTATCTTGATACTTTTTAGCAAGCACGAAGGCATGGCATGATGATCATGATAATTAAGATGACAACAGTCACTGTGGTTAACTTTCTGCCAGGCAGCATTGTGTTCAAGTGAGCTACCTGTAGTATGTTCATTTAATTTTTACAGTTCTGTATGGTTGGCTGTCATTACAGGGTGAGTAAAGTGGGGCTTGGAAATTTTTAACAACTTAACCAAGCTTGAACTAGTACTCAGGTCTGGGGTTTTTATTTGTTTTTGTTTTGTTATAAAGCCTATGTCCTTAACCACTGAACTATGCTTTCCCCATCACTTTCTCTCTTCTTCCTGTCTCATTTTCTTCCTTTTCAGGGAATAAGTCCTGGTTGGGACTAGTATTGACTGGGTTAGGTGATTTGGAAAGGAGAGAAGATTCAGACCTTTTCTTCTCTCTAAGCACACTGTTCTCTGAAGCAGTCAGCAGGGCCCCTGATGGGAGAGAACATTGAGCAGATTTGAAATGTGTCTTCTACCCTTTCCTGGTGCTTTGGATTAGATGCAGCAGTGAGTGGTGAAATGGCCCATCAGTCAGCAGCCCCATGGTGAGGAACGAGAAGCCAGGGCCCGCCTGAGACTTGCCTGAAATGGGAGCTTGTTTATGGCATCAAGCATTTTAAAGGGATTTTCTTTACAAGAAATAGTGCATGTGAAAATCTCTCTCAAATGTTGGGAATACATTTGAATATGATTGTACTGAATATCTCAATAGTCAACATCTAGGCTGTCTCCTGTGCTTAAATAAAAAGACTTGAGATCATGTGCCTTGAGTTCTGTATACATAGAAAGTCCATATGTATATATGTGTGTGTTAATATATGTATGTGTGTATAAGTATGTATCTGTATATGTATATACACACACACACACACTCAAATCTAAATCTTCACTTGTTTTCCCAAAGAAAAAAACATTGTCCTCAATCCAGTAAAAAATAGGGAACTTCCAAAGCACTCAACTATTGCTGTTAAAGTACCTTGGTTTTTCCTGATCTGCAGAGTTTATGGAGTGTTTCACCATTAAAGGTACTTGGTTTCTTTAGAAAGGAGAATTTGATACCTACTAAATTGGATCAATATAAAAATTTATGAACAATGCAGACCTTGTCAAGGAAGTCTTTTACTCCTGTTCATATAATTCTCTGTGGGACTTTCTGCCTCAGGGATCACATCAGTATTTAGTACACACTGAAATATTCATGTCTTCTGATTAGCAGGATTTAATTGTTACATCTCGATCTCCTTCATGATGTGCCATTAGGATGCAACCCACCTTGAAATTTAAGCAGGTGCTGACAGGTTATTGCTGTGTCTTTATTTTGTTTGTGTTTCTTTCCAAATATCCTTGTATTGCATGTAATTTTGGTTTCCCTTGAAAATAACACCACAAAAAGTAAGAATTTATTAGTGGAAAATGCTGTGACTTGTTTTTACCAGCAACTATTGTACAGTAAATTTTAAAGTGTGTGTGTGTGTATATATATATATATATATATATATATAATTATATATATTATATATATATTATTATATATATAGTATAGTATATACTATAGTATATATATAGTATAGTATATACTATATATATAGTATATACATATATAGTATATATAGTATATATAGTATAGTATATACTATATATATAGTATAGTATATATATTATATATATATATAATATTCTGTTTAGATTTTTTATTTTTTAAGATTTATCAGTTAAGATAACCTTTCCTCCCATGTACTGTTTAGTTAGAGCTTTTTCACCTACACTTCAATATTTCCCTTGTTAACTTTCCCTCATCGATCGGGTATGGACATATCCGGAGATTAATTTTTCTCTGCTTTCCTGGGTCTGGTATCAGCTTAATGGTCTTGTGTTTCTCAAAATGTTGGAAGTTTTAAAGAATTACTACCTTTTCCCTCATGCTAATTTTGCAGTTGTGCTTTTTCCCCTCTTATAAAAAGAACTCTCGGTCTGAGACTTTATCTTCTCAATAATTTCATGAAAGTATCTCAGCAGTGCTAGGGTATTCTGTTGCAAAGCATGAGACATGGTTGTGAACCAGGCTCTGGGGTTAGACTGACAAGGGTTTTCATTCTAGCTCTGCCACTTACTAGTTTGGCAAGTTACTGAACCTCTAAGCCTCAATTCCTACCTCTTTAAATTGGGGTTAACAACAGTACCTATTCCAAAGGCTATGTGAAGAATAATTAAGAAAGTACATGCATGTTACATGCTTTAAATATAGCAATAGCACATAACACACGTCCACATATTAGCTAATATCATTTCCAGTAAAAATTATGTGACATTTTAATTTTTTATTGAAGTTTAGTTATGCATAATATTATATAAGTTATAGGTGTGTAATACAGTGATTCACAGTTTTAAAGGTCATACTCCATTTGTAGTTATTATAAAATATTGGCTTTATTCCCTGTGTTGTACAGTATATCCTTGTAGCTTATTTTATACCTAATAGTTTGTACCGCTTAATCCTCTACCCCTATATTTTCCCTACACCCTTTCCTCTCCCCACTGGTAACCACTAGTTTGTTCTCTGTATCTGTGAGTCTGCTGCTTTTTTGTTATATTCACTAGTTTGTTTCATTTTTTGAGTTCCACGTATAAGTCATATCATATGGTATTTGTCTTTCTCTGTTGGACTTATTTCACTTGGTATAATGCCCCCTAGGTCCACCCATGTTGCTGCAAATGACAAAATTCCATTCTTTTTTATGGCTGAGTAGTATTCCATTGTATATATGTACCACATCTTCTTTACCTCTTCATCTATTTATGGACACTTAGGTTGCTTCCATATCTTGGCGAGTATAAATAATGCTGCTGTGAGCATTGAAGTGCATGTATCATTTCGAATTAGTGTTTGTGGTTTTTTCAGATATATACCCAGGAATGGAAATGCTGTGTCCTTTGGTAGTTCTATTTTTACTTTTTTGAGAAACCTTCATACAGTTTTTCACAGTGGCTGCACCAATTTACATTCCCACCAACAGTGTACGAGGGTTGCCTTTTCTCCACATCCTTGCCGACATTAGTGTTCTTTTTGATGATAGCCATTCTGACAGGTGTGAGATGATATCTCATTATGGTTTTGATTTGCATTTCCCTGATGATTAGCGATGTTGAGTATGTTTTCATGTGCCTGTTGGCCATCTGCATTTCTCTTTGGAAAAATGTCTATTCAGTTCTTATTGGGTTGTTTGGTTTTTTGATGTTGAGTTACATGGGCTGTTTATATATGTTGGATATTAACCCTTTATTGGTCATATCATTTGCAAAGGTTTTCTCCCATTCAGTAGGTTGTCTTTTTGTTTTGTCAGTGGTTTCCTTTGCTGTGAAAAAGGTTTTAAGTTTAATTAGGTCCTGTTTGTTTATTTTTGCTTTTATTTCCTTTGTTTTAGGAGAGGGATCAAAAAAAATACTGCTTATGATTTTTGTCAAAGAGTGTTCTGCCCATGTCTTCCTCTAGGAGTTTTGTGGTATCCAGTCGTACATTTAGGTCTTTAATCCATTTTGAGTTTATTTTTGTATATGGTGTTAGAGAATTTTCTAATTTCATTCTTTTACATGTAGCTATCCAGTTTTCCTAGCACCACTTATTGAAAGGACTGTCTTTTCTCCATTGTATATTCTTGCCTCCTTTGTCATAAATTAATTGATCATAAGTACGTGGGTTTATTTCTGGGCTCTCTGCTCTCTTCCCTTGATCTGTGTGTCTTTTTTTGTGCCAGTACACCATACTATTTTGATTACTGTAGCTTTGTAGTATAGTCTAAAGTTAGGGAGTATGATTCCTTTAGTTCTGTTGTTCTTTCTCAAGATTGTTTTGGCTATTCGGGGTCTTTTGTGTTTCCAGACAAATTTTTAAAATATTTGTTCTAGTTCATATGCAAGGATTTTTTTCAATATCTGTGAATCAATCAATGTGATACACCACATTAACAAATTGAAGAATAAAAATCATATGATGATCTCAGTAGATGCAGAAAAAGCCTTGGACAAAATTCAATATTCATTTATGATAAAAACTCTTCAGAAAGTGGGCTTAGAGGGAGCGTACCTCAACATAATAAAGGCCATATATGACAGACCTACAGCTAACATCATACTCAATGGTGCTAAGCTGAAAGCATTTCCTCTAAGATCAGGAACAAGATAAGGATGTTCACTGTTGCCACTTTTATTCAACATAGTTTTGGAAGGCCTAGCCATAACAATCAGAGAAGAAAAATAAAGAAAAGGAATCCAAACTGTAAGGGAAGAATTAAAACTGTCACTGTTTGCAGGTGATGTGATGCTATACATAGCAAACCCTAAAGATGCCACCAGAAAACTACTAGAGCTCATCAATGAATTCAGTACAGTTGCAGGATACAAAATTAATGCACAGAAATCTCTTGCATTCTTATACACTAACAATGAATGATCAGAAAGAGAAACTAAGGAAACAATCCCTTTTACCATCACATCAAAGAGAATAAAATACCTAGGAATAAACCTACCTAAGGAGACCAAAGACCTGTACTCTGAAAACTATAGGATGATGAAAGAAATTGAAGACTACACAAACAGATGGAAAGATATACACTGTTCTTGGATTAGAAGAATACTGATAAAATGACCATACTACCCAAGGCAATGTACACATTCAGTGTGGCTTATTTTTAGAGGAGCATATTTTTGAAGATGGAGTGGGATTGAGGGTTATCTTCAAAGTTGGGAGGATCAGTCTTGGACCCCTCCCCTCCTTGAGAGCCGTCTCCCAGCCATTTGCCTTAGGTGGGTGCTAGGGATGATGGTGTTGCTGTTTTCACAGTTGGTACCTGGGTCCTGCTTTGTGATTTGGCACCATCACCTACATCAGGCACTCTTGGACGGGATCATTTTGTCTATTGGATGGTATTTTAGTGCTACCACGTTGAAGGGGATTTAGAGTGCTGTTTTCGACAACTGAACTTCAGTGGAGGTTTAAAAAGTAACTCAGGGACCACTGACCAATGAAATCATCAGATAAAATGAACGAAAAGCTCCTGTTTTCTGAGTTGGTCTAGGTCAGCAAAAAGTGATTAGCGTGCAGCGGGGCAATCTTGTAGATGGTGTTTAATGAGTTTTTACGTTTCAAGGCTGTGAACATCCTTTCTTGAAATATTGCACAGTAGGTGCCCCTAGCAGGAATTCTAGCTGTAAATAGGAATGTTCTAGTCCTGGAAGCCACTGAACAGGCCTGATTGTGTCCATCTGGCAAGGAACGTTCCCCCTTTGCCAGGGATTTTGTTCTTTATGTATCTGAATTAGAGCACCCGGCGTGTGGGGAGTCTTGCAGGGGAAGCTGAATGAGGCTGCTTTCTCGTGTACAGATGTCTCCTGCTATTTCGAAGGATGAGGCTGGATATAGACATTTATTCACTACCCAGGAGCTCCTGGATTGCCATATGGGAGAGCAGGAAGCCTCTGGATAGGGAATGAGGAAATGTGAATCTGATGAGCCTTGTTTTTCTGAGTCTGTTTAATGCCTTTACAACGAAGGAATTGAACTAGATGTTCTTGAATTCCCTCGCCGGCCGTAAGGTTATGTGTGATTCTGAGCGCTTTTTAAATTTCTAGGGGAAAGATTGCTGCTGATCAGTTCTGTATATAAATGAAGCTTCCTTGGGAAGTGAGCTTCAGCAAATCCATTCTGGGACCAGTGGGCAAATAAAGTATGAAGAGCCCCAAGCACAGAACTCAGGGTGGGGCCATCTGGTACAAACCCTTCTCAAAAAGATGAAAAAGCACAGAAAGTTAAAGAGAGTCTCCAAATTGACACCGAGCTGAGCCACCGCCAGCTTCATCATTGTCACTGGAGGGCTCTCCCTGCCATCTCCCACTGCCCTCTGCTTCACCCCCTGTCCCTGCCTCTGCCAGTGTGCACATCCTCCCACCCATCCACATACATGCACACACATGCACACATGTGTATCCTGCAAGCCAGGAGGGCAGTGGCATGTTGAGTTGGAAGTACCAGCAAAGCACATAGCAGAGACGATTAGAGCATGGAGTGTGTGTGTGTTAATATGTCTTCTACTGTTTATCAGTTCCCTGCCCTTGGGCTGATTTCCTATCCCTCCTCTGTGCCTTGATTCCTCATTGGTCAGAAGGAGGTGATAATACCTGTCTCATAGCATTGCGGTGAGGGTTAAATGAGGTACTGCATGAAATGTGCTTAGCCCAAGTGCCTGATACCCGTTAAACATTCAGCAAATGGTAACTATTAATGTTATGATTTACTACTATCGAGTTGCCTGGAATTCTTAGAATATTCCCAAAGCTTGGCACTGGGGTTGTGTCCTTTCTTCTGCAGGACTCTGTAGCTGATTGAATTAGGTAAAGTGTACAAAGCACTTAGTGCAGAGCCTGAGTGTGTGTTCAGCATATAGTGGGTTAATTAATGTTATTTTTAAATAAATATTTTTAAGTCTCTAAAAAAAAAAAGACTATGTGTTCAGTAAAGGTTAGTTGCCCTTATTTCTTCCCCTTTAAGGGAGAGAACAGTTCACTAAGTGGAAGCAGTTGGCACTACCCATTGTCTCACTCAAATATAAGCAAGAACTATGTTGTGTACTTTGCAGCTGGAGGGCAAGTGGCCCACTTAGAAGGACAGGATGGGCATTCCCATCATCACTGGTGGGAGGGAAATAGAGGTACCCTGGCAGTGCATGGCCTACAGGAGCATCTCAGGTAGCCAGACCAAGTACAGGGAGAGAGAGAACAAGCACAGTTTCCTCTGAGTGAGCTTACCTGCCAACAAGGCGGAAAAGCCTAGCTCAGCCATGTCACCGTTAGTACTCCATGGTCTCTGGATGGAGACTTGGGGATGAACTCATTCCTCTGTTTCAGGTGTGGCTGTGGAAGCCTTTGGTCCCTTTGAAGGCAGTGCTGTAAGAGAGCAGACCCAAGTCCCAGAAAGATGAGTAAAATGGTGGGCCTAGAGTTTGGCAGCCTCGATTCTGGTTCTGGACCCCTTCAACAGCTGTGGCCCTTGGGAAGAGTACTTGTTCCTCAGCACACTGGGAATCATAGCCTCCCTGTAGGCCACGGAGGTGTGGTGTGATGGAGACCCCGTGGGATAATGCATAGGAGGGTGCCAAGCGATCAGGAAAGCACCGGCATCTGTTCCATTGTTTCTATTGCCAGTAGTAGCAAGATAAAGAAGCATCTTATAATCATAAGTACACAGTGGTGCTCCTGGGGGCTCATTAGAGTCATTGGGCTGCTGGCTTAGAAGGGCATCCTGAGAAGTGTGACGCCCTTTGTCTCATGGCTAGTCGGTAACAGGAAGCACATCTATCCACATAGCCCAGGAGCAGCCACCAGGAGAGACCGTCACAAAGGCACTGCTTGATCCTCACCCGGGCTCCCGGCAGCTGGACACCTTATCTCTCAGAGGCTTCGCAGGCTTGTCTTTACAGCCAGCTGAACTGTGAAATATTACTCAAGTGATGTTTCATCCAAAAATAACCACCATTTTGACAGTTGTCTTGAAGCCAAATTTCCAGGTGGTTTACTTTTCCTTTGGATACACGCTGTAAAATGAATGTGAAGCCAGGCTCAGAACAGCCTAGGGAATTAGTATCTTTTATCTCCAGAAATACGAGGTATGCATGGATTTATATCCTTCACGTGCTAGACCCAGAGTTGTATTAGGAAGCGTCATGGTCCCATCCCAACCTTGCTGAGGCCTTGGGTTAAAATTTCACAGAGAATTAAGAGCCTTGACAGTCAGCTCCTTAAGCCTTGGGACTTCTGCTGAAGTCCCAAGGCTTAAGGCCTCTCATTCCTGTGCTGTTAACCCCCAGGAAGTGTGCTGCTCCAAGACAGGACTGTGTTACTTCCTCATCTGAATGTACCTCTCACTACCTATAGTGAGGCTTCATCTGAGAAGGTTGTTGACTTGAAACTTGCTGACTTAAAACCTGGCTGGGAAAGAGGAAATGCACGTTGTTGAATGCTTACTTGGTTTCAGACACTATGCTGGTCAGTTTATGGATGGCCATCTCATTTTGCCTTTACGACAGCAAAAACACCCATTTATAAAAAACCAGGGCTTCCCTGGTGGCGCAGTGGTTGAGAGTGCACCTGCCGATGCAGGGGACGCGGGTTCGTGCTCCGGTCTGGGAGGATCCCACATGCCGCGGAGCGGCTGGGCCCATGAGCCATGGCCGCTGAGCCTACGCGTCCGGAGCCTGTGCTCCGCAACAGGAGGGGCCCCAACAGTGAGAGGCCCACGTACGGCAAAAAACAAAAACAAAAAACCCAGTTAAATCAGCTGTCCAAAGACAAATCACTAACAAGTATCATAAATGAGACGTGAACCCAGGTTTATCTGATTCTTTATAAATTAGGCTCAGATCAATTTCATTTGCCAGAGTATCGCAACATAATAGTGGTCTATACAGCGGAGGTCTGTTCTTGCTATTCTATTACAGAAGTCTGGAGTCAGGCAGTCCAAAGCTAGTAGGGTGGCTCTACAAGGTTGTTAGGGATTCAGGCACCTTCCACTCCCTACAGTGTGGACCTCATCTTTCTGAAGCAAGATGGCTGCTGGAGCTCCATCCATCACATTAATATACCAAGCAGCAAGGCTGGAGGAAGAGAAAAACAGCATGACCTCCCTCAAAAAGATTTTCCCAGAACTTCCACATATTTTTGCTTCTGTTTCCTTGGCTAGAACTTTGTCACATGGCTACACCTAGCTCCAGCTGCAAGGGAGGCTGGGAACTGGGATATTTTAGCTGAACAGTAGTCTGACCAATGAAAAATTGAGGTCTTGTTCCTGAGCATGAAGCGAAAAGTGTGTTTGGGAAGAGACCAGCACAGTCTGCAAACGTCATATATTTTCTCTCTCTTTGGTTAGTGAAACATCTTTTAATGGTACTTCGAGGTTCATGTGTCTGAAGCTCTGACTCAAGGTAGAGGACATTTCAGAAGCCAGAATATAAGTAAAGACATCCTGAAAAATGATGCAAATATAATTTTTCTATTACAGATGGTTGACAGTTCTGGTTGCTGTGGTAAATTTTTCTTTCCAGGATTTAAACCCACTGTCACTCCTTTTAAAAATTACCCGGAAAGACCTCTATTCTGTTATTTTCTTAATGCTGGGCTTGACACAGGTCTACACAGTTCTGTCATAATACTTGTAGCATTGCTCGAAAACTCCCTAGCTATTGAATTTACAGGGATACCACCAGTTCTGCCAGAATGAGGGGGGTGAAACCCCAAAAGAAGGAGATCCAGTCAGCTCTTGAGTACTGGGTGATTGACAAGGTGGAACAGGGGAGCTCCGGAGCTGAAGCTGGCAGGGAGTGTCCACTCTTCCTTGCGGTGAGAACAGGACTCATCCCGTGCTCAGTTGTGGGAATGAGAGAGGGGTCGGTCAGACACATTCTCAGCAACACGTCTTTCAACTTGCGGGCAAACTTCTTTCCACACTGCACGTCCCAACCTTTGTAGTTAGCTTCTGCTGAGTATTTGTCAGTGACACTAAGGAACAAGTGTATACTGCACCTGGTTTTTAAAGTTTTACCTTCTATCAGAATTGCTGGTGGACAGGGAAAGAAGCTGCAGCAGGGACAGATAATAACCGTTTACAGTTTTTATGCTACAGCCTTCACCTGCAGAAAACACTGTGACAACTCTTTTTTTTTTTTTTTAATACAAAAGCCTCCTTCTCTTTAAAAAAAAAAAAAAAAAGTATTAAACAGGAAAGTATCCCAGAAGAGTTTGAAACCACCCAAAGGCCACCACCAAAAAGTTAGAATGCCAACTTTCCAGTTTATTTTTCTGTTACCTACTCATTATTTTTATAATCAGAGGCAAACATTTTAAGTAAAGTTTTCATCCACAGGAAAAAAACCCTGAAAATCACTGTCACATACAACACTGCATAGTGAGGAAGGGGCATGGTGACCTTGGTTCTGGTGCTAGGCTCTCCATGGGACCTGGAGTGAGCAGGTCAATCTCTGGGTTTCATTCCTCACTCGCAGATGTGGAAGTGGGAGATGCCACATGCCGAGGGCCTTTCCTCCACTCAGACATCTGTGGTTATGACACTTGACACCATCTGCAAAACTTGGGGGCATCACAGAGCTGGCATCTAGTCTAGATGGTTCTTAGTTCGGAGTTCATAGATGGGATTCCGGGGGGTGTCATCATCTTAATTAGGCGGAACACATGCATAAGCACGAAGTTTATACTCTCCTCTAGGAGAAGGGCCCAACACATTCATGAGATTCTTAAGGAATCTTCAAGTTAAGAACAACTGAGGGGCTTCCCTGGTGGCGCAGTGGTTAAGAATCCGCCTGCCAATGCAGGGGACACGGGTTCGAGCCCTGGTCCGGGAAGATCCCACATGCCGTGGAGCAACTAAGCCCGTGATCCACAACTACTGAGCCTGTGCTCTAGAGCCCACGAGCCACAACTACTGAGCCCGTGAGCCACAAGGACTGAAGCCTGCGTGCCTGGAGCCCAAGCTCCACAACAAGAGAAGCCACCACAGTGAGAAGCCCACGCACCGCAATGAAGAGTAGCCCCCACTCGCCACAACTAGAGAAAGCCCGCGCGCAGCAACGAAGACCCAACACAGCCAAAAATAAATATAATTAATTAATTTAAAAAACAAAAAGAAAAACTGATCAATTCATATTTGATAGATAGGCATCTACCATCCAGGGAAGAAAAGGGACTTGCCCCACAAGCACATCTGATGGATCCTTTGGCAATCCGGAGTGCTGGTGTTATCGTCTCTTGGCCCAGGGCTGTCCTCCATAGGATGTGACCCAGCCTGGACCCCTCTGCCCTGTTCTGTGATGGAAATAACCACTCTGTGCGTCTCCCCATCTGGCCCAGTTCATGAGGTCAGTATGGAGTATATAGTCTCCTCTGTCAGCTTTTCCCCCGAATTCTCCCCCACCCCCTGCAGGCAGCCCTTTCCCCCAGAAGTAGGATGGGAGAGGGATGAGAGAGGAAGCAAGTCTAGGCTGTCATAGTTGGGATCCTTGTTTCTGCTCCTATATATCTTAAAGAACATGTCCGCTCTCCATGTATTTCATCCTTCCTGTCAGAGGTCAGGTGGTGGGTCTTCTCCCAAGACCAGACATAATAGCATAGCAGACCACAGTGTCTGTTGCTAAAGGAACATTCTCAGATTGACAGTTCAGAGGCAGAAGGGGCAACCCACCTATGTAAGGGAGTGAATTTGTGTCCCTCTCCCCACGCTGGGAGCAAAACTGCCTCCAAAAAAGTATACAATGGGAACACTGTGGTATTTGTGCTGAGAATTCATCACAGAAACCCTGTATCAGAAACCCAAAGTGACCTTTTTTGAGCGGCCCTAGCCCTACATGAGAAGGCAAATATCACCAGATTGCCTGACATTTCCTTTTTTAAATTTCAAGCGTTCCTGATTTCAAATCGGCTGTTGATCTGTTGGTTTGCAGCCCCGATGCAGTTAAGTGAAGTCCCAGTCACTGCTGTGATAGTCTCACAAACAACCGCTTTGAAACCCTAGCCCCTGCCCTATGTCTCCTTCTCGCCTACTCACCCTCCCCCAAGCCTCCCAGCCTCCACGCAGTGTGGAGGGGCAGGTTGCAGAAAAGAGCATCTTTCTAAACCTGAAATTAAAATCTTCAAAGTGGAGTTGTGTGCCGCTGCACTGTGTACATCTTGAAAGATGAAATTTATTTACTTCTTACTTTACATCCTCTTGGCAGACGCTATACAGAAACCCTATAAAGAGGGAGGGTTTGCTCTGATTGGCATCACTCACCCGAGTGTCATGTGGAATTCAGCTCAGGGATGGTCTGAGCTCCACCTGGGATTGACAGTGAAGACAGCGAAGTAGTGACTCAGAGGGCAAGGAAGGCTGGAAGGTGCTGCTCCAGGAGCCGTGGTTGAACAGATATTAAGGACGGTCGCAGCCATCCACCTGCAAAGCCACAGCGGGCACATGTGTGGTAGGCATGTGTGCATCCCAGGCTCCATGTGCAGAACCTGAAAGCTGAGCGGGTTGAGATCCTGGAAGTGCGTGATACGCTTGTTAATCTGCTGAAGAACGTTCTTTCTTGCTCCGCTTCCCCTGAGAGAGTTGGCTGGGGAAAGGTATAGCGATGCATTCTTGGTTTCTCTCGCCATAGCATAATTTATCAGAGTTCCGGTTCTGTTTCTGAGAGGCCTGCTTGCACAGAAGCATCATCATCTGGTCAATCTAGTCTGTCTGGGGAACAATGAGGAAGGAGGAGCTGGCAAGAAAATTAATGCATCAACTTGAGGAGGAGAACATCGGAAACAATGAGCTCTCCCATTTTTTTTCCTTAATTCTCAGCCCTTTGGTCCGTCTGGACATGCGGCAGTATGGGTGATTGAATTGAAAAAAATTGAATTGCCCCATTCAACTCGCATATTTTCCCAAAGGTAAAAGCTAATTTGGTCCTGCCTTTTCCTTGCTTCTTGAGAATCAGGCAGTCCACACCAGCTCTTAATCTCATCCTTGCTGAGTAACTCGGAGAAAGCCCTTAGAATGAGCAGCTTTCCTCTCTATTTTTATTAGACAATCCAAAATTAGGTCCTACTGCCCGCACATAACAGTGTTCTCCCTGTTACATTGAGGGTGACCAGATAATCCAGCTTGCCTGTGACACACCTGATTTCTGTCCATTGTCCCTTGAGATTAATATCACCCAATGTCCCATTGTAGATTTTTTATGCGATCACACTAATTACAGGAAATGAAGGGAAGGAAATGAGTTTCTGCCGAAGGGTCTAACCTTGTGCTCCTTTCTTCCCATCACTGCAGCTTCACTTGGCAGCCCTGGCATCACTCAAGGGAGATATAGTGGAGCTTAATAAACGTCTGCAGCAAACGGAGCGGGAACGGGACCTTCTGGAAAAGAAATTGGCCAAGGCACAGGTAAGGGGTCTGGAAAGGTTCTTTTTGCTTTATTTTTTAAGATGAAACATATGGAAATCTCCACAAAACAAATGACGGTTTGATGAGCAGACCCCCTCATGACCACTGTCCAGGTCAAGAATTAGAACCTGACAGTCATCCCAGAAGTGCCTCCTTATGTCCCATCCCAATCCCACTTTTCCTCCCCACATGGCTTTTATAGTCATATTTTCTGTTTCTTTACGGTTTATCGCTGGAGTTTGTATGTCCCTAGACAGTGGAGTTTTGTCTTGCCTGTTTAAAAATTACGTGTTTCCTTTGAATCTCTTAATCCACAGGTTTTCCCTCCGTTCTTTATTGGCTTTATACTTAGTCTTTTAAAAGCTGGCCATTTGACCTGTGGAGTTTCCCACAGTCCAGATGTTGCTGATTGTTCACCCATGGTGCAGTTCGGCATGTTCCTCTGTCCCCTGTATTCCCTGCAGAATGGCCTTGGATCCAGAGGACCAGTCAGATTCATGGCCAGTCCCTCTGGCAAGACTGTAGAGGGTATTTGTTTTTCCACTGGGAAGCACATAGTATCTGGTTGTCTTGCCTTCTGAGATGTTAGCAGCTATCTTTTTTTTTTTTTTTTTTTGCGGTATGCAGGCCTCTTACTGCTGCGGCCTCTCCCGCTGCGGAGCACAGGCTCCGGACGCGCAGGTCCAGCGGCCATGGCTCACGGGCCCAGCCGCTGCGCAGCATGTGGGATCTTCCCGGACCGGGGCACGAACCCGTGTCCCCTGCATTGGCAGGCGGACTCTCAACCACTGCGCCACCAGGGAAGCCCGTTAGCAGCTGTCTTGATACTTAATGCCCAAGTTCACTGATTCATCAAGACTTTACAAAATCATGATATTTTAGTTCTACCATTTCTTTCTCAGTTCTTAATTGAAGTGCTTTTATAGAGACATTTCCCATCATCTATGATGTATTGAAACAATGGTATAGTTCACGGAGGAAAAGCAGAATCATTGCTTCATTCTTTTGATTTATTTAACATTTTTCAAGATAATGAATTATTTATGATCCTCTGAAAGTCCCCAGTTACTTTTTAAAATATTATGAACTTAGGGATTTTAACATATTTGGGTTTCAGTCCTTTGTGATTATTTTCCTTGTAGAAACTCAAAGTATACTATTTTTGGCCATAAGAACCTCTTCAAGTGGGCTCCTGAGTCTTTTGACAGGAGCCCAGTACTTACTCCAGGCTCATCTAGTACATTTCTCACTCCAAAACTGGAATTAAGCATTCTCCATGTAGCCTTGGTTTTTCTCTGTAGAAAATGGTATTTCCAGACTGCAATCTGGGTGCTAAGGGTGCTTATTGCTTCTAGTTTGGTCATTATTTTTAGGCCTCTTTTATAAACATAGCCAGGAAATTCTTTATTTACTTATTATTTATCCACATATGTATGTATTTATACATTTTAAGATAAAATACCTTAGGAGCTCATAATAATTTCTCCAATTTAAATTCAGACTACAGGGTTCTTTTACTTAGCTTCTGTATTTTATTTGTATGTCCTTTCTTTCACACTAAAAATCTTGGTTCTGAAGTTTACAGAGGATGATTGGATAAGAATATTCCATAATTACTCATTTGCTTCATTCCATATTATATATAGTCTCAAAATAATAACATTAATACTATCATAACAAATACAGTTACTGAGAAGAATTTTTTAAAGTTTTTTTTTCATTATACTTTCCTCATTCCCCCCGTTTTTTGCAACTGTACTATATCCACACTGCCTGACCCTGTGGCCATTACATCTTAGACTTTCTTTTAGTCCTCATTTAGTCTTCTACAAGTAAATTATATATTTCATGTTTACCATGGTCTTTATGTCAATATCCCTCTGTTTGTTTGTTTAATGCCGGAAGCTATTTTCTAGTAGATTTCCTCAGGGAGGACTCATGGGAATAACCTTCACCAACTTTCTGCTTGTTAATAACAATGTGTCTCTGCCCTTCTTACTTGAAAGGCATTCTTGCTGGCTATAAAACCCTTGACTCATCTTTTCTTTACTTGAATATGTTTCTTTATTCTATTTTGGCATAGAGTGTTGCTCTCAAAGTCTGTTAATAATACAACTTTCTCTCTCTCTCTCTCTCTTTCTTCCCTCCCTTCTTTACTTCCTTCCAGTAATTTTGCTAGAGTAACTCTTAATCGTTCTGGTTTGATATTCTCATGTTTGCTGTGTTTTCTTTTGATTATATTTTGTAATCTTTTTTTTAATTTCAGAGAAGTTTTTTCTAATTATAGTGTTTAATATTAGTTTTGTTCCCTTGCCTTTTCTTTTTCTTCAAGGATGCTTATTATGTATATCTTTGATCTTCTTTGCCTGTCTTCCGTATCTGTCACTATCTCAAATCCTTTATATCTCTCCCTGTTTACCTTGTTTTTCCTGTTCTCCATCTTCTGTTTTTCTTAGGCCTTATATGTTGTATTTATCCCCTCGTAGTGTGCCTTCTGGCTTAGTCATATATTTCTGCATTTTTATTTCATTTCTTTTGTGTGTGTGTGTTCTATTACCTTCTTTCTGAGTTTTTCTAATTTTGAATTATGTTCTCCCCTGTTTTATGTCATTTCACCTTTTTCAAGTCTGTTAGCTTATTTTGAAATAGTAGTCTACTGTTTGGGACTTTTTGTGAGGAGAGAGGTTCTCTATTTTGTGGCATGCTTTCATGGTTTATAGGGATGTTATTCTCCCCTTTTTTTCATTCTTCTTTCTTGTACCTTTATGTGGGATTTGCCCTCAATACTGTTCTGTTTTTCATTTTTATGTGAAAAATAGTTTCTTTGAACCTTTAGGAGACAGAGTTGAACATGGCCTTTTTAAGTTCATAGAGCTTCCTTGTATTCACGAATATGGCAACCTGCTTTCCGACACTT
Source organism: Orcinus orca (assembly GCF_937001465.1). Taxonomy (NCBI): domain Eukaryota; kingdom Metazoa; phylum Chordata; class Mammalia; order Artiodactyla; family Delphinidae; genus Orcinus; species Orcinus orca. The sequence goes on along the minus strand of NC_064561.1, from coordinate 93,943,082 downwards.
CCTGGCTCTGTTCCCCTCACCTGCTTCTATCTCGATCTGTTCTTTCCCTTGTCTCTATTACCCCATCCTGTTCAATTTTGATCCTACTCCCAGCAGTTTCTCCTCCTGGCAGAGAGTCCTAGGGCCGGTCTTGAAAGTTCATAGGGACTAGCTGCCTTAGCCCCTTCAGATCTTACTGTGGGCCCCTTGCTCACTCACTCTTGGCTCAGGCAAAACCCCTCCCAGTTGGCCCTTCTCACTTTCCCGTGTATACTTACTGGCTGTTCTGAGGTTTTCCAGTTGTCGGGTCCCTCAGTCTTGTTTCTTCCCTCTGCTTCTGCCCACACAGACACCATTTAGGTCTTGTGGATGCTGTTGGTTTGTCCCTACCTGCTTCTGTTTTGTTGTTCAGGAGGATACCTTATCTCTAAGCATTTGCTTTTGATGTGTAGGTTCTCTATATTTGTGTGGGAATTCAGAGAGATTAAAAGAACGAGGCTGCCCCAGTCACTGGTCTAGAATGACCTATGGCAGGTTTTGAAAACTCATGTTTCATAATCTTAGACTGTTCGAGTAGAGAGGAAAGACCCTTTGTAGTTGAGATCATCTACTTCCACATTTGACAGGCAACCCAGAGAGGTTAACTTGCTTACCCAAGGTCAAATGAGCAGCCAGCCCCAGAGCCAAGACAAGGCCACCAGTGTTCTTTCCTCATACAGGATGTTACAGAGACAGAAATTTTCAATTTTTACTTGGATGAAAACTTTACATTTTCCTTCTGATCATAAAAGTAACAAAAATGTGATAGAAAAAACTGGAAAGGCAGCATTATAATATTTATACTGGACTCTGGTGAATTAAAACTTTTCTAAATGCTTTGTTGTTGTAAGGTGTTTTTTGAGAAAGTAGTTATTTTTTCATTAAAGAAAAAATAGAATGGTGTTAAGCTGGTGTAAAGCCAGCCATTGTTAATAGTCCTGATTGGTGAGAATGTTTCTTTTAGGAAAAAGAAATTGTGAGTGCTTTTAACTGGAAGCTGGCATGTACCCCAGTCTTGGATTTTAAAAGATGACCAGGAAGGTTTTTGTTAAAATTTAAGTCTCAAAGACAGAGCAGCTTGTGCAGAGGATGATAAGAGGAGAATGGGAAACTTTTTGTCTGCTATGTCAGGGATTGATTCAGCTCCCTTTTGACTTAACTTATGGTCAAGATAATCTCATGTAATAATTTTGTTGGCTGGTTTTACCCCTAATGGTTACATCACAGTACCATTAGTTGACTCTCTTGCTTGTATACTTACAGTAAATATACTTAAAAATTACTCTTCCTTTCACTGGAAATGTCTTCCCAGTTCAGATACTGGGACCCAGGAAAGAACATGAAAAAAAAAAGGTTAGTCTTGCCAGGCTTATACCTTTTATAAAGATGAGATTTATGCAAGGAAGTGTCTGTGCCGTGCTTTCTCTGTTACATGCCTTGGTAAGTGATTCGTGTTTGAGGCTTTACCAGATGGTGGAAGAGCAAGTTTGTGTATAAATGTATAGTCTGTGGCTTTAGTAAGTTTTGCCAGCTCTCTAAATATTACAGAGCTATGATTAAAATGTAAAATATAAATGGTGCTTTTGTTCATCAGAAATAATCAAAGAGAGCTTCATAATCTGTTGAGTAATTATTAATGGTGATACTAGAACTAGTTGAATCAAAGAAGGCTCATTATACATGGGCAAAAGTCAGTGGAGTTTTAATAGTGATTGGAAGGGAAGAGCTAAGTAAAGGACCCCCAATACCAATGTGATAGGGAAGGCAAAGTGCTTCTGTATTTGTATCCTACTGCTGCATAACAAATTGCCCCAAACTTACTGGCTTAAAACAACACACATTTATTATCTTACACATTTATTATCTCCTGTGCATCAGGATCCCAGGCATGGCTTAGGTCCTCTGCAAGTTTGCCGTCAAGGTGTGGGCAGAGCTGCACGCTCGTCTGGACACTCAACAGGGAAAGAGTTCACCTCCAGGCTCACTCACGTCATTAGCAGAATTTCTCTGTGATTGTAGAATTCATGGCAGCTTGCTTCCTCAAAGCCAGCAATGGAGAGAATGGAGATTCTAGAATAAATCTTCTGGCAAGACAGTCTTATATAATGTAATGCAATTATGGGAGAGACATCCCATCACCTTTGCCACATTGTGTTAGTTAAAGGCAGTCACACGTCCCACCCAGATTCAGTGAGATGGTAATCACACCAAGGAGACACAGGGATCATATGGTCAACTTGGAGTCTGTCCATCACAGCTTCCTGGGGGATCTGATGAAGAGTGCCACTATTAGCCTACAATAGTGATGATCGCCACACTTCTTTAGCTCTGTTTTGTGCCAGGCAGTATAGCAAGCATTCCGCATGCTTTATCTCACTGAGTTCTCATAATGACCTGTGATGAGAAAACCTTAACATTCCCATTTACAAATGAAGAAATTGTGAGGTTTAGGGAATTTGAATATCTTGCCTGAGATGATGGAGCTAGAAAGCACCTGAAGTCAGGGTATGAATCTAGGTTTCGTGGGAATCCATAGCTGTACTAGTCCCCCGGGCTGCCCTGGGGATCTCAAAGAGGGTGGGGAATAGGGCACAGGTTAATTTGGTTTAAGTATCTACCCTCCCAAATCAAACAGATGCTCAGACCTGCGCATGCGATTTGCACCAACACTAAACACCTTCTGGGGGAACAGCCTGGTGGGAAAGTGGCAAAGGTTATATACGGTACCGATTTGATGCTTTCAGCATATTTTGTTTGCGTTTAATACCAACAATTATTTTCAGTAACTGCATTTTTAAAAAGTACTACAGAAGGAGATATATCAGAACAAGCTTCTGAGCCCCTTTGAAATTGGTCAGTAGTAATACAGTACACCTTCTATTTCTAAGCTCTCTATCTTTAGATAGCAAATGTTCTGAATTTTCTACGGCTTGACTTTTAGGAAGAAGACAAATATAGTTTTCATTAAATGTAACGGAGAGAGTGTTTTCTTTAATCTTTCTCTTGTATGAGATACTTACAGAGGTAGTATGGATGCCTTCTCTTTGCCAGGATCTCCCTCCCCCCATTCCTTCCTTATTTGTTTATACTCTTCCCTACAGTGCTCTAGCTGTTTTGTTTTGTCAATGACATTTCCATTTGTGCTGAGCCTCTTTGTTTAGTTGGCTTGGTTCCCCACCCTACCCCTCAGGAAAACCTGGGCAAGGACTTCGAATGAGGGTAGAAATATCCTGGGTGGTATTACTTGTGATCCATCCAGTGTGACCCTGAGAAAGTAGCGTAACTTCTTAGCGTATTTTAAAAGGGAGTGGTGCCGACCCTCTTCCCACGATGGTTGAGAGGGTTAACGAATGAATGATGGCATTGCATTTTTCAAGAATGGAGTTTATAATACCCTTAGGTTTGACAGCTGAGACTAATGTGATGATTAAAGATCAGTGGCCTCTGTGGAATAAGATAAAACCCAGTGAAGAACATTAACAAAGCCATAAAGCTTCTTAGCATCACCGCATTACACAGGGTTTTTCCAACAAGGGCTCAAGTTCTCAGGCCAGTCTGTCTCAAGGCTGACTCACAGCTTTATCCCTGGATTGCACCAATTGCAGAGATGAGCCTAAAGGGTTTTATTCTTAGTGGTTGTAATGATGATATTGCTTGCTTTTATTGAACATTTTTGCACATAGGCAGTTTCACTCCTTTATGTGGCTTGAGACAAGTATTTATATAGATTTTAAATTTGCTTCATCATCATGATAGGAGAGTGGAAACCTAGAGAAAAAGCTCAGGGTATATATTAAGCTCCAGATGAAATTCAGGAAAAGCAAAATTCCATCCTCTCTAATCCCAATCTTTTTTTTTTTTTTCTTTGCCTTTCAAACTGAAAGTCTGTAGTTGCAGGAGAAATCCAGCTTCCTAATGATAGTGACCTCCAGAAATTCATGGCAGGCAAGATGCTGCAAGCCCAGGCTTTCTGGCTTTGCTGTACTGTAGGATCAGTCAAAAATGCAGTATAGGTTGGAGGACCCTGGGTAAAATTCTCTGTAATAATAGAAGAAAAAAAAAAGCAGTAGCATGTTGTTTAAGACCATTTCTTATTTTGCTCAGCTGAAATTATGTGAGATGTTTCTATACAGTAAGGAGGCGAAAGTAATCCCTCATCTGCAAGTTTTGCTAGAAGAAGCCGCCATTGCTTTCTGTTCAGAAAGTTGTTGCTGAGTAATTGACTTTGGTAGCTAAAGCTGGCTTGATGGGAGCTGGAGGGACTTAGAATTTCCTGCTTTATACCCCCTTATGTCTGCTTTTCTATTTCGGTGCTCCCAGGGGGTTGGGGAGAGAGCTATTGGGGTTTCCTAACTCTCCTCTGGTATTGTAAGGCATAATGTTCATGTTTCCTGGAGTTCACCAGAGGTGGTGCAGGGTAAGAGACCAAGGGGGGATCACTCTGATGCCACTTGAGGTCTTTAGGTAAATGGTAAGGAGGAGTTAAGCCCACAGCTCAGGGAGCTGGAAGGGAGTAGAGGCGAGAAGGCTGTGGCTACAACAGCCTCAGCCCCTTGATGGCATACACAGGACTCTGAGGGCTTTGCAGAGCATTCTGTTCGCTATCTGGGTTTTAATAAATAGTCCCTGTGCATTTGCTCTGTTTTCATCTATAAAGTGGTTGTATCATCAGGATATGCAACGATAACAAATAACCCCAAATGTTCAGTGGCTTAAATTATCAAAGGTTTATTTTTTGACTTCTTGCTGGGAGCTCACTGGAACTGGTAGGAAACTCGGCTGCGTTGTCCTCACCCAGCCTTCCAAGCTGATAGCCTCTACTGTCTGGAGTGTTGCCCAGGGGAAGAGAATATGGGAAAGCCTGCAGAAACACTTAAAGGCTTCTAGGCAAAAATGGTGTATATTCACTCATATCTTTCTGGACAAGCAAGTCACATGGCCTTATTCAGCTTCATGGGGGAGGAGAAATATTCCTCCACGTGCATGGATGGAGGTGAACCAGAGTCTTGGTAAACGCCTCTGCAGGCTGCCACCAGGGTGCTCGTGCTTATGAGATGTGCATCCCTTATGGTGGTCCTGGTGGTGCCCCACATACATAAGAAAATACTGGAGAAAAATGAACACCATTTGAAAAAGGATCTTGTTAATGGATTATGAAAAAGTGGATGTCTTTTTATCATTCTTTAAAATTTTCTATAATGTACTTAAAGTTGTAACTTAAAATTGAAAAATTTGTGCAAACGTTAAGTGGTAATAGGAGTGATACTCTTTGTCCTGTTTGGTTGTCATTGTTATATTACCTTCTTAAATGAGGCTTTACTGGAATACCTGCCCATAAGTGACTCTCCTATGGAGGTGCAGTATACAGCTTGACCTAGCCTGTGTCCTTGTGAAACAGAATACCGGAAATCACATAGCCTCCTGGGTTAAAAAACGCTCTCGGAAACTCGGGTTAGTGAGAGGCATGGGCAGTGTGATACTTGAACTGGGCCTCATTTTAACAGGCCAGTCCTGCTTGTGTGGGAGGCCGCCAGAGCAGGAAGGCACTGATTGCTCACAGAATATGGCTTTGTCTGTCCTGGGTGCTCCCCACTCATCTGCCACTTTTAACACATTGATGTGCCCCATTCCTGGGCTTGGTCTTGTGCAGTTTAATGGGAGCTGTTTAACAAGAGTGGTTTTTTGAGTTCTTTAGGCTCCTGCAGGTGATGGCTTGTTTCGTCCTGCACTGTTGTCCTTGTGGGAATTGATGCACTTCTCCCGGCACCACAGCTTGGAAAAGCTCAAGGGGTTTCTTCATTCAGCTTGGAGAGCAACGCTTCCGCTCAGCTTTGGTTGGGCATGATGAGTGTGCATGGAATGGGTGAAGCGTGTTTAATGAGATACCTCAAGGGGATTTTGGTTTGTAACATCAAATCAGCTATGAGCTATGTCTTCTTGGTCATTCATTGATCTGGAGGCTAGGAGTTTCAATAATTATTTTCCCGTATTCTCTTTTCACTGGGAAAAGAATCTCCAGGGCACCATTCTATCATCTCTTCTTCCCTTCCACCCCTCCAATTCTGTCCATGTTTCTTATGCACCAGCAGAGAAGTCTGCTTGGAAGCTGCAACCACATTTCCCTTCAAGGTAGGTGTCATGGTGACCCTCCCTATGGCACCCAGCACCGTATCATAGTTTAGGAAATCAAGATATATCTATTATTTAGAGGAAGTATTCAATTATAGAGGCTTCCCACCATTGTGAAAAAACATACATATGGAAAAATATAGGAATGTAACCTTTGCCTTCAGCTGAGAAGTTTTTTCCTCTAAGACGTTCTTGTTGCTACTCCCAGATGAACTCCTAAGTTCCAAATAGACATTATGAATCTTTTTTATCCTTTCAGCTGCAAGCGCTGTTCTGTCTGACTGAATTTTCTGGCTTCCTGTTGAGTCTTGTTCATACTCACGCCCTCCAGGCGGACTTTCCAGTTAAAGGCAGGGGGAAGATGGTACGACACCAGCTCTCATGCTCTCGTTATCTGGGTACCAACCATCTGATCTCCCTGCAAGCCAGGCAGCCCCACAGGAGCTCACCTCTCAGATAGCTCCTAACAGCCAACAGGGACACCTAGAGTGGACTTGGTGTTTATCAGTTGATCCTGTGTCTTTCTCTTGAATAAACACTTACGCATCTTCATTTTTAAGTGGATTTTGCAGTTTCTTGTCTGCCTTGGTGGTGGTGGTGGCCTGTTGACCTGTAAAGACTGAAGGAGGAGGAATAAGTGGGGAATTTCAGGGAGAATGAGAGCTCGTGGAGTTTGTAAGGGGAAGCGTTTCACAGCAGTTTATAGCCCTAGAGAACTGAATATGGGAAACCCCAGAGCAGGAGCCAGCAAGATGACAAAGTAGTAGCAGTCATGGCATCCACAAGATCAAGGTCAGACCGGGCATCGTCTCATAACTATTGTAAGATCTGGAACTGGCGACCTTCGTGAGAGCGTCAGCTACATACGCACATACACATACTACACACATGCAGGTGCGTGCGTGCACATGTGCACACACACACTCACATACACAATTTGAAGATGGGAAAAAAGACCAGTGATAAAAGCTCATAGATATTCTGCGGGGATGGAGAGAAGCAGTATTCTGCTTATGGAGAGAAATAAGCTTTTTCATTTACTGACAGGTACTATCTGTGAGACACTGTCATTTTGTGGACTTCTGTTGTTCCTCTTAAAGTGTGATGGATCACAGGTGAAGAGGCATAACTTCATGGGAAGAGTATTTGTGGCCTGTCAGGGTTTTGCTCTGGTTAGGAAAGCTTCCATGTAGATGGGACTTTCACTTGTCCTTCCTCCTGGCCTCTGGTTCCATTTACTTCCTGTGTGTTGGACCTTGAGTGGAGGTTATTTGACGTTTTGGGTTGTCACTAAGAACAGAAGTTCACATCACTGTTTCTCTGAAAGTCACCATCTCACAAAGGTCTGTGGTACAGGTTCCTCTCCAGTCTTATTTCTGGAGCTCTGAGCAGCTCCCAGGAAGTTACTATATTCATAGTGATCAAGCTGCTGTTCATAGGTATGGTCCCTGCCGTGATTTATACCAACGTATTTATCATACTTTGCTGAGTACTTCTGTTTCAGGTAGCCGTCTGTTTTGAAGGCTTTGTGTCCCTGCCCAGTAGCTTCTGGGTTACACCATTGGAAGCCTGGCGGATTTAGGGACGGGGAGGACATTGGACGTGGTGGGTGAGAAGCCTTACCTTGCCCGCCTGCCCCCAGCCCTGAAAGTGCAAAGCTGGCAAGTACGTGTGGCTCTTGGCGTTAGGAAAACCTTGCCGAAAATGAAGTTAAAATTCCTCCGCTGGACAGGAAATTAATCAGGACTGAACGCAGTAGACAGGGGCAGAAGCTTGACTCCTTGTTCTGTCGCTGACTAGTGTTTTATTATTATGAAAATGAGATTAAATGTACAATGACTGGTTGGGGATTGAGGAGGAGGGAGAGAAGTGAAGATGAACAGGTTCCTTAGGATTTAAACTCAAGATGCAAAAATGTTTTTATAGCATCTGCTGCTTCTTAATCCTTCAAATGCTGAGCAAGGGAAGCTCCTCGGCTTCTTGAAACGCAGCAATTTATTCGTCCCATCGCACGCCTAGGTCACCCACAGCGAACCAGGCTGTGTGCCAGGTGCTAGGGCGAAGTCATGAAAACACCTCGCCCCTGCCTTCCCGGAGTTTATAGTCTAGTAGGAAAGGATATTGGAAAACATTATGTGTGCAGATAACCAGCCAGGTAAGAAATGGTGTCATACAATTTAGGATTATTTGCTTGAAAAGTGGCTGAAACATACCCTAGCAAACTTCAGCAAAAAAGGAATGAATTGGTTAAAAGGAAAGAATGAGCAGCCATAAAAGAACTTGGGAAGAAAGCTCTGGGGATAGAAGTAGCAGGAACTGGAGGGCAGTCTCATCAGGACCCTCAGTCAGGTGAAGTGACAGCATGCAACTTTAGATCCATTCGCTCAAGATTCAGATTCCAAAAAAAGGTATCTGCCCACTCTGTGGCTGAGGAGAAACAGGAGGTGTGGATAGTGTGCAATGGCAGAGGGACCTTTCCCCAAAGAGCAAATGAGAGCTAGAAAGGTAAAAAGACTCAGATGTGCACCAGGGGCTCTGTGAAGTTCAGCTATTGTTGTGTCTTCTGGGACTCATGGCCAATGCGCAGGTGTATGTTTATTTGGGGCATACTCAACATTGAGGTTGTGATGGTTTGAGGCCATAAAACTTAGAATCCCTCACCTGTAGGTGTGTCAACTCATTGGCACTTCTGTCTTGTTCTCTCGATCCCAGTGCGAGCAGTCCCACCTCATGAGAGAGCATGAGGACGTCCAGGAGCGAACGACGCTTCGGTACGAGGAACGCATCACCGAACTCCACAGCATCATTGCTGAGCTCAATAAGAAGATAGACCGTTTGCAAGGCACCACCATCAGGTAGTCAGCTCCAAGTCAAGGCTCTCTCTCTGCCCGTCCAGGTGGTAACCTGGGTTTCGGATTTAAAGTCACCCCTATGAATTATAACAATGTTTTACTTGGAACCAATATTTTTTACAGTTGATAAGTGTTATCTCTTTACTTTGTTAACCATGTGCTTTCCCATCCATTATTCTCTTCTGACCTTGATCCTCGTGGTAACCCTGAAAGGTAGACAGGGTGGGAGTTGTAATCCTCAGTTGACTGATGAGGGGAGGCTGAGTGAGATGCTTTATCAACAGGTTGTAAATGGAGCCTCTTCTGTCTTAGAGACCACCATCCCTACCAGCCCTTTTTTTTTTTTTTTTTTTTTTGCGGTACGCGGGCTTCTCACTGCTGCGGCCTCTCCCGTTGCGGAGCACAGGCTCCGGACACGCAGGCTCAGCGGCCAGGGCTCACGGGCCCAGCCGCTCCGCGGCATGTGGGATCTTCCCGGACCGGGGCACGAACCCGCGTCCCCTGCATCGGCAGGCGGACTCTCAACCAGTGCGCCACCAGGGAAGCCCCCTACCAGCCCTTTTATTCACCAGGTCTGTTCTAAATATACAAACTCAGTGCATCCCTTGGGGATTTTGAGAGATTTATGAACGTGGCTTTTAACTAAACATCACATATGCTTCTAGATAATCTAAAAAAATTTTGAGCTCACTTGAAGTTGACTCACCAACATTGACGTAGCCTCGTACAAACTCCTAAGGCGGGCAGTTGGGGAGGAGCGAGATTTGACCTATCACGTTATTGGTGGAAAAGCTGGGGCTTAAAAATGTTAAGTGACTACTTTGAAGTTACCCTTAAGAGAGGGCAGATAGAGATGGAGTTAGAACCCACAGTATCTCTGCCTTTACTCAGTTTTCTTTCCATAAAAGTGATTGTTGGGGATTCTTCCTTCCTTGCTCATCAATCAGCTGGCCCCTAAGTCTCCTGCACACAGCACTTAGTTGGTGTGTCTGCCCTGCTGTCCACAAGAGGGGTTTGCCTTAAGTGACTTACTGAGCCAAGGAAGAGAACTTTTATCTTCCTGCCCATGCTGAAGGAATAGCCCTCAGGAACACAAATGGTTAGCATCAACTTTTATGGAGAAAGAGTGCTTTGTACTCTGCCTGTTTGTATAGGCCTCAATTAAAACAGTTTTAGAGGCAGCTCCTTTAAACTCTCCCTCTACAAGTCCTGGGTTAGAAGAAACTTTGGATGCATTTTGTTCCAACTCTGAGAGTTACAGTGATGATGGGGCTACTTGATGAGAGTACTGGTGGGCCTCTGTTTCAGGGCAAAGTTGTGGAAAAATTTGCACTGAATTGGAGGCACACAATACATCTCATATTCCAGTTTAGAACCTCAAGCCTTTTAAATTGTATACTGGTCTTCAGAGTGATTGTAGGTTAGAAGAGCAGAGAAGAATTTTCAGCCCAAAGAAATGATTATAGCAGACTTTAAGGAGGCTGACAGAGTACACTGGCAAATTTGTAATTTCCATTAAAACATGCTGCACTTTTAAACACTTGAGAAGGTGAAGGCAAATGGACTCAGTGAGTTGTGAAAAAAATGCATCACGCATCACCTAGAAAACTCAATTTCAGGATGTTTAAATTGAATATAATGGCCAAACTCCTTCATGTTAAAATACAGTGAGCTTCTTTTTTTTTTTAACATCTTTATTGGAGTATAATTTCTTTACAATGGTGTGTTAGTTTCTGCTTTATAACAAAGTGAATCAGTTATACATATACCTATGTCTCCATATCTCTTCCCTCTTGCGTCTCCCTCCCTCCCACCCTCCCTATCCCACCCCTCTAGGTGGTCACAAACCACTGAGCTGATCTCCCTGTGCTATGCGGCTGCTTCCCACTAGCTATCTGTTTTACGTTTGGTAGTGTATATGTGTCCACGCCACTCTCTCACTTTGTCTACAGTGAGCTTCTTGAGCATAAACATTTATCGGTGCCTTTTGTTTAAAGGAAGATTGCATCTGTACAGATGTCACATTAAATTCTGCCAGTTTTCATTATATAAATGTGCTAGCCCCTCCTCGAGGTGGGGACTCCCTGCAAGGCTGGAAGACTAGCAGACATGTGGGCCAGTAAGGCAAGGCTCTTCTTGTCCTCTGAGCTCTAGTAGCCAAGGTAGCCTCCATCACTCCAGGAAATTGGTTTGCTCTCAGGTCCTGAGATGCGATAATAGACCCAGTGCAGGAGGAGCCAGATGCCTTGGACGAACTCTAACTGCCCTGGCATATCCAGGCTATAGAGAATTGTCATGCTAATCAGGTACATTCCTGGCACCTTACAGACTTTCTTGTCACTTCAGTCCGGGCCTGAATTAAGAATTTATTGGAAAAGCTGAAAAATCATCAATAAGGGAATGGTTTATGATGTATCCACATTTAAGCCATAGTGAATTACATAAGAAAAAGATATGACAGTCTCATAGTTTAAATTTTTTTTCTCAGGTCACAATCAGAGAACCAGGGACCTTCTGTGACTGCCCTAGAAGACTCTCCCATCTTTTACAGCCACAGGGCTACTGTAGTCAAGAATCAGACACTGCAGGTTGCTGAATTCCAACATAAGTTGAATTCAAAGCCACATCAGATCTCTTAGGTTAAAGGTTAAGCACTGATAGGAAAAGATGAAGTGGTGAGAATTTAAATGGACACATTTAGATAGATTCAAGTGAATCAAAATGCCTAGAGCCTGCAAATGCCACTGAATTTCCCCTCCTGCAGAAGCAGTCCCTCTCCCAGTCTGATAAAGTTAGTCCTACCTTGCTTGGAGACTGTAGCAATCTGATCCCAGGTAGAGGGTACCAGATACATTCATACCTCACCGGCTACTCCATTCCTCTTTATCTTTAGGCCTAAAAGTAGGCAAATTCAATCATGCCCCAGGGGAATAAGTAGAGAATCCAACCTTGGAAGATACAGTTAAAATATGTAAGAGATTTATAAGATTTTATTCATTTATATTCACAGAAACTTGAGAAGAATATGTATAGGATTAGGGCCTAAGTGTTCTAGACCAGGGAGGGAGGAATATAGTGTTCGACTGATGGTGAATTTATTGATACAACTGTTCCTGTCGGACATTCTGGATGTAGCGTGTTAGCTCCAGCAGTTTGATTAAATGAAAACTAGAGTCATTGGAGGATTACATTAAATAATGTTGAACTGCCAGAACTTCCCTAGTATAACATAGGAGTCCGGAGGCCGTGGGAGTCGGGATGTTGGGTGGGAGCTGACGTCATTAAAATGGGGTCTTTGATGCCACTTCACTGCTGGAGTCGGTGTGGGCTTGTCTCTTGTGCTGGTCCACAGGGCTGCAGTAGGAATCAAAATGATTCGACCCGTAAAGATTTTTGATAATGGCTAATTGATCACAGAGTCTCCAGGATGACTAGACTGCATAATTTCTTGCTTTTTTATGTATGTACGCCATTTCCTTTTTATTCTCTTACTTTCTCCTCTTATATAAGGTGAGTTGGTATCGGTGAAGCTTAGCATTTAATAGTTAGGCTACGTGATACCTAGGTGAATTTGTCATTAAACTAGAAGAGGAAGGCTCACCTAACAATGGATATAATAACCGATGGGACTTTGGGTCTCCCATTTTGATGAGAAGGTGAGTACATTTACATTTGAACGAGGGATAGTTACAGAAGCTTGATGTCATTGCTATTGCAATTTGGAAATTTAAGTACGTGTGAGAGGATGTGTATGGTTGTCAAGTAGCCAAAGACAGTAGTGTGGATGGATGTTGTAGACAGTACTGTAGACAGCATGAAGGATGTTGTCTGGCACCTGGTACCATTCCCACCCCTTCTCTCTACTCACCCCCAAATCAAAGAAGATTGACCCTGGGGACTACTTCCCAAACTCCCATAACAGCTGGGCCCTGGGATACAGTTTTGGTTCTGCCAGTGAGATGCATTCACCTGGATCTGGAAGGCTGAAAGGAGGTGGGAGCCATCGTCCCTCAGGCCATAATGGTGGCAGCTGACATACAGGCTTTGGTGAACATGAGGTCCTGCATTGACTGGCCTGACCCTGGAGCTGTGGGCAGGTGTGAAGGCAGCAGCAATTTCCTCATCCTGGAGGGGACCACAGCTCTGATGGCAAATCTGACGGCCCCGGGTGGCCTCCACCCACCCTTCTCTTCTCTAGTCCTTCCTTCCGATGGTTTTGTAAGCACGCAACTACCTAAATTAAATCCTACTTGAAACACCCAGAAGAGTTTGTTTTCCTAACTGAACCCTGCCTAATGTGTCCTAAATCTCATCTGCTTGGAATAAACACTGAACAGTTTGTATTTATGGCCTTCTAAAAATTTTTTATTCATGAATATTTTAAACAAATTGGATCACATAGCGCACACTGTTTTGTAATATGTGCTTTTTCACCTAACTGTTTGTTGTGGCTTTTTTTTTAACGCTCATCTGACTTGGGGGGATTATATAATGGGATGGGTAAAATGGAAAAACACGTCAGTAGCTCACTTTGGATCTGGGGGAGGAAAAAAGATGTCTAAGCAAATTAAACATGAGATCTTTTGTTTCCCAAGGAGATTATTTTCTTTTCCCAAAAGCTGCTCTCATAACATCCACCTTTCACTGCCAACTCTCATGAGTAGTTCATGATTTCTACTTCATTTCCCATTTGCTTGTTAGCCCACAGCTGTCTGGCTTCTGACCCCAACAGTTTGCCAAAGCTCCCTCTGCTATGTACTGAATTGTGCCCCCCACCTCCAGTTCACATGGTGAACCCCTAGGTATGACAGCGTTTGGAGATGGGGCCCTTTGGGAGGTCATTCGGTTTAGTCGAGGTCATGAGGATGGGGACCACATGATAGGATTAGTGAGTGTCCTTATAAAAAGAGATGGCAGGGCTTCCCTGGTGGCGCAGTGGTTGAGAGTCCGCCTGCCGATGCAGGGGATGCGGTATCATGCCCCGGTCCGGGAGGATCCCACATGCCGCGGAGCGGCTGGGACCGTGAGCCATGGCCGCTGAGCCTGCGCGTCCGGAGCCTGTGCTCTGCAATGGGAGAGGCCACAACAGTGAGAGGCCCTCGTACCGCAAAAAAAAAAGAGGGAGAGATGGGAGAGAGCTTGCTTGCCCTCCAGCTCTCTCCCTGCCGTGTGAGGACGCAGTGAGAAGGCAACCATCTGTAAGCCAGGAAGAGAGCCCTTACCAGAAACCAACCATGCTGGCACCTTGATTTTGGATTGCCGACCAAAGTCTAAAACTATGAGAAAATAAATTCCTGTTGTTTAAGCTTGTCTATGGTACTTTGTTACAGCAGCATAAGCTAAGACACTTTTTTGAAAATCACCAATGATTTCTTAACTGAAAAATCCGGTGACCTTTTTCTTGTTTCTGGTCCATTTTTGCAACATTTAATCCTAAATCCTCCTTCCCAACTGGTGTACTCTTCTCAAACCTCCATGACCCTTCATGTCCTAGATCTTCTCCTCTGTCCCTAAGATCCATCTTCAGCCTTGGCTCTTACCCTGGGCTCTCGCCCACACCTTTCACCAGGATGGCTGCAGCCCTAAAGCATTGACCTCTCCTATTTGTGTCACATTGACATTGGCACTTGACCTTTCTGCTTCTTTGTCTGCACAGTGCTCCTCATTTAGTGACTGAGATAGCATCCAAAGCCTCCTTGTACTCTAACATAATCCATTCGCTAAAATCTCATGCCGATGCTACGCGCCCGACCTTTCTCCTGATCTTGGGCCACACTTGGGCCTGTGTGGTACATCTGTCTGTCCATCTTCATGTTGCTGCATCTCAAACAGTGTAACCAAAACCTCTTTCTTTCCCAGTAAAACATGTTGTTCTGATTAACTTCTGGCCTAAAGAGTAGAATATAATGAAACAAAAAATAAAACCCAGGAAGATAAGGTAGCTTTCTTTCTCTCTCTGTCTTCCTATGTGGTACATATTCCAACCTTGTTCACTATTTGAAGTTTTTGAATATGAATCTTACATCAGACCTTGTTAAAACTGGTACTCATTGATGACAAGGATGGATTATTATATACATAGGAGAGCATTTCAGAGTCCCATTTGTTCAGTTATTCACCATAAGATTCTGAACTTCCTCTGTACTATATGGAAAAATAAGAAGTATTTACTCATCACTTATTTCCTGCTGTAGATCCTCTAAGAGAACTGAAAGGAATACCTTTCCTCCTTGTATCTAAAAAAATCTTTGTTCGGGCTTCCCTGGTGGTGCAGTGGTTGAGAGTCCACCTGCTGATGCAGGGGACACGGGTTTGTGCCCCGGTCCGGGAAGATCCCACATGCTGCGGAGCGTCTGGGCCCGTGAGCCATGGCTGCGGAGCCTGTGTGTCCGGAGCCTGTGCTCCGCAACGGGAGAGGCCACAACAGTGAGAGGCCCGTGTACCGCAAAAAAAAAAAAAAATCTTTGTGCTTTAAAAGAATTATGACCATTTCAGGGCAAGTCGGCCTTTAATTGCAAGAGAGACAGAATGTGTTTCAGAAGACAGACCACACACTCAGGTAGACTGGGCTAGCTGGACATAGTTGACTGACAGTTACCAAGGTAGGCAGATGTTCTTCTGGGTCTTGTTCATCAGTCATTCCAATCCAGTGACAAGGCATGAATGTGCACCCCAAAATAAAACAGGTATAGAGACTGCTACTGAAGTTAATATTTTTATCAACTGCTGCTGATTCCATAATACTTCAGCTCAAGGTCTGGAAAGCATGATAAGAATTATACTTTCATTGATTTTTTCCTTTTCTAATTAGATCATTTCACCCCTAGCTAATAATGAGAAAGAATCTTTAAAAAAAAAAAAGAAATCTTTTCTTTAGGCCATCATATTATTGTTTTGTTGGTAACTAGATTTAAGAATTAGGCTGTGCTGCTAACTGGTTGTATAGTCTTAGGTAAGTCGCTTAGCCTCTGGAAGCTTCAGTGGTCTTATCTGTAAAACAAAGGTATTGATCCTGTCTTAGGTGATCACCAAGATCCCTTCCAGTCTGCCAGTCTGTGACTTGTCTGCCTCTGCTAGTTACGTAGGTGTGTGTACAATCTAATCCCTGCCCCCTTAGGAGCGTTTTTGGGTTTTTTTGTTGTTAAGCTAGTAGCGAGCATTAATCATTGCAACTCGAAACTAAGCAACGTGGAAGCACTTCACAGATGCTTCGAAGTAAATGAAATAATGTACATTTAGAATCCTGTGAGATGATCCTTTATGTTCCGAAGAAAAACACCTGAGAACTTTGTAATTCCATAATTAGGAAACTGCCACAGTAGCATACAATTAGCAACATTTATCACTTTATCAGAGCTTCTGTTTTTTTTGACATAAATTGATCACTTCTTGGACCTTTTCATATTTTCTTCCTTTTCATCACTGGCATTAGCAGTTAGTGTTCTTGGGGGAGGCATTTTTTTCCCCAAAGAAATAAGATGTCACTTACCAAGAGTTACCATATACCCCATGGAAGGAAGCAAACAATAAAGTCACTTTGAGATGCAGGTGCTGTGTCATTTGCTAGACACCCTGCCCAGCTAGGTGATGCCCTGCTGTGCAGAGCAGCCTTAAAAACACATCTCAAATTCTTGCCTTTGTAAAACTTCCATGGATCAGCAGGGTGTTTCTGACTTCTTGTTCCATTTCTCTGGATGGACCAATGCTTCTGAATAAAACAGTAGAGAGAGAACCCCCAGCATCAGTCTTCTGCAAATGCTGCAGTCCCAGATTGACTGTCGACTTACAAAGGGCCCGGAGACCATTGGCTTTTGTCACTTTCCAGTCCCAGATTCCAATCTCCTTTCAGGAACGATGCCGATAAGGATGTTCAGGAGATGACGAAGCTACGCAACTCCAAGATTTTTTACCAAGTCCGCTGGAGAAACAGGGTTGCACAAATTTTCTCATGTTAGGTTCAGTTTAACCTTTTTTTTTTTTTTTATTGCGGTACGCGGGCCTCTCACTGTTGTGGCCTCTCCCGTTGCGGAGCACAGGCTCCGGACGCTCAGGCCCAGTGGCCATGGCTCACGGGCCCAGCCGCTCTGGGGCATGCGGGATCCTCCCGGACCGGGGCACGAACCCACGCCCCCTGCATCGGCAGGCAGACCCCCAACCACTGCGCCGCCAGGGAAGCCCCAGTTTAACCTTTTAATGCCTCATTTTTGGGACACAGAAATGCACGCGATCTTCTCACAAGGTTGCTTTCTATCTCTAACTACTGTTTACGTTGTTTGCTTGTGTTGTTTTGCACTGTAACCTTCATTATGATTACCATAAGGGGGAACCTGAACCATGGGTGGTATGTGCTCACCTCAGCCTCTCCCTGTGAGGTCAAAAACACAGACCATCTGCGCGTCCCTGCTGCTTATTTTATCTGTTTCCATGAAAGTTCTCAGCAGTACTTACTCCTTCCTCTGAATTCCTCGATTTCACACATTTTTTTTCCTTTATTTCTGCCATCTAACCCTGATTATTTGCCTCCTTCAGTACAATCAGTTCTCCTTCTGATCAAAATTGCCCGCTCAGCAAGTGGCCTGAGTGCTCCTCCAGCCTCATGGTTCCATCCTGCACCCCATTTTGGTTTCAGCTATCCCGAACCTCTATCCCAAGTGCCACATGTCCATGTTCACGTTCACGGGCCCCACTGAGTCTCTGCGTGTGCCCTTGCACCCTCGTGACCTATCTAAAACCTGCTTGCCTTTAGACTCATCTTCAGTGCTGCTTCATCCAGGAAGTCTTCCCTGGTCACTGCACACCTGCAGCCCCAGATGCTCCTCCTGTGTCCGCCCAGAGCATCCTTCTTAGGTTAGAATTTGTTCTGAACATATTTGACTCCCAGAAGACAGCATCTGTCTGGTTTTTGCCATCCTCTCCTTGTTTTGGTGCTCAATCCAATACCTTGAATGAGGATCCTTAGTTTGCATTTCATGACACTGAAAGCCTTCTGCCTAAGGTGACATTTCTAGTGTGGTATCATTCTTCAGTCTGTGCTCTGACCTCAGTAAGGAATGTTTCCCTCAACAGCTTCCTTCTCCCACCCCTTCCCTATTCACTCCTTTAAAGTAATTTTTGCAAAGCAGGAGATTTGGCAGGCACTGTGCGTTTTGGGACCTGCCAAGCCAAGAGGGTTGAAGTTGGCTATGAAAGATTTTTCAAATGCCATTTATACCAGAGATACAGCGGCAGCATTTATCTGGCTTTTTTGGCTGGAAAACAGTCCCAGCCAAGCTGAAGCTGATTACATTGGCCATGCAACAAAGAATTTATTCATCATACACAAAATCTCCCCTTAACTAAAATCAGGGTTTTAACTGCTGATTGAAAGGAGAGCTGATGGATCAGGGCACACTTACCCTCTAGACCAAAAAGGTGACTCTTAAGAATACTTTTTAATTGTTTTCTTTCCTAAACCTAATTATTGTTGACTTTGCAGATGTCTAATAATTTAACTTATTCATAGAACGTTAACCTATATTTTTTGCCTTCACCACTCCCATTCTGATTCATATTTTGACTGTCTGGGGGTTTTATATCTGTTTAAAGTCTTCCCAGATCTCTGTGTGGCTCTTATTAGAAATACTTTATAAAGCAGGGGCTCAGCTGAATTCCTTCCCTGAGAGGATGTTGATTTCTTGAGAGAACCAAGAACTCTGGAGAGTTCTTCCCGTTTCTCTAATATAGATGTGTCTCCCCAGCTTCAAATGGCAGTTGCCTCTTCCCCAGTTTCCAATGAATACCACTCACCATCTTGGTCCACCCAAAACTGTGGACATTCTGCCCACCCCACGCCCGGTTGTCAGCAACTTGAAGTGAATGCCAGGTTGAGAGAATTTCTTCTCTTCCTTCCTTTCTTCACAGACAGCCTCCCCCTGGGGCTGAGCAGGTACACCTGTGGACTTTCTAACCTCAGAGTTAAATCCCTTGACAATTTTCTTTTCTGGCTTACTTGCAAAATAAATGCTTCAAAGAGGGCTAATTTTTGCTCTGTCCATTTCTGTGTCCAGCGTGTGTGTGGTGTTTGTGGTGGTGTGGGGAGAAGGTCTGCGTGTGCTTTGAAATAGATATTACAATTTTGAGTTTTCTTAGCTTGCCTATAGCTAATTCAGGGACCAGAGGTTGTGAGGGCTCCATGAGAGGCTGAGAAGGCGGTGGGGTGTGCTTGTGCAGATGAAACACGGCTGCATTTCAATGTTGTCTTCCCGCTAGCAAATGCAAATTGGAGGAAATAGACCATTGTGTGGTATTCTCTCACTCACTGATTCCGTTCTTCTCCTCACCCCATCCTCCTTTCCTATCCACTAACTCCATTTACTTCCTTTAGAGAAACTAAGTGTGATATTTCTCAGACATGCTGACCCATATATACTTCTCGGAGCATTGGTTTTGATCTGCACAGATGAGGTGCTGGTTTTCTAGTCGCTGCAGCCTCAATACTCCTTATGTCCTCTTCCCAGAAGGAAACCCACCAGTGGGACCCTGCTGGTGATGATCTGAGCCACTCCTATTCACCAGACTTTTGATACTTCTCCCCACCGTGGCCTCAGTGCTAGTAGTCTCTGTTCTTTTTCACCTCGTAATTTGAGGGGGTGAAGAAATCTAATTTCTTGAGGAAACCTTTGAAAGGGAAAAGTTTCTGGTAGGCTGGTAGATGAACCTTGTTTGGTGTATAGGTATGGATGTTGACACAGAAGCAAACTTTCAGTTTCAAACGCTGACCGTAGATGTGCCCATCTATTTGGTCTGAGAGGAATCCTGATGCATGTGGCCCGGAGAGGAGACCTGTCTGTTTTCTTTCTGAGTGTCTTTATCTTGTCCTTAAAAGACATATTCTTTAGGGGTTTGTCTTGCGTCTCTGTCAGTGGAGGCTGACTTCCTTTTTTTCCCCTCAGGGAGGAGGATGAGTACTCAGAACTGCGATCAGAACTCAGCCAGAGTCAGCACGAGGTCAATGAGGACTCTCGCAGTGTGGACCAAGACCAGACCTCTGTCTCCATCCCTGAAAACCAGTCCACCATGGTCACTGCGGACATGGGTGAGTCTGCCTGCCATTACCACAAAGCCGGAGTTCGGTTTCTGGATTGTAACAGGAACTTTAGAAACATAAGGCAGCCTGAATTAAAATTTAATTAGTCAAGGAGCTTATTGAGTAGATGAAGGCACGTCCATTTCAGGTCTTGACATACTTCTTTGTTGGTCAAAATGGAACCAAAGAGCTGAATTCCCTTTCTGCCTTGTGATTCAAATATATGTCACCTTCTGCTTGAAAATTCTGGAAGTAGGGAACCAGTTAAAAAGGCTGTGGCAGGGCTTCCCTGCTGGCGCAGTGGTTGAGAGTCCATCTGCCGATGCAGGGGACGCGGGTTCGTGCCCTGGTCCGGGGAGATCCCACATGCTGCAGTGCAGCTGGGCCCGTGAGCCATGGCTGCTGAGCCTGCGCGTCCGGAGCCTGTGCTCCGCAACGGGAGAGGCCACAACAGTGAGAGGCCCGCGTACTGCAAAAAAAAAAAAAAAGGCTGTGGAGTGTTCTAAGTTACAGTAAAATCTGAACTGAGATGGCAGGAATGGAAAGGGTGGAGTAAGTAGCGACATACCACAGTGGAAGAACCAATAGGTTTCAGCAACTTTGGGGTAAGGAGGAATCCAAAATGACTAACATGTTCATCCTGAATGACTAAGAGAATGATTATGTTCCTTAGTAAGGAAGCTTGGTTGAGCAATGAGTCGGGAAACAGATATATTATGTCTGAGGTTGTAGAGAAATGTCCATGTGGAAATACGTGGCACAGTGTGTTGGTATGGTGTGTTTTAAACTACAGGTTGTGGCCCATTAATGGGTCTTGAAATTATATGAAAAAATAAAATATTTTTTAAATGAAATCAAATAGGAAAAAAACAATGACAGTATTGTTTCATGAAGCGTATTTGTTGGAAGTTTATATGTTGTAAGTTGCCAAGTGAAATGTGCCAACTATGGGTTGCAGTCGAAAGGCTGCAAAACCTCAGGTCTACTTGGAGATGCTTAACTAGATCTCTGGAGAGATTGGGGTTGAGGATAAAGGCTTTGAAATTATAAGGTAAGGAGATCCCTATGGTTGAAAGGGTGTGGAGTCAAAATGGGGAGAGGCACTATATCTTAGGAAATGTTCATGCACAGGGCAGTGATGGGAAAAGAACGAGGAGAAGGAAGAGAAAGTATAGTAGGATTTACAATAGAACTCAAAATTTCGTTGGTGAGAGAGACTTTAATCAAATATTGAACACTTATGTTTAATTATCAACCTATATATGTGCTATAACACCAAGAACATAGTACCGTGACAGTGTGTCAAAGGGATTCAGTTTAGGATTTCCAGGATGGCTTCCTCTACGAAGTAACATTTGAGCTGAGATCGGAGGATAAGTAGGAATTGAGTACATAAAAGAGGAAACGGCATTCAGGGGAGAAGGGAGAGATGTATTCAAGGCCGTGAGAAAAGGTCATCCTGTGTGGAGGGCACAGAGATGTGAGATGGAGGCTTGGAGAGGTAGGCAGGAGTCAGATGGTGCAAGATCTTATAGACCATGTTAGAGAGTCTGACCTTTATTCAAAGACCCACAAGAAACCACTGAATGATTTTAATAGTTGGGGGTCGGGGGAATGAAATGATCAAATTTGCATTTTGAATCAATCACTCTGTGGTGAAGAGAAAGAATCAGTGGATCAAGAGTGAATGGGTGGGCTTCCCTGGTGGCGCAGTGGTTGAGAGTCCACCTGCCAATGCAGGGGACACGGGTTCGTGCCCTGGTCTGGGAAGATCCCACATGCCGCGGAGCAGCTGGGCCCGTGAGCCATGGCCGCTGAGCCTGCGCGTCTGGAGCCTGTGCTCCGCAACCGGAGAGGCCACAACAGTGAGAGGCCCGCGTACCGCAAAAAAAAAAAAAAAAAAAAAGAGTGAATGGGGGAGGCCAGCTAGGAAACTACTGCAAAAGTCTAGGTGGGCAAAATTGTTTATAGGATTAGGGTGGTGGCAGTTGAGGTGTGGAAAAGCAGATGCATATAGAAAGTCGGCAAGATCTGCTAAAGGATCAGTAACAGGGTGAAGGAGGAAGTAGGCATGTGCGGATCTCCCGTAAGTGTCTCGTTCGCACAGTGGATAGACGGTAGGGCCAATCGCCAATATGAAAGCAGGGAAAAAGGACCAGGTGGTTTTGCTCTGAATTGTATTTTGTTTTACTTGGGGGAGGGTGGAGTAGGGTAGAGATCTTGTGTTTTGTTTGGGCATAAGTTTCAGGCATCTGGAGGTATCTGGGTGGAGATGTTGGGAAGGCAGTAGGTATAAATAAGCCAATAAAGGTCTGGCTGCAGAAAGCAGTTGGGAGACATCAGGCTGTTTGCAGATAGTTACTGAAGCAATGGAAGTCGATGTGAAGAGCGAGAACTGCAGAGAGCTGGAGACCAAGCCTAGGGGGCCACCCGCTGAAGAGGAAACTCAGCAGCAGCTCACAGCAGGGATGCACCTCTCAGCTTTTCAGTCTCAGTTTAAATGCACCTCCTCCAAAAGCATCTTGTGAGCACCAGTCTGTGCAAGGCCCTGTGCTGACTCTCGCTGCCCCATTGGTTTCCTTCTTACATCACACTGACATTTCAAGCAATGTATTTGTATTTCTTTGCTTGACTCATGCTCCCGCTAAACCCCACTGAGCAGAAGCATGTTTGTTTTATCTAGTAGTCTCTCTCTAGAGCCCACCACATGGCCTGGCACATAGTACGTGTTCAGAGATACTTGTTTGAATGAAGGAGCGAAGCAGTCACCCAATCCGTCAACCATTCAATCAGCTGAAGCTGTAAGAAGGAAACGAGGACAGCCCTGTCCACCAGCCAGTGGGCCAGAGAAGGCTCTAATAAGGAAGAAGGGGTCAGCAGGATGGATTGCTGCTAAGGCTGGATAAGATGGATTTAGCTACATCAAAGTCACTGAGAGCTGTATACTGATACCAGCTTGAGCCAGACAGAAATGGGTTGAGGAGGAGGGATACCTCCCAGGCCTGGGGCCTTCGCTTCAGGCTGAAACGGCTTCCCTCACACTAACCTGAACCCAGACCCTGGGCCTTAAGTCAGAACACACACAGACCCCTGCGATCAGCCCAGCCGTGGGCCCAAGTCCAAAGGGCTCAGCTATACCAGCATCAGAATCTCTAACCCTAGTGGCCCCGAGCTTCTGGACTCAGCCTTCCAGCCTTAGGCAGTCAGACGAGTGAGGGCAGCAGCTGAGACGTTTCTGATCACTGCAAAGAGACATTCCTACATTCCTACACAGGAATGTCATTCATTTCTCTGAAATTGTTTTTTTATGAAATGAAGCAAGTGACCCACACTCCAACAAAATTTCTTAATCAAATAAGCTGGGGGGATGGAGGGCAAAAACCAATCAAGTGGGCAGGGCGTCTTCACTGCAGGGCATCTCAGGGTTCCAGCTGTGAGGGAGCATCTGTAGCCCGGGCGCCCCACACAGGAGCCAGTGTCTGCTTGTCTGCACTGTGAGCTGGCTTTGTTTTCCCAGGTTGTTTATTTTCATCTTTTCCCTCAGTAAAAATACATGTTCATTGTAACTGGTGGTAGTATCATTCCTGACAAGACTGGGCTCCTGGGGGGGAAGGGACCCTCTCTGCCCGATGCCTGTGTATGTTCTCTGTCCACAATAGGAGGCCTTCATTCATCTATGCGGCAGCTCACTGGGAGCTGTGCTGGAGACTGGGCACGTGAGACTCAGAACCTGCCATCAGATCACTCTGCTCCCACACTCAAATCCCTCACCCCAGAGTGACATCCCCGCTCCTTACCCTGGCCTTTAGAGCCCCCAGAACCTGGGCATACCCACCTCAGGCCTCATCCTCCCCAACTCTCCCTTTCCTTTTTTTTCTTTTTAAATTTATTTATTTATTTATTTATTTTTAGCTACTTTGGGTTGCCACGCGTGGCTTTCTCTAGTTGCAGTGGTCGGGCTTCTCATTGCAGTGGCTTCTCTTGTTGTGGAGCACAGGCTCTAGGTGCACAGGCTCAGTAGTTGTGGCTTGCGGGCACTAGAGCGCAGGCTCAGTAGCTGTGGCCCACGGGCTTAGTTGCTCCACGGCATGTGGGATCTTCCCGGACCAGGGCTCGAACCTGCATCCCCTACGTTGACAGGTGGATTCTTAACCACTGCGCCACCAGGGAAGTCCCTCCCCAACTCTCCTGTTTTCTTCCCAGCTCTGGCCACACCAGCCTCCTTGCTGTCCCTCAGACCTGACCAGCATCTCTGGCCTCAGGGTTTCTGCATCCACACGTGCCTCTCTGATGCATGTCGGTCAGCTGTCCTCTCATCACAGGCCTTCCCCAACCCCCTGGTAGAGTCCTGGTGCTGTCACTCACTCTCACAATGCAGGTACTCCTTTCCCGTCCCTGCTTCATTTTTCTTCACAGCACTTAGCACTACCTAATGATACCTCGTGTTTGCATTTATTTCCTTATATATGTATCACCAGTCTTTATTAGTCTCTTGCACTAGAATGCAGGTTCCATGCAGGCAGGGACTTCGGCTCTCCTGTTTACCGAAGTAACAGTGCCCGCTCGTAGGAGGCTCCCAGATATGTGAGGAACAATGAACACCATCTTGGAGCTCACGGTTCTTTGGAGGATGCAAAGGAAACAGGGAATGACTGGCAGTGGGACCACAAAAGGAGCTGGGCAGGGGCCCCTAGCGACACCCTCGAGTGGGAGCATCAGAAGACGTGGCCAGTAGTCACATCTAAGCAGAAAGCTGCGGGATAAGTGGGAACGATGCAAGCAAAGAGCAGGGGGCAGGAGGAGAGTGCTGTGGGCACGGCCGGTACCTGCCAGGTCGCCGTGGAGGGCAGGCACCCGGGCAGCAAGGAGGAGGACCTGATGAAGGCCCCAGCTGAGCCCCGCCCGTGCGTGTTCATTGGCTGCATATTCTTACTCCTGTGCCATTTTCCTATTAAATTGCTTCAGTAGGGAAAAAAGCTACCATTTATAAACACCATCACAGGAAATCATTAAAAAGCAGCCATTTCATTATGCCTGCTATATTTGCAAACTTGCATTAGCAACCCAGAGGTTTTCTTGAGCTGGATTTTATATACAGAGTTTGCTGCAGTATATTTGCCGATCTCCACTTAAGAAAACAGGAGTATTCCCTTCATCAAAACGCACTTTTCTTTTGTTTTCAAACCCCACTCATCACAGCCTGGCTGCCCCCTCGATAAGCTGGCTCCAGGGTGTGGTTGGTCCTCAGAGCCTGGAGGGGTAAACCAGCAATTTAGAAAGTGTTTTGACTTACCTAAGCAGTCATATACAGCAGAAAGGTCCCGGTGGTGTCACACTGCATCTTAAAATAAATTGCATTACCTCTGTTCAAACCTGGTCACATAATCGTTTGTAAAGTAAAGGTAATTAAGTAGACAAAGATAAGGTAGGAATTATGAGTTGGGATTTCTATTTCATAATTTGGCAGAGAGTTCTAGTTCAAAGGGAGGCTGCATATCATAACTAACATGCTTTGTTCACTGACTTTGTGTTGAGCATTTACATGCATCCTCATGTTCAATCCTCAGCCTTGAAGGAGGCCCTGTAACTCTCCTCATCTGTAAAACTGGGATGACAGAGTTCAGAGAGGGCAAGTCATTTGTCCAAGACCGCACAGCTAAGCAGTTGTCTTTGCTTTTGCCGCCCGTGTTTCTATAGAGGGCTTTGCTTTTACACACCCCTGCTTAAACGGTGAAGCATGCTTATGGATGGTGTGCTCTACTTACTGCCCTCCTTTGAGGTCTCTAGTACTGGTGGCAGAATTTAGGGAGCAGCTGTCTGATTACAGCACCTGGCTTACTAGCAGAGTATTTGCTGTTCACTGAGATATTGCAGATCTCCGTCTTAGAAACAACACCCTTACACCAAACCATTCTGGGTGTTGCAGTAGAGCCGAGCACAGATGTGTGTGAGATGGGCTCAGTGTTGCGTCACGCGTGTTAGCGTTTGTGGGGCGCACTCCCTCTAGCAGACTGTCTTCCCAACTCTGTTCATGGAACAGCAAAGCTTGTCTGGAGCAACTGTCTGTAAACCAAACAAAATCCCTGATCTGATGGGCTTTTGCGCAGGCTGTGATGGGTTCTGCTCCTGTGTTTTGAGATCTTTTCTGGTTTTAGGTGAGAAATTCTTATTTTTGTGGAATTTAGCAATGCTGAACTATTAAACCCTCAGCGAGGACAGGAAGCATATGATACCATGTTTGCTGGTGTGATCATTTAGATAGAGATTTCCTTCTTGTGCATAGTTTTTGGAGGACAACCAAGGAAGAATTTACACGTGAAACCTGGCTATTTGGCATGACTGTGACTATGAAATATGTTTAATGTTGAAGCCAGATTTTCCTGGCTTAATGGCCCATGAGGCTTAAAGGCTTCAGGAGAAATCTTCCAAGGTGTCGAGCAGCCCCTCGCAGTGGGGACAAAGCGGGGTCGGGGCAGGGAAAGCAGTCCCGCCTTCTCTCAAAATGATTTCTGCAGAGTGGGAGGGAAGTGTTTACAACGGCAAGGCAGCCTGTCCAGAGAAAACTGGATTTCTGTTAGGAATGAGGCACTAAGTAGGCAGTTATATTCCAGCAGAGAATTTTTCGAGGAGAATCAGATCATTGGTAACCTGATTCTGAAACTTTGAGAAACCAGTCCCCAGGTTGGAAAAGTTAGACAGGACTGAAACTAGTACCCTGACTTGACGGTGGAACAGCCCAAGCCCTGTGTTGCTTTTGTTTTTCTTCTCCTTACTTTAACTGGGCAGCTTAATTTATCCCAGGAGGTTCACGATGTTGGCCATCCCTGAGAACCAAGCCCAGGGAAGGCTTAGAAGTTTCGAACATTGACTCACAGGGGGCTCTCTAAGGAGACTGTGCGCTTCCTCCCGGGGATCTGAGCCTGGTCAAACAAGGCCTGTCTGTGAATGTTAGCAGGGCCAAGTGGCCAAGGAGGCCACCTCATATCATTCCAGAACTTTCCTCACAGAGTAACCAAGCTTGAGAGCGGGAAAGATTATGGCTCCACTTCACTTTGTGGTACTTTTGAAATATTTCCCTCAAACTCTACTGTTCGGTAATTTTTCAGCACCCAAAAGAGACGTAGAGTTTAAGATAGATATGGAAAGGCGTTGATCCACCACGTTTGCTCAGAATGAGCTGCCATGATTGTTAGGTTCATGCACTCCTTTCCAAAGATAAGCAGCCTTTATTTTCTAAGCAGACCATGTCTTCTCAGATTGGATTGTTTTTTGGGTTGTTTGGAACTCATATGATATCTTCTTCCTTAAAACCAGTGTCATAGAGGAGTGTTAGCTGCCCAGACCAGCCCCGGAAGCCTATTTCGTCTATAATGGTAATAAAGTACGGACCTCACTAGTGTTACTGCAGCCCCACCCATCGCTGTGGACATTGTTTTTGTGAGAAGAGGTTCTGCAGACCACATTCGCATGCCACAAGCACATTTTCCAAGTTGATGATACTTTGTCAGTGAGCAGTCTAACAAAACTTGATACTTTTGGGCTTCCCTGGTGGCGCAGTGGTTGAGAGTCCGCCTGCCGATGCAGGGGACGTGGGTTCGTGCCCCGGTCTGGGAAGATCCCACATGCCGCGGAGCAGCTGGGCCTGTGAGCCATGGCCGCTGAGGCTGCGCGTCCCGAGCCTGTGCTCCGCAACGGGAGAGGCCACAACAGTGAGAGGCCCGCGTACTGAAAAAATAAAACAAAACTTGATACTTTTAAAAATTAGCTTAGAAAAAGTCTTTCATTACCTTTACACGTTCAACTCATGCGGTCTTTATCGAGTACTACTCCGTGCCCAGTGTTGTGAGCGTCTAGGAACACAAGGATGGATGAACAGAGTCCCTGCTCCCCGGAGCCAGACTTCGTAGGGTCCATGTGTCAGATAATAAGTAATTATGGGGAAGGCGATGCCTCAAAGAAAGAAGTAAATACGAGACTATAGGTAATCGGGGAAGGCTTACTGGAAGAGCAGATTTTAAGGCAAAGCTTTAAAAAGAACCATTGTGAAAAGAGAATGAGGGGCTTCCAAACTAGGCAGACACATCACATTAACTGTGAAGTGAATGCCGAGCCCCAGGAGTAAGTACGTTTGAAGTTGGGACCATATTTTGGAGCAGATTCATTCTGGTAAATGCACGTTGCTTGGAATCAAAGGACCAGGGGAATATTTCTAACATCTAGCCTATTTAGCTATATTTTTATTTGGGTTAGGGTTCTCACAGGGGGTTCAACAAAAGTAGAGTCAGCCTTTAACACCGTATTCAAAATGAACCAACTCTGGTATGGTTTCTTGTGTACAGCACTGGGGATAGGTCTAATTGATCCTGAAAGAGGAAAACCAGCTTTGCCCACTAGTATGTATTTAACCAAGAAAGCACGCTGGTGAGGCGTCATTTCCATAGCCATGAATGTCCTCTGGCCTCCTTTCCAGATGTCCCAGGTGCTTGGGTCTTCCCTCAGACAGCAACCTAAAAACCTAAGGCTCTGGGTTCTCATTAGAAAAATAGAACCTGAGCTGTCTTTTCTCCAGCTGCTATCGGAAGTCTAACTGGGGCAAGTTGCGTTTGGAAAAGATGGCCCACCCAGGCAGGTGCTGCAGACTCTGACAGCGGTGGGCAGCAGATGGGGTGAGGAAAGCAGGCAGAACAGTGAAGCACCATGGCCTAACGAGTCCAAAGGGGCAGCTGCTGGCCACTCTGCCCACTGCTGTCATGGGAAGAGCTGGTATTTCCTGACCTTCTAATTTTACAGGAATAGCTGTAAATTCTAATAATTTTTAAATGCTGGCAATTAATTCAAAAATGTTTTTTAAAAAAGGCTGCACCGGTTATGAAACCCTGCCATCCTCTCGTTGAAGGGAGATGTCCCTTCCATTTATTCTTTTTTATCCTCTGTTTCATCTCTGCAGCAAATTAGACAGCTAGAAGGCAGAGTGCCAAGATTGTGTGAGCTTAGCCTTGCCCAGAATTCCCTTTACGTTGTACTTGAATGGTCTACAGCTTAAATTTAATTGAAAGTTAGTATCAGAAGAAACCATATGAAATCTGCATATGTGGGAAATTGTGGCTGAAAGGACTCACAATCACATCGCTTCACACCACATATGAAGTCCCAGGTACCTAAACTCTTCTAGCATCTAATTGTTAAAAACACATTGCGTCCCTTGTACAACTGGAATGCTTCCTCCTTTCTGACGGGAGATCATTCATTTCTGCCCTGGCTGCCAGGGAGCACGGCACTAAGTAGAAGAGTCAGCCCTAGCAGCTGTGTTCACCTCCATTGGCTTCCTCAGCCTTTCCCTGGTCCCAGTCATTGTGTTTTTCCCTTATTCGTGGTTGCTTGCTATGTGCTACCTCAAATTCATTTTTATAAAGCTATAACCTCTGGTAGAATAATGAGTATTTGCTGCAAAGGACATCCTCTTTGTCCCACGGACACGGAACCGAGCCGTTAGCTTTACTTTACAAAGCACAGCATAGCCTGAGGTGCCGCAGCGGGTCTGCCTCGTGTGACCCTTCACACCGGAGTACATTCACAGAGCTGTGCAACCATCACCAATATCCATTTTCAGAGTTTTCTTATCCTCCCAAACAGGAATTCTGTATTCATTAAACGATATTGCCCCATTTGCCCATCTACTGTAACCTCTCTTCTCTCTTTTATTGTATTTTTATTTTTTTAATTAATTTATTTATTTTTGGCTGTGTTGGGTCTTCGTTGCTGTACGCAGGCTTTCTCTAGTTGCGGTGAGCGGGGGCTACTCTTCATTGCAGTGCGCAGGCTTCTCATTGTGGTGGCTTCTATTGTTGTGGAGCACGGGCTCTAGGCAGACAGGCTTCAGTAGTTGTGGCATGTGGGCTCAGTAGTGGTTCACGAGCTCTAGAGCGCAGGCTTAGTAGTTGTGGTGACATGGGTTTAGCTGCTCCATGGCATGTGGGATCTTCCTGGACCAGGGATCGAACCCATGTCCCCTGCATTGGCAGGCAGATTCTTAACCACTGTGCCACCAGGGAAGTCCCTCTTCTACTTTCTATGAATTTTCCTATTCCAGGTACCTAATATAAATGGAGTCATACAATATTTATCCTTTTGTAACTGACTTATTTCACTTAGCCTAATGTTTTCAGGGGTCATCCATGTTGTAGCAGTATCAGAATTCTGTCCCTTTTTAAGGTGGAATAATATTCTGTCATGCGTTTATATCACATTTTGCTTATCCATTCATCTGTCAACAGATACTTGGATTATTTCCATCTTTTGACTATTGTGAATAATTCTGCTGTGAACATTGGCATACAAGCATCTGTTTGAGTCTATGCTTTCAGTTTTTTGGAGCATGTACCTAGGAGTGGAATTGCTGGGTCATATGGTAATTCTATGTTTAACTTTTTCGGGAACCACCAAACTATTTTCTACAGTGGCTACACCACTTTACATTCCCACCAACAATGTGCAAGGGTTACAGTTTCTCCATATTCTTGTCAACACTTGTTCTTTCCTCTTGTTGTTGTTTTTGATAACTTCCATCCTCTCCGTAGTGTCAGTCTTGCCTTTAATCCATGCTGACAGTATCTTCCTTTTGGGGAGTCTGTGAACATTTAATGTAGTTAATGATCGATTGATTGTGGGTCTCTCAGTTTACTATTTGTTTTCTCTTTGCCCCTTCTGAATTTTTTGTTCTTCTGTCCATCCTGTCTTCCTTCTTTTGGGTTAACCGCATAGTTTTTAGAATTTTATTTTATTTACTGGTTTCTGGCTATGCCTCTTCATCATTCTTTTCTAGTAATTGTTCTAAGAATTACATTATACATGGTTAATTTTTCCGAGTCCACTCACAGTTAATATTCCTCCTTTAATTCTGATATATGTCCTCTCTTGCCTTTCCTGGGAAACAGCGGCGATGAGTAGGTACCCTCACAGGTTTGGCTGAGCTGACCTGTTCTTGTCCACATAGCAGTACTTGTTTTGGGTTGGAGCAGTGTGGTGAAGGTAGCCCTGGACACAGAAGGGCGACACTGTACGTCGAGCCCTGCCCCCCACCCATTGTGCAGCTGTGGGTGAGTAACTGGGTGTCTTCGAGTCTCAGATTCCTCCTCTTTGGAGCGAGGCTTACCACCTTCCTGCTGGGGTGGAACTTGATGACGTATGTGAAAGCCCTTTCTGAAGTGTCAAGAGTGCTGATCAAACCAGAGTCACTGTGATCATCACCTAAATGAAGAGCCTTTTTTTTTCATTGTAGTAAAAAACGCATTACATAAAATTTACCATCTTAACCATTTTTAAGTGTACCAGTCCGTACTGTTAGTTATATTCACATTGTTGTGCAACAGATCTCCAGAACTTATTTTATCTTGCAAAACTGAAATTGTACCCATCAAACAATACCTGCCCCGTCCCCCTTCCTTCCAGCCCCTGGTAACCACCTTCCTACTTTCTGTCCCTTATGCATTTGACTACTTTAGATAGCTCATGTAAGTGGAATCATACAGTATTTGTCTTTTTTAGTAACTGCCTTATTTCACCTAGCTTAATATCCTTAAGGTTCATCCATGTTGTAGCACGTGTCAGAATTTCCTTCCTTTTTAAGGCTGAATAACATTCTGATGTATGTATGTACCACACTTGGTTTATCCATTCATTCGCCGATGGACACGGGTTATTTCCATCTTTTGGCTATTATGGACATGATATAGAAGGATCTGTCTGCGGGCCTACTTTCCATTCTTTTGGGTATGTACCCAGCGGTGGAATTGTTGGATCACATGGTAGTTCTATTTTTAATTTTTGAGGAACTGCCATACTGTTTTCCAAAGCAGTTGCACCATTTTACTCTTCCCACCAACAGTGCACAAGGACCCCAGTGTCTCCACTTCCTCACCAATACCTGCTCTTTTCTGTTGTTGTTGACACAGTAGCCATCCTAATGGGCCTAAGGTGATATTTCATTGTGGTTTATAAACGAGGCACTTGCTGTTTGTTCTGGAACTCTTGGTCCCTTGTCTGAGCTTATCTTGCTCCTCTGGTCCCGTAACTTAAACTTCGGGTCTTTTATAAAGACTCCCAACTACCTTGGCCTTCAGTATTGAAGCTCCAGTGCCTGGCAGGGCCCATACCGTGCAGGGCATTGGAGGCCAAGGGAAGGAACTGAGGATTTATTCAAAGTCTATATTTAGAAGAATGTGGCACCAACTGAAAGATAAGGCCACCCTGTATCGAGTAGCGTTGATGGTGGGATGAGTGGTGGTGAGTGATTGGTGCTATGCGACAGCACCAACAGGGGACCCAGAATATCTGCTTCTGCCAGCCTGGCCACCCTGTCCTACTGTGAGGCCCCAAACTGGGAACACTGACAAAAGACAGCCAGGGGTCACCTGATTACTGGTGGGGCTTATGTAAAACCAGTGGGTAATAGGCAAGAGTGTGTGGGCTTCATCCTCCAGCCTGTGTGATGCACATTGGGCTTCCTAAGACAAGGAAAGCATTCATAGCCCTCCTAGGTATGAATAGAACATGCTCCTGAGCTGTTTGCAGTCTGCATGTTCATTTAAATGCCTTCCTCCATCTTCCTTTTTATTTATTTATTTATTTGGTTGCACCAGGTCTTATTTGCAGCTCGTGGGCTCCTTAGTCACGGCATGTGGGCTCCTTAGTTGTGTCATGCGAACTCTTAGTTGCGGCACGCATGTGGGATCTAGTTCCCTGACCAGGGGTCGAACCCGGGCCCCCTGCATTGGGAGTGCGGAGTCTTATGCACTGCGCCACCAGGGAAGTCCCCCATCCGTCTTCCTGATGCTCCGTCCTATACTTGCATCATGCTCTCTGTGGTTACTTTCCCCAGGGTAGTGGGAGAGAGGACTGTGGCTTTTGCCACGTACGTCTGTGAGCCTCTCAGAGTTGAAAGGCTCATGCTCATCTCTGTACCCTGCTTCTAGCCTGAGTCCAGGGCTCAGCAACTGATTAAAGAATGAGAACGAAAGAGTGATCAGGTCCCTACACTTGCCTCCTGTTGCCTGTAGCCCAACATCCTCAGGACACAGCCTGGTGGCACCTTTCCAGTCCTGCTGTGAAGACCCCTCAGCAGACATGTCCAGGGTGATCATTGCATCAGGTGGGGCCGTGCTAGGGAAATCCTTATGAATGGCTGAATAGAGACATCTTCCTTCCTCATCCCACTCAGGAATAATCCAAATAATTCAGGGGTGTGTGTTAACTGCAGCTCAGGGTACCAGGAAACCCTGCACCTCAAGGTAAATGATCCTTTGGAGAAACTTCTCCATTTGTTACCTGGAATTAAGTATGCTCGGGAGATAGTTTCATCAGCATGTGTGGGAACTAAGGAGTGCTGCATCTGGCTCTGGACCTCCTTGTCTTGAGTTGGTGATGGGCACCTGCCGTCCATCTCCAGAGGGCTTTGGCAGTGGAGATTGTCCTCCTGTTGTCAGCAGTTCAGGGCATGGTCCATACTGAGGACAAAAAGCATAAGGTGGATGTAAAACATGCTGCTGTTGACAGTCTATTTCTAGTCTTGCTGGCTCTTAAATATATAATGATGTGGTATTTATATTTGGTCATTTAAAAATAACTTTTGATTGCCTGTCTTGTGTTGGAGATGAAATGAGGAGGAAGGTCAAAGTCCCTTCTTTCTTGAAGCTTACACTTTAGTAGAGAAGAGATGACAGACACATAGGTCAGAGCAGATAGTGATAATTGCCATGGAGAAGATAGGATAATAGGACAGGGACTAAGGGGGAAGAGATGGAACCCCATACTTCAGACAGAGAAGAGCTTGGTGAGGAGGTGGCATTTGAGCTGAGAGCTGAATGTAGGAGGAGATTTGGGTACAATTCAGTCTCAGCAGAGGGAACAGCAAAGGAAAAGAAAGCCCTGGGGCAGATGAGAGGTTGGCATCTTCCAGGGATGGAGAGAAGGCAGGAGCGTGAACATAGCATAGTGATGCGGGGGAAGGTGGACAGATGAGGCAAGGACCAGAGAAGCCAGTGGTTCCCACCCCGACTACACGTTAGGGTTATCTGAGGAGCCTAAAAAATTTTCCAGTGCCAAAGCTCCACCCGTAGAGAGTGTGATTTAATTGGCCTGGGTGGGGCCTGGACATTGGTGTTTTGTAGAAGCTCCCCAGGAAGTTCCACGGTACAGCCTGGGTTGAAACATCAACAGGGCTGATCGTGCAGAGCCTTAGAGACTCTGGTAAGGAGTTTAGACTTTATTTGAATGACAGTTTATATAACGGTTTGGGCCAGGGGAGTAACAGGATCCAGCTTATGTCCTTAAGAGACTCACTTTGGCTACAGTGTTGGGGACTGGAGGTAGGAGCTTGTTCCGGTGGTTCAGTTAAGAAATGATGGCGGCTGGGACCAAGGCTGGTGTCAGTGGAGATGGTAAGAAGAGGTCAGTTTGGGGATGTGTTTTGGAGGTTGCAGTCAAAAAATGGATTGGATTTAGGGTGTGAAGCAAAAGGAAATCAAGGTTGCCAGAGAGTTAACCAGAGTAACTGGGAGGATGGTAGTGCTGTTCACAGAGCTGAGAGAGGTGGGGAAGACAGGTTGGAGAGGAGGGGGAATCATTGAGTTCATTGGTTGCAGTGAAAGCTTCACACTTCTCTTCTGTCTAGATTTAGGTAACTTGTAGATATAGGCGGTCAAATAAAGTTGCCCAGAATATTCTGAGAAATCCTCTTACTGTAATGCTGGGAGTTTTCTTGAAGTCTTGCGCAAGTGAGCGCCAAAGGCAATTGAGTATTTTAGGGCATGGAACCTGCGATGAGAAGGGAAGAGGAGGGAAGTATGAAGCCTTTAAGCTTCTTCCATACAGGAGTCAGGCCGAGTGTAAGGGAAAGGTGTAGTTGGATAAATCGCTGTAGTTAACACCTGTCTTGCTATAAGAACTGAATGGCATAGTCACACATAGAATCCAAAATAGGTTGACATATTTATATTTGACTTAAGGGGATTTTTGCCCCCCCCAAATTATCTTTTAAGATACGTCTAGTTCACATTAAGATTATAATTAATTCTCCTCCCTGGACTAAGCCCTGGGTGTCCAGCAATTAAAAGTAACCCAGGGCTTCCCTGGTGGCGCAGTGGTTGAGAGTCCGCCTGCCGATGCAGGGGACACGTGTTCGTGCCCTGGTCCGGGGGGATCCCACATGCCGCGGAGCGGCTGGGCCCATGAGCCATGGCCGCTGGGCCTGTGCGTCTGGAGCCTGTGCTCCACGACGGAAGAGGCCACAACAGTGAGAGGCCCGCGTACCGCAAAAAAAAAAAAGTAACCCAGACTTTTAAGTCAGAATCAAATTATTAGAATTGCTTACAAGACATTTACATGGAGAACCATATGGAATTTGTTAGAATAGTTTGTTTTCCCCCTGATGGAAGAAGTGGTATAAATTGCAGTAGTAGAGCCTGTTGATTGGTTATATCAGGGAAAAAAGTCCTGATTATAAGCTCGCTGAGGGCAAGAACTGTCCCTTATACAGTTGCTATTTTTTTTAAACACCTAGTGTCTCTGCTCACTCTGGGATTTTTTGGTTTTTTTTCGTTTAGTAAAGTTATGAGATCTTTTTAGCTGAAACTTTTCCTGAAATCAGTCCTTATCTGAATGGCTGAGCAGGAAGGTTGACCAGAAGTCCTAACAGCCCCTTCTGGGACACTTCTTTGTTCTTACTAGAGAAACTTGAGATGTGTCTGCCTTTGAGTGAAAGACGAGAGAATGCGGCGTGGCATGGCTGTCTAGAAAATGGCCATGGTCTGAAACTCCTTAATAAAGCCTTTGTATTGGCCCCAGGCCTCAGAAGGCCAGCAGGCTGGGAGATTAGGCTGCCGGTGTTAAACCTGGACACGTCCAGCTCCACTGCCATCCATTTCACCTGAATGGGTTCCTCTCCGTAAGCGAAACAGAGAGCGCTCATCGCCCACCTGCCTGCTTAACTCGTTGTATCCGCATCCACTTTCAGATAACTGCAGCGACCTGAACTCGGAGCTGCAGAGGGTGCTGACGGGGCTGGAGAATGTGGTCTGCTGCAGGAAGAAGAGTAGCTGCAGCCTCTCGGTGGCAGAGGTGGACAGGCACATCGAGCAGCTCACCACTGCCAGCGAGCACTGTGACTTGGCTATTAAGGTAGGACCCCCCCAGCCCCCATCCTCTCTGTCTGGCTCTTTTCAGATCATATGAGGGAAATGATCAGGTGCCTTTCTTCTGAAGTGTGATGTTACTCAGAGACCTATTAGAGAGTGAGTGTTTCTAAGAAAGCGATGCTAAAGACTGGGCCACCAGGGAGAAGCAGGAGCCCTATAAGTTTTTGCTGGGTTGACTCACATCAGAAAAAGTCATTATATCAATAGTCAAGATCACTGGCTTGGCTGCAAAAATGACTACTTCCTTGGAAACTGTTAGACCACTAGTATTGAACCATGTCATTTTAATGTGGTTCATCATGTAGCACTCTGAGGTTGTAAGATTAACCTGGAAATTTTGTTAAAGCTTTCAGGTCTCTGGAATATTATTTCCGGAGTTATCTATTCATGGTGCTAACAAGGGGGACGTTCAGGGCCTGAACGAGTCATCTATCCTGAGTGCACTGGACTGGACCTCAGTCCCGCCTTTCATGTGCATTCATCTTACTGCTTAGGGGGGACCAGGTGAGAAGAATCTGCTGCATCTGCGCAAACTCATCATGAGCAATGGGAATGTCAAGTCCCCTTGATACAGGGCCTCTGGTATCTTTATATTACTTCACCAGAGCTTAGTGACCTAGGCATCACAATTCAAACTGAAAAGTCTGAGAGGAGCCTATAGAAAGGGAAAATGTGATGTGTTATTTGAAAAATGTTTGAGGACTCTGGGCCCAAGTTTCTATCAACAGGAATCCTGGATTTCACAAAAGAGCTGTGGTCTCTCGAGGTAAACCGTGATGCATGTTTATACTACATCTGGTTTCCCATCTTTATTCATCACAATTATAAATACATAGTTGATGTGGTTTGGGGAAGTAACCACTAGTATTTCTTGCTTTGGAATCTCCAGACCCTGTATTTGATTGTAATGTCAGCTTGGGTACTAGCCCCAGCCTTAGCATTGAAAGGGAAGGAGGAAGCCAAGGGTGTCTGCCAACCAGCAAGGGACAGAGCAGGCCCTGGAGTGGGGCTGAGTAGGACATGAGTCTCTTACTTGAGAGGAAGGACAAAGCACTGCATGTGGAAAGTGGCAGCACGATTTGGGTAACTGTCCTCATCAGGGAACCAATGTGAGCCTCCAAGAGTGACACATCCTTATGCCACCCATTTTTGAGACCTGTTTCCCATCCCGTCTCTTCACTGCCTTCTGCCCCTACATGGCAATTCCACCTCGTCTTTCCAAATCATTTGGTGCACGCTTCCTTTTCCAAAGGACAGTAATTGTGAATGAATCGTTTCTGAAAGCAAACAGAATGAGTTGTTCCCTTTTTTTCAAATTTTATGCGTGTTTCTTCTCCATTAATACTGGTGTTTTTAATGAATGTTAAAAAAACCTCTCCACGTAGTATTAAGATTCTGTTCTTTTTAAGCACATAGCTGTGTTATTAATTAAATCCCTGCTGTCTTAGAAACCTCCACAATGAACTTACTCTTTTCTGTGTCACTGAGGTTTATTTTTGTCTTTCTTATCTTGGGACTGAACCTCATTCACACCTTCTGGTTCTGTTGTGACACTAAAAGCTGTAAACAGGGATGTGACCTATCCTATTGCCGAGTTGGAACATGGGAAGCCTGTAATTTAGGAAACTTTCAGTTAGATTTTGTGTGCAGTTTGCAACTTCACATTTGCTTTATCGGGCTCACTAGCTGGCTTGCTGTCTGGTTATGTGTATTCACCGACTCTGGACCGTGGGTGAGGGAGATAAACATCTGTGTGGACATGGCAGTTAGCACTACTGATAGACTTAAATACCAGGAAGGGATAGAGCTTTTCTTACTGGGGGTACTGCTGGGTAACACAGACTGTAACCCAGGCAAGTGACAGAGCCTCATCTGAAAATGGGGAGAGGATAGATAATCAGGGGCTCTCGTTAGTCTTGATTACTTTCTGCAGTGAAGTGACTGTGGAACCCACCCCTCTGGGGACACTCACCCCGGGCTGGCCTGTTTTCTCCCCCTCCCGTTTCTCCCAGGGAACTCACTGTGGCTGTGTTTTGTAGACAGTGGAGGAGATCGAAGGGGTCCTTGGCCGGGACCTGTATCCCAACCTTGCTGAAGAGCGGTCTCGATGGGAGAAGGAGCTGGCTGGGCTGAGGGAAGAGAACGAGAGCCTGACTGCCATGCTGTGCAGCAAAGAGGAGGAGCTGAACAGGACCAAGGCCACCATGAACGCCATCCGGGAGGAGCGGGACCGGCTGCGGAGGAGGGTGAGTGCCAGGCCTTTCCCTGGGGGCTGGGGCCAAAGGAGAAGCCAGCTGGTCGAGCCAAGGGCAGCCCCAAGAATTTGGTGGCATTTCTAGTCTTGTGAATCACCATCCCTTTCTGGTGATGAAGTCGTTCTTGAAAGTATTCTGAAAGCACTGAGCTGTGCAGGTAAGATTTTTAAAAATGCTCTTCTCTGCAATCGCAGATCTAAGTGGATGCTAAAAATTATCCCAGTGCAGTGCTTCTCAGCCATTCGCTGGGTACACACATCTTCCCCCAAGCTCAATTAAAATGTTCTTTCTTTGAGGTAGGATAATAATATTTTATAATTTGCAAAAATATACAGAATTTCCCCTTTGCAGTTTCTTCTGTAAATTTTTCTTGAAACTTATAGTACCTGCTCTCACATATCCTTACTGAGTCTAATGTGACATGTCCTCTCCTCTAGTGCGGACTCATTAAAGTTAATAATCTTATATATATATTTGTGTGTGTGTGTGTATGTTCTGTGAGAGAGAGAGAGAGAGAGAGAGAGAGAGATAGAGAGTGTGTGTGTGTGTGTGTGTGTGTGTGTGTAATTCCTGGTAGTCACCCCAGCTCACTAAATGGCTCTATGGCCTGAACAGGTTTGAGAACCACTTTGCTTAGGAAATACAGCCATTACTAAAGGAGCTGATGTTTCAGGATAGAAATGTTTGACAGAGTTGTTAAAGCATTCACTTTTCCAAAGATGGAGTTTTTTCTTAGGAACCCACAAGTACTTCTTTGTTTGGCTGTTAATTTGATCTGTGATTGGACTGGAGGTGAAGCAGTGAATTCTGCAATCAGAAACAATTCCCTCTGAACTTCACTTTGAATTACTAGACCTACTTTATTCTCTTTCTCCATTGTGGCAATATTAGAAGCTTGCTTTCGAGTTGTGCTGTGACTGGTAATTTTGCACACAGAGGAGAAAAAAATACATCCAGTTGATCACACCATTACTCTTTTTTTTTTTTTGCGGCATGCGGGCCTCTCACTGTTGTGGCCTCTCCCGTTGCGGAGCACAGGCTCTGGATGCGCAGGCTCAGCAGCCATGGCTCACGGGCCCAGCTGCTCTGCGGCATGTGGGATCTTCCCGGACCGGGGCACAAACCCGTGTCCCCTGCATCGGCAGGCGGACTCTCAACCACTGTGCCACCAGGGAAGCCCCCACCATTACTCTTTAACTTGCTTTTCAGTAAGATCAGTGTGCATACATCAGTCTCCTTTTAATCCACATGCAGGTTTCATAATTGCCATTATTTATGAATATAGAAGAAATTACTATTTTTGAATGTTATCAACTCTTTTCCTCATTTGTGGCTATTGCCAGCATTCCTAAATCTCATATCTGAATGTCATTTTGTGTGAACTCACACGCGTAAGCTTATTTTCAGAACCCAGCTGTATCGGATGCCAGTCTCCGTCCTTGTAACAGCAGGTGTAAATCATTGCAGTCAGCAAAGACTTCTGGGCAAGCTGAGGACATTCACTTAGTGCTAAGGCCCACAGCACCTGTAATTTCCTGGGCTACACTCCCTGATCATTATGACTAATGCCCTAATTAGGTGTGCTTGCTTAGTGTGCACGTTCTGATGGTGCTTACTTTGTGAAGGAAATGCTGGTCGCAGGCCTAATTACATATTGCGGTTTCGAATAAATTTCCTCCTCTAACTTGAGTTACTAAAGCACAAGACAGCCCTTGATTGTGACTAGCAAAGGAGAAAAAGCCAGTTCCCCTTCGAGTATTTTCTCCAACGCTGGAGGTTAGTATTAAGGACAGCATAGTGTGATGGTACCACACTCTGTGCCAGGGCTCTGTGACCACCTGGAGTCACAGCTTGATCTCCCAAGCCACTGTGAGTCTCTGGTAAGTTACCTAACCTCCCGGTTTATTCCGCCGTGAAGTGGGGGTAATAATGGTACCCAGTGCAGGGAAACTAGGTAATCCTCATGAATTATCTAAGCACTTAACCGACGCATGGCATGCAGTAAATGCTCAAAAGCTATCAGTAATCGTTTGGGATGAAATTCAGAGTTACCTGTTTAGTAGTCTGGAAAGATTAACACCATACCATCTTTCTTCCCCCAAGAATTCTTATATATTTGAAGGACTCTTAGAACTCTTAGATGGACGTTGAATAACTACACACACACACACACACACACACACAATACTCAAAATCTTTCTTCTGATCACATTTGTAAGTTTTGCAGTTAATATGGCTTTATTTAAATTTATATAATTTATATAAATTTATATATTTTATATAAATTTATATAATTTATATTTCCAAATAAAAATACATTGGGGAACTTGTATCTCTTCCTCAACTGGAAATTTCCTCCGGAATTTGTATACATATCCATGAATTAGATTTATTTCTCTTTATTTCAAGACAATTGTGGGTGTCAGAATTTGCTAGATGCCTATAAATGCCAGTTTGCTAGATTTTAAGTGCTGGATGATTTCTACCTACCACCACCCAATATATTTTATTCCCCTGAGGAGAAATCTGTCTTTTGTGGTTGGTCGTTGTGTCTTCTTCATGATATATAGCTCTGAGGAATGACTGAGGTCTAGTTTCATTTCCATCTTTGTGGTACCACACGATAACATGGCTGGTTGGCCTTTCCTGTCTTTCTAGCAACTCAGAATCCAGAGTTCATCAAAGTTGCCTGGAAAGCAATAGAGGCCCCTTTTTTTTTTGTTGCCCACATTCATTGTATAGAATTTGAACTGACCAGATCAATAGGATTGGTGCTGGCCCCCTGCCTGTAATTAAACAGAGTGCTCTCAGGAGGTTTTCTGAGCCTTGTTCAAAATTTAATTAAATTAGATCTTTAATGTCAGCTAACAGATTGGGCTACTTGGCAGAGCAGTAACTAAGGAACAACAGGCAGACAGTTTTTATTACTGGTCCCGGCTCATTATTAAATGAGGTAATCATTTAGGTCTTCGTGCTCTGTAATAGAACCGCTCATTTCCTCACACTGAAAGGAGCGGGTGTAATTTAGGCAAAGTAGAATTAATTACTCTAGAAAGGGAAGCATTTGGCTGTTCATTCATTCATTTTGTAAACATGATGGGTCATCTTCTCTGTGCTAGGCAGAGGGGCTATGGTGATGAACAGGACACAGAACCTGGCCTGAAGGATGTTCGGGAGACAGGCAAATAAACAGGTCATTACAATGGTACATGTCAAGTGATAGGGAGGGATAAACACAGGAGAAGCCCTGAGAACTCATAGGAGGGACATGTGATGGCAGGTCCAGCCTCTCTATATTATGTATTTTTTACCTGATTGTTTAGGTCAACTGCCATGTAGCAAAAATGATCAGTGCTTTCCTCAGATGGTTTGGTAAAGCAAACTGGATGTGACCACTGGCTCCTGAATCTGTGTCCCATTGAACCATAGACTTGAATCAAACACAGGCAACACACATTCTTTATGAGATTTTGCACAAACTCTTCAGAAAGCTGTGCAAAGTCAGTTATAGTTTTATTACAGCAAAAAGATACAAATCAGAGCCAGCCAAACTAAGAGACATATAGGTGAAGTCTGAAAGAGGTCTGAAGGCAAAGCTCCCAGCTCTTTTCTTCCCCTGGAGTCCTGAATGGTGTTACCTCCTTTGCGCTGTGATGTGTGGCCAACTCGGAGTATTGCCAACCAGGGTAGTTCACCCAAGCTTCCGAATCCAGAGTTCTTATTGGGGTTTAATTCTGTAAGTGTGATTGACTGGATTGCTGGCCGTGTGGTTGGATTCAATTCCCAGTTCCTTCTCCTTTAGGGATATCAGGCTGATACCCTTTGGGCCATTTTTAAGTGTGTGAGTCATATCCTTTGGGCCACTTTTAAGTTTGCGAGTCTGCCAGGGGTGGTGGTGCTGCACTGCGTCTACCCACAGTCCTTCTAACGCAGGAGGGATCTCGGAGGTGTGAGGGGTCCGGCACTGTCCTACTCGGGCACGTGTGCAGCTTGCAGGTGTAGCACTCATCCTGTAAACTCACCGCCTCTGCCGATTTACTGAGCATCCTCTTGTATGAGCCCAAGAGCCACCCCTAAAGCCATTAGTTCTAAATCCATTGGTGCCTGTTTCTAACTACTGCACTGGTTCTGAACACCTGATCGAATCCACTTTCAGTGTTCGCCCACATCATCTCGAAGGGCACTTGACGATCAGTGTTCATGCTTAAAGGGAAAGAGGAGTCCAAACCAAATGAAGGAGTCTGCTTAGAAAGAGTAATGACCTTAAAGGTTAACCATGTGTTTTATTATGTACTTCTTTCTACTAATTAATTCATTTATAATATGTACTTACTATTAGGCTGACCACCCTTACTGGGAGATAAGATGTTTAGCGTCATGCTGAGGTGTCCAGAGCTGGTCTGTCTCTGAAGCAGGCATTCACTTCATCTGAATTATCTCCCATGATAGGCTACGTCAGTATCGCTTTGATATTTTTAACTAAAAATCAGTAACAGCAGAGGTATTTCTAGAAGTGAAACTGTTGTGACCTTACATAGGTTAAATAAAGATTCATCTCCGTTTTGCCTCATTTAGCCTTAGATCTCATGTGAACCCTTCCCACTCAGCCTCCTCTCCGTGATACTTTTCTTGTCTGTATATTGAAAATGCAGGACTGCAAAACAGTACTTTATATTTACTGTGAATTTATATGTGTGTAAATGTGCCTGAATTCTATATGTGTGCATGCAAAAATATTTCAAATAGAGCAGAACAATTGAAGCCAATCTCATAGTTATGGGGGTGGGGGGAGTACCTACGAGTATGGGTCAAAGGATATTTTGAACACTTCTATAGTGTCCTAGTTTATTTTTTTAAGTGTGTATTCTTACAGTTGTATGGTTTTTAATATATAGAAGTAGATTCACAGAAATAGAAGGGAAGCTAATAGGCTAAAATATTAAGACGCTAGTAAGTCTAGGCTGTGAAAAGATAGGCATTCTTTTTTCTTTCTACTCTTCCTTAATTTTCAAATTGAAGAAACAAAAAAATAAAGTATGGATTATGGACCATGACTGGTATCTCCCAGCTTTAGTAACTTGACATCCACACACAAGCAGTTATTCTCTTTTGTCCTTGATGGAAATTTGTTCATATCTTACCTGTTCCATTTCTCTTAGGAGTTTCTTTTTTCTTTTTTTTTTTTTGCGGTACGCGGCCCTCTCACTGCTGTGGCCTCTCCAGTTGCGGAGCACAGGCTCCAGACGCGCAGGCTCAGCGGCCATGGCTCACGGGCCCAGCCGCTCCGCTACATGTGGGATCTTCCTGGACCGGGGCACGAACCCGTGTCCCCTGCATCGGCAGGCGGACCCTCAACCACTGTGCCACCAGGGAAGCCCAGGAATTTCTTTATATGAGGAAGAAGATGCCAATATTAGCAAATTTTAAATTCATAAAATACTTATTTTAAAAAAAAACAACCACCTTGCTTTCACGTTCCCAGCCCTAATCTGGCCTCGTAGGAGCGAGCTGAGAGGAGGGCGATCTTGCTCCAGTGTTTCCTTCCACCTCAGTTTGGGAGTCCCGGCTGGCTCTTCCTTTGTGTGACTGGAGTATTATTCAAGATGAGGATAGGTTACACAGCAGTAGCAAACTAACCCCCCAAATTTCAGTGGCATGGCCCACCAAAAGAGCTTGTTTTCTGGTTGCACTGCACGTCCAATGCAGGTTTAGAGATGAGCACACAGCTCTGCTCCATGTACTCACTCAGGAACCCAGGCTGATGGTAACCCATTATCTAAAACATCACTTGAACAGACTCACCCCTATATCTGAATGCTTCTGCTCACAGCCCATTGGCCAGAACTATACAGATGCTCCACCTAACCGTAGAGGGGCTGAGAAATATGAAGGGAGCACATGGGTATTTGTTGAGCCATAAATGTTCCTAACACAGCTGATTTATTTGCTTTGAGTATGATACCAGATAGACTTGGACAGGAATCAGGGTGCCAGAGAAACTGGCGGTTTCACTCATCCATCTCGAGGTGGCTCTCAACATGCGTGACAGAATCACTGGGAAGCTCTTTCAAAGGATAGATGCCCAGGCCGTTCCACGAGCCACCAAATCAGTGCATGGGGTGTAGGACCCTCGTACACTTCCCTGTTGTGATCCCAGCCATCTCCCAGACAGGAAAGGGGAGGCAGTGTCCTTCAGTCACTGGGCGTGTTCCAAGAGGCTCTCCAGCCATCTTTACCTCTCTCCCCACAGGTGGAGTGAAAAGAGAGAGAACCACAGCCTTCTGGCCCTTTCTATTCATGCCTAGCCTGCTCCTCCAGGGGCCACAGTATGGCAGTG
Organism: Orcinus orca; assembly: GCF_937001465.1. Lineage (NCBI taxonomy): Eukaryota > Metazoa > Chordata > Mammalia > Artiodactyla > Delphinidae > Orcinus > Orcinus orca. The sequence continues at coordinate 93,898,236 of NC_064561.1, read as the reverse complement.
ATGAATCTTGCATCTGAAACAAGAGAGGTTCCCAACCCTGTCTGTCCACTCACCAGGGTCACATGAGCTATAGGAGTGGGTGCGGAGAGGGGTGTGCTCATCCTAGAATCTAGCAGGACACGGGCACCCTGGGGCTCCAAAGGCAAGGTGCATTGCCTGGCATAGGGGAGGACTTCCTGTGCTACTCGATGAGGGAAAATTGTTTTACAAGGTGCCACCCACCAATGCATTTTTTTTTCAGTGCAGTCTTGATAGCTTATTTTTAAGGACGCATTAATAATATTAATAGTATTAACATTCTTTGGATATTTTCAGACTAAACATACCCCTCTTGGACTAAAAGTAGCTACCTCTGAAGGCAAAGCAGGACGCAGAGCCTGAATTGTGACACTGAACATGTTTTGAGCATTTACTTGTGATGAGCAGTGATTTATGCACATCTCATTTAGTCTGCACGAGAATTCTACAAGAGGTACTATTATACCCTTCTTAGACATGAGAAAACTGGGGCCCACAGAAGTTGAATAACCTTGGTCTATGCTGACATTAACTCTTAGCACCAAAGCTTCGGCTCTGGTAGCCTTACTGTGGGATGCAGCATTCATTTTTTCTATTGTTTGGACTCCTTTCCTGCGTTCTTTCTGCTCTTTTTCCCATTTCTTCTCCTGCTTCCACACAGACCAGAAGTAAAGCATCCTCTCTTATAGTAACGTGGGTGCCAGACTCGTTAGGGTACCATCCATCAGTCTTCCTGGCATTCCAAAACAACACAAAGTGAAGACAAAATACGTCTGTTTCCTACAGAAAAGGCTGTGTGTGCATATGTTTGTCTTGAGCCCGACGGAGCATTATTGGCAAAGCCTGTCACCCCTCCTCTCTGTAGTTCGAGGGAGCTTTAAGTGCAATCCAAGGCAGAGAAGCCTCAAAACTGATTTCCTCGTGTCTTCTTTGGAAACTGTTTCTAAAAGGGCTTTGTGCACATCTGTGCCACGGAAACTGTGAAGCAGCTTTTTTTATCTGTGGGCACTGGTGTTGGCTTATCCATCCCTGTCTCCCTTCTCCAGCCTCTGCTCCTGTGAGGAAGTCCAGCTGCATAAAGGCCAGCTCTTGGCTATAAAGCACGTAGCTGACTCCGTTTGTTTGAAAGCTGGTAAGAAATGAGGAGGACAGCCAAAGCGCTGACCTTTTCCCTGACACAGCCACTTAGGTAATCCAGTCCAGGTTCCTTCGTGGGCTGTAGAACAAAAGAACACAATATACCCATCACATCTTCAGAGAATGGAAATGCTGCTGGGCTTGCTTTCCTCCTTCTGTAAATAAATTCTGATGTCTTATCTGTTGGAGGCCAAGAAAGAAAAGTCTTATAAAATCTCCAGTAGGAGGAAGTGGTTCTCTGCAAAACACTCCCCAAGCCTGGACTGAGAGGAGGCAGCTTTCTCGAGACTCCACCAGACTCACCGCCTCAAGCTCGTTCAGTAGAACTTTTCCAGCCCAGTGATCCTCAGCCTGCTGCAGGGTAGAAATCATCTCATCTCAGCCAGCCGCAATTCACAGTGAAACTATGGATTACGACCTAACCGCCTGAAATTACGGCTACGCAGCGACCGCTCCTCCGTTATCATCAGCGGAACAGGCTCGTTCTTTTATGACTAATAATAATGTTTCTCATCCTACTCAGGACTCCAGTGCCACCTTTCTTTCGTGCTTGTCGCTCATCTGTGGACCACATTCACAGATGCCTTCATCAGCACGCTCGGTCATCTCGTTGTCTGTGCTCCTATCATGGTCCTGGGAGAGCGAAGGGCCAGTAGCTGCTCCACTTACGCCCGCCCCTGCCTCACTCTCCCGGTGAACTGCCCGCCTTCCCAGAAAACTACCTCTGTGCCCACCCCAGCGATCTTTGTCTGCGACAGACTCTTCTTCCTCGCCAGCATCTCTCTCTCTGGCTCTGCACAATCTCTTAGGCTCCCGAGTGCCCATCTTTGTATTTACTTTCTTTCATTTGTTTTTTTTTTCAATTTGGCCTGCGGGGCAGAGAAATAAGCTAATTACATCCCTCTGTTAAAGCATGCTCATTGATCGTGAAAAGGCCCTCTTTTAATTTATGTATTGCTTTTCTCTCCCACTCCCTCTCCCTCACTTTTATGTGTGTCCTTATACACAATGTTTTGTGTGTTGTTTTTAATTTACATCAGTCGTGTCGTGCAGTAGACTTTTTTCTTTGTTTCCCCCGAGCGCTCTGATTTTTAAGGTCTGTCCATGTCGCTGTGTATGCACGAGGTCTGATGGCCTCCTGACATTCTGTCGTGTCCCCACCATGGTTACCGCGCCTGACATCCAGACCTCCCACTACCACAAATAGCACTCCAGTGCATAGTCCCGTGCACATGTCCTCTTTGGTCCTGTGTGGAAATTCCTCTGGAATACATGTCCGGGAGTGAGGTTGCAGAGTCCTGGGGTGTGCATGTTCTTACTTGGACCAAATCCTGCAGTGCAGCTTTCCAGACTGGCCCACCCATCTGTCCGCTCACCGGCAGCATAGGAAGGTTCCTTCTGCCCCTACATCTCCGCCAGTTTTTGTGCTTATCATTATTCCTCTTACGCCATTCTTTTTCTGAGTTCAATGTTCTAATTCCTGAAAAGCCTGCGTCCTTGGGAAGTTCTTTCAGCAAAGGTCTACGGGTGCCTAATTCTTAATCTTTGAGAATATCTTTATTTTTTCCAACACTCTTCATGATAGGGGTATAGTTTCTTTTTGTTGCTTAGACAGATAACCACCAACAGTGGCGTAAAATAACACAGATTTATTAATCAGCGTGTCATCGGGGCTGTGTTCCTTCTCAGTTGTGCTTCCTCATTCCTGCAAATTCCCTCTTGCCACGTAAGGTCATATATTCACAGGTTTCCAGGATTCAGGTGTGGACATCTTTGGGGGCCATTCCTCAGCCTACTGTAGTAGGCCAGGTATTGGATTTTAGGGTGACAGTTTTATTGGCGATGTTCAACAGATTGTATTGAGACTGACGCTGTGTCAGACACTGTTCAGTGTGTTGAATACAGTAGTGAGTGAAACAAACCTACTCCCCTGCCCCAGAGCCTGTGTCATCTCTCCCCACCTGACAGCTTTAAGATTCTCTCTTTATCCTTTCCCCTCGCCCTACATTTGCACCGCAGTGTTTCTAGATACGCCGTGTTTTCATCCTCTTCTTCCAGTTAGCACCAGCTGCATAACAAACCACCCCAAACATGGAGCCCTAAAACAGCAATCAGTTACTGATAACTGCATCCTCCTGGGGATGACTGGGCTCCAGTGGACAGTTCTCTCTCTTGGGCTCAGATGTGGTCGCAATCAGATGGTGGCTGGAGCCAGAGTCGTCTTGAAAGTTCCTTACTCGTTTGTCTGGTGGGTGAGGCTAGCTGCTGTCTGGACCTTAGCAGGGACTGTTGGTCAGAGCACCCACAAGCATCCTCTCTGTGTGGCCTGTGCTTCCTCACAACAGAGTCGGTGGCGTGTAAGAGAGCTAGGCAAAACTGTATTACCTTTTCTAACCTAGGCTTGGAAGTTATGTGGTAGCACTTTCACTACACTGTCTTCATCAGATGCAATCTCTCAGGCCAGGCGTGTGCAACGAGAGGGGAACTAGAGTCCAGTGATGGAGAGACTATCAAAGCATTTGCAGACACATCTAAAAACTGCCACAACTACTTAGCACCTGACATGATACTTAAGTCTCGGGACTTACGTTGGTCTCTACATCTGGAAAGCTCACCTGTTCTCTTTTCAAATAACGTTTCTCTGTCATTATCTGTCATTCTCTGTCATTCCTGTCCTCTGGAACTCCTTTAAAAGTGTGTTGAAAGGGCTTCCCTGGTGGCGCAGTGGTTAAGAATCTGCCTGCCAATGCAGGGGATGCAGGTTCGAGCCCAGGAAGATCCCACATGCTGCGGAGCGGCTGGGCCCGTGAGCCATGGCCGCTGAGCCTGTGTGTCTGGAGCCTGTGCTCCGCAACGGGAGAGGCCACAACAGTGAGAGGCCCGCGTACTGCAAAAAAAAACAAAAAAAAAAAGTGTGTTGAAGCCTCTCAGTGACACTTGCATATTTTGTCCTTCTTTAGCTGCCCATGCTGTGTTCTGAATTCTCTGTACTGTGCTCCTGTTCACTACTTCTCTTTCAGTTTTATCCAGTCTAAAGCTTAACCTATACATTGATTTTATTTCATTGACTACGTTTTCCATGGGCTTTTTTTTTTCATCTACCTATTCTTGTTTGATATCTGCCTATTTTTGTTTCGTAATTTATTGTGTACAGAAATTACTCCTTCTACCTCTTTAAGGGCCCTAAACATACTTGTGATTGTGATGTGGTTTACTGGTTGCTCTATTCTGATTTCTCCCCCAGTGGAGTCATCTCCTGATTTAGCCTGCTGGCTCTCCTGTCTCATCCTCCTCTCCCTGCAGTCATCCTTCCATGTCAAGCAGCTCCGTGGTCCTGGGCTCCTAGTCATGGGAGGCTTACGTCTCTTCCTGTTCTCTAATGATATTGGGTGGTTTACCAGTTAGGTTTCTGGGGCAGTGAGTGGCCTGGCAAAATCCAGACCAGTTTTCAGTGTGAATGTGTAAGATTGGGGTCCCACACTAGGGAGCTAGGAGAAACTTGGACTCCACACCCAAATGTGTCACAGGTCTGAGATGTTGGTTTCTTAGGCTTGACCCGCAGCCCAGGGACTCCTTTCCGGCTTCCGGGGCAACGCGCTGAGTCCGCTTCTCACAGATGGGTCGGGCAGGAAGGCTCCCAGCTTGATGCTGGAGGATCAGCTCAAAAAGCCTGACCTGCAGGGGCCCCTGCCCCTCTCCCCGCCCCACACCCCGGCGTGCACACTCCACGCCCTGCTCTCCATCCCACGGCTCCCTCCTAACCTCTCTAACCTTATTTTTCACTTCATTTCTGGCACCTGGAGATTTTACTATCTTTCTTTGAACCTTGGCAATGAATTTCTTTCTCGTTGTTCCTTTTTATGCAGCGTTTCTATGCATTTTTCATAGGAGGACTGTCTGTTTACTTTAGCTGAGGCTGTCATATGCTGGAAATTTCCATTTGTTCTGTATACAGACAGCTACCCCTCCTGTTTTCAGCCCTGCCTCTCATTCTTGTCCTTCGTAGTACCTGCTGGGGCTGCATCTAAACCCTGCCAACCTTCTTCTGGGTAGATGGGCCACCTCCCCTCGTATAGTTTGTAGAATTTGCCTTTTTGCATTTTGTTTCTTTCCTCAGTACTCTTCCTTCCACTCTGCTTTTAAGGAATGCGCCCAAATCCTCTGTCTGCTAATGCCCCAAGCACATTCTTTTCACTGTTATGGTTTTGATTCTTTTTTAATTCTTTACTACCATTTTCATGAGGTCTCTGGGGTTTGAAGAAAATAATGCCTTGAGTCAGTCTGCTGTCTAGAATGCAGAAGCTCAGCTGACTTCTCAGTGCTGCTGGGTAAGCCTCTCTCTCTCTCTTTCTGTCTTTCTCTCTCTGTCTCTCTTTCTGTCTCTCTCTCTCTGTCTCTGTCTGCCTGTCTCTCTCTCTCTCTTTGGGTTATTGGTCAGCTTCCTTTCTCATTTCTGACAGCTACTATTTCCTCCTTCTCTCCTAGCAGAGGACCTTGACTCTTGTCTCTAAGAGAGACAAAAGCCGTCAGGTGGGAGCCTCCTGTTTCCCATCCTCATTTTCCAGTCTGTAAACACACCTTTCTTATTATCTATCCTCACCTCTTCTTTCTCTCTTAGAGCAAAAGCCGCCCCTTCCTACTGTCCTCAGTTGAGTCTTCGGTCCAACCAGCTACGTAGAGTCTCTCCTCCCACCCACGTGGCTGTACCTTTTCCCTTGGCAACTATATCCACATGTAGAAGTCCAGTTCTGATCTCCTTCCCTCAGATTATATTTCTAGTTGTTGACTGAATATCCTTCTTCACACCTCTGATGGTTTCCTCAAATTCAGTATATCCAAAGTTGGCATCTTTGTTTATCTCTGAGAAATCAGCTGCTTATGTTTTCACCATTTTGCAGAGTAATACCATGATCCGCTAAGTCATTCCAGCCACAAGTTTGGGTATCTCGTCCCTTTCTTGAATCGTTCTAGAACTGCATTGACCAATACAGTAGCTACTAGCCATGCAAAACTATGTAAATTTGAATTTCAATTAAGTAAAATACAGTACAATTAAAAATAAAGTTCCTTAGGTAGACTAGGTGCATTGCATGTGGCTTGTGGCCACCGTTGTGGACAGTAGGGCTATATAACATTCCCGTTGTTACAGGAAGTTCTATTGGACGATGCTGGCCTAGGGAATATTAGGCATCTTTGCTCCCACTTCACTGACGGTATTTGAGCCTTCATCATTTCTCACGTGCAGCTTTGACTCATTTCCTTTCTCTTCCTCACTCCAGTCCATTCTCTTCTCTAATAAAATGATTTTATGAAGCCCTTTTCGCTCTTTGGGAAGTCATTGAACTCTTAAGTGAGAGAAGCAGAGTCCTGGCATTTTACTGTCATTTCCTTCCTTGAACCTTCAGAGCCCCCCATGCCTTTTCCTCTTTTTATTTGCTTGTTAAACAGCTACCCAACCTTCCAGATTGCACGCCGGCGTTTCCTACTCTGGGAAGGCAGAATAATGCTTCTTTCACAACGCGGACACTCCTTGTTGGTGTCCCTTCTCAGAGCATGTTTCACGAGGTGTCTGGCTAGGACAGACATCTGAGCCTAGGACTCTGAGCCACTGAAAGATGAGGATCTCACCTTCATACTCTGCAGGTTTCAAATGTACATAACAGACAAACTTCTCTTCTGGGCCTCTAGATGGGGCCTGGCTACATACTCACTTTAGGAGAAATGAGAAAATGGCTACTGAAGTCGTGTTCTGTGTTCTGCTGTTGAAGATGTCAACAGCATTTGGGAAAGGCTTTATGGGTGATGAATTACTTTCCCACAGTATCGATTCCTACTTAGGGTTCCTGTGATTCCCAGCTACCCCCTGACTCCAAACCACATATCTGGTTGAAAGAAAGATATTTTCTTTAATAACATATCTTCAGTGAAAGGATAGGTATATTAGTTAATTACCTCAAACTTAGTGACATAAAACAACAAAAACATATTCTCTCACCGTTCTGGAGTCTACAGAATCAGGGTGTTGGCAGGGCTGCACTTCCTCCAAGGGCTCTAGAGAGAATCCTTTCTCGCCTCTTCCAGCTTCTGGTAGCCCTTGACTTGTGGCCAATCCCTGCCTCCGTCTGCACACGGCCTTCTTCTTTGTGTGTCTGTGTCTCAAATCTCCTTCTCTTTTTTCTTACAAGAACGCCAGTCATTAGGTTTAGGACCCACCCTAAATCCAGGATGGTTTCATCTTGAGATCCTTAGTTTAATTACATCTACAAAGACCGTATTTCCAAATAAGGTCCCATTCACAGGTACTGGGGGTTTAGAACTTGGATATATCTTTTGAGGGGGACACAATTCCACTTACTACAATGGGTAAGAATAAAAGTGAGGACTCTAACAGCAGTCTCTCTCCCCTCTCCTAAGCCTTACCTAAGCTGAATCAGCAGGTTGGTTATAGCCTTCATTTCTGTGCATTTATTCATTTAATTAAGACCCCACCTCCCAAGCCAGAAGAGAGAGGCTATTTAACTCAACCAGCTGTCTCTCTTTCTTTCCATCACAGACTCACTCCACCCTCTTCAGCTGGATTTTTTTCACTGCCTAACCATGATCATTAATTAATAAAGCGTAGACCAAAATAAGCATGATTATCACCCTTTAGTTTTCAAAGACATTCTCTGCGTCCAGAACTTTTAATATGAGAATGAGTATTTAGATTTAGAAATCATTTTAAGCATGCGTGCCCATGCACAAGCACACCATGGAAAATGACTGGAAGCTCTTACTCTGTAGAGTAAGAAAGAACATGGGTACTTTTTCTGGCTTCATTTTTCAGTGTCATCTAAATTTTCTACAGTGGACATGTTTGACTTTAGTGATTAGAAGAAGAAACTTTTTTTTTATAACATGGGTAGTTTTAATGACGCTTTTATAAAATGCCCAGGGCCATTTTTGCTTTTTTAAAAGAGAGATGAGTGGGCCAGTTGAGATTCTAGGAAGCCCAGACCACTGATTGTTTTGGGAATGATTCAGACACTTTTTAGATTTGGGAGTGGTGTTAACACTGTTGATTATTCAGGACCTCGTCAGACTCTCACAGTGGTAGAACTTGAAATCCATGGTCTCTACCAGAGTGGTTTCCCTGGTGCCAGGAAGCTGGCCTGATGGAAAAATGGGTCCTGTCCCTCTGCCATGGGGCACAGAGAGGCACAGTTAATCGGGACCATTCCAGAATGAGCCTGGTAATCTCTCACCAGCAATACCACTTGACTTTGACAGGGATGTGTTTTTCTAGTCTTTAAACTGTTTTGAGGGCAGCTCTGTGTCTGGCCCTTTATGAGGACGACACACATTTCTGTTAACCCCCAGTTACTGGAAGCCGCAGCAGAGACAGCTTTCAGGCACTTTTGAGCTGTTTCACCATTGAATGTAGTTCTCTCTGGGGGAATTTTCCTATTTTGGCTTCTAATATGCTGATGAATTATTGAAATTTCAATTACTTTTGGTTCCCAATTTAGCAGAGTGGAGACATGCAAGATACTGAATACGAAAAGCTCTCCAGTTGCTTTTAGAGAAGGGTTTGCTTGGAAGGGTTGGGCGTCAGGGCTGGCAGAGGTGCAGCCCTGCTCCTTCTGTGTCGGGGACTAAAGTACCACGTGGCCTTGGCAGTCCCTTAGGTCACTGCTGCTCAAGGTGCGAGTCCCTGACCGGGACCTGGCATCTGCATCTCCTGGGAGCTTGTTAGATACACAGACTCCTAGGCTTGGTCTCCACCTACTAATCAGAATCCCTGAGAGTGGCACCCTGGGCTCTGTGTTTTAACAAGCCCTCTGGGACATCCTGGTACACTGACAAGTTGGGGAAACCCTGCCTTAGATGTCCTGGTGCTAATTTTTCCCAGTGGGGTCTGGTGCCCATTTGTAAGCACCCTTGGATGCCTCAGTCAGTGTGCCCTTTAAGATAGACACTGTACGTAATGATAAAACTGTGATCAAGGTCATCAGAGAGACCAGTTTCTAACAGTCATCTTTACTTGCTTGGAACACTTCTCTCTTTGGAAGTCCGTGAGCCATAACCATAGAGAAGCAGAATCTGGACATTTAAATTCTGTGCAGGTAAATGTGTGTTCTAAATGTAATTGAAAGGGCCCTGTGTTTCTCTGTACCGCAGGGCTATTTAGATATTCCTTCCCACTGTCCCCAGGATAATCTCATCTCGAAGTCCCTTGGAGAGAAGCCGTGGGTACCATCTCTGCCTCATCACCGTAGCCTCACCTCCTTCCCAGGGCAGGTCTCTCTCCTACACCGTGCACACTGAATAACTTGCAGTTCTTCAGACACAGTGTGTCATCCAAGCTACTCTCCCTGCCCCACCACCAAAGCCAGCCCCTTACTCATCTCATCCCTTAAACCCTGCTCACCTGTGAGGCTCTACTCATGGATGGCTCCCTAATGACTTCAGGTGGAGTCACTCTCTTCACCTTTTCTGCTTCCTGCAAACTCTGGATAGATATTTATGGCACGCGGGTGCGCTTGTGTTGAAATTGTCTCTCTCCGCTGAGCTCTGAGGTCCACGCAAGTACAGATTTCATCCTGGGTTCTGTCCCTTGTGCCCATGTGTGTCAGGCACACGAGGCTGAATGAATAAACATCCCTCAAAGATGGTCATTCTACTTCTGCTGGAAGCTTCCAGTGCCTTAGGAAACATGTTCCCTTCGTACGTTTGAAGAACAGATATACTTGGCCAGCACGTGGCGGACTAGTTAAGAACAGCAGTGCATTCTATGTGTACTCAACCGACTTAGCTTTTCAGGGAAGCCGGTTTCTTAACGTAAATGAAAGCTCTGCCCTCCCCTCCGCCAATCTGGCTGTTCTCCTCTTTGGCCGGGGAACCCACCCGCTGTGTCTGAAGGTGTTCTTTTTTCAGGTTCGAGAGCTTCAAACTAGACTGCAGAGCGTGCAGGCCACAGGGCCCTCCAGCCCTGGCCGCCTCACTTCCGCCAATCGCCCTGTTAACCCCAGCACCGGAGAGCTAAGCACAAGCAGCAGCAGCAATGACATCCCCATCGCCAAGGTGAGCTCCCGGGGACGGCAGGGACACCTCCTGTTATCTGGCTGCCCCAGCCTCCGTGGAGCAGGGCCACTGTGCAGGCATGCAGTTAGCTCAGCTGGCCCCCAGGGGCTTCCTGGGGTCCCACACAGGCCTCCTGTGCTGGAGCTGCAGGGAGAGATAACCCACTAATGGTTTTTTTTTTTGCGGTACGCGGGCCTCTCACTGTTGTGGCCTCTCCCGTTGCGGAGCACAGGCTTCGGACGCGCAGGCTCAGCGGCCATGACTCACAGGCCCAGCTGCTCCGCGGCATGTGGGATCTTCCCAGACCGGGGCACGAACCCGTGTCCCCTGCATCGGCAGGCGGACTCTCAACCACTGTGCCACCAGGGAAGCCCCCCCACTAATGTTTTAAGTCTTTCTCGGCTACAGGCTGGACACCAGCTCTCATTAATCAGCCAGCTGGAGCATGTCACAGCTGACAGGTCGTTGTAGAGAGTGAGATGTTTTGTCAGGCTCTGCAGTGCGAAGGGGTGGGCGGAGAGCTGCTCTCGAGGATCAAGGTTCAGCCCAGGAGGGGACCCTGAGTAATGAACCAATGATCTCCCCGCTCACGGGACTGACAGCCCTGCCGGCAGAAAAATAGATTGTGATGGGCAGGCCCTGGCAGCTGTGAGAAGTAGCCCCTCCTTTCTCAGCCACAGCCCCCCCCCCCCCCCCCCCCGCCCCACTCCTAAGTTGAGTCTGCCCCAGAGAGACTGTTCGAATGATACACGTCCTCTCCCCGGTAGCCCTACCAGTCTCCACAGGAAGGTTGGTTCTCAACCATCAAGTTTATTAAGTCAAGTCAAACCAGTGTTTCTCAACCAGAAGTGATTTTTGTCCCCCAGGGGATATTTGGCCATGTCTGGACACCTTTTTGATGGTCATAGCTGGAGTGCTACTGGCATCTTATGGCCAGAAGCCACAGATGCTGCTGAACACCCCACAATGCACAGAACAGTCCCTACAGCAAAGAATATCCAACCCAAAATGTCAAAAGTGCTAAGGTTGAAAAACCGTGAGTTAAGCGGAAAAACTGGACAAGTGAGTCGTTTTTAAGACTTGATGAATCCGTTGAGTTGCCGCAGTTAAAGAGTAGCCCCGTATAAACAGAGTCTCAACAGTGTATATGGGGAGTTACATGTTGTGTTTTGAAAATGTTTTGTTTTGTTTTTTTAAGATTGCTGAGAGAGTGAAGCTATCAAAGACCAGGTCCGAATCTTCATCGTCTGATCGGCCGGTCCTGGGCTCAGAAATCAGCAGCATAGGGGTGAGTGTTCATGAGAAGCAAGGCAACAAAGTACCCAGTAAAGCTACACAGTGGTTTATCCGTGATAGAAGAACTTCCAAAGTTCACCCCCAGTAAACCGGTTAGTTATAATAAGAAATCATACCTGATTTCCTTCCAGAGGAGCCAATGAAAATGTATAGTGGTTTGGAGCCAATGAAAATGTATAGTGGTTTGCATGTGGTGAATCACCTCTTCAACTTTAAGGGAGATTTTTTTTTTCTCTAGCTGAAACCATTCAGAAAGAAGTGATTTAGGTCTGGTTACTGGCAATGTAGATGAAAGCCTTAAAGTATCTGCTTTATATCACCCTGCTTCCCCAGAGATGGAGTGAGTCAGGAAGCTCTAAGAGAACTTTACCGTTCGCGCATCCCTCTTGAAAGGGAAGGTGCTCTCCAGTGAGGAGGATTGCTGCCTTTGAAGTGTGGCCAATGCTGTGACAGACCAGAACCTTCCAGCTCAGTACTAGAGCTTTCATTTGTAGAGCCCTGAACCCCGTGGGGCTGTAAGCTGATAAATGGTGAAAAGGGAATTTCAGTTCCCTGGGGATGTCCTTTAGAATTCTGGGGTAAGGCTGGGAAATCCAGCTTATTTGGTCCTCAGGGGTGGGGAAAACCAGAACAGCACTCTTAAGGCCCTAGTTTAGAGTTTTGTGCTGGGCAGAAATTGCATGCACCCAGATTCCATGCCAAAGCCAAATTATGAACATAAAGGAGTGGACGCTCCGCTTAACTACAACAGCCGGAGACAAGTCTGGGAGTGGCAGGGGGTTTCGGAAGGGAGAAGGATGTTCAGCCTCTGTTTAATATCCAAAATTTTAGGTCTCTAAACACTCATGATCCCACATGCCTGCTGCCCAGGATGCAGCTTAGAAGATGCCGCTTGCATTTTGACACTGTTTTATGTACTGTTTCACAGTAGTTAGCTTTCTATACTAGGATGATATTATACAAACGGAGGAAGATCAGGGTAGCTATCTCCTGGTGCCTGTTTCTCAAGGAACATCGGCTTTAAATTGTTTTGCGTGCAAAGCATGCCTGGGGACCAGCGTCCCTGAAGTGACGCTGTCCAGAGGGGGATTAATGCTCATCTGTACAGGTATCCAGCAGTGTGGCGGAGCACCTGGCCCACTCTCTTCAGGACTGCTCCAACATCCAAGAGATCTTCCAGACACTCTACTCGCATGGATCTGCCATCTCGGAAAGCAAAATTAGGGAGTTTGAGGTGGAAACAGAACGGTTGAATAGGTAAGGAGAAATTCTGCATATTTGGATGGTGGCACTGGGGGCAACTCCTTTCCCTTCCCAAAGATCAACTCAGGTTGGCTTATGTGTTGTGACATAGAGTGATGCTGTCAGGCTGGTGGGTGGGGAGTTTCCACCATCCTGTTCATCACAGGAGGGCTGGCTTCATGGGCATTGTGTGACCTGTCATCAGATGCACAGGGCCTCGTGCTTAAAAGGACCCCACACTTGCTTTACTGCTCTGCTGTCACTGTTTTAAATTCTTAATAATTTATGAAGCAGGGGCCCCGCCTTTTCATTTTGCAGTGGCCCTAGCAAATTAAGGAGCATGTTCCGGGAGCAGTCCATAAGGAATGACAAGTAGGTCAGGATGGCAAGATGGCTCCCAAGCTTGCAGCCTGAGCTGCTGAGAACCACAGAGAGCAGCTCTGGGATGTGGACTCAGCACCCAGGGGTGCCTGGAGCCAGCAGAAGCAGTCTGATGAAGGGGCTCCTGCGATGGAGCAGGCATGCTGGTCTAATCCTCCCTGCTCGAACTGAGGGTTGCCTAATTTTATTTATGCTTTTTGCAAATGTGCACATCCCCCCATCCCTACATCCTATCCTACTTAGTTCTGATTATCTAAGTAGTTCTAACTATCCTGCTTAGAATAATTCCACTGTGTGTACCCAGTTTTATGGGTTCTTCCTAAATCTTATGCCAGAGGTGGTTTGAGTTTGTCCCCCTGCCTCTTGGCAAAGACTGGCTTGTGTGTTGTCCCAGCAATGAAAGAGAGCTGCTAAAAAAGCAAAAGAGAAGGACCAGGGGCAAGCCACGGCAACTACTCAGAAATTGGCTCCACGGTGGCAGAATGGACTAGCAATGGCATCCAAGTGTGCTGTGGCTGCCCTGACCTAGCAATCTTCAGTGGGAGAGCACAGTCAGAATTGGAAAGGTTTACGAGCTAACCAGTCAGAAATGTGGATGCCATTCCCCTGGTGTATGGCAAACCTGAATAAATTGAATTATCCTTTTAGTCCTCCCTGATTTGAAGCTGTTTAATATAGCACTTGAGAACCAAGGAAATATGGCTATCTAGGTCATTTTAAATCTTGAAATTAAATGGTTTCCTTATTAAATCCAAAATACTTAAGAGTGACAATCCTGATGATTGCCTTGTAGCAGTGAAGAAGCAGCCCTCTCGGTATCACAGGCAGAGGAGTGCTTAAAAATTGGATCAGATATGCCCTTTGCAGTTTAATGAAGTCAGATGCCTTCAGGGGCCCTCTGTGTAATGAGGATCTCCTCTCTACAGATCCTGGGATTTAACAAGCCTGCTTTGTCGTTGAATTTGAGGGGAGGTTCCTTTCTCTTCAATTATATGCACCTAGGAGAGACCAAAGAAGGGGGAACTATTTAGTGCTTGTAGCTCACGTTATCATGGAGTTTAACAGCTTACAAAAGGCTCCCCCACTGACAGCCTCTTAACCCTCAACTTGGGAGGGCAGAATAGTCCCATTTCGCAAATGAGAAACCAAAGGCTTTGACTTTGAATGACTTGCCTCAAGTCCAGAGCTGTTAAATAGCCCAGCTGATCGACCCCTGCCCCCCTACCTCACCTCCGTTGTTCTCTATATTATCACAGCTGCTGCTAGAACATGGGAATTCTTGTAAATAATCTACCAGTATGTTCTGGTGTCTGTTATTTAACTACCTGTCTCAGAGTTGGAGTCCTATTACCCTCCAAAAATATTACAGCCTTTAACTTGTGTTTGGGGGGGGGGGGCAGGGGTGGGTGTCACGTCTACTCAAGTGTGTTTTCTCATTTAACAAATCCGTGTTAAGCACTTACTATATGCTGGACTATTTGGATGCAAAAGAAAGTAAAACAGACAAGATCCCTGCTTTCATGGAGCTATGTCCTGTTAAGGGAGCTAGACAAAAAGCAGACAAATAAATAAGAGCGTAAGAAAGCTCCCCATAAATAGGACACTGTGACAGAATAACAGGAAGGCTTGATTTTAGTAGGCAGCCAGGGAAGGCATCTCTGAAGGGGGGACTTGTCAACTGAGATTTTCAGGGGAAAAAGGAACAGCCATATGACAAACTAGGAGGAGACTTACGGGCCAGCTTACCAAGTTCAAGGCTGGGAAGTGGTTGGCATGAAGTTAGAATTGCCCAAATGCCCATGGAACTGAAATAGAATGAGTGAAAGGAGGAGTTCCATGAGATAAGGTGGCAGAATAGGCAGGGCTGGGTGAGATACAGATTTTGAGGCCATGGACAAAGTTTACTCTTTAAGTGTCATTGGAAGTTGTTAAAGGGTTTTACGTAGGAGAAGAACAGATCTGATTTAAATTTTGAAAGTTCACTCAGGTGTGAAGAATGGAAGGAGGTGGGCAGGAGTGGAAGCTGAGCAGTGGACCAGCGTGGCCCAGGTGGTGGTGATGTGAAGGGGTCAGTATATGTTTGGTGGTAAAAACCCACAGATGTAAGAAAAAGGGATGGTCTCAAAGGAGAGTCTCAGGTGTCTTACTGGTGGTGTTGGGTACACGGTGGTGGCATTTACTGAGATGGAGAAGATGGAGGAAGATAAGGTTTGAGGAAAATTGAGAGTCCCCTTTGGGAATGTTAAATTGGAGGTGTCCATGTGAAACCCTGGATATGTGAGACGGGCACTCAGGAGAGAGGTCTGGACTGAAGAAATCTGGGAGCCATGGGAATATAAGTGCCTGTTAAAGTTGTGGCACTGGATGAAATCGCCCCAGGGGGAGAGTGTTGATAGAAGAAGGGGCCCAGGATGGAGTCCTGAGGGAACATCAACCCTCACAGATTTTATAGAGAAGAGGGAGTCAGCAAAAGAGACAGAAGAGATGACCTTTCGGGTAGGAGGAAAACCAGTAGACACCTCTCATGACCCAGGTAAAGGAGAACGTTTCAAGAAGGAAGCCAAACCCGATTACAGGGGTACTGCCTGAGAAGGCCTGTAAGATAGAATTGACCACACGGAGGTCTGTGAGCTGAGTAAACAGTTTCATCTAATCCGTAGGGACTGAATGTAACTGGAGCAAGTTGAGAAGTAAACGAGAGAGTGGGGACTGTTTGAAGAAATCTGAATGTGAACAAGGACAGAAAACTGTGTCCTTGTAACACCTTATGTTGAACTGACCTTGTTGTTGCCAGAGCCACACAGCGGTCTTAGCTGTACACTCACGGGACATGTTCTGCGTTGGCGAGTGTCTCCATAATCTGCTCTAAGATATGTGCCCCTAAGATTTATCCTCAAGGCAAATGAATTCCAAGCCCCTTAACATTTTGTGTGTGTGAAACCCTGTGTCTCTTTAAGACTTGGTGGTCAGAGTGCTACAGATGGGCACGTCCCATGGGAAATGAATCATTGCATTCAAGTCATCAATGTCGTGGGACAGAAAATGGAGAGGCTGAAGGCTTACCTTCTTCTGATTTGCTTTCTGACTTTGCCATGAACTTTTGCCCTGAACGTACAGTTCTGATTCCTATAAAACTTAAAGTTCCCACCACTTATCCTACCAGTAGTTAGCAGTTAGGGGTCTGTCCAAGCTGGAAGGAGCTTTGGACACGATCCACAGTTCCCATTCAAAGGCCCCTTAAGTGCAGTTTCTTGTTCATTCACTGATTCATCTTTTGCTCCTGCCCCATAGTGAGTGTTCTGAGTCAAGGATCTGGGGTCAAACTGCCTGGTTCAAATCCCAGGGATTAATTACCCTTTCCGTGCTGCCTCTGAGAAATGGGGATAATAATACTTAGTTCAGAGGGCTGTTGGGAGAGTTACTGATCAAGGGCTCAACAAATGGTAGCTATTACTGTGATTTCATTTGTCCCTGTGGACGGTGGTTCATCGAAGCATACCAGTTGTAACTCTTATGAGGGCCTGAGGTCGCGTGGTTGGTTCCTTTCCTTGGTGTATCTACAGAGCCTAGTGCAGTACCTAGCAAATGGCTCATCTGTGGCTGGCTAGGAAATAACCAGGAGTTTTTTATTTCTTTTTTTTTTATTTTTTATTTCTCATCCACACAGAATTTAGTGATTCTTCAGCTTTGAGCTTCTTCCTTCATTACTTCTCATCAGTTGCATTTACTAAAACATCTGACGAGCTCACATCCAATGTGCATTTTGGCTGGAATCTAGAGTCAATGGCTAAAATCTTGGCAAATTCATTGTAGTCCTGGTGTAAAATTGTGAACGTGATATTCCTTCCTTTGTAGCCGTATTGAACACCTCAAATCCCAAAATGACCTTCTGACCATAACCCTGGAAGAATGCAAAAGCAATGCTGAGAGAATGAGCATGCTGGTGGGGAAATACGAATCCAATGCCACCGCGCTGAGGCTGGCCCTGCAGTACAGGTAGGAAGTGGGGCGGGGCAGGCGAGTAGCCACTTTAATTTAGAAATACATGCATAACAAGCTTCTGCATGAAAGTAGACAACATAACCAGCAAATGCTAGTGTGCTATATATTGAAAATCAGTTAGCACCCTGGTGGCAGCAATTAAGAAAATAAGGGTAATGAGTGTGGTATTAGTAAACAGGTATGTTTCTGTTCGCATGGTCAACTTAAATATTATTTCATTCGAGTAGTATCCCTCAGAACATCAAGTTTTGTGTTACATGTTCAAGTCTTGTTCTTCCTAATCTTTTTTTCCCAGTCTTTATTCATATTCATATATATTTTACATTGTTGTAAATCTGGGGCACTCTCTTCCTTCAGGTTGTTACAGTTTTGTAATGTTGCTTAAAAGTCTCCATTTATTTTGACTGGCTGTATCCCCTACATCAAGTTCATATGGCGTTATTACTCATTTCTCTAAAAGACATTTAGACTTTTGCAGACTCTTGATATTGAAAATAATTCGATGGTGAATAATTTAAAACAAAAGCCTTCATTCTTGTGAGTATTTTCCTCAAGATAAAATCCCTGAAGCAGGAATTATAGGTCAAAGGGTATGAATATTTTCATGGCTCCTCAGGCGTGCTGCCAGTTTTTTCCCATAAAAACAAACCAGTTGAAATGAATATGATGCATTCATTGATGAGCAAGTGGTGTATGAATGTACCACTCTTTTTTTCAGCTTCATTGGCTTTGGAATTTATCTATTTTTAAATTACTGCTTGGGAAAAGCTACGAAACTATGCTTTATTGTTTTCATAGATTCATTCGTGTCACCACTTAGGCATATTTACCGAAGTCCCAGAGTAGCGATTGTATCTTACTCTTGGCATCCTTTCCAAAGGTCAGTATTGTTTTCAGAAACATTGCTTCTTCAAAAAACAATATCAAACCTAAATATAGGAGACCAAAGCAAGAAAGCAATCCTACTAGTTGACAGACACAGCAAAGCAAACAGATAATCGTCTATGACAACTCTTGAAACAGGCCTTTCTGCACCGGCAGTCTGCCTTTCATCCGTACAGAAGAAACAATGTCCCAGCGTCTCTAACTTGAAAGACCAACTAACTGCCCTTGAGAGGAGGAGCTGCCAGTACCCAGAGGCAGTCACTGGACCCTCTTCCTTATCTCTTAGTAAAGGAACTTGAAAGTAAAGACAATAAAAAACAGTCTCTTGGCTAATAAGTGTTGTGTAAAGCAACATTTCCCCTGCTCAGCTTGGAGAAGCTAATCAGTTCTTTGCTTGGGGGGGGTGAATTTCACTACTGCAGGCATCTGGCCAGGATGACTGAGGCATTAGGCACACGCTCCATCCAGTACAGACGTGGGTCCCTGTGGGGTCACAGGCAGCAGTGGCTCTCAAGAGGTCGCTCTTTGATCCTCTCTCTACCTGGTGTACCCAAAGAGAGACTAATGTTCTTCCTCTTAGAAATCCATTCTCAAACTCTTGTCAGAGGTTTTGTGAGTGTTTCATGAAACAGTTGTACAAACATCTAATAGAACTTTCTGTGATGATAGAACTGTTCTCTGTGCTATCCAATATGGTAACTGCTAGCCACACATGGCTGTTACACATATGAAATGTGGCTATTGCAACGGAGGAACTGAATTTTTCATTTTATTTACCTTAAATTCTTTTTAATTTAAATATCCACATGTGGCTAGTGGCCATTCTATTGAATAGGTGGGTCTGGGTCAAAACAGTCCCCTTTCTAGGGTGCTGTATGAATTACCTATTATTGTATGACTGTTTATTACATCACAGTTTCTAGGGTCGGGAATCTGGGAATGACTTGTCTAGGTAGTTCTGGCTCAGGGTCTGTTACGAGGTTCTGGTCAAGCTCTCAGCCAGAGCTGCATCAGCTGAAACCTTAACTGGGGCTGGCAGATCTGCTTCAAAGAAGCTTTGGGTAGGGTCCTCAGTCCATCACTGGCTGTTGGCTGGGCGCCTCAGTTCCTAACCACATGGGCCTCTCCATAGGGCTGCTCAAGTGTCTTCAAGGCATGGCAGCTGGCCTCCTCTATAGAGGATGATCCAAGAGGGAAAGTGAAGGGAGGAGAGAGAGAGACCAGGATGGAAATCACCGTGTTTTTTAATAACCTAACCTCGGACATGACATCCCATGACTTCTGCCTTAGTCACACAGACCAACCCTGCAACAACGTGGAAGGGGATTATGCAAAGGCTGTGGATAGCAGTGTGTAGAGATCAGGGCGATTGGAGAGCATCTCGGAGGCTGGCTGTCAGGAACGTATTACCTTTCCCTTCGAGCTGATCATCAAAGGGCCAGCAGACTTGCCTCCCTCATCTTTATGGCTTCTCTTGTATTTTTCTAGATCCTAGTTTAAAGTTTAAAAAAACAAAAAAAAAAACAGGGGCAGGGGAGGGGGCCACATAACAGAGCAAGACCCTGGCTCTGGCCAGGAGTATCCCTGGGTATTTCCTTGCTGACATGGACGGCGAGGCTGAGAGCCAGGTCCCGAGCTGCTTCCCACCCCGGGCACGGCGCTGCACTGGAGAGGCTCGCCATCCTCTGGCTGAGTTGAGGATGCTGTGTGCTTCTGTTTCAGTGAGCAGTGCATCGAAGCCTATGAACTCCTCCTGGCGCTGGCCGAGAGCGAGCAGAGCCTCATCCTGGGGCAGTTCCGCGCGGCTGGTGTGGGGTCATCTCCTGGTAAGTGTGGCCGGAGTCCCTCCGTCCCCTTCCTTCCTCCTCACCCCCCCGCCTCTCTTGCTCTCCTGCCCCCATCTCGGCTGTTGGCATTGGCACGCCTCCCGACAACATGAAATTCCCTTGTCAAGTGTGTTTTTCATTTTTTCCTCATGACTGAGTGAGTAAATTGTTTATGTTGAATGCAGCAAGAACTGGAGTGGAAACAGCATTACAGACAAGTTAAAACAAACAAACCCTCTCAGGAAACGTACTCTCCCCGGCTGGCAGTAGAACCAGATGGAGTGGGAGGCCCAGGTTCACGATGAAAGGGACCAGCTTTCCCGCAGCCTCTCTCTGATGCTGGTTGTTGAGGGTCCCTTGGCTGCCCACAAGGCCTTTGCCTCTTGTGGCTGCTTTTGTTGGCTGTGCTTTTTCTCCAGGTTTGTTCCTTTGAGTAGGTTGGAAGCGTGGGTTCCCCCTACCTGGTCTCCAGGTGTCGTGGGAATGCAGAGGAACGTTTCATACCTTGCTCTTGTCAGCCTCACCGAATGCGAGCCCTGGGAGCCCCGGGAGCCCCGGCCTGCCCCTGTGGGGGAGCAGAGGTGTTGCCAGCCCACCTCGAAGCCCTGCCTCTCCCTCACCCCAGGGATCACGCGTCCTGTTGGCGTGATTCCTCCCTCCAGATCCACACCGCTTCCCACTGCTGACCCTCACTGTTGAGTAACTAGAAGGACTATGAACTGAAAAAGACACGAGTGTGGCATCCTAGTTACCATCGTTTGCCAAAACTTCACCAGTGACTATGGCTCTGGGCATTGAGATGACATGAGGACAGTGGCAGTGGAAATAGTGTTCGGGAGGAAAGAAAGGTCCAGGGACAGAGGTTGCCATCTCTGATGCTGAGGCCTGCAAACTCCCTCAGCCTACACCTGATAACAGCAGCTTCTCCCGAGAAGGCATGGCAGGCGAACAAAAAACTGACCAGACCACTCCAGAGTCAAAGGTGGGTGGCGTGGGCAGGCTGGGGACCAGGCCACCTGTCACGGACTGGCTTTTCCTTGCGGGCTGTGAGCCCACATTAGAGCTAGTCCTTCCAGGACACACCTTGCAGAGAAGGTCGCCGTCGGGGTACCTCCAGAATGCATCCCTCTCCTCCTTGCCAGCTCCTTGCTCCCTGCCTGGGCTCTAGCTTTTGCACTGAACATTCACCTATTTTTCCTCCTTCAGTTTTGACATGGACAGGAATCTGAAGCAAGTCTGAAGGGAATGAAGTATCCTGGGTATTAATTTCCTGCTTCATATCCAAGTCACCCAGCGAGGAAGCAGGCCTCCATTTGTACGGGTGACCATTCTCCACCCCCCTCTTTGGGATTTCTGGGTTTTTTTTTTTTTTTAATAGGATTACCATCCCAGCCCAGAAGTAGAAACTCTGCCAGCATTTCCATTAGGAACCTCATTTTTCAGGGTCTTTTAACCAAACCATAAAACTTTATTCCTCCTCTTAAACAGATTCTAAAATGATCTTGGCCTGCTGTCAGGTTTTTTTGGGTTTTTTTTTAATGTAAGTATTAAGGAAAATGATCAATTAAAGGAAAAAATCAATCATCTTATTTCCAGTTTGTATCAGAGGAATGTCCTAAACGGTTCCATCCTTGAAAGGTACCTTTTATGAGGCTTGTACCTACTCAGCACAGTTACTTGGTAGGAGCTGAAAGGACTTAAATAAATCTGCATTTTAAATATTAAAATCAATAATAAAATGCCTTGTGTTAACATAATCCTGGGTAGCTCATGGGTCTGTTTATAAAATGGGGCAGTCAGTAACACGCCTCTTCAGAATTCAGAGAGCAGTCGGTGCGACATACGTAAAATATCTTATTTGTGGAAGGAGAAAAAAGTATGAAAGTTGTCAGAGAAGTGGCCAGAGGGAGGTCCAGGGAATCTTAGCCTGCGGGACACGGACACCCACGTTTCCTCCCCCTCCTCTGTAAAGCAGAGCGTTGATTGACTTTTTAGCAGCTCCCTATTAAATCTCACTCTTCCATTCTGCTGACAACGGCTGCTGACCTGTCAGCCTGCCCTAACGTGCCATGTAGTTGCACAGGGAAGCAAGTACTAGTTGTAACATTTACCCACAGTGTCAGTTTTTGTGGGTTTTTTCTTCGTTTCTTGTTGACTGCACAGGTGTTCATTCTAGATGATTTAGACCAGTGCTTTTCGAACTGGGCCTGGGAAGCTGGAGGAGTTTCTCTAGGCCTCAGTGGTGGGCGTGGAGGGTGGAGAAGCTGAGTGTATGCCCCCCACCCCTGCCCACTTCAACCAGTTCCACATTTGCCAGTTCTGTATCTTAGGCTTTGGCATAAGCTTTCATATATACACACTTGGAAGATCATGGGCCTCGGCTGCAGAGGTAACAAACCAATGACTTATTTGGCCAGCATGGTTTTTGAAAACACAACAAGAAAGTGACTGTCTTGGGCAGGGAATTCCCTGTCTGGCTCTGTGGTGGTGGCCACGACCCTGACGTCTTGCTCCAGCCCAGTTTCCTGGCCTCTGGAGGCAGGGGAGCTCGCCCCTGGCCATGGCCTAGATCAGAGAGAAAGGTCAGGGATCGCGTCCATAGAGGACAGTCAGAGCCAGTCTCAAGGTCTCGTTTTAACCATTAGTTTTGTGTCTCGTGCCTACACGAAGCTCTCAGCAAAGCTGCAGACTTGTGGAGAGGTCGTAAGGTTTGGCCTCAGTTTCTCCCTGGCCTCATTCACAGGGAAGTACCAACCAGCGCAGGGATGAAGGGCCACACAGGAGACTTGGGGCTGGACGCGGGGAGCAGCGAGGAGCCTGGGGAATTAGAAAATCATAGGTTAGAGCTGGAAACAGACCACAGAGCTCCTACTGGCCAGCCCCTCATTTGTCGGGGAGGACCGTGGAGGCCAGAGCAGAGAAGATGCCTTCCTCGGTGCAGTTTCTCGGTGAAGAGCCAGGCCCAGGACGCGCGTCTCTTCACTGGCATTCACCGCTGGACTCCTCTCTACTGCCCCCCCCCCCCCCCCCCCCCCCACCGAGTAACTGGCTACTGATTGTCCAGACTCACTCCTCTGGACCAGCGCTGATTAACCCATTGGCTTCTCTGCCATGCAGGAGACCCGTCAGGGGATGAAAACATCACTCAGATGCTCAAGCGAGCTCATGACTGCCGGAAGACAGCCGAGAACGCCGCCAAGGCCCTGCTCATGAAGCTGGACGGCAGCTGCGGGGGAGCCTTTGCTGTGGCCGGTTGCAGCGTGCAGCCTTGGGAGAGCCTGTCTTCTAACAGCCACACCAGGTAATTCTCGGCCTTTCTGCCGCGAGCTGGATGCGTGCCCACGGGTAGTCCGCTCGCTAGGCTTGACGTGCAGTGACCCAGCTCTTAAGGACTGTGAGGCTTGCTGGAAGACAGAATTCTAACCGCCCCCCCGACCCCAGCTTGCAGCCTGCTCCCGGGAATCAGAATGGGAGAGCTGGAAAGCGCCTTCTCACTTCACCAGTGTGGGAAATGCCTCCCAGAGAGAAGGGGTGATTTGCTCAAGGAGGTGGAACCCAAACCTACCTTTCTGTCCGGTGTACTTCCCCCTTTTGGTTCTACCTTCCATTTCGTTATAGTCCTCGATTTTCAAGAAGTATTTGGGGCGGTGAAGAAGGCCCATGTGCTGCAAATGGTCCTTAAGCACCCAAGGCCCAGACCGCATCCTATTTCCATGCTCCATTCTCTTCCTTCCTCTTGTGCCTCTGTCCTTTGTAAAGCCCCCTCAGGCAACAGACTTCCCTTCCCTCACCTCTTTGCCTTGTAGAGTGATGCATAAGCATAGCGTGTGCTTGGCAGACACTTAGTCATGAACCTGGGTTCAAGTTCAGTATCTGTGGATCTAGAAAACTGAAGTGGGTACTTGAAAAAGATGGGGAGGGGCTTCCCTGGTGGCGCAGTGGTTGAGAGTCCGCCTGCCGATGCAGGGGACACGGGTTCGTGCCCCGGTCCGGGAGGATCCCACATGCCGTGGAGCGGCTGGGCCCGTGAGCCATAGCCGCTGAGCCTGCGCATCCGGAGCCTGTGCTCCGCAACGGGAGAGGCCACAACAGTGAGAGGCCCGCATACCGCAACAACAAAAAAAAAAAGATGGGGAGGAAAGCAGTGAACACCTTGCTAAGCATAATTTGCGGAAGCCATTGGATTCTATTGGATGTGGGTAGAGGGTCAGAATGAAATTTTTTCTAATGACCTTCTCATTTCTTGCCACCAAAACTCGTAAAAACATGAATGCCTTCCCTTTTTCTTTCTTTCTGTAAAATTATAGTTGATTTACAATGTTGTGTTAGTTGCTGGTGTACAGCACAGTGATTCATAGAGATATAGAGATATATGGATGTATGTATTTGGATATATGGATACATATATATGGATATATATATATATGGGTTTTTTTCAGATTCTTTTCCATTATGGTTTATTACAAGATACTGAATATAGTTCCCTGTGCTATACAGGAGGACCTTGTCATTTATCTATTTTGTATATAGTAGTTTGTATATGCTAATCCCAAACTCCTAATTTATCCCAGCCCGCCCTCTTTCCCCTTTGATAAGCATAAGTTTGTTTTCTATGTCTATGATTCCATTTCTGTTTCATAAATAAATTGATTTGTATCATATTTTAGATTCCACATATTAGTGATATCATATATTTGTCTTTCTCTGTCTGACTTCACTTAGTGTGATAATCTCTAGGTCCATCCCTGTTGCTGCAAATAGAATGCCTTCCCTTTATATCCCAGTTCTGTCTAGAAAGTACTTTGTTAGAGATTGTCATGTGATAACCAAATCACAAAAGACAGGAAGGGTAACTTACCCCATTTGTATAGGTGAGAAAACCTAGGGTAGGCTCAGAGGTGAGAGAGTGAGTTGCCTAAATAAGGCTGATAGATAAGAGGGAAATCAGAACCCGAGCCCAGGACTTTGGCACCAAGCATATTATTCTTTTCACTAGGCCAGGTTGGATCTCATGATTTAAAAAAAAAAAAAACAGTGTCTGCTTGCAGGTCAAGTGACCAAAGCCACATAAGGGTGGATTCAATCTTAAGAGCAAAAGGAGAGATACTGATGTTTTTTTCGGTATCTGAGAGAAACTTAATGGTCCCATCTGTCTTTCCCACTGGTAGGACCCAGCCATCTGCCTAAGTGCAGATTTAACTGTCCTGGACCTGGTGCCTCAGGAAAGGGGACATTCCCAGTAACGTACTTGGCCAGGTGCCCACAAACACAAGGGACTAATTTCCTCTGGACTGCAGCAACAATTGTCTTATTCAGGGTAGCACAGATGATAATTTATTTTTTTCTTAAAACCAGATTCTTCTGTTTAAACACAGAAAGCAGATGCTCTTCTTAATGACTTTTCCCAATGTGTATAATCTATAATTTCCACCTTCATTTAGCATAAAAATGTAGTTCTCATGTTGTCAATGATACTGTTCTGTTGCATTAGTGAACACAAGACTTGGGTTGACAGGAATTGTGTACCATTTCAGTGGCTTATAAGGGGTGTGTTACAGATCTTTTGCTCATCCCTCCCCACCTGCAAAATAATTTTGTTTTAATCTAAATCAGAGACACATTTAGAGCCAGTCAGGAGCGGGAATGTTTTCTCACCAGCTATTCAGTGGAGACCCTGATTGTGAATATTTCTTAGAAATATTTTAATGTATAGATGAGCCTTGATTTTTGAGACAGGCTTCTTAGAGAAGCTTCATTTTAGGTAATGTACTTCAGTAGGTTGACATAAACTCAGAACATAGTTTCAGTTTGCAAGGATGACCTCACTGAAGAATGGCTCTTGAACTAAATTCAGTCTTCAATGGATCTTTGCATCAAAGTACAGAGACCTTTAGCTCAGATTTTACTCAATTCTCCTTAAAAGTTCCCTTTCATACTCCCACCCAAATCAGAGCAGCTCAGAGAGGGAGTTACAGGCATTCACGTGGCAACACACGTTCTTGGGACCTGATACAGCCAGACTGCTTACGTTCAGCGTGGCTCAGAAAAAAAGTCCCAGACCACCAGATGCTTTCATAATTATAATAATTAATTTTGTTTGTAACTCTTGCCATTCCACTCAGCCATTCATTCCCACATGTCAAGATTATGGAAGAAAGACAGACAAGAGGCTTTCTGAGTTGGAGGCTTTATGTGTTTCATCAATCGCCTCCCCTCCCCCTGTAGCCAGCTGGCAGAATTCTAACCAGAGAGTCAGCCCGCTGTTCCTCCAGGTCTCAGGAAGGGAATGCTGAGTACCAGGCCTCCAGACGCCTTTCTGGCAGCACAGGGCAGCCCCCGGTAACAGCAAGGTCGTGGTTTCAGAAGGGAGCAGCTGAGGGGCAGTTACCAGCAAGGAGAATAAAAACGGCAGGCAGCCCATCAGTTGACTCTGCAGTCTGGAGCCCAGGGATGCTGCTGTTTCAGTTTTGAAACATTTCATTTTTTTTTTTTTTGCAAAAATACAGCCATGGCCGCATCAGAAAGTGTAATTATCTTAATGGGCAGAGTAACTAGGTAATGTGGGTTGCCTGGATAGCTTTATCAATGTATCACAACAGAGAGGCAAGTGGACTAAATGGATGGGAAGTGGGAATAGGAATTCTCAGTCAAGCCCACCCTTTTGGTCAAGCATCACAGTTTCAGCTCACCGGGTGGAAGCACAGTCATCGATCTAAATCTACGAAAGGACGAGGGGCCAAGACAGAGTAAGCCGCAGCAAGTCTGTCCTCATGGAGGCTGGAGTCCCTTTTGTCCTGCCATCAGGTGTGGATTGGGTTGAGGCTGTGAGACTGGTGACTGCAGCCTTGCGGTGAGCTCTGGGAACATCCAGGGAGCCGGGGTCCCACCTGGCTGACCACTCACACTGGGGCGTGATCCCCAAATTGGAATGGAGAGTGGTGGGGCTCCCAGCCCTCACCCTCTAAGTCAGTCTTAAGATTAAGATGAAGTTTCACTGAGACAGAAAGAAAGGCTGAGGACCGTGGAAGCACGTCCATTGAAAGGGTAAATGGGATTGAAACAGCCATCCAGTTAGGACAGACCTGTGCCCCACCACCAGCAAGCTTCCGGGCATGAGAGTCAGATTAGGTCTGCCTGTCGTAATAGGCATCTTTACTTCCCTCTGAAAACCAGAGGTGCTTTCCCCATCCAAGTACCAGGAGAGTCCATCCAAAGTCCTTGCGATTAATGCTTAGAAGTGCTGGTAGATTCTGAAGCCCAGCTCAGACACAGTGCTCCACATGACAGCATAGCATGGTGCTCAGGCCTCCTGCGAAAATGTCCTCGTCACTTATCATTTAGGTTCTATGGGAATTAGATAGAGACCTGAAATGCTTTTGCTTTTCTTTTTTTAAGACCTAACTTGCTGATCTCAAAAGAATTATGTGCTCATTGTAAAAATAAACTGAACAGTTAAAATCCAAGCATGACATAAATTCTCCGTGCTAGGACCCTCCCTGGAAAGGACACTGCACACAGTTTGGAGCGTATCCTCACAGATTTAAGTGTCCATTTTTTATGACCTAGACCTTTGGTTGCCAATGACAGAAACATACTCAAATAGCTTAAAAGGGGGTCTTGGTGGAAGGATATCAGGTCTGCCACAGAGGAGCCGCGTACCTGGGCAGAGGGCTACAGTGAGCCCGGGCAGAGGAGAACCGGCCACCTGGGCACAGCCGGGCCAGGCCACACCTGGCCAGTCTGACCTCCGCACACGGCTTTCACCTCTTCCCTGCTGCAGGCTGCTCCCCAGATGACAGAAAACCAGCACACCACCTGCTTTAGTATACCAGGCTGACTGGTTTCTCTGGTGTCAAGTAAGAAAATCCTGGGAAGGAACATCTCGCCCAGTTGGGCTCAAGTGCCTACCCAGTCAGTCATCCGTGGCCACGACAGTTCTTGCAGGAGCCACGCGGGCAGAGAGAAGGGGTAGGTCCCAGAAGAAGGCGGAGGGTGTGTCGTCAGCAGACCAACACATGGCATCTTTAAAAATGTGACTCCATCTCATTTTAACCCAATAAGGATCCTACTTAGGTGGACTCTCTCGAAACTTGCTTTTTCCCCTTAGTATTATATTTTTAGGCATCTTTCCACGTGTGTCGTTCTTTTCAGTAGTGCCCAGTCTCCCGTTGGATGGCAGTTCGTCGTGTATTTAGACAGCTTCCTCTTGTTGGGATGTTTGTATCCAGTTTTTTTTACTATTAAAACACTGCTGCAGTCACCATCCTTGTCCTTATACCTGCCCCCCTCGTGCAGTTTCTGTGGGACCAATTCCCACAGAAGCAGAAGCAGAATGTGCTGACTCAAAAGTGACTGTTGTTTCAAACGTCAAAGAGCCCTTCCATACATGATCCAGTCAGTGTGTGAGGACCTCCTCCTCCACACCCTTGCTGAAACTGGGTAGTATACATTTTTTTAATTTGGCCAATCTCTAGGCAAAAACATACCCTTAATATTTTACTCTGTACCTCTTAATTATTAGTGATGAAAATCATTTACAGTCACCCCCTCAGTATTCTTGGGCGATTGGTTCTAGGACTCCTGTGGATACCAAAATCTGAGGATGCTCAAGTGTCCCTTATATAAAACATTGTAATATTTGCACTGGAACCTACAAACATCCTCTCATATATTTTAAATCATCTATAGGTTACTTAAAATACCTAATGTAATGTAAATGCTATGTAAATAGTTGCCTGCACATAGCAAATTCAAGTTTTGCTCTTTAGAACTTTCTGGATTTTTTTTTTTTTTCCTCCAAAGATTTTCCACCCGCGGTTGGTTGAATCCGCAGATGCGGAATTCTTAGATAGGGAGTGCGGACTGTAAAATGTTTAATGTTTTTAATGTCAGAGAAATCGTTAGCAGCAGTATAGGTGTCAGGTCTAGATGGTGTCTATCTTGGTGTGTTATTGGCAACCAACTCAGGAGCAGTTTAAAATTTGTTTTAGAGATGCCTGGTTCCCAACCCCATCGTAATGGCACCATATAAAGACCATATAAAGAATCCATCTCCTAAATGTGTCTCTCATTTTGCCTTCCACTGTCAGCTGAGTTTCTGGAACCAGGCAGTTTTTGAGGACTTCAGTTATCTGGCAGAAGATTTCCCCTACCCATGTAGTCATCCCCTGGGTATCCACCGGGGATTCGTGCCAGGACCCACCACGGACTCCCCCGCCCTCCCATCATAAACATAGTACTGTATTTATTTTTAAAAACCCACGTATAAATGACCTGCACAGTTCAAGCTCATGGTGTTCAAGAGTCAACTGTATTGTTTTAGATAATTTTTCCTCCCCAAACCGCTTCTCCTTGAGAATTCTGATAATCCTTTGAGAGCGTTCAGACCTAAGAGGTTTGGATTGTGTTGAGTACTTTTAGTCCTGTGTGACAAAGAATTGTCAGAAAAAAGAGGTAGGGGGGCATGGGGGGGATACCCAGCGCAACACTGCAAAATTCAGGCAGCTGACAAGGCCCAAGCTTCTGCTTATAGGAGTGGGGTCGAATGTCACTGGCCTGACCCCCTCCTTCAAATAAATTCAAAATGCTCGGCCAACAGAAGGCCCCCTAGTGGCCCTTTCCTTCTGAAAGTGAGCTCCTCCTTGGTGTAAATGAGATCCTAACTGGGGCCAGGTAAGACATTGATAAAAACTCCAGGAAAAATCCGCCTCTGGTTTTCAAGGCAAAAGAAATAATATGTTCTTTTCTCTTTCTGCCGAGACAAGATGAGGAAGCTGAAAAAAAAAAAAAAGGATTTTTCTTCTAAAAGCAGGATGGGGAGTTGTCTTCAGGACAGGGCTGGGACATGGTGGACAGGGACAGAAGAGAGGACATTTGAAATCGACGGCTGCTTAAATAAACTGCTGTATCCGCGTCCCACTGTGAACAGGGCAGGCAGGAGGGTGGGCTGCCCCAGGCTGGCCGGCGTGCGCTCCTGTGCGGTGAGCAGACAGATCAGCTGTCAGCTGGCGACTAATGGACGCAGAGCAGAGCCAGCCGAGGGGAGCTCAAGCAGAGAGCATCATGGTAAGGAAGGAGAAACCCTCGCAACCTGGCCCAGCTCCTCGAAAAACCGGGGGAGAAGGCAAAAATGTGCGGCCCCAGACTCCTGGGACCAGCTGGGGTTTGCTTCCTCTGCAGCCCTCCCCGCAATCCCTCTCACCCTGGAGAGGAGGAGTAACTCGGCCCACTGGGAAAGTGATTTATTCCCCCTTGACAACTGAGCTCACCCGGCATTCCGAGCCGGGAGAGTTAATGGATGACTTAACCCCAGCCCGGCAGTCGGCAGCCGGCGGCAGGCCCTCAGGAGACCAACAGCGCCTTTGTCTGCAGGAGGCCAGAGAAAAGGCTGCGGCTTCCCCTCCTCTTACCATTGTCATAATCATATTCCGCGGTGGTCCATTAAGAGCACAAAGCAGAATTGTAATTAACCTCGCCTGATCTGTTCCCCGCTGGTGTCCTGGAAGGGAGAGAGGGAAGCTGGAGAGGGGCAGCGGGGCTAGGTGCTTACCTTGAAATTAAACTTTCCCCTGGAAAAGCACTTTACAGCTCTGAGCTTCCCACAGGGGTAAAATCAGTGGAGGGAGATCTTTTGTCCTTTTTTCTTTTTCTTCCTTTCTTAAAACTATACCCACAGCAGGGATGGTGAAACAAAAGCCTTCCCCACCTGGCCTGGGATCGGGCGCCAGGCCCTAGAGGGTTCCAGGACCCCCGAAAGCCTGGCAGCCTCTGCCCTGCCCCCCCATGTTGGTGTCTCCCAGGTAGTTCGGGGGGTTTGCAAGTCCGGTCAACACTTGCTGCTCTGCTTCCCCCGCAGATGGGTGGTTTTCTGCAGGACCTGCTAGGTGGCTGACATCCCTGGAGGGAGGCCCTGAACCTGATGTTGGGTGTCTCGGGGCCACTGGCACAGCTGTGCTTCCTCCCCGCCCAGAGCAAGTGCTGTGTGTGGGCTGCCGGCTTCAGGACCCATTGTCTCATTTCCATAGCCTGGTGACACGGCAACTGTTAGTATCCCCACTTTGTCACAGCCCAGAAGGGTTGGGTGATTTACTCTGGGCCATAACGCTAGGCATTGGCAGAGGAAGAATGTTTACTCAGGTCTGCCTGATGTCAGAGACCTGCTCAGAATCACTGGTACCCACCAGGTCAGCCCAAGAGCACGGTGGCTCTCCCTAGAGAATTTGTGATGGGGTGCCGTTACTTTACAGGCTACTTTGCAAATGCCCAGTTATCCTGTGGGGTGGACCAGTTGTTCTCAAACCAGGCTGTGCCTCAGAATCAGTGGGAGAGTGCATTAAAACGGATGGCTGGCCCCACCTCCCCACCCCCGAGTTCCCGACTCTGTGAGTCTGGGTAGTGGGGCCTGGGAACATGCATTCCTAACAAGTTCCCAGGGGATGCTGCCGTGGTCAGCCCCTCGACTGCTCTTTGACAACCACTGGGGAACACCAGTCCCGCTAAATGGAAAATATGCCAACATATTATCCTTTCGGGGCCTGCAGAATAATTAAAGAACTCTAGCTTCTACTGTCCTTAGAGTTTTGAAATTTTTGTTAAATTTTTTATTGAAGTATAGTTGATTTACAGTGTTGTGTTAATTACTGCTCTACAGCAAAGTGACTCAGTTATACATATATATACATTCTTTTTCATATTCTTTTCCATTATGGTTTATCACAGGATATTGAATATGGTTTACTGTGCTATACAGTAGCGCCTTGTTGTTTATCCATTCTATATATACCAGTTTGCATCTGCTAATCCCAAACTCCCACTCCATCCCTCTCCCAGTCTCCTCCCCCTTGGCAATCACCAGTCTGTTCTCCATGTCCCTGGTTCTGTTTCTGTTTCATAGATAGGTTCATTCGTGCCATAATTTAGATTCCACATACAAGTGATATCATATGGTATCTGTCTTTCTCTTTCTGGCTTCCTTCACTTAGTATGATAATCTCTAGTTGCATCCATGTTGCTGCAACTGGCATTATTTCGTTCTTTTTTATGGCTGAATAATATTCCATTGTATATAGATACCATATCTTTATCCATTCATCTGTTGATGGACATTTAGGTTGTTTCCATGTCTTGGCTGTTGTAAACAGTGCTGCTGTGAACATAGGGATGCATGTGTCTTTTTGAATTACAGTTTTTGGGGGGGGGGTTTTGTTGGGTTTTTTTTGCGGTACGTGGGCCTCTCACTGTTGTGGCGTCTTCCATTGCGGAGCACAGGCTCCGGACGCGCAGGCTCAGCGGCCATGGCTCACGGGCCTAGCCGCTCCGCGGCGTGTGGGATCTTCCCGGACCGGGGCACGAACCCGTGTCCCCTACATCGGCAGGCGGACTCTCAACCACTGCGCCACCAGGGAAGCCCTGAATTATAGTTTTGTCTGGATATATACCCAGCAGTAGGACTGCTGGATCATATGGTAATTCTATTTTTGATTTTTTGAGAAACCTCCATACTGTTTTCCATAGTGGCTATACCAAATTAGATTCCCACCAACAGCATAGGAGGGTTCCCTTTTCTCCACACCCTCTCCAGCATTTGTTATTTGTAGACTTTTTAATGGTGGCCATTCTGACTGGCATGAGGTGGTACCTCATTGTAGTTTTGATTTGCATGAAATTTCTTTTTTAAGTGACAGGAATCAAAGGGTGGCTCAAGTATGTTATATTTCTAAAAAAGCATTTCAAAGAAAATATGACAAAAAGGTCACCCAGATATTGGTTTAGCTCTGCGTTTTCTCTATATTTAAAATTTTCCAAAGCCACTTTTAATGAAAAGAAGAACTGCAGTTGTAAAGTGAGCCTCTCTTGCTGGGTCCCAGCTTCACGGGAAAGGATCTCCTACCTGAAGCTCCTCCCCACTCACTGGAAGAGCAGTGTTGCTATTTCCCAGCAGCGCGCTGTCTAAACACGTCATGCCTGGGAGCACATCTCCACACTCAGCCCCGTGCAATGCTCCGTGAACAGGGCCACAGCTTCAGTTCGCTCTGATGTTGTGGCTCATATGTGGAAACTTAGGCATCTGTCCCTCCACGTTGTGTTGACAGTCCATGAAGGCAAGCTCCGAGTCCTTTTGAATGGTTTTGTGTAAGGCATGCCTGTCACCGAGCTGTTTGCAAAACAGGTCTTTACCGAAGAAGGCTGAGATCCTGAGGGAGGGACCCTGTTTCCTCCCTAGGATGAATCCCTCTTGTTGGGCAGCTGTCATCCTCAGAAGCCCCCGCTGGCTCCTCAGCGCCCTCTGCTGGCGGTACCGGTTGCTCCTTCATGCTTTTCTTGGGCTGCTTTGTTTCTTTATGCAGTTGCACCTGAAGTGTTCCAACTGGAGGGTATTGCTGCTTGTCCCATCTCGTCCTTTTTAAAATACAGCTTGAGAACACATAACATTGATGATGAGTAGTTTTTAACCTACTTCCTGCCTTCTCAGCTTCCACCGTCTCCCCCAAGCTTGTTGCAGGAGCCCCCAAAAGGTCTCCTGCCTCTGCCCTTGCGTCCCTGCATCTCTCCTAGTACAGCAGCCAGAGGGATCCTGTTAAAATGGAAGGCAGATCATGTCACTCCTCTATTACAAACCCTCCAGTGGCTTCTAATTCTAGAGAAAAAGACACAGCCCTTATGAGACCCTATGTGACGTGGCACCCTGCCCCCCACATACACACCCTCCTGTCTGACCAGCTCTCCTCCCTCTCCCCTGGCTGACCCCCATTCAGCCACAGTCTTATTCTTGCTGGCCAGCCGGCCTTGCTGCCTCAGGGCCTTTGCATTTGCTGTATCGTCTGCTTGCCTCCCTGTTCCTCCAGATACCCACATAGCTCCCTTTCTCACCTTCTTCACGTCTACTCCTCGAACTCTGTTTGCAAGAATCACCCCACCCGCTCTTTGTGATACCCATAACTGCGTCATTTTTCTCCCTGGTACTTCTCCCTGTCTGATGTGCTGTCTGTTTTACTTGTTTGTCTCCCCTGTTAGAATATGAGTTCCATGAAGACAGAGATTTTTCTAGGGCCTAGAAAAGTGACCCACAGTAAGTACCCCAATATTTCTTGAATGAATGAATGATGGCTATATTTACTGAGTGCTGGGCACTATTCCAGACACTTTCGGTTTACCTCATTTAATCCTCACCACAACCTTAGGAAGTATGTACTGTATTACTTTCATTTTAAAGATAAGGAACTAGGCACAGAGAGTTTGAGTCGTGCTACCTCTAAATCTACAAAGCGTATAAGATGCTTGGGTCCCAGGTAAAGGCAGCACCGCTGTATTCAGGTTCCCCAGAGAAACGGAATCAACAGGTGTGTGTGTGGATGGATGGAGAGGCTGATTGATTGACTGATTTTAACGAATTAGCTCGTTTGATTATGGGGGCTGGCAAGTCCTAAATCTACAGGGCAGGCAGGCTGGAGACCCCAGGAAGGGGTGATGTTGCAGGCTTGAATTCAAAGGCAGTCTGGAGGCAGAATTTCTTCTTCCTTAGGGGATTTCCATCTCTTCTTTTAAGGCCTCAACTCATTGGATGAGACCCACCTACACTATGGAGGGTAATCTGCTTTACTCAGTCTACTGATTTAAATGTCAATCACATGTGAAAAATACCTTTACAGCAACATCTAAGAGGGGTGTTCGACCAAGCAGCTAGGCACCATAGCCTAGCCCAGCTGACACGTGTAACTAGCCGTCACAGCCTCTGAAAAGGTGTTGTGTGTTGGTCAGACTCGTCTTGCTCCCTTCATCTCTAAGGAACATCCCACCTGTTCTGATGGGGGTTGGGGGGTGAAGGATGGTAGGGGATCTCCAGTCCTGGCAGGAGTTCTCTGACCTGAAGACCACCCCAGGCCCTAGAAGTTCTCTTCCTTGTGTGCATGGCCTACCATCTCTTCTCACCCTTCTCTTCCCGGAAGCCTCGACTTCTTGTTAACGTGTCACGTGCAAGAGTGGAATGGCCCTTGGTCACATCGAGGTTACGGGGAGGAGATGCATCTGCTGTGTTGGGGTCTTGGCCTGTTACCCCTGTTCCCGTGTGAGCTGAGGAGGGCAGGCCTGGCCTCAGGGCAGCCAACAGCCTATGGATACCAGTCCCTGCTCCTGGCACAGCTTCCAACAACAGGAATCTTGGGGAGACAGGGCTGTGGAATGGGGAGACTGCGGCCCAAGTCGAGCTGCACCAGTTTCCGTCCTCATGACCAGGCAAGCTACTTAATGACTCAGAACCTCCGTTTCCAAATCTGTAACGACAGAGATGATAATGCCGACCTGCACTATTGGGATGAGAGTTAAATGGGTCCCTGCTTGTTTTTCTGCCATCTTTCCAAAGCCAGTTCCATAAGGGCTACGTCACGTGTAGGTGGGTCCAGAGAAACCACCGTAGGTGCATGCTGGCCTCAAGTGCTTGAGAACTGGGTACAGTGGGCTTCATTCTGAGCCAGTGGGGACAGCCTACAACCGTCTGGAGCACCAAGCCTCAGTTTTCCTGTGGTTCTTACCCTTCCATGGTACTCGGGAACCCACAGAAACTTTCATGGACCACCACATTCCCGGGGTCCAGCCCTAGGTGCTCCTCAGAACTGCCAGCCCCGGCTTGGTCACCATTCAGCATGGGTGGCCAGGGGCCCCTTGGACCAGCCTGAGTCCCTGTGGTGGACTTTATACTCAGCCATCATACAGAGGATCCCCCATCACTACCACTCCATCCAGCTGCCACCCCCAGGGGACTGCTGTCAGCAGTGTGCAATGCATATGTGTACACACACACACACACACACACACACACACACACACAGTCTGTAGGTCATGCCATAGGTATTTTGTTCTTCACCTTGCTTTGTTCCCTTAACATATCCCTTTTTATAAGTCCTATGCATATATACACCTATTTTTATGACATATTTTTCATCCTATTTCCTCACTCAAACTCTCTCCACCATTACCATAATTATTCCTGTAATGTCCACATCATGTCCTTCTTTCCGATATGTACTGTAATTCACTAAACCTTGCATTCCGTGAAACGTCTTTGTACATGTGTATCTTGTTGCTTCTGTGGAATCTTTTCCTTAGACTTCATTTCTAGGGTCCACACCTTGTCTTAAAGGGTGTAAACATTTTCTGATATTCTTCATACTCATTTCTCTCCCAAAAGGTGCTATCAATTTACTATGCCATGAAGAATGCTTTCTTCGTTGTTGTTTTTGGATTACCATCTAAATACTGTTGGAGAGGGGAGGGTGTGGAGAAGAATGAGGGGGAGAAGACCTGCTGGCAGCGACTGGAAGTGCAATGGGTTTTCTTGTCTTCTCAGCACAACCAGCTCCACAGCCAGTAGCTGCGACACAGAGTTTACTAAGGAAGATGAGCAGAGGCTGAAGGATTACATCCAGCAGCTCAGGAATGACAGGGCCGCAGTCAAGCTGACCATGCTGGAGCTGGAAAGCATCCACATCGATCCTCTCAGCTACGACGTCAAGCCCCGGGGAGACAGCCAGCGGCTAGACCTCGAAAACGCGGTGCTGATGCAGGAGCTGATGGCCATGAAGGTATCCGCGTGGGGGGCTCTTCTCAGACCCGGGTCCCGTTCACTCCGCTGTCACCAGGAGGAAGTACAAAAAGGCCTCTCAGTAGTGGTCAGCCCAGCCGTGGTCAGCCACCTCTCCCCTGGAGGACAGGCAGGGCCTCATGTGTAGACAGGGATGGTTTCAGTATGTCTGGGGGTCACTTGAGCTGGATGTGTTCCTGGAGAGGTGAGCTGAGCACTGGAGAAACCTCAGGGGGTCCCAGGCCAGAATGGAACACCTCGTCTCCAAGAGAAGCCAGGAGAGACCTCTGCGGTGGTGGGGGTTGGGGGGGAGCAGCCTCTGTCCGCGTGAAAAGAGCCCTGGTCTCCAGAACACTTGCAAGTGCTTCCCGGGTTGATGCTGACGTTAAGGTGAGGCGGGGAGGACGGGGCGAGGCCAGTTGCAGCATCTGGACAAGAGCCCTGGTTTCCTGACCCCCTTGTCCCTGTGGTGTTGTGTGGAACATCAGTAACCCTCATCCCTGTCACCCTCCGGGGCGACTTGCTCAGCACATCCCTGCGCTCCGTGGCTGCTCGAGCTGGAGTCTGGGTGAAGCCTGGGAGGACTTTGGGCCGTGGCAGCAGATTTAGGTCAGATATTGGCCTCACCGTCTCAGCTCAGACCCTCACTTGACTCCTGCTAGGGAACCCTCATGCGACGTTGGCTGATTTCCCCCCTCACTGCCCACGAGCCGGGCATTGTGTCCATAACCGCGGTGCCTTTTCCCCTCTCTGTGGTCCTTTGCACCCTGTGGCATGAACTGTGAAGCTGCCCTTCCATTACTTCTTCCAAACATCATGTTTCCTTTGGCCAAAGACTCTAGATTTCTTCTATGTTCAGGCCAATATGTTGTGCGATAAATTCAGTGTTATTTTGGCCAGGAAAGATATTTTTGGTGAAATAAAAGCTCTGATATTCCCTTTGCTACTTGCAACTAAAATGTGTACGCATCAGAGAAATTTTCCAAAAAAACAGGAATTATAAAAAGCTGGAAGAAAGAGAACCCGTAATATCGTGACCCAGGGGCAGCCGTTGGGTTCCCTCACTAGGAGTTTTTTGAAGAAAAACATCGGAGTCACCTCCCTTCCCTGTATGTCCCTAACAGTGTGTTCAGGGATGTGTGCTTGCCCACACCAAGTCCATTGCTGCAGATTTTGTTGGATCTCACCGTTTTGTTCTAGGCTGCAACTGCTGAGAGACTCGCGTTTTCTGGGTGTTTTCACTTGTACTTGGTCTTTAGTAAACAGCCTTTGATTTCTAGATGACTGACGTGGCTCCTTCTCAAACCCACTCTTCTGTGTTGAAGATCCCATCCTTTCATTGTGACTCCTCTTCCTTTTTCTCTTTAATTGCTTTAAATGTTTATTTTCTGCCTTCTTCCTTGTGAATTCTGGTTCTTTACATGCCGATTCTACCTCACCGTGACTCACTTCTGTTTTCTCTTCGCGTGTGTGTGTGTGTGTGTTGGGAGGAGAACGTGGGTGCCAGCTGCCCCCCGGTGGAGGTTGTGTCTTCCCTGGGGTCCCGCGGGTCCTGGGTGGAGACGTCCCTGTAAACGGTTGTGCCCTTAGATCTGTTGGGACCCGTGGGTTTCAGAGGTTTAGGGCTGAAGATTCCTATAGCATATCTACACATGCCTCATGCCTCCATGATTCCTCAGAAGAGGCTTTTCTTTCTTCTCCCACCCGCAGCCTGAGTGATGACACGTTTCCTCGCCACATCCTCACCACAGGGAGGTCTTCTTGTCTCCTCTCGAGGCAGCACTTGGAGAGTCCTGGCTCCTGTGGAGGGGGTGGGTCTCAGTCCTGGCTGTCTGCCCTGCCCTTGCATAGGTGCTGGGGCCTCCCTGACTGCCTGATGCCTCAGGAGGCCGGTGCTGGGGCCACCTTGCCTTTCCTCTTGGGTGGAGGGCCTGTTTCCGGCACCCATGGATCCACCTTTCCTTCTTTCAAGCTTGTGTCTGTATGGTTGTTCTGGGTGTGACTGTCCACATTAGCTCAGTGTGCAGTGCTGCCAGAACCTTCAGAATCCGGCTTCTGATGGCAAAAGATGAGAAGGTTCAGTGTATGGAGACACCTTTCCTCCTGGTTCTATGTCATTGTTAGGAAAGGTTTGGCGTCTTCTTTTCAGTGGTCGCTCGGCTCGGCACATTGCCTTCTCCATGGCTAACGCCCCCAGCCCTGAGTACGACTGGCCGCGGTGGGTACCCTCTAGGTGTTTCCCCATGTTGGAGGTGAGAACATCTACTCCCCAGGTCTGGCTTACCCAGGAGAGCACAGCAGGCCTGTAGCTTGTCACCTCAGAGGAGGGTCACTTCGGGGGTGACCTTGGTGAATCCCTTTCAAGGCAGTGCCCCCGTGTTATGAAGTAAGATGACAGAGATAGCTGGGGAGACTGACCGGGTGGTCACGGGGTGCTGGACTTGCCCTCCAGCAGAGGTGAGGGACAAGAGTCATGCGTGGGCTCACCTTGAAAGGGGGGCCGGGGAGGGGGAGTATAGCTTAGTGGTTACCTGGGCTCTGAGCCAGACATCCTGGGTTCAAACTCGGGCTCCGCAGTTTACCCAGTAATTGTGGGCTGAGCTGGTGGATTTCCCTCTTCATGCCTCAGTTTCCCCTCCATGAACGGAAATGCTCATAATACCTCCCTCAGGTTGGGAGGATTAAGTGAGTGACTTAGTGTAAACATTTAAGACAGTGTTACATGCTCAATAAATGCTGGTGATTACCACTGGTGCCCCGCTCTGGTCCCAGGACAGCACGGTCCCATTTGGGAGTCACTTCTTTCTCCCCATAGCAAACTCTGATTTGGCTTCTTTAAGATACTTGAAGAAGTTACCTGAGGCGTAGTCACCCGGGAAGGGCTCTGTTTCGATTTCGTTTCATTTGGGGCCTAAAGCAGAGAAGAGCTGGGGGCAGTATCATTGCTCTGCATGCTTCCCAGTGGCCTGACACAGCTCAGGGCCCCAGACTGCCATCAGGGGTGATTAATATGTGGATTGGTGCTACGGAAAGTGGAAAAGGAAATGCGGATTGGAAGGGACCTGGTCAGACCCAGCTTTATACGAATGACCCTTTTACAGCCACTTTGATGGTTAGCCTCTGCCTGCCAGAAAACTGGTTTCTGTCGTGGCTGACGAGACCGCTGGGGACGTGGGCGTGGGGTATCCCAGTTGTTAGAGAGGTTTTCCTTATAGTCAGCCAAGGTCTGCTTGCCTG
Source organism: Orcinus orca (assembly GCF_937001465.1). Lineage (NCBI taxonomy): Eukaryota > Metazoa > Chordata > Mammalia > Artiodactyla > Delphinidae > Orcinus > Orcinus orca. The sequence continues at coordinate 93,858,573 of NC_064561.1, read as the reverse complement.
TAACTTCTACCCATTGATCTCAGTTCTGGTGCCTAGTGACAAGCGCATGGCTTGGTGCACGAGTCCGTCCTTTAAGATGTGTGAAGACAGCCATCTAGTCTCCTCGGGGTCATGTTCTCCCCAGCTGCCCAGTGATACCTCCCTCCGGGCTGTGGGTGGTAGCTACAGACCCCCTTCCCCCGCCCAGCCCTGCTCTCACCCCGTGGGCGCCTCGTGCGCTCTGTGCTCCGCAGGAGGAGATGGCAGAGTTGAAGGCCCAGCTGTACCTCCTGGAGAAGGAGAAGAAGGCCCTGGAGCTGAAGCTGAGCACGCGGGAGGCCCAGGAGCAGGCCTACCTCGTGCACATCGAGCACCTGAAGTCCGAGGTGGAGGAGCTGAAGGAGCAGCGCACGCGGTCCCTCAGCTCCACCAGCAGCGGCGGCAAGGACAAGGCCGGCAAGGTAGGGGCACAGGGACCCTGGGGCTCGGGCCTCACCGCCTGCCCAGGTCCCGCCAGCCACTGACCACCACCCTGCTGCCTCAGCTTCCTTATTTGCATAGGAGCCGAAAGCCATTCCAGAAATTCGAAAGAAAGGGACATTTTGCGGGCAAAGAAACCAAATCCACATTTTGAAAACATCTCACTTTTACGGACAGTTAAAATCCTATACAATTCAACTGTTCCATACAGTTGAAGCATTTTCACAGATCACGGTCTGATCCAGGGAGCGATCTATGCAGTTGTCCCGGAGTCTGATACTGGTTCCACCTCTTCCTTCTATCCCGTGTCACACGGTGACCATCGCTGGTTGATCACTCTGTACCCGATCATTGCACGTGTCATCTCCCTTAAGACTCACGACTCTCAGGAAAGAAGAGTTATCCCCATTTACATGAGGATAATGAGGTTTAAAAGAACTGAGGGGGTCTCAACAGCTAGTGAATGGCAGAATCGGGATTTAACCCCAGTTTGGCTGACGGCCACTCCTCTTGTCTGTTTCCTCCTCGACTCCAAGAGGTGGGGGGCCGGAAGCATTATGAGGCAGAGAAGGAGGTAGGTGAGCCCCGCATTACCCCGAGGATATCACACAGAGTGGGCTATCGATGATATCATCTTGCAAACTCACACTTTCATTAGCGCACAAGTCTTTTTTTCTAGAATCCAAGCTCATTCCATCAGCCTCTATCTCAGAGTGATTCCAAATACTGCACTGGAGAAAAAAATGGTCCAGACTTTAAAGAAAGATATCCGTCGCCCCAGGGTGCTGGAATTTCTGTGCGTCAGATTTTCTGTTCCTAACAAACGCCAGCTTCTCCTGACCCCACTTTGTCTCAGGCCCAGGACTTGTGGGCCTACGCTGACTTGCTGGTCTAATGAGTGGCCCCTCATGGCCCAGATGCAGTGATGTCTTCACGAGAGTAGTGTACCTGCGAAGAAAGCACCTTGATGATACCGTGTGGCAGTGAAGAAACAGCTAAACAGCTAAGAACTGACGCGTGCTCCACAGAGGCCACAGCTACCCTTTGCCCGTCTCTCACCTGCAAGGGTACCAAGGGAGTCCATAGCCATGGTACCCAGCTGGGCCACTTTCCTGAGGCCCCAGCTGCTTCTCGGTCATCCGTTCATGTGATGGATGTGATTTGGTCCAGGCAAGATGCTGGAGGCTGTTCCAGGAGTTTAGATTGCCCTGGAATGGGCAAATAGATGATCACAACGCAGGGACACAGTGTTCTTGGGTGCAAGGATCAATGCCCGGTGCAAGGGGAGGCCACAGGCCAGATTTGGAGATTCGGGACAGGTTTCCTGAACTGAGAGCCAGTGGAGAGTGGGTGCTAGCCTGAGGAAGAGGGCCAGGGCAGACCAGGAAGTCCACCCTAGGCCAGTGGAATGGCAAGGGCAAAGCCTAGAAGGAGGAGGAATCCATACACTGGCTGGGGAGACCAGCCGGCTCTGCCGTCCTGAGGATGGGGAGGAATCACTGAGGGGTTTTTGCAGGGGGTGAGGTGACACAGTCTTAGCTTTGGAAAGGTCACCATGTGGGTGCACCCTGAAACCACGTGCCCAGTGCTTGGGGAGTCTGATCGTGGTGAGCAGCAGCCTCTGCAGAGCTGTTTCACGCGGGAGGATCTGGGGCTCTGTTCTGCGCCAACAGCTTCAGAATCTTTGCTCAGCCTTTTGAGTTTGTTAGCAGTCACTTTGGGACAGAGCCTGAGAGACAGAGCCCCAGCGTTCGTGTGTGCGCCCTTAGGGAGTGGTGCAAACGGACTACTCAGGCTCTTTCCAGAGGCCCAGGGACTGTGCATCCCCCTGGTTCTTAGTATTTATTTCGACTGGGGGAAGCTCTGTGTTTCGTGGAATGGCTTCAAAGAACAGAAATCTCTTTGATGGTAAAGGCCAGTTGATTTATTTTTATTTTCTTACATTAGGGTAAGGAGCTTTTATAAGAGTGCTCTGTGTTGTTCAGGTAATGAAATTGGAGGAAGGTGATTATTTTGCCTTTCAAAAGTTATATCCAGGGCTTCCCTGGTGACGCAGTGGTTAAGAATCCACCTGCCAATGCAGGGGACACGAGTTCGAGCCCTGGTCCGGGAAGATCCCGCATGCCGCGGAGCAACTAAGCCCGCGCACCACAACTACTGAGCCTGTGCTCTAGAGCCCGTGAGCCACAGCTCCTGAGCCCGCGCGCCTAGAGCCCGTGCTCCACAACAAGAGAAGCCACCGCAGTGAGAAGCCCGCGCACCGCAACGAAGAGTAGCCCCCACTCGCCGCAACTAGAGAAAGCCCGCGCGCAGCAACGAAGACTCAACGCAGCCAAAAATAAAATATTAATTTATTTTTTAAAAAATGTTAGATCCATTTACTATATCAATAATACCTCCCTTCTGGGCTATTCATTTGGTCTTACTTGTTGGTAGATGAGGCAAGCAGTCTGGAGCAGAGGCTGGTATACTGTTAACATTTTAGGATTTTCGGGTCATGTGGACTCTGCTGCAACTACGTAACTTTGCCGTTGCGGAATGGTACTGTGAAGGCAGAGACAATACAGACACAAAGGCGCACGGCTGTGTTCTAACACTTTATTTATGGACGCTGAAATTTGAATTTCATATGATTTCTATACATCACAAAATATTCCTTAGAATTTTTTTTTCCATGATTTTAAAAACAAAAACAATTCTTGCCCTGTGGGCCTTTTATAAAAACAGGTGGCAGGCCAGATTGGGGTCTAGAACATCCACTCTCGCTTCTGAGGTGGGGGCGCGTCATGCTTGGTTGAAAACTTTCCCTCCAGCCAGCAAGCTGGTCCCGTATCTTGCCCAAGTGACGTTAGGTTTTTTCACTTCTTGTCTGTGTGCAACAGAGATTACCAGACATGTTCAGTGAAGGGCACTGGGTGAGACAAAGCTGTCCCTCGTCCTTAAGGAGTCTTATGAAATGTTAACCCTGAGGGGAGTCGCTGTATACACTAGAAGAGGGTGTTGGACTCTGGAGAGACTCCAGGGCTGGTGGATGGGGGCTCGGGTCTGCAGGTCGCCAGGCGGAGAGGAGGGAGGGAAAGCAGAGCTGGAGGAGCATGGGGGTGGGGGGAGTTCAGGTGCTGTGGGCTCCTCCAGAGGAGTCCCGTGTGGTGGCATTTCTGTGCCAGTGGGCCGAGGGGACCCAGCGCCCCCTGTCGTCTGGATTTCTAGCGCCAGGTTCATACTTCCTGGAAGCGCTCCTTCCATCATGATACAGCCTTCTGTTTACATTCTGTCTCAGCGTAACAGATCACGGGCTTTTTATTCTCAAGCCTGAGCTGTAGTCAGCCCTCTGTAAATGTCTGCTGAGCAAACTATCAGGTGAGCACCGTCCCCTGTGCTTATTACACAGCACAGCAGCTGCCCTCTGTCTAAATGCAGAGAAGGCAGAGCGCTCGGAGGGGTGTGAGCATTGCTTTGCGAATTGTCCTAACTCCATTTAGGATTTAGGCATTCTGGCTCTTAGGTTTCCTCATCTGTAAAAGGGGAGGATTTGGTTTAGGTGGTGTCAAAGCTCCTGTCTGATGCTAAGGCACATCTTCTGTGAATGTGTGCTTCTGTTGTCCTCCTCCTTTCCTGGGTCTTCTAGATGATTCCACTGAACCCAGTAAAGCCCCTAACTCCAGGGAAGATTGGTTCTCTCCCCAGGGGACGCAGGATGAAGGGAAGGACAACCCAAGGATACATGTGTTTCCCACTTTTATGAGCTACCAGAGACTTAACCCAGTGATGAAGGGAACTGACCTGGCATCAGTTGGCATCCTGGTTCCACCGTGTCCCGGCTGAATAACAGGGGCAGTGTAACTTCCCTGTGCTCTAGTTTTTCTCCTTGGCAAAGAGGGGATAATGACAGTATCTGCCTCAGAGGATCGTCACGATGATCAGATAAGAGAACGTGTGGGGCTTCCCTGGTGGCGCAGTGGTTGAGAGTCCGCCTGCCGATGCAGGGGACACGGGTTCGTGCCCCGGTCCGGGACGATCCCACATGCCGCGGAGCGGCTGGGCCCGCTGAGCCATGGCCGCTGAGCCTGCGCGTCCGGAGCCTGTGCTCCGCAACGGGAGAGGCCACAACAGTGAGAGGCCCGCATACCGCAAAAAAAAAAAGAGAGAGAGAGAGAACATGTGTGTAGAGGGCTCAGCCCAGTGCGCAGCTCCCTGTGAGTTCTCAGAGCGCGGGGTAGCAGGCAGCGGACGTCGAGGGGATGTCGAGGGGCGGAGCTGCCGCCGCCCGTCAGCTCCCGCGTCTGCCTCCGGGCTCCCTCGGCTTGGCTGCAGACCTCACCCGGCTGTGTTTGCATCCTCAGGAGTCTGCGGACGCTGCCTCCCCAGCTCTGTCTCTGGCTGAACTGAGGACGGCCTGCAGTGACAGCGAGCTGGCCGCGGAGTTCGCCAACGCCATCCGTCGGTAAGCGCCCTGCTCACAGCCCCGCTGCGCAGTTTATTCCAGGAGTGACGGCTGGGTGCCAGGTTCTCCCCGCATGCTCCTCATGGAGCATTACAGGCTGCTTGGGAAGGAGGAGGCGCCCATACGGGCTTTTTTGGCCCAGACCTGGAGGCCAGAAAGGGGAATGACGGGGAGAATATATACAGTCATTTCACCTCCAGGTAGAAGAGGCCTCTTTCTGTACTTTTTGGTTGTGGTGTGGCATTGGCTAGAACCTCAGGTCTGTGTTAAATGGTGAGGAACAAATCAGGCATCTTCTCATATCACTGGGATGGAATATTGCGAGTAAATTTTGTTGGATCTTTAGGGAATTTTTAACAATTTCTTTGGCTGCTTTATACGTGTATCGTATTTCTCAAATATAAAGGTAATTAAGTTGACTGAAGGAAAGAAAAAAAAAAACAGGCATCTTTATCTTGTTTCTAGCTTCAGTGAGAACGCCTCCCTCCCCATCTCTGGCTCTTTCCAATCAGACGGCCTCGTTGATTCACTGCTGGACGTTTTTCCTCTACTGCGGCTGTTTCTTTCCCTCTATTCTTTCTCTCTGGATCTGTCTTCCATATTCCTAACTTTTCATACTCTCGCCACCCTTCTGCACTCTGTTCTGGAGGAGGGCTGTCCAGTCAAAAGGTAATGCAGACCACGCCTGATGTCCTAGGAACCACATTTAAAAAGTAGAAAGAAACAGGTACAGTCCACTTTAATAACGTATTTCATTTCACTCATTGTATCCAAAATACCATTTCAAAATATAAATCGATATTTTTAAAAGATATTGAGATATCTTTTTTTTACTAAATGTTCAAAATCTACTGTAAGCCTAGTAAATTTACACTTACAGCACTTCTCAGATTCAAACCAGTCAACATTTCCAGTGCTCAGTGGCTCACGTGGCCATGGCTGCCCGATCGGATAGTGCAGTTCTGGGGAGGTTCTGCAGCTCTGTTTTCCAGCTCACTCATTTATTCCTTAGCTCGAGCCATCATGGTGTTTGGGTGATGTGTTGAGTTTATTTTGGTGATGAAACCTATCATCTCTTGTGTCATGATATCTTCTTGCGTCTCTCTGAGGATATTTCTTATACTTATTCTGAAATGTTATTTTGTCTACTGTATTAACTTGCCGCACATGTGAGTTTTTAAGGTTGAGTTTTGTGACTCACTCTTGGCTTCGGCTCACAAGCTTGCCTCCTGGGCTTTCTGTTCCTCCCGGCCGCATATCTGACCCAAGCGTCCGGTCCCCTCCGGCTCTAATGGCCAGCACCTCTCACTGAAGCACCTCTGAATCCCTTTCTTCCTTTTGTAGCAGCTTGCTTTTGTGTGCATTTTGAGTTGTGGTTTCCTTTTTCAAGAAGAATAAAAATCTGCCTTTCCTTTTTTATGATTCCTCAGGGTTTCTGGCAGACGAAGAGCACTCCTTAGTTTCCATCGTGCTTGAGGATTTTTTTAAAGATACATTTGCCATCGTTTCTGGGGATTTGGGGTAGGAGGGGAAGGCTACAGTGTGTGCTCAGGCTGCTGTCTTGGTCCAGCCAGGGCTGTTTATCTTATAGTGTAGCCTCCAGGCTGAGGGTGGATTGCAGGCTGCCACGTGGGGAACCTCACTACCCTCCTGATTTACTCACCGCCACTTTTTGTCTTTCCTTCCAAGTTGTAATAGCTCAGTTTTTACATTGCCAGCGCCTCTGGCCATGTGGTTAAATGGTAATCGCTTTGCTTGAGGCAGGAAGAGAGAAGCTGCAGGGAAAATGCCCTCAGCTAATCCTAATGACGTGATTGCGCCAGAAATTCGGGATGCAAACCACCCCCTGCTGCCAGCAGGGAGCCATTTGGATATTGTATCTGTAAGCTAAGCCCCTGCATTTCTCAAGTTCCCCGAACCTCAGAGGCCTTCGCTGGCACAAGCAGGATGCAGGTTCTGCTGACTAAACATAAAGGGATTTCATTTGTTCTGTCAGTCACAATGGATTTCCAATAGCCAGCCTTAAGTTGCTTAGCATGGATTTCTAATCAAGCCCCAGATATATGGAGCCAAGAAAGAACCCACAGGGCTACAGGAAAAAGGAAAATAACATAATTATACTGTAAATATAGCTTAGAGAGTGGAATCATCATTTCATGAGGATATATAATACACCTAAAGGCTGAGGTTTGGGGATGTTTTTATTTTTAAAAATCAAGTGGAAACTACCACCTTCTTTGAAGATGTTAAATCACCGCCACACTAGTGGTTGAGTCCGTTGAGGGAACCTTCCCAGAATTTTCAGACATATTCCTACCTTGGAAAAGGATGGTTCCAAACACCGCAGCTGTGGGCCAGGGGAACCGGACTGAGAAGAGCAGGTGTGGTGAGGGGGCTGGAGGAGAGGCTAGGCATGGACTTTTCTGGAGGAGAGCCCCTAGGAATGTGCCCTGTGACATTCTAGTCACTGGTCCTAGGTTCCTGCCCTGTCCCAGCCTAGTCTCCGCAACACCTAGCGGGGCTGCAGCCTCGGTCGGGCCCCTGCCCTGCGACCCTGCTCTCTCGGTGTGTCTGCTCCCAACCTTCTTCTGTTTGGAACAAAACCAGGCCTCCGTGCAATCACACATTTACTGGCTACCTCCCATCTGGTCTGATTTCATTCCCTCCACTTCCATGGACGTTTATTGTAGTTTATTGGCTCCGGGGTTGCCATAAAACCCCATCTGGATGACCAGGTTTCCAAGTCTTGCACATGAGTTTTTTTTTTTATCAGGGCACCTTGTCTTTGCTGTTGTCTGCATAGGCTGCGTGCTACAAAACCCTTCTCCATCCCAGATCCCTCTCTTGCTTGTGGTCCTAGTAAAATTTAACCGAACCACCAAAGAAGTAAACTATACAAATGCGGTTAAGGAGAGGGAATTTTCAGAAATGAGTTTTCTTTGTACTTCACGTGGTATTCATGTAGCGTGCCTGCGGGAGCTGAGCACAGCTGAGAGGAGCAGACTGTTCCATCTTTGCCATACTTAGAAAGCAGCGAGGGGCAGGTGGTGTTCTCCGTATGATGCGGGAAGAGGCGGGGGGGGGGGGGAGGTGGGGGGGGGAGACCGGCACTGCAAGGCCCAGCGGTTTCCCAAGGTCACACAGTGAGGCAGCGGGGAAATCGCAGGCCCCGCCCCCCACGTCTCCCGGACCCCTGCGTGCTGGCAGAGGTTTGCTTGTAGGGGAGTGTGAGCTGAGCCCGCTCGTGTGGGCTCACCTACACCTGGACCCGGCATAGTATGCATGGCCTGGGCAGATGGGAATCCCTGTGCTCCTGGTACACAGCCGCCCATCTGTCCACCGAAGGCTGAGGACACGTGAAGGGCTGGTGGTGAGGGCGGACTTCCTCAGATGCACAGAGCCCAGGTCGTTGCGGTTAAAAGGTAAGGATGCTGTGTCCCTCAGTGCTGAGGGACAGGGAGGAATCAGGAAAGGGCTGTGACGTGGTGAGCAGCAGCATGTAGCATCACCTCAGATGATTCCACACCCCTGTCCCTGGGCCCCAGGGCAGGTCAGGACCAGCTCCATCTCCCACCCAGGCACCGCAGAGGTCGGCCGCCCTGTCCCTGCAGGAGGCTGTGCTCATTTAGTCACAGGCCTGCCAGGGGCTCTGCTGAGCGCTTCGGGGCACTGGCAGCTGCCACCTGTGCCTGCAAGTGCCAGATGGTTCTGTAAAACGCTAAGTGAAGGCAATCAACAAATCACAGCGGCCGCTCTGTCCAGGGACAGGATGCGCCCGACTCATCAGCAGAGAAGGGGCACTTAGACTTCCTTTCATCTCTCTGATGAGTTATAGGCGAGCTGCTGCTGCCGGGAGAGGGCTGTGTGTCAGATCCCTGTAGGGAGACATCGGGGGCAGGTGGGCCCCGACTGGTTAGGGTGGTCACAAGAGACCAGATCTGGAGGACGTGGATGTGCCCCTGTGGGGAGTGGAGCTGGGCCATCCAGGAAGATACACAAGGCGGCGTCTCGGAGTTCAAAGAGACGGAGTGGGAACTCCCCGCTCAGCCCTGGCCCGTGGGCCTCCACCGCTGGGTGAATTACTCCTAATGGAAGGGACTCCAGATGACACATGAACCCACAGCACTGACACAGAAGCCAAGCAAAGAACATGTTTCAAAGCAAGGAAGCGACCACTTCAGGTTGAGGTGGGTTAAGAAGGGGAAAGGCAAGAAGCGAAGACAGCTGGTGGGAGAAGGTCGCTGTGCAGAGAGGGAACTCTGGGGGAACTGTCTCTAAGAAGGAGACCCCGGAGCGCATCTGTGTGCGCCTGAGGATGACCCCGTAAGAGCGGGCCCTCTCAGGGTCACAGAGTAACTTGACACGATGCAGATCTGATGGTACCCTCACACTCGTGTTCCTCTGCTGTGTAACAAAGTACCACAAGCTTTGCAGCTTGAACAATGCCCATTCATTAGCTCACAGTTTCTGTGGGTCAGCAGGGCGCAGCACGACTGGCTTCTCTGCTTAGGGTCTTACAAGGCTGCAGTCAAGGTGTCATCCAGGGCCCTGTTCTCATCTGGAGGCTCTTGGGAGGAATCTGCTTCAATGCTCGTTCTGCCTGTTGGCAGAAGTCAGCTCCTGGCGGTTGTAGGGCTGACATCCCATTTTCTTGGGGCTCTTGGCCAGGTGTAACTCCTAGAGGCCTCTAGAACTTCTGCACAGACTTCCTGGTCCTCAAAGCAGCAAACACCTCCCTCTTATCACATCCCTTCCCTGCTTCAAATCTCTTTCCAGGAAGAGCCCAGTCCTTTTTAAGGGCTCACCTAAGTCCGCCAGGTCTACCCAGAATCATCTTATCCTAAGATCAGCTCTTTGGGACTTTAATTACATCTGCAGAATTCCCTCACAGCAGCACCTGGATGACTGAATAACTGGGATGTGTGTGTATCCTAAGGGGCCAAACTCTCGGAGGCCATTTTAGAACTCTGCCTACCACACCTCATTACCTAAGACCTTCCAGTGACTCCGGCTGTCTGTGTCCAAGCTCCTTCGCAAGTGTGTGATCTGACCCCTGCCTGCTTCTCCACCCTCGCCCTATCACATGCCCCCTCCCACCCTGAGCCACACCAGGCCGCCCACCCTCTCTGTGCCTCTGGGGCTTCAGTGCTGCTGCTACCTCTGACTTCACACCACCAAAGCCCACGTCCCAGGCACTCACAGCACTGTGCCTCTTCCCTGTCTATAAAATTTGTTTATTTTTTGGTTCTCGTGAGCCCTGATTTCGTTCTATCAGAGAACACATCATTGCTTTGTTTCTTATGTGCCTGCCTCTTCTTCCCCTGCTTCACCCTCCGCTGCCTGCAGGAGAGTCCCTTGTGGGGGGGGGGGGGCAGGGGTCATGACTTACCCAGCTGTACGACTCTGGTGACTTTGTTCCTTCTAAACGATCCCTCAGTGATCTCAGCCGCACTTCTCTCTGCCCACTGGACATCTCCCCCGAATATCAGGCTAGAGCCTTAAAACACACCATGTCTCCGGGCTTCCCTGGTGGCACAGTGGTTGAGAGTCCGCCTGCCAATGCAGGGGACACGGGTTCGTGCCCCGGTCCGGGAGGATCCCACATGCTGCGGAGCGGCTGGGCCCGTGAGCCATGGCCGCTGAGCCTGCGCGTCCGGAGCCTGGTCGGCAGCGGGAGAGGCCACGGCAGTGAGAGGCCCACGTACCGCAAAAAAAAAGAAAACACACCATGTCTAAAACAGAAAGTGTAATCCCGTTTCCTCCTGCCCTTTGAAATTGGCCTCTTTTTCAGAATTCCTATTTATATTTAAAAAAGTAAATTTTTCTAGTGATCCAGGATTATAATTTTGAAGTCTCCTATCTCTGTCTCTTGTCTGCAGATCGTAATGTTTTTTTTTCCATTAAAATCCCATCCATCCCATGCCATTTGCATTGCCTTCTCCTGAGTTTAGCCCTCAATCCCTCAGAACTCAGTAGCATCCCGATGGGTCATTCTACCATTAGTCTCACCTTGTGTTCTGCCACCAAAAATACCTTAAAACATACTTCTGATCATGCTGCTCTGCAGATACACCTTCAGTGGCTTGGCCTGCAAGATCATCTGTAGGTCCCTAACTTAACTTCCTAGCCCATATTTCAAATGTTTCCCTACATGTAACCTGCGGTCCAGATTCATCTGGGCAGTTCATCTTTCCGAGAGCATGCCCTTTGCTTTATCCCCCCACCCTGCCCCATCTCTTTCAACCTGGGGACCCCTCCTCTTCACCCCCTCCCGTAGGACACTCATCTTCCGGAAGCTTCCTGTGTCACCTCTTCTCTGCGCCCCTGATGGTACAGACCACTCGTCGTCCATCGGTGCCCACAGAGCCCATGGTTGTCAGAGGGCCTTAGAACAAACCACAGCAAGCCTCCTTGAGTTCAGGTTCATGTCCGAGTTCCAAAAACATCTGCCCAGCTCTAGAAATCTTCCAGATTTGTAGGAAAGAACAACTGGCCATGAAAGGAAGGAAGATGGCACTGATCGACCCCTATTTCAGCAGCTATGGATTAATACTGTTTTTGAGCCGTACACATAGTGGATTGAAATGAAGAAGGAACTGGTTGGAGTCCTTTAAAGAGGGAGACCCCACTGAGCAAACAAGCAGCAGAATCTTCACCATTTTATTAGTAGGACCATTATTTTTAAGGGTGCTGTTTTATTAAACTTGCACTCGCTGATTCTTCCTATGTGGCTGATTTATAAGAGCAGTCAGGCAGTGGAAGTTGTGCTCAGAATTCCGTAAATGCACAGGGGTCTGCAGGACGTTAATGGAATACAAAGTGCACCTGTGAGTTCATTATCATGTCAACAAATGACTGAGCTCCAGAGCCGGCCTCAGAGGGCACAGGGAAAGACCAGCGCTCATCCTGGGGGTTGAGGTAGGCGTTGCTTGGATAACTGAGATTTCTTTGTATTCCTATCATTCCCCCCACGTTCCAAAAGCTCAGAGAAAAGGCCTTGCCCTGGATCGCATAAAGGCAGAGTGATGGAGAACATCCAAGTACCCTGTAGCATGGGCAAGGCAGCAGCGTGCAGATGTGCAAGAAACATGGTCGTAGGGAGGTCTGGGCCGTCATCTTGTGGCTACTCCTGGCAAACTCGCCCCAACACACCACCTGCGGAACATCATTAACTGGGACACCCCCTCCTTAGTTCCACAGGCCTGGGCTCTTCACCAGAGAGCTGTCTGCTCTGTCTCCTGCCCCACTGTCTGCTCGTTATGAAGCAGCATACTTCAGCAAGATGCTGAAGAGCAGGCTCGCAGACAGACCCCTGGGTGCATCCCAGCTCCGCAGGCGAACCTGGCGAGTCTCTTCACTGTGCCTCCAGTGCCTCATCTAGAAGACTAGAATAATAATAGAGTACTGACCTCCAAGGCTTGTGGTGAGAAATAACTTCATCCTTGTAAAGGACTTAGAGCTGTTACTGCTGGCTGGATTTTCTAAAAGAGAAGTAGTTATAGACTGTAACGGCTACCATGAAGGAAAGAAATAGAGTCATAGTCTCTGCGGAGATTTTTTTTTTCCCCAAAAAAAGTAAATATAGGTTGCAATGAATAATGGGGAAGTGACAAGGTGCTGGGATGTCATTACCCTGGGACATTTGTTTAGATGGGTGGTCAGGGTAGGGTGTTCTGAGGAGGTGACATTTAAGCTGAGATGCGAAGGAGGAAAAGTAACCGTGGGGAGGAAGTTCATCCCAAGCAGAGGGGACTGACTGCACGGGGTTCTGTCCTGGGAAAAAGCTTGGTGTGTGCTAAGAATGGATAGGATTCCAGGGTGCGAGGGGGAGGGCGATACCAAAGACTGGGTCAGGCAGGGCCTTTAGTCAGAGTAAAGCCACGGACTCTATTCCAAGTGCAGGGCAATAATACGATCTGAGTTGTCATATTAAAAACTTCCTCTGGCCGCTCTATGAAAGCTAGACTCTGGGGTACAAAGGTGAAGCAGAAACACCAATTAGGAGGCTCCTGTGGTTGTCCAGGAGAGAAATGATGGCAGCTTGGGCCTGGGTGGTGGCAGGAATTGCACCCATTTGGTAGGTGGGGTTTGCTGCTGAGCGAACGTGGAGGACGAGGAAAAGGGAGGGTCAAGGCTGACTGAAGACGGGTGTCGGCAACTGGGTGAACGGCCTTGCCGGCCTCTGACAAGCGAGGAAGCGTGGGTCGGGGAGGCCGTCTCAGAAGGTCTGCTTTGGACACGCTGAACTGAAGACGCCTGTTAGGTAGAGATGTCACAAGGACAATTCCAGAGCTCTGCGGAAAGGCCTGAAGATTTAGAAGTTTTTAGCATGTAGGTAGTTTCTAGGGAAATAAATGCAAATGGAGAGAATCAAGTCAAGAAAGGGTGGGGTACAAAATAGGGTCCAGGCCCAAGTCCTAAATACTCCCAGCACATAGAGGTGGAGGAGAGGATGAGGAACCAGGGCAGAAGACCGCACGGACAGCCGGGGAAGTGGGATGAAATCCAGGCACTCGGGGAAGAGAAGATGCTGACAGAAGATCAGGCCAGAGAGGGACCCTTGATTGTGTCAATGCCCAGATCATCGGTGGCCTCGTGAGCAGTTCCAGTGGAGACAGAAGCCTGGTAATGGAAGGTAAGGAAGAGGACCCACACAGGCGGACCATTCTCTCGTTATCTAATTCCACATAATGAGCAATTACAAAGAAATTCTAGGGCTTCCCTGGTGGCACGGTGGTTGAGAGTCCGCCTGCCGATGCAGGGGACGCGGGTTTGTGCCCCGGTCCGGGAAGATCCCACATGCCACAGAGCGATTGGGCCCATGAGCCATGGCCGCTGAGCCTGCGCATCCGGAGCCTGTGCTCCGCAACAGGAGAGGCCGTAGCAGTGAGAGGCCTGCATACCGCAAAAAAGAAAAGAAAAGAAATTCTAGGTCCTGTGGCTGCGACTCCCTGCGGTTTGGTGTGATTACAGCTCCTCTGGAAGGTTTCCTGGCTGGTGCAGCCACTGCCCACCTCATCAGGCCCGGGCTCTTGCCCTGCCTCCCCAGCCTCCTCATCTGGACTTAGTGATTAAAGCACTGCGGCTGGCCTTTTTCTTTGCGGGAGAATGCAGCCTCCTCCCTGATGGCCCCGAGAACTCTGCTTCCAGACCCCCCGGGCACACTGACAGCCTCACTGCAGAGGCCTGCGAGGCCGTCCCCTGCCCAGGCTGCCCGCCTGGATTTTCTCGTCACCAGCAAACTCCCACTGTGAGTCTGCCTCTCACTTCCCCTGTGTGTATGCCACTGCTGACAATTACGCTTCAGTTAAAAATAAAAAGCACTTCCGGCTGCGTGGCTAAAGTAAGATTCGGAGGACCTTTTGGGACCAAAGATGAACCTGGGGATGGGGCGGAACCTGTAAGTGAAACCCACGTGTGTGCTGGGGGCTGTGGGTCTTCGTGGTGAGAGTAGGAGCCAGGATTGTCTTCTTGCTGCTGTAGGTGCATATTCCTGAGGGTCTGTATTACTGAGTGTGAAGACACAAGGAAGGGATTACACAGTTCTGGTCGTTCCGGAAAACATTGTGTGAACACATTACCATGGAGGGGCAAGTGGAACATGTAGTGTTTAATTTGTACTTTCTCATCTGCGCGGAGCCTATGGAAGTGTTCCTTTTAGCCTTATTACCTAGACAAACCATAGAAATTCTTTCTGAACTGAAAGCCAAGCAAATTTGAATCAGAAACTAGAAGGAACAGGAAATGAATGGTTGAGGTTCCAGAGTGACTTGGATTAGCAGGTTTATGGCTCTCAGTGTTTTTCAGGTTCTCCTTTGAAAATCAGAGGAAAGCTGTGGTCTTCAGAAAAGTAGAACCGTGCGTGTAATTTTGCATAAAAATTCAGAGAGTTCAAGACCACATGAAGCTCATTTGTAGACCCAGGTAAATAGCACTGCTGCCTTACCAGAGTTTCCCAAATTTGCACAATAATATCACCTGAGGCATTCTTTTTTATTGAGGCATAATAGACATATAACATTATATTAGTTTCTGGTGTACAACGTGATGATTCAATATTTGTATATATTGCAAAATGATCACCATAATAAGTCTAGTTAACATTTGTCACCATAGTTACCAAAAAAATTTCTTACTTGTAATAACTTTTAAGATCTCCTCTCTCAGCACCTTTCAAATACACAGTCCAGTAACATTTAGTCACCATGCTGTACATTACATCCTCGGGACTTATTTATGTTATAACTGGAAGGTTGTACCTTTTAACCCCCTTCACCCATTTCGCCCACCCCCAGCCCCACCTCTGGCAGCCATCAGTCTGTTCTGTGTATCTATGAGCTTGCTTTTTGTTTTTTTAGATTCCACATACAAGTGAGATCATACAGTATTTGTTTTTGTCTTATTTCACTTAGCATAATGCCCTCAAGGTCCATCCATGTTGTTGCAAACGGCAAAATTTCACTTTTTTTTATGGCCGAATAATATTCCATTGTGTATGTATCCCACATCTTTATCCATTTATCCACCGATGGGCACTTAGGTTGTTTTCATATCTTGGCTATTGTAAATAGTGCTGCAGTGAACATGGGGGTGCAGACATCTTTTCAGGGTGGGGATTTCATTTTCTTTGGATAAATACCCAGAAGTGGAATTGCTGGATATGTTGGTTTTAATTTTTTGGGGAACTCCCATTCTGTTTTGCATAGTGGCTACACCAGTTTACATTCCCACCAACAGTACACAGGGTTCCCTTTTCTCTGCATCCTCACCAACATTTGTTATTTCTTGTCTTTTTTATAATAACCATTCTGACAGGTATGAGGCAATATCTCATTGTCATTTTCATTTGCATTCCCCTGATGATTAGTGATGTCGAGCATCTTTTCATATGCCTGTTAGCCATCTGTTTGTCTTCTTTGGAAAAATGTCTATTTAGATCTTCTCTCTTCTGCTCATTTTTCTTTTATTAATTTTCTCTTTCATTCAAACCCTGGCTTCTGCTCATTTTTTAATCAGGTTGTTTTTTTCCTATTGGGTTGTATGGATTCTTTATTTATTAGATACATGATTTGTAAACATTTTCTCCCATTCAGTAGGTTGCCCTTTCATTTTGTGGTTTCCTTTGATGTGCAGAATTTTAGTTCGATGTAGTCCCTTTTATTTATATTTGCTTTTGGTGTCAGATTCAAAAAATCATCACCAAGATTGATGTCAAGGAGCTTACTGCCTGTGTTTTCTCTAGGAAGGAGTTTGATGGCTTCAGGCCTTACCAGGTCTTTAATCCATTTTGAGTTAATTTTTGTGTATGGTGTAAGACAGTGATCCGGTTTCATTCCCTTGCATGTAGCTGTCCAGTTCTCCCAAGACCATATATTGAAGAGACTGTCCTTTCCCCATTATACACACACACGGCTCCTTTATCATAAATTAATTGGGCTCTCTATTCTGTTGTATTGATCATGTGTCTCTTTTTATGCCAATACCGTGCTGTTTTGGTCACCTGGAGCACTTCTTTTTAAATTTATTTATTTATTTATTTATGGCTGTGTTGGGTCTTTGTTGTGGTGTGCGGGCTTCTCATTGCGGTGGCTTCTCTTGTTGCAGAGCATGGGCTCTAGGCGCATGGGCTTCCGTAGTTGCAGCACACGGGCTCAGTAGTTGTGTCTCACGGGCTTAGTTGCTCTGCGGCATGTGGGATCTTCCCGGACCAGGGCTCGAACCCGTGTCCCCTGAATTAGCAGGCAGATTCTTAACCACTGCACCACCAGGGAAGCCCTGGAGCACTTCTTGAAACTGCACTTCCTGGGTCTCAACCCAAACCTACTGAATCAGAATCCAGGGATACCCCTGGTACTGTTACTATAAACACATGCTCTAGAGCAGCACTGTCCGCGAGTAACATCACATGAGCCACAAAGGAAAGCCATGATGTGTGTAACTGCATTTTCTAGTAGCTACGTTAAAAACTGTAACGAACAGGGAAATTAACATATTTAGCCCAGTGTATCTAAAATATTATCATTTCAACATATAATCAATGTTTTTTCAGTTATTTGACCTTCTTTTTTTCATATTAAGTCTTCAAATTCCAGTGTGTATTGTACACTTACAGCACATCTCAGATCAGACTGGCTGAGTTTCAAGTGCCCAAATGGCCTCCTGACGCCTCTAGGCTGCGTGTGGGAAGCGGCCCTAGAGTTGCTACCGCACAGGGGTTTAGCGTTTGTCCAGACAAGCGACGCCAGAGGCATGACTCGTACTGCAGGCGTCTGCCTCGCTCAAACAAAAACAGGTATAAAGTAACTCACATTTTAGGTTTAAGTTTGAGGTTTAGCCTGTCTTTATAGCTTTAAATAAATCAGCATCATGGTTTTCTACCCTGGTGTTTGGACAGCAGTTCACTCCCATCTCCCTCCCTTCCGGAGGCCTAAGGGGTTCTGGGGACAGTTCTCAGCTCCCAGAGATGGCTTCCCGCTCCCAGCCCTGTCCCCATCTCCCTTCACCCCCAGCCAGGGTTGGGCAGGGTCTCTGAGGGCCTCTCTTGCCTTCCTGGGTTCCATCCTCCATTGGAGCCTGCCAGTTCTGGAAGGTTCCCTCCAGTCCCCAGGGGCCTGGGCCCTTCGTTTTGCGGGAGCTGGGATTTCCACACTCGCCCTTTGGGGTGGGGCAGGGATGCGGATGTAATTAGGGGGTGGGGAAGAAGCCGTATCACTCCAGGCAGTTTTATGTTGTGAATTTGAATTCATGGTTAGATTTTAAATTCTCTTCGTAATTTTCTTCTTTCCTTTTGCACTATTAATCGACTTCAGAATAAAGATAAAAGAATTTGAAACAGTAACAAAACGTAAAACAAATAACCCTTCCCTATTCTTTGTAGCCAGAGGGAAGAGGGGAGAAATCTTTCATGCTCTCCTAACTTTTCCTCAGCTGACGGAGGGCTGCCTGCAAGGCTGAGGGGATGGGCTGGGGAAGGAGGGAGGAGCCGCCCTCTCGAGACCCATTCTCACTTATGGTGGGAAATGGTGCCACTCTGGGATTCCAGTGGGAAATGCAGCCAGATGTGAGATTTCCTGGTGGCCACTAGGGCCCAGGAGAAACCTCAGCAACCAGGAGGCACTAGCTGGAAGGCTCTGCGGGGGAGGGGGGGGCCTCCAGCTCCCTTAGGGCTGGTGGGAGGAAGTCACTGGGCGCTACGCACACTTATCCTCACTCACAGAAGCAGGCCTGGAGTTTTGTGTTGCAATTCCTTTCTTCATTAATGAATTTGGGAAGCTGGAACTGCACTTACAGTAGCTGGAGGCAGAAATGTTAAAGATTAGATACTTGAAAAGCCAGGAGGGGAGAACCAGGGCTGAACCACTGAGCACCTGTGAGTCCTCCCCTTCAAGGTCACCCCCCAGGCCCATCCTACAGGAAGCACAACTGAGACTCCGCACACACTTTACAAAAGCATCCAAAATTATAAACACTTCAAGCAACTCGAAATGAGTCAGGTAGAAAGTGAAAGCGTCCCGTCATCCCCCTTCCTGGAGTTCAGCACTGTTGAGTGTTTAGCCTTCTAGTCAGTCACTACAGTATATCAGCTATTCACACATTTTTGGTTGTTTCTGCAAACATGACATCCAATGGAACTCACCCTTTTCGCTTGACAGTGTATCAGCTGCTCTTCCGTGCCAGTGCACGTCAGTCTGCATGCTTTATTAACAGGGAAGAGCATTTCAAGAGAACCACTAGGAGACCCTGAGTGACTTAACCAGCCCCCTGGTTGTTTCCCATTCTTAAGCTTATAACCAGAGCTGAAGTGAATCCAACTGTCATCTCATGTATAGGAACCTACACTCATACTGTTTCTGTAAGGAAAATTCCTATAAAGTTTCTTAGTCAAGGGATGGGTTCATTTTGTATTTTGCTAGATGCTGGCAAATGCCTTCCAGAACCATCATGCTAATTTACATTCCTCATACGCTCATGAGTTGTTTTTAGAGGAGTTTCTTCCATAAATCCTGGTTACTCGGTACGCTCCAAGGTATCCCATACCTTCAGTGACCTGTTTTAACAACTGTTGTCACTGTGAAACTATCCCCTCGCACGGCGTTCGGCACTCAGGATACGTCAGGGAAGAAACCAAATAAGGTCCTTGCCGCCCTAGAGCCTGCATGCCGGTGGGGGAGTCTGCTGAGCAGATTACGACCATGCCGAGCGTGCCACGTGTGACCGAACACAGAGTGGCACCGTGCCTGTGATGGGGACCTCGGGAGGGAGGAGGGTGGTCGGTGACGCCTCCCCGCCCAGGTCTGTGCTCTCGGGAATTAGAGGAAGGCAGTAAGCTGACTTGGACACCAAAAACCTCCTAAGTCACTTGTCTCGGGTCCCTGCAGTAGTAAAGACCCAATGGAACTTGAAGCCAGGGACTGGGGGAGTTGAATGAGCGCGAATATAACTTCCGTACTTGAAATGTGATCAAGGATGAGAATACCAATTCTCCCTCTACCACGACCACACCTTTTTTTATTTTGCCTGGTAGGACTGTGTTGATTTCATTGAGAAGGGACTCATCCCAGGTAGGCTACCCAGGCCAGGTTTATACTCTTGAATCCCCGCATGGTTCAGGAGATGCTTAGCACACTTGGAAAAGAGCACAGAGACCAGGACAGGGGTTTGTGGTCAGACTGCACTCTGCTTGCTGGTCTGCCCACAGCAGGAAGGAACTTCTCCGTCTGGAAGACGAGAAACAACTTCCTGTCCTATTCCTCTGCAACACGCACTTAGATCTCTAAAGGGCCCTTATCATTAAAAGCAGACTCCAGCGGGCCTTCGAGACTGCGGTGGTGGTGTTCGGGCTCTGCAGAGGGGCGCTCTTGTGCTCTCTGGTGTCTCCCCTTTGGTCTGTACTCCTGCCTTTGGACTTGGCAGGCTAAGCCTTCCTCCTCTCTGCCAGGGCAGCAGCCATCTCCGTTCTCTCACGTTACTCACAACATGCTGCATCTCTCCTTGATACAGAGAAAAGAAGTTAAAGGCCAGAGTTCAGGAGCTGGTGAGTGCCTTGGAAAGACTGACCAAGAGCAGTGAAATCCGACACCAGCAATCAGCGGAGTTCGTTAATGACCTAAAGCGAGCCAACAGGTAAATTCTCCGTTTGTAATCCACAGCAGTGCTTGGACTCATACACCAGGGAGAACGTTTCCGTAATTGCTGGAAATCAGCTGTAGAGAACAGTGAATCCTCAGCTGTCTCCCTTAGAGCCTGACCTTCCCTAGGGTATGATTTCCCAGTGTTCCACAGAAACTTAAGAAATGCTCCGTAAGGACAAGTCCTTGGGTCAGATGTGTCTGGGAGATGCAGCAGACTGTGGTCCCTTCCTAACACTTCATATAGGAAAGGTTCTGAGAAGTCATTCAGTTTAAAAAAAAAAAAAAAAATCAGCCTATGTTTAAGCCAATGTTTTCAAAGCAAAACTGGCTACACAACTTTTTTTTTGAGCAGCATTCAAAAATCGGGTGGAACACTTTAGGGAGCATTGCTCTAAGACAGCAGCCGCAAACGTTGTGGGCTCGTGACCCCTGTAAAAAAGTAAGGACCTCAAAGAGTTTTGTTCTTAAAAATTATCTGTCTTGATAAATTTCATTTGAGAAACTAAAACAAATTTTAAGTTTTTATTCATGTACAAAAAACCCCACAACTCACTACATAGAATACAAATGGCATTTATTTAAAAAATTACTCTTTTCCAAAAAATAATTAAAAGAGTGGCACTGTTTCTACAATTTTACAAATATCTTTTAATATTTGGTTTAATTCAGGACAGCTAGATTCTCACATCCGCTTCTCCAGGCAATATGTGGTTTTGAAACATACTGAGGAAACCCAGCTTCATGTACATCTGTAGTTAGAAAATAAAGGACCTCACAGATTTCCCTTGAGAGGGCTTTGGGACTACTGGGGGTCGGTTCTCAGACTACACTTTGAGAACCTAACAGTATATGGAAGGGATCTGGGGGTGCTGTTTTGGACCAGAGAGAGTATGGGGACCTACCTATACCTCTGGGCTCAGCCCCTGCCCTCTTCCCCCAGAGGCCTGTGTCCTGTGTTTGGCTGGCAGCATTAGTAGCTTATGGCCTGTGTGCTCTGAATCCCGTCAGCCCAAAGCATAAAGGGAAACGGTTGGTGCCTCTCTGTCCTCATCCTAGGTGAGGTGACTTAGACTGCAGTGTGTGAGGAACTCCCTCCTGCAACTGCCACTTGACCATGCTGCAAGCAGCCATGGAACAGCAAGTAGATCCACTATTGGTATTTCCATGACAGATGTCTGGAATTCAGCTACCTTTTCTGCTTATCTGTTTTGGATGTGGCCAGTTTGGATTGTTGGTTTAAATCCCTTCCGATACGTTAGTGACAAGCCTCTAGCAGTCAGGCTGAATGAATCGTGGTTAAGTCAATACATGAGTGGCCGTGAGCGTTGAAATACCACTTGATTTCAAATTCTTACTGAAGAGGCTGAGTGTCCTCTGTTTGGAGTGGTACTTACTGGACCAGGTTACCCAGTGGGCAGGACAGTGTGCATCTCAGTGCTACTTAGGATAAATCTTCATTCTCATTTCCTTCTGTTCCCACATAGCAACCTGGTGGCTGCCTATGAGAAAGCAAAGAAGAAGCATCAAAACAAACTGAAGAAGCTGGAGTCTCAGATGATGGCCATGGTGGAGAGACATGAGACCCAAGTGAGGATGCTAAAGCAAAGAATAGCTCTGCTGGAGGAGGAGAACTCAAGGCCTCACACCAATGAAACTTCGCTTTAATCGGCACTCAGGCTCCACGGTTCTGTCCGTGGAGGCTAAAGTCTAGCAGGTCGCTGAGGAGAGAGGGGCCCCAGAGGACAGAGTAACCTGTTGGGAGAAGGAGAAAAGGGAAGGTTGGCAGGTAGGTCAGCACTTGGACAATAGAGTGCCCTGGACTCAGCCCTGGGACGTGGTGTAGACTGTATCCAGAGGATCCTGCCCCTCCCCTCCTGGGCTGTGGACGGCGTGGGAACCCCTGCCGTGTGTGTGCCGGCTCCGCAGGTCTTGCTTCTGCTTTCAGCACTGGCTCTATCACTCTCCCACCTTTCTGTTCTGGAACTTGTGCATTGGTGGTATAATCCAGGCATCACCTCTTCAAGATTTTCCATTCTTTTCTTCTCTTTTTGGTAGACAGCAGCCTTATCTCTGACATCCCTAATTTCTCCTCTTTCCTTCTCCTTCAGAGGAAAACTGCCCCGGGGGGAGAGGGGGCAGGGGGGTGGTGCGGAGACCGTGCTCAGCATCTAGAAGAACTGCTGCTTTGTTTATTGCAACCAGGCTTTGGTTTTCAAGTCCCAGGTATCAACATTTAAGACACAGGCTGTCACTCAGAGGTGTTCTGGGATGTCAAGCACAGGCGAATGGCACACAGGTGTTCCTTACAGTCCCAGATATGTTGAAGCTACAGGTAGAGCAGTTGGGTCTGAACAACTCTGTGTGGGAGAATGAGAACTTCCTTCACCTCTCACTGTGAAAGCAGGCCTGGGCAGGCAGCTGTCTTTAGACTGAGGTTTCCCCGTCCTGGTGGAGCCTTATTAACAGCCAAGGCTTGGAGCTGAGAGAATCCCGCTGATACGAGTAAGGGAACTAAACTTTTGTCAGGAGCAGAGACGCATTAGTACTTTCCACCACCCCAGGGCACTACATAATTGCTGTTCTACACGAATCAAAGCTCATCCACATGAACATGTAGTTAGGTCTGGACCTGCCTCTATTGCGCTAAGGGCAAGAGGCAGGATGCTGAGTAGATAATGTTTTGCAGGCTACACTCCTCTTACAAAGGGCAGGGGGTGAGGGAAGGGCTGTTGAGGCCTCTTTTTATCCCCCAGAGACACGGTGATGGGTAGCATATGGTGTTTCAACAGGGGAAATTTCAAGCAAAATGCTGACAGGACTGGGCAGGAACAAAGTACCTGAATTCTTTCAGGAAGGTCTTCCATTTTAAAATCAATTCTTCATCCCTTTTCTACTATAACCTTCCCTGTTGCACCTTTCACTTTTTTCAGTTCTTCTGTCGCTGCCGTACGCTGACTGATACATCTTAAAGGACCACTTGCCATTTATTCTGTAGCACCTGAAGACCCACCTGAAGTCACCTATGAGAAATATGCCCAATGCCACAGTTCACTATGTTTTGCTTATGATCAGGTCACTGCATTCACTTCCCCGTGTCCATGAGCTGCTTTCAGAGGGCATGACACAAGTTCCTCAGCCTTCTGCACAATGGGGCAGGACACTCTAGCCACCATCTTGGAAGGCAGAGCAGTTCTATCCCAAAGCAACTACCCTTCTTTCTCAGGCCAGCAGTGAGGCTGCCCCATATTCAAAAAAAAAAAAAAAAAAAAAATCAACTGGTACCAGTGTGAAAGACCCAGCTTTTGGATGCTGTGAAGTACCCACTGGCTTGTGTTTCTATAAAATTCAGGTAAATTTGTTTCTGTAGAATCAGGTAAACTTGGTTCTTGTGACATTAAGTCAATTTTTACTCTTCGGATAGTTTCATTTTGTTACAAGGAAAATGATTTGGCTGAAAAGTGTGTGCAAAAAAAGGTGTAACAGATGAAATCATGGTTTTCCCCGTTTTTCCAACATGCCCAGGGAAAACGTCCTCCCTAAGCAAACCGGACTGTGCAAAGCGGGGAACCATTCATGGCTTTCTCTTGTGTGATTGAACAGGTATCAAAACAGAGGGATGGTCTTCATTTTCACCAACACTAAAAAGTGTAGCTGATGCAGGACCTCTGTCTACCATTCTTGTTGCTCCAAGTGAAAACAGAACCTGCTCTTCTAGGGTCATGGAACTCCTCCAGACCTGGGAAGTCTCAAGCTCCTACATTATGAGCCCCAGTATTACTGAGCCTACTTGGCCTCATTTTGAGTTTATACTTCAGCATAATACTTTCAGATATATGGTGGTTGGGTGAAAACTATTTCCCTGGCAAAACTGTTACTTTTATAAATGTGTAGAATAAAAGCTATTAAATAGTTGATTACCTTTCCTTATATTTTTCACATACTCCCCTAAGACACAGTCCTTGTTGAAGGTGAACCTATGGGCACTTGGTTATTATGTTAATTGCAGGGCTTACTAAAACCGCATTGATTAAATAAATGATTACAGGTGCCTGGATCATTTTCTTTTTTTATAACCTGAATTTTTCTTTCTAAATAGGAGCTGGTTTATATTAACATCTCCATCAGAGGTAAACAGTGATCCTAATTATAACTTGTACAAGGTTAAAAATGTTCCGACTTTCATATGTTTGTTTTAATCCTCAGTGGTTAACCCTTTTAGGCAGTCACCTTCGCTGTTCAGAGTTGTCTCTGGCTCTTAGAGAAATAGGCATGAGAAGAAAGTTCCCTTGGAGTATAATTTCCCACTACTACACTGAGGCAAAAATCTCAAGTAAAAGAGACTTCTGTCTATTGCTGGAGTGCCATCAACACGTGCACCTACCAACCGGATCTGATGTTCTGCCGAACCCCATGTGTACCAGCTACCAAAACTGCCATGGAATTGTAGGCGGTAAGATTCCCTTTTGAGATTTACACCAAAAGCTACTGATGCTTATGTATCTTATGTGATCAGACAGTTGGGATTTATCATGTCCTCCCTACCTCAGAGGTACACTAGATGTTTTATCATTGCCAATGCAGATAATTAACTGTTGCATATTCACTCTCATCTGCTAGCATGTCAGGTTTCTGAAGTTAATATCCATGCTGCCTGAAACTGGAATGGTAGAATAAAAAAAAATTAAGTGGCAGTTAAACATAATTGCTTAATCCTCCTGTGAGATAATGCATACCTTACTAAGTCTTCCTCTGAGCCTACAGCAAGACTTTACAGGGACATTCCCCTTCTCCAGGGAGGCAGTCCAAGTTAGAGCTGATGAGGCTTTCTTTTTAGGATGAGGACAGTAAAGATTTTACTATTCTAAGGAAAACCTGAAATCACAGAAAAGTCTCCTAGTTCCCAGCTGCATATAGATTACATTATTTCAAGTGAAAAAAATGCCTCATAATTACCCGATCTGGGCTGGATTGCCTATGCAGATGGCATGAATTGTCTCCTATGGCCCACAGAAATTATCCTGCAATTATTTTTTAATTCTATCAAATATCTTAAAGCTCTCAAGAGTTTGGGGTATCATGCTTGTGTTTTAAGTGAAGTAATGAGAAAGACTACAGAAGACACCCAAACTTTTATTATTATGACTTCTGAAAGCCCTAAGCTTTTTCCATAAACTATTTGCAAATGCATAGCTGGGATTATGGCTCATCCATGAAACTAAACTCTCTATAAAGTGAACAAAGGTCATGTTCCCTAAGTTTACAGCTGCACCTATTTGTAGATGCAGCAAACAGCTTTTAATTAGACAGTTTTTAGAGCCCAAAGGGGGAGAGAATTATGATGACTGAAATTTCTGAATTGAATTTTAATTAGGGTGCATCCTATAGGGTTGCCAAGGATTTTGTGGGTGGGGAGGAAGCATAAGTAACATTTTTGTTTTTCTGCACCACGTGACAGCTTGGTAAAACAACACTGTAAAAAATTCTGAAAAAATCATGTAGCAATTATTTTTTTATTTCTCCAGTGGAATGGCCTAGTTGACAGGAAATGATACTGTTACCACCTTTCACGGAGACTTGCTGGGCACTACTTTGCAGAGGCATCACTTGTTACAAAACACAAATTATGCCTTTGCTGTACACAATTCTTATTGAAGTCTATCAAAATCCTATAATAGTTAACTGAAATCCTGTGTTCACATAGGCCGGGCTGAACCTGTCACCTTCTGAAGTTCCTATTTCACATACTTGAAGTTAACTTTCTAACTAACTATACTTATTCACTAGGAGATGAATAGGGATGCCTTAGGCTGCCAAACACTAATTTTTCAGAATTGGCGCCAGAATTATCAATTAATATAATGCTGGCTGTAGCCACCACAGCATCACTGAGCACTCAGTGGCTGTTAAAACATTAAGGACGTGGAAAAGAATACAAGTTGAATAGCAGCTGTTCACGTATTCTCATTTTTTGCTAATTCTTGTGTAGAGAAAAAGTTTCGCATACCGACAACTATTTTTGGTGAAGGGTTACATTGGATAAGTTGTCACATTGCATCTGAGTGAGATTTTGCATAGGACCAAGACAAGAAATCCTTCTGGCCCAGTAATAGCAACTGCTACTGGATCATCAAGGTTGCTACAAAATCATTTATCCACTAATCATCTGAAATACCAGCTCAGCAGTACAAAGCAAGCTAGAGACAAAATTCCTTCATACTGATGACCTGCTTAGTTATCCCAGCTCTACTGTTCACTTTTGCACTTTTTTGCAAATCAGATCCACGTGGAAAATGTTCTGTTTGTAGAACTCATAGTATTCACTTATAGTGCTCATGTCAGGACAGCCATTCGGGAGCCCCTAATAATCTGCTTCTCTTTGAACCCAGTGCAAAGATGATGAAACATGTTCACTTTTCTATGTCTAATCAGTTTTTAGACATTGTCAAGACTTACTTCGCATGAGATTTTGTTTCCTATTATTTGAAAATGTGCTACTTTTAAGCTGCTTGAATGTACTGTCAGTTATTAAAGCACATGTGACTAAGTTTGCATTTGTCAGTATTGTTCTACTGTATTAAAGTCTCATTTTAAGGTTGCCCTTTAACACTGTACTATACCTTGTAATTTTTCTTCACTTGTATGCTTTAAATGTTTCCAGATGCCTTTAGTTTTAGCTGCTGTAAAATAGCTTTGTGTTATTTGATATAGAATTGTTTAAAAAAAAATCCATTTATTTATACAGAGACATTTATAATATTTTACAAACAATCTTATATTCTGAATAAAGATTTCTAATTCGATAATGTGCTTTAACTGTATTCACTGAAGGATACGGCTGTCCTGTAATACTGTGTGTCTAACATTTAATATCAAACATCGCAGGTTTCATAGTTACATCACGAGCCCTCATCAAAGCGGGAAACTACAAGACAGACTGTATTAGGTCAAAACGGCCAACAAACAGCCAAAAGAAACCTCATTTATCGCCAATGTCTACTGGGCTGCCTTTTCTGATTTGGTATGAACGCAGAGTTAATTATCTATTGAAGGATCTGCATCTTTTTTCCTCTTTAAAAGTTAATGAAAGAGGGAATATAACAAAAAGTTACTGAAAGAGGGAATATAACAATGAGCTGGAAAGTCACCCATGCCTCTAAAGAAGGATGATGAGCAGCTCTGCAAGGTGTCTGATGTTAGAATATTACTACAGTGTTGTCAGTTCTCATTATCAAAGCAAAGTACCTTTGACAGTAAGAGTATAACACCTTGGTTACTCTCCTTTCTTAAAATCTTAAATAAAAATTTCTATCATACAGCTGTGGTCTCTAGTAGGGAAGAATGTATTTCTCTGACCCCTGAGATCCAAGGACTGGCAAGCATTCTATTTAGAAAACCAGGCTTTAATACAAATTGAAGAATTGTTGGATTTTATGTATCTAATTAACTCACAATATAACCTTGCTTTAAAAATCAACAACCAAACCATAAACTGAGATGGAGAATACATACCAGTTTTCATTTTTGCAGAGACGACACTCTACCCTTAATATTTCCTCCTATCACATATTTCCTCCTATCACATAAACATACCTTTATCTCATACTTGTCATTTTTTTTACTGGTCCAGAGAGATGCAGCCAAAATATGAGCAACTTGCAACCTACAACAAGTATCAGTAGCAGAAGCCAGGTTAAGGTAGTAATTAAAACTGCCCAAGCAGCAAAATTTATTGATATTGCACTACAAAGAGTAAATTTAACATGATAATGTTTTTACAGAAAGCCAATATTTGATCAATCAATCAACTGTAAAAATGTTTTAAAATACAAAGGAAACCTTCCATCATTCAAACCGTATTTAAGATAGAAGGTTTCTCATTTCTCAAATGGTGTTATTTACATCAAAAGCTTTCAAAAAGAGCATAACTGTTAAGACACAGGACTTTGTTCATTTTCTCAGTGGAGAATACAGCTGGCATTTCTAGTCAACTTTGGAAGTGCAGTAATCCTGCAAACATTTAAACTCCTGATTCATAAACATGAGTCACTGGAAATCCTTTACTTATGATAGACACACTCAATATAAGTGAAAAATCAATAGAAGTAAAATCCTTATCCTTTCATTAACACTGAGGGGAAAAGAGAAAACTATTCAGTCAGAATGTAATAAGCCCTGAAAACACAGTAAGTAATACCACTCTAAAGGTTATCAATTCATTGAACTATAAGGTGCAGCAACAAGGCTGATTTGGGGGTTCCTTTTCTGCTTTTCCTAAATGTTTCACAATCAAAACAAGCACCAAAAACTTCATTACTGGGCTTCCCTGGTGGCGCAGTGGTTGAGAGTCCGCCTGCCGATGCAGGGGACACGGGTTCGTGCCCCGGTCCGGGAAGATCCCACATGCCGTGGAGTAGCTGGGCCCGTGAGCCATGGTCACTGAGCCTGCGCTCCGCAACGGGAGAGGCCACAACAGTGAGAGGCCCGCAAAAAAAAAAAAAAAAAAACTTCATTACTACCATGGACAGAATCACTCCAATGGTTTACTTACACAGTCTTTCTCGAAACATTAAAATGCCCTAGAAGGTAAAGTAATAAAATGCTGCTATAATTAAGGTAAAAATCAAATGTTAAATCATTTTACATGAGACAAAAATTATTGCTGAATAAAGTTTACAAACCTATTTAGTTATCACATTGACTCTAAAGTTCAGTTTTCTCAAGTGGAATATCATGTTTAGCAAAACCATTTCATCAATTTTTTTCTACCAGATTTTGTCAGTCCATGACTCAGCATAAATATCTTCACCTTTTTCAGACTAAAACCTACCCCCCAAGAAAACTGTTTTAAGACTACGTATGTTCCATGAACATTACCTAGTCTCCACAGCATCAAAGACACTTCAAATCTTGTTTTGGAAATAGGCAGGAAATATAAAGAAATCAATTCTTATTCCCTTTCCCATCCAAACTAAACTGGATGGTCACTTTAGTTAACACATGAACCATAATTCCATTTGATTCATCATTTTATTCTGAAATAAGACTTTTAAATTTTCATTAAACAGGTAAAATTAAAAATCTGAGTTGTATGAATCAATATTTAGCAAAGATGAATTTTTTATAAAGTATTAAGCTAATGAGCAAACTTCAAAAACAATTAGAAAAAATATGTATATTGTGCATATATATATACACAAATATATGTATATGCAAAATAGTTCATGGTTTTATTTTCCTTCCCTATTTATTACTGAAGAAAAACAGTTTATAATATTTATAAAATGGAAGTCAGGTTACCTGTCTCCTGTCCTAACTTTGAAATGAAATTAGCAAAAAAGTAAAATTAAAGAATCAGTTCTTTGGGCTCTCGCATTTGGAAGTAAAAGGTACTTGTGCAAGATCCAAACACAAACCTAAAATGACCACCAGAGGCAGCAGTGCCCTAGGACAGTAGTGAAATGCACAAAGAAACTCTGCAGATAGGTCTTTTGTGCTTTTCTATCAGTGCATATCGTAGGTGTTAAGACATGAAGAGTACGGCCATTCATTTGTTCCAAAAGTATTCAATATTAACACATCTAACTAACCAAACTGCTGAGGAATAGTTACTACCTTTCTCAATTTCATTCACAATTGAGAACCTTTGCTTCCATTTCCTGCCATCCACAATCTATTCCTAAATATCACAAAAGCATAGTAAGCGAAGATATCATTTTACAAAGATCTAGCTAATATCTTAAAGCTTAAGAAATGACTAACAATGAAGATTTGTGCCAAAAATGTCTCACACCATCGTTTGCAGCTATAGATTGTTTTAGAAACTCAGATTCAATTCATTGTAAGTACACTAAAATGTTACATCCTGTCAAAAAGTCCACAGCCGAAGAATGTTAACTGAGACCTCTCAAAGACCAGCAGAATACTGCCCATTTTGCCCTAGAACTACAGAGAAGTTTCCTTTGTTCCCAAACCAATGTGACAGCTACCTGCATGAGAGACTAAAATAAAATAGCACAGGCATCCACAGCCCTCCTAACTGCTCATGGCCCAACGGTCAAAGTTAAGATGCAATCACTGCTTGTAAATTCCCACAGGGGCAGATACACCATAGGGATGCATCACAAGGAAAAAAAAAAGATTCTTTTACCGAAAGAGAAAAACCGACACGGGGTGGGCACTGAGGGGGCGGGGGGGAGTAGGGACAGGGTACAGGTGGCATGGGACAGACTCAATGGCCGCTTCCTGATCAGTCACCCCAGAAAAGGGATTAAGAAACAACAGGTCTTCAAACAGCACTCACCGGACAGAGGCCAATAACCAAAAACACCCAAACACCAAAAAAGCATCAAGTATATGTTCAGGGCCTTATTCTTCCACTGGACTGAAGGATTAAAGGCTACTAACAGGAGGGTCCACGCAAAACAAAGTTACAAACATAGGCAGTTGACTTCTGCATTCAGTCCCTTTCCCAGAGCACACTTGACCAGCACTACACAGCTAATGCAACCTTGTTAAGGTTAATTCCTCTTAGATTGTGCTTTCAAGCTACCATAGCTAGACCATGCCCTCTGCTAACAACAGAAGACCCAAGACAAATGAAATCTCTTTACTGGTGATTTCATAAGGAACCCAGATTAAAGAGTCAATTATGAATGTTTTCTCAAGATAAAACTTTCATAATTTATCGTAGTTTTTTGTTTACACTTCTCTGTACCTTATGTTAAAGTCTGAGCAACAAAGCTGGTGGAAGCCAACACTTCAAGTCCACTCCCAGGCAGGGGAGGTAGCTTTACTCTGTTCCCTAGCTACAAACCACCAATTCAGTAATAAATACTGTCTGCAACAGGAAACTAGACGGAAAGCATCACTATTCAGGACAAATATATGGCTACCATGTGAAGGGACTACGACACACAGCTGATTACGGCTGTGTATACTCTGGGTTGCGTTCCTGTAAGAAAGCCGTGTACTTCTAATCAGCATAGGAAGGACCAGACTCCCAAACACTGATCATTAAAGTGAGAAAAATTACATTAGATTTACTGGATTGCTTGGCAACCATACTTAGAAAAAATTATACCCAGAGCCAGAAAACGCTTGGTAATGGCCACATATATTAGACTCTGCTTGGGCTAGGCAATGATCACATTTCTAGCCTCGTGCATCATACAGCACTCAATAATTGATTTTATTTTCTAAAATTTCTTCTTCATGCTTTCTTTGCCCAGCAACTATAGCTATCTTCTTCCTTCAGGGCACTTTTATTCTATAATAATAAACCTATCATATTTTTTGAAACTGCAATCCAGAACTCTACTTTGAAAGCATTAGACAGAACCTACACTGTCCACCTGCAATCTGCCATCTTTATGACAGAGGAGTACAAACTTCAAGAGCAACTCAATTCTAAGAAGAAAAAGATGCTGAGAAAGCCCATCATAATCTCATTTTTAGAATTCTTGGCAACTATACAAATATATCTTAAAGTCTACGGACAGAATACAAAGTAAGGAACTCTAGGCTTTACCAAATGATCAGGAATAGTTTAACAAAACTGTTACTTACTAACACCCGTTTACCTAGAGACAGGTACTTACAGGGTATTGATACCTTCAGACGGAACAAGACTTTGTCCTGCTCACCATTAATCTAAAGTTACAGTGACACGTGAGCCCCCTTCCCCAGGCTAGAAAATATCCAAGTCGGAATTGCTAGGTAACACTTATTTTTCTTCAATCAGAAAAATGTTAACAAATCTGACCTTTTAACTATGATTAATATGTGAAGAAAACACTGCCTCAGGGAATACAAAGACAATAGATGTCAATCAAAACAAAATCTCTGAGTGGGCAGAGGGAGGTCCGCTGGTACAAAAAGAAAGATAAAAAGCCAAGAGATGTCATCAGAGTAAGAAAAATAACTCGGCAAAAAGTCTAATTTTTTAACTAACTTTGCTCCTTACTGTTCAAGTTAACTGTTGGAAGCAAACAAAAAAAAAGGTGAGGGAATACGTAATGAAATGTTTTTAATTTTTTTAATGTACATATGCAGTCAGACCTGAACTTTTCTAAAGACTACCACAATGTATTAAGTTTTATAGAAAAATTTAATCCTGTGGAAGGATGCTATTCACTTAGATTTGAGGAGTTTTTGATATTAACATACAAATTACTAAAGACTTAAAAGACAAAATACCAACCCAATCTCATAGCATAAAATTTTGTTATACATCTTCATCATCTGTACTTACTAATTGATATGTAATAGAAAAATAAGGATATCCATGTTCAAAGCAGCAAGCAGTGACCACCATTCCTTTACAGCACAGGAAACTCACCTTTATATATAACCATGAAAAAGCAACTTAATTTTCAAACATCTTCATTCAAATTTCACCCATGCTAAAAGAGCTCTATTAGGTTCTCACACTTCCCCAAATGCTCATGTCTCAGGAGAGCATCACGGTTTGTAATCCTAAAACCATTCATTTGCTATTTCTGAACAAAAATTTTGAAAGCATGTAAACCATACCCCTATCTTCTGGATTACAATGGTTAAGTACAAAAACAATTCATTGAACATCTTACAAATCACTACAGTTACACATAAAAGCACCTAAGAAATTTTAAAAAATAAAAGATTCACAGTGCACTGAACCTTGGAACATATAAGGCTGGAACATAAGAACACTGAAAAAGTGGATTCGAAAGACCTGTTCTCTCAAAGACATAAAACATAATGAAGCCAACCCAACACTTTTCTCATCTAGCTTCTTAAAACGCAGCACACAGAAGTCAAGTACTGCATATTCAGCACTCTCCTTTATCACTTGATTTCTTCAAACCGTGCTAAAATTTCTCAATCGAGAAAGCTAGTTCTATGCTAAGCATGGCCTTTCTCAAGGTAACCTGAACACTGAGAAACTTAATACACAGGTTTGAGGGAATAAGTATAGCAGAAGTACATAAAACATGTACATCCAACTTATACATTTTCTGCATAGTTAAGTCACATCACACACATAAACTTTAAATCGCATCTTTTAACATTTTTTTAAATCTCAAACTGTCAAGAGAGCTAAAAGCCTCAAGTTACCAAAGTTCCATTCCAACAAGACCCTTATTTTGTTCCACCCACAGTGCATTAAATGAAGCAGCACAACAGCAATAATATTTAACCATAGTTAAACTACCATTATCGAAAAGAGATCATCGGTTGGTTCCTGAAAAGGCTCAACACCATTGGAGGCCATACTTCTGGTAACTAATCTCTTCTGCTTTAGTATCGAGAGCTGAAAGTTCCAACTTGAGGCACCAGAAAGACTGACCAAAGCACTCACTTAAAAAGGGAAAACCCCTACAAAAATCACTAAAAATTAAAGTTTCCAGATGGCAGTAAATGAGTGAAAATGATTTACCTGCCAGGCAAACAGTTTTCACTGTTTCTGTTCATAATTTAACAGAAATCTGGAATGCTGGGACCAACTAAAAATATGGCTCAAGGAGACCCAAGCAAAGCAGCTGTATTTTTGGAAAGAACAGTTAAGAGCTTCCTAATGCAATCATATAATGCATTTTTAAAAGGTCACAGAAGGATTCACAAATTTGTCACATTAAAAGACGCAGGATTGTGAGTAACCTAATTCTAAACACACTGCTATAACTGAATTATCCTGCTTAGCACCAGGAGGGTGACACTTGTATTAATAAATAGAATTTCTCCTTTAAAATCAAGCCATTGAAAAGCTAAAGCAAATTAATACCAAGTGAACTCCTTACAATAGCACTTCTTTTGAAAGTCCCACCGGGTTAAATAGAACCCCTATTAAATAGGCTATCTATACAGAATAAAGATTTCTACAATAAAATTTACAAGCAGAGATATATTTTGTGGATACCACATGTAAAAAAGATTTTTAAAACCCACATGACAGAAGCACACGCACGCATATGCTCACACTCTCCCCGCAACCCCCAAAGAAACACCTTCAATGAGGTTAGAAGCAGCCCAAACACTAAAGCCCCTTAAAGCCCTGGTGATTGTCCTCAATTATATAGCTAAAATCCTTCTTTAAATGGGCACTGCCATCCTTATTTGGATTTAAGAATCCTAAAGGAGCAAAATACATTCCTAGGAGTGAATTATACACGTTACTTCCGTGTTCTGATCCTCCCCTAGTGAAATGCTTTATCTGTACTTGGGTACACTGCATACCCTTCCCTTTGGCTCCATCATCTAGGGGCTTCATGCTAATAAAAGTGTGTCAGTCTCTGCTACTACTGCAAATTGGAACCTAATATAACATCAGTTTCCAGAGATCAACACTGAGATGCAATGTAAAACCTAATAATGTCAGTATTCCATACATATTTACACAACTTAATACAGAATAAAGTTTCACAAGAACAAAATCATCATATGATACTAAGGGGCTGGCAGCAGGATGGTGCAGATGTGACCAAAGCAGTATCGGGGTCCCAGCCCCCGTGCTCTCTCCCCACTACCCTCTCTCCGCGGTCTCCCAGGTTCACTGACTGCACACAGCACAATTCAAAATTAGAGCATCAACTCCCCGCCCAACCAACTCAGTCCCTCTCCAGGCTGAGGACTTTGTCCTTTAATGAAGTGCTGAGAGTTCATTTTGAACATGAACATTGTATAGCAGATGCTGACTCTAAATAAAACCTTAACAAAACTCCTAGCAGAGGAGGATTAGAAAACCTAAGTGGTTAGAAGCAGAGATAGGCACAAAATGCCACCAAAGCAGATGACCTGCAATCTTGACTTCTGTGACATTTCAGCTCTTGTATTCATTTAATAATTGTGTATTTTAAGTTTCTTTTAAAATTTTCAATATAAGGAAACTAGTAGTTATCAATACAATCACTGTAATGGGTTGATGGAGCATTCCCATTAACTTAGCTGTTAGTGATGACTCAAACACTATTTTCTTGACCAGAATACAAAATAAAAACCATAATCACACAGAAAAAAATGCCCTCATAAAAAGCAACTTAAATTCATTAGCCAAACACTGAAAAGGTACGTATGTATAAAAAGTTATAACTGCATTTACAGTGCAAACTCATGTTTCTTTCTACTCTCTCTTCTGCACATAGAACATCTCTTCAGAAACATCATTGCCTCCCTGCATTTCTTTAAAACACCTGAGAAAGGTAAGGCTCAAAGAGACACCCACTCAAATGCAACAAGTCTCTGATCTTGGAACTTCCACAACACATTTGTTGCTATCAAAGGTCCAAGATTTTCATTATAGCATTATGGTCAAACTTGAAACTCAAAAAGGCTCTGGATGAAAAGGGGAACTTGCAACGTCCATTACATGCCACAGACTGGCCCTCGGCATGTTCTAGCAACTGGTCTTCACCGGAGCAAGGTAAGTCATATACAGCATCTGCTTAAAAAACAAAATAAATAAACTCAGTAACAGTAAATCTTGCCCTTCACCTTTTGTTATAAAGGAATCCATGTGCAGTATATATTCATCTCCCCACACTCTAAATCTAACCTAAGTAGAACCACCAAGATATCTTCCTTTCCCTAAACTGGTACTCAAGTGAATTTCTAATCTATTATTGCTTATTCCAAACAAACATTCAAAATCTTAATCTCAGCCTTTATTTTAAGACCCTTAATATCCACCTGCTTTCAAAAATGGGCATACCTAGGGACTTCCCTGGTGGTGCAGTGATTAAGAATCCGCCTGACAATGCAGGGGATACGGGTTCGAGCCCTGGTCCAGGAAGATCCCCCACATGCCACGGAGCAACTAAGCCTGTGCGCCACAACTACTGAGCCTGCAAGCCACAACTACTGAGCCCATGTGCCACAACTACTGAAGCCAGCACACCTAGAGCTCGTGCTCCACAACAAGAGAAGCCACTGCAATGAGAAACACGTACACTGCAATGAAGAGTAGCCCCTGCTCACCACAACTAGAGAAAGCCCGTGTGCAGCAACGAAGACTCAACACAGCCAAAAATAAATTAATTTTAAAACTGGGCATACCTTTGTTTACCACCTATATTTGTATTTTGTGCCAACATAAGGGGAGCTTCTTGATAGAGATCAAAATGTAAACATTATAAAGATTATAATTACAATGTAAGATCTGTAAAGATTCCAATTCTAGAAAAATAAAGCTGGAGGTTATTAAATATTCAGTGAGTATGTCAACCTAAAGAAAAATCCAAATTTTCAAAATCATAGTACAACAGAATTCCAACTTATCAGGGCTTTTTTTTTTCCCCTTAAAGTAGAACAGGGACCTGACCAGGAAAGTAGGTTTGGAATAGACACCAAAAGGTTGAGGCAGAAATAAAGTCTGATACGAGGTTTCCCAGGATAAGAACACTTTTATACTTCCTTCTCAAGACAACTCAAAATTTTATATATCTGAATCATGCCTAACTAAGTTGGATATACATTATACTGTGCCTTCTTTAATGTTCCTAAACATATGGCTTTTTAAAGATTTTGTGAAATAATTGATTTCTGAAGTTACATTACTTCAACTATCAGCCTATCATGCCCACACCACCTAAGGTGGCCAGAAAAGTCCAACTAAGAGGAATTCTACCACCATAACTTAATGATAGTTCCAACTTCTTACACTTAATTTTCCAAAACAGGGTTAAAGGATCTCTCTCTCTGTTTTTTTCCTGGACGTGCCGCAGGCATGTGTGATCTTAGTTCCCTAACCAGGGATCGAACCCACGTTCCCTGCATTGGAAGCACGGAGTCTTAACCACTGGACCACCAGGGAAGTCCCCAAAGCATCTCTTTTAATATAGCTTCTATCTTGCTTAAATCATAAACAGTAATGCAAGAAAATATAATTATAATGCTTTTCAATTCTTAAGAGTTTTCTATATGAAAGCCTTAAATCTAGATGGTAAATAAATGCTTACCTACTGCACAGAGAATTTCATACCATTCAAAACAGGACCGAAGAAAAAAATAGCCTACTGCACTTCCAAATGACATCTATTAAATCAGTATTTACAAAGAGCTTTCTACATTCCTCAACATTACTTTCCAAATCAGATCACACACCTACTCTTCATAACTGAGGGTGGAGAAGTTCCAAATGTCATTTTAATAAAAGCTATCCTTAGTACCATCTTAACAAGTTGATCATTACCTCAAGTAAGGGGGAAATGTTTCCCTTCTGAAGTTAGCACTCCCCTTATATATATGTGAGAATGAGGTTTCTCCTCACCATTATGTTACTTGGGTCTACTCCCTGTCTAACCCTTAAGCAATTATTTATTTATTTACAATATTCATGCACAGCACCAAGGCTTCACATTCGCAAAAGAAATAGCACAGTGAAAGGGCAAATAATTTAAATAAATTTATTTTAGCCAGTTTCATATTTAGAGAACTTGACCATATATATGAACTCTCTACAGACCATGTGCAACTCTTTCAGCTTATCTATCACAGTTCGTCATGCACCACTAAAATCAAGGTTACTTCAAAACCAAACCAAATCCCAACCAGCAGAAATTTTAAAAAGAAAATGACTTGCCTGTTTCAAAAGTATCCTGAAGCTTTCGTGGATGAAGTTTTTTTTCACATTTCTATTAAAAAACACAAACACACAACATACCATCTCCAGTTATTTCAATTATAAATAAGGAGATATAGTATCAAATTTCTCAGGAAGAGAATTAAACCATATAATCACCATGCCCACCTTGCATTGGTATTTTTAATTTTATTTTTATTTTTTTAAGCCTAAAACTGTTTTTAGCTCTTGAATACACATACAATATGGAAACACCAGAAAACAAGAAAATTATTCATTAAATTTCTCAACCCAGAGATAATTACTATTAACACTCCAGTACATCTTTCCAGCTTTTTTTCTATGAAGATATGTGTGAATGTATTTTCATATAATTATGTAACAAACAGAATTATTCTATACATAGTATTCTATAACCCATTTTTTAACATCTTTATTGGAGTATAATTGCTTTACAATGGTGTGTTAGTTTCTGCTTTATAACAAAGTGAATCAGCTATACATATACATATATCCCCATATCTCCCCCCTCTTGCGTCTCCTTCCCACCCTCCCTATCCCACCCATCTAGGTGGACACAAAGCACCGAGCTGATCTCCCTGTGCTATGCGGCTGTTTCCCACTAGCTCTCTATTTTACATTTGGTAGTGTATATATGTCCATGCCACTCTCTCACTTCATCTCAGCTTACCCTTCCCACTCCCCGTGTCCTCAAGTCCATTCTCTACATCTGCGTCTTTATTCCTGTCCTGCTCCTAGGTTCTTCAAAACCACATTTTCTTAAGATTCCATATATATGTGTTAGCATACAGTATTTGTTTTTCTCTTTGACTTACTTCACTCTGTATAACAGACTCTAGGTCCACCCACCTCATTACAAATAACTCAATTTCGTTTCTTTTTATGGCTGAGTAATATTCCATTGTATATATGTGCCACATCTTCTTTATCCATTTATCTGTTGATGGACACTTAGGTTGCTTCCATGTCCTGGCTATTGTAAACAGAACTACAATGAACATTTTGGTACATGACTCTTTTTGAATTATTGTTTTCTCAGGGTTTATGCCCAGTAGTGGGATTGCTGGGTCATATGGTAGTTCTATTTTTAGTTTTTTAAGGAACCTCCATACTGTTCTCCATAGTGGCTGTATCAATTTACATTCCCACCAACAATGCAAGAGGGTTCCCTTTTCTCCACACCCTCTCCAGCATTTATTGTTTGTAGATTTTTTGATGATGGCCATTCTGACCGGTGTGAGATGATATCTCATTGTAGTTTTTTGCCTTTGCCCTGCAGGATCTTTTTTTTTTTTTTAACATATTATTAGAGTATAATTGCTTTACAATGGTGTTATTAGTTTTGGCTTTATAACAAAGTGAATCAGCTATACATATGATTAGTGATGCTGAGCATCCTTTCATGTGTTTGTTGGCAATCTGTATATCTTCTTTGGAGAAATATCTGTTTAGGTCTTCTGCCTATTTTTGGATTGGATTGTTTGTTTTTTTTAATACTGAGCCACATCAGCTGCTTGTAAATTTTGGAGATTAATCCTTTGTCAGTTGCTTCATTTGCAAATATTTTCTCCCATTCTGAGGGTTGTCTTTTTGTTTTATGTTTTCCTTTGCTG
Source organism: Orcinus orca (assembly GCF_937001465.1). Taxonomy (NCBI): domain Eukaryota; kingdom Metazoa; phylum Chordata; class Mammalia; order Artiodactyla; family Delphinidae; genus Orcinus; species Orcinus orca. The sequence goes on along the minus strand of NC_064561.1, from coordinate 93,819,351 downwards.
TGCAAAAGCTTTTAAGTTTCATTAGGTCCCATTTGTTTATTTTTGTTTTTATTTCCATTTCTCTAGGAGGTGGGTCAAAAAGGATATAACCCACTTTTTAAATGTATATACTATGAACATATTCCTTTTTCAATAAATACAAATCTACACCATCACTTTTAATGACTACATGGTAGTCTATGGCATAGATCTACGATATTGCATTTAGTATTATCTTCTTGGATATTTAGATTATTTCCATGTTTTCATAACTAAGAGCAATGGAGTGAATATTCTTTAAATTTCTCTTCTAGGGAAACAAGGTAAGAACTTTTTCAGGCTTTCAATATAGCCAAACTACTCTCTAGGAGGCTGTACCAATTAGCAATTCTTAAGGGTTCTCAATATTCTCAACAATACATAAGTGGCTATCTTTTCATCTTTGCCAATCTAATGAGGAAAAGTGGCATCCTGTTTTATTTTACTTTCTTTGATTACACATTTATACATTTATCAGTCACTTTTAGTTCTTCCCTTATAAGCTGTTCATATACTTGTTCTCCATCATTAACTTTATTTTAAGAACTTATAAAAAATTTATTCAAGTTCTTTTAGACAAATATGAGAGTCATTTGTGAAGTTCCCCCCAAAAAATCAAGGATTTTGATTGGTATTGAATTAAATCTATATATTAATTTGAGGAGAATTAACATTTGTATAGTACTATCATTTTAATCTGTGCAGCTTTTGTTAGGGACAGATGTTGAATGAGATTAAAAGCCTTCTGACCATCTATTAAGACTCTTCTTTGTTCTTGTCACTATTTCTACCAGAGTGGAGTACAATAATAGTAAAGGGCAAGTAGTCTAACAGTAAACTGATCTTTAACATGTGCTTGCTAGTGGAATCAATACACCCCAAGTTAAATCAACAGCACCTAGGGAATTCAAGGAAAATACTTTTGTTAAAAACTTGAAATTACTATTATCACCCACTGTTAAAGAAAGAAAAATAGGTGAAGATACAATAAGAAAATTCAACATAGAAATACCAGGACTGGGACTTCCCTGGTGGTGCAGTGGTTAAGAATCTGCCTGCCAATACAGAGGACACAGGTTCGATCCCTGGTCTGGGAAGATCCCACATGCCACGGAGCAACTAAGCCCGTGCGCCACAACTACTGAGGCCACAAGCCACAACTACTGAAGCCCGCACACCTAGAGCCCACGCTCCGCAACAAAGAAGCCACCACAATGAGCAGCCCGCACACCACAACAAACAGTAGCCCCCGCTCACTGCAACTAGAGGAAGCCTGCGTGCAGCAATGAAGACCCAACACAGCCAAAAATAAATTAATTAATTTTAAAAAATAATAAAAATAAAATAAATACATCTTTTAAAAAAAGGAAAGAAATACTGGGACTTACAGAAAAGATAAGCAAGGAGACTTACCAGTTTATGAACTACCTTCTGGAACACAGACTAAAAGAATGGAAGTAAATGCCTTAAAATGCTCACACGTATTTGTCTTTCAGCCTAGTCTAATGACTATGACACTGGCTATGAGTATTGTGTTTTATTTATTTTCGTTTTCTAAATTCTATCAACTTGAAGAAAACAAAAACACTGTGATGTTATTCCAAACTTTTAACTTCATTAAAATAATACAGACTCTATTTAGAAAAATATAGAGAGAATACTTAGGACTTGTCTAGAAAGCAGGGTTGACTACACACTGTTTCCAAAGTATTAAAATAAATCTAAATACCCACATATAGATAACCAACAAGAACCTACAGTATAGCACAGGGAACTCTACTCAATACTCTGTAATGACCTATATATGGGAACAGAATCTGAAAAAGAGTGGATATATGTATAACTGATTCACTTTGCTGTACAGCAGAAACTAACACAACATTGTAAATCAACTATACTCCAATAAAAATTAATTTAAAAAATAATAAATAGATAAATAAATACCCACATAAAAAGTAAAGATCAGTTGCACATTTGAATCAATGTGATAAACCTATAATTGAGAGTAGGCAGAGATTTTTTTAGTGGGTGAATAGTGCGCACACAGCAGGTTCATAAAAATCCTGTCAATATATCAATTCAACGTGCCTCGCCAATGCCCTTGCCCCATCTTAAAAAGCGTGAACTGCCTTCTTAGCATGAGAGCTGTTAACTCTTACCATCAAGGGATTCTGCTGCTTGCCTGGCTGGCTGTGGACCCCATTTGTTCTTTTCTTTTGATTAGGTGACTCTTGATACTGTTTTCTGCCATTTCCCCTCATACTTTGACTCTGTTTTTCCAATAAGAAGAAATAAAATGTAAACCTATAGCATAATGAAATAGGATAAAACAATATACCCCTATGAATGTATTTAGCTGGTTGAATCAGAGTTCAGCAAAGCACCCCCACCCAAAACCTTCCTTAAACACTGGAGAACCACTATCAATATATTTTCTTATAGAAGACAGTGCTTCACAAAGCAAGAGTCCTCAAAAGATATGAAACAGCAAATATAATGGTCCCTAGGAATCTTTCCACACCTCTTGCCTTATGCCATTTCTGCTCACAGACTGTGTTTACAAGCATGAGGAGTAAAAGAATAATGGGAGCAAGGAGAGGAACAACTTTGAAAACCTTATGTGACTGCCAAAGAAAACCTCTCTGTGAGGGAACACTTAGGCCCATTGACTACAGTCCTTAAAGCTGGAAACAGGCAGCCGATGTGATCACTGTTACCCTAAAATCTGCTTTAAATTATTAATAAACAAATAGGGATTTTTTAAATTAATAATCTCTTTTTATACAAAATAATAAAGACAACTGGTTTTTAAAATTTGGGCCATTATCCCTAAATTTAGACCTAAAACCTAAACATGCAGTAGTTGACATCTTGCTATTATACTGCTTTAACGAGTTAATTTTCTTAGAAAATAACTCTAAGTTTAACTTAAAACACAAAGTTTTTAAACATTAATTTGGCCTTAGAGGTCTTAAAAAGACAGCTATTTAAGAGGACTAGCTAAAACAGTGAGCAGAATAATTTTATTATTATTATAAAATGTATAAAAATACATTTATGTACATTCTATCTACCTACAGAAAAAATTAAGCAGTTCCTAAAATAGCTTGAAAACAACAAGCTAATTTAAAGAAAGAAAGGTAGGGAAATACAGCAGTCATGTTACCACAGACTTTTAATTCAATTTCATCCCATTCTTCTCGGTATTTACCTTTTATTGCGGTACCATATACATAAAATTTAGCACTTGAACCACTTTTAAATGTACAACTCAGTGGCAGTGTATAGTCACAATGTTGTGCAACCACCACCAGTATCCATCTCCAAAACTTTTTCATCATCTAAACAGAACTTCGTACCTATTAAATAATTCCATATTCCCTCCTGTCCCTCAGCCCTGGTAACCTCAAGTTAATTTCTGTCTATAAATTTGTCTATACTAGGCACCTCATGTAAGTGGAGTCATACAATATTTGTCCTTTTGTGTATGGCTTATTTCACTTAGCATGTGTTTAAGGTTCATCCATGTTGTAGCACGTACGTATTATAATTTCATTCCTTTTTTTTTTTTTTAAATATTTATTTATTCATTTGGCTGCACTGGGTCTTAGCTGCAGCATGAGGGATCCAGTTCCCTGACCAGGGATCCAACCCGGGCCCCCTGCATTGGGAGCGTGGAGTCTTAACCACTGGAACACCAGGGAAGTCCCTTTCATTCCTTTTTAAGGCCAAATAATATTCCTCTATATGTTTATTTTGTTTATCCATTAATCTGCTGACAGACACATGGGTTGACACATGGGTTGTTTCCACCTTTTGGCTATCATGAATAATGCTACTGTGAACACTGGGATATAAGTTACCTGTTTAAGTCCCTGCTTTCAATTCTTTTGAGTATGAGCCTAGGAATGGAATTGCTGGGTCATATGGTAATTCTATGTTTAACTATTTGACGAACCATCCAAACTGTTTTCCATGGCAGCTGCACCATTTTACATTCCCACCTGCAATGGACATGGGTTCCAATTTCCCTACATTCTTGTCAGCACTTATTATTCTCCATTTTTTAATTACATTTTTATTACTTCGTACCTAGTGGGTATTAATAGTATCTCCTGTGGTTTTGATTTGCATTCTACTAATGATTGTGAGCATCGTTTCATGTGCTTATTGGCCATTTGTATATATTCTTTAAAGAAATGTCTATTCAAGGTGTCTACCCATTTTTTTAATTGGGTTGTTTTGTTTGTAATTGAATTGTAGGAGTTCTCCATATATCCTGGATATTAATCCATTAGATATATGATTTGCAAATTCTCCCATTCCATGGGCTGTCTCTTCTCTTTTGATAGTGATCTCTGATGCACAAAAGTTTTTAATTTTGATGAAACCAGTATATTTTTAAAAGAATGAAAATAAAAAGAGTGGTACCCAAATAGATGGCTAAAGTAATAAAGGCAGATACTACTACCATGGATTAGTAAGGATGTGGAACAAATGGAACTCTCATATATTTTGCTGGGGATATAAATTACCCGAGAATATTGAGTATATACTCAAGAACATAGGCATATCCACTGCTCCAACATTTCTACCCAATTCTATATACCCAAAAGAACTGTGTATGTTCCTCAAAAGACATGTACAGAAATATTCATAGCAGTATGGTTTGTAAAAGCCCCAAAGTGGAAACAACAAACATGTCCACTAAGAGTAGAATGGATAAATAAACTGTAATATAATCATACACCAGAATACAACACAGTAATGAACCTTTCACTGGTAGCATATTTACCAAAATCAGATGTTAATTCATATTACTTACTACACTGGATTAATACCAAAGCTGTAAAGGTTAAGGAGTCTCATCCCTACTTCAAATCACAAGTCAGAAACACAGGAGCCTTGGATTAACAATTCAGAACTCTACAACTGTTAATCTGTAATTCCTCAACTCAGATACATTCCAAAGTCAAATGAGCTAAAGTTATGAAAATCTTTAAATGTGTATCACTCACCTTTGCTTTTAAAAGGTCAGACATTTCAGAATGATTATTATTATATGGTTTTTGTTGCAGTGGTTGCCTGTGCTTTACCCACTGGTCACCGGGAGAACCTTCAGGAAATAATTGCTGACTGTGGCGGAATTTGGTTCGACTACACCAAGATTTAAAAAATAAAAATCAGATCAGAAAATTTTCACTTATAGTCTTTCTAACACCTGTTAGTTTATCTTACAGACTACAAATTTTACTTTATTTACTGTCTATCTCTGCCCACTGGAGTATAAGTTCCATGAGGGCAGGGGATTCTTGTTGACTCTGCCTATCACTTTACCCCCAGCACCCAGAGGAGTGCCTAGCATTCCATATTTCTTGAATGAATTAATACTCTGTTATTTTTAATCCCAAAGTTTCCTAAATTTATTGATACCACTTCCTCCCTATAAATGATTGTACTTTTAAAAATCTGGGGAGTTCCCTGGCGGTCCAGTGGTTAGGACTCTGCGCTTCCCATGCAGGGGGCACAGGTTCGATCCCTGGTTGGGGAACTAAGATCCCGCAAGCTGTGATGCATGCCCCCCCACCCCGCAAAAAGAAACACAACTGAAGAAAATAATTCTTTCATAAATTTAGTAATAAATTCAATAAATCAATCTAGTCGAAACAAACAAATGTCAGTGGATCTTCCTTCTTAACAGGACAGACAACTCAATTCTCAATTCTTTACTAGGATGCTTAAGTATGGAATTTGATCTGGCACAGGTCAGTTACGGACCCCGGCCATGCTGGAAGAGGATCTGAAAAATTAAGCTACATTGTGCAGCAAAAAATTCAGGAGCTCAAAAACGATGGAAAAGCAAATTAAATAAAGATCCAGTCTCAAATACTTATGCAAAAGAAACCAACTGTAACAGTAGTTTGTAGTAAAGATAAGAAATCGTATTCTGTAGTACCATATACATGTGTAATACAGTCCAGAGCCACTGATCCCAAGATCCATATTATAGTAAGATTGTTTTTGAATATTTCAGAATCTGTCCCCTTTCCCATTTAAAAACTGTAATTAAATTGCAGACTCTCTACTCTTTCTTTAGACAAAACTCAGATATTTCCTCCAACACATCAATAGATGTTATTCTATATGCTAAAAACAGACACCACCCTGCCTAAGCAACCTGAAATTTGGTTAAAGAAGTTATTTATTGTCTCATTCCATTCTCTAGGACCACAAACCCTAACACTGGCTGAAATATGTGGGAATCTTATCACACACTATGGTGGACAGATTCTCCCAAATATGAACAGTGACACAATTTCTTTTCAAACAGTGTCACTATTTCATGACTTTTTAGTAGTGATTGGATTTTTTTAATCTTGACTACATTCCTGTCTACTTTACTCTTTTTCCTTTTTACTGCTTCCCTTATGTTTAGTAGTATATAATTTGGTGATTATAATCATAGATTCTGAAAGGCAGAAATGACCTTTCAAGGCATTTAGTCTAATCTCCTATCCTCATAAAATTCAACTAAAATGGAATATTCCCTATGTGTTTAAAAAATATTGACTGCAGATGTGTTACTCCTATTGTTTACTTTTTAAAGCTCTGGGATAAAAACAGAACACCTAAATTAGAGAAAGTATAAAAAGCAACTCTCTCTGAACCTAACAAAGGCAAAGTTCTAGCAAGCTGATTACAAATACATATACTTATTTAAGAAAATTACTTACTCAGCCTACTCTATAATTGTGATTTGGATACAATTACATTCCAACCAAGAAAATGCTCTTTGCGGTTCATGTCCATGTAATAGTCACTCTTTATAATATACAGTCTAGGCTAGGGAAAGAAAAGAAGCAAGCCCAAGCCTTCACAGTGCTATCTTTTTGAACAAATTATACATACACCAGCATCCCTCATCTCCTCTACACAAAAACAAACTTCAATATATTCCCCCCATTCAACCATCTTCAGAAACTCAATTATTTCTAAAGTAAAGATATGAGAACAGGGAAGTAACAGTATAAATATACATACAGAGGATTTTTGTCTTTTCCTCATAGTCTATCTATCCATCTAAAAAGTTGATAAGCTCTTATGTATACCATTTTAAAATATGCCTGAAGCTCCTTTCCAAATTCCACTAACCTCTCATCAAAAACCCTTAAAATTTTTTTCAATTATTTGTGAGACCAGTAACAAAATAGTACCTACAAAAAGGAAGCCAACACCTCTACAAACTTTATAAGCAAAATGTCACTGCATTAAAAACCATCAAAAAGTCAGAATCCTACGCATATATTTCTTTACCTCAATTTTTCCACAGTGGGTTTAGCTGGTGTACTACCAGCTGAGGAAAATCCATTGTCGCTATCTGAGGAATCGCCAAATCTTCGAGAAAGCCAGTCCCTTAATGGTCTATGGAAACATTAAGAATTCAATTTTAAAACTTGGCTATGTAAAGAAACTCACTATCAGAATTTATGAAGTTTTGTATTTAAAGAAATACGAACATACCTGATAAAAGGAATGGCCATAAAAAATTTGTTTGGTGCCAAACCAAGTTTGGATTTTGGGGTCATATCATTTCTATGACAGGGCAATTTCTCAATGGAGAACCACTCAATGTTCTGAAACACAAGAAAATAATTCATTTTGTTAGTTACTTATTATCAAGGAGTTTCTAAAAGCAATTTCCTACATCATTTAATTGGGATACTGTCCAGCAATCTGAAAATACTTTTCAATTACATACCCGAATTTCTCTTCTGGTTTTCGGGTTAAATTTGGTATCTTTTGGAATTCCTGGAATGATGTACAAACGAGCAAGCTGGTCATTGATTCGAAGTTCAATGTAATCATCCTTACAAATATAATCTTTAATATCAAAACCAGTTTCTTCAAAGACCTGGAAATAACAAATTTGGATGATGATTTTCAAGTTTTGCTGTTAGACCTTCAGTTCATTAAAATTTGTTTATATCAAAGACAAAAATTTGGGACTTCCCTGGTGGAGCAGTGGTTAAGAATCTGCCTGCCAATGCAGGGGACACGGGTTCGAGCCCTGGTCCAGGAAGATTCCCACAAGCTACGGAGCAACTAAGCCCGTATGCCACAACTACTGAGCCCACATGCCACAATTAACCAAGCCGGCGCGCCTAGAGCCCGAGCTCTGCAACAAAGAGACGCCACCCCAATGAGAAGCCGGCGCACCGCAACGAAGAGTGGCCCCCACTCGCCACAACTAGAGACAAGCCCACACGCAGCAACGAAGACCCAACGCAGCCATACATACATTCATTCATTCATTTAAAAACCACTAAGGAAAAAGTCAGAATATTTCAGGGTCTAGTTCTAGCTGTGCCTCTGTTGAACTGTTCACTATGGAAAAACCTCCTTGCATACCTGAGCCTAAGTTTCTTCACCTATTCAGTGAAGGGCAACGTGGGAAATTGTGACTTACAATAATATATATTTGGTCACTGTCCCCCTTTCTGGTACAAGATCTCCTAAAACCCTTGGAATGTCTTAAGTGACGAAAGCAAGAGTGTCTTTTGTTATGTTAATTAGGTGACTTAAGAAGCCCCTGTAAGGATTGAGTAAGGATGGAAGCTGGTCGCCAGGTGATTAAGAGGGCTGGAACTTTCAGCTCCTCCCCCCCCACACCTCCAGGGATTGAGCTCAATCGCTAATGGCCAATGATTTAATCAATCATGACTATGAAATGAAGCCCCCCCTAAAAACCCAAAAGGAGAGTTTCTGGTTTGGTGAACACATGAAGATTTGGGCATAGCAGTGCTCTAGAAGAGAGCATGAAAGCTCCTTGCCCTTTCCCTATACCTTGCCCTATGTATTTATGTCTTCCATTTGGCTATTTCTGAGTTATATCCTTTTATTACAATAAACTGATAATCTAGTAAGAAAAACTGAATTCTGAATTCTGCGAATCACTCTAGCAAATTAATCAAACCCAAGGAGGAGCTCAGAAGCACAAATGACAACCTGGACTTGCGATTGGCATCTGAAGCAAAGGAGGGTCTTATGGGACTGAGCCCTTAACATGTGGAATGGGATGCTATCTCCAGGTAGATAGCGTCAGAATTGAGTTGAATTGTAGGACACCCAGCTGACGTCCAAAACTTGCTTGCTGGTGTAGGGAAACACACACACACACACACACACACACACACACACACACACTGTAATTGGGTCCAGAACCCTTAAGATGTTAGAATACATCAGTGGTTCCCACTCTGTGGGAAGTCACTGGGAACTCCATATGGATTTTATTCACCGCAACCACAAATCTATATGTATACCAAGCTACAGAATGAAAAGTGTCTTACACCAGCGGCCCGTTTCGTGGAAGACAATTTTTCCACGGACCGGGGTTGCAGGGCTGGGTGGGCGCCGCTCACCTCCTGCCGTGCAGCCTGGTTCCTAACAGGCTGCTGACTGGTACCATTCCGTGGCCCAGGGGTTGGGAGCCCCCGTCTTTCACAAAGAAAACCATTTCTCAAACATGAAAACGGAATGTGATTAATACTAATATTTAAGTGGGCAGATTCCAAGAGTATAGCTACAACCACATTTGCACGTGTGTGTGTGGGGAGGTGTTGTAAATGCACTAAAAATGAGAACTAGTGAAGTGGATTAATGGTTCTAAAACTGCCTTTCCTCACCGTGCCTCAAGGACTGCAGGAGCGTAAATCTCAGGAATAAAATGTCACATCTAACCCTCACCTTTTCCTTCAGCCAGAGGAGCCATTCTTAATTTGATTAAAATCCCGGGCTTCTGCTTAAAATTTAAAAAGCACTGGTATCTTCTAGCCTTAAAGTTCTCCTTCAGATAACATTTGTGTTCTGTGACCAAGTCCTTCCCCACTTCACCCCCAAATGAAAAGGCTTTGGAGCTTTAGTGTCTAGTAACCAGTGTGCATCTTTTACACTGGAGTTCGTTCCTCCTCTTGCCTCTAGTTTCAGCACCTTCTAACCAATCAGTGGGACAGAACATGCACAGGCCTGAATCTCTTACAAGGTATGGGTGTGAAGGAGATATTTCTATCCATTTTTTTTTTGTCTCTTCCCTCCTTCTCTTGCCAGTACATCTGACAAGAGAAAGGTACATCTTTCTACCTTCCTCAACAAGGGCACATCTATACTTGTCTCAAACATGTGTAGACTGTAACTCCCAATTTAAGCTCCTCTACGACACCTAACTCATTTCTGTATACTACCTTTCCCTAATTTCAAGATACTAGGTGAATATACTTACTTGAAAACTGCTCTATGGTATATAGAAAAAACAGACATTATTTGTATTTCCTACTTCTAGAAATGACAGAGTGGGAACAGAAATACAGATATGCTACCAAAAAAAAAAAAAGTTTTCTTGTCCTAAACCAAAACTATACACCTTTTCCAAAATAAAATTCTTTTACCAATTGTGGATTTATTTCACAACTCATGTATGCTATCTGGAGTGAAAGTCCAGATACTTTGGTTTTCCTTTTCTTTGCAACTAAGGTCTACCCTACTCTACTGCTTCAGACATAGCTTAAAAAAAATTGTTTTAATTGTAAATCAATCAGGATGGATATTAGATTTATAACTGTAACAATTAGGACTGGTTTACCTGAAAGTTTACACATCAGTGACATAAAATTGTTTCTCTTCAGAGTTTCCATTAAGAAGGTCAAAAGGGAAGACATAAACCAGAAGACATTCACAATACACTCAAATCCAGACTATATTAAAAAGTCCTATATATCCACAGGACAAGTAAACCAACTTTTTAAAAAAATGGGTAACATGTAAGTGGTTACTTAATAAAAGAGCACATTCAAATGGCCAATAAGAATATGACAATGTGGTCAACATCATTAGACTTCAGAGATACATAAATTAGAAGCACAATGACAATTACATTCCCATGAGAATGACTAAAATTTTTTTAAATTGATATAATTAACATTATATTAACTTCAGATATACAACATAATTAACTTTTTGTATATATTGAGGAATGACCATAAAATTTTTCCCAGTTTTACTGATATAATTGATATATACCATTGCTTAACTTTAAGGTGTACAGCTTAACGGTTTGACTTGTAATGAGAACTCACTGTAATGATAACGCTTAGGATCTACTCTCTGAGCAACTTACATACGTATCATACAGCAGTGTTAACTACAGTCATCATGTTGTTCACTGCATCCCTAGTACTTATTTATCTTCTAACTCAGTTTGTGCCTTTTGACCAGCTTCCTACAATTCTCCTCTACACGCACACACCCTCTGATAACCACAAAACTGATCTCTCCCTCTATGAGTTTTGTTTTTTCAAATTCCACATGTAAGTGAGACCATACAGTACCTGTCTTTGTCTGACTTATTTCATTTTGCATAATGCTCTCAATGTCCATCCATAGCGCAAATGGCAGGATTCTTTTTTTTTTTAACAGCTGAAATATATTCCATTGTGAATATGACATACCACATATTCTTTAACCATTCATCGATGAACACTTAGGTTGTTTCCATGTCTTGGCTGTTGTAAAAAATGCTATGAACATAAGAATGCAGATACCTTTTCAAGTTAGCATTTTCATTTCCTTTGGATATATTCCCACTAGTGGAATTGCTGGATCATATGGTAGTTGTAATTTAATTTTTTGAGGATCCTCCATACAGCTTTGCATAGTGGCTGTACCAGTTTACAATCTCAGTAACAGTGAACAAGGGATCCCTTTTCTCCACATTCATCTGTCTTTTTAAGGTGGCCATTCTAACAGGCATAAGAGATATATCATTGTGGTTTTGATTTCTATTTGCCTAATAACCTAGTGATGTTGAGCATCTTTTCACATACCTCTATCTTCCATTCCATTAGCCATTCCTCTATCTTCTTTGGAAAAATGTATATTCAGGTCTTTTGCCCATTTTTTAATTGAATTATTTGTTGAGTTGTATGAGTTCTTTATACATTTTAGCTATTAACCCCTTATCAAATATATGGTTTTTGAGTATTTTCTCCCATTCCGTAGGCTGTCGTTCTACTTTGTTGACTGTTTCTCTTGCTGTACAGAAGCTTTTGGGTTGATGTAGTCGCACTTGCTTATTTTGGTGCTTATGCTTTTGGTGTCATAGCCAAAAAATCATTGCCAAGACCCATGTCAAGGAGTTTTTATCCTGTTTTCTTCTAGGAGTTTTATAGTTTCAGGTCTTACATTTAAATTTAAGTATTTAATCCATTTCAAGTTAACTTCTGTGAGTGGTATAAGTCAGGGATCTAGTTTCATTCTTTTACATGAGAATATCCAATTTCTCCAGCACAATTTACTGAAGAGACTTCTTTTCTCCATTCAGTTTTCTTGGCTCCCTCTTCAAATATTAGCTGACCATATACGTGTGGGTTTATTTCTGGGATCTCAGTTCTATTCCATTGATCTATATATTTGTCTGTTTTTATACCAGTGCCATACTGTTTTAATTACTATAGCTTTATAGTATAGCTTGAAATCAGGCAGTGTGATGCCTTCCACTTTGTTCTTCTTTCTCAGGATTGCTTTGGCTATTCAGAGTCTTTGGTGGTTACATATACATTTTAGAATTTCTTTCCTAATTCTGTAAAAATAATGTCATTGAAATCCTGAAAGGGATCACACTGAATCTAGACATGGTTTTTGGCAGTAATGACATTAAACAATATTAATTCTCGCACTCCATGAACATGGGATAAAAATTTTTAAATTGGTAATTCTATGTGTAGGTCAGGACAACTAGAACTCTCATATGCGGGTGGTGGGAATGTAAATCGGTTCAACCACCTGGAAAACCATTGGCAGTAGATATGCAACTTCCCTATGACTCAATAATTCCACTCCTAGAGAAATGAAGGCTTATTTTCCTCAAAGGACATGTATAAGAATATTTACAGCAGTTTTATTCTGAATAGCCAAAAACTGGATACAATCCAATGCATAAGAGAATGGACAAACTGTGGTATATTTGTACACTGGAATATAACAAAGAGCAATTAAAAAGGACCGACTGCTAATATACACAACAACATAGATGAATCTCACAGGCATTATACTGAGCCAAAGACATAAAACACAAAGAATAACTATTGCAAAATCCTAATTATATGAAGCTCAAGACCAGGCAAAACTAATCAATGGTGATAGAAGTCAAGATAGTGGTTCCCTTCAGGAAATGTGGGGGAAAGAAGGCATTGACTAAGAAGGGGCAGGAAAGAATCTTCTGAGGTGCTGAAAATATTCTTTGACCTAGGTGGTGGTTTCACAGGTATATACATATATAAAAATGAATAACCTGTTAAGATTAGTGTATTTTATGTTCTTATCCTCCAACAAAAAAGTTTTAAAATAACTTTATATAGTTCTTAATTCTATTTTTACAGTTATTCCCTTTAACTACCTTCTTTGAATAATACCTTATAATCAGAAATTAGTATACATTCCAGTCACGTATGTCTGTATAATAATTAGAAACTATGCTAAAGGTAAACTGTATATTCTAAGTTCCTTGTGAGCAGAGCCTGTTACCAAACAGAATCTAACTGAATACATGCTTACTAAAACAAGTACTGGAGGACCGAGGGGCTGTTTCAGATTAGAGACTGAAAACATAACAATTAAATGCAAATACAGTACATGAGCCTGGATAGGATAGTGAAGGGAGAAGGGGGTGGAAACTGCAGAAAAGGACCATAATGGATCAACTAGTAAATATGAATATGAATTGTCCGTTAGATAACAGAACCTATCAATGTCCCACTCCTGAATTTGATAATTACACTGTGCTTATATAAGAGAACTTCCCACTTCTTAAAATTTACATGCGTAAATAATTAGGGGTTAAGGGGCATTTTGTCTGCAATTTACTCCTAAAGTATTTAGCAATAATAATAAAAACCATTCACCCATATGTATCAAAAGTAATAAAGCAAATATGGCAAAATATTAACAGGTGAATCTATTCTTTATATTATTCTTATTATTTTTCTCTATACTTGAAATTCTCTCAATAGTAACACAATTTTAAAGAGTAACATGTAATTAATGTTTAGGTTTTTCTAGTGCATTCATTCAAATATATCCTGTGTGCTTAGTAAGTGGTAGGTACTGTCCTAGGCACTGACTTCAGAAATGAATAAAGCAAGCGCTGCTCTTTAAAGAGCTCCATCTAAAAAAGAAATGATAACTGCAATATGATATACGTGCCAAAAGGTAGGTGGGTTCTATGGGAGTACAGAATCAGGGTGCCTAACTCAGCCTTGGTTAAAGGTAAGGTGTGATTGTGAGTTGGGGTGGTCACCTCTGGAAGGCTGTCATGGGCAGCATCCTATTCTGCTGGATACACTTGAGCTAGGACTTGAAAGATGAACAGAAGTTTGCCAGATAGAAAGAAAAAGACATTCCATTCACATAGCTGGGAATGGCTACAGCTGAAGAATTATATGAGAGGAAATGGTACAACATGAGGCCATCAGCCTAGTTTAACAAAGGCAGCTTGAAACCCTGTACAACCAAACTTAGAATAAACATAATATAGTGACAGACCTCAATTCTAAAAGTGATAAAGACTGATTTACCTCTAAAATTAGGTATTCATGGGCTTCCCTGGTGGTGCAGTGGTTGAGAGTCCGCCTGCCAATGCACGGGACACGGGTTCGTGCCCCGTTCCGGGAAGATCCCACATGCCGCAGAGCGGCTGGGCCCGTGAGCCATGACCGCTGAGCCTTGTGCGTCCGGAGCCTGTGCTCCGCAACGGGAGAGGCCACAGCAGTGAGAGGCCCGTGTACCGCAAAAAATAAATAAATAAATAAAAAAATAATAATAATAAAATTAGGTATTCATTCTCAACAAATATTTACCAGGAAAAAATTTTAATAGCTCACTTACATGTATAGACAACAAATATAAAAATTTTAATACCATACCTTCTGTGTATCAAATCCATTCCTGTATTATAATACAGACTTAATGTTCCTGGCACATGGAATAGGACTAATGTCTCAAATGATATCAGATAAAAATCTCTACATAAGAGTAAAGAAATGTGCTACCCAAAGAACACCAGCATAGACAATGAAATCCTCTGCGTAAAATCTATGTCCTATAAGCCTACAAGAGGTAGAATAAACCAATAATTCCTCTGTACAAATTCTATCAAGATTAAATCACATAAATGCATATTAAAGCTTTATTAGAATAAAATATGTTGTTCTGACAAATAATAAGCAACAATATGAAATCTTGAAACCACAAGTGAACTGCCAAGTATTCCTTGTTTTCTCAAAAACAGTTGGTGTTTCACTGCAACTAACAACAAAAATATACTGATTATCCTAATATAGCCTTTCAATAATATCTAGAAAACATTTTTCATATCCCTGTCCTAAATCTACTTCACTGAATACAAGTGATAAGAAATAGGGACTTCCCTGGTGGCGCAGTGGTTGAGAATCCACATGCCAATGCAGGGGACACGGGTTCGAGCCCTGGTCTGGGAAGATCCCACATGCTGCGGAGCAACTAGGCCCGTGAGCCACAACTACTGAGCTTGCGCGTCTGGAGCCTGCGCTCCGCAACAAGAGAGACCGCGATAGTGAGAGGCCCGCGCACTGCGATGAAGAGCGGCCCCCGCTTGCCACAACTAGAGAAAGCCCTCGCACAGAAACGAAGACCCAATACAGCAAAAATAAATAAATAAATAAATAACTCCTACCCTCAGCATCTTCAAAAAAAAACCATAAACTCCTATAAATGGAATAAAAATCTGGTTTTTAACTAAGACACTGGTGGTTCCTCCCCTCCCTCAAACAGTGTTGCTTTTATTATACTGCAGTACCACCAAGTGGCAGAAGGATACACTGCAACTCTAGCACTGCTAGTTGAATACTTCATCACTCAAAAATGGCAACTACTATGGATTGAACCCTCCAAAATTCTTATGTTGAAGACCTAACCCCCAATATGACTGTATTTGGAGATAGGGCCTCTGAGGAGGTGTTACAGGTTAAATGAGGTCATATGGGTGGGGCTCTAATCCAACAGGGCTAGTGCCCTTATGAAAAACAGGAGATGCTAGCACACTAGCTCTCGGGGCACTCACACAGGCACCTGGCAAAGGTCACATGAGCATGCAGAGAAAAGGCAGCCAACTGCAAGCCAGGATCAGAGTCCTCACCAAGAGGTCAATCAGCAGGCAGCTTGATCTTAGACTTCCCAGCCTCCAGAGAAGTAGAAAATAAATTTCTATTGTTTAAGCCACCCAGTCTGTGGTATTTTGTTATGGCAGCCTGAGTGGACTAATACAGCAATGCTCCACCTTAGTCCCAAAACTTTTCTCTTTACGAAAAAAGTATTCACTTAAAAATCAGGAATAAAAGTCAAAAGACTTGACTTTAAAACTTCTAGCCTCAAAATTTACAGAAATTAAAGTTAAATCTTCTTTGACAAGTTCTTTTATCAGCTAAAAGAGACTATTATTTAGATCAGAAAGGTTAGAAGTTAGGATTAATTCTTATTATCAAAGGGAACATTTTTTTCCCTGAAATTAAAGGACTGTGGTTCCTAAGTATGCTTGTGCTTTCCTCAGAGCAAGACAAAAACTCTAAAACAGGGGGAAAAAATTCATATTGATCCAACAGAAAGGTAAATGTTATTAGGAAATAGATAGATGTACTTAAAAATCACAAATTCCTTCTGTTTTCATCTGTTTAGAAATTCTCACCCATTTATAAATATTCCTTAACTGCCTATATAGCAGTCAAGAACATCAACTCCAGAACCCAAATACCTAAATATCTCTGTTTTGCTGCTTACTGTAAGACCGTGAGCATGTTACTAAACTGCTCTGTTTCAGTTACCCCCACCTGTAAAATGGAGATAACAATTTCCCATAATGGTTGTATCTTTCCCCACAGGATTCTCTTTAGATCCTACAATCCACACTCCATTCTCCCACTTCCCATCGCCCCAAGAATAAATTTTATTTACTTTCTTACAAATTACAATGATGCACAGTCATTACTGAAATCAGCATCACATAGATAGGACAACTTTTTATCTTAGTATCCCAGAGCAGAGAACAAACAAGATAAACCAAAGTGAAAACTGTCTCAGTTCACAGGTTAACTTACTTTTTTACCCTGAATATCCTATTTCTGCATCATCCTGACTCTTTATAATACAGTGCATAAAACTCATCAGAGGGAGGTTTCCAGCACTCCTGGGTCTAGGGTCATTCTTCAGTTTTTCCAAGGTTAGGTATTTGATTCCTCCAAGAAGATCCAATTCCAGAGACAGCTCATTTCACACAATTTAGCCTAAATTTCTGTTATTCCAGTTATTATCTTTTCTGGACTTGGACAACTATCTCACTACTGTAGGACTAGTCTAACTCCATGTTTAAGATCTACAGATCAATTCCTCTAAGTAGGATGCTATGGTTCCCATTTTGTCCTTCCTTATAAGCAAGATGACTACAAAAATTGAAGGTATAAAAAGGGAAGACTTTACAAGTACTGTACATCTCCTGCCATATACAGAAAAGAAAGGAAAAGCTCTTAGAGGATGTGGCAATTTCTCACCTGCTTCCTAAATAGCTTTCGATTTTAAAGGGTGGGCATAAACCTTCACCTACTTGTACAGAAAAAGCTTTGTCTATACGCTGTTGCAAATACTTGCTTAGATAAGTTGTTCCATACTCAATTTAAAATGCAGCATTTTCAATCATTTTTAAAATCTTACTCCAGGGCTTCCCTGGTGGCGCAGTGGTTGAGAGTCCGCCTGCCGATGCAGGGGACGCAGGTTCGTACCCCGGTCCGGGAGGATCCCACATGCCGCGAAGCAGCTGGGCCCATGAGCCATGGCCACTGAGCCTGCGTGTCCGGAGCCTGTGCTCCACAACAGGAGAGGCCACAACAGTGAGAGGCCCGCGTACCACAAAAAAACACAAAAAACAACAACAACAAATCTTACTCCAAAGAAAATAACTACTAATAGTTTTTCTACAGCAAATAACCACTAGTGGTTTATAAGAATTTTAACTATTATCCCTCACTAATAATTATACCCAAACTTAAATGAGGCAGTGAACACTGCCACAGGAAAACAATGAGTCAAAAAATAAATAAGGCAAGAGACCCAAATAAAATATGTCACAAAATACATACTGCCATCTCAAAATTCAATCACCACCAGCTTAGATTCTAAAGATATCACTTCTAGTTATGAAGATCTTGTTTCTAGCTATATCTGGGACTTCCCTGGTGCTGCAGTGGTAAAGAATACGCCTTCCAATGCAGGGTACACGGGTTCAATCCCTGGTTGGGGAACTAAGATCCCACATGCCGCAGGGAAACTAAGCCTGCGTGCCACAACCACTGAGCCCAGGCACCTCAACTAGAGAGCCCACACGCCCTGGAGCCCACACACCACAACTAGAGAAGAGAAAACCTGCACGCCATAACTAGAGAGAAGCCAGCACACAACAAAAAAAAAGATCACACATGCCTCAATGAAGATCCTGCGTGCCGCAACTAAGACCCAACGCAGGCAAAAAAATAATTTAAAAACATTTTATGTCTTACAGAGACTTGCCCAAAGTCTCTAGGCTATTGAACAACATATACTAAAACTATACTAGAACAAAAACCTTTCAACTTCTAGGCCAGTTCTCTTTCCATTTTATCATACTTCCTCATAGCTCAACTTCTCAAATGTCAAGGACAAGGTGTAATGTTATAAATGATTAGGAACTAATAAATAAGAATACAGTATACAATATATCACAAGGTACTATACAGTTAAGGCCAAGCGAATGATAAAGACAGCAATTGCTATTAAAGTTCAGATTACTGTGGGCTACAGCTGACTGGTTACATTTTAAAATAAACAGAATTTAGGGACTTCCCTGGTGGCGCAGCGGTTAAGACTCCGTGCTCTCCATGCAGGGGGCCTGGGTTCTATCCCTGGTCAGGGAACTAGATCCCACATGCATGCCGCAACTGAGAGTTCGCATGCCACAACCAAGGAGCCCAAGTGACACAACTAAGGAGCTGGCAAGCCACAACTAAGGAGCCTGCCAGCCACAACTAAGACCCGGCACAACCAAATAAATAAATTAATTTTTTAAAAAAAAACAATTTAAAGAAGAATGAACTTCCTTATTTTACAAATAAAGAAACTCAGGCCCTGTATATAGAGCTAGTTGGTGGCAGTCCTTTAGGGAAAAAGAGTAATTTGAGCTGGGTCTAGAAAGATACCTAGATAAGATTTGAATAGGCAGGAAGAAGACAGTACTTTCCAGGTAGGGAAATCACATATGCAAAAGCCTAGAGGCTGAAACAAATCAATCAAATTCAGAGACCAAAGAATTCATTCTTTTGACTAAGAATAAAGAAAAATAAATTTAGGAATGGCTAAGTTTTGTGTTGGGGGTAGGGGAGGGAGTTTCAATACTTAATTAAACTTGATCCTACAGGCAGTGGGAGGAAGCTAGAGTGGGTTTTGAGCAACAAACATAAATTTCTTAGAAAAGCCCAAATTATGCATTTGTCTGGAAGCCAAGAATATAAACATAAAACAAAGGTTATAATAGCCAAAATATTTAACCAATAACAAATCCAATTCTAAAAGGAAAGGTGGAGAAGATATCTAAAAAAAAAGTTAAATAATAGAATAAAAAATGAACAATGAAAGAAAATGGAAACAAATGAGAGAAGAATAAATGATAGATGTGGACAAATGAATCAACAGTTACATTATAAAAGATGTTACTTCATGCAGTTAAGTTCTGGAAAGAGGATTAAATGATCCAAACAAGTTAGTCTCCATGGCTAAAAAAACACACTCAAAGCATAACCACCAAATGTTACTGTTTCAAACTGCAATAACTCACCTCTCTAGCAGCACAATCATGAGGAGCTTCTTCTTTATTTACTTTTCCTTTTGGAAATCCCCAGCCTGATTTTGCTAGGTACCCCTGAACCAGTAATACCTACAAAACAATCAGAGGTAAAAATAAAACTTGCCCTTCTTTCCCATGTTCCTTTCTAAAAGCCAAAAGTGCTTTTCTCCTTACTTCAGGTAACTGTTATCACCAATAATTTTATTTGGTTGACTATCTTTCAGGAAGCTAAATATACTATTACTTTTCCTGTAAAGAAAGGTATTCTGTCCATTTTAAAGTATTTCTTCAAAAATCAAATGATTCCTTTGCAATAAGTCACGCTGCAACAAGTATAAATTATTAAGACCCAGAATGCAGATGAAATATACAAAATCTGGCCTTTTATCACTAAAAATCTAAGTATACTTTTCAAACCTCAGTTCAGAACATTATAAAAACAACATATTAGGATGAAAACAGCTGATCACCATTTCACTAAAAATCTTTTATTACTCTCACTCACATTTTCAAGTGTCTCATCAAGAATAATTGCACCATATGTTGGCACTCCCATTTTATATTCTTTCCATTCATCCAAAATTTTTTCCACATCTTCACCTTGAGGCAGCAAAAATGGACAATGACTGAAGAGTATACATTGTGTTAAGGAAGCTACTTTCTCCCTTAATACAGCTTAAGCACTTATACACATAAAGAGATCTATTTAAATCAACTGTGTATTTTACATGAAATTACTCGTATCTTCACCTCACTTAAGTTTATCCTTCTTGCTTTTGTCTTTTCACATTTGTTTTCTCTTGAACAAGCCATTGCTAACTTCTGCATTTAGCCTAGACACAAATCAAGTAAATTGTGAATACTCAAATACTCTAGCTCCCTAAGTTAACACAAATAAATTCAGGACCATGTGAACACTTCGAATAATTCTTGTTAAGTGGGTCGAATTTATCATATTAAGAGTCAACAGATACTGAAACTGACATCAAGAAATATAAGCACAGTACACATATACTGGTAAGAGCTAGGAACCATCAGAATAAGTGAAAGTGGGAATTCCCTGGTGGTCCAGTGGTTAGGACTCCGCACTTCCTGTGCAGGGAGCAGAGGATCAACCCCTGGTCGGGAACTAAGATCCCACAAGCCTCAAGGCCAAAAAAATAAATAAATAAATAAAAAGAGTAAGTGGAAGTGGCTAACTCTGGGAAGCAGAACTAGGGATGACATATTACACTGCCGAATTTCTTTACCATGTACATATATTGCTTCCATAATTTAAAACATTTTTAAGATGAAGATTTATTAAGGATTATACAGAAAGGTAAATATGGGTTTTAAGGAAAGTATGGCCTGTTTCAAAAGAAACTGGGTATGCCTCCCCAAAACTGGGCTGAGTAAAGTAAGTTTTTTTTTTAAAGTAAAACCTAAACCTGTAAAGTATATGCTCAGGCTTCCAATACTCCATGCTACCAAATGCCTCATCACTACAGCACTGTTTATTATGAAAACTGTGGGGAAAATTATAATTTATGATAGCGTTTCTCAAATGGAGGACATTCTCAAGGGTCTTCAAGTCCTCTACGAAAACTTACATATTCTGTCTTTTCATTTTTATGTTAATGTAAAGGCATGTAATATGAGCATACTTTCAATCATTTGGATGATCTCATCCATCAAGTACTACACTACTTGATTTTAGAGACCATATTGGCACTAGTACTTTAACTGCTGTGGGCTACTAAAAACAGAAAAAAAGTAATACGCAAATAGTGTATTAGGGTCAAATGATATTCCATTGTAACACAGAAAGGAAGGTGTCATAACACATAAAGAAAGGTTCTGGGAAAACTTGTAGTACAGGCACATCAAAACACCCTTAAAGACAGCATTATATTCACATTGTGACTAGTAGTTTGGTTTAAACAAAAACATCACATTAAATTCACTTTATGAAAACAAATTTTATGAGTTTTACAGCTTTGTGTTTAAAATTTTGCTTTGGTTTTATAGTTGCAGTAAGAACTAAGGTTCTCAAAGAGCTCAAAAAAGTCAACCATCTATAACAACACTGTAATTAAAAGACAGGCAGTAGATTAATCTCAATATAAACACTCCTTGCCTTTATTTAGGGAGGGGGGAAAAAAGAATAAATTATGGATATAATACTAACTATTCCATGAAGCCCTATGGTTCTACAAGAGCTTGCTAGAATTCTGGAAGCTATTTCTCAATAAAAGTCTGGCTTGAGATGTTCAGTAAAATCCCTTATGTGTTTTAAAGTCACCACAGATTTTTTTGAATCTAGTTATAAATTTAAAATAAATGGATATTTTTTCCATTAAAAATTTAACCATAGTGAAAAAAACATATGAATATACCCCAGGAATATAGGTAACTTCCAATAATTCAAAGAGGAAGACACTTATCTAGTTTTTTTTCTTTCTCTTCCTTCTCCCTACAATGTTCCTCATAACTTCAAGGTGCATCAACCTCTCTCTAATGAAGTGTTATCTCATTTTTCTACCCATTAAACAACTTCTTTAAAAAGAATAACAAAAACAAAGGTTTAGCAAAAGAAATTAAATCAACTGACATAACCTTGGAAATTATCTATACTCTTCATTTACCTACTTTTTTTCCTATCCCCAAATCACCATAAAATGAGTGAGTTGATAAACCAACCAACTACAGTTCAAGATACACTTGGAATTAATGTTGAAAAGTACTTGCTCAAGTCCACACAATTAGCAAATAACAGAACCCAATCCAAAATGACATCAATTTCCCCAATGACAACTCTTCAATCCTCTTCCATATTCAGGAGTACATAAAGTAATTCAAACAAGGGAGTGGAAAGTTTTTGAATACCATTTTTATTTAATGAGACAATGTATTTAATTTAAAAAACCCTATGACATGCTCTGAGTAATGTTAATTATCTTTCTAATTTTTACTAAAAGCACTACTTGGCTACTATTTTGCGTCTTGAATCTGGGTTACTGGGCCCTACACAATAGTTCTAAGAGAAAGAAGATCACATTGATTACATGAAGAATGTAAGAAATTTTAAGCACATATATCTACTTGTATTACATATATCCTCTTTCTTTTTTAACAATTCAGTGATTTTTTTATATACTCTTTTTATTCTAACATTTTTGCAAAAACATGAAAAATCTGCTCTAACGATAGACAATCATTTAGATGATAATCTCCATCCTTCCATTATCATAGACGATATCGATCTCCCCAAGAACAACTCATCTCACGCTCCAGGCTCAGTTCCTTGTATTCCTTGTACTTTACATCCATGCCCACTTCTGGGACCAATTCCCACAGGAACATTCTGGACCTTGCCATCAATAGAACTATTATAGTACTTTGATTAGAATAAAACATTGTGACCACAATTTTCTACGGCAGTCTTCTAATTACTCACAATATACTGTTATTCTACATCTATTTTTGACTGTCTTCCTTTCTCCATATTAGCACCCTCCTGCTTTTATTTCCTTCCCTAAACAATATGGTCCATCACTTTAATCAATGTCTTAGCAATATCCAAAATTTCTTTGCCCCACTATTCTGAATACAGCTCCCTAGTAAAACCTCAACCCAGCATCAAGTCCAGGACAGCCATTCTGTACCCACACTGCTGAGTGCTTACTGAAGAAAAATCACAAGACCATGCAAAATTAACAAAAGAGAAAACAGAGGCACAGAAAAGCCCCACTATTTGCCCAAGGTTGCACAGCTGGTAAATGGCAAAGGTGGGATGGCAACCCAAGTAATCTGGCTCCAGAGCTCATACTATTAACTTTTATTCTACATAGTCTCACCACTTCAATATCCCACAGGTACCACAAACCAACATGTCCATAACTGAGCCCATCATTCCCCACAAAACTTCTCCTCCATTATTTTTCTACAAATGGAATGGCACACCCATCCACTCAATTGTTCAAATCAGAAACCTGGATACCATCCTCGATTCCTTCTTCCACCTTTCCTCAAACATCCAAGTTAAGACAAATTTTACTCCTAAATACCACTGAAATTTAATCTTTTCTATTCACTTCTATCACAGGTTTCCATTTCTCAATCATAAATTAATGAAATAGCATCTTAACTAGGTTTCCAACCTCATGTTCCTCCAATTCACTTCCTACACTATTTCAGAGCTTCTTTCAAAACACCCCTAGAGAAATAAAGCAAATATGGCAAAAAGCTAACAATGGGTGAATACATAAAAAGGGTATAATGGCAGTTGATTGTAATATACTTAAGTTAAAATTACTGTAAGTTAAAATTTTTTCCCAAAAGTAAAGTTTTTTTTTTAAAATCTCCTATATTCTTTTATTACTCTTATGGATAAAGTCCAAACAAACATGGCCTACAAGACCCTTCCTCCAAAGAAAACTTTTATCTAATTCCAAATCTGGGTTGGATTAGTCTCTTCGCTATTCCTACTGAACCCTATGCTACCTTATCAAAACCTAACAGACTGCAATGTAATCACGTCCTTTTCTGTCTGTAATCTTCTTGAAGACAGCAACCAAATCTACCTTGTTCACTGCACAACGCCTGGCACAGAGGAAGCACTCAATTATTGAATGAAGTCTACCACACTAGCAATAAAAGTTTTTTCCTCCATATAAATGAATTAAAAGAAACTTAACTAGAACAGAGGCTTTTTTTTTTAATAACAAGGAAAGTTTTTAAAACCCATGTGCATACACACACAAAATCTTACCCAGAACCCCAAAGTATGTATAGTTGCTCTGGTAGAACCCTAAGTCTATGAAAACAGACCAAAACCGCAGAAGACAACTTTCCTGTTTTAATCATGTTTATAGCTCCTTAAAAGCAAAGTCTTCTATGATTTCTTCATAAAACCTGCTACCGAGACTTTAACAAAGACAGTGCTCAGTGGTACTTCTATTCCCCTTTGATTTTTTCATTTACTTCTCCATATTTAATCTGTCAAACAGCTTGAGCATTTCTGCCACTGAAATTTGTCTCTTCTGTCTTTTCTTTGTAGTCCCTCTACTATGGTTCAGGACCTTACTGCTCCATATCTCAAGTATTTAACAGTCCTGTGGTTCAACCTGTCCTGCCAAGTAAGTTTTTTTGAATACCATTTTCAAATGGTCTGAGTAATATTCTTAACTTAGCCTTGCTCAAAACCTTTCAATGGTTAACAGTAATGCAGAATAAACAGAGTTTCATCCATTTTCTACAGAGCCCTAAGGGGTTCCTTATTTCATACAGCACAAGAAAAAGCATAGGGAGCTGAGTATGAGGGTTATTTTAGGTCACCTATCCCTACTCCAACTCTACTCCAACTAGCATAGTACAGTGAACTTGCGGGTACAATTGCATCTGAGCACATGATTTATGGTTAAAAACAATGACCTAGAGAATAAAAAACAAAGCAGTTTGGCTCAGGATTTAAAACCCCACAAATTCCCCCTATACAACTTCCATCCATACCCCCTCTTGTATCCCTGTAAGAAACTCAATGCAAAATAATTTACTTCCCAAAATATCTCTTATCCTTTCCAACTCTCCAATTTTGCTCAGTCCCTTTTCTTTACCTGCAACATATTCCCCACTCCAGCCTGTTTAGAAAATTCTATATTCCCTTAAAAATATAGCTTTGCCTAAAATCTTTCCACCTTTTGCCAAATTCTAAAAACACTTAGTATAAGAAACATTAGCAATTCATCAATTTTTTTTGCCTTGTGACATAGCTTCTTTTATAATCTTAAATATTCATGTCAATCTTATAATTAATAAATGATGAAAAGTTTCTATTTTATTTGTAAATAGGGAGGAACAAAAGCTTCTCTAAAGGCAAGGACTTCTTTGAATTTGCCACAGACCCAAAAACTGCTTTGAAAACAGCAAGTACTCAATAATTATTTAAGAATTTCTATCCCAGAAAGGTAGTAATCTGAATAAAGATCATCCAGTTAAGTGCAAAAGCAAGAGAAATGTAAAAAACAGATCAGTTCTAGAAATAGGCTAGCTACATATGAAAAAAAAGAAAATCAAATTTAATTCTAATGATCACTGCACATTTTAGGGGGTCCTCCACATAAAAATAAGAATACAGTTGGCCCCCCAGTATCCAGATGTAGGACCCGCAGATACCGAGGGCTGACTATACTTTGCCATTTTACACAGTCTAAGGAACTTGAGCATCCATGGATTTTCGTATCCTGTGGGAATGGGGGTGGTCCTGGAACCATCCCCATAAATACCAAGGTACAACTGTACTATCAAACTGTGCCTATCATAATCAGGCACAAACCATATATATATGTTTTACATTTTTGACAATTTTTAGAAATCAAGTATGTTTTATCTAAAAGGTTATAAATCTCAACGACAAGCAAAAGAAAATTTGTGCTAAAATACCTTATTAATAAGAATGAAAGACATTCATTATAGTAATAAAAAGGATATCAGCTTTAGCAAAGTCTCTTATCCCACACTGAGGTAATCCTGGTGTGTTCTGCATGTAGAAATCCAAGTAAAACCAATGGGCAAGTTCAATCTGAAAACACACTCGGATAGCATTGTCTCTTTCCTCGCTGGGAATATGCAAAATAAATCGGCTGTCAAAAACAAAAAACATACAAAAATTACATTTACAAACCATAACAATTTATTTTAACCTTTTTAATTGCTTCACTCCTGACCCACCAACATAGAAAAGGGACCCAGAGCAGTACTGATCAAGGAAGCAAAACTGGCAGGAAATTACTACAAGGAAGATGAGTCTTTAAAAAAAATAATAAATAAGAGATATCACATATATCTCATTCATAATAGAATTTTTTTAAGAGGCCATCTACCCTCTGTTCACAAGTACAGAGATAAACTTAAGAGCTCTCTAACAATAAATTAAAGGTGAGCACGAAAACAAACTTCACTAGGATTCCCTCCCATGCCTGGTACCATTTTCAAAGAATATATGCAAATATATTCATATACTCAAACAGAAAAGATGTTAGCTGCTTAATCTTCATATTTAAAGTATTACAAAAAAAATTAAAGAAATCATTAATAGACCAGATTTCCCAAAAAGCTCATCTGAAGAACCTGAGTTCAAAATAACTTTCAAATATACTCACTTTTAAAAAAACCTAAATTGTCTTTTCCAAGTACATTCAGAGGGAGGAAGGGACATTTATTTTAATATGTAGTATAAGTGTGCACTATATTAAATACACATATGTATATATATGATTAAGATAATTAACCCCTTTTTTATGCAACAAGTCAAAATTTATGTGATCTACAGGACTCATTAAGCAACCACCATTAAGCTTCTTCCACGCTTAGCATTTTTGTAATCTTTTTTTCTAGCGACCTTCAGAGATAGACTGAACTACATAAAAGAAATCCACTGGTTTTTAGAGTCATTTTCTAAAATTAAAAATAGCATCACCCAGTCTGATCACTTACACTATTCACTAGCTGTGGTGCTAAATGTTCTGTGTTGTTTTCAAGTTTCAAATCAAACCTCCAAAAAAAAAATGCTTTTAAATTATAAAAATAATGTAGCATTCCAACAGGGGATTGAATAAGTAAACGTTAAGACAAATGTATGTACAATAATCTACAATTCAATATAGAAAAACAATGGGGAAAGGAGCTTAAAACTGCATCTACACTAAAACCAAGACATGTAACATGCAACATTAATGGCATAATGTAAGATATAAAAATCTGAGCTCTTCCATACGGCATTCAAGATCCAGTGCCTGCTCACCTGCACAGCCTCTATCACTCTATAAGGTTCTTTATACCCAGTGATACCTAATTCTTAGTAATGTCCTAAATTGCCATCCACATACTATACCTATTCCCTTCTCTTGTCCATCTAGCAAACTTATAACTCATCCCTCATGACTTAACACTGTATCTCCTATATAGGTATATCAGACTCCTCTGAACAGATTTATAAACTCTTTCAACTCCTCCATTATAGTAATTATCTAATTTTTACTATTACTGTCCATAAACTCTTCCAAATTACTTCACTGAGATCTTTGTATACTTTTATTCCCATAGTCTAGCAAATTGTCTCATATACTTACAGTGACATACTGATAGTTACAATTTATCTTTGAAAGGTAAGATGGAGTAAGCACACTCCACTCTGTCCCTCCCATAAAACGTATAAAACCTGGACAAAATACATGGAGCAGCTGTTTGAGGACTATGAAAAGTAAACAGCAGGAGAAAGATTGGGGAAGATGACGAATATTCAAATTTAACATTTTTCACCCTCCAATATCCCCTAGCTGGATTGGGGGTTAGAAGTGACCTCCAAAAGCCCTCAAGGATCAAGAAAGGAATCTGTTAACACTCAGAGACAGTAGGGGAAATTTCTCCTCTCTTTTCTCCATTCTCTCATGCCCCAGAGCCCAAGCAATGCCACACTGGTTAGACTTGGCAGCAACAGTGGCTGTAACAGGGATCCACAGAGACTAAAACTTTGATGGACGGGAACCTTCTTCTCCGATAGCAAGAGGTGGGAGGTCCCAAGAGATTAGGGCCAACATCCATTGCTTATTTTACTTCTAACCTCCAGCTGCTTGTCCCAGGCATGAGCAGAGTCACATGAAATGTGTGGTAGAGCATCTTTCCATTTTTGCCATTTTTCAATATTCAATTTCCTCAAAAAGGGGAGCCAAGAAGTACCAGGGGGAGAGCAGAAAAGGAGCAGCTCAGGAAAACGGTCCCACGAAATTGTTTATGAACTCTGAGGCTCAACCCCAAACTGCACAAACTTGGATTAGAATACAAACAGCATACCACACACTTTGTGAGCTGAACGATGTATGAGACAGACCACTGCCCAAGTCTCAGACTAGCCAGTAGATGATACACAAAGACAAAAAGCACTGCAAAAACTAGCCTTCTTTTATCTGATTTTATTTAACTTACACCAAGTCTCAAAAAAAACACCTGTCTGCTATATCTTATTTTCTCAGTTTGGGACATTTTCTATTGATTTCCATTATGGAAGTTGAAGAATTAACTCCAGTCCTCCCACTCTCATTCTACACACCATTCTCATCTCTACATCTTCCGAACAAAATGATATCTTAGTTTGGTTAGTGTGTTAACTACAGCACTACTGACACCTGGAACTGATAATTGTATGTTGAGAGGAGCTGTCCTGTGTGCTGTAGGTGTTTAGCACCATCCGTAGCCTCTGCTTATTAGATGTCAATAGCACTCTCCAGTAAAGCTGTGACAACCAAAAAGATCTCCAGCCACTGCCAAAGTTCCCTGAGGGGAGCAAAATCACTCGCAGTTGATAACCACCGGGTTAGATCAAAAATTCAGTCTTGAGCTTCCCTGGTGGCGCAGTGGTTGAGAATCCGCCTGCCGATGCAGGGGACACAGGTTCGTGCCCCGGTCCGGGAGGATCCCACATGCCGCGGAGCGGCTGGGCCCGTGAGCCATGGCTGCTGAGCCTGCGCGTCCGGAGCCTGTGCTCCGCAACGGGAGAGGCCACAACAGTGAGAGGCCCGCGTACCGCAAAAAAAAGAAAAAGAAAAAGAAAAATTCAGTCTTTACATTACTATGACTCTGCAAACTTAATTCAAGACTAAGCCATGTGACAAGCTACAATTGTTTTCCCTTTAAAGCACAACCTTTTGTTCTCCCACTAATTAATAAATGTCTTATTGTCTTTGCTTTGTTTTCTCTATACTTGTCACTAACTCAATCTTCCACTAGTTTCCTAAATTTTTTTTCTCAAGATGTTAATTCAGACACATCCATTTCATCTTGAAGACTATCCCTGAGCCTTCTGATCTGTTCCAGTCTGGAGTGGTTGTCACTTCACATAACACACATCTGTCATTCTATGCTATCCTTTCACTAGCATCCTATAGTTCCCAACACCTCCATCCTGTATTTTTTTTTTATAAATTTATTTTATTTATTTATTTTTGGCTACACTGGGTCTTCGTTGCTGTGTGCAGGCTTTCTCTAGTTGCAGCAAGCAGGGGCTACTCTTTGTTGCAGTGTGCTGTCTTCTCATTGCGGTGGCTTCTCTTGCGTGCAGAGCACGGGCTCTAGGTGCGCAGGCTTCAGTAGTTGTGGCACGCTGACTCAGTAGTTGTGGCACACGGGCTTAGTTGCTCCACGGCATGTGAGTTCTTCCCCGGACCAGGGCTCAATCCTGTGTCCCCTGCATTGGCAGGTGGATTCTTAACCACTGTGCCACCAGGGAAGCCCCATCCTGTATTTAGATCTATTTCTTATATCCTGTCTTCCTCCTAATTAATGTACTTCCTATTTTTACGAAGTACATCCTCCCATGCCTTCTGGAAAAAGGATGCAGGGGAGATTAATATTAAGACATGGTGAATTTGAGAATATTTTTATCCTCACTCTTGACACTTTGGCTAGGTAAAGAATTCCAGGTTGGAAATCATTTTCCTTCAGAATCCTGAAGACAGTGCCCACTCCTGCCAGCCTATAATTTTGATGTGAAGACTGAAGCCACTCAGATTCCTTTGCCCAACCTGTTTTTTCAGACTGGAAGCTTCCAGGTTCTTCCTTCTATCCTCAATGTTCTGAAATTTCCCAGTTGTCTATTATTCATCCACTGATTCACCCATTCAATGGACTTTACCTATTTAGAAACTCATCTCCTTCAGTACTAAAGGACCTCATGGACTGATCCTTTGATTCTTCACTTTTCTCTGATATTTCCTATCTCTAATTTCTCAAGCCCCCTTACTTTCGGGAAACAGTCTCTTGCAAGCCATCTATTGAGGTTTTTGTTTCTACTCTCATATTTAAAATTCCAAAGGCTATTTTTGTTTAAACTATGCTTTCACAGATAATTCTGTTATTCCATGACTGTAAAAACCTATCTAAGGAGATCAATGTAGTTTTGAGGGGGTTTTTTGTTTTAAAGTTTTCTTCTATCTACATAGTTTGATTCTTTTCAGTTGCTTTTTTGTTGTTGTTAGTTTTATGCTCTACTTTTTGTGTTAAGAGGCCTATTTCAGATGTTCGTATTTAATGTGATAGACCACAAAGCTAATTAGGAAGGTTGTCAAACTATGAGGCACCACTTAAGGTGATCAGGCTGAGCCATTTAATCAAGGAACCTCCAATGTTAGTATCTTTAGGTGTTTCCTCGTGGGCTAGTCTGATCATCTAGACAAGAACCTTCCAATCTCCTATCTGGAGGATAAAGCCCAGGCTGCCACATTCTGGGAGCTGAGCAGGGGAAGAAGGATGGTTTTCAATATGTATACAGGATGCATAAACTCACTTCTGCCACTTTTCAACATTCTCTAATTCTGAAGTAGGCTGACTACTACAGTAGTCTTTCACTCTATCAGGTCTGCGAAGTCATATGCCACTTTCCCTTCTGCTGTACGGTTTCCAAGTTTTGTTGCTCATCTCTTCACCCAATCTTCCTTTACTTGTGGGTTATGCATTTAAAATTGTCAAACTTTACTCTTTTTGTGGAGTAGATGTTTGTGTTCAGTCTACTATCTTTAACTAGAAATTTGCATTTCAGACTTCCCTGGTGGTGCAGTGGTTGAGAATCCACCTGCCAATGCAGGGGACACGGGTTCGAGCCCTGGTCCAGGAAGATCCCACATGCCGTGGAGCAACTAAGCCCATGCACTACAACTACTGAGCCTGCGCTCTAGAGCCCGTGAGCCACAACTACTGAGCCTGAGTGACACAACTACTGAAGCCCACGTGCCTAGAGCCTGTGCTCCACAACAAGAGAAGCCACTGAAATGAGAAGCCCGCGCGCCGCAACGAAGAGTAGCCCCCACTGGCCGCAACTAGAGAAAGCCCATGTGCAGCAACTAACACCCAACCCAGCCAAAAATAAATTAAATAAATAAATAAATATTTTTTTAAATTTGCATTTCAACAAATTTCTAGAGGATACTAACCACAATCTAAAATGGGGTAAGAAAATGCCTAAGACAGAGAAATCCAATCCCATTCCCATCCCAATCCAGAAAAGCCCCAAATGAAGAAAGCTAAGCTGGAAGATGAGAATAAGAAATAAAACTTTTAGAAAAGGGTAACAGAGAGGTCTATTTATGTAATAGGAGAACATCCACTCTTCTTTCATTCCTCTGACAGTCAGGAGTTTCTCCTACAAAAGCTGGGGGAAGGAGGAACAACAGCCAAGGCCCTTTTCTAACTTTAGCAGACAGGTTTGAGTGTTGGCTCCCCAAAGCAAAACTCCTACACATTGGTATTCAAGGGTCTCCCAGAATAAAAGTCAGCTCCCTATCTACTCTCATAAAGAAGGCTATCAACAAGTAAGTCCCTCTACAGCCTCATCTTAAATATGAAACAGCAACCAAAAATCACCCAATGTCTAAGGAAAATCTAAATGACAAAGAAAAAATTAAACACCTTAAAAAACTGGTTGTGAAGAAAAGACAGTGTTGAGGATATCTCCTGGAACCTTGGTACTGAAAGTGTGGACCCTGGACCACCTGGAAACATAACTGTGAGAAGAAAAAGAGACATTTCAGTCATATACGGACTCAGAAAGTTTACTCTCTAATGACCCCCTCAAAGGAAATTACTTTAGAATGTACACCAGCAAAACAAGAATGAAAGCCAAGAAAGCATAAAACAGGATTCAAGAAAGAAGAGATACAACCTGGGAGAGCTGGGAAAGGGAATTCTCGTGTGCCAGTTGTATGGCAAGACTAAGAAGCAACCAGTCCAGATTAGACTAAGAGAGTGGAGATCTCCAAGACGGCATTCTCCAGGAAAAGAGAATTCTGTAGAACGGTAGATACTAGTATGATTGAGGGTAAGACCAAGCATATAATAAAGGAGCAGGGACTTCCCTGGTGGTGCAGTGGTTAAGAATCCACCTGCCAATGCAGGGGACACAGGTTCGAGCCCTGGTCCAGGGAATATCCCACATGCCACAGAGCAACTAAACCCGTGTGCCACAACTACTGAGCCTGCACTCTAGAGCCCGTGAGCCACCACTACTGAGCCTGCGCACCTAGAGCCCATGCTCTGCAACAAGAAAATCCACCGCAATGAGAAGACCGCGCACCACAACAAACAGTAGCCCCGCTCGCCGCAACTAGAGAAAGCGCGCACACAGCAACAAAGACCCAACACAGCCAAAAATAAAAAAATAAATTAAAAACTTTAAAAAATAAAAAAACAATCTTTAAAAAAATAAATAAAAAATAAAGGAGCAGATGGGGGGTGATGGTGGACGGCAGCAAGAAACTTTGGGCATGTTGGGGGAGAAGGGTAAATATACAAGAGAATCACAGTCCAAACATGAAGCAAAAAAGCCAAAATTAGAACAAAAGGGGAAAAAATTATTTCAAGAATAGCTAGAAGGAATCAGGGCATAATGAACAAAGCATATGCTTCCTTCTCCAAAAGAAAAAATTAAACTATTATTTTGAGCAATTTGTAGAATGTAAGAAAAGAGAATTCATTAGGACATTCATTCTCTTTCAAGATTCTTACAAAAGGATCTTGACTATGGCCAGATGGAAAACAAACAAAATCCTAACCATTGTATACTTGTCTCTACTGTGAAAAATATTTACAAAGTAATACTGTATAACAAATGCCATTATTATTATTCAGCTTTTGCAATCAACCAGCAGCAAAATGTATAAGATTTCATAAGGTTACAAAATGTAACGTAAATACTATCAATCTTAATTTCTATTTTAAGTTCACCTGGATAGAAACTGAGGGCATGGGTAAGAAACGGAAGAAATGATGGGACACTAAGTGCCTCACCTTATCAAATACAGACTCAAGAGACACTGAAGTCCGTAAAACAGAAATACAACTTTAAGTATATTAAAGTCACGAAGGTAACCGATGGAACGATTTAAAATAGTGATATAACTGTATTGGAAGTAGGACAAGGGCAACAGTAAGTGTAAACTAAACCATCACTTAATAATCTACCAAGATACACTAAATCCTCAATCTAATATCTAAAGTTGATAGCAACTGGTGCAAGTATACTTTAAAATATTGAAATATCCACCAGAAGAACTGAACACAAAACAGGTAAAAGTCTGGAGAGCAGAACTGGGATAAAAGGGGTAGGGCAAGAGACTGTTGCTTTTCATTTTATAAATTCATCTGTACTGCTTGATTTTTTTTTTAAACCTTACAGATGAGTACATTTTTTAATACTGAAAGGCTAACTTCTTTAAGAAACTTTGTAAGAAATAGGAAATTTTGATACAGGAAAATTAAACTTCAATGCTTTCATTCTGTGAATGTTTTTGATCTGTTTTAAAGATTTAAAAGTGTTTGTATATACATACATATGTATATTTTAATAGCTAAAATAAAATGCTTTCCACAATATTTTGTTATGGGAAAAGTTTCTCCACCTAACAAAAATGTCACCTTTCCAATGTTCCCACAGATAGACAAAGCATTAGCACAAGGACTACAATTAATACAAAAATGTTTCCAGTGAACTGAACACTAAGATAGCAAGCTGAAGATAAACACAAATTATTTAATTAACCTATACGATCACCAAAATAGCAGCAACATTAGTTGCTAGAAAATACCTTTCTCCTTTTAACACTGGAGTGGCTTTACAATTTAATTCTAACGGGGCTTATAAAAAACTCCAAACACTTCTTTAAGAGAAATAACTTACCAAACTGCAGTTTTCAGTTTTTACTTTAAAAACATGCTTTCCAAATCTTTAATAAGATTATTTAAATGGTACTGGAAAACTATGTATTTTACTTTTAAATGGTACTGGAAAACTATGTATTTTACTTTTAATGTCAAAAATCATGGCGCACCAAAGGCAAATATCACCATAAAATGGTGCTGATTTACTTTTTTACATACACATACATGTTTTATTATAAAGTAGTTTGGGTTCACTAAAGCATTTTAGACCAGAGTCTTCCTTTCCTCTCCTCCAATTCCATTTCACCCAGAAGTCACCAGTTTTATCAGTTTGGTGTATATATTACTTTCAGACT
Source organism: Orcinus orca (assembly GCF_937001465.1). Taxonomy (NCBI): domain Eukaryota; kingdom Metazoa; phylum Chordata; class Mammalia; order Artiodactyla; family Delphinidae; genus Orcinus; species Orcinus orca. The sequence continues at coordinate 93,784,341 of NC_064561.1, read as the reverse complement.
TCTCCTGTGCACGCACACAAACATACATATACAAAACATTTTAAAATTTGTTTTAACAAAGGGCATAAAATGACTAGTTATTACCCTCAGTAGTATATTGTATACATTTTCAAGACACAAACATTTTCCTTCAGTTTACTGTTTGCTAACTGCCTGAGGAATTTCTAATGGCTGCACAGTATTCCTGTAAATGAAATGTCCCATATTTAACCACCTGAAAAATAACATTTCATGTCTTAGGTTATAAGCTGTCTCATGGTTATAAAGTCATATCTTGAAAATTTAAGTCTCTTGCTCTAATGTTTCACATAAAAATCACTCTCAAATTTTACATTCCTCCAAAACATATTAATATATGGTCAATAACTGACATAGACAAGATTAGCAGGACTATGTAATTTATCAAAAATCAAAATAACACAAAGCAAAAAAACCCTTACAGGTACTGATCATAAGTAAAACTGGAGAAAATATAAAGGGAGTAAAAACAAGAGTCAAGACCAAACTTATAAATCAGCAGGTACTTAGAAAAGAAGTATGGCGCAGTGGTTAAGAACCCATCTGCCAATACAGGGGACACGGGTTCAAGCCCTGATCCAGGAAGATCACACATGCCACGGAGCAACTAAGCCCACGCACCGCAACTACTGAGCCTGTGCTCTAGAGCCCGCGAGCCACAACTACTGAAGCCCATGCTCCGCAACAAGAGAAGCCTGCACACTGCAATGAAGAGTAGCCCCCCGCTCACCGCAACTAGAGAAAGCCTGGGCGCAGAAACAAAGACCCAGCACAGCCATACATACATACATAAAATTTTTTTTAATCTTTAAATTAATCAACAAAGATACTATAAATATTAACTTGAAAATGGTATTACTTTTAAAACCTCAAGTTTTAAGAAATGGTTATTTGGTTTTAAAACGGAGCAGGAGCCTTCCTGGGAAAAGACATTCCCACCCCCTATCAGTCACCTCCTATTCAGAGAAAAGTTTTAGCCTCCTAGACTAAATTTGGTTCAGAAAAGCAAGAAAATGCAGAAACAAAGGAAAGCAGTCTAGCATGACAAAGTAATAATGGCTTAGCCATAAAACAAAGTCAAGGACCTTTAGTTCCTCCTCAAGGCCTATAGATAATATCCTGAGCCATATCCCACAGTTGTTTTGCAGAAACTAAAACCCCCAGCAGCTGGAAGAAGTCAACTGCATATGCTAACCACCAGCAAGCAGACCTCAGACCCTTGAAACCAGGTTGATAATTTGAGATTCCTAAAATGCCACCCTGTTACCTCACCACCAACCTATCAGAAGGATGTCCATGAGCTGATTACTCACCCTGGACCCTTTCCCTCATCTTGCCTTTAAAAACCCTTCCCTGAAAGCCATTGGGGAGTTTGTCTTTTGAGCATGAACTGTCCATTCTTCCTTGCATGGCCCAGCAATAAATGCAGTACTTCCCTTCAACCACAAACAGTGGCAGTATAGGCTTTTCTGCACCTCAGGGGAGCAGACCCAAGTTTGGTTTGGTAACAGTTTCACTGTTAGTTTAACAAGTAGCTAGCCCTAATTTTTAAAAACATCATTCTTACAGAGCCAAAACACAGTAATTACAAAAAATTTTCTTAAAGGAAAAAAAGAAATTTTTCTCTATTCCAAAAAATTTGTATAAAATAGTTTAAATACACTAACTAGAAAAACAAGTAAGAATCTTTATTTAACACAACAGATGTTTAACATGAAGTCTACAAAACACAACACCATTATTTTTAAGTACGATTACACACATAAAATCAACCACCTTCATAATGGTGATCTGACTTCTTTAAATAATGTAATCCTCCATAATATACAAAATAAACCCAATACTAATGGGACAATTAGTTTAGATGCCTGAAAAAGTATAAGATTACCCATCTTTTCTAAATCACCTGTATCCCTATTAATTCATACATAAACTATTGCTCACCTTTCCAAATACTACTCATATTTAATTTTTCTAACGATAAAATGTACATCCTCTAAAAAATCTTGGAAACATGAATAAGAAAATAAAAATCATAATCCCACATCTGGTATATGTTCTTCCACTCATTTACCTAAGACAGACATCAAACCTCTTTAAGAAAAATGATGATAGAAAATGAGGGCCTTTTAAGTGGTTCATTCGAGTCTATCATATTCCAAAAGTTATAATCATACCATCACTAAAGAAATACAGTGACGTTAATTCTCAGTGGTTGCAGAATTAGTCTATCTACTTATCTACATGTACTTTTTTTGTGTGAGGATATAACATTAGACTTGACTTTCTATTTCATCCACCTGCGTAGGAAAAAAAGCAGACATTAAAAAGGCCCAGATCTTAAATCTTGATTTTCTAAATTAAGATGAATGTGACCTTGTGTAAATTACAACCTGAGTCTGTCAGATGAAAATGGAAAAAACTGCACCTACCAAATAGGGTGGTTTCGAGGATTAAATGATACATGTGAAGAGAGTAGCCAGTGCCTGCCTGGCACTCAGTAATAACTCCACAAGTATTAGTTCTTCCTTTACCATTAAAAGAGGCGTGAATGCGACACAACTACTAAAAGTCAGACTTTTAGACATAAATACGTGAAATGTGTTTGTTTTAATCAGAGCTTTCACTCATTTGTAATTAAAATTACTTCACAACCCACTTACACCGACGACAACTCAGGGTATTACTGCACCAAAATGAGTTCCTTTTCCTGAAGTAAAATTTTAAGGCCATTTTACACTTGCTTGGCTATCTGAAATCATAGCCAACAAGAGAGAAGAACTCGGGAAATTTCTCTTGTAAAAGTACTCCATGAGTTAAAACCCAGCGGTTGAGAATTTCCTTTAAGAAGGATAATTAAGAGATTGGAGGGGGTGGGGGGAAGGAACTCCAGACTTATTTTCCCACTTCCAATGATAAGTTTGAGGATAAACAAAAGAATAATTCTTTACAGCAATTTACAGAGAACGCCACGGACCCATAAGAATACTCCGGGGGAATGGTAAATTTGAAAATTGCTCCCTGCAATTTTCCGAGAACCTGGGATTGTCCGAGAACCTGGGATTCTAAGACTTAAAAACCTTGGGGTCTTTCAACAGAATTGGGGAAATGAGATGGAGGAAGGAGGGGGTAAAACGGTCTGTGAAAGCCAGAGAGCCAGAAAAAGCAATGGGAGGGGGGAGGGACTGCCCCCCAAATGCCAAAGATCCAGGCTTTGGCGAAGTGGCTTCGCTTGCGGGGAAATCAAAGTAGTTGGGGAACTAAGAAAATGAGGAAATTCCAGCGCTGCGCGAGGAGGAATGGAGGGGGGCGTGAGAAACAGGGAAGCTGCGGCGGAAGAAGAGGGGTGGTGTCGTCCGAGATAAGGGTCGAGGGGGAAAGGGAGCAGCGGCGGGACCGGAAAGCCCGGACAAGGATGTGAGCCGGAGGAGGAGACGCGGAGGCGTCCGGGGTCGCCGAAACTTAGAGAAAGAGTAGGGGACGACAAGGGGCCGGAGCAGCGCGGGGCGCCCCAGTACCTGCAGAGATCGTCCAGGACGCTGCAGGGAATCTCCACCCGTTTAGTCTCCATGATGAGGACCCACAGCAGGAGCAGTGCATCCCGGCTCCGCGCGGCCGGGGACCGAGGGTACGGCACGGAGAGCAGGCGGCGACGGTAACGGCAACGGCGGCGGCGGCGGCTCCGACGAAAACGAGAGGGGGAAGGGGCGGGACCCGCTCACTTCCGCCCGGCTCCCTCAGCCTGGGACCCCGAGGCTGGGCCGCGGAGCGGGGGCGGAGCTCCTGGAGCCACGCCCCTGCTCTGCTTGAAAGGGCCAATGGGAAGCTGGAGAACCGGCAGCCTGAGCAAGCTAAGCCAATGAGACGTTTGTTTATTGGTCCGTCGGCTCCAATCCGTCTTCAAGCTATTCAGTTGCTACTCAGAAAACCAACTTCCCGCCGCCTTGGACTGGGCCTTGAGGTCGATAGACGCATGCGCACTATGCCTCCTTCGCACTAGTAGGAAGTCTGGAGGGCTCAGCTCTTCCCACTAGATCCCAAGACCAATATCCAGGACTTCGACGTGGTCTGCACCGCCGCTCCGTGACCGAGCAGGCGCTCCGACCTCTGCGCTGCAGAGCCTGTGGGCGCTTTCAGCACGAGTGTGCATGCGTGGTTTCTGTCACCAGATATCCCGCGCACACATTCACCGCCGCCCCCAGCAACTCCAGGCCAAGGGCTGTGTCTCCTTTCGCTACAAACCCCCAAGAGAGTTGTCATTTTTGTGGTGGCTCACCTCGTTCACTCTGCGGGCACCCAACCCTGACTGTGAAGACAAGGGACTTTACCCCAGTATTTGACACCCTGTAAGATCTCAGAAAATATGAATTGATTGAACCTGAACTCTGGAATCTGCATTCCATCTGCTGCACGCTCACACCACTCCAACTGGCTAGTCCTCATTCATTCCACATCTTGCTTATTGGAGTCCAATCCATTTGGGATCCTTGGAGACACTCTGGATGCGTCCATTTATCAACTTGCTCCTTTTGTATCAGACCCACAGGCCCACACACACCTGCTCAGTCTTGAGTTTAGTCTGTTCTGCCATTTAATCTCCCATCTTTTAATTTCTGTTAAAATGCCCACTGCCTTTACATCAGGTTCGCATTATTCTCCCTAGTCTAAGAGCTGCCTAACCAGTACCTCCTCCACCTCCATTCTTAGACTGCACACCTGCCCAGGTTTTGTTTTGTTTTGTCCAGATATGAACAGGTTACTATCTTTTCAGCTTCTGATAGCCCACCTACATCAGCTTCTGATGTATGTTCAAGCCCAAACTTGGTATAGGAGCCCTGTTACCATCTATTTTACTCTATTTTCCATCTTTGTTCTTTTTGCTTTTTATCGGAAGATTCCTCAAGTTTATTTTCCAGCCATCTATAGTTTTTACTTTTCTAGAATTTTCTTTCGTTCTTCAAATGGCTCTTCGTCATGGTGTCATAGCCTTGCTTCATAGATCCTGTATTTCTATGAGGGTATTAATATGTTTCAAAAGTTTTCTTCTTCCTGAATAGTCTTTTATTCCTCTCAGTTGCTTTTTCCTATTAATTTGGCTTCCACCTATCATATTAGATGTTTTCTGGTGGTCCTCAACTATTCACTCATACTTAAGAGTATGGAACTAAAAAACTGGAGTCAAGTGCTGTAAAAGCTGATTGGAAGCTCCCAGCATGTGGGTGGGACTTGTTTCCTGAGAGCTTCACTGTACGATGGTCTGGCTGGGCTGCTGGTTGGGAACACATGGCATCGGTATCTGTAGGTCATTCTTTCCAGCTGGTCAAATTCCCCGTAGAGAAAATCCTTTCAGGCCAAACTGGAAATATTCTAGGAGTCAAGTAGGGAAGCACAGGCTGGAGTATTCTGTTTGTTCTATTCAGTCCTCCCTGCCACAGTACAAATCTAGTTTGGGTTACCTAAGAAACAGGCCCTGCGACAAGGATTTGAGTGCAAGTAATTGATTTGAGATGTGATCCTGGGAGAGACTGGTGGCAGAGCAGGGAAGTGAGTCAAGGAAAGGAAGAAAGCCAATGAAAGGATTATTATCAACAAAGTTAGCACTGAGGGTTAACTGGAGCTGGAGAACTTTGAAGACCAGTATGAAACACACCTCAGAGTTATCCTACTCAAGGGGTGAGAAAGATGGAGTATTTATATACTAATTTCCATCAACTATTGGTTGAGGGCTGCCCTTGGGGTCAGCATCCCAGCCTGAAACATGGGCAGCAAGGCAGGCTCTGCTGACCAGAAAAAACCCTCAGGCAAAGCCCTAATCAGGTGGAAAAGATAATTACGTGATGACCAGATGCTGGCTGTTGGATGTTGTTGCGCTGCACCAGGGCAAGCCTGCAAGCCTTGTAGCTGCCCAGCCTCGAGACCAAAGAAAGAGCCCAGAGACACCAACATCAGTGGTATATTGGACAGGAGGATCTTACACAAAGGGTCCTGGGGTGCCCCTACCATGGGCAGCAGATGGCAGGCAGGACATGGCAGGGAGAAGGAGGCTACCATCTATAGGGGGAATTCACATCAGGTGGGCTCATCAGTTACCAGTGACTAATTAAGGCCTATGGTTAAGAGGATTGGACAGTCATGTGAGTGAAGCAGGGACTGGTCAAGCAGGGATGTACAGAAAGCAAGAGAACAGCCATCTTGAATGGCCTGACCATGCGGATGTCCAGGCAGCTTGGTGTAATAGATTGGTGGATGATGGTAAAGCCCCTTCAGTAGCTCTGTCTTGCTTGGTGTGCACTCTATCTAGCCTACTGTAACAAGCAGGACCCCATGAGGCCTTCCTGGGACAGACCCCGCCTCTGCTCCACCATGTCCTCCACCTGCCTCTTGTCTGGAGAAAAACTTTAGCCAAATAATAAATTTAATCAGAGAAGTGAGAAAATGTGAAAGCAAAGGAAAACAACAAGACAAAATAATAATAATTTAGCCATTAAACAAAAGCAAGGACCTTTAGTTCCTACTCAAGGGCTACAGATAATATTCTGAGCCATATCCTTTGAGCTGTTTTGTAGATACTGAAAACCCTCATCAGGTGGAAAAAGTTAACTATGTGATGACCAGACTATAGCAATGACATAAGCTTCTCTAGCTTACACAAGTCTGAGAACTGACCTCAAAGAACTGGGAACAAACCAACCCTGGAACTGAAGATTAACTGTACTTAAAACAATCAAGATGACACTGATCAGACCACTGCATGACCAATTTCAATGTGACTGTCGGAGCTGACTGTACTCTTCTGCACTAAGCCCCCTCTCTCCGCCTATACACCCCTGAAACTCCCTTTAAAAACCCTTACCCCCTGATCAGTTGGGAATTGGCTTTTGGACACGAGTCCAAACCTTTTCCCCAGGTTGCCAGCCTCCTAAATAAAGCAGTTTTTCCTTTCCTACCAACACTTGTCTCTCAAATACTGGCTTTCGAGCAGCGAGCAGACAAACCTGAGGTCAGTAACACTAACTGAACTTCTTTTCTGTGTCTGAGGGACACCTTGGTGGTTATTTTTCTTAGTTGTCCACTTGTAGCTCAAGTCTGGTTTTTAGAGTACTCTAAATGGTGGCAGTGAAACAATGGTGGAAGGCAAAGTGGTGTTTACCCCCAAGGGTCCAATGGCATAAAAACAATCAGGCTACCAGCCCCACTGAAGAACCTAGAGGAAGTTTTCCTGCTCCCTTATTTCTTTATAGTCTCCCAGCTCAGGGACAGCTACACAACTCCTTCTTTGGCTTTTAGGGGCCAGGAAGTCCCCAAACTCTCTCACAGTGCTAAGTCAATCTCCTCCACAAAGAATTCCAGTGATGTCTGAGGGCAAGCATCTTCCAAGTTACTTTCCTGCCCATTCCCCATCTCACCCCTGCTTCCTTTCACACACATCTCTAGGAGCTGGGCTAGTGCACAGTGGAGCAGCCCTTATAGCAGCCCTCTGAGCCGTGACTTCTAAAGAACCCAAGGCCTCATTCAAACCCAACTGTCCACAGGCCCCAGCAGCCTGTGGCTTGAGAGAAGAAAATAAATTGGAGTTTGGAGTTGAGGGAAAGGAAGATGCTAGCGTTCTTAACTTATAATATGATATGATTTTTAAATAATTGGGTTGATCAAAACCTTTACAGTTTTAAAATATGCTATCTCATTTAGTGTTTATAACTACATGGGATGGACAGATAGAGATTAATGAAGCTTATAAAGATTAAGTGACTTACAAAGATTAAATCATTAAACCACTGTATGCAATGGAGACAGAGCTAGAATTCAGGTCTTTTGAACTCATCAGCAGGAATTCTGCTTCAAGGAGAACGACACAATAATAATTATTAATATCTGTACAGCATATTATAGTATAAAATTATCTTCAAATACAATAATCCTCACAACAAAATGAGTTGTTGTAGAAGTCTTAAAAAATACTTAACATGCTTACTGGCCTCTCCCAAGTCAGCTGAGCTCCTGACAGCTCTGGCTCCAATTTCTACAGGTCTCTTAGCTTTGCCCTACTCCACATGTTAGCTTTAACCTCAGGACACTGGTGAGATGGCCCTGGTAGTTCCTGATCTGATGACATTCAATAAAGAGAGGAGAGAACGGAGAGCCGTCAGGTATCAGAGTAGCCAATTAAACCAGCAAGCCAAAAATGAAAGAGTTAAGCCTTTAATCTCTTACTGTGACAGTGTGAGAAAGAGGTTAAAACCAGACAAAGCATGACTCCCTCCTTTCCATTTTCTCCTTGGAACAGAGCACTTGTCAAGGTCAGATGGATTAGCTCAGATCCATCAGTTTTGGGTGGTGGTTTCACTGAACAAAAGGCTCCAGCTGTTTTATGGACCCTGGGGAAAGGGTTAGGAGTGAAAAAGCACTTCTCCTTCCCAGATAAGGAAGTCTCAGCAGAGGCACCTGAAGAAGACCTCTGCCCAAGCCCTAGATAAGGAGACCTAGGATTGAAGGCCCTGGGGCTAGGAATGCAAATAGCGAAGCACAGGAGTCTGGGAGGCCTGAGTCCTTGACTGCAACCCCCCTCAGAGATCGCAGTCCACTAGCTGTGCACCAAGGCTGTGTAGAGAAGGCAGATATTCCCCATGAGGCCTGCCAGGCAAAGCTTTTGTAATTGCCCAGGGTTAGGCCTGAAAATCACACATCGGTCTTTAACCGTGAGACAGACTCATCAAGAACTGCTGGAATTAAGTGGACTCTGAAGCCTGTCCTACCTCTGAACCTACATGAACCCATAGATTTTTTTTAATAAATTCATTTAGTTTATTTAAATTTGGCTGCGTTGGGTCTTCATTGCTGCACACAGGCTTTCTCTAGTTGCGGCGAGCGGGGGCTACTCTTCGTTGCGGTGCGCAGGCTTCTCATTGTGGTGGCTTCTCTTGTTGCGGAGCACAGGCTCTAGGCATGTGGGCTTCAGTAGTTGTGGCAAGCAGGCTCAGTAGTTGTGGCTCACGGGCTCTAGAGTGCAGCCTTAGTAGTCGTGGCGCACGGACTTAATTGCTCCACGGCATGTGGGATCTTCCCGGACCAGGGCTCGAACCCGTGTCGCCTGCATTGGCAGGCGGATTCCTAACCACTGCACCACCAGGGAAGCCCAATACGTTTCTTTTTATTTCAGCCCAAGCTTTCTGTTACGTGGGCCCAAATCATTCCAACTGATATGTTTCACTAGCCACCCAGGGGCTCAGACCAGAAACCTAAGAGTGAATCTTGATTCCTGTCTTTCTCACACATTACCATTTCCAGTCCGTCAGTGAGTCCTGTCCAATCTACCTCTTAAACCTATCTTAAAAACCCATCCCCTTTATATGTGTTGGTATAACTGGATCACTTTACTGTACACCTGAAACTAACACAACATTGTAAATCAACTATATTTCGATCAAAAATAAAAATAAACAAATAAATAAAGCCCATTCCTTTTTCTCCAACCTCAGCTTTCCCCACCTCAGTCCAAGCCACCTCATCTCTCACTTGGACAACTTCAATAGGCTCTCCTGTCTTCTGCTCTTGCCCTATTTTAATCCATCCTCCATGTAGCAGCAGGAGTGATCATCTTAAAACACAAATTTGATCACATCGCTCTCCTGCTTGGAAATCTTCATGATCCTTGGAGTCAAATCCAATATGCATGCTGTGGCCCAAGAGACTATATGATGGGGCACCAGACTATCACTCTTGTTTCTTCCTATGTCCCATCTGCATCTCTCTCTCACTACACCCTAACCACACTAGCCTTCTTCCGATTCATCAAAAACTCCAAACTCTTGGGAATTCCCTGGCCGTCCACTGGTTAGGACGCCACACTTTCACTGAAAAGGGCATGGGTTCAATCCCTGGTCGGGGAGATAAGATCCAGCAAGCCACACGGCCAAAAAAAAAAGGAAGAAAAGGCCGTCTAACTCTTTCTGCATACCATTCCCTCTACCTGGAATGCTGCCCACCCACTTCTATAATTCCCTCCTTTTCATCCTTTATGTACAGCTTAAACATCACCTCTTCAGAAATCCTTCCCTGCCCACTGTGTCTAAATAGTCTCTACTGTTATTATCAATCCCATTCCTTTGTTTTCTTCATACTATGCTTCCTCAGTGTGAATTTTTTTCAATCTATTTTTCCCTCTCCCCCACTATACCATAAGTTACAAGAAAGCAGGGATCTTTTCTATGTTATTCACTGAGTCCCCAGTGCTTAGAATATCTTTGTCATATGGTAGGCACTCTATAAACATTTGCTAATTAAGAATAGGCAAATGAGTAAGTTATCACCAAATATGTGCTGAGATTACTGAGGAAGAAGTGACAAGATGCAAAATCTTAACATCAATAAGTGTGAAGTTCTTCAAAAAAAAAGTGCATCTCTGCTTAGAAATCTGTTGGAAAAGATGAACTCATTCTAGCTCAGATGGGTTTTTCTTTTTTATTTTATTTATTTAATATTTTTGGCTGCGTTGGGTCTTCGTTGCTACGCACAGGCTTTCTCTAGTTGCGGTGAGCGGGGGCTACTCTTCATTGTGGTGCGCGGGCTTCTCATTGCAGAGGCCTCTCTTGTTGCGGAGCACGGGTTCTAGACACACGGGCTTCAGTAGTTGTGGCTCGCAGGCTCAGTAGTTGTGGCGCACGGGCCGCGGCATGTGGGATCTTCCCGGACCAGGGCTTGAACCTGTGTTCCCTGCATTTGCAGGCGGATTCTTAACCACTGTGCCACCAGGGAAGTCCCGGTTTTTGTTACTTTCACCAAAAAGTTCTAATTAATGCAGAGTTCACTTGCTCTCTCTTTCTCTATGTATGTGTGTATATATAGATATATATATACATATATACTATATCATATATATTATATAAATATATTATGTAAATATATAAAATATAATATACAATAATATAATAAATATATAATACATACCTATGTATGTTAAACATAAATATACGTATAAATATATTATGTATATAAAACAACTCTAGACTCTAGAACTCTAGAATATCTTCCTTTACTTTTGCCCTCCCCTTCCTGCTCCTCTGTCATGTCTAACTCCCATGCTCCGATAAGTTTGCCCAGAATTGGAGGAAGCAGTTGAAAGGGGGAAAATGAAGTTGTCAGACACAAATAAAAAAGCTCTACTACAGTGGTAAACAACCTTTTTTTGCATGAGGGACAGCTCAGGAAAAAAGAAACTTGTTTCAGAATTTTTCTTTTTTATAAATAATTTCTTAATTTTTAAAATCAGAAATATAATCTCTATAACAATTCTTAAGAATTTTCTTATTTAATTCCCTGTCACTGATGAAGGGGTTTTGGGGTTTTTTTTTTACTAAAATTTCGGAAAGTAAATTACTAACAGGCACTAATTACTATGTTGATTCTTTGAATAAATTTTGTTGTTGAGTAAGCATGCTGGAGGCTGTTTTGTTTTTCTTTCTTTAACTGACCTTGTAAGCATCTTAATTGGGAAAAGCTGTTTATCTCATCTCATATAGAATTCTTTAAAAGAAGAAATTTTGTTGAAACAACAGCATACAAATCCTAAGCATTTCTCCAATCACTCATTATTAAAATAATCAGCTTAATTGGGCCCCATTACCCATTGGTCGACATGGAGCTTATTGTCCACAGTTGGTCTGTTACTCTCCAGACAGAGGCCCCATCTGTGACAGGCCTGGGTGGCCCCAACTGTTCCCAGAGTACACAAGGACACCAGAATCCAAAGCAACAAAAGTCTGTTTTATCTCTACCAGCAGAGGGTGTCCATTCCTTTTTCCCATTTTTAAAGTTGACATCATACAGCCTTCTTATGTTTTTAGCACAAGAGCAGGACTTGAAAACTGAGCCTTTTGCCATACGTAGGACTCCCCTTCTAATGACTTCAGGTGAGTATATCGTTATCTGCTTAAATGATTCAGATCTCCGAAAAAACCCTTTCCCACATAAGGAAAACTCTCCCTGAAAGTTGGCTTTCTCTTTTCTATTCTATAGTCACTGCAGCACTGCCAAATGGTGATATAATCTCACTCTCTACATTCGTTTTATATTATATTGCTGCTTTGACAAATTACCAAACTTGGTGGCTTAAACAGTACAAATTTATTACCTTATAGTTCTGTAGGTTAGAAGGCCAACAAAGATCCCACTGAGCTAAAATCAGGATGTTGGCAAGGCTGTGTTCCCTACTGGCGGCTCTAAAAGCAGAATAAGTTTCCTTGCCTTTTCCAGCCTCTAGAGACCACCTGCTTTCTTTGGCTCATGCTTCCCTTCCTCCCCTCCCAAGCCAGTAATGTTTGGTCGATTCCTTCTTGCATCACATTACTCTGACCTTCTTGCATAGTCTCATTTCCCTGTGACTCACTCCTTCTGCTTCCTCCTCCATTTTTAAGGACTCCTGTGATTGCACTGGGCCCAACTGGATAATTCAGGACAACCTCCCTATCTTAAAGCCAGCTGATTAGTAACCTTAATTCCCCCTTTTCCATTAACATAACATAGTCACAGATTCCAGGGACTGGGATGGACATTTTGGGGGGCATTATTCTGCTTGTTACACTGTATAGGTATCCTTGCTTTACAGCTTTTCTCTATGCCTACCCACCCCCTAACCTCCACTTCCAGGAGTCATTGCCAAATTTGTTTTTTTGGACCTTCGGCATGTGGGATCTTAGTTCCCTGACCAGGGTTCAAACCCATGCCCCCTGCAGTGGAAGCACCGAGTATTAACCACTGGGCAGCCAGGGAAGTCCCCATTGACAAATTTTTATGGTGCCTGAAAATAGCTAGCTTTAGTAAATTAAAATTATGCACTTTTAGCTCCTTTGTTCATTGTGCATGGGATCACCCAGTTTAAAACCAGCTCTTATTTAAGGGTAAAATAATGCCTGGGATTTGCTTTAAAATAATCCACCAGGGGGAAAAGTTGCAAGGCAAATAGATAAAATAAGGTAAGTAATTGTTGAAGTTGGGTGATAAGTACATGGGGTTTAATTATATTCTTTTCTTTTGTATATATTTTCAAAAGTTCGTAATTTAAAAATTGAGACTTTCTTGGGACTTCCCTGGCAGTCCGGTGGTTAAGACTCCGTGCTTCCATTGCAGAGGGTCTGGGTTTGATCCCTGGTCAGGGAAACTAAGATCCCTCATGCCACATGGCACGGCCGAAAAAAAAAAAAATCAAGACTTTCTTACTGAGAATTCAATTCTCTTCTTGCTTTTTTTTTTTTTTTTTTACTGTTTGAGAGAAAAAAAAATAAGAATAGTCAAAACTGCATACTAAATATGTCCTTATTAAATGCACTAATTTGGAAATGCAATTGACTTAAAAAAAACTTTTTGGAGATATAATTCACAATGAGATGCTGCTGACTTTTATAAAATTAAACTTTATTTTTGAGAAAATTGGAGATTCATATCTAGCTGTAAGAAGAGAGCTCTGATATACCCTTTACCCAGTTTCCCACAGTGGTAACATCTTACAAAACTATAGCAGGATATCACAACCAGGAGAGTGACATGGACAGTCAAGACACACACATTTTCATCACCATTAGGATCCTTCATGATGCCCTTTTATAGCCAGCATTTTCTGTGTAGGTGACATGTATTTATTGTACATTCCAAATGAGGACTCTTCTTATCAATTTTACATGCCTTCCTCTCAGCTTTGCTTAGGAACTTATTGGCAGTTGCTTAAAATTACCAAAACCTATTTTTCAGAGCTGTCAAACACACTGACTGATATAATCCTAAAATTGAACTGACCAAATTTTAGGAACCATAGATAGACTAGCAAAATATGAGCTCAAATAAGGGATTGAGAGCCGTGCATAGAATAGTGCAGAGGCATCCTGGGACTCCAGCATCAAAGCAGCATGGCAGGGAGGCAGGGCTGTCAGTGTAACCACCTGGGTGGCCCAGTCATCAAATACATGACTGACACTGCTACTGCCAGCTGCCTCTTCCAACATTCAGGCTCCTCGCTCCTGTCAGTTAAAGGGCTCACATAGGAATGCACATTGGTGCAGCTACTATGGAAAACAGTATGGAGGTTCCTCAAAAAGCTAAAAATACAGTGGCCATGTGATCCAGCAATCCCACTCCTGGGCAGCATATATCCAGACAAAACTATAATTCAAAAAGATACATGCTCCCCTATGTTCATAGCAGCACTAGTCGCCATAGCCAAGACAGGGGGACAACCTAAGTGTCCATCAGCAGATGAATGGATAAAGAGGATGTGGTATATATATACAATGGAATACTACTCAGCCATAAAAAAGAATGAAATAATGCCATTTGCAGCAACATGGATGGACCCAGGGATTCTCATACTAAGTGGAGTAAGTCAACAAGAGAAAGACAAATACCATATGATATCACTTATATGTGGAATCTAAAATACAACATAAATGAACTTATCTACAAAACAGACTCACAAAGAGAACTGAATCACTTTGCTGTACAGCAGAAATTAACACAATACTGTGAATCAACTATACTTCAATTAAAAAAATTAAATTAAATAAATAAAGGGCTCACTTAAAAGCCTACATCTCCTGGCCCCTCTCACAGCTGTATGTGAGTAGATGGAGCAACTGCATTTGGCCAAGAAGATGTATGCATAGGGTGGTCTAGGACTTCAGGAAAGTCTCTAAAAGCAAGCTTTTCTTTACTCCTTCCTGTGGCCAACAACTGACCCTCTGGTCAGAGAAGTAAAACAGAAGATGCTGTGGACTCTGATGACCTTGGAGCCACCAAACCAGGCCTGGAGTACCTTTCTGTAGATTTCCTTTATTGAGAGAAAGAGAGACAGGCAGAGAGAGAGAGAGGTAAACTTCTGTCTTGTGTAAGCTATGATATTGGGCTTTTTCCTCTTACATGCAGACGGTGATCCAAGGTGACATAAACAATCTTCCCCTTATCTAGAGGTAATCTTCCCCTTATTTGAGGCTTGAAACTGCTCTTTTGATTTGGAAAAAAAACACTTCAGTAGGCTTTTTGATCCTATAAAATTAAAGGCCTGAAATGATTACAGACTGAAGAGTTTGAGACAGTGGGAGGTAACCAGCTCTGTGGAATGATGCAAAATTTTCTCTTCCTTTGAGTAGAGTTGAGGCCCTGAAGAAAGAGGGTTACTATATTGGAGGAAGGGATAATGAGCAGTAAGGAAGGATTTCTTATCTTTTTAGAAGAAAACCAAAGGGCATAGTTGAGGGCCTGACCCTGGGTAGAGTTTAAGTTCAGGATACCCACATCTATCATCTATTCTCTCAAAGACACTCTTGCCACCAGGGGCCTAAGGAGAGTGACAGCCAGTGGGGCAGCCTTCGGTAGAGATGGATCTGGGAGCCAGGATATCAGCATACATTAATTTTAAGGTAGATTTTTTTTTTTTTCCCTGCACGGTAATTCTCTTTGCTGATGTCCAAATGTAGTGAGCATCTGTCTTTCCTTTCCTTTCCTTTCTGCATCCATTTTCCCTCTGGTAACACGAAGCTATGTTTCCTTCAGGAGCAACTCCTCCCCCACCCACACCCTTGTGTTTTGGGAGGGTTTGATTCCTCACCCCCAACCCCTTCACCCTAGCCCCCAATCTCCAAGAGCATTTGTCACAGTGATTAGTTAAGGGATAAGCTAGGAACACAAGTCATGCTCAATAAACCCAATACTATGACATTTGGGGGGCTTAGTGGGAAAGGAATGTCTTCTTTCTGCTCTTCTTGCTAAAGTGCTCAGAACATAAGCTTGGAGATTTTGTGCCTTCTCTGCTACCACTCAGGAGAGCCTGCCTGAGAATGAAGCCAAGACAGATGAAACAGGGGCACAAGATGAAAAGAAACCATTTCTGATCACAATGTTTGCACCCTGGAATCCAACTGAGCCTTGAACTACATGTATCCCCTGCATTTTTCGTGACCTTAGCCAACACATTCTCTTTTACTGATGGTGGTGTTGTTGCTCTTTAAAACAAGTTTGAGTTGAGTGTCTGTCTCTTGCAACCCTGAGTCCTGACTGACACACTAAGTCTGGTCTTCCTGTGTTTTGGGGAATCAAGGAAGAAGTGTGTGCCTACATTTGGAGTGTATGTTTATTAAGGGAGCAAAGCATCAAGAGAAAAAAGTTGTGAGAGCAAGAGAAGATTGGCAGGAATGGAGCAGCAGGCCAAAAGCAAGAGGGCGACCTTGGGAATGGAGATGAAAGCTTAAACCCTGTTTGACACTCAACAAGAATGACCTCTGAAACCTGGAGACCTTGGGAACACTCCGATTATACTAATAAAGTCAGTATATCATAAACGAAATATGGTATCTGCAAAAACCGTCTCATATGTCCAAGTGGGAAGAGCTGAATCAGATGGTTGGCTAATATTATTCACATCTTCAAAAAACAGCGAGCCAACAAGGTGTAGAGAGGAAAGCCTGAAAGAGATCTGAGATGCAGAGTTTGGCACTGCCTCTCCAAGTCCCACAGACTGGAGACACACTGACCAGCCAACTTGAGCCTCTGCTTGGCATTTCTTCCACATAATGGCTCTGATAGGACCTTTAACCTTTAAAAATTACTCAACTTAGGTGCCATTTCAATTCAACACTCTTCAAGCAACTTTAAGATTACAATTTCACGTCCATGTAGCCTTCCATCAGCACTGTCAAGGCTGATGCAAGGCCATGGAAAGGAGAGGAGGCAGGTTCAGATTAAAACCATTTGAGAGCATGCAACATCAAACGGCACCAGAAGGCCAAGTCCAAAGACCAGGTCTGGAGGGTCCTAAACAGAATCAGAGTTTGGGAAAGGGGTGTGAAATTGGAAGGTGGTGTTGGGTGAGGGGGCTACACTTTCTGAGACAGAGACAGAGTAATAAAAGATCAGGTTGGAAATGAACAAAGAGATTTGGTAATGGTTCTAATCAAACTAGAGGGTCTGCATCTGGCCTTTGTTGGCTTGGGCTCTGAGATGTGGGGCTGGTTAAAGGACAGGGCCCACAACACTTGGTCCTAATTTTTGCATGGTAGAAGGCTCCCTGCCCACTAGGGGCCAAATCCACATTTTCAGTAGTGTTGGAAATACCATTTTAGAAACTTAGTCCTTTGTTCTTATGCTTTTTCCCCTCTTTTGCATTTGGACAAATGCAAATGTCCATGAAGAGCATTAATACATTAAACTTCATCACTCGTATAGACATCCTTATTGAGAATTTTCTTTTTTTCTTTTTTTTTTTTTTTTTTGCGGTGCGCGGGCCTCTCACTGTTGCGGCCTCTCCCGTTGCGGAGCACAGGCTCCGGACGTGCAGGCTCAGTGGCCATGGCTCACGGGCCCAGCCGCTCCGCAGCATGTGGGATCTTCCCGGACCGGGGCATGAACCTGTGTCCCCTGCATCGGCAGGCGGACTCTCAACCACTGCGCCACCAGGGAAGCCCGAGAATTTTCTTTTTTTAAGCAAAAATTAAGTGCCTTCTGTTTTACTTCTTAAAAGAGTTTCATTGTTTTTACTAGTAATCGACTTTCTAAAAGTTAATTTTCCTAACTTTGAATATGAAAAATTCATGCAAATCGATGAAGGACTCACTCTGAGAATAAATAATGCATGCAATTTTTATGCTAAAAAGTCCAAGCCGTGATGTCATTAATATACAAAAATAGATTGTTAATTTCTGTACACCTGCCCATACATATTATTATTTTCATGACAGTGGGGTATGTGAACCATAAATTTATATTTTCCAGAATTACATGTTTTAAAGATGATCCACATCTAGCTTTTGAGTGCCACTTCTTCAGAGGTATTTGTTTGAGAAAGAATTGAAAATAATGACCAGCTGGCAGACTGCCAGGTTTCAAAAGGACTGGTTTGGCCTTGTATCAGTACTTACATTAAAGTCTGTTTATTTAATTTTCTACAGAAGAGAATTTGCATTACTAAAGTTGGCATGTACAGCATGCGTCCCTAATTTAGGTAAAACACCCATTCTGCCAGAAATCCATAATTAGAAAACAAGCATAAAAGCTATACAAAAGCATATGTTAGTTTTTATAGATTTAAAGTTTTATGTCCAAAGCATCAGCCCACTTGATACAGGTGTTATGTGTATCATGAATTATTGAATGAATTATTGCTCACTTCCTCTGCCCTGCTTTTGTTCCTAGTCTGGCTTACCTCCTCTCTCTTCCCTTCTCCCCCGTAATCCGTTTCCCCTACCCTGAGCAAGTTAACAATCTCTGCATGTCCTTGCATGCCTTCTCCCTACTCTTTTTTTTCTTTTTTCTTTTTGGCCACGCTGCGTGGCATGTGAGATCTTAGTCCCTGACCAGGGATCGAACCCATGCCCCTGCAGTGGAAGCACAGATTCCTAACCACTGGAGTGCCAGGGAATTCCCTCCCTACTTTTTAACTTAGACAAACATATATACATGGGGATTTCCTCCTCATTGTCTTACAAAATAAAGGAGGGTTATAAAATTTTCTTTCTTAGTAAAAATATGTGGAAATCTCTCCAGTCAATTGATAGAGAACTCACTCATTCTTTTAAGTATATATTTTGTGTTGCTTTATATTCTATGATGTGGCTATACCACAATTTAGTCAATCATTTCCCCACTGATGGGCATACACTTTGTTTTCGATCTTTTGTCCCCACAAAAAAAAAGTTCTGCAATAAAAGTCCTTTATGCAAGTCCTTAAGTACTGGTGCCTCTATTTCTAAGGACTAGCAGGAGTGAGATTGCTGGGGCAAGGGTGTGCATATTTTAAATTTTAATAGGTACTGCCAGATTGCCTTCCCAATGCATAGTATTGAATTCACAGTTCCAAAGGTAACGTATGAGTGTGCCCTCCCCTGCACTCACTTCTACTGCCACCAGTCATAGGCACTGTTATTCTTTTTAATTATTGCATATTGGTAAAAAGTGTTGGCATGCTCCCTGACTTCAGACT
Organism: Orcinus orca; assembly: GCF_937001465.1. Lineage (NCBI taxonomy): Eukaryota > Metazoa > Chordata > Mammalia > Artiodactyla > Delphinidae > Orcinus > Orcinus orca. The sequence goes on along the minus strand of NC_064561.1, from coordinate 93,765,368 downwards.
ATACTACAAAGCTACAGTAACCTAAACAGTGTGGTACCAGCACAAAAACAGAAACATAGATCAATGGAACAGGATAGAAAGCCCAGAAGTAAACCCCCACACTATGGTCAATTAATCTACAACAAAGCAGGCAATAATATACAATGGAGAAAACACAGTCTCTTCAATAAGTGGTGCTGGGAAAACTGGACATCTACATGTAAAATAATGAAATTAGAACATTCTCTAACAGCATATATAAAAATAAATTTTAAAAAGATTAAAGACCTAAATGTAAGACTGGATACTATAAAACTCCTAGTAGGAAACACAGATAGAACACTCTTTGACATAAATCACAGCAATATATTTTTGGATCCATCTCCTAGAGTAATGGAAATAAAAACAAAAATAAAAAAATGGGACCTAATTAAACTTAAAAGCTTTTTCACAGCAAATGAAATGATAAACAAAATGAAAAGACAACCTATGGACTGAGAGAAAATATTTTCAAATGATGCTACCAACAAGAGATTAATTTCCAAAATGTACAAACAGCTCATACAGCTTAATATCAAAAAACAAACAACCCGATTAAAAAATGGGCAGAAAACCTAAATAGACGTTTCTCCAAAAAAGACATACAGCTGGCCAACAGGCACATGAAAAGATGCTCAACATTGCTAATTATTAGAGAAATGCAAATCAAAACTACAATGAGGTAGCACCTCACACCAGTCAGAATGGCCATTTTTTTTTTTCTGGCCACACCACACAGATGTGGGATCTTAGTTCCCCCACCAGGTATTGAACCCATGCCCCCTGCATTGGGAGCACAGAGTCTTAACCACTGGACTGCCAGGGAAGTCCCCAGAATGGCCATTATTTAAAAAGTCCACAAATAATAAATGCTGGAGAGAGCGTGGAGAAAAAGGAACCCTCCTACACTGTTGGTGGGAATGTATATTGGTACAGCCAGTATGGAGAACAGTATGGAGGTTCCTCAAAAAACTAAAAATAGAGTTACCATATGATCTTACAGTCCCACTCCTGGGCATATATCTGGAGAAAACTCTAATTCGAAAAGATACAGGCACCCCAATGTTCATAGCAGCACTATTTACAATAGCCTGGTCATGGAAGCAATCAAAATGTTCATCAACAGATGAATGCATAAAGAAGATGTGGTATATATATACAATGTAATATGTATATATATATATACACAATGGAATAGTACTCATAAAAAAGAATGAAATAATGCCATTTGCAGCAACATGGATGGACCCATAGATTATCATATCTAGTGAAGTAAGTCAGAGAAATACAAATATCATATGATATCATTTATATGTGGAATCTAAAAAAATGATACAACCTTGTTGAGATCTATTGAAAGTCAGCTCTCGACACAAGGCTTTGTAAAAAAAAAAAAAAAAAAAAGAGAAGAATGAAAAAAAAGAAAAAACTGATATACAAAGGAATTTATTTACAAAACAGAAATAGACTCAGACATAGAAAACAAACCTATGGTTACTAAAGGGGAAAGGACTGGGGAGGAATAAATTTGGAATTTGGGATTAACAGATACAGACTACTATATATGGAATAGATAAACGACAAGGACCTTCTGTATAGCACAGGGAACTATATTCAATATCTTGTAATAGCCTATAATGGAAAAGAATCTGAAAAAGAATAAATAAATAAATATTTATTTATTATTTGAATGTTTTGAATCACTTTGCTGTATACCTGAAACTAACACAACATTGTAAATTAACTATACTTCAATTTAAAAAATAGAAAAAAGTGATAGTTGTGTTTTTAATATTCATTTTTATTAATTTTATCTTGAATGCACACACGGCAGTTAGGGATCAGAGTCAGATTTCTTAATACCTCACAATAAATAGCATACTGGTCCCCTTGCACCAGTTCTGATTCACTTGTTGTCTGTATCATGGGGAAGTTATGTGATGTGCTCTCTGAATCCTTGTGGATCCATACAGAATTTTCTTTCACCTCAATAGATGAATGCTATCTGAGCTGGGTAAAGATTCTTGGGTAGGGATTTTTGTTTTTTCCTGTCAGTATTCTGTAGATTCTATTTCATTCTCTCTAGCTTCAGATTTTTAATGGGAAATCTGATGCCAGACTGATAGCTTTCCTTTTAAAGTAACTTTTTCTTTCTATCCAACAGATTCTAAGATTAGTACTGCTGATTCTTGAAGTTCAGGAATTTTACTAGAACATACCTGTGTGTAAATATATGTTTGGTTTTTTTGTCATTATTATGTTTTAATCAATCTGACTGGAACTCAGGAAGGCCTTCCAATCTTCAAATTGTTCTTTAGCTCATATAAAATTTCTTCCTTTTTGGTTCAGTTATTGCCTCTTCTCCATTTTTTCCTTTTTCTCCTTCTGGTAATACTATTTACATGTTGCATCTCTAGTATCTGTCTTCCATGTCTTTATTTTTCACCATTTCTACTGCTTTTCTTCTTCTGCATTTTGAAATATTTCTTCCCTTTCCAGACCACTAATTCAGGTTTCAACATTACCATCCCTTATTTAGATTTATCTGCTAAATTTTAAAATTAGAAAATTATCCTTAATATTTCTAGAAATTCTCTTTCATGCTATAATTGAATCACATTAAATTCTCTGGCTTTTTGGCTGTGGTTCAGGTTGTCATTTTTCTCCTGCAGTAATTTCTATTTTGCTAGGAGTCATCTGGTGTATTAGTTATCTATTGCTGCAAGACAAATTACCCCAAAACTTTGTATCTGAAAACAACAGTAAACATTTATCTTCTCTGGAGAATCCAAATGGAATCAAAGTACTCCAAGAAAAGTAAAAGTCAGTTCCAGGTTTTTGAGCACAAGCCACCTGTCCTCCTTGCTTGGCCCCTCAATAAACTTCTCTCTGCTCCAAAAAATTTTTAAAAAGAAAGAAAAAGAAAGAAAGAAAGAAAGAAAGAAAGAAAGAAAGAAAGAAAGAAAGAAAGAAAGAAAGAAAGAAAGAAAGAGAGAGTAAAAGTCTTCCTTCTACCCCAGAACTTCACTTCCATCTATGCATTCATCTACCCAGAGATAACTATATTTTATAGTTTTAAAATATTTCTAAGCATATACAAGCAGATACACATATGTGTAAAGATATATTTTTGGCTTTTTGCTTTGAAATAATTTCAGACTTACAGAAAAATTACAAAATGGCACAGAAAACACATACCCTTCACCCAGACTCCTCAAAGATGAGTATTTTGCCACATTTGTTTTCTTATCCTCTCGCTCTATACTTTTTTTCTGAACAATTTGAAATTGGGTTGCAAATATGATGCCCCTTTACCACTTTATGAATGCATCACTATGTGTTTCCTGAAAACATGGACATTTTCCTTTATAACCATAGTATAATTATAAAGATCAAGAAATGTACATCAATGGGAAAACAGAATGGAGGTTCCTCAAAAAACTAAAAGTAGAGTTGCCATATCATCCAGCAATCCCACTCCTGGGCATATATCTGGACAAAACTCTAATTCAAAAAGATACATGCACCCCTGGGACTTCCCTAGTGCTCCAGTGGGTAAGACTCCATGCTCCCAATGCAAGGGGATGGGGTTAGATCCCTGTTTGGGGAACAAGATCCCACATGCATGCCACAACTAAGAGTTCGCATGCTGCAACTAAGAAGTGCACATGCCACAACTAAAAGACCCCATGTGCCACAAGGAAGATCCCGCGTGCTGCAACTAAGACCCAGCACAGCCTAAATAAATAAATATAAATAACAACAACAAAAAACCCCAAAATAAAAAGATACATAAACCCCTATGTTCATAGCAGCACTATTCACAATAGCCAAAACATGGAAACAACCTAAACATTTATCGACAGATGAATGGATAAAGTAGATGTGGTACATATATATATATGATGGAATACTACTCAGCCATAAAAAAGAATGAAATAATGCCATTTTCGGCAGCATGGATGGACCTAGATATTATCATACTAAGTGAAGTCAGACAGAGAAAGACAAATACCATATGATATCACTTATATGTGGAATCTAAAATATGACACAAATGAACCTATCTTTGAAACAGAAACAGAATCACGGACATAGAGAACAGAATTGTGGTTGACAAGGGGGAGGGATAGATTGGGAGTTGGGGGTTAGCATATGCAAACTATTATACATAGAATGGATAAACAACAAGTTTCTACTGTATAGCGCAGGGAACTATATTCAATATCCTGTGATAAACCATAATGGAAAAGAATATAACAAAAAATGTGTGTGTGTATATATATATATAAAAAACTGAATCACTTTGTTGTACAACAGAAATTAACACAACATTGTAAATCATCTACATTTCAATAAAAAAAGAAATGGGCATCAATGTAATATTGTTATCTAATCTACGGATCTTATTCAAGTGTTACTAATTACCCCACTAAGGTCTTTTATAGCAAAAGAAGAAGCATTTTTCTCTGGTCCAGGATCCAATACAAGGTCATATACTGCATTTAGTTGTCATGCCTCTTTAGTCTCCCTTAATCTGGAAGAGTTCCTCAGTCTGTCTTTTCCTATAGATATGTTTTCATAAAATCACAAGATAGAATAATTCTATATAAATCTATGTCCCTTGTCTCTTGTACTTAGTCTATCTTGGACATTTTCCATTTCGGTACATTTTTATCTGTCTCATATGTTTTATTAGCTGCTCAGTAGACAGAATCAGTCAGGATAATCTAGGTTATGCTATGATAACAAACAACACCAGAATCTCAGTGGCTTAACACAACAAAAGCTGATTTTCTGTTCATGTGAAGTTTGCTGTCCTTGCTGTGAAGGCTCAGTCTGGCTGCTTCTGTCTTGTGACTCTCCCTCCCAATGTGTGTTTCTACAAATGCTGCATCAGAAGAGAGCATGGAGAATCTACCATGGGCTCTTAAAATTCTTCTCAAATCTCAGGGGCCAAAGCAAATCACACCAGCATGCTCAACTGCAAAGGGACAGGGAAATGTATTCCTTCCATGGACTCAGAAAGAGAAGGGATTAAGAAATGTTGGTGAACACTAGTAATGTCTACCACACATATCATTGAATGGGTATACCATAATTTATTTAAATAGTCCCTTATGGGGCTTCCCTGGTGGCGCAGTGGTTGAGAGTCCGCCTGCCGATGCAGGGGACGCGGGTTTGTGCCCCGGTCCGGGAAGATCCCACATGCCGCGGAGCGGCTGGGCCCGTGAGCCATGGCCGCTGAGCCTGTGCATCCGGAGCCTGTGCTCTGCAACGGGAGAGGCCACAGCAGTGAGAGGCCCGCGTACAGAAAAAATAAAACACAAAAGTTAAATAGTCCCTTATGATGGACATTTAGATTACTTCTGGGTTTTTTTTTTTTTTTTAGAGATCTTTCTACTTTTATTTTTGCACACTTGTGTGAGTATATCTACAGCACAAATTCCAAGAAGTGGATTTGCAAAAGTAAAAGGAATGTGCGTCTAAAGTTTTGACAGATCAAGGCTGCCATTTTGAGCTATGTGCCACGTGAGTGAACAGAAGAAGACAGAAAACAACGAAGGAGACAGAAACAGGAAAATCAAGGAAAGAAAGAGATGGGAGAGACAGAGAGAGTAGATTTCAAAGCCTGACTTTCCAATTCACAGGCCCTTTGAATGCAAGTATTCATGTCTATTAAACCTCAGCATGTGTTCAATAAGCACTTGTTTTCACTTTTGCATGTTTAAGTGGGTTTCTGCTCCTTGCCTTAAGTTATACCAGACTTCAAGGGGAACAGAAAGAGGCCTAGTATGATCCTTACTCTCATGTCAGCTTTCAACCTAGTAGACAGTGGGGGCAGGAAAAGACGTGAGCACTGAGTTATCCAACCAGAAGGTTCCCCACTGGACCAGTGTTTATGAGTAGAGCTGCTTTTAAATCCAGTGCCAGTGGTTGATGGAATGAATTTTCCTCAGGTCTGGAAAAAGAGCACAGTCCAAGAAAAGCCTTGCTTTTCCATCTCTGCACCAGAGGACATTTTTCTCATTTTTAAAAGCCCAGCTCAGATCTCACTTACTTCATGAAGCTTCACCAACTGCTATCAGATCTCATCTGATCTCCAATTTTTCTAAATTCTTATGACACATGACATACAAGTTAGCCTATATTTGGTTGCATATTGTCCTCTGTCTTATATCTAGAATTAGGTTTTAACTTATTTGAGTGTAGGGAAAATATTTTATATTTATTTTAAATTTCCTACAGAACCTTGCAGATAAAACACTCAATAAATGTATAACTGTTGACTGATTAATTCTACCTAAGCCATGCAAACCAGAATTAACATGAGTGTATTTAAAGCCACAAACAAAATGAAGGACAACTCAGCTGAAACCAACATGTGGTTCACATTTGCCAGGATTCCCAAGGAATAAAGATTATTGCCTTGTTGATATAACTGCAGCAATTTTGAAAACCTAGTGTGTGCACCTTCTAGTGACTACAGACTATTTTCTTAGACTTGTGTTATAAACTTGCCTTAAGTAAGCTTACACACATTCTATAAGCAGATTTACAAAATCTGGTACTCACTCCATAAGTAATCACTCTAAAGAGAGATTTATTTTAAAGTATTGAAAGTCTCTTTCTCCCTTTCTTGGAAAATCATTCTATAAATGTCATTGTATATCATTCCTGTGAATGTTTTCATATTTTTGCCATATTAGTATATATCCATAAATAATATGTACTATTGCTGTCATGTACATTTTAAGTTTTTTTGTTTGTTTGTTTTGTTTTGTTGTTTTTTTTTTTGCGGTACGCGGGCCTCTCACTGTTGTGGCCTCTCCCGTTGCGGAGCACAGGCTCCGGACGCGCAGGCTCAGCGGCCATGGCTCACGGGCCTAGCCGCTCTGCGCCATGTGGGATCTTCCCGGACCGGGGCACGAACCCACGTCCCCTGCATCGGCAGGTGGACTCTCAACCACTGCGCCACCAGGGAAGCCCCATTTTAAGTTTTAAGTGTAATCATACTCTACTTATTATTCTGCAACCTCCCTTTTTTCTCTTTATAATATGTATTTACAATTTACCTCATGTTAATATAACTGCAGATAACTTATTTTAACTGTCTAGAATTTTATTTTAGTAAACCCATTTTCTTGTTGATGCATATTCAAACTACCTCCAGGGACTTCCCTGGTGTTCTGGTGGTTGGGACTTCACCTTCCAATGCAGGGGATGCAGGTTCAAGCCGTCAGGGAGCTAAGATCCCACATGCCTTGTGGCCAAAAAACCAAAACATAAAACAGAAGCAATATTGTAACAAATTCAATAAAGACTTTAAAAATGGTCCACATCAAAAAAAACAAAAACTTTAAATAAACTACTTCCAGTTTTTCCCAGGTTCAAAAACAGGCTGCAAGGAAAGTTCTTGTTCATATCAACTTACACAGATGCAGAAGGAGTTTCTCTGTGGTATTTGCCTACAGGTAGATTTCTGGGTATTAATATCTTCAACTTTGAGAAAGAAACCATCAACAAAATGTAAAGACAACCTACCGAATGGGAGAAGACAGTTGCACATGATATGACCAATAAGGAGTTAATAACCAAAATATATAAACAGCTCATATAACTCAGTATCAGAAAAACAAACAACCCAATTAAAAAATGGGCAGGGCTTCCCTGGTGGCGCAGTGGTTGACAATCTGCCTGCCGATGCAGGGGACACAGGTTCGAGCCCTGGTCTGGGAGGATCCCACATGCCGCGGAGCAACTGGGCCCGTGAGCCACAACTACTGAGCCTGCGCGTCTGGAGCCTGTGCTCCACAACAAGAGAGGCCGCGACAGTGAGAGGCCCGCGCACCGCGATGAAGAGTGGCCCCCGCTCGCCGCAACTGGAGAAATCCCTCGCACGGAAACGAAGACCAAACACAGCCAAAAATAAATAAATAAATAATTTTTAAAAAATGGGCAGAAGAACTGAATAGACATTTTTCCAAAGAAGATATACAGATGGCCAACAGGCACATGAAAGGATGCTTATCATTGCTAATCATTATAGAAATGCAAATCAAAACCATGAGATATCGCTTCACACCTGTCAGAATGACTACCATCAAAAAAAACACAGGGACTTCCCTAGTGGTCCAGTGGTTAAGAATCCGCCTGCCAATGCAGGGGACACGGGTTCAAGCCCTGGTCCGGGAAGATCCCACGTGCCGTGGAGAACTAAGGCCATGTGCCACAACTACTGAGCCTGTGCTCTAGAGCCCCCGAGCCACAACTACTGAGCCTGCGTGCCTAGAGCCCGTGCTCCGCAACAAGAGGAGGCACCACAGTGAGAAGCCCCCGCTGGCTGCAACTAGAGAAACCCCGGGCACAGCAACGAAGACCCAACACAACCAAAAATTAAAAAGAAAAACACACACACACGCACACACACACACACACAAATAACAAACATTGACAAGGGTGTAGAAAAAAGGGAATCCCAGTACACTGTTCGTGGGAATGTAAACTGGTACAGCCACTGTGGAAAACAGTACAGCGGTTTCTCGAAAAACTAAAACTACCATAAGATCCAGCAATTCCACTCCTGGATGTATATGCGAAGAAAACAAAAACACTAATTCAAAAAGGTAAATGCACCCTAACATTCATAGTAGCATGATTTACAATCGCCAAGATATGGAAGCAACCCAAGTGTCCATCAATGGATGAATGGATAAAGAAATATTTTACATACATATATGTATATATATATAAATGGAATACTACTCAGCCACAAAAAGGAATGGAATTTTGCCATTTGCAACAACATTGATGGACCTGGGGGGTATTATGTTTAGTGAAATAACTCACACGAAGAAAGAAAAATACTGTATGTTATCATTTATTTGTGGAATCTAAACATAAAACAAATAAATGAATATAACAAGAAGAAAAAGACTCAGATACAGAGAACAAACAAGTGGTTACCAATGGGGAGAGGGCAGCAGGGAGTGGCAACATAGGGACAGAAGTAGGGGATTAAGAGATACAAACTACTTTGTATAAAATAAGCTACAAGGATATATTGTGCAGCACAGAGAATACAGCCGATATTTTCATAATAACTTTAAATGGAGTATAATCTATAAAAAATTTTGAATCACAATGTTTTATACCTGAAGCTAATATAATATTGTAAATAAACTATACATCAATAAAAATTAATTAATTAATTTCTGTGCTCACTATTTTTTCTTGCATCTAATTTCTGCTCCCTGGGTTTACTGTTCTTCTTATTGAAACACATCTTTTACTAGGTCTCTCACTGTAGGTCTATGGTTAGTACATTCTTTTCCTTTTGTATATTTATTTTCTGTATTTCATATCTAAAAATGTATTTTCATCCAACACTTAATGCTGCCTTTCCTATACAAAGTAAGCAAATAGAAGTGGAGAAGTTTCTCATTATGGAAGTATTTCACCACAACTAAACAAAGAAAGAATGATTAAATTTGAATATCACCATTTCGCAACTCCTAAAGAATTAGTAGATCAGTGGCTCTCAATATTACACAGAGAGAGACAATCAGCTGTTACATGTCTCCTCCATGCCACCTACAATGGAGTCTGTCACAAAATTGTACTTAAATCTGATCAAGTTCATAATCTCATTCCCAATTTGTAGAAAATACAGAAGACAGAGGAATGGGGAATACAATTAACAAAATCCAATTGTGGGAAACTGTACAAGCAAATCAAACAACCCAGTTTCTTACAGAACTAAGTTGTAAAGAAAAAGGTGGGGCAAAGGAAGAATAGAATGTACTTGGAGAATTGGAAGAGACTTAAAAGGTGTACATTTTTTAAACTATAGGGTTTAGAGATGTATCTTGGTTGACAGACTATAAAGAAAGTAAGGAAATGACCATACAAGTCAAGATATGGTTACTTTTGGGCAAAAGGGAAAGGTTTGGGATTGATACAGGGTAAATGAAGGACCTCTGGGGTGGCTAGCGCATGGACCCAATCAGGGTACAGCAGAAAACAAGACAAAGTCCTGGGTCTCAGGGAGATTGCCTTCTATAGGCAGACATATACCAATACATGCATAATATTACAATGACAGTGATAAGTGCTATAAAGAAATATAAAGGATGATTGATCCAAAACCGCTAAACAAGCAACAACTTAGTTTCACTCCTAACATAAAATATATAGAAAATGTAATTATTTGATGAAGTCAGTAAGTAACACAATTTTTCTCAGTATCTTATGGCAAAACCAAAGACTGATACATAGAGAGATACCCACAAAGGCATAAAGAAACACCCACATCCATGGGGCTAGTAATTTTATGGAGTAAAATCTTTTACTACTGCTACAAATTCACCACTCTATGTAAATACATTTTCTATTTTTAAAATTAATTAATTATTTTTTGGCTGTGTTGGGTCTTCGCTGCTGCGTGCGGGCTTTCTCTAGTTGCGGCGAGCGGGGGCTACTCTTCGTTGAGGTGCGTGGGCTTCTCATTGCAGTGGCTTCTCTTGTTGGGAGCACGGGCTCTAGGCACATGGGCTCAGTAGTTGTGGCTCACAGGCTCTAGAGCGCAGGCTCAGTAGCTGTGGCGCACGGGCTTAGTTGCTCCGCGGCATGTGGGAACTTCCGGGACCATGGCTCGAACCCGTGTCCTCTACATTGGCAGGCAGATTCTTAACCACTGCGCCATCAGGGATGCCCTACAACCTTACTTTTTTACTTAATATATCATAGATATTCTTGGTATGTGGTAGAATGAAAAAATAAGTTACTGGGTAATACATATGTTCATAGTATGAATGTATTTCATTTTAAAATTCTATGTTTATATCTAGATACAAATATAAATCTAGATATACAGATATATGACTTTATTTATACAGAAAATGATCTGGCAGGGTACAAATCAAACTGTTAACTGCAGGGGATGGGATGGAAAGGGGATAAGTAGAGGAAACTTAAATTTTTTACTTTATATATATATATGCATCTATTCTAAAAAGGCATGTACTGTTTCAGAAATTAATAAAAGTATGCATAATGAACAGCTTTTCATGTCCATTAAAATATTTGTCACCCTTTTTAATTGTTCTTTTTAAATTTGTCACCCTTTTTAATTATGTCATCTTTCAAATTGTTTAATAATATTCCACTGTACAGCTATACTCTAGCATTTAATCCATTGTCTACTTATTGGGTTTAGGCTTTTACCTATCTTTTGGTATTAAAACAGTGTTGATAGAATATCCTCCTGTATGTTTTCTGCACTTTCTCATCAGTCCTGGGTATTATCAATTTTAATTTTTTTTTTCACCCACCAGTCAAAAATGGTATCTCATTGTTTTAACCAGCAGTTTTTGATTTAAAGTGAGAATGAACATGTTTCCCATGGTTGTTGTGTATTTTTCTTATTTTGTGAATTATCCTATTCACTTTGTCCACTTTTCTTGTAATTTTCCTATTTTTCTTAGATAACTGCTTATACATAGTTACTAACCCTGTCTGTGATATACACATGAAATATTTTCCAGATTTGCTTTTGCCTTTTAGATGTCTGTTTTTACCATTCCTCTCCATTAAAAAAAAAAAAAAATATATATATATATATATATATATTTATTTATTTATTTATTTGGCTGCACCAGGTCTTAGTTGCAGCACGTGGGATCGTCGTTGAGACATGCAGGATCTTTAGCTGTGGTATGCGGGATCTAGTTCCCTGACCAGGGATTGAACCTGGGCCCCCTGCATTGGGAGAGAGGAGTCTTAACCACTGGATCACCAGGGAAGTCCTCCCCTCCGCTTTTTTTCACATGTTACTTTTACGTATATATTGTTGTCTGTCTATATGTTGTTTTATTTCTCATTTGTCCATTCTTTTTTTTTTTTTTTAATTTATTTATTTATTTTTGGCTGTGTTGGGTCTTCGTTTCTGTGCGAGGGCTTTCTCTAGTTGCAGCAAGTGGGGGCCACTCTTCATCGCAGTGCGCGGGCCTCTCACTGTCGCGGCCTCTCCTGTTGTGGAGCACAAGCTCCAGACGCGCAGGCTCAGTAGTTGTGGCTCACGGGCCTAGTTGCGCCGCGGCATGTGGGATCTTCCCAGACCAGGGCTCGAACCCATGTCCCCTGCATTGGCAGGCAGATTCTCAAACACTGCGCCACCAGGGAAGCCCCATTTGTCCATTCTTGCACCAGGATACATGGCTTTAATTACTGTAGCTATATACCTGATAAGACAGTCTCCCCGCATATATTTCTTTTTTTGAATGTTACTAGTTATTTTTGCATGCTTATCCTTACTGGTGAAATTTAGAATCATCTTGTCAAATCCAAAATGTTGGGATTGTGTTAAACTTATGGATACATTTGGGAAGAGCTGACACATTTATAATATTGAATATGTCCCAAGGCTTTTATGTTCCTCAGTCAAGTTATGTAGTTTTCTTTAAATATGTCCATCAGGGACTTCCCCTGTGGTCCAGTGGGTAAGACTCCATGCTCCCAATGCAGGGGGCCCAGGTTCGATCCCTGGTCAGGGAACTAGATCCCACATGCATGCCACAAACTAAGAGTCCATATGCCGCAACTAAGAAGTCCGTATGCCGCAACTAAGATCCCACGTGCTGCAACTAAGACCCAGAGCAGCCTAAATAAATAAATAAATATTTTTAAAATGTCCAACAATATCTTGTCAAATTTGTGCTTATCTATTTTATGCTTTGTGTTATTAATGCCAATAGGAATTTTTATTTCTGCTTAATAGTATGACTGGCATTTTATAGGCATTCAACAGCATTTATTGAATGAGTAAGTGCATAATAGAGAAAACGACTTTTAAAAATCACGAAAACTGGGCTTCCCTGGTGGTGCAGTGGTTAAGAATCCGCTTGCCAATGCAAAGGATGTGGGTTAGAGCCCTGGTCCGGGAAGTTCCCTCATGCAACAGAGCAATTAAGCCTGTGCGCCACAACTACTGAGCCCATGTGCCACAACTACTGAGCCGGTGCACCTAGAGACCGTGCTCCACAGCAGGATAAGCCACCGCAATGAGAAGCCTGTGCACTGCAACGAAGAGTAGCTTGCCGCAACTAGAGAAAGCCCGCACGCAGGAACGAAGACCCAACGCAGCCAAAAATAAATAAATAAAATAAATTTATTAAAAAAAATTAAAAGTTGTGAGAACTTTAATTATAGATGAAAGGAGAAATGTGCTTTAATATCTAAAAGATTTTGGTTTAATTGTACTAGCACAAAAAAATGTAGCCAGCTTGGTTTACTAGGACTCGTATCAAAAAGTGAACTGATCATTCAGGACTCAAAGTCAGGACTAGCCTTATTCATTTATGGTGGACCTTGGGAAATTACATACATTAAGGGGAGAAAGGCTCCATTATTGCTTCACTAATGTCTAGAGCTCTACCGTTAATGTCACTGCTTCAAATTAAGGAATTCCTTTCTCTGACAATGCAAACACCTCTGAGAAAGATAGTAGAATACAATGAATTTAGCCATTACAGTCTTTTACACAATAGTGTGAATTAACAATCAATTTATTCTCAACTTGTAGCTAATTAAGAAGAGCTTTTGACAACAGGAGAGAATAAAGAGAGCAAAGAACAAGAAGTACTAGGATACTGGACATATGAGGGAGGTACAGAGGTTAAAAAGAAAAGGTCAGGAGAGGAAAGCTAAAATTTATAAATTTCTTTGGGCAGGAAGTGCATCTTATTCACCTTCAAGAACAATGCTTAGCACATCACAGCCACTATATAGATATGCATAAAACAGATGAGTCAGTGAATAAATAGCTCTGCTCACCTCACAATTTTGGCTTTGGGTTGTCCTGCCCAAAGCTGTAGTCTCAGGCTATTTTGGGGTGACTCTGCTATTCTGGCTTCCTTTCCTCAGAATTACTCAAGTGGGATAGGATGCCAGAATCTCATTGTTAACAGATATTAGTTCACTGGTATAACAAAAAATTTCTAATTGCCAACACATTTTGCATTAAGGTAAAACAATAATATGTCTGTTTATACAGTTGGAAATGTCTCCCTACAGAATAAAAGGAGATTATTAACATAAGGTGCTTGGTCAGGTCAATGATTAGCTCTCCCTCCCACTCCTCACGGGTCTGATCATTTCACAACTGACCCCACCAGGGAAGTACTGGGAGACTGGAAGATGGGGGATAAACAATGGATCTTTCCCCCTTGTTTAGTTTTTTCCACTATTAGCACTTATGAATTTATTATGTAATGTGGCATAATGATGATTCATCCGTGAAGTCACTACTCCCCCAACTCCTGTTGGATCTGGGGAAAGGGGGAGAGAAAAGCTGATGGAGTTGGAAAGGGTTTGCTGCTAGCAGAGTAGACAGTGGCTGGTAAAGAATGAACAAATGATACCACATAATGGTCAAGTGGAGAAGTTTCTTGACCTTGATAATAGTTTTCTCTTTAGTGAAGAAAAACGTAAGTATTGGGTTAAGATATTAAAGTTTCTTTCAAATTCTCACTGATAGATATCAAATATTTTGAGATACATAAAGCTTGGACCTCATCTATCTTGGTTTCTGGTGTATATTCAGTGCCTAGCAGTTAGTAGGTGCTCAGTAAATAAATGTTGAATGAATGAATATTAAGTACTGATGATTCAGTAGCCTTCTGAAAATGAGTCTGAAACCTTTAGCAAATTAAATCTAAATAGTTAGGTCTAATATTAATGGAAAGTGACTTCAAGGGTGGAGGAGTATATTCTGGAATATTTTCTATACTTGACAAAAACAGCACTGACCATTCTAAGTCATCCTGAAAAATCTACCCATGTCCAATTTTTCTCTGTTAAAAGGCCATAGCAGGGCTTCCCTGGTAGCGCAGTGGTTGAGAGTCTGCCTGCCGATGCAGGGGACACGGGTTCGTGCCCCGGTCTGGGAAGAGCCCACATGCCGCGGAGCGGCTGGGCCCGTGAGCCATGGCCGCTGAACCTGCGCGTCCGGAGCCTGTGCTCCGCAACGGGAGAGGCCACAACAGTGAGAGGCCCGCGTACCGCCAAAAAAAAAAAAAAAAAAAAAAAAAAAAAAAAAAAAAAAAAAGGCCATAGCATGGGGCTGTCTACACCAACTTATTGTTCATATAATTTTTAGCAGTAAAATCAAAGATTTTTGCTTAACTCTCCACTTTCCTCTGTCAGTGGGGATGTAATCTAAGGCAAGTGAAAAGAAATCATACTCTATAAACTGATGCAGGTCTTCAGGCTAAGTTGATTCTTTTCTTTATTCTCCTCTGAATTAATACAAATTGGAAAAAGTAATTTGAGGTAACTATAAAAAATTATGTTAAATAGATTACTCTGAAATTGAGCCAATGTTTTTATTTTCGCTTATCAAGATAACTGCCTATCCTCCACTTAATTTTGCACTCAAGTCTTTTGTGGCTTATTTAAGATATCTGTATCTAACCAAATCATGGCATTAACATTAAAGTTGTGAACTTGATATCAAGCAATCTAAGTATAAAGGTCCTCCTACATGTTAAAGACATATGCTGTAAGTAACCACACTCGCCCAAAATCCAGAAATGGAAACTCCTCCTTTAATCCATTTCATATGTCACTGTGTTATAAACATACCAAATATTCAGGTGATGTAGACTTGGTGTACTGTGCTAAACATAAATTTAGTGACAACTGTACAAAATTATAAGTTACAGCTGTAATGACTAATGTTTCCAAGTTCAAACTGTTTGCCTAAGAATGATCATCAAAAGTCTCAACACTGTGACTTTCAGTAGATTGTGTAAAGCTGATTAAGACGATACACACAACAGGTGATATTTTTGGAGGCAGTGTACGTACAGCATAATTTTTTATACTAATACATTCTCACTTTCAGCAGAGAGTTTTTCTTTCGGTGGTCGATAGGTAAGGAGTTCTTAGAAACATAAGTGACAAAAAAATCCAGCCTGTACTCCCAAATCTTATTCCAAACCCCTCAATACTAACTAGTTATAAATCTACATCAGCATTGATTTTAGAGAGACCATCCTGGATAATAAGCAAAAGGCTACATGATCAAGTCATCCTCTCCTAAGTGCACGGCAGACCTCATAATAAAGCAAAAGTTATTTACGTATTTTAAGGAAGAGGCATGTTCTTGAGTCAATGAGTGTGCTCACAGCATGAATGATGTCCAAGAGCTGGAGGATCTTGGGCCAAAACCCATCCAAAAAAGGATGAAAGACAGAGCCCAAGGAGAGAGAGGAAGCATTTGGAGACTATTAAGTGATAAAGAGCTGCATACCTCAGCTTGCTGTGTGTCAGAGGACAGCTTGACCTGACCGGGCATGCGTTGTTAGGTCAGTTCCTTGTTCGCATCTGTGCAGGCCTGGCGAGTCCATTTCCTTTTGCCACTGATTAGTCAAAGGGTCCTAAACGCAATAGGAAATTAGCAACTTGGTTTCACTATTGTGTACCTGGAGAAAGCCTACTTTTTAAATCCTCAAGCACCCGGTGCCTCCACTCTATTAAAATATGCTCTTAGATCCTTCATGGACACAAATTGCTAACACGAAATAGGTGCTCAGTAAAAATTTTTGTTTTCCTTCCTCTTTCCCGTAATTGCTGATGAAAATATGCTCTTATTTCTTCTAGAGTATTTTTATTTTCACAGATAGCAGATACTGGAATCAAAGGGATGAGACAAGAGAGGAATTTCAGGTATCGACTCTTACGATACTTCACGTATGTATGAATCTTTCAGATTAGCGCCAGCACTCGTGAGGCTAGGCACTCTAAGGAGTGCTTTATTTTTTTATTTTTTTTTGTGGTACGCGGGCCTCTCACTGCTGTGGCCTCTCCCGTTGTGGAGCACAGGCTCCGGACGCACAGGCTCTGCGGCCATGGCTCGCGGGCCCAGCCACTCCGCGGCACATGGGATCCTCCCGGACCGGGGCACGAACCCATGTCCCCTGCATCGGCAGGCGGACTCTCAACCACTGCGCCACCAGGGAAGCCCTAAGGAGTGCTTTAGATGAAGTATGCCATTTGTCTCAACAACCCTATGAGGTATTATATTAGTCCATTTGGACTGCTATAACAAAAATAGACTGGGTGACTTAAACAACAAACATTTATTTCTCACAGCTCTGGAGGCTAGGAAATCCAAGATCAAGGAGCTGCCAGATCTGGTATCTGGTGAGAGCTGACTTCCTGGTTCATGGACTGCCATGTTCTCTCTGTGTCCTTGCATGATGGAAGGGGCGAGAGAGCTCTCTGGAGCATCTTTTACAAGGGTACTAGTCCCATTCATGAGGCCTCCACCCTCATGATCTAATTACCTTCCAAAGACCCCATCTCCAAATACCACCACATTTGGGATTAGGTTTCAACATATGGATTTGGGGAGGATGCAAACATTCAGGCTACAGCTGGTAGATACTAACATTACCTTCATTTTATAGACCAAGGAAAGTGGGGCTTTTGGAGTTTGAGAACTTTCCTAAAATTTTGCAGCTAGTAACCCAGGGCATCTGCTTCAGGACCTGTGCCTTAATTAAACCTTTGCCATGTCCTGGGTGGGCCCTCAGTGTGAATAAAAGGGCTACACCAGTTCATTGATCTTAACATATTCATTCTTTCTAGGGAACTTGAGACTGGTTTTGGACCTTCCATGTATGGCTGGTACGTTAGGCAGAATAATGACCCCCCTGAAAATGTCCATGCCGTACTATGCAGAACTTGTGACTATGTCCTCTTACATGGCAAAACGGACTTTGCAGATCTTATTATGGACCTTAAAATAGGAAGATTACCCTAGATTATCTGGGTGGACCCAACATAATCACATGAGACCCTAAAAATGAAAGTGGAAGGAAGATGGGTCAGAGAGATGAGATGGAAGAAAAAGGAAGAGAAATTTGAAGTATGAGAGGGATTCGACCGACTGCTGCTGGCTTTGAAGATGAGGAAGGAAATGGCAACCTCAGTCCTACAACCACAAGAGCCTGAATTTTGCCAAAAACCCAAAATAAGCCAAAATACAGATCTTCCCCTGAGCCTCCAGAAAGGAATGTAGCCTTGCTGACGACATGTTGGTTTTAGCCCAGTGAGACGTGTTTCAGACTTCTGACAGAAAGAACTGTAAGACAACAAGGCTGTGTTGTTTTAAGCCACCAGGTTTGTGGTAGTTTGTCACAGCAGCCACAAGAAACTGACAACTGCTTGCTTCCTTTATTCAAGTTAAGTACATTTTCCTGATGCCTAGTCACAAAGGGAAGTGCACAAAATTGTCTGAATCTTTCTCCTCCTTCTCCTCCATGGAAAGAAAAGCAAAAAATGCACACCACCCTATAGGCTATGAGGCGAATCTGGATTGCTCTCTGTGGTTGGAACCAGACACCAGGGTCAGTGGACAATCTCAGTATGGAATCCAAATGCCATGGTTTGTCCAGAACTGGACTAAATGGTCTTGAACATAGAGAAACAACCTACCAGTGACTTATTTTCTATTTGTCTCCTGTGCAGGGACTATAAGAGAAATGGACGGCCATTTTATACCTGGTGAAAATCTCTAGATTTATGGGCAATAGCAATGGCATATGATATTTAATTTCAGAATAAAAATCTTTTGCTAAACAATAGGTTATTCCCAGGTTGATTTATTCTCAATCGTGAGCAGTAATTTTCTAAAATTCAGCTTCTTGTTTGATACATGGAAACACAATAAAATGCTTTGTCCATATTTTCAGTAGAAAATGTTTAAGAATAAGACAAATGAGGCAAACAAAATGTAATTCAAATGTATTCAATGAAGCATGGTAATTTTCACATTTTATTTCTTTTAATACTCTTGCTTCAGTTATATTAATAGCCTCTGCATTTTCCTCCTGTCGTCTGTGCCTCAGGTTTTGCTTACTTCGTCTTTTCCTCTTTTTATTTCTATGACATGTTGCCACTAGCCTCCTCCAGCAGAGGGAGGTGGGGTGTGTCCAACAGGGCTGTGTCCACAGGGTCAGAGGGTCTCCTGACTGAGAAGGCTGGCTACCTCATGGGTGCCAGGCTCCAATAAAAGCCAGGGTCCCCCCTCCATATGTGGGGTGGGTAACAAAGAGATTATCTGGCAAACTATGCCCTACAACTTCTTCCTAACATACATGAGAGTTAGAACAAAAATATGTTAATGACTTCAAGTGGTTAAGAGATTATCTTAACCTGAAGAAACAGCTTGTGGAGAACAAAAGTGACCTGATCATAGGTCTCGGGCAGAAATTTCTTCCCTAGCTCAGGAAAGGGTAGAGTAATAGCATTTGCATCATCCCGAGTTAGTTTGACTTCCTTCTTAGGAACTGCCAAAGTCAGCGGGCTTCAGGCCAGCCTGCTCCATCGCCTTCCAGGCAGAGACCTGGTCTGTCTGCTTCCCAGGTCTAACAGCGTCTGGCACCTAGGATATACTCCATAAATACGAGTAGGTGAATGGTTTGAGATCCAAGTCTGAGCTCTTATCTTCTGCATCTTTTTTCTTAGCTATGAAAGAGTCTAAGCTTTGTAGTGGTGCCTGAATGGGCTAAGGGTCCCACGCTCCTCAACCTTACTGTCATTTCCTAAAGGCAAGAACTATGTACTCCTCTATCTCAATTTTAGCATCTAGCTGTGTTTTTTCTTCTTCTTTCTTAAATTATTTAAGAGGGACTTCCCTGGCAGTCCAGTGGTTAAGACGCCATGCTTCCACCACAGGGGGTATGGTTTCGATCCCTGGTCGGGGAACTAAAGATCCCAGAAGCCAAAAAAACAGAAAAGAAAGGAATATATATACTTAACCAACACTTATTTTGCAACAGGCACTCTTCCAAAAACTTTACAAATAGCAACTCATTCAATCATCATGATAACCCTATGAAATAGGTTCTATTGTCACCCCTATTTTGCAGATGAGGGAACAGAGGAACAGAGAGCTTATGTAACTTTCCCAAAGTCACACAGCTAAATGGTGGCGCTGGGATTTCATCTGTACAGGCTGGATCCAGAGGCTGTGCTCCACACACACACTACGCCTTACCTTGCTGCCTCATCTTGCCAGTGTTAGAATGACGGAGGAAAGAAAAAATTTGGAAGCTAGCTTCACAGGAAACTGGGAAGGGAGCAATATTTATACAAAAGAAGTCCAAATGAATGGTATGTTTCCAAATACTTCATGCATAGTGTGTTGACACTATATGAAACGTAGTCATAAAAATCTAGGCTGATTTGAATACCTAACTTGAAAGATGTTGTTCCTTGGCTTAAAAAAGATAACACTATCAAACTGTGAATCATTTGAAGTTCTCAAAAACATGACACTGACTTCCAACCAAATGAATAATTACTGTACTCACTTAGTAGGAAATTATACAAACACACAACTGGTTAAAAAGTTCAAAATTCAGTTATCCTCGTAGCCAATTGTACTAGCTACGGCTGCCGTAACAAAGTACCACAAACTGCCTTAAATAAAAGAAATGTTTTGTCTCACAGCTCTGGAAGCCAGATGTCCAAGATCAAGGTGTCAGCAGGGTTGGTTTTATTTGAGGGCTGTGAGGGAAGGCCTCTCTCCTTGGCTGGTAGATGGCTGGCTTCTCCGTTTGTGTCTTCAGATCATCTTCCCTCTATGTGTGTCTGTCTCTGCATCCAAATTTCCCCATTTTATAAGGACCCAGTCATATTGGATTAGAGTCTACCCTAATAACCTCATTTTAACTTGATTACCTCTATAAAGACCCTACCTCCAAATAAGGTAGGGGTTTTAACTCCAACTTATCCATTTTGCAGGTGACACAATTTAACCCGTATTAGCAGGGGGTAAGAGTCCTGTCTGAATTCTAGCTCTGACATTTATCAATTTTGAGACCCTGGCATATCTCATTTCCCTCCCTTAAATGAGGATAAAATAGATAGTATCTACACCATGCTGTTGTGAGGATTAAGTGAATTAGTACATGTAACACATAGAATACTGAGTAGTACAATGCATGTTAGATATTCGTTAATTCATCAAATAGTCTGAACACCTATTTAAGTACCAGGCACTGTTCTAGGTGTTTGAGACACAGATATAATCAAAACATGCAAAAATACCCACGTTTATGGATCTCATAATTTAGTGGGGAAAGAAAAAAAATACAAATAGAACACATAGACTATCAGACAGTAATGTGTTATAGAGCAAAATAAAGCAAGACAGTGGCTAGAGAGCATCGGGGGTTGCAATTCTGGATCAGAGAGGGCCTCACAAATTTGTCATTTGATCAAGGACCTGACGAATGGGAGGAGACAGTTAAGTGCTTATCTGGAGCTTTTAGATAGAGAAGGGTTTCCCCACTTCAGCACTACTGACATTTGGGGCTGGATTATTCTTTGCGGGGGTGGGCGGTGGGGGGGACTGACCTGTGCATCGCAGGATGTTTAGCAGCATCCCTACTAGATGCTAGTAGTGGTGAGTAACATCTGCTACCCCAGTTGTCACCACTCATCTGACAACCAAAGATGTCTCCAGACATTGCCACATGTCCTGTGGGGGACAAAATCACTGCTGTTTGAGAGCCACTGAGACAGCAAAAAAGTAAAAGCCCAGGGGCAGGAGTGGGCTCAGCTTGTTTGAGGCACAGCAAGGAAGCAGGCAATAGGAGATGAAATTAGAAGGGAGAAGGATGAACCACACATATCATCTATGACCTTGAGGCCAGCAGATGGGAAGCTACTGGAGGGTTAAGAGCAAAAAGACAGCACAACTTGACTCACATTTTAAAAATATTCCAATTGGCTGCCACACTGAGAATTGCCTGTAGGTACAAAGACAGAAATGGACACCTCAGCGGGGAGGCTATCACAGTAATCCTATTATTGGTTTATTTACTTTTTTTTTTAAATTTAATTTGGTCACTGATTTGCCTGGATGGTCATGGGACTACTGAGAGAATTGAGCTAAGATCTGGGGAAGAAAAGAGGAAGGAGAATTAGCACAAAAGGAAAAGGCTAAGAGTGGGCAAGGTAGCTTTTCACCGAAGTGTAAGGCAGTACTGTAAAGTCAATTTGAAAGAGCAGAGGGGTTGCACAGGACAAAGAGAGAATGTTGGGGCAAGTCTGTGCACAGGGCCAGTGAATGCTATACTAAGGAATGGGAGCTCTGGTCTGTAGGGAACGGAGAGCCTTTCAAGCTTAAGCAACCAGGAAAACTCTGCAGCAGAGTGCAGATCACAGGAGTAAGAAAGAATACTTTCAAAGGGAGTTTCCTGAAATAATACGGGCGAGCGATAACAAGAGCCTAAGTTTAGGTGGAGGAAGAGCATGAGCACGACATTCTGAAGGAAGCAAAGTGAAGTTCTGCCCAAAGATTTGGAATTACCTTCTGCAGGGTAATTTTGCTTGTAGGCAAGCGCGCACTACTGACTTCGCAGCCAGGGTCTGGAAAAGTTTCCATGGTATCAGAGACCAAGCAAATGCCAAGCCCACCATGAAATGGTTTAAGCAGTGTAGGGCAGGACTTTTCTTGGAAATGGTGTCCCCAGAGGAGGGTGTGTTAAGTTTCTTCAAGGGTCTTTTCAAAAAGACTCCTATCTGTAAGTGAGAAGAACTATGCCGAGTACTGACAACGAAGGGAAAAGTAGGTCTGCAACCAAAGAGTTCTTTCAGGATGGTCGAGCATTTCAATTTCTAGATTTAAAACGTCTCAGCAGGTTTAGCAGAACAGGGTAGGTACATCAAACCAGTCCCGCTACTTTTTAGGTGGGAGCAACAAGGACGCCTGCCCCCTCCTTTCGAGTAAGATTTCCGAAGGCACCTCACAAGACTCACCACCCTCTTTCTACCCAGTTAACAGAGGCAGTGGGCGGCCGCCCAGCAGCGAGCAGCGGCTGCTAGCGCCGCCACCGAGGGTGTGGCGGTCGCCTGCGGACCGCGGGAGGGAGAGGGGGCGGCGCGGCTGGGCGGGGCGAAGAGGGGGGCTGCGGGGCGCGAGCGGAGGGACTCGGGAATCGACCGCCTCCCGCCCCGCCCGGCGCCGCCCCAGTCACCTCGCTCTGCGGCCACCCGGCACCAGGAGCAGTCCCAGGCGGCGGCGCGACGGTCCCCGCCATGTCTGCAGCCATGAGGCAGAGGTTCGACCAGTTCCTTCACCAGAAGAACTGCATGACTGACATCTTGGCCAAGCTCGAGGCCAAGACCGGCGTGAACCGGAGCTACATGGCCCTCGGTGAGTGTGGGGCTGCGGCCCGCGGGATCCCGCCGCTTGCCCGGCCCGGGAGCGGCTGTCGCATCGCAGCTGGGACCACGGGCTCGGTGACAGACGGGGGTGAGTGGCGTCGTCGGGGACAGAAGTGGCCGCCTGGACAGGCCAGGGGCCAGAGACCTCGCCCGGGGCGGCCCGGTGGCGGAGCGCCCGGGACGTGGGGCCGGGGACCGGCCGGCGCTGACGTGTCTGCCCTGCGGCCCAGTGTCGTGTGCCTGTGGCCGAGCGCAGAGCTGACGCCGAGTGGCGGGGTCCCCGTGGCGGAGTACCGGGTCCTAGCCAGACCCTCCGCGGAGTTGGGCGCGGGACGGGAGGGGCTGCGGGCAGGCGCCGGAATCCCGGCCTGCCCAGACCCTCCGGGAAGGAAGCGGGGCTCCTGCAGCTGGTGCGCAGTGTGGCGTGGGGCCCCTTGCGGGAGGGACGGGGGAAGGAAGGGCACAAAGGTGCGGCCTGCCAGTATCCCCAGACCAAAGGCAAAGCCCCGAGAAGGCGCGGGCCCAGCCTCGGTGCGGTTTTTCTCCAGTGCCTAGAACGGGCCAAGCTTTGCGGTGTTGGCGGGGGCTGCCCGGCTGGAGCGCCTGTGTGCCACCCGACCCACTTCCCTCCTCGTGTCTGCAGGTGTCATCGGGCTGGTGGCTTTGTACCTGGTGTTCGGTTATGGAGCCTCTCTCCTCTGCAACCTGATAGGATTTGGTTACCCAGCCTACGTCTCGTAAGTGGCTCCCCCTGCAACCGTCCCTTCCTCCCCTTCACTCCCCTTCCCCCATCCAGAGCTGTTCTAGTTGCTGTACCATCCCCATTTCCCTGGGAGAGTGGTCAGAGGACCAAAGAGTAGTAACTGACTGCTTAAGGTTACATATTTTAGAGCTTTACCTTGACACCTGATCTCCCGATGACTAGCCGAAATGTATATTTCATCAGGTTAAACTGGCGGAGTGTATGCCTTCTAACAGCTGCACAAATGAAAGGCAGAGCAAAGTCGACCTTTACTGGTGGGACGATCTCAACGGGTACAGAGAGCCGATTCTTTCTCCCTAATAATTATTTCAGTGTGTATTTCACCTTATATTATGTACACAGTAAATCCCCATCAATTAGAGCTTCTTTAATTCAGAAGTAATGTTAATTCAGACACTGGGGAGAATTTTGTCTTCTTTATATTAAAAAGGCTCGCCACTTATTACAGGCAAATGGGAAACACTTACCCTAGTATAAAAACAAAAACAAACCTTATAAAATGCATCCCTAATATATCTCCTTGGTTATATAAATGACCCATCTATATAATTAATCTAAATGGCAAGTGAATCTTATCAGATTACGATCTGACTTTTCTGCTAGCTGAGGCTGTTTTTACTCTACAGTGTGTTTAATTTGAAAATATTCTACAATTTCATTTTTCCATTCATTCAATAGGAATTATGCTTCCCCACAAATAAATTTTGTTGTATTCTACAGTTCTTCCCAAGAAAGCTGGTGGGTTTTACTTCTATTGAATTGGTCTGTACAACTTTCCTCAACCACAGGGATTAAAAAAAAAAGGAAGAAAATATTTCAGCTGGAAGGCTAAGACACCAATAACACATTATTACGACTGTGTCTATCCTAGGCCCGGCTAGAATTTAATATATGACTAGAAAGGGGAAATGTGTTTTAGAAAAAGTTCGGACTTGAAAAATTAAATCGAAATTACATAAGTAGTAATTACTGAGTTAGTCTGGTACAGACCCTTAGTGGCTCCAGAAAATCTAGCTACATATAGGACACTACTTGCTTTTGAATTTGGAGATCCTCTCCAGCATTATCGGCTAAAGTACCATCCACACTGTTTGTGTATACCAAACAATTCTGAAGACAGACCAGAAAAACTGGTTTGACTTTCAGATCAATGAAAAAGTTATAAGAATAGCAGTTCTCCATAAAATAATAGATGGTGTAGATAGAAAGTTTGTAGGCAACACTGGTTCAAAATGGCTTGCACATCACTGTGTCTGTGATAATGGACAAAATAACCAGGTAGAACATTCCTTTACTTTTCTTCTGTTTGTGTATTCTACTTGGAAGAGTTCTTTTAGTAATAAAGATTTTGAAGCATTTTTCAAGTTTGTGCTTCAGATCTTATTGATCACATTTAATAACTGCCTAGCTGCTTGAATTGTTTTGAACTAGGGAAGACTGTGGATCTTTAAAAATACTGAAGAGCATAAAAAACATTTTTTCCACATCTGTGCTATTTGGTGAGTAATCTTGTGAGAAACATAACCTTGTCTGTTGGTGTGATTAGATGATTGATATGGGCTTTAGAAAAGTAAAAATCTGTTTCTGGGTGGGATGTATAGATCCATGTATGTGGAAGTGGATGTGACTGAAGGCAGACAGGGCTTGGACATGCTTTTCTTTGACCTAGTGGATTAATTCTAGCAGGAGCCACTTTGTTTGTCTGTTTTTAAATTAATTTTTATTAGAGTATAGTTGCTTTACAATGTTGTGTTAGTTTCTGCTGTGCAGCAAACTGAATCAGTTATACGTATACATATACCTCTTAGATTTCCTTCCCATTTAGGTCACCATAGAGCATTGAGTAGAGTTCCCTGTGCTATTCAGTAGGCTCTCATTAGTTATCTATTTTACACATAGTAGTGTCTGTATGTCAATCCCAGTCTCCCAGTCCATCCCACCTTGCCCTTCCCCGCTTGGTAACCATAAGTTTGTTCTCTACATGTGACTCTTTCTAGCAGGAGCCATTTTTAAAGTCATATTTTAAAAGTAATTTCAAGCAAGTCAATTTCAGTTTTTTTATCATTTGTTTGAACTCATTCTTTCATTCATTTTCTACATAGTCAATTGAATATTATTGGCTCTCTTTATTTACAAGAAGCTAAGTGTTCATGCCTATTGCTAGGAATTCTGTGAAATGGTAGAGATGGTCATGTATCTGAGTAGTTCAGGTAAGTGGGTTTTATATATTTTAGAATTTTTTTATTCACCAAGTAGATACACTTTTCTATCTGAGTATTCTGAGGCAAAGTGACATTTGTAGTAATAGGAGTTGGAAGAGTATTAAAAATCTAAAAAAGGGGATTTAATGATTTAAATAAACATTCAGGAAACAATTTATGAGTATCTCTAGATTAGTATTTATTCATAGGATGCTTCCTTTTGGTACAACCAGCTTTTACCTTTAAAATGAATACAAGATCCTATTATCATAAGGGAATTAAGTGAAGGTTGGTCTCTGGGTGCTTGGATTTTTCACTAAAACAGTGCTTCTCAGCCTTGGCTGCCCATTGGAATTATCTGAGGAGCCTTAAAAAGTGCTGATGCCTGGGCCCTATCCCCAAAGGTTCTGATGTAATTGGTCTGGGGTGCAGCCTGGGTTTTGGAATTTTTAAAAGAGTCTCATGTGCAGCCCATGCTGAGAAGCCCTGCTGTAGAGCAGCAGCATAACCTGCGCTTGTTACACTTGAAGAGGGGGTGAAAGGGGCAGAAGAACAGCCTGCTAACCCTGGGAATAGTCCACAGGCCCACCTGGCCTCTGCTTTGTGAAGGAGGTTCAAGGACACATGGGATTGTGTGCACAGTAAAAGCACGCAGACCCCCAGTTAGTAAACATTCAGGCAATCACGGTTATATTAGTCAAATCAAGTCTGTTCATTGCTTAACTGATGTAACTGTACAATTGTCAGAAAGAAAGTCCTTGTAAGTGGTACTATTAGTAGCACCACAATCAGTGTTACTTAAGATGTGATCTGTGACCACTTTAATTGTTCTCCTTGTCTCTTGGAATTCTCCCCAGCCAGAGTTATTTTTAAAAATACAGGTTCATCTCTTTATTTTTAAAAATACAGGTTCATCTATTTAGCAAACATCAAATGCCAACCATGCACCAGACACTGTGGCAGCACCTCAGATACACCAGGGACTAAGTTGGGCATACTCCCCATCTTTGCATGACTAGTCTACAGGGTAGACTGCAATAAATAGTAAAGTAGTGACAGTGTGGTGAGCCCTCCACAGAGCACCCGCAGGGAGCTGTGGTAGAGATTAACAGGAGGGGCCCCCTGTAGGTATTTATCTGAGCTACTATTTGAGTAAAGACTTGAGGGATGAGAAGCTGCCCGCTGAAAGCAGAGTCAGGCAGAGGGAGCAGCGAATGCCAGGCCCTGGGCAGCCAGGCGCTTGGGCCGTTGAAGGACCTGGTGCGTTGGAAGCTCTGAGAGGGAAGAGGGGCGAAGGAGGACCAGAGAGGTGCAGGTGCCATCAGGCACAGCTGGTGGCTGGCACACCAAGTGTGCATTTTATTCCAGGTAGCTGTGGGGAGTTTGCATGTTTTCTGATTGCCTTGGATGGGTTCTAAGTAGGAGGTGACATGTTACAATGTACATTTTAAGGTCATTCTGTCTGCTGTGATTCCTGGAAGGAATTGGTGATCCTGCCAAACTATTGCTAATAGTCCTTCCTTTCTCACCTTTCAGCTTTTGCTCCTGCTGCTTCCTTTCCTTGGGCCACCATAGAGTGGCCCACAGATTGTGCTTAATGGTCAGTGATAGGCTTAGAGGCTGCAGGGTGCAGAAGTGAAATAAGGAAAAGCCTATTTGGCTTCGTAGCTTTTCTCGTGACTCACTACCTGGGGAAATCTGTGGGTGGGGCTCAGGTGCACCTGGCTTCACACCAGGCCTTGTCATGTTGGAGCACTAGACAGCTGGAGGCCTGGCTGGCCCTCGGGGCGGGGCAACCTGTGCCTTATCAGGTAGCCCCTTCCTACTGGTTACTCTTATTTTCTGCGTATATCATTTCCCTTTGAGAGCAGGGCCATTAATCCTCTACCTCTAAGTTTCCAGACTTTTTGGCCACCCTTTATAGGCAATTTGAAATATAATTCCAGACTTCTCATTATCAAGAGCTGTTGACAGAATGACTTTAATCTCCCTACTTCCTTCTATTTCTGATAAGAGAAGGCAGACTACTGGATAATAATAGGAACCTTTATTATTACAGCTGACCTGCCCCTCCCCCCATTTTTTGCTGAGATATAATTTCCATGCAACCCTTTTAAAGTGTACAATTCAGCGGTTAGTATGAAGTTTTGCAACCATCACTGCTTTCTTTTTTTTTAATAAATAAATTTATTTTAAAAAAAAGATGATGCAGGAAATATAACAGAAGCAGAAGTAAGATCTCACCCAACAATTTTTATGTAATGTTAAATATAGCATTACCATTAAAATATCTCCAAGGATTTTTAATCTTTTTTGTATAAATAACTTTCACTGCTCTTAAGTTTATGATCCCCTCTCCCAACTATTATTCTCAGGTCAAAAAAACAATGAAAGTCGTCTAACAAATAAACCCTTAACAGCCACCACGTGTGTCACTTTTATAAGAAAATTACTGAAATTTTGAGAAAAATAAGGTAAAATAAACTGGAATCTAGAAAATGCATGACACAAAAACTAAACTGTGATCCCTTGTGTTTAAAAATCTTAAAATATTGTTTTTAGCTCTGGTGGAGTTCCAGATCCACCCCATTTTTCTCTCACACATTATTACGAAGAGAAACTACTCCAAAATAAAAATAATAATGTCGTGCATACTAAATACAGTCTTTAAAATATGTTCCACATAAGAGCTCTTCCAAAGAAAAGCCACAAATTTCCTTTAATATGGAAAGTAAGAGTTCCAGGCAAGTATCTCTTTTGTAACAGTAAGTCTCTCTTAACAGTTTTAATATCCAGGTTTTATAAAACTATTGGCAAAAAAAAAAAAAAAAAAAAAAAAGAACTATTGGCTACCATTCAATCTGAAATGTCTAATCCACAAAAAACAAAGCATGAATAGGTATCTTGCTAAGTATCAGCATCTAAGGAATTTATTAAAAATACACATGGGGCTTTCCTGGTGGGGTAGTGGTTAAGAATCTGCCTACCAGTGCAGGGGACACAGGTTCGAGCTCTGGTCCGGGAAGATCCCACATGCCGTGGAGCAACTAAGCCCGTGCGCCACAACTACTGAAGCCCGTGTGCCTAGAGCCCACGCTCCGCAACAAGAGAAGTCACTGCAATGAGAAGCCCGTACACCGCAACGAAGAGTAGCCCCTGCTCACCACAACTAGAGGAAGCCTGTGCGCAGCAACAAAGACCAAAAGCAGCCCAAAATAAATTAATTTATAAAAAAATAAAATAAAAATACTCATTATTTCAGGCCCTACGTATTTATACATCTCCCTTGTTTGACTTAAACAGGATAAACATTCAAGTCTAAGAAATATTGTTCCTAACATGGACACCAAAAAGAAGATTCCTATAATAAAATGTTGCCTACTTTTACAGGTTTCACACATTCTCCACAGTAAATGAACATTCATTCATATTGCCAATGCAATTTTTGTTCTCTATCCATTATCATAAATTATAAAACGTATGTCCCATCAGTTTGCAAAAAGTATGATGGAATAGTAGAATTAAAGATTCCACAGGTTTTTCTTTTTATATTAAAGCCAACTACCCATCTCTTCAGTTTAACTCTTTAACCTCCTTCAAAACCTGTCTAAACTCCTAAACCTAGAACTCTAGTGAGCAAAAGGCTAGAAGCACTTCAGGTGCCAATTAGAAAATACCTGGTCGGGGCTTCCCTGGTGGCACAGTGGTTGAGAGTCCGCCTGCTGATGCAGGGGACACAGGTTTGTGCCCTGGTCCGGGAAGATCCCACATGCCGCGGAGCGGCTGGGCCCGTGAGCCATGGCTGCTGAGCCTGCGCGTCCGGAGCCTGTGCTCCGCAACGGGAGAGGCCACAACAGTGAGAGGCCCGCGTACCGCAAAAAAACCCAAACAAACAAACAAAAAGAAAATACCTGGTCATTTGCTCTTATCGTTTACACTATACCAAGAATATGATTTACTAACAATGTACTACATTAAAATGATAAAATTCTGTAATAAAGGCATTGTAACTATCAACTATATCAAAATAATAGAATTTTTCTTGTATCCCAATTTAGTACATTTGGCCTGTGTAGGAGATCTGGCTGCATCTTTACATAAGACAGCCATGAGAGTATAATCATCACAGAGTGACCAGCGGTTTCTAAGTACCATGACCTCTCCTTGCTCTACCCTCTGAATTTCCCCCCAAAATAGGGCTCCCTCAGCCTAATGACTGCAACTATCTACCATTCCCATAGTCAAGTCTCATGGGTCAGATAAAGATAAAGTGGCAGGGCATGTAATATTGAAGGAATGACCCAAGATGCCTCTTACCCAGTCTTTCCACAATAATTTTATACTCTTATTTTCCATCTTGTACCTTTATACCCAGCCCTCTGGCGACCCTGCCCCAGTCAACCCACAGGTACAGAAATGAAAGGAAGTTTGAGCTCCCAAGAGAAAAAGTTATTTTGATTTCTGTTGCCACATGATGAAAATCTAGAGGCATTTAACATGAAAATATTGTTATACCTAGCAGACGGGTTCCATATGAATATACTTCAAGTACGTCAGTGTTTAAATAAGCTGCTGTTGACTAGTATGGAAATCTAAGAATTTATAACATTAAAACCTCAAATACATTTCCTTATAGAGAAACAATCAGACTAGTGTACATTTATAATACAGTCAATTTGTAGCTGAGAAATGCCTTTACTAAGATATGTAAACCTTATTCAAGTGCATTTATAATACTCAAAAGTACACTATATATAAAAAAAAAATCACAGGACAGTCTTACTAACATCCCCCCCCATTGCCTCAAAAATTTTATAATTCAACTTAAACATATTCAAGAAAAAAACCAGTCAGGTCCATTAAAATAAAAAAGACAAACCTTTACATATAAAAATTAGTACCTGATCCATCTGTTCCTGAACCAGATCTGACAGACGCATCTGTGAAGGAAATGGATTCAGAATCAGAGTCGCTAGCCTCACTTCAGGTGTCATAAACATTTCCCTCTTCCTTCTGGTCTCTCTCATCCTGTTCATCTTCCTCCTCCTCTTCCTCCTCCTCTCCATCGTCATCCACCTCTTCATCTTCCTCTGCATCTTCTTCTGATTCTTCATCTTCTTCCACATCTTCCACCCCTTCCTCCTCATTCTCAGTGTTGTTGCCTTACTCATCAGAAGAACCAGTGCTGCCAGTCTCATGGTCAGAGCCATATTCTTCAGAGTTCACTTCCTCCTTAGAAGACTGGCTGCATCTGCTTGCACGTCTGTCCACTTCAAGCCCAGTTCTCTCAGAGCCATCTGGCGTAAGGGATTTGACCCTCCTTTCAGGATCCCTTTTCCGCAGACATGTTTTTTCAGGTTGACTTTTATAAGGTTCTCTGGAGGCACTGCTTGACAAACGAATTTTCCGATCAGCTTCTAGATGATTGTTTCAGATCTTTGATATTCCTCATTTTTATACTCTGTGACTGACTCCTTTTGTACTAACCATTCTTTTTTTTTTTTTTTTTTTTTTTTGCGGTACGCAGGCCTCTCACTGTTGTGGCCTCTCCCGTTGCGGAGCACAGGCTCCGGACGCGCAGGCTCAGCGGCCATGGCTCACGGGCCCAGCCGCTCTGCGGCATGTGGGATCTTCCTGGACCGGGGCACGAACCCGTGTCCCCTGCATCGGCAGGCGGACTCTCAACCACTGTGCCACCAGGGAAGCCCTGCACTAACCATTCTTTTGTTATTGCTAACTGATGAGCTCAGTGACTTAGAAATCAATTGTCTTGAATGAACAGAAGGCTTTTGTCGCTTTGTGTCAGTAGATTCCATTTGGTCACTTTTTCTTTGTGAACCCTTTTTCTCATTTTTATCTTGTTCACTCTCTGGATTTTGGAGTTCATTATCCTGTTCTGGTACTTCAGTCAAAATATCATCTAGAACATTAAGTTCTCCATCTGCTAGTGTTGGAAGGGCTCCTGCAGAGGTGGGGGGTGGCTGTGGCTCACCACGGGGACAAGGACACTGGCAGCAGAAATTCTGGGAGGTACTTCTTGGTGTGGGCCCTCCTGGAGTCTCCATTACCGCTTTCTAATTCCAAAACATGTTTATCACCCCAAAGGAAACCCTGTACCCATTAGCAGTCATTCTCCATTTCTTCTACACCCCAGTCCTCAGAAACCACCAATCTACTTTCTGTCTCTATGGATTTGCCTGTTCTGGACATTTCATATAAATGGAATCATATAATACGTGGTTTTTGGTTTCTGGGGCGGCCCTGCTTTGAATGGCACAAAAGCCATTCTGAGAGACCTCTCGGGGAGTGTGCTTTGCTTCACTGTCACATACACAAAATCAGAGCCCGAGACCGAAGGTAACTGCCTCCCAGTGGTCCCAGAATGTGGAGGCTGCTCCTGTCCCTGCTTCTTTATTCAAGTGTAGTTATGACAGAAGTCTAATGACTTTGTTTTCTATTTTTATCTTTGCCCTGCAGAGAAGGGAAAGGAGGAGGGTTGTCTTTTTGTCCAACTCAGCCATCTTTTCGTTTAAAATTCTATTAAAACGTCTGTTACTTTTCCTCTCATTTATTTCGTATGTTTCTTAAGGATCAGGTGGCCACCTTCCTGGGACTATCAGAGGTGGGCCTTAGAGATCAAACATGTAGTCTGATCACTTTTCAAAAGACTGAGGGACAGAGAGAGTTAGAAGGTTTTCCAAGGTCACACAGAGGCTAGACTTGTAACTGAGGGCTCCAGACCTACACAGAAATGTGAAAGTACATTTAGGCATATTTTAGTACCAAGCTTGAAAAGATTAAATATGCTTAGAGTCCAGAATTTTAATGTATTTAATGTTTGTATTTAATGTTTGGCAACACTTTTCAAATCTGATACCCACTTTAGTGATGTGTCATTTTATCTTCTGTGTGTCCTCACCAGCCCATTTTAGCCTTTTGCTATTATCAGTACAAAGAGTGTTACTGCTTTTAGGTCTTTGCACGGCTGCTGAACACCGGTGTAGCCCTTAATTTAATAAATACTTAAATATCTCTGTTTAAGTGCTTTATAAATATACCTTATTTAATCCTCATAACAACCCTATGATATAGGTATTATGATTATTCCCATTTTACAGGTGAGGAAACAGAGAAAGAAGTAACTTGATTAAGGTCTCATAACAGTAGACGGTGACACTGATATTTAAACCTAGGGAGTTTGGCCCCAAAACCCATGTTTTTAACTTTTCGTTATATTGCTTCCCATATGGCTCTTCAGGTGTCCCACAGATACATGCCATAAGCTTATATAGAGATGAAAATTAACTACTGATGTAACTTTTTCTTTTATCAGTTTGACACTGTCAATACAAATACATGACCTTCATGCAGTGTAGTTCTCAAATAAGGTACTACCATCCCAAATCATGTATCTGCACACATAGTCATTTGCAGTGTTTTGTGAACATGAGTTAGAATATATTACTAACAAGTTCTTTCTCTTGTTGGCTGTGGTACAGCATTGATTTACAACAGCAGCAATATAGCTCATCATGTGCAGAGGCCTGCTTTTTTTTTTAAGCAGTGCAGTGCATGCCCATCTGAAGATGACACACTGCATTGTATCTCCTGAGGAAATGCAGCCTTGTCTTTAGGTCTTTGTCAGGAGGCAACGAATCTCAAGGGGGAGATGTTTGGGGATGGTCCCTATGAGGTCAGATCAGAAAAGGGGATCGTGAGGGAGAATATTTGAAGGAGACAGTCAAAATAACTACAAGAGTTGTAAGACAGTCTACCACAAGTAAAAGCTACAACATCTTAGCAAATGATGCACAGCAGATAACATGAGGGAATATAGGTTAAAAAGGGTTGAAATCTACTTATTTACAGTTTGCAATGACAGATTCCTGAACAGGTTCACTACCCAGAGGAGAATTTGGGAAAGTCGCCATGGTTCTGACTCATGGTTCTGAACCACTTTCTGTTTCTCAAGAGCAAGTCATCTGAAGCAGAGCTAGGCTCCCCTAATGTTGCTGGAGGATGTATATTTGTGGTTGTCTTCATGGACTCATTAGTAAGGGGTGTGTTTGTTTTCTTGTGTTTTTTAAAGAACTTGTAATTATCTTATTTTTTTTTCTCTTTTTTACTCATGAGCATTTGGGAGCAGATATATTTTCTACTAAGCTGCTAATGTTCCTATTACACCAGCTTTTCTCTCTGCAACTGTGTGTTCTTTGTTGCTAGCGCTTTAGGGCAGAGCAGCTCATGCCCACACTTTCCTTCTCTGGGTAGTGTGAAGCACATGCACATTTTCTGGCCTACTGGGCACTTGGACCAAAAATACAACTGGCATTCTTTAAATGCCTTAAGCAACAGTGTAGTCGTAAACATTTAAACATTTACCTTTGTCAGCTTTTTGCTGGTTGTGTTTTCACTAAGTATTATGGCTAGCATTACTGAACTATTTTAAAAGGAAGGAGTTGTGGAGAAAACTTAAATGTAGATAATTAAAGCCAGCATTTTGGTTATGTTTTTGTTTTTTTCCCTTTGCCTGTGAGAAAAGAAAGTTTTGAGGAGCAAATAAGATTTAAACAGTTTATTCATGATCTAGTTTCTGGGCTCTAAAGCAGTTGTGGAGGGCGATCTCATTCCTAAGACTCTGTTCTGGAGTGTTCCCTATGAACTTTAATGAACTTTTTTTGTTCTCTTTATGGAGGCCCTGGAGATAGGGTCTATTTGTCCTTCTGAGCTGCCTCCCTCCGCCACCCCCCCCACCCCGTACCGTCCTAGAGCTCTCTTTTTTAGGACTTTGAATGAGAACTCTGTTTTTCAACTTAATATCCTCAGATAGTATTTAAAACAAATATAAATACTTATGGGCCATTTTAAGATATTTAGTGCCTATCAATAATATTACCAAGTAATTAATTTTTTGAATAAATGATTATAGCAGAAGTTTAAAAACAATTTCAAAAATTGCTAATGAAATTACTTTTGTAGCAGTTGAAATATAAGCAGGGGGTGCAGAAACCTATCCTGATTTCATTCTAACACTCCCTGATTCCTGGGAGTGGAAGAATCAGGGAGTGGAGCTATCATGCGTCCCTCTCACATGGCTACTATATATATCCTGCAGCTTCTGGTAGTTTGGCCAGGTGATCTAGTTAAGGGATCACTTACACGTCAGAGGTAACTCTGGACTGCTGTCTACATCTTGATGCGGCCCTCTTTTGTCTGGGAAAGGTCAGTTTAGGTTGTTCTTATGCAGGTTGTGAGGGTGCTTGAGCGTAAGTTAAATTTTCCGATGCCAGACCTGACATAGATATTATATATACAGAGCCATCAATTTTATTGACAGAGGGTTGTCCCAGTAGGATTTGCATCTGCTGTTTGTTTGTTTACTGAAGTATAGTTGATTTACAAAGTTGTGTTAGTGATTGCAATGTGGTGTACAGCAAAGTGATTCAGTTTTACATGTATATTCTTTTCCATTATGGTTTATTACAAGATATTGAATATAGTTCCCTGTGCTATGCAGTAGGACCTTGTTGTTTGCATCTGCTATTTTATTGCTTCAGGCGTTCATCTTTTTTAACTGTCTATTGAATAGTCTAAATGCATTCTGTTTTGAGTTATAAAATGTTAGCTAGGAGAGGTCTTAGAGATCAGGCTGCTGGGGCTATAGCTATCTTTAACAGATTTGGAAACCGAGGAGACAAAATGAAGTTTTATGGCTCAGGTCACAAGTCTGTTGAGGCAAAGCCAGGCGTAGGTGTAGGGGTGCCTGACTCCCCTGGCCTGCCCACTGCCAGCATTCCTCATGCTTTATATTCGACTGTGACTGAAGCTTCCATTTTGCATTAAAAAACAAAATGGTGAACAGTTGACAAATAAGATCAGTATAATTAAACACCAAAATATTTGACCAGTAAATGACTGCTTTTGGTTTTTTTGTAATTTAATCTCCGCTAGAGATGTTTTACAGACTCATCTTAAAATGCATTTGCTTGTGAATTTACCTTATATTATGCATTTCATTGTCAGTCATCTTATACTGTAGGAGAACACTATTAAAAATGAAAGGAGCATGGTATATTTTTTCATTGTTCTTGTATAGTCATCTTATAGTTTCTACATATTTAAGAGGCATATTTGCTGCTAGTGATTGTATCTTTTTTGGTGTGGGGAGGAGGATTGGGCATGATATAAACAGTAAATAAGCAAATTGGTTTTATTGTATGTTTAGTTTTTTCCCTTTGTTTGTTTGATCTCTTGCTCTGTTGGTTCTCTCTCTTGCTTTGAAAGCACACCTACTCTGCAGTGAAAAACAAGTGTACTTTTCTGAGTGCCCATAGTTTCTGACCTTTTTTCCATGAAGAAGAAAAGTCTTTTCCTTACTGGCATGGAAATAAAATACTGTTCATGTCTTAAAATGTGTGATTTTTTTCCTTCTAATTTGACACACTGTATGTGTCAAATAATATTTGCAATGGCAGACTGCTAAACAGAGGTAATAGGAAATAGGAAAATTATTTTGAGCTATCAGGAATTCCTGCTTCCCATTCTCTAATAAACACAGCCAAAAGCAGTCCTACACGTAGTGGGCACTGTGGATGGTCACACTGTGTGTCTGCTGTATCAGAAAGGATTATAAACATTATGGTCTGTATTCTTCATATTCATGCTTCAAAGACTCTACCTTGAACTCTGGAATATTTGTTATTAAACATAACTTACCACGTTAGAAATAAAACAAAGCAAATGGACCAGAAGTAGATTCCTTTCTGTTCTTTACCAACAGCACACCTCAAAGCTTTTTATTGTTATAGGTTTTTTTCATGAACTGCTTTTTTTGATGTCCTGTCTGGTAATATAATCAACTCATTAAAATTAAAATCCTATTGATGACTACAACTGGTTTCAGTAGTAAAGCCAGTGGTCTGAAGACATATAATATTACTTAATTTTATATCATTTGGCTAGTATGAACTGTAGTGGCTAAGTTACATATGAACCATGTACAGTACAGGTAGTGTGTACCTAAGTTTCTTTGGTGTGAGTGATCAGAAAACATATGTACATGGACCTGATAATTACTAGTTGAATTAACCCCTGGGGAAATAGGTTAACTTTTATAATACTCAATTTTCTCAAATGTAAAAGGAAGGGATAAGTTAAACTCTAGCACAGGATCAAGATTTTAGTAAGTGTTTAATTAAGTGTGGCTACTTTTGATTAACATACAAAGAGGAAAACTGACAATCATTGTCATGGTTGTCTAACTCCATGTCATTGAACTTTAAATGATTAAGGAAGAACCTCCCAAGTAGTATTTTCTTTCACTTATTTTTTTCGCTTACTCTTTTTCTGTTCCTTATCTTACTTTTTCCTGTACTTAGATCAGCAGCTTAAGGCTTCGTTATTCTAAGGCGCAATAAAGTACCATAAAGTTTTCTTCTTCCAAGTTATAAATATGGCTAGTGGTTTTCTTCTCTTTTGGTACAGTGGTATACATGTTCCTAAGCCCTGGGCATGGTTTAACGAACAATTTTTAAATATTAAACCTATTTTTTACTTGTCTTGTTTCCATTGAGACTTCCAGTTTCCCATAACTCCTTCATTGGACCCCTCCCCACACACACGTGTGCTGCTTACTTAAGAATGGAATGATCTTTTGACTGTTTTTGACTTTATGTCCTTGAGCATCACTGTTTTGGCCCCAGAGCTTCAGTACAGTGTCAGTGCATGGTCAATGCTCGGCGTATGCTTGCATCCAAAAGAGTCTGTCACTGACAGTTGCGGTGGATTACCTAGACAGGGCCTCTCTGGCCATTTCACTTCACCCCCCACCACTAAGAATTGAGTGGAGAAAAGTAGAGCCAGTTAGGGTTTTGGTTTGTACTGACGGTAAACAATCTTACTTATTTTTTTCATTTCCTTTTTATCTTAAGAAAAATTTTAACAAAGAAGATTAAGCCAGACAGTCTTATTCCCTGTTAGAAGCTACCTTTAAAGTAAACCATTTGGAATACAGGACATAGGAATAAATAATTGCAAAACTTCTCAGTGAGCTTTTTGTGTTTGTCATCTATCTTATGCTTCTCCTTCATTGTAGACATAGATGTATATAATACTAAATATAATATACACACAGTTTATCCTTCATACTATTGTAGGAAATTGACATTTTTCAACTTAATGACATGAATGAAGGTTTTGAAATACCCATTAACCAGGAATAACCTTTGAGTCTGAAAAAGTTAATATAGTGTTAAAAATGCTTAATTTATAACTACATCAAAGTAAGAGAATGCAACATCCATCCAATGATAAATATAACTAAAGTTGTCATTGATGGAAGAAGAAAATCTCAGTAACAAATATCTATGACATATCTCAAAGGCTTAGAAAACATGGCTTTCCTCCACATATCTGCTTTTCCTATTTGCTAGTTTTAATTTCTTAATGATGTAACGATAGAATATTTATAATAGTAAATATTAGGTAAAAGTTGGGTAGCAGGGCTTCCCTGGTGGCGCAGTGGTTGAGAGTCCGCCTGCCGATGGAGGGGACACGGGTTCGTGCCCCGGTCCGGGAAGATCCCACAGGCCGCGGAGCGGCTGGGCCCGTGAGCCATGGCCGCTGAGCCTGTGTGTCCGGAGCCTGTGCTCTGCCACAGGAGAGGCCACAACAGTGAGAGGCCCACGTACCGCGAAAAAAAAAAAAAAAAAAAAAAAAAAAAAGTTGGGTAGCATATTATTTGACATATTGTTTATATTTGTTAATTGCTTATACCTCTGAAAGCTATTTACATGTTACACATAATAAACATGGACTTTGTCCTAAAAAGACAAGAATTAGAAACAGAAATATAAATACTAAAGGTTGTACCAAAGGTTGGTACAATTCATATATAGAAAAGCATTTTTATCTATTTTGCTTACTAATAGCATGAATCTGAATTAAGAGGATGTGCGTAAAGGTGAATGTTTCCCTGATGGATGTGTTGTGTCTGAAATAATTCTAAAAATAGTATGGAGGGTTATCTCTTTCCTGCCCTCCTACGTGAGCATTAACTGTAAACAATGATATATTTAATCAATAGATAAAACCTCAGTAAGGGAAGCAGAGCTGTTTCTGACAGTTACCTAGATATCTAAATATCTAACGTAAATTTGGTTTAGAAAGCTTTTGGTGGGGCCACTCACCTTTTATATCAGGGTTCAGTCAGCTGCT
This sequence comes from Orcinus orca, assembly GCF_937001465.1. Lineage (NCBI taxonomy): Eukaryota > Metazoa > Chordata > Mammalia > Artiodactyla > Delphinidae > Orcinus > Orcinus orca. Next base: position 93,725,927 of record NC_064561.1, on the reverse strand, counting down.
TCCATCAACAGTGGCCTGAACCACTGAATTATCTAGCATAATAAGAAGTCTGGAGGTTGATATTCCAGGGCTGGGACAGCAGATGTTCAGGCTTTTTTTCTGGTGACCTTGGAGTGCTGGCTTTCCTGCCCATGCCCATAGCTCCAAGGTATCACAAGACTGTTGCCTCTGTTAATGATTTTTGAACTAGTTCATCTCTAAAATACCTTCCTTTTGCCTCACAAAATTATTTAAACCCCCTGGACTGTCCTTAGTTTACATGATTTCGTTCTAATAAAGTACTCAGGGGACTTGCAGTTTAGTGGTGCCTGTGGGTCAAAGCATATTTAGGTTCTCTGAATGATGACTCTTAATTTGGGAGGGAGAGAATGCTGGTAGCCCAGGACCATATCTGCTCAAACTTTGGTTTCTTCACACATGTTTAACGCTATCCTTTGGCCATTTTAAGTTCGTGATCTTACGTTTAGAAAAAACAGCAAAGAAAGAAAGAGATGAGCCAACAAGGTAGAGTCAGCCAGTACCCAGTCACTGGCGCTGGGTGGTCTGGACAAGGGCTGGCCAGTGGTTACCTCCCTATCAGTACCAATCCCATACCAGCATCAAGACTTTTGGCCAGTCCTCCCCTGTAGCATGGGCCTGAAAACTGTTTTCAGCGGCGTCCAAATTTGTTGCCATTGACCTGCAAATAGGATTTTTGGATTTCAGCTAACCATTTACTCTCTGTAGCATTTGGGATTTGGAGAGTGAGGTGCAATTCATGAGTAATTCCCTAATCATCCTTTAGCCTTATTAACAATGCTGTTAATCCTTTACCCATTCTACTTAGCCAGAAGGACTGGAGTGTTCTTATTGCTCTTTTCTTTTTAATCTCTTGCCTCTCTATGATAATAATAAACTATCACCACCATATTATAGTTACTACCTAATGTAATATTTCTGAGTGCTTACCCTGTTTAAGTGCTTAACATGTATCAACTAAGTTAATCTTCACAGCAACACAATGAGGTTTATCATCTCTACTTGACAGATGAGCACACTGAGGCCCAGAATAACTTGCCCACGGTCACGTATTGGGTTGGCCAAAAGGTTCATTCGGTTGATGAATACGTTGCTCAATAAAGTTCTTGGTGAAAATGAAAAATGTGTCTACTTAAAACCAAATGACCTTTTCGGCCAACCAATACCTAGTAAGTGGTAGAACCAGGATACAAAGCTGAAAGCCAAGAATGGTGAAATGATGTAAAGCCAGGTGAGCACTGGGAAGAAATGAAGGGAAAAGCCTGGCTCTTTCATAGTTCAGTGTAATTAATAATTTTTTGATAGTTTGCTTTGTTTAAGGAGGAAATCAGAATGAGTCAATTGCATGTGATGGGCCGTGTGACTTTCTTTTCTCCCTCTGTGCCTTTCTGTGTGTATTGAAGCCCTTTTAATGCCCTAAAACACAATAGATTGTGTCTGATCATTGTTAGAGAGGTTTGTTTGTTAGAAAATCACGAGCTGTTTCCTCAAGAGAGAAATTAAATAAATGTGTCTGATGTTCACTTTAGTGTGTTTTTTTTTGTTTTTTTTTTTAAAGAAGATGTTGGGGGTAGGAGTTTATTTATTTATTTATTTATTTTTGCTATGTTGCGTCTTCATTTCTGTGCGAGGGCTTTCTCTAGTTGTGGCAAGCGGGGGCCCCTCTTCATCGCGGTGCATGGGCCTCTCACTGTCGAGGCCTCTCTTGTTGCAGAGCACAGGCTCCAGACGTGCAGGCTCAGTAGTTGTGGCTCATGGGACTAGTTGCTCCGCCGCATGTGGGATCCTCCCAAACCGGGCCTCGAACCCATGTCCCCTGCATTAGCAGACAGATTCTCAACCACTGCACCACCAAGGAAGCCCAGTGTGTGTTTTTAACAAAGCCCTAAAGAGAGACCTAGTCTCATAGGAGAAAGTAGTTGTATAAAGTCTGGTGCCCTGGGCTTCCCTGGTGGCGCAGTGGTTGGGAGTCCGCCTGCCGATGCAGGGGACGCGGGTTCGTGCCCCAGTTCGGGAGGATCCCACGTGCCGAGGAGCGGCTGGGCCCGTGGGCCATGGCTGCTGGGCCTGCGCGTCCGGAACCTGTGCTCCGCGGCGGGAGAGGCCGCGGCGGTGAGAGGCCCGCGTACCGCATAAAAAAAAAAAGTCTGGTGCCCTGTGGTTTTTTTTCCTTCCAAACAAATATTTTTCCTCACTTTAATTATTTAAAGTAGTACATGCTATATATGTATAACTGATTCACTTTGCTATACACCTGAAACAAACACAACATTGTAAATCAACTGTACTTAAATTGAAAAAAAAAATAGTACATGAGAGCAGACTCACAGAGAATAAACTAGTGGCTACCAGTGGGGACAGGGACGCGGGGTGGGGCAATATAGGGGTAGGGGATTAAGAGGTACAAACTGTTAGGTATAAAATAAGCTATAAGAATATATTGTACAACACAAGGAATATAGCCAATATTTTATAATAACTATAAATGGCATATAACCTTTAAAAATTGTGAATCTCTGTACTGTACACTTGTAACTTATATAATATTGTACACCGGCTGTACCTTAATTAAAAAAAATAACACATACTCATTGTAAAGATCTTAAAAAAGTAAAATTCTACAATCCCAATACTCAGGATTAACTGTATACAACTTGAAATATATATTTCTGAATACCATTCTTGGTCTGTAAACACATGCAAATATATCTTTCTTTTTTCTTTTAAACACAAAATTAGTGATCTCTTTTGACACAAAACTATATCTTGAACATCTTTTCCTGTTACTGTCCTTTTCAAAGGCTTCAGAATATTTCATTGTATGGATATACCTAAATTTATTTAAACAGTCCATTCTGCCCTTAAAAAAATGTGTAAACACATGCTTCTATAATCGTTTTTTTTCTATAATCTTTTAGTTTGAGTTGAAATTCATTTTAATATCACTCTTTCTTCTTTGAACTTCATTTTTTGTGTCTATAAAATGTGGAATTTGAACTAGTTCTTTAAGATATCTTCCAGTTCAACATTCTACAATTTCTAATTTGCTCAGTGAATTTTTAGAACTGCTAGCTGCTCCCATAATATTGCCAACCATCTTCCTCACCCTAGGCCCATCTCCTGCTCACCCAGGCCTTGCTTCCTTTTGCCACCTGCTTGAGGGAGGTGAAGCTCTGCCTCTAGAACATGGCAGGTGGCTCAGGAGAGAATAAGGAGCCACAGCTCTGGGCTTAGGTGGCCAGGCTTTGGGCCAGTGGTGAGAATGTGGCAGTAACAGTGGGCAGAGAGCAATGTAAGACCATGGTGCCCGTCTTTTGTGAATGTGTCCTTCCCAAACCCCTGGGAGTAGTTCTGAGCCCAAGGTCACTGCTGACACCTGCCATTTGAAGACGAGGTGGCACTAGAGAGATAGTGGCCCAGGACTTTGGAGAGAGTGGTGGAATTGCTGTCAGCTGCCGTTGGGACAGTTTCAGAGCTCCTCTAGGATTGAGCTTTTCTTCTCTCTTGGCTTCTCATTCATTGCTGGAAAGGGGTGGCCTCCCCTCTGGCTATAGCTGATGGGACCCAAATCAATCATTTTGATTTTCTGTCCTAGAAATGACATGACGAAGTGGTACTGAAACTGGAACTTGTAGCTAGTGATTCTGAAACTTGGCTGTGTGTTAGGATCGCCTGCATATGTTTCTAAAAGCACATACCTGTGCTGTACATGGTAGAGTTTGAGTCACTAGATCTGAAGAAGGACCTGGGCGTGTATAGTTTTGAAAAGTTCCCAAGGTGGATGTGGATCATCATCTAAGTTTGAGAACCAGCCCAACCTTTTTGGCACCAGGGACTGGTTTCGTGGAAGACAGTTTTTCCATGGACGGGGCGGGGGATGGTTCGAGCGGTAATGTGAGCGACAGGGAGTGATGGGGAGCAGAAGATGAAGCTTCAGTCGCTCACCTGCTGCTCCCCTCTTACTGTGTGGTGCGGTTCCTAACAGGCCACGGACTGGTACCCAGTCCACGGCCCGGGGGTTGGGGCACCAACTCAGAATACCATCCTGTTCACTTTTTTTAAATAATTAATTAATTTATTTATTTTTGGCTGTGTTGGGTCTTCATTGCTGTGTGTGGGCTTCCTCTAGTTGGAGCGAGCGGGGGCTACTCTTCCTTGCGGTGCGCAGGCTTCTCATTGTAGTGGCTTCTCTTGTTGCAGAGCACGGGCTGTAGGCGCTCAAGCTTCAGTAGTTGTGGCTCACGGGCTCTAGAGTGCAGCCTCAGTAGTTGTGGTGCACGGGCTTAGTTGCTCCATGGCATGTGGGATCTTCCTGGAGCAGGGCTCGAACCCATATCCCCTGCATTGGCAGGTGGATTCTGAACCACTGAGCCACCAGGGAAGTCCCATCCTGTTCACTTCTAATGATCCCCCCACCTCAAGGAAGCAGGATGGAGGGTGGAATGGTCCTTTAGGAATCTGGATGTTGAGACTATGACCTTTTCTCCTGTTTGCTCTGTGCCCAAGTTAACCTTTCTAAGCCTTGATTTTCTCCAATAGAGAACTCTGGTTCCTTCCAAAAGTAAGATTATGACCTCCTTTTGTATTTATATTTATGCAATAAATATTTAGTAGCTGCCCACTTAGCACCAGACACTTTGCTAAGTGCTGTGCAGTCGGGTAGTGAGTGGTTCTCCCAATTAGGAAAACAGCTTGGGATAGAGAAACAGACACAGGCTTTGTTGGAGTTAGTCTTGGGTGTAAACCCAGTCTCTGCTGTTGCAGCTGGGTGCCCTGTCCACGTTATTTTTCTTCCCTAAGCCTCAGTTTCTTCCTCTCAAAAATGAGAATAACGTTACCTATTCCATAGGGCTATTCTGAAGGTTATATTAAATAATTATTAGGTTCCTACCCTTCCCATTCTTTAGCTTTGCCACTTTGGCTAAAGACCAAAAACTACACATGACCTAAGGATAGAGACCGCATCTTAGGATTTCTTGAATCCCCTGTGTTGCCTGAAAAGTTGATACATCCTCATTCTGATACGCGAGTTGAAATACCATTTAGCATAGGTACATGGCAGTAGAGCACATTGTCAAAGAATCACCCATGTGCAGAGGGCCAAATTCGAAGGCTTCTCCACACCAACAAGCAATTCTCAGATGCCAGCAGAGAGTCTGAGAGTTCAACTCAGTTCTGTCACCTTCTACCCGGAGATAGAATCAAATTGCACAGGTAAAGGGCTCAGTCCAACAAGACTGCCTTCCACTTCAGACACCAGTAACAAGCCCGGGTTGTTAACCTGTGCTTCTGACCAACTGGCTATAAATCAGAGGTCCCGACGTCCCCCTCTTCAGGTTCAATTAGAATGGCTCACAGAACTCAGGAAAACCGTTTACTCACTAGATTACCAATATATTATAAAAGGAAACAAATCGATAGCCAGATGAAGAGATACATAGGCGAGGTCCCAAACAAAGGAACTTTTGTCCTCATGGAGTTTGCGGTCCAGCATGAGTAGCACAAGGAAGCATTGTGGTTCCCCAACATGGAAGCTCTCTGAAAAGGGACAAAAAGCTGTCCTTTGGGGTTTTATGGAGGCTTCATTACATAGTCATGACTGACTAAATCATTGGCCGTTGGTGATCGATTTAACCTCCAGCCCCTTCCCCTCCCCAGAGGTCAGCGATGGGACTGAAAGTTCCAGCCCTCTAATCACATAGTTGGCTCCAGGGATGTCCAGCTCCCCTCCTTATGTGCTTTATAAAAGTCACCTCATTAACATAACAAAAGACACCTTTATCCCTCTCAACACTTCAGAAATTGCAAGGGTTTGGGGAGCTGTGCAGGAACCTGGATGAAGACCAAATATATAGGAGAACTATATTTTGGTCTTTGGAATGACCAAATATATATTTTGCTTATAAATCACAATTTTGCATCCACGCATTTGGACAAGACAGTATATACGTAAATAGCGTTCAGGAAATCCCGGTATTAAGCGCTTTTCTTCTTACCTCTTTGAGTCTTAGGTTCCTCAACTGTACACTGAGTGGGTTAGACTATCTTCTGTGTTCTTTCTTGTTCTGACTAGCTTATGATGTTATGACATGTAGACACATTTTAAAAAATGAACATTGTGGTATTTTTAATTAAAACAGTAATTAACTGCTTCAATAATAGAAGTTCTATTTAAAAATTCTCTTTACCTTAATGAGACTCTGTGATCTTTTCCTATCTTTTTTCCCAGGCCTTGCTTTTCTACAAAGTTGTGTTCAATATGTGTGCTCAATTTTGAGTTCTTCCTACTTTTCAGTGTTACTATAGAGTGTTCCAAGTGTATCAGCATGGAAACTTCTGAATTCATATTGTTGATAAGTTAGGGAGCTTATTCCTTGAGAGACTGAACTTGAACTGTTAGTTTTTCTGTTTTTGAATCTGTGGATCTTGACTAACATCTTAAAAATAATGACATAACAGGGCTTCCCTGGTGGCGCAGTGGTTGAGAATCTGCCTGCTAATGCAGGGGACACAGGTTCGAGCCCTGGTCTGGGAGGATCCCATATGCCACGGAGCAACTAGGCCCGTGAGCCACAACTACTGAGCCTGCGCGTCTGGAGCCTGTGCTCCGCAACAAGAGAGGCTGCGATAGTGAGAGGCCCACGCACCGCGATGAAGAGTGGCCCCCACTTGCCACAACTAGAGAAAGCCCTCGCACAGAAACGAAGACACAACACAGCCAAAAATAAATAAAATAAATAAATAAAAATAATAATAATGACATAACAGTTTTCCAAGGCATATTAAAGCAAAAAAACCCAAATGGGACCTAATCAAACTTATAAGCTTTTGCACAGCAAAGGAAACCATCAGCAAAATGAAAAGATAGAATAAAGAATGGGAGAAAATATTTGCAGACAATACGACTGACAAGGGATTAATTTCCCAAATATACAAACAGCTCATACAACTCAATAACAAAAAAACAAACAACCCAATTAAAAATGGGCAGAACCTTATATAGACATTTCTCCAAAGAAGACATACAGATGGCCACTAGGTACATGAAAAGATACTCAACATTATTAATTATTAGAGAAACGCAAATCAAAATTACAATGAGGTACCATCTCATACCAGTCAGGATGGCCATCATTAAAAAGTCCACAAATAACAAATGCTGGAGAGGGTGTGGAGAAAAGGGAACCCTCCTACACTGTTGGTGGGAGTGTAAATTGTGCAGCCACTATGGAAAACAGTGTGGAGATTCCTCAAAAAACTAAAAATAGAGTTGCCATATGATCCAGCCATCCCACTCTTGGGCATATATCCAGATAAAACTATAATTGGAAAAGATATGCATATCCCAGTGTTCATAGCAGCACTATTCACAATAGCCAAAGCATGGAAGCAACTTAAATATCCATCAACAGATGAATGGATAAAGAAGATGTGGTGTGTGTATGTGTATATCTATCTATCTATCTACATATATCTATATATACACAATGGAATATTACTCAGCCATAAAAAAGAACAAAACAATGCCATTTTCAGCAACATGGATGGACCTAGAGATTATCATACTAAGTGAAGTCAGACAGAGAAAGACAAATACCATATGATATCACTTATATGTGGAATCTAAAATATGACAGATGAACTTATCTACAAAACAGAAACAGACACACAGACATAGAGAACAGACTTGTGGTTGCCAAGGGGGAGTGGGGGTGGGGAGGGATAAATTAGGAGTTTGGGATCAGCAGATACAAACTATTATATATAAAATAGATAAACAACAACAAGGTCCTACTGTATAGCACAGGGAACTACATTCAATGTCTTATAATAAATTATAATGGAAACGAATATTAAAAAGTATATATACATACACATATATATAACTGAATCACTTCGCTATACACCAGAAACTAACACAACATTGTAAATCAACTATACTTCAATAAAAAAATAATAATGACATAGAATGGAATTGAAAATATCAGTGGTTTCATAAATGTTTGTTTCAGTTGAATTTGTGTGTGGATGTGTGTTTGCTGTTTAGTCATGGACTGCTTTGGTTCCCAAAACTAAGACCTTAAGTGAAATATAACTATGTATCCCCTCTGCCCAGGATGGATGTGTAAGAAACAAGTTTTTACCGTAATGATAACTTTAAAAATCCACTTAAATATAAATAGGTAAACCATATTCTATACCAAATAAAGCGCAGAGGGGAAAAACACCTTACGTGTAAAGGGTATACATTTTTTAGTTCTTTGGTTCACATGCTTGCCTACGCTTTTCCTTTGGCCTTCTATTACATCAGCTAGCTTCTACCTGAGGAAAGCTAAAACACAAACACAGTCCACATGTGAGAAGCCATTATTTTATAATTAGCTGCCTTCAATTCATTTTATGATTCTGTGTTTATTCTTGACGTTCAAAGCAGCATTCATTTAATCACTCCCTCCTCTCCTTTTCCTCATTAGCAGTCATCTCATTCAGCTATAACTTTTCCCTGCTCAGTCATCTTCTTAAAACACTCATGCAGGCACTCACACCTACACACACAGCTACTTCCAATTAATTCAGAGGCTTTCTTAGGGGATGACTCAGCATGATTCATCAGCCTGTCTCTTTGGTGAACCCGTGTTACCAAGTAGCCAATGTATTTTTAATAGTTAACCCATCGCATAGGCTAAACAAGATTCAGGTTTCTTCTAGTTTACTGTTGTAGTCCAGCTCAGTTACAATAAGTATCCAGGCATGTATTAGGATAGGATAAAAGATTATGGAATTGAGGTTTAGAATGAAAGGATTCCCAGGACTGGAAGAAATTCCTGTGATTCAGAAGTAAAAGAAGGTTATTTTAAATTTAGTTCTATTCATTTACAGAGTAAATTTTGTTTAAGCAGTAGTTGATACTGAGAAAGTCATATTAACTGATAAGAGGAGGAAAGGTCACAGCCTGAGGATCACATAATGTCAGTCGAAACCAAATGGACACCATGATGTTTGTTTTCACCTCTTTGTAATGAAGTGTGTTGTGAACTTTGGACAGTGCCTAAACTATGTTCCAGAAGGTCTTTTATGGAATGCCTCCTCACCATGATGTACTTCAGTTATTAAAAGTGCATAAGAACTGAGTTACATGAGTGAATTATTGATATATCCCTAGTGGCAGGACCCCACTTGAGAGTGGGGATTACTCTAGTTCCCAGTCATTGGTGGTATTTCCTGGAGCCTTGGTGGAGACTCAAGCAGAGTAGAGATCCAGGGGACAACTGGTGCTGGTTTCTCTGGTAACCAGAGAACTGGTAACAGGTAGTTATAATGGCTTGTCCTGACATCTCTACATTGCTGCCTGTTTTCATGTTGTACTTTTGCATCTAGTGACATGATGCATACATTTGCCTGAGTTTCTCAGTTGGTGTTGGAGGGCAGCTGTGAAAGTATGTTTGAAAACGTCTCATTGAGATCTTACTACATGATACACTTGGTTTTGTATTGCCTTTCAGAATTAAAGCGATAGAGAGTCCAAACAAAGAAGATGATACCCAGTGGCTGACCTACTGGGTAGTGTATGGTGTGTTCAGCATTGCCGAATTCTTCTCTGACCTCTTCCTGTCATGGTTCCCCTTCTACTACATGCTGAAGGTACGTTGGCTTTCCTGAACTGCCATTTTCTTCCATCTGTGTTTTTGCTTTGCGCCCTACCCCTGAAATAAACTCCATCTCAGGACCTCTATACAAGGAATAGGAACAGATGCTTGAATGTTGGACATCTGTGGCTCTGCCTTAGATTAATAAACAGGAAGACAGGATTCAACATGTCTAACTTATTTTGTATATTATCTTGGAAACAGCCAAAGCAATTGTGTCTTTACAATGTGTTTGATAGTAATAAAAGATGGAAATACCGTGAACTAGCACAAGCATTGCTCTTTGCCAAGATCCTCTCTTCATGCTCTGTTGTCTGTGTTTGATGCGTCAACATTGCAAATTTTACCAGGTCATCAGTCACTCACAGTGGTGTGCTGGAGTCATTATTTCTGGAAAAAAATACTTATTTCTTAATCGGTTTGGAAAAAGCAGACGTGAAACGGGCTCTCTGAGGAAGTCATTTTAATAACTCTGGCAGGTGCAGTAGTCTGGGATCAGCCCTGCCAAGCGTTGTTTGCCAGAGAACTCTCCTCGGCTACTACTGTGTGAGGAAAGGGAGTAGGACGTTGAACTCGTCCCTGATGGCACCTGTATCACCTCCAGCCTTGGCCTCCAAGGCACATGACAATGAAAAGTTTGCATCTTTTGATAGAGTGGTTGGTTCTTTTTCTCTAAATGGGACAGACTGTCTTCAGTTGATTCCTCAGGTGTCTTCCGTGGAAGAGGCTTGCTTCCGGTTAGTTGCATAGGTTGTAAATAGTTCCTCAGGTTCACCGACCCAGACTTCCCAAGCTGCCGAGGGTGGTGAGTCCAGCTCTTATGAGTTCTGGGTCCTCTTCTTTTCCCTCATACTCTTAAGTATTTGCTTTAGTAAGGGTTACACATGACATAGTTTAAAGACTCAAATAGCTCTGGAAGAGTTTTGATGATCTACACTCCTGCCCCTTATATTGCCTTTCCTTAAAAGCAACCGCTGTCCCTTCATTTATGACAGATTATTTTGTCATTTACCTCTGTTTCTAAATAATATCCTTGTTTAGTTACCTTTTAATTTTTATGTTTTACACGTTAGCTCTTTTATTTATTTATTTGGCTGCGCCAGGTCTTAGTTGTGGCATATCTGCGGGATCTAGTTTCCTGACAAGGGATAGAACCTGGGCCCCCTGCATTGGGAGCACAGAGTTTTAACCACTGGACCACCAAGGGAAGTCCCTACACATTAGCCCTTGATTCCCACCGGAAGATAAGGATTTGGCTTTCTTTCCTCCTTCCTCCCTGCCACACATGCAGGCTTGATAGTAATAAAAGATGTCCTCATCTTCCTCAGGGATAATTTTGGTTAGATAGGGCTTCACCGCTTTTATTATTATGACTTGTTAAGCACTGTTTAGTTGGGCCATATAGTATATATATAATGTACATGCAGTGTTGCTGCAGTTTTTTAGTTTCCCCGGAATCAATAATTGTTTCCTTATTTCTATATTTAGGCCTATTTTGAGTGTCCTTGTTATTTTAATTTGTCCTAATGTCTACATTTCTATTTACTTGCTTTTTAAATTTTCTATCTGAAGAAATGTAGTTACAGGAAATTAGATAGCGGAAGCTCTGTCATCCTTTGGTCTCCTTCCCCGCAGCCGCCACTACGTTGATATTACCTTGATTTTTAATTCTTGCTAATTATGGATATATTTTTTCTTTTCCTCTGGCCTTACCTATTTTTCAAACATATTTATTTGTATTTTCCTTCTTTCTGGGAGATTTTCTCAATCCGATCTTCCAATTTTCAGTTTTGTTCCATTCTGCTGTTTATGCCATACATTGTGTTATTTCAGTTGTTGTATTTTTCATACCTAGTAGTTTTGCTTGGCTCTTCCCTATGTTTTCTTGTTCTTCTTTCATGTCTCTGTATTTCTTTTAGTATAGCTGTTTTTAAATTCTTGGTCATTCACTTCTAAAATTTCTGCTGCTGATAGAATCTGTAGTTGATTGTGCTGTCTCTGTTTTGAACTGGTTGTACTTTTCAAATACCTTGTTATTTTGGCCTGTAAGTTCCTTCTCCTCCAGGAGTATCAGCTGTTCCATCGGGTGTTAGAATGGAGGAGGCCACACCCTGATCCATGCTAGTCCATAAGCTCAGGGTACGGATATGTGAGTCCTAGGGTGGGGAACCCCAGGCAGCAGAAGAGCCACAGCTGATTCCCTTCCCCCACTAAACAGCTCTTCAGGTGCAGGTGTCACCCTTTGCTCCCCCAGCAGCACTAGAAGCAGGTGCTCCTAAGTTGGAATTCATAGCTCTAGGGGTTGGAGCAGGAGGGCTTGAGGAGGAACTGCCCTCGCTACTTAGTCCCTAGCTGTTCTCCTTAGTGCCTCACAAGGCAGGACTTCTATGCCAAAACCTCTGTTTTAGAAAAAGTATAGGAGAATGTTTTTTAACTTGGAGGTATAGAAACAAGACAGAAATTTCTATATGACAGTGGGCAGTATAAGCAAAGATAAAATCATGACAGACTAGGAGGATGTATTTAGAACACTTACACCAGATAAGGGATTAATATCCAGAATATATAAAAACATTTACAAGTAAGAAGAAAAGGAGAAAAATGAACAAAGGTTATAAATAGACATTTCACAGAAGAGAAGAAAATATGAGTAGTCAGTGATCTGGGAAATGTGAGTTAAAATAGTGAAATACCATATTTTGCTCATTACATTGGCAGGTATTCAAAAGGTTGAGGATATCTGGTATTGGTGAATATATTGGGAAATGGATGTGTGGTGGTAATGCTATAAATTGGAATAGCCTTTTTAAAGGAGGCTTTGACAGTTTCTTGTCAAAATGAAAAATGATACTCTAGCAGTTCTAAGCATCCATCCTAGGAAATCTTCACCACGAATAAGAGAGCTTCATAAGGACATTTACTGCAGCATTTTTGGTTATAAATAAAAGTTATTAAAAGAAAAAACCCTGCAGGGTCCGTCAACTGGTAACTGGTTAAATGAATTAATAGTACATCCATACAGTTAAATGAAATGAAATGATCCATTTGTAGATATAGAAATTTTGCATAATTCATTAATTATAAAAAATTATAGAATATTACAGTATGAAACCACTTATGGTAAAAAAAAGCTAAATAGTTTAAAAGTTTAAATGAAAACATGGATGTTCTCTTAATTTTGAATGCTATTACCACAGAACGCCTGTAACACAGCAGAAAATTTTTCCTTCAAAACAAATGGGAAGATTTAAGATTCCAGAGATTGCTGGATTTTTCGTATGTTTTTGTTATCCAAAGATATTTAGCATTTATAAAAATAATTTTATAATCTTTAATTTGAATGTTCATATTTTAAACTTAAAATATTTGTGAACCCCTTAATAAGATCCATCTGATGGCAGTGACATCACATTGTGGTCTCTAACAGAAGGAAACTGGGCTTTTGCCTTGGGCCCCACTGCTTGCCCTGAACAGTATCCCGTCAGCAGAACCACTCACACCAGTATCTGACCTCAGGCTTCCGAAACACAAGCCCAACTTCAGCCTGCTCCTGATTGCCTCTGCTAATGGAGGCCCCTTGAGGTAGAAAGTATCCAAAATAAAAGATAATCACCAAGTCATTTATATTTGATTTTGAAGTACATTACAAAAATTGCTTTGCAACAAATTTTCCTCCCGAACGGTAAAACAAATGCACATCCATTAGTAGTGAGTGTCCAGCTGTTTGATGTCACGGCGTCCAGAATGAGAGAGTGAATTTACCGCATATGTTCCAAATAGATAATATACTTGAGATGACTGAAAATTGATTATGCTGTCAATAAAAATGCTTTCTTCCTGCATTAGTGGCGTATTCTGAGTGGCTTCAGTGAACTGACTGAGAAAAGGTCTCTGAATTGCAGAGTGTGTAGGAGAATATCCCATTTTAAGGACTAGCATAGATCTTACCTGCGCCATTGCTACAATCACAAGGTGATTGTGTGGGAGGATGAAAAGGAGACCTGCAACTAAGGCCATGTTGACTATTTTATCTTTTGCAGAATTAGTGTTGTTGGCCTTTCCCCCCATTTTTCTAAAGCAGCCTATAAGATTGCAGGAATACAAGAAGAACCAATGATTAGGCATCAAGGGTTAGTCGAGAAGATACTGTTCAATGTATTGAGCTAGAAAAAGTGGATCCTGCCTGTTCAGAGCTTTGCTCTGAGGTCCATCTTTGAACAGGAAGGTTTAAAAATAAATGTATTTATTTAAAAATAAATTTTTTCTCTGATTGTGAAAGTAGTGTATTTCTTTATTCAGCAGATATTTATTTAGAACCTCTATGTGCCAGAATCTGTTCTAGGTCAGGGGATTTTGGTGAATAAAACAAAATCCCTGCTGTCATACTGTTTGCATTTGTGTTGTGTGTGTGTGCATGTGTGTTGGGGCATGTTTTAGATAGGGAAGAAAATAGTATTTGGAAGACTACCACTGGTATCATCTTAGGGTAGTCTTCCTTTTCTTTTTTAATGTGCAGATAAATTGCTTGATGTAAGACAGTTGTTATTGTCTTAACCATCCATGTATGGTTGAAACCATATATATCAGGGGTCCCCAACCCCCAGGCCACGGACCAGCACCAGTCCGTGGCCTGTTGGGAACCGGGCCACAGAGCAGGAGGTGAGTGGCGGGCTAGCGAGTGAAGCTTCATCTGCCGCTTCCCATCGCTTGCGTTATCACCTGAACCACACCTCCCGCCCCCCGCGGAAAAATTGTTGTCTTCCACGAAACTGGTCCCTGGTAGCAAAAAGGTTGGGGACCAATGATATATATATGATTCTATAACTCACTTTTTTTCAGTTAACACAATATTATGAGTATTTTCTCATTCAATATTCTTTGACATAAATGTCTAATCCATTATAGGTGATAATGTATTCATTCCCCAGTTAATAGACATTTAGGATATTTATCTTGCTATTTTAACTAATGCTACAATGAGTATCTTTGCACCTCATCTTTACTCTCATTTGAATCATCTTCTAGATTTATTTTAAAAATAAAGGTTGAATAAATTTTGGCAAGTTTAAGTCCTGATCCAGACCGTCACCTGTATCGTTTCACCCATTGACAAAGAGCATAACATTTCTCTTCTTAACTTTGTAGGAGGCAAAAAAGATAGAAAAATCTTCCCCTTCACATGTTCATTTTTACCTTTCATTTGTGCATGCTGAGCAGTCTGTTTTAACTTTAGCTCATTACTATTCTCGCTATTCTCGTGGCTGTGTTGCAAAGGCTTCCCAAGGCTTCTGTTTTTGATCAAGTGATTGCAGCATACCAGGAAGTCAGTGTTGAAATACATTTTTTCTGGCATTAACTCTCAGTGCTCACCAGGCTAGTCCCAAACCGTGCATATTAAATATATCCCTACCTTGGAAATACCTCTTCTAGGGGAAAATTGAATAGTGACAGCATTAGAATCATTGACAGAATTATCTGGCCTGTTGTAATTTGTAATTTAAGGATTTAGTGTGTCATTGCTAATAGTGCCGAGAGTTGAGTTGAAATGGCATGGCCGGACTCTTTGTCTGAACTCTGTGTCTGAGTGGGCTTGTGTTTGCCGTTGGAAGTTTCGTCAGCTGGCACTTTGAGGGCAGCTTGATTAAAAGGATGGCCAGATCTGTGTAGCTCAGGGTATTCCTCGGCTGTAGAGTAGTTACATAGATTAAGAAAAGGGACTTTTAAAAGCTGGTGGCTGAATATCACCTTGAGAGTTGAATAGTAATTAACTTTATTTTTAATACAAGAAAGTTACTTCATATGAGAACTGGAAAATGCTCACGATGTGGGTAAAGAGCAGTAATTATTTTATTGTCTCAAGACGATAGCTAGAGGGTACCATAAAGAACTAACTAAACAGCCTGGAGAATAGCCTATAAAGTTAATCACATTGCAGAGGTACAAAAATGTAGACTCTTGGCTCTGGTCCTGTCTGGTAGCCATGCTTAATTCATCCAGAAAAGGTGAATGAATCAGCTTTTCTGGGTTGCTGAAGGGCTGTTATCTGCATAGGCAGGTAATATTTCAGAGATTTTTCAACAACAGTAAGAACTGTAGGACTTGGTAATACTACTACTATCTTGTACGTTTCTTAATTTGTGACTTTCCTAAAAATCCTGCAGAAGAGAAAATCGACTCTTAGAGAGGTTGTTTGATTTACCTAAAGTCATAGAACAGATACCAACTCTCCTGATTCTTAACCCAGTGAGTCATTTCTACTTCACCTTGAGGCCTATGGGCATGTGTGTCTACATCAATAATCCATTCCTGACAATTAGATATTCTACGTAGGAATACCAGCCAGGAGACTATTTCTTACAATTTTAAATAATAAAAATTAAAATGTATTACATGTCAATTTAAAACTCCATGCCAATTTCCTAAATATTAATACAGCAAGATGCCCCTGTATAAATAACAAATATATTGGATGTTAGATGCTAAAAACTAAATCCAAATAGTTCCTGCGCTCCAAATAGTTAATATAGTTGGTGGGAAACTATTGCTTTGTTTGCAGTAAGTAGTACATGGCACATCCCCTTGGACACTGCATTCTCTTCACAATGTCCACACAGAATTCCGATGTTCTGTCAAGAATGTAACTTTTCCTTTTCCTGTATATCATCTTGTCTAAATTGTTTTATTAAGTTTTAGGTGTGTGTGTGTGTGTATTAGCGTTACCTATATAAGCAACTGATGGAGGGATTTCCCTGGTGGTCCAGCGGTTAAGACTGCGCTTCCACTGCAGGGGGTGCGGGTTCCATCCCTGGTTGGGGAACTAAGATCCCGCATGCTGTGTGTGTGGCCGGAAAAAACAACAACAACAACAACAACAACAAATGATGGAAAACATGAATGTTTGGATACTAAAAACCACAGGGAAATGTCAACTAGAGAGATGGTCTCTAGGGTCTGCCTGTTAATAACCTGGCTGTAAGCAGAGGACATTAAGGCTAAAGCCAGTGAAAACTGCAGTCACACTTAGTCACACTTAGTTCCATACTTTGGGTTAATGCAAATGTGTAGTTCAGAAAACCAGGTTTCTCTGGCACATCTTCACAAGGATGGCTGGCCAAGCCCAGTGTGTGCTGGAGCAGAGTCACTGGGAAAACTAAAAGTAAACGTGGAGCTACACACACACACTAAAGACTGAGGATATTTCAAGGAACTGGCTTCATTTAAGAGCTTGGACCTGTAACAGAAGGTCTTACTTGCCACTGTGTGTCTGTGCGGGCTCACTGGAGTTTTGGGTGGTTGCACACACAGCTGTAGTGAGACTACGAGATGGCCAGTCTGAATCTTTGCCCTTCCCCTGCCTACTGCCATGCTTTCCCATCCTTTGCTTTCCTAACTCTGAACATCCCATTTTCAGTAAATGAGTTTTGGAGTCTGTCGCACGTAAGGGGTGGGAGAGGTGAAGAGAGGGCTGGCTTGGTATCATAACTTGGAGATTGTGGCAGTGAATTGCATTTGGCTGAATTCTCTGATATGGAAAGGAGGCAACCTTTGGGGAATACATAGAGAAAATTTTGTAGCTGTTAATAGTCACTGATTCTACTTATTATTTTATATTGTTTTCTAATACAGTTTGGCTTGAATATTTACACTTTAAAATACATTGTTTTTTTATAAATTACTTTCACTTTTTTTTTTCTTTATATTCCAGTTAGAAAACTATTTTTTTTTTTTTTTTGTAATTGTGTATGTAAGTATGTCATGACTTTGAATTTCATTTCAGGTAGTAAAAGGAGAGGTAAGAACAAAATAATTGTTTAAAAAGGGTGTGTGTTGGTCCTGGGATTTGATTTTACCTGGTTTAAAGCTCTAATGAGGTAGCTTGTTACTGTTTCACGGATGTTGGTAGAAGACACAGTATTCTTGGGAGAGGGACAGAGCCTTACTATGCTAGATGCTCAAAAGTGTTTCTTATTTTCTTACAAAATCTGTATGAGGTAGATTTTTTAAAATTTCTTTTAATATATATATATTTTTTTATAGAGTCAAAACAGACTTAAGCAATTAAGTAACTTGCACAAGGTTTTCCCAGCTAGTAAGAAGATTGGAACCAGTTTTTCTGAGCCCAGTTCTCTTACCTCTGTATACTGTAGTATACAATTCTCTTAGTCCCCAGTTTGTTGGGTGGAGAGATCTGTGTATATCTTTAGATCAAGATTTTAAATTCTGTGTATTTTGCTTTGTATTCTTACTGATTTCTAGTTTTTTGATATATCAATTTCTGATGGAAATGTTAAAAATCGATTGTGGATTTTGTCCATTTATCTATATAATTCTTACTTTCAAGTTTATACATTTCAAAGCTATATTTGGAAGTGATATATAATTATAAACTACATAATTATAAAAATTAAAATTTATATAATTGTAAATATAAAAAATACAATGCTATATATATTTACGTATTTCAAAGATATATAGCTTCAGGCAAACTGTTCTTGACAAACTGCTTTCCTTCTTTATCACTGTTTACTTATTTTGCCTTATGTTTACATACTATTAATATTACTATAATATGTGAGCTAATTTGAGAGTTGGTATTTGTCAGATACATCTTTTTTCATCTCCTTATTTTCAGTGTTCCTAATTGGTTTTATCTCTGGTGTGTTTCTTATCAGAAGCATATAGCCATAGTTTTGTTTTTTTAAAATCCAGTCTGGTAACCCCTGTCTTTTGAAAGCTCGCCCCCCGACCCTAATCTGTTTAGAACCTGCATTTTGTTTTGTATTTTGAGTGTCATAGAAGTTCAAAGTGTAATGGAAATTTCTCAGAGCCAACGTGGTACTGCTGGGGTGAGCTTTGGGCACAAATGTGTGCATTTTAACTCAAGCTCTCTGTCATTAGTAGTAGCCCCTTAGCAGGTTTGCATCTCTAGAGCAAACTTAAAAGACCATGTTAGAAAGGAACGTAGCTTCTTGATTATTTGAATACATTCTTTGATTTGGAGTAAAAGGACTGTAGAATTAAATATATATATGGCATAAGAAGCTGAAAGGATTTTACTTTAAGGAGGAGAAGTAAAAACTACAGAATTGGAATCTCAAGAAATGACTCCTGTTTTTTATAGAGTCACCTATGCTGTGTGGAATACAATATAGTTAGAAGCTTTTAAGCTGAAAGAACACAGTATGCTGTTTATCAAACATTCTAGGGAAATGAGCATATCATTCTGAATGTTCCCTTTTTCGCTCATTCATTATATTATAGAGGAATAAATTGCTTGGACAACTTAAAGTGCTGAGTTGTTTATCATTTGAATAAACAGTAAAGGTTTTTCAAAGTAAACATAGTGTGACAATTCTTGTTGTGTAAGTTTTTAGGGTAGAACTCTTGTCAATTTTTCATCTCAATAGCAAAGTAGAGCCATAAAGAAAGAGTTAGGGATAATATCTACATTCAAGGTGAAAGATGATGAACAGCTGACTGTAAAGATTCCTTGAAGGCTAAGATCTACCCAAAACTGAGATCCCACTAAGGGAAGAATTCAAGAATGGCCAGGATATTTTTTTCTATAACAGGATGAATAAAGGTGACAAACTTACTGAGGTAAGCCTGTTGAGAACAAGCCTCATAGATACCTACGTGGACAGGGTTTACACACACAGATAAATACTATTTTTTAATTGATTAAGAGTTATAATTAATAAAAGTCTCTTGTAACTGTCAACTAAAAAGTGGTCCAAGTTAGGAAGGAAGTTAAGCTGCTGGACTTGGTGTGTTTTGCCTTTCTTTGTCAGTCTCAGCTTTTCCTTACTAGGTCATTATTTGTCATGTTTTTTCCATCTAAGAAAAGTGCACCTGTATCCTGCAGGAAACACTGGAAATGCTGTTGGGGCAAATAGCAGAGGCAGTGCCATCCCCAGAGTAGCGTGTGTTGTCAGATGCCGCTGCCCTCTGTCACCATGCTGCCTCTCCTCTGTGCAGTGTGGCTTCCTGTTGTGGTGCATGGCTCCCAGCCCGGCCAACGGAGCAGACCTGCTCTACACGCGCATCATCCGTCCTTTATTCCTGAAGCACGAGTCGCAGGTAGACAACATGGTGAATGACTTGAAGGACAAAGCCAAAGAGACTGCAGATGCCATCTCTAAAGAAGGTATGGCTCAGGGACAGCTGATTCAGCGTGTGAGAGGACATGGGATATACTGAGCCCACGTAACAAGCTTCCTCACTTTGTGTCCTATAACCTTTCCTCAGCCGTGTGCCAGGGCTAGTCCGGGATTTCTTTCCCAAGACTTTGCCTGTTGCCTTTACTTTTCCCGACATTCTTCTGCCATGTCACATAAAACACATCATTCGGTCAGCACTTTAGGAAAAATGACTTTCCTTTGGTGGGTAGAGATTTCAGAGAGTCATCTGTATTTATACACAAGTGCCATCTCTTTATTTCATTTCAGGTTGAACTGCTTAATATGCTGTTCACACTGCTTTTGTTAGAGGGCCAAGAGAATGCCCTCTCTCTCAGCTCTCCTGATCCTTTCATTCAAATACTTATTTGTTGAGGTGCTTAATATGTGCCAAGCATGTTCATAGCACTGGGCATGAACCAGGGAACCAGACAGACCAATGGACCATAGTGAACTCATGAAGGTTACAATCTTGTTGAGAGAAAGAGAGAGACAATACCATTGAAAAGCAAGTTATATGGCATACTTAGCAGATGATACAGAGAAAGATTAAGCAGATAGAAAGATAGAGAGTGCCAGGGGCTGAAGGGAAGCTTACCATTTTAAATAGAGTGATGTAGCAAATCCTCACAAAGAAGGCTGTACTGAGTCCAAGTTGAAAGTGTTAAGGGTAGGAACCGTGGGGAAGAAAGCTGCAGATAGAAGAAACGGCAGTGCAAAAGCCGGGAGCGGGCAGAGTACGATTGGCAGGGGGTGACCTAGAGGGAGAGTTGAAGGAGACAAGGTCAGAGAGGCTGGGGAGTGGAGCTGGAAGAGGACAGATCATATAGTACCCTCCAGGCTGCTGTAAGGGCTTTGGGCTTTTATTCTGCGTGAGATGGGCGTGAGCTGGGGTGCCACTGGAGAACTGTGAGCAAAGGAGCAACATGATTCGTCCTCTGTTGGAACAGGCTTATGTTGGCCACTGTATTAAGAATAGACTGAAGGGGGACAAGAAGGAAATCAGGAAACCAGTTAAAAGGTTATTGCGGTGATCTGGCAGAAGATGGTGGTGGTGGCTTGTTTGTAGTGGTAGCAGTAGGAGGTAAGAAGTCAGATCCTTGATATATTTTGGAGTTAGAACCAGTAGGATTTGCTTATGGATCAGGCATGGAGTATGAGAGGAGTCAAGGACGAGGCCAAGTTTTTTTAGCCTGAACACATGGAAGGATAGAATTGCCACTGAGCTGGGGAAGACTGGGTGTTAACAGGTGTAGAGGGGAAAATAAGGAATTTAGTTCTGGACATAACTTTGTGTCTACTGGGTACATGAAGAAGTCAGCACAGCCAGGTGGATATGGATGTTGAGAGTTCAGGAGACAGGATAGGGCTAGGGATAGAAATTTGGGGGAGGGGGTTACCCACATATGGACAGTATAATAAGCATGAGACTGGATGAGATCACAAGGGAGTGAGTGTAGTTAGAAAAGAGGAAGTCTGAGGCCTGGGCCCTGTGGCCACCAGTATTTGAGATCGAAGAAATGAGAAGCAACCAAAAAAGCAGACTGATAAGGACTGGCCAGTTGAGCAAGCAAGAAAACTCGAGACTGTGGTATCCTTGGGGCCAAGTGAAGACACTGTTTCAAAGAGGAGGGAGGGGTCTGTGGTCACACGGTACAGACGGGTCAAGGAGGCTAAAGGCCAAAAACTGACTGTTGGATTTAGCAGTGAGGAAGGCACTAGTCGTCTTGACAAAACAGAGTTTGTGGGGTGGTGAGAGCAAAATCCTGATCAGAATGGATTTTATGGGAGGAAGGGCATGAGAGAACATAGATTAACTTTTTGAGAAGTTTCCCGCAGAGAGGAGTAGAAGAATGGGGCTGTAACTAGAGGAAGGTACTAGGGTCCTGAGGATGTTTTTTTCTTTTTCTTAAGGTAGAAGAAACAAAGTAGGTTTGAAAATTAATAGGAATGATCCAGTAGAGAGCAAAAAAATGATAGGAGTGAGAAGGTGAATTGCTGGAGCTCTGTCCTGGAATAGACCAGAGGGGACAGGGTCTAGAGTACAAATAGAGGGATCGGTCGTAGGAGCAGGAACAGTTTAGAATCATAGGGGGGGAATCAGTGTTGATGGGTGAAGATGCTGGTAGCTGAGCGTATGTGATGGTGAGAGCTTACAGAAGTGATTTTCTCATCACGTCAAATTCCTCAGTAAACTAAGAAGGTCAACTGAGAGAGGGTGGGGAAGGAGGTGATAGAAAGGGGAGATGGTATGAAATAGTTACTTAGGACGAGGGTCAGCAAGCTTTTTCCGTAACGGGTCAGATAATAAATACTTCAGCTTTTGCCGGCCGTCAGGTCTCTGTGGCATCTACTCAACCCTGCCATTGTAGCTTTACGCAACACACAGCCAGCGGTGACACGGTGACCAGTGCGTGTGACTGTAATGTGCTGGCCGCTCTAAGACAGGGGCGAGTGGATGGACTAGGACAGTGTCGTGTGATCGCCAGGGGGCATTAGAGGCTCACGGGAGGTTTGTGTTCCTGGACTTATAGTGAGGCCGCGTAGTCTGCTTGTGTCTTCTTTTCCAGCCACATTTCCAGCTGTGTGGGTGCAGCTGTGGGATAGATGGAGAGCTGCGTCCGGGTTGACTTGGTTAAGTGGGAGCTCTGAAGGGGGATCTAATGAGTGGTTCATGTTTGATGGCGGAGGAGGGAAGTGAGGACAAAAGGGAAGTGAGGAACAGTGAAAGGGGTGATAGAATCGATGGCTTATACAACCAGGTGGTGGGGGAAGAAGAACTCGGAGTCAGGAAAATAGAGGGAGCGGGCTGCAAAGGTAGGAGGTGATGGTGGAGTGGGATGCTCGGCGCTGAGACCGGAGAGGGGCAGCCATTACTGGTTGTGACAGTGAGGACGTGAGGTAGGCTGGAGCAGGTAGGGTGGAATGTCAAGGTTTTTGGAGGGGAGGAACCAAGAGGCCAGGATACTGGAAGAATATCGTAATTACTGATAATTAAAGTAAGAGTAGTGCTAGAGAGTGATATTAAGTTTGGAGTTAAAATCTTAAAGAAATGAGGCAGCACAGCCCAAGGGTCAGTGGACTGGAAAAAGAAGGGCTAGTGGGAAAGATAATTTGATGACATGAGATTCTGAACATGGCCCTGAAGAACAAAGGACGCTTTCTGGACCTCCAGACCCAGTAGTACCAGGGTCATGGAAGGAAAAAACAGCCGAAACTTGAGAAAGCAGTGTCCTTAGGGGACAGCCAGGTTTCTGTAAAAGGACAAAGGTGAAGGAAACATTCAGAGAAATGGATGAGGATAGAGGAGATCTCGCTAATGATGGGACTTAAATTCCAGAGGGCACAGTAAGGGTTTTAAAAAGTGGAGAATGGGCATAGAATTAGAGAATTAAAAAAAAAAAGTTCTACAATAATGAGAAAGTGGGAGACAAGAGGTGACCTGGCCCCTGAGGAAGGAAGATCCCCCAGACGGTCCCCCGGCAGCTGTGTGTCCCCGCAGTGGTGTGCTCTCCCCCCACCCCCCAACAGGCCGTTCTCTCCCGACGCCCACTCCTGGGCACATGGCTCCAGTCTCCTTCAGAACGTTTTTTAGTTTCCTCACATCCTCCCGCTTTGGGATCGCCAGTTCCTTTTTAAGAGATTTCTTAACTGTTCCTCCTTGCTCTTAGCCTAACCAGCAACCTCTGGTGATGTCATTTCTGTCTAATTTGCCCACATTTCTTAGTCATTGATTCTCTCAGATCTCAGTACTCTGAAATCCGATTTTACTTTGATACATTCCTAAACACAGGTGTGAGAATGAAAATAAGTTAAGAGGAATTTAGGTGCTGACACATTTTAGACTTTTCTCCCAGTTTCTGGATTCTCCAAAAAGGACATTTTTGCAAAAGGCTAGTTAAGAGAGAAGCTGCAGTTTCTGTGTAAACTTTGTTCAGCAATTTTAATTGAGTGAAGGGAGAGCAGCTGTCAGGCAGCTGGTGAACAAGGAGGGCCTCCTTGGCTGGCATTCCCCTTGGGGCTCCATCAAGAACAGCTGCAGTTTGTGGAATCTCAGGAGGCCTGGAGGCTTCCAGAACACCCCCCCCTGCCCCATCACGCATATCACACTCATTCTTACGGCACATTTCAAGCCACTTGGTAATTAGGCAGGGTAGGTGGGGCTTAATCTCCCACAGATATAAGAATATTTTCCTGATGAATGTAGCTTCGTGCCATGAACTTGAACACTTACAGCAAACTCTTCCCATCATACAAGGAAATGGTGGCACAACGATAAAACATAAACATGCATATAAGTATTCCGTCATTTCTTGATTCGGGGAATGATGGTTTTCTCTGATTTTTGTCACCAAGGCATAGACAGCCGACCCTGTTGTCATCAGATTGAGACATAGTGAAATTGTACAGGTGAGCACTCAGGCACAAAGGAGAATTTCTTGAATGTGCAGGGGACACTATACGCTCAAGGAATCTCTATTTCTTGTGATACTTAAAGGAGGACAGAGGGCAGTGGCTTAGGTGACAGTCACTACAAGGGGGCTAGGCCAGACGATCTTCAGTAACTCTGCTCAAGTACTCAGGATTTGCCCTTGAAGAGGTCTCTTGTCCATTTCCGGGAAACTCTCCTAGCCCTGCCCACAAACCTTGGTATGTTCTCATCTGAGCATGAGTCATCCAAGTTGTTAATCTAGTAGCTACATTAGGCACAGAACCGCATTGCAAATAGCTCTGATGCAATTTTCTTTCCTCCTAACAGCCAAGAAAGCTGCTGTGAATTTACTGGGTGAGGAAAAGAAGAGCACCTAAATCACTGACTGGATGAAACCTTTCTGCCCTCTCTGTACCTTCCTTTTAGAGCTTGATGTTATATTAGGAACTGTGGTATAATCATTTTAATAATGTTGCCTTGGAAACACTTTTGATATATTAAAAAAAGGAATGTGTAAGTTTTTTTGCTTACTTTTACTGTCTGTATACACAGGGAACATTTAAATTTAATGTAATGAGCAGTGTCCAAGTTTTTGGAAAGTACATTTTGCCTCTGGGTAGGAAAAGACACATGTCACCATCCTGCAGGAAATATAAACTTAAAATTATATATCCTACAGGCTTTGTACTTCAGTGGGCGCTCTCTGCATGCATTTTCTTTGTACTTTTAGGATACTCTATAACGGTCTACTTCATGGAATGTACAATTTTGTATTAAATGTTTTTAATGTATTTGTGCATACACACGCATAGGGAAATGTTACTGTCTGTGCGTAATGCTCATGGGGAGCTCCTGCCAAGGGCTGAAGGTTCCACTGTGCTGGTGTGATCTGAATAATACTTTAGAAAATTAATACACATGAGTAATGTTTCGAGTGAACAGTTAAGTGATAAATGAGGCTGAACTGGAGGCTGGCCTGGTGGTTTTCCTAACATTGTAGCAGCTGAATACAAAAACAGCTTTGTAAAGCAGTCAGTTGAGTGATAAATGGGGAAATGTACACACACACATCACAGCTCCCAGTTCTGCAGAACTACTAATATTGTCTTGTAGCTTTTTAAAAATTGGCTGATAAGCTTTCAATCTGTCTGTTTTTAAGATGCTATAGTGGAAACCATCCCTGGTTTCACCTTCATAGCTGAATAATATGTTGGTTTAGTCTTGTTTCTTTTCTAGCCTTTTTAAAAGCAGTTAAGGAACCTCCTTCTGATTACATGTACATTCTTGTTTTTATCATTAGCAACTACATGCTAATGATGACACCAGGCTCTAAGAGCAATTCTCGGAGAAGAAAGGAAGTATGATATAACCCATAATCCAGTTGGCAGTGGTTAAGACAAACGGCCTTCACCTTCTTTCCCTGGCCTTTAAGGTCAAACACCAGATGCTTCCCTAGTTTACAAATCAGAATCATTTGTAGTCCATTTACACGCCTTCATCTTTATGCTTTACTTTGATAAACTGCACACAACCTCATAGTTTAAGTACAGAACACACAGTTAAAATTAATGTCACTAGCTTGATTAGCCACATAGCTTATAGGGACCTTGACAACTTGTCTGTACAGAATCTGAGCTTTGCACCAACCACACTGCTAGGATGTTTCTGAATTAGACTAACCTGACCAAACAAGAGCATAACAAAACTAACATTAAATATCCAGGCCTGTAAAATATTTCTTAAAGCAAATAAAGATGATTAGTTCCCTTTTAGATAACAATTAGGTAAAATCATGATGTCTCATGAAATCATTTCTCATGAAATACCAAAGCTATCAAAAATAGGGGATAATATCACCCTAATATTATAATAATATGGATAATATCACACCCAATATTATAATAATATTTTTTTGGGGGGAATGTGATGATAAGGCATCTTATTAACCATACCTTAAAAAATAAAAAAACTTTTGGAAAGCAAACAGAATTACTTGTTATTGGAAGAAAATCAAGCCTTAGGTTAAAGATTTTAAAAAGTACCTCTAGGAGTATTTAAATCCCTTTCCCCATAAATAAACTATGCTTTTCTTGGTGACAGAAGAATGAAAATTAGCAACTTCTAGCTAATCAGAATATATAATCAGATTGTTAGTATACAAAATATGTAACTTTTAGTATACAAAGTATCAGGCAAGGTGGAGCATACAAGTTACTATTGCTCATAACTACTTACAGGCTAGTATCAGTTTTAAAACTACTATACTAAGAAAATTCTGAATGCAGTATTTTTTATCCCTATAGCTTTATCCTGCAGTGCATTCTGTAAGAAATTTTAGTTACTGTTTTTGGCAGTCAGCGTGTACATATTAATGACAGGAGAACTTATGAGTTGAGCAATTCTGTCTGTTTCGTTTTCCCAAATAAGATATTGCCATGGCTAGAGTATTTGAAAAACTAATCGAGCCTGTGTCTAGCTATAAGACAAGCATTTGTTTATACATGAACACTATTTCGGGGATATGTAAAGGCAAAGAATTCCTACGACAATTCTTCTCCTACTTAAGAGCTTCTGATTGACAATTACTGCTACTCTGGGGAGTCTTCTGCCTACAGCCTGAAGAACATGAGCATAGCCTTTAAATAAGTTACCAACTATCCTGAAGATGTGATACAGTAAATGAAAATGGATGTAAATAAAATTCCGTTATCTCATTGAGCTGTTTTAGTTCATTTTATCTGATGGGGCTTAAAAGACTTTCCCTAAAAACATACCAACCAAAAAAAGTTTCTACCAGTAATTAGCATGAGATGGAGAAGAAACCTAAACTACTCTTGACCTTTGAAATAACACAGGTTTGAACTGCACGGGTCCATTTACATATGGATTTTTTTCAATAAATACATACTACAGTACTACACGATCTGTGGTTAATTGAATATCCAGTTGCAAAACTGCAGCTCTGGAGAGCCATTTGTTTGCAAAGTTATCACTGGATAGTTGACTGTGATAGTTGTCAGCTGTACTGCTTTCTACTGGCATAATGTATTATACACAGTCACATACAACTACTAGTTGGTGTTATTATTGCATGTAAGTATATTTTGATGTAGTAAACACATATGTGCCTCCAAATCACTCTGTACTTTAAGAGACCAAGAAAAGAACTTGGGATTTTATTAAAAATACCTACTTCTGGAGGGCGTACTTTGGTCAGCTTCATCTCCTGCATTTGCTTATTACATGTCTGTATGTCTAGAATCATGGTGTTTAGAGTAATAGATACAATTCACATCCTTAGCCATGAAATATTACAGTTCTATATAATACAGCAGGAGAAAGTAAATATATTTGAGAATGACCTTATTTAAAAGTTTTTCTGGCTGCTTACTACAATATTAGCTTATAAAGTATCTTTGTAAACACACACCTCAGAGAACTAAGAGAAATAAAGAGGTTATTTGGTCAAATTAGTGGTTCTTAAACTTGTGTGCATCAGGATTTCTTGGTGGGGGTTGCGGGATCGGGAATTGGTAAAACAGATTGCTGGCCTCATCCCCAAAGTTCCTGATTCAGGAAGCCTGTGGCAGGGCTGAAAAATCTGCATTTCCAACAAGATCCGAGGTGATGCTAATGATCCAGGAATCACAATTTGACACAAAACCACTGGGTTAGATTAATGCTCTCTTTACACTTAGTATACAGAAGTTTTCAGGCCTGGGCTGTGCATTACAATCATCTGAGCAGCTTTCAAAAAATACTGGTATCTGCCTCCACTGCCAGAAATTCTAACATTAACCTACTATACACCCAGGTGCCAGTATTTTAAAACTCTTCAGGTGATTCAAACATGCAGCCAGGGTTGAGAATGTGAAATAAGATTCGTATTTATGGCAAGACAAGAAAAATTTAAACATAAAAATTCTTCTCTGTCCTTTGGTCTCCCCTCTCCCCCCAGTGTGCACTGTGTACCCACATTATGCATTGACCAAAGCTCCCCCATTAGCAGGAATACCTGCTCAACCATAAATAGCAACATTCTCCTAGCATCAACAAGACAACTCCTTGAAAGATAACAGGCCTTCCTGAGCTTATAAAGGTTCACATAACCCACCACGATGGCGCTTAGATCTGGATTATGAAAACTGTCAAGTACAAACACATCATTTAACATACAGCCCTGTCTTAAAAAAAAACACATATAAACTGTGTGTTGACTTCTAATGGGCAGAACAATTCTCAGAGCTTTCTGAGATGCTCTTCCCGGGTTTGAGGATGCTCAATCCTCAAATTTGGCTTGAATAAAATTTTCCCATTCCTTCTTAGATCAACTGATTAAATTTTTCGCCAACAAGAACTACTGGTAGAGACTACTAGTAAGGTCGAG
This sequence comes from Orcinus orca, assembly GCF_937001465.1. NCBI lineage: Eukaryota > Metazoa > Chordata > Mammalia > Artiodactyla > Delphinidae > Orcinus > Orcinus orca. The sequence continues at coordinate 93,697,265 of NC_064561.1, read as the reverse complement.
AATCCCAAGGTCTGGAGAGTTTGTCTTAGCTCATGAGTTCACCTGGTGTGTTAGTTTCCTATTGTTGCTGTAACATATTACAACAAATTCAGTGGCTTAAAACAACACAGATGTATTAGCTTACAGTTCTGAAGGTTAGACATCCAAGAGGTTGGCAGGGCTGCATTTCATCTGGAGACTGTAGGGGATAATCCATGTCCTTGCTGCTTTCAGCTTCTACATGCTGCCTGCATTCCTCGGTTTGTGGCTACTTGGTACTCTGACCTCTGCTTCCCTTTTATAAGCACCTTTGTGATTTACATTGGGCTCACCTGGATAATCCAGGATACTCTCTGCAGCTCAAGATCCTTAATCTCATATGCAAAGCCTTTTGTCATGTAAAGTAACATACTCACAGGTGGTTTTGTTTTTATTGTTTTTGTTTTTTTTCCGCGGGGGCAGCCAGTGGTAGGGAGAGCGGCCCATTCTGCCTACCCCACCTAGTCTCTCTTTGGGTACAGAAATTTCATTATAGTTACCCTCAATGTCAAAACAACTGTAAAGAGCATCTTAATGTTGGGAGGAAACTAAAAAAAAAAAAAAAAAAAAAAAGGGTTTAGGGAAGAACTATTCATATCCAAGTAAAGACTGGAGGTTTATCCTCTGGAGATAGTAAGAGGATCTTTGGAGTAGGGGACACAGGCAGAGTTAAGGGAGGGAAGTTGTATTAAAAACAGGATTGAGCGACTAAATGCTGAAACCCATTAGCCCCACCCTGCCTTCTCCCACTAGGCTCCCAGATCTTTATCCTCCTGGAAGCTTCTTAGACTTCTCTCTGGGGAAGCACATCAGCCTAAGAGAAAACACCTCTGATCTTGGAAGTTTCCCCCAAAATGTCTCAGCCAGATATCCCTTTAGTGAAACTCACAGTCTGCAAGCCCTTCTTATATGCTCAGAACTTCCAATCAACTTTTTTGGTCTTTCACTCTTAAAAAAAAATTAAGGAAAGCCACTTAAACATGACAGGAATCTAAATAAAAACAATTAAAAAAAAAAGTGACTTGGAAGTAAAAGGATATAAACCATACCCTCTAAGAAAGAATTACATCCATGAAATAAGAATAGAATGCTAGAAAAAGGAAACATTTAGGTGACAAAAGAGCTTACAGAAGTTGAAAATAACAAGAAAAATGAAAAGTTCAATAGAAGGGTTGGAAGATAAAGCTGAGAAATTCTAGGAACTAGAACATAAAGACAAAGAAATGGAAATAAAAAAAGATAAGAAAATTTTAGGACTTGCCCAGCAGGTCCAATATTTAAATAAGGAATTCCAAGATCAGCTCTCCGGCTATAGGATGCCTAGATGCTCAGAGCCTGAGGCTGATGCCACCAGGGCCCCGGGGGAAGAGGGGCTCTGTTCTCATCTTTCAATAAAGCTGTTGGTCTAATTTTTTTAAAAAAGCAATTCCAAGATCAGAAAGGGGAGAAAAATCAATGAAATTTTCAAGAAAATCTCCCAGAACTGAACACAAGTCTCCATATTGAAAGGGCCCATTAGGTACCCAGTACAATAGACAAAAGGAGACCCACACAAAGCAAAAGTGATATTTAAGAATACTGAGATCTGAGTTTCAGTAAGAAAAATGTGAGTCACGACAGATCATGAACTAGAATGGCTACAACAGAAGACCATGAAGCAATGCCCTTAGACTTCTGAAATGAAATGATTTCCAATTCTAGTTCTATACCCAGCCAAACAGTGTGAGGGTAGAATGATGACACTTTCAGATATGCAAGGTCTAAGAACATTTACCTCCCTTACATTTTTCCCAGGAAGATCCTGAAGATGGGCTACACAAAACAAAGAAGTAACTCAAGAAAGAATACATAACATGCAGAAATACAGGATATCCAAAAACAGCAAAGTAGTGAAGCGAGTCATACTCTGAATGATGGTGAAGAGAGAGACCTGAGTGAAGCTGTGCACTGGGTGGAAAGGGTAACTAGTAGAGATTAGAGCCAGGTGAAAGGCTCCAGAAGAGACTTCTTTAAAAAGATGAAATTAATGAACTACTTGGACTTCCCTGGTGGCACAGTGGTTAAGAATCCGCCTGCCAATGCAGGGGACACGGGTTCGAGCCCTGGTCTGGGAAGATCCCACATGCCACGGAGCAGCTAAGCCCATGCGCCACAACTACTGAGCCTGCGCTCTAGAGCCCATGAGCCACAACTGCTGAGCCTGCGTGCCACAACTACTGAGCCCGCGCACCTAGAGCCCATGATCCACAACAAGAGAAGCCACTGCAATGAGAAGCCTGCTTACCGCAACGAAGAGTATCCCCTGCTCGCAGCAACTAGAGAAAGCCCGCACACAGCAATGAAGACCCAACGCAGCCAAAAATAAAAATAAATTAAAAAAAACAAAAAAAATAAACTATCTGATGTGAACAAACTATTTGTAAGGTTGTTTTGACAACTGATAGTTTATGGCTGAGTTAGTGACAAATATTCAGAAAACTGAGCAAATAAAAGAAAAAAATTAGCCCCAAAGAAATAAAAAATAACCACAGCATACTCAAGAGTGTTTCTGGAGATCAGCTGGGGATCTTCCTAAATGCATTCAAATTCTGGGCTTGGGCCAGAGATTCTGCATTTTTCACAAACTCCCAGGGGAGCCCAGTGCTGCTGGATCCCTGACTGTAATTTTGAACAGCAAAGGTACTACATGGTTCAGCTATGAATGGAGTATAGGATAATAATGTAAACTCTGAATAGTGATTAAAATTATCAAATACAGTGGTAGGAGGGAAGATGGGAAAGATGCATGCATGTGTTGCGGGTAAAGGAAGGAAAACGATATCATCCTCCTCTACAGATGGAAGTTAATGCCTAAAATCGAAACTATTAAAACTGGCTGGCTCTTTAAATTATGTACAATATTGATAACAATAAAGTCCTTAAAAAAAAGGGCAAAGGATGTGAACATAATTCACTGAAATAAATACAAATGACATTTCAACATATGAATAAATGCTCAATTTTGCTCATTAGAAAAGAGTCTATTTTTCACTTGACTGGGAAAGAAGCAAAGTTAATTATTCACTGATTGCAGCAAGATGAAGAAACAGCAATATGTTACAGCAATAGTTGTGAAACCTTTTCTGACAATCCTATTGTCCCATAAGTAAAAGAATTTTAGATTCTAGTGATCTTTCTGTAACAAATCTTTTAAGTTGACCGCCCCAGTATCCACTCTCAACTACTCACTTCCTTGGCTGCCTCTACTATCAGGACTGAAAGGCTGTATTTCACTTTGTGCCAGAGTTCTTGACAATGAAACTTAAGTGAAAGTTGGCCAGGAGGGATTTTGAGAAATCTCTGGCTTTCCTTTTAACGGGGGACAGATGTGGAACTCTGATACAATGTCAGGTCTGGTATCATCCCTTTTACAAGCTTGCAACAACTGTAAGGATGTTAGAAACATGCCATGGATAGCGGAGTAGAAAGGTATGAGGGCATCACTGAGCAACCGAACCAACACCTATTATAACCTTTGGGTTTCACATTATTTGAAAAAATTTAATTCCTGCTTAAGTCCCTCATCGTTTTCTGTTACACAGCCAAACACATTCCTAAGTGATACACTTCCCCAAAGAGGGCTTCTCTGAATCATGTTTTGCAACCCTGTATTTATTTATAAGTCTGATATATAAACTGCTGTACTATTATGTTCACTATAAAACATATTAATAACAGAAGTCATTAGAGAGAAAAAAACCTAAGTAACAATTCTAATACTTCTTCCTGCATACCAATGGATCATCTCATACAGCCTGGATGTGTAACCCCTTTTAAAGTTCTGAAAGTCTGGCTTCGTTTATTCTGTAATCACTTGGAATTGTTTGATCTCAAGCAATAAAAACTTAAAGAAATGGGGATTTAAAGGAGGACATAAAGGGGCTCATAAGATTCACAGAAGAGCTATACCAGGCCTCAGGAAGACAGGAATCAGGATAGCTCAAATTTGTAAACAATTCCCATCACCATTTGTACTTGTGTTTCTACTCCAGATTTAATATTTGTGAGAAATAATCCATTGGCCTGGCTTGGGTCATATCCTGTGGTCAGGATGCAGTCCTGTAATTAACTGCCCTTCCAGAAGCATATGGAGTCAGGGAAGGCAGTTCCCCAAGAGATGATCAGTAGACAAAAACATATGGCTGGATAAGGAGTCTCTTAAATTTTACACAAAATCACCACTTTTAGAACAGTGCTTTGGAATAAAGTTAGAATCACCAATCCACTTTAGTTTCTTGAAAAAATGTTTATGTCAAGGTGCTAAAGCATAGGTAATTTTAGAACTCCAAGTAAAATAATACTCTTAAGTCTACACAATAAGTAAATCTAAAGCTTAAACTCCAGGACTTTCCACATGCCAACAAACTAGTAATTGATTAAACAATTCAATTACAATAATTGAGTAGAAGAATATGATCTACAGAGTGAAGTCAGAAAGAGAAAAACAAATATATATTAATGCATATATGTGGAATCTAGAAAAATGGTACAGATGATCTTATATGCAAAGCAGAAAGAAAGACACAGACATAGAGATCAAACATAGGGATACCACGAGGGAAGGGGGCGTGGGATGAACTGGGAGATTGGGACTGACATATACACACTACTATGTGTAAAACAGATAACTAATGAGATCCTACTGTATAGCACAGGGAACTCTACTTGGTGCTCTGTGGAGACCTAAATGGGAAGGAAATCTAAAAAAGAGGGGATATATGTATATGTATGGCTTATTCACTTTGCTGTACAGCAGAAACTGACACAGTAGTGTAAAGCAACTATACTCCAAGTAAAAAGAAAAAAAAGAATATGATCTACAGACTGCCTGTTCATAGACCTCCAAAAGGATTTAAGCACTTTCTTCTGGTTTTAGGCTCACACTACGCTTCCACTCCCCATTTTATTCTCTTTATCGCCTCTGCTGGCATTAACTAATTTGTAAGCAAAAGCTACAAAAGTCAGTTTGAAATTTATTTCATTAACTTAAAAGAGGAACAAAATGTGTACTTCAAATCTTATTAAACTCATTTATCTGAAACATGTTTACACAGAGGACAAACAGATATAGGATTTCAAGTAACTTATGGTAGAGTCCACTGTCCATTTAAAAAAATGATTCTTTAAAAAAAAAAAATGATTCTTTCACAAAAACTGCATTAAAAGGCAAAAAGAAAAAATTTCTTTTATACTTCCTAAGAGCTGGATGCATATTTCTGATGTAAATTTATTTCATTGTCAACTCTGATGCTGAAGCTGGGAGGCACAAATGTTCATAGTTCAGTTAAATGATGCAAACAGAAAGTTTCTGTTTCTCTCAGATACAAATGAGAAACCTCCATTCATGTCTCTTACAGTAGTACCACATCCTTGATTCTCATACCAGGTCACTTCTTCTTCTTTCCTTTCCCTTTTTTACTTCCCTCTCCTTGCTGAAGACTCTGGTCACCACCTCCGGTTTTTTGTGTCCTTGTTTTCAGTTTAGGTATCATTTCTGCAGCATACAACATTACTGACTTACCTAGGAACAAGAAGTTAGGCTTAGTGTATAATCTGAGAAATAAGACATAAAAGGTCGTTAACTTGAAAATCATGAAGTTTAAGAAATCATCACCACATCAAGAAAATAAGAATTTAAAAAGAAAAAATCAGGGCTTCCCTGGTGGCGCAGTGGTTGGGAGTCCCCCTGCTGATGCAGGGGACATGGGTTCATGCCTCGGTCCGGGAAGATTCCACATGCTGCGGAGCGGCTGGGCCCGTGAGCCATGGCCGCTGAGCCTGCGTGTCCGGAGCCTATGCTCCGCGACGGGAGAGGCCACAGCAGTGAGAGGCCCGCGTACCAAAAAAAAAAGAAAAAGAAAAAATCAAATGACTATGAAGACACTGATTTTCTCAAGTGGGGACCTTTCCTGGAGAAAATGTATTAAGAACAATGCTGAAATATTTAAATGAACAAAATAAAAATTTAGAACACTTTATTTGAAATAAAAAATTTGATCTTGGTCCTAGGAATTGACTTGAAGATCAAAGGAAAATATATCTAAACATAACAAGCTGAAAACAGAGTCAGGATATTATTGTAACTTAAGCTAGGAAGCACAGGCCCTCTCAATCTTACAGCAAACGCCCATGTCATTAAGCTACAAAATATGTCACTCACACGCCCAAATGATTTATGCCCACGTGCCCCCTGCTCTGGGCACCAACCACCTCCTCCAGCTCCAGTGGCTGCTTTCAACACATCAGCCGCTCAGCTCTGTTTTTTACTTTCTTACTGTTTTCTTACTGGAAACAGGAAGCAACATCTTTTCAACTGTAGTTTTTACTTCTATGTTATTAACTAGTCAAAGCAAAAGGTTGATGGTTTTTGTTTTTGTTTTTTTTTGGTCTTTTGACTTGTAAAAAGTAGTGTAGGAAGATGCCAAAGAAAAGAAAAAATACACTGAATATACCACCTGTCATTCCCGAGTCAGACCCTTAAGTTTCTAGAAATATCTACCAATCCTGACAGGTTTTGGTAGATATTAATAACCAAATAATTATGTTAGAATAATAACCAGTTATTTTAATTCAATTAAAAACAATTCAGTTGTCACTTTGGGGTTACTGTGTCAAGAAAAAAATTAACAGCTCCATTTAAAAAACCTAGAACATATTTTTTACAAATAAAAAATTCAGAAAAGTAAAGAATTACATGTAAATAAATACTCATCTTCCCAATACACCGAGTTAATATATTGGAATACTGAAGTTTGTTTTGTTTGGTTCTCATTGTTTTTTAAGAAATAAAACACTAGAGCTAATGCTACAATCTATTCTGACCATCACACCCCTGACCACACTCCTCACTCCCTACTCGCCATTAGGTTAACTACTACCTTAAGACTTGGTGTTTTCTTCTAGTCCATTTCAAAAGTGTTTATATATATGTCAATAAACAATACTGCATATACATCAATCAATAAACAGTAATATTTTGTATTTAAATGTATACCTAAGTGGCCCCACACTATGCATATCTCTTGCGTTTTTCGCTCAATATGGCTTTTTATTTTTAATTTTTAAAATTATTTATTTATTTATTTTGGCCACCCTGTGCAGCTTGTGTGATCTTAGTTCCCTGACTGGGGATTGAACCCTGGGTCCCTGGCAGTGAGAGCACAGAGTCCTAACCACTGGACTGCCAGGGAATTCCCTCAATATGGGTTTTTATTTTTTTATTTAATAAATTTATTTATTTATATATTTTTTGGCAGCGTTGGGTCTTAGTTGCTGCGCATGGGCTTTCTCTAGTTGCGGTTAGCGAGGTCTACTCTTTGTTGCAGTGCATGGGCTTCTCACTGCGGTGGCTTCTCTTGTTGCGGAGCGCGGGCTCTAGGCGCACGGGCTTCAGTAGTTGTGGGATGTGGGCTCAGCAGTTGTAGCTCGCAGGCTCCAGAGCACAGGCTCAGTAGTTGTGGCGCACGGGCTTAGCTGCTCCACGGCATGTGGGATCTTCCCAGACCAGGGCTTGAACCCATGTCCCCCGCATTGGCAGGCGGATTCTTAAGCACTGCGCCACCAGGGAAGCCCTCAATATGGCTTTTTAAATTTACTGACAGAAATGAATAGCAGACCTCAAGGGTCTCTAGGATCTGAAATAGCAGTAATGTGTGACCATTTAATAATTTCACATTCTTAACCTGGGAACAATGATGGGACTTCCAGAGGATTATAAAATGTTCACGCAACAATGTGTTTTTTTTGGAGAAATGATTAGTAGGTTTCATCACATTCTCAAAGGTCCTTAACTTAAAAGAAGTTAAAAGCACTGTTTACCTCTCTGCATCAGCAGCAGCCCTTTTTCTAAATTAATCTATAGAATGCAAATTACGTTTTTGACCTGTCAAAAGGTCAGTTTTAGAACATTTTTGACAGTGTAGAGGAGTAACCTATCCCAAACTTAATTCATTCATTAAAAAAAACTTACGTGATGGGAACTGTACAAGACAGAGGCTGCCATCTTCCTGTTTGAGCTGGACCCGGACCCTGCCCCTGTACTGAAGATCACGATTCCATTCTCTAGAGTACATTTTATTTTTCTAACGTAAAGAAATAAATAAAAACAGGCTTTAAGAAAGTTATTATGTCAATGAGATGAGTATGGAAAATAGTGAACAAAGAACCATATCATACCTCAAGAAATACATTAAGTCCAACTGCTGAGCATACATCCTGAATCTCTGTAGCTGTAGGATTTTCAACAGCCTGAAAAGTTAAAAACAAAAACACTAAATAGCTCAGCTTTAAGTGGATATTGCTACATTGTTGTATAAATCATTTCAAATATCTGATCAAAACACATATCAAAATCCTAGGTTTCCTTTTTTTTTTTTTTTAGGTACAGTTGTTTCGATTGTAATTTTTAAATTCCTGGGACTCACACTGATTCATACTTGTGTATCCACCTCCCTTCCAAAAGAACATAAACTTCACAGGGTTAATACCAGTTAAACAACTATTACAGATGCAACCATTTCCTCCCTCCCTCCTTTCTTTCTTTCTGTATTTACTCTTTAGTGTCCATGCTCAGCAAATTATAAGGTATAACAACCTTATATTCAGCATAGACAAAGCTTAGTATGGCTAATGGAGATTCCATTGCTTAATGAGGAGCAGTGTTTGTCCTGATCACCAAGTACCCTTTCTGGCTCCTCCAGAAGCCCTCAGAATTCTGTAGTCATTATTGGTACACTTTGATGGACACATCTGTCTATTAAATAAATATATGCTAGGAGCTGTCTTTGCCACAAGGGGCTTTTTTCAAGAAGTCTACATAATACAGATGCAACCACTTTAGAAAACTGTTTGGCAGTATCTACTAAAGTTAAATATATGCATTTTTATGGCCATGCAATTCCACTGCTATAGGTATGTTATCGAGGAAAAATACAAAATAGACAATCTCAAGAATGTTCACAGTAGCACTATTTTTAATAGCCCCAAACTAGAAACAACCCAACTATCCATCAATAGTAGGCTGGACCGTGGTATATACACACAATGCAGTACTACAGAGCAGTGGCTTTCAGCAAGGTAATTTTGCCCCCTGACATTCAGCAATGCTAGGAGACATTTTTGATCATCACAACTAGGGTGGGGTAGGGCACTGGCTTCTGATGGGTAGAAGCCAAGGATGCCGCTAAACCCCACACAGCACAGCACAGCCTCTGCAACCATGAATCATCTAGCTCAAAACGCTGGTGGTGCTGCTGTCGGGAAACCCTACAACAGAGCAATGAAATTCAACAAACTACACTCACAAATGCAGGGTATAAGCACTTGTAAGCTGAAACCTCATAAGCTTCATGTTCATTGAAATCAGACAGACATGAAAGTACATAGTGTGTAATGCCACTGAAATAAAATAAGAAACAAGCAACAGTAATCTATGGTATCGGAAGTCAGGGCAGGGGTCATCCTTTGTAGTGAGTGTATATGGAAGGAACAGAGACTGGGAAGGGACATAAAGGAATCTTCCTGAGTGCTGGTAACGTGTTCTTTTTAAAATCTGGGTGCTTGGTTACCCATGCGTACTCATTTTATGAAATTTAATCAAAATAAACACGTAAGATTTACGTATGTTTCCGCATGTATGCTATAAATCAATAAAACTAAAAACAATTCAATCATTCTCCAAATTATCTTGAGATCTTGCTTCCAGAGGTCTGTCAATGTGGCTTGATGTTAGGCATTATTCTGAATCAGTGCTTTGGCATCTTCTCTTTTACCCTGTAGCAGCAAAGCAGACTTTCCTCTACACATTTAAGCAGTAGAATGAGAGATATTAAATAACACAAAAATAACGTACTGCTTCAGGCCAAGTTCCTTAAATCCATCATCAGATTACAAAATGTAAATTAATCTTAAAAAAATAGAATATAACATTAATTTTGAAAATGAAAAGCTACAAAGACCCCCTTCACTTGGCACTAGGCACTTTCTAAACTTAAGCCACCAGGCCAACTAAGAACTCGGGTTTTCCTACTGAAACAGCACAAGGCAGAAATCATCTCTTTTAAAACTATAAACACGTACTTTTAAGAAGTATTAATTTTAAAGTAACTTTGCCCCTCTCAAAAAGAAGACGATGACGATGATAATGTACATAAAACTGTAAAACTCAACATATGTGAATTTTCTGCAAGTCTTGTTTAAAAACACAGCTGCATTCTGTATATCATATTGTACAATGCCAGAATTTTGGTTTCCTTTATTAAGGGAAAGAGTGTCATAACCTTAAGTTTAAAAAAACAAAAACGTGCAAACCCTACAACACTCCACCCCCAACTTCTTTCAAACACAGGCTCATGAAGAACCACTTAAAAAATTCTTTCAGTTATGAATCAGTGCCCTCCTGCATCACCATTATTAATGAAAGCACCCCAATTGTTGGCTGCCGTTCTCCTCATGCCCCAAACAATGCAGTAAAGTAAAAGAAGCCTTTGTGGCCCTGACAATACAACCTCCCCAGGCCCTCAAAGACAGACGTATCAGCCCGCTTACCTTACTTATGGGGATTCGCCGCCCCTCCGCTATGGTCTTCTTGTTATTTAAGTAAGCAGGATAGATACAAATGAACCTGCCACAGGAAAAGCCCAGCTGGTATCACTCGAGAAATATTTCCAAAAGTTCATTCATTCTTTCTTTCATCATCATCATCAGGATTGCCGGTACACCTATACTATTATGTGCTTAACTTTTTTTCTTTAAATTGCCTCCCCTCTACTTAAAAAGCGAACTTTAACTTAGATGGAAAAAAAATCACTTGCTAGAGGGAGGGAGGGAGGAAGGAAGCAACGCCGTAACTGTTCAGTTAGATACAGGTGCCTGTCAAAAGCTTCTGATGGCGGGGCCTGCTCTCTTATATAGAAACTACAAGTCTGAGGTATTAAAGGCTTGAAAGAACTCAAACGAGCCTTTCCGAACGCACCAACAACTGAAAGAACAGATTTTTCACACTGTGATTACTTAACGTCATGTCCACGTAGCACCCAAAGTCCTCTGTCTCACGCACAGGTAAACACTGAGCTAGGTAAAGTTGGGATCTAGGGACCTGCGAACAGCCCTGGCGCAGCCGGCCTCAGGGAGGAACGGGCGCCGGAGGACAGGCCCGGAGCCCGGCGCTGGGGCTGAGCTCCCACGGCGAGCCTTCCTCAGGGCTGGGGAAGTCTGCGCAACACCCGCGGGCTCGCCGCAAGCCCCTTCCTCTCTCCGGACTCACCTGTCCTGGTCGGCCGGGGACTGCGCAGCGGCGCAAGCCATCTTCACCCAGCCCCCAGGCCGAACTTGCAAGAAAAACCCAGCCTGAATTCCGCTCAGAGAGCTCCCAGACCACCCCATTTCCGGCGGAAGTCCTGCCCACCGAAGCGCTTCTGCGTCCGCCGTTTTTCACCGTCGGTTTGTTCCAGCACCTGTCGCTCGGCGTCAGGGTCTCTAGTTTCTGACGTGGCGTCGAAACCTCTCGCGAGAGGGTCCACGAAGGCTAGTAATTCCTTCGCTTCTCAAGATCTCGCCAAAACCAGCCTTTGGGGCGCTTACCCTGTCGCTAAAATTGGCTTAAGCGTTCACGCGCTTTCTTGGCCAATTTCACATTGCGATTGGATGCTGCTAACTTCTCTCGTCCTTAGAGTAGGGCTCCACACCGCGGGTGATCTGTGAGTTCCGAGCAAGTTGTTAGAGTAGGCAAGAAAATACCCTTTATGTTTAATCTTTAACCGCTCTTGGGCCCTGCAGCTCGCTTTCAACTTGGCAAAAATGGAACTAGCAAAATTACTTGGCACTGTATTTCAGTGTGCTGTATAATGTTAGAAGTTTGACTATACACTTTTCAAAACCTTTACCCTAAAATTCACTGTATTTTTACATACCTTAGGTTAATTGCAAAGCACTGTTGCAGTATCCCATTCTTTAAACACAACTTTATTCCTATTTTCGTAGCGGCCGTTTATTCAGAAAACCGGACAAGGTAAAATAGGTATTTTCTTCTAAAACTGAAAAAACAAAATAAAACAAAAATCTGCCCAAAGGCTTGAGTCTCCGCGAGGCTGGGTAATTTTCGCCATTCAACGCTAGTGATGGCTGAGCATAAATACCCAGCTGGTCTGACTGGAAGCCCCTGATTTTTCTCCATCCCCTCAGTTCCTGTCTCTCAATCTTCCTTGTACTAGTGTCTTAATTTGGTGGATTAGTTTGGTGCTGATGTATATAAATGTCTTACTTCTTTATAAAGTGCACAAGATTCCTGTAAAAACAGCTTCATGCAATGACCAAACCAAACCAGTTTCTACAGAAGTCTGAGAATTTGCCCTAGGATAACTGTCACGGGGAGAATTCCAGAGCACAACGTGGTGTTCATGAGTAAGATTTGTCTACATTCCATCTCCAGCCTCTGTTGGATTCATATCTATTGATATATCTTGGTGTAGGAGGGTAGACTGTAAGTAAAATTTCTTTTAGTGAACCTGTTTCATTACAAATCCTTTAAGGCATTTGAACACAAGCAGTACTGCTTTGGTACTCTTACGGGGAAGTGTTATACCAAACACCAAAGTAGAGGACAGGTGTGCTTCCACTTCTAGAGGAATAGAGTGCAACTTCTGGACACCAAGAATTCCTGACAATATGGTCCCCACTTAGGCACCACCAAGATTCCAGCTGGTGTCTGATGGAGAGCACTGTTTTGGTAGATCTGGTTGGTTTGAAAAGACATAACATGAGAACATTTACTGAGCTGAAGACTCAAGATTGAAAAGACTCAGTACTAAAAGATAGGGCTGTGGAAACAAACACACACATGGACTTAAGCTAGTAAAACTGCTTTATTTTAAGGATAAAAACAAAACTCTAAAAACACCAAGGTAGGAAATAAAAGTAATCTATAGGAGAAAAGAACTCAGACTGACTGTTGAACTTCTTAGACACAGTAAACATTAGAAATTAAGAGTTTTGAAGAAAATGAACTGTGACTGAAGTTGTGACCCAAATTATCCTTTGTTTGAGGGCAAAAGAAAAACTCTTTTAAACAAGCAAGGATTTAGAAAGTATATTCCCAACTTAGCTTTTCTGGGAAAAAACAAACAAAACAAAACTATTTAAGGACATACTCCAGCCAAGCCAAATTATATTAACATAAAGATTTGAAGAAAGTGTTTCCTCTATGCTATATAGGGGAAACAGTGGTGAACACTTACATCCACTATATAAGTGAATTCGAATAATTATTAATAATGTGATGGTGAAGATAACTGCAATTGTTAAAAAAAGATTCTGAAAATTAAAAACAAGTCAATCCGTTACTACTGGAACAGAGATTTTGCAAAGAACTTAGATTTCAACTGAAATAGTGTATGTCTCTGTTTCTAAAATCATTACCTGCCGCATCACCAGGGTTTTCATAGGACCTTGACTTCTTACCATTTTTTCTGCCTTCTCTTTCGTTTTGTCTTCCTGTCTCTGTTCCTCAACCCCCCCATTCCTGGGTACCCCAAGAACCCCAAGTTCTTGCCTCTCTTAAGCACACCTCTGAGATTTTCTCTAATCCTCCTCCCACTCAAACTCCAGGCTTGGCTTTACAGATCCCAAACCCACCAAGGTCCTCAGCTAAAGAAAAGGACCTTTTGAGAATTTTACCTTAACAAGAGCCACCCTTTCTGGAAGGAAGTTGTGGTTTTAAATAACTCTCCTTTTGTTTTGTATAGACGAAGTCATCTGTCAAAGACTGGCAGTGTCACTGGTTCCATGGTTTTTGTCAGTATCCCTTTGTGTTTGTAATTTTGTTTCATACACTTGATGCTCTATTATTTGATGTTTAAAGAAAGTCATAACTGATGTTCACCTTCTTTTCATTATGTTTGATGTCTTTTATCCAGAATTATACTTTGACATAAATTTACCTTTACTGTTTTCTTTGCATTTGCCTGTGCAAAAGTGGTTGTGCTTTTAGTTTTATACATTCTGGATCATTTTTTAAATTAATTAATTTATTTTTTAATTTTTATTTTTTTATATTTTGGGTCTTTGTTGCTGCACGCGGGCTTTCTCTAGGTGCAGCAAGTGGGGGCTATTCTTCGTTGCGGTGCGCGGGCTTCTCATTTGCGGTGGCTTCTTGTTGTGGATCACGGGCTCTAGGTGTGCAGGCTTCAGTAGTTGCAGCACAGGGCCTCAGTAGTTGTGGCACTCAGGCCCTAGAGTGCATGGGCTTCAGTAGTTGTGGCATGTGGGCTCAGTAGTCGTGGCTCGTGCGCTCTAGAGCACAGGCTCAGTTGTTGTGGCGCACGGGCTTAGTTGCTCCATGGCATGTGGGATCTTCCCAGACCAGGGACCGAACCCGTGTCCCCTGCATTGGCAGCTGGATTCTTAACCACTGTGCCACCAGGGAAGTCCCCATTCTGGATCATTTTAAATGTGTCTTTTACTAATGGTGTATAATTGGAGGATATTTTTTGTTTTACTTGACTGCAACCTGAGAGTGGTTATTTTACCATATGTGCTCAATCCACTCATTATTTGGTATTACTGTGTCATTTTATGCTTCTTGTGGCTAATTCTCCTTCTCCCATTTTCTCCATTCTTTGATATCTTGTTCAAGTATTCTTAGTTATCTTTGACTAATGATTTGGATGGAAATTTTTCTTTCTTTTTAACACTGGGGTTACCACTAAATAAAAAAATTGAATTTTTATTTTTCCAAGTTAAAAGTATAATAGTATCTTTTGACACTGCCTACTTAAGATTAGAAGTTTAGCATGCTTTTATGTCTTCTCTCCCTCATTTCCCAGTTTGGGTTGGAATAATCTGGAATTTAAGATTATTAAAATTATTAAATATTTCATCTTTTCAGTTTTGAGTTACATGGACATTCACAATGAGATTCATTATCAGATTAACCACAATTATTTACACATTTATTCAAGTTTAAAGGTTTTATTGCTCAAACCATTTCCTTAATAGTTTCCCATTTGTTTTAATTGCTTGGGCAGCAGGAATACTATGGTAGAGGTATGTCATGGATTCTGGTTTCCCAGTGCTTTAGAAATGCCCCTCATAGATTTGGAGAATTCATGTCTTATGCATCCTGCTTCCTCAATGGAGAAACCAAACAACTGAGCGTTCCCAGACTCTACAGGCATGTGACAGAGCTTCTGCCAATCATGTCCACCCAAGCAAGACTTCAGTCCAGAAGTGAGCAATGTGAGGAATCAAGTGCTGCACAGAATCATAATTTATGGGGAGGATGGTGTCAGAGAGTTCCAGAGGTTGGGGGCAACAACTAGTTCTTTTTGAAGCAGTCTCACAGTATGGTTTGGGTATTATTTCCACTGTGGTTTCCAAGTCTGATTTTCTGGCCCTCATACAGCTCCTGTGAGCTACCTAAGATTCCTTAAATGAATGTTTTGTCTTTCAGAGAAGGTCTTGTTGTTAATAACTATAATAAGAATCCCAAATGATACAAGTATTCCAGAGAAATTAAATGCTAGTTTGACTGGTTTCAGAATTCTTAGGTAATATTTCCATTTGCTTCCAAATGCTGTATATATTGTTCCATTGCTTTATTTTCCTTTTTTGGCATTTGGTATTGCAGAGAAGAAATCTGATGCCAACCTATTTTTTTTTTTTGTTTGGTAGGCAGCTTATTCCTCTCTCCCCACAGATGATTTTAGAAAGCTTTCTCTATATTAAAAAACCAAAAAACCTCACGAAAATGTGTCTGAAGAGTTTTCTGTTAGTTTCAAGTTACTTCAGAAACAAAGTGGGTTTAGAAGTTCATAAATGCCCCCAAACACAAGGAAAAGTAGAACTAGGCCCCAGAATTGGCAGGGACTGAGGTAACACCAGCAGCTAGTGACTCTTGTCTCTCACTTGCCTTCTATGCCTCCCTCCCGTATCTGTTCCTTCTCACTCTAGAGACCAACTTTCTCTTAGTTTTAGCTTCATGATGCCAATCATAGTGACCTCAGCCTGAACTCTATACGATCTTTCAGTTCCAGCACTCAATCACCAACCAGAAATTTCCTTTGACTCTTATTTAAAATTGGCCCAGTCTTTTTTTTTTTTTTTGACAAGCCTCGCAAGTCTTTGGTCACTGGTCAGTTAATGATGAATCTCCCCTGGGTCAGGCATCTGCCTCTGGTGCAAACAGCCATGGTTAGGGGGAAAGACTGGGTACAGGGTTCAGTGACCAACAGTGAGACTAAGTGTCTGGATTCCAAAAGGTGGTATAGGTGGGGCAGGTAATGTGTGCAACATTCTCAATAGTTAGTTCATTTTTCACTACTGTTGCTTTATATTCAGTGGTCACCACCACTAGCGTAAAGTTGAGTATTTTTAATTAAAAAAAGGAACAGTCTCATAACTTCAAGAAAATAAGCAAATAGTCACAGATGTAGAGTTATCCTGAATATCAGAAGTGTATTTAGCACCAAGAACAACATTATACACACAAAAAAACATACAGGTTGAAAGAAGCATCAATGGTCTAACAAAAACCAGAATATAGTTTTATAGACCAAAGAACAGAGGAGAATGGCAGGAAAATGACCTGGTGGTTATAGGAGTCAAAGTCAATAGGTTTCAACACTACAAAAGTAATATTTAAAAGTTGGCATAATATGAAGGAATTAGAAATTAAAAAAAATAATTTATACTCTCTATTTCAACCATCAAGACTTTTGAAAAATTATTTTTGTTTGGTAAATGTGAACGATCTGATTACTGAAATACTCTTCAGCTCTTGGCAATTTTCTTTTTGCATTTGTGGGACTCTGTTCTTTTGCTATCTTAGATACAAGGAACCCCCTGTGATAACACGAATTCAGATATAGTGCAACTGGCTCCCTTCTGCAGCAAGACTCATCCCTTCAGTTAATTAACCTTGTGGTAACTAGTTTATGGAAAAAAAGTTTTCTGACTGTACTTAGAGTGCAATTTGATTCTTTTGGGCTTATCTTTTATTTCATTATTTCCCTCTCATTAACTTTCCTGCTAGTGCAAGGTTAACTTGTAAAGCTTATTCTCAAATACCAATTTGCCATAGTTAATTGGTTGGTTGTATACTAACAAAACGCGTGCATTTTTCTTTCATCTGAAGTCAATCTGCCTTCACTTCAAAGTTCTCTTTTCTTTCCCCTTTTCTTGGTGTGTGTCTCTTTTGATCTTATTGCAAATCCAAATTAGATATTTGCTGAAATTTTTGCCTTTTTGATAACCATTCCAAAAGGAACATTAGTCAATCCCTCAGACACAGTCATTGTCTTTAGAATTACCCGTTCATTCATGTCTGGCAAATTTGTCTACTATTGGGAGTTGCGATGGGCTACATCAGATTGTATAGCTCAATATTCAAATCTTTCCTGCCTAAAGGAGAGGGAAGTTTGGTACACTTTCTCATATGTCGAGTCCAGTTGTTGAGAAGAGCAGCTGGAACTGAAGGCAATCACTCAAGGAGCTTCGCTGTGGTGACACAGGGCAGTGGTTCTCAGAGTGTGGTTCCTAGACCAACAGCATCAGCATCACCTGAGAACTTGTCAGAACTGCACATTCTTGGGCCTCACTCAGAATCACAAAGTGTGGGCGTGTGTCTTAGCAACATTTTTGGTGATTCAAATGCACTCTAGTTGTTTTTTTGTTTAAACACAAAGGACATACATTGAGCATGTTTTCATATTACAACATTACAGAATGAATGTATGGATAAATTAAAAAAATACACACAAACAATAAACAAATGCGGCTTGGATTTGCACTAAGATCAAATGCACTCTAGTTTGAAAACCACTCACTGCCTTAAGAGTGCTGTTTGCTGCAGTCCAAAGATAACAGGGCACTGCCCTACTTCTCTTAACAGGTGTTGCAACTCCACGCTGGGCTCAGTATGCTTAGTATGCCGTTTGTAACAAGCATACACAGAATATTTGGCCTGCTATCACTTATGGCAGCACTCTGTGAAGTTCTAAAAGTAGAATTGAGATTTGCTCCTTTACTAATTCAGAGCCATTATCTCTAACTAGAGGGTCTCATACAGCAACTTTTTCCTCAATGGGCAATGCAGACTGATTGCACCTTCTCTCAGTAGGCTGTCTACCGGAATTCCTGAATTTTCTGGCATATGGAAGGCACCCTTTTTTCATTTTCAGCATTGTTTTTTTCCTTCCCTGAGAAAGGCGATTTTATTCTAATTGACTTATATCCCATCTCTTTCCATAAAAGTATTTGAAGTGGTTTATAAAAATTGGCACGAGTAACTCAAAAAAATAGAAAATCAGGACTAAAGGAAAAGGAAAGAAATTATGACCTATATCCATGTGTCCCTGTTGGATAAGGCAGCCTTTGAGAAAAATAGAATAATTTAGTATTACTACTTACAAACCATTTCATTCAGATAAAATTTGACAAAAATTTAAATGTAGATATACTCCAAAGGTCAGTAAATTGAGGTGTTTGCAAAGTGGTGCAATAGAAAGAGTATGGGCTTTGGAGTCAAATGCCTTATTTCAAATCACAGCACTTATTTACTGGCATGTTAGTAAATGACTTTAAAAAAGTCATGACCTGTAAATGATAAACACAGGTAAGGGTAGATAATTAATTACATGATGTGATTTCAAAGACACCAGGTAGATGTGCTTACTCCTCACCCCCTTTCCCAGCATCCTGCTATATCCAAATACCTTTTCAACACAGAGTGCATGAATTTTATTATTAAAAATAAATTTTCATTTATTCAACAAATATGTGAGCATTTATCATCATCCTTACCCTCTGATCATTCAGAACAAATTCTGGGAAGATATACTGTTAGATTTTTAAATACTTCTATCAGTTTATCTTCTTTCCTGAAGGATTCTCTCCCTGCTGTGTGAGGAAGCGGGAGCTGGAACACATACTCCACAAACCTACCTATCAAAAACAAAGTCTCCCTTAACAGACAGGGGTTTCTAAATAGCCTTTTGAATATCTTAATAGTGTTAAATCTACCTTTGAAGTTCAACATGATTTGCATTTTCTGAGCATGGCAAAGTGCTGATTATACTTGGTGCTAATCACACAGTAACATTTTTTTTTTCAGGAAAGGTTAAGTGCCAATGCATGGAATGGTTAAATGCCAACAGTCAGCTTCAATTGTTTTTATTACAGTAAGAGGAATTTTACTCTTAATGCATAGAATTTGAAGAAAAAAATTATATAAGCTTTTAAAAGAGGCCCTTTTGACAATTATTAATACAAATGTGAAATAAGACCTTTCAAACAAATACCGATTTCAGTAAGTTTATACATACAGCAATAATTTATTCTTAAATGTTCATTTAGTTTCTGTTGAGACACGATTCATGTCTCATTAATAAAAGAGCAGCCATCTCACCTCAAATACCAGAATATACAACAAGTTACAGCATAGCAAAAATTCTACCTACTTTCAGATAAAATCTAGTTCAGGTAAAATAGTTTCATTCAATGTTTTACAGTTACACAGATTTTTTGTTTGTTTTGAGCACAAAATAGTGTAAGTTGTTACACTATAGCTATCTATATGAACATCATGTGACCACAGAATTGTTAATCATTACTTCTGAAATTGAACCATCAGTTTCATTCATGCAGTAAAGCAAAGCAGGCTGGGTAAACTTGTTCATCGGGAACCATATTACTGTGAATTTCACAGCCACATGATTATGATGTCAGATGGACTCACAAGGACTAAAACAGAATGGTTTTTGCATAAATACCAATTTCTCCCTGATGTAAGTTTAGTCAGTTTATAATCTAGAAATGATTGATAACAGCAATATATCATATCTTCTATCTGTAGTGTTATTTTAAGACAAGCAATAATTAAAGGATGATGGGATGGGATGCTACTTAAATACATGAAAAACATACTGTACAAATATACTTGGCTTTACCATTTTCTTCCTAACTATCAAGAGTGCCTCCCAAAATATGACCAGTGAAGATGAAGTATACTATCAAATATGGCTTCCAGAACAAAAACCCTCTAACAAGAATCAAACCTATTTACAAAATTTTTCAGTCTTTTAGTTTCATTTGAAACAAAATTTCTTTTTTTGAATTTTATTTTTTATACAGCAGGTTCTTATTAGTTATCTATTTTATACATATTGGTTGAAACAAAATTTCTACATAGCAGTTGTAATTAACACTAACACATTCTTAGTTTCATCATTCCAGCTCTTTTTAAACAGATGTCACAAGGTAAGACCCAGAATGGCGTTTAGGACTTTGAGTTCCACTGGATTCTGTATTGTCACTTTTTGAATCTCGTTTCTTTGTGTTGTTATTCACTGGCGTTGGGATCTGAGATGGTCGGGCTGAAGTGCTATCTGCGCTGCTTTTCCTTGGGCTTGGGTTGTAATTAAAAGGACTCACTCTGGCAGCAACAGTCCCACTCGGTGAACTGTGCTTGCTTGAGCTGCTAGAACTAAATGGGGTACGTTCAGCTATTGAACTTTCATTAGTCTCTGATGCAGGGACAGGATGACTTTGTCCCGGTTTTCCCTCAGTTCCTTTTTGGTCTGGGGCATCTACCTGAATAAAGGAGTTCAGGCGGTTTTCCAAACCCATGGTGCGTACAGGAGCACTACCATTGCTCACATTTTGTTTCCCCTGATGATCTTTTGAATCTTTAGTGTTTGGGTTTCCCTTTTCTGAAACAGTGTCAATCACTGGGGGAGTATTTCCTGTTGGAGATCTTCCAGATCTAGGGTTGTTAATGGGGCAGTCCTCAATTCTCACCCAAACATCCTCTGTTTTAGAAACAGCAGGTGCCATTTGATAAATCAGAGTCTTTGATTCAGCACCATTTGCAGCACCTGAGGAAGTGGTCTGAGAAGTACTATTGGTGGGAGAAATTTCACTTTCTTTCATTTTTCTCCATGTTCCTTTTGTGGATACTTGGTTTTCTTTAGTTTGTTTGGTTCCTGAAGTAGAGTTCACGTGTTTTTCATCCTCACTTTTTGCTTTTTCACTAGATTCTGATGAAGCAGAAAGAATTGAGGATGAACTTCCAGTTCTCCTCCAAGTGCTTACTCGAGGAAGGGATGATGAGTGTTTGCTGTGCTCACGTTTCCAGGTTCCTGACCTATTGATGGGAAGTCTGGAAGGACTTTCAGAATGAGAGCGTGCTATGTCATGGCGCTTTACTGGTCTTCCATCATTATACTCTATGGTGGGACTGAGATTAGGTGGGAGTTTTCGCCATCCACCAGCCTGAACAGATGAATGTGTAGACAGAGACATATCAGGAAGGGAAGGACTTAAAATTGGAGTCTGTGCCTGGGACCTACTGGGAGAATCTGGTCTAGAAGATGGAGAAAGAGATTCAAATGAAGCGGATTCCTCCAATTTTCTCCTTAGGGTTGGGCTTGGAGCTTCTTTGATGAAAGTTGACTGGCGTACTAATACGGGTCTCTCTGACCTATCAGATTCACTTCCACTTGATTTAGTTGAAGACATTCTAGAAAGTTCTACCTTTTTATTGGCTCCATTGCTAGTACTCATTTGACTTAGTCCTTTGGAGGCAGATTCACTTCTTGGGATACTACTGACATTCTTGGATAAACCTGTTTGTTTGGTGAGGTTCTGTTGGCTCATCTGTCTGCCAGGAGATGTGTAAGACATTTTCCCAGAACCCGAGGACTTAGTTGAAGCAGTACTAGGGGATGACGTCCTTGGCAGCTGAGATAATTTGTTGGGAGGACTTATTCCATTTCTACCAGGAGAAATTGAGTTTCGCCCTGGAGACTGCATAGGTCTACTTAATGGCTGCTGGGCAGGTCTTGAAGGAGTGGAATCTCTAGATCCTGATCTAGAAGGCCCTTTATTTGACCCAGGTGTCTGGGATGCCTGCCTCGTAACAGGGCTTAATTCTGACTTCACTGATGGCTTGGCTCCTCTGGGGGAAGTGGTAGCTGCCTGACCTTCACTAGGGCTTTTGGAGGCTGGAGTCTTAAGGGGTGGGCCTTTTTTAGAAACCGGACTTGTACTTGAAGAGCTATTCCGAACTCCTGGAATATGAATCATTGTCCTACCTCGAGAGATTGAAGGCATGTTTGTTTGAAGGGGCTGTTTCATTTGGCTTGAAACTTCTGAATTAGATCGAATTTTTCCAGTAATCAAACTTCTATAAACTTTTTTCCCTCCTTTTATTCCTTTATTTTCAGATTCTAACTTCTTAGCTTCCAATGTACTTTTCTCCCCAGGTTTTAGAATTCGTGGGCCTTTATTACTTGCAAAGGGTTTTTCCTCTTGATCAGGTGTAAGATGAAATGGTGATCCCAGAGAGATTCCTGATTTCAGGGAAAGGATGGAATCTGAATCAGATGAAGCTTGTCTAGATAAACATGCGGCGGCAGCAGCTTGATGTAAACTACTTACTATGGAATTTGCACCTTCCTGAATAGCTTTCCAATCAAAATTTTCTGAATCAGGGGATAAACCATGTTCTGAATCTGGTCTCTGTATATCTTTCAAATCGAGTGTCAAATCTTCTGCTAATATGCCACCCATATTTCTGGGACTATGCTTTTCATTATCAGCCTTGAGTCTTGAAGGCTTTTTCTTTTTTGGCATTGCAGAACTTATACATTCCTGCAACAGGTCATCTTCAGAGTCAATACTGAGAGAACTGAGAGAACTGTTTCTTGAGAAACAAACAGGGGTATCTTCAACGTGAAATGATTTAGGAGCATAACCTGACGCCTGAGGTTTACTTGGTTCTCCCTGTGAGTCAGGGGGCTCTGTCTCTTTGATAGGTTCATTTTCCTTGTTGTTGTTGTTTTCTTGATCAATGTCACTAAGAGAACTTAGAGAGGAATTTCGGGAAAAGCAAACCGGAGTATTTTCAATAGCAAAATTCTGTAATTTCTCATCTGTTGCTGCCCCTCTGTCTGGTATATCTTTGGAGGGCTGGGGAAAAGTGGATTGCTTCTGCAGCACAGGTTTAGGCTGACCTCGATTTATTGGATGTTTTGGAACAGCTTGTGTCTTATTAGCTGATTGTTGGTTTGAGGTTAGTTCTGTGTGGTTGGTAACTTTAGCTTCTGATTCCTTACTTTCCTTCCCCTTTCTTAATTCAGCCTTTTCCCTGGAAAGGTCGACATCATCATCATCAAAATCTAGAGAACTCAAGGAATCATTTCGTGAAAAACAGTATGGAGTGCCTTCAATAGGTGTGTAATGATGAGGTGAGTCAAAAGTAAAACTTCCTCTGACTCGATCTTCATTATTTGGGACCTTATCATTGAAGTCCTTGGAATTATTTTTCAAGTTCTGTTTCTTTGAATCTTTGTTGTCTGAGAAATTTCTTTCAGCATTTAAATTATTTTTTGAGTCTGTAGTTTTTCTTACACGTGTCCTGTATTCAGTATTTTGTGGTATAGGTTTTACTGGTGAAGTAGGTTTCTTCTTCTTACCATCTAATTGATTTTTGTTAGTTCCAGATGAAGACATAGATGCTTGTTGGACCTGGTCCATTATCTTTTTCACACGGAAAGGCTTGTGACTTTTTCCTTTGGGCATAGCAGAATTAATGCATTCTGCAAGAATATCGCCTTCTTCTGTTTTATTGTCATCCAGTTCAGGTATAGTCACAGATGAGGCTTTCCCTGTTTGAGCCTCATCTGTACTTCTGCCTTCTGTAGGAATGGTGTCTCGTTTTTCAAATTCACCTGACTGTGTTCCTGCTCTAACACCTTCTCCAGCAGCTAACTCATTTGGAGGGGATTCTATCGTTAGATCACTTAGAGATGTAGCTGTGGAAAAGTTTATAGGTGTCCCTTCTACACAATACACCCGAGGCATATCATCTCCTGGTGTAAAACTAACATGCTTTTGTGTTTGTAATCTGTTTTGTGATGGCAGAAGTTTGTACACAGGCAGTTGACTTGGTTTCCTTGCCACAGGTGGAGGTACTTTGGAAGACGTCTGGGCTGGCTTTTTGGCTTTGCGTGAAGATTTTGTTGGCATGGCAGAAATAATACACTCTTCTAGTATTTCAATATCATCATCATCTGAATCATCTAATAGATCTTTTTCAGAATCAGTGGGTTTTTCTGCCTCTTTTCCCTGGCTTTCATTTGATTCTTCAGGCTGCTCATTTTCTGTTTCATTCCCATTGTCATTTTCCTGAACCGGAGGCATTATTCTTAATTCCACATCTTTCTGAATAAATGGCTCGTCGAGGCTCAGAGCACTCAGGCTAGATGAACAAGAAAATCCATCAGGAGTACTTTCTGTGGCAAAATGTAACAAAGCATCAGCATCTGGAAGAACCTGGACCCTCTGTACTGCAGCATTTACAGCAGCTTGCTTAGGGCCACTTTCTCTCTTCTCAGCACTAGGGGCTTTATTTTTAGGTACTTCTTGCTTAGTCTGAGCTGACTGAGGAGGAGGGGGAGGAGGGGTTTTACTTCTGCTTGGTGGCATGGTTTGTCCAGGGCTATCTGGAAGGTCACTGGGGCTTATAATGCCACTCACCATTCCACTGCAGGGTTCACTCTGAACGGAGCTGGCAATTGAACGACTCTCAAAACTGTCAAGTGAACTGACAGAAGTACATCTGCTAAACATGAGTGGAGTCTCCTGAACGTAGTGCTCTGGTGGACTTTTAGGTGTCTGAGCACCACTCTTTGATGGAGATTTGGCCCCTGAAGAAAATTCAACAGCTTTGTGCCTGGTTGATTCTGAAGATAAACCAGAAGCCTGGAGTCTGCTGGATTTGGTTCTAATGTGCTGTGACACTGTTGGAACTTCACTCACAGAATCTTCAGTTGACCTAGTTCCACTGCTTTCTTTTATTTCTGCTATTTGTAGGGTATTAGCAGAATCTGCTTCTTGTGTTGTCTGATCACACCCTATTTCATCTTCAGCTGATGACAAAGATGATAATGAACTACATCTTGAAAAACATATTGGGGTATCTTCTACACAGTAAGTCTGTATTGTTTCTTGGTTGATAGAGGGAACTTTGCAAGAGGAAGAGGTGGCTTTTTGGGTCTGACCACTCCTGCTCTGTGCTGAACTGTGATGGAGCTGATTCTGCCTCTTGGCATTAGATGAAGGTGTGGCTGTATTCTCACTGCTTGAAGAGATGTGTTCAGTTTTAGTGCTCTGTCCAGATGAATTCTTTGAGAATGAAAATGCTGGTTTCTGTGAAGAAGGAATGTCTGTGGTATATTTTAAACTATAATCAATAGGCTGATCCACGTGATGTTTCTCTTCATTATATTTTATGCTATAATTGGTTGGTCTCTCTTCCTCCTCATGTTGCTCTTCCTCAGAGTAACGTTCACTATAGTTGGTTGGCTTATCATCTTCATAGTCATCTTCCTGACACAAAGACTGATTTACATTTTGATTAATTCCATGATTAGAACCTACTCGATTTGTTTCTGAACCATTGGCTGCTCTTGACCTATATGGGGAAACACATTCTTGCTGTCCAAAATGTGGTTGGAACTTGAGGTGTTTATCATCAGTGCTCTCAGGATATACAGGATAAGTTGTGCTTTGACTCCTTGATTGTCTTTCCTCATTTTGTTTTATTTCATCTTCTATTATATGTTTGGGTCTTGCCCACCTTTCATTCTGTGAAGGACTTTGCCTTCCGGAGTTCAACTGTTCATCAGAATATTTAAGACTATAATTTATTGGTGTATCTAGTTCTCCATCATTATCATCCATATGATTTGCACTATGTATTTTATGGGCTAGGTCAGCTGGATACTGACCATAGCTGCAAAATTTACTTTCCTCATCTTCAGAATAGGATTCAACTGAAGGTTTCATTTGACCTCTTTTACCATAACCATCACTACTGCTGACACTATTTAAACTATCATTTGAAGATCTCTTGTATTCTACTTTGGCATATGGCACTGGACATGTCCTGTTTGAGTTTTCTGACTTGGTGAAGTTGTAAGAGTTTGCATGTGTGTGGGCGGTAGAGCTTCTTCTTAGTGCAT
The DNA here is from genome assembly GCF_937001465.1 of Orcinus orca. Lineage (NCBI taxonomy): Eukaryota > Metazoa > Chordata > Mammalia > Artiodactyla > Delphinidae > Orcinus > Orcinus orca. The sequence goes on along the minus strand of NC_064561.1, from coordinate 93,671,190 downwards.
TCCTCTCATCTGTCCCACAATGTAGTTCCGGGGTAGACCCAGAACTTCTGTCTTCCTGGGAGGTATGAATGGCTGACACTTCTTCCATGACTTTGGCAATCTGGGCTGCAGTGGTAGAAATCTGCAAACCTCGCTTCGAAGAGGTTCCTGGATTTTCTGTTGCTGGGTGGTAGTTGACTAGGCTAATACCTCGTTCTCTCTCCAAACTTCTATCTTTCTCAGAACGAGAACTATCTAAACTTCCCCTTGATGAAGAGGAGCTGGGCAACACTGTAGTATTTAAATATGGTGACAAGACAGTCATGTTTCCAGTATTAAAATTGTCTGACCTATTATCATCATGTCGATTAGTGTCAAAAACATAGTCACCATAGAGATTTTGCTTGTGTCTCTGCTTACTACGATGAGATGCCTTGGGACTTAAATTGTCAATATTGTCAAAAGTTTCTGATAAATGCTGAGCATCTAATTCTGCTTCTAGGGCTTTTTGTTTCCTGACATGAAGAGAAGGCAAGCTTGAACCAGGAGACATGATATTGGCATCCTTATACTTTGCAGGTCTATTTGCCATGAGATTCCTTAAAGCTGCAGCACTTCCCATAGCAATCATCTTGTGCTTTGAATGAATGAGGTTCTTGAGCATGCTGACTGCTCCCATGTCCCATAATGCTTCCTGATCTTTAGGATTTCTTGCTGAGAGATTCCACAAGGTTCCGCATGCATTACTGACTATTGTCAAACTGTGAGATTTCAAGTGTTGTAATAAGGTTTGTAAGCAATTATTCTCTCTTAGGATTTGCCTGAAATAAAAATATCACAAAAGTAAGGTAAAAATCTGTTCGTAGTAACAACAAATAAAAGGACAGAAAACAAATTTAAATCTAAAGATAACTACTAAAGCTTATTAACAACAGGCATAATAAAATTACACCAAATTATACTATAAATTTCAGGCATTCCCTATTTCCTTTTGTTCTATCTTAGTTCATTTAATGTCTATTGTTTTAAAGTACTCATCTGTCAGAGTAAAAGAAGTAAAAGCGTTAAGTTTAATCAATTCTGCATTTCCTATTCTGACCCAATAGCTTTAAACACTTTTCCTGAGTAGATATATTTACTTTATTTACATAGTGACAGAGTTTCTCAGTTTGAGGAGTACAGATGTATTATGAAATCTTAAGCTGAACAGGGGCTGTGGTAATTTAATCTCTGGATGGGCACCACAATGTTGACAAACTGAGACATCTCAGAAGAGGTAGACAGAAGAAACTGATTGACAATAGATCTTAACGAAGTCAGGGAGCACACTGTAAGCTCCCAGGTCAGCAGAATGACTTTTAGATAATCTTTCTGCCTCTGGTTTGATTTTGTAATACTGCCATTCCCCCTTAAAAGTGTTCTCGGGCAAATTGTGTATAGTCGTTATTTCTAAAAATAAAGTGAAAGAAAAGTTTTCAAAACATTAACTATAAAAACAAGAGTTAAGAGTCAGCATAATGAATGTTAGGATCTGAAAGAGCTATGGCTTGTTTAAGGCATGGTAAAATGAAGTTTAATGACAGCACGGTTGGCACTGGTGGGCTTTAAAACTGATAGGCAAGGGTGCAGTAAGCTTTACCATGGCGGCTCTCTAGCAGTCCAGTAGACACCTGAGTGCTTACTGAGTCTAAGAGGTCTTCTATGAACAGAAGAAAGGCTGTAAGGCTTGTAGCTGGTGCATCAAAAACTTAAAGAAAAGATGTTTACATTCTTTTCAAAGCCCTTTTACTAAAGGTACCTCATAGTCTTTTTGAAAATGAGAGAGGAACAATACAGGATAAAATAAATAAATATGCTGTGAAAGATACCCATATTTTTGTTGAGATAATACAGAGCTCAAGTTCTGAAGATATGTGCCTTGTACCTGAGGTGCCTCTTAGGCCTCACAGCTCTAACAGATTGGATGAATGGTGGTTGGCTGAAAAATATTATCATTATTGATGTTATGGCACCACTAGAAAAATGTGAACCATTGTACTCTCTGGATCATAACCACAAGGTTTTGTTTTTTATAAACCTCATATTCGTTTAAGCCATGCTAACATACAGGAAAGGATTTTCTTCTCTGTAATATTTATGACTTTCATTTTTTCTTCTACACATGGGTTATACCTCTCAAGTATCATTTATTTCTAGACATCTTTATGATACTATGAACTTGTATTAGAATAAATATGTTAATGAATAAATCAGGAATTAATAGTTATATTTTCATTGTCATAAATGTAATTTGGCTTAGAACTTGCATAATTACACAAAACACTGCTTACAGTTGAGTCTTTCTGAGAGTATGAATCTTACAATTTCATTTAAAAGTAATATAAAACCCTGTATTTACCTGTGGTCCTCATTCGTAGCTATCAAGCTGGACACATTCCGTAATATCCCACCTCCACTTTCAATAATAGCTAAAGTATTTGTCTGGCTCCGGTAAGTGAGAGTGCCAACCAAAAATGCAAGCGCACCATCTACGGCACATATATCAGCTTTATTCTCAGTGCAGTGTGCTGACAAATTCCATAAGGCACTCAATACGCTTTTGAGGGTTGATTCCTATCAAGAAACAGAATATGTGTCATCTAATTAGAGTTGGAATTTCCTTCTTATAACGTCTATGTTTACTCTATTGAGGAAGCTTTTTTTTTTTCCCCCCCTCTTTAAATCTTCCCTGCTGCCCATCCTTCACGGGTAAAGTATTAGGAACTCCTCATTTAGAAAAACTTTCATAAAATACCAAATCGGACTTAAGACAGTGATATCCCCATGAAACAAGCAGAACGCAATATTAAAATAATGACCTTTATGAACTTTATTCTAAGTGTTTAGATGGTGCACGCATATCTCACAAGAGCTTATATTAGAATATGAAACAGAACTGATGTGCATTCTGAAAAGATAGCATTTTCAGGACAACAGAAGCTAGAAAAAGCCCTCTACATGCCGATATGGAAAGATATCTAGATGTATCGTTAAATGAAAAGAGCAAGCTGCAGAGGAGTATGTGCAATCTTATTTGTATAAAAACACACATATATATTTATGTGTGGTTGATTCAAAAGTAACAATGTAACTTATTAAAAAGAAAGCATACTAGAAAAACTCCAATTTCTTAAAATCCCCAAAGAAACAAAGTAATTGAAAAACCAGAACTCCCTGGTATACAGTATCACAGTAAACTGACAAATTATAAATGCCACAGAAAATACTCTGAGTATACAATTAAGGATATTTGGTCAAAACTTGCCATGATCCTGATGTCAGTCTTTCTTCTTACTACAAATCAATCAGGGAACAAACAAACATTCATTAGAGATCTACTCTGTGCCTATCACAAGTAGAGGCACTCCAGAAAACATAGCAACTGATACTTGCTTTGAAGGTGCTAACTGTTTACTCTGGGGAAAAAAGAATGCAAAATCATACTTGAAACCAAGGGCTCTAATGGAAAGATTATTGCCATCTGAATTTAATAAAATAAGTAAAATATGTCATGGAGGAGAGCAGCTCTGCAGAAGAAAAGACATGTACATTCAGAGAGAAGGCAGGGGAAGTAGGAGGAAAGGCAGGGGAAGTAGAAGGAGGAAAGGCATGGAAGTGGAAATAAGCAAGGGAGGACTAAAGAACAGAAAGAAGACACAGAGGAAGTCAAAGTCCATGCTGGGGCATTGTGGGAAGTAAGGTCAGAGAGGTAAAAGAAGGCCCTGAATGTCATGGCAAACATTTTGGGCCTAACCCAATAAGGAACTAGCCATTGTATTCTCTTCATCAAGTTATTAAATGAATAAAACAATGTAGGAGCAGGTTTAGATACTACTTAGCAGGAAGCAGGGAAGAAGTGCTTTCACCACTGAAGATGTGAAAAGGCTAAGAGCTCAATTTTAATTATATTGTGAATAAGGTAAAGGTGGGACATTCAAAGTATCCTGAGAACAGAAAAAAATGGCAAGAGTTTAGAGGAGTGAGCTAAACTTACAACTGACCTAGAAGTGAGACTTGAAGGTAGGAACATAGAAGTTGTTCTTCAAGACTACATGTAGAGGGCCAAGGGTCTTGTTTCAAAGAAGCTTTATAGTTAAAGGAGACAAGGAGAAATGATTAGATGTTGGAAGTACAGGTGGTAAAAACAAAGGGAAGAGATTCAGTAAGGAATGTGATCAAAAAGTATCAAATATAGGTGTAGGCAGAAAAGAAATACCCTAGTTAATCTATAAGTCTAGATTTTGTTAGAAGCAATATATTAGAAAGGACTGAAGAAGGTATGGCCAGTTAAGAAATGAAGCAAGTAAAAAAAAAAAAAAAAGAAATGAAGCAAGTGACTACATGTTCAGGGTTTTGGTTCTTACAGGAAAAAGAGGAACACTGCAGAAGTTAGAAGAAGCAACAGACGATTTTTGCTTTCATTTTCAAAATATTGGGCTTCTTACAGATAGCTGAAACATAAAAAAGCCGACTTCTCTACACCCAGTAGAGAAGATATAGAAGACAAGAATAAGGGACTAACAGCTTTGAGTAAATAGCCACGCTTAGGGCACAGAGTGCAGGTGAAGGAAAGATTCTGCTGTGTAGAAGAGTAAGAGCCAGCGAATGATGGTAAAATGATGCACTACGTGGGGAACATGGAAGGTAGTTTTGGTTCTTGTGGTCATTAGTAGTAAATGAAGTTGACAAGGAAGAGATGACAAATTAAAAAAGAGAATAAGAACGTTCATAATGACGGCTGCACTGAATGTAGAAAAAGAGGGAAAAAATAAATTCTAATACTGCTAACCAGAGCAGGCCCAAACCAGAACTGGATATTATAAATTTCTGATGGGCTACTTTTTCCAAGATTGGGCCTTGCATTAAAAATTTATAGATGAATTTAGGGAGAAATGGTCTTTAAACTACTCTTCCTTTACAAGAACAGGCTATGTCTTTCCATTTATTATGGTCTTCTCTTACGCTTCTCAGTAGGATGTGTCTTTTAATCTAACTTTCTTCATTTGTAGCAATTAGTTTGTATGTAGATCTTTGAGGTCCTTGAGCGACAATAAAATAATGAGCTATTCAGCAGCAATACAAGTTCCCATAATACCTACAAATACATTAAATCTTTCTGAAAACACACAAGCTTGATAAGAAAGGAGTCTTAAATTAAGTGTACATGGGGCTAATTTTTTGGTATAATTTTATTAAGGTATAATTAGAGAACAATAAACTGCACATATTTCAAGTGTGCAATCTGATCATTTTTGATGTGTGTGTATACCAAGATAACATTCATATCACTCCCTCCACTTTCCTCATGCCACCCGTAATCCAACCCCAACCCCAGGCAACCGCTGTTCTGATTCCTGTCATTGTAGATTATTGAATGTATCAATAGGTCATTCTTTTTTTTTTTTTTAATAGCCAAATTGTATTCCACAATTTGTTTACCCATTTACCTATTGATGGACATTTGCGTTATTTTTAGTTTTTGGCTATCACAAATAATCTTTCTGTGAATATCCGTAAGTCTTTGTGTGAATTTAAGTTTTTGTTTCTCCTGGGTGGCCAGGTTGCATGGTAGGTAAATGTTTAATTTTAAAACACTGCCAAATGTTCTCTAAAGTTAGATAGGCATACCTCAGAGATATTGCAGGTTTGATTCCAGACCATTGCAGTAAAGCCAAGTCACATCATTTTTTTTTTGGTGTGCATATAAAAGTTATGTTTACACTATACTGTAGTGCATATAAAAGTTATGTTTACACTATACTGTAGTCTATTAAGTGTCCGATAGCATTACGTATAAAAAAATGTACATACCTTAACTGAAAAATAATGCTGTTGGAAAAATGGCATCGATAGACTTGCTTAATGCAGGGTTGCCACAAACCTTCAATTTATAAAAAATGTAATATCTGCAAAGTGCAATAAAGCAAGGTATGCCTGTACGCCACGTAACATTCCCGCCAGCAGTGTGTGAGAATTCCAGCTACTTAACATCCTTGACAACACTTGGCCAATATTTTAAATTTTAACCAATGTAATATCTTTAATGGTATCTCGTAGTTGTAATTTGTATTTTCCTGATGATTAACAATGTTGAGTATCTTTTCAAGTGCTTATTGGCTATTCACGTATCTTCTTTTCTGCAGTGTGAGTACAAGTGTTCTGCTGATTCGGTAGTGTTTTAAAGGTATCTTTATGCAGACCCTAAGTATATTTGAGTATTACCTTTTTTTCCCAGTTTTGAGATATAGTTGACATGTAACACTGTTTAAAGTATAATGATTTGACTTACAAACATCATGAAATGATTACCACAATAAGTTTACTGAACATCTATCATCTCATACATACACAAAATTAAAGAAATAGAAAAAATTTTTTTTCCTTGTGATGAGAACTCAGGATTTACTCTCAACAATTTTCATATATAATGATACAGCAGTGTTAATAAGATTTATCATACTGTATATTACATCCCTAGTACTTATTTATCTTATAACTGGAAGTTTGTAACTTTTGACCACCTTTGAATATTAACTTTATATCCAGTTATTTAGTTGAATACCTATTTCTAACAATTTTTCAGTTGATTTTCTTGGGATTTTCAGGTATAAAATAATTTAGAAAAAATACATAAGTAAACAAACAAAACATCCCCAGACTCTTCCTTCTCTGAAAAGGAAATTTTGAAGAGAAAAATATGTAGGCTCTGGATCAAGGAGGACTGGTTGGGTGAAAGGAAATTCAGATTAGCTAAAAAGACTTGCTTAGTTCCTCTCAAATTTAAAAAAAATTTGCTTAGTTTCTGAAGTAGATACACTATCTGGAGATTATTTCCTTCTGTAAACAAATTATTATTTGAGGGATTTCTCACCTTTGGGTCTGATTACCTCTTGACAGGGTGACTATCAGAATTTGAGGACTCAGGTAGATTGAGATTTGGGCAGCAAATAGTTAACACTCAACACCAGTGATTGGCAACGGAGGGTGACTGTGTCCCTTTTCCTTTACAGAGGACATCTGGTAATATGTGGAGATATTTCTGATTGTTATGACTGAGGGGAAGGTGCACTGGCATCTACTGTGCAAAGGCCAGGGAGGCTGCTAAACATCCTACAAGGCACAGATCAGTCCTCCAAAACAAAGACTTATCTGGTGCAAGATGTCAACAGTGCTGAGTCTGAAAAACCCTGACTTATACTAGGCTACCTTGTACAATCTTTTCTGGCTTAATACTTTAGGAGTTTGGAGCAGTCTAAGTCTAGGGATAGGTAAGATAAGAGGGTCAGAAATTAGTGAGTCTCAGGAGTGGGAGATGGCAGCAAAAAAGTATCCCAAGATGAAATCCCTATTGTAATACTAAATGTTTTCAAAGGTACCTTTTTCACTTCCAAAGCACATTCCATCAATGCTTTCACACTTCCAACTTCACGCAAAGTCTTTTTACTATTTACATCTGCTCTCCAAGACAGATTCCTCAAAACACTTGCAATAACCTGCAAATAAATCAATTTTAGAATAATTTATTTATAAAATTATTCATACTAGTTGCTTTCTTGTTCGTAATGTTAAGAGTAGAAATATATCAATAAATAAATTTCTTCTAAATGCTAATATAGTGCCAAAAGGAATTCCTACAATATAATTATTTTCCTCTATTTTGGTGTTAATGTAGCCACAATTTAAACATGAGATGCTAAACAGTGAGCCACAGCTTAAATTAATCTAAATCAGGGTATTAACCCACTAACAGCCAAGAAAAACATTTGAAATTCTAAGTAGTACCTGCTGTAAGTCCTCACTTTCAGATTTTAGTTGGGCCACAAGTGCTCTCATGCAGCCTTTCATAGAGCATAGTGTAGCCTGTAAAATCAAATATTGCAGAGGGTCAATAATAAGGCAACCTGGAGCCATGCTTTATTTTTGACTAAACTTCAAATCCAGTTTCAATCGTCTCATTTCAATCCTAACTAATGTTTTACTCATAAAAGAACTAGAACCAGATTACATAAATGAAAGACAAATACCCTCCTAATCCTTTGGTATTTGTTCTTTTCTTGGCAAACCGGAAAAATAAAGTGAATAAATGATAAGAAACAATAAGCAAAGGGTTTTAAAGTCTTTTATTTGGATGGAACCAACACGTGTATAACACTTGCACCAATCATCAAGATTTCCAGATTTTTGCTATCATTCCCAGGAATAGTATTTTAAATGTGATCACATAAATCCACTACTGTGTTCCATCTTTTGCCTTTGTTTAGGCATAAGACAACCAAATGAGTAAGGATATGCAGTGAGGTATGAAGTACAGGTTTTTGTTGGTCAGTGTTTAATGAGGAGAGTGACAAAAAGAGAGTCAGTGAAAAGCAGTTTGTATGAAAGTAAAATAACTCACACCAGAGATATCATAAGAAATGGATCTTATAAAACATACCTTGTTGGCTACATCTCCGAAAGTCAAGTTTGTCAAAGCCATTCCTGCATATCGTCTTAAGGTAATACTGTAGTGGTCATTAGTAAGTCCATACATTTCACAGTCCACTTGCAATAATTCTGCAATGGCCTGTAGTCCCCCTAATTTAAAAAGGGCAAGAGGAGAAAGATAATAATCTAAAATAAAACAAATGAGTACCAAGTTTATAAATTATTAGGAAAAAATCTCAAAGAATGAGAATATATAAATTTAATTTTGTCTTTAGAATTACAAGCTACAGATAATATTATAAAGGACTTTTGTGTAATATACTTATAAAGTACAAGTGACAACTATTCCATTTTCTGCCAGTTTCTCCACCCTCCAGCCCCTTGCCTTACTGAGTGAAATGAACATTATACTCTATTTACTGCACATACACTGTATCTTGTCACGGATGAAGAAGGCTATTTTCTAACACTAGGTCTTCCTGAATGTAAGCAGAAAAAGGTAACTTATTTTTATTATTAGGACTTTACAAACACTCTTCATTGTCACACACTGTGGCCTAATCACTTGAATATACTTTTATCTCCCAAATAATTTTCAGTATCCTTAGGAATACTAAAACTTCTCAATGAAACTGTGCATGAAGCAAAGCTTATTTGTTTTATGAAAAAGAATTACCTATTCAACTTATTACTAAGCTCTATAAAACCATTTTTAATTTTTACTTTTTTAATTCTTACTTTTCTTTGATACTCATGAAGTGTCAAATACCAATACTAGCATTTAGTATTTTCTTTCCCCTTGATTCCCACCAATGGGTATACTTAACAACGCCCACAGTGGTCAGCAGTAGGAAGGCAAGGAGGAAAATGAAGGGAAAGGAAAGGAAAAGACATAAAGGAAGGGGTGGTAAAAAGACAAAACAAAACAAAAAGACAAAAGGTGAAGCAAAATGGTGAGGGAGTAAATAAAAAGAAAAATAAAAATGCATATGGAGGTTATTCAAAATATTATTCATCATCAATATTAATCATCATGGGACTGGAGACATTCTTTTGTCAGAGAAGTGGCTTAGACAGAAAAAGAGAAGATGAATATAAACAGGCAATTCTTGGATACTGTAAGTCTGAACAATCAGGTCATTAATCTGAAAGAGGATCGGTACATTTTTGTAAATGATCTAGAAGGGTCAGTATGTAGATGAATCAGCAAGTCTGCAAAATAGACCAAGTTCTATCTTGGGTCAAGAATGCCAGGCCAAGGGATTTAACTCTTGGAACATTTGTGTAAATCTTTATAACTAGCACCAATGACAGATGAGTTTGTAAGTAAAAATTAATTTGGTTAAGGGAAATCCAAACCGTATTTAGGAAGATTTTCCTCCATCCACCCATGATGATGGGAAGATAAACAACCAACGAAAAAAACAGCCGATGTCTTTATGGAGCTTACAGATTAGAGCAGAGACAGCCACTGAACAACTAATTTAAGTGTACTGGATTGTGCAGAAGCACAGGGCAAGGTAACAGGTGAACTTAACCTAGATTGGGAGGATCAAGAAAATGGCCGAGGAAATAATGTTTAACTTGAGACTTAAAGGATGAACAAATATCTAAAAAGGGTGGGGCAGAAACAATAAGTAAGCATTTCAGGCAGATGAAACAGCATGTGCAAGGACTGCTGGGCCTGAAATATACAGCAACAAGGAGAGGGTCACAGGTGAGGCTACAAAAATGGGTAGAGGCCAGATTATGCAAGACTTTGTGTGCCTCACCAAGGATTTAAGGCAGGGGAAGGAATAATTAGATGTATGTTCTAAACAGATTCCTATGACTGTAGGCTGCAGAATGGATTATGATTGGAAGTGGGGGGACAAGTAAGACAAACTATGGGAGAACGGGAGAGATGACAGAGGCTTGCTTGGGGTGGGGATAAAACGAAGAGCAGTGATATATTTAAGAGTAGTGATGTATTTAAGAACCAGTGATATATTTAAGAGCAGTGATGTATTTAAGAACCAGAATTAAAGCATTTACGAGACATAGGGGATAAGGAATAGACTCGTGGATGTCTTCTAAGATTCTGGCTTCAGCAAGTGGGTTGACTGGAATGCCATTTTCTGAGAAAAGGAACCCTGGAATAGACAGAGATTTGGGGATGGAGGAGACAACAAACTCAGTTTCTGTCAGCTGAGTCAGAAATGTCTGAAAAATCATCTAGGTGAAGATGTCGAATGAGCAGTTTGAAAAATGTGTGTAAATCTCAGGAGAGAGAACTTGGATTAAGCTGTGAATTTGCAAAACACTGTAATTGAAGCCATGGAGTAGAGGATACTGCCCAGGGAGAGTGGAAGAAAGCCTAGTACAGAGCTTCAAAAAATTCCACTATTTATTACTTCGGTAAAGAAGAAGGAACCACCAGTAAAAGAACTGAGAGTTTTGACCCAGGAAACAGATCTGGGAGTCATTGTTGACCTGAAGACAGTGGCCTTGTGTACTGAGGAGATCACCAAAATGTTGAGGATTATAAAGCAGACGATCAAAGCCAAAACAAAACATACTATGCTTCATGCCTACATAAAATCCTGCCTGGCACAGCAGTATCTGTGATACTGTTTTGAGAAAGGCGAAATGATCTAAAGAAAATCCCAAGAAGGCACCTGACTACTTTTGTATGGAAAACCCAAAAATCTTAGGACTTGATTCTAAAAACAAAGATTAAAGAAGGATTTGGTCAATGCCAATAAAACCATGAAGAACACGGCTAATGAAAAAAAGGACATTCAGTAAAATTTAGTGTATCAGATAGAAGAGAGAGACCTTTATGACTTCAGGCAGGTAAAAAGAAAACCTTCAGTGAATTTTCAGGCAAAGAATCTATACATTAAAACTATAAATGGATTCACAAAAATATGATGTGAATTCATGAGCAATACAATAAAAAATAGGTTGTCCTAAGAAATATTAGGATGTTTCAAGGTAATGCAAAGGTCATGAACACACCTTCCACATTTTCTTGGTGTCTATGTTAGAGAATAGTGGTCCAGATGAACCAAATACTATCTCCTATGGTATCTCATAACCTTACAGATAGTAGAGGATCAATAGCTTCAGGTGACATTTAACAAAATCCTTAATTTAAACTTATCAAAAAGAGATAATAGAAAGATGATACTTAATTTTTAAAAAGTATATTACTTTTCTTTTACTTGGTTTAGATAGTCACCATTAGCATGAAACGCCTCATTCTAAAATAAATATTAGGGGCTCAGCATCAATATTCTATATATTGGTGTTTCACAAAATTTCCCGATCATAAGAATCACCTGGGCCACTTATTAGGTTTGATTCCTAGGTTCCCTCCTCCGGAGATTCTACTTTACTAAGCTTGCTTACCACGCACGGGCCAGAGAAATACATGGTTTGACAACTGCCTCTGGTGATCATTATGATCTAGTTTGGGAAACACTAATGCAAATTAACTATGAATTCCTTGAAAGTCAGGACCACATCTTAATCATTTTTATACCTAGTGCCTAGCACAGTTTCTGGGACAGAGCTGGGAATTCATAAATGTATACATTACTGATACTATGGTCTAAAACTTGCAATACTAATAGGTGCAAACTTAAATGACCCTAATAGTTGTAAGAATTTTCTTCTATGTACAAATGACGGTCCTAGCTGACTGGGCTTAGAAATTTCCCTTCATCCACTTGGGACTTCTTTCCTCCTTATTCCTCACTGTCAGATCCCTTGTGCTGTCTTAATCCATCTCCCCACGGTCCACACACCTTGGTCCTTCTTGTGCTCCAATGCAAATTCAGAGGCTAGGAGTGAGAAGAAGGTAATCCCCTGTGGCTACACCCCCAGCAGTCACACCCCCAGAGGCCCCATCCTGCTCCTCACCTGAAAGCCCCTGCCCTAGCTCCTGTGATGAAATGCCCCGGGTAGCCTTCCTACCTGAAGAAGGAAGAGGAACAAATACTGAGTCTAGATTTTACTTGGAAATTCAGATGATTAATGTGTCAGTCCTAGTCTATAGTTCATTGGAACATTTATAAAAACGTTTGCGGGAGCTTAAAATTGGATTCGTTTTCCCGTTGATTCATTATTTTCCCCATTATTACTAGCGTTAAAAAAAACACCCAAACTTAAAATTTCACCAATGCTGAGGCAGTACTGAGGAGGGGAGAACTCATAAGCTCGTACTCAGTTTCACAGGAGGCTGGGGGCATGGGGGAAGGAAAGAGAATCAAGTGGGCCGACTGCTAGGGCCTGTGGGAAGAAAAGCATGGCTGGAGGGCAGGCGGAAATCACAAAGTACACAGCCTCCCAAAGTGATGACTCTGAAGGAGACAACACTCATTTTTGGCCGTTCAGGTTCTCTGTGTTTAAGAGTGTCATGACTTTGTCACTTTGAAGATAAGTGATGAATGATAATGATGAGGGGTGGCAGGAATACACAGTGGGGGCTTGAATGAAATGTAACATAACCGGCACAAAAAGCAAGGGCACAGCTACACTAAGATGGAAACTCAGTGTATGGTTCTTGCTTGTGGCACGACTAGAGCGATCCAGTTCACATGAGATGGCTCAGCATGATGCAACTTATAAATACCACATGTGCAAAATGAACCTAGAAATCAAAGAAAAACCATTACATGAAAAATGGGGGGCACAAATGCAGGTTATATAAGGTTTAGAGTATGTGAGAACACATACCTAAGAGTAACCCTTCCACAATTAATGGAATGTTTCTAACATAAATCAGAGCATAATGCTTTTCCGTATTAATCAGTTTCAGAGATACCACGCTGCTTATCATGAAAATCCAGTAAAGTACAGATAACCATGAAGATAAATGAGAACCTTAATAATTCCTTCTGAAGTCTTTCAGAAGTGACTGAGTTCAAGAATAATTACGTAGCCTCACGTCTCAAAACAATTCAAATTACCCTCCCCATCAACTGTCACCCAGGGTCTACCTTGACGATAGGGGCAAGAATGGACCGTTTAGTATTTTTTCCAACCTTTGGCTAAGATTTTAAAAATCCAAGTTAGGTTACAAGGGTAGCAGTTTCTGCCACTTAGGACATTGTCTCCCCTGGAAACCAGAGTATAGTCATTTGCTACAAGGAGGAAGCAGATGGTAATAAAAGTTAGTGGCCTTATATCCTAATTCAACAATGATGAAAAATCTTTAGTATTCTTCTATGGCATTGAGAAACATTTTGTCTTACCAAGTTCATTCATCGCGTGTCTATGCTCCTCATCAAACGAAAGTTTCATTAGAACACACACAGCAGGACAGATTTGATGTTCAACAGGAGCTGGCACTGAAAGATAAAATTGACATAAACCATAATGCTTTGTTTTCTCAAAAGTAGTGACGTTTATTATACTTAAAAAATACTCAGGGCTCACTAATACATCCCTAATGCATAGCAGTTTAGTGAATCAACAAGTATTTGCTAAAGAGATGAATATATACTACAAACATGGAAAGGAAAACGTAAGGGTTTTTCTTGGTTCCACAAAAATGTCTACCTCTCATCAGCCTTTGACCAAGTCTGCTGGTCCCATGCAGGTTTATGCTATAATTCAAATAATAACTTAAAAATTATATTGGCTATATGAAGCAATAGAAACATTTTGGTATAAAACTTTTTATTTACAATCTCTATTTAAACTTAAAGGCATGTGGCTGTATACAAATGTAGTAGAGAAACCTAGTATAAACCTAGTATAGAAAGCTTACTATACAGATACCAGATAGTAAACAAAAATTTATAGACAAGGTGTCCAAGAAAATGTACCTGTACATTTAATACTATGCACAAAGTTTCAAAACTGTTACTTGAAATAAAAATTTAAAAAGCAAGTCTATTTTTCAGAAGTAATAATATTTATTCTATTTAACTTTTCTGAGAGTAGGTATTAAAAGCACAAAATGCGAGTCATTATATAATTGTGGACAAAGAAAACAATCCAGAGGACAATGTTCTTCCAGTAAAGCATCTTATAGTTCTCCTCATCCCTAGGACAAATAGATATAAAGGACATTTCTGCTGTACTCTATTCTTGAAAACTATTAAATTTTAAATAAATTCACTTTTATACCTACCTAAAAAAAAATCTGCTAAATCTTTATAGATCATGTTCTCATCATCACTCTTTCTCCTATTCCCGAAATCAAGATACTGATACAATAGTCCTTTGTCATGTGTGTGTGCGCATGTGTGTGTTCTTATCAGGTGAAAGGAAGGTCTTACCTTATATACTTACTGCTTTTGGTTCTTGCTACAGGAATGAATTAAGTTATGTCCCCAAAGGTCCCAACTCCCATGTTCCCTGCTCCTGAGGGAGAGGGGCTGGTGGCCAAGAGTTTCTCCCTGAGCAAAGAGCTGGGAGGCTGATCACCCCAGCAACTGGGGCCCCATGGCCTGAAGCAGGATGGTGCAGTAGGAAGAGCACTGGGCTGAGAGTCAGGAGATCTGACCTCTGATCCTGGCTCCACCACCCACTAGCTGTGAGGCCACAGGCAAGTCTTTTAGCCTCTCTGAGCCTCAGTTTCTTCATCTGTAAAATGGAGATGATATCTTCCCTTCCTACTTCACAAGGTTGTTGTAAGGATCAAATAACATATATAACACAGCTCTGTATCCACTGAGTAGAGTGATATGCAAATGTAAGAGATTATGGGTTGGTCACTAACAGCTGAAGGAACTTTTGTAAAGTCACTTTCTTGAGCTTAATCTCAAGAGATGGAGGACATAATCGCTCAAGTTCTTTCTAGATCTGCTATGCTATGACTCTGTCTTGATTTTCTGTTCTTTTGTGGTTGCACTGTAGTACACATAACATTTTCCTTTGCTAACTTTTTCTAGAGAAATTAAGCTTTAAACTATGTCAGCAGTGTAGATGGCTAATATGAATTTCCCAGGCCTATTCATAAAGACACCATCCTAATTTAAAGTTTTCATTTCAAAAACTTTTACATTTGCTTTGTAACATGCACCACACGGAACATACTTGGATTTTTGTCCTGGTCCATGCCTTGTTCATGGGCTTCCTGCCACTCCCAACAGGTTTCACAGTAAGCTCGTATCTGTTCCAAAAGATGAAGGACTCGGATTTCACGCCTGCCTCTCTTGTCATCAGGCTGTGAGTGAATGATGTTGTGGAGTGCTGCACTGGCCCTGGCCCGAGCCTCTTTACTGCCCCGGGAATTTCCCAACAACACAGAGTCTTTGTCATTGCCATGTAAAAGCTGGATGAGGAGAGGAAGACATCCAGACTGTCGCATGGATATACAGCTGTCTTGGGAGCTAGACATAGCTAGCAAAGTTCGTGACATATCATCCTTATCATGAGTACCAAGCATTGACAACAATGAATACACCATTTCCACCTGTGGGCCAAATGAGTTTAGAAACAAAATTATGACTTTAATATCCAAAAGCCAACACCAATGAAGTGATGAATGGGATATTTATTGTAACTCATTAAAAACAAAAACAAAAACCCCTTTCCAGGATGAGGTAATGAGCGTTATTTCAAAATCCATATAATATAATCATCACCAACTTGTTTATGAGTAAATATTAGTAGTGGTAGTACATAGTGTTGAAAAAGAGAAAGTAGGTTCTTGCATAAACCTAAATTGCTGTTTGTCTGGATCAGCTGGTGATAATCCACTGATTATGATGAATGACAATCAACTGATTTCTCTCTCTCACACATCTCCCCCCGCACCACACATACCCACCCCCACCAACACACACACAGAGTCAGAAATGTGGTTTATCTAAATTCTTTACACAATTTAAAATTTTAATTTTTAATCTACAACCATAATCAATAAAGAGAAAATATTTTTCAGCAATTATTATTTACTAAGTACTAGCTCTCAGCAATTGCTAACCCTCACCAGATTATAAGTACAGTAAGTCCCCTACATATGAACAAATTCCATTCTGAGAGCACGTTCACAAGTCCAATTTGTTCATAAGTCCAACAAAGCTAGCCCAGGGACCCAACAAACACAATTGGTATTCAGTACTATACTGTAATAGGTTTACAATACATTCGCATCTTTGAAAGTTCACAACTTGACGGTTCATATGTAGGGGACTTACTGTATAATATTGTTAAAGTTGTGATTTCTCCCTTATACATGTAAACATATTTTGTTATAAAAAGAAGAATGCTCTGATCATACAGGGATACAAAGGATTCTTATTCAATTTCTTTTTAAAAGCAGCTGGTAAGCATCAATTACTCCCTGACCATAAATTCTAAGAATTTACTTAGAAGCAGATTAGAAACAGGAAACAGTACCCAGTTATCCTGCACTGTGATCAACCTCATTTTAAAGTGAGAGATATTACATAAAAGTAGAGGCTATTACATAAATGTATCATATCTGTAAATTAGTGGTTCTTAACCAGGGGCAATTTTAGCCACGCTGAGACACTTTCGGCAACGTCTTGGAGACATTTTTGGCGGTCACACTGCAGGAGGAAAAGCTTCGGGCATCTAGTAGGAAAAGACCAGGGATGCTGCTAAACATCCCACAATGCAATGAGGAATTATCCAGCCAGTAATGCTGAGGCTGAGAAACTCTACTCTAAATGTGTAGACACACACTACTCTTAGATATGAAAGTTTTATTAGGAAGGCAGTACAGAACTGTGGATAGTCTTTCAAATTCTGACTCCACCATTTACAAGTGAGTTGTGTGACACGACCAAGTTATTTGAATTCTCTGAGGCCCAGTTGTCTCAGCTGCAAAATTTACCCAATAGGGTTTTCTTTGTGAAGATTAAATAAAATAACACATGTATGGCACAGTAACTGGCATTCAAAAATGTAGTAAGGTCTTAATATTATCATGCATAAATCACTTCAAAAGGAAATGGTATTCTAGCTGCCAGTTTTCATGCAATAGTACTGTTGAATATTAAACATTTTCTTTATAGTGAAAACTACTTGTTGATGTTGGACAGATCTGGGGTTGAATTCCAATTTATTTACATGACAGCTGTCTGAATCTTTTTTTGGCTTCAGTATTCTCATTTTAAAAAGAGGGGCAAGAATACCTCAAAGGGTTTTCGAGAAGATGAGATAATAAACATACAACTCCCAGCAGTTACTGGCATCCTAGCGGTCCCAAGTAGTAACTATTGTGAGTTATTAAAAGGATTAAGTTTCATATTAACAATACCATTGATACTCTAAAATTCACTTCTTAAATCAACATTAGTTATTTCAGTAATGCTTTTCCTAAGAGCCACTATATTATTAAAGTAAAGAAAGACTATGTAGAGTATGCTGTGAAAACAACTAGTGGAATTATTTAGATTTAACTGAAAATATACTGCTTAGTAATATTAGAATTTCATCTTTGTTCATATAATAGTAAAGCCTCTGGCTTTAACAATAATAAAATAATTATTTTCTTTTCAAACATACTATTCTCAAGTCCCCCAAAATATTTACTAACATCTACGAGACCCTAAGAAAACTCACTTATCAGCAGTGAATAGGATAACATTCAATTTCAATAATTTTTCCATCCACTAAGTATTTATTAAACACTCATTATGTGCAGATTCTGTGCTCGATGCTGCAAAGGATAAAAAACAGTCCCTGTGCTCCAACTGTAGTGATTCAAAGGAGGTAGACAGACTGCATGGGGAGGTGAGAGGACCCTGGAAATCAGAAAATGTTTTGTAAAGAAGGAAAGCCCAAGAAGATTTCTGAAGGCTGGCTAGGACTCTGACGGTCATTTTGCGGTGGGCTGGGAAGCGGAGGTGTGTGCCACTGCAGGCAAGGCACAGAGGCATAAGTCACAGGGAGTGCTCAGTGCTTATAATCTATTACCTTGGTTCCCAGATGACTTGTCAGCCTTCGAGGAGCAGAATGTGTGCTGCTAGAACTCAAAACACTGGCTGTTTCGTGATCTATTCGTGCAGTTGAACCCTAGAAATTAAGCAAATTATAGACAGTATAATTTAGATTATAGATAAATACAGCTAACTTCATGTTAAGGTACTCCAAATGAACTGTCGTTAGGGTAAACAGCTAAACATACCATTAAAAGTGTGAACATTATAACTGCTCAAAATGAATATTTTTACCTATAAACTTAAGTAGAGTTTAGAGAAACACTGAAGGAAAAAAAGACTGTTGCAAAAGACAGTTAAAGTACAATGTGGAAGTAACCGAACACTGCAGAAATTCTAAGAGTAATATTCTTTCACAAATCAAAAGGCATGAAACTACATTCAGTTAAATATAAATTGATTGGTAGAAAGCTCCAATGAGTGACGAAATGCTCTAAATTACCACAAAACTAACTGTAAATTTTGTACAGACCAAGTTCTCCAGGAGCTCAGAGTAGAAAAAAGACTTGCTTGAAACCTCTATTGGAGAAAGGCATGAAAAAATAAATAATTGCACTGAGATATCATGAGCACTTAGTAAGAATAATGCATAAAATACTGAGGGAAAACAGAAAGAAATAACTACTTGCTTAAGAACTATTAAAGACTGAATAAGATAAGTTATACTTAAAGGTAGGCCTTGGATTTTGGAAAAATGATGGAAGAGTCTGTGTAAAGGGATAAATATGGAAAGCATGCTAGAAAAGAATATAGGCAGAATACTCTCTGACATAAATTGTAGTAATATTTTTTTGGATCTGTCTCCTAAGGCAAAGGAAATAAAAGCAAAAATAAACAAATGGAACCCAACTAAACTTAAAAGCTTTTGCATGGCAATGGAAACCACAGACAAAACAAAAGACAACCTACAGAATGGGAGAAAACATTTGCAAATGATGTGACCGACAAGGGATTAATATCCAAAGTATATAAACAGCTCATATGACTCTATCAAAAAAACAAACAACCCAATCAAAAAATGACCTGAAGACCTGAATAGACATTTCTCCAAAGAAGACATACAGGCACATGAAAAGATGCCCAACGTCACCAGTTATTACAGAAATACAAATCAAAACCAGATATCACTTCACACCTGTCAGAATGGCTATTAAAAAAAAAAGTTTTAAGAGAAAATTACATTTGTAAATGTAACTGTAGAAAAAAACTGTAAACGTGAAATTCATTTAACTGTATATTTAAAATGAGTATGTTAGTCTTTCCTCAGTAAAGATGATTTTAAGAAGTTGCAACTTGAGAGGTCTTTTTTATGTCTCCCCATATAAAAGCATGAAGACCCACTTATTCACACCCACGTAGGGAAATCTAGGGTTAGATTAAGAATACTAGAACAGAGTCTCAGAGTGGCTACCCTTTCTAGTCTCTACTCCTTCTGTGGGTCTGGATGCTTTATGCTGGTTAGTCCTCTAGGGATACTTCTCAATTTGGAGCAGCAGGTTAGTACCCCTCAGGGTAGGGAGAACAGGCAGCAGAGGTAGACATCCGGCAACTCTTCCCACTGCCACTAGCTACTGGGTGCTTCTATAATGGTATTTCAACTCACATGCAACAAAACAACAAACATTTACTGAGCTCTTGCTACTTTCTCGGTACAGTGCTAGTCACGAGGGATATAAGTGAATAAGATAGTCCCATCCTCACCGCACACAGACTCTAGACAGGTTGCTCAACATGTAAATAAATATACAGTAGTAAGTGCTTTGACAGAGGCCACACGCACACACAGGAATGGCATATACTCAGTCTTGGGAGTACAGAGTAAAGTGCTATCTGATTTTAAACTACAAGGAAGAGTTTAGATAATAAAAAGGAGGAGAGTTAGCCACAGGGCAGCCCAGACGAGGCAGAAGCATAAGCAAAGGTCAGAAAGAACCTGTGTGTGTGTGTGTGTGTGTGTGTGTGTGTGTGTGTGTGAGTGAGTGAGTGAGTGAGTGAGAGAGAGAGAGAGAGAGAGAGGGGGGGAGAGAGAGAGAGAGAGAGAGAGAGAGAGAGAGGGAGAGGGAGAGGGAGAGGGAGAGGGAGAGAGGGAGAGAGGGAGAGAAAGAGAGAGAGACAGAATCTGATTCACTGATTGATTTGGAGATAAAGAGCTTATTCTGATTGCAATAAAGAAGATGGAGTTGAGGGACCAAGACTCAAGGTAAAGAGAATAGTCAGGGGGCTTTTTAAGAACACTTAGGCAAGGGGCCTCTCTTGTTCTACAGTAGAAGGGGAATGGCTCCTTATCCTGAAGCAAACATACTGTCTTTTTTTTTAAAAAAATTAATTAATCAATTTATTTATTTTTGGCCATGTTGGGTCTTCATTGCTGTGCGCAGGCTTTCTCTAGTGGTGGCAAGCAGGGGCTGTTCTTCATTGTGGTGCACAGGCTTCTCATTGCAGTGGCTTGTCTTTGTTGTGGCTCACGGGCTCTAGAGTGCAGGCTCAGTAGTTGTGGTGTGCGGGCTTAGTTGCTCCATGGCATGTGGGATCTTCGTGGACCAGGCCTCAAACCTGTGTCCCCTGCATTGGCAGGTGGATTCTTAACCACTGCACCACCAGGGAAGTTCCAAACATACCGTCTTTGAGGATACCTAAATATTTTTACTGTTTCTGGTAGTGAGGATCTAACACAATCCCTAACGATCCTTGTTTCCTGGTATTCACACCCTTATGTAATCGCCCTGCCTTTGACTGTGGGCTAGATTTAGTGAATGGCTTCTAGTGAACAGACTGCTGCAGACGTGATGAGAAGTCACTTCCAAGATAAGGTTACGAAGACTGTGGCTTCCATCCTGGGCCCTCTCTTGTGCTCTCTGAGGGAGGCCAGATGCTACGTTGTGAAACGCCCTTTGTAGAGACCCTGGTGGCAAGGACATGATATCACTGGCCAACAGCCTGAGGACATGAGGCCTGCCAACAGCCATATGAGTGAGCTTAGAAGCACATCTTCCCCGAGTCAAGTCTTGAAATGACTGCGGCCCCAGCTAACACCGTGACTGCAGCCTGTGAGAGACCCTGAACCAGAGGCACTCAGCTAAGCTGCACCAGGATTCCTGACCTACAGAAACAACAATAAATGTTTGCTGATTTTGCTAAAATTGTCAAGCAGCAATAGATAATTAACACATTGTTTGAAACAAAAGAGAAATAAGAGGTTAAACTACGAAACAAGGGAAAACCCATGTCCACACTAAAACATGTTCCGGACATTCCTTTCAGTGTAGATACCAAATCATCTTTAAGCTTTAGTCTCCGTACCTTTCTATACAGCTCCTTGATTTTGGGACACTCACCGCTCTGTTCTCCCAAACTCTCTACCTAGAAATCCAGATGCATTTCCTATAAGGAGATTCCAAGAGAACATTCCCATACCCACACTACCTATAGGCCTAGAACTCGAGCCCTGAGAATCTTTCCTGGGCCCTTTTATTATGGCTACGCCTGCACCGACACCTTTCAGAGGAACCAGAGAAATGGTAACCTGCAAGAAATGGTACCTTCCTAAGAAGTATTTCCCACCCAACTCATGACTAAATTCTGAAGAAATGAGCGTCATTAACTCTCTCTCAAACTCAAGACCTATTAAATCAGCCATATTTTACATCCACTAAATCAGCCTTGCTCAGTGTTCAAAAACATAATAAGTCCAAAAACATATCATTTCCCAGTCTCAGCCTTAAAACGTGTGTGAGACACTATTTCCTACTATTTTCTTTCCTATCCAAACTTCCTTGTGAAATTTAGGTTCCATGCTCCATAAATACCCACACCTCCTCAACTTTTCACATAATGCTCCTTTCATTTCATTAACTGAAACCTAGCTCTTATTGGACACCACCTCCCCCTGCAGCCCTCTCTCCAATATCCCATGTACTTTGGCGTCAGGAGGTAGCATAAGCCTATGTTTTCCTCACTCTTCAACATCACTTTGAAACTATTATTTCTCCACCTTCCGGTAATAGCCCCAAATCTCCTTGTGTTATAATCACTTTTCCCTTTCCCCAGTGCTATCACCTACTAACCACCCAATCACTGTCTTCAATCATTAAACAACTTTGGCACAAGGGTCACTGGCCTCCTTCTACTTCAATTACTGCCACCATTCTGGGTAACTTACGCCCCATTCAAAACCGTGGTCTCTCAGTTCTCTGGTATCTTCAGTGATGTTTTTCTCCTCTACTCCATTTTAGTCACTGACATCTATGGCTGTATCCTAGACCATTTCCATCACCCTAAAATGTACCATCTCTGAATAATGCATTTAGTTATCTTGTGGTAACTCTGAAAACCTATTCTTCTGGCAATCTCCTTTAACCTTCCCCAAGAAAGTGTCTTTAAAATGATTGGAATGTCCAGTGCATGGATGTCTCTACATACTCCACCTTGAAATTTTTCGTGGTCCATCACTTCCGTAATTCTCTTGTCAGTTTTCAATATCTTTGCCCCATGGCTATTCCATCCCACCTGCCTGGAAACATTGCAATTGTAGATGAATCCAACTGCCTGTTTTCTCTACACCCTAATATGGACTGCTGAGCAGTATTTGAGAAATTTGAGCATGTGAGAATATCGCACAATTCTCCAGGGTACTGCCCATATAACATTTATGGTCACCAATACACCTGGGCCCTTAGTCCTCCATCTGTAATCCTTGTGTTTCCCAAGTCAGCTCTCCCTTCTTTGCTCACAGTGGCTATTTTGGATATGTCTCCTTTACCACAAATAATTTTACCTTCTAATTTACAGAGAAACAGAAGCCGTCAGACAAAACTTCCTCAAACTTGCTGCCACCAAACTGACAAAATTACCTGCCTCCACACCCATCTCCATCTTCTCCTGCTATTGCTTCAGAGGCACCCCTTCTGCTGCCTAAGGCCCGTCCCTTCATGTGTGCTCTGGATCCTTTCCCTCCCCATTTCTCTTTGCTCTTTTGGACCTTCAATCTTTTTCTCTACTGGCTCCTTCCCATTACCATTCAAATATGCTTATCTCTCCTATTTTATAAAAAGAAAAATAATCTCTCAAATCTCTACTGTGTCAGTTAATGGCCTTTTCTCTCTTGGGCAGTTCACACTCAGGCTTTTTGAATTAGCTAAAATTGCTCTCTTCTACTTTTTAACCTTCCAATTTAAACCTCAACTCACTCCAATATCACATGGTAGAGAAGAAAGCCAATGAAACGGCTCTTGCCAAGAACTGCACTGAAGTTTTTTTTTTTTTTTTTTTTTTCGCGGTACGCGGGCCTCTCACTGCTGTGGCCTCTCCCGTTGTGGAGCACAGGCTCCGGACGCGCAGACTCAGCGGCCATGGCTCACGGGCCCAGCCGCTTCGCGGCATGTGGGATCTTCCCGGACCGGGGCACGAACCCGTGTCCCCTGCATCGGCAGGTGGACTCTCAACCACTACGCCACCAGGGAAGCCCTGAAGTTCTTTTCTTGGTGAAACCTAAAGGAAAATTTTCAAGTCCTTACAGTCAATGGTGGATATTGTTAACTATTTCCTCTTTTGGAACAACAATGTTATTCCCTTGCTTTGGGATTTTTTTAGCCCAGGTCTTCATCTTCTCGTTCTATAATCACAGGGGATATAAAAATCTCCCATACCTTGAATTATCACATTTTTCACCCTTCCCTTTGATTCCAAACCCACTATCTAATAGCCTACTTGACATTTCTGCTTCATTGTCTCAGAATGAACATCTTGAAACTTAACATTTTTGAAACTAGATTATTTTCCTTCACAAACTTGTTCCTCATCTAGTGTTAGCACTGAAATGCATCACCATCCTTGTAGCTGCCTATGACAAAAACCTGAAGTCATTCCTGACTTCTCCTTCCTCCTCAGCCCTCGCATCTGACACTAACCCTTATGGATTATAGTTTCTAAATCCTCTCAGATACTCAGATATTTGCTGACCAAATGACTCTCTCACATCTATCAATTCTTCCCTAACTCCCAGGCCACCATCGTCTTTCACCTAGACTACTGTACCTACTTTACCCAATCATTATTACGGTGTCAGAATAAATTAATTTGTAACTTCCTCTAGGATGAAAATCACCCTAACACTAGGTTAAGTGCTGTAGCGCTACGTACTTGCCCTTTCATAGTACTTAACACACTTTGTGGAAAATGCTCATTTGTCTTACTTCTAGATGATAAGTTTCTTGAGGACAAGGTAGCATCTACCTAGCCCACCACCACACCCGAGGGTTCAGAACAGCCTTGGCATAATGCAGATCCTTAGTAAACAGTTCCTGAACAGTGATGAGTTTTATATTATCTTTCAGGTAAAAGGGCTGGGGGAGAAAGTTAACAGCAGAGTGAAAAATGGGCTAAGGAGCAGAGAGGTGGGGATAAGATGAATTGCCTGGAGGGGACCCCTCCAAGTAAATACAATTCCTTTTCACTACATATTAGAATCAAGCATCTATCTTCTGATTCCCCTTTATTCACCCTTAAATATCCATTGCCATTACAGGCACTCAAATGTTTGCTGAGTGACTCTAGAAGGACTATGCCTGGCAGTTAAATTAGCACAACTGGGATACAGTCAATTTCAATTACACTTGCTGGGTTGGAACCCCTCTTCTATCCTCTGCTTGCTCACTTTACAAAGTGACTCAAAAGGGTTCACCATAAAGGTAGCAACAGTCTCCAACTCACCATGAAATCTGACAATGAGAGGGGGAAGAAGCAACCACTCCCCTTGCCTTGCCTTTTTTCATACAAACTGTATCTGGAAGTAGTCAAACAGTAGATAAGGAGATGTTTCTCTATACAGAAATACTACAGCTAATTCTGTAACCCCTAATGAATTAATGGAGCTAGGCATTAAGTATCAATGGCTGTTAATACCACAAAATAGAGACAACCAGACATTTTGTGCTTCCTGATGGAAGACCACAATGCCATCTATGAAAAAGTCTTGTCCAAAAAAAAGTTGGGGGGGGGGGCCTTGAAACCAAATCTGATCACATCTCTAGATCTAAATACCAATTTATAGGAAATACAGAAGATAGAGGATCATGTCAAACTTCACCATGGAGATGTTATCAGCAAAATCCAGACTATGGAAAACACTAGAAAACAAATAACTTTGGTTAGTCAACAAACATAGCAAAAAACTGAGAGACAAAGAGGAAACCTATAGATTAAAAGAGGCTTCAAAGACATATTAACCAAT
The DNA here is from genome assembly GCF_937001465.1 of Orcinus orca. Lineage (NCBI taxonomy): Eukaryota > Metazoa > Chordata > Mammalia > Artiodactyla > Delphinidae > Orcinus > Orcinus orca. Next base: position 93,645,612 of record NC_064561.1, on the reverse strand, counting down.
CTCTGTGCACGAACCTTATCTGGCCCAAGTCTAATAAACTGAAAAATTATGACATTCATGAAACAATTGCAAATTTGAATACTGACTAGATATCTGATGCTACTAAGGAATTACTGTTAATTTCTTTGGTAGTGTAATAATGGCACTATAGTTATGTATTTTAAAAAACTGTTCTTTGTCCTTTTTCCCCAGGATTGCTTTAGCAATTCTGGGTCTTTTGTGGTTCCATATAAATTTTAGTATTATTTGTTCTAGTTCTGTGAAAAGTGTCATGGGCATTTTGATAGGAATTGCATTAAATCTTGTAGATTGCTTTGGGACTTCAGACAATACTACAAAGCTACAGTAATCAAAACAGTATGGTGTTTGCACAAAACCAGACATATAGACCAACGGAACAAAATAAAGAGCCCAGAAATAAACCCACACACCTACAGTCAATTAATCTTCGACAAAGGAGGCAAGAATACACAATGGAGAAAAGACAGTCTCTTCATCAAGTGGTGTTCAGAAAGCTGGACAGCTACATGTAAATCAAAGAAGTTAGAACACTCCATCACACCATAAACTCAAATTGGTTTAAAGACCTAAATACAAGACATGACACCATAAAACTCCTAGAAGAAGACATAGGCAAACATTCTCAGACATAAATTATAGCAATATTTTCTTAGATCAGTCTCCCAAGGCAAAAGAAATAAAAGCAAAAATAATCAAATGGGACCTAATCAAACGTAAAAGCTTTCACACAGCAAAGAAAAACCAAAAAACAAAAAACCCATCAACAAAACAAAGACAACCTACGGACTGGGAGAAAATATATGCACAAATGATGCGACTGACAAAGGGTTAATATCCAAAATGTACAAACAACTCATACAACTTAATATCAAAAAAACAGACAACCCAATCAAAAGATGGACAGAAGACCTAAACAGACATTCCTCCAAAGAAGACATACAGATGACCAACAAGCACATGAAAAGATGATCAACATTGCTAATTATTAGAGAAATGCAAATCAAAACCACAATGAGGTATCACCTCACACCTGTCAGAATGGCCATCATTAAAAAGTCTGGAAAGAATGTGGAGAAAAGGGAGCCCTCCTACACTGTTAGTGGGAGTGTTAATTGGTACGGCCACTGTGAAAAACAGTATGGAGGTTCCTTAAAAAGCTAAAAATAGAGCTACCATATGATCCAGCAATCTCACTCCTGGGCATAAATCCAGAAAAGAGGAAAGCTCTAATTCAAAAAGATACATACACCCCAATGTTCACAGCAGCACTATTTACAATAGCCAAGACATGGAAACGACCCAAGTGCCCATCAACAGATGATCAGTTTAAGAAGATACAATGGAATTTTATTCAGCCACAAAAAAGAATGAAATACTGCCACCTGCAGCAACATGCATGGACCTAGAGAATATCATACTAAGTTAGGCAAGTCAGACAGAGAAAGACAAATATTATATGATATCACTTATATGGGGGAATCTAAAAAATAATACAAATGAATCTATATACAAAACAGAAACAGACTCATAGACGCAGAAAACAAACTTACGGTTATCACAGGGGAAGGAGAAAAGGACAGATTAATGGTATGGGATTAACAGATACAAATAATCTGGAAAAAAAATTACTGAATCACTTTGCTGTACAGTTGAAACTAACTAATGTAAATCAGCTATACTTCAATTTTAAAAAAAGTAATCTTAGACACAGAAAACAAACTTATGGTTACCAAAGGGGAAAGGGAGGGAGGGATGAAACAGGAGTATGAGATTAACAGATACACACCTCCACATATATAAATTAGATAAACAACAAGAATTTACTGTATAGCACAGGGAACTATATTCAATTTCTTGTAATAACCTATAAGGGAAAAGAATTGGAAAAAAATATATGTATAACTGAATCACTTTGCTGTACACCTGGAACTAACAATATTGTAAATCAACCATACTTCAATTAAAAAAAAGTATTCCTTTTTAAAAAAAATGTATTTGGTTGTGCCAGGTCTTCGTTGCAGCACACGGGCTCCTTAGTTGTGGCATGCGTGTGGGATCTAGTTCCCTGACCAGGGATTGAACCCAAGCCCCTCGCACTGGGAACACAGAATCTTAACCACTGCACCACCAGGGAAGTCCCCCCAAAATGTGTTCTTATCTTTTGGAAATACACAGTGAAGTATTTATGCAAGAAATGATGTCTAGGATCTTTTCCAAAAATAAAATGGGAGGGCAAGTAGATAGGGTACATGTAGATTACTATATTATTCTGTCTGCCTCTGTATATATTTGAAATTTTCCATAATAAAATGTTTAAAAACACATTACTAGCAGCAAAAAAGGTCCTCCTACCATTTTCTCTCTTTCCCACTCTTTGTTGAAGTTCATTACTACTTACTGGTTATATCACTGGAGATCTGGTTCTAAACATTAAACAGAAAAGCTGAGGATCAATTCATAAATGAATTACACACACAGTTATATACTAAGCAAACAGGGATCTGATCTGTATAATTTACTTTTAGCTTTCTCTTTTCATTTAACTTCTAGCGGAGATTAATCACAGGTCAAGAAACCTTATTTCTAGAAGGGATGTTAGTCATTCCTTCCAACCTACATGTATTTATTGTTGTTATCTACTATTTATCAGGGATTGTGGGGATATAAAAATGGATAAAACTGGGAAGGATCTTTGCCCTTCTGGAGCTTACAGTCTACTGGGGAAAAGAGAAATAATCACAGAAATAAACATAAAACTGCAAATGTGGTCTGCAAAGGAGAAGAACAAGCTAGGACAGCCTTTAACAACGGGATGTGAACAGTTCAAGCCTCTTGAGAAAGTCATGCTTAAGCTCAGACACATATAAACCGATGTTAACTGAGTGAAGTGCGATGAGAAGAGCACTACATGGAACAGGAGCAGACGGTGCACAGGCTGCAGAGGAGAAAGCCCAGGAAAGGTGAGGTCCTGAAAGCTCAGCGCAGCAGAAGTGCTGAGAGCAAAGTGTGACATAAAGCTAACACGCTGGGAAGGAGCCAGATTATACAGGTCATAATAAAGGGTTATCTTATTCTAAGAACCAAGAGATGCCAACAAAGGATATTACAAAGAGGGTGATTTACTCATGTAAAGATCATTCCGGCAGAGTGGATGTGGGCAGGAAACCAGGTGAGGTAGAATGAATTTCCACAAAGTGGTAGAGATAAGGGCACCAGGAAAGGAGCTTTGATAGATCATGCTACTGTGACCCTGAGAGTCAAAAAGATTATTTTCAGTTGTAATTAGTGTCAATGGTTTTTGTCTCTGGAGCAAATAATAAAACAAAGCAAATGAACAAACCTCAAGCGGCTGTCATATGGGTAGATCCTACTAAGACAGGTTAAAGGAATCTTGGCATAACTGAATCACAGTCCCACAGATGTATACCACTCATCTTACATTAGGATCTGGGAGTAGCTGTAGCATCATTAATTTGATCTTGTAACTTTGCTATGATTTTATGGCATATTGAAGTTTTACATTTTTATGTAAAACCTACTGTTCCTTTCTCTTATGGTTTCCTACCCACTTCATGATTATAAAAATTCTACCCTCATTTTCTTCTTATCTTTTACTATTTTTAATAGTTTTCATTTTTGACATCAAATCTAATCTACTTAGAATTAATTTTGATGTAAGAAGTGTGATAGGGATTCGATCTCTTTTTTAAATGAATATCCAGCTTATTGGATAGGTGAGGCGTTAAAGTATATAATAATTGGAATACGACCCAAAGCACTAATAGTGGGTCTAATCCTAAGCGAACAATTTTTTTTTCTATCAAAAAGACAGAACTTTTCTTCTTTCTACGTATGTGTAGGAACACATATTGTTCCCAAAGAATTCCCTAAGCAATATACAAAGAAATAACCCAAATGTGCTATTTAAATATAATTTCCCTAATTTACCATCTATAGAGTTTTCTCCACTACAGTGCTCACCAGTAATATTAAAATGAGGTATCTTTTTGTTTTAACTCAGTAAAATAAATTTAAGTACTCAAGTATGAGACATTTTAAGCTTTAAATTTCAATGAACTAATAGAAGCAGGCTCTTTTAAAATAACTAGTATCATTAAAAGTAACCTACAGACACTAAGGGAATATTTTATATCAACAGTAAGAAAATTTCCTTAAAATTAACTTAGTGAAATTGTATTTAAAAAAATGATTCATTTACAACATAAAATATTCATTGAAAAAATGTGGAGAATACAGAACACTCCAAAGAAAAATACTGTCATAGTAGGATGCATTCCAATAAAACTCTAATAGAAGACTGATGGCAACGTAACAAGATAATAGTTCTACATTAAAAAAAAAAATTAACGTCCATAATTTTGCTAAAGATGACAACAGTAAACATCATTAGGCTATGTTTCTACTCTGTATGAGCATTAGAATCATCTTTTTCAGTGATAGGATTTAAATTTCTAGATTTATGTAACCTTGAAGTGCAACATAAAACAAGAACTATAAGTTCTTATGGCCATTTTTTAAAAACATAAAAATGTCTTTGCAAAGAATGCCACAGAGAAAGAGCAAACCTATTCAAATACAAGCAATAATAACTAGGTCAAATCACATATGACCAAAATGCAGCTTAGTATTTATTTTTCAAAAAAATTCTTCTCATGCAAATTACTTCAGGCTAAAACAGAGACACACAATTTAGAGCTATAAAATATACTTAGAAATTTTGAAAGCATTATTGTTAGATATAATAAAGAAAAACGACACAGAATTTTGGTACCGAATTCTTCTGGAGATATCCATTCAAGACTAAGAAAGTAGATAAGATTTATAGATCTTTCTGAGAATCATCTCACTCTGTATTCCTTTTTAATTATTTAAATAGTTAATTGGAAAAAAATTAAGAAAATAATTTATTTACCTGACCACTACCCGAAGTTGCCATGTTGATTTCTGCCACTCCTTGACTTTCATTCTGTCGCTCAGCTTCATGTGAGCCGGCTTCATGCTTGCTCTGAGATGACCTCTGTTAATACGGAGTTAACATCATTACATACAAAAATGGTGTATGCTTTCTTAGCCCAGAGCTTTCCTTCGTTCTTGCTTTAAAGCTTTGAATGCCTCAATTATACAGGTTTACAAAAGCATGGAACTGCACTTTATACTTCATCAGCTCCAGCAGGGTTGACTGTCGACTATTTCGGTAAAAGGAAAGTGAAGTGTGTCCCTCGAGCATTAGAGCCACACAAGACAAAGGATTTTCTGAGACTCACAGAAACACCATCCTCCACCAGCTGTGCTCACATCACTATCAGGGATATAACCCAACTAGAACAAATAACTGTCTTTTCCGCAAGGTCACATGGCTCTGGCGTTTACTAGAGCTGCAAATATAAGTTAAACTATTAACCTAAGCTTAAAAACACCTTCTGTATAACTATGTTTATACACAGAATATCTAAATACATCTTCTGCTAATAAAAGTCGTATGAAACCAACAGATAAATTCTTAAGATTCTGATCTGAAAAAAACCAAAAACCTTTTTTCTAATGTAGCCACCATCTGCTATGTAAAATGAAAGTGACAGATTATATCCAGTAAAAGCAGTCATTTCAAGAGAGATTATATCCAGTACAAAGCAGTCACTTTGAAAAAAATATCACCGTAGAATCAAAGAAATAAAATAACTTTTCCATTATCTTTTATAGAAACAATCACAAATGTGCCTGCCCTAGGAAAATGATAACGCAAAAATAAAAATTACACTTTAAAAAATTTGACATAATAGTGGAAAACTATTGCAAAATGGCTTCCACTAGAATTTCTTTAAACATAAAGCTTTCCTAGACCATTTAAGATGTGACTTAATAATTTACCAATATTTCCATCAATAAACTAGTGTAAGTTATATATAGGCAAAAGAGAGGCAGTCTCAATAATTCAGAAACAGAAGAAAAAATATCACCATGGGAAAATTACACTACGAAATTCAACAAAATCAACAAAAGTAGAGAATACAAAATCAATCTAGAGACAAAATGAATCAAAAACCACTAAATCGGGCTTCCCTGGTGGCACAGTGGTTGAGAGTCCGCCTGCCGATGCAGGGGACACGGGTTCGTGCTCCGGTCCGGGAAGATCCCACATGCCGCGGAGCAGCTAGGCCCGTGAGCCGCTAGGCCCGTGAGCCATGGCCGCTGAGCCTGCGTGTCCGGAGCCTGTGCTCCGCAACGGGAGAGGCCACAACAGTGAGAGGCCCGCGTACCGCAAAACAAAACAAAACAAAACCCACTAAATCCACTAAGATTTGACACTAACATAATTGAAGACGTCAATATAAGAGTACTGAGTATCTGCCATGTTGGTTACTTTCACTAGGTGCTGGGGAATACAGCGTTGGCAAAACCAGACACTGCAACACACTCTTCAAGCTTCAGTCTAGTCAGGGATGCTATCAAATAATGAGAGAAATGACAACAGAGTTAAAACTTTGACAAGTACTCTGAGGAAGGGTACAGGGCGCTGTAAGGATATACACCAGAGGGATGCCATACGTTGTGGGGACTTGGGGGGAAGAGCTCCCTTAGGAAGCGTTGTCTGAACTGACATCTAAATACAAACAGGAGTTCTAGGAAATGGGATGGGGATAGAAGGTGAAGGTTTTAGGTAAACAGAAGACCACATGCAAAGAACCTGGGCTGGGAGGAAACATGGCTTGCTCTAGAACATCAAAGAACTATAGTGTGAAGAGTAGAACAGAAAGATGGTAAAAACAAAAACAAAAACCTTACTGATTTTACTGCATTTAGTGTGATTCTCAGATGGCACTCTTGCCCTCACATAACTAATACCAGTAATACTAACGGGAAAAGGTGCATGTGTTTTGATTTTTTAAAGTCAAATTTAAAATGGTCTAAGTAGGTAAGAAAGAGAAGAGACAAGTTTGGAGACTATGTATTAAAGTAGGTATTAGATAATGGTACTTTACACCTAGGGAAGCAGTGATGGAGATAAAGGCAGTGGAGACAGAGGTAAATCTGAAAGACTACATGATAGATTGGATATGGCGAGTGGAGGAAGAGGTCTGGTGTCAAGAATTACTCCTGTGTTCCTTAGCTCACACGACTGAATAATGATGGTACTATTCACAGAGATAGGTAATACTAAAGGAGAATGAGGGTATTTTGGAGGATGTGGGGCTCATAAGGAGGACTTAGGAGGAGAAGATCATTAATTATGCTTTGGATATGTTGGATTTAAAGTGCCTTTAAGACAACTAAGTAGAGATGCAGAGCAGGTACACAGATTTAGGAGTCTGGAGCTCAGGGCTAGAAAAATGAATGTGAGAGCCAAAAGCATACAGCTGGTGAGTGAAGCCCTAAGTATAAATAAGATGGTCTCAGGGAGGGAGAGAAAATAAAGAGAAAAGAGAAATTTGTCTTAAGGAATGCGTATGAACCAAAAAATATGCCAAGAGTGTAATATTTCAAGCAACAGTGTTCAGTAATGTGGAAAGTATCAAGATGAAGACTGAAAATGTCAATTTAATTGGCAATATGGAAGTTATCAATGATCCATTTCAGTGAAACTATGAGAATAGAGACTAGACTGGTGTGTGTGAATGGTGGGGAGGAAATACAGACTTGGAGTCTAGAAACACCTTTGGAGTGAAGATTAGGAAAAGACAATGAGGACGGGAAGGGGACAGATGAAGAACAGTTGCAGGGAGAGGTGGAATTGAGGAAGGTTCATTTTCTATTTTTAAAGATAAGACTTGAGCATGTTTAAATTCCAATGAAAAGATGCTACAGAAGAGAAAGAAGATAAATATGTGAGAGAAACGAGGTAAGAGTACAAAGTTCCTGAGAAGGCAGGAACTGAAAATCCAAAGCACAGGAAGGAAGGCAGAATGCTTCCTGGTAGGAAGGAGAGAGAGCTCTGACGATAGCTACTGTTTTCTCTGTGAAGGAGGAGATGAAATTATTAGAAGGACGAAGATTAGCAGACATCAGAAATAGTCATTTCCAGTAGAGAGAGAAGGGCGGATCCAGAGAAACACAGTAGGCCTGCAGGACTGCCAGGCCCAACTGATGATGGTGATAATGATGAAAATAATGAAGTTAAAAAAAAAATCTAATGTCTGTTATGCACTGATCACTTGGCATCTATTGATTTATTTAATCCTTACATCAACTCTGTGAAGCACGTACTATTATTATCCCCATTTTACAGATGAAGAAACTGAGGAGGCACAGATGGTAAGTACCTGGCTTTAGGTCACATACCTAGTAAATGGCAGAGCCAGAGCTGGAATCACAACCCAAGCAATCTGACTCTAGAGCACAAAGTAATATTTAACACTTACTATCTTTAATTTTCTTTACTTATTTACTTCCCTTTATTCTTTCACTGATCCTAGGCTACAGGCCTGTCTGTGTTCTTTGATCACTATCTAAAACTACTGCTAACACTGAGAACAAAGAGATTGTTTCTGATTCCTTTGAAAGAATAATCCTATCTAGTTTCCTTATTCCCATAGTTGCTGGACACCTTCCCCAGTTTTCTATCCTAGGACTAAAAAAATTAAAAAAACAAACAAAACAATTTTGTTGAGGTATTTACATATCTCAAAATTGGCCCACTTTAAGTGTACGGCTCAATGATTTTTAATAAACTTACCAAGCATCACAATACTCCAGTTTTAGAACATTTTCATCACTCTAAAAAGATCTCTTGTGTTCTAAAAGAACCCTTTATAGTTAATCCCAATTCCCACCCACAGCCTCAGGTAAATATAAATCTACTTTGTCTTTATGAATTTGTCTTTTCTGTACGTTAATTATAAGCGGAATATGTGGACTTATGTGTCTAGCTACTTTTATTTAGTAAAATGTTTTTGAGGTTCATCTCTGTTAGAGTATGTGTCATCAATTTGTTCCTTTTTATTGCCAAACAGTATTCCATTGTAAGGGTATACCATATTTTGTTTATTAATTCACCAATTGATACACATTTGCATTTTTCTACTTTGGGGCTATTGTGAATAATACTGCCATGAACATTCAAGTGAAAGTCTCTGTGTGGACATGTTTCCATTTCTCTTAGATAGATACCTAGAAGTGGAATTGCTGTGTCATATGATAATTGTACGTTTAATACTTCAGGTGACTGCCACACTTTTCAAGTGGCCAAACCATTTCAGATTCTCAGCAGCAATGTATGACGGCTTCTATTTATCATAACTCTGCCAAAGCTTACTGTTTCCTTTATGATTACAGCCACCCTAATGAGTGTGAAGTGGTATCTCATTGTGGTTTTAACTTGCATTTCCCTAGTGACTAATGATGTTGAGCATATTTTCATGTGTTTACTAGCCATTCCTATATATTTTTCTGGTGAAACGTGTATTCAAATCTTTTGCTCATTTGTAAGTGTGGTTGTCTCCTTATTAATGGGTTGTAAGAGTACTCTGCATGGGATTTTAATAAATATTTCTCACTGGCTATTTTCTAGAGATTGTTAAACCATGCCATAATTTACCTCACAGTTTGCACCCTTCTGAGCACCCCCCACCCCCAAATGTACGAGTTTGCCAGTAAACAACCTGTCTGAAATGATACATAAGAAAGTGGCAGCACTGGTTGCCTCACATATCCTTTTGGAACGTTTGAGATTTGAATCATGTGTAATAATTACATCATCTCAATTATGTTCCACATCTAGACCCTAAACCAGAGTTGTCAGCAGGTAGGGCAAAGACAGTGTTATAAGATGCTTCAGGGGCTTCCCTGGTGGCGCAGTGGTAGAGAGTCCACCTGCTGATGCAGGGGACGCGGGTTCGTGCCCTGGTCCGGGAGGATCCCACATGCCGCGGAGCGGCTAGGCCCGTGAGCCATGGCCGCTGAGCCTGCGTGTCCGAAGCCTGTGCTCCGCAACGGGAGAAGCCACAACAGTGAGAGGCCCCCGTACCGAAAAAAAAATAAAATAAAATAAGATGCTTCACGGTAGAGAAATTATTTAGCAGACATCTTTTCTTGTCTTGTCTTCACTGTATATGACCTAATTTATGAGTATCTGATTCCCAGTTTTCTCTATTTTCAAGCTTCTCTCTCTGATCTATATTAGAAAAATGATAATAATGGAATAAAGAAACATGAAACAGCAAAATTAGAGTTTTCTTTCTCGAATAAGACATAGCACCTTCTTTTAGTTTTCATTCACTGAATAAATGTAAACCTTTTAGACTATGAATGATATGACCATTATTATAACAAAAAGAAACAAGAATTAGATTAGGCCACAGTGGTAAACAGTCAGACCCAAATCCAATGATCTAAATAAAAATCTAAATACAAAAACCACAAACAAGCCCCCAACCTGCAATAACCTTATAATTGTGCTGGAAAATGAGAATTGTTATTAACAAATGACAATTTTTTTAAGGAATTTTCAGAGGCCAGAAAGTTGGTAAAATTTGGAAATATACAGACAGGGAATATGTTACACCAAGCAAATGATGACAGAAAGAAGGCCAGTGCAGTAATACTAATAGCAAACAAAATAAATTCAAGGTGAAGAGCATTAAATGGAATTAAGGAGGGCTATTTCATACACGTAAAGGAGCCAATCAAATAGAAAAAATGTGAATATTGATTTAGAAATAGAAAAAAAACCCTGCTGATGCAGCCAAATAGCAATAATCAGAATATAAAAAAGATGTGGGGGGCTTCCCTGGTGGCGCAGTGGTTGAGAGTCCGCCTGCCAATGCAGGGGACATGGGTTCGTGCCCCGGTCCAGGAGGATCCCACATGCTGCGGAGCGGCTAGGCCCGTGAGCTATGGCTGCTGAGCCTGCGCATCCAGAGCCTGTGCTCCACAACGGGAAAGGCCACAACAGTGAGAGGCCCGCGTACTGGAAAAAAAAAAAAAAAAAAAGAAAGATGGTGGGAATAAAAACTAACTATAACTAAATAAGCTAGAAAGAAGCAAAAGCTCAAAGCATAAAATATCAAAAAAGATATTACAGGGCTTCTCTGGTGGCACAGTGGTAAAGAATCCGCCTGTCAACACAGGGGACAGGGGTTCGAGTCCTGATCCGGGAAGATCCCACATGCCACGGAACTAAGCCCACAAGCCACAACTACTGAGCCTGCGCTCTAGAGCTTGCGAGCCACAACTACTGAAGCCCGTGCACCTAGACCCCGTGCTCCACAACAAGAGAAACCACTGCAATGAGAAGCTGATGCACCACAACAAAGAGTAGCCCCTGCTCGCCGCAGCTAGAGAAAGCCCGCATGCAGCAACAAAGACCCAATGCAGCCAAAAATGAATAAATAAATAAATTAAAAAAAAACACAGTGCTGCTCAATAAAAACAAAAGCTGTCTCTTTAAAAACAATTTAAAAAATAGAGTGTAGTTAAGTTTGATCAAGGAAAAAAAAACACAGCTGCACAAGCCTCTTAGATAGCCTCAACCACCAGAGGGCAGACAGCAGAAGGAAGAAGAACTACAATTCTGCAGCCTGTGGAACAAAAACCACATCCACAGAAAGATAGACAAGATGAAAAGGCAGAGGGCTATATACCAGATGAAGGAACAAGATCAAACACCAGAAAAACAACTAAATGAAGTGGAGATAGGCAACCTTCCAGAAAAAGAATTCAGAATGATGATAGTGAAGATGATCCAGGACCTCGGAAAAAGAATGGAGGCAAAGGTCGAGAAAATGCAAGAAATGTTTAACGAAGACCTAGAAGAATTAAAGAACAAACAAACAGAGATGAACAATACAATAATTGAAATGAAAAATACACTAGAAGGAATCAATAGCAGAATAACTGAGGCAGAAAAGCAGACAAGTGACCTGGAAGACAGAATGGTGGAATTCACTGCTGCAGAACACAATAAAGAAAAAAGAATGAAAAGAAATGAAGACAGCCTAAGAGACCTCTGGGACAACATTAAACATAACAACATTAGCATTGTAGGGGTCCCAGAAGAAGAGAGAGAGAAAGGACCTGAAAAAATATTTGAAGAGATCATAGTCAAAAACTTCCCTAACATGGGAAAGGAAATAGCCACCCAAGTCCAGGAAGTGCAGAGAGTCCCATATAGGATAAACCCAAGGAGAAACACGCCGAGACACATACTAATCAAATTGGCAAAAATTAAAGACCAAGAAAAATTATTGAAAGCAGCAAGGGAACAACAACAAATAACATACAAGGGAACTCCCATAAGGTTAACAGCTGATTTCTCAGCAGAAAGTCTACAAGCCAGAAGGGAGTGGCATGATATACTTAAAGTGATGAAAGGGAAGAACCTAAAACCAAGGTTACTCTACCCAGCAAGGATCTCATTCAGACTCGATGGAGAAATCAAAAGCTTTACAGGCAAGCAAAAGCTAAGAATTCAGCACCACCAAACCAGCTCTACAACAAATGCTAAAGGAACTTCTCTAAGTGGGAAACACAAGAGAAGAAAAGGACCTACAAAAACAAACCCAAAACAATTAAGAAAATGGTCACAGAAACATACATATCGATAATTACCTTAAACGTGAATGGATTAAATGCTCCAACCAAAGACAGGCTCGCTGAATGGATACAAAAACAAAACCCATATATATGCTGTCTACAAGGGACCCACTTCAGACCTAGGACACATACTGATGGCAAGTGAGGGGCTGGAAAAAGATATTCCATGCAAATGGAAATCAAAAGAAAGCTGGAGTAGCTATACTCATATCAGATAAAATAGACTTTAAAATAAAGAATGTTACAAGAGACAAGGAAGGACACCACATAATGATCAAGGGATCAATCCAAGAAGAAGAAGATATAACAATTATGAATATATATGCACCCAACATAGGAGCACCTCAATACATAAGGCAACTGCTAACAGCTATAAAAGAGGAAATCGACAGTAACACAATAATAGTGGGGGACTTTTAACACCTCACCTACAATGACGAACAGATCATCCAAACAGAAAATTAATAAGGAAACATGAGCTTTAACTGACACAATAGACCAGATAGATTTAATTGATATTTATAGGACATTCCATCCAAAAACAGAAGATTACACTTTTTTCCCAAGTGCACACGGAACATTCTTGGGTCACAAATTAAGTCTCAGTAAATTTAAGAAAATTAAAATCATATCAAGCATCTTTTCTGACCACAGTGCTATGAGATTAGAAATCAATTACAGGGAAAAAAACGTAAAAAAACAGACACATGGAGGTTAAACAATACATTACTAAATAACCAAGAGATCACTGAAGAAATTAAACAGGAAATCAAAAAATACCTAGAGACAAATGACAATGAAAACACGATGATCCAAAACCTATGGGATGCAGCAAAAGCAGTTCTAAGAGGGAAGTTTACAGCTATACAAGCCTACCTCAAGAAACAAGAAAAATCTGATATATACAATCTAACCTTACACCTAAAGGAACTAGAGAAAGAAGAACAAACAAAACCCAAAGTTAGCAGAAGGAAAGAAATCAAAAAGAGCAGAGCAGAAATAAATGAAATAGAAACAAAGAAAACAATAGCAAAGATCAATAAAACTAAAAGCTGGTTCTTTGAGAAGATAAACAAAATTGATAAACCATTAGCCAGACTCGTCAAGAAAAAGAGGGAGAGGACTCAAATCAATAAAATTTGAAATGAAAAAGGAGAAGTTACAACAGACACCACAGAAATACAAAGCATCCTAAGAGACTACTGCAGACAACTCTATGCCAATAAAATGGACAACCTGGAAGAAATGGACTAATTCTTAGAAAGGTATATCCTTCCAAGACTGAACCAGAAAGAAGTAAAATATATGAGCAGACCAATCACAAGTAATGAAATTGAAACTGTGACTAGAAAGCTTCTAACAAACAAAAGTCTAATACCAGATGGCTTCACAGGTGAATTCTATCAAACATTTAGAGAATAGCTAACACCCATCCTTCTCAAACTCTTCCAAAATATTGCAGAGGAAGGAACACTCCCAAACTCATTCTATGAGGCCACCATCACCCTGATACCAAAACCAGACAAAGATACTACAAAAAGAGAAAACTACAGGCCAACATCACTGATGAACATAGATGCAAAAATCCTCAACAAAATACTAGCAAACAGAATCCAACAACACATTAAAAAGATCGTACACCATGATCAAGTGGATCAAAGGGATTTATCCCAGGGATGCAAGGATTCTTCAATATATGCAAATCAATCAATGTGATACACCATGTTAACAAATTAAAAAATAAAAACCATATGATCATCTCAATAGATGCAGAAAAAGCTTTTGACAAAATTCAACACTCATTTATGATAAAAACTCTCCAGAAAGTTGGCATAGAGGGAACCTACCTCAACATAATAAAGGCCATATAAGACATACCCACAGCCAACATCGTTCTTAATGGTGAAAAACTGAAAGCATTTCCTCTAAGATCAGGAACAAGACAAGGATGTCCACTCTCACCACTATTATTCAACATAGTTTTAGAAGTCCTAGCCACGGCAATCAGAGAAGAAAAATAAAAGGAATACAAATTGGAAAAGAAGAATTAAAGCTGTCACTGTTCGCAGATGACATGATACTATACATAGAGAATCTTAAAGATGCTACCAGAAAACTACTAGAGCTAATCAATGAATTTGGTAAAGCTGCAGGATACAAAATTAATGCACAGAAATCTCTTGCATTCCTATACACTAATGATGAAAAATCTGAAAGTGAAATTAAGATAACACTCCTATTTACCACTGCAAGAAAAAGAATAAAATACCTAGGAATAAACCTACCTAGAGAGACAAAAGACCTGTATGCAGAAAACTGTAAGACACTGATGAAAGAAATTAAAGATGATACCAACAGATGGAGAGATATACCATGTTCTTGGATTAGAAGAATCAATATTGTGAGAATGACTATACTACCCAAAGCAATCTACAGATTCAATGCAATCCCTATCAAATTACCGATGGCAATTTTTACAAAACGAAAACAAAAAAATCTTAAAATTTTTATGAAGACACAAAAGACCCCGAATAGCCAATGCAGTCTTGAGGGAAAAAAATGGAGCTGGAGGAATCAGACTCCCTGACTTCAGACTATACTACAAAGCTACAGTAATCGCCTTCGCGGGTGGAGACTTCGGGAGGCGGAGTGGGGGAGCTTGGGAGCCGCGGAGGAGAGCACAGCAACAGGGGTGCGGAGGGCAAAGCGGACAGATTCCAGCGCAGAGGATCGGGCCGACCGGAACTCACCAGCCGAGAGGCTTTTCTGCTCGCCCGCCGGGGCGGGCGGGACTGGGAGCTGAGGCTCCGGCTTTTGTTGGAGCGCCGGGAGAGGACTGAGGTTGGCGGCGTGAACACAGCCTGCAGGGCGTTAGTGCACCGCGGCTAGCCGGGAGAGAGTCCGGGGAAAAGTCTGGACCTGCCGAAGAGGCAAGAGACTTTTACGTCCCTCTTTGTTTCCTGGTGCACGAGGAGAGGGGATTAAGAACGCTGCTTGAGAGAGCTCCAGGGACGGGCGCGAGCCGCGGCTAAAAGTGCGGAGCCCAGAGACAGACATGAGACGCTAAGGCCGCTGCTGCCGCCACCAGGAGGCCTGTGTGCGAACACAGGTCACTAGCCACACGCCCTTCCGGGGAGCCTGTGCAGCCCGCCACTGCCAGGGTCCCGGGATCCAGGGACAACTCGCCCGGGAGATCGCACGGCGCGCCTCAGGCTGCAACGTCACGCCGGCCTCTGCCGTTGCAGGCCCGCCCCACACTCCGTGACCCTCCCTACCCCCCGGCCTGAGTGAGCCAGAGCCTCCGAATCAGCGGCTCCTTTAACCCCGTCCTGTCTGAGCAAAGAACAGACGCCCTCCGGCGACCTACACGCACAGGCGGGGCCAAATCCAAAGCTGAGCCCCTGGGAGCTGTGAGAACAAAGAAGAGAAAGGGAAATCTCTCCCAGCAGCCTCAGAAGCAGCGGATTAAAGCTCCACAATCAACTTGATATACCCTGCATCTGTGGAATACCTGAATAGTCAAGGAATCATCCCAAATTAAGGAGCCCTGTGGATGAAAGGCTCTTGGTGCTGCAGCCAGGAGTCAGTGCTGTGCCTCTGAGGTGGGAGAGCCAACTTCAGGACACTGGTCCACAAGAGGCCTCCCAGCTGCACATAATATCAAACAGCAAAAATCTCCGAGAGATCTCCATCTCAACGCCAGCACCCAGCTTCACTCAACGACCAGCAAGCTACAGTGCTGGACATCCTATGCCAAACAACTAGCAAGACAGGAACACAATCCCACCCATTAGCAGAGAGGCTGCCCAAAATCATAATAAGTCTACAGACACCCCAAAACACACCACCAGACGTGGACCTGCCCACCAGAAAGACAAGATCCAGCCTCATCCACCAGAACACAGGCACTAGTCCCCTCCACCAGGAAGCCGACACAACCCACTGAACCAACCTTAGCCACTGGGGACAGACACAAAAAACAACAGGAACTACGAACCTTCAGCCTGCAAAAAAGGAGACCACAAACACAGTAAGATAAGCAAAATGAGAAGACAGAAAAACACACAGCAGATGAAGGAGCAAGATAAAAACCCACCAGACCTAACAAATGAAGAGGAAATAGGCAGTCTACCTGAAAAAGAATTCAGAATAATGATAGTAAGGTTGATCCAAAATCTTGGAGATAGAATGGACAATAGAATGGACAAAATGCAAGAATCAGTTAACAAGGACCTAGAAGAACTAAAGATGAAACAAGCAACGATGAACAACACAATAAATGAAATTAAAAGTACTCTAGATGGGATCAATAGCAGAATAACTGAGGCAGAAGAACGGATAAGTGACCTGGAAGATAAAATAGTGGAAATAACTACTGCAGAGCAGAATAAAGAAAAAAGAATGAAAAGAACTGAGGGCAGTCTCAGAGACCTCTGGGACAACATTAAACGCACCAACATTCGAATTATAGGGGTTCCAGAAGAAGAAGAGAAAAAGAAAGGGACTGAGAAAATATTTGAAGAGATTATAGTTGAAAACTTCCCTAATATGGGAAAGGAAATAGTTAATCAAGTCCAGGAAGCACAGAGAGTCCCATACAGGATAAATCCAAGGAGAAATACGCCAAGACACATATTAATCAAACTGTCAAAAATTAAATACAAAGAAAACATATTAAAAGCAGCAAGGGAAAAACAACAAATAACACACAAGGGAATCCCCATAAGGTTAACAGCTGATCTTTCAGCAGAAACTCTGCAAGCCAGAAGGGAGTGGCAGGACATATTGAAAGTGTTGAAGGAGAAAAACCTGCAACCAAGATTACTCTACCCAGCAAGGATCTCATTCAGATTTGATGGAGAAATTAAAACCTTTACAGACAAGCAAAAGCTGAGAGAGTTCAGCACCACCAAACCAGCTCTACAACAACTGCTAAAGGAACTTCTCTAGGCAAGAAACACAAAAGAAGGAAAAGACCTACAATAACAAACCCCAAACAATTAAGAAAATGGGAATGGGAACACACATATCGATAATTACCTTAAATGTAAATGGACTAAATGCTCCCACCAAAAGACACAGATTGGCTGAATGGATACAAAAACAAGACCCATATATTTGCTGTCTACAAGAGACCCACTTCAGACCTAGAGACACATACAGACTGAAAGTAAGGGGATGGAAAAAGGTATTTCATGCAAATGGAAACCAAAAGAAAGCTGGAGTAGCAATTCTCATATAAGTTATATATATATATATATATATATATATATATATATATATATGTAGTTTGCTTGAGTGCAGTGTTTTTTGTTTTCTGTACTGAATTCATTAGCATGGGTCGGTATAAAATTTAGCATAGGTCAATATGTAATTTGTAAACTAATAAGGTCTTAAAAGTGAGGAATTAAGTCTTTTAAATTTAATTATTTATTGTAAAGAGCAGAATAGCATACATAAACAGGTGCCTAAGGAAAACTTGTATTCTAATATGGAACTCTCATGAACACCTTTTTTTTTTCTTCTAACGGTATGATAGTAGGCCATTTGATTATTTTTATGGCTTTAACTTTACAACAATGAAATATTCGTAAATTTTAAAAAGTATTTTTCTTTATTTGATGCGGGTGGGATACTGGAGAAATGAAAGGTCAAACATCTATTGAGGAATCCATACTTGTCTATATATTGTGTACTTTTATTTCAAGAACTGATTTAAAATTCCTAAAAGGATGCTATAATAAGTTATTATGCCATTTTACAGACTGAATTAAGTGAATTTCAGGGAGGTATGAAACTTGCCTAAGGCTATCCAGCTACCAAGCGGTAGAAGTGAGAATTAAATCCAGGTATACCTATAAAAAAAAAATAAAATAAAAAAAAAAAAAAAAAAAAAGAAGGCGAGGGCAGCACCAGGGTATGGGGTTGTTAGTTTTATAGGGGTGAGTAATTTCATACGCTGATGAGTGGGAGGAGTATTCCAGCTATTTTGGGGAAGGGGTGGGGATTTCTAGGAATTGAGCCACCGCCCACTTTTTGACCTTTATGGTCATCCTTGGAACTGTCGTGGCACCTGTGGGTGTGTCGCCTAGCTTGCTGATGTGTTACAATGAGTGTATACTGAGGCTCAAGGTCTAGTGGAAGTAGACTCGTCCGCCATCTTGGACCTATTTTGTTCTAATCAGTTTATGTTGTGTCCTCGGGCTATGTAATTCTTTTAAAGGTTGTGCCCTGCCCCCTTTCCTCCTGTTTCATATTGAATATATAATATTTACCAGAGTATGTTTTAATAATTAATACATGATGTATAAAAAAAAAATAAATAAAAAATAAAATGTATCTCACTAAAAAAAAAAAAAAGAAGGCAAATTCTATTTTTACTGCTACTTAAACAGAAGAAATAGGTTAACATTTAAGTGAATAACATTAAACAATAAAAAACAAATTTTTGTACTTAAAATTATATAAAAAAAAAAAAAGCTGCAGTAATCAAGACAATATGGTACTGGCACAAAAACAGAAATATAGATCAATGGAACAAGACAGAAAATGCAGAGATAAACCCATGCACCTATGGTACATTAATCTATGGCAAAGGAGGCAAGGATATACAATGGAGAAAAGACAGTCTCTTCAATAAGTGGTGCTGGGAAAACCGGACAGCTACATGTAAAAGAATAAAATTAGAACGCTCCCTAACACCATACACAAAAATAAACTCAAAATAGATTAGAGACCTAAATGTAAGACCGGACACTATAAAACTCTTAGAGGAAAACATAGGAAGAACACTCTTTGACATAAATCACAGCAAGATCTTTTTTGATCCACCTCCTAGAGTAATGGAAATAAAAATAAACAAATGGGACCTAATGAAACTTAAAACCTTTTGCACAGCAAAGGAAACCATAAACAAGACAAAAAGACAACCCTCAGAGTGGAAGAAAATATTTGCAAACAAATCAGTGGACAAAGGATTAATCTCCAGAATATATAAACAGCTCATGCAGCTCAATATTAAAAAAAACAAACCACCCAATCCAAAAATGGGCAGAAGACCTAAATAGACATTTCTCCAAAGAAGACATACAGATGGCCAAGAAGTACATGAAATGCTGCTCAACATCACTAATTATTAAAGAAATGCAAATCAAAACTACAATGAGGGCTTCCCTGTGGCGCAGTGGTTGAGAGTCCACCTGCCTATGCAGGGGACATGGGTTCGTGCCCTGGTCCGGGAAGATCCCACATGCCGCAGAGCGGCTGGGCCTGTGAACCATGGCTGCTGAGCCCGTGCGTCCGGAGCCTGTGCTCCACGGCGAGAGAGGCCACAACAGTGAGAGGCCCGCGTACCGCAAAAAAACCCAAAAAACAAAAAAAAAACTACAGGGCTTCCCTGGTGGCGCAGTGGTTGAGAGTCCGCCTGCTGATGCAGGGGACACAGGTTCATGCCCCGGTCCAGGAAGATCCCACGTGCCACAGAGCGGCTAGGCCCGTGAGCCATGGCCACTGGGCCTGCGCGTCCGGAGCCTGTGCTCCACAACGGGAGAGGCCACAACAGTGAGAGGCCCGTGAACCGCAAAAAAAAAAAAAAAACAAAACTACAATGAGGTATCACCTCACACCAGTTAGAATGGGCATCATCAGAAAGTCTATGAACAACAAGTGCTGGAGAGGGTGTGGAGAAAAGGGAACCCTCTTGCACTGGTGGTGGGAATGTAAATTGATACAGCCACTATAGAGAACAATATGGAGGTTCCTTAAAAAACTAAAAAGAGAACTACCACATGACCCAGCAATCCCACTACTACGCATATACCCAGAGAAAACCATAATTCAGAAAGACACATGCACCCCAATGTTCACTGCAGCACTATTTACAATAGCCAGGTCATGGAAGCAACCTAAATGCCCATCGACAGACGAATGGATAAAGAAGATGTGGTACATATATACAATGGAGTATTACTCAGCAATAAAAAGGAACGAAATTGGGTCATTTGTAGAGACATGGATGGATCTAGAGACTGTCATACAGAGTGAAGTCAGTCAGAAAGAAAAAAACAAATATCATATATTATTAACGCATATATGTGGAACCTAGAAAAACTGTACAGATGAACTGGTTTGCAGGGCAGAAATAGAGACAGAGAGGTAGAGAACAAACATATGGACACCAAGGGGGGAAAGCGGTAGGGGGTGGTGGTGGTGGTGTGATGAATTGGGCGATTGGGATTGACATGTATACACTGATGTGTATAAATTGATGACTAATAAGAACCTGCTATATTTAAAAAAAAAACACCACCACCAAAACACAGATAAACTACACTGGAAAGCCAGAAGGGGTTATAATAACCAGAATGCCACATAGAGTAATGCCAATGACACTGAAAAAGAAGCAAAGAGATATTGGTTTTTTGGGTTTTTTTTTAAAGTCCTTAAGAGTCAACATTGCAAAAAGGACACTTATTCTTTATATTACAAATATTTAGTTTATATTGACTTAGAGACAGCCAGGTTAAACTACTTTTAGCAATATGACTATTACACTGTACTTAAACTGCCTATTTAGCAAATACATGTTTCTACATATTTCAAATTTAGATGTACTGAATCCAAAGATATTTAAAAAGACAAGCATGGACGAATATAGTCTTAAAAAGGACTCTACACTTTCAAAACCTGTACTTTTAACATTAGAAACAGTTGTCTTCCCTGTGTATAAGTGGGCCTGCACTGTTTTTGGCTCAAAACAGAACTGTTCATTATTTGATCAAATTTTCCACAGGTGGAAAATATGTGCTGGCCATGACAGGACATGACAAATTTGTTTTGTATACAAAAGTTTTCTCTCATCATAAAAACTGGACGTCGTTAGTATAAAAAAGTTACAAAACAACTGGCCAAACCAGAAAAACTAGGAGGTATTAAGAATGGTTATCTGCCTTTTCATATTATTTCTGATACACTATGTTTGTGTGTATCTTTAAAAAAATGGGATCAAAGTGTACATGCTACTTTGTATATCATAAACATTTAAAAATATCGATAAATGCTTCATTGCGTTTTTAGGAATTATATTTAGAAAACAGCACTATGCTGATGTTTCACTCTTTGCAGTCTCTTCCTTTTTCATGATCTGGAATGTGAGTCTGAATCTGGCTACACGTTAGAAACTTTCCATTGATGTGTCTCAAATCTGTCCCCAAATACTGAGCCAATTTTTCCTAGCAACAATTCTGTTGTTTATTGTTCAATGTGGATTTTTATTCAGCTTTTCTTTTGCTCCTGTTGCACACAGACAGGTCTTCCTGCAGTTGACTAAAGAAGCAAATAATTTCCTGAAAATTTATTTTCTCTGAGCCTCCTACATGCTTCTCCGAGACTTATTCAGCAATAGTTCACTTAAGACCCATGTAGGTTTTCTTATTATTTACCTATAAACAAGGTGAGAAGTGCCCAAATTCGCTGGCTATAAACAGATAGGTGAGGGGATGGTCTTTTACACCCCCATCCTTCTATATGGTGATCAAAACCAAATTTCAGCTGCAGAGCTGACAAATATGCACAAGCCTCAGTAACATTCAGTTTCTAGCATGTATAAATATACAGTATTTGTGTTCCCCTGAGATAGTACCTTCCCCTTACTTCCATTGCTTGGTCTTCTTGTTACTCACTGATAGTATATTAAACATGACTTTTCCTAGGATATACTGCTACCAACATTTCTGCTTTCTCTAAGCTCCTCTTAAGTTCTTTACTAATCACCATTATCAAGGTATAATTATTAAGCCAATCCAGATTATAGAGGAAGGTAAGTATAAATATCTTCTAAATGATGGCCTTGGCTCTTTTATGTTTTATTTTTATCAGTTACACACAGTTGAAATAATCATTAGTTCTAAAGCCTTGTGACAATGAACAGTGGTCTTTCACACTTGCTTGCTCTATCCCATTTCCTGCTATCTTAAGGCAAACAGTTTCATCTCCTTCAGAGGATTTTTTTTTTTTTTGAACTCACTTCTCTATCTCTAAATAACCTGCTTGTGTTGCTAGGTTCTGCTTTTCTTAGTTTAATGCCTCATTTATTGATTTCCTATTATGTAAGATGAGGACTGATTTCTCTTTTATCAATACTCCACCCTTAACACACCACACTCATCCTGTTCCTCTATTTTTCCAATTTACATTTTATAGTTAGATAAGTTGTTCCCTATTTGCATTATTTTGACTATTAAATTATAGTCATGAGTGACAGGTGGTATACTATGATTCTTTCCTTTACAACTTCTCGTTGTCCATGGAGTATCTTTTTTTTGTTTTGTTTATTTGGTGTTCTGTGTACTTATGACACCCTCACAGTTTCTCTCCTACTGTGTAAATTTCTTTTCCTTTCAATAAATTCAAAAACATTAAGTAGTCTACTGATTTCATCTTCTTAGACTCATCTCTCCCAGAATCTTCTCAACTGTACCAACAGGGACTCGTTACTTTCTCTATCATTAGTCTCAGAATCTCCCTTCATCTTCATTCTGAGGAGTCTTTCATGTCTTTCTCTTGTATTGTATTCTTTATGTCTTGGACCCCAAATCTTCATTTTTCTTGCTTTACCTTCTCATTTTAACTATATCCACTAATAGCTTCCAGAACACAGTATAGAGAAATACATATTTTTGATACTTTGACTATCTGAAAATGCATTCTACTCTCAAATTTAATAGGCAGTTGACTAGAGATAAATTTATAGGCTCGTGTGGTATAATAAAAAATATATATATATGGTCTTTGTCCCTTTGTTCTTTGCACAGAGCTTCAAAAACGCTTGGAATTTCTTGAGTTCGCCATGCAGATGAGGTGACCCATGGGGGATCCCTAGATAGCTTCAGGATGGGTGCTGGTCACCTGAAAGGCCAACCATGTGACTAGACGGTTGAACTAGTCAAGACTGACCTCCAGGGATGGGAAGGGTGCTGGAAACTGAGTTCAATCATGTAGCCACTTATTTAATCAAGCATGCCTACATAATGAAACCCCAATAAAAACTCTGGACACTGAAGCTCAATGCAGCTTCCTGCTTGGTGAACACAAAGATGTCCTGGGAGAGTGATGTGTCCAGATTCCATGAGAGATCACGGAAGCTCTGCATCCTCCACCCTCACCTTCTCTAGGTCCTGCCTTACGTGTCTCACTCAGCTGTTCCTGATCTGCATCCTTTATAATAAAACTGTAATCATAAGTGTAGAACTTTTACTGAGTTCTGAGTCACTGAAGTGAACTATCAAACCTAAGGCTGTTGTAGGACACCCCAAATTTGCAGAAGTATGGGAGGCTTGGCATCTGAAGTGGGCGTAGTCTTGTGAAGGGCTCTGCCCTTAACCTGTAAGGTCTAGGCTCCCTCCAAGTAGTTAATGTCAGAACTGAACTGTAGTGCAATACACCCACTTGGGTAGAATTTATAACAAGCTGGGCAGAGTGCAGATGGTTTGGGACACCTGAAACTTGCCTGGTACCTGAAGTGAGGGCAGTCTTGTGAATGACTTTACCCTTAAATGTAGGGTCTACGCTAAGTCTGGGTAGTGTCAGAACTGATTTGAACTGTAGGACAACTAGTGGTGTCAGAGAACTGGTTTGGGAACATAGCTGAAAATAATCTTACAGAAGTTTTAAGAAATTGCTACTCTACTTCCCAGATTCCAGTGTGCTGTTTATATACCTAAAGACATTTGTATTCCTGTTTCTTTGTGTGAAATTTGTTTTCTTCTCCTTCTCTACAAGGTTTTAAGATTTTCTCTTTATTCTCAGTGAGATGAAATTTCATCATGATGTATCTAGTGTGGGATTTTCATCTGTGGCACTGGATACTGGAGAGACCATTTTATCTGGAAAACTATGCCCTTCAGTTCTGGGGAATTTTAATTTATTTTTAGGATTTCCTTCCTCTAGTTTGTCCATTCTCTTTCTGGAACCCCCTTTTTATTTGGATACTGAACCCTCCTAGAATGATTCTCTGACTTTATCTTTTCTATTTTCCATTGCATTATTCCTTTGTGCTATTTTCTGAGAAATTTATCTTTTAACCTTTCTGTTGAGTTTTTCATTTCTACTATTACAATTTTAATTCCCAAGAACTCTTTTTTAAATTCTCTGAACGTTCCTTTTGTATACCATCATTTTCTCACTTTATGGATAAATTATCTTTTATCTTGAGAATATTAATGTTAGTTCTACTTTTCTTAAGTTTTTTTCTTCTTGTATAGTCTTTATTTCCATTAAATCTTTTTTATTAGAAACTTTCTTAAAATCTCTGGTGGTCATTAGCTGTCTAGCCATATTTAGGAATGGACTGCCTATGAAGCTCTATGTCTAAAGGATGGAGTCTGTCAGCTGTAGCCATCCAGTAGGGTGGTCTAGCTGGGATGTTTTATTGAGGAATCCTCCAGTGTCAGTACCTTTAGGTCTCTCTTCCTGGGTTAGTCACATTTCTTAGAAAAGTTGCTTCTAGAAACTTGCCTGTATTATAAAGCTGGATGCCAATGAGGGTTTCAGCATTCAGTAAGGAAATTTTCACTTATTTCAGTTTTTAGTATGATACCTCCCTCCCAACTTCAACTATACTAGGATTACCCTTATCCAAAGACCCTTTGTTTTACCTTTTCCAGAATAATCTCTCAGCTTTTGCTGAGACTGGAAAGTAGCAGTCACTTAGCCATGCAGAGTTGAAGAGAGGTTCTGGAGGCTCCACCAGCTTCTTAAACTTTCAGTCATCCTCTTGCTTTTAACCTCTTTCTTAATCCCCACATCCAGAGGTAGCATATCCAGGTGTAACCAATTCTGGAAACTTGTAGGACTCCACAGTGTAAAATGGGTTGCTTCCTGACTTCCTACTGCTGACTCAGGGGTCAACTCTCTACCATAAGCTAGAAGAGTAATTTGTTTACCTGCTTTCTAGCTCCCCAAATTTTATTGATGTCACCTCCCCTGGTATTTGTGATTTTTCATTTAATCCTTTTACTGCCATTTTAATGGAGTTTGTAGAGTAAGCATAGATATATGTGTACGATCAATTCTTACTATGGATTACATACAAAGAGATAGCTTATTTACAAATTGTTAGTAGCCAAATTAAGTTAGTTATCTGATTATACGAAAACAGATAACTGAAGTAAGGTATCTGTATTTATGGCTCTATAAATTTTAACTGCCTTAAAGTTATGAAAAAACCAAAGTAGTAAAGGTTTTTGAAATCTATTTAATTTAGTGAAAAAACTTATAAACTTATTATGTGTCTCAATTCTTTAGAGCACCTATTTCAATGATGCCACGTTAATTATACCTATTTTCTCTTCTTAGAATAACTACCTATATTTATGTCTGCAAACAAAAGAGACAATTTACTAACCTCTGCTTCTGTTGCTTGGGACTGTAAAAGCTGTCGTATACGAAGTATGTCCTTCTCTATTTGTTGAATTCTGGTTATTCTTCGCTAAAATAAAATAAGTAACCAAATTAGATCTATTTTTATTAAAAACATTAGTTTAAATAACCGTACTATGGTTACCACTTAACAGCTTAGGGTTATACCAAATCACTCTTATATAAGAATTAGATATGTATACATATTCATACACTGATGACATATTAGGATCAGTTCAATTTTTTTAATAAATCTAACTTTATACAACAGATCTCTAGATCTACTTAGGAAAACTATAAAAGTACAAGTCATATATCAAATTGTATGATGCATATAGTGTGAAATTGGTATTTAAAAGCTAGTCTCAAAAACTACTTCAACAAAGAGAAAAGTACATCTGAATTTAATCTTCTATATTAATCCAGATGTCAGTACAGTGTAATGGATTTATACAAAGCATGGTATACCTGTAAAGGGAAAGAGCAGCTGATTTGTTTTAAAAACATCAGGCTTTAAACAGTAAGAATAATCTTCCCCAAAGTTATTCTTATTACAAGTCAGTGGTACCTTTCAGATTTAGCTTTCCCAAATACCTACTGCAGCTAAACATTATTTTTATTCCCAACACTAAGATCACAATGATGGTAAGAGCTACTGCTCTGCCCATATCCTGAGACCTTCAAGTGAACACAAAGTAGTAACTATAGATCAAACAATGTGGAACTGAAAAAATGTGGGAAAAGTGTTTTCAAGTATATGTTTTAAAAACAAGTACTGCCGGGGGCTTCCCTGGTGGCACAGTGGTTGAGAGTCCGCCTGCCGATGCAGGGGACACGGGTTCGTGCCCTGGTCTGGGAAGATCCCGCATGCCGCGGAGCAGGTAGGCCCGTGAGCCATGGCCGCTGAGCCTGCGCGTCCGGAGCCTGTGCTCCGCAACGCGAGAGGCCACAACAGTGAGAGGCCCGCGTACTGCAAAAAAAAAAAAAAAAGAGTAATTGTTTCAATGGGGAAAAAAGTGTTAGAAGCTAGATGGAGTCATTTCCAAACTTTTATGATTATGCACCCATCAATAAAAGATTTCTGAGCATGTATACCTCAATAGATAAATAATAAAAGTACTGTAACAAATAGCTTTAAGTATATATAGTTATAAAACTTACATACAAAACTTACCCTTTGAGCATATCTAATTTTGCTGAAATACAATGTCTTTACGATTTTATTGCCATAGTAAAAATGCTTACGGTTGCTATTTTCCAATGTTATGATAAACACAGAAAAGCTCAAAAAAGTTGCACTCACCAAAAAAGAATCCTTCCTCCCTCCCTCCCTCCCTTCTTTCCTTCCTTTGTAACACTACAACTGTGCTGATCCTATATCATAATTCTGAAAATAGTGAACCTAAGGTAAATAGTATTCTTTAATTAAGAAATTTTACCACATCCAATTTTCATCATGAATACATGCTGAAGAAGAAATACCTGTGCTTTTGGTAGCTTTCTAAAGAGACTGCAAAGATGAGTGATCACCTCTACATCAGATGGTAAATATTTCCTGGCATTACATAAGCAATGAAACTACATACAGTTAGTGGCTTTGTAATATTTTATTGTTCTCCTCTCTCTATGTAACTAGCTCCGCTTCACCAATAAAGTCCTAAGTCAAAATTTTTAATACTCAGAGGATGAAAAAGGAAATCATATCTAACACTCCTCTCCACAGAACTACATTTCTGTATTGCTATTAGGTCACTAAATCCTGAAGTCAAATCTGCGCCTTGATGATTTCTGACACAACCACCTTTGTGCTTCTGTTACTCAACAGGAAAATGGAAGAAGCCAATAGAATTTCTTTCCATTCTCTATATGACAATCTTGAATATTTATGAAGTTATGTTTAACGAAAAATGCTTACTTGTTCTGGCAATATGGAGATGGTATTACTTTTGCAAAACTGATTTAAAAAATAATATAGTAATATAGTTCAATATGAATTCAGGACAACTCTCAACAAATTAGGAATAGAAGGTAAATTCCTTAACTTGATAAATGGTATCAAAAACCTTGAGTAAACAACATACTTAATGGTGAAACTTCAGAAGGATTCCTTTTAGAGCCAAGAGAAGATGAAGAAGACAAATTATCACTGCTTTTTGTTCAAAGATGTATTAGAGTTCTTATTTAATAGAAAGAGGAAAAAAAGGACTGGAAAAGACAAAATTGTCATTACTTGCAAACAAAATAACAGTTTGAATGGAAAATCCAAGAAAATCTTAAACTACTAAGACAATCTATTAAAAGAGTTCAGGAAGACTGCTGGACATATATATCAAATTTAGTAATGTAATTAAAGAAAATCCCATTCACAATGCAACAAAAACTGTAAGATATCTAGGAATAAATGTAAAAAAAGATGTGTAAGAGTTTTATGAAGAATATTACGAAACTTTTTTGAAGGACATAAAATAAGACCTAAATGAACGGAGAGATAAAAAATTAATAACAATACCTAATATTTCCTGAGTGTTTTCTGTTTGCTGGATTCCAAGTGTTTTACATATATTAACTCATTTAATCCTCACACTTTACAGGGAATCATTATTTGTATTTTACCAATGGGAAAACTGAGACAGAGAGTTTACCCAAGATCACAGTGCTGATACGTGACAGGTAGGGAATTAGAACCCCAGAGGACTGGCTCCAGAGTCACCCTTTCAACCAAGAACCAATCTTTATATTGTAAAGCTATAAATTCTCCTCAAATTAATTATAAATTCAATGTAATTCTAATCAAAAGCCCATAAGGCTTTTCCTTGAATTTGATGAGTAACAAAACAGAATATAAACACATTTTTACAAACAAAAATAAGAAGGACTCACCCTACTAGGTACCAAGATTAATAAAGCTATAGCAAATAAAACAAATGTGGTTATCAGCACAGGGACAGAGAAGCTAAAACAGACTAATAGAATAGTCTACAAATATCCAGCAAATACAAACTTCTCAGATGCCAGAGACAGCATTACCAATCCATGGGAAAACAGTGGCACATCCAGCAAGTGATAATGGGAAATTTAGTTAACAACATAAATATGCATTGATCTGTGTATATCTGTGTTATGTATATGTATGTGTGTATACATAATTAACTACATATTATATAATTAATAATATATATTTATTAAATAATCAAAATTATATTGTATATATTAAATAAGTATATATACATTGATATGAAAATCATATGTGTGTGTATATATATATAATTAGATTCCTACTTCCAAAACATATATAATAGCAAATGTGAGATGAATTAAAGACCTAATTGTAAAAATAAAACATTAAAACTATTAGAAAAAAATACGAGGGTATCTTTAAGGATAGGAAAAGATGTATAAATAGGTCAAAGAAAGCACAAATATGGCAATACAATTAATTTAGCTTTATAACAAAAACTAATTTTGTTATCATGAAGCTAAAGTAGGTAACATATTTGGCAGGGAGGGGTTGTGATATACATTATGTATAACAGATTGATATCTAGAGGATATTAAAATATCTCTCAAATACATAAGAATAAGACATTTAACATAATAGAAAATGGGCAAAGGATATGGAAAAATGACAAAATGAAAATCTAATAAATACATGAAAAGATAATCAGCTTCAGTAGTACTCATGGAAGTACAAACTAAAGGACAAGATAATGCTTCAAATGCCCATTGACTGTTAATTATAAAATGTGACTCACAATTGCTGAAAAAATCAGGTAAAAGAAACGGGAATTCTCACATACGACTAGGAGAAATGTAAACTGATAAAATCATTTTGAGTGCAATTTGGCACACACTATTCAAAACACTCATACCTTATGACCAGCAATTACGCTTTTAGGTATACACCCTAGAGCAGAGGTCAGCAAATTAGGGCTTGGTAGCCATCTGTATTTATGAATTAAGTTTTACTGAAACACAGCCATGCCCATCTGCTTATATATTGTCATCTATGGTTACCTTCTTGCTACAAAGGCAGAGCTGAGTAGTTACGACAGAGACCATATGGCCACAAAGTCTAAAATATTTACCATACAGCTCTTTAAGAAATAGACTGATTCTTGACCTAGAAAACCTGTTGCGCACGTTTACAGGATGTAAGTATGTTTATCAGAGTTGTTTTAACAGTGAAAAATTAGGCATAGAGGAGAGCAGGCACCACCATACTAGGTGCAAATATGTGTTGAACAAATAATGGAGAAAATAAATAACCAAACTGTTAACAGAGATAGCTAGAGACTAACACATGCGTGGGCAAGAGTGGATTTTGTCTCAACTTTCCCTAAATTGTTCCCCGGTCATTCGTATGTTTTACTGGTCATTTACATTTTCTTTTCAATAAATTGAATGATTACATCCTCTGCCCATATAAAAAAGAGTTCTCGGGCTTCCCTGGTGGCGCAGTGGTTGAGAGTCCGCCTGCCGATGCAGGGGACATGGGTTCGTGCCCCGGTCCGGGAGGATCCCATATGCCGCGGAGCGGCTGGGCCCGTGAGCCATGCCACTGAGCCTGCGCATCCGGAGCCTGTGCTCTGCAGCAGGAGAGGCCACAACAGTGAGAGGCCCGCGTACCGCCAAAAAAAAAAAAAAAAAAAAAAAAAAGAGTTGTCTTTTTCTTATTGTTTGTAGGAATTCTTATAGTACAGGGATATTAACCTTTTCCCCTTACGTGTACAAATATTTTCCCTTAGTTTATTTTCTGCAGGATGAATGTTTTAAATTTTTATGAAATAAATCCTGTTTCCCACCCTGCCTTTATTGCTTATGTTTCCATTCTTAATTAAGATCTCTCTTGTTCTATATTTTCTATTAATTTATGTTTATTTTTTACATTTAGATATTTAATCCACCTATAATTGTTCATGTACAAGATGTGAGTTAGGGATCTAATTCAATTTCTCTTCTACCAAACAGGTTCCTAGTTATACCTATGCGTTTATTGAGTTATTTACCATTTCCCCCCAAATTTATAACTTTTATCATTAAAAGATTCCATATTTTCTTATATCTTTTTCTAGTCTCTATTCTGTTCTATTTGCCTACGTCTATACCTGTGCTATCATACTGTGATCACTACAACATCTTTACAGTAAGTTTTAACAAACGGTAAGGTAAATCCTCACTCATAATTTCCTTAAATATTTTTGGAAATTTTTACTTTGCAAACTTTAGAATCATTTTTCCGGGCTCCAAAAAAAATTTAAGGTTATGACTGGAATTGTATTATATATCAACTTTTTAAAGAAAGACATTTTTAGGATGTTAAAGTCTTCCCACCTAGGCTTCCTTATTTATTTTTTTCAGCAACAGAGACATCAATGGTTTAATGGATTGGGGGATCTTACACACCTGAAGCAAGGTCCTGGAGTGACACCCCATCATGTGCAGCGGACAGCGGGCAGGACATTGCAGCGGGTTTCCCTCCCGGTGGAAGGGGAGATTTGCTAGTTATAGGGAGAATTACCTCAGGTGGGCTCGTTAGTTACCAGGGAAGTCAGCAGAAACTAGCAGAGGGGAAGTCCCTCACTGCCCCATTGATGAGAGCAATCACCAGCTGGGGCCTGGGGCAAGCCTGCAGGAAGGTCAGTCATGTGAATGGGGTGTAGGTGAAGCAGGCACTGGTTGAGCAGGGGATGTACAGAGAGCAAGACAACAGCCATCTTGGGTGGCCTGATCATACCACTCCACCCCTCCATACCCTGCATGACCCTTACCAACTGGGTCCGCCCCTCTTCCGTGATTCCCTGGGGTCAGGTATGTAGGGGACACTTCAACCAGATACCCCAAATACAATACAGACAGCAGCATAGGCTCCTCTATTTTTAAGGCCACATTTTGCATCCTTTAGCAATTTTATATTTTTCTTCATGTGGGTATGTTCCAGGTATTTTAAAGTGTCCTGTTACTGTAAACAGGTCCTCCTACCCCATCTTCCATTTCCAAGTGGTAGCTATTGCTACTAGAGAAAACCTACTAATTTTTGTAATGTACCTTAACTCCAGCCACCTTACTCAATTCTCTCATTACCTGAAATATTTTTTGACTCTTCTCTACAGCTTTTCTAGGCAAACAACCATATAATTTACAAATGACAATTATTTGGTCTCTTCCCTTCTAGTTGGAAAATAGTGTAGTATTTAAACAACTTATTTTCTTTCTGAATTAGTGGACCTCCAAACACAGTTAAATAATAGTGATGACAGCAAGCACCCAACCATATTAATGAGTGCAATGGTAATAATCTTATTATTTCTCTATTCAAGTTAATATAAAGTTGGCTTCTGGTTTCTGATACATAATTATTCCTTAAAAAACTTTTACTCTATTCTTATTTTATTTGGAATTTTTATCCATCCTTTCCCCTTGCAAATGAGATCCCACATTTTTTTCTCATGGCTTCTTCAGGTCTTCCTAGGATCCACTTCCCTATGCTCATTAGCTGGCCATTCTAGTCTTACATGTTGAGTCATTTAAACAGAGAGTTAGGAGGGAAAGATGTACTGTGGACAATTACTAACAAATAGCTAACAGAAGCTAGCTATCAGCTACCAGAAGAGGAGCATCTAATTCTTCTTCCCTCGTAATTCCAAGGCATAGCAGAACAGTATCAGGAAAATGAAATATGAAGGCAGAATTATGTGAACACTGGTTATGTTGCCCAGCAGCCATGGTAAATTTTTGTTTTAACGTTTTTATTGGAGTATAATTGCTTTACAATGGTGTGTTAGTTTCTGCTTTATAACAAAGCGAATGAGCTATACATATACACATATCCCCATATCTCCTCCCTCTTGCGTCTCCCTCCCACCCTCCCTATCCTACCTCTCTAGGTGTTCACAAAGCACCAAGCTGATCTCCCTGTGCTATGCGGCTGCTTCCCATGAGCTATCTATTTTACATTTGGTAGTGTATATATGTCCATACCACGCTCTTTCTCCCAGATTACCCTACCCCCTCCCCATATCCTCAAGTCCATTCTCCAGCAGGTCTGTGTCTTTATTCCCATCTTGCCCCTAGGTTCTTCAGAACTTTTTTTTTAAAATTCCATATATGTGTGTTAGCATACGGTATTTGTTTTTCTCTTTCTGACTTACTTCTCTCTGTATGACAGACTCTAGGTCCATCCACCTCACTACAAATAACTCAATCTCGTTTCTTTTTATGGCTGAGTAATATTCCATTGTATATATGTGCCACATCTTTATCCATTCACCTGTCGATGGACACTTAGAATGCTTCCACGTCCTGGCTACTGTAAATATAGCTGCAGTGAATACTGTGGTACATGACTATTTTTGAATTATGGTATTCTCAGGGTATATGCCCAGAGGTGGGATTGCTGGGTCATATGAGAGTTCTATTTTTAGTTTTTTAAGGAACCTCCATATTGTTCTCCATAGTGGCTGTATGAATTTACATTCCCACCAACAGTGCAAGAGTGTTCCCTTTTCCCCACACCCTCTCCAGCATTTATGGTTTGTAGATTTTTTAATGATGACCATTCTGACCAGTGTGATGATATCGCATTGTAGTTTTGATTTGCATTTCTCTAATGATAAATGATGTTGAGCATTCTCTCATGTGTTTGTTGGCAATCTGTATATCTTCTTTGGAGAAATGTCTATTTAGGTCTTCTGCCCATTTTTGGATTGGGTTGTTTGTTTTTTTGATATTGAGCTGCATGAGCTGCTTGTATGTTTTGGAGATTAATCCTTTGTCAGTTGCCTCATTTGCAAATATTTTCTCCCACTCTGAGGGTTGTCTTTTCGTCTTGTTTATGGTTTCCTTTGCTGTGCAAAAGCTTTTAAGTTTCATTACGTTCCATTTGTTTATTTTTGCTTTTATTTCCATTTCTCTAGGAGGTGGGTGGGTCAAAAAGGATCTTGCTGTGATTTATGTCATAGAGTGTTCTCCTTATGTTTTCCTCTAAGAGTTTGATAGTGTCTGGTTTTACTTTTAGGTCTTTAATCCATTTTGAGTTTATTTTTGTGTATGGTGTTAGCAAGTGTTCTAATTTCATTCTTTTACATGTAGCTGTCCAGTTATCCCAGCACCACTTATTGAAGAGGTAGTCTTCTCCACTGTATATTCTTGCCTCCTTTATCAAAGATAAGGTGGGGCTTCCCTGGTGGCGCAGTGGTTGAGAGCCCGCCTGCCGATGCAGGGGACATGAGTTCGTGCCCAGGTCTGGGAAGATCCCACATGCCACGGAGCGGCTGGGCCTGTGAGCCATGGCTGCTGGGCCTGTGCGTCCGGAGCCTGTGCTCCGCAACGGGAGAGGCCACAACAGTGAGAGGCCCGCGTACCATTAAAAAAAAAAAAAAAAAAAAAAGGATAAGGTGACCATATGTGCATGGGTTTAACTCTGGGCTTTCTATCCTGTTCCATTGATCTATATTTCTGTTTTTGTACCAGTACCATATTGTCTTAATTACTGTAGCTCTGTAGTATAGTCTGAAGTCCGGGAGCCTGATTCCCCCTGCTCCGTTTTTCTTTCTCAAGATTGCTTTGGCTATTCGGGGTCTTTTGTGTTTCCATACACATTGTGAAATTTTTTCTTCTAGTTCTGTGAAAAATGCCAGGGGTAGTTTGATAGGGATTGCATTGAATCTATAGATTGCTTTGGGTAGTATAGTCATTTTCACAATGTTGATTATTCCAATCCAAGAACATGGTATATCTCTCCATCTGTTTGTATCATCTTTAATTTCTTTCATCAGTGTCTTATAATTTTCTGCATACAGGCCTTTTGTCTCCTTAGGTAGGTTTATTCCTAGATGTTTTATTCTTTTTGTTGCAATGGTAAATGGGAGTGTTTTCTTGATTTCACTTTCAGATTTTTCATCATTAGTATATAGGAATGCCAGAGATTTTTGTGCATTAATTTTGTATCCTGCTACTTTACCAAATTCATTGATTAGCTCTAGTAGTTTTCTGGTAGCATCTTTAGGATTCTCTATGTATAGTATCATGTCATCTGCAAACAGTGACAGCTTTACTTCTTCTTTTCTGATTTGGATTGCTTTTATTTCTTTTTCTTCTCTGACTGCTGTGGCTAAAACTTCCAAAACTATGTTGAATAACCAGTGGCAAGAGTGGGCAACCTTGTCTTGTTCCTGATCTTAGTGAAAATGGTTTCAGTTTTTCACCACTGACGACGATGCTGGCTGTGGGTTTGTCATATATAGCCTTTATTATGTTGAGGTATGTTCCCCCTATGCCTACTTTCTGGAGGGTTTTTATCATAAATGGGTGTTGAATTTTGTCAAAAGCTTTCTCTGCATCTATTGAGATGATCATATGGTTTTTCTCCTTCAATTTGTTAATATGGTGTATCACATTGATTGATTTGTGTATATTGGAGAATCCTTGCATTCCTGGGATAAACCCCACTTGATCATGGTGTATGATACTTTTAATGTGCTGTTGGATTCTGTTTGCTAGTATTTTGTTGAGGATTTTTGCATCTTTGTTCATCAGTGATAGATGCATGATCTTTGTGCATCTTTGTGACATCTTTGTCTGGTTTTGGTATCAGGGTCATGGTAAATTATTCTTATTTTGAACTAGTGTCAAAGTAAAGACAGACTTTAACATATCTCTAATAATAAAATTTAATCAATGGTAACAGAGCTGTAATTCATTAGATTCTTAATAGCTCTCTAGCTAGTGCTGTTTCACAGTTTAATAATAAATAAGTTACCTGTGCTCGTTTTTCCATATCCTGGCAGGTACCCAGTTGTTCTTCCATTGCAACTCTGATTTGCCTTGCTTCATATTCCAATTGCCTTCTGGTCATATCTGTCTGTAAGGAAAACTAAAACCACAAATAAAATGGAAACATTAATACCTTGTGTGTTTATCAGTAAAAATAAAAAAGCATATAAGTACCAATAAAGAAAATGAATAAGCAAATATGTAAGTTACTGTGCATGAGAGAATTATTTTTTACTGCAAGGAGTCCTAAAACTTGATTATCAGTGCTATGCTCAGACTGGGTCTCTGATGTGAAATGCAGAGTTGAAACACTTTTATTGCCCCATAGTCACAAACAGCTTTAATTAAATTGTACACTTTCATTTAAAATATATAATTGGGGACTTCCCTGGTGGCACAGTCATTAAGAATCTGTCTGCCAGTGCAGGGGACATGGGTTTGAGCCCTGGTCCACG
The DNA here is from genome assembly GCF_937001465.1 of Orcinus orca. Classification (NCBI taxonomy): domain Eukaryota; kingdom Metazoa; phylum Chordata; class Mammalia; order Artiodactyla; family Delphinidae; genus Orcinus; species Orcinus orca. The sequence goes on along the minus strand of NC_064561.1, from coordinate 93,609,400 downwards.
AAGATCCCACATGCTGCGGAGCAACTAAGCCTGTGTGCCACAACTACTGAGCCTGTGTGCCACAACTACTGAAGTCTGTGTGCCTAGAGCCTGTGCTCTGCAACGAGAAGCCACCACAATGAGAAGCCTGTGTACCAAAGAGTAGCCCCTGCTCGCCAGAGGTAGAGAAAGCCTGCACGCAGCAACGAAGACTCAATGCAGCCATAAATAAATAAATTTTATAAATAAATAAATTAAATTAAATATATAATTGGTCCAGTTAGGATAAGCCTATCTTCAGTCACCTTATAATCCTGCTCTGAAGAGGTGGTACTTTGAATTATTAAAAACTAGAATAGTAATGTGGACAACATAGAATAATCAAGAATCAGGTCCATCATCCTCAAGTTTATACGTCAATTTTAGGTACAGACTGTTGTATACATGTAGACTAAACAGAGAGAACTTTCCCATTTGTAAAAAGAAGAAAATGGAAAAAGAAAAAGCTTTTATATAATATAATCATTAATTGTGAGACAACACAAACTTTTTGGTAAAAATCCAAATGTGAACCCAAGTTGAAACAAACCAAAAAAAGTACTTCACAGAGTGGGTGTTAATTCATTCAAAATTTTATTTGCCCTTTAACTAAAATTCCAGGTACTGTGGTAACTGCTAGGTATAAAAAAGGATGAAAAGGACAAGGTAAATAAACTTGCAAAGACATGCTCCAAGAGGTGATAAAGGCTAAAAATATGACTAGACAAAATGATAGGTAACAGGGTTATAATGGGCCATGACGAGAGTAAGGAAGTGCTGTAGATTTTTCATGCTCTATACACCCAATAAAAAGCTGCATGTGTGGAATTCCCTGGTGGTCCAGAGGCTAGGACTCTGTGCTTTCATTGCTGAGGGCCTGGGTTCGATCCCTGGTCAGGGAACTAAGATCCCACAAGCCGTGAGGCGGGACCAAAGAAAAGAAAATGAAAAATTTAAGCTAAGAGCGGAAGATATATTTTAATTAGCTTATTTTTTCTCTTTTTAAAAATTATTTTAAAATTTATGGATAACAGTTAAAATATAGTCTTGTTTAAAATTATTAATGTTATTAATGTATTTCAGAAATGTTCTTACATGTGCCATCCCATGAATAAAACAGTTGACATGGAGAGGTTGGGTGGGGAGGAAGAGGCTGACAGAATTAAATTATTTTTTTTTTACATAGTTATATTTGCAAAACAAATTTAGTATACCTGCAAAAAGCACTAAGATCCATACCACCAGATACTGTCGTTTGAATAGGACACAAGTTATCTCAAAGATACTTTTAATGCAAAAATTATCTGGCATGAGTCCTGTAATACAGTTCAAAAAACAGACAGATGGTAATAAACATTTCTACAGAGTACGTCTGGTAATTGAACACACAGAATAAAAAACCAGTTTCCTAGTAGAACCCTGAGTCCTTTAGTATTCAAACTTAAGAGGTTTTCTTAACAAGGGACTTAAAATAAATATGCTTGAGCCTAATGAAATGTTATCATCTTTATAAACAAAATTCATTATTATATATTTAGGTTTAAAGTTGGATAAAACATATTACTGTTTACAAATAACTATAAATGCAGTTATAAATTTATATATACTTTTAGATATTACAAATAAGTCACTTTGTCAAGTTACTTACATTTTCAGTTAAAGGAAGACTATCTATTCTTTTAGTGAGATTCTGAAGTTGAGCATAATACCAGTCTTTTTCCTTTTCTTCTTTGTCAAGGTCAGCAAGAAGCAATGATCTGTTTTTCAAAAAAAGTTAAGTTTACACAATGCTAATATAGCACACACAACAGCAGTTCTGATAAGCTGTAACTGTACTGTTCTCTATTTAAAGTATAATGAATAAATGAAAATTTTATTCATTTTGGATTTTTGAAGGTGGGACTTAATACAAGAATAAAAAGTATAATAAAGGAGTAAAGAAAAGCAGTAATTATGCAAAAAACAAACCTAGAGTACAGGGAACTACTGCACTGGACATAGATGTAGCTTTCAGCTTCTCAGCAGTTAAAACAGTAAGAAATATATTGTCACTGTGTAATAAGAGGAAATTATTCTGAGGGAGAGAAACGTTTTCTTAGTTTGGAATTCGAAGATGAATTTGTTGTATAAATTCCTCACAACCTAATCGATGATGTCCTCAATAACAATCTGTATCAAGATACTCCATATCTGACCATTATAAAGATAAATGTAAAATAAGAGTGTTAATGGGAAAAAATCAGTAGGTACAAGAAGTATATGATCTATCTCCTTTCATGTGGCTCTTTCCCAAAGCAACCACTATTATCACTCTCGTGTATATATTTCCAGAGATACTCTATAAAAATGCAAGGATATATATATATAATTACATGTACATTTTTTAAACATAAATAGTAGCATATTTTTATATGTGTTGTCCTATAACTTTTTTTTTCCCCACTTAAAAATCTATCTTGGAGATCACTCTGTATCAGAACATAAGGTCCTATGTGTTTTCTGCTAGCTGCAAAGATATTCATGAATCCATACAGGGATAAACTATAACTGGTTCTATGTTGGAGAGCATTTAGGATCTTTCTAATCTTTTGCTATTACAAACAATGCTGCACTGAATATCCTTATACATAAGTTCATTTCACAAATGTGCAAGCATGTACAGAAGATAAATTCCTAGGGTATGTAAATTTTAAAATTACTGCCCTTATTAGGTATTGTACCTATTTATGCTCTTGCCACCTTCACCAATGCAAACATTTTATCAAATGTTTAAAAAATTTTTACATACCTAGGATTTTAAGAAATGGTACATCACTATGGTTGTAATTTGATTTTTATTAGTATGAGTAAGGTTAAGTATTTTTTCAAGTTTAAAATCCATTTGTATTTCCATTTCTGTGACTTTTTCTTATTTATAGGACCTCTTCTATATTAAGAATGATAGCACTTTGTCAGTTATAAATATTTTTTCTCAGTTTACACTTGTTTTTTCACTATGTTTTTGCCATGTAGAAAATTTTAATTTTCCCGTAGTCAGATCTGAGGATATTTTTTATTATGGCTTCTGGGGTTTGCTCCTACACAGAGTTGTTCCCCACTCTGACACTGTTACTTTAAAATTCTATTTGATTATATTTTCTTGAAGAATACGTATGCATGTGAGTATGGAAGGTTCTATTCTTGCTAAAATTCCCTTTCCTTTACTGAGAAGCAATTTAAAAAATAAGAAATAAGCCTTTACTTTTGATGTGGCAACCTCAGTAGTGAGGGAATCCATGGGAAGGAAGCCAGGCCCTGGTTATGATGTAACAACCTGGGGTGGGGGAGGTGTGCTGACCAATGAGAAGCTGTCCCCTCCCTTCCATTTTTGACGAAAGAACCAGGAGAAAGCAATGTAGAAATCTTGAATCTCTTTCACAGGCTGGATACTAAAACTGACATAAAAATGAGATCTGATTCTATTTTTCAATGTTCCCTGGTGAGTACCTGTAGGACCTACCAGGACTAAGGTGGGGAAATAAGGGATAGATGGAGATGCTATTTCCTCTGATTACTCTCCAATAAATAGGCTTATTTAAATAAGATTTGGGTGCTAAAAGTGCTTAAACGGATAGGCTAATGTTAGTGATGGTCGTGGAGTGAGGAAAATGTTAAGGAGAAGAGGGGCAAGTTGTTACTCTCAAGTTTAAGATCGAACTGTGGCAAAATGCTCTGGGGAAGCAAAAGTTACCAAGTCTTGAGCCAGCATGATAACAAGTGGTTAGCTGAGAGTAGCTGATCTTGTAACTTACACAACAGCGTTTAAGACTCAACACTGAAACAAGGTCCAGACCCAGAAGCTGGTGGGTCTCTATGGTTTGTTTAGTGTACTAATGGCTTATTTAGTGACTGTCAAGAGTCTTCTTTAAAATGTAAATCTCATGTCTTCTTAGTCCTCTAGCTAATTCAAGATCATCTAGAAGAGCATGCCACATGTATTATGCACTTAAATATTTGTTAAATGTATTAATGGCTAATGTGACAATGGCTGCCTATTGAGTGTCTCAGACATAGTGCTAAGTACTTTTTAAAAAATCGAATTTTATCCTCACAACATCTTTTAAGGTAGTTCTTCTTCTTCTTTTTTTTTTTTTTTTTGCGATACGCGGGCCTCTCACTGCTGTGGCCTCTCCCGTTGCGGAGCACAGGCTCCGGACGCGCAGGCTCAGCAGCCATGGCCCACGGGCCCAGCCACTCCGCGGCATGTGGGATCCTCCTGGACCGGGGCACGAACCCATGTCCCCTGAATCGGCAGGCGGACTCTCAACCACTGCGCCACCAGGGAAACCCTAGGTAGTTATTCTTATGCTAATTTTACAGACTGGAAAACTGAAGTTCAGAAAGGTTATGGACCTGGGTCTGAGTCCTGGCTTGACTACTTTCTAACACTTATCTCAATTATCTTGGGCAATACAGAAAACAAGAAAAAAAAAAGAGACAGAGATAGTTGATCTATGACTTAAGGGATATCTAGAAATCTATGATATCTAGTTGATCTATGACTTAAGGGATATCTAGAGGGAGAAAAATCATCAAAGAAATAACAGAATTTTCAAAAGCTGAAGAAAATACATTTCCAGAGAAAAAGGGCACAGTGAGTATACAGCATGATGAATCAACAAAACACATATACCAAGGCATTCTGAAAGCTTCAGAAGAAGAAAAATGGTTCCCTGGAAAGGAATGTGAATCAGACCGATACTAAATTTTTCATCAGTGACATTGATTACGAAGAAGGAAAATAAGTTTGAGCCTAGACCTATCCAAACTATCAGGTGTGAGAGCAAAATAAAGATTTTGTCACATAAACAAGAACTAAATTTACCTCCAAACACAGTGAAAACTAAGAGGACACAAGATATATCAGAACTACACACACATATACTCTCCCCCCTCTCTCTCTGCTAATAAAATTAGACTTTTATCTACATGAAGCAAAGTAAGTTCCTAGGAAAGTCAGTATGCTCACATTCCTCTTAACAGAGCTCAAAGGGGACAAAGAGATGGAAGACTGTAGACCCTAGTTATTAGCTTCTTACTTTTCAGGATAGTGTTTCCTCGACTCTCAGAAACAGTCGCGATTCAAGGTATGAAACAGAGACTCATGTAAACTCAGAAGAGTAAAGAAAGCTTAACACTATTTCTGGTCCAGATGATTATCCCTATTTTTAGAGATGGACAAACCTGAAACCAGAGGGAAAGTAGTAAAAGGTCTTTTGCCTCTCAGTGAGATATGCTAGGCATTTTCCATATATTAATATTCATTTTTCATAACTCCACAAGGTAGAATCATATCCCTATTTTACAGAAGGGAATGACACAAAAATTTAATGACTTGACCAAGGTCCCAGAGGTAATATGTAACATTTATACATTTGAATATTTCTTGAAAGTCTAATACAACTTTTAGGAATATAAATATAATATGGTATTTATCACACATAAAGGAATTTATACGTTTTTAGAAGGTACAAAACACTTGACAAAGTTCCTAATAACGATATATATTCTGATACTCGTAGTGAGATGATTTGAACTTCAAGAAAAAAAGAATTAATACGCTAGCTCTGAGAAACCAGAACTTATTCTATGTCAAGTAATGTTTTTTAGACTTGGAAACTGATAAATTAAAAAATGTTTCATTTGTGGCCACTTGTGATAGGCCTTTAATAATGGAAACAGTCATCTTATACTGGATCTAGTAGTTATTTAAGATCATGTGTATTACTCAATGTACAGAGCCTGTGAGTATTTAAGTGACAAAGTAGAAGTTCAGAATCCCAAGAATTGCCTCCTTTACATTTTTTCGATTTAAGGTAAGTACAATCAACAACATACTGTTTTTGAGATAATAAAGGCAAAATGCTCTGTTTGTGATCATCCACCATACACGCTTCATAATTCCTATCTTGTATCATTAAAAAATGACAAAATACTAGCTAAAATTGGAGCATACAAGTTTACTATTTAATGAAGAAAAGTTACCTCTCTTTTTCAAGTTCTTCTAAATAACCGGTATTTTCTCTGCTTCCATTTACAAACCCTCTTCTCGGAAATGAACCCATAGGAACAGGACTGCACTCTCCTGAACGACTAGATACAGATCCTTCTCGGCTTCCGTAAGAACGGAGGGACATTTTTGACCGTAGTTTCACTCCAGGAAAATTACTGCTATCTAAGTTAAGTTCTAAATAAAATACAGACAAGTTTTTATAAAACAATTGCTTTAAGTGCTCTAAAATATTGCTAATGCAATTATATTACCTTTTTATTTTTTAACATCTTTATTGAAGTATAATTGCTTTACAATGGTGTGTTAGTGTCTGCTTTATAACAAAGTGAATCAGCTATACATATACATATATCCCCATATCTCTTCCCTCTTGCGTCTCCTCCCACCCTCACTATGTGGTCACAAAGCACTGAGCTGATCTCCCTGTGCTATGCAGCTGCTTCCCACTATCTATCTATTTTACATTTGGTAGTGTATGTGTCCATGCCACTCTCTCACTTTGCCCCAGATTGCCCTTCCCCCTCCCCATATCTTCAAGTCCATTCTCTAGTAGGTCTGTGTCTTTATTCCCATCTTGCCCCTAAGTTCTTCAGAACTATTTTTTTAAATTCCATATATGTATGTTAGCATACGGTATTTTTTTAACATCTTTATTGGAGTATAATTGCTTTACAATGGTGTGTTAGTTTGTGCTTTATAACAAAGTGAATCAGTTATACATATACATATATCCCCATATCCCCTCCCTCTTGCGTCTCCCTCCCACCCACCCTCCCTATCCCACCCCTCTAGGTGGTCACAAACCACCTAGCTGATCTCCCTGTGCTATGTGGCTGCTTCCCACGAGCTATCTATTTTACGTTTGGTAGTGTATATATGTCCATGCCACTCTCTCTGTCACAGTTTACCCTTCCCGCTCCCCATATCCTCAAGTCCATTCTCTAGTAGGTTTGTGTCTTTATTTCCGACTTACCCCTAGGTTCTTCATGACCTTTTTTTTTCTTAGATTCCTATGTGTTAGCATATGGTATTTGTTTTTCTCTTTCCGACTTACTTCACTCTGTATGACAGACTCTAGGTCCATCCACCTCACTACAAATATCTCAATTTTGTTTCTTTTTATGGCTGAGTAATATTCCATTGTACATATGTGCCACATCTTCTTTATCCACTCATCTTTTGGTGGGCACTTAGGTTGCTTCCATGTCCTGGCTATTGTAAATAGAGCTGCAATGAACATTGTGGTACATGACTGTTTTTGAATTATGGTTTTCTCAGGGTATATGCCCAGTAGTGGGATTGCTGGGTCATATGGTAGTTCTATTTTTAGTTTTTTAAGTAACCTCCATACTGTTCTCCATAGTGGCTGTATCAATTTATATTCCCACCAACAGTGCAAGAGTGTTCCCTTTTCTCCACACCCTCTCCAGCATTTACTGTTTCTAGATTTTTTGATGATGGCCATTCTGACCGGTGTGAGATGATATCTCATTGTAGTTTTGATTTGCATTTCTCTAATGATAAATGATGTTGAGCATTCTTTCATATATTTGTTGGCAATCTGTATATCTTCTTTGGAGAAATGTCTGTTTAGGTCTTCTGCCCATTTTTGGATTGGGTTGTTTGTTTTTTTGTTATTGAGCTGAATGAGCTGCTTGTAAATCTTGGAGATTAATCCTTTGTCAGTTGCTTCATTTGCAAATATTTTCCCCATGAGGGTTGTCCTTTGGTCTTGTTTATAGTTTCCTTTGCTGGGCAAAGGCTCTTAACTTTCATTAGGTCCTATTTGTTTATTTTTGCTTTTATTTCCATTTCTCTAGGAGGTGGGTCAAAAAGGACCTTGCTGTGATTTATGTCATAGAGTGTTCTGCCTATGTTTTCCTCTAAGAGTTTGATAGTTTCTGGCCTTACATTTAGGTCTTTAATCCATTTTGAGTCTATTTTTGTGTATGGTGTTACGGAGTGTTCTAATTTCATACTTTTACATGTACCTGTCCAGTTTCCCCAGCACCACTTATTGAAGAGCTGTCTTCTCTCCACTGTATATTCTTGCCTCCTTTATCAAAGATAAGGTGACTATATGTGTGTGGGTTTAACTCTGGGCTTTCTATCCTTTTCCATTGATCTATATTTCTGTTTTTGTGCCAGTACCATACTGTTTTGATTACTGTAGCTTTGTAGTATAGTCTGAAGTCCAGGAACCTGATTCCTCCAGCTCCATTTTTTTCTCAAGATTGCTTTGGCTATTCGGGGTCTTTTGTGTTTCCATACACTTTGTGAAATTTTTTATTCTAGCTCTGTGTAAAATGCCAGTGGTAGTTTGATAGGGATTGCATTGAATCTGTAGATTGCTTTGGGTAGTACAGTGATTTTCACAATGTTGATTATTCCAATCTAAGAACATGGTATATCTCTCCATCTGTTTGTATCATCTTTAATTTCTTTCACCAGTGTCTTATAATTTTCTGCATACAGGTCATTTGTCTCCTTAGGTAGGTTTATTCCTAGATGTTTTATTCTTTTTGTTGCAATGGTAAATGGGAGTATTTTCTTGATTTCACTTTCAGATTTTTCATCATTAGTATATAGGAATGCCAGAGATTTTTGTGCATTAATTTTGTATCCTGCTACTTTACCAAATTCATTGATTAGCTCTAGTAGTTTTCTGGTAGCATCTTTAGGATTCTCTATGTATAGTATCATGTCATCTGCAAACAGTGACAGCTTTACTTCTTCTTTTCTGATTTGGATTGCTTTTATTTCTTTTTCTTCTCTGATTGCTGTGGCTAAAACTTCCAAAACTATGTTGAATAATAGTGGTGAGAGTGGGCAACCTTGTCTTGTTCCTGATCTTAGTGGAAATGATTTCAGTTTCTCACCACTGAGAACAATGTTGGCTGTAGGTTTGTCATATATGGCCTTTATTACGTTGAGGTAAGTTCCCTCTATGCCTACTTTCTGGAGGGTTTTTATCATAAATGGGTGTTGAATTTTGTCGAAAGCTTTCTCTGCATCTATTGAGATGATATGGTTTTTCTCCTTCAATTTGTTAATATGGTGTATCACATTGATTGATTTGCGTATACTGAAGAATCCTTTCATTCCTGAGATAAACCCCAATTTATCATGGTGTATGATCCTTTTACTGTGCTGTTGAATTCCGTTTGCTAGTATTTTGTTGAGGATTTTTGCATCTATGTTCATCAGTGATATTGGCCTGTAGTTTTGTTTCTTTGTGACATCTTTGTCTGGTTTTGGTATCAGGGTGATGGTGGCCTCGTAGAATGCGTTTGGGAGTGTTCCTCCATCTGCTATACTTTGGAAGAGTTTGAGAAGGATAGGTGTTAGCTCTTCTCTAAATGTTTGATAGAATTCGCCTGTGAAGCCATATGGTCCTGGGCTTTTGTTTGTTGGAAGATTTTTAATCACTGTTTCAATTTCAGTGCTTGTGATTGTTCTGTTCATATTTTCTATTTCTTCCTGGTTCACTCTTGGAAGGCTGTGCATTTCTAAGAATTTGTCCATTTCTTCGTGGTTGTCCATTTTATTGGCATATAGTTGCTTGTCGTAATCTCTCATGATCCTTTGTATTTCTGCAGTGTCAGTTGTTACTTCTCCTTTTTCATTTCTAATTCTATTGATTTGAGTCTTCTCCTTTTTCTTGATGAGTCTGGCTAATGGTTTATCAATTTTGTTTATCTTCTCAAAGAACCAGCTTTTAGTTTTATTGATCTTTGCTACTGTTTCCTTCTTTTCCTTTTCATTTATTTCTGATCTGATCTTTATGATTTCTTTCCTTCTGCTAATTTTGGGGTTTTTTTGTTCTTCTTTCTCTAATTTCTTTAGGTGTAAGGTTAGGTTGTTTATTTGAGATGTTTCTTGTTTCTTAAGGTAGGATTGTATTGCTATAAACTTCTCTCTTATAACTGTTTTTGCTGCATCCCATAGCTTTGGGGTCATTGTGTTTTCATTGTCATTTGTTTCTAGGTATTTTTTGATTTCCTCTTTGATTTCTTCAGTGGTCTCTTGGTTATTAAGTAGTGTATTGTTTAGCCTCCATGTGTTTGTATTTTTAACAGATATTTTCCTGTAATTGATATCTAGTCTCATAGAGTTGTGGTTGGAAAAGATACTTGATACGAGTTCAATTTTCTTAAATTTACCAAGGTCTGATTTGTGACCCAAGATATGATCTATCCTGGAGAATGTTCCATGAGCACTTGAGAAGAAAATGTATTCTGTTGTTTTTGGATGGAATGTCCTATAAATATCAATTAAGTCCATCTTGTTTAATGTATCATTTAAAGCTTGTGCTTCCTTATTTATTTTCGTTTTGGATGATCTGTCCATTGGTGAAAGTGGGGTGTTAAAGTCCCCTACTATGATTGTGTTACTGTCGATTTCCTCTTTTATGGCTGTCAGTACTTGCCTTATGTATTGAGGTGCTCCTATGTTGGCTGCATAAATATTTACAACTGTTATATCTTCTTCTTGGATTGACCCCTTAATCATTATGTAGTGTCCTTCTTTGTCTCTTGTAATAAATAGTCTTTGTTTTAAAGTTTATTTTGTCTGATATGAGAATTGCCACTCCAGCATTCTTTCGATTTCCATTTGCATGGAATATCTTTTTCCATCCCCTCATTTTCAGTCTGTATGTGTCTCTAGGTCTGAAGTGGGTCTCTTGTAGACAGCATATATATGGGTCTTGTTTTTGTATCCATTCAGCCAGTCTATGTCTTTTGGTTGGAGCATTTAATCCATTTACATTTAAAGTAATTATCGATATGTATGTTCCTATTCCCATTTTCTTAATTGTTTTGGGTTTGTTATTGTAGGTCTTTTCCTTCTCTTTTGTTTCCTGCCTAGAGAAGTTCCTTTAGCATTTGTTGTAAAGCTGGTTTCGTGGTGCTGAATTCTCCTAGCTTTTGCTTGTCTGTAAAGGTTTTAATTTCTCTGTCCAATCTGAATGAGATCCTTGCTGGGTAGAGTAATCTTGGTTGTAGGTTTTTCCCTTTCATCACTTTAAATATGTCCTGCCACTCCCTTCTGGCTTGCAGAGTTTCTTCTGAAAGATCAGCTGTTGACCTTATGGGGATTCCCTTGTATGTTATTTGTTTCTTTTCCCTTGCTGCTTTTAATATTTTTTCTTTGTATTTAATTTTTGATAGTTTGATTAATATGTGTCTCGGCATGTTTCTCCTTGGATTTATCCTGTATGGGACTCCCTGTGCTTCCTGGACTTGATTAACTATTTCCTTTCCCATATTAGGGAAGTTTTCAACTATAATCTCTTCAAATATTTTCTCAGTCTCTTTCTTTTTCTCTTCTTCTTCTGGGACCCCTATAATTCAAATGTTGGTGCGTTTAATGTTATCCCAGATGTCTCTGAGACTGTCCTCAATTCTTTTCATTCTTTTTTCTTTATTCTGCTCTGCAGCAGTTATTTCCACTATTTTATCTTCCAGCTCACTTATCCGTTCTTCTGCCTCAGTTATTCTGCTATTGATCCCTTCTAGAGAATTTTTAATTTCATTTATTGTGTTGTTCATCACTGTTTGTTTGCTCTTTAGTTCTTCTAGGTCCTTATTAAACATTTCTTGTATTTTCTCCATTCTATTTCCAAGATTTTGGATCATCTTCACTATCATTATTCTGAATTCTTTTTCAGGTAGACTGCCTATTTCCTCTTCATTTGTTAGGTCTGGTGGGTTTCTGCCTTGCTCCTTCATCTGCTGTGTGTTTCTCTGTCTTCTCATTTTGCTTAACTTACTGTGTTTGGGGTCTCCTTTTCGCAGGCTGCAGGTTCGTAGTTCCCGTTGTTTTTGGTGTCTGCCCCCAGTGGCTAAGGTTGGTTCAATGGGTTGTGTAGGCTTCCTGGTGGAGGGGACTAGTGCCTGTGTTCTGGTGGATGAGGCTGAACCTTGTCTTTCTGGTGGGCAGGTCCACGTCTGGTGGTGTGTTTTGGGGTGTCTGTGGCCTTATTATGATTTTAGGCAGCTTCTCTGCTAATGGGTGGGGGTGTGTTCCTGTCTTGCTAGTTGTTTGGCATAGGATGTCCAGCACTGTAGCTTGCTGGTCGTTGAGTGGAGCTGGGTCTTGGCGTTGAGATGGAGATCTCTGGGAGATTTCTGCCGTTTGATATTATGTGGAGCTGGGATGTCTTTTGTGGACCAGTGTCCTGAACTTAGCTCTCCCACCTGAGAGGCACAGCCTGATGCTTGGTTGGAGCACCTAGAGCCTGTAACCCACACAGCTGGTCACACAGAAATCCATGGGTCAGTGAGGACAGGTGAAACTTGAGTCTGGTTTCAACTCAAACTTGAACTCCAGAGATAACCTGTCAGGTGAACGCAGCCCCCCGCAGAGAAAACTTTACACACAGCGCAGTGAGCCACCCTGTGACTCCCTCCTCAGCACCTCCTGGCGGTTCTATCTTTTAAAACTGAAATCTTTGGTTCATATTTTAGCCCTCTGATTTTAAGCCATTTTATAATATAACTGATAATACATTATATATATTACATAAAGCCTGTAGGAGTACTAAATTATGGCAGCTATTGAGCAGCAAATTTATATAGGAAACAGAAGAAATCCTATCACAAATGCTGATGCTCAGAGAAATTCATTGACTCCTGGTTCTATAAGAGAAACAGTCCCACAAAAAATCAGGCCATATGTATGAAGATAAAGCACTTCTATCCTGGACGGAACAAAGAAGGTCACTGACTCCTTCAAATGAAGCAGTGGGCCCAGTTTGTGGCATATAGCTTATTAAAGGCCTATTTAGTGACTAGTGGAACAGCAATGAGTTTTAGAAAGAGCTGAAAATTATCAAGGAAGTAATCTAAAATAGTTTATTCAAAGCCAAGAACACCCAATACCAACATTCTAATCAAGAGAAGCTGTACTTGGGTATATACACCTAAAGCTGACAACTAGACCTTAAAAAAATTACTTTAAAACACTTTTTAAAAATCTACCTTTGATATATGTATATGTATAGCTGATTCACTTTGTTATAAAGCAGAAACTAACACACCACTGTAAAGCAATTATACTCCAATAAAGATGTTAAATAAATAAATAAATAAATAAATCTACCTTTGAGACGCTCTAATAAATCAATCTGTCCAGACGAAGCCATAGCTTCATCTTCAATACTTCCTTGTAGTTGTTTAAGTACTTCCTGTAAAAAAGAACACAATATATTAAGATGACAAAATTCTAAGTAATTTTTTTTTAATAACATGAACTTAATTTTTTAAATTTTTAAAAAACTTTTTGGCTGCATTGGGTCTTCGTTGCTGCGTGTGGGCTTCTCACTGCGGTGGCTTCTCTTGTTGCAGAGATGGGCTCTAGGCACGCAGACTCAGTAGTTGTGACGCGTAGACTCAGTAGTTGTGGCTCATGGGCTCTAGAGCACAGGCTCAGTAGTTGTGGCTCATGGGCTTAGTTGCTCCATGGCATGTGGGATCTTCCTGGACCAGAGATCAAACCCGTGTCCCCTGCATTGGCAGGCAGATTCTTAACTACTGTGCCACCAGGGAAGTCCCCTAAATAACTTTTTGAAGACATGCTTCTACATTTCTTGGCATTTAGGTCTGCTTGGGGAACAAAGTGATTTCAGATCTATCTGAAAACGTATCATAAATTGTGAAGTACTCTACATATATTACTTATTGCTAATTATGAATAATAAATTATAGCCCAACAACAGTGATATTTTGTGATAATGGTGATTATGGGTAGTCTCCATGCAATATACTATATATATGGAATAGTTAAGATATATTATCTGCAACTTCTGAAATAATATAGCAAAGCGGATCATTCTCATCTTTCAGAGAGATCAACTGAGACTCAAAGACTTGCCCGAGGCACAAAAGCTAGTTATCTGTTTAAAATCCATGTCTCTTAAGCTTATACCAACATGGCCATGAAAAACACCAGATTAACACAGTATGCTGTTTTATTTAACACCCCAATAAACAGCAAGCTTTTATATACTACATTTATGTACATTCTGCTAGTACACTGATTTATAATCAGCAGATAGTTAAGTGACTGTATGCTCACTGTCTCCTGACTTTTGATCCATTATTTCCTTTCCCATCTAAATCCTTCTGTTGATAAATTTTTGTCAAAGAAGGTTGGGAACTTTCATCTTCTATTAGTTTTTCTGTAATTTATATACATTTACATTTTATATATTCTGAGGCATCCCATTCTAGTTCACAGCAAAATCTTTTGTTGGCCAACTAGGTTTCCAAATGCAAAACAGTGTATTTGAACATTTACAATCTTATAGCTATGGGCAGTGTTCCTCTATATGAAAAATGATCCATAAATAGATTGAAAAGGAAATCTGTCAAAAAGTGAGTAAATGTAGCAAAGACAACTTCACTGGTTTACCTTGACAGTGACATTATAAGCATTAAGAAAAGAATCCCTATGTTAACAACAAGAAATAGCCTGTGACCTTAAGATCTGACCTTCAAATAATAGACCATGTTGGAGGTTGAAAGGCTTAGATAAGTAGACGTGGGACGTGGAGGTGACGGATATCCACGTTCAGAAATTATGTCAGAGTGTATCACAACTGTGGGATAGGAAATAAATTTGCACAGGGATGCCTTTCTCGAATGAATGTAGATTACTCTAAAACATTTAGTATAAACATCAGGACACCATCTCTTCCATAAAGTTTGAGATTACCACTGTAGGCTACCTGCAGTGTTTAGGATCCCAATTCTTCCATCCACTGCTGCTTGTAGTCTTTCAATGATCCTTTAATCTTATCACTATTTCTTATAATCCCCAGTCTCACAATTCAACAACTGCCTTTCTCAAATAACTTCCAATTATATGTCTAATCCTAACCTCACTTGCAAATTTCAGACTCACTTTCCCAGTATGACTGATAGATGCTTTACATTCAGTGCATCTGGATGATATGCACTGCACATGTGAATGTCCGAACTATCATTTTGTGTCACTAAAACCTGTTCTTCGCCTTGTATTCCTTCAGTTAAATGGCAGTAGCCTTCTTTTGTACCTCCAGGCTCAAATCCTCAGCATCCCCTCCTTCATCTTCCCAATCAGTTATCAAATTCTGTATTCTAGCTCTATTATCTCTCTTATAGCCATCTCTTTTCTATTCTTACTGTCACTATCCTGATTATTAACCTCAAAACTACTAAAATAAACTCCTAAATGGTCCTACCTTGCACAGAACTATCAGAGTAAGCCTTTTAAAACACAGCTCTGATCAGGTCTCTCTTTATACAAGATTATTCTCCAAAGCCTATCATCAAGAGTTCGCAGTGGTATTCTATGGAAGTTAGAATTGCAAGCAAATTTTTTGCTTGTTTTTGGTTTCCTAATTTTAAAACAACAGGTATTACAAAAAAAATATTGTTTTTAGAAAAGGTACAAGTACTTAAGAGTTCAAAAACAACAAGAAAAAGAAATCCTTGGCATCTCATAGGACATATCCTGATTTTTCAAAACTAATGGCACATTAACAGTTTTTAAAAAACATGTTAAAAAAGAAAAAAGAAAAATTAAAATAACACCAACAATAGAAATTAAAAGGCTATATAAAGCTGCATGTCCAACAATAAAGGATTAAATAAATTTATGGCATTAGCCATACAATGGAATATTACAGAACTATGAAAATATTATAAAATATTCAGTGACATAAAAAGATGACTTAAATTAAAAAGCATGCTTCAAAATACGATCCCATTAAATGCATACCTGCATAAAATGCACAGAGAGAAAAATATACACATTATCAAAGGTTACTGCTGGTATTAAAAACATTTTTTAAATGGGTGATTTTGATATCTCTTTTTGTTTGCCCATATTTCCTAATTTTTAAAAACAGTAAATATGCACAGCTTGTAATTTGTTTTTTTTAAGTTTCTGTGCATGTGGTTAGAAGTCTCTTGATAAAAGTTCTAACCACAAAAGTAAATAAAACTATTGAAATTTAAGGTTAAAAAAAATTTTTTTTAAGACTTTCAAAGCAGCCACCTTGGAAGCTACTCATTCCAATATGTTCCATTAAACTTTTTTTGTACATTCTGAGTTATGAACCTCACCAAAAAAAGAAAAAAAAATGCACACATTATTAATTCATAGTTAGATCCAGTTACCTTCCCTCAAGATGACATCATCCAGCATGACTACATTACTCACTACTTTGTTGTGAATAGTTTATGGTTATTCCATGATAAAAATTAGCCCTAATTTTTTTTCTGCTTTACTGAGATACAACATACATATGAAAAGTACACCAATATTAAGTTTCTGATGTAATCTAAGTATCCATGTAATCACTACCCAGGGAAGACACAGAACATTTCCAGCATCTCAGAAGGTTCCCTTTTGTCCCTTACCAATCAATATTCACTCCCTAGAGGTAACCAGTATTCTGATTTCTGTGTCTATTAGTTGGCATGCTTGTGAACTGCATATAAATGAAATCATACAGTATACAGTCTTTTGTGTCTCACGTTTTTTGCTCACCAAAATTTCTATGAGATTTATTCATGCTGTTGCATGTATCAGCTATTTTTTTTTTTAATGCTATGTAGTTATCCACTGTATGAATGCACCTCAACTGATTTATCCTTTATTCTCCCTCTTGATGGACATTTGGGTTGTTGCCAGTTTGGAGGCTATTACGAAGAATGCTACTATGAACATTTTTGTACATATCTTCAGGTGGACACATGCACTCACTTCTCTTGAGTATATATCTGGAAGTTTAAACGCTGAGTCATAGGGTTTAACTTTAAAAGAAACTGCTGAATGGTTTTCCAAAGATGATGTGCCATTTTATACTCCTACCAGCAATGTATAAGCATCTTGATGTCCCACATTTGGCATGATCAGTCTTTTAAATTTTAGTGATTTGATTAGGAATGAAATGATATTTGCACTTCCCTGAGGATAAAGGATGTTGAATCCCTTTACACGTGCTTACTGACCATTTACCTTCCTTTCTGAATTGTCTTTTCAAGTTTTGGGCCAGATTTTAAAAACTGGACTTTTAAAATTCTTGGTTTGTAAAAATTCTTTGTATATTCTGAACCAAGTCCTTTATCAGATATACGTACTGCAAATATTTTCTTCCAGTCTATGCTTTGTCTTTTCATTTTCTTAATGAAGTCTTGAATAGATTTTAAGTTTTAAATTTGATGACATTCATTTTATACCTTTTTTTCTTTTATGTTTAGAGCTTTATGTGTACTAAGAAATTTTGCCTTCATGAAGGTCAAAGCGATATTACCCTATATTTTCTTCCAGAAACATAATGGAGTCTTTTGATGAACAAAAGCTGTCGGTTTTAATGATGTCCCACTGATAAATTTTTAGTACTTTGGCATTCTATTTAAGAAATCTTTGCCTACTCTAAGGAGATGAAGCTATTCCCTAAGTTTTCTTCCAGAAGGAAACTGTTTTGTTTTCACATTTACATTTTTTGCATATGATTTACTTGAATTACTTTTTTGCATATGATTTGAGGTAGAGCTCTTGGTTCTTTTTTGTTTTTTTTCCTTCATACAGATATTTAATTGCCTCTGCACCATTTATTGAAAAGACCAGCCTTTCCCCACTGATCTGCAGGGATGCCTGGATCATAAATCAGGTGACCATATATATGTAGGTATTTTTCTCAACTCTATTGTTGTTAGTC
Organism: Orcinus orca; assembly: GCF_937001465.1. Taxonomy (NCBI): domain Eukaryota; kingdom Metazoa; phylum Chordata; class Mammalia; order Artiodactyla; family Delphinidae; genus Orcinus; species Orcinus orca. Next base: position 93,591,617 of record NC_064561.1, on the reverse strand, counting down.
TACTAATCTACTCTAATTACCACATTGTCTTAATAACTTTACAACAGCTTTACATTAATTCTCAGCTACTATGTCTTTAAATATTACTTTTGCTCCATTCTCTTCCCCTGCCCCTTCTAAGACTTCAATTATATTTGCTTTTACCTATTTGCCTGTGTCCCTCGTGACTCTTACATACTTTTTGTTTTCCATTTTTCTTCCTCTTCTGTGCTTCAGTTTGGATATTTTTCTATTGACCTTTCTACATGTTCACTAATTCTATCTTCTCACTAGTTCATTAATCCTGTGTTTAACCTGTGACCAAGCCCATCCAATAAGTTAATGTCAAAAATATTTCAGTTATAGAATATCTATATGACTCTTCTTAATTACAGATTCCAATTCTCTGTCAAGATTTTCTGATTTTTCATCCATTTAATCCAACCTTTTCTTTTTTTCTTTTTTTTGCGGTACGTAGGCTTCTCACTGTTGTGGCCTCTCCCGTTGCGGAGTACAGGCTCCGGACACGCAGGCTCAGCGGCCATGGTTCACGGGCCCAGCCGCTCCGCAGAATGTGGGATCTTCCCGGACCGGGGCACGAACCTGTGTCCCCTGCATCGGCAGGCGGACTCTCATCCACTGTGCCACTAGGGAAGACCATATATCGAATTTTTTTAAAGAAGAAACAGTGTGTCTGAGATTTGTTTTTCAGATAAATTTGGGTTGTAGGGGAAAGGAGAAAATGGTTATGGGTATAGATGAAAGAAGCCCATGAGTTGATAGTTACTGAAGTAATAAGATGTGAGGATACATAGGAGTTTGTTATATTGTTCTCTACATTTATGTATATACTTGACATTTCTGTAATTAAAATAAAATACAGATTTTGTGGGATTTAGATCAGATAAATCATTGCTTTTTTTTGTTTAAATTTAAAATCATTTTTAAAATCATTTTTAAATTTTATTTAAAATTTAAATCATTTAATCATTTAAATCATTTAATCATTTAAATCATTTAATCATTTTAAATCATTTAAAAATGATTTAAAATCATTTTTAAATGATTTTTTTTCCACGTACCGCAAAAAAAAAAAAATTCGATATGTATATTTACACAGGGATTCTTTCTAAACACAACCACAATGCCATCATTATACCTAAAAAATAAGCATTTTCTTAATATTCTCAAATATACAGTGTTCACATTTCCCTAACTGTTGTACACATACTTTCCTGACACACACACACAAAATATTTTTATAGTATCAATGACATGTAATCAATAGCAAAGCAGTATTCTCTTTTGCCACTAGATGGTACTACTGCATAAACTTCAGAAATCCTGAGACATCTAGTTGGAGGAGACACACCTTGCCTTCCATAGAGTAAATATGTTAATGATCAGTAAACATAATTCAAGATCATATGATGTATTCCAAAGTCTAATAAGTGATTTTTTGAGAAATAACCATTGTTTTGGATTAACTTTAATCCAGTGTAAGAAGTGCCAATGTTTCCAAGTGTCTTTTCACAACTCGATATTCTAAGACAAAATAAACAGGCCATGGTTCCTATTCTTTAACACCATACATAAAGCCTCTTAAAAGGAGAGAGACATAAATAATTTCAGTACAAGGTCGTAACTGCTATGATAACATACACCCAATCCTGAAGAAATATGTGGATGGCTTAGCAAGGATGTCTGTAAAAGCACTTGCTGAGTAATAATCAATTCACAGTTGAATTCAGACAATATTAGTATTTAATTAGTATTTAATATTAAATAGTAATATTCATGATGTATATTATACCACATGGCTAAGAGGTCACCCTGATATTCCACTGTAGAAATTTAAGGGTCTGACTTGTATTGTTACTCTGAGAGACATTCCATTTCAACATGGAGATGGATCTAAAGATAGGTTAAAATGTTTCCCAAAAATGAATTTTGAATTTGCTCAAGTAGTTTAAAAAAAAAACCCAACAACTTTTAAAAGGGACCTCAGAATTCTGCACTACAAAAGAGACATTGAGATAGGCATGCCAGGAAGAATTCCCTACTAAGTATACTTCTGAAGTAGATGAAAGAGTAGTCCTGCTGGGAATTTTAAGTTTTTTATCTTTAAACTTTTAAAACCACATGCCATGTACAATAATTTTAGATATATTATGTTGATCTGTGTTAAAATACCAGACTATACTTTTTTAACCTAGTAGGTAATTGAGTCAGCTGTTTTTAAGGTCACCCAAAGTCTGTGGTGAGAAAAAATGTTTCTTTATAGTCTACTTAATCTCCAAAAGGACTTGAGGTAGGTATCTTGGAGATCTGTCAATTGCTACTGCCATAGAAATAGGCAATTAGAGTGGAAAAGATTTATAGATACATAGGGAGGGAGGGAGGGAGACAAAGAAAAAGAGAGAGAGAAAGAGAAAGAGAGAAAAAGAAAGAAAAAGAAAGAAAGAGAAAGAAGAGAAAGAAAGAAAAAGAAAGAAAAGCTCATATGAGTAAAAGGCTGAACTGTTATGATAATGAATACAAAAGTAAAAGAGGAGCAAAAATAGTTCAGTGATATACAGAAGCTTGAAGAATAAGGGAGACCTCAAAATGCATGGAAAAAGAACTAGAAGAGACTAGGAAATGAATACGGAATAAGAGTAGTGAGCAGACAGGAAGAAGGGGTCGGAAACCCAGATGGTTAAAATAGCCAAAGCACAGAAACAACACGTAGCAGGAAGAATTTTTTAAGAGAGAAGGAGGTAACAGTTTTGTTGAATCTCCAATTCTATAAAGTTATTAAATTCAGGGAGAGGAGAATCTGCCTAAGTAGCTGGAAATTAAAACAGTTAAAGTTTTAACCTTAATTATTTTGAAATTAGAACATATTTTCCCCAGTACAGACTTAATATTTTATAACTTGTCGTGGAGGTTATCACAGCTTTTCAATGTTATTTGGGAAACCAATTTCAGGGCGAGAAGGTGTCATGGAAATCATCTATGCTAGTGCAATGACTGTATTTTCCAAATAAGGCAACTTTTAGAAGGGTACCCTAGAGTATGTAGTTTAGCTTATGGCAAAACCAGGAACAGGACCAGGTACTGACTTTCAGTTCAGGACTCTTCCCACTAGGGCACCCTGATTTTCTTGATCATCTATCATTGCAGCACTTAAGTGAAGACAAGATCTGAGAGAGTTGGGGATGATGGCAATATTTAATACTTGAGATATATTCTAAGGTTGTGAGGCTAGTTTCTATGAATTACACAGAATACCCACCCTCACTATAGTGACCGTTAAGTTGGCCTTTTATTTTTAAGCTTAAAAATAACTAAGAACTAACTAATGAGTCATTGGGGTTTTACAATCATTTTCTTTATATGATTTCCTGGATGAATTCAAAACATTTTGTTTAAAAATATAGATGTTAACTTTTGCAAGAAAGAGTTTACATATTACTGCTTAACTTACAACACACTTTTAAGTAAGTGAAGTGTCTAATCCCAAGTTTACAGAAAGGAGTACTGAATAAAAATGGATAAACTACAATTAAAAGTCACAGTCTTGATACCTTCATATTAGATGCCTCAGTTTCCAGTTTTGTAAGATGATTGGAATTATCTTCTAGCTCTTGTCGAAGATTTGAGTTCTCCATCTTCAGTGCCTCAACTTGCTTTAACAACTGATCATATGAAGCTGCAGCCATCCTTGGCTACCCTTGGACCTATAAGGTTAAAAAGGATTTTGAAATTCACTACTAAAAATATAGTGGCTGCTTGTTTACAAAGAAAGGGATAAACAAAACCCTGGAGACACTTAATAAGAAGAATTGTGTTTATGTAGTAGTTTCCATCTCAAAACAATACTGGGCAAGTAGCAGCATCTTTCTAAGAGGATGAAATACTGGGGTCTTAATTAAAGACAGATAGGGCTAAAATAGAAGAGAACTTCAGTAGTGTTTGAAAACATTTGTCTTTTCACAGGTGGATGAGATTTCTATCAGGTTAGAATTTTTTAGAAGGTTTTAAAGATATTTTAAATGGCAAGACTTAGGAAATATAATCATTGATAAGAAATTTATTTATATTGGTAATATTAATTTATTTCTGGATTTTTTCCAATAATCACATAATTTTAAAGCCAGAATGGATTAATGAGATTAGGTATTGCATTCTACCACTTTTCATTTGATAAAAGGCTAGTCTCAAATATTATCCATAGGGAAGTATGAAGTTCCAAGAAGGCATCATTAAAAAGGCAGTCATTAACAAAATGGACACAAGGGAGAAGTTTAGATTGAGACTTCAAATCTTTTGGATAGAAAGATGATAATAATTACTAGTATAAATTCTAATACATTCATCCAAAAGGATGAATGTAACAGGCCATGCTATGGCATATGCATCTTGGGACTCACTGTGTTCAGACTGAGGCTGAAAGACACTTAAAGAAAACTGATGACTTCAGGAGTAGAGACTGTCAAAGAGAAGTGAAGAAGAGCCTGGCTGTTAGTTACAAGACTATGAAAGAAGAGGGGAGAAAAGAAAGATATAGAAGATAGCCAGGCAATAAGAGGTCCTTGGCCTGAAGAATTAGAGAATGCTAGGAGTTACCTTCAGACTAACCAAGTTTCAAAGACCCAGATTCTCTTTTTAGTTTAATCCCAAACTTACTTAGGAATAAATAAAATTCTACCTATATTTAAAAGCTAAAAAGTATAACAAAGTTTGTACTCAAGCAATACTTAAAGATCTGGACATTAAAAAAAATGTTTCTGTAATAAAAATCCGCTACACAAAATAAGGCAGACAAATTATAACACTGGCTAGTCATGACAATATTGGGGGTTCAGCAACTGGAAGGTCCCTAACAAGGGAAATCAAGGGACTCAAGTCTCATCTGTTCACGAATGGCTAGAGTCAATGATAAACCTGGCGCAACCCACCGATTCCTGAGGAGGAAACGGAATCCTGGGAGGTGGGGATCACTCACAAAAGTCTTTACTGCTGAAAAGAATGACTTGTATTTGGAGATCTGGGTCTTAATTTCAGTCTTGGTCCTGTTTTTACCTTTACCCCTTCATTGAAATTCACTTCACCATTTGTACAGTGGACATTTACTACCTGTTCTAATATAATTTACAGGGATATTGTTAGAATTAAGAAACAAAAGGAGGGTCTAAAAATAAAAGTGCTGTGTAAGTTATATTACGAAAATACACTTGAAACATAACTTCCTTAGTAAGACCTACTGTTGATCTATTGTTGTAAGCCCCAGTCCCCCAACCAATGGACAAGAGGTGAAGAATAATTCACCCTCTTGACAAAGACAGAGATGTCTCAAAAACAAGGGAGAAATTCATAGGTGGGGTCACTTATCTGTTTTACACCATACCACTAATAAGCAGGTCTGGAAAGAGGTAGCACATTAAAAACCATGTGACAGAAGTGGGGATCTGACAGTATTTAATAATGAAAGCCCTAAAATTCTTCATTTCAAATAAAGTCCTAACAGGTAATTTTCCACTAAAACAATAAAATAAGAGAAAAGGTAATAACACAGAGAAAGAGCAAAGTACACAGAAGTATGCTAAGACACAGAGGTTATAACCTCACACAATCACAAAAAGAACCAGATGGGCAAATTGAACACGAGACTACTAAAAGTGCTCTTCACTGGAGGGAAAAGAATTCAGCCCTTCAGATGGACAATTAAAACATTTGATCATGGGACTTCCCTGGTGGTCCAGTGGTTAAGACTCCACACTCCCAATGCAGGGGGTCCGGGTTCGATCCCTGGTCAGGGAAATAGATCCCGCATGCTGCAACTGAGGCCCAGCGCAGCCAAATAAATAAGTAAATATTAAAAAAAATTTTTGATCACCTTTTTTCCCCCCTCCAGAATCAAATCATTTAAGTCACTTCTGCTTTAGAAAGCAGGGTACTTTCATACAATTTTACAGGAAAAATAAGACGTTTCATGGAGTAATACTTTGCCTTATACCCTTGCAGGATGTTGCAGCCATCCCTAAGTCAAAACTGCTTACTGAAAAATTTAAGAACTCATAAATTTATTTTAGAATGCCTTTTATACAATCACATGAATTTCATACCAAATATATCTCAAATGAAAGTCACTCAGCATCATTAAAAATATCAAAATTTATCACATGAAATAGGGAAAAACTCTGAATCTTTCACACTACTGAGAATATACAAAGATCTAAATTTGTTTTTCAGTAAGGATACCCAGTAAAGAGATCCTCACCCCTTAAGAGTAGGGTAGGGGAGAAGAAAGCAAAAGGACTGTTATTTAGATTTTTATCCAAATGTTGACTGGAAAACAAATTTACCAGTATCCTAAGAAATTAATGCAAGGAGGCAGAAAAGTTTAGGCAGGCAATTAAAATTAAGTCTGAAGGATTCAATTAGAATTAAATATGAAGGATTCTTTATTATAATTTAAGAAGTTTGGGATCACTTTTTAAAAAATTAGTAAAACTGCTTTTATTGTTTGTTTGTTTTTGCGGTACGCGGGCCTCTCACTGCTGCGGCCTCTCCCGTTGCGGAGCACAAGCTCCGGACGCGGATGCGCAGGCCCAGCGGCCATGGTCACGGGCCCAGCCGCTCCGCGGCATGTGGGATCTTCACGGACTGGGGCACGAACCCGCATCCCCTGAATCGGCAGATGGACCCCCAACCACTGCATCACCAGGGAAGCCCTATTGTTTTGTTTTAATGAATTAAAAAAAAAAGATGTATTTGCCAGTACTGTTAGATGGTAATGAAAAAAGAGGAAAATACCAATAGAAAGAAGAAACCAAAAGAGTCATAAAAGACTACTTCGCTCAATTTTATGTAAATAAATTTGAAAACTAAATGAAATAGATAATTTACTAGAAAATATAATTTATCAAAACTAACAACAAAAAGAGATGGAAAATCTAAAATTTACAACAAAAATCACTATTATAAAATCGACATTATTCAACATATTAATAGGTCTACACAGAAGAAACATATTATCATGCCAAAGGTGATGAAAAGATGCTTTACAAATTCAATGTCCAGTTTTGTTGAAAATACTCAATATAATAGGACACTTTTTTTTTTTTAACACAATATATAGCAGCCCAAAGCCAGTACCACAGAATATGGAAACACTGGGTATACTATATTCCTAAACTAAGGGAAAGCCCATTTTTACCACTCTTACTCATTGTACCAGTCAACACAATTAAAGAATGAAATTAGAAAGGAATACTATTGGCAGATGATATAATTATATACCTAGAATATCCAAAAGAATCAACTAAATATTACCACAACAAGATAGTCTAGTAATTTAGTGTAGTACAAAATACACAGAAACCTTTCCTTTATATGTGTAAAGAGAAACCAGATAGAAGATGAAATGGAAGAAAAGATCTTATTTATAATAAAAAAACACAGGCAAAAAACCCCAAAAAACCAAAACCAAAACAAAAAAAGCACAGGCATAAACTGAACAAAGAGTTCAAAACATATTATGAGAAAACTATAAAATGCTTCTGAAAGACACAAAGGTACATTTCAACAAATGGAAAGACATACCTTGTTTGTGTACATAAAGATTCAGTATCATAAAGATGTCATTTCTCCCTAAGTTAATTTATAAATTTTACATGGTCCCAATACAAATATTATATAAGACTGGTTTTTATTTTGTTTTCTGCAGCTAGAAAACTGAAAAAAACAAGCAAAAAAGGGAAAACATGAAAAAAGAGCAGGAGTACACCTACCACATATTAAATTACTGTACAAAGCCATTATAAGTAACATAGTATGAAGTCAACTGTACTGTACAGTAAGTTAATTTCTTAGTTCTGATCATTATACTATGGATATGTAAGATGTTAACATTAGGAGAAGCTAAGTGAAGGGTACATGGGAACTCTCTATTATTTTTCCAACTCTTTTGTAAGTCCAAAGTTATTTAAAAATAAAAAGGCTTTAAAAAGCCGTAATAGGACTTCCCTGGTGGCGCAGTGGTTAAGAATCCGCCTGCCAATGCAGGGGACATGGGTTCGAGCCCTGGTCCAGGAAGATCCCACATGCCGTGGAGTGACTATGCCCGTGCGTCACAACTACTAAGCCTGCGCTCTAGAGCCCAAGAGCCACAACTACTGAGCTCGCATGTCACAACTACTGAAGCCCGTGTGCCACAACTACTGAGTCCACGTGCTGCAGCTACTGAAGCCTGCACACCTAGAGCCCGTGTTCCACAGCAAGAGAAGCCACCACAATGAGAAACCTGCACACTGCAATGAAGAGTAGCCCTCACTCGCCACAACTAGACAAAGACTGTGCGCAGCAACGAAGACCCAATCTAGCCAAAAATAAATAAAATTTAAAAGAAAAAAAAAGTTATGATATTGGCAGATGAATAGATCAACCAAGGGAACACTTTTTTTTTTTTTTTTTTGCAGTACGCGGGCCTCTCACTGTTGTGGCCTCTCCCGTTGCGGAGCACAGGCTCCGGACGCGCAGGCTCAGCGGCCATGGCTCATGGGCCCAGCCGCTCCGCAGCATGTGGGATCTTCCCGGACCGGGGCACGAACTCGTGTCCCCTGCATCGGCAGGCGGACTCTCATCCACTGCGCCACCAGGGAAGCCTGGGAACACATTTTTTAAAATTCCATAAGTAAATATATGTAAATTTAGTCATAATAAAGGTAGCAATCTCAAACACACATGAAAAGATGAACTTTAAATAAATGGCGATGGAAACTGGACAGCCATGAGGAAACTGACAAAACTGCACCCTTCTTTATACTACACACCAGGGTAAATTACAAAAGAAACAGGGATTTAAATGTTTAAGAACATTACGTGGCATTTAAATCATGGAAACAGTTCTGTTTTTAACTAAAGATACTTAAATGGAATATACCTGCTTCCAAGAAGGCTATTATGGAGCAAATGAACATTTTAATTTTACCTGATTAGTTAATGGGTAAGGCACATGGAGGGCCTGTTGGAGCTCTGAAGTGATGATGTCTATTACTAGACTAGGAGTGACAGATCGGGTTCTTAGGTTCCTTTAAACAAATGCGAAAGTTTTTACTTGGTATAAAAGCTTAACTACTTTTAAATAAATAGGATACATCCATGCAGTGGAATATTACATTGGCATTAAAAAGAATGAGGTTGATGTAAAAACAAACCGAAAAAAGGGGGAGAAAACAAAAAATGAGTACAGGTCACTATGTCTCATACTGTCCATCTTGTTCTAGTAAAAAATAAAAGGATTGTATAAAGATAAAAATGTCATTGAAAGGATATACAAAAGTATAGTCATTGCCTCTGGAAAAAACGGTCTCAGGTCTGCTGAGAAGAAGCTTTTCTTTTCATTGTATATCTTTTTTTTTTTTTTTTGCGGTACATGGGCCTCTCACTGTTGTGGCCTCTCCCGTTGTGGAGCACAGGCTCCAGACGCGCAGGCTCAGCGGCCATGGCTCACGGGCCTAGCCGCTCCGCAGCATGTGGGATCCTCCTGGACCGGGGCACAAACCCGTGTCCCCTGCATCGGCAGGCAGACTCTCAACCACTGCGCCACCAGGGAAGCCCTTCATTGTATATCTTTGTGTAAAGTTTGAAGATCAGAGCAAAAAGTTGGTTTTTTGAAAAGACTGATTATGATTAAAGAGAGAGAAGAGCCCAAACACTTAAAAGGAACAAAACTCAAAGGTGGGGGGAACTGACTCGAAGAAAAAGAAAATCTTAAAAGTTCTGCAACATTGAAAAACTGGAGCAGTAGTTAAATATTTCCCCTTTCCTTCTCCTAACACAAAAAATACCAGATTCAAATGGTTTTACAGACACCTTCTACCAAACATTTGAGGAACAAAGTATTTCAACCTTTTGTTTTTTATAAATGTATTTATTTTATTTATTTATTTTTGGCTGCGTTGGGTCTTTGTTGCTGCACGCAGGCTTTCTCTAGTTGCGGCCAGCACGGGCTACTCTTGGTTGCGGTGTGCGGGCTTCTCATTGTGGTGGCTTCTCTTGCTGCAGGGGCACAGGATCTAGGCGTGTGGGCTTCAGTCGTTGTGGCACATGGGCTCAGTAATTGTGGCTCACAGGCTCTAGAGCGCAGGCTCAGTAGTTGTGGCACATGGGCTTAGTTGCTCTGCAGCATGTGGGATCTTCCCGGGCCAGGGCTTGAACCCGTGTGCTGTGCATTGGCAGGCGGATTCTTAACCACTGCACCACCAGGAAGTCCCTAAGGTACAAATTTTCTTCTCCATACAGCTTTAGGCATGTTTCATAGGTTTTAGTATAAAATGTTTCCTTCTCTATTTCTTGATAATTTATAATTTTAATATTGATTTCCTCTTTGACTCAGGGATACTTAAAAGATTCTTCTCAATTATTAGGTATATAAGATGACTTGTGAGTCATCTTTTTATTGCCATTGATTTATTGTTTATTAGATTGATTGGAGATTGTTGCCTACAAATGCTACCATTTTGAATTTTTTAAGGTTTGCCTTGTAGTCAAGAACATGACTAACTTTCGTAACTATCTCACTGAAATTTAAGAAAAGGGAAAAGTGTACAAAGTTCTCAAAGTTATATACCTATTTATTGCCTGTAGCATATTATTTAAATCCTCTGCATATCTGTTAAATTTTTGTACTTGACAGGTGAAATTTAGAAAGCCTACCATTTATTGCATGTCATGCAATACAGTAAGTACCATATATTAATATATATGTAATTTAATCTTCGCAACTGTGAGGTAGGTATCACTTCCCATTTTAGAGTTAAGGAAGCTGGGACTTCAAAATGGCAAATAATTTTCGTAAAAACACAGATCATGTGGCTAAGCCAGGATTTAAACTCATATTTGTTCCCAATGCTCATGCTCCTAAGACCATGTAATACTACCTCTACATGGCTTTCATGACCTGGTGTACCCGATACCAGTCTAAGTTCCAAACTTATTTTCTATTAAGTTCCAGTATAACCCTTCTCCTTAAGTAATTCCCTCTTCACCATTCCATACAAACTATTTTGTACTTCTGCTCATAATTCATCTCCTTTTTTGAATGCCCCATCCTTTTCCCCTCTGCTTTGCTACCCTTTAAGGCCCAATTCTGTTGCCTTACATAAAACCTTCCTGTCTCCTACAGCCAGTAATGAGTCTCCCTGCTGATTGTACAGTAAATACTATACAACTTGGCTTAACTGTTCTCTAATTATTCCACTTTACTTTGGCAAGTTTTGTTTTCTACCTTTAAGACAAGGTTTGTATCTAATACTTAGCTTTTGTAATTCCGAAAATGCTTTACTCAGTAACAGCCACAAAAAGATAAATACATGCAAGAATAAACAGCCATGGAGAGCAAAGAACAGAAAAAAGAGGGCACAAATTCAGAGAATGTCCAGGATGACTTTCCCATTAAAAGAGTAAGATGATGGATTTCTCTCTATGCGATTCAAATCGACAAACATTTGAGAACTTATTAGTCACAAGACACCGTGCAAATATTATAAGGAGATTTTTGTGGGTTGAATTGTGTTTCCCAAAATGATACATTGAGTCACAGGTATCTAATCTCTGGTACCTGTGAAAAGTGTCCTCGTTTGGAAACAGGGTCTTTGCAGCTGTAATCAAGTTAAGATAAAGTCTTACTGGATTAGGGTGGGCCCTAAATCCAATGATTGGTACACTTAAAACAAGGCCAAGTGAGGAAATGAACACAGAGACACAGGAAAAACGCCAAGTGACAATGGAGGCAGAGACTGGAGTGAGGCAGCTGCAAACCAAGGAATGCCGAAGACTGCCAGCAACCACCACAAGCTAGGGAGAAAGGCATGGAACAGATGCTCTCTCAGAGTCTCCAAAAGGAATCAACTTTGCTGACGCTCTGATTTTGTACTTCCAGCCTCCAGAACTGTGACAGACTACATTTCTATGATTTTAAGCCATGAGTGTGTGGTACTCTGTCACAGCAGCTCTACAACACCAGGGAAAAGATAAATTGACATGTTCCTTATTCTCAAGTATCTTATTAACTAGCAAATGGGTAGTATTCCAGTAGGAAGGGGAAATAGGATCCATACACAAATAAATCAGACGTTTGTGTCTCATCTTACATTCTCTTGGCTCACTTTAACTCTAGTCATTGCCGCATCAATCAGCTCACTGCAAGATATAAACTGACAGCACAACGGCTGACAGGTATCCTTTTGTTTTCTGTTCTAGTGTCAGTGACAACCCAGTGTGGGTCACCAGCATTCATGCATATACAGCCTATAAAAGAGTGAACACCTGATGGGACAATCCTTGACTAAAGGGGAATGGGAGCTAGTAAATATAATTCTTTTCCTTAGATGGACAATTTTATATGGCTTCTTTAAAAGTCCCAGCTTTCAGGACTTTCCCAATTATCCAAAGTGGTATCTATCCATACTGGCTGTCCCTCTTCACTATTTAACACTTTGTAAGCCACTACTCCTGTTCCTGGATCACTTCCCAAAGCAAGTATTTCGCACAAGGCCTCAAGATTCTCAGAATCTCAGGAGTCTGACTTACAGGGGACCCATGCTAAGATACAACTTACCTACAATTCAGAGGCAAGTTTGGGTTCAAAAGATTGATGTAGAGTCTATGGGAGTCACACCTTGCTGAGAAAATTAGAGGTAAGGGCACAAATATGGACTGGAGCTACATTGTGGCTAGCTATCTTCACAGTGCAAAGAAGATGAGATTTGGATAGAGTACCCACAGAAATGGTACGATGACAAGACTAAAAGGTACAAAGTCACGTTGCTTTAATGTTTCTCAGTTTCTATTATAAACAATGTCAGAAGTAGCTAATATACTGACAGGCAATTTATCAATTAATTAATGACAATAAAACCAAGAATCTAAAAATAGCTAGTGGAATATATATTTCAATATTCTTCATTGGATATCTGCTTACTATCTTAGTCACCATTGTATACCATATTATAAACAAATCTGGTAAATGAAAATCTGAATTTACCCCAAAAAGTAACATTCATTCACAAAAACACAACTTTAAAAAAACCACTTCATCTTAAAACAAGGAACTGTATGTGTATGTCTGAAAACAAATGAAGACCTGTATGTGTATGCCTATAGTAGACAGAACAGTGGCCCCACAAACATGTCCATGTCCTAATCCTGGAGACCAGTGAATATGTTACCTTACAAGGCTAAAGGGACTTTGCAGATGTGAACAAGTAAAGGATCTTAATATGGGCAAATTTTCCTGGATTATATGGGTGGACTTACAGTAATCACAGGGTTTTGTTTTTGGTTTTTTTTTTTGCGGTATGCGGGCCTCTCACTGTTGTGGCCTCTCCCGCTGCAGAGCACAGGCTCTGTACGCGCAGGCTCCACGGCACGTGGGATCTTTCCGGACCGGGGCACGAACCTGTGTCCCCTGCATCGGCAGGCGGACTCTCAACCACTGTGCCACCAGGGAAGCCCAATCACAGGGTTTTATAAGAAGGAGACAGAAAAGTCAGCGTCAGAGAAGGATATGTGAAGACGGAAAGGGGGTCGGAGTCAAAGAAAGATTTATTGTGCTGCTCGCACAAAGATGGAGGAAGAGGCCATGAGTCAAGGAATGCAGTTAGACTCTAGAAGCTGGAAAAAAGGAAGGAAATGGATTCTCCAGGTAGCCTCTGAAGGAAGTACAGCACTGCTGCTGTTATGATTTTGGTCCAATGTAAACCATTTCCGAATTCTGATCTCCAGGGTTGCAAGATAATAAATCTGGGTTGTTTTAAACACTAAATTTGAGATAATTTGTTACAACAGCAATACGAAAAATGCCCTATGATCCAGTGATCCCTCTCCAAAGAATAAATTTCAGTGAAATCTCACTGACTATGTAGTGATCTTAAAATAGATCCACAATTTCTTTGACCTTATACCTTCAAAAGTGGAGCTTAATTCATCTCCTCCTGTGTGGGCTGGACTTAGTGACTCACTTCTAATAAAAAGAATATGGTAGAAGTGATGGGCTATGTCATAAATGGCTTCCTTCTTGCTCTTTCTCTCTGGGATCACTGGGGAAGCCAGCTGCAATGTCATGAAGATTCTCAGGCAGCCCATCGTAGAGACCCATGGAAAAGAAGCGAGGCCTTCTGCCAACGGTCAGGAGAAACAGACTGTGAGTGAGCCATCTAGGAAGTGAATCTTCCAGTCTAGTCAAGCCTTCAGATGACTGTAGCCCTGGCTGACATCTTAACTGTAACTTCATGAGATTCTGAACCATATACCCAATTAAGATATTCTTGAATTTCTGCCCCAGAGAAACGCTAAAGTAATAAATATTTGTTGTTTAAGCCACTAAGATTTGGGGTAATTTATTGTACACTGATATGTAACTAAAATAGTCTATAAGAAGTCATATACAAGGATGTACACCATAGCAAAGTTTGTGGTAAAAGAGATTTGGAAAAAACCTAGGACCTTCACATCTGATAGACACTAAAGAACATTAGATAGCAGAGTTAGAACGACAAACTAGATGGACATAAAGTAAAACAGGTCTTAAAAACAGTATCGAGTTAAAAATGTTCAAAAGTTATGTAAATTAAAAACATAAATTTGGGTACATACCCCCAAAGAAGTGAAAGTAGGAACTCAAACAGATATTTGTGCATCCATGTTCAGAGCAGCATTATTCACAAAAGCCAAAAGGTGGAAGCAACCCAAGTGTCCATTGAAAAATGAATGCATAAACAAAATGTGGTATACATACACTGGAATACTATTCCACCTCAAAAAAGGTGGAAATTCTGACACATGCAACAACATGGATGAAACCTGAAGACGTATCTTATATGAGGTTCTTAGGGAAGTCAAATTCATAGAGAAAGAAAACAAAATGGTGGTTGCCAGGAATTGGGGGGAAGGAGAAAATGGAGAGTTAGTGTTCACCAGGTAGAGTTTCAGTTGGGGAATGTGGAAAAGATCTGGAGATGGACTGTGATACACTCACAACAATATGAATGTACTTAATGCCACAGAACTATATATACACATAAAAATGGTTAAGCTGGTAAATTTTATGTATGTATATTTTACCACAATTAAAAAAACCCTCATTAACTATAAAAAAGACAAAATGCTAAATATTTCACAAGAATTAACGCATATTTAAGAACATATGTGAATGAGTGCCTACAAGGGGAGTGGGAATAGGGCCTGGGAATAAAGGGGAGAAGGCTTGCCTTTTATGGACTGATGTCATGATTTGATTTACAAAAACAATTTTCAAGAACATATCTATTATATAACATATGAGATGTCACCTATACCAAAACAAGAAACCATCTAGGTAGCTTTCCTTCTAAGAGGTGAACTTACAGAAATCAAGAACCACAGATTATTGAGTATTGGAACTAGAAGATCTAGAAATCACTTCATCTAACCTCATTTTACATTCAAGGCACTTAATACTTCAAAACTAATTTGCTTTTCAGAATTATCTGCTATTCCAAGCAGATTTTACAAGGCATGGTGTTTCAAAGAGCAAACCACCACATTCTTTCAGTTAGAAGACATTTTAGATGATATAAATCTTTAAAGATCCTAGGAGTAGCCAAAGCAATCAGTGTTTTCAATGCAATAGCAATAATATTTCACACAGTTCTATTGTAAGTTTCTTAGAGGTTAGTTTCCATGTCTTATTTGACTCTCCTGAACCTTTATAGGTCTGGCATTTAGTAGGTACTCAAATGTATTTCAATGTATTTCCTCAAGTCATCTTTTCTATATTATATTGCCCTATCCTATCTTATGTGCTATGTAAAATTCCAGAGTGTAGTACCAAAAAAAAAAAAAAGAAAAAGAAAGAAAGAGGAGGGAGGTCAAAATTAAAGAGAACACTTAATATAAAAGGACTGTTAAATTATGTGAAATTAGAAAAAAAAATAGAGAAAAATGGTAAAATAAAAATCCAAAGAGCAATGCATGAAAAGACTGCAATTAATAGCTTTGATTCAGTTCATAGACCTACTTATGAATATTTAACTTTTGAACTCCTTAACAGCTCAATTCTGGCAATATCAATTAACAATGAATAATTTCAAAGACCAACAGTACAGTCTTATATTAGGTATTTCATAATGCAAGGGGAAAGAAATCAACTTTTTTGATTTAATTCCAAAAAATATCTTATTTTTTTTCTTATTTAATTCCAAAATTAAATAAGAAATTTATTTAATTTAATTCTTATTTAATTCCAAAAAATATCTCTATCTAATACTGTTCTGTTTAGTTGAAGTTTAAGTTGATTAATAAGATGATAGTTTCATAGAGTTAGAACAAAATAGAAGACTTATGTTCTTTACATCCTTATACAATACATGACCTTGGATAAAGTCACAACATATGCAATTAGGAATAATCTAACGTTTAAAATGAAAATAATGCTACATTGAGCTGTTTAAATCATAAAATAAGATAATTTATGTAAAAATAAGAATCATAAACTCTCAAAAACTATACCAATTGGAGTTCAAAGAAACGAATGGTATTAGCTATTAAATTTCACTTGAAAAAAATTTTTTAAATTATTGAAAAAGTATCTTGAAGGATCTTCTGGAAAATTTGGATATACTGCAAAACAAACAAATAAATTTCACTTGAAAATTTAATGCAACACCTTTAATTCTAGGTACAGTTTCCATCAGATTTTAAAAAGAGATCCTAAGAACTATTAACCCTGATATCCATAACTAAACAATTCTTAAAGCAAAAATAGTTTTAAAAATAAAGAATAAAATCGCTTATTTATCAGTGAAAACTTTACATAGTCTAATTTTATTCAAGTCCAATTCCTTATTATCTTGAAAAAAGTTACTGAAACAAAAATTATAGGTTCTTTCAAGACTTTCTATTACATAAACACTACTTAAGAGACATTGATCCTGGAGGGCTTTACAAAGCCACTGCCACCCTGTTCAGAGAGTAGGGAGGTGTGACAAGCTGGCTACCATAAATAGGCATTAAGATAAGGCATTTAAAACTACTCAATCTGAAAACTTGTTTTTAGACATTTAATGAAACAAAAATACAGTGCAACGGAAACAGTCTATATCAAGAGTATATCTTATGAATATTCACTGAACAGAAATACATCTAAAAGAAAAATCATACTGCTTTAATTTGAAATATTTGCCTATAGACTTTATTCAATGAGATCTAAAACTGACCAGAGTAATATAAAATTACCTAATAAACACAGACCTTAAATATTAAGCCTATGAAAAATTTACCACTGTAACTTTTCACAAAGTGATTTACATTATAAAGTGATTTACTCTTGAGTAACCTAATTAATAGCATAAAGCTATACTAACAAAGGAATAGATCCACTGCTTCATACATAATTTATTAAGATTTCCTATAGGATTTATTTAAAGCAAAGAATTTGAGCATCTCTTTTGTGATACAGAATCAAAGTGTCTGATAAATTCCACTGTCAAAACATTCATAGCCTGATATTCTTCCTACTTTAAAAAACTAAGTTATTCTTTCCATCCAGGTTGTAATGATATGATAAACTATGATGGCTTTTTGTAAATAGACTTCTACCACCAGCATTGCTGCAAGGGTTCTTATTCCTCTGCAGTTATCTTTCCAGCCTGGGAGGGAGAAAAGCACTGCTGCAGTCATCTGCAAAAAGGCATTACATTGCGTCTTAAAACTAACAAAGACACTGGTATCTCTTTGCCACCCTATTCACTGGCAGTTCACTTAGAACTGCAAAAGCAGGCACTTTTGGTAACCCAAATTTCACGGATCAACCAAAACCACCACTGAAGCTCTGCAGTACCTGCCTCCACCTCTTCCTCCTCTCCCAAGGAGCCCTTTCCACTAGGTTCATAACAGCCATCAGCAGCAGCTTGGTAACCCCTCCCCTGGCTACCACTGCATGTGTCCTTGTGGCCAGGGAGGAAAAGAAGCCTTTCAGTGGGCTAAAGCTTTTGCTCCTCGCCATGAATATGCTCCATTCTTTGTTGTCCTCTACCCGTTTCCTTAGATACTGTTATTCCACTCGACTCTGTCAACATGCATTATAAAAACAAAACCTCCTTCTAGCTTCAAAAACAGCTCTTTCTCACCAGACTCCCCTTAACACTCCTACCCCTCCCCCCCTTCTTCCTCTTCTGTCAAAAACCCTGGATCAGAAGCACAGGAAATCCATCTCCTGTGCTGCAATGGTGGGGGGGTGGGGGAGACGCCCCTGCCTCCCCGCTTGGCATGTGGCATCAGACTCTGTGCCAAGGAAAGACCATCGGCTTTAGACAGTGCAAGGGAAAATCGCCTCCTTCTCCCCCGGCAGCTAGCTGGGCCATCGTAGCTCCAGCACCTACCCCATTTCCGAGCTCAGCAGCACCTCCATTCCGTCTCCAGTGACACCCAGGCGGGCTGCGCCAATACAGCCACATGTCGGTCACGTGTGCCCACGCCCAGCCAATCGGAGCGTCCCCGACGGGAAAGGGGAGCGCCCTGGTCCGCATCCAGCGGATTACACAGCTGCTTCACGCTCCGCTTCCCGACCCGCACTCCCGACCCGCACTCCGCACTCCGCACTCCGCAGCAGAACATAGGGCCCCGCCCCGCCCCGCCCCACCCCACGGCTCCAGCCCTAGCCGGCACTTAGTGCTCACCGACTCCACCTCCGGGCAACCCACTGGAGCTGATGGAAGCAGACAAGCATAATGCGGGTGGGGTAGGGGTGGGGGAGGCTCACGGGGCAGGAAGATTAGCACAAGATACTGGCGGTGGGTGGGTAATAAATTACATCTCATTCGCTATTTGCTAAGATTTACATGCTTGCAACACAGAGAAAAAGAATTTCACTAAATGTATTAAAACGAATAATTTTACATTACGTATCACCGATTTGTTAGGTGAATCACTGGAACTGTGTTTGAATTAAAAATACAGTCTCCAGAAATGCTATGGTGGCAGCAGAGTAGAGTAGTTGAGATCAGAATCATGGAGCCACACAGTCTGGACTGAATCTTTGCTCCCGTCACTTACTAGCTGTGTGACTTTAGTCACTTTCATTTCCCCTGCAAAACGGGAGTAGAAATGTTGAATAGAGAAGTTAATATATAGGAAGCAGTATTTGGAGCAGACCCTGACACAGTAAATGCTGTTAGTCACACTAATCTGAGACTTAAATATTTTAATGCAAATTCTGCATTTCACTTAAATTTAATCAAGTGAAGCTTGAATTACTAATTTTTAAAATAAATTTATTTTATTTTTGGCTGCACTGGGTCTTCATTGCTGAGCGCGGGCTACTCTTCGTTGCGGTGCGTGGGCTTCTCATTGCCGTGGCTTCTCTTGTTGCGGAGCACGGGCTCGAGGCACGCGGGCTTCAGTAGTTGTGGCATGTGGGCTCAGTAGCTGTGGCTCGCAGGCTCTAGAGTGCAGGCTCAGTAGTTGTGGCACACGGGCTTAGTTGCTCTGCGGCATGTGGGATCTTCCCAGACCAGGGCTCGAACCCGTGTCCCCTGCATTGGCAGCTGGATTCTTAACCACTGTACCACCAGGGAAGTCCCTGAATTACTAATTTTTATGAGTTAGAAGGACAAAATCCAAATTGCCAAGAATTTAAAGTGGATTTAAATTCTGTTTAAATGGGGATGGGGGTGGAATCAGTTTTCATGATCTATTTCAAATTTAAAAGGATACTTAACTTCAGGTTTTTTAATGAAATGTATTTACTATAATCTTTTAATTTTTCAAATTAATAGCATGAAAAGCAGCAAGCAAGCTATTAAATAGCACACTTGGAGCAATTTCATTTTATTAAAAATGGTATAAATTAGAAAAGTAATAGACAAATAGCAAAATGCTCCTAGATGTACACACAATGGATGGTTCACAGTGGTTATCCATGGAAGGTGAGATTATGGAGTGATTGCTGCTTTTCCTTTCTGCTTCTGGATATTTTTTTCTTTATCTCTCTATTATAATGCCTAATATATAGCAAATACCCCCTAAATATTTGTTGAATGAACAAATGAACAAACATCAATCACATATTACTAGTAATTTACTAGTAAGTAGAAAAATTATATATTACATAAAAGTTTAAATATATTTAGAAACACTTTCCCTTGATATTTGAAATAAAGGAAACACAAATCAATTTGGTTCTATCTTAAATATCCCTTTTGTCAAGATGACTTAGTTGTACAAAAGGCTTTCAAGATTCTCTTACTGAAAGTGCATGATTTATTGAACAGGACTTATTTATACAGTCATCAACTATTTGTGACAAATTCTGAATAATTTCTCATAAGGCCTAAAACTTCTGGAAAGGAAGAATACATTTTAGAAGCTCCTAAAAATAACTTCTTAGTACGCTAAGAAACAACTCTATTACTCTTGACTCAGACTATGACTCAAGCTATTATTTAGTATACCAGTTTGTAGCCAAAATATTTGTCTAAATTTTTATTACATGTGTTGTAACAGTTAGTGTTTCAAATGACAAAATTTTAAAGAAAGCTATGACCATTATATGTTCACCGATCAATAAAACTCAAATCAATCAAAAAGCAAGCCAATCTAAAAACTACATTTTACAATGTGGCCAACTGAATTTTTTCAGTAAAATTTTCAAACCAGTTTTCTCAGATTCCACAAAAGTTTGATTTGAATTTTGTATTAAAAATATACTTAGGGCTTCCCTGGTGGCGCAGTGGTTGAGAGTCCGCCCGCTGATGCAGGGGACGTGGGTTCGTGCCCCAGTCCGGGAGGATCCCACATGCCGCGGAGCAGCTGGGCCCGTAAGCCATGGCCGCTGAGCCTGCGCGTCCGGAGCCTGTGCTCCGCAACGGGAGAGGCCACAACAGTGAGAGGCCCGCGTACCGTAAATATATATATATATATATATATATATATATATATACACTTAGCTATTTTTAAAACTACAATTAAAAACATATACAATCAAAATGTTTTAGACCAAATTTGAAAACAATGGAGGTCACTGAAGCATTAATTTGTGCTACTAGGTTTATATGTATCTCAGAATAAAGCTCCTGCCATCCCTATTTGTATAAAAATGTTATTATTCAGGCTACATACATATGTATGCATTAAAAGTATTTTCTGATCAAAATTTGCTATAGAAATAAATTGTACATTAAGGCTATTATAAGACTGTACTGACAAACATGTCCCTGATTTCAAATATCTGTGCTCATTATGATTAGCTTTACTGTTTTTAATAAATATTCGTAAGTAAATGTTATAAATATGAACACATAGTGCACCTTAAAAAAATAAACAACCTCTGAACCTTCTGTAACTTAAAAAAAATTGATGACTCAATAGAAATAATAGGATTCTTAAAGTCTTAAATCCTTCATTCTATTTTAACATGAACCTGTTAGGCTTAATTTAAGACTTGTGATTTTAAAAACTGATAAGAATATGGGCAACAATATCAACTAGAATAAAATGAGTTAAAATCAGTGCTCTGAATTCAGTTATCTCAACTCGTACTTTAATACTTAACTCTTTCTTTACTGGAGACCTCAGATACATTGATAGCAGAATAAAATATAGATTTATGCCTACAAAGAGATCAACGGAAGTTTTTTTCTTTAAAAATAATTATGTATTGTAAAAGCACATGCTAGTGTAAGTTCTCCAGGTGCCAAGCAACCAAATAAAGCTCAAATTCATTTAAAAATCTTCCAGTCTTCAGATTCATACTGGGTTAGGGTATGACAAAAAATCCTAAGAACAGAACAAAGTGGGTCAGAGACCAAAGACCAATTCTCCCATTGTTTCTATACTTCTCATGGGACATGGGAAGGAGCTGAAATGTTGCAATGGAAATTGGATTTTTAGTGATGTATAAACTAAGTGAGAGATATATACATGGTCTTCTACAAGCCAGACATATAGATGTGTTCTACGTTACCTCAAAAAGCAAAAGTTTCTCAAAAGAAATGTTTCTAGCACCAATAATAGAATCTTAGTGTTTTTCCCTCCAATCTTTCTCCTCTCTAATCAGCAAATATCAAAATAGATTTTTACACCCCTGCTCAAGAACATTTCATGGCTTTCTGTTACTGAGAGTGGAAGTGAGATAGTCTGGAGTTTAACTGTAGAGTGCCTACGCTAAAAGGCTTTCTACAGGTATTAAGTTTTCCATGGCCGCCATAACAAATTACCACAAATTTAGTGGCTTAAAACAACAAAATTTATTATCTTACAGTTTTGTAGCTCAGAAGTCCAAAATGGGTCTCACTGAGCTAAAATCAAGGTGTCTGCAGGGCTCTACTTCTTTCAGGAGGCTCTAAGGGAGAATCTGTTTTCTTGCCCTTTCCAGGTTCTAGAGACCAACTATATTCTTGGTTCAGGGCCTCTTTCCTCCATCTTCAAAGCTAGCAGTGGTGGCCTGAGTCCTTCTCAATTTGCAGCACTGTCACTTTGCTTCTATTGTCATTATCTCTTTCTCTGAATCTTGTTCTTCTCTTCCCTCTTTTAAGGACTTAAAAACCGTTCTTACATTGGCCCACCTCAATAATCCAACAATCCAGGGTACCTCATTAGCAACTTTATTCCACCTGCAACCTTAATTCCCCTTTGTAACATAATCTAACATATTCACAGGTTCTAGGGATTAGGAACTGGACATCTTTAGGGAGCCATTATTCTGCCTACCACACTAAAGCTTTATCTTCAACTATTCCAGAACTTGCCTCCTAATACCAGTCCAATCAAACTAAACACTTAGCCATTTCTTTTTTTAAAAAATAAATTTATTTATTTGTTTATTTTTTGGCTGCATTGGGTCTTCGAGCTGTGCTCAGGCTTTCTCTAGTTGCAGCAAGCAGGGGCTACTCTTCGTTGTGATGTGCCGGCTTCTCATTGTGGCGGCTTCTCTTGTCGCGAAGCATGGGCTCTAGGTGTGTGCTCTTCAGTAGCTGTGGCTCGCAGGCTCTAGAGCGCAGGCTAAGTAGCTGTGGCGCACAGGCTTAGTTGGTACGCGGCACATGGGATTTTCCAGGACCAGGGCTCGAACCCGTGTCCCCTGCACTGGCAGATGGATTCTTAACCACTGTGCCACCAGGCAAGTCCCCACTTAGCCATTTCTAAAACTCACCCTAGACATAGAACTTTCTGCCTTTACTATAATGTGGTACAGTAGAAGGCTCCAGCATATGGAGACTGAAGAATCAGGTTTAAAGTTCTGAGTCTTTCATTTTGTAGCTCTGTGACTCTGGATGTTACTTAACTATCCTAAGACTTGGCTACTCTTTCATCTGTAAAATGAGAATAACTGTTTGGCTTATTTTATAGAACTGTTATAAGGATCAAATGTGTAACTGTGAACAAACTTTATAAACTATGAAATATGTTTTAGGAGTAACGGATTATTAATTGCTCTATTGGTCCAAATCAAGATTCAGCTTAAACATACATTTTCATGAAGTAATCTACCATCCCACCTAGACTCCTAGACTCCTAGACTCCTCACCCTCCTCTTCCCTCCACTGTTCCCTCCTTTTATGGCACAAACACATTGTAGCTCTGTGTGTACATCTCCTTTCCCATTCCTGACTATAAGAATCCGAGGGAAGAGCCACACCTGATTTTATCTTGAACGTCTCATGGTGTATACCATAGTATTTTGTACATAACAGGTGTTCATTAAGTATTGGTAGAAGGAATGAGTTAAAATAAATCTCCAAAGGGGACCCAATGCAGATGCTCTCAAGGAATAATAGTAGAGCAAATGCTGAATAATGAATATTAGTACAAAGTATAACTTTCTACAGAGGAAATGGAATGCTTTAAATAAAAACCCTAGGCCCTGTAAGTGAAAAATATGTGATGAGACTTGGGGCTAAGTTTCTGAGGTTAGGTGGCTGCACAGTAGAATCACTTTAGGAGCTTGAGAAGTTTTAAAAACACCATTAAGTCAGAATCTCTGAGGATGAGGTCCAGGCATTGGTGGGTGCTGGCAGGATTGCGAAGCACCACCCACCACTCTAGCTTCTGCTATCAAAGCTCCTACTGCACTATGATAGGGAGACCATTTTGAAATGCCTTTTAATTCAGTGTGCTATACAGATTGAGGCATTTGCTTACAGAGGAAAAAAACCTTCCTTTTTCCTGTCAAAAAGCTTCCTTGTCATGTATTAGCAATTAACATAAGAAAAACAATAGGGACTAATAAACACACAGAATATGTTCTATTACATTAAGGAATCAAAGAAAACAAAAACAAAAGAGTATCATTTTCACCTATTAAATAGGCAATGATATTTTAAAATAATATTGCGGGTCAGTGAGGATACATTTTAAAAAAATAGGCAGTGTTTCCCTGGTGGCGCAGTGGTTGAGAGTCTGCCTGCCAATGCAGGGGACACAGGCTCGAGCCCTGGTCCGGGAAGATCCCACATGTCGCGGAGCAACTGGGCCCATGAGCTACAACTACTGAGCCTGTGCTCCGCAGCAAGAGAGGCCGCGACAGTGAGAGACCCGCGCACCACAATGAAGAGTGGCCCCCGCTTGCCACAATTAGAGAAAGCCCTCGCATAGAAACGAAGACCCAACACAGCCAAAAATAAAATAAAATAAAAAAAAGGCAGTAGCTTTTGAAAATCCTTAAAATGTTTAAAATGCTTATACTGAAATAAGTCCAGTTAATAGAAATTATCTTATGTACAATCAGGTACATGCACAAAGATTTAAATTCAAAGATACTCAGTATTGTTTCCACAAGTGAAATTTTAGAAACAACCTCAATGATTGATAACAACAGCTTGGTTAATTATACTTTTGGCACTCATTTTTTTTTTTTTTTTTGCGGTACGCGGGCCTCTCACTGTTGTGGCCTCTCCCGTTGCGGAGCCCAGGCTCTGGACGCGCAGGCTCGGTGGCCATGGCTCACAGGCCCAGCCACTCCGCGGCATGTGGGATCTTCCTGGACCGGGGCACGAACCCGTGTCCCCTGCATCGGCAGGCGGACTCTCAACCACTGTGCCACCAGGGAAGCCCACTTTTGGCACTCTTAAAGATGATTAATGTTATGCCGGATATACAATTACATAAAAAAGCATAAAATACATAAGAATAAATTTACCCAAGGAAGTGAAAGATCTGTACAGTGAAAACTATAAGACCGTGATGAAAGAAATTGAAGAAGACACAAATAAATGGAAAGATATTTCATGCTCACTGATTAGAAAAATTAATATTGTTAAAATGTCCATACTACCCAAAGTGATCTACAGATTCAATGCAATCCCTTTCAAACTCCAATAGCATTTTTCACAGAAAAGAACAAACAATCCTAAAATGTCTATGGAACCACAAAAGACCCCAAATAGCCAAAGCAATCTTGGAGGAAAAAAAAGAAAAAAAAAAAAGAACAAAGCTGGAGGCACCACACTTCATGGTTTCAAACTATATTACAAAACTACAGTAATCAAAACAGTATGATAATTGTATATCAACTATACTTCAATTAAAAAAAAACCAGCATGGTATGAACATAAAAACAGACATGTAGATCAAGGAACAGAATAGCAAGCCCAGAAATCAACCCAGGCAAATATGGTCAATTAATTTATGACAAAGGAGCCACACATATACAGTGGTGAAAAGACAGTCTCTTCAATTAATGATGTTGGGAAAACGGGACAGCCACTTGCAAAAGAATGAACTGGACCCCTATTTTACACCATCCACAAAAATCAACTAAAAATGGATTAAAGGCTTACATTTAATACCTGAAACTGTGAAACTCCTAAAAGAAAACATATAGAATAAGCTCCTTGACATCAGTCTTGGCAATAATTTTTTTTGATTTGACACCAAAAAACAAAGGCAATAAAAGCAAAAATGAACAAGTGGGACAATATCAAACTAAAACGCTTCTACACAGTGAAAGAAACCATCAGCAAAATGAAGAGGCAACCTATCAAAATGGAGAAAACACTTCCAAATCATATATCTAATAAGGGGTTAATATCGAAAAAAAATCTATATCTATATCTATCTATCTATATATATAACAACCTCATACAACTAAATAGCCAACAAACCAAACAACTGGATTAAAAAATGGGCAGAGGAACTGAACAAACATCTTCCCAAAGAAGACATCCAAACGGCCAACAAGTACATAAAAAGATGTTCAACATCACCCATCATCATGGAAATGCAAATCAAAACCAAAATGATATCACCTTGCATCTGTTCGAATGGCTGTCATCAAAAGACAAGAAATAACAAATATTAGGGAGGATGTGGTGGAAAGGGAACCCCAGTGCACTCTTAGTGGGGATGTAAATTGGTGCAGCCACTATGGAAACAGCATGGAGGTTCCTCAAGAAATTAAAGTTTAACTCCCATATGATCCAGCAACCCCACTTCTGGGTATATATCCAAAGGAAGAGAGATCTGCACTCCCATGTTTATTGCAGCATATTCTTAACCGCCAAGATATGAAAACAAGTGTCCATCAATGGATGAGTGGATAAAAATCTCTCTCTCACACACACACACACAAAATGAAGTGTTATTCAGCCATGAGAAAGAAGGAAACCCTGCCATTTGGGACAACATGGATGGACCATGAAGGCATTATGCTAAGTGAAATAAGCCAGGCAGAAAAGACAAATACTGCATGGAATCACTTATATGAGGAATCTAAAGAAAAAGCCAAATTCACAGAAAAAAATAAAAATTTCAATTTTTCTTAATTTTATAAAATTTCCACAACCTAACACACATAATTTCTGTATTTTTTCCCAAAAGTTAAGTGCCTTTTGGACACAATTTGATATCATAACATGAGAAGAAGAGAGAAATTAACATTTCTTTCTCATCTAATCTGTAGCCAAGGGCAGATCCAGATTTTGTGGGGTTCAGGATCATATATAAATTATGGGGGAGCCTTCCTTAAGGAAAATACAAATTAATTCAAAATTGCTATTGCTGCTGCAAAAGAACCTAGGAAGGGTCCATGAAATTAGGTGCATTAAATTTTGTTAGTTTCATGATAAATCTTCTAAACCAGTAGCAGACATTATGATCAGCAAATATATATAATCAGCAAATTCATCTAACTTGAATTTCTATAGAGATTAAAAAAAGATCACTGTTCACACACATAGGCTCAAAGAAATTTCAAAATTCATTCAGGTCCCCACATAGTGAAGTGGCAGTCTGCCTCCTAAGCCAGTGTTGGTCAAACTGCCTCACCCTCCAGGTCTCATGAGCACTTCATGTTAGATCTTCTAATTAGATTTAAATACAGTAGATGCTCCGTATCCTTGGGTTCTTCATTCAACCACTGAGGATTCAACCAGCCATGGATCAAAAATATACAGAAAAGATTCCAGAAAGTTCCAAAAAGCAAAACGTGAATTTGCCAAGCAGCCTCCAATTACTTACATAGCATTTACAATGTATTAGGTATTATAAGTAATCTAGAGATGATTTAAAGTATAGTGGGAGGGATATGTGTAGGTTATATGTAAATACTATACTGTTTTATATAAGGGACTTGAGCATCCCTGGGTTTTGGTATCCTCCAGGGTCCTGGAACCAATCCCTAATGGATACCAAGGGACGACTGTGTGTCATCTCCGAGAGCAGCTTGTACTTCCTCCTTCAGAGCCTCACGCTTCATAAAAAGTTACTTGTTCAATTATCATCCTGATGATTACTGCAGCACCTAGCTCTGTAGTAGTAGGTGCTCAATAAATCCTTATTGAGTGAATACATTTTTTAATAATCAGAATAAGTGAAAACAAGAAATCTCAAACAGCTTTGAAAATGTCAATCTGGAATCTACAAAAAATCCCCTTGACCCATAAATTTTTATCAATGGGTAACCACAGATTTCTCTGGAAGATATCTAGAACAAAATTTCTTTAAATGCAGGAGACATTTTCACATTGTCATGCTTATTTAGTTAAATAACCAAAGAGAAACAGTTTGGGGTTGTCTTATGAGCGTGTGGCAAATACAAGGTAATGACTGATAGTGGGCATATAAGCAAAGGCAAAAGAAATCAGAAAAACTGTGAATGACTCAAAAAAGGCTACTCTGTCAGAGTTAATTCTGCTTCACTGCCCTTGTATGATGTTAAATATGTTAAACGTGTATTAGGCTAAATATGCCCTGGTGTTACAATAGTGAATACGCTACATTACATGGTAAGAAGGACCTGGCAGATGTAATTAAAGTTATTAATAGGCTGACTTTAAAATAGGGAGATGAAATTCACTACCTGTCACTGGTTCAGCACTTTCTCTGCATGTCATATGTTATCCTGCGCCCCTAAAGGAGGTAACACACTCTGAAAGATGAGCTCATATGGGGAAGATGACCCCCAGAGCATTGTGATCCTTGCCCAGAAGTTCAGGAGTGATCAATGGCAGGATTTGTTTGGCTCTGTTTAGTTGAAATTTATCCAATAATGGTACTGAAAACATCTGCTTTTTTTGAGGCAAGTATGAATGTAATAAAATAAGTGCTTTATTGCAGATGAAGAACTATGTGGAGACATGAGAAAAGAAACTTGTAACTTGTAAGGAATAACTCTTACAGCCGCAGTCAAACTCTTGAGACTCAAGTAGGCCAGCTCCAGAGCACTGCAGTCCTGGGCCTTTAGACATGGACTTTCCTTGCGAATGAAGGTCACTTCTGCCTTGTTTTTACATGACTTCTGGGTTAAAATCTTTTCTTGCTCAATAATGCAAATCAGTGCCTAATATTGTGCTAGTCATACAGTACACTCAATAAATACTTGTTGAACAGCAAAAAAGGGGGCAGGGGGAGATGATCCTGGGTGGGCCCAATGTAATCACAAGCCCTTAAAAGCTACAAGCTGTTCACTGGCTTCCAAATGAAGTTAGAATAAATTTCAAATTCCTTAACTCGGTTTACAAGACTCTGTATAACCTACCTCCTGCTCCCATTCCCACCCTCCTCCCTAACTCCCCCTTTCTTCCCTCTCTCTAATGCCTTTGCACTGCCTCTCTTTCAGCTTCAAGAACTCTGTTCCCAAATCCTCAAATGACTGCTCTATTGTATCATTCAGCTTTGGCATAAATGTCTCGTCTTCAAAGAGACCTTCCATGACCATCGAATCAACACTGGTACTGTCCTTAAATTTCTATCACATCATAATGTTTTCTCTTCAAATCATTTAAAGATCTAAAAGGTTCTACCTATGTATCTATCTGTTTGTTTAATTTTCTGTTTCCCTCATCATCGTTTCCCAAACTAGAATACAAATGCCATGAGGACAGGAACCTATATTCTCATGCACTGCTGTTTCCTTCACACCTAGAACAGTGCCTGGTGCACAGTAAGCATTCAATAACACTGTTGAATGCATGAATGTAGACGACATAAAGACGAATAAGACATCAACTTACAATCTGATAGGGGATCTAAAATGTGCACAAGAAAAGTTTTAATACAAGGCAACATGTATATCAAAGGATGAGAGACTAGATAATTTCTGGCCAGGTAATCAAGAAAGATTTCAGAGAGAAACCAGCAAAAGAACTAGCCTTCAAAGATGTTTAGGAATATTTTAGGACAGAGATTTAGATTTTGTCTGTTAGGTTAAAAATTTTAGATATCTTATAGGCAATGAAAAATATAAACATTTCAAATAAAGAAGGATACATGATTACAGCAAGATCTACAAAAATTAACAGAACTAGTTGCTAGTTCCTACTCAAAAGAAGAAATAATCAGAAGTCATAATGCATACTATTACTAATTTATAGTTATTTAATGGTCAAAGGCTTTTTCAATTGGAAACTATAATAGCAGGAAAAAAACACAAAATTTTACACTCTATGAGAAATTTGTTTTATTTGGTCTTACTTTGGCAATTTTGACTACACACTTACTTATTAATTTATGTTGTTAATAAGACAAAAAACTCAAAATCACCTTTGGCAACCATTTTGCCCAATTAACAAATATTCAAACATTTCCATGTAAGTAAAGAAAATTTTTTTTTCTAAATTCTTAACATGCCCTAATCTGATAAAGTTCCAGTTTCTGGTCCACCAAAGTTTTAAGCTACCCTTCCCCTAGGGGAAAAAAAACCAAATTCTGATTTTTTAAAAACTAAATGTTTAAAGCAGAATTTTATTCTTGCCCGTGTGTGTGTGTGTGTGTGTGTGTGTGTGTGTGTGTGTGTTAACTATGTCTTGTTTAATGTTTTTAGTTTGATCTTTACTGAAAACCCAAAGCAGCTGTAAGACTGCTCCCAAAGGTACAATTTACAATACAAACTTATAAACCCTATTCATAAAGATAACATTTTAACATTAAAGACTTCAGTGACTTAAGTCACCAAAACAGCACCAAATGTTTACGGTATCACTGTGAATTCAAGAAAAAGGTGCACACAGAATGAGTTTTTTAAAAATAGTCTTTCCCCCAAAATATAATTAAAACTCCCATCATTTTAACATTTAAAATATCATAAAATACTTAGATTACTTGACAAATCATTTATCAATTTATAACACACAAATTACCCCTTGAAATACATGAGCATTAATAACAAAAAATCCAATTTTTAAATTGACGTTAAAAACAAAATTTGGTGTATATGAAAGAATAAATTTATGGCCTAGTAATGGTGTGTATTTATTAGAACCTTAAACCAAATCCTTGGGTTAAGACTTTTATCCTTACACAATATCCCCAAATTGTTACCCTGAATGAGAAAGCAATGACTTTTTCAATACCGTATATACCAACTGAAGATGGTATTGCCTAATTCTATAATACCATTTCCTTCCATTTTGAATAGCTTCTCTCCTTCTTGCGTTATGCTGAATTTTAATATGTAAGGCACAGTACAGACTATAAAATTATTTCACTTCTGGATATCTGAAGATAAATGTTTGCTATTATAGGCTTAAAAATCCAAATGTCTTATTAAGTAAAATGGAAAAACAAAATCTACCTTGCATTACTGGACTGTGTCAATCAAATCAGAAACCTCTGGGTGACTTGGACTACCCACAATAGTATCTAATATATAGATTCATTTTAAAGATTAAGAGAATGAGTCACCTCGTAAGAGTTCAACATGAACACTTAACATTATGTTCTAAGAGGGAAGAGAGAAAGAAAAAAAGACAAACTAATACATTTAATTCCTTTTTTCAATATAGATTGTTTTTAAAACTAAAACTTCATATTTACTTTGTTAAGTCTTTTAAAAAACTTGCTTTGCCAAGTTCTCTAAGATTGGGTAGAATTAGTTGGACTGTCACATAGCTTTTATAGAAGCAAAAAGTAAGATTTCTTAAGAATTGGACTAAATTTCATTTCACATTCAAATACCTTCCTCAACAGACACCAGCAGTCAGTAAGTACCTTGATTCTCAAACCAGTCTGTACTTGATACAATATGAAAAAGGCATTTTCTTATTCTGTTCCCAAAGAAGGTCTGCTATTTAATTCAAACTAATAGTTAGATCTGCTCAATTAAAACACTTGGAATTTTCATAGAAAAGGTATTTTTGATACTTGTTCTTTTACAATAGAGAACGCAAAGTTCTTTAAAAAAAAAAAAGTCTCTTGTGAAGTGATAAGACAACTCTCACCAACTCCAAAATCTTAATAAAAAATCTCAATTCCCAAAGTTTCAGTCTCTGAAGCATACTTCCTATCCCTCTAGTTTATGCTACCATCTCCAAATACAACATTCTTTTACCTCACTGGCTTCTTCAATCCAATGTTCTCATCAATTTTCACTATCACTTTCGTCTTTACTTTCTTCCTTAGACCCAACAATAGCCATTCCCTTTCACTCAAACCCCTTATTCTTCTCTCCCTCTATTATATTTACCTGGTAAAACCCCAAATCTGGTTGAACTGAATGAACTATTCCACTTTTGCATGCCTTCATCAGGGCAGGTGTGTGTGTGTGTGTGTGTGTGTGTGTGTGTGTGTGTGTGTGTGTGTGTGTGTGTGTGTGTGTGTGTGTGTGTGTGTGTGTGTGTGTGCGCGCGCGCATGCGCGCACCTGCATGCTGGGGAGAGTGGGGATGGGGGAATGATCAGATAATAGAGGCTGGCTGGTTTCACTTTAAATTCACAACTGTAAACATGGAAGAATATTTAACACCGCTTGACAGGCCTACTGTGTTTCCTATAAAGTCTGCTTTCTCACTACTTGAGTTAACTTCTTTACACGTTTTTTCTCTCCTCAAACCTGTAACATCTATTTTCCTACCTATGCCACTCTCAGTTGAAGACCTACTTCATTCCATTAAAGAGAAATTTCCTCACATTTCCCTACCATGCCTATACTGCTTCTCTCCTATTAAAATAGAAAAAGCATCCCTGCTCCTATCAAAGACCAATACCTTACTTGGGCAATGGAGTCCAGCTAATCAAGAAAACCTTTGATTAGCCCCTCTCTCTCCAGTATAACCAGTTTCTCCTTCTCTACTGGATCATTATCATGAACACACAAACATGCTCTAATACTACTCATCTTTACAAATTCCTCTCCTGACCTTAGCTCCCCTCCACGCACCCCCTCCACTAGATATGACCATTTCTTTGTTCTATTCACAGCCAAACCTCTTGATCTAGTGGCCTTCACTTCCTGTCTCTATTTTCTCACCTCTAATTCACTCTTTAGCCCTCCCTAATCCTCAACAATCTCCTGAAGCTCAAATCAAGGTCACCAATGACCACCATGTGGCCAAAATCCATTGCCCTCATCTTAGTACAACAACCTCTCAGTAACATTAGACCAAGCAGATCACTCTTTTCTACCTGAAGTTGATTGATGTCTTCTCTTGGGCTCTAGTGACATATTCTCCTGGTTTTCCTCCTCCCTCTAATTTCATTTATTGGATCTGTCTCTTCACTAGTCTTCTAAAACATGAGTGCCTCAGGGCTTGTACCAGGACTGCTCTCTCTCTCTTCACTGTTTTCTCACCTACTCCTAACGCTTTTAACCATCTTCTATATGATGTTAAATCTCAAATTTGTATCTCCATCCTAACCCCCTTCTGTGAATATCCAACTATCTA
This sequence comes from Orcinus orca, assembly GCF_937001465.1. Taxonomy (NCBI): domain Eukaryota; kingdom Metazoa; phylum Chordata; class Mammalia; order Artiodactyla; family Delphinidae; genus Orcinus; species Orcinus orca. The sequence goes on along the minus strand of NC_064561.1, from coordinate 93,558,517 downwards.
TCTGATTATTTCACTTTGATATTTGAGACATTTAAATTAAACAGATACTTGATCTACAAATCTTCCTGTCCTCTCCCTACGAAACTTAAATCTTCAAATTCTTACTCCTCTAAAGATTTCTCTCAAAAACAACACAAAGGGCAATTTTTTTTTCTCTTACAGTGGCAGCCTTACTCTTCCATACTATTCTAGCAGCGTAAGTATGCCAGCACCTAAAATCTCTGAAGACTATAGTCGGAATTCATTACTTTGTGAATGAAAGATGCCCTATATCCAGTCAGGTTTCTGAATGACACCTGGATCCAATGGCTAGATTAAGCAGTAACATCAATAGAAGGTAGTGAAGATTTCAGCACTGTGTTAAAGCTCGAGGATGTATCCTACAATTTCTAAGAGGAAGCCAGAATTAGTATCTAAAGATATTCCCAGATTATGTGAGTTTTGTTCTTATCAGGCATCAAACATAATAAAAAATAAATCATTGTGAAAAGCTTGGCAATCAAACAGGCATTTTCCTGAGCAGTGCATAAATAATAGAAAGGTGTGCAGCGTTCTAAAAGCCTTACTTTTTTTTTGCATAAATTCACCTTGAGATTACCATAAACACCAAATATAAGATTCCTGATCCAATACTTATTTAAATGGGGTGTGGGGCTATGGTTGGGAAGTATCACAGCCACTTTCCAAGATTATCTCTAATGATCTTTAAATTCTGCTATTCAAGCCTTTGTACAGTGCTCTCCCATGCTGAATAGAGCTGACTTGTGTGACCAGTAAAATACTGCAGAAGTGTGTGACTTCTGAGGCTAGGTCATAAAAGACATTGTAGCTTCTACCTTGGTCTCCTGAATTGCTTACTCTGGAGCCAGCCTCTGTGTTATAAGGATACTCAGGGTAACCTTATGGAAAGGCCAACATGGGGCCCAAACCACTAACAACTTGCCAGCCAAATGAGTGAGTGAGTGACCTTAGAAGCAGATCCTCTAGCCCCAGTCAACATTTGTTGCTCATGTAGACAGGGAATAGGCAAAACACACAGATTCTCTCACCTTACTCTAACCCACAATGGAAATTCCTCACAAACACCTTCTTGGGTAGCTAGCAAATGAGCCATCCTTGTCAGATTTCTCCGAATTATCTTCAATCATGGGGCTGCTTTTGTTAAACTCCAAACCAGTAGGATTTCCACACTGAAGTACTGGATAATCAGATTTAAGTAGAAAGCTTTTTATCCTTTTCCAGTATCTGCTTTGTAATTTCTGAAGTGAAAAACTGTTCTGGAGCTTGAATGAGTTATCATTATAATTTAAATTCTTAAGTATGTCATGTTCCAGAATGCTACTTTCTGATGAAAGCACAAATTAGACTTTACCACAATATATATTTGCCCTTCTGAAGAATATCCAACAGCTATGTTTGTGAGATTTGGGTTTCTGTGGACTGTACTTTGAAAAGCTAAACAAGAAACTGGTAACAGCGATTGCCTCTGTGCAGGGGATGTGTGCAACTAAGGAACAGGGGTAGGAAATTTATTTTCATTTCATTTCATTTTCTCTTGTACTTTTTGAAATGTATACTACATGCATGTAACATCTGCTCAAGGATATAAAATTTAAAGTCTCTTTACCTGACAAAGCTACATTTTTTAATGTTTAAAATAAGAGAAACCTAAAACAACTTCAGTACTTATTCAAAATCATGCTCATTACTTTTTAAAGTGTACCAAGTAAGACATTATCTCAGTATCTTACTAGTGGCTACCTTTAGGTTTGTGGCCAAGAGGCACGTTACATGTTACAACTCCGGAAACAACCAAGAAGATATAAGAAACAATCTGGCTTTAATAACATAAAAGAGAAATATGATTTTTAAAATTGTGTATGTAGATCTGCCTTAGAAAAGTTATGACAGTTGTTCCTATATCACTTTAGAAAAATATTTGAAAAAAAGCATAGTTAAAACGTTGTATGGGGCTTCCCTGGTGGCACAGTGGTTAAGAATCTGCCTGCCAATGAAGAGGACACGGGATCGAGGCCTGGGCCGGGAAGATCCCACATGCCGTGGAGCAACTAAGCCCGTGTGTCACAACCGCTGAGCCTGCGCTCTAGAGCCCACAAGCCACAACTACTGAAGCCCACGTGCCTAGAGCCTGTGCTCCACAACAAGAGAAGCCACCACAATGAGAAGCCTTTGCACAGCAATGAAGAGTAGCCCCCGCACCACAATGAAGAGTAGCCCCCGTTCGCCACAACTAGAGAAAGCACGTGCACAGCAACGAAGACCCAACGCAGCCTAAACAAATAAACAAACAAACAAACAAACGTAGTATGTCCTCATTTCGTAGACGAAAAAGCTAAATCACAGGAAGGTCAGTGATTTGTCCTGATCTAGTTAAAGGCCAAGCCAGACTTGAATCCAGGTTTCATTTTCCAGTGAAGAAAAGCAAATTACTTCTGATTTAGAAACCTAAATATATTTACTTTTAACAAAGACATGTCTTCCTGTGCCACTGGTTGGTCCTTAATTTCAATAAAAAATGGACAAATATAATGAGACATAAGTGTCAGATATGACGAAAACTGTGTAAAATACCCCAAACTTAAATTAAATGATGAATATAGGTAACCTAAGTAATAAAACCAGAAGCCTCCACTACTAGGTTTACACAGTGCCTTACGCAACTTCATTAAGAACCAATTAAAAGCCAAATAAAAGATTTTAATTCGCAACTCAGCAATGGTGAGACAGATTAGAACAGAATTTTTTAAAATTACATACAATAATCTACTTTTTTCAGGAATATAGTAAAGCAGTATACCAAACACTGCTTACAGAAGATGAGAAGAACTCTTTTCCCCATTCAGCTATTCTTTTCAATTCCTTACATTTTGGCAAGAAAACTGTCATGGTTCAAGTCCAGTCCTCAAGGTCTTAATAATAATATTTAATTAGCTGATTGTTATCAGAATTGAGATTAAAAACTTTTTGTCAAAGACCTAACTGTACACTAAATGAAGAATCTCATTAGTCCAATATAACTAATAGGAAATCATAGTATGTGGCAACTCATCATAAAATATCATTAAGTTGTGGGAAAAAAATTCTACCAATATGTACTTCCAACAGATAGAATGTAAATTCTTCTATAAAAGTGAAGCAAAGCTGGATTTTAAAGCTGGCATAACACATTATATTGGTACAACAGAACTGATTTTTCTCCCACATGGCTTTTGGTTTTTGAGTAAGCATTAAATTTCTGTGAAAATTCAAACTTAGTTTTAACTGAGACCCAACTCAGTAATTCATCAGGATGTGATATGAGTGAGCACATAACTGAGCACTAAATGAGCACATAATTAAAATACATTTGTATATTTTGTCCAGTGTGACATTTTTCCAACCAGAGTTTATTTTCTTAACTGATAGCTAATATCATCTTTCAGTGATACTAATACGTAACTTGACGTTTGTTAGAGAAGGCAGAGGAAAAACTTGTGTTAGAACTCCAAAGCCATACAAGAAATGCCATTGAAATATTAGAAAAGATATCAGCATCTCTGAAATGAAACTAGAGCAAAGACAGAAGAAATGAAAGAATGACTACAGTGAGAAAATGCCCTAGGCCTAATTAAACAGAGGTACTAAAATCAGGCTCTAAAGAACATGGATGAATATAACAGGGAAAATGTGTGGCAAGCATTGTAGATTTTGGCAACGAGTTATTTAACGACGACTAAATATGCTAAATGTGTTACCATAGTAGAACAGTGTCATTTTTTAAATGACATCCACTGTCTTAAGTACTTACTCTAACATAAGAGTTGCTTTACAGGTGATATTATTGAAGTAAAAATCTCCAGAAAATATATGTAAGAGTCCAACTCAGGAACAGCACAGACATTAACAAATGCTGAGACTGAATACCGAGACAGACACACCTGAGTTTAGTCACAGACAGCAAACTTTACAAAATTAAACACTAGACTCACGAACTGAGTTTAGGAAGTATAAAATTAATTGCATTTGCAATAAACATGTGGCTAATCAAGATGCATTAATAACTTATCAGATCTTAATAGCTACAGATAAATCATCATCTTATCTATGTCTGGTATAGCTAATGCAATCATCTGGCTGAAAAGAACCTCAAGAAACTATGATGAGGAAGAGATCTGGGTATCAGTTCAGTGTAACTTTAGGCAAATCAAGTCACCCAGACTACCTCGGACCTCTGTTTTCACATATTTAAAAAGGGAAAGGTGTGGGAAAGGGGCACACATGAGAGAACTGATTCCTAAAATTCTCTGTCACCTCATTTCACCCTTCAGTTTTCTGAAGGGAAGTAAGCAAACCAAAAACAACCACTGTTTAAATCTAACATAGCAGGGAAGTGAAGGAACTATAATTAACAAGAATCTTCAACTTATTTTCTTTTAGCAGAGAGAAAAAAAGAAAGAATCAAGTAAACAAATACAAGAAGTCTAGGTTTCCTTAAAAGAGAACTGCTTTTGTATTTTGTTGATGCCCCAATGTAATCACATTGTAATGTAAAGTGATGGATGGCATTTCATACTAAGAGCTGTGATTAACACCAAATGTGTCTTTAAAATAAAAATATATTGGTATGTTATACTAAATTTTCAACATCCTTGCAACCACAGAAGAAAGTCAATTTATGTAAAGACTAATTTAGTTTGCCTAGTGTGATTTCTAACCTGTGTGTTTAACCTATTTAATAGATTTAATCTCAGAAATCAAATGCAAATTGTACCTATAATAGTTTAAATAGATGTGAGTAAAAAGATTCAAAAGTTATATTCTGTCCCTGAGGTATACCAAAAAATATTTTAAAAATTAAAAATAAAACATGACATATAGAGAGCTGTTGCATTAATTATTAGAAATGCACCCCACTTCCAACAGGAATACTAAAGGACAAATTTGTTTGCAGTCCCTCCTCAGTTCAGAGCATTCTCCCTCCCTCTTCACACATCTCCACTTCAAAAATGTTCACTTTGTATTCTCTTTGCTCACACAAAGGACAATTCCTACCTCAAAGCACTACCCACATACTACAAGTATTTCTGACTTCTCCCATCAAATAAAATACTGTCTGCCTCCTTCCTCTGGAGCTTTGCAAAGTAATAAGAACTGAAGATTATTGCAACACATGTTAAAGTATTAAAAGGCAACCATACCTTAATGTTTACCTTTCCCAGGTATCTCATTTGTACCACAAAATGTGCCTTAAAACAAAGGAATGACTAACAGAAACGTCAAGTTCTCCTTGAACAGTTAGTGAAAGAAATAGTTGGACTTCCACTTGTAAAAGTAGCAAACTACACAATTCGGACCAACTGTCCTTCTGAAGTCAACTTAAAAAGTTAGACAAAATATTAAAATAATCTTAAAACCATCAAATAACTACCAACATAGTGAGGAATGAATCACTAGTTCAAATTTACCATCAAATAACTACCAACATAGTGAGGAATGAATCACTAGTTCAAATTTACCAGAAGTCAAAACTCAGAAAGGTAAGCTCAGCTTTTTTTTGTGTGTGTGTGTGTGTCTATTATTTTTTTTGCATTTCTGAATTTTATTTTATTTATTTTTTATACAGCAGGTTCTTATTAGTTATCTATTTTATACATATTAGTGTATACATGTCAATCCCAATCTCCCAATTCATCACACCACCACCTCCCCCCCATCGTCACTTTCCCCACTTGGGTCCATACAGTTGTTCTCTACAGGTAAGCTCAGCTTTTGCCTTTTGTGGGTTTGCCAATAAAAAAGTACTTAAGGGCTTCCCTGGTGGCCCAGTGGTTGAGAGTCCGCCTGCTGATGCAGAGGACACAGGTTCGTGCCCCGGTCCGGGAAGATCCCACATGCCGCGGAGCGGCTGGGCCTGTGAGCCATGGCCACTGAGCCTGCGCGTCCGGAGCCTGTGCTCCGCAACGGGAGAGGCCACAACAGGGAGAGGCCCGCGTACTGCAAAAAAAAAAAAAAAAGTATTTAAGAGGCTGAGCTTTATAATTTGTTGCCTGCCTTGCAGGACTGGGGGACAAAAGTCAGAGACTGGGACCCACCGAAGGTAAGGACGATAATAAAAATGCCCTTGTCTTTGGGCAGGGACCCCAAAGGGATGCACCCTAAGAAGAGTAACAAAGAATCAGATGGTGGTCCAGAAAAGGTAAACATTTGAAATTGAATTAAGATGGTCTCATATTCTTCGCAATAGCAAATGAAAATCTTCTCTAGAGAAAAATTCACTTCATTTTATACATCAAATTATTTCTACAACAGACAACAGAATCAAATCCACAAAAACTTAACAATATTGGAATCATAAGACACAGACTGAAAAATAACTATGCTTACTACATTCAAGGGTATAAAAGTTGAGCTTAACTATTTTTGCTTGAAACTGAAAATTATAAAAAGTGACATGGTAGATTTGAAAAAGAACCAAATAAAAATTCTAGTACTGAAAAAGACACCAATCCACACATTCATGAAGCCCTAAGAATCCACTGCCTAATCACAGCATAATAGAACAACAGAAAACAAAAGACAAAGATAAAAATCTTAAAAGCATCCAAAGGAAAATGTCAGATTTTTTTTTTTAAGGAAAATGAGACACAAAGAGCTGAGGATTCAACAGCAATGAATGTGCTGAAATAAAGTAACCACCAACTTACCATGTACTGAAATAGCTGCTAAACTAGAATTTTGTACCTAGCAAAAATATCCTTCAAGAATGTGGTAAAATAGACATTTCCAGGCAAACAGACTAAAGGAAATTCTAAAGAGTGTGTTTCACCGTCCTCAAGATCAAGGAAAATGGCCCTAAATGGAAGATCATAGGAAATGTAATGACATGGTAGACACATGCACTAACCTGAACTGAATATGGACGGTATAAAACAATAACAACAACAATGAGAAAGAGAATAAATAAGAGTGAATTAAAATGCACAACAATACTATATAAGTAGGGCTGCAAGTAAATATAATTAAAGTGTATCATCTGAGAAGAGGATAAAGGCATTGATTAACATGAGACTTTATAAAATGTATATTGTATTTCTTGAATAACTAGTAAAAGAGAAAAAGAAGTCATAATTTCCAAATAATAAGGAGAAAAATGTAAAATGATAGAATAGCCACCTCATCTAGATGGCAAGAAAGTAGAGAAAGAGGAACAATTAACAAATAGGGCAGACATAAAGTACATGATAATATGGGAGATTTAAACCCAATCACGTCACAGGAGACACATCTAAAACGTAATACAGAAAGATTGGAAGTAAAAGAATGGAAACAGATAAACCATGCAAACAATAATAAAAAGAAAGCTGGTACTTTTGTATCAATTCCAGACAAACTAGACCTTAATGCAAAAAGTACTTTCAGAATAAAAGAGAAATACTTCATAATGTTAAGTCACTAAGAAGATATAACCATTACACATTTCTACCCACCTACTAACACTGTCTGAACTATATAAGGCAAAAGTTGAAAGAATACAAGGGGAAAAGTCCACAGTCGTAAATGGGATATTTTAACACATCCTTGTCTGTAACTAATACAAGCAAACAAAGGTCATTAATGATCCTGAAGATATGAAATACAGGACTGAAAAGCATGACCTAATGGAAATATATAGAACACCAAATTCAATAACTGCAGAGAAAGAAAAGATAATATACTGGGCCATAGTGTAGTTCTCAAATTTTAAAGGTCTGAAGTCAGACCTCTGAAACACTGAAAGTGGTCTCCGATTACATTGTTATATTGTTAGAAATAAGGAACAAATTCAAAAATAATCAGAAAACCTCCATGTGTTCAGAAATTGAGAAATATAATACTTTCAGCTTATGCAAAAGTCAAAGTAGACACCAATGAAGATAAGAAAACATTTTAAAGTGAATTATAAAAGTACTACATATTAAAATTTGAATAATAGAGGTAGCTAAAACAGTGCTTAGAGGGAAATGCTTAGCCTTAAATGCATATATTTAAAAGGAATAAGTGCTGAAAAATAGTGATCTACAAGAAGTTAGCAAAAGAACAAAAAAGTAAATCCCAAAAAAGTAGAAGGAAGGAAATAAAGAGCAGAAATCAATGCAATAGAGAACAAATATATAATTTTATAAAAAGGATCAGAAAGAGTCAAAATTTGGTTCTTTTGAAAGACTACTAAATCTCCAGTGAGACTTACAAAGGAAAAAGAAAACGTACATAAAGCCTATAGCAGACATGAGAAGGTAATTCTTTCCTGCAGTCATTAAAAGGTTAATGATATTTACTATAAACAATTTTATGTCAGTAAATTTAAAAGTTTAGATGAAAAAGACAACCTCTTAGGGGGGAAATACCAAAATAATCAAGAAACAGAAAACCTGAATAGGCTTAAAAATGAGAAATCAAATTAGTAATTAAAAACCTTTCTGGGACTTCCCTGGTGGTGCAGTGGTTAAGAATCTGCCTGCCAATGCAGGGGACACAGGTTCGATCCCTGGGCTGGGAAGATCCCACATGCCACGGACCAACTAAGCCCATGTACCACAACTACTGAGCCTGCGCATCACAACTACTGAGTACATGTGCCACAACTACTGAAGCCCACGTGCTCTATGGCCTGTGTGCTGCAACTACTGAAGCCCGCGTGCCTAGAGCCCGTGCTCCACAACAAGAGAAGCCACTGCAATGAGAAGCCCACGCACTGCAACAAAGAGTAGCCCCCATTCACCGCAACTAGAGAAAGCCCGTGCAAGCAACGAAGACCCAATGCAGCCAAAAAATAAATTAAAAATTAAAAACATAAATTGGAAAAAAGAAAGCAAAAATGGTAAAATAAACACAAATCATATATTAAATAAAATAAATAAAAACCTTTCCACAAATTAAATTCCCAGCCCAGATGGCTTCTCTGCCAGATCCTCGCAAAAATTTAAAGAAAAAATAATTCTAGTCGAACACAAACTTTTCCAGAATAGAAAATGAGGGTCAGCTCATTTTACAAGGCTAGCATAATGTTGACTGCTGATTTCAAATCCTGACAAGGACAATATAGGTCACGTCACTCATGAACACTGATGCAAAACCATTAGCAAAATATTAACAAACTGAATCCAGAAATATATAAAAAGAATAATACGGTAAAGCCAAATTAGGTTTATCTCAGGAATCAGGTTAGGTTTAGCATTTTAAATAATATATAATTCAATATATTAACACAGTAAAGGAGAAAATTCATATGGCAATGAAAAGCTTCAACAGCAACAAAAAAAAGCATTAAATTCAAACAAACAGAACAAAACACAAAATTCTTAGTAAACTAGGTATAGGAGCGAACTTCTTTAACATGATAAAGGTTTTCACAAAAACAAAATAAAACAGAAAACGAACATTCAGCAAACATACTTGGAGTCAAAGAGTAAAAGCTTTCTCTCTCTCTTTTTTTTTCCTTGCGGTACGCGGACCTCTCACTGCTGTGGCCTCTCCCGCTGCGGAGCACAGGCTCCGGACACGCAGGCTCAGCGTCATGGCTCACGGGCCCAGCCGCTCCACGGCATGTGGGATCCTCCTGGACCGGGGCACGAACCCGTGTCCCCTGCATCGGCAGGCAGACTCTCAACCACTGCGCCACCAGGGAAGCCCCAAGCTTTCTCTTTTGAGATCAGGAACCAGAAGGGAGAGTATCTGTGGGATGATGGCAGTGCTCTATTTCTTGACCAGAGTAATGACTTCATGTGTGTTTACAGTAACACATTAAATTCTTCATGTTATGTTTTATGTACTCTTTGAAATATATGTTAAAGACAAAAAAGAAAGAAATACTTGGAGATGAACAAAAGGTTGATCTAGGCTATCACTAAAGCTCAGCAACTCTGTAGGTCCTAATTTTTTCCCAGTTATGATTACCGTACTTTCAAACCACTTAACATTTATTGGGCCTATAAAACGTTGTACAATTTGGCAATATGTTTCATAAACCTTAAAAATGTTTAATTGAATAAGGCCATGAAGCCTTATCCAGTTAACTCCATCATCTATAAGCCTATCCTAAGGAAAAAGACCAAGATAAAGAGAAAAAATATCCATAATGTGTCAAGATGTTCATTGCCCATATGATAATAAAATAGAAAACAACTAAATAACCAACTACAGGAAATAGTTAAGAAAAATAATTTTTATAATGGGATTATTACACAGTCAATAAAAATAAGATTTACAAAATATTCCAAGAAATGTATATAACCTAATTTTTTAAAAATTAGAAATATATACACATGTTTATACTATAAAGGGGGGAAAAGTGCTGGGCACAGACAAAGGAGAAAATGAGAGAGGGAGGGAGGGAGGGTAGGGAAAGATGGAGGGAGGGGTTGGGAGAGACAAAAACTACACTGGTTTTCTTCATATGATAAGCTTATGAATGTCGTGTGTACTTTTTTTTTAATCTGTACTTTTTATTGCATTTCCTGAATTTTCTTTAATGACTACATAAAAATTTAGTAAAGGGGTATATAAGAACTGAAAAAGGGGCTTCCCTGGTGGCGCAGTGGTTAAGAATCCACCTGCCAATGCATGGGACACGGGTTCGAGCCCTGGTCCAGGAAGATCCCACATGCCGCGGAGCAAATGGGCCTGTGCACCACAACTGCTGAGCCTGTGCTCTAGAGCCTGTGAGCCACAACTACTGAGCCCACATGCCACAACTACTGAGGCCCATGTGCCTAGAGCCCATGCTCTGCAACAAGAGAAGCCACCACGATGAGAAGCCTGTGCACCGCGACGAAGAGTAGCCCCCGCTCACCGCAATTAGAGAAAACGCGCGCGCAGCTGCGAAGACACAACACAGCCAAAAAAAAAGAACTGAAGAAAATAATCACAAATCTAAAGTATCCTAAATATTAAATAAGTTACTTTAAAATATAACTTTAATATTTCAATTTTTATCTCAGTATGATTTTATTCAGATAAATTATTTTCTAACATTTAAATTGTGTAGTCTATGATATGCTAATTACTTAGAACAGAGATAATTTCTAATTATTTAGTATTTAAAATATTATAACTTTAATTAGATCCTCAAAGATATATCATCTCCAATTTTCTTGCTAATAACATTCCCATAATTGTACAACAGTTTGCTCCTTGACAGCTAAAGGAGAAAATGATCTATAAACAGGCTTCAAGTAGTTATTCCTATAAAAACAAAATAACTGTTAGTCTCTGAATATAAGACTGCTAATGGCTCCTCAGTTTCTTAAGCAGCCTTTTTTCTACCTCGGTGTTGCCAACCCTGGTGTTTTCTGACCAGTTTTGCGAGATGTCACAAGTAATCTGATATCAATAATAAAATATAACTGTTTTTAAAGCTTATCATTAGAAATAATAATAAATCGAAGCAAACATAAGGTTATCCCCATATGACTTACTATACTTTGCAACCCAGTATACTTTATTGAGAGAGAGAAAATACTGTAAAGATAAAGCTTACATGTTGGGAATTCCACATTCACTTATTCAATGTTTACTAAGCATCTATTAGAGGCCAGGAACTAAGAGGCACTGTGCTAACAACTGAAATAGAGTTGAAAATCATTAGATCATAGGGTTGAATATAACTGGCATTTTAGCATTTAAAGCCTTGAACAGACTAACCCAATCCTACTTTTCACTACTCGCCCAACACAAACTGTCTTCTTTAGTTCTCTGACTTTCTTTTAAAACACTGTAAACTTTGCCTGCTGCCATACCTCTGCTCAAGCTGTTCCCCAGCCTAAATGCTTTTTTGTTCATTCACCAGCACCTTAGACTGTTCACCACAAGCCAGGCACTATGCTTGGCATGATAGAAGAAAAAAGCCTTTTCTATCCTTTGTATCCTTTGAAGTCCAGGTCAAGTTCCACCTCTTTCTCAGAGATTTACTCACTACCCTCTCCATACTTGGGATGCTGTAACTATTATTGTCCAAAACAGTAGCTCCTAATCTTCGATATAAGAACCCATTTTTAGTACCAAAATGTTTCATGAATTCCATTCTCACTCCCCAGGTGATCTCATCTGGTCCCATGGCCCTAAATACCATCTATACACTGATAATTTCCAAATGTTGCCAAATGTTCCAAATGTTTATCTCTAGCATTGAATATATATACCTATTGAATGTCTCCAGTTGGTCTATGTAATAGGTATTTCAAACAAAGCCACATCCACAACAAGTCTCCTGATTTAAGTTTCCAAACCTGCTTCCCACCGACCCTTAACCCTTGCCCCATAGTCTCTATCTCAATAAGATATACCATCTTTCAACCAGTTGCTCATGTCAAAAAATTTGGAGTCATCCTTTATTTCTCTTTCCCTCACACTCCACATCAATTCCATCAATGAATTCTCATTACTTTACTTTCTAAATATACCACAAATCTGACCACTTCTCTGGCCCTCCACCACGACAACCCTGCCCAAGCACCATATTTCCAACCTAGATTACTGTAAGATTTTCCTAACTGGTCTTCCTGCTTCCATTCTTGCCTCATACAATCAATTTTCTACACATAGCCAGAGTAAAACCTCTCAAAAAACAAGTCAAACCTGGATATTCCCATGCTTAACACCCTTCAATGGTTTCCATCTCACACAATAAAATCAAGTCTTCAAATGACCTTCAAAACCCTACTTGATCTAACCTCTGTGTACCTGTCCTACCACCTCTTCTGCCACACTCCCCTTCTCTCTCTACTTCAGCCACACTAGCCTCTGTGTTGTTCTTCCAACATGCCACAGACACTTACTTCTATCTTAGAAGTCGCTGCTTCTTCTACCTGAACATTTTCCCCCAGATAGTTCCATGGCTTACTCCACTTCATTCAGGTCTCTCAGCTCAAAGGGCTTCTCAAAAAGCCTTCCCTCACCAACCTGGCTGAAGTAGTATCCCATTACTTTTTATCCCCTGAAACCTATTTTATTTTACTTCAAAGCCTATTAGCTACCTGATGTGTGTGAGTGAGTGTGTGTGAATGAGTGTGCACACCTGTATAATGTCTACTGTCTCCCTCACTAACATTTAAGCTCAAAGAAAGCATAGGCTCTGTTTTGTTTCCCACTGTTGTCACATTATGTGCAAACAGCAGGCTCTCAAAAATATTTGTTGAATGAATGAATGATGGTAATTGGTTTTATTTTTGTTGAGAAAATAATGACAAAACACTACTAGAATTCAGTAAGGCTTTCAAATGAATTCATATGCAATCACAAGAGCATTACACACATACTTTGGTGGTAGAAGGAGTACAATGTTCATAATTCAAGGTTCAATTAATAACTACTGAAGGAATGGGGCCTTCTTGTATTTCCCTGCCCCTTCCCATATCCTTCCTCCATCATTCATTAATTCTTTCCATAAATGGTTACTGTGTACCATTAAGCCAGAGAGTATTCTGGACATTAAGAATACAAAGATAGTAAGACAAGGTAGTTTGTGAGATAAAAATAATACCCATAGAGTATGACATGTAATAGAGATATATAAGTTGTAACATAATGGAGGAAGTAATCAACAAATACTTGCAAAATCAAATACAAAAGATATTCTTCACTTTACCTTATATATGAAATGAGAGTATTAAGTCTGAAAATGTTACAGTAATTTGCTACCATGAGATAAGCTAGCTTGAGAATGAAATCAAAACAAGGGGAATGACAGAGCAGAACGAATCACAGAGAAATTGAGCCAAGTCCTTGATGATTTCAGGCTGGATGAAGCCCTAGCTGAAGTTCAATTACAAGATCTAATCATGCCTTTTACTGTTTAAGCAGTTTGAATTTGGTTTTCTGTCACTTGTAATATAAGTATACAGATGAGTCTCAGTGAATTCTTTCAAAAACCAAAGCATTTGCTATTTCAGTGTATAGGGGTACTACTGGCATTTTGGAAGGGACAATTCTTATTTTGTGGGCAAACATCACAGGACACTCAGTGTACCTGGTCTCTACCTGGTAATTGTCAGTAGGACCTCACAATCACTATGACAACCAAAAATATCCCCATATATTTCCAAATACCTCCCACCTCCAAGGGGAACCACAAATCTATTCCCTAATAGTTGTTATATATATATCCATTTCTCACAGTGCATGCGTAAGTGTACTTAACAACAACCTTAAAATAACTGGGATATACCACTCAAATATCCTAATTTTATATAATAATCCAATTTTAATCAGTCATCTATGACTATCTTAATGATTGGCCAAAATCCCATGTATAGCTTATATCAACTCATTGCTTTAAGTTTGCTAATACTATCTGAAAATTCTCATTTATTTAAGCTTACTTCTCCATACAATACTATCAAGATATGTCACTGACATTGTTGGTTACCTTCCCTGTAGCCATTCACCTAATTTCCTTCTAGACTGAAATGCCAGATATTGGTTTTTCCAGCCCCCTTGCAACTAGGGCATAAGCATGCCAGGATGACATCTGATACAGGGCTTCAGTGAAGGGTTTACTTGCCTCATCAAGAGATGGGAGGGCAAACTTCCTCCTGTCTTTGGTGGCTATGTAAGAAAGTGATGCCTGGATCAGAAAGAGCAACATGCAGCCATGAGAGGATAAACCTGAGCACAAAGGTCAGCAGCTGTGGATAAAGATTAAAAGCATTTGGATCCTTGATAACATCATTGTGCTGTTAAACTGACTCACCATGGAATCCTCCAACTCTGAACTTCTTTCTATGCAAGATACCGTTTAAATCACTGTTAGTTCAGTATTACGTAACCTGGGGCCAAACTAATATAAGGTATGTTCAAGCTCTGATATCTGAATGAAAGTGGGAGAAGAACCAAGATGACTACAAGGTTTCAAGACTGGGTGGCTGAGAGAAAGGTGGTTAGAAAAAGGAAATCAGGAGGAAAAGGAATATATATATACCTTCACACATGCGCATGTAAACACCTTAGGTGACGGTAGGTGGATGGAAATCAAATTGACTCAGTGTGGTATGAGGTAAGCTTAAATTAGTACATCTAAGGTAGAGATATATATAGCAAGAGGTAGAAGGGAAGTAGTTACAGCACTGAGAAACACACACACAAAAATGATGACTTACATCATTTAAGAGAGGACATGATCACCAAGAGAACACAGTGAAAAGCAAAGAAACCCCTGAAAACGCTTGCTATCTCCCCATGATCCATTCCACCTCCCTCTCATTTTAGATGGGATTTATCCACTGATTAGGCCAATTAGAATAGTTCCATCCCTCTTGACAAAGCTATTGTGACAGACTTGGCAGCATGATCTTCTCCATTTGTTCTATCAAAGTAAAGCTTAGGACTTTTGGGCAAAGGCTAGAAGAGAAGCTTTCTCTCTTTGAAAGTCAATGAAGAAGAGTTTAACTCGAGCATTGCCGACACCTGTCTTTTTCTAGAAGGGAAGCCAGTCTGAGCATGAAGCCCAAACAGGAGGACAAAGTTTAGCGAAAAGCAGAAAACCAGAACCTCTGCCCTGATAACAAAGCTAAGTTTATGAACAAACTACTCTTTAAACCAATTCTACCTACGCACTTGCCAATTACCTGAGCTAATACATTTCTTTTGTTTTTACGTTCAGTTTGCATCCTAACTGATGTAGGAAACAGCTATGTTTAGCGGGGAGAGCAAAATCAAGACAGTGCAGGAAATGCAAAGAAGTTTTCAGAGAAGTAAGAGAATCAGGAAGTACAATGCACAAGAACCAAGAAATCAGATTTTATTCCTATAGAATGTATTTCAAAAATGGTCTAAGGAAACCAAGGATGACTGAGGAAAGGCCATTAGATTTGGTAATTAGACTGTCATAGGTGACTTAAAAAAGCAATTTCAGTGCTGAAATGGTAAAGGAAGTCAGAGTGTAAAAGAAAGAATAATTTATATTTTTAAGAACTCCATAATGTACCAAACCCTTGGAAAGACATGTAACATGGGTTAAACTCCTTCTATTACAACTCTGTGAGGTAACTGTAACATTCTATTTTATAGATAAAGAATAGAGTCTCAGTAGTAACTTGCCCACAGACACATAGCCAGTAAATTGGTTTTAGCAGACTTCAAAACCAGATCTATGTGGCTTAAAAATCAATGTTCTTCCTACTATAAAAGGCTCCTGGGCTTAAAGAGTAAAAATACAGTGGCACAACAGGCTCAAGATTCAGACTGGCCCCCCTGAATTGCACAGCACAGAGCACTGTATTTTGGTAGCCCTGGAAAAGGTATACATAAACATGTATATAGGCTAGAGAGGGAGAGACTGAAAAAGGAGTGATATTGGACAATTATGGAGAAAGAAAGATGGAGAGGGATGATCGTGGACACATCTGGAGAAGGTTGCTCTTTAAAAAAAAGGAAGGACATTTCTTCTCTTGAGATATGAGTAAATAAGGAAATGATACCAAGATAGAAAAGATTATACCTCAGATGGCTGAGATTTTTCTCAGGAAAGTTAAGAGTTATTTGCTATAAAAACCTTCAGGAAGTAAGACAAAAAGGAACACAATCAACACTAAAGATCCAGCAGATAAGCAGAACACTAATTGGTATGGAAGCAAACCAATATCCTCACATAACTGTCTCTTGTATCCTTCAGGATTTCTGGGGTCAAACTGACAAAGCTAGCGATGAGACTTGTTCAGGACAGGGGACTAGAAAGATAAATCTACAGAAAGTAAAGCATTCTAAAGCATCAATGACAGCTTGGTAAAAACTGATGACCATGGGATCCTAGTTACACAGGGAGGCAAATGAGTTGCAGCAGTAGGCTAATGGGTTGAATGAATAGAGAGACAAAGAGGGGTGTTTTCCTAAAGAGAGGAAGAGGGGGAGAGAAAGAGAGAGAAAACAGGTTCCATTAAGGTGGAAGAGTGATTGTTTGTGGCCAGAAAGGTCTCAACACAATGCCCGGGGCAGTGAGCCACTGACTGGGGCTCAGCAGTCCTACATCCTTTCAGCTTAAAGCACAAAACTGAGAGACGACCAGCTCTAAAAACATGCAGTCCTTGGTTGTAGAAAAGTGAAGGCTAGCAACAAACAAATGAATTAATTAGCCCATACAGGAATCAAACATTAAACTACCTCCTCTCCTTTTAAAATGAACAATTCTAGCTCCAAAGTCAAAAGTCTACAATAAAGGGTAAGGCAGATGTGTGTCATGAAGAATGAAAAGTAAAAAATCTGTCAAGCCAATTGTAACCCACCTGTTAAAGATTTTTAGTATAGAATTCAAATAGGGCAAGGATAGTTTGTGCTTTAATAACTTTGGAGAGCATCTAGCAGAGCTTCAACAAAATGATATCACTCAATTTAATGTTAATTTTAAAAGGTCCACCCATTTGCAATCTCAATGGATAAGATGCCATTTATATTTATAACCTCATTTTTACCATTCTGGGGCTCTTGACACATTATCCAACTACAGGAAAAGATGGGAGAATCAGCCATGGCAACTTCCTCCCCAACCACTTCGATCCTGCAGTTTGCACTTATGAACTCTGGCAAGGTACCATGTTATTTAGGACAACTTCTTACACCAATAATTCTGACTACTCTTGCCCCAATATTAAAGGAAGAAGAAATAAGACTGGCACAGGCTAAATTTAACAGAAAATATCAAGTACTATAAAGATTGTTAAGTAGTAGCAACAACTGAGAATTCAAGAAATTTGAGACGTTTTGAGTTTAAAAAGCTTTTTCTCCATTTTAGTCCTTTCTAAATAAAACAAAGGGCTTGGACAGTACGGGATTCTAAGGCTTCAGTGGACAATGTAAGCTAACACTGAATAAAAGAATCACTTAAATCACCCTTTCTTGTACTATAACATTTCTTACATTCATAAAGCCTTCTTTTTAAGAAACGAACACTTCCCAATTCTTTCCCTAGATCTAGAACACTTACGTCCCCCACCCAAAGTTTACAGACCAGATTTGCGATAGTCAGAAAAAGATTAATTTAGATGATCAATCATTTGCCATCACCGGCACCATTCCTCAACTCTGCAGGAGTTCGATGGGTCAAGGAGTCAAACTCTCCCAAACCATCCCAGTCTCCTGGGGACTGGATTCCCCTAACAAGGTGAACAAAATCCACTGGCCTCTGGATAACAAGCTTTTTCTTTGTAACTCTGTAAGCCAGGCTATCGGCTAAGCTCCCCAGTTAAAAACTTTTAAAGGAAGCAAGAACGAAACCAGGAAGATGGGGAGGCGACTAAAACAGGAGGACGACCCACCCACCTAACGCGAAGAAGAGACCGCTTGCAGGGCTGACGCTTCACTAGGAGCCAGGAAAGGTGCAGAGGGCGTCAGGCGTCGCAACCCCCACCCACTGGGTGAGAACGGAGGACCTGCAAAGCCAGGGGCCAACTGGAGGCCTGAAGAGGGCGCGGGGCGGGGAGGGGGTGGGACGTGGACACAAGGGAGCGGCAGGGTCCGGCTGAGCACCACTAGGGTCTAAGTAACGGCGGGGCAAAGCCGACAAAGGTCTGCCAAAGGAGGAGACGCCGAAGCTTGCAGCTTCACTCACCTGCCAAACGTTCGCCCCGCGGACAGAAGAACGGACGCAGCCCCGGCGCTTCCTCTCCTGCCGGACACAGCCCCTGCCGCCGCCGGAGCTCCAGGACCCGAGAGGACAGGGTGGTACCGAAGCAGGCAACGCGGCGACCGGACCCGAGCCGAGAGAGGCGTACATAGGGGGCACCGGGGGGCTTGGGAAGGCAACTCTGTGCTTCGCCTTCCTTACCGGTAGCCAACAATGCTTCCCAGGAACAGCATCCTGCCAGCCTCAGCCCGCTGCTCCCGGGCCTTCAACCGCAGCTCCCCTCCCCACGCCCCAGCAGCGGCCGGGTTTCCGGCGGCCACACCCCGCCCCCTCGCTACTTGGCCTCCGCCATCTTGTCGGAAGCGGGAAGAATGCAGTGCGCAGGCGTGCGCCGAGGTTGCCGGCGTCCGCTAGCCTCGCGGAGAGGGAACTATATAATGCGCAGCCGTGTCGGCCGCTGCGCACGGCTGCTGTGTTCCGCTTCGGCGTCGCTGTCTTCTGCCTTGCACGGGTGCTGCCGGCTTTTCCTGAATTGTACTGCGGCCAGATTAATACACCCTTCTGCGCACCCCACAGTCATTCTGCAAAAACCTGTTTCGTGCCTACCATGTGCCAGCTCCCAGGCTAGGCGCTGATGATAGATTAGTAGAACTCGGCTCCAGCGCTAAAGATGCTCATAATCTAGTGAAAAAGCGAACTTTTTTTCTAGTGAAAGAGTAATTTCCTAAATTCTTGTTTTGTAACTGCACACGGCCTCCTCTCTCTTGACCCCGCAATTTTAATTCAAAACATACCTCTTCTAGGAAGTCCTCCCTGTCACACAGTTTGATCAGTTCTTTTACCTTGCGTTACCTCTTTAGCTTTATTTCATTCAGCATTAATTCAACAAATATTTGAGTGTCTGTTATATACTAGATATGATTCTAGGTTTATAGCAGTAAGTAATATAAACTCATGGGACTTACATTCTAGAGGAGAAAATAAACAATAAAAGACTAAAAGAAATCAACAAAATAATGCTCGATAGTGAAAAGGGATGGGAAGATAACAAACCACAAAAAGATGATGGAGAGTGAGAAGTGGTAGTTAGCGAGCGATCTCTCTCCAGAGATGACACTTGATCTGAGGCCTGACTGACCATAGGGGCTAGAAGTCATGAGACCATCTGTGGCAGAACCTTCCAGACAGAGGAAAGAGCAAAAGCAGAGGCGTGAGGTGGGAATGAGACCAGCACTTAAGGGACAGAAAGAATAGGTGGCATGGACACCTGGGGAGGAAATGAGGTCAGGGGGAGGCAGGGACCAAATTAGGTAGGGCATTGAGGCCATGGTAAGAGTTGGAGTTTACTCCAAGCGGCCCCTCTGTCTCGGTGACACTGCCCGAACTACTCTTCCTCAGTCACTTCTAGCTCCTGACTGCCTCACTGCACGTGCTGATTCCACTGTCTTGAAGACCCTTGCTCTGGTTCTTTACACATCTAGCTTGTCATCTTTCATGTTTCAGTTTAAATGTCACCTCAGAAAGGCTATCCTTCCTAAACTAAGTCTCCCTCCTGCCCTCTCATTAGTCTCCATCATTGCACCTGATCATTTCTTCCAGGTCACTCAACATATTTTTAAATTATATGTTCATTATTCTTCACTGGCTCCCCACTAAACTGTGAACTCCACGAGAGAGGCAAAATGTTTCATGTACCAGTGAATACCCCATGCCTAACTCCATGCCTGGCATGGGTGGTCACTCAGTATGTTTGTTGTATTCATGAATGTGGAAGTTTGTCAGCACCTAAATAGTCAATGGTATACTACATTGTTTTGCACTTGTTGGCTTTTAAAATTAAATGCAAGTCATTTCCTGTTTATGTCTCCTCTGCTAGATTATAAATAGGAATGAGAGAGAGAGGGGGAGAGAGAGAGAGAAAGAGAATGAGATGAAAAAGAGTAGGTGATGGTGGGGTAGTGGGCAGAGATTGTATTGCATATTTTTTTAATAAATGTATTTTATTTATTTTTGGCTGCGCCGGGTCTTTGTTGCTGTACGCAGCCTTTCTAGTTGCGGCGAGCGGGGCTACTCTTTGTTGCGGTGCGCAGGCTTCTCATTGCAGTGGATTCTCTTGTTGCGGAGCACGGGCTCTAGGTGTATGGGCTTCAGTAGTTGTGGCTCGTGGGCTCAGTAGTTGTGGCTCAAGGGCTCTAGAGCTCAGGCTCAGTAGTTGTGCTGCATGGGCTTAGTTGCTCCGCAGCATGTGGGATCTTCCTGGACCAGGGCTCAAACCCGTGCCCCCTGCATTGGCAGGCAGACTCCTAACCACTGCACCACCAGGGAAGCCCTGTATTGCATATATTGATATTTGCAGAACTAGAAGGACAAAGGCTTCAATTTAATGGAGCACCTATTATATGTGCTGTGTACTCTGCTAGACACTTAATCCTCACTACACCCCTGCTAGGTAGTTATCCTTGTTTTTATACATAGAAAACTTTAGAGAGATTAAGTCACTTGCCCAGTGTTCTACATTAAGAGATAGTGCCGAGCCTAAAGCCCATGTCCTTCCCATCTAGAGAAACTGGATTTCGAGATGGGTTTGTTTGGTGATTTGAGTCTGTGTCATTAGCAGGCTTTCATTAGTGATTTCAGCTACTGCCACTTAAGAATCCCAATTATACTGCTATTCTTGTGCAGGATCTCAACAAAGGGCCTGATTGGAAACTGCTGTCATTCTTTTCTTTCAGACTAGAGCAGAGCTCATTTTACCATTTCCTTTTCATGTCTTTTTAAAATTTGTATTTCTTTTTATTAATAACTTTTATATGTTTGATCAAAGAGGAGATACAGAAAAATGGGTGCATTCCCTAAATGCTAGCTGCATGCCCTCAGTTAGGCTTGTTACTGTACGAATAACTCTTTCATCTAGGTTCCAAGTAATACTTTAGTCATCAAAGACAGTTCTCTGGCAAAGAGTGACAGGGTTACTGCAACAGTCACTTATCCCATCTACTCATCAGAATTATACACCATCGTTTGTATACTGTTAACTCACAATAACACACACTTGTCAACCAAACCCAGTTAGTCCATAAGCAAACCAAGTAGTGGGTGGGAATATATACCGAAAAAGACTCCTCCACCTTCTACCCCACTGTAGTATGATTCCTCCTCGGAATAAATCCTGGAATCAAGGCAATGTCTTTGGTTACTATGGTATTCTCTCCTCTTATGGTTAACATCTGTTATGGGTTGAATATTCCCCCACCCATCAAAAGATATGTTGAATTCCTAATCTCAAGTACTAACCAGTATGAACTTATTTGGGAGTAGGATCATTGCTGATGTAATTAGTTAAGTTAAAATGAGGTCATACTAGGGCTTCCCTGGTGGCGCAGTGGTTGAGAGTCCGCCTGCCGATGCAGGGGACACGGGTTTGTGCCCTAGTCCGGGAGGATCCCGCATGCCCCAGAGCGGCTGCGCCCGTGGGCCATGGCCGCTGAGCCTGCGCGTTGGGAGCCTGTGCTCCGCAACAGGAGAGGCCCCAACAGTGAGAGGCCCGCGTACCGCAAAAAAAAATGAGGTCATACTAGAGTAGGGTGGACCCCTAATCCAATAACTAGTGTCCTTATAAGAAGATAGCCATATGAAGAAAGAGACACACAGGGAGAAAGCCATGTGATGACAAAGGCAAAGATTGGAGTTATGTAGCTACAAGCCAGGGAACACCAAAGTTTGCTAGCCAACCACTAGAATTTAGGAAGAGGCAAGCAAGGATTTCTCTACAGGTTTCAGAGGAAGCATGGTCCTGTCAATACCTTGATTTCAGATTTATAGCCTCCAGAACTGTGAGACAATAAATACCCATTATTTTAAGCTTCCCAGTTTGTGGCACTTTGTTACAGCAGCCCTAGAAACAAATACACCATCGTGTGTGTGTGTGTGTGTGTGTGTGTGTGTGTGTACATATATACACACACATATATATATATGTATATGCTAGGGCCTGAAGTAGAGGAAAGAGGTGGGGATGAGCAGTGAGGAGTTCTGGGTTACTGTCTCAATTTGGCAGCAACCAGCTGCAGGACTTTGGGGCCAGTCCCTCTACTCCACGGAGCAAGTCTCCTGATCTGCATGAACAGGAATTATGATAGCTGCTCTGTCTACCTCAGAGCTCTGCAGCGATAGCTAACAAGTATTCCTCCAGAGATGACATAACCAAGATGACCTGACAGCTACTGAGAAACAATTATGCAAAAAAAACCAGGGTTCCTGCCCTGGGGAATTTTACAGTCTGGCTGAGGAGAAAGGTACTTTCCTGTGATAATATAACTAGCACAGGTCAAGTGTCAAGTGTGTAGTTTGGATCTGATTCACTGTTGATGTGAAAGAAGAATCATTGTGGACTGGGGTGGAGAGGAGAGAATTCATGAAGAACCTTAGCAGAAAAGGCATTTGTTAGAAGAATATTGGGTGCCTGTAGGATATACAGGAGCAACACTCAACATTATGCCCAGAACTGGTCCTGAGGAGCCACCCCGGTATCCACTGCTGGATACAGATAACCAAACCTGGGACCACCAACAGCACTTGACCTAGACACTGGATGATGTCACTGCTGCCCCTGGAAACAGATACAGTTACTATCGCTGCCACTACTCTCATTAGAACAGAGGGTCACTGTGACTTCACCATGCTAGCTGTCAGTCCCAAGCCTGGGGACAAATGACTGGCACAACCCAGTCCCATGTTAACACTCTAGCTCAATGCTGTCCAATAGAAATATAATGCAAGCCATATACATAATCCTAAATTTTCTAGGAGCCACATTAAGAAAATTAAAGAAAAAGGTGAAATTAATTTTAACAACATATTTTATTTAAGCCAATATATCCAAAATATTATCATTTCAACCTGTGACGCTACTGCATTTCATGTGCTCCATAGCTACATGTGGCTAGTGGCTATCATATATGACAGCACAGCTCTAACTGATAGGGAGGCTGGGAGAATGACCGCATGGACTTTGGATTTCCATTGTGAGAGGTGGGCTCTGCTTCATGAGGAAGGCAACTTCCCAGACACCAGAAGAGGGTTCAGATGCAGTCTTGTGAATGGAAGACAAAGTTGAAGGAAAACAAAGACTGGATTGTAGAGAAAGGGAAATGGTAGTGTAAGGACTTTCATTATCAGTCTTATCCTGTAGTGACTGGGAACCACAGAGGGTTTCTGAACTGGGGAAATCCTTTGAAAAGTTTAAGGAAAGTACCATGCAGATACAGGTATAACTTCAAGAATACTAAAAGTGGAATTAGAATCCTGGATTTTAGTTATGCTTCCTATCTGTGCAGCCTTAGGCAGGTTGTCCCTCTGGATCTGTCTTCTCATCTTCAAGGATGGGGATGATGGTATCTGTCTCTCAGGCTTGTTGTGAGGATTATATGAAATATTGTATGTGAAAATGCATGGCACCTACCAAGCATTCAATAAACGTTACTCAAATCTGGATGAATCTGAGTATTAGAGATCTAGATAAAGAGCAAAGAGGTTGAACTATTTCCCGAAAGCCAAGAGGAACATTCTAGAGTGAAAAATCAGAAATATGTATTTCAGATACTTCAATTCTGTCTTAGCTTGAACAAGTTAAAAAAATGTACTTGTTTCCTAAGTAGCCCATTTCTTCCTGGAAGCTTTTACTGGTCATTCCTGGCTGAAGGTGTTCTCTCTTTCCACAGTCCCGGGTTCTCCTTTGGGCAGTATGACATGGTGTGTAGGGCTCATGCCTCATCTTCTTCACCAGGTACATACATGAGGGCAGAATCCATGTCTCATTCATCTTTGTACCTATGCCCTACAATGTCTTGAACTGGAAGCATCCAAATAAACAAGATCAGCAAAATTTGATAATTTTAGAACTTGGTTGATGAGAACCATGAATATCCATTATACCATTCTCAGTGCTTCTGGGTATACTTGGAAACTTTCATAATAGTTAAGAAAAAAAAAAGACATCCAAGAAACTTCTGCTTCAAGATAGCAGACTAACTACAAGTGTTTACCTCCCTTCTCTCTGTATCCCATTAAAATGTCAGCAGGGCTTAATTTTCAATGAAACTAAGGAAGGTTAGGCTTCAAAGATGCCCATTTGCACAGGCCCTTTCCAAGGTCCTGGAAGGTGCCTTAGCAATATGTTCATGTGTTTGTACGATTTTCTAAAACCTGCAAAAGTAATATATTTCAACCACAATTGGTTAAGGGCATTTTCTCTTCCTACTCTGATTTCCCCTCTATCACAGTTCTCCTTGTGTCAGGTAGTATTAGAGTGGTTGGAGTCATTTTGGAATCCAGTTAAAGGGAAGTTGAGCTTGGGATACAATTTGTTAGAATTGAGTGGGAGAATATTTATATGATTCACAGTCACTTCTGTGAGTAGTATTTTATTGCTAGCCATCCTTGCAGAGGAATAGTTTCCAGGAATACTCCTCCAGCCATTGTCTGACTTTCCCAGTATCGTAACACCAAGGTGCAGGGCCAGAGGTTGTGCTGCAATATGAACACATCCTATGGCCCTTGTACCAGAAGTACAGAGCCAGAAGCTAGTCTGTAGAAAATTCTTCCAAATTTTATAGCTCCTATAAACGAAACCTAATAGAAGCGTCCCCAAATGTGACTACAATCTTAAAAAATTACAAGTTGTCAAGCTAAAAAAAAAACTTATCAGTAATAAAAAATTTTTTGATCAACCATACTTGAAGAAACACTGAATGATCTTTTCAATTGATACAAATATGATAAAACAAAATCACTGTCATATGCAGAGGCAAGTAAAGAGAATCCAGACAAAAAATGTAGGGAAAAAGTATTATAGAAGTATGTCAGGCAGTAAAATAATAAACATACTATATTGTTTTTTTGATTTTATGATATTTGTGGATTTTATGTTAGCATTCCAAATGTATAATTTGTTGTGATTTTTTCTCATTCTAAATTAATATTTACTTCCTTACTTAAATTTGTATTCAAATTTTCTATTTTTTTCTCTTACACAGGGACTCCAAAATTGATCTCTCATAAAACATTGATCCCTGAAATTATAATTGGGGACTTCAACATCCCCCTCTCAGCAACTGATAGAACTAAGAGTCAGAAAATGAGCAAACATATAGAAGACCTAAACAACACAATCAACCAACAGGATCTAAATGACATTTATAGACATTCTACCCACAATAGCAGAATACACATTTTTTTCTTCAAGCACCAATAATAGACAAAATGCTGGGTCAGAAAACAAATGTTAACAATTTAAGAGAATTGAAACTATACAAAGTATGTTCTCTGACCATTATGGAATTGAATTAAAAATCAATAAGAGAAAGGCAACAGGAAATTTTCCAAATACTTGGAAATTAAACAACACCCTCTAAAATCATACCTTTTTTGGAATTCCCTGGTGGTTCAGTGTTTAGGACTCTGTGCTTTCACTGCTGAAGGCCCGGGTTCAATCTCTGGTCAGGGAACTAAGATCCTGCAAGCCATGCAGTGCAGCCTAAAACAAACAAAAAAATCACATCTTGTCAAAGAAGAAGTCTCAAAGGAAATTTAAAAGAATACACAGAACTGGGACTTCCCTGGTGGTCCAGTGGCTAAGACTCTGCGCTCCCAATGCAGGGGGCCCAGGTTCGATCCCTGGTGAGGGAACTAGATCCTATATGCCACAACTAAGAGTTCGCATGCCTCAACTAAAGATCCCACATGCCACAACTAAAGATCCCACATGCAGCAACAAAGATCCCGCATGCCACAACTAAGACCCAGTGCAGCCAAATAAATAAATATTTAAAAAAAAGAATACACAGAACTGAATGAAAATAAAAATACAACATTTCAAAATTTCTGGGTTACATCTAAAGTAGTGCTGAGAAGGTAATTTATGCATTAAATATTACTCAGAAAAATTAGAAAGATTACATTAGGAAAGTCTCATATCAATAACCTTAAGAAGCTAGAAAAAAGAAAGAGCAGCAATCAATGACACTGGAAAACAAAATAAAACAAAACAAACAAATGCAACAAAAAGCTAGTTAATAGACTTCCAGCAAGACTGCCAAAGGGAGAAGACACAAATCATCAATATCAGTAATGAAACAGTTTATCATTATAGTTCCTGCAGCCTTTAAAGGAGTAATAAGGGAATATCACAGACACCAATAACTTATAATTCAACAACTCAGAATAGACCAATTCTACACACCACCAAAACTCAAACAAGATGAAATAGAATAGTCCTATAACCATTAAAGAAATTGAACTTGTCATTATAATTCCCTGGAAAAAGAAATGGAGAATCCTTTCAAGTATTCTGAGAAAAATGAGCACCAATTTTATACAATCTGTTCAGAGAACAGAAGAGGAAGGAACACTTCTCTATTCACTTTATAAGGGCAGTATTACTATGATACCAAAATTAGATAAACACATTACAATAAAGAAAACTACAGACCATCTCCCTTAAACTTAGATGAAAATATCATCAACAAAATATTAGCAAATCAAATCCAACACTGTATTAAAAAATATACGTGACCGAGTAGGACTTATTCCACGTATGCCTGACTGTTTAACATTTAAAAAAAAAATCAATCAATGTAATCTACATATCAATAGGCTAAAGAAGAAAAATCATATGATCATTATCAATTGATTCAGAAAAGCATTTGACAAGGTCCACATCCAAAACCTATTCATGACAAAACCTGGACCTGCTCCCTGACCAATAAGTGTACATAAAAGGGAAAACATCCATGAATGTTGAGAATGGGTGAGTGTTCCATCAGTTCATTAGAGATTTTTGACAAGTATCTGTAAGACAGGAAGTGACAGAAGAACCAAGGTGGAGGAAAGACTCCAGCCCAGAACATAAGGGGAGGAAGATTCCAGTGGAGGACCACTGCAGAGGTGGTTGCTAGTTCTTCTTGGAGAAGTCTAGCAAAGACACAGTTTAGCCAGTCATAGTTACAAACAGAAATGGGATATGGAGCACTGTCAACACTAGTGCTTCCCAACCATTTTTATGTCATGGCACATGTGGGAAATAATAATATGTGTAAGGGATGGTTTTAAGGAAGTGATTTCAGATCAACAACTTTCATATGACTTTGTCTCTAAAACTGATTTGCCTGAGAAGGCATCCAGAGTCATACTGGTTCTCTTTCTCAACTCCATTTTCACAATGGCTATCCCACCACTTTACCAAAGAGAAGCAAGCATTTCTCAATGATTCATTGCCCTGAGTGCCAAGCAAATGAATAATTTAACATTTATTAATGCCCTATTAATTCCCCCAGTCCATCTCATTAAGACATTGATTTCTAATTTTACTTTTTGTGCTGGTAGTTTTTCTTTAATCAATAAGAATAATTTTAAAACATATTACCTTATGCTTACAAAAATAAAAATATAAGAAATTAAATTAAATTTGTTTCTAGCAGAGAGGTATGATAGGATTATTAATAAAGATTTTCAGACACTTCCACTTCTGGATAAGATGGAGTAATAAGTACCAGGTACACCCTCAAGCTTTAAACAACCCCAAACTGGATGAAATATGTGAAGCAATGTTTTTGTTTGTTTGTTTGTTTTTGAGGCACTGGACACCTGGCAGTGAAGAACAGTGAGCCCTGAAAGACAGGAAGCAAATATCATACCTTAGATGTTTCTCTTGCTTGTTTGCTCTAAGGAGGCCAGCTGCCACGTTGTGAGCTGCTTTATTGAGAGGCCCATATGGCGTGGACCAGAGGAGGGCTCTGGCCAAAAGCCAGCAAGATACTGAGGTTCTTAGTCCAACAGTTCACAAGGAATGCAATCCCACGACAATCATGTGAGTGAGCCTGGAAGTGGATCCTCTCCCAGTCAAGCCTTCAGATGATACCACAGCCTTGGCTAACAGCTTCATAGAAAGACCTTGAGCTACAGGGAGCCAAGTAATTCATAAACTATGCTCAACTTCCTGACATATAGAAACTGTGAAATAATAGCTATTGTTTTAAGCTGCTAAGTCTTAGAGTAATTTGTTACACAGCAACAGATTAATACAGGAAGGAGATTAATACATGAGAAGGGATATATTCCATTTCTAACACTGCTGGAATTCGACAAAGAGCAGGCTTAAAAATCTTCATCACATAACTAATTACACATTTTAACTCTTTGCCTTCTATCTCTGGTACCTGCTTCAACTTTTCATTCATAATAGAATAAACTGACATTTATCTAAGCTCCACCTATTCCTTAAAGCTTTCCAACTAAAGTGACTAAATGTAATAAAGTAAGCAGCCAGAGAGTCTGTGTTTTTCCATCTAATAGAAAAAAAGAAAACACTCCATCTGGGTAGAAATTGATAATTAGCCATATCCAATTCCTGGACATCTGGCTTTTAAATGAAACTGAACATAGCAATGTTTGTTTCCAGGCGCATTCTTTTACCGAAAATGCAACTTATTCTTTTGGTCTTTAAAGCATAACATCAATACACTTTTAAATATCAAGTTACCAAAGATTTGTCTCAATTTTTTTACATATTACCATGGTGTTACATGTTTATTGTATAAAATTTGTAAACCACAGAAAATTGCAAGGAGGAAAGAAACCTCACCATCCAAGATAATTGTTCACATTTTGATGACTATCTTCCCATATTTGACTTTAAAAATAAAAGGAATTTCAGAATAATATATTTGCCCTGAACAACAAATCCTCATTAGCAACAAGAGAATATTTTAATGGATGAAATTTAATAAAGAACACCAAACCATTTATGCCACTGAAATCCACATCCATTTTCTCACACAGTTTAAGATGTGGCTGATGACATTGATATTTTAGCCCTGACAACCAGTCTGAATGGCTCAGGGAAATATCCCACAAGGCTAAAGCAGCCCTGGCAATATATTGAGGGTAGTGGCGCTTGGGGAAGCAACATAGGTTTGCACCCATTCTCCCTTCATACTGCCTCTGCTGCTGCAGAATCTGTGGTGGGGCAGGGGCCCATAGCCTTGCACTCGGATACTTAATGGGCTGGAGCCAGCTCAAAGAAGTGCTAGAAAACTGATTGTTAAATTTCAGGAATTTTGTGAGCTAGTTCTTAAACACAGTCATTATTAAAAATTCGATGATGTAAGCTTTCAATTAAATAAATTACACTCAGAGCAAAGGTCATACTCAAAACTCATCATTTTAACTTATTTTACTACATTTTGCTATTGCCTGTGTTCCTGATGCTGTTTCCATCTACTGTATCTGGATGGTGGAAATAGTGTATAATGGTGTGCTGGAGGACTTCTCTTTGTCCAGTGATTTCACGTTGGTAGTTTGGAATTGTTCAGTGTGAGAGTATTTAAACCGTGGAAATAGAAGGATGCTCCAAATTTGGGCTCAATTTATTGTTTTGTTGATTGTATAGTGATGGAGAAAATGTTAATACTGTAGATTAAACTTAAAAACATGTCGTGTCTATAGCTGTTACATTGTGACTAGCACAAAGTTCAAGCAACTATTCCTCCAGTATTCAAAAACTATTATCAAATTCATCCAAGTCACTCAGGTCATTGATGAATAATGAGTCAAGTTCCAACACATATCTTTGTTGTTTCACTTTCATCTTAATCATTAATGTCAGTGAAAATAACAGCCAGGATTCTTGTCAAAACTACACTTGTTTGTTATTTACAATGGTATGTTGGCTACAGATGCAAAAGTTCAGCAAAAATCAATGAAACATTCACTGGGAATCAATTGGCTATATGGAATTCACACTAAAGAATAATGTGTATTCTATTATTATTTATAAACTATGTGTTCTATATCCTTTATATCAGTAGAATTTAAAATAAATCTGTGTGTGCATTCATGTGTGTGTTTCAGAAAGCTCGTTGTTAATCATTTACTAATACACTTCTGTTCAGAGCAAATGCTTCCCTTTGCCCCACTCACCATAGCCTCCAGCAGATCTCTTTCAGCTAGGCACAGACTGATAAATCAATAGGGAAAAGGAGTGAAAGAAAAGAGCTGGGGGAAAAGCAGAAAGGGGAGGAAGAAATGGAAAAGAAATAAAGGAAAGAGAAAGTTCTCCTTGTCTTGTCTTTCAACATCAGTCAGCAGCTCTCTACGAGAAAGGAGACAAACCATTGCACAACCCGTGTGGCCTGAAATAAAACATGTGTGGGATTAGCTGGCAACCCCACTTGTAGAGAGCTAAGAAGCCAGCAGTCTCCGTCAACAGTGACCATACCAACTCTGGGTCAGAGGTTGTTTTAGGGTTTTTTTGTTTGTTTGTTTTTAACATTAAAAAAATTTAGGTATAATTTATACACAGTAAAATTCCTCATAGAGTACAGTTCTATGAGTACAGTTCTATGAGTTCTAGTCATGTAACTACCACTGCAATCAAGATATAGAATAGTTCCATCATCCTCCCAAATTCACTTAAGCCTATTTGTGATCAACCCCTCTCCCCATCTCCAGGTGCTGACCAATGTTTCCTATCCCTCTGGTTTTGTTTTGTTTTCCAGAATGACATTTAGAAGGACTCATATAGTATGTAGACTTTTGAGTCTAGCTACTTTCACTTAACATAATGTATTAGAGATTCCCTCATGTTGTTGCATGCATCAGTAGTTCATTTCTTTTTATTGCAGTATACAGATTGCAGTATACAGTACCACAGTTTGTTACCCATTCACTGGTTGAGGAACACTTGTGTTGTTTTTAGTTTAGAATGATTATGAATAATTCCACTTGTTTATTTACTTACTTAAAGACCTTTTTGGAAGAGCAGATTTAGGTTCACAGCAAAATTGAGAGGAAGGTACAGAGATTTTCCACATATCCTCAAGCACCTCCCTACATGAATCAGCTTCTGCATTATTAGCATTACTCACCAAAATGGTACATACATCTGTTACCAAGTATGAAACTACCGTGACACATCACAATCACTCAAAGTTCATATTTATCTTAGGTTCACACTTGGTATTGTACATTCTGTGGGTTTGGACAAATGTATAGTGACGTATAGCCATAATTAGAATATCATACAGAGTATTTTCACTGCCCTTAAAATCCTCTGTGCTCTGCCTATACCTTTACCGCCCCTTCCCAAGAAACAGTGATGTTTCTATTATTGCCATAGAGTTGTCTTTTCTAGAATGTCATATGATTGGAATCATACAGTATGAAGCCCTTTCAGATTGGCTTCTTTCACTTAGTAATATGCATTTACGTTTCCTCCATGTCTTTTAATGACTTGATAGTTTATTTCTTTTTAGTGCTGAATAGTATTCCACTATATGGCTGTATTACAGTTTATTTATTCATTCATCTACTAAAGTACATTTTAGTTGCTTCCAAGTTTGGGCAATTATGAATAAAGCTGCTATTAACATCTGTGTGCAGGTTTTTGTGTGGATATGTTTTCAATTCCATTGAGTAAATACCAGCATGATTAATGGATTGTATAGTAAGAGTAAGAAACTTACAAAACTTAGTTTTGTAAGAAATTGCCAAACTGTCTTCCAAAGTGGCTGTACCATTTTGTATCCCCATCAGCAATGAATAAGAGTTCCCATTATTCTACAT
Organism: Orcinus orca; assembly: GCF_937001465.1. Classification (NCBI taxonomy): domain Eukaryota; kingdom Metazoa; phylum Chordata; class Mammalia; order Artiodactyla; family Delphinidae; genus Orcinus; species Orcinus orca. The sequence goes on along the minus strand of NC_064561.1, from coordinate 93,526,308 downwards.
CCTTGCCAGCATTTGGTGTTGTCAATGTCCCAGATTTGGTCTTTCTAATAGGTGTGTAGTGGCACTTGTTTTTTATGATTGAGTCTAGAGAACTCTTTACATATTCTGGATACAAATCTTTTAAACGACATGCATTTTACAAATATTTTCTCCCAGTCTGTAGCTTGTATTTTCATTTTGTGGTGTCTTTTGAAGAGGAGAAGTTTAAAATTTTGAAATCCAAATTATCAGTTGTTTTTTAAATAAAACATGTTTTTGGTGCTATATCTAAGAAAATTTGTCTAACTCAAGGTCAAAATGTTTCTCCTATGATTTCTTCTAGAAGTTTTATAGTTTATAGGTTGTACATTTATGTCTATGATCTATTTTTGCATATAGCACAAGATAAGGGTAGAGGTTCCTTTTGTTGTTGTTGTTGAACATGGATGTTGTAATTTGCTCACCAGTTCCCAGGGGTTAGTAAATTCCTGAGACAGGAAGCTTGGAGGAAGGCTCAGGCCTATTCTTCTTCTACCTTGAACTGGAGGGAATGGGAAGGCAGGCAGGTGCTAAGAAAGAGAGGCATTGTTTCCTTTCACTCTAGTGGCAGGAATAAAAGGCTTTAAGAAAATTATTATTGAAGCAAGAAAAGTCTTCTATTACAGGGCTATCTTTCCTCCTATACTTGTTCACACACACACACACCATAACCAGGTGTCACTAATCTAGTATTCTGAGGCGGAAGAGAGGTCAATTATCTTTGTAAAAATATTTTATGCTGGGATGTAGAATGGAGGTCACTTTGAAATACAATAACATCATCTCTTCTTTTGTGTGCAGTTTCATTTCACAAGTAATAGGTTTTTTTTTCAAACAGAATTTGCTTTGACCTAATCCTTTAAATTGTACATGCTACCAAGCAATATGTGAGTACAAAGGTGAGTACATATTAATTCTAAAATTGATTCTATTTATTAAATGTTTTACTTTTCTCAAATGCTTACTGTAGTGTATTATTTATGTTTCAAACCCCTTTACTCATCCATGCTGTCTCAGTAAAACCTTAAGAGCATAGCATTACATTAATCTCCACAGCAATTAATATCATAAACCCCAGATTATGGCTTTGTTACTAAATGTAGCAGATGGGAGACAGAGCTGAGAAAAATAAAGCTCCCTTCAAAACATGGTATTTTAAAAACTGTTATTAAAACTGATGGTGGAGGGAATACAGGAGTAGTAGCTCAAAGTCACTTGCATAATATTTACCTAAATTCCTTATTTACTTCTAAGAAATGTGCTTAGGGCCAAAATCTTATTTCACAAATTAGCTCATAGGAGTTACATAAGAATGAAATAGAACATTTTGGCAAAATCTCACCATAAGGAGCTACTTGGATGTATTGTTTCTAGGTGTATTACCCATAAATTTCTATTACAAACTGGCTTTTCAGGTATTAAACACAGAAGATGCTGGACTTGCCTTTAGTAAAAGAACAAAAGGGCCCCTTTGGGTACCAGAATTTAATTAGTTTCTGGCTGAGGTTGGAGAAACATGATGCCCACCATTTATTCCTGCTGGAGTAGATAGAAAGTTACAGGGGAAGAGAAGAGGGGGAACGGGCTCCATTGCTGTACTTAGAACCATCAAATCCTGATGCTAGGAATTTAGGAAGAGCATCCCTAGAGAGCACAGAGCTTCCCTTTCTTGGTGCTTTCTGAAACAAAGGAAACAAGCCAGATCTCAGATGGACTCTTGTCCTGGACTGAAAAGCTTGCAGAGGGCAGGGTGGCAGTGAGGGTGGTAGCATGGATTGGTTTAGTTTCCACTTCTGCCTCTAGCTCCTTGGCTGAAAGCTTTTAGACTTAGGGGACCAAAGACTTCTGGGTCCCTAAGGTCCCCAGTGAACCATTTGGGCGGGGTCATCCCAAGCAGCATTTGACTAAAATTACCAGAGTGTCAGCTGGATCAATGTGATTCTGAAAATTGAGGCAAATTGCCAAATAATTCTGTTCAAACATACAGCTGGCTGATGCAAAAGTAGTCTTTTTGGCTTATCTTTGATAACAATAAAAGTTATTCACATCATTTAGTAAGTATACATGAGAATTAAAATAATTTTTTTAGGAAAATGTATATATTAATGTGGATGAAGTTGTTAGAATACATTTATCCACAGCATTTACTAAGAGCAGATGACAATGTCTAAAAGACAGATTCTGATGGCAAAATTATAGAGTGAAGTATGAAATCTACACATACCTTAATCTTAGGGGTAAGAGTCATAATGGTGACTTCCTCCATTGGGCTGTTAGGAAGCATGTAATATTCTGGGTAAAAGGGGGCTCTTTGAGGCAATCAGTGGCTCTAATATACCAAGAATACCACACATCTTTCTTTAATTTTTGATCTTAGTTTACTAGACTGAAGTTAGTGTTGGTATTAGTTAGTGAAGGTATTATTCTAATCTATATCCAAAGAGTTTACAATTCCTGTAAACTCACAGAGCTCATGCTACTGCAAATTCCATCTTGTCATTCCACTATGTACTAGAGTGATGTGAGCTTTGCACTGGGCAAAGCTTCAAAGAGTTGGCAAGAAAATGAAGGGCCTGCCCCAAAGAATGTCCTGCTTCAGCATCCACGGAGGAAAAATTCTTCAGTGGAGCATACCAGCTGCCACAGAAAAGCAGAAGTACAAAATCCCTATCAGTGAGCCTAGAACCCACACTGTCCAACTTGAAAGTACATTGGTACTTGTTGAAGCTCACTATAGAACAGGCTATTGCCAAGTTCTCATGGTAAAAGACAAATAGAATCTTTTTTTCATTAGAAAGAAATGTTCATAATAAATATGATACATTTAAAATTGGATTTTATTGTGAAGATAGACTATTTTTTTTAAGGTTAGCATTATCTTAATTTAAATATCTACAAAATGAGCTTCTTCCTTTGTACGTTCAGTGACTCTAGCTTATTTTCCCCAAATACATCACATAGTCAAACATTCCCACCAAGCTAAGAATAGGAACAAGCTGTTAGTAAGAGGGAGTGATGGGTGGGGACTAGACCTGCCAAGACTTAATGATTATAAATGATCCTAAGTTTAAAAAGGCAGAGATTTGGGCTTCCCTGGTGGCGCAGTGGTTGGGAGTCCGCCTGCCGATGCAGGGGACACGGGTTCGTGCCCCGGTCCGGGAGGATCCCACATGCCGCAGAGCGGCTGGGCCCGTGAGCCGTGGCTGCTGAGCCTGCGCGTCTGGAGCCTGTGCTCCGCAACGGGAGAGGCCACAACAGTGAGAGGCCCGCGTACCGCAAAAAAAAAAAAAAAAAAAAGGCAGAGATTTCCCCCCACTCCATTGTGTTATAACATCTTGCAACAGTAGCACAAATGCTGCTTTGATTTACAACAAAATGGCAGTATTCCTTAGGTCTGGTGACTTGAAGAAGGAATTCTCCCCTGACCTCCTCCCGTAGTTGGGCAGAGTGGGCCAGATGCAGCTCTCTTGCCCTTTGACTTCTTCAAAAGCAGACAACTGATTTTTTAAAATATCATGCTTTTCTTGTTTCTGATTAAGCAAAATGAAAGTTTATTACAAAGAGAATGTTGATTGGCTATTCCTCATCTCTGGTGAAGATGGAGAGTGAGGAATAGGGTTCAACTTCATTAGAAGGAATTTAGGGTTGACAAAGGAAGAATTTCGTGAATCCAGGAGTTATGAGGCACAGAGCAGATCCTGATGAATGTGCTTTTCCTGTCCTTGGAGAACTTGCAGGAACAATAAGACATACATTCACGGGGAGAACTTGCAGGAACAATATGGCATACATTTAGGAGGAAGGAGGGGTGATAACTGTAGGAATGGAATCAGGAATGCAAAATATTAGTTACGGAATAACAGGCCGCTCAGTTGCTAAGGAATCCTAAAAATAGGGATGAGTGACTGGCTGAGAGGGGTGGAGAGGAGTAGATATTTCCGTGGGTTTCATCGGGCAGCCCAGACCTGACAAAGGCAGTGCAGAGCTGCTTCTGCAGCTGCAGCAACAGAGCAGCAGTGAACATGCGCAGCTACCTGACCACCAGCTATCTTGCAGAGTTATTCTCCACAGTGGCTGCACTTTCTTCCCGTGCAGGCCGGCCCCAAGGAACAGAGACCTCAGACCCACAGTAAGGGCTGGAGGCTCAGGTCCTAGAGAACAGGGGTCCAGCGCTCCTCCAAGAACTATACCCATTTACACAACCCCAGTCCCACTCCCATCTACTTTTCACACTGATCCTCCAACTTGGAAATATTTTGGATTACAGACTCACACCCCTCTTTCCACAGGATGTAAAGCTGACTATTGGGGAAGTGATGAAAGGAATCTCAGGGTAAGGAGTAGGGTGGGAGATTTTATTTTAGAGGAAAGTAGTTTTTGTTTTCATCCTGGACAGGTGACCTTTTCAGTCTGATGATTTCTAGTCTGATGATAAAACATTTTAAACAAATTTCACTGCATATCAAATAAATGGAGACACTCCCTAGGGAATGTGCCTGCATAGTTGCCATATCCTCTAACTGACAGCCTATCAATACTGTGCTGTTTTTCTCTAAGAGAAGTTCCTTTAGAGACTGTGACTTTCATCTGTTATCTCCTGCTTGGTGGTGTTTAAAAACATTCTGATGTTGCTATAAGGAAGCACTTTGCTCACCAGTTTATTTTTCTTTTGTTGATGGTAAAGCATGGCAGAAATGCTATTTGGTCACTGTGTGGACACTGGGCAGATGGCAGGAAAATGGAGAGAGGTGGGGACACATGGTAGAGGACATCAATTGTGAAACAGAACCCAACTCTCCTCCTCTGAGCAGGTGTTGCTACAGGACACAGCAGGTTGGGCTCATGTTCTCTGAATGCCTTTGATGCCTTTGTCCATTCTTTAAAAAACTGGCCCCCAGAAAGAAAGCTCAGGGCTGTTTTCACAGATTTCTACTTTAACCTTGATAGCAAAAATATTAGTTCGTGGGCTTGGAGGCTCACTTAGTGACTTTCTGTTTGTGGGGTTACACAAAGGACACCCTAACCCACAGGAAAAAAATCTTGCCCTAAACTTTCACTGAGATTCTTTTCTTTTTTTTTTTTTAGTCATTATCGCTCTCTGAAAGGCTCTGTTAAATTCAAAAAACAAAAATAAGAAATCCTTAGTAGGAAAGAACTATTAGTATTAGACATTATAACCTTACAGTCTGATGACAAATTAATAGGGTATAGGATACAGAATAGCTTTTTTCATTTTTAAAACTAAATATAATTTAGATTCAGTAAACTTTAGCCCTTTTAATGTCCAGTTCTGTTAGTGTTGACAAATAAACAGTCACGTAACCAGCACCACAAACAAGGTAATATGGAACACTTCCATCACAGCAAAAAAATTCCTCTATATCCCTTTGTGTCAAACCGTTCTCCATTCCTTAGCAACCACTGATATGTTTTCTGATCTGATAGGTTTGTCTTTTCCAGAATGTCATATAAATGGGCACATATAATATATAGCCTTTTAAATCCGGCTTTATCACTTAGCATAATTTGAGATTCATCCATGTTACTTTCTGTTTCAATAATTTGTCCACTTGTATTGCTGAATAGTATCTCACTGTATGGAGGTACCAGATTTTGTTTATTCATTGCCCAGTTAAGGGACTGCTGTGGACTGAATTGTGTCCCCCCCAAAATTCATATGTTGAATCCCTAACCCACAATATAATTGTGTTTGGAGATAGGGCCTTTGGGTTAAATTGATTATAAACTTAATTAAGGTTAAGTGAGGTCAAAAGGGTGGGGCTCTAACCCGATAGGGCTGGTGCCCTTATAAGAAGAAGAAGAGACACAAGAGTTCCCTCTCTGAGCACACACACTGAGGAAAGGCCATGTGAGCACACAGAGAGAAGGCGGCCATCTGCAAGCCAAGAAGAGAGTCTTTACCAGAAACTGAATCAGCTGGCACCTGGATCTTGGACCTTCCATCTTCAAGAACTGCAAGAAAATAATTTCTGTTGTTTAAGCTACCCAGTCTGTGGGATTTTGTCACAGCAACCTCAGCAGACTAATACAGGGACATTTGGGTTGTTTTTATTTTTGTAATTATGAATAAAATTTTTAAATTTAATTTTTAGAAATAGCTAAAACACCTTCTTGTGGCTCAAAATTGTAAACAGTAATATTGTAGCAAATCCAATAGATGGGCTTGTTCAGCATATATACCTTATTGTACTGCACAGCACTAACACAGTGTATTATCAAATTTCTTTTTTTTTTTTTTTGCCAATCTAATAGGTGAAAAGTATCGTTAGTGTATTTTAACTGAAATTTTTTTCATATGTTTAGGAGCCCTTTATATTTTCTTTTCTGGTGAACCATTTATCTCTTTTGTCCCTTTTTCTATTGGTCTTTGGTTTTTCATTCAGCATCTTATTTGTAACTGCTATACTAAGTTAATTAGCTATGTGTTTATAATATGATTTGCAAATTCTTTTTCCAAGTTTCTTTCTTTTATTTGATTTTAGCATGTACTTTAAAATTATGTTTAATGTTTTTGTGTTATAGTTTATAAAGGCCTTTACCATTCTGAGGATTTTCTCTCTTTTTATCATTCTTATATTGCTTACTTTTTGGTAAACGTTTACTTCTTTGATCCATTTGGAATTTATCTTGGTATAAAGGAAAGGTAAGGGTCTGTGCGGAGTTGATTCTCCATGGATCTCTCATGTTTCTGTGCATCTTATGACAGCTTTTGTTCTGAACTATCTTTTCAAGGATGTTTGTATAATAATCAGCCTTGGGAGATAGAAATAGTGTTTTCCTCCATGTCGAAGGGCAGATTTGTTTGTTGTCCAGTGTGATAAAGGTAATGTTTCCCTTTGGATCAGATTCGCTAGCAGTCCCCTTATAAGATAGAGAATTGCCTACGCTCAGAGTTCCTCAACCATGACACAAACCCACTGGGTATGCAGCTTCCATCTGGACCAAACTGCATTACCTGGGGAGCAAGACGAACTAACACAATCGTGAAGCTCATGCTTCTTGCTGGTCCATGAGTAAGAAAATCTTTTGTCTCTGACCTAGGAGTCTCATGTCTTCTGACAGCATCTATGAAAACCTAGCAGGCCAGCTTGTTAGCTTACAAGCAGGGTAAAATCTCAGACTCATCACAATTCTTGACAGGAACTGCCTCTAATTTTTCCATATGGCTGTTACCCCATCACTATTTTTTTTGCAAGTGGGGAATAGTTCCTTTTTTCCCAACTGATTCTAGATGACAATTTTGTTGTATGCTAAATTCTTGTATGAGTTCAGGTTCATTTCAAGCTCAGATTCTATTCAGTCAATCTGTCTATGTGTGTGCTAAAAATTATTGAGACTATATAATGTTTAACATCTGGTGAAATAAATTACCACTTACACTCTTATTTTCCAGGAATTCCCTGTAACTTCCCACATGATTGTTCTGCTCATGAAATTTAGAATCAACTTATCCAGTTTTTTAAAAATTCCTTGTATTTTATTGACAGTGTCAGACTTATAACTTAATTTAGAGAGGATTAACATCTTTATGATGTTGAGTCTTCCTATGCAGGAACATGCTATGCCTTTCTTTTCATTCATTTTTTTCTTCAAACACATGAGCTCTGTTGATTTGTGTATGTGAATTTTATACCCTGCTATTTAAAGAATTTTCTTTCTATTTGTTGTAGTTTTTCAGTACTTTCTTGGATTTTTAAGTTTTACAATTATAGTAACTAAAATGTAGATAATTTTATTTCTTCTTTTAACACCTCTAAATCCCTTCTTCTTTCTGTTTGGTTTGTCTACTGCCTCAGAAATAATGTTAAATAATTGCAATGGTAGCTAATATTTACCAAACACTTACATGCACCTATCAATTACTTTGTTCCTATCAACCTGTTAATACCTCATAGCAAGCAGCCTTAAGATTTTAAGTATTATCATTATCCCCATTTACAGAAAGGGAAACTCAGCAGAGAAATATTAAGTAAATTGCCCACAGTCACACAGGTTCTAGGTGGCAAGGTTGGGATTTGAACCTTGGTAGTGGTAGTTGAATACCAAAGTCCACAAGATTTACCAGTTACTGCAAGACCTCTTAAGAGAAGTGTGAGTAAATAAATATCCTTTGTTTCTGACTCTGGTGGAAATAATCCTGGTGGTTTCCCATTAAGTATGATGAAGGCTTCCAGGTTAAGACAGATCTACTCAGTCATGTTAGGGATTGAGAGTTTTTATGAAGAATAGATGTACATTTTTTTCAAGAGCTTTTCCAGCATCAGTGTAGGTAATATTAGATGACTTTTCTTACAAGATCTATTAAAATGAATTAAGTTAATAGAGTTCCTAAAATGGACTTACCCTTGCATCTCTGGAATGAAACCCACTTGGACTTGGTGAGTCATTCTTTTGATGTATTGCTAGATTTGTTTGATAATATTTAATTTATAATTTCTGCATTGTTATTAATAAGTGAATAGGCACAGTTTGACAGTAGAACAAATTCTGGTGTAGAGAAAGTTTTAGTTGGAGACCCCTTAGTGAAGAGGAGGGGCACATGGTTGATGGCAAGCAGAGGAGTATGACAGCTGTGTGTTCTCATCAAAGGAATTGATGAGGAGATTGAGGAATTCCCAAGCAATAAGAAAAGCATTAAATAGGAACTCTACCTACTTTATACTAGTTCCGTAAGAAATGGTTTCAAATCATTCAAAGAAAATGTTCCTATACCTCCTATATTTTTCCTATACCTCCTATTGTACGCTTTCTATTTAAAATATTCTAGGGCCTTCCCCGGTGGTGCAGTGGTTAAGAATCCGCCTGCCAATGCAGGGACACGGGTTCGAGCCCTGGTCTGGCAAGATCCCACATGCCGTGGAGCAACTAACCCGTGTGCCACAACTACTGAGCCTGCAATCTAGAGCCCATGAGCCACAACTACTGAGCCTGCGTGCCACAACTACTGAAGCCTGTGCACCTACAGCCTGTGCTCCACAACAAGAGAAGCCACCGCAATGAGAAGCCCGCACACCACAATGAAGAGTAGCCCCTGCTTGCTGCAACTAGAGAAAGCCTGTGCACAGCAATGAAGACACAATGCAGCCAAAAAAAAAAAGTAATTAATTAATTTTAAAAAAGGAAAGCACTAAAAAATAAAATATTCTAGTGGTCAGAAGGGAAAATCCAGCTAGAATTCTAGTCACACCATTACATTATTAGTTACTAATAAAAGGATAATCATTTGATAACTGAATCATTCCCTAATGATTCATTCCCCTATGATGATGCATAGCTCTCTGCTCTTTAATGAGCTACAAAGCCATAAATGAGAATAACTGAGGGTCCATGGCTAGACCACAAGGGTTCATTTCATCATGGAGAGAAATAGAAGAAATGCCAGAATGAGAAAAGATGAGTAAGTTGACAGCTCTCAAAGTAATGATACTAACTGCCCTTAAGTCCTTTTTATGACTAGTTCTGCCTAAAATAATTCAGTATTGGAAATGCTCAATTCCGTCCTTCCACCAAGGGGAGAATACAGCTCAATTCCGCTGACGGAGTCCTCTGCTGTTTCCTCAGGGTAGTGTTTGTTAGATGAGAGATGATGGGGCCATCTGTATCAGAATCCCCTAGGTGTTTGCTAAAAAGCAGGGTGCCCAGGCCCTACCTGGGGTGAAACTCTGAAATATAAAATTGTTAAAGTCAGATCATTCTGATGCAGACAGTCCTAGGACCTCATTTTCAAAAACTGTTCCTTAAAGATGGTTAATTTCTCCACTCTACCTTTTGTAGAATCAAAGCAAAATGCCATATTTTATTTTATTTATTTTTTTAATTAATTAATTTATTTTGGCTGTGTTGGGTCTTTGCTGCTGTGAGAGGGCTTTCTCTAGTTGTGGCGAGTTGGGGCTACTCTTTGCTGCAGTGTGCGGGCTTCTCATTGCGGTGGCTTCTCTTGTTGTGGAGCATGGGCTCTAGGTGCATGAGCTTCAGTAGTTGTGGCACGTGGGCTCTGTAGTTGTGGCTCATGGGCTCTAGATCGCAGGCTCAGTAGTTGTGGCACACGGGCTTAGTTGCTCCATGGAAAATGCCATATTTTAAATTTATCATGACTTAGATCCAAGGCCTGCTTCCCAGAAAGATGCATACAGATGGCCTACGATACATTTATGCAGACAATGCATATACATACTGTGACCATTTCATTATTTTTATGCAGAGAAAACCAGACAAATTGATATTACTGAAACAAATTCACCTAAAGGTAGACAACTGACCTTCCAGGATCCATGGGTTTCTCTGCATAAAACCTTTCAGTCAAATCCTAGATGTCAAGGATGCTAAATGACTGCACATCCTTTCATACCTTTTAGTGGGTTGAACGCTGAAGGGAAAATTTCCTGTGGGCGTCGCCATGGGGCATTACAGGAAGACAGCTGTCCCTGGCTTCTGGTCAACAATCTGTAATGAAAAACGAATGTTTCAGTATTTCTGAATAACCTGCTTAATAATTTGGAAAGCAGAACCCATCTTCTGATGCTTACTAAGCATTTCTGGCTAGTAATTTGGACACATTTATCGTCTCTGACATTGCCTAATGGAGCTATCTACTACCCTCGTGCATGTTGAAAATGACTGGATGAAGTGTATGCATTCTGAGCTCTACAATAAAGTGTGTGCCCCACAGATGGAAGCAGACCACCTCGGGCAGCCAGCATAAAAAGTTAAACTAACCAGTTCTCCAGGAGCTATTCAGTGGGGGTATTTGTTATTTTAACCTCTTAAGTAAAATCTCAGATCTTTCAGGGCTGGTCTCTAGGAGTTAAAAAAGTTTTAAATCCCAGACTGTCAAAATATATTTCAGTTTAAAAAAATATTTCATTTTAAACTGAGTGGGAAACAAACACTAGAAATTAGTTAAAAGGAACACTGTGATTGCTTTACCCAGGTCTCAATTCTTGAACCTGGAGAAAGTGGTGATACTAGAAAAATGTGACTTATTAAGACAGTATAGATAGTTTTAAAACTAGAATAAGAATCTCTGATGATACAGAGTGAAGTAAGTCAGAAAGAGAAAAATAAATATTGTATAATATCGCTTATATGTGGAATCTAGAAAAATGAGACAGATGAACTTATTTGCAAAGCAGAAATAGAGACACAGATGTAGAGAACAGATGTGTGGATACCAGCTGGGGAAGGGGGAGGTGGGATGAACTGGGAGACTGGGATTGACATATGTACACTACTATGTATAAAATAGATAACTAGTGAGAACATACTGTATAGCACAGGGAACTCTACTCAATGCTCTGTGGTGACCTAAATGGGAAGGAAACCCAAAAAAGAGGGGATATATGTATACGTGTAGCTGATTCACTTTGCTGTACAGCAGAAATCAACACAACATTGTGAAACAACTATACTCCAATAAAAATTAATAATAATAAAAAAAGACAACAAATAACGTGTTGATCAGGATTATGGAGAAAAGGGAACACTTGTGCACTGTTGTTGAGAAAGTAAATTGGTGCAGCCACTATGGAAAACATTATGGAATTTCCTCAAAAAATTAAAAAGAGAACTACCATATGACCCATCAAAAAAATAAAATAATATAAAATAAAATATTTCATATAAAAAAAATCTCATGATGATGATGATGATGATAAAGAAGAAGAAGAAGAAAAATAATTGATGGAAGTTTTGGTCCATAATATCTTTAGTAAGTCTGATTAGAAATACATGGCCCCGGGGCTTCCCTGGTGGTGCAGTGGTTGAGAGTCCGCCTGCCGATGCAGGGGACACGGGTTCGTGCCCCGTTCTGGGAGGATCCCACATGCCGCGGAGTGGCTGGGCTCGTGAGCCATGGCCGCTGGGCCTGCGCGTCCGGAACCTGTGCTCCGCAATGGGGGAGGCCACAACAGTGAGAGGCCTGCGTACCGCAAAAAAAAAAAAAAAAAAAAAAAAAAAAGAAATACATGGCCCCTAAATTAAGAAAAATAAAAGGGAGGGCGGGTGGCAGGCAGCCAGAGAAAGGAAGAATCCAAGATCCATGCTTACATTTTGTCCTTAAATTCATCCACAAAATGGCATAAATCTTGTAAAAGAAAGGTAAGCAGTGGGTTTTCATTGGTGCAGTCAAGTATGTACAGGCTCCTTCTAACTATCTGAGGAGAGATAATTCTAGGAGACAGGCTGCTTTTGCTGTAGTGGCATGTTCACTACTCTGATTATAAACTTTGGCATGGTAAGTGTTCCCAAACCTGTCTTTACGAATTCATACCTCCCAATTCAACACTTAACACTGTCAGCTTAGTTTTTCATTCCAAGAAAGGTGATAAAATCAAATATTACTAAAATGACTCTTCATACAAAAAACTTATTTGCATTTTATCCAGTTTCATAGAATTTCTGAATAGCTATTGAAAACTGAAAGTTTCTGTAACTGAAAATTACAGATGGATATAAATATTTCAGTCATCCACTGTAATAAGTGTATCAAATAAATGTTCTTGATGCTTTGGGACGCTTTTCTTTCAAGATGAATTCCAAATGTTAAATGCTACATTTTAGAGTTAGGGTTAGAGAATATTCAGACAGCACTGGTAAAATCAGTCAATATATTTTCTTGAATTGTGACTATTCCCATTCAATCAGTAAAGCAGTTTCCCCAGAACAATCTCTAAATCCCTTGCTTTCATTTTGCTAAGGAAGTATTGGTTTCTGCTTCTTTGGGAAGTTTAAAAAAAAAAAAAAAAAAAGAGTATTTCCATCCCTACCCCTAACCCAACGATCAGCCCACCGGCTGCCCTTCCCCTTCCCAGAGCTCACTGTTAGTATAGCATCCTTAGAATCTGTTAAAGTGATTATATGACAACATGGAAAATGAATAGGGTATAATAATAAGTAAATAAACCAAGGTTCAAAATTGGATTCATGAAATGATTGCAATTTTGTTGATATCATATATATTGTTTGAAAAAATAACTTCTTTTAAAAAAGAATCTGATTGGGCTTCCCTGGTGGCGCAGTGGTTGAGAGTCCGCCTGCCGATGCAGGGTACACGGGTTCGTGCCCCGGTCTGGGAAGATCCCACATGCCGCGGAGCGGCTAGGCCCGTGAGCCATGGCCGCTGAGCCTGCGCGTCCAGAGCCTGTGCTCCGCAACGGGAGAGGCCACAACGGTGAGAGGCCCGCGTACAGCAAAAAAAAAAAAAAAAAAGAATCTGATTGACTTGTACTCTGAAAACTATAAAATGTTGTTGAAAGAAATTACTGAACACACAAGTAAATGGAAAGCCATCTAGTGTACATGGATTGGAAGGTGTAATACTGTTAAGATTTCAATACTATCAAAATTTATCTCCAGATTCAATGCAATCTCTATCAAAATTCCAACAATATTATTTTCATAAATAGAAAAATTCATCCTAAAATTTCATGCGGGATCTCAAGGGATCCCAAAGAGCTGAACAATCTTGAAAAAGAAAAGCAAAGTTGGAGGTCTCACATTTCCTCATTTCAAAACTTTGTACAAAATCCCAGTAAACAAACAGTGTGGTATTGGCATAAAGACAGCCATATAAACCAATGAAATAGAATAGGGAACTCAGAAATAAACTCTCTCATATATGGTCAAATGATTTCAACAAGGATGCCAAGACCATTGAATGGGGAAAGGACAGATTTTTCAATCAATGGTGTTGGAAAACTAAATATCCATATGCAAAAGAATGAAGTTGAACCCTTACCTTACACCATGTACAAAAATGCACATAAAACGGATCAAAGACCTAAACATAAGGGCTAAAACTATAAAACTCTGGGAAGAAAACAGAGGGAAATCTTCATGACATAGAATTTGGCCATGTGAAACTAAAACCACAGGCAACAAAAGAAAAAAAATAGATAAATTGAACTTCATCAAAATTAAAAATGTTTGTGCATCAAAAGACACTATCGGGCTTCCCTGGTGGCGCAGTGGTTGAGAGTCCGCCTGCCGATGCAGGGGACACGGGTTCGTGCCCCCGGTCCGGGAAGATCCCACATGCCGCGGAGCGGCTGGGCCCGTGAGCCATGGCCGCTGAGCCTGCGCGTCTGGAGCCTGTGCTCCGCAACGGGAGAGGCCACAACAGTGAGAGGCCCGCCTACCGCAAAAAAAAAAAAAAAAAAAAAGACGCTATCAACAGAGTGAAAAGGTAACCCTCAGAATGGGAGAAAATATTTGCAAATTGTATATCTGATAAGGAATTGATACCTAGATTATATAAAGAACTCCTATAACTCAACAACAAAACAAACAACCTGATTAAAAAATGGGTTTCCCTGGCGGTGCAGTGGTTAAGAATTAGCCTGCTAATGCAAGGGACACGGGTTCGAGACCTGGACCGGGAAGATCCCACATGACACGGAGCAACTAAGCTCGTGCACCCCAAGTACTGAGCCTGTGCTCTAGAGCCCGCGAGCCTGGAGCCCGTGCTCTGCAACAAGAGAAGCCACCGCAATGAGAAGCCTGCGCACCGCAACTAGAGAAAGCCCGCATGCAGCAACAAAGACCCAACACAGCCAAAAATAAGTAAATAAAATAAATAAATTTTTTTTTAAAATGGGAAAAGGACTTGCATAGACATTTCTCCAAGAAAATATACAAACGGCCGCTTAAGCCGATGCAAGAATGCTTAACATCATTAGTCATCAGGGAAGTGCAAATCAAAACCACAATGAGATACCACATCACACTCATTAAGATGGTTATTATTAAAAAAAAAAAAAGAAAGAAAAGAACACGTGCTGTCAGGGACGTGGAGAAATTGGAACCCTTGTGCATTGCTTTTGGGAATGTCAAATGGTAGAGCTGCTGTGGAAAACACAATCCCTCAAAAAATTAAAAATAGTATTACCACATGATCCAGCAATTCCATTTCTGGGTATATATCCAAAAGAAATGAAAACAGGGACTTGAACATATATTTATACACCTATGTTCATAGCAGCTTTATTCCCAATAGCCAGTGGTGGAAGCAACCCAAGTGTTCCCTGATGGATGAATCAATAAACAAAATGTGGTATACACATACAATGGAAAATTATTCAGCGTTAAAAAGGAGAGAAATTCTGACACATGCTACGACATGGATGAACCTTGAAGATATTATGCTAAGTGAAATGAGCCAGTCACAAAAGGACGAATCTTGCATAATCCCTCTTATATGAGGTACCTAGAGTAGTCAAATTTATAGAGACAGAAAGTACCTCCCTTTTCTCCTTTCTTCCACTCTCTAGGTTGCTAGGGAGTGGAAGAAAGGAGAAAAGGGAGGTATTTTTTTTTAAATGAGTTTCTATTTTTTATAGAGTTTCAGTTTTGCAAAATTAAAAGAGTTCTGGGGAATTCCCTGGCAGTCCAGTGGTTAGGACCTTGCACTTTCACTGCTGAGGATGTGGGTTAAATCCCTGGTCAGGGAACTAAGATCGCACAAACTGCATGGTATGGCCAAAAAACAAAGAGTTCTGGAGATGGTTGGTGGGGATTGTTGCACGACAATATGAATGTATTTAATATCACTGAACTGCACACTTAATAATGGTTAAAATGATAAATTTTGTTACATGTATTTTACCACAATAAAAGAATCTGATTAATTGCATACTGTAACTATTTTATCCTAGGCAGTACATCCTGATGTCCTTGTCCCTTTCTTTATATTCCCATTTTCCCTTGGCTTTTCTCTTAATGAGATAGTTGTAGATTAATTGCCCTCATCTCAAATCTGTAGCAAGTTCTCTTCTGACTACTTCAGCTGTCAATTTCCGTGCTAATGGATTCAACTTTTGAGTTATAAGTATTTACTGATTGTGTAATATATGTGGGGCCCTGTGCTTGCTAGTGTGGACACTAAAGTAGAATATGGACCCACTGACTTTCAGCAGCAATACTCTGACAAGATGGGGTGCATGGGACACAGAGCACTATCTCCAAAGGAAAATGATACACACATAGGGAGTGCTTCCGACCAAAAGTGCCTTAGGAATTCAGGGAGAGAACTGGGCGAGGGGGAGTTGAAGTAAGCTTTGGAGAATGAGTAGGATTTGATTACATGGAGATGGGAGGCATTGAACTGAGGGGGAAATTGATGAATTAACTATTAACATGTGCACTTTCTCCATCTTGGCACCACTGACACTTCGTACTGTTCCATTTTTGTTGGAGGGAGCTATCCTCTACATTGTAGGTTGCTTAGCAGCGTCCCTGGCCTCTAAATACTAGATGACAGTAACTCCCTTCTCCACCCCCGTTGGGACAATCAAAAATGCCTTCTATTTGAGAACCACTGATATATGGAGCCTGTCCCTGAGCTAGAAAAGACATCAATTTGATCAGAACAGAAAGTCCACTCATGAGAGTATCCTTCACCTATGTATTCCAAGTGTCAGTTTTGGCACTTGACACATCATGGATGGTGTGTAAGTCTTTTTTGTTCATGCCTCTTTGAATGGTGCTATAAGAAAGTTGATTTGAAACCTTTAAAAGTTGGATAGAGAAAGCCTGGAAGTAGATGGACCATTTAGGAAGCTTCTGTAATAATTGAGAAAGAGATGTAAAGACCTGAACTAAAGTTGTGATAAGTGAAATAGAAAGGGGATGGATGCAAGAATTCGTGTGAAGGAAGAATGTACAGAACTTGGGGGCAGAGGACAGTACATCTGGGTAAGCTGGGTAGAAGACAGAAAGGGCCCTGGTCTTACTGAGAAGCAGGGAAATCAAAGTATTTATAAGCAGAAGTCTCTAAGTAGATAACTGAGGGTTGGGTGTGAACAGTTATTGGTTAGCAAATCATGGAAAGAACTTCTGTAGCAAATAAGCAAGCTGAATATGGAATTATCTCGCAGGTAAAGAAGGCAAGCAAATTTAGACTTTCTTTAATCTTCTCACAAAAAGAAATATAAGAGAAAATATAAGAAATATAAGAGAAAAGAGAAATATAAGAAGAAGGACAAGGAGAAGAGTACTACAAAATTTATCTTTCTTTTTTGTTGTTTCTGCTCTGTAATATCAGTCGGAGATGTAAAGATGAATAATCGCTGATTTAGGATTCTGAAATCTGCATTTGAAGCTCAGCACATCCCTTCAAAAGCCCTAAGAGAATAAAAACAGTGCTTTTTAAAATTCTAAACCATTTCCCCATTTTCACAGAGGAAATGCAGACAAAGCAAGGGCAAAATTTCCGCATGAGGGCCTCCCCCTGGCTCACGGCCTTGGCCGTCACTAAGCTGGTGAGCATCCCATTGTCATTTGAGAAAGCCAGCTGCACAGCTAGATAGAGTGAGCCTGTCTCTGCAACACCAAGACTGTAATTATGCTAAAATGGGATCTTGCAGCAGTGCATATAAAGAGAAGCCTTGGAATATCTCTCCTACACTAAACAACTTTATGGTTGAAAGGAAGCAATTACTGAGAACAAGATGAGGCTAAGGAAAAATAGCATAACTTTCCAACTTTTCTAACTTGGTTATTGAGATTGTGCTGACCTCAAACAGTTTTTGCTTTTCTTTCCCCTGAAGCCATAGCAATTCCAGCTTCCTAGCCTGATTTTTAGATTAAGTGGAAAAAAAATTTAATTAACTATCTCCCTCACTCAATTTAAAGCAACTTTCTACATTGGCTTAAAAATATCAATAATTCTACCAAAGTCTATAGGTTTAGTTATCCCTCCCACCAAAACCTGGAGAGACACTAGCATCCAATTAAGTCCTTTGCTATTTACTTGATGCAGCAGCTCTACCTTCCTAAGTTACAACCGTCCACCTGGGAGTAGAGTTATCTGGGGATAGGACAGATGTGAAAACAGCAGAACCTGAGGGCTCCTAATTACTTTCTTTTCCTGGGATAGAAGTTGGCAGATATAGGAAATTGCAGATAGAACAGGATTATGTTTGAGGCTGGAAACTGCAAATGAGTATCACCTACAAAAGTGCATCCATCACCTTCTCATTCTGCCTCAGTTGTCTGCGATTAGAAACGTCCACCTTGAGGGCGTATCAAGATGGCGGACTAGGAGGAGGGGGAATTCGTGTTTCTGTATAACTAGGGCACCTACCAGGCACCAGTGGGGGACCACGCACACCTAAAGGGACGGGAGGAGCCCCCAGCGACCCGGTAGGTTGTGGGGTGTGTGGAGAGTGAAGGGGGAGGAGAAATGGAGGCAGGATGGGACTGACGCCCCTGAGGGGTGGCTGGGGGAGGGAAAGGGATCCCACGCCCGAAAGGGGAAATTGGGGGACCACTGGGAGGACAGAGGATCAAAAGGGAGCGTGGCCAGGTTTCCCCTGCCCACTTGGGCCCCCGGGAGCCTGTTGAGATCCTGGGCCTGATCCTCTGCCCACCTAGGCCCCCTCCAGCCACGTGGGTCCTGAGGGAGTGGGAGGGAGGGAAGGGGAAGCAAAAGTAAAGGCCGGACCTATGAGAACAGCACCCCTGAGGGGTGGCTGGGGGAGGGAATCAGTTCCTACACCCAGCAGGACCCACCCACGGTTAGGGGTCCAGCAGGGACAGGGGAGACCCTGGGGGAGACGGTGGGGGAGGGGTGCGAAGGAACGGAAGGGGATGCGGCCAGTGCTTTCCCTGTCCACTTAGGCATCGGAAGCATGTTGGGCTCCCGGGCCTAATCCTCTGCCCTTGGAACCTCCCTCCTGTCCTGCAGAGCCCAAGCCCCGCCCCTACACCCCCACCCAGGGCCCTACCTCTACACTCGGAGACCCCCTCCAACGAGCGGGGACTAAACCCCACCCACACACCCTCACCCAGGGCCCTAACTCCAAACTCCAGAACCCCACACTCCAGAGGCCCTCCTTTCCAAGTGCTGCCACTCCACTTCCATGCAGGTACTAAGCACAGGTCCTGCCTCACGCTTGAACAATGCCCCGCCCTAAACCCCACCCCTGACTAAGTTCCACCCCCACCTAAACTCCGCCCCCATAGCCAAGGTTTTTCTTTTTCTTTTTTTCTTTTTTCTCTTTTAGATTGGAATTGTTTTACCTTGTAGATTCATTGTTGTTGAC
Source organism: Orcinus orca (assembly GCF_937001465.1). Taxonomy (NCBI): domain Eukaryota; kingdom Metazoa; phylum Chordata; class Mammalia; order Artiodactyla; family Delphinidae; genus Orcinus; species Orcinus orca. The sequence goes on along the minus strand of NC_064561.1, from coordinate 93,507,229 downwards.
ACTTTTATATTTTTATTTTTCCTAATAAATTTTTTATTTTTCTAATTTTATTTTATTCTTTATACTTTGTTATTGTTCTCTCCTTTTGGCTTGTTCCCTCTGCTCCCTTTTTTTGTTGTTGTGGTTTTATTTTACCTTGTTGTAGTTGTTTATTTATAGCTTTATTTTTCCTAATATATTTTTTATCTTTCAAATTTTACTTTGTTTTTTATTATTTGATATTGTACTGCCTCTTTCTTTCTTTCTTTCTTTTCTAATCCCACCACAAAGCTTGCAGGATCTTGGTTCCCATGCTGGAGGTCAGTCCCAAGCTCCTGTGGTGGGAGCTCTGAGTCCAAACCACTGGACTAACAGAGAACCTCAGACCCCAGGGAATATTAATCAGAGTGAGGCCTCCCAGAGGTCCTCATCTCAGCACCAAGACCTGGATCTATCCAATTGCCTGCAAACTCCAGTGCTGGATGTCTCAGGCCAAACAACCAGTAAGACAGGAATACAGCCCCACCCATCAAAAAAAAAAAAAAAAAAAAAAAGACAAAAAATGCAATACAGAGAAAGGAGAAAGGTAAAGACCTACCAGACCAAATAAATGAAGATGCAATAGGCAATCTACCTGAAAAAGAATTCATAGTAATGATAGTAAAGATGATCCAAAATCTGGGAAACAAAATGGAGAAAATACAAGAAACATTTAACAAGGATCTAGAAGAAATAAAGAGCAAACAAACAGTGATGGACAACACAATTACTGAAATTAAAGATACTCTAGAAGGAATCAATAGCAGAATAACTGAGGCAGAAGAATGGATAAGTGAGCTGGAAGATAAAATGGTGGAAATAACTGCCAAGGAGCAAAATAAAGAAAAAAGAATGAAAAGAATTGAGGACAGTCTCAGAGACCTCTGGGACAACACTAAATGCAACAGCATTCAAATCATAGGGATCCTAGAAGCAGAAGAGAAAAAGAAAGGGTCTGAGAAAATATCTGAAAAGATTATAGTCGAAAGTTTCCCTAACATGGGAAAGGAAATAGTCAATCAAGTCCAGGAAGCACAGAGAGTACCATACAGGGTAAACCCAAAGAGAAACACGCCAAGATGCATATTAATCAAACTATCAAAAATTAAATACAAAGAAAATATATTAAAAGCAGCAAGGGAAGAGCAACAAATAACATACAAGGGAATCTCCATAAGGTCAACAGCTGACCTTTCAGCAGAAACTCTGCAAGCCAGAAGGGAGTGGCAGGACATATTTAAAGTGATGAAAGGGAAAAACCTACAACCAAGATTACACTACCCAGCAAGGATCTCATTCAGATTCAACAGAGAAATTAAAACCTTTACAGACAAGCAAAAGCTAAGAGAATTCAGCACCACAAAACCAGCTTTCCAACAAATGCTAAAGGAACTTCTCTAGGCAGGAAATGCAAGAGAAGGAAAAGACCTACAATAACAAACCGAAAACAATTAAGAAAATGGTAATAGCAACATACATATCGATAACTGCCTTAAACGTGAATGGATTAAATGCTCCAACCAAAAGACAGGCTCGCTGAATGTATACAAAAACAAGACCCATATATATGCTGTCTACAAGAGACCCAATTCAGACCTAGGGACACATACAGACTGAAAGTGAGGGGATGGAAAAAGATATTCCATGCAAATGGAAATCAAAAGAAAGCTGTAGTAGCAATTCTCATATCAGAAAAAATAGACTTTAAAATAAAGACTATTTCAAGAGACAAAGAAGGACACTACATAATGATCAAGGGATCAATCCAAGAAGAAGATATAACGATTGTAAATATTTATGGACTCAACTCAGGAGCACCTCAGTACATAAGGCAAATGTTAACAGCCATAAAAGAGGAAGTCGACTGTAACACAATAATAGTAGGGGACTTTAACACCCCACTTTCATCAATGGACAGATCATCCGAAATGAAAATAAATAAGGAAGCACAAATTTTAAATGACACATTAAACAAGATGGACTTCATTGATATTTATAGTACATTCCATCCAAAAACAACAGAATACACTTTCTTCTCAAGGGCTCATGGAACATTCTCCAGATAGACCATATCTTGGGTCACAAATCAAGCCTCGGTAAATTTAAGAAAACTGAAATCATATCAAGTATCTTTTCTGACTACAATGCTATGAGACTAGATATCAAATACAAGAAAAAAACTGTAAAGAATACAAACACGTGGAGGCTAAACAATACACTACTAAATAACCAAGAGATCACTGAAGAAATCAAAAAGGAAATCAAAAAATACCTAGAAACAAATGACAATGAAAAACATGAGGACCCAAAACCTATGGGATGCAGCAAAAGCAGTTCTAAGAGGGAAGTTTATAGCAGCACAATCCTACCTCAAGAAACAAGAAAAATCTCAAATAAACAACCTAACCTTACACCTAAAGCAATTAGAGAAAGAATAACAAAAAAACACTCCAAAATTAGCAGAAGGAAAGAAATCATAAAGATCAGATCAGAAATAAATGAAAAAGAAATGAAGGAAACAATAACAAAGATCAATAAAACTAAAAGCTGGTTCTTTGAGAAGATAAACAAAATTGATAAACCATTAGCCAGACTCATCAAGAAAAAAGGGAGAAGACTCATATCAACAGAATTAGAAATGAAAAAGGAGAAGTAAAAACTGACCCTGCATAAATACAGAGGATCATGAGAGATTACGACAAGCAACTATATGCCAATAAAATGGACAACCTGGAAGAAATGGACAAATTCTTAGAAAAGCACAACCTTCCGAGACTGAACCAGGAAGAAATAGAAAATATAAACAGACCAATCACAAGCACTGAAATTGAAACAGTGATTAAAAATCTTCCAACAAACAAAAGCCCAGGACCAGATGGCTTCACAGGCGAATTCTATCAAACATTTAGAGAAGAGCTAACACCTATCCTTCTCAAACTCTTCCAAAATACAGCAGAGGTAGGAACACTCCCAGACTTCATCTATGAGGCCACCATCACCCTGATACCAAAACCAGACAAAGATGTCACAAAAAAAGAAAACTACAGTCCAATATCACTGTTGAACATAGATGCAAATCTCCTCAAAAAAATCCTAGCAAACAGAATCCAACAGCACATTAAAAGGATCATACACCATGATAAAGTGGGGTTTATCTCAGGAATGAAAGGATTCTTCAATATACACAAATCAATCAATGTGATACACCATATTTACAAATTGAAGGATAAAAACCACATGATAATCTCAATAGACACAAAAAAAGCTTTCAACAAAATTCAACACCCATTTATGATAAAAAAAACTCCAGAAAGTGGTCATAGAGGGAAACTACCTCAACATAATAAAGGCCATATATGAAAAACCCACAGCCAACATCGTCCTTAATGGTGAAAAACTGAAACCATTTCCACTAAGATCAGGAACAAGACAAGGTTGCCCACTCTCACTACTATTATTCAATATTGTTTTGGAAATTTTAGCCATAGCAGTCAGAGAAGAAAAAGAAATAAAAGGAATCCAAATCAGAAAAGAAGAAGTAAAGCTGTCACTGTTTGCAGATGACACGATACTATACATAGAGAATCCTAAAGATGCTACTAGAAAACTACTAGAGCTAATCAGTGAATTTTGTAAAGTAGCAGGATACAAAATTAATGCACAGAAATCTCTTGCATTCCTATACACTAATGATGAAAAATCTGAAAGGGAAATTAAGGAAACACTCCCATTCACCATCGCAACAAAAAGAATAAAATACCTAGGAATAAACGTACCTAAGGAGACTAAAGACCTGTATGCAGAAAACCGTAAGACACTGATGAAAGAAATTAAAGATGATATAAACAGACGGAGACATATGCCATGTTCTTGCACTGGAAGAATCAACATTGTGAAAATGACTACACTACCCAAAGCAATCTACAGATTCAGTGCAATCCCTATCAAACTACCACTGGCATTTTTCACAGAACTAGAAGAAAAAATTTCACAATGTGTATGGAAACACAAAAGACCCCGAATAGCCAAAGCAATCTTGAGAAAGTAAAACGGAGCTGAAGGAATCAGACTCCCTGACTTCTGATTATACTACAAAGCTACAGTAATCAAGACAGTATGGTACTGGCACAAAAACAGAAATATAGATCAATGGAACCGGACAGAAAGCCCAGAGATAAACCTACACACATATGGTCACCTTATTTTTGATAAAGGAGGGAAGAATATATAGTGGAGAAAAGACACCCTCTTCAATAAGTGGTGCTGGGAAAACTGGACAGCTACATGTAAAAGAATGAAATTAGAACACTGCCTAACACCATACACAAAAATAAACTCAAAATGGATTAAAGACCTAAATGTAAGGCCAGACACTATCAAACTCTTAGAGGAAAACATAGGCAGAACACTCTATGACATAAATCACAGCAAGATCCTTTTTGACCCACCTCCTAGAGAAATGGAAATAAAAGCAAAAATAAACAAATGGGACCTAATAAAACTTAAAAGCTTTTGCGCAGCAAAGGAAACCATAAACAAGATGAAAAGACAACCCTCAGAAGGGGAGAAAGTATTTGCAAATGAAGCAACTGACAAAGGATTAATCTCCAAAATATACAAGCAGCTCATGCAGCTCAATATCAAAAAAACAAAAAACCCACTCCAAAAATGGGCAGAAGATCTAAATAGACATTTCTCCAAAGAAGATATACAGATTGCCAACAAACACATGAAAGACTGCTCAACATCATTAATCATTAGAGTAATGCAAATCAAAACTACAATGAGATATCATCTCACACTAGTCAGAATGGCCATCATCAAAAAATCTACAAACAATAAATGCTGGAAACGGTGTGGAGAAAAGGGAACCCTCTTGCACTGTTGGTGGGAATGTAAATTGATACAGCCACTATGGAGAACAGTATGAAGGTTCCTTAAAAAACTACAAATAGAACTACCATATGACCCAGCAATCCCACTACTGGCCATATATCCAGAGAAAACCATAATTCAAAAAGAATCATGTACCCCAATGTTCATTGCAGCTCTACAATAGCCAGGACACGGAAGCAACCTAAGTGTCTATTCACATATGAATGGATAAAGAAGATGTGGCACATATATACAATGGAATATTACTCAGCCACAAAAAGAAACAAAATTGAGTTATTTGTAGTGAGGTGGGTGGACCTAGAGTCTGTCATACAGAGTGAAGTCAGAAAGAGAAAAACAAATACCGTATGCTAACATATATATATGGAACCTTAAAAAAAATGGTTCTGATGAATCTTGGGGCAGGACAGGAATAAAGATGCAGATGTAAAGAATGGACTTGAGGACACGGAGAGTGGGAAGGGTAAGCTAGGACGAAGTGAGAGAGTGGCATGCATGTATATACACTACCATATGGTAAAACAGATAGCTAGTTAGAAGCAGCTGCATAGCACAGGGAGATCAGCTCGGAGCTTTGTGACCACCTAGAGGGGTGGGATAGGGAGGGTGGGAGGGAGATGCAAGAGGGAGGGGATATGGGGATATATGTATACATATAGGTGATATATATATATATATATATATATATATATATATATATAGCTGTATATTCTTTTCAGTGGTCTGTAGGTTGTGTTTCCACAGAAGCAGAACCTGAGGGAAGGAAATGAGTGGAAGTGGTTTATTTGGGAGGTGACCCCAAGAATCACTGGTAGGGGGAGAAAAAGTGAGGTAGGGTAGGGAAAGAAGGCAGTAAATGGTGTGGTTCCAGTAGCTTACTTGTGTGGGCAATAGGAACTCTGGGAGGCAGTGTAGAACACACAGCAGAGTCAGCATAATTGAGAGCAGAGGAACTGGAATATTTACGCCTGGTTGTCAGTCACTGACTGAGCTTTGCTGGAAGGAGGCATTAATTCCCCAGCACTTCCCTCTGCCCCAAAGAGGTCATGTGGGCTCAGCTGGTCAAAAACAAATAAAAAAACAAATCAAAACGCTCAGAGAGTTGTAGGTGCTAGCGATTGGAAACCTGAAAAGCAAACATGGTAACTGTGAATGCTGAGGGGGTGTGGGCAGAGACCCTACAGTGTCAATAGATACCCTTTGGTTTTGGATTTTTTCCCCAATTCACCCTGGAACTCAAATCCTTCATGTTTTCCAGAGAGAGTCAACACCATTGACTGCCCCGTTCTCTATTTTTTTTTCCTTTCTCTCCATATCCATTTCCACTCATCCTCAGTCAGAAGACGAAAGAGATATACATATGTACTGAATATATTTCTCTTCAGATCGGTGAGAATCCTCAGGATTTTGTTGCCTATCTTCTACAGTTTCTGGGAGTGGAGTGAGGTTAGGAGCTGAGCTTTCCTGTGTATCTAGCTTCTATGTTCTGTATTAGAAGCTGGTGCCCCTTCTCAGCCCTCCATACTGCCCACACAGCCTTCCAACTGCCCAGTTTTAGAAGTTTGTTGTGCTTTGGTTTAAAAATATATCCACAGATTCTTTGACATCCTCTCCCTAAAAGGCAGAGGCGCATTCCCCTCCCCTGGAGTGTAGGCTGAATTGTCTTCTAATGAATAGAATATGGTGGAAGTGAAGGTATGTGATTAGGTCATGAAAGGCATCCTTTCTCCTCGCTCCTCTCTCCCGCTCTCTTTCTCTCCCTCTCAACATTCGCTCTGAGGAAAGCCAACTACCCTATCGTGAGCACACTCAGCAGCCCGATGGACAAAGCCACAGGATGATTCTGTGAACAGTCAGCAAGGAACTGAAGCCTCTGGACAACAGCATATGAGTGAGTTTGGAAGAGGATCCTCCAGCCCCAGTCAAGTCTTTTTATGGGAAAACTGGAGCGACAACCACCCAGCTAAGCTGTTTCCAGATTCTTGACTTCCCAAAACTGAAAAGAAATGCGTTTTAAGCCACTGAGTTTGGGAGTGATTTGTTAAGCAGCAATAGATAAATAATAGAATTGATTAGGATTTTCCATTTCCTAGTTAGGTCCTTTTTGGTAAATTTGGAGCTGGCTTTTTTTTTTTAATTTTTTAAAATTTACTTTATTTATTTATTTTTGGCTGTGTCAGATCTTTGTTGCTGTGTGCAGGCTTTCTCTAGTGGCGAGCGGGGGCTACTCTTCATTGTGGTGCGTGGGCTTCTCTTGTTGCAGAGCACGGGCTCTAGGCACGCGGGCTTCAGTAGTTGCGGCGCATGGCTTCAGTAGTTGTGGCACGTGTGCTCAGTAGTTGTAGCTCGCGGGCTCTAGAGCGCAGGCTCAGTAGTTGTGGCGCGTGGGCTTAGTCGCTCTGCGGTATGTGGGATCTTCCTGGACCAGGGCTCGAACTCGTGTTCCCTGCATTGGCAGGTGGATTCTTAACCACTGCACCACCAGGGAAGCCAGGGACTGGATTTTAAACTATTTTTTGCTCTCCTTTTTTAAAATATGCAATTTAAATTCACCATATCAAACACCTTTGAAGTTAACTCTTTTGTCTTGAACGTGGCATAGTATGTTAAACTTTGCTTTTTATTCCTTTCTGTTGTACGTAAGTCATAGGGGACCTAGAGAATCTTTTGTCACTTTATTTCTTGGACAACAGTGAAGACGGAAGCTGTTCAGTATGTCTTTCCCCTTCACATTTTATCTATAAAGAGAACAAGGTAGGAGGTTAATACTTTTAGTTGACAGAGGTACTTTAACAAGTTCTAGACAAGGGAAGACTTTGATGCCGTCTCCAAGAATCTCTTCGCTTTTTTCTACCTGCTTCTAAAACTCCTCTTGGATCCTCTGGAATGTCAGATCCCTCAGTCACCAGCACCGCTACTGTCTTCCCTCTGCTTCAAGCTGATTGGAATTGATTGCTCTTCTGTATCACGAGGTTCATAGTCTCAATGTTCTCTGTTTGAAATCTCTGAGAAGTACTTTTCTCCTATAAAGTTCACAGTGGCACTTCATTCTTAGAAATATTGCATGAAGGAGATGGAACAAAGTACAGAATCAGACAACTAGGGAGGCTATGACTTCATGCATTTATGGTAGACTCTCTTAACCCAGAAACTAAATAAAACAAATATTCCACTTGAAGCAACTCTTGCAACTCAGTTTTTATAATAACTTAAATTGCTTTAAAATAAAAATCTTCTATTTTGAAACGTAAGAATTAGAGAATAGCGTCTCAAGCCAACCTTGATGACTTGGAGAAAAAATCTCCCTTAGAAACACAAAATCATACATACTCTATCATACGAATCATGTGAAAAGTATGTGTATATGTGGGAAAAGATTAGGAGAACTAAAGGAATGTAAACAATTATTTCCTTTAGGCTGAGACATTATAGGTAAACTTTTTGAAATTGTAAAATCAAAATCTTTCCGGAAGAAAGAAATATAACTACATATGCCTGGGTGGATTTCTGTAAACACTACAGAATTTTAAAAAGTAAACTGGGCTGGTTATGAAGGAGAGAGAAAGAGACCATTCTTTCATTCTGGCTGAAGGGAGGCGTCTGAGCTGAGACTGCACTCATACTGCTGAAAAACTCCCTCTGCTTCCTTCCCTTTCCAGCTCAACCCCATCTCACTATAGTCTGCTTTTCTTCTCTCTTGATAGAAAATCTCCAAATTAGTTGAGAGTTGATTATTTTGTCTGAACAAAAATAATGATAATAAAACTTCTAAAAAAATGAAGTCTGATAAGTCCCAATTTAGAAATCAAACCAACCAGGTGGCATCTCAGGGGCTGAGGCTGCTGTCACCTTTGGCTCTTAAGAAACGACAGCATGCATCCTCCTCTCATGTTTGTGACTCTCTGAGTGTGGAAATGACCTAAGGGAAGCAGCAAAGCAGGCTGTGGAGCAGTCTTACAACTGGAAAAAATAAGTAGGCCTGCTTATTAGGTCTGTCTATAAAACTCTGATCTGTTACACCCCGTTCATTAAAAAAGGTAATAATGGGCTTCCCTGGTGGCACAGTGGTTGAGAGTCCGCCTGCCGATGCAGGGGACACGGGTTCGTGCCCCGGTCCGGGAAGATCCCACATACCGCGGAGCGGCTGGGCCCGTGAGCCACGGCCGCTGAGCCTGCGCGTCCGGAGCCTGCACGTCCGGAGCCTGTGCTCCGCAATGGGAGAGGCCACAACAGTGAAAGGCCCGCGTACCGCAAAAAAAAAAAAAAAAAAAAGTGACTATCTCCAGAAGGAATTACATTTGGAGAAGGACCAGTTGCTGGGCAAGGCCAAACTGTTTCCATCCGCCCTGGGAACTGCTGAGCACTGATCTCTTATGCCAGGTTTTAGCATTGGAGTCAGCAAGGTCTTTGTCATCTCTTGCCAAGCAGAGAGGGGGCGGAGGTGTACGTCGGACCAAAGGCGATAGATCTCTACCCAGAGGACCCAGCCCTGACCTTGGTGCTTGAGTAGATGTGACCTTGCCGAAGGCTAGGTTTGTTTTTGTAGTCTTTTTCATTTTTTACCTAATTTTTTTTTTATCAGTCTATCTCCCTCCTCCAGAATGTAAGCTCCATAAGGGTAGGGAATGTTTGTTCATTGCCATATCCCCAGCATGAAAGTGCTAGAAAGTGGTTTGGTCAGTGTGTCCCGGCTGGGTGGGGATGACACAGGGGAAGGAGTTGGGGACGGGGGTGGGGTAAAATCTGGGTCAGAGAAATTAGATGTTTTCCAGAGATTGCCAGGGCCACGAGTCAGGAATCATCATGAAGAGAAGCCAAGGACAGAGCTTAGGTAGGTTTAGGGTGAGGCCTGAGACTCTGCATTCTTAACAAGCTCCCAGATGATGCTGATACTGTTGGTTCAGAGACAACATTTGGAAGAGCAAGATTCTAAATTCAGGTCTGCTATGGACTACAGCAGAAACCTCTGTGGAGGAGCCTGGGTACGCTGTGATGAGTGGGAGACAAGGGTGAAGACCTGGGCAGGGTGATGGCCACGGTGGGTCTGCGAGCAGCTTGGGGCATGGGCAGCTGGTGTGCAGCCTCAGCTCTGGCTTTGTTAGCCCCTGGCTTTGGGAGAGGTGAGGTCTTTTATCTTTTTAGAAATAACCTGCGGCTCATTTTCTTACGTCCCATTTCATGCTGTGACTTGACTCCTACTACAAGGGCGGAGTGGTTAAGGGACCTGGGTGTGGGGAGGGACGTGCATAGGAAGTTCTCTGAAGTACCTCATTCTCTTTGCCCTCCCATCTTATCCTTCACCTTCATCTTATCCTTTACCTGTGCACAGTGCTCAGAGCACTGGGCTGAGAGGTAGTGAGGTGAGTAGGAGGAGTCCTGAACTTGAGTCAAAAGATTGAACTGAGGGCTTCCCTGGTGGCGCAGTGGTTGAGAGTCCGCCTGCCGATGCAGGGGACATGGGTTCGTGCCCCGGTCCGGGAGGATCCTACATGCCGCGGAGCGGCTGGGCCCGTGAGCCATGGCTGCTGAGCCTGTGCGTCCAGAGCCTGTGCTCCGCAACAGAAGAGGCCACAACAGTGAGAGGCCCGCGTCCGGCAAAAAAAAAAAAAAAAAAAAAAAAAAAAGATTGAACTGAGTCCTGGCTCTGCTGCTTATGCAGTGGCCTTGGACAAGTTGCATAACCACAGTGGCTTGCAATTTCCTCAACCATAAAATGGGTTTAGTAAGACCTGCTCTGAGTATCTCATGAGAGTATTGTGAGGATTGAGTTAATGTGTATGAAATAAGAGTTATTACATCAGTGATGTTGCTCCCTTTGCCCTTGACTTTGGGTATACCATGAGTATCTTGAAATGAACAAGTCACTCAAGTAAGTGTTTCTACTGCTAGCCTTGACCAGGACATATAACAGGTGACTTGTTTCTGTAAAGATCATTTACATTTGGAATGTTTTTGAAGTTTACTTCATTTATTTCTTCCCTCAGGAAAATCTCTGTTCTCTGCATGATAGAATCCTTACTCATCTTTTAAAAATTTTACATAAATACTGTAATCACTTTAAAGTCATTGGTAGGAAAAATAGGTTTCTTCAAGACTCCATCATTTGCTACAAAGGGTAAAAGATGACCTTGTCTGAAATACAGGGTGTAATTATTTCAGATTCTGAAAAAAACTGTTCTTTGAACAGTCCATGTCTCTCCTTTGCTTGTTTCTTTTAAAAGAACTGCAAGCTCTAGTGAGAAGGATGCCACAAAAATAGAAATGCCAATCTCTAAAGATCTCAAGGCACTTTCAAAACGATAAATAATTAATTTTCACAGCATCCCTGATATGATTAAGAGATGAAGCAAGGGAGGCCAAAAGAAGTTAAGGGACCTGCCCAAGGTTATAAGCAGCCAAGCCTGGAATAGAAGCCAGACTGGAACTCAGGGCTTCTAACAAAAAGGTTTAGTTTAGTACATTTACTGAGCATGAACTACATCCTAGGTACCAAGGGGACTGTATCATCTAGGAGTTCATGATCTAGTGGGGAACACACACACACACACACACACACACACACACACACTCCCCTAATATAAAGCAAACAGCAATGAATACTATAATTAGATACCAAAAGTATATAAAAGTAGAAGAGGGGAAAAATTAATTATGACTCAGGCAGAGGGGGAATTTGGGAATGTTTTTATAGAGGAGATGAGATTTGACCTGAGGCTTGGAGAATGGGTTGACCATTGATAGGAGAACATAGGAGGGGAAACAAAAGGGCATCCCTCCAGGCTGGCTATTCAGGTTTGAGTCAATAACCAGGGTTTGGAAAGCAAAGGAGACATTCTTACAAAATAGCAAGTAGAACTGGGTTATATGCAGAGTAGGGATCAGATTGCCAAGGATCTTGAATTCTAAATTGAAGAGGATGGATTTTGTTAGCCATGATGAGCTATCAGTGGCTTTGGGGGTAGGGAAGATATAAGGTATCTGTTCTAATAGGAAGGTTACTATGGCACCAATATGTAGGATAAATGAGAAGGAAGAGAAATAGCAGGCAGGAAACCAATAGTAACTTCTTTCAATCGTTGAACAAATGTTTGTGGGATATTTTAGTATTACTGTGTGCCAGTTGTAATGCTGGGCACTAGGAATATCAGTATAAAAAAGACATAGCCTCTGCTGCTAAAGGGAAGCAGTGCTTACAGAACAGCCCAAGAAGTGCTGAGAGTGGTAGGAATAGGGTGCTTTGGAAGCATGGACGGGGCATCTAAATGAGGGAACACTGGGTGGGGGCAGGGAGATAAATTACAAGGTTGGGATGAACATATACACACTACTCTATATAAAATAGGTAAACAACAAGGGCCTACTGTATAATACAGGGAACTATACCTTGTAAGAACCTATAATGGAAAAAAATCTGAAAAAGAATGTGTGTGTGTATGTGTGTGTGTGTGTGTGTGTGTGTGTGTGTAACTGAATCACTTTGCCATACACTTGGAAATAACACAACATTGTAAATTAACTATACTTCGATTTTTAAAAACTGCAAAAAAAGAAAAAAAGCATCTCTAAACTCAATAACTAACTAAAAAATAATAAATAAATAAATGAGGGAAGACTTCCTGGAGGAGGTTTCCCTCTAGCTAAGTCTAAAAAATGAATGGGGATTGGTAGGTGAATGAGGCATGGAAGCACATTCCAGGTAATGGCACATGCGAGGTATGAATCGGGATGACAGGTTCAGGGAACAAGGGGCTCTGTGTGACTGGGTTGAAGTTGTGTGTGATGGTGAGGGAAGAGAAAGGGAGATGAAGCCAGAAGGCCAGCGAGTCAGGAGCATGAGAGGTTGTGTGTGTTGGTTAAGGGAATGAACTTCATCCTGAGAGCTTGTGAAGGACTTCTAAGTAGAGGAGGTACTATATCAGACCAGTTAAGTGTATTGAAATCATTCTGGTGAGAGATTATAGGGCTTGACCTAGGTCAGTGGGCAGGTGGTGAGACTAGAGAGAACTTTATCATTTGGATGGAGAGTTTAGACTAATGTACAGAATGAGATTAAAAATCAAGGTGAGTATACTTAGTGAGATTAGTCAGACAGAGAAAGACAAATATATATCACTCACATGTGGAGTCTAAAACATAATACAAATGAATGTACACTTAAAACAGAAACAAACTCACAGACATAGAAAACGAACTTATGGCTACCAAAGGGGAGAGGGAAAGGGACAAATTAGGAGAATGGAATGAAGAGATACAAACTACTATACACAAAATAGATAAGCAACAAGGATTTACTATAAAGCACAGGGAACTATATTCAATATCTTGTAATAACCTGTAATGGAAAATAATGTGAAAAAAAATACTGGATCACTTTGCTGTAAACCTGAAACTAACACAATATTGTAAATCAATTATAATTCAATAAAAAAGGAAACAGAAAGAAAGTCAAGATGAGGTAAAAGGCTAAATTATGGATGGATGTCAAGGGCTCTGGGATTTTGAAGAGAATAATGTGAAGCCTGGCATATATTGGCAGGCAGGGTTCCAGGAAGGGGTGGGACCTGCACTGAGGATGGTGTTCCAAGTAAGGACTACAGGGCAGGTGGGAAGAAGCAAGGTCAACTTCTATAACTATGAGGAGAAAGGGCTGCATTGGTGGAGAGCTTGTTTTATCATATGGATGGTAGTATGGTAGGGCTGGTTTATAAAAGACTTTAGAAGGAGCAAGACTAGATGAAATAAGCAAGAAAGAGACATTGAAAACTTTTGAACACAAGAGTGAGCTAATAAAAATGACATAACTTGAGGGAGTTACAGGATGGCCAACTTTTGAAGGTTCTTGGGGTGACTTAGGAGATGGAGAGTGTCTCTTAATATCCTGAAAATCTGGCTGCAAGGTGTGGATCCTTTCAACTTCTCTAACTATGTGGATGGCCATGAAATAAATCTTTTTCTGCCACCACCAATAAAAATCTTAGAGTATTAGCCATCACTGGCTAATCTAAACTGAACAGTTGCTAGAAGAGAAGGACTACTTCTGGAAAGCTAACCTCCTAAGGTGTAGAGCACTCAACTTCAGTGAAGAAAGACCCTGTGTCTCTCAGTGAATTTTCCTGGGACCACTCTGTGTATCCCTGATGAATTACTGTGTACAGAGGCCAACAGAGTGGCAACTTTAAACCTGAGTGATTATAGCAAGGCTCAACAGCTAAACAAAGAAAGCTAAAGGCTACATAAAAGAGCAACAATTTGACATAAATCACAGCAATAATTTTTTTGGATCTGTCTCCTAAAGTAAAGGAAATACAAACAAAAATTAAAAAATGAGACCTAATTAAACATAAAAGCTTTTGCACAGTAAAGGAAACAATCAACAAATGAAAAGACAACCTACTGAACAAGAGAAGATATTTGCAAATGACATGACCGATAAGGGATTAATATCCAACATATATAAACAGCCCATACAACTCAACATCAAAAAAACAAACAGCCCGATTAAAAAATGGGCAGAACTGAATAGATATTTTGCTAAAGAGGAAGTGAAAATGGCCAACAGGCACATGAAAAGATGCTCATCATTGCTAATCATCAGGGAAATGTAAATCAAAACTACAGTGAGATATCACCTCATACCTGTCGGAATAGCCATTATCAAAAAGTCTACAAATAATAAATGTTGGCGAGGATGTGGAGAAAAGGGAACCCTTGTACACTGTTGGTGGGAATGTAAATTGGTGCAGCCACTGTGGAAAACATTATGGAGATTCCTCAAAAAACTAAAAATAGAGCTACCATATGATCCAGCAATCCTGCTCTTGGGCATATATCCAGATAAAACTGTAATTGGAAAAGATACGTGCACCCCAATGTTCATAGCAGCACTATTTGCAATTGCCAAGACATGGAAACAACCTAAGTGTCCATCAACAGAGGACAGGATAAAGAAGATGTGGTATATATATATATACACACACACACACACACACACATACATACATACACACACACAATGGAATACTACTCAGCCATAAAAAAGAATGAAATTTTGCCATTTGCAGCAGTGTGAATGGACTTGGAGGGCATTATGCCAAGTGAAATAAGTCAGATAAAGGAAGATAAATACTATATGATATCACTTATATGTGAAATCTAAAATAATACAACAATCTAACGAATGTACCAAAAAAGAAGCAGACTCACAGATATAGAGAACAAACTGGTGGTTACCAGTGGTGGGGGGGGAGGGGCAATATAGGGGTGGGAGAGAGGGAGGTACAAACTGTTGTGTGTAAGATAGGCTCAAGGATGTATTGTACAACATGGGGAATATAGCCAATATCTTGTAATAACTGTAGATGGAAAGTAACCTTTAAAAGTTGTATTAAGTAAAAAAAATTTTATTTTAAAGGAAGGCAATGAATAAGAGAAAGACAAAGTCAAGAGGAGAGTTTAGAAATTGACTAAGTGTATAGATCTGTGATCTGGTGACCTAGAAAGGGTAGGCCTATGGTGGTGAGATTCTTAAATCATGGCTAAGACTTGAAGAAAGAATAATATATCTGTTATGGGCTGAATTGTGTCCCCCCAAATTCATATGTCAGTGTCCTAATCCCCAGCACCTCAGAATTCAACTGTACTTTGAGATAGGGTCTTTAAAGAGGTAATTAAAGTTAAATGAGGTCATTAGGGTGGGCCCTAATCCAATATGACTGATGTCCTTATAGGAAGAGTTTAGGACACAGACACACACAGAGGGAAGATCCTATGAAGTCAAGGATAAACATGGCCATCTACAAGCCAAGGAGAGGCCTAAGAATGAAACCATCTCTGTTGACACCTTGTGCTTATACTTCTAACCTCCAGAGTGGTTTAAATTTTTGCTGTTTTAAGTCATCCAGTCTGCATTTTGTTATGGCAGCCCTAGAAAATACAGTGCTCTAGAAAACTAATACAATAGTTCCCGTGGGGCTAGAAGAACTCCAGGACTTGGACCAGAGCCAGAAGTACAGCAGACTGGAAAGCAAGGTAGGAAGAGAGAGGCCAGGGCAGACGGAGGCACACAGATCTAAGGATCTCTGAGTGAGATGTCTCTCAGACGAAGTATTTAGTTTCTGCCTTGAGTCATCTGCTGGTTTTTAGGAGTAGCTTGGCTGCACTTGGGATGCCCGGCCTGAGCGTGTGTGCCTTTTGTGATTTAATGCTGATGAAAGATGATAGTTCTACATCCTCAAGTTATCCTGCTTCTGAGCAGCATTCAAAACAGTTGACCACCCTTTCCTTCTTGAAACTCTCTCCTCTCTTGGATTGTGTGATACCACGAGTCTCCTCTATTTCTGCTGGCTACTTTTTAATTTCATTTGCTGCCTTTTTTTTTCTTTTTCTCTACCTAAATTCTAAATGATGGCGGTCCTCAGGGCTCCATCATGGATCCTCCTGTCTTCTCTGCCTACCTGATTTCTCCCGGTGAACTCATCCAGTCCCTTGGTTGAAACGCTGTGTATAAACAGATGATCCCAAATCTACATTGCTGGCTGCTCCCTTGAGCTCCTGACTCATGTAAACAAACGCGTACTTGATGTTTTCCCCCTGGATGTCACACAGACATCTCAGATTTCGTGAGTACAAAATTACACTTGATTTTCCTGCTCATTCTTGTTCCTTTGCCCATCCTTCCATTCTCAGTTACACATTATCACCATCCACTCAGTTGCTCAAGCCAAGTCATCCTTGATCCCTTCCTTTCTCTAATCCAATCCATCAGCAAGTGCGGACCATTCTACTTTTAAAACATATCCCAACCTGTCCATCTCCCTTTAACACCTCTGCCAACATTACAGTACAAGTCACCATCTTTTGTTGCCTGGACTACTGTTAGAGCCTCCTGCTTTGCACATCTACTAAACCCAGTCTGCACCCAGAACCATGGAGTATAACATTCTCAATTTTGCACAGTCTGCTTCCATCCTACAATTCCAGCCTCATCTGGCTTTACTCTCCTCCTTGCCCACTCCCTTTAAGACCTTTATTCAGTTCCTCTAATGTGTGTGTATCCTAGACTGAGTTCCTTTGAAATGACTTAGGGGCAAATTGGTAGTGGGGGGGCAGGTCAGTGATCCAAAAGGAGTGAGGGCATGAGAAGAACGAGAAAGAAAAGGAGGGGAAAAAACAAAAAGCACAGTTTTGGAAATTGCTGTTGTGAGCAACATGTCTATCTTTTGCTGAGACCTCCTGAGAAGTGTACAGAATGTCTCCCAGTAATGTTCACCTAAAGGAGGGGAGGCTGAGACATTTATGGACCAGCTCCTGTGCCCTGCAGTTGAGGGTTGCCTGGTGGGGGTTGGAGTAGGGGACAGCATTAATACCCTGGCATTTCTAGGCTGCACTTGTGCCATTATCAGAGAAAGAAGAAAGATGCTCAGATGCTTGAGGTGGGTGGCTGTCAGATGGATATGAGTTTGAGCTGTCAGGGACCGTCCACCATAGCTGTGGCTGAAACAGAGGAGGGCTGAGAGGATGTAACATGGGGCACCAGAGGTGTCTCTGACTCCAAACTCTTTCTTGCATTGGTGACTTTGTATATGCTGTTCCCTCGGCTGGCCTTCTCCTCCTTCCTCTTTTGTGAGTAACTGGATCCCTTCCACAGCCTTAGGTCTCAGCTTCAATATCACTTCTTCAGAGTTGCCTTCCCTGATTTCCCAGTCTACATTACATCTCCTTTGGTAGCCTCTCTCATAGCACCTTCAGTGCATGTGCCAGGAGCTGTGATCCTATATTTGTGTATTCAGTGTTGTATCTATCATTCACACAAGAATGTTCATTTCTGTACACCCAGTGCCTGGCATTATACCTGGCACATGGTAGGTGCACAAATGACAAATGAATGAAGAAAAATTATAAACCTAAATGTGTATCCCAGAAACCTATCTCAATTCTTTCTTTTGGCAGCAAAGGCAGGGAGCCTGGTTCTCCATCAGCCTGCATCGCTGCTGGAAGAGTTCAGGTTTCCCGGGCAACAGTTGGACAATAGTGGGAGGAAATTTAAGGACAGCAGAGAAAAACAGGGAAGGATTCAACAAACATTTGTGGAGCTTCCACTGTGGGTTAAGCCCTGTCTAGGTGAAGGGGATACAGAACTAGTGAAGACACAGTACCTCACAAGGTGGTCACGGGGGCAGTCATAGAAACGTATAAGTGGCAAAGTGATCGGAAGACAGTAAATACCAAGCAATGTGAGGCCGTATGATGATGAAAGATGCAACTAGATGGTTCTGAGGAGGCTTCCAGCCTTTTAATCAAAGGCATTCATAGTCAAGTGGGGCCAGACCAGGGGGGTGTGAGCATCTGAGGGAGATTCTTGAACTATTTAAACTCAAGGGGTACTGAAAATAGTTTTGCTCACAACTCTCCAGGGCTGCACAGCACTTTGGAAGATAGTTTCAGATACAGAGCGCAGCTGTGCCGTTCTCAAGCCGGAGGGGAGAATGTTGGTTCCCTGCCACTTTCTCTGTGGTAAATGAGTAGCCATGTAGGGTTAAAATGGGCCTACTCTCTTTAGTCTAAACTTTCATGATTTAATAATTTCTTTTTTGTGGCAATAGCCAAAAATGAGTGGTAACATTGAATAAAATTTGATATAGTTTATCTCTAAACTTGCAACTCAAAAAGTACATGTTTATATCAAAGATATTCTGTGGTAACATTTGCTTTAACACAATATCTATCTATCCCGTATCTACCAGTATGGGAGCTGAGTGGTAGAAAGACCCTGAGAATTGAACTCCTTCATCACGGTCCCAGGTCTCTCCTAACACCACTTCTCCTAAACTACTTCTCAGTGTAGATGCTCCATTCGTGCCTAAAGTGTTCAGAACTTCTCAGGAATTCAAAGAGACAACATTCTGAAGGCACTGGCAGGTCACGAAGTGTAGTGGAATGCGCCAGGATCTGGGAACTGGGAGACCTGGTTTCTAGTTCAGGCTCTGCCACTACCCAGCTGTGCAGCAGTGAGCTCCAAGCTCTCTGGTCTGTTTCACCACCTATGAAGTGTGGTCTGGCTTTTCAGATCTAAATGCACAGGGAAAACACGAGAGGCAGGACATTGTGTTTGGGCCTTAGAGCCAGACTATCTGGATTCAAATCCATGCAAATCAAAGCCACTTACTAGCTGTGTGACTTTGGGCAAATTACTTATCTCTCTGCCTATTTTCTCATCTTTAAAATGAACTAATGGTAGTTTCTGTGTCATAGGATAGTTATGAGGATTAACTGACTTTCTGTGCATGAAAAACACCAAGTAAGAACTATCTAAGTTTTTGCTAATATTGCTTATTGTAGCACTGTTTGTAACAGAAAATGCTGGGCATAACCTAAGTACCCATCACTAGGGGACCAGTTACATAGACTATCAAACAAAGAATGAGGCACAGCTTGCATGTTACTGAAGATCTCCAAGTCACTGGTTAATTGAAAAAAGCAAGGTACAAACCAGGGAAGAGCCTGCCATGTGTGTGAGTTCATCTTTAAAGAGCACATATGGATAGAATTGGGCTAGTATAGAATTTCTAGAATTTTGTAGAATTTCTAGAAATTTGTAGAATTTCATAGAATTTCTAAAAGGACATAGAGGACATAGAGAAACTCTTAACAGTAATCATATCTCAGGAGGAGACTAGGTGGACACAGGTTAAGAGGGACTTAACTTTCTATCTATGCCCTTCTACTTGAATTTGTTGCCCTGTGTGTGAGTGTATTGTTCAAGAAGCTAGTTAAAAACAAAACAAAAAACGATAATGCTTGCTTTGTCTGTCTCAGAAGGCCATTTTGAAAAATAGATGTGAGATAATTTATCTAAAAGCATGGTGAAAATTGGAAAATGCTACATCAATGTAATGCATTATTAAAATAAGAGTGTTTGGCCTACAAGATCTAGACACCCTAAATGTACGTGGTTGCTGAAATAAATCAGTGTGGCTTTAGAGTATCTGCCTAACAATAGTAACTTTCACAATAGTATTAACAATAGTACTGACTAAGGATAGTAAGTAGTATTGGGGTATTAGCAGCACCATGAGAGTAGTATTAGCAGCACCCAGGGCTCCAGAACTTTTCTTTCGGAAATCAACTTATTTTTCCATTTAAATAAAGGGTAAGGGTCCCTCCCAAAGACTTTTTTCCTTTAGAGTTCTAATTATTTTGCAGCTTTGGAAAAACAAATCCAATGTTAAATTTTACAGTATTTTAAGTAGTTTCTCCTTCCTCCCAAGATGTATAACCATTAAGAAAATGTTCCTAAATTAGATACCTTGCATCTTTCATTAGATATCCCACTGGTGAAAGAGATTTATTTAAATTGAAACTTAAAAAAAAATTAAAATCAGTAAGATATTAAAAGTCAGGTTAATGTCTAAGGTGAGGATTATATGTATAAGCGTTTTGAAACCAGGCCTGGAGAAGAGAAACCAGGTAGGGATGAAAATGATGAGAAACTCTCCCTCCCCTGTCTCTCATTTCCCACAAAGTGGAAATTTTGAGTCAACCTTAAGAAAACAGAGAGTTCCTGCCTTGTGGCTCGATTGTGAAAAGGGAGGTTGTATAATTGTGTACATTGATTCCACACAGCATACACAAGAATGATCCACAAGACTTCTCTGCACTGGGGTTTGTGAGCCTGGACACACAGCTTCAGGTTACCCGCTTTCCAGGCACAGGCCCTTTGGAACAGCTCCCAAACGTGAGCTTTCTCTTCCCTGTGCAATTTTGCAAGCAGGCCATCTCAGCTCATTCACCAGCCCCCAGCACTTCTGGTTTGTGGTTTCTAAGCACCCCCTAGGGTCCCTGACAACTCAGTTCCCATCTCACAGACCTTTGATTAGAAAGCTGCAGTGTGGCTTTGTGTACACCGCTGGTCCCATCCATCCGAACAGTTTCAAGTCTCAGGGGCCGTCCACTGGGAGCCGTGCTGGAGTGCTGCCTCTTTCTCACTCCTTCCCACATCCTGGAGAAAGAGAAGTACATCTAGGGTGACTCCATTTTCCTCCCCACTGCAACCCTCTAAACTGGACTGCAAAGAGCTGCTTTCCCCCAGCAGAAGACTCTGCTGGTCATCCTGATTTCTTCGGTTGTCTGGAGGGTAAAGTGCAGAAATGATAGTTCATCCACTCTTTCCTGTTTCTCTCAGAAAAGCCCTCTTCCACGCAGTGGCTGGTGGGTGCAGTGACTCTGGCCCCTAGCTGCTCTGGGCAGCTTCTTACCTCTCCTCCCTGCCAAGGCCCCGACCATTTCTGCCTGCTGAGCTGCATGTCACAAAAACCTTAATCTCTCCAGATTTGGAGAGAAAGATTCGGATGCTTGAAGTAAAGTTATAAAGCATTCCTTTCCCCCAGTGACACAGAAATTCAATCACATGACCCTGCTGGTGTTTGGGAAAGGTGGCTATAAGAGAGGGGAGCCCTTGGGATGAGGCTGTGTTCCTAGGCACAGACTGCCTCTCTGGAGAGCCAAGGGAATACCTTCACCACAGTTGCCTAAAGGCAAGAGTGGAAACAAAGAAACCTCTGCCCTGGAAAAACAATTGGCTATTGGGCTCTGATTTTGACAGGGTTCTTCCCCCTTCTACTACAGCTGCCAGGGCCACAGCTCCGGCCCCCCCAATCCAGAGCAGACATTCCTGCAGTCTGGGTAGCTGGGCAAGGAGACTGCCAATGAGCAGTGACAGGCAGCAGGGGACAAAGGTCTAACATTTAGTTCCTTTGTCCACTTTTGGGGGGCAAATTGTGGACAAGTTGCAAAAATGTATAACAACGTCCACATTTAGGCTTTGAGGTCACAGAGATAATAATAGGTGATACCTTATAGTGCTCTCCAGCACCAGAGCAGTCTTAAGTTTGTTAATAGTAAGTCATTTCATCATTAAAATAACCCTTGGAAGTGGTTGGTTTTATTACCATCCTCAGTTCACAGTTGTAGAAACTAAAACTTGGAAAGGCTAAGCAACTCAAGGAGGATCACGCATTCAGTAAGTTATCCAAGTACAACTGAAACCCAAGTATTCTGTGCCAGCGTCTGTAATTGGAACCACCACGTTCTTCACCTTTCTCGGGGACTGCTGGTTTAGGGCTCTCTAAGGTTCTTGATCTTTGTTCTGTGGGATAGACACATGAGTAGTCTGGAGACAAAAGAGGCTACTCCTAGCTTTATGCAGGGCTGTTGACCAAAAGAACCCAATGTGTGGAAGAGCTGATGTGAATTTTGATTTTGATCTGAAAATGAAATGAAATGAAATAGAAGAAAAACAGAAAACACTAAGTAGGAAAGGAAGATGAAAAAGAGAGAAAAGGGGAAGGAAAAGTAGGTTTTATTCATTCATTTGTTCATTCATTCAGTTAATAGATGTCTTCTATGTGTTAGGCAATGTGCCAGACACTAGGAACCAATGGTTAGCAAAAAAATTTAAAAAAAAATTTTTGTCATTGAGGAACTTGTAGTTTAATGGGGGAAAGTGACCGTCAAATAACCACATATGTAGATTTCACATGACAGCCCCTATTTAGTGCTACGAAGGAAAACATCTTGAGGCTCAAAATGGTATAATAGGGGACCTAGCCTAGTCTATCTCCTGGTTGAAATGTGTAGGGCAGAGGTTTAATACATTGCCCGTGTCAGGGGAAAGGTAGAGTTGATTCTGATATTCTTGAATGAATAAATCTTGCAGACATGATAGTCATCTTCAGTTTTCATTAGAGGAGCTTAGAAAGGGAACCATAATCGGTATGATTTTTTGCCTTTCAACTCTCCCCAATCTGCTCTAATTTTAACTTTATTTCTCCTGGTTCAGTGCCCCTTTCCCTGCAGTGTGCCTCCTAAATCACTTCACTTCCTCTTTAGTAACAGGTTCTCATCGGGCAACTGTCTATTGAAGCACTCATTTGTCAGTGATGCTGCTGTCACTCCCTGAGCTTTGCAAAAACACATGGGAGCCAGTTAGCTAACCTCAATTTCCCTTCAGCATTTGGTTTACCTCCAGAAGGTTTACCTGAACTCAAGGCTCCAATATTCTCCATTGTTTATTAAATTCATTCTCTCTTTAAATTAACTATAGACTATGGCATTATCTTTTGCAATGCATACAGTAAATCCTATTTCTTCTAGTCTCCCTTCACTCTATATAGGAAAGCTTAGAACACTCGAAATTCTAAGATAATGATGTAAAACAACGAATTATACAGCAATCCGTAATATCTTATGTCATAGGTAATAACGAATTTGTATATCCGAGGTAACATTTATTTTCAAACTGTTGGTTGGGACAAAAAAAATTGATTAGTTTATAGAACTTTAGCCATTAGGAGTTATATTTAGTTGAAAATTGAGAGAATGATTGTTATTTTTACCACTATTATGCTGTAACTGCTCTTTGCCAAGGACATTCTTCATGTAGATGTTGAATGGAGTCCAAAGTGGTGGGTCATTGCCTCCTGACATAGGCTTCTTGTGTTTGGATTTTGGGATTTACAGCCTTCGTGGGAGTCACCAGGCACCAGGGGGAAAAACACACATACTCAAAACGTATTCTCCTTTCCCCCTACACACAACCAGGGCATAAAAATAGACACCAGAAGCTGAGGGTGTATGTTTACTATTTCCTTGCAGGACACACTGGGAGCTCAGGCAAGACCCCCTGAGGAAGAAATCTCCTCACAGCAGGGTGCTGAGCCCAGCTCCTCTCCAAACACGAAAGGGCATTAAATACCTTGTTTTCAGAAGGATGTGTTTCCCTCGTTTCTGGAAATGTTTCCCAGCTGGAGGTGGCTGTGAGACTCTTTCTAGAATTTCCTGCTGTAGGCACTTGAAAGGCACCCTGGGTGACTGTCCTGACCCCTTTCAACCTGAGCTTTCACTTTGGGTCATTGCCTCATCCTGCCTGTAGCATCTTCCAGGAAGAGTCTTGTAGGGATTTCATTATCGAGAAATGTCAAGTGGAAACCAACGTTCAGATAGAAAGTGATACTTTCCTAAGGGAATAAGTCAAAGTAAGTACCACGCATTCTGTCATTCATTCAGGCACTATCTATCAAGCAGCACTATTCACTCTTCTAGGGCTAGAGGCTGGGGCATATACAGTGGGAAGCAAAAGAGCCCTGGGCTCTGTCCTAGTAGAGCACACCATCTACCAGGGAAGAGAGAGATGGATCAACACGATCCCATAAATAGATGAATACAACTGTGAGAAGTGTTGAGTGAAAGGCAGGAAGCCAGGAGAGTAGAGGTGGGTCGGGCAGGTCCATGGTGAACTCAGACCTGAAGGACATCATCCTTCCGTGCCTTGCACTTGGCTGGCTCCTGCCTTTGTCCATGCAGTCTGCTCTGGAACATGGACACCTAGTGGGGTAGGGATTTCACGGGGAGTAACTCATCCACGGAGGCTGGTATAAGTCTTTGTTTAGCACTTGGTGGATGACGCCAGGCTAGCTTCTTGTATCTTATGGAAACAGAGCCTGGGCTCTTAAAACAAGAGAAGTGTTGTTACAAATCTTTCTTGGCAGCATTTAAATGATTTCAACAGAGGATGTGACTAGGAAGTATAACTAAGAGTCATTCCATTTAACAGAGACTTTAACCACATCATCTCATCTGGTTCTCATGCCTGCCCCAAAGGTAGATATTCTTTTTATCATGCCCAGTTTTTAGATGAGGACGTAGGCAAGATTGTTGTTTCAGCTACTCATCCCTTCACGTCCCTTACTGTAACACTTAGTACACTTTATTGTCATGACTTATTTGATTGTATGCTTCCCTCACAAGACCTTAAGCTTTATGAAGGCAGCTATAATCACCCCTATATCCCAAGAACCTAGCAAGTATCATACATAGAAATAATTGTTTGTTGAAAGAATAAACAAGTGAATGAATGAATTGTTACAAAGAAAATCTGTGTCCTGGAGGAAGAAAAAGACATTGAACTAATTTTCCAGTGGGATGTAACCAAACAAGACTACTTTGTCCCAGACGGGCTGGAATTCAAGACAACAATAAATGGAAGTGCCAACCCAATGTTTCTCATGCCCGAACTGAAAATCTGTAAAAGACATGTGAAAACACACAACACTTATCTTAAGCCTCTCCCACAAAATTACTACCTCCACCTCTGACTGTTGTCAGCCCTGCTGCCGAGAGACACAATGAGAACTCCCTGTCCCACTTCAATTTCCTGCTCTGCTTCACGTCAAGATAATCTCTGAGTATGGCTTTTTACATGTCGGAGCTGAAACAGGAAGTCCTGCATGGCTGTTTTAGAAACGTGACTTCAACAGGACAGAGGTAAGGTCGGAGCAGTAGTAGCTGCCCTGTGCCCTGTGCCCCTCCCCACCTCTCTTCTTCCTCTTTTGATAGAAAGAGGGCTCCTTCTACCATTTGATAGCCAGTTGCTGGGTATAATCCAATGCCCTGCCTGTCAGCACTGTCTTCCCCTTGCTTTTCCACTGGCGGGGGGTGGGGGTGGGTGGGTGGGGCGGCGGGGAAGGCATTTAGGCCAGAAGAATTAGCAAATAGGAAGACTTCAGGGGTCAATTTGTTATACTGATGAGACCGGGGATTGGGTATCTCTGAGTTTCACACTGAATCAGATATTCACTGTTCTAGGCTTTTTGCTTCTGGATCCAAATCAGAGTAATGGTAACTTGAGAGTTAGGCCCACATTATTTCAGCTTGTGGCTGGCAGTACAATGCCCCCAGCTGTTATGCTACCACCTCTGTTATCACTCTTCTGGGGTGTTGAGTTTCCCACCCTGACAACTGTTCAAAGAACTTCACTTGAGTCAATTGTATGAAACCCATTTCATTGTTGCTAAGGCAGAGAGGATTTGGGGGGTAGGGCTGGATATGACGGGCTTAATGGTGCATTAAACGGAGTGAGGTTGGTGTGCTCCAGTCCTCACTCAGACTCCCCAGACATTGTTTTTATTTGAATGGGAGAGTTATCAAGACAAAGCTAACAAAGTAGAGATTGTTTTTATTTGAATGGGAGAGTTATCAAGACAAAGCTAACAGTAGAGACCCACAAAAAATTTTCTAAGTCCTTAATGATCCTATTTTAAATAATGAATACCTAGGGGAAATAAACATTGGGGTCCACGTGGAAGAGGTCTTGAATTTATTTCTTCAAAGAAAATAATAGCAAAACAAAAATATGAGCATTTTAAATTTATCTTCTCCAGATTATCCACTATAAAAAATTAAGTTACACTGGAAGTAATCAATGTACCATAAGAGGATTTAGAAATAAAATTATAGTGACTGAGCTTCTGAATAGACCAGGAATCAGGAAAGCAGTTGCTAATCTCACTTCTGTCCCTTAACTACTTGTATAACTTTAGGCAAGTCACTTCCCTCCTTTAAACCTCATTTGCAAAATGGTGGGGCTGGGTTGGATAACTGGTGCTAGTTGCAGCAATAAAATTCTCTGGTTCAGTGAAATATTGTAAATATCGAAAGGAAGCCAGTATAATCTGTAGTTTTCAGTGAAGTGAAGTTGGCTTCTGAGCTCTCACTTAGAAGGAATTTTTAAACCACAGACCAGTAAGTGGCAATTTCAGTGAAACAATCTGCAACTGAATTTAAATGGCATTAAAAAAAATCCAATCCTACTGGAGTATGTCTGAGAATGTTGAAATGCACTGACTATTTCAACATGACTTTTTAGTAGTAGTAATATTAAATGTTAATAATATTATAATAATATCAAAAAGAGAGAGAACTCTAGTAGCATTACTGTACCACAAAGAAACAAAACAATACCACCCATATTATTAGTCAGTGAGGGATTCCGTTATTTTCCAATGCCATTGCAAAACATGTGTTATCAAGAAAAGAATGTCAGCTGGAAACCCTGCTAGAAGAACTAAGGCGATTGGAATGTTGGAAGCCATGTCTCTAAGGATTCAGAAAGTAAGGCTCTTCTATAATTTTACAGAAAACAGTATTTCACAGGTGAGGTCCCTGATGTGCCTCAGAATCACCTTCACTGCAAAAGCGCACCTCCTCAGGCTCCACACAGATGTATGGAATTAGAACTCTAAAAGCTGGACATTTTAACAAGCACCCCATATGCAGAAAAAGACTTGAGAAACAAAGGTCTAGAAATGTACTTGGTGGGGGGAGGGGAAACCTTCTTTGCAGAAAATACCACAGTGGCCCTCTCAGAAGGAAGAGAATCATCCGGGTCCCTACAAATGAGAAAAGATGTTTTGTGTCAACTTATCAAAATCCAATTAGGAATAAAACTCATGAGATCCCTTTAGACTAAAAGAGGGCACAGGCTTGGGCACCTGCTTTGAACTTGGTATGGTGAGGGTGGCAGAGTACAGTGTTAAGGGCACTGGCTCGCAAGATGGACAGGCCTGGGCTTGGGTCCTGCTTCTGCTAAACTCCAGGCAAGAATGCAAGCTGGAATATTAGTACAGGCACTTAGTTTTGTTACAACCATCCCAGCATTGAATGATAGGATCTCAATAATTACTTATCAAATGTTTGTACTAGTTTCCTGTTGCTGCTGTAACAAATTACCGCAAACTTAGCGGCTTAAAACAAGAGAATTTATTCTCTTACAGTGCTAGAGGTCAGAAATCTAAAGTGGGTCAGCAGGGCTGCATTCCTTTTGGAGACTCCAGGGTGGAATCTGTTTCCCTGTTTTCCCAACCTCTGGAGGCCTCCTGCATTCGGCTCATGGCTCCATCCTCCATCTTTAAAGCCAGCAGCATGACACCTTCAGGTCTCTCTCTTTGGTTATCCCGTCTCCTTCTCCCCCTTTGGCCGTCCTGCCTCTCTCTTACCAAGACTCCTGTGATTACCTTGAACCCACCTGGATGAGTCAGGCTCATCTCCCTATCTCAATATCCGTAACTTAATCACATCTACAAAGCTCTTTTGCCGTGTAAGGTGATATAGTCACAGGTTCTAGGGATTAGGAGGTGGATACCTTTGGGGGAGGGTTGCAGGACATTATTCTGTATACCACAATGTTGCGGAACAAAAGTTTCTTAAGGTCTCTAAACCTTTGGTTTTTCTTCTGTAAAATGGAGTTTCTGTAAGGATTAAATGGAGTAATGACTGTAAATGCACAATAAAAGGAAGGTACTTTGTTACACCTTCTCATTGTTCTAGAACTAGACTGCTTATAAGTAAGTGATTTAAATATACTAAACTCTTATTTATGTCCTTCTTGCTGATACTTCATTACTAGGGGTATAAATTTAAATTCAGAAGACCTCGGGAAACTTTTAAGGAGCTCCTGCAACAGTCAGGGTTTAGTGAAGGAAACAGAAAACTCTGGGTATTTGAAGTAGAAACAAATTTTATACAGGGCGTTAGATAATTCTAAAACCACTGGAAGGGCTGGAGGAGCAGGGATCAGCGGCAGCCACCGCAATACTGCGTTTAAGAACACACTGCTGGGGCTTCCCTGGTGGCGCAGTGGTTGAGAGTCCGCCTGCCGATGCAGGGGACGCGGGTTCGTGCCCCGGTCCAGGAAGATCCCACATGCCGCGGAGCAGCTAGGCCCGTGAGCCATGGCCGCTGAGCCTGTGCGTCCGGGGCCTGTGCTCCTAAGCGGGAGAGGCCACAACAGTGAGAGGCCCGCGTACCGCAAAAAAAAAAAAGAACACACTGCTGTAGTGGGGCTCTAGCGACCAGGAAGCACTGCCATAGTGAACACAACTTCCTCTCCAGCCCCTTAAAGCTGGAGTCCAGAAATTCGAAGTCTGAGTCCAGCCACCACCTGCTTCTTGACACACTGAGACCTTGTTTGTCAGCAGAAAGTCACAGGAAGAGGCTCTCAGTCTCACTCCCAAACTTCAAATCAAATCAAAGTGCATCCAGTCACCAGAGCCCACGAGGCATCTAGAACTCTGGCATCAGGAGAGTCTGGAAAATGTAGATTTCAGTTTTCCAGCCTCTGCTGTGGGGAAGCACAGAGAATGAGATTGAATGCGTGGTGAGCAGCACTCAATCAACCACATCTGAGTCAACCATATCCAAGCCAGTCTCTCCCCAGCACCGCACCTTGTTATTTGCTATTTGAAATATGTCCCTTGGAAGGAAGATCCCCTCTTATGATGTGCTGCACTGTAGGGCTTGAGAAACATTCTAAAACCCTTTCGATTGCAGCATGTAGATCTCAGAAGATATTCTTTTATGTATTTAAAACGTCTCCTTTGGGGAAATTTCCAACTTTCTTTTCTCTAAGTATTATAGACTATGCAATGTATTTCTTAATTGAATACTTAAAAATATGTAACAATAAAAATTTGAAATACTGAAAAGCTAATATGGTGGGCTAGGAACTGTGAACAGCAGTCTTATGTAACAAAGGTCTGGAACACAGTAGGCGCTCAGTGAATACGTTTCCTTTCCTAAAACATGGGTTGGCTAGCCTACGGATCTCCCATGTTGGAACTGAGTTTGTTGAATGAGTTAAAATGCATACAGCTAACCTAAATAGTGAGGCTTAGTTATCAAAGCAGGGTCTGGTGCAGATTAACTATGATTAAATATGTACCTTGTATTAAGTGTGTTCTCATTAAGGATTCTTTCTCTGTCCGTCTAGTCCGCATATAGTTTCTGCCTACCAGAGGCAAAAATGGAGGGAACCCTTGGTTTGGGGCTGTTCGAAGCTCATTCAGCCATATTTCAGCCCCAAAGAACCTCCAACCCTACTATGTCACATGGTTTTGGCCCCATTAGCCTCTCTTGGTATAACCTTGAACATGGTGCACAATTCCTAAACCTTCTATCATAGTCTTGAGATGTATCAAAACAAAATAAAACAACAAAAGAGCAAACCATACAGGGTCCCTTGCCTTTGTTTTTCAAGGGAAGAAGTATCTTTTTGAACTACAGCACTGGAACTATCTGATATGAATTGGGAAATGACTACTCTTTGCAGAAACTAAAATTACTTTAGTGGCACCTAAACACACAACTACAAAATATCAACTTAGTAGCCTATGTCAAGCAAAGAAGATCCATATTTTTGGATTAGGAACATTACATTCTCTTCTGTTACACTAATTTACATAGATGGATGTCACCTTTAATACTATGTAAAGTGTAATTTCTATTTAATCATGTCCAATGCTTCATTTATTTAGATAGGTAAAGATGTCTCCTTAACCTCACACATTGGGAAGATCTTACACTGAACACAAAGCACTGGTTTTTCAGTGTGAAATGAAGTGCAAGTTTAGAGCATTGCAGCAAACCGTCAGAGCCCCTGCAGAACACCTTGGGCTGGTTGGTCGGTGCTGTGAGCAGTCTTCATGGCCTCCCCCCACAGTAGTGTGTATGGAAAGTCTTAGTAAATCTGGCTCTGTGAAAGCAACTGAGGGGCACGTTTTTTCCTGTGAATCGAATGAAACACCCCTCAGCAGACCCACCCACGGAGGGCCCCAGGAACAGCTGGGGGGAATTAAATGGCATTTATTCTTGTATTGGTTATGGCCACAAGCCAGGAATTCTATACCCAAGACGCACGCAGCCTCCAGCACACATGAGCAGCAGAATTGACTGTGACTGGAGCTCCACTCTCACTGTAGACAGGATGTGAATGATTACTTTTTCTATTAAAAAATTCCTGAAGGATATGCAGGGACTGTTTATTTTTTTGCTCTGGGCCTGGTTTTCCTGATACCCGTGTCATTCTCATGGGTCTACACAAGAAAGAGGAGAATTGCACAATTATGCCATAGATTCATATGACTCACACAACTAATCTGGTCAGAAATGTCCATAAGCATCTGGTCTCAGATTCGCTAAGTAATTATCTCATGATTTCATGTGACATTTTGAGCACTGGACTTACAGTCAGAAAGACTCAATATTATAAAAATATTATTTCCCTCAAATTAACCTGTAAGTTCATCTGGAAGATTAAATGTGCTGAAATAGCTGAGACTCTTTTGGGGAAAAAAAAAAGGAAAGACTTATGTGGTGGGGACCAGCCTTATCAGATGAAAAACATGCTATAAAGCTACAGTAACTTAAATGTTGTGGTATTAGGTGAGAAGAGATATTCAGATTAATAGAACAGAATAGACAAGACCTAATGCCTATGGGAATTGAGTATATAATAAATATTGTAATTAAAATCAATGAAGGTATAGATTGTACAGGAGGTTGTATTGGGACATTTGGAAAGAAATTAAGTTACAATGTTTCATTTTAGGATATACTACCTCTCTCTCACTCATGTCAAGTCTGGATGGATTAAAGATCTAAACATTTAAAGACATACGAGAGACTAAAGAAAATATAGGAGAATTTCTATGTGTGTGTGAGAGAGAGATGTGGAAGTGGAGAAGTCTTTCTAAACAAAGCTCTAAATCCTGGAGTCATAAGAGAAGAAATGGCTTCATTTGACTCCATGAAAGTAGAATAGACAGTTCACAGAAAAAGAAATACAAATTCCTATATACATATAAAAACATGCTCATTCTCATAATTAAGGAAATGCTAATTAAGCATAAAAAGAATACTTTTTGCTTATCAGGCAACTTTTAGAAGTTTCAAAATAATATTGGTGAGAGAGTGAGGAAAGAAGGAGTATTTTCATATTTTGAAAGCATAATCTTTGATATAACCCTGATATAACCTTTGTGAAGGCAACTTGACACTATCAATCAAACTTTTAAATGCACATAACACTTGCCTAACAATTATAGTTTGATATTATGGCAAAAATATGCCAAGATATTTATTGCAGCATAGCTTGTACAAACAACTATAATTGAAACAACCTAAATGTGCAAGGAAAATAACTAAGTTATGATGTATCCATGTGATGTAATGTTATCTAACCATTAAAAAAAGCCATATGTATCGATACATAAAGGTTACAAAATAGATAAATAAATGGAAAAAAATTCATGATACAGAAAAATCTTTAAAACATGTAATAAATAAAAACATGATCACAGGTGTAAAATTTTCCAAAAATGTTATGTGGCTAATATAAATGTAGGCATATGCATATTATATTTTTTTCTGAAGTGAAAACTGTTAACAGTGATTATCTTTAGGGAGAGGATCCAGGAAAGGCAGTTTTGTGTGTATGTGGATGGCAGGGGTTGAGGGTAGAGGTGAGGAGAAATTGGTAGGAATTCGCCATGGAAACGTTGATTCGAGCTAATTTATGATTTGTCTTGAATCCCAAGTTAAAGATTTGGAACTGGAACTGTAGGCAACAGTAAACAATTACAGATTTTTAATAAATTTTATTTGAACTTTTGAATAAATATATTAACATAGTTCAAAATCAAAAGAAAAATATATGATTTTTAGTGAAAAATTTTCCTCTTATCCTTGTCTTTCATCCTCCCAGTTTGCCATCCCCTCAATACAGGTAACCACTGTTATTTTTCTAGTGTTTCCTTCAGAGTTTCTTTATATTTTTATAAGCAAATATAACTATGCATCTTTTTGATATATTATGATAGCTATTTTTTTCTTTTTCATATAAAAGTTGGAGTATTATACATACTGATCAGCACCTTGCTTTTTTTTTTTTAACTTCAGGTTTGGGAGAACTTTCCATATCACTACCTACAGATATGCATTCATTCTTTTGTGCAGGTGCATAATATTCCATTGTATGGGTCACCAAAGCTTATTTAATTAGTCCACTTTCGTTGGCTGTTTGGATTGTCTCCAGTACTTTTCTACAAAACAATAGACTTCTTCGTACCCAAAGGGATAATATTTTAAAATTTCAAATTTCAGTACATCCAGGACATCAACCTTTTAGGATAGATACTGGCCATGAATTAACCAGTTGGGCCTTATGTGTTCCATAAAGCCAGTTGGGCTTTATGTGTTCCAGTTAAATATTAGCCCTGAGAAATCTTTTTGCAGGTAAACAAACAGATCTGTAGAATGTGTAATCTGTAGGATCCATAGATATATTCTCAGAAACATAATTGTTGGATTAAAGGGTATAGGTGTTTAACAAATACTGTCAAATTGTCCTGCATAGGAGTTATGCCAATTTTTACTCTCCCAGGCTCTTTCTTTTCCTACAACCTTGTCAGTAGAGTGTTACCACACTTTTGCTGATCAGATAACTGAAAAATGGCATCTCAGGATAGTTTTTATTTTCATTTTTCCTAATATCAATAAGATGAACAACTTTTCATATGTTTAAGGGACATTTTTGGGTTTTTTTCCTAGTGAATTAGATGTTTACCTCCTTTGCCTATCATTCTATGTTATTCTATATGTTGATGACTTTTTTTCCTTATTGATTTCTAGGAGCTCTGATGCAATAGGGAGATTAGTTTGTTGTCTAAGATATGAGTTACAATCCCCACCCCTCAGTTAATCAGTTATCTTTTGGCTTTATTTCTGGTGTTTTCATTCCGTGCTGAATTTTTTTTCCTCCCTTTACAGCTTCTTGATTTTAAGTCATAATTAGAAAGCCTTCTCCTACTCCAAGATTATAATAGAGTTCTCCAATGTGTTCATTTAATAGTAGTGAAGTTTTCACATTTAATTCTATGATCTACTTGGAATTTCTCCTGCTGCCAGCTAGGAGGTATGGATCTAACTATGTAGTTTCATTAAAGATTTCTGCAGTTTGTCTTACATGACATCATGGTCATTTCCTGTAATGATGAATGATTTGCCTGATACAAAGTTTTGTGATGTATTTTCTACCCAATGTCTGACCACTCATAATTGGTATTTGTAGCAGACACTGCTGGCTGCCCAGTTGATAGCTATCTCCTCCATTTTCCTTGTTACAGAACCCTAACTTTGCTTGGGTGACTAGCCCTCCATGATGTGACTTAGGGTAAATCTTCCTTAACATAAGCCTGCCATTCCTCTTCTCAGGGACTGGTCTCAATGGTGGCTGTGACCTCTTTCTGGCCAATGAGATGTGGGAAAGTTCTGCAGGAAGGCCTCTAAGAAAGTTTTCTTCTGTCTTAAAATGAGACCAAAAAGGGAAAAAACAGTACTTCTTCCATTTTGTAAGGCATTGTCAGATTTACATGGGGCTCTAGGAACTAAGACAGCCACTTTCTATGTGTGAGACGAGCCAGCCAAAGGTAAAGCCGACTGCTATTTTTGGCAGAGCAGAACGATGAAAAGAACCTGAATCCTGGTTGGTGTCACTGAGCTATTGAATCCACCACTTTGCAGCCATTCTTCCTTTGGACTTCCTGTTAGATGAAAATAAATTTTCTTCATTGTCAAGTAATCAGCAGTGGGTTGTCTGTTAATTGTAGCATCCTAATACAGTGGTCCACAAGTGTTGCACATATCGTGAAATCCAGTCACACAAATACAAAGCACCTTTGACAAGAGTTCTTAACATTGTCTTCAGGTTGGTTACTCAGCCTCGCATATTAACGTATTTAACATGTCTCCTGGGCCAGCTCTGTGCAGCGCTGCCACAGCAGAGTTCTGACCAGAACGTTCAAGCAGGTGTATAAAAATTCACAACATTATTTTAAGTTTAAACATGCGATTTATACTCCAAGCAGAATTTTTTATAATTTCGCTTTCCTGTATTTAATAGAGCAAATTATCGGTAATATAGTCACAATCAATTTCTGAAAAAAAATTTAAAAAAACATTAAACCATTTATATAGGGGTGTATCTTATTCCTTTTGCCTCAGGCTCCAACATGGCTTAGCATGGCATTGTTGAATCCTGTTTTTATTTAAAATTGTGCTCTTTTGTTCATTATTTATTTTTGCATTAATTTTGAGTTTTAAAAATATTGCATAAAAATAGTATTTTTCTTGATTATTGAGGGGTTTTTTTTGTGCTGCCTTAATTTTTGCACCTGAGGTGAGTATCTCACTGATGTTGTTCTAGTCCCAGGCCCTCTAGCCACCATGTCCCTGGGGCAGCACAACGTGTGCAAGGTTTCTAGATGATGTGACCCGATTCTCTGCTGTCTAACTTTTGGGATTTACAGCCCCCCAATTCTAAAGATGACTCGTTTTCCAGAGACTCTCTGGTATGCCCCTCCTATTTTTCTCCTTGCCTTAGCATCTTCATGTTAGGAAAAATGCCCCCTGCACCCTCTATCCCCCACCCCCAAATCCCCACTGAATGAGCCGTAACAGCAATTCTGTGTGTGGAACTTTGAATTATGATTTAGAAATGCAAGAGCCAGTTGTTTATTTTGGATCAAGTCAGCAGATTGTCAGGCCCAAGGCAATATATGTAAAAAGCTCTTTGGAAGTTAAATTTACTTTATTATAATAGCAAGTGTTTTTATCTTTTCTAACCCATAGGCAAGTGAAGTATTTTCTGCAGTCAGGCTGGGACAGGAGACATTTTTGGATAAATTACCTCTTACTACACTCTGGAGACATCGTTCACGCTGCTGCATCGGAACTTGCAAGGAGAGGCTATTTGGCAGATTCTTCAAGTGGACAGAAAAGGAAATCGAAAGCGTCTTTCCTAATATAGTAGTCACTGAGATAAAAGGTTTAGATGAAGTGATATTTACATTCAGGCCCCAGATACCTTTTTAAAGATGGGATTCAAATTCACTGGTAAGTAGGATGGCAGAAATAAAAAATTGAAATTAGTGGGAAAATGTCAATTTCTCACTTAACAGGATTTAGAAATGTCTGTTTAGCATGAGGCTTAAAATGTGGCCATTCTACTATACAGCTTTTGTAGATAGGAGACAGCCCACGGCTCAGCTGAGACTTTGCGCTCCTGTATCTTCGTCTTCTTGCTGCTGCTGTCAGATTACCAGCTCATTAGTATTTAAATCAGCTCATAAATATTTCCTGGAAATTCACAGTTGCTTAAGCCATTTCCAGTTCTTCTTTAGTCTTATTTCAAGCCTTTGCTTTTTAGGCTGATAACATTGCAGGAGGGTGGATGTCATTACATATTCATCTTCCTGATGTATGGGGATGACAAAGGAATGGCGGAAGACCTCTTAGAGGATAAAGATGAGAAACAGAGAAAGGATGCAGAAGGAAATTTTACTCCATTTCCTTTGTACAAATACAATTATCTAATGATGGACCAAGGAAGTCTGTATAAAATAAGAACAGCCCCAAAGCATATGCCAATGCAATTTGACCTGAATGAACGTTTCTTTCACATACTCTTTAAAGGCTTTGGAACACAGATGAAACATTTCACTGGGGGCAGGCCCTGGATGTTCCCACTGGGGAGATGGCTGCATGTTACAAAACCTCTTCTGTTCAACATAAGAGCCGTATTTCTAATTATAAAATAATGATGACAGAGAAGGGCCAGTTCCATCATAATATTCTGTATATTTCTTAGCATTCTGCCAGAGTTCGACCCTAATACCCCCATACACTCCCAACAACCAGTCCTTTAAAATGTGTATGAATAAAATTTAACCAGTGACAAATGAGAGGAAAATAAATATATTATATTTCGTTGAATTTAAAGTGCCATTGCTTTTAAGCTCCATAATGGTATATATCCCAAAGAAAAAAGTGCTACTGATTAAAGTGGGACATACTATTGATTGTAAGTACATCCTGATTTCAGAGGTGTGAAAAAAAATGGGAACCAGTGGAATATGTTTATTTTAAAAACAGCTTGTTCTGAAAGAATAAAGATCATTTGGTAGCTACATTACTTGAAAGAATGTTGATAATAGTGTTAATCTCTTAGCAGGAACATCTACACTAAGAAGCAATGACCTTTCCAAAATCATATACTGGAGAGATGCAAGAAGCACAGAGAAGCAAAACTCTTGGGACGGACCCTGAGAGTTTGCCCAGGACAAGGGCACACCGATGGGGTCTTGTCATTGACAGTCTCATGGCATTCAGTCCTGTGCTCCAAATGTCTCCTAGAGATAAACTCCACAGTAAATAGAGACATCCGCCAGGCCCAGGCAATTAAGATATAATTTGGGGCTACAAAGCACCCAGTCCTATTAAACATAGTCTAGACAACTTAGCCTGTGATTTGAGACCCCACAAAATCTGGTCTGAAACTTTCTGTTTTTAAGTTTCCCCCCACCTCCAACTTTTCTATATGTAATCCATACTCTCACCAAATTAAATGATTGAATTTTCTTAAACACGCAGTGTATTATCTCAGTTCCCTGTCTTTGCTTATACCAGAGTTTCTCCAACGTGGCACTGCTGACACTGTGGGCTGGGTACTTCCTTTTTGTGGAGGGCTGTCCTGTGCACTGCGGGATTATCAACAGCATCTCTGGCTGCTGTCCACTAAATTCCAATAACACTTCTTCCCAACAAACAAAAATGTCTTTAGGCATTGCCAAATGTCTCTGGGGTTAGTAGGATAGAATCACCACTGGTTGAGAACCTCTGCTTATACCATGCTGGTCTAGGGAAAGAAAGAATGCAAACTTTGGTCTCAAATGTTCATGAGCTGGTGGACATTTAAATTTGGTAGCCACTCAGCACCCGTTCTCTCTTTCTAACAACACCCCGTTTTCTTTTGGGGGAATTTCCTTTCCCCACTGCATGTTGACTTGATGGGACTCTAAGTCTTGGAGATAGTGTCTTGCCCACCCCTCTCCAAGTGGTGGACATGTGGAAGTGAGCTTGGCCAATTCAAAACTTTCTTTTTTTTTTTTTTTACATCTTTATTGGAGTATAATTGCTTTACAATGGTGTGTTAGTTTCTGCTTTATAACAAAACTTTCTGTTAGGACATGGACCATCTTAAGCAGAGTGATGGCAAAGATGGTAAATAATGTTGGCGTAAACTGACTCCTAAGTGAGATGGTTGAGAAATCCCTGATCTCTTTGTATCTGTCCTAACTCCTATTAGGACGGGAGTTTTTTCTGACTTGGGTTTCTAGATTTCCATCCTCTCTATATCCCTCTAATAAATGATATTCTTGGTTAAATATGCCAGAGTTGTATTCTGTTGCTTATCTACAAAGGTGCCCAGTTGGGACACTGCTGTTGATTAGCTTTCTGTTTTCAACCAGTCTCTTAACATCTTCAAACCGGTATTTCTCTTCTGCAAATTGAAAGTAAAAGCTTTCAAATTTGCAAAAGATGTCCTCCCCACAATCTCTGCCTCTTTAAATCTAGGTTCTGTGTTAAGTTCTGGAAATGAATGAGATACTGCCTCTGCCCTTGTGGGCTCACTTTCTTCCTCCGACAAAATTAGTGGCAGGAAGATAACACAACAGAGCAGAAAAGCCATTCTGAGTAGAAACAGTAACTAGCAAGTCAAACAGTATTGGCTGAAACTGGTCTTTATCCTGGCCACGCCTGCATATCACTCCCTTTTGTGCTTACTCCTTGCTAAAGGCCTCCGTCCCTCCAGAGGGAAGAGAAGGCTCTGGTCAAGGAGCTATATGCACTCATTATTCTATACCCCCAGCCTGCCTAGGCTGCTGAAGTGTCTGAGATTCTGCAGTACTGCTAGGTTAGCAGCGGGAGAAAATCAAAGAATTCAGGGTCAGCATTTTCTGTTTCTCATCTGACAAACAAGGT
The DNA here is from genome assembly GCF_937001465.1 of Orcinus orca. NCBI lineage: Eukaryota > Metazoa > Chordata > Mammalia > Artiodactyla > Delphinidae > Orcinus > Orcinus orca. Next base: position 93,468,826 of record NC_064561.1, on the reverse strand, counting down.
CAGGTACTTCTTTGAGCACTCCAGTTCCAATAGCTGGGAAATACAAAGAGACAAAGAGGGGAACGTTTTCCAGAAAGACTGGTGGTTAGGCACAAGGTGGGTTTAAGTTTTCAGCTTTTGTCGTGGGAGAGGAAAGTTCTCCTCAACCCAGGCTTCACCTTTTCAGAGTGGGGAAAAAGAATCTGGGGTGAGAGCCTCTTTTGTACTCCTTTGCTTCCTGAACTGAAGCAGATGCAGAATTGAGTTCCCCAGGGAATTAGAACGTCATTTTCCATCAATGTTTATGGCCATTAGTCCCAATTCTTACTATTTATCACTACGGCCAACTCTGAGCCTTGAAACAGATGAAGAAGAAGGTTGCACAAGCCAGTGAGAGAAATAGATGCTCTGGATTTCAGAGCCGAGAGAGCTGAGGTTCCGGCCAGAGGGGAACCTCAACTCGGGGCCTGTGAGTTCCTTTGTCTCTCCCCCAGCAACCCTTGGCCAGATAAGCCCTTTAAATTGAAGGCAGCCTATGTCCCCAAACACCTTTCTGTGTACCTTAATATTTCTAACTCTCCAGGGGTACGTATTTCAGTCTCTTTCCTTGTAACAAATTTCATAACTAATGTTATTCTGGTTAATGAAGCAAGAGGGTAACATTTATTAGAGAGAGCTGGGTGAGTTGAAATCCTAGACCCTGGGACAAAACCATGTCTGCTGGGCTGTCCCTCCTTTGTTAAGTTAGTAAGCACTAAACACTCTGTTGTATGAGGACTGGTTCCTTTTAGAAATGTTTAATGAAATATGGAACGCTGTCCCTGGGCAGAAGAAAAGTGAGACTTTGGTCCAGACCCCAGGTTTTCTGTGGGCTATCTTTACCTGCATGCTCCACGGTACCCTCGAAATCAGGGTGTCTAAAGATGGGCTTATTCATATACACACCACTATATTTAGAGCAGATGGCCAACAAGGACCTACCGTAAATCATAGGGAACTCTGCTCAATGTTCTGTAACAACCTAAATGGGAAAAGAATTTGAAAAAAGAATAGATACATGTGTATGTATAACTGAACCACTTTTCTGTATACCTGAAACTAACACAACATTGTTAATCAACTATACTCCAATATAAAATTTAAAAGTTTTAAAAATACAGAAAAAAAGAAACAAATGAGAAACTAGGAATAAACCAATGCTTATCAAAAAAAAAAAAAAAAAAAGGGCTTATGTCATTCACCCAGAAACTTCTTTTCACATTTCTCCTCTCTTGGTGAATGGCACCATCATCCCCGTGGTGGCCTATCCAGACACCTGGGAGTCATCTTAGCCCTCCTTCTCCCACACTCCCCACCCACCTCACATTCCATAGGTCCATAAGGCCTGCCCATCTCTCAAAAACCATCATCTGCTCCTTATCTCTACTGTCCCTCCCTTATTTCAGGATTCGTCATTTCTCACCTGGTCTCTGACTGACAACAGATTTTTTGGGCTGCTATTTAGTTCTCCATCTGCTTTCCTCCATTCTATCCTTCAAATGGCTGCACTAGTAACCTTTCTAAAATGCAAACTCTCATGGCTTTCACCTGTCTAACGTCTCTGTGCCCCGGTGAGTAATCCAATTCCCTGGCACCAAATATGAATGGACTCCTGCCAACTTTTCAGACTCATATTCTGCCATTCCTTTTGTGCCAAGCACTCTGATCATACCAAACTATTTGAAGTTTCTTAACTGGTCCATGGCCTTTCACACCTTCATCCCTACATGTGTGCTCTCCATTCATTCATAAATAAACCTCTCTATTTCAGTCATATAGTGTTCCAGCATGGAGGACATATTTCTTTTGCCAGTACTTTGATATTCTCTTGGGAAACCACCTCCCATACTGTTTTTGCATGAGGCTAATAAGTTCCCCTTCTCCCTTCAGGAGTAGGACTCTGATCTATACTGGGCCAACTAGTATCACTGGAATGGTGTGCCTCCCTCTGGGCCAATCAACGCCGTCTCTGAGACTTTTGCTGGTTGCTAAGCTAATGGTATCCTGGGCCTCCTCTTGCCCTTGTTTCTACAACCTGTGAGCCTGGAACGTTCCAGGACCCGCTTCCATTACTTGCAGCAGTCTTCTCCAGAGAGTACTCTGGGACTCAATTTCATCTTACAATCCGATTCTATGTGTTTCCCATATTTTAAGGATACTTTACAATTGCTGGCTCATAGAGAATATTACATTTTGCTTTTCAGGTTGGTTTTAGATTTTTTTAAAAAATAAATCTTGTCAATTCTCTTATATGGTAACTGGCACATTGCCTTGTAATTACCTGTGTACTTACCTGTCTCTGGACTGGACTCCTTACGGATACACAGTAACTAATTACCTCTCTGGCTGGCACTTGGTTGTCACTCATAAATGTTTGTTGAATCACCTACTAAACAAACAGTTGGCCTTGCATTCACCTTTCCTGGATGGTTCCAGAGATTCCAGTGCTTTTCAATGTACAGAATTTTTGTAAGACCTTGTAATCAATTAAATTTTCATTCATCAAATATTTACTTCTTCCACCAGGATTCCATGAAAAAAGTATCCTTCTCCTCCCTTGACTTCTGCTTTGGTTACTTCCTTTGGCCAATGGGATATAAGGGGACAAGATGTGAGCAGAGGCTTGGCAGGTGCTTGCCATCTCATACTTCTGCTTTTCTCCATGAGAAGAGCCTGCCTCAGGTAAGATGCTGGCTCAGTGAGGATGAGAGACAGGTGCAGCAGATCTGGATCCAACCAACAGCTTGGAGCCTACATAAAAAGTACTCCAGCTTACCCGCAGATGTGTGAGTGAGAAGTATTGATGCTTATTGTTGTCTGCCACTGAGATCTGAGTGGTTTGTGATGCGATATCATTGTGGCAATAGTCTATTGAAACACATCTGCATCAGAACTATCTGAGCACTTCTTAGGAATGAGATTTTTGAGCTCCACCCTAGACCTAATAACTAATCATCTCTAGGGTGTTTTTATATATCTGTATTTTACCAAGATCTCCAGGAGATTCTCATGCTTCCTACTGGGCTACAACAGTTATCACCATGCTATTTTCGTCGACATGGAAAGAGCAGTAGGTTAGCACCCACAGAGCTGCTACATTTACCTACAGAAAAACTGTTCTGAGAAATTTGGGGCTGTAAAGAAGCCAGGAAGCAAAATTCCTCACTGAATCATTTAATTAAAGGGGTGGGAATTCAGAAACTTAAAGGCTTCTCAAGGTGATTTATAAACATAGTATTTCTCAAAAAGCTATCTTTGCACACACGTACCCAGTTAATATCTCCTGCTTAAATTTGAATAAGTTAAAACTAATTGGCCTACAGAACATTAATAATGACACAATATTAATTAAACATGTACTTAGTAAGCTCTTACTAAAAACAGCAGGCATTTCAGAAGACAATGGAAAAATCTAATATGTCAAAGAACTTCTATCTTAGTTAGGCATGTTCCCTCCATGTGCAGAGACGGGCAGCTTTAAGAAAAATAAGTGACACGGTACTTGCCTTCCAAATGCTTCCACAGGCTGACTGCTATCATTTCTTTAGACACCTAGTCATCTTTCTCCCCATTTGTTCTCTTTGGAACCTTTGATTCCTGTCTCACGGAGAGTACTCTTTTTAGCCGCAAGACAAAACACTCTCTCTCCTCAACCTGAATTCAACCTTGGCACTCTCGGCCCAGCTTTCTTCTTTAGTGTACTTGTATCCTGCCCAGAAATTTCACCACTCAGCCACTATGCAGGTGAGCAAACTTCTGAATTCAGGTTCTGCGTTCAGTGTCCTAGTCTTACCTGGCCAGGAACAAGAAATTTCATAATGGACCTTTCAGGTCATGAGATCCATGGCTTAAGAAAGCATTTTCAGTAGTAGGTAGAATGAGAACATTGAAATCTGCAGGGAATCTCACTCTGTGATTCATAGGCAGTTGAAACAAGTATTGATTTGTGTTATTTGCTCATCTGAAGCTCATCTGCTAACCTCGGGGAATGGGTTACTCAAGTAACCTTTGGTCACTGACAGCACAGAGCCCACAATATACTTCTTTCTCTCCCAGCAGTACAACATCATGTACTTAGCAAATTGCCCTGTGCCTTTCCTCATGTTACTCATCCTAACCAGGGTTTTGCCCTGTGAGACTTAAATTCGAAAAGACAGCTAAGCTCATATCATGATCATGGACATGATCATCTTACATGGACAATTCCTAATGGCATCAAACTTTGTGAAATGCAAGCATTTCTAGCATAAGAATTGTGCATTTGATACGTTGTTTTCTACCTGGAGTTCCCTAAAAAAATATTTAACAACCATTAAATGGGGGAACAGAAACAGTAAGCTTGTGGGCTGAACATCTCAGTAATTCTAGTCTGTGGATCAATTGGTATTGCTTGGCAGCTGTATTTTCATTACCGAGACATCCCATGACTGAGCATTCAAGAACTGCCAACAGCGATCCAAATGGCTTGGCTCAGGGGAACTTGCATTCCCTGCTGGATCTGCTCCTGGATGACGGTCTGGGGTTGGAATCACCACTGCCATTTGTCCTCTGAGGCAGATGCTATTGGTATCCCACACAGATCCTCTTTTTCTAGGCTGGAGCTCCCACCCCACTCCATTTGCTGCGGGTGTTGGCTGCTCAAAGCAGCTCACAGCTGCCTCTTTCTTTGGGCACCTGCCCTTAGCCAGTGGGAGAGTCCTTACCCACAGAAGCCAGGGAGGTTATGACGCCCCTCCAGGGAGGGTGGTCCGTAACACGTGACTGACTGACAGGGTGTGGTATGCAAGTCCAGCCCCCTTGCCTCAGGCAGAACAAACTGTGGTACAACTCGTGCTCCAGAGTTCTCCGTGAGGTAAGGCTGAGGCTAGACTTCTCCTGAGACAACACATCAGGTAAGGTACTAGGTGTTTTATCCAAAGGCCTTGTTACTTCCACTACATAACTCTATCAACACCCAGTTAGCATAGCAAGAACCCCATTCAAATGTGATTCATCAAAGGCACTTGTCTCTACAACTGCAAAATGGTTGGAAGATGGTGGAAAACTGCTACCGTGGCTGGGGCACCTTCCTCTGAATGAAAGATCAGTCCTTGCCTTTTTGAAACAGTTAAGGTAATCACCACTTCCACCTTCTAAAGGCCTTTCTCCTCATCCTAAGCATTTTCAGTCTCTTTCTTTTATGTTTCAATTAATGTACCACCTGTTCACTGGAAGCTGTGCTTTTAGCTGAGCTACTAAAAGCAAGAAAGCATTAATCAAACATTAGCACTTTGTTGAAGTCATCTGTAATCTAGAAGTGGCAGACAGTGAAATCTTGACACATAACTACCTCTAACCTTCTTTTGAGAACTCATTTGCCTAGGTTATTTACACTCTTTAGCAGGTTCCCTTCTTTCCACGGCTGGAATTCTGAGTTTTTAGGCTGCCTGTGAGATATTGAGGACACGCAGAAATTTATTTACTAACTGGTTACATGTCTCAGAGAAAGGCATATGTGCGCGCTCTGTCTTAAGAATGTCAACGTGTTGGAAATGAACTTTCACAGGCAGGGAACTGGCAGGTCCTATGTATCTGGGCACCGCCCCATCACAGATGCTGCTTGGAAACTTCTTCTCAAATGGAAGAAATGTCCTTCCTATGAAATGAGAGTCCCTCTGTGTGTGCTGGGGATACTATCTCAAGGGCAATGCACCAGTCTTTTCCCTCTCTCTTCAACATTCTCTCTCCTGGGGTAATCGGATCAGTGTACATGTTAGTTTCAAGATTATTCACCTTAAAACGCATACATTTCCCTTCCTTGATCCCAAATCACTAACTTATTGATTTCACTCTTCCCCGTCCAGCAAAACTGATAGGAAGAGTGGCCTACACATAGTGTCTTTACGTTTTTACCTTTCACTCACTCTTCCCTCTAGGGCAGGCTTGCACACCCACCTCTCCACTGAAAATGCTCTCATTGAATCATCAATGACCTCCGTGTGGATGACCCTACAAATGATAGATATTTTTCTGTCCTTGTCTCATTATGCCTCTGAGTAGCATGTCATTGCTGAATACTCTCTTCCTCTCTCAGAAGTTCCCTGACTGCCAGCAGCATAAGCCCTTCTTTGTTCCAGTCTTTCCCCTTCCCTACCCTGCTTTCCTCATTCCTTTCATGCTTTTCCGGAAGAGCAATTTTCCTAATACATAAAGATCTCCTACAAATCAATAAATCCAAAAACCCAATGGTAAAATGGACAAAGTATATAACAGATTGATTATAGAAAATGTAATACAAATGGATCTTAAAACTGGAAAATATACTTAACATCATTTACAATAAAATCAACATAGAATTGTATGGTTTTTTTTTTTTTTTTTGCGGTACACGGGCCTCTCACTGCTGTGGCCTCTCCCGTTGCGGAGTACAGGCTCCGCCGGACGCGCAGGCTCAGCGGCCATGGCTCACGGGCCCAGCCACTCCGTGGCACGTGGGATCTTCCCAGACCGGGGCACGAACCCGTGTCCCCTGCATTGGCAGGCGGACTCTCAACCACTGCACCACCAGGGAAGCCCTGGATGGCTTTTTTTGCTTATCAGATTGACAACGATTAATAAGTTTGATACATATTGTAATGGCAACAGTGTAGGGAAATAGGCATCCACAAGTATTCCTGGAGGGAGTGTAAGTTGGTGCAACACTGTGGAGGGCATTTGGCACTGCAGTCAAAACTGACATCACCTACAGTGTGACCCAGCAATGTTACTTCCAGTTGTTCATAGTAGCAAAAGACCGGAAACAACTTCAGTGTCTATAAATTGGGACTGGTGATATGAATTATAATAGTTCCATGTAATAGAATATAGTCAATAAAAAAGAATGAGAGTGTAAGGATATATAATACAGCCAGGAATGAGGACGGTGTAAGACTGCCATACCTATATACTTCTTATGCTCTTAGCTTCCTAGCAGCCATCACCAAAAGGAAAACCTGGTCAGATCTACAGTTCATGGGGTTCATCCATAAAAGATAGTGTAGAGATTTGGAACCTGGGCTTCTGCATTGGAGACACCTTTTATGGGCTCAGTCACTGTGAACAATAACTCTCAATGTCTCAACTTTCAATGGAGAAAATCATGGCACCTGCCTCAGCAAGTTGCTGTGAGGATTAAGGAAGGTAAGAGATGTAAGGAACGTGAAACTGTGCATGGGGTATAGAAAGGCTCAATAACTATTGGCAACTAGAGTAACAAAATAATTAGTCAGTAGAAACATAACTCTAGTTGATACCACCTTCCTTATGAAGGTCCTCTATAAAGATTCTGTGAGAAAAATCACTAAAATATCCATTCATCAGCTAAAACAACAAGCTCCATAGGAACGTTGATAACAGTGACCCTGAATCAAGACTGACAGCATCACCCTAAAGTGTAGCTCAGGCAACACATTTTTATCATGACCCAACCTGGACCAGGTCAACCATACAGCTCTGCAGGTTAGCCTCATCTGTAGCTGGAGTGGGTGCCTAACTTGGGATACATGGATGGACTTGGGAATGTGAATACCCCAAAACTGTAAACAATACCTTGAGCATATGGAGAGAGACTTCATAGTACTGCTATCCAATAGAATAGAATAATATTAGAATAATAGAATTCATAATAAAATATTATGAGTATAATGCTAATGACATTCATAATTTTCATATTTAAAAAAATTTTTTAATTTTACAGTAACCACATTTTAAGAAGTAAAAAAGAAATAGGTGGGAAACTAAAATATGACACAAATGAACCTATCTATGAAACAGAAACAGACTCACAGACATAGAGAACAGACTTGTGGTTGCCAAAAGGGAGGGGAGGTAGGAGAGTGACGGATTGGGAGTTTGGGGGTAGCAGATGCCCTATTATATATAGAATGGATAAACAACAAGGTCCTATGTATATAGCACAGGGAACTATATTCAATATTCTGTAATAAACCATAATGGAAAAGAATATTAAAAAGTATATATATACTTATATATATAACTGTATAACTGAATCACTTTGCTGTACAGCAGAAACTAATACAACACTGTAAATCAACTATACTTCAATAAAATAAATAAAAAAAGAAACAGATGAAATTACTTTTATTTATCCAATACACCCCAACATTATTTCAACATGTAATAAATATAAACTACTACTTAGAGATCATTTACATTGTTTTCTTCATAGTAAGTCTTCAGAATCTGATGTGTGTTCCATACATGCAGCCCATCACAATCGGGACAAGACATTTTAAGTGCTCAATAGCCACATGTGGCTGCTGCATTGGACAGCTCAGGGCTACAACTTTTATCACATTCATTAAGAACCAATGATCAGGGCTTCCCTGGTGGTTCAGTAGTTAAGAATCCGCCTGCCAGGGCTTCCCTGGTGGCGCAGTGGTTGAGAGTCCGCCTGCCGATGCAGGGGACTCAGGTTCGTGCCCCGGTCCGGGAAGATCCCACATGCCGCGGAGTGGCTAGGCCCGTGAGCCATGGCCGCTGAGCCTGCGCGTCTGGAGCCTGTGCTCCGCAACGGGAGAGGCCACAACAGTGAGAGGCCCGTGTACCGCAAAAAAAAAAAAAAAAAAAAAAGAATCCGCCTGCCAATGCAGGGGACACCGGTTTGGGCCCTGGTCCGGAAAGATCCCAAGTGCCGCGGAGCAACTAAAGCCCGTGCGCCACAACTACTGAGCCTGCGCTCTAGAGCCTGTGAGCCACAACTACTGAAGCCCACGTGCCACAACTACTGAAGCCCGCACGCCTGGAGCCTGTGCTCCGCAACAAGAGAAGCCACCGCAATGAGAAGCCCGCGCACCACAATGAAGAGTAGCCCCTGCCCACTGCAACCAGAGAAAGCCCGCAGGCAGCAACAAAGCCCCAACGCAGCCAAAAAAAAAAAAAAGAACCAATGATCAGGATGAATGGACTTCATGAAATTCTATATATTATTGCTTTTTTTAAATTAACTGAATGCTCATTTTTTAAAACTGAAATTCTATATGAAAATAGAATTATCTGTAATTCCACAGGTAGGTAATTGTGGTTGACATTAAAAAATAAATTTTAAACATGAGCTTGGTTAGAATATTCAAACTGTAGAGAAATTGTTAACAGTTCTGTTTACTCTTCCAAAATATTTTCTGTGAATACATAAACATTGATAATTACATAATATATTTTATTTACAAGAAAATGATCATTATACTATTCACCCTGTCCTGTACATTGGTTTTTCAGTTAATAATATATCTTGGAGGATTTTCCATATTAGAATATGACACATCACTTCATGTTTGCTTCACACAGTTGTACGGTATTTGATTATATCAATATACAAGGATTTATTTAACCAATCTCCTTTGGATGGTCCTTTAAGCTGTTTCCACTTTTTTTATCCTTTTTCATTTGGCTGTTACAGACACTCCTGCAATGATTATGCTTGTTTATATCCTTGTTCATGTCCTTATTTAGTTGGTGTACATACTTTTGCAAGGGGTTCTAGAAATACATTTAAAATTTTGATCGATTTGCCAAATTTCTCCCCAGAAAGTCACTCAAGTTTATATCCTTAAGAAATGTAATATCTGTATGCCCTAACCATTTACTGAGTTTTATACATTTTTTTCACTTTGCAAATCTATGTAATAATGATATCTCTGTTTTGTTTCGATTTGCATTTATATAATTGAGTGAGGTTCTTTTTACATTTTTGGCCTTTTGCTTTTTTTTTTCTGATACCCTGTTATATATGTTATACAGTTTTATACAGCTTGCCTATTGTATTAATTTTCTTCATGAATCCTTTTTCTGTCATGTGAGAAATTTTTTCCTTTAATCTGTCATTTGTCTTTTTATTTTGTTTATGGAAGGTTTTTTTGCCTTATTTAACTTTTCATTGCTATGTGATCAGACTTATCAATCTTTTCCTTTATGCCTTTTCTCTTCAGCAGACATTTTGTTGGACATTTTCCAGATGTGTTTACTATAGAAACATAAAGCAAAGAAGTTCACAGAAGAAATTTGAAAAATGTAGGAAGGGGGATATAAGAGAAAAAGTAAGCATTGATATTCCATTAGAAAATAATCCTGTTTTGTTGTATCTAGTTTTTTAACGCATCAATTTTTCTTGATGATGAGTGAACTGGATGCAGACTTTCCAGGTTTACAATGAGGTGTGGTAGAATAGTATTTTTAAAGTATTAATATAATGTAATATTAATTAATGTAAATAGTTTAATACATATAATTAAAACTTATTAAATAAACTTTAATAAATTTAATTAAAATTAATATATGTTTAAAGATTACTGGTTTTCTTTTGTTTGTTTGTTTGTTTTACATCTTTATTAGAGTATAATTGTTTTACAATGGTGTGCTAGTTTCTGCTTTATAACAAAGTGAATCAGTTATACATATACATGTGTTAAGATTACTGGTTTTTGCCCCTAGTCTGTCCCCACACTTTGAGCCAGCATTTCTCCTATTTACTCTGACAGATGAAGATCCCATGGGCTGGGAATGAGGGAGAAGAGGGGAAACACTGCTGTGTGTCTCTAACAGTCAGTCCTGTGCTGGCCCCTCTCTGGGCTAATGGGAATGGGGGGCAGTGCTCAAGGGCTGAGAGTCTGACTTTTCTTCCCGGGGCGGGGGTCCCAGGAAAATGATGAAGGTCTGAGATTGTCTCACACTTTGCCCTAGTGTGCAAGTCAGGAAGAAGAAATCTCAGCATAGCACGTTAGTCCTGAGTCTCCCGCAGCCCAGAGTGGCCTGGAGTACATCCATGCTTGTCTGAGACGGGTACAGAAGTATCTCAAGGAGGCCTGGCAGACTAACAGATGCTTCGTATTGGGGAGAGGCGGCCCAAGAACAGATGTCAGCACTGTCCTTATATCAAAGGCCAGATGGGAACTCAGTTGCCTCCGTGGATGCCAGCAGGGAGAGAGGCTGACAATTGGCGACTTCGAGGAACAAGGACACAGCAGAGGATGCCAGCGTGGACAGATGATAATCCAGGACCAGATGAGCCCCCTCTGTGTCCAGATGTTCTATCAGTCTCCCTCCAACTCCCCAGGGCAAAGGCGGGAGGGAAGGAGTAAAACCCTGAACGGATCAAGTTTACCTGGAATCGATTTGTTTCTAGTTCTGCCATCAAGAATCAATAGAATGGGGTCTCAAGACAGAAAGGAGAGTCAGTTATGGAAATATAGGTTTTCACATTTTTGCATACCTGAATTTTATGGTCAGAAGTATTATAACCACTACAAAGATAAGGCCGAACTGAGACACCAGAAAAGGCCTTTGCTAAAAGCATGACTGGAAACATTTTCCACTCTGGAAAAAAAAAAGCCTCAGTCTTAGAAGGGATTCTAGACCATAGAAAAGTTTACAGACAGAAGGAGAGGAGTGGGATGATTCCTCTTTGCTGTGTGGATGAGTGTGGATGAGAGTTTTGGTGACACTTGCACCAGTTGACAGAAAAATGTAGTAGAATGGCAATATGTCACTCCATGGACTTTATCTTGATGCTCTAGGAAGCATGGGTCTGTAGTTTGCATTCAAGATTCACAGTATTGTAATGAATCTACAGGAGGAAAGAGGTATTTGTAAATTCCTAATGTTCTGGTAATTCCCACTTCTGCTCAGAGACCCAGATTACTCAACAGTATAGAGTTTAGAAGGTGGTAATCATTAAAAGCAGAGGTTCTCAACCCTGGCTGCTCATTAGAATCATCCAAGATGCTTTTAAAAATGCTGATCTTGGGACTTGCCACCTCCAAAATTCTAGTTTAATCAGTCTGAAATCGTTTGCAGTTTGGGGATGCTAGAAAACCAGGGAGGAAGGGAAACCTGACTTTGCTTTGCTGAGCACCAGCAGCCTGGATCCTCCTACGGAAAATACTGCTGGTTGTCCCCTTATACCAGTAAGAGATCTTCCAATTTTTAGTCGATTCATGGTTAGGTTACCTAAGACAAAGGCTGTAGTTTGCAATGTCTTTGCATCAAGGTCTGGCCACTTGATTAAGTTATTCTGTCTCCTCTCACCTTTTCACTAAGAATTTAGGATGTGTTTGGCTACGAGTAGCAGAAAATCCAGCTTGTGGTGCTTTAACAATAGGGTTCATTTTTCTCCCATAACAGTAGGTCTGAAGGTTGGCAGCCCAGGGCTGAAGAAGCAGCTCAAAGATGTCAAGTACCAGGCTCTTCCTATATTTCCACTCTGCCATTCTCAGCATAGTGGCTTCTCACATCATGGTAGGTAACACAATGGTTGTCACAGCTCCAAGCATCAGTTTCTTTAAGACAGGAAGATGATGGGAGGGACAGTTCCAGCTATTTCTATCCTTTTTGTTATTAAGAGAAGCAACTGCTTTCATAGAATTCCTTAGCAGACTTCCATATATATCTCATTGGCTAGAACTGTGACCTCTGACCATTCCCAGGAACAAGAGAGGCTGCTAATCAGTATGCAGATTTCCTAGCCTCTACACTAGGAGGGAGAAGGGGGATGGAATGGATGTTGGGTCAGCCAGCCAACAGGATCTGCCCATCGTATTCACCTATGACATCTAATTAGTCATCATTTCTGCTCACTTCATCTTATGGAATTGCTCCTGAATCTCTACTGTCACTTCCCTAAGTCAAAACCACATTGTCTATAGCCTCCACTTCGACAAAAACCCTCCAAACAGTCTTTATTTGTAATATGCATTTGCTGTCGTATTTGAGAATATTCAATTTTGCTATAAAAGACAAAACAGACAAACTGGATGCATGCAAGTCTTAAGAAGTATGAAGTATTGATAGTAAGGGAATGAAGAACTTTTGAAATATAGGCAAAACTCATAGGATGTTTAAGAATAGAGAACGTTTATGAATGGATAAAGAAGATTTGGTAAATATATACAATGGAATATTACTCAGCTATAAAAAAGAATGAAATAATGCCATTTGCAGCAACATGGATGGACCTAGAGATTATCATACTAAGTGAAGTCAGACAGAGAAAGACAAATATCATATGATATTACTTTTTTATGGAATCTTAAAAAAATGATACAAATAAACGTATTTATACAACAGAAATAGATCCACAGACACAGAAAACAAACTTATGGTTACCAAAGGGGAAACGGGCGGGAGGAGGGATAAATTAGGAGGTTGGGATTAACAAGGTACTATATATAAAATAGATAACCAACAAGGACCTACTCTATAGCACCAGGAACTATACTCAATATTTTGTAATAAGCTATAAGGGAAAGAATCTGAAAAAGAACAGATATATGTACTATCTGGATCACTGTGCTGTACACCTGAAACTAACATGACATTGTAAATCAACTATATTTCAATTAAAAAAAATAGAGAATGATTAAACAAGTAGCATGTGAGACTTAGGTAGAATTCATAAGATGTGTTCAAAATAGGTAGTCAGTTATTAACTTATGGGACATGCAGAGGATACATGGAATAAGTAGAAAATATGATATAACAAACGAGAGATGCTTATAGATAGAAAGGGATGACTGTGCTTTCACTGGGGTGAGAGTGATCTGTCACTCCTAGTCAGTCACCCAATGGTGATACCCAGTATAATTATGATTCCCTACTGGCCCCGCGTGTGCTCTGCCTAAGAAGTGCAGGTAGAACTTGTAGCTGTTCAGCGGGCTATTTGGAAAGCTGCAGCTGTGGCCTGCGTACTTGCCCTGTTCCCCTTCAACAGAACAAGTGTGTCTTTGGCCTCAGGTACCTTCCCTCTTGGGCCCCTTGCTCCAACCTCAACTCTGGTCCTTGTAACCACACCATCAATGGAAGAGGCTGATGTGAGGGGAGGGGTGGGGGGAGGAGGACTTACGAACACGACCCAACTAGCGTGGTCCTTTCACCTGCTTGCCGCCTATCCTGACTCTTAACATACCCCCTTTCTTGCCCCCTTGCTTCTCACCGTGTATTATGGATTGACTTAAGGAGCTGTGTGGTTTGAGCATTTTATTTTTTTATTTTTTTTTGCGGTACGTGGGCCTCTCGCTGTTGTGGCCTCTCTGGTTGCGGAGCACAGGCTCTGAACGCGCAGGCTCAGTGGCCACGGCTCACGGGCCCAGCCGCTCCGCGGCATGTGGGATCCTCCCAGACCAGGGCATGAACCCGTGTCCCCTGCATTGGCGGGCGGACTCTCAACCACTGCACCACCAGGGAAGCCCGAGCATTTTCATTTGTACTGTGAGCTTTTCTGTTGGGTGGGAGAGCTCTGCTGGGAGAGCTCTCCTGGTTGTGTATTTGGAGGCTGCATTGCATCAAAGTCCTTTCCCACGTGACATATTCCTCTGTGTTTGCCACTTCAACACACTTTCCATATACTACCACAGAGTAATCTTCAAAAATTGCAAATCTGATCAGGGTTGACCCCTGTTTACAACCTTTAAATGTCTCACCACTGCCAACAAAGGTACCATCAATCTCTCTAGCATGGTGTTAAGGACTGGACTCCCCAAGAAGCAGAATCTGACTAGCAGGTTAGCAGTGTGCAGGAAATGTATTAGGAATTGCTCTTGGGAGCCTTTTATATGCCCGAGCACCTAACAAGTTTTAGGATGTGGTGGCCCCTGGGGTGGGGCTGTGACCTCGGGTGAGTAGCAGCTATAGACTGAGTCCTTCAGTGCTGGAGGGGGTGTCCGGGCGGCACAACACAGTTCGAGAATGCTCTACAGGACTGGTCAGTGCCTATCTTTCCGTCTCATCCCTTGCTTTTTTCTTCTTCTTTAAACACAAAGTCACTAGAACTAGTTGCATTGTACAAACATACCATGCTGCTTCTTCCTCCATGCCTTGTCTTCGCTCTTCCTGCCAACCCAGATCCATAGCTTCTTGGATGATACCTCTCACCCAAACCATGCACGGCATCTGCAGGTTAGGCTGGCCCTGCTCCAATCCCCTCTCTCGGTCTGGAGTTCACCTGCAGCTCTGAACTCGCTGATTGTGAAAAGAAGGGTTCTAAAGCCCTTGAATGAGGCACAGGTGATGAGTGCTGGGACCGCAGGGACCAAAGGCAAATCATGCACCACATTCTAAAATATCTCCTCTCGGGCTTCCCTGGTGGCGCAGTGGTTGGGAGTCCGCCTGCCGATGCGGGGGACACGGGTTCGTGACCCGGTCCGGGAAGATCCCACATGCCGCGGAGTGGCTGGGCCCGTGAGCCATGGCCGCTGAGCCTGCGCGTCTGGAGCCTGTGCTCCGCAACGGGAGAGGCCACAACAGTGAGAGGCCCGCGTACAGCAAAAAAAAAAAAAAAAAAAAAAAAAAAAAAAAATATATATATATATATATATATATATATATATATAAAATATCTCCTCTCGCTGAACATGCCCCTTCCCTCCCACCCTCCCCCGCCACCCCAAATCCTGTAATGAGAAACCTGGATTCATTTTTTAACAGAAAACTGCAAGCTACAGCTCTAAATGGTGCTTTAAAATTTTAATAGTAGGCTAAATTGAAAAACACATAGGGAGCATTTTGAAGATGCCCTGCAGCTGGATTTGTTTTATGCTACAGCAATTTTGCTGCCTGGCTGCTTCCTGCTGAAAGCAAAGAGGATGTGCTGAAATGCTGCCACTGTAAACAAAACTAGATCAGGCAGAAGCCTCTCTCTTGCACTGACAGACCTACCTTGTAAATTGCTGGCAGCGATGCTATTTGGCAGACATGGTGCTAGGAAGCGAGTGGCTTCCAAAATAAGAATTGAAAGGGAGGAATTCCTCAACACAAGCTTGAAAAATGTCAGCACTGGAAGGGACTTCAGAAATCATGTCGTCCAGCTTCCGTAATTAATGAGAGGAAAATGAGGCTTAGGAAGGTTAAGGTACTTTATCCTAAGCCACAAAGTTTGTGAGTGGCAGCCTGAACTAAAACCCAGGTTTCCTGGCTCCCAGTCTAATCGTTATTCTGCTATATTGTATTCATTACTTTTCCTTAGTGTTTAATTTACTTTTGCCATTGTGCATTTCAGAGGACCATATGTAATTCCCATGATCAAAGTAACTGACTGCATGTGGAATGGCTATTGGTTGTGTCACTGGGAGGAACAGTTAACAGATTCACTAATTGGACTTCTGTGCTCATTTCTCTCCTCAAGGCTAATTACTTGTTTAATTAAGGCATTTTGCCTTGATCATAAATGCAACCACATTTGATGAATCTTGACTTTGTGCTCTGAGGATCCAACATATGTATGAAGTGTTTTCATAAGAACTTAGGAAAACTAAACAACTATTAGCTTTGAGATATTTAACGTTTAACCAAGAGCAAATTCATAAATTTTAGAATTATTCTCTATTTTGTATATTAATTTACACATGCATGAAAAACCATAAGGGAGTTGAATTGTTTGTGGAAATCGTGATTTACTATTTCCTTATGCTTTTTTGGGGGGGTGGGTAAAGCCTCCAACCTGCCATTGAGTTAAAGCAATTTGTTTGGCATTTAATACTTCCTTGTGTTCCTATGACACCTTTTCCTCCTCTTGCAGCTCAAAGTACTTAATATATATCAACTCAGGAATCCTCACCACAGTACAGCCAGAGAGAGTAGGCAGCAAGTATAATCCTCTTGATACACAAGGCCTAGAGTCTGTTTGGAAATCCAATGTGCCATTGACTTGTATGCTAAACGCATTACCAGAGTATTTGTGCACTGATTGGAAATTGCTGTCCAATCTGTATGTGGCTAGTTATTTGCTTCTGGGCATCTTTTCAATTGAGAAAAGAGAAAATAAGAACAAGAGAGTATATTGCTGAGTTTAAAAACGCCAAATTGCAAACTACACGGATTAACATAGGCTTGATTTTCCAAGGATGGTCTCAGCAGAATGACTGAATATATGGAATAAACCAATAGTAACAATAATGATTATAATTTACTGAGTTCCTACTCTGCCTCAGATGCAGAGGTGAGTATTTTATATATGTTCTTCTAATACCCAAAGCAAGCCTGCAAGACAGGCCTAATTATCCCTATTTTTCAGAGAAGCAAGGTGCAGTTATGAGAATTTAAGGTGTATCATCCAAAGTGGTGGCACTAGTTAAAGGGACTCTAGGCCAGACTCACTATTCAGAAACATTTCTTCTCCTTTTCCCCAGTTTTCTGCCCTGCACCCCTCCCTCTCTTTATCCATTCAAGAAATATTTACTGAGCACATATTGTGTGAGGCACGTACCAGGCGTTGAGAATACGGTTGTGAACAAAGCAGTCAGAGTCCCTGCCCTCATGGAGCTTGGCTTCTAGGCTGAAGTCTGGATTTCTGTAAGAAAGTGGTAAGAAACAAACAGAACAGAGTTAGGTGTGAGGCAACACCTGGCAAAGAGAACAAAAGACACACATAAAAGATGGAGATTGTCTAACCAAACACTGATCTCAGAGTTGGAAAGTGTTATCCTTTCACTTCCTCTCTTTGGAGATTTTATTTTGGTCATTTTGTATACACCCAGCACCAAGCACCTTATTGTGGAAAGGAGGAGTAATGTAGTTTGTAAAAAAATGGCAAGGCTGTTAGCTGGAATGGCTTCAACATGGAACCTTGAAGAACACTCAAGGTTTAGGTGAAATTTTCCCATCGAATAAGTTGTACCTAGAATGGTGGAGCTAAGGTGATAAACTGCCAAGTCTCTTCAACGTGACCCATGTTTCACCTTCCCATTCCACAAGCCACTTTCATCAGCTGACATCTCCCTCATCCTCTACCTCATGTCCTAGTGGGTTGAACAGTCTCTTCCCAAAATTCATGTCTACCCATCACAACTCTCCACAACCCTCTGTCATTTCTTTCTTGGAGACATTTAATCCTGGCACCAATTCCTAGCCTTCTCCAGAGAAAACATTTTCCTCACCAACACAGCCTATTAGAATGTGAGCAGGAAATTTACCATCACTCCATGTACATGGAACCCCATTTTTTTGTCTAAAGCTTGCATAAGCTTTCAGATGAAGTTCCTTTTTCTTAGGAAAGAACCCTGTCATTGTTCTCTGCGCTGTATTGTTTTGCTGTTCCTATTATACATGTATTTGGGCCTGGAGGTTATAAATAAGATTCTGCTCTAGAGAAGAAGGGCAGGAAATAAAATTAGGAATGTCTCTGGATGCCAGGAACAAAATTGTTGTAGCAATAAGTAGATTGAACAGTAATTACTCAATGAAATGATTTTGTTTCCAAGGAGAAAGACAGAGGGCAATTTTGAGGTATAGGTTGGCAGAAAATAACCTGCTTGCAGGAAATAAAAAAAATGCAAGATCCGATTCCTGATTTAATGATCCTCAAAGGGTGGGCCATGACACACAACCGTTAGCATCATCTGGGAACTTGTTGCAAATGCATACTCGGGCTCCAACTTTTTTTTTTTTTTTTTTTTTTGTGGTATGCGGGCCTCTCACTGTTGTGGCCTCTCCCGTTGCAGAGCACAGGCTCCGGACGCGCAGGCTCAGTGGCCATGGCTCACGGGCCCACGGCATGTGGGATCTTCCCGGACCGGGGCACGAACCCGTGTCCCCTGCATCAGCAGGCGGACTCTCAACCGCTGCGCCACCAGGGAAGCCCCAGGCTCCATCTTGAACCAACTGAATCAGAAACGGGGTGAGGACCAGCATTCTTCACTTTATAAACCTTCCTGGTGATTCTGATGCATGCTAATATTTAAGAACCTCTGGGTTTAAAAACCCCTCTTCTGTAGTTAGAATATTTAATTCAGGACACCTGGTGTAGGAAAAAGCTGAGGCAAAGAAATCAAGGGTCAGTTTTGTTCCACTTGGGAAACCCGTCCCCCCAGTTCTCTGGGTCAAGGCTGAGGGAAGACCAGGAGCAGAGGCCCAGGTGCCCCTGCTGGTTCCTTAAGAATTCAAAGGAGGGCTTCAGAGCTGAGCTCCCAAAGACTTTGTAGCCAGCCTAATTAGTCTCTAGGAATTTCCTGTTAAGAGTTGAAGGGCTGGGCTGGAAACTTGCAACCAATAGCCCTGGCGAAGTGGGGGAAAAAGGACCAACAACGCTGCTGAAGTACCACAAAAGCCCTTCTTCCTCAAGAGGGATTGAAGGCAGGCTTGTTTCTGTGTAGTAGGCTGTGAAAAGCCATTCCTTTGCTCTAATGGGAACTGGGCTCAAGGGAGTTTCCCTTCCAGCAAGATGCTGAAAAATAAACCAAATGCTGGCCAAATCTCAAGCCGGGGTCCACAGGCCAGCCAGCCTGCCTGCTTGCCGGATTTTCTTCTTATACACCACTTTTTCTTTTTCCTATGTTTCTTCCTTCCTTTAGCATGGTCAGAGGCCTTGGCTGTGATAGATCAGGTGACTGTTGGGGGTACCACTGCTGGACACAGAATCTGGACCTTGAGTCCATCGATGTAACCTCTTGGGATGGAATTAGATGTTCTCTAATGTCTCTTCCAGTTTTGATGTTTTTCTGCTGCAAATTTGCTCATGTCAAAAGCTGCATCCCAGTGAGAAATGCAGTTAGAGTTCTAGGGCCTGTGATCTGCCTTTCACAAACTCACTAGTCCATCCATTGCCTTCTGTCCAATGACTTGCTTTAGCTAGATCAGCTTCTCAGGACTGTCGCAATTTTTAGATCAATGGCTTATGTTTCTGGATTCCCTCCTTCATGCATGCATTTGTGCATTCAGCAAAGGCTTACTGAGCATTGACTTCATACTGTGCTCGTATCCTTGGGCTCCAGGAGTATTGGGGGGCAGTGCCATGCGTCTTTTTACTTCTCCATCTTTGCTTTGGTGGTACCCTGCCCTCTGCCTAGAACCACTAACTGGTGACTGCTTACTTAACCTTCATAGTTAAGTTAAAATGATATCTCCTCACTCTAGCTTTCTCTGATCACCCCATGTATGAATTTTTTTCTTTGTGTCTCCGTCCTTTCCTCCTTCTATTCTTTCTTTCTTCCTTCCTTCCTTCCCTCCTTCCCTCCTTCCCTCCTTCCTTCCCTCCCTCCCTCATTCCAGTCCTCCTTCCTATCTATGACACACCTCTATTTTAAACACCACTATACTTTATTCCACATATACATTTTTCCTTACCCAGATAGGCTGTGAAATCTTTAAAGGCAAAAATCACATTTTATTCATCATGGTATCCTTATGCCTAGCACATGCTTCATGTGTAGAAAGTACTGCTGAATTAATGCTGCATTGATTTAAACATTTATGTTTTTTATGCTGTTTTTTAGCATAAAGAAAAGTTGAAAGTCTATTTTTCTTACTTGTCCATAGGTATTTATTTATTTTTAGTTAGAGCAATATTCCTAAAAGTGGACAATAAATATATGTGACTGTAGTTGTTTAACTGTCAAAAAGAAACCAGAACTGGATGGTAGGTAAAGTGATAAAAATATTATATTCAAGACTATAGGGGAACTAGAGATATCAGTGTAGGACTGAGCTCAGTTCCCAATGCATCATGGGCAAGTGGGGGTTTATAACCAAGGAGCAGGATAGTGATCAGTGGATGGAAAATCACTAAGGGGAAACATTAGGGGCTAGGGGGATTCTGGCTAAACTGACGTAACCAAATCTTTGCTGAAGACAGGCCATGGTGATCAGACATCATTTGGAGGACAGGGTAAGATGAGGAACCTGATTAGATATGGAGGGTGATCAGATTTGGATGATGGGGAGCTCTTTTAAACTGACCTAGCAGGGTTCTGGCTACAACTAGATTTTATAAGGAGGTATACGGCTGGACCTAGGAAAAGGTTCAGGAGCCTGACTAAAGTTTGGTCAAGCAAAGAATCTTTGTCACAACCTAGAGAAAGAACACCGTAAACTATGAAAAATAATCCAAGAGAGACTGAAGTATCATCCTCAGAAGTAATACCTGTCTTGAGCCAATAAAAATGTACGATAAGTCATTTATAGGATAGACTGCTTTCACACATTTGGTCGGTAGTATGGATGGTAAATTCTGTGGAGACAGGAGCAAAGATAAAAATGTATTTTGGCCCATGAAGTTTTTCTTATTATTGACAAGGTTGGTGCATGTGCATTTCTAAAATCTGATTTAAAATTTTGTGTTCTGGGGCTTCCCTGGTGGCGCAGTGGTTGAGAGTCCGCCTGCCGATGCAGCCGATGCAGGGGACACGGGTTCGTGCCCCGGTCCGGGAAGATCCCACATGCCGCGGAGCAGCTGGGCCCGTGAGCCATGGCCGCTGAGCCTGCGTGTCCAGAGCCTGTGTTCTGCAACAGAGGAGGCCACGACAGTGAGAGGCCCGCGTGCCGCAAAAAAAAAAAAAAAAAAAAAAAAATTGTGTTCTCTGGGGCTTCATTAATGGGGTATTTTGGCACAGAAAAGTGAAAACCAGGAAGAGAAATTAATATTATTTATTCTCCATAAGGTTAGAGTCTCAAGCTAATGATTGGGTTGCTAACTAGTCCATAATTTGACTTCTTACATGGTTACAGCACTTTTAAAACCTGTTAATTGAGGGTATAAACCAAGCTAGCTACTGCGTTAAGGTATAAATGTAGAAAAGAGTTATTTACATGCTTCTAAAGCACTGTCAGTACAGAAAAAGCACGTGAAAAGCCTTACAATGAATTGCAGCCTGTCAGGGCCTTTGAAAGTGTTAAGTACTGTACAAGTGCCCAGCGGGGATTCTGCTAACACTGTTAATTGTCCTACCAAACAACAGTGGCAATAGCATGCCATTCCCCCACCAAGTTTAACATATCATTTGCATTAACAGTGTAAAGTTTTTATTAAAGACAGGATTTTTTTTTTTTTTTTTGCGGTACGAGGGCCTCTCACTGTTGTGGCCTCTCCCATTGCGGAGCACAGGCTCTGGATGCCCAGGCAGGCTCAGCGGCCATGGCTCACGGGCCCAGCTGCTCCGTGGCATGTGGGATCTTCCCGGACCGGGGCACGAACCTGTGTCCCCTGCATCAGCAGGTGGACTCTCAACCACTGCGCCACCAGGGAAGCCCTAAAGACAGGATATTTTTGCCAGTGCAAATGTTGCATATTTTCCTTCTCTTGTAGTGGTACAGTATTTAAGAATCTGCTGCTCAACCACCTGTTCATGTTTATTCCTGGGAGAACCACGTTCCTGTCATCAGCAGATTTCTTTCTTTGCTTGTAATACTGCCCCAAACTCATCTAGGATGATGGGTTTCAGAAACACAGAGTTGGGCACCAAGATTCCGGGAAATGTGTGGCCCAGTTTTGCCAGATCTGGAAAGGATCAAGCCCCAGAAAGCTATGAACATTCTTCCTCTCGGCATTGGATTTTCAATGTACCCATTGTTTCACCTGCATGTGATCAAGCCCTGGAGCTTTCCTTCTCTGGACCCCCTCATCACAAATATCCATGGGGTCAGGAAAACTCCTGGGCTTGCATGTTAGCTTGAGAGCATCCTGATGAGGAAATGGACACTTTGTGCAAAAGATCTCTTCCACCCAGATGTAGTCAATTCCAGTACTGGCTTTATCTACCTGAAGGATGGTTTCATTTCCGATATGTCTCATTTGGGGTGACTAGGAAACACTGTGCAAAGGTCTTGGTTTTATTACAATAAAAATGTCGGTGAAAAGCTAGAATCCAGGACGTAAGCTAAACAAAGACCAGAATGTCTTCTGCTCTTGGAATCTAATCTATGAACACCTCTGTCATTAGCAGGAGGAAAGGGCTAGAAAAGAGAGAGAGAAAGGGAAGAAGAGATGAAGTGAATAAGAATTGGACAAAGTAAAAGAAGAAAAGACATACCCATGCTGGCCTGGTAGAGCCACACTTAATACATGGGCTTTAACAAATGCTGAAGACCAATAATTAAATGCAACAAGAACCCTGGGTCTGGCGCTCCTTCTAAGCAGGAGGAAAGCGGTAGGTTAAATGAAACTAATCTACGTTTACACCTCTGTCACCTGGGTTGTACAGAAGACTCCTAGGCTATGTGGGAGGCACTCTGAAGGATACCTGGGGTTTTCAGCTACCAGGATTAAGAAACTAGTTAAAGGAGAAGAAATACGAGGCTGTTCTTGAACAAGGGGACATACTGTGGGGTGGAGGACAGGAAGGATAGGGACTGTCCTTCAGGAGAGAGAATTGGACAAGAGTGGGGGTCAGACTTGGACAGAACTATGGGGACTTAAAATTTTAACAGTTTAAATCCATCAAATCTTTAAAGACCAGGCAACCCCCATGCTATTTAAACCATTCAAGAGTGTAGAGGAGAGAAGTAAAGCCTCCAAATTATTTTATAAATATAGAACAATATTTATGACAAAACTTTTCAAAGCTATCACAACAAAAGGAACTATAGACCATGTATGAATACAAGCATCTCAGACAAAATGTTTGTAACCAGAATCCAATATAACTTTAAAAGAATAGACTTCATTCCAGGAGGGCAAAGGTCATTCTACACCAGGAAATCTAGTAATATAATTTCCCATGTTTCTCAAACGAGTAAAACCATTTAGTCATTGCCATTGGTGCTTAAAAAAAAAAGGATAAAATGTAACATATTTCACTATTTTTTAAACTGTCCTTAATAAAGTAGGAATAGATACTTTCTTACTATGTTAGGATATATATAGAAGGCCAGCATCAATGTAAATTGGTGCAGCTGTTATGGAGAACAGTACGGAGGTTCCTTAAAAAACTAAAAACAGAGCTACTATATGATCCAGCAATCCCACTCCTGGGCATATATCTGAAGAAAAGCATAATTAGAAAAGATACATGCACCCCAATATTCATTGCAGCACCATTTACAACAGTCAAGACATGGAAGCAACCTAAATGTCCCTCGACAGAGGAATGGATATAAAAGATGTGGTACATATATACAATGGAATATTACTTGGCCATAAAAAGGAATGAAATAATGCCACTTGTAGCAACATGGATGGACCTAGAGATTATCAAACTGAGTGAAGTAAGTCAGATAGAAAAAGACAAATATCACATGATACCACTTATATGTGGAAGCTAAAATATGACACAAATGAACTTATTTACGAAACAGAACCAGACTCACAGATAGAAAATAAACTTATGGTTATCAAAGGAGGGGGTTGGGGAGGGACAAATTAGGAGTTTGGGATTGGCAGATGCAAACTACTGCATATGATAAACAACAAGTTCCTACTGTATAGCACAGGGAACTATATTCAATATCCTGTGATAAACTATAATGGAAAAGAATATGAAAAGAACATATATATGTATAACTGAATCACTTTGCTGTACACCAGAAACTAACACAACATTGTAAATTAGCTATACTTCAATAAAAAAAAAGAAAGCCAGCATCATGCTTAAAGGTGAGATAAAAGAATAATTCCTGTTAAATTCGGGAATGAGACATAGATGTCCATTAACTACTCTTAGTTAACACTGTCCTATATAAGTATTAATTAATGCAAAGACAAGAAAAAGAAATGAAGCTGTAAAACAACATTACCTGCAGAAGATCTAGTTATTTAGAAATTCCACAATAATGAGTTGATGTGTCATTAGAGAAAAGTAAGGAAATTCAGTAAAGTGGGTATTACAAATATAATGAGAAAATTAATAGCTTTCTATATATAATAGCTACTTGTTAAAATATTAATCTTAAGAATCCCATTTACAATAACAGTAAACACAAACTACTCAGGAAATGGTCTAACAAGGAATGGATAGGAATGAATAATAGATTCACACATCTCATACTCTCTGAGAACTGTTTTTATGGTTTTTAAACTTTTAGCCTATAGGAAGGCCTGATTCCCAGTAGAGTCTGTGACTAATTATAGTGAAATTGGCCCCCCTGGAGCTAAGCTGCTTTGTCACCACATTTTAGAAGGGAAAGAGCACTGTCCCCAGAGTCCAGACCCCAGAGGCCTGATTTGCTCACTAAGTGACTGTGTGACCTACACAAATAACAACGTTTTTGAACCTCGGTATCCTCAGGGTTTAAAAAAAAGAGTGGGTTGCACATATTGAATCAAATATAATAAACTGGAGTTCATAGATGTGTTTCCTTTGACCTGCTTGAAATTAGTTTCACTTAGTAGTCAAAACTGGGATACTTGGCATAAAAATCTGCATTCTCAGCTTCCTTTGAAAATTGCACAATCTGACATAACAGAGCTGGCCTCTCCCATTGCTACAGTTAGCTGTAGCTGCAGAAGCTCTTGCCCCTTCTCTCAGAGCCTGGCCCCAATTTTGCAGACACCCCCCCACACACACTGCCCACTGTCCCAGGGTGACCACCACGGTGTCACCAGCCTGATTATTTACCTGATCAGCTGACCCTGAAGGCATTTCGTTGCAGCCCTTGGTCGTTCTGTAGGACTTCTTTCACTTTTACAGTTTAATGATTCTAACATTTGGTCTAGCTGTCAGTCTAGGAAATATATTCCTTTTCCATATTACTTAAAAGCCTGGGCATTTTGAGCTACTGTGGGTGTAGCAAGCTCGGGCTCCATGCTTTTCTTTCTTTTTCCTTTTGCTTGTAGCGGACTATCCTTGGTTACCATGGTGATTACCATCCCTTAATGATACGCGCTGCTACCGCACGCGGAATGTAATGTTCTTCAAGCGTGGTGGAAAGCAGTGGGGAACAGGAGTAGGTATAAAAGCTTTCTCCCCGCCTCTGTCCCTGGGTGCTCCTCAGTCACCACAAAGGACAAGAGCAGGCTGCTGATCAATCCCTCCAGACAAGCTAACACGAGAGCTGCTGTCAGGATGGAAATATCTTCCCTGGGTCCCAGTGCACATGTGGGAACACTGAGAAAAGCTATTTTCAACCTCTGGAAAGTGTTCTGCATCAAGTCTCATGGGACTTAATTAAAATAATCAGATTTCACAGCCAAGGCTTTTGACTCTAGCCTCCTACATGAAATGAGCATCCCATGTGCAAAGAGGCCCAGCTCACCCGTACTCAGAGCAAGTGATGTCTCTAATTGCATGCTTGCCTACTGGTAGGGATATCAGTGTCCGAGGTTGGCCCTTTCTGACCAAATTGAGGGCAGTGGCCCTGCCTGGACCTTCCAGGCCTCACTTCTGAGGTGTCAGGGGTTCTGACTGTGGCCAGGGAGGTGGGAGAATGCGGGCTCTCTCTAGTCCACAAAACCCTCCAGCATGCAGGGGCTGCCTCCTTGCAATGTCACTTTGAGAGGCAGGTCGGATGTGCCCAGTGCTGACCTGGCTCACCAGGGCTTTGAAGTCTCTAACTCCTAAGGTCCATTTTAAAACCATGGCTAGAGAATAAAAAAAAAGAAGCAGACACAGATATAGAGAACAAACCAGTGGTTACCATGGGGGGTGGGGGGGAGAGTATAGGGGTGGGAGAGTGGGAGGTACAAACGATTGGGTAAAAAAAGATAGGCTCAAGGATGTACACAAAATGTTCATTGCAGCTCTATTTACAATAGCTGGGACATGGAAGCAACCTAAGTGTCCATCGACAGATGAATGGGTACAGAAGATGTGGCACATACATACAATGGAATATTACTCAGTCATAAAAAGAAATGAAATTGAGTTATTTGTAGTGAGGTGGATGGACCTAGAGACTGTCATATAGAGTGAAGTAAGTCAGAAAGAGAAAAACAAATACCGTATGCTAACACATATATATGGAATGTAAAAAAAAAAAAAAAAGGCAGGCTCCTTAGTTGCAGCTCATGGGCTCCTTAGTTGCAGCTCACAGGCTCCTTAGTTGAGCCTTGCCAGCTCCTTAGTTGCGGCATGCAAACTCTTAGTTGTGGCATGCATGTGGGATCTAGTTCCCTGACCAGGGATTGAACCCAGGCCCCCTGCTTTGGGAGCGCGGAGTCTTATCCACTGAGCCACCAGGGAAGTCCCACAGCCTCTTAGATTCTTAAGTGTACAATACAGTTGCTATCTCTAGGTACAAGGTTGTATAGCTGATCTCTAAAACTTACTCATTTTGCACAGCTGAAACGTTATGCCCGTTGATTAGCAATTTCCCATCTCCTCCTCCCCCTGAGGTTGAATTTTAAGAAATGAGTTAATAGACTAGAGTCACCTCTACAGGACTTACCCTCTCTTTTCTTCTTTCATGCCCCTTCAAATTTCCATACAGTTAAATTTTGATTACAGTAAGTCACTGAATAGATATGTGATAAAGCAAGTAGAATCTAGGTGATAGGTATACAGAAGTATCCACTATAAAATTATTTCAACTTTTCTACACATTTGAAATTTTCATAATATATATTGGAAAATAAATGACTGAAGCAGAGTTTACAAATGGGTGGCCCACAAGCCACGTAAGATCCACAGACATGATTTATTTGGCCTTCAAGGTTTTTTTTAATTAAAAAAAATTTTAATACAATTTTTAAAGGTTACTTTCCATTTACAGTTATTACAAGATATTGGCTATATTCCTCGTGTTGTACAATACATCCTTGAGCCTATCTTACACCCAACAGTTTGTATCTCCCACTCTCCCACCCCTATATTGCCCCCTGACACACACTGCTAACCACTAGTTTGTTCTCTGTATCTGTGAGTCTGCTTCTCTTTTGTTATTTTCACTAGTTTGCTGCATAAGATTTTTAAAATATTGAATCAGTTGCAAACATTTTAAAAGGCAGAAGATGTCAAATAAAAATCTGGGTTTTCTGGAAAAATCAAGAGATTTAACAATATCAGGCCCCACATTCTTGCATGGAAACACTTGGCTGGAACTGGGGAGTGGCTGTCCCCTCTCAGTGGGAAACGTCCTCTCCACTTGGACACAAGACCCACTAGATACGCACTCCTCATTTATCTTACTTGAATAGACTGCTTCTCAGTGGATGACACTGATAACAGAGCAACCTCAAAAGGGGGGAAAAGACACAAAAGGATGGCATATGTGTCTGTGCACACATACAGTTGGCAGGAAAATGCAGTCCTGTACCTTCATCCTTGTTTTGTTTGGTCAGGGGGCAAAGCCTCCCCGCTTGGCCTTCTACTCACAGCCTCCCGAGATGCTGCTCGGTGCCAAGCCATGAGGCTAAGTGGGCTGAGTAGCCCATAAACAGCTCTGGGTGTGGCCGTATCGAAAGGAAGGTCTTGGGACTAGCTGAGCAAGGCTGTATTTATTTTCAAATGTCTGCCTTCTGACTAAAATGCCTCAGTTAGCGCCCTAAATAGCTTGTCTCCTATCAACCTGGTACCATCATCATTTACCATAAAGCTTCGTCATTAGATGCCAGGCAAAGAGAGCCAAGTGGAACTCAGCTGTCCTAGAGCCTAAATTTGATCTGTGCATATCACGATGGGAAAATTCTACCTCTTTCATTTTTCTTTCTGACATAAAGGAGGTGTGTGGGTTCAAATACTTTCTCAGAGGCAAATGGATGCTTGTCCCAGTGTTTAATAGTGTTTCCCAAAACTGATTTTTCCTCTGCTTCTGCCTTTTCCTTGCAGGGATCCACACTCAGAATGATGCTTCACTGGGGTGTGCTCTGCTCCCAGGGTCTGTTCTTGGTTGGGAGGTCCTAGGATGGGAGACGCGTCTTTTAAATATACTGATCATCAGTCCGCTGCGAGAGCTGTCTAGAGCGCAGTACATCCTCTTTGGTGATGATACTAACCGTGAACTCCACTCCCTTTGCCCTTCTGTCTCCAGTGCTTTCTTTTGAGCTTGGAATCAATTCTGTCTCCTTCCTTGGCCGACTGCCCTTATGCCGACTGACCCCTGCTCACCTACCAGCCTCATGTTGCCTGGCTCTTCCCTGCACTCCCTGGGAATGTCCACACCCAGGCACACTTTCTAGTTCTTAAATAGAAAGCTTCTTTTTAATTCTCAAACACCCACAGCTTGTCCCTGCCCTGGGGCTACTGCATTTGCTCTGCCGGTTGCCTGGACCTCTGTTCCTCCAGCTCTTGGCCTGCTGCCCTCATTCTAGCCTTGGGTCGCAGACCAGCCCCCTCAGAGGCCTTTCCTGACCTCCATCCTTTTCCCCTTACGCTCAATTGCTATTACATTATGCCCTCATTTTTCCATTGTAGTAATTATCTAAAGTTTATTTCATTTACTTATTCATTTATTGTTGCTGCCTCTTCTACTTCAATGCAAGCGCCACAAAAGCAAGGACCTTGTTTCTCGTTCACCATAGACTCCCCCATTCCTGGAACAAGTGTTTAATCCATGAACGTCCACACCCAGGATGATGAGGGAACTCTAACAATTGTGAGGCTGCAGGCACTAGGGCAAATGCTTCCCAAAAAATCAAGTCTATACACATTATTGGGTCTGCCTTTAAGAATGGCCTTTGACTGTTGGTAATATCTGGATGCCAATATTAAATTAAACCATGGGAGAAGAAGGCTGAGATTTAATGGTGTCATTTATTTCCTTAATTATTAGGAGTTTAGAACATGGCTTTGACTGGTGACACAAAAGGCAAGGTTGCCACCTAGCGTTTAGATGTGTAGATGTATGGCACTAGCCATACCTTAACAGAAAAAAATGAATGAGTCTATAGAAAGCCACACTTCCACAAACTGCTACAACACAGACCAGAATTCACCAACAGAGCACAGTTCTCCACAAAGTCTTAAGGGGCCCCAAATGGACTTCTTCCAGTCTCATGGGCTTCTGTCAAAAGTGGAGATACTGTCTTTGTTAGCTACTCAAGAAATCCCAAGCAACCAAGAGAGCTGTGAAGCTCAGTTTCACAAAGAAGCATATTCTCCAGACTGTGTTTTCTTAAATTCCACCTGCCTCCCCTGTCAAGGTGTGCTGCTTATAAAATAAGTGAAATCAGTGTTAAAGAAAACAACAACCCACTATCTCAATTGCTTTTTGTCCGGGTGACATAAGGAAGGATGTGTCCTCAAGGTTCAGGAGCTCATTAACCATTTAGACCCCTAAGTGGTTGCAACCAAGCAGAAGACTTCCCTGTGCTGAAAAATCTTGGTAGCCTTAGGCTGGGTATTTTCCATTTTCCCCGCCATGCTGAAGACTGGCAAGACAAAGGGAAACTGTGAAAAGGGGCCAGATGAGGGTGGCACCAGGGGAAACCCATTTAATAAAGAGCCTTGGTTACAGGCTCTTAAAATATCACTCCGGGAAACTAGGTTATTAGAAATGATGGAAAATGGGTGGTGAGATGAACTGGCAATAACCATGGCAACCAAACTATCCGTTTTCTTGTTATTTCACTTTCCTTGAGACTAAAAATAGATCAACTGTAGGTCACTGCAAACAAGTCCAGCAATGGTTTATGTCTCCTGCTACAGTTTTTGCTAGCTTATTTGTGGGCATTTGAAGAAATGCTCTCCGAACACTGAAAATGTATCATATACCTTTTGTTCTAACCATACAGGCTGTGCTCTCTGTATTATCTTAATGCATATAGTGTTCTATTTTTGCTTTAAGACCTTTTTTCTAAGAGCAAATAAAAAATAGTTACAGAATTACAAAGCAAAAATTAGAATGCTTTTTGGAAACACCTACTTAATGCAGGAATCTTTTTTTTTTATCATCCTAAGAGATCTAGGCTCTGTTTAAATCTCTGCAGTGATAACACCTATCCTTCTGAAACTCTTCCAAAAAACTGCAGAGAAAGGAACACTCCCAGACTTATTCTACAAGGCCACCATCACCCTGATACCCAAACCAGACAAGGATACCACACACACATAAAAGAAAATTACAGGCCAATATCACTGATGAACATAGATGCAAAAATACTCAACAAAATACAATGATACATTCAAAGGATCATACACCATGATCAAGTGGGATTTATCCCAGGGATGCAAGGATTCCTCAATATCCGCAAACCAATCAATGTGATACAGCACATTAACAAACTGAAGGATAAAAACCATATGATCATCTCAGTAGAGGCAGAAAAAGCTTTTGACAAAATTCAACACCCATTCAACACCCAACACCCATTTATCATACACCATGATCAAGTGGGATTTATCCCAGGGATGCAAGGATTCCTCAATATCCGCAAACCAATCAATGTGATACAGCACATTAACAAACTGAAGGATAAAAACCATATGATCATCTCAGTAGAGGCAGAAAAAGCTTTTGACAAAATTCAACACCCATTTATGATAAAAACTCTCCAGAAAGTGGACACAGAGGGAAACTACCTCAATATAATAAATGCCGTATATGACAAATCCACAGCTAACATGATTCTCAATGGCGAAAAGCTGAAAGCATTCCCTCTAAGATCAGGAACAAGGCAAGTATGTCCACTCTCGCCACTTTTATTCAATATAGTTTTGGAAGTCCTATCCATGGCAGTCAGAGAAGACAAGAAATAAAAGGAAACCAAATTGGAAAAGAGGAAGCAAAACTGTCACATTTGCAGATGACATGATACTATACATAGAAAATCCTAAAGATGTTGCCAGAAAACTACTAGAGCTAATCAATGAATTCAGTAAAATTGCAGGATACAAAATTAATGCACAGAAATCTCTTGCATTCCTATACGCTAACAACAAAAGATCAGAAAGTGAAATTAAGGAAACAATCCCATTTACCATTGTATCAAAAAGAATAGAATACTTAGGAATAAATCTACTTAAGGAGCCAAAAGAGCTGTACTCTGAAAACTATGACACTTATGAAAGAAATCAAAGATGACACAAACAGATGGAAAGATATGCTGTGTTCTTGGATTGGAAGAATCAATATTGTCAAAATGACTACACTACACAAGGCATTCTACAGATTCAGTGCAATCCCTATCAAATTACCAATGGCATTTTTCACAGAACTAGAACAAAAAATTTTTAAAATTTGTATGGAAACACAAAAGGCCCCAAATAGCCAAAGCAATCCTGAGAAAGAAAAATGGAGTTGGAGGAATCTGGCTCCCTGACTTCAGACTATACTACAAAGCTACAGTAATCAAAACAGTATGGTACTGGTGCAAAATCAGAAATATAGATCAATGGAACAGGGTAGAAAGCCCAGAAACAATCCCACGCACCTAAGGTGATTTAATCTATGAGAAAGGAGGCAAGAATATACAATGGAGAGGGGCTTCCCTGGTGGCGCAGTGGTTAAGAGTCCGCCTGCCGATGCAGGGGATGCGGGTTCATGCCCCAGTCTGGGAGGATCCCGCATGCCGCGGAGCGGCTGGGCCCGTGAGCCACGGCCGCTGGGCCTGTGCGTCCAGAGCCTGTGCTGCGCAACGGGAGAGGCCATAGCAGTGAGAGGCCCACGTACAGCAAAAAAACAAAACAAAACAAAACAAAACAGAATATACAATGGAGAAAAGACAGCCTCTTCAATAAGTGGTGCTAGGAAAACTGGACAGCTACATGTAAAAGAATGAAATTAGAATATTCTCTAACACCATACACAAAAATAAACTCAAAATGGATCAAAGATCTAAATGTAAGGCTGGAGACCATAAAACTCTTGGAGGAAAACATAGGCAGAACACTCTTTGACATAAATTGCAGCAATATTTTTTTGATCCACCTCCTGGAGTAATAAAAATAAAAATAAACAAATGGGGCCTAATTAAACTTAAAAGCTTTTGCACAGCAAAGGAAACCATAAACAAAATGAAAAGACAACCCACAGAATGGGAGAAAATATTTGTAAATGAACTGACTGACAAGGGATTAATCTCCAAAATATACAAACAGTTCATGAAGCTCTACGTCAAAAAACCAAACAACCCAATCAAAAAATGGGCAGAAGCTATAAATAGACATTTCTTTAAAGACATACAGATGGGCAAGAGGCACGTGAAAAGATGCTCAGCATCACTAATAATCATAGAAATGCAAATCAAAACTACAATGAGGTATCATCACCTCACACTGGTCAAAATGGCTATCATCAAAAAGTCTACAAACAATAAATGGTGGAGAGGGTGTGGAGAAAAGGAAACCCTCCTACACTGTTGGTGGGAATGTAAATTGGTACAACCACTATGGAGGACAGTATGGAGGTTCCTTAAATAACTAAAAATAGAACTACCGTATGATCCAGCAATCCCACTCCTGGGCTTTTACCCAGACAAAACTATAATTCAAAAGGATACATGCACCCCTATGTTCACAGCAGCACTATTTACAATAGTCAAGACATGGAAGCAACTTAAATGTCCATTGACAGAGGAATGGATAAAGATGTGCTACATATATACAATGGAATATTACCCAGCCATAAAAAGAATGAAATAATGACATATGCAGCAACATGGATGGACCTAGGGATTATCATACTAAGTGAAGTAAGTCAGACAAAGACAAATATCATGTGATATCACTCATATGTGGAATCTAATTTTTAAAAATGATACAAATGACCTTATTTACAAAACAGAAACAGACTTACAGATATTGAAAACAAACTTATGGTTACCAAAGGGAAAATGTGGGAGAGAGGGATAAATCAGGAGCTTGGAATTAACACACACACTGTTATATATAAGATAGATAATCAACAAGGACCTACTGTATAACACAGAGAACTCTACTCAGTATTTTGTTATAACCTATATGAGAAAAGAATCTGAAAAAGAATGATTACATGTATATGTATACCTGAATCACTTTGCTGTACACCTGAAACTAACACAACATGGTAAGTCAACTATACTTCAATAAAATTTAAAAAAAAATCTCTGCAGTGACAAGGAGCTCGCTACTCCATGATATAGCAATTCCATTATTAAACTAATTGTTGGAAAGTTCCTTCTCTATTTCCATTTATTCACATAATTGATATTTATTTAACACCTACCACTGTGCTGGGCACTTCAGATTTAGTGGTGAACAAAAAGTCAACTCAGTCCCTGAAAGTACAGAAGTTAAAATCTGCTTCCCTGTGTCTTTGCTGTGAGTATGTGCAACTGGAAACAATGTAGAAAAAGACCAATGTCTTTTTTTTTTTTTTTTTTTTTGCAGCACGTGGGCCTCTCACCGTTGCGGAGCACAGGCTCCGGACGCGCAGACTCAGTGGCCATGGCTCTGAGGGCCCAGCCGCTCTGCGGCATGTGGGATCTTCCCGGACCGGGGCACGAACCCATGTCCCCTGCATCGGCAGGAGGACTCTCAACCACTGCACCACCAGGGAAGGCCAAGACCGATGTCTTTTTTCTATAGAAGTCTGCTAAAGTTTGCAGAGAAGCTTTAGATTTTTCCTTTACCGGCACAGCTTGTGGAGTCAGTGAGAATTCCTCAGCTACAAGCAAGCAAACTAATGAACAAAAGCCCTGGCTAAACATGGATCTATTTGAGAGAAGTGGGGTAGCTCAGAAAATTGAAGGGGGAGTGGAAGAATCAGGCCCGGAGAGAACAGAACAGAGGCAGCTTTGGGGATCCAAAGAGCAGGAACCAATGGACAGTATTTTCAAGGTGCTGCTTTTGTTTCAGCAGCAATTGTTTTTAGTCTTTTGTCTCTGATCAGGGATTCAAATTTTAAGGAGAATCTGATTGGCCTGGCTTGGGGCCCATGCTCACCCCATGCTGGAGGTGGCAGTGGGACTTCTTGATGTTCACAAAGAATGTAGCCAATTAAGCAAAGCATGTTCCTGCAAAGAAAGATTAAGGAACTGCTGCCAGAAGGAAGAGGAATGGATGCTGGTGGCGAAACCAACAAATGACCACAATGGTCACCATCTTAACCACTTGGAGACAGGGATGCAAAGAGAAACCTGAAGCTCCTCCCTTAGAAAGGAACACTTGACTGCAAGGTCTGCTAGATTTATCTCATCTCCCTAGTAATAATCCCTGGGTCTGCTTACCTTCTGTATCTGATCATCAGGATGACCTTGATGACTTCTTCCTTGTTGGTCTTACTTCAACCTGGATTCATTACCCTGGGAGGCACAGGAGGAGCCTCGCTGGCAGTGAGGATTAAGACTCGCGTTTGCTCTCTGCTCTGCCTTTTGAAACCCGCCTGCTGGGTCCAGCCCAGGCACCAACACTGCCCTTGAACTTACTTCCCTTACTTCCAGACAAGCATATTCACACACCAAAATTGTGACTCTCATCCATTCCTTATTTCACCATTTTACCCACAAGCATGTTATAGAGCACTCTGTAAATGTAAATGAGCTGAGTTGGTTCCACGTGCTTGTTCTTGGGAATCAGGCAGTTTTGGTAAAAGTCACAAGGAACAGCTGAGAGTTTTGCTGGAGATTAATGTGAAGACTAAATATCCGTATACCCATTTGGAAAAGGGAAAAATCTTTAACTTTCTCCACTACTCTAGTTTTGTTTGGAGATGATTACAGTATCCCAAATCACGTCTGCAGGTCCCTTCAGTGCCTTGGAATAGAATTCACTTGGGCCCAGGTGTGCTCACTCTTGCATTTATGTGACATACTTTGCTTCTACCCAGTCTAATTTGAATACCAATCTCCTTGCTGAAAGAGGCCAGAGAGCTATTGACTAGATCTGCCTTTACCTTGCAGAACTGTGCTGTTTAAAAGAACAATGGCTTTGCAACCAGAAAGACCTGGGTTTAAGCTTATTTCTGTCTCATACTAGTTTGTGTCTTTAGTTCAGTTACTCATCTATTCTATGTTTCCATTTTTTCATCTGAAAAATGGATATACCCTCACAGGGTTGTTGGATTGATTGTATCAGTCGGGAGACAGAAATCACACGAGTTATTTTAACAGAGAATTTCATATAAAGATGCGTCAACCAAATACTGAAGAAATGAAAAGGGAAAAAAGAAACACTAAGGAAGTAGCTGTCTTAGGACGCAGCTACCAGCCTAAAACCCCGGGAATAAATGGCAGAGTTTGGGACTGTTAAGGTTAGAAGCTTGAGGATGGGTCCTACAAAGCTGAGACTCAAGCCTCTGAGAAGGTTCACTGCTCAGCTGTACTGTTGCCTCAGGAGCTTGAAGGCAGCATCCTTGGGTGAGGCCTGGACCTCTGAGGAGGGGGCACTGACTGGCTGGTGCTGGGGTCTCTAGGGTATGTCATGGTGCTGGTTCTGTGAGTGCTGTTAAAAACGATCATTACGTGGGATCCTGAAAAGGAACAAACAAACAAGATTCTGGATAAGCTCAAATACCAAGGATAATTGATTTGTAATTATATAAGTATATGGGTGCTTTTCAATCTAATGAGAGCAGTAAGGTTTATGTGTTGCAAATTTTCAATGTTTCCCAGTTTGTAGTTGGCCTTTCCATTTTTATATAAAAGAGTTTAAAATGTTCTATTTGAGGCTAATTTGTTGGTCATTTAATCAGAAAAAAAACTCTATAAATATCCCCAAAACATTTCTTATACTTCTTTGATTCTTTGAGTCTTCATGCTGTAGAGTCAGGGCAGGGCTGGCAGGAAGTCAGAAGCCTTTCCAGCTGTGCTCCCAACACTACCTAACACGCTGTGTGTGACTCTGGGTCTCAGTTTCCTCATCTGTAAAGTGAAATGAGTAGATGAGATGATTTCAAGGTCTTTTTCATTTTAAAACTCTGATATGAAATGACAAATGATATGATTTCATATGATGTGACTGATAAAAGGATAAGGCAGGGACTGAATTAGCTAAGGACAACCATAACTTTCACATTTAAATTCAAAATTTTTTAAGCCTAACAGATTTTTTAAATGCTCAAGATAAAGCAACCATTAAGTCACCTGAAATAAATACGGTATATCTGATCTCAGTAAATCTTGTTTCTATTTCTCCAGCGAATTGGCAAAAGATCTCCAATATCTACTGGTAGCAGAGAAATTCAGTCTGGGAGCTGGCAGCCGGAAGCACATGGCTGGTTACTATAAAATCCATACAGCCTACTCAGATTACGCTGAAGGGCGTTACAGTGGGTTTTGTTTGATTCTCTATCTTGTCACGGCTGGATCAGAATGCCTCTTTTAATAATAAACATAAACAGTGACTTCCTATACTCAACACAGTGTAACTTGAAATATGAGTAAGAAGATGGAGCTAGAGAAAGGTAAGGAGGAAAAAAAGAAAAAGGTCTTAGATGAAGGGTGTCCTGTTATACAGTTTTATGTGTGTGTTGGGATCTGGTCCAGCACTCCTCTCAGGCGCTCAGACGCTTGGAAATGCTTCTGAAAAGAAAAGCAGAGACTAGTGTGGGGAAAACGTGGCTCATTCATTTCTTGTCCTGAGGTACTTGTGCATGTTGGGTATGTGGATCCAGGGAAGCCAGACACACAAAGTAAAGCAAGAGGCACAAGGAATAACTTGACTGAATTCTGGGATTCTGGCTTTGAGTTTACAGTGTGAAGGACAGTGTCTGAATCAGACTCCCTCCCAAAGGACCAGGGTGCTGGCCAAGAGGCCCAAGTGGGGATGGGATTTAGAACTCCAAGGTGGCAGGCAGGGCTCATGCATCATGAGCCTGCAACCAGTGCAGATGTGCAAAGCCTTCTGCTGAGAAGGATGCCATGCTTCAAGTTTAATGCTCTGTGATCGCCATCTTGAAATTTTTAATAATTTAATTTTTGAATTTGTGTTTTATAAGTGAAGTTGGATGGGACAATGGAGCATGAACCAGGGACTTGGGGCTTCAGCTCATAAGCCATCTTGCTTTTCACCACTTCTTGCTCTCTGCTTCTCAACTGCCAGCGCCCCCAGCATCCATTGGTTGGGGCCTGGGCATGAGGCAGGAAGGGATGGGGCCAGGCATGCCACACACGGGCCGCCTGTTGAGTTGTGGGACTGGGACACACTCGTCCCTCAAGTGTCCTCAAGCATGAGGGAGTGCAACATCAAGCAGCAAGTATAAAACACCATGACAAGTCAAGAGAGGGACCACAAAGAAAAAGGGAAAAACTTTTTCTTCTGCTTTTTAAACAAGAGGCCTCACTTTTTCATTTTTCACTGGGCTCCACAGATTATGTAGCCAGCACTGGTGAGAGCGTAGATGATGACGGTTCAAGTAGTGAGTGACTGATGTCAGAACACAGCGGGGAGGAAAGGCGAACACCAAATCCATGGGGCAAATATGGAGGCCAAAGCTGGGCAATGGAGTCAGGAGTTTGAAGCAGGGGAGATAAGAGAAACAGAAGGAAATTGAAATCAAGAGGAAAGCATGGCTAGGGTATTCTGAATCCAAATTTAAACAGTGCTTCAATCTTGCTTATGTGTGGGTGAGGGTCCGTCAGACTCAAATGGCCAAAAATGAGGCCAAACAGTTTTAATCCTATGCTAGTCATTGAGAGGGGAAATAAAGGCAGTTATACACTTCTGATTCTGAAGGAGTTTATAGAAGGCTGAAATTTTTTTTAGCCCTCCTTTATGATGGAATGAAAAGTATAAAGTATAAAGCTCAGCCTCTTCAATACTTTTTTTTTTTTTTTGCGGTACGCGGGCCTCTCACTGTTGTGGCCTCTCCCGTTGCAGAGCACAGGCTCCGGACGCGCAGGCTCAGCGGACATGGCTCACGGGCCCAGCCGCTTCGTGGCACGTGGGATCTTCCCGGACCGGGGCACGAACCCATGTCCTCTGCGTCGGCAGGCGGACTCCCAACCACTGCGCCACCAGGGAAGCCCCAACCAAAACTTTTTGTTTTAAGAATTTTGGGAGAGGGTCTGCCATACATTTGTTACTTACTTCCTGTCTTATTAATTAGATTATCCTGAACATAATCTACTCTTTTTCAGGGATGACACAGTACCCTCATTCAGAGATAACCTTATTGAGTATTCTTTATGTATGTGGCACTCTTCTAAGTTGTTGTTTTTTTTTTTTTTTAACAAACGTTAACTCATTGAATCCTCATAACCCTATGAGGCAGATAGATTTTGTAGATGAGGAAATCCAAGTTAAGAGAGGTTAACACACACACACACACACACACCGATATACATAAAAATATAAAATAGATAACCAACAAGGACCTACTGTATAGCACAGGGAACTACACTCAGTATTTTGTAATAACCTATAAGGGAAAAGAATCTGAAAAAGAATGCATATATGTATACGTATAACTGAATCACTTTGCTGTACACCTGAAACTAACACAACATTGTAAATCAACTATACTTCAACAAAAAAAAAAAAAAAAAAGGAGAGGTTAAGCTACTTGTCCCACTTCAACCAGCCTGTTGGTAACAATGGAACCCAGGCATCCGGGCCCCAGAGCAGACCCTCTCAACCAGGGAAGAGCAGCAGCTTGGCACTGTGCAGAGTAGAGTGAGGCTTTCAGGAGCTTTATTCCCACCCTTAATATCTTCAGACCAAGGTGTTATTTTAAGTCTGTGTCAACTCTTCAGGATATCTGCCTTCTCTCTTCCTGTCAGGCAGCTGGCTGATAGTTTTAGCTGTGTTTTGTTTCCAGTATTCATATATATCACTTGATAAATATATGGAGTGCCTACGAAGTGCTGTATTGTATTCATTTGCTGCTTCCAACCTCCTTGAACTGAAGAACCAGAGTCTATTTTCTCAGCGTTGTGTGCCAACTAGTCTCAACATGTGCTGTGTGGAGGGAGAGATGCCCCTCTAAACAGCCTTGTGGTCCTTACTTCCTGGCCTTGCAAAGGTAATTTTGGATGCTTTGAGGGCTTTTGTTGGTTAATGTTATTTATTTCTTGGCTTTCAGCTAAGTTTTCAATGGCGAGTGCTGGTGAGTGGTATGGCAGACATTGTTATCTGTAAGGGGAAAATACCTGGCATGAAACCTTAATTGAGCAAGTGACTTGACAGAATTCATTTGCAGGGTAACTGCACTATCTTCATGGTCTTTATTGAATGGTGATAAAAATGATTTTAAGTGAAAAACAGACTCCATTGGGTTATTCTGAATTATTCTTCCCTTATGGCTCGACCTTGAATACTAAGCCTGAAGCTGGGAGGTACTCATCTTTCTAAATGTGTATCTGCCTCCCAATGTCTTTATGTGGAATAAATGCTTTTTATTTGTCTTGAACCCTGCTCATACCCAAACATCACATTAGGCATAATCTAAATTTGGCCACCATGACTATTTGAAAGTTTATAATCCAATTGGCCATAACTCTAAGGCTTGAAGACCACTCCAATTTGATTCTTTTCTATCAACCTCATTTCAATTCTTGGCCTTCACAGCCTTCTCAGGAAAAGCTGCTACCACGCCTGAGACCTTAT
This sequence comes from Orcinus orca, assembly GCF_937001465.1. NCBI lineage: Eukaryota > Metazoa > Chordata > Mammalia > Artiodactyla > Delphinidae > Orcinus > Orcinus orca. The sequence goes on along the minus strand of NC_064561.1, from coordinate 93,428,738 downwards.
TCTTTGTGACTGGCCCCAGAATGCTATGCTGATTGGGAATCAGTTAGCAAGTCTGCAGAGGCTTGACAGTTTCTGGGTCCTAATAGCTCAGTCATCATGGCAATACCTAAAGCTTTTTGTATGCTCTGGAACACTGACTGCTATTCTGGATAGGAGGAAAACAGGCAACAGATGAGTAAATTTCCTGAAACATCTCATCTGTTTTTAAAAGAACAAACAAATTATTCTAAACTACTACCTAAGTCAGAGCTTGCAAACTGGTGACCCACAGGTTGGATCTGGGCCATAGACATGTTTTGTTTGGTCTACATCTTAAACTATAAAATTTTAAAATCAATTGCTTTCATTTAAAAATCAGGAAATTACACCAAAAATTTTCCAGACCTCTAACTTCCTTTGAAAATTGAGTGATGACAGCATTGGACCCATATTCCTGCATAGCAGCAATTAGCTAGAGTTGCTAATTGGGTAGCACCTGGCCACTTTAGACAGAGCAGGCACTGCCCCCTTTGCCATAATCTATTTGCAGCCCAGTTTGCTTACTTACATTACCTGCCTGTGCTCTGGAGGCATTTGTTTTTGTGTTCCCCACTATGAGTCAATGAAGGCTATAAGCTCAAAAGTTCAGGACCACAGTACCTCTGCTTAGCTTTCTGCTTAGTTAATATAATCTTAAAAATTAATATTGAAAAGTAATACATGCTCATGAAAAATTAAAACAGTACAGAAGTGGGAATTCCCTGGCGGTCCAGTGGTTAGGACTCTGCACTCATGTTTTCACTGCCGAGGGCCCAGGTTCAATCCCTGGTTGGGGAACTAAGATCCCACAAGCCGTGTGGCATGGGAGAGGAAAGAAAGAAAAGAAAAGAAAAGAAAAGAAAAGAAAAGAAAAGAAAAGAAAAGAAAAGAAAAGAAAAGAAAAGAAAGAAAGAAAGAAAGGAAGGAAGGAAGGAAGGAAGGAAGGAAGGAATGGAGAGAGAGAGAGAGGGAGGGAGGGAGGAAGGAAGGAAGAAAGAAGGAAGGAAAGAAAGGAAGGAAGGAAGGAAGGAAGAAAGAAGGAAAGAAGGGAAGGAAGGAAGGAAGGAAGGAAGAAAGAAAGAAAGAAAGAAGGAAAGGAAGGAAGGAAGGACAGAAGGAAGGAAGGAAGAAAGAAAGAAAGAAGATAAATTAATTAAAAAAACAGTACAGAAGCATACACTGTAAAAATTGTAAGTCTGGTGACCTCATTGATCAAAAAATTCCCTTTCCTCACTCTCCAGAAATAATATTTATTGGTAACAGTATCTTTTGTATTCATTTAGAAATTTTCCATGAACATGATTTTTAATCCAACTGGGGTTACCTACTTTTTGTAAGACTGTATTTGTATATAAATATTGGGTCTCACACATGTGCAAAGAGTGATGTGGTATATTAAAGTAATTATCTGTATAATTAAAAAAAACTCTTGCTGAACTGTCCAAATGTTAGAAAAAAATGTGTTTTTTAAAAAATTTATTTTCTTATTAGTCATCCATTTGATACACATCAGTGTATACATGTCAGTCCCAATCTCCCAATTCATCACCCCACCACCCCACCACCACCCCCGCCACTTTCCCCACTTGGTGTCCATACGTTTGTCCTCTACATCTGTGTCTCTATTTCTGCCCTGCAAACCAGTTCATCTGTACCATTTTTCTAGGTTCCACATATATGTGTTAATATACGATATTTGTTTTTCTCTTTCTGACTTACTTCACTCTGTATGACAGTCTCTATATGTTTAATTTAAAATGTTTTAATTATCTGGCTAATTGCCTTAATTCGTCATCCTTTCAGCTCCTTCCTTTATGGAAGGAATCCATCCATTCATTAGACATTCACTCATTTCCTATTATGTCCAAGGCACTCTGCTAGGTAAAGTAGGAAATGCAGAGATGAATTGAAAATAAGATCAACAACATTAACATAAGAAATAAAATGATTAATTTTTTCCCCAAAAGGAATGAAGTGAAGGTATTGGATTTTGAATTAAACATGCCCTATTTTTAGTGGACCAAGTCTAAGATTTGAGGGATTGCAAAAATCCCAGGAAGAATCCAAACCTGAAAAGATAGATCAAAAGAAGAGGTTCAGCTGAGTGGAGAGGACATGGGTGATGCAGAATTGGAAGGAGGTGGACCAGTCAAGCACTGAGTCATGAAGTGAGGTACAAAGGCATGCTCAGTGATAAAGTATGACTTGCCAGGGTACAGACCTGCAGGCGTTTGGTCTGTGTTCAGGCAGATAAAAACCACACTGAGCATATGACTGCCGTTCCCCTTCTCTCCCAAGTAGATTTCAATGACAATTTTGCTAAAATGAGACAGCTACAAAAGTAGAAATAACATTAGAGATATGCTCATGAGAGATTTAAAGAAAAAGAAATTTTGCCTTTGAAGTCTTGTATCACAGTTACCTAGAGACAATTTTTTGTTGTTGTTGAATATTCTCCTTGAATTAGAAAATAGTAAAAGCTGCCAAGCTTTAAGGAAATAAAAAACCAAAGCCAAACCAAAAACGCATATAATTACCTTAAGGTTTTATTCTCCTACAGTTTTCCAGACAGTTAGGGCCTCTTAGAAATAATAGAAAATAAAATTTGTTATAGATCTGTGGTCGCTTGTGGATGAAGCATTAGGGGGGACCCCTAGCATACCCAGAGGTTGGTTTGTTTGTTTTTTTATTTATTTATTTATTTAAAATTTAAAAACATCTTTATTGGAGTGTAATTGCTTTACAGTGGTGTGTTAGTTTCTGCTTTATAACAAAGTGAATCAGCTATACATATACACATATCCCCATGTCTCCTCCCTCTTGCGTCTCCCTCCCACCTTCCGTATGCATCCCTCTAGGTGGTCACAAAGCACCCAGCTGATCTCCCTGTGCTATGCAGCTGCTTCCCACTAGCTATCTATTTTACACTTGGTAGTGTATATATGTCAATGCCACTCTCTCACTTCGTCCCAGCTTACCTTTCCCCCTCCCCGTGTCCTTAAGTCCATTCTCTACGTCTGCGTCTTTATTCCTATCCTACCCCTAGGTTCTTCAGAACCTTTTTTTTTTTTTTAGATTCCATATATGTATGTTAGCATATGGTATTTGTTTGTATCTTTCTGATTTACTTCACTCTGTATGACAGTCTCTAGGTCCATTCACCTCACTACAAATAACTCAATTTTGTTTCCCTTTATGGCTGAGTAATATTCCATTGTATATATGTGCCACATCTTCTTTATCCATTCATCTGTCAATGGACACTTAGGTTGCTTCCATGTCCTGGCTATTGTAAATAGAGCTGCAATGAACATTGTATACCCAGAGTTCTTTCTGAAGAAGTATCATCCTTCAAAAATCCTATATTTTGACTCCAGCAACTTGATGCTTTTATAGGCTCAACATGAATGGGGAGTTTAAGAGTTATGCAATTCTAGTTTTGACATATAATGGCTATGTAAGATATTAACATTATATAAAGCTTGGTGAAGGGTGCATGAGACCCTCTGAACTATTTTTGTAATTTCTTGGAAGTCTTGAACTATTTCAAAATATAAAGTTATTTTTAAAATGGCCATACAACCAACTTTCACTTTGCTTTGGAATGTTGTATCTTTTGTTTTGAATGCCTCAGTTAGAGGTTCTAATTTTAAAACTTCTTACTTAAATGATTTTATGGATAATGCTAATTGAAATATCAATGAAATTGTCTGAGTTATTCAGGCAAAAATCTGTTATTAAAAGAAGAGCATTTTATTCTTTTTTTTTTTTTTTTTTTGCGGTACGCGGGCCTCTCACTGTTGTGGCCTCTCCCGTTGCGGAGCACAGGCTCCAGACGCGCAGGCTCAGCGGCCATGGCTCACGGGCCCAGCCGCTCCGCGGCATGTGGGATCTTCCCGGACCGGGTCACGAACCCGTGTCCCCTGCAGCGGCAGGCGGACTCTCAACCACTGCGCCACCAGGGAAGCCCAGAAGAGCATTTTATTCTCTCTGAGTCACCTAGGCTAGAGGTCTTCAATGACAAACTTCACAGGATAACTGGGCAGCCTCAATTTCTCTTTGCTTTGCTTTAGAACTTTAGGTATGAATGACTGTCTTCATTATAATCCCGTAAGTCTAAAATTTTTGGTTATTTTGTCTAAATAGTATATGAAGAGAGCTGTTCAATGATTTTATTTTTATTTATTTATTTGACTGTGCTGCATGGCATACGGGATCCTAGTTCCCCAACCAGGGGTTGAACCCGCGCCTCCTGCAGTGGAAGCACGGAGTCCCAACCACTGGACCACCAGGGAAGTCCTAAAAGAGAGCTGTTTAAAATATCAGCAGTACCATAATCAACCACTATTTATTGGTATTAGTTTCCCAACAGTTTTTTCTTTCCACAACATATTACACCAGTCTATAAATGCATTATGTTATATAAAACCAATAAATGTCCGATTTTCTTAATTCTGTACATTAAAAATGCTCTAAATCCACTTAGAAATAACATTATAGCCCATTAAAAAAAATTTAACACTATGGTCTCCAAAATAGGACTCACATGTCCCAGGGGATGTTCAGGTTGATTCATACTAATTGTCTAATTTGAAAAACTTAGATATGATCCAAGGCAGTGGTAGTATCAATATACCTGTGCCAATGGTCTTCAAAATTCTTAGCCAACATTTCTCTACAAGAATCTTCATAATAGATTAAGAAAACTTTTCTTATATTCATATTTCTAATAGGTAGTGAATTTTCTTTGGCGGGGGGCACGTATCAGTAATTTACATATTTCTATAATTTTGTAAAAAAAATACAATGGCCTTGTTAGTGAATCATCGGAGTAATTGTTCATTCTTTTCATTCAAGAAAACATATAATTTCTGGTTAGAAAGGATTTTGATGTTAGCCAGCCCAACTGACAGCCTGCTGCTTGAATCTGCTTTCTGAAATCCCCCCAAGAATTCCTCTGCTTTAGAATTTCATGCTATGATCTGCAGAGCCTCAGGCTCTCAGAGGCAGTGCTTCAAGGGCTACTATAGGGAGGAGGTGGGGGGAACTGGGAAAAGTGAATGCTGACTTGGCATAGATCCAGTTCTCCTCATTCACTCATTGAACAAGAGCAGCTGGGACAGCATCTGATTCCCTTAATCAGCTTCTGCATCTGATTTAATTTACGGAAAGTGTTCCATTGCTCAAGGAAGGGGCTCTTGAGCTGAGTCCTAAGGATTTGTAGGAGTTAGCCATGCAAAAATATGGTAATTGGATACAACCATTTGAGTGGCAAAATATGTCACCTTAAATAAGCTACAGAGGAGTAATGTTAGAGAAAATGGCAGAGTAAGGACCACCACAAATTCTTTATAAAAGGAAGAAGAAAACTGCTAAAAATTTTCAGTTCACTTTTTCAGAACTCTAGATATAAACCCCAAGCCTTGCAGCAATCTGAGGAGTGTTTATTCAGGAAAAAATGGCTCAATCTCAGCAAAAACAGTGAGATTTGTGGCATTTTAACTTGCCCTCTTCCAACCCCCTTCTCTAGCTCCATACTGCCTTGAAAACAAACAGCCTGCAATCATCTCAAAAATTGGTAACCTGGCAACCACTGGAAGTTGCTGAATGGAGTTAGACGCCCTTCAAAGCCTCATTTCCAGAGAATTATCATCCTTTGACTTGCCTGGTGGTTCCTGGAAGACCCTACTTGCAAGGCTGTCTATATTTGACATGACTCAGCGTGGAGTTCATCTAGTGGGAAAAGCATTTTCCACAGGGGTGTTTGGCCAAACAATTAGTGGCAATTGTTTAACTCTCTGGTTGACAGGAGTGACAAATAAAGTTGGGATAAACAATACGCTAACCAAAAAAGCTTTAAAGGAAAATATGGGGCATAAGATGTCCATAGGGACTTTGAAAGCTCTGACATATTCCTAAGAATCTAGAAAGTCAAGTGTATGTATGGGGCTATGTATGCCCAGAACTCCATGCACGCTGTGGAAAGACCTGAGGAGGTCCTTAGCTCTCAGCTCTGGATGACCTTGAGGGCCCACACAATAGAAAGTGGAAGCTAAGGCAGAGTTGTTAACTTCCTGAATGAATGTTGAAGGCATGCTCCAACATGCACACAGAGCCCTTCGGCAAAGACTGGGAGATACACTGGTTCCAGCCATCTAAGGAAATCTCTGCCCAGTGATTACCTGACCACTAAGTTAACTGAGCAGAGACTTCAGCAACCTCACACAACAAAGAATACAGAATTTATTGTTCAGAAAAGCCACTAAAACAAACAAACAACAACCACCAGCAACAACAACAAATGCTGGGAAGGGGAGAGAATCTGATTTTCAGAGTTGCCACAATTTATTATTTAAATGTCCAGTTTTTAACAAAAAAACTACAAGTGTGCCAAGAAACAAAATATGGCCCTTTAAACAGGAAAGAAAATAGCAAATACAATGTAATAGGAATGGTCCCTGGGGAAGTTCAGATGTTGAAATCACCAGACATACCATAGACTTTAAATCAGCTATTAACCAATAAACAAGTGAAAAGATGCCAACATCATTAGTCATTAGAGAAATGCAAAGCAAAACCATTTCATACCCACTAGGATGGCCATGATAAAAAAGACAGGTAATAATAAATGTTGGAGAGAATGTGGGAAAATAGGACCCCCTCATACATTCCTGATGGTAATGTAAAATGGTACAGCCACTTTGGAAAACAGTTGGAAGGTCCTCAAAACGTTTAGCATAGCATTACCGTACAACCCAACAATTCCACTTCTAGGTATATGCCCAAGAGAATTAAAAACATATATTAAACCAAAAAATTTTACATGAATGTTGATAGCATCATTATGCATAGTAGCTAAAAAGCTGAAACAGCTCAAATTTCCAACCACCGATGGATGGATAAACAAAATGCGGTATATGCATATAATGGAATATTATTTAATCATAAAAAGGGATGACGTACTAATACATGATACAATGTGGATGATCTTTATGATAGCTAATTTTATGCGTTAACTTGACTGGATCAGGAGGTGCCTAGATACTTGGCTAGACATTATTTCTACATGTGTCTGTGAGATTAGCATCTGAACTGGTAGACAGTAAAGCAGATTGCCCTCCCCAATGTGGGTGCACATCATCCAATCTACTGAGGGCCTGAACAGAAAAAGAAGGCAGAGGAAGGAAGACTTTGCTTTTCTGCCTGACTGGATGAGCTGAAACATCGGTCTTCTCTTGCCCTTGGACTGGGAATTGCACCATTGACTCCCCTGGTTCTCAGTTCTTTGGATTCAGACTGAACTACACCATTGGCTTTCCTGGGTCTCCAGCTTGCAGATGGTGATCATGGGACTTCATTTATATGACATGTCCAGAATACACAACACCATAGAGACAGAAAGTAGATTAATGGTTGCCAGGGATCATGGAGGGTGGAGGGGGGAGAAGGGAATGGGATGTGATACTAATGGGCATGGAGTTTCTTTTCGTGGTGATGAAAATGTTCTGGAATTAGACAGTGGTGATGGTTGCCCAACCTTATAAATATACTAACAACCACTGAATTGTACACTTTAAGAGGGTGAATTTTTATAACTTGCAAATTATATCTCAATAAAAAATAAATTAAATAAACTACATCTTAAATAGACCACACTGAAATTATGTTAATAATATGAGAAATTTTGCTTTTTAAATGTGACCTTATGAAAAGGATGAGCAATGAAGAGAAGAACAGTAAATATTCAATGAAGATCTTTTACATGTCAGGCATTGTAATGGGTGCTGAGGACATAGAAGGAATAGTTTATAGTCCATGCCCTTAAGGGGTCCAGTCCAGAAGGTCTAAAAGGGATGAATTATGATACAAATCAAGAAATGCTGTTGGGACTTCCCTGGTGGCACAGTGGTTAAGAATCCACCTGCCGAATAAAGAGGGAGACATAGAGAGTGAACTTGAGGACATGGGGTGGGAGGGTGAAGCTGGGGCGAAGTGAGAGTAGCATCGACATATATACACTACCGAATGTAAAATAGTTGGCTGGTGGGAAGCAGCAGCACAGCACAAGGAGATAGGTTCGGTGCTTTGTGATGACCTAGAGGGGTGGGATAGGGAGGCTCAAGAGGGAGGGGATATGAGGACATGTTTATGCATATGGCTGATTCACTTTGTTGTGCAACAGAAACTAACAGTATTGTGAAGCAATTATACTCCAGTAAAGATCTATTAAAAAAAAAAAAGAATCTGCCCGCCCGTGCAGCAGACATGGGCTCTATCCCTGGCCTGGGAAGATCCCACATGCCAAGGAGCAACTAAGCCCGTGCGCCACAACTACTGAGGCTGCGCTCTAGAGCCTGCAAGGCACAGCTACTGAGCCCATGCACCACAACAACTGAAGCCCGCGTGCCTAGAGCCCATGCTCCGCAACAAGAGAAGCCACCACAATGAGAAGTCTGTGCACTGCAATGAAGAGTAGCCCCCAGAAGAGTAGCCCCAGCTCACCGCAACTAGAGAAAGCCAGAAAGCCCGAGTGCAGCAACAAAGACCCAAAGCAGCCAAAAAATAAAAAAAAAAAGAAAGAAAGAAATGCTGTCAAAGAGAATGAGAAAGAGGGCTTCCCTGGTGGTGCAGTGGTTAAGAATCCATCTGCCAATGCAGGACACGGGTTTAAGCCCTGGTCCAGGAAGGTCCCACATGCCGCCAAGCAACTAAGTCCGTGCACCACAACTACTGAGCCTGCGCTCTAGAGCCTGCGAGCCACAACAACTGAAGCCCACATGCCTAGAGCCTGTGCTCCACAACAAGAGAAGCCACTGCAATGAGAAGCCTTCGCATCACAATGAAGAGTAGCCCCCACTTGCCACAACTAGAGAAAGCCCACACAGAGCAATGAAGACCCAACACAGCCCAAAATAAATAAATTAAATAAATAAATAAATAAATATATATATATAAAAAGAGAATGAGAAACAAACCACATATAGGAAGAAATGCTATAAATTATATAGCTGATAAAGAACTTCCTTGCAGAATATATAAAGAAATCTCAAAGCTCAAAAATAAGAAAATGAACAATCCAACTTAAAAATAGGCAAAAAAACCAAAATGGGCAAAATATTTGAACACATACTTCACCAAAGAAGATATATAAATATAACTAAACACAGGAAAAGTTGCTCAATATCATTAGCCATCAGAAAAATGCAAATTAAAACCATATTGTGATACTACTACAAACCTGTTAAAATGACTGAAATTAAAAAGACTGTCTGTGGTGGGCTTAAAAATGCCCCCTGATCAAAGCTATCCACATTCTAATTCATGGAACCTGAGACTGTTGCCTTACATGGCCAAAAAGGGGGAAGGGTGTCTTTGGAGATGTGACTGAGTTAACAGTCTAATCCTGAGAATATTATGGACCCTGAATGGGTGGACCCTGAATGCCATCATGAGTGTTTTTATAAGAGAGAGGCAGAGGGAGATTTCACAGACAGAAGAGGAGGAAGCAATGTGATCACAGAAGCAGAGACCAGGGTGATGCAGCCACAGGTCAAGGAATGCAGGCAACCACCAGAAGCTGGAAAAGGCATGAAACAGATTCTCTCTTACAAGGGAATGTGGCCCCACTAACACTTGATTTCAACCCAGTGATACTGATTTTGGACTTTTGGCCTCTAGAGCTGTAAGAGAATAAATTTCTGTTGCTTTAAGTCACCAGATTCATGGTAATTTGTTTCAGCAGCCATAGGGACTAATACACTGATCACACCAAATGGCATAATCACTTTGGAAAACAATGGCAGTTTCTTAAAAATGTTAAATATACACCATATGATCCAGCCATCCCACTTATAGGGAAATGAAACTATACATCCATAAAAAAGACTAGTACATGAATATTCATAGCATATAGTTCCAAACTGGAAACAACAATGTTTCTCAACAGGTAAATGCATTAACAAATTATGGCATATCCATACAATGGAATACTACTCAGAAATAAAAAGAAACCAACTATTGATATATACTATGATGTGGATGAAACTCAGAATATTTACTCTGAGTGAAAGAGGCCAGACGCCCCCCTCCAAAAAAAATGGTACACACTTCATAATTCCATTTAATTCCATAATTCCATAGAATTCTAGAAAATGCAGACTAATCTATGGTGACAAAAAGTGGATCAGTGGTTGTCAGTGCAGGGAGGTGGGGAGGGCCTGAGGTGATAAATTTGTTTACGATCTTAACTATGGTGACAGTTTCACAGATGTATATGTCAGACAAAATTTATCAAATTCTATAGTCTAAATTTGTGAAATTTATTATACATCAATTATGTATCAATAACACTGATAAAAAAAAGTGCACTCTAAAAGTCATACACAGGGAGCTGTGGTAACCTAGGAAATGAGGGTTTCCTGCAGCTGATGGGCCATAGGTCTGGGACTGAATTCTTTATTCAGCCCAGTAGTCTTGCCACTGTCATTTTGGGAATGAAGGCTGCTTTGAACCAGGGATAGAGGTTGGGGCGCTAACGTTGTAGAAACAGGAGTATGCTCAGAGCACTGGTCTAAGAGCTTCAGACATCCTGAGATACTCCTATTCCACCCAACAACTGGTCGTTGAAGATGAGCTGCAGGTACCCCCTTGTATGTGCAGTGTGGTGATCTAGAGTGACAACACAGGTAAGCCGATGCCAAGGCTGGAGTGATGTAGGCACAAAACTAGGGCTGGAGCAGAAGATTTGGGGGCAGAGAACACAGCAGTAGAGAGGGGAGAGAAGGGTCTAATTTAAACCTTATTTTGTGAGTGTAATCTTCACTTCAGAGGCAAGAAAAACATCTACAGGTAATCAGGGCACTTTCTGGCATTTCCTGCATTGCTTCAAATATCCACAAATCACACTGATGAATCCCCAAAGCACCTACTTAAGACAGCAAAGAGGCACTTCCCTGGTGGTCCAGTGGTTGAGTTTGCCTTCCAATGCAGGGTGTGTGGGTTCGATCCCTGGTTGGGGAGCTGAGATCCCACATGCCTTGCAGCCAAAAAATCAAAACATAAAACAGAAGCAATATTGTAACAAATTCAATAAAGACCCCCACCCCCAAAAAAGAGCTAATTTCTTAAAAAAAAAAAACAGCAAAGAAACACTTTATGAGATAATTTAGTGGATTAAATGCCAGAGACACATTCTTGAAACATGCATTCCCCTTTGTATATGCTTGACTTCTCTTTGTTATTGAAGAACCATAGATCCTAGTTGAAGTGATTTGCCTAAAGCTCAGATGAGGTATCTAGCAGGCCAGCAATGTTCTGTTTCTTGTGTTATAGAATCTGATACAATTCAACTGTGAAGACACATGCTATTTAGCTTTACAAGGTATTATTTTGATTTGTAAAAACTGATTAGCCTTTTCAGCTCCAGGCTACTGAGCATTTAAAATCTTTTCTCAACAAACAATGAATTGGTGCTTTCTGTAGGACGTATAACAAATGCTACGATTGTATGTGTTAGGATGAATCAAGCAAAATCAAGGAAAATAAACCACATTAAACATAATTTAGCCCTTCATTTAAATGACAAATGTCAGTGGTCTCCTTATAGCTACATATTTGTTACCGAGTCAAACGGGTCGGCTTGTCTGTCAAGCAGTAAAGCCAGTCTACTGGCACTAAGCTAATGTTCAAAAGGCCCAAACTCCCCGATGGCTTTCATGGAAAGTTTTTTAAAGACAGGGTGAGGAAGTGGGGTTGGGGGCATATGTGATCAGCTCGTGGACATTCTTCTGATTAGTTGATGGTGAGGTAATTGGGAGTCAACATTATCTATGTTCCAACCGGTCTGGGGTCTACCTGCTGGTGGTCAGCATACAGTTAACTTTTCCCACCTGGTGAGGGTTTTAGTATCTGCAAAACAGCTCAAAGGATATGGCTCAGAATATTATCTATAGCCCTTGAGGAGGACCTAAAGGTCTTTTACTTTGTTTAATAGCTAAATTATTATTATTTTTTCTTGCTTGACTATTTTCCTTTCTTTCTGCATTTTCTCATTACTCTGATTAAATTTATTCTTTGGAACTCAGGGAAGGCCTAGGAGGCTAAAGTTTTTCTACAGACAAGAGGCAGACAGAGGACATGGGGAGAGGTCTGTCCTGGGAAGGCCACATAGGGTCCTGCTCGGTTACATATTGAAAATTAAGCCTGATAGCTATTGTAAATCTACCAGTCAATTTTGATTTCTCCTGAATGGCCTTATCATTCCATTATTTCATGCGACATTTCTAACTGGGAACAATAAGTCACTTTTTATTATATTAAGGATTCTGTTGGTGATAAATGTGGCAGTTGCCCTTGGGGTCAGAAAGATGGATTCAGGTGTTGCCAGGTGTTTGACTAGTTGAATGTGTCTCATTCTGCTTTTTACTTAGGAGAGAGTACATTTTCTTAAATCAGACAGATTTCTTGTTTCTATCTTTTCCAGTTAGTCATTGAAATAGTTGGTGACTTTCAATAAAAATTATCATTGTTTTTATTTTTTATCTCTGTGTTATGTCTCAGTCAGAAGTTACTTCTTTTCTTTTTTCTTTTTTTTTTTATGTGGTACGTGGGCCTCTCCCTGCTATGGCCTCTCCCGTTGCGGAGCATAGGCTCCGGACGCGCAGGCTCAGCAGCCATGGCTCACGGGTCCAGCCGCTCCGCGGCATGTGGGATCTTCCCGGACCGGGGCACGAACCCGTGTCCCCTGCATCGGCAGGCGGACTCTCAACCACTTAGAAGTTACTTCTAAGTACTTGAATGATATCTTCAAACACAAAGTACAAAATAGGAGATTCAAATTGGTTTTAATCTTGAGACATCCAGAAAAGCAAAAGTCAAGAGCACTGTATTGGCATAGGATTGGTGTCAAATGAGTGAATTTGATAATTGCCTGTTATCTTCTTATTTGCATACCTTATTCTGCAAAAAAAAAAAGTTTAAAAATAGAATATAATATTGTATATGTTTTTGGCATGTGTACCTAACTGAATTTTTGGTACTTCCTGAGGCAGTTCTTTACTTTGTTACATGTAGAGATTTTTAATCCTCCAACCAACTCATTTAATGAGTAGTCTTAGAAAACCCTTCATCAGCACCTTCCTGTCCTTCCTCAAGGCCTCAGAGCCCTACGTTGTTGGAGCCACCAGGATGCAGAAAGCTGGCTGCCTTCTCCGGCAGATGGTCAGCCTGAGCACACCCCACAAGCCTATTTTTTATTGTTTCTTGTTCTTTTTCAAAATCTCCAATCAAAGAAACTGAAATTCAAAACAAAATCAATTGAAATTCTTGATTGAAATAAGATTGGGATGATAGCCTCCAATCTAGAGCTGCTTTCTAAGCAGAACCTATTTTAGTGTCTGATTAGTCAGATCACTCAGTCACTGCAGGTTTGTACTGGAGTGGAACATCCTATCCTCCCGGATGTAAAAACTAAAGAAAGAAAAAAAGGTGGAGGAATAGATGAGTCAATCTTAGGAGACCAGAAATATACCTTGAGAGATGATCAGTATTTCAAAGGATTGTTTTAATTCTTTCTTAGCAAGTTAATAAACAGGCTTTGCAGTTAGGCTCCAGAAGCCCTACCTATGTTAGCAGGGTTTTCTCAGCTGAGAGCTGTTTTCTTTGGTGGTTTTGGGTTTGTGTCCTCTCGCTGCCACTACAGGTCCTGCTCTCTAATGGTCCCCTGTGGGGCCCAGCCACAGTCATCTGCTTGGCAGCAGGGACTTTGGCAAGTCCCAGCAAGGATGTCAGAGAGGAGTCATGAAAACATCTAATTTGGGATGAATTTAATTGTTGTTAAAGTCCATTTTCTGATTGGAAACTCTAGTAGTTCTAGACCTGCTGTCCTCATCTCCAAGCCCTAAGAGTTATGTTAAATACCCTGCACGTGACCTTATCCATCATCCGAAGGGAGTCTGGGTTCTAGCTGGTGACCTCAAATTACTATCATGAAATTCACCCTTTATCGTTCCTTTCAGAGCTTTCATATTTTAGCTCTGTAGCTGCCAAATTCTCAGTTTTGCTTTTAACAACTAAGCTTGACTGATACTTTCATTGAAGGATAGGAAAAAAAATTAACTAGAAACTTGATGATTGAAAGGAGTTAGTATCAGCTGCAACACAAAATCACCTGCCAGTTACAGAAGGCACCTTCGGTTCAAAAAAGCCAAGAGTCACAAAAGCAATCTCTCTGGACCTCAGTTTCCTCATCTGTAAAATGAAGAGGTGGACTACATAATTTTTTAGTTTTCTCTGACTTCTAACATGACAAGAATCAGTAGATTCGTTTTTTTTTTTTTTTTTTTTTTTTGCGGTATGCGGGCCTCTCACTGTTGTGTCCTCTCCCGCTGCGGAACAGAGGCTCCGGACGCGCAGGCTCAGCGGCCATGGCTCACGGGCCCAGCCGCTCCGCGGCATGTGGGATTTTCCCGGACCGGGGCACGAACCCGTGTCCCCTGCATCGGCAGGCGGACTCTCAACCACTGCACCACCAGGGAAGCCCAGTAGATTCGTTTTTAATTGGGATTTTAGGGTCTCCTATTTGCTTAAATCATATACCCTTTTTCTATCTTCATTCTCGTTTTCTCCTGTATTAGAAAATGGCTCTTTATTAATTTGGTAAATATTTGTTAAACGCCTACTCTGGACCAGGCACTCTTGTAGCTACTGAAAGTACAAAGACCCTGCCCTCCAGGTGCTTGTGGTCTAGTTAACAGATGCCCTTGTCCTTTCTTTCCTCATCTCACATGGTAGTAAATCACTACTATTTACCCATCTCTTTCATGATCCCTTCTCGCTCTCCTCTGATGGCTCCCCTTCCTTCTTGCAAGTTTAATTAATCCTAAGGATCAGTCATCCCTCTGTCTTAATTTCCCTACACTTTTCCCCTAAGACAGGTCTACTAATGGATATTAAATATATATCTTCAAAAATGCTTATGTCCTTGATTTCTCTGACCTTTTGGCCTTAAGTCATTCCGTCAAACCCACATGCCAGGACAATAATACAAGGCACAGACACTGTAGTTCTATTTCTTTACCAAGAAGATTCATTACATCTCCCCTGATCTGCTCTAGCCAATTCCACCTCATTCCTAGTTTTTAGTTTTGTCTCCATTTCTGGATCTTCATCCACCTTTCACACTGCTCACTGAACCTAGTTCCTGTATTAGTTTCCTAGGGATGCGGTAACAAATTACCACATATTGTGTGCCTTAAAACAACAGAAATTTATTCTCCCACAGTTCTGGAGGCCAGAAATCCAAAACCAAGTTGTTGACAGAGCCATGCTCCCTCCAAAGACTCTTGGGAAGAATCCTTCTTTGCCTCTTCTAACTTCTGGTGGTTGCTGCCAATTCTTCACACACCTTGGCTTATAGATGCATCACTGGAATCTCTGCCTCCATTTTCACATGGCCTTCTCCCCTGTGTCTCTATCTGTGTCCAAATTTCCCTCTTCTTCTTTTTTTTTTTTGCGGTACGCGGGCCTCTCACTGTTGTGGCCTCTCCTGTTGCAGAGCACAGGCTCCGAACGTGCAGGCTCAGCGGCCATGGCTCACGGGCCCAGCTGCTCCGCGGCACGTGGGATCCTCCCGGACCGGGGCACGAACGCGTGTCCCCTGCATCGACAGGTGGACTCTCAACCACCGCGCCACCAGGGAAGCCCTCCCTCTTCTCATAAGGACATTGGATTTAGGACTCACCCTAATCCAGTATAACTTCATCTTAACTTTATTACACTTGCAAAGACCTTATTTGTGTATGCGTGTGTATCTCTCTCCCTCTTTTCCCCCTACTGGATATATCCTACTGGTTCTGTTGCTCTGGTGGAATCCTTACTAATATAGCATGTAATAAACATTTGTTGAATGAATGAATTAAATGCAAAATGAACAAGCAAGTTTTCTATAGTTAGGCAGTGATCTCATTTTTCCAGCTTTAGTATATTCTGCCTTCCACTAATAGATCAATCTCCTTTAACATCAGTTTTATCAATTTATTCATCTTCCAAGGAATTGACTTCAAACTCATTGCTTGGATTTCCGGGAGCTCATAATATGAGTGCTCTCTTATCATGCAGTAAGATCTAGTGATTATAAACATGTTCTATGGCATTAAAAAGACATGAGTTCAATCCAGGCTTCACTGTTTACTAAATATGTGATCTTGGATGCATTGTGTTATTTCTCTGAGCTTCATTTTACTCATCTGAAAAATGCAAGTCACCTCAAAGAATTATGAGTAAATAAGACAATATATCTCAAGTTCTTAGCTGAATGCATGAAAGGTACTAAGTACCAAACAAACGTAATAGTCTCTTATTATCATCTCTGCTCTACTCAAGTATGAACTCGCCATTCTAGTCAAGCTGGTCTGCTCACATCCTAGAGATTCCCAGCCTCATGTCCTCCTAGAAGTGCCTTCTTTTTCTGCCCCTCTCATTTCTCCTCTTCTTTCTTACTCTCCTCATTTACTATTTTTGAAAGCTAGTTTCAGACCTGTTTCTACCATCTCAATCCTCATTAGCCCAACCTGCTTCTCTGTGGACAACATCTTATTTATGTTGAAAATGTTAGTTTCACTTCCAGGGAGAAGGAGTAGATGTGTTTTTCCAACACATCAGAAGACTCTGGAAATTACAGAGAAAAAGGCAAAACAGCTAAAGACTTGGGGACACAAAGAATAATACAGTGGTGAGTTCCCTGGGTTTTCTTTTTGTCTCATATGCCCGAACTTGGAGCTGAAGCAGCGAGTAGCTTAGAAATGCTAAATAGGCAGACTGAAACAAAACAAAACAAAACAAAACCCCAACAAAAGACTATATCCAAAGGACCAAGAAAAGGGAAATCTGGCAAGACAGAAAACTTCTAGATAATAACAGCTCTACTCCAGCCAAACATCACAGAAGACACTACAGCTTCACTCCCACCCATGCCAGCAAAGGCCAAATGGGGAGCCTAGCCTTCCATACTTGTGAGGCTGTAATTAGACACCCAACACTCTGAGTGGGGTGGTGTCACAGAGGGTCAACTAGGGAGCTTGGGATTCCATCCATCTCCCTTTCCCTGGAGAGGTCTCAGAGGAGGCCTCAAAGAGAGTCAGGACTTTCACGATTATCTGGTAATACAGTAATGAGGTCATTCCTGTTGCAGTGAACATGTGAAAATCAAAATTTAAAATGCAATACCATTTGTAAATGCTCAAAAAAAACAACAACACTTACTTAGGTGTAAATCTAGCAAAATGTGTATAGGGACATACCATGTTCATGGATTAGAAGATTCAACATAATAAAGGTATCATTTCTCTCCTATTGATATATACATGTTTAACACAATTCCTATCAAAATCCCAGCAAGATTTTTTGTAGATCAAGACAAAACTGTTCCAAAATTTATATGGACAGGTGAAGAAACTACAATAGCTAAAAATTTTTTTGAAGAATAAAGTGGGAGGAACCAACTACCTAATTTCTAGACATTATATAATGAAAGTAACCAAGACTATATGATATTGGCAGAGGGACAATCACATAGATCAATGGAACAAAATAGAGAATCCAGAAATAGACCTACACAAATATGCCCAACTGTTTCTTGACAAAGGTGCAGAAACAATTCTATGGAGGAAAGATAGCAAAACAAATCATGCTGGAGCAAGTGGACATCCATAGGCCATAAATAAATAAATAAATAAATGAGAAGAAAAGAAATTTGACAAAAGTCTTATGCCTTATATAAAAAATAACTCAAAATGGATAATGACTTAAATGTAAAATGATAAAACTCTTAGGAAAAAAGCATAGGAGAAAATCTTTGGTATCTAGGACTTGGCAATATGTTCTCAGATTTGACACCAAAAGTATGATCTATATAAAACAAAAAAATTGATAAATTGGGCTTCATCAGAATGAAAAATTTTACCCTGTAAAGGACCCTGGTAGGAGGAGGAGAGAAAAGCTATTTGCAAGCCACATATCCAAACAAAGCACTAGTATGTACAATATGAGAAGAACTCTTGAACTCAAAAGTAAAAAAGCAGACAGTTCATTTAGAACATCAGCAAATACATGAAGAGAATTTTCACCAAATAATATAGAAATGGCAAATAAATACATGAAAAGATGTTGACATCATTAGCCATTAGGGAAATACAAATTAAAACTACAATGAGATATCACTACACACCTATTAGAATGACTAAAATAAAAATAATGACAACACCAAATGCTGACAAGGATGTGGAGAAATGGATCACTCATACACCTTTGGTGAGAATGTAAAGTGGTACATTTACTCTGGAAAATGATTTGGCAGTTTCTTATAAAGCTAAATGTGTAGCTACCATACAACCAAGTAATCCAACTCCTGGGTATCCCAGAGAAATGTAAAGTATGTTCACAAAAAAATAATTTTACATGAACATTTATTAGCAACTTCATACATAATAGCTCCAAACTGGAAACAACCCAAATGTCCTTCAACAGGTGAAGAGTTAAACAGTGATAATCCATACCCTGGAATATTACTCAGCAATAAAAAGAACAAGCTATTTGTACTCACAACAACCTGGATGAATCTTCAAAGAATTATGCTGAGTGAAAAAAGCCAATCCCAAGTTGCTACACATTATATGATTCCATTGAAATAACATATTTATAGAAGTGGATTACAGATTAGTGGTTGCCAGGAGTTAAGGAGGGGGTGGTATCAGGAGGAAAATGGATGTGTCTATTAAAGAAAACTTGAGGGATCCTTGTGCTCACAGAAATGATGGAAATTTCCATCATTTACATGGACCATCATTTCCATCAAATACATTCCATGTATCTTGACTGTATCAATGTCAATATCCTGGTTGTGATTTTGTACTATGGTTTTGTAAGATATTGGCATTGGGAAGAAACTGAGTAAAGCGTTTTTCTAACAAATGCATGTGAGTCTACAATTATTTCAAAATAAAAGGTTTAATTAAAAGAAGTTATCATATATTATAATCTCTTCCATATTGTTTACTGTTTGTTCCAGGTAAGATTATCTTGGCTCCGTAGTAGACTTTAAACTACTGAGAGTAAGGACTATCTCACCAATCTGATCTCTGTCATGGTGTTCGGCACAAAATAGGTGTTCAGACAGCTGGGTGAATGAATATTGTTGAATGAATGCTCCACTGTGCCTAAGATAGGTAGATATAGCATATGGCTTGAGCTAATTTGTCAAGCCAGATGGAGGGAATTGGGGGAATAGATGTACTTTTAGCACTGCCAACATCCATGTTACTACCAAGGATAAGATATAGGAAACAAAGCAACACAGAGCCATCACAATATCCACGCCCAGACAAACCGTCTTCAACACCACCCCATGCCCCATTGAAATGCTGAAGGAAGAGAAAATGAGCTAAATATCTCAGTAATCTTTCTCCTGCTCAGAGAAGCTAAGAAGAAAGTTGTAATAAAAATAATCCAGCAGAAAGTTGATAAAAACCCAATGTTCCAAGGTTCAGCAGAGAGTAACCAAGTAGAAGTTTCTCTGTTATTTCTTGCTGTGCTGTCTGTGTGTTTTCCTGGTCTGGGTGCAGCCCCTTAAAGGGGCTAACTGAGCTGGATATAAACCAGAATGTTTTTAGGACGTAATTAATAATACACCTTCTTTTGATTCATGTTTCTAAGGCTCAATTTAGGGACACCAGGTTTCGTTTCTTTTGTTGTTGTTTGTTGTTATTTTTTATCTCTTGTTGCTTAGCTTTTAGTTTTTTATGCATGTCCATATTAAATGTTAAAATCTGTCTCAATACTGATAAGAGTAAAAATACTAATTGGGTCCTAAAAGATGTAATAACTAGTGACAATCAAATCAATAGAAATTCACCTACGTTGTGGCTAGCTGCATGGATGGCCAAACTAAGATATGATTAGATAGATATTTATAGGTTAGATATTAATTGGTCCTTCATTGAATGTTCCATATTATAGAGCATTAATGAAGATGAATAAGACATAATTTTTTTTCCTTTAAAGAGCTCACAGACCAGAAGATAGACACAAAAAAACAATTACAGCCCTGTAATAAAAGCTATAACAGTGGTGTGTTCATGGTGTCAATGGAAACATAGAGAGAGGAGAAACTAACTCAAACTGTATACTGTGGCTAGTTTCTAAGAGTCATAGAATCCTACGGTTTTCAAAAAAATCTGAGTTTGTTTCCCAGCTCCAAAATGGTCTCTTTACTTAACTGTGAGAAATTACAGGACACCATGTGGTTTAAAATTTAGGATCTGGCCTTTCTAACATGTGTGCTATGCCTGAACCTGCCCGAGGTCCAACTGTTTCCAGGTACCGCCCAGAGAATCAGTGGGTGAAGGTAAGAGCCCAGAATTTGGAGCCAGACTCCTTGAATTGAAATCTCAGCACTGCTACTTATTAATGGCCAAGTCACTTAACCTATCTGGACTTTACTCTTCCCAGCTGTAAAGTGGAAGTAATAATGCTACACTTATCCTTCGCTAATTTCTGAAACCACCCATGAATTTAAATGGTATAGCATTTACCTCATTGCATTCTTATCCTATTACTTTCAAACATTTACAGGACCTTTAGCTGTATAATAATAATAATACACTCAGCTGTATGATAATGGTGACCCACAATTTGATTTGATTCTCCATCCACTGTATAAGATAAATTTCAAGTTTCTCAAAATTTTCATGACACTATGCAATTTTCTAAAACATATATACCTACATACATATTTGACCAGAAGCAAATAAACTGGAAGTTGTAGTAATTAGAATTCTGGAAGGAAATGGAGAGCATAATGCATGTGGGTAATTTGAGGAGAGTTTTTGAAAGGGACAGAGATATGAGAAGGGTGTAGGGAAACTACAGGGGACACTGTGGCCCCCAGGTGGAGTAATGGCAGGGAGCCATTGCCACTCTTAAACCTGAAGGGCAAGGGGAGGGAGCAGTTATTGGAATTCAGAGAAAGGTCATTCAACAGGAGCTATGACCTTTGATAGGCCCATGGCAACCCAGCAGAAAGCTATCTAGGGGAAAGATACCCTGATTTCCCTCTCCTCTCTCTGTGACCTTCTACCAGATTCTCCATACCATTGGCCAAACCCAACAGAAAGCCAGACAGCAACGGAATCATTGAGGTCATGCATACAGGTCAGCTTCCCAGAGCACAGAGCAGGGGTGAGATGAGTAGAGCATAGTTCTGGAAGGAAAATGATAGAAGCTAATGTAGAAGACTATTTTATGGTGAAATTCTATTGCAACAACAAAAACAACAGCAAAATGAAACAAAAAGCAAACTCAAGACTGGTTGACAACTGGTCCCTAACTGGCCTCTTAGCCAGAATTCAAACCTAGAGAAAGATTTTCAAAAGCTAAGAAACCTCTAGGAAGAGCATCCTCCTAAATGCTCACGTCAGATGTGGCCACAAGAGACAGTAACTAGGGAATGTCTTCTCCAAATGTATAGCCATGGGGCAAAGGAAAACAAAGAGGATTTCCCCAGAGGGCAGAGCCAGGGTCAGAGGAGAAAAACTCCATTGCCTAAGCACAAGGGCCTCATTCTTACTCTTACTGTCCAGCAGGATGTAATATGGGCTGTGTGTTTCCCATCTGTACCTTCCTAAATGGGAGTTTTTAAAATTGTAGTTATCCTGTTTCTTCCTCCATCATCATATACTCGGTGTATTTGGATCAGATATCATTAATTTTATTTATTTATTTATTTAATTTTATTTTTAACATCTTTATTGGGGTATAATTGCTTTACAATGGTGTGTTAGTTTCTGCTTTATAACAAAGTGAATCAGTTGGACATATACATATGTTCCCATATCTCTTCCCTCTTGCATCTTCCTCCCTCCCACCCTCCCTATCCCACCCCTCCAGGCAGTCACAAAGCACCGAGCTGATATCCCTGTGCCATGCGGCTGCTTCGCACTAGCTATCTACCTTACGTTTTGTACAGATATCATTAATTTTAAACTTAAGTTTACCAAGTCACAGGGAACTACAGCCAGAACTATTGAAAAGGACTGGATCTTACATAGAGATACTAGACTTTGACTTGAATGTAGTAACTAGAGATTATTCCTTGGGAGAAGAAGTAAATGTATTCCACATGAAATGAATATATGAAAATAAGGAAATGTGTGAATTATGTGTAGCCAAGAGGGTAGACTGTGGTGGACACCCTGGATGGACTATCCAAGAGGCTTTCACAAACCCCCTTTTTCTTGCCTTTCTCTACTAAAGAGACTGAAAGCTAAAATACACATCTTTCAGACTCCCTTGCAGCTATAGATAACATAATTGTGGGTACTGAAATGTAGAGACTTCTTTCTAGAAGTCTCTAAGGCTGGGTTACTGTTCTTTCTCCCTAGACTATAAACATGATGCCTAAAGTTGGAACAGTCATCTTCCAACCATTAGCATGAATTCTGTGTGCTAAAGATGATAGAGCAAAACAATAGATGAAGCCTGGTTTCCTGATTACTATTTAGCAAGAATTTTGGTCAATGTAATGAATACAGACTTACCTCATAAAATGACTATTCAGTTGGTGCTTTTTTACTATATAGCTCCTTAAAAGTCATCCATTTCTGGACAAAGACTCCTTTTGTTGTTTTTGTTGTCTTCATGACTTTTTCACTCCAAATGCACTAAGTAGGTATACTATAAGAAGTGATATTTTGACATTACAGCTTCAGGCAAAGACATACTCCAGTAAATCCTGACCACGAAGCTGTTAGTCAGAGAATATCATATAGACCAAATATGAAGTGTGCACCATATTGAGAGGGTTAAATTCATTAAAATAGGAAAAGCATTGAGAACAATGACTACTACATAACACCATCAGGGCCAGCTTCATAAGCCAGCTTCATGGGCAAGCAGCCTGTGGAGTCACACAGGGCTCAGTGCTTAGAAAGATACCATGCTTGGTTTAATGCTCTGCTGCTGCTGTCTTGATATTCTTAATAATTTTATCTTTGAATTGTTGTATTGTAAATAAACTCTGATGGAACCATAGAACACACACAGGAGCAGAGGAGGTACTTGCAAACTTGCGTGTCCTCCACTCCTTGCTGCCTCATTTGCATATTGTACCTGTGGTACACCATGAGCACAGAATGCCGGTGGTTGCGAGTTGAGCAAGACTCAAAGCAAGAACAAAGTAAGCATTTATGCTACATCTACAACAGAGTAAATGATGGCATTGACAGCCCCAGGAGACCATGTTCTCTGTTTCAACCAAAATTTGCTCCAAACGCAGAAAGAAGGCAAAGGCATTCTAAGAAATAAGAACAACCAAGGAACTCTATCATATCCTTCTTATTTACCAATATTAACCAACCTGCACTGAAAATTATGACATAGAAGAAAAGAGAAATATAGGGTAACCCATAGTTCCTTTTCCTTTCAGTCCTCCTTCCCTCAACAGAAGGCTTAGGTAGAGAATGCTAATAGAATATGTAAGTATCAAGAAGCAAAATAAAAACAGTTGAGTTAGTTTTGCGCAGTGTTTCACTGTTCAGTAAGAACAAAATGCATATATATGTATAAGCTGCAAAATACAAATGGTATAATTTCAGTAACCCCATATACAAGTTAAATGTTCTTGTATTTGCATTTAAAAACAGCATCACCCAATATAAAAATGAATGGCAAAAATTCATGCTAATAATTTAAAATCTTAATTTTTCTTTACTTAGAATAAGTAGAAATTTATAAACATAGGGTAAGTTGAGAGAGAGCACACAGAAGAAAAGAAAAAGCTTTATATTGTAGTACCTTTAATAGCATTTTGTTTGTTTGTTTTGAACAAGAGGCGCTACATTTTCCTTTTGTTCTGGACTCTGCAAATTTTGTAGCTGGCCCTAAATGATACACATTTACACACAGAACATAAACTGTAACTATAAGCTAGCTACAGTAAACACTAATTAGACATCCAATTAATAATGCCCCAATAAATGGCCTTTAATAGAGGGGGAGGAAAACACAACTTTGCTAAGAGAGCTTATTCTATCTGTAAGTGTTTAGTCTAGTTTAAGATCCAGATCCTGTAATATTTGTGAAAAAACACGTTCTCTCGCAAATCTAATGCCAGAGAAAAGCGGAGAGGCAAGAGCCATAGGTAGGGATTAATATGAGACCCAGGACTTGACTCGCTGAGCTCTTCCATGCAGCTCCTGCCCACTGTAACAGGGACGATCACTCTCACTGTGAATGTCACCTTGGATGTGGCTGCAGAGAAGGGGCAGATTAATGGTTTTTGCCTTACCTCTATTGTTTTAAATTGTCCTGGGGCAGAGGCCAAAGGGGTACCATAAAACTAGCACAGGCACCCAGGCCTATTTGTAGGCTAAAAAATTTTGAAGTCCAGGTTCTATATCCAAAGTCTATGACTCGCATAGATCTAAGGCATTGGTTAATAGTCCATGGGATTGAAGCCTACTATGTTTTTTTAAGGAGTATCATGGTCAGAAAACCCCTAAGCATGGTTCAACCTGCTCGAGCCTCTAGGACTTGCATCAATAGAAAGTGATCTCAGAAAGACGTACAGCCACCAGAACAGCCCCAATTTCCATTGTTGTTCTGGGTTATTAGACGAGGGAGGTCTTCAGAAAGGAGAACGAGTGGTCATGGAAATCTATGAGCCAAGGAGATGCCTCCCAAGGTCAGAAGCTGGGGCAGCCGGTGGATAGACCAAGGACCACAAGGGCATGGAGTCCCTGCTATTCCTGTCCAGCAGGAGATAATATATGCTATAGTCCCGGGACTACTGTGTTCTCTCTTTTCCCAAATGAGAGATGTTATTGAAGTTATTCTCTTCTCTATCCACTATTTTATATAGGGTTGCTTGACTTGGTTAAACATGAAGAGCTACATTTGAAGGGGGACTGGATAGCACCCAGAGAACCTGGACTTGGAGCTGCTTGAAGCACATAGAAGATACATGATTTAACTTCCGCTCGGGAGTTTGCAGGATCTGACTTGTTAATATCCACTGCCACTGTCACAGAGGCTCACTGAGACTCTACTGATGTCCTGGCCAAAGGGGCTGCCTCCTGCCTCCAAAGCTGCCAATGAATGGCTATGCTGCCCTCTTTGGAATGTTTCGTGTTCTGAAGGCACACTGTGGCCTGTGCCTGACTGGGGAGAAGGTGCTTCCCCCTTATCTGGGCATAGAAGCAGCACTGCCTACATCCTCATGTCTCAGTGTCATACAGAGTCCCTTATATAAACAGCTCCTTCAGCCTCTGCCTGCAGCCACTCTCTCCATTGACTCAACCCCTGCCCATGGGGCTGGCCAAGGAGCATCACTGAAACTCTACCTCATTCCCCCACATCTCCTTCCCTCTGGGACTTGGGCTCCTGCTTCTCTTCTTTTTCAACCAACAAAACAAAGCAGACCCTCTGGCAGGCCTGCCTTACCAAATCAGCAGACAAGTCTGGTCCCGTCTGAATCCCCGGTACAAATCACTGCAGAAAACAGACTGACCTGAATATTCATATAGTCTATTTAAGAAAGCCTTAGTATCTTGGAGTGATTGAGCAGAAAACCAAAACTACTTGAAACTGACTTGCCATTTGATTTTTAGGGTAATCCACTGGAATTGAGCAGAGGCACTAGAGGAATACTATTTATTAACGAGCGAGGGGTATTGTACATAACAGCAAAGAGGATTTTTCTTAATTTCAGTTGAGAACAATTCATGGCAAGTGGACCCATGTTTTGGAGAGGTGCTAGACCATCTCTATAGGACTTGTTAAGAGGTGACTCCAAACTGGCTCTGCTGCCTTTTCCAGGTTTAGCGAAGGATTGAGAATGAGGCTTTCTTGGAAGTCTGGTGGGCACTGAGCTCTGTGGCATGGCCCTCCGCTCCCACTGGGAGAGAGATGGTGCTACCCTCTCCCACCTCCAGCCAAGTGAGGGGGCTCCTCCATAAACCCTTACAAAGCTATGGTCCTGGAATGGCCACTGGTGAGAGCGTTCACAGAAGACTGTGACACATGACTCCCAGCGTTTAGAGCATCTGGGGTCTGACTCCTGCCAGGAAACTTCTAAGGTTCGAGGTCCTCTGGACCTGCCCCTGAAGCAGGGCAAGGGAAGCAGCTGCAGTGAGGCAATGCTGGCTGTGCTTCCCTTGAGGGACAGTAGATTCCCTGGGCCAGAGTGGCCATCGTGGGACATTGCAATGGAAACAGGATTTGGGGAGGTGGGAACAAGTAGTCGTCTGGGGAGTGCACCACCCACATCAATGCACACATAGTGCTGGAGGTATTTGAGGGCAAAGAACCCCCCAAAAGAGAGCCAGCTTTGGTGCATCTGCCACGCAGGAGTCACAAACACCACATTTGAACAGCACCCATTCAGTCATAACTGTTTACCTCCTTACCTGTCTATCTCCTCTCCCTGCCATCTCCTCCAACCCTGGAGGAGCCAAAGGGTGCACACTGAGTAGGAGAGGAAAAGTGGAGGAGCCACGTCAGGGAATTGTGAAAATATGGAGTAGATCAAGCCCCCTTCCCCACTGCTAGTCTGTGGATGGTGGCAGGGAGAAGCTGGAGAGATCAAAGTTTTCATTTTATCCTACGGGATTTGTTAACACTGTGCCTGAAAGTTAAACCTTTTAATCTCTGAAAGGGACTGCAAATCTTTAGGATCTGCTCAAGCTCTCATCCAGGGGCCAAGAAGGGAAACACGATGGGAGATATCTGAAGATCAAAGTGGGAGAAAAATGAAGGTGCTTCCTGCCTGCACCCCCTGGAGTCCAACGCATTCTACAAAACATTTTACATCTGGGATACCGGGGAGAAACTGGAAGAAGTAGTTAACATGTATGGATTTCAAGTAAATGCCCTGCTGGAGATAAGTGGAATTGATGTTTGCAATGTTGTATTTCACTATTAAATTTATAGCATTAGATCGGGAGGCATTAAATATGGCTCTTTCTCATCGTTTCTATCAATGACAACCAAAATTATTTCCCACCTCAGTAATTCATTCCTTTGGGAGAAAAAAATCTAAGAACTTGCTTTTTATACTTAACATTATATCATAACTATTTTCCATGTTATTTCATATTCTTTTGAGTGCAGTTTTAAATGACTTTATAACTACATTCTATAAAAAGACATTTTGATTACTAACAGTTTTTTTTTTTTAATGAATAGCAAAGCATGTAGATAGGACTTTTCACATATTTTAAAGCTTAATTCCTTTGGTTATATTCCAAGAACCAATGGGACTCTTAAGTCTCATTATTATTTCATTTTCAATTTTTGACAATTCAAGGTATAATTGATTCCTATTGATTATGATTGAAAGTAATTTGTGTTCTATTTCATGGCCTTACTGGTTAGAAAAAGCAGTTTAGTCTAAAACTGATCACTTTTTAATTTTCCAAATCAAGTGCTCATAAATTAACAATTTATTCTTTGAGCCTTCAACTTCTGATTTTAGCAATAAGTTATTTTGTGTTAAATGCTTGTGTTTATTGTCCAAAAAATACTAGTTTATTTTAATCCTCATTTACATATTATATGTACTACATTAAGAGTAAATTATCTTTAAAAATATTTTGTGATTAAGAATTCTCACTTCGTAGAATAGCCATTTCCTTATTGTCAGTTTGTGAGATTTTATCATAACATGCTTATAGCAAAAGACTCAGTTGTTTTAAGAATTCAAAGTAATTTGAATTCATTGGCTAGACAGTTCTGTGGAAATAAAGTAACTCATACTACATATGAGAAAGTTTGAGTGAAGTTATTACTTATTAAAATTCCCTCATATTTAATAATAAAATAATATTAAATACATTGTATGAGCAGAATAAAGCATATTCCACATTATTTTGCTTATAAATGTAGTTTCATAAAACAAATAAAGTTTCAATTGTCCAAAAAGAGGAAAGAGAAGAGCAATAATAATAAACCACGCCTGATGTAACCCAATGATGTGGAAACTTTAAACCATGTCCATACATCTGACTAATATTTAAGGACCTGCATTTGGCATTGTTATTTTTAATGTGTGCAGGATAATATGCATAAAGGTAACGTAATTTTAAAGTTTAATTAGAATTTTTGGCCCTATGTCTTTCAGCAAACTAAACTGGACTCTTTCCTCAGTTGCCTTTGGCAATAAACACTACAGTGACTGATCTTCATGACCTCATCCTGGAATTTGGCTTGAGTGACCAGTTTTAATCAACCTGAAAATAATGCTTCTTTGTCTATTGGAAAACGAATGGCGACAGATTGGCTCTTTCTGCTATAACCATAGCTCATCTGACTAGCTTTGTCCATGAAAGCCTTAGAAAAGTATGAAATACAATTTGAGGAGCTAGTTGTGTGTGAAAATCTTAATGAACTCAGTCACCTTGTAATTTACCAGCCAAGAAGCAGCTGTCTGAACAGATTAGCCATTAAATCTCAGATGTGGGGCTGTTTGACCTGAATTTACATATTTTTAAAATCCAATTTTGCAGGATGTGGTCAGCTCTCTGAGTCAAGTGAGGAGTCTGAGCAGTGCCTCACTCCTATCATGTAACAAGGCTACGGAGCAGAAGCTGAGCCAGTCACTAGTAGAAAAACAAAAGGTGACACTATTTTCGTTTGTTTTACATGTTTTAGTAAATTAAAATGGTTTTATACAATTAGCATTCCCTCACTGGCCACTTGTGTTCTCTGAAAGGCTAAATTAACATTCAACTACAGCAATGGTGGGTAATAAGAACATCACTTATGTTGGTCTTTACAGTGTATTTATTTCTGAATACAGATATGACTGTTGTTGGGATAACAAAAACTGAAAATAAAATAACGAAGACATTCAAATAGTATTGCTAAAGGAAATGCCCAGAAGAACTGGGGAGGTAAAAAGTTGGGTTGTACAAGAGACTACTAATGGACCTCCAGGATTAGCAATAGAATCCTGCCCAGAACATACACTACACTTCTCAGGCTCCCTTGCAACTAGGTGAGGCCATGTGTTATGGACTGAATTGTGTCCTCCCAAATTCATATGTTGAAGCCTACTGCCCTCTACCCTCCCCATCACACCAGCACCATGTGACTGTATGTGGAGATAGGGCCTTTAGGAGGTAATTAAAGGTAAATGTGGTCATAAGTGCGGGCCCCTAATCCAATCGGACTGTGGCATTCTAAGAAGAGGACGAAATCTCTCTCTCTTTCTCTACCATGTGAGGACACAGTGAAAAGGCTGCTGTCTGCAAGCCAAGAAGAGAGCTATCACTAGAAACTAAATCAGCCAGCACCTTGATCTGGGACTTCCCAGCCTCCAGAACTGTGAGAAAAAAAATTCTGTTATTTGCAATGCCTTGGTTATGGCAGCTTGAGAAGACTAAGATACCTTGTGATTAAGCTCTAGCCAATGCGGTATGAGCAGAAATGATAAGGGTAACTTCTTGGTTGTGCAATTATGGAGAATGCACACACCCTCCCCTTCTCCTTCTTTCTTTCGCATCAGCAGGAACCTGTTCCTTGTGGTAGTCAGCCATCTAGGACCACTCAGATGAGGACAATACCTTGGCTGAGCAACAACACAGAAAGGACCTGGGTCTCACACACCACAAGTCTGTCATCTTAGCTCTGTAATGCTTATGCTAGAATTATATTACATGAGAGAAAAAACAAAAGCATTTCATTTAAGTCACTGTTACTTTGGGTCTTTGTTTTAAGAACAGAATCTATTTCTTAATTCACGTAGTATATAAGTCCGTTGAAAGGAGGGGTTAAAGTCCTAAAAGCATAAAAATACAAGTTTTAGGACACAATGTGCTTGCAAAAACAAAAGGAAACAAAATTCTGTCTTAGGATAGATTGAACTAGTTTGCAGTTCTGGCTGTCATTTTTCAGTCTCTTTTCTGAAGCCCAGATTCAAGAATCCTTAGAAAGCTGCCACATCCCACCCTTTTCCAGGCTGTTCAAAGCATCCCTCTCACATAGCCTGACAAAGGTGATTCTGCTTGTCAATCCTTTATAAGATTTAGACCTAGGGGTGGGAGCATATAGTTTAGGTCCTTCATTATTAACTGGCTGATTAATTGTGAAGACAGGAAGTTGAAAACCAAGGGCCGTGGGTCTATGAGGTGCCAAAAGAAAAGGAGTTTGAGGATGGATTGGAGAGAAGTATCCCTGGAGGGGATGGGCACAGGACCACCCCTTACTGGTGTGTAGATTGTGTATTACACAACTGTAAGGGAGCCCATTCATGAAGAAGTCAGAGATTTGCATGTTCTGACAATCTCCCAACAAGTCTTAATGAAGTGCCTTGGAGTCAAGGCTCCCTTTGTCTAATTTGCATACTGCTGCAGTAAGGGCTGCATTAGCTATAGGGTGGGTGTGATATGCTGGCTGGTGCTGAAGAACAAGAGTGGGAGACTTTCTGGGAATATATAGAGAGAAGGTGGCAATTGCCCCCGAAAGGAAAAAGTGACTTCCCCTTTGTAAAAATCAGTGAGGTTTTGCAGTGCCAGGAGGGCCTGAGTTTCAGCATACATATCTACTATGTAGATCTTGAGACAGCCACGGGGGGGAAAAAAAAACACAAGAAGACCAATGAAGTGTGGGTGGTAAGGACGCTTGATTAGAAAGGTTCCTATCTTTACAGTCATTGCATAGGAAATCCCAGGCACCTCAAATGGTGCTAGGGGATTGGGGTAGGGAGAGATTTCCAGTAACATAATCCAAACATTTTAAAAAACTTATTTTATGTCAACATATTGTAAGAGTAGCTGCTCCGTTGTAGATATTTCCAAAAGTTGAGGGGAGAGGGAGAGGGAAATGGCAACGCTTTGTGAAATTCACTGCTTGTGTTTTAAATATTGTACTATACTATGTTCTATTGCAGAGGTTGTTTTCTGGCTGCTCAGGTTGAATTTGGCCTTGCAGTCATATTTTGCTGACACGGTATTTTTTACAAATTGAAAATAGTTGTCAGTTTTTAAGCAGAAGAAATTTCTCAATAAAATTGGGATGTGAGGCTTTTTTAAAAACTGGAAAATGTGGCAATATTGAGCTCATGCTCCCTTATAGTAATAATCAATGGAGCTGAATAAAGGCACCTTCTTTTTTTTTTTAATTGAAGTATAATTGACTTTCAATGTTGTGTTAGTTTCAGGTATATGGCAAAGTGATTCAGTTATATATATATATTCTTTCATATATATATATATATATATTCTTTTCCATTATAGGTAATTACAAGATATTGAATATAGTTCTCCGTGCTATACAATAGGTCCTTGTTGTTTATCTATTTTATATATAGTAGTGTGTCTATTTTATATATAGTAGTGTGTATAGTAGTGTGCATGTTAATCCCAAACTTCTAATTTATCCTCCTCACACCCTCTTCCCCTGTGGTAACCATAAATTTTTTTGTTTTTGTTCTGAGTCTGTTTTAATTTTGTAAATAAGCTCATTTGTATCACTTTTTAGATTCCACATATAAGTGATACCATATGATCCTTGTCTTTCTCTGTCAAGGCAGACTCTTTGCGACGGAGCCTCTACTCTTCAGGCCACCGCAATTCCCAGTTCCCCCTAGCCTGCCTCATTTACGTTACCTGCCTGCTTCTATTGGCATTTGACTTGACTACCTCTGCTAGATTTCCAACAGGGACTGTTTTTCCCCACGAGGACCTAGTGTATTGCTGATAGAGTATGTGCTCGATAAAGATTCGTTGAATAATGAATGAGTGAATGAATTGATCCTACTCAGGGTTCACTACAGTCTGACGTCAGTGATCATCCTCAGGCTACAATAAGTTATGGACCAGTGTTTTGATCTTCCCGCCTGGACCTCTGCTTCCAGCCAGGAGACAGGTGAACCACTGAAGCCGGATGTCATGAATCCATCACCAGGGAGGCGGCTTTTGCAGTTATTCAGGATGAGTTTCTGGGACTTGGTGCTGCTCTTCATTTTTATTGAAAACTTTATTTTCTGACAGCCTATAGTCCTGTATTTAGGGTCTGACCTAAGTGATTTCTCGGACCGAGGCCTTTCTGTTTGTGTGTCTTTGTAAAGCTGCTTTAGATTCTTTGGTCAAAAAAGATAACTTTTGCCTGGTGACCTGATTTTGCTTATCAGCTTATTCAACAATTCTGTGATTTCAGTTATTTCCTCAGGAAACTGTGTTTGATTCCAAATGAAACACTTAAGTGCTTTATCTGCAAGTAACACACAATGTGTCGCAAATGCACGGACTTTAATTTATGAGTCATTTAAGAGAAAGGTCTACTAGAGGAAAACTGGGGTGGAGGGTAGAGGGAGGGAAAGAGTAGACAAGAAAGGAGAGGTTGAGGTTGCTTTGTAGATTCAGCAGAAGGAACCGGGTGGGGATCTTGAAGGAAAAAATTAATCTTGAATTCCACTGGGGTATACAGGCAAAAATTCAAGTGCAAAGCTCTTCTAAGATTGAAAGAAAATCATCCAATCCATGCTTTGGGGTGAAACCTCTGATTCTGGTTTAATATTTTTCGGCCATTCTACTTCGCCCAGTTGTTGAGGATTCTGCTCCTTTTGGTGGAAACAAGGAAGAAATTCCTCTAGAGTTCTGCAGGCTGGTTGGTACTTCATAAGCTAGGAAGGATTTTATAAACTCCTCCCAGAAGGATATAATATATTAAAGAAATAACATTACAATTTTAGTTGCCTCATTGCTAAGATCTTTTATATCCCTATGTGCTAGGCTTATTATTTCCTGGTAACTAAAAATGGCTCCCTCCATACAATTCATGAAACAAGAAGCATTTCCTCTTCTCACCTTGAGTGTGTATTTCCTAAGTCTTTTTCCAAAGCTTAAAATTTAAGGCAGAGAAAGGCGTTCTTCTCATTTTGAAAGC
Source organism: Orcinus orca (assembly GCF_937001465.1). Classification (NCBI taxonomy): domain Eukaryota; kingdom Metazoa; phylum Chordata; class Mammalia; order Artiodactyla; family Delphinidae; genus Orcinus; species Orcinus orca. The sequence goes on along the minus strand of NC_064561.1, from coordinate 93,395,786 downwards.
ATTATTAAGAGTCTCTGGTGTACTGTACTTACTACCTGGCCAAACAAGAGGCAGAGAGTGGTGATTGGAAAGTGATAAAGGGGCACAAGACAATACAGAGAAATCCTACGATGAAATAGCCCCTGATCAAAAAGCCAGTCTTTGGGGGCAAATAAAACTCACATATTTTATTCTTTCAATTCATTCACTCATTCATTTATCGATTTTTCTTTAAACACTTAGTAATTTATACTTAGAAAACTGTAACATGAACAAAATCAAAGACCTAGAACTGACTGGGGAAACAGTGCCTGGTACATAAAAGCATTCAGTAATGGTTAGCTATTATGTTTACTAGAAAATTAAAAAGTTAGTACCACAGAGAGCTTCTACAAGTTAATGAGAAAAAGATAAACACTCACAGAAAATTGAGGAAGGGTTATGAAAAGGCAATTTATAGAGGAGGAAATCCTAATCTTTAATAAACATATAAAAATATGTCCAGCCTCATTAGAGGTCAAGGGAAAACATTGATTTAAACAACAATGAGATATTAGTTTCAGACATCAGGCTGGCAAAATTTTAAAAGGCTAGCGAGGATGGGGAGAAATAGTTGCTACAACTGTGGGAAAAGAAATCTGGTGGAATCTATTAGAAATAAAAGTACACATATCCTCCTTGGGCTATGGTTCATTTTGGCTAGAACTCGGTGAGTGGGTGTTTGTGGGGAAAAGTACACAGGGTGAGACCTGGGTATGTGGTGGGGAGCTTGTATCTGCAGGGGGAACCCCTGGCAGAATTTTACCTGGGGAGTGGAACGATGAGATCTAAGAGGTGATGAAGATCAGATGTAGTGCTTCAGAAGGATGCTCTGGCTGCAGTTCAGGAAGAGTGATGGATAGTCACAGGGCTGGAGACAGGGAGATGAGTAAATGGCTGTGAAGAGAAGTCTGATGCAAGAAAATGAGGGTCTGGCACTAGGGCAGTGGCTGGAGAGGAGTGGGTACTATCAAAGCAAGCCCTCAGGATGCGAAATCGACAGGCCACCTACATGAATACTCAAGGTCGGGGTGGTACAATGCAGGTGCCTCAGGAGGCAGAGGTGAGAACAGACTGCAGAGACCAGGACACAAGACTGCCCTAGACCAAACGGTGAAATAGCTCAAATGTACATTAAGCTCTTCCTCTTACCTTTTGGTCTGAGCCCTCATGCCATCCTGGATTACCCAGAACTCTTGACCACAGGGCCTCCCACTGGCAGTGCTGCAGGCTTCAAAAGGCTCTAGGCATTAAGCTGTGAGCCACTGGAGGGCAGGGATTGCAACCCATTCATTACTGTGTCCCACCCTCTAGCCTGTCTGTCACATTGTAGGTACTTAATAAGTATTTTCTTATTTTGTGCTTTCAATTAGTTATTAAGAGGATAATTAAGTAAGTCATACCAAAATACGCAAGATAGCAACTTAACATGTGACCTTCCAAGAGTCAGTTGTCAACCCAAAGGAATGTATTAGTGATGGTGAAATTTCTGGGAGATGGAGAGCTTTTGGAATCTGTATCTTCCTGTCAAATCACACAACACAGGCTATCACCTAGATAAACTGTATTAACCTGGAATGGCAGGAGAAAGTTCCGATGCCATGGCTGGTTATGAGAATCCAATGAAATAATATACGAAAAAAAGTTTAGAAGATGGTAAAGTAGATCAGAGATTGAAGTTCTGTCACAATCCAATTCCTGCTCTACACAAAGTCACATATGGAACGGCACAATCTGGGTATATTTGAGGGCTTTGATTTAGTTACATCAATCCGTTGTACCCAAACACGAAAGTTTACGTTAAGAGCTCTCTAGCTTGGTCTACAATTTCGTATTTCATATTGTCGCTGCTTTGGGCTCTCCACAATCCAAACTTGCCCTGGGATGATGAATTACTCATCTGATTCCACTGACTGTCTCTTTATTTACCCCTTAGTGTGTTCCCAGCTCCACTGGGACCAGTCATGGGTCTCCTCTGGGTCCATACTGGTGTGTGTTAGTCTTTTCCCTGTGAGCAATAGAACCAACTCCTGGAGGGCAGAGGCCTGTTCTCATTAGTGTGTATTCTACAAGGCACACAGTGGGAACTCAGTAAACGTTTGCAGATTTCAATTAGAATAAACCATGGAAAAGGGGAGACTTTCAGCATCCTCTGATTAGGTTGAAAGGGAGCTGTATCTAGAGATAGAGCAGATCTGTTGCTGGTCCCCAGAGAGGCCAGGCTATTGCCTGCAAGGTACTCCACTTTTATATACCTCATTTATGTCACCCTACTCACAAACAACTTCCTTGGTGGTCAATAATCACAACGATATCATAATGTAGCCATTTATTGTTTATGGGTCAAGCAGTATGCCTAGCATTCTTCGTATATATTAATTTTATTCTCACAACAACCCAGCAAGAGGAATTATTATTCTTGTTTGATCACTGAGTTAATACCAGAAAGGTTAGAAGACTTGCCCAAGGTCACTGGACTAGTAAGTGATGGAGTCTTTTGGTCTCTAAATAAAACCTGTGCTTGAGTCACAGCAAGGAGCTGTTCGTTTGCTTCTTCCCATCCCCATCCTCACTCACATTTATTTATCAGCGTGCCAGGCAGTTTCCTTGATGCTGGGAAGGTAAAGAAGTGTAAACAAATCATTTATAGTAAAGTGTGCTTAGTGCTCAGATAAAGCAATGTAGAAAGTGCTATGGAAACCAAGGTAGAGATACCGAAATCAGACTGGGGTGGGGAGTAGGGCAGTCTTCTCAGAGGAAGAGATCCATGAATATAGTTCTGAAAACAGTAGGAGTGTTATAGCTGGAGAAGGGAGACAAGGCTTGTTTGGGGAACTGCTGAGCATTGGGTTTAAATCCTGATTTATTTATGCACTAGCTCTGGGATCTTGAAAAAGTTACTTAAACTTTTTGAGTCTCAATATGTTCATCTTAAAATGAGGCAATGATTTGTCTTATGCAGGGCTCTGGTGAAAGCCAATGGGAAAACATAGGTAGAACACCTGGCTTATTGCCTGGTGTGCAGAAGGTGTTTGTAAATGGCAGTGATGGGGGATACTTTTTATCAACATGATCGAAGGAGGAGGCTTGTGTAGAGCCCCTGGACAGGCGAGACTGGTGAGGGGGCTACTGAGCAACCAGAGGCAGAAATGATGAAGCCTGGACTCAGGCAACAGGTGTGGGGAAGGAGAATAGGGGCAGATTTGAGAGAGATTTCAGAGGTTGTAGGTGAAATAGGAATAATCTGGTGACTGTTTGGCTAGATTATGAATTGAGCGAGAGGGAGGAGACTTCTCCCAAGTTACTGGCTCAAGTGCAAGGGTGGGGACAGCAGAATGGGGAGAAAAGATTTTAGCGCATCCACTGTTTAGAGCCTACCACCCTTTAGGGTCAGGAGAGTCTTAAACCCAGTCACTTGGCATTTACACAGTGACTATGAGAAGGGGCTCAGCATGACCATAGGGGTTGGGAGGAAGATGGTGCTGCACATTTCTAACCCTTAACCTCACGTCCCAGTTAAAATCTGTGATCTTGAAGAAATGTTAGCATGTTGAGACGGTAATCCCAAAATTACTTGGGATGACATTGTTTCCTTAGTTATAAAGCATCTTTTACTCTCAGGAAGATTCAGAATTCAATACAGAGACAAACTTAGGACATCAATAATTTTTTTCTTAAGGGACCTGTGCATATTTCGTACTTTAAGTATTTGTTATATTTAAGGGAACTGAGCCTGTTAGAGTCAACAAGTAACCTTGTTTCCTATATAAATTTATAATTGAATAATTAATTTAAACCTGTGACTTTAAGTTGGAAAATATAAGGATATGTTAGTAAGTCTAAAAACAGGATTAGAAATCTTAAAACATTTAAAAAATATGCTTAATAGCCATGTATGAGTAATTTAGGTTCTTAAAAAGGGTTGGCTTGTTCTTTAGAGAGTTGAAATACTTAAGATAGAAATAAAATGTAAAAACTCTGTTTAAAATGTTTGAGGGTTTCTTTTTATGAACTCAGTTTGTATATTAATTTAATACATTAATCAAACCTTCCTTAAAAGTGACTGTTAAAATTTGTTAGTTGTGTGAACAGAATAATAATATTTGTAAGTGAACTAAAAGCTCAGAAAAGACCTAGACTTTCCATATTTAATTTTAATACATAACTTATCAAAGAAATGAAGTTCCTCAATAATCTTTTCTATTTACAAAAGCCTCTCAAGGTACCAAAAAACACCAGTAACACATTGACATGATGTATGCCTAAATTAAAAAGAATATTATATAGGGTTTCTCAGATAATATATTTATATTGTATACAAAAATATTTCTATATATAAATATATATTAAATATATAATAAATACTATATAGAGATATATATATAAATATATAAAAATAAATATAAACATATTTATATTTACTATATTACTAATAATGTATTCTTCTGTACATAATAATATAGTCCCAATATATATGTGTGCATATGTTTGTGTATTCCTTTTTCCTCTCATAGGAGAAGCAATGGTATGCAAACATTGCGCACTAAGGGTTGGATGGTCTTGTCTGAAAGCTGTTTGCCACAGCTCTGATATCCAGTAACCTAAGTAGAGAACAAAGGGGTTTTGCTCCATGAAGCTTAATTGCCTGCTGAATAAATAAATAAATAGATGAAGTGCTGCAGGCGTCAAATGAAGGTAAATATTGACCTGACACCATATGTTTCCTGGCGTGCCAGCTGAAGTGTGCTGGCAGGTTTGATCAGTCAGGGGGCTCGCCAGCCCAGCAAGCAGGGGCCTCGGTCATTCAGAAGCACAGTCTGGGAAGAGACTGAAATATCAATAAGGCTCTCCCGTTGGTACCTTAATCCACCCCCACGCCCAATTCTTTCACCAAAGTCCACTTGCGAAAGCTGAAATCCAGAAAAGGAAAAATAGGATGGATATCGATTGCCTAACCTCAAGATGGTCCCATGGGAGGCTTTGTTAAATCAGACTGAAGAGGAGCATACCTTTGTTTTATTTCACCTTTACTTTAAAAAGGAGGAATTATTCGATTGGGTCGGACCCATGAGTGCGTAGGCAACTACAGCACGCCCGCGTGGAACAGACCCCCTCTCCCCACAACACCACTGGCTGGGGGAGTACTATCACCTCTCTGAGCCCCAGTTTACTCAGTCTCACAATGAGTATAATACTGGCCCTGTCTTTGTCACAGGGTTTAGAACCTCAAGTGAGGTTAATTATACAACAGGCCTGGGGAAAAGGGCTGTGGATTTTAAAAAGCTAGTTACAATGATTTCTGAGTAACAAGAAGTAACTCTGGAGTATCTCCTCACCCACCTTTGCTTTCTGCCCCCGTTCCCGTTTCTCAAGCCCAGAGTGGCCAAAGGAGGGGCAAGGCTAGTCAGGCTGCTGCTGCAGGTGGCCATGGTGACTTCTACAGAGGAAGAGATTCCTTCTTTTCTCCTAATTTTTTCTGAATTAATTAAGAAGTCTGAGTAATAGATTTTCAAAGAAATGGAATTTACAAATTTTAAGGATATACAGAATCAGAGAAGTTAAATATTTTCCTTCAATAATAGACAAAACTTATTTTCAAGGAGTAGCATAGAGCACATAAGTAAGTGGTACTTAAAAAAAAAGGTGTGTAGGTTATTTAGTTCTTTGCTATTCTATACAGTTAGAAACACGGCTGTGGGTTTCACACAGGATTACATTTGGCCACCTGTAACAAAACGGCAAAACAACTCCCCAAAAACAAACAACAGGGGTTTGAACAGGTGGACATTTCTTTCTTCCTTTCTCATAAAAAAGCCAAGACAGGCTGCCCCAGGCTACTGTGGTGCTTCCATGTGTGCTGGGTATAGGCTCCTTTCTTCTTCCCTGCCATTGTCTTGACCAGGTTTTTTGAGTTCCAGCCATCCCATTCAAATGCCAGCCACCAGCAGGGATGACAGATGTTGTACGTCTCCTTTCTTCTTGTTAAAGACTTTTAGGAAGACTTTTAAAAGGCTCTCAGGAAGTACCATTGAATACTTAACACTTATACCTCACCGGCCAGGTCTGAGCCACATGGATATATCTACTAGCAAGGGAATTTGGGGAAAATGCCCAGTTAAAAACTGGGGTTTAATTTCAGAGGCAGATTATATGCCATATTTTGCTTTGATATATAGGTAAGGGGAAGGTAAACTTTAACCTCAAGATATCATAAACTGCAAAATCAGAAGTATCTTTTGGATAAATACTCAGGAAATACTTCTTCCTACCTAACTCTAATCCACTGCAGCCACACATACTACTTTTTTGGAGTAGAGACTAAATTGATTCATTAAAAGCTGGGGATACATATGATGTGCCAGGCAGTACTTTAGGTGTTACAGGTAAGAAGCGGAATAAGGTGCAGCCTCTGCCTTCAAGCAGCTCATAGTCTAATAGGGAAGACAGATCGATAAAAACATTTATAGGGTTTCCCTGGTGGCGCAGTGGTTGAGAGTCCGCCTGCCGATGCAGGGGACACGGGTTCATGCCCCGGTCCGGGAAGATCCCACATGCCGCGGAGCGGCTGGGCCCGTGAGCCATGGCTGCTGAGCCTGCGCGTCCGGAGCCTGTGCTCCGCAACGGGAGAGGCCACAACAGTGAGAGGCCCGCATACCTCAGAAACAAACAAAAAAAACCACATTTATAATTATAATACTAGAGTCAAAAATAATCTCCTCAACCCCCAAAATTCACATAATGATCTTCTAGAGTCTTATTTTCACTTGTATCTTATACAATAGTGATCTAACTAAAGGAAGATGAATGCTTGCTAAGAACTATCATTCTGTGAGACTGCAAACTCCATGAGGGCAGAAACCATGTGCAGTTTGCTCATTGCTAAGTCTGGTACACAGTGGGTTGTCAATGTCATGACTGAGTAGTAAAATGAATGGAAATATGTGAGGAAAAGGGGAGTCTGAGTACCACTTTTTAAATGTATAATTCATACAACATAGAAACTTGGTACATGAAAATAGATATTTGTCAAAGATATAAGGCAAAGGATGATTATTTACCTTGAATACATGGCCCTCATTTCCAAATATGATTTGTCAAACAAACCTGTGTATTTAAACCATGATTTGGATAGTGGACATTTGTCGGTTACTCCTAGCTGCTTTCTATTCTTCAAATGCCTAATCATTCCTTTTCAGTGCCCCTATTTGGGGATCCATGTGATTCCAGAGAAGCAAATGCTGCCTATCACTCGGGAGGTGACTTCTGACCTAGGCTAAGCCTTTCAGTACATTTTCCCTCTAGCCACAGTGATTGTTTCAGGGATGAACAACACCATCATCATCACCACCACCACCACAACCATCACCATCACCGTCATCATCATCGTCATCACCATCATCATCAAAAATACTTTCATAGGATGTACTAAGTGCCAGGCACTGTTCTAATGACTGCATTAGTCCATTTAACCCTCACAACAACCGCATGAGGTAGGTGCTATTATAACCACCTCTTTGTGCTGCTCTGAGGCTCAGAGCTTGCAAAGAGTGAGCTGGGTTGGATTCTGAACTCAGGTAGTTTGGCTCTGGAATCTATGCTCCTAATAACTCCATTGAACTGCGTGTGACTCAAGCTGGTCCATCAGAGTGAACCCTGGGCCTCCAACTAAGAAAGTTAGGATGGTTTACACCCTTTTCTCGGTGTGGTGTGGACAACAGATGTGAGTATTGGAATTACTCCAGCATCTGATTGCTTCAAGAGAAAACAGGCTGAGTTAAAAAGACCAATACATGGAGGTGGTATAGGTAAAAGGTCACAGGGAATCAGAGTGAGTTCTTGGATGATGCTTGAAATTTGTAGTCAGCAAGGCAATAAACTCTATTTTAAAGATTGGTTTAAGTTGGGTTTTCAAAAGCATCCTCCTATCATTTGATTTACAAAAAAATTACATACATGCATTTTTTCTTGTATACATGTTACATGAAAATACTTATATCTGTGTCCTTCACTTATATTTACCAATGAGCATCATATAAATACAGAGACATTGGTAACATTAATCAATTATTTTAGCAGAAAAGAGTAGTATAAACATAATCCTAATTATCATCATACTTTGTTAGTTTTCAAGATGACATTTTTTCCCACATGTTAGTATTTCTGAAATTGGGATATCTCTCATAATTGATAGTGTCATCAATTAATTCTTTCTTTCTTGGTGGTAAAAAAATAAGTTACTAATGGAATCAGTGGCATCTTAGAGTCAATGAAATATAGTAATTTGATTATGGTTGGATATATACCCCCTCTTAAATATTGCTTTATCTTACCTACAACCTGGACTTACCTACAACCTGGACTAAGCATATTCACTATTCATATACATTATTGATATATATAGTATATGTATACACAGCAAAGCTTAACTTCATACTTTCCTAGAGTTTTGGGTGATGTTATATTGCAAGTAAAGAGAAATTATAAATGAAAAAATTAACAAATTAAGACTTAAGGAGAGGGGTATCAAGATGGTGGAGTAGGAGGACATGGAACTCACCTCCCCCCACAAACATATTAAAAAAATCTACATATGGAACACTGTCATGGAAAACTAACTGGAAACTGGTAGAAGAACTCCTATACAACAAAAGCTACAAGAAAGATCTCAATGCAACTGGGTAAGATGGAAAAAAAAGGCATCAGGTCAGGACCTGTGTCTCTAGGAGGGATCTATAAAAAGCAGAAGGTCCACATGGGTGGACCCTTACCCTGGGGACTGAGCAGGATAAGCTATAAACTGGAGGTCCCAGTCCGGGGGTCATGCACAGAGACAGCCCCCTTGCCTGCTGGGAAATCTGCTGAGACAGATAGTAGGGCTGGAGAAGCTGAGGCTCTACTGAAGAGGAGCGCATGTGTGCTGGCCTGCTAAAAATCAGGGCAGAGAGAGCCTTGCACTGGCAGCTTCAACCTTGTGATACCTACCTGACACTACATCCCTCAAAACCAGAATACACATTCTTTTCAAGCATGCATAGAACGTTCTCTAGGACAGACCACATACTAGGTCACAAAACAAGCCTCAACAAATTTAAGAGGATAGAAATCATTTTAAGCATCTTTTCTGACCACAAATATATGAAACTAGAAATCAACCACAGAAAGAAAAATGGGAAAAGATGAACACATGGAGACTAAACAACATGCTACTAAAAAAAAGTAATGGGTCAATGATGAAATCAAAAAAGAAATTAGAAAATACCTCAAGACAAATGAAAATGAAAAAAAACCCCACAAAATTGATGAGATACAGGAAAAGCAGTTACAAGAGGGAAGTTCATAGTGATACAGGCCTTCCTCAAGAAATAAGAAAAATCTCAAATAAACAACCTAAACCACCGCCTAAAATAATTAGAAAAAGAAGAACAAACAAAACCCAAAGTCAGAAGAAGGAAGGATATAATAAAGATCAAAGAAGAAATAAATGAAATAGAGATTAAAAAAAATAGAAAAGATCAATAAAACCAACAGTTATTTTTTTAAAAGATAAACAAAATTGACAAACTTCTAGCCAGGCTCACTAAGAAGATAAGAGAGAGGACCCAAATAAACAAAATGAGAAATGAAAGAGGAGACATAACAACAGAAACACAAAAAAATCATAAGAGAATACTAAGAACAGTTATATGCCAACAAATTGGACAACCTAGAAGAAATGGACAAATTTCTAGAAACATACAGCTTGCCAAAACTGAATCGAGAAAAAACAGATAATTTGAACAGACTGATCACTAGTAAAATAGAATTTGTAAAAACAAAACAAAAACAAAAACAACTCTGTGCAAGCAAAAGTCCAGGACTAGATGGCTTCACTGGGGAATTCTGCCAACCATACAAGGAAGAACTTATATCTATCCTTCTCAAACTATTTCAAAAAACTGAAGAGGAGGGAATACTCCCAAATTCATTCGATGAAGCCACCATCACCCTGATACAAAAACCATACAAAGACATTACAAAAAAAGAAAATTACAGGCCAATACCTTTATGACTATAGATGCAAAAATCCTAAACAAAATATTAGCAAACCAAGTCCAACAATGCATGGAAAGCATCATACATCATGATCAAGTTGGATTCATTCCTGGGATGCAAGGATGGTTCAACATATGCAAATCAATCAATGTGATACACCACATTAACAAAAGTAAAGGTAAAATCACATGATCATCTAAAGAGATGAAGAAAAAGCATTTGAAAAAATTCAGTATCCCTTCCTGAAAAAAACTCTCCCCCAAGTGGATATAGAGGGAACATATATCAACATAATAAAAGCCGTTTATGACAAACCCACAGCCAACATAATACTCAAGGGTGAACAGCTGAAAGCCTTCCCACTAAACTGAGGAACAAAACAAGGATGTCCACTCACACCATTTCTATTCAACATAGTATTGGAAGTCCTAGCCACAGCAATCAGACAAGAAAAGGAAATAAAAGGTTTACAAATTGGAAGGGAAGAGGTAAGACTGTCACTATTTGCAGATGACACGATACACTATATAGATAACCCTGAGGTCTCCACATGAAAACTATTAGAACTAATAAATAAATTCAGAAAGGTATCAGGATACAAGATTAATATATAGAGGGCTGTTGCATTTCTTTACACTAATAATGAACTATCATAAAGAGAAATTAAAAACATAAACCATTTAAAATCATGTTGGGAATTCCCTGGCAATACAGTGGTTAGGACTCCAAGCTCTCACTCCTGACAGCCTGGGTACAATCCCTGGTCGGGGAACTAAGATCCCACAAGATATATGGTGAGGCCAAAAGTAAATAAATAAATAAAAGTCATGTTAAAAAAAATTCGTAGGAATAAACTTAACCAAAGGTGTGAAAGACCTACATGCCAAAAACTACAAAACACTGATAAAAGAAACTGAAGATGATTCAAAGAAATGAAAAGATAACCATGCTCTTGGATTGGAAGAATTAATATTGTTAAAATGGCCATACTACCCAAAACAATCTACAGATTTAATGCAATCAAAATAACCATGACATTTTTCATAGAACTAGAACAAACAATCCTCAAATTTATATGCAACCAAAAAGGGCCCAGAATTGCCAAATCAATCCTGAAGAAAAAGAACAAAGCTGGAGGCATAAAACTTCCACACCTCCAAATAGCATGATATTGGCACAAAAACAGACATATAGATCAAGTGAACAGAATGGAGAGCGCAGAAATAAACCCACACACCTACAGTCAATTAATCTATAACAAAGGAGGCAGGAATATACAATGGAGAAAAGACGGTCTCTTCAACAAGTGGTTTTGGGAAAGCTGTACAGCTACATTTAAATCAATGAAATTAGAATACTCCCTCACACCATATACAAAAATAAACTCAAAATGGTTTAAAGACCTAAATATAATACATGAAACCATAAAAATCCTAGAAAAGAACATTGGCAAAACATTTCTGGACATAAATCGTAGCAATATGTTTTTAGATCAGTCTCCCAAGGCAAAAGAAGTAAATGCAAAAATAAACAAACGGGACCTAATTAAACTTAAAGCTTTTGCACAACAAAAGAAACCATCAACAAGAGAAAAGACAACCTACAGACTGGGAGAAAATATATGCAAATGATGTGACCGACATGGGGTTATTTTCCAAAATATTAAAAGAGCTCATATAATTCAGTATCAAAAAACAAACAACCCAATCAAAAAATGGGCAGAAAACCTAAATAGACTTTTTTTTTCAAAGACAACATGCATATGGCCAACAGGTATAGGAAAAGATGCTCAGCATCACTAATTAATAGAGAAATGCAAATCGAAACTTCAATGAGGCAACACCTCACACTGGTCAGAATGGTTATCATCAAGAAATCTATAAATAATAAATGCTGGAGTGGGTGTGCAGAAAAGGGAACCTTTCTACACTGTTGGTGGGAATGTAAATTGGTGCAGCCACAATGGAAAACAGTATGGAGGTTCCTTAAAAAACTAAAAATAGAGCTACCATTTGATCCAGCAATCCCATTCCTGGGTATATATTCAGAAAGGATGAGAACCAATTCAAAAAATACATGCACCCCAATGTTCATAGCAGCACTATTTACAGTAGTCAAGACATAGAAACAACCCAAGTGCCCATCACTAGACAATTGGTTTAAGAAGATGTGAAATACACACACACACACACACACACACACACACACACAAAATGCACTACTACTCAGCCATAAAAAAATGAAATATTGCCATTTGCAGCAACATGGATGGACCTAGAGAATATTATACTTAGTGAAGTAAATCAGACAAAGATAAGTTCTATATGGTATCGCTTATATGAGGAATCTAAAAACTAATACAAATGAATCTATATATAAAACAGAAACAGACTCACAGACATAGAAAACAAACTTATGGTTATCAAAGGGGAGAGGGAGGAAGGAAGGGACAAATTAGGAGCATGGCATTAACAAATACAAACTACCATACATAAATAGATAAACAACAAGGATTTACTGTATAGCACAGGGAATTATATTCAATATCTTGTAATAACCTATAATGGAAAATAATGTCAAAAAACATATAATCGAATCACTTTGCTGTTCACCTGAAACTAACATAATATTGTAAATCAACTATACTTCAATTAAAAAAAAAAGAATTAAGGGGCAGGAGTCCTGTGGTTAAATCCAACTCTGTCAAGAGTTAAACATTTCATCTCTTTGTGTCTCAATACATTCATCCATAAAATAATTAAAAGTTAGGATTAGGTTATCATTAAAATTCTTTCCAGATTTCACATGCCATAGGTCCTATGTAATTATATTGCTTGCTGCTGTTTTATAATATTACCAACAACAACAACTCCAATCATAATATCAATAAAGCATCCCCTAAACCCAGATTAAATGACTTATTAGGGACTTACCTGGTGGCGCAGTGGTTAAGAATCTGCTTGCCAATGCAGGGGACACGGGTTTGATCCCTGGTCCGGGAAGATCCTACATGCTGCGGAGCAACTAAGCCCATGAGCCACAACTACTGAGCCCGCACATCGCAACTACTGAAGCTCACGCGCCTAGAGCCCGTGCTCTGCAACAAGAGAAGCCACCGCAATGAGAAGCCCACGCACCGCAAAGAAGAGTAGCCAACGCTCGCTGCAGCTAGAGAAAGCCCATGCTCAGCAACAAAGACCCAACCCAGCCAAAAACAAAACAAAACAAAAAACACTTATTAGAGATTAATCCTCCTCTTGGGGAACTCAACCAAGCTTTCTAAAGGAACAGATTATTGTAACTCTTTTATCAGTATCATCTTAGATATCAGCTCAAATGCTACTTCTAATAGTATTTGGTATTTATTTAATATACCTTGACCGTAAACTCTGGTCTGTAAGTTTGCACAAAGAAAGCCTTAAGTTTTCACCACTGCCCTAATTGCTCATTCAGGTTACTTTCTACAGAAAATAAGGGGATACCTCACAACACTTCTGAGATCCAGGCGACAGCCACAAAATCCAGTAATACACAAGGCAATGAGAAGCTTCAAGGGTAAAGTGCACATTTCAATATATGACAAAGGTTTTATGCTTACTCCAACTCTTTATTACTACATCAGTAAAAGCTGCTTTTGGTTGAGAATATAGATAGCTGGCAAAGTAAGAGTTTTTTGGGAAGGGAATCAAGGCCAGTTGAGGGTGCTCAAAAGAAATGTGCAGGTAGCATGCCACAGCTGGAGCCTGTACAAGTGATCTCATTCATTCATTCAACACATATTTATTGAGAGTTCACTGTCAGTTAAGTACTGTGACCGGTGCTTGGGACATAACAGTGAACAAGCCAAACATGGCCCAGAGTTGAGGAACGACAGTCTAGTAAGAGGGTGGTAATAATGCAGATTAGATTGGGACCCAACCCAGACCCAGGAGTCAAAGGAGTTTCCTGGAGGAGGGAGGACAAAGTGGATACCTGAGCAGAGAGTGGACTTACTGAGCTGAAAATGGGGCAGTGGGTGGAGATTTTGAAAGAGGAGGATTTTAGGAAGATGAAGGTTTTAAGCTAAGAAAACGGCTCATATGGTGAAAGGGGATGAGGACTGAGGGGCTGAAAGTCAGTGATTCCCAGGCCATGCCCTGAGAGCATGCCTGTGTTAGGTGACGTGATTGCTAATAGAGACTGTGTGATAACTTCTCCCCTTGTTTTGATGTGCTCATTTGGCCTCCTTTTGCTCTTTACTTCACATTTTTATTTTGTAAGATTAATGCTTAAAATTAAAAAGATTTACCTGGCCACAGGGGTGATATTCATGGAAGAAAATTCACAAAAATAAATAAAATCATAGAAAATAAAATTCGCTCACAGTTCTACCACAAAGAGATAATCACTGTTATTTTCACATACATAAATCCAATCCTTAATCTATCCGATCCATTTAAAAAGATGAGATCATAAACTATACTTTGTCTTTTTAAAAGTGACTTAAAATACTTACTTCTGAGGTGACTAAGTAACACATGCACAGAATGAGGGTACAAAACTCCAAATGTGTAAAAAGGAATATGGCAAACGTTGTCTCCATTCTAGTCCTGTCCACCAATCTCCCTCCCTGTAGAAAATGACTGTATTCAGTTTTTCTTGACAATTTCCTAATATCAGAATCAGAAGGTTAGACATGAGTACAGAGGTCATCTACTCCAGATGTTTCTTTGCCAGACGTTACACTGGGTTGTTCCTTTGGGGTAGCACCCTTACAGAAAGAGCAATGTGTCGTTTCTAGAAGAGAGGGGTGGGAAAGCAGCATGCTGGGCATGAATATCAAGAGGCACCATAAGTCCCAGGTCCCTTATTTTATAAATGATGGGACTTCTCTAAGGTCACATGGCTTGTCTGACAAAATCAAAATAATTGCATGTAACTAAAAGCTAAATTCCTTATCCTTTTCCTCAAATTTGTTTAGGTGGATTAATACCTGTATCACTAAATTGATGTTAATAAAGTTAAATTGATATGCTTTATTCAGGGCACAAACCAGAATATATGAACCAGGCAAAATAGTCAACACATTAGCGTCCAGGTTAGGACTTAGAAAAGGCATTCATTCTTAAATGAAGGCCAGTTTCACTAACTGGTAATTTGACAATTATTTCACATAAAGATTGATTTTTATTTTAAACTAATTCATGCTCATTGTAAAAAATCCAAACATTCTTTTAAAAACAAAAAAACATGGATGTTTCTGTTTGCACTATTATATAAGCTGCTCTCTTTTTACTTCACTGCTTACCTAAGAGAACTTCCATGTCAGTGCATATACATTACTCTCATCTTTTCTAACAACTGCTGGGTATTCTATTATACACATACATGAAAATTAGTTTAATAACTCTCTATTTTGGGGCCCTTGGATTGTTTAAAAAGTTTTAATATTATAAACATGCTGTAGTAAATATCTTTTTACATACATCTGTGTCTATTATTTGATAAGGATAAATTCCTAGAAATTGAATTTCTGTGTCAGAGTGTATGCATATTTAAATTATTGTATTTATGACATATTGCACTTCAGAAAGCCTGAATCAATCTATAATTCCACCAACAATGTATCAAAATACCCATTTAACCCACACTTGCCAAACTTTGGAATCTCAATCCAACAGGCAAAGATGTTAATCTGCTGTTTAAAAAATTCAAAAAATATCCCCAAACGAACTAGACTTATTGACTAGCTCTCCTGCTTCCATTTTTTGCTAGTATATATTTGAACAGATAAGGGGAGACTAGGGTATTTCAAAGTCAAGTTTCCAAACCTTTTATACCAAATACAAACCATACTGATGCATTCACCAAAAAGGATTAAAAACTGTGCAAAAGGGACTTCCCTGGTGGTTCAGTGGTTAAGAATCCACCCACCAATGCAGGGGACATGGGTTAAAGCCCTGGTCCGGGAAGATCCCACATGCCGCAGAGCAACTAAGCCTGTGCACCACAAGTACTGAGCCTGCGCCCTAGAGCCATAACTACTGAGCCCGTGTGCCACAACTACTGAAGCCCGTGTACCTAGACCCTGTGCTCCGAAACAAGAGAAGCCACCACAATGAGAAGCCCCTGCCCTGCAACGAAGAGTGGCCCCAGCTCGTTGCAACTAGAGAAAGCCTGCGCAGAGCAATGAAGACCCAACACAAACAAACAAACAAACAAAAAAAACCCAAACTGTACAAAATTAGAATTTCCCCTAAACCCCAAAGAACATTTATATGGAGATCACAAGGATGAAGAAACAGCTTAGATAACTATCTTGGGAGATGATTTCCCTTGAAATGTGAGTAACACCTTTGAGGCGTTTCAACAAATGGGATCTAAAGCTTCACTACTTAGAAGAGAGGATAGCTGGTTAATGACATTTATATGAAGTGAGTCAGAAGGCAGGATGGGCTTAAAAACTGGATGCGCCTGGGTACATACTATATGAGAAAGAAAAATGAGGAGGGTATCCGAATAGACTAGGCCATAATATGATGAAACTCAAATAGGGATATCTCCCTTCCTTAAAAACTACTCTTTGTGATGTAACCTACTGGGCAAGGTCTTCAATACTCTTTTCTTTGACAGGCATTATTTTGATGGATGAGGTAGAGTAAGAGGGAGGCTGCTGGTAAAGAATGAACTTTCCCCTTTTAAAATACTATTTGTAGGTAATTAGGAACAACTTTTATTATATTTTTTGAGAGATAAGCTCTAAAGCAGTGGTTCTAAGTGTAGTTCCCAAGCAGCAGCAGCATTCACCTGGGAACTTGTTAGAAATGTAAATTCTCAGGCCCCATTCCAGACCCACTGAATTCAAAGATCTGGGGATGGGGCCAGAATCTGTGTTTTAACAAGTCTTCCTTGTGATTCTACTGCATAGCCTTCAGGTATTTAAGTAATTAACTTATTTATGTCAATGTTTTAAAAGTGTTTTTTCTTTTTTCAAATTAGTTAACTTTCTGAAATTTGGAAAATATAAAATTATAAAAAGATGACATAAGACAGATTGTTTAAACACATCTTAAAGAGAATATGGTGCTTTAAACAGAATGCTGTGTCTGGCATTTTGAAGTGCATGTTTCAGCAAAGGGTAGGGGCCTGTTTTATGTAAAGTGAAACTGCTTCTTCCAGGATGAGATTCCTGCAGTCCTTCACAGATGGTCTACATATTTCCATAAAATTGTATCTACTCTGAATTTGTTTGTCATTTGATTCATCTACATGGGCTTATTACGACAAAATGTCATCTTGACCAAAGAAAATACTTTCTTAAAAATCTCTGAAGAGAGATCAAAGGTTTTGACACGAGGCTTTAAATAGACTGTATTATGTTATGCACATGTTGAAAAACTATATGGTTTTCCTGGGGACAAAATGTTTGAGTAGTATCTTGTTAATTTGTTTCTCTGTATAGGCAGAGAAAGTTTTCCTCCAAAATCCTGTGGATGGTTATATGTTCAACTTTTTGAGAAACTCTCAAAGTGTTATCCAAAGTGGTTGTTCCATCTTACATTCATACCAGCAGCGTATGAGAACACAAATTGCTCCTCACCTGCACCAACACTTGGTATGGTGGTGTAGTAGCCATTCTATTAGGACTGTAGTGGTATCTTACGGTGATTTGAATTTGCACTTCCCTGATGACAAATAATGTTGAGCATCTTTTCATGTGCTTATTTGCCATTTGTCTATCTTCTAGTCCAATGATTCTATTCTTTTTTATTTCAAAAGAAATAAAAGCACATGTCCACACAAAGACATGGATCCTTGCTATGGACTGAACTGTGTCCCCTCCAAATTTATATGATGAAGCTCTAACCCCTAAGGTGACTGTATTTGGAGATAGGGCCTATAAGGCAGTAATTAAGGTTAAAAGGATCATAAGGGTGGGGCCCTGACAGAATAGGTTTGGTGTTCTTATGAGAGAAGACACACAGAGCTCATGCTCTCCCCAACAGCTCCCAGCAAAGAGGAGATCATGGGAGCATGCAGTGGGAAGGCAGCCACCTGTAAGTCAGGAGAAGAGGTTTCAACAGAAAGGAACCATCCTGATTAGACTTCCAGCATTCAGAACTGTGAGAAAATAAGTGCCTGTTATTTAAGCCACCCAGTTATGGCTTTTTGTTTTGGTGGCCGGAGCTCACTAGTATAGTCCTCATAGCAGGATCTGTAATATTTATATTATTTGTAATAGTCAAAAACTAGAAACCACACAAATGAATGCATAAACAAATGGTGGCATACACATGTTCAAAGGAATATTACTGAATAATACAAATGAACAAACGATTGATATACACAGCAACATGGATAAATATCACAATAATTATGCTAAATGAAATAAACCAGACCAAAAGAAAAGAGTTGGCACTATTATGCCATTTATATAAAACTCCAGAAAATGGCGATAACTGATAGTGACGGAAAGAAGGTCTGTGGTTGCTGGGGAGGTGAGGTGTGGTGAGGAGTGACAGGGAGAGATTACAAAGGTACCGGAGCAAACTCTAGGGGGGGGATGGACAGGTTTACTAGCTTGACTGTGGTGATGGTTTCATGTATGCATAAGTCAAAACTTACAAACTGTATCCTTCAAATATACACAGTTTACTGTGTGCCAGTTATAGTGTTCCTGAACCAAAATTGGGTCTGCTAGCCCACCCAAAGTAAAGCCAATCTCCCGACCGGGTTGTGGTGAATGAAAGTTCAGTGTTTATTGCAAGGCACCCAACATAGGGCCAAGCAAGGAGAACGGGCAGCTCATGGTCACAAAGACCTGAACTCCCCGATGGCTTTCCTGGAAGGGTTTTTAAAGACAAGGTGAGGGAGAGGGTGGATATCCTTCTGAATGGTTGGTGGTGAGGTAACAGGGTGGTGTTTCAGAAGTTAACATCACCAACCTTCTGGTTTGAACTGGTCTGGGGTCTACATGCAGTTAACTCCTTCCACCTGGTGGGATTTTAGCATCTTCAAAACAACTCAAGGATACGGCTCAGAACATTATCTATAAGTCCTTGAGGAGGAACTAAAGGTCCTTTGTTTTATGGCTAAACTATTATTATTTTGTCTTGCTTCACTGTTTTCCTCTGTTTCTGCATTTTCTCACTTCTCTGATTAAATTTTCCCTTTGGAACTTGGGGAAGGCCTAGGAGACTAAAGCTTTTCTATAATATAAACAAGAGGCAAGGGGACATGAGGGTGGGGTCTGTTCCCAGGAAGGCCCCACAGTGTCCTGCTTGGTTTCCATAGCTCAATAGGCTGTTTAACAACAACAACAAAACACCTGTGGAATTCCTATTTTCTCCAGGAAACTCTAATTTTGTGTTAAGTGGATTTTGTTTTCTCCATCCCAATAAAGACATGGAAAAGAAAATGTGTCATCCAGAAAAGGCTGTCATATGTACAGGACTCCATGGCTTTGTACTTTCCCTTGTGAGGAGCCTAGAACAGAATCCCTGCCCCACCCCAAACCCCCAGCCTTTCCATTACCATTGGAGGTAAAGCGAAACAAAATCACAAAATCAAAGAACATAAAACAGGGGGCAGCAAAACTCAAAACTGGCAAGCAAATGATTACACTTGGGCCTTATCTTTTGTTTTTGTAAGCTTAGGTGGCTCTATTGGATATTGTGGTAAAGAATGAAAATCTGTTATGCAATCTTTCAGTCACATTTGGTAATTTGTGTGAGGAATTATATTACAGAAAAGAAAAGCTTCCCCAAGTAAAGACACTAAAATCTAGAATAATAAGATGTCAGCTCACGGGAGGCAAAACTTTGCCAGTGCAACCCAAAGTTGGACACAGAATTTGGTTAGAATTTCGAAACCTGCTTCAATTTCACGGTAAGTTTGAAAGATAAAGCAGGGTTTGATTCTTAGCTTTAGGTAAAGTTCATACCAAACATAGTGGGTTTATCACGCTTTGGAGGTTGTGCTAATTTATGTTTAGATGGGGCTGAGATAACAGGGAAGGAGGCTTTCTACAGAAGGTCCTTTGTGGCAAACCACTATGGGAGGAAATTCCTTCTAAAGTTGCATTGTGCATTTCCATTCTATAATTCTACTGTGCTGTGGATGCCAGGTGTTTTTTTTTTTTTTTTTTTAAGTAGTAGCGTCCTAGGCTTTAAGCAAATTTTTCGCACTTGGGCTCCGTAGTTTAAAAGTGGTAAAGGAGAGAGCTCAAAACCGTCTGATACCCAAACTCTCGCTCTTTCTAATACTCAATGTAAAGTAGAGAAGATTTCTGGGAGGCCTACCGTCCACCCTGTCCCGCGTCCTCCCCGGCCCGCGTCCTCCCCGGCCCGCGTCCTCCCCTTGTGTCTCCTATTTCACTTGCATTAACTTGCTTCTGGTTCCCAGCTGAAGTGCACAAACTGCACCTGCTCCGAAGGCCAGCGGGGGCCTTGCCTCACCCGCTGCTCAGCCTCGGTTGCTTGTGCACGGACACGAGTTCCCACCAGGGGTCACTGCAGCCTCAGAGCTATTGTGCCCGCCAATCCTGGACACAGCCGGTCCCGCGGAGGGCGTGGGACTGGGAGCGCGGAAAGCCGGGGTCCGACCCTCGCTGCGCCTGCCTTCCTAGAGCAAGCCTCCAGGTCTCCCCGGGAAACCCATACAGCGAGCCGGGCCAGGGCCTGCGACGGCTAGGCGGACCCGCTCCTGCGTCGCGCAGGTTCCTGTGCGGACCTCTCCGCACCTCGCCATTTGACCACCTCCGCTCCACCCTCCATCCCCGGCCGAGACCCCGCCCAGAAGGGGCGCCCCCTTCCCGGCCACTGGGTCCCCACTTCGCTCCAGGGCCTTTTGTAGACGCCCGGGCCCGGCCCAGCTGCACCTGGGCTACTCCCGCCCGGGGCGCCATCCCTTGCGCCGCTAAGAGAACTTTCCCGGGAGCCGCTGCGGCCTGGCGCGCCCAGGGCAAACCCCACCAGCCCGCCGGCCGCGTTCCCAGCCGGGGCGGCCGCTCCTCCGCCCGCAAGTCCCCCGACTGCCCGCTTCTCTGAATCTCCCGGGGAAGCAGCACTCCGCCGCCCGGGCAGGGGGTTCTCGGAGGGAAAGCTTCAACTTGGCCACACGTAGCCCCGTGATGAACTCGGGGATCCTCAGACGGGAGCTGCGCCCCGCGACGAGCTGACCTCCACTCGCCGGTCGCGGTAAGGAGCCCGAAGCCCTTTCCGACCCTTTTCGGGCTTCTCGGTGCCCGCGGGTTGGGAAGGTGGAGGTGGAGGTAGACGACTGAGTGACGACCCTCGCCACTGCCCCTGCAGTGGGGCCGGGACGTCGTGGGTACCCCTGATACAAAGGAACAGCCGAGTGCTCCCCAGTCGGCGGACCGGACCGGGGGTTGCGGGGTGGGGTCGGAGCTGGAAGTGCGCGTCCGCTGGGGACCCCGGAGGCGGAGAGGAGGCCGGTGCGTGGCTGCAGCGCTCCAGGCGGGCGTGGGTGGAGGCGGCTGCAGAGCTTCTAGGGGCTTCCAAGTACGGGGACGGCCTAGAGCTCTCGTCCCTCCCTTTTCTTGCCTCTTGTATCCTTTGACAGGAGATTTTTGTCGTCCCCAGGGCTGCGGTTGGGGCCGCGGTACCCCCGCCTTCGGAGGAGCCGGAGCCGCAGGATGCGCGGGGACGCGCCGCCGCCCTCTGCGCCCAGTTCCTCCGGCGCTTCCCTGGCCGCTCGCGGGCGCTGACTCTCTCCCGGGCTTCCCCGCCCTCCTTACCTTACGTCCGCGCCGGGCGGCTGGTCCGCGCCGCGCTGCTGGTCCACGCCGCGCTGGACCCCGCCGGGAACTGGTCCTCTCGACCTCGCCGCGGTGCGGACAATAACTTAATGCCTCGCGCTTGAGGGGAGGGGGCGGCTCAGCGCCTGGGTCGCAGCTTTCTCCTCTGGCTGAGGCCGGCCACAGCCGACATGGGCTGTTTCTGCGCTGTTCCGGAAGAATTTTACTGCGAAGTTTTGCTTCTGAATGAATCCAAGTTAACCCTCACCACCCAGCAGCAGGGCATCAAGGTAGGCGCGGGCCGGGGGCATGTTCGGGGTCGGGGGTGCGTAGCCGGGCAGGCTCGGGGGTTCCGCGGCATTGTCCCAGGGCTGTCACCCGGGCGGGGCGGACGGCGGTGGCGTCTCTGCACGGTGGGAACGAACGGCAGCTGCCCCCCGCGCTCAGGTGGAGGGTGGACGAGTCAGGGTGAGTTAACTCTGAGTCCTTCATAAAGGAAAGTAAGTTTGACGCCTTGTAGGAGGGTCCATGCACCAAGCTCTCAGCTGCAATCCACCGTCCTGAAGCTGAGACCCAAACTTCCCTACGTCGTTTTCCTCCAAAAGCGTTTAAGGCCCCCGCAGCTCCCAAAGAGGCGCAGAATTGATTGTACGGGCAGCATACAGTGTTGAAGGCACGATCTCCCTCGGCTTTGTTGAAGACCTTTTTTCTTGATAGGATTATTGGGGAAGTAAAATAATTCACTCGTTGAAACACATTTATTGGGTGGTTGTGATTGTGTCGCCTGTGTTTGTGGTTGGGTAATGCTACGTTTGGCCGGAAAATAATTTCCTTTTCCAAAAGCCACCTGGTTTATCCCAACATTTAAGTAAACATCTCTCCAAACGAGGTAATAACTTTGCGTCTCTTCGTAGGTCATTATAATGCAATTACTGGTATTAACCTAGAGAACCCAAACAAAAAGGCTGTGGGAGCTTGCAGACATTCACTTCCTTAATTTTGGCGAGCTCTTATGTTTACGGTTGACAACCTGACTGACGCGCCTGCGCGCTAGTTTTTCTCTCGCAACAACGTAGCTACCTAGAGATGATCGGAATCCCGAGTGTTTTGTTTCCCTTTCTCCTTCAGTTTTAAATCATTTAGGCATTTTAGATACCTCAGCAGCTGAGTCTGATGAAGGGAAACCGTCCCCCTCCCCCCGCCAAGGAGGCTGTCTGAGAAATCAAGTTCAGGCTGCCAATTGTCTTGTCCTAGTCTTGTCATCTCAGAAGTTAATCCTAATGGCGTAGGCTCTGGGCATTTCCTTGTGTGAATCAGATTTTACATAGCTTTATGCACACTAGAGTAAATGTTCTTGGCCAAAAGCTTCAGCTTTGTTATTACCGTTCTTGGTGTACAGAATTTTAATTTCACAGCTGTCATTTTTTTTTTTTTTTTGTCAGAGAAAGAGGGCAAAAATGATCAATTAAAGCCACAAGATACAGTTAACCCTTTAGGAAATTGTTTTGAATATTGTTTCTTCTGTAATTTTAATAAGCAAAAGTCAATCAGATTCTCATTTAGTGTTTCCTTTCAAGGACAATAAAAGACTCTGGGGGGGGAGAGTGTTCATTGTATATTTTTAGCCTTTTATGTTCCAACTCCCAATCCCCCCCACCCCTATGAAATCAGGAAAAGAACTTACTTTACAAGATGACGTAACATTCTTTGGAGTACTGTGAGCACAAAATAGACAAAAGTAAAAAAAAAAATCATACATTTTTGATAATACATAGATTCTCTTTGGCTTCGAAACAATTAGAGAAAGATAACTGATGATCTGTTACTAAAAAAACATAGAAATCTTTCTGAAGTCTAAAGTCATCTGGTGTGTGAGCTTCCTATTTAATCATGAAAGCCCTACTCCTGTCAGTTGTGGAACATGTACATTATTCTGTCACGAGAGCAGCCAAGACTCGGAATCAAATGGAATAATTTTGTCAAAGAAACATGAATTAAAAATCCTGATCCATAATTACTTTTTATATCCTGATGGTGCTTATCTTGTTTTACAAATAGGTCAAAAATTGGTGAGGGATTCAAATGCAATAGCAACTTTATAATGCTGTTATTTTGGATATGTGCCATTTAACTGAACAATAATTTAAGCATGCTTTTGTTGGAAGTAATCATTTTGCAACAGGCTTGCCCTCTTTCAGTGTAACAAAAGCATGCCACAAT
Organism: Orcinus orca; assembly: GCF_937001465.1. Lineage (NCBI taxonomy): Eukaryota > Metazoa > Chordata > Mammalia > Artiodactyla > Delphinidae > Orcinus > Orcinus orca. The sequence goes on along the minus strand of NC_064561.1, from coordinate 93,371,779 downwards.
TATTTTGATGGCCATATGTATAACACAGATGTCTGCTGAAGTTAACCACATTATCTGTAACTACCATGCTACCATAAAATGCATGTGTTAAGCACCTATCTGCTTGTGGTACGTACTAAATTAAACACATATATATATATTTACAAATGGTATAACGTATGAACAGCATCTTGCACGTAGATGGTATTCAAACATTGAATGAATATATGTATATTATTGTTCTGTACATACTTGGCACTTTCTTTAACTCCTGCTTTATTATTATTATTTTTTTCTTTAACTCCTACTTTAGTTTGTAAGTGAAATAGTAAGCAATTCCTCCAAACTTAATAGCCAATAACTACTATTACAATGTTTTCCCCCCAGGATAGTACTCTTGATAATTTTGATTATCACTAATTAAAGTCGAAGTTAAGCATGTGACATTTTCCCCTGAAATTAAAATAGAAAAATCTTTTTTCAAAAATATTATCTAATATTTATTTTGAGATGACCCCTTTTCACATTCTTTCTCAAATGAAGGTATCTAATTCTGTGGTAAAATTATTCACATATTTCATCCCTTAATGGAAGGAATTTTACTGATTCCTAAATGATTACTTAAGAATTTGCTGGCATTACTGTTATAATAATGCATTGTAGGTTAAAGAAGATTAATTGTAGTAAATTTAAGTAGAAAACATATGAGAGAAGCTTGGTAAAACATTTTTTTCTGTGTGCTATTTTGAAAAACACTCTCTGGATTTCTTTAAGCACCAAATTGCTCATTGAAAAGTTAGTTATGAAGTGATTTTTCTGCAACTCAGATCAAAGTTTTTCATCAACTTAAAAAAAAAAAATCAACGTGTGTCCTATGGAAAGCATTTCAGCCTGAAGACAATAGTTACACATCTTATGTGTTAAGATGAGTAGCACTTAAATGGAAAATAATTTTCTGTTTTAAAAATAATTAGAAAAATAAAACCCAGTGTCTGTATTCATACTAATGTGATGTAGCAATTTGCCTTCTTAACTTGTTTTAGAGCTAACCTCACCTTGTCAAGCAGAAAGTCTTTTGCGTGCAGTTCGTAGTTTGAGCCCTCTGCAAGATTTAAAAACCCAAGTTTATATAAACTGAATGTTATTGGTTGTGTGTCGAGCCACACAATAGCTTTTAGCTGTTTGTTCTCTGCTGCTATCTCTGTTGTTTATTTTAGTAAGAATTTCTGCTGTGGTTGGTCTCTTGGTTTTTTGAGCAGTGTTTGTTCAGGGAAACTTTTGTTATGTCCTGGGGGAGGTAGAGTTCCTTCTTTTAGTTCTCTTAGAAAGCAAAACTTGAATGTGGCTCAGACTACTTTTATAAGTTGTCATTTGATTAGCAAAAGATTTTTAGGGAAAAAAATCACAAGGTTTGATGATTTAGTCCTCATAATTGCTGCTGCAAATGTGAACTAGATTAGTATTTTCATTTCAGCAAGATTTTAGTCCTCTGAGTAGTAATGTAATAAACACTGAGGTGCTTATTTTTGCCTCAGTGTATTTGACTAAATTAATGAAACCAATATGACAGCAAGATGGAAATTCCATTAACTTTTTAAAAAAACTGCTTTATTGAGATATAGCATACAATTCACAAAGTTAGATTCATCCGTTAACTTTTAAATGAAGTTACTTCCTAATCATCCTGAGGTTCCTGAGGGAATATTATGAGTCAATTTTGATGTTTTGATCAGAAACTTCCTAATAAACTAGAAAAACAGAAGTTGGGGACTTAAATTATATGCGTCTCCCTTACCATGGATTGTAATTTTCACTCCATTTGGACTGGTAAAGAAAACATCTGAGAAAATTTGGAAAAAGTGAAAAACAATAGTTTTTCACAAATCTCATTAAGTGTATATCTATACCTTTTAATATCAACTACATAAGGTACACAGTCAGGGACCTTATAAACATAGGTTGAAGCAAGTAATCATACACCAACATTTCTGTTAATGTAAGATTGGCTGTAGTTAGTAAATTAGGCTGTGGTTAGTAAATTAGTAAATTAGATGTAACTGGGATAGTTACACACTCTTCCACACTGCATCTAGGTTTCTAAAATTCAGATATGATATCCATGTTGTGACTGTTTAAGATCAGCTACTGTATAAATGCCCCTTCATATTTTTTTTGTTTTTAAAAAACGATTGAAAGTATTTTTTTCAGCTTTATTGAGGTATAATTGAAAATGAAACTGTAATATATTTAAAGTGTGCAACGTGATGATATAATATATATATATAGTGAAAGGATTCCCACCATCCCACCATTGAGTTATTAACATTTCATCACCTCACATATTTACTGTTCTTTTGTTGTTGAGAACAGTTCAGTTCTATTCTCTTAGCAAATTTCAATTATACAATACAGCCTTATCACCTATAAATACCATGTTATACATTACATCCTCAGACTTAAGTGCCCCCTCAATTTTACAAGAAGTTTTTCTTGAAAAAAATTATTAAAAATGTCATTTATCATTTATGGTTTAAAAGTGATTTAAAAGCAATATAATGGGGAAAGAACTGTTTGTTACCTCTAGCAGGTAATGGCTAGCTATCCTTTTATAGGGACTTACACTTTTCTTGGTTGATGGTGAATCATACTTTTTGCAGCCCCACTAGTGTAATTGTCCTTGAATTCTGTAATGTTAAGCTTAAACGGACTTTGAACTAAACTTAAACTAATGCAGAGCTTTTGTTTCTTTTGAGCATGGGTGGTATCTTAGCCTGTTCAGGCTGCTATAAGAAAATACCACAGGCTCAGGTGAGGGCCCTCTTCCAGGTTGAAAACTTGTTGTATCCTCATGTGGTAAAAGGGCCTAGGGAGCTCTTTTGGCCTTTTTTTAAAAATAAGGGTGCTAATCTCAAAGGCCCCACCTCCTAAAACACATTACCTTGGGAGTTAAGTTTCCGACATATGAATTTCAGGAGGGCACAAACGTTCAGACCGTAGCAGATGGTGATAGAGTTAAATCTAAGTTGCAGGGTCAGAAGTCCAGACTCGACTGTCCATTAGCTGTATGGACAATGGTTGGTTATTTTTATTACAAAACAAGATGGGAAACTCATCTTTTCTTCAGTGGTTTGTGTCAGGTTGTATCTTAGTCCGGCCAGACAGTTCTTTGTTGTGGGATGCTGTCTGCTCCATGGCAGGATAATTAGCAGTATTTGTAGCCTCTGCCCATGAGATGCCAGTAGCACCTCTTGCCTAGTTCTAACAACCAAAAATCTGCCTAGATGTTGCCCAATGTCCCCTGATGGGCAAAATCACCCTCATTTGAGAACCACTGCTGTGGTGGGTAGCAGTTTCCTTTATTCTCCTTTATTTGGTACACATTGGATGCAAACTGACTTTTGGATGCCTTCTTTTTTCTCTTTTGGAGGAGTGAGTCATGTGCCTTATAGGTCAGTGAAAACAATATGGAATCTGTATCTTTAACTTGCTTAATATTCTTAGACTAGGAGCAATATACTGAAGTGATGAAAAGCATGGGCTGTAGCATCAGACCACCTGGATTTACATTTTGGCTCCACTGATTACTTATTAGCTGTGGGGCCTCCAGAAAGACACTTTTCTTCTCTGAATCTCAATTTCCCCATCTGTAAAATGGGAACAAAGTCATACCCACTTCATAAGTTCAAGGTGCTTTGCATGTGGTGAGCCCTCAGAAAATGTTGGTCTAGATTCTTTCTCCTCCGTTCCTTATCCTCTCTTTCTTTTAGTGCTTCATTCCTGTCTGCATATAAAGTCCACCCTTCACTGTCTGATTTGCCACCCTCCCTGCTCTAGACCTTCAGCAGTTCTGTGTGCCTACCCAAACGACTTGCTCTATATGGGCACGCACAAATGCTCAGTCTCCCAAACATACCAGACTTGCTTGTGCCTTATGCTTGGGATTCCCACTGAGTGGCACTGTTTTGTGTTTCCCTAAGCACACACTCATCTGAGCTCATCCTTTAAGACTTGAACCGAGCGTCCCATCTGCTAGAAAGACTTAGACCCGGCGTGCCCTGGCAAAGTTAAGTGCTTGTCAGTGTCTTGCACGCTTCTTGTTATAGCCCTTACCACACTGCAGGCATTATTTCTGGACACGTCTGTCTCCCCCAGAAGCCTGAAAGCCCTCGCCCGTGATCCCCAGCAGCTAGAGCTGTACACCACGTGTAATAGATGCTTATTCACTGTAATTTGAATAGAAGAATGAATGGAGTGTTACCGTTGGAATAGGCCATATTGAAAATCTTCTGGGTAATGAGGTTCCTTTGCCATTTTATTTTTACTCGAAGAGACCTAGAATAAAGAGAATCTCACTGTGAAAAATCTGTTGCCAAGATACTCTAATTTTTATATTGATAATGGGTAGAAAATGAGATGGTGCAGTGGACTGGGTGCATGTAGCGCATTGAAGAGCTGACTAGTGGCCATTTTAGAAAACACGAGTTACCAACATCTTTGTAGTGTAGAAGTAACTACTGAATCCTTCCCTCTCTCTCTCTTTTTAAAAAGTAGAACTTTCCCCTTATAGGTCGAGAGTCTATTGGAAGAAGGGCATATTTCACGAATGGATAATAGATCCTCACACTTTGCTTTTCTTCCTTGTCTCCTATTCTGTAAACCATTGGAGAACAGTATCAGTTGGTTTCACAGTGTGGGTTTACACAATCGGGGACCATTGGTATAATTTTTAATCTTGCTGTACCACCCATTTTACTCCTGAACCTCATCTGACCCTGCTCTAAGGCATAATGGAAAACACAGGGTCGAGAAGTTAAGTACTGGGTTTTTATGACAAATGTTAAGTTTTACATTCCGACGCACAATGGATTTTTCTGCAGGCCTGTTATAAACAGGACACATCAGACATCAGATTTGTCATAACCCTGCAGCTTCTCTGGGGTTGACTGCTTTGACTGAGCTTTTGTCTCTGATATTTTAGCCACACGTACAGCTTATACATAATGCTCCTGGTTAGCCTGCTTTAGGGGGTAAGAGTAACTGACGTTTGCTCCTGCGTAGCAAGATTTGTTTCTAAGTCTCACGTGTTAAGTGTAACCAGGCCTCTGTTATCACTTGTTTGGGTCTCGACTAGGTGTGTTAAGGTCAGGAACCAGCCAGTTTAGTTTGTGACTCAAAAAGCCTGTTACCACACTTGGGAGAGTCTGTAGCATTCTCAGAAATGTGGATTGCATTCCTGTGCCCTCTGAACCATGATTTCCTGTTTTTTTTTTTTTTTTTTTTTAAAGTGAAACAGTCACTTTTCCTTAGTGCCGCCTGTTGGTAATCCATTTCTCTGTAACTAAACACTCTTGCTGAATCCCCAAAGGCTGAGATGGCTCTCTGCAGAGGCTCTCCCAGTCATCGCTGAAGTCATGAGAGGGCCTGGCAGTGGCTTCCAAAGGGGTAAGAAGTTTGTTTTCAAGGATACTGACATGCCAAGTGGAAGTTAAAACAAGGGAGATTGTGGCAGGCAGGGAAACCCGAGAGGTGCTGAGTGCTAACCCCCATGGTCAGTGACCAAAAGGTCAGATGGCAGAGGAGGAATCAGCCGACTGAGACCAAGGAGGGAATCAAATATGGCAGCAGATTGTCGAGAAATGCCGTGTTCTGAGCACGTGAGGAAGCGCAGTTAGTGATGCTCAGCGCTACCAACTCTGTGGGCACAGTGTCCTGGAAGTTGGGTAGAAAGTACCTTGCGTAGAATACAGCTTTCCATAGGAACAGTGACTTGAATGGGGTCAAGTTTCTGAGCTAGCCCACCGAGACCGTTTGAGTTTTTAAACCACTCACGTCCCACTTTGCCCTTCATTCAGAGCCGTGTTTGAGAAGCGGTCTTGGAGCCTCTGCTGCCTTAATTATCACTTGTCAAAATTGGTTTTTATCCACCATCCTCACTGCTCCCACTTTGCACCAACCAGCCTCCTAACTGGGGTGCTGTGTGGTCATCTTCAATCTCTCCCCTTCCCCTATCCTGCCCTGTGTTTAAATCCTGGTTTACCATGAAATTGTTGGTCTTGCGATGGACCACAGGACTCTTCTTTGAACTAGCCTCCCTTTCCTCATTTGTAAGCTGAGAAGTGTGATAACTGCCTCATGGGATGACTGTGCAAATTTGAGAAAAGAATTTTAGGCACGTAGGATAAAAGGTGCTCAATAAATGATAGCTATCGTTATGTGTGATCTCTTATTTGCTAATAATTTTTTTTCTGAATTCCAGTTTGGGATATCTAATCCCCCACCCCTGCCCAAAGTGACACTGGCTCTCTGAGAGGCATGGGTGGTTGTTAGAAGTGGGGGAACAGTGGTGGTTCGATATCCATAGGTACCAGTGACTTTTCAGGTCTCTGTATTTTTATTCACATTGCCTCAGCTACCACTGGGATGCTGAAACTTCTCATCTGTACCCCTAGTCCAGACTTCCTCACTCTTACCTGACTTGTATTTCTGATTGCCTACTGGAGGTCACACTCGATGTCTAAGCCCTTCTGTTCGCTCCAGACTCTCTCTTCTTGTGCTGCCTAGTTTGGCGAATGAGGCCACTCTCCGTCTTCATCAGTTAGGATGCTTTGATTCTCGGTTGCAGAGATTCCATTGCAGATTCTCTTAACGTGAGGAAGCTTATTTGTTCACGTCAGGTTCCCAGCTTCTCTCCATCTCTTCTGGGCTCTGTCATCTTGGGAGACAGGATCATATGCAGATGGGTAATGGTTCTAGAGACAATATTTGCACATGGCAATATGTGAGTTGGGAATAGAGACAGGCTCTTCTTCAGAAAGGAGAGAAGACTCCTTCTCCCCAAGTTCCCCACCAGACTTTCCCTTGTGTCTTTTAGCAGAACAAGTCTTGTGGCCATTCTTGAGCTATAATGGCAATGGGATCACCTTTAGGGCAACAGATTCTCCCTGGGACTGGGTGGGGGTGGAATCCATTTTCCCAAGGCAGCTGGCACCTGGGGGAGGGGTTCAGTCAGAGGAAAGGTAGGAGTTGTGGGTGCTATTGGCCCTCTGCCCCTCTGGTCAGGATCCTGGCGCCTGGGCTCTCTGTAAATTTCCACAGCCTTCCAGGTGTTGTAATTCCACCTCTTAAATATATTCCAGATTCATCTCTTCTCCCCTCCTCTGATTGCTCCTGCCCTGATCTGGACCACTCTCAGTTCTCAGCTGGACACCTGTAGTAGCCACCAGCATGATCCCCTGTGACTGCCTCTAGCGTGGCCTCTCTCACCCTGGCTTGGATACTCCCACGGGTTCTCAACCTCTGTGGCCTAGTTTATATTCCTGAGCACCATGGCCCTTCATGATCGGACCCCACCTCTATCTGACCTTCCTCCCACTGCTACCATATGCCTCTCACGGATTCTAGCCAGAGGGAGCTGCATTCTAGTCTGAATTCTCCACACTCCCTCTCACCCTGGTCTTTTTCTGTCCGGAAAGCCCCACCCCACCTCATCTTGTTTGAGTGAAGTCCCAGCTCTCGTCAAGCAGGGTTCTGCTCAAATGCCACCTTCTCTGAAGACTTCTCCTTGGTGAAGCACTGGAGAGGCCCTCTCCTGATCTGAATCTGGCCTGCCTTTCATTGCAGGAGTTTCCGTACTTTCCTGCCCACCTTGCCCTGGGAGCAGTATAGTAAGATGAAGAGAGAATGGGTCTAGGTCATAGATAAATCTGGCTTCAGGTCTCCTTTCCATGTGTTAGTGCTGTAAATGTGGTCAGGTCACATACCCTTAGAGTCAGCTTCCTCATCTGTAAAATTAGGGTCAAGCTCTCCAGCTTATTATCCTGAGATACTGCACGTGAAACCCTGAGCCCTGTGCCTAATGAGAGGGAGCTGTTGTTACTGGAGATGGAAAGCCTTGAGGGAGGGGACTATATCTTTTTTATGGGATCCCCAAGTCAAGCCGAGTTCCTAAGGAATCAATGAACGATTGTTGACTGGGTGAATTAATCTGAATAAGAAAAGTACTTCCAGATCGACATAAGCAGTGAATCTGAGAAAGAAAAGACATCTTTCACCTCTTTACTTTCTAGGTTCCCTGGTACAAGGAGTGTACCTCCTTGACTCCTTAATTTCTCATTTAATTTTTAAAAACAGGTTTATTGAGATATAAATCACAGACCATATGAGTCACCCATTTAAGGTGTGCAATTCAATGGCTTTTCATATATTTACAGAGTTGTGCAACCACCATCACAATGAATTTTAGAACATTTCATTACTCCACAAAGACACCTTATACTTACTAGCAGTCACTCCTCATTTCCTCCCAACCCTCTTACCTGCTCCTGCTAGGCAACCACTAATCTTTCTGCCTCTACAGATTTGCATATTCTGGACATTTCATATAAGTGGATTTGTATAATATATGGTCTTTTGTGACTGGCTTCACTTTGCATAATGTTTTCAAGGTTCATTCATAATGTATGTATCAGTATTTCAGCCACTTTTTTGCTGAATAATAGTCCATAGCATGGATATACCATATTTGTCCATTCATCAGTTGATGGACTTTGGCTATTATAAATAATTTTGCTATGAAGATTCATGTGTAAGTCTTTATGTGGACATGTGTTTTAATTTCTCTTGCATATGTACCTAGGAGTGGAATTGCTGGGTCATAGGTTTAACAGTTTGAGGAACTTGCAAACTGTTTTCCACAGTGGCTGCACCATTTTACATCCCCACTAGCAATGTCTAAGGGCTTCAATTTCCCCACATTCTCACCAACACTTGTTTTACTCTTTTTGATTATAACTACCCTTTTGGATGTGAAGTGGTATCTCATTGTCATTTTGATTTGCACTTTCCTGAAAAATAGTGACGTTGAGCATCTTTTCATGTCCTTATTGGCCATTTGTATATCTTCTTTGGAGAAATATCTATTCTTTGCCAGTTAAAAAAATTGGGTTATTTTTCTTTTTATCATTGAGTATAAGTGTTTAAAGTATATATATATATATATATATATGTATATACACATATATATTCTGTATACAAGCTTTTTGTCAGATACTTGATTTGAAAATATTTTCTCCTATGGGTTTTTTTTTTACTTTCTTGACAGTGTCCTTTCATATACAAAAGTTTTAAATTTTGATGGAGTCCAATTTATCCTTTTGTTTCCTGCGCTTTTGGAGTCATATCTGAGCAGCCATCGCCTATGCCAAAGTTATGGAGATTTACTTGTATATTTTTAAAGAGTTTTATGGCTTTAGCTCTTACATTTAGGTCTATGATCCATTCTTCATTATATTGCGTGGATATCCAGTGGCCCCAGCTCATTTGTTGAAAAAACGATTTTTTCCCATTGAATTGTCTTGGCACTGTTATCAAAAAATCAATTGACAATAAATATGAAGGTTAATTTCTGGACTCCCATTTCTGTTCCATTGATTGACATGCCTATCTATGCATCTTGTTTAGTTTTACTAATTCCTTGGCAGGGTAGGTGTGTGTAATTCAGCAGAGAAAACACTCCCAGTTAAAACAAATATGACATTTAATATTTTGAGCAAAATTTCCTGTAAACTTCCTGGTGGCAGTTAAGTATTATATATTTTATTCACTTTTAAATCCCTGAGCGCCTAGAAGAGTGGCGGGCCCATGGTGGTGCTCAGTAAATATTTGTCATATTTGAAGAAAGACTGATTGATAGAAGGATTGTTTTAGTCATGCTGCTGTTGCTTTTGTAACTTGAAACCTTGGTTGTTGAATATTTAGATTTCCAAAATCTTTTCTGTATAAGCTTTTGAGTGTTGCTGTTTACGTTGTGTAAAGGATTTGCCTTTGGTCCTTCCAGGCTCTTCTGTAAATCACTTGATAGAGGGCTGGAAAAGAGTATTAGCATATGTTTTATGAATAACTTTCTTCGTTAGTTTTGGTAGGTGAAGATGTAGCATGTTCAAAAAGTTAATGTCATTTAAATAGGTATGCGGATTTCATCTATTACTTGGCAACACACTGAGAATTTACTAGAGATTTGTCCTGAGAGTGCAATGTGCAGTGTTCTCCTCCTGGGAAAATAATGTAGGTGGCTAGAAGACCACTTCTGAATGCACACACCCTCCCCAATCCCCATGACTTCCTTTCAACCTTGAACTTCCAGGATTCCTAGTGTGATTGCAGGTTGAAGCCTAGGGAGCAACCGTGGCTTCATGGAATTGAATTCCCTATGACTGGGGCAAATGGTAGCAAATCTTAGTGGTATTGAAAGTGGCATAATAGAAGCTCTACAGCTTTTGTCTGGATTGTGCATTTTAAAACTGGTAGTATTCAAACACTTGACAAATCCCAGTAGATACGCAGGCTACAGGCAGTTTCCTCTGTGAAGAAAATTTCAGATGTCTAGAATCTAGATAATGCCACAGCTGTGTGTGTCAAAATCTTTCACACAAATTGGTTTCTACTTGTCATTGCTTTTTTTTTTTTTTTTTTGCCAGCCACTCATTCTTTGCCCAGTAGTTCAACTGTCTGGTTCTCTGCACCAAATCTGAGTGTGGTCACACATCCTTAGTTAATTCAGCCCTGTGATGCTGCTCCAAAATGCAGCAGACACCCGGGGAGAATGTGGAAGAGATGACATGAGTTACAACAGCCTGGCTTTCACTTACCATAGAACGCTAGACTCGGCATGGGCATTTAGAATCATCTAATCCAGTCCTCTCATTCCACAGCTGTGGGAACAGGGACCCAGGGAGGGGCAGTGATTTGCCAGAGCCCAGCACATGGTCCTAGAACCCTGTCTCTTGGTTTCCTGTCTGGTAATTTCTCAGTGCTCACCCACCCTCAGTTTCTTTGAAGCCTGCAAGGGAGGAAGGGCTGAGAGCTGATTATAGGGGAAGAGGTCAGAATTTATTGAAAATCATCTAGGTTTATTGCCAATCCCATCTCTTCCATGCTCCCAACCCTTCCCCGTTTCCGCCCCCCCCCCCCCGCCCCCCATGCTTAAATTAAGTCCTTCTAGGCCTACATCTGGCTTGATTACCTTCTGCAGCCTTGGCATTTGGATTTGTGGAACTCTTTCTGTGTAGATTTTATGAGGGAGAGACTCTTTTGTCCTAAAGAATCTTTTTCTTCCCCCCTCCCAATTTGGAAAAGAGTCTGCTTATGTGGAATGTCTTTTCAGAATGATACCAACTGCATTGCATTTTAATTTTTTGGCTTTTTTGAAAATGCTTATTTATTTAAAAGGCCTAGAATAATTTATGGTTATGGCCATGGTTTTAGAGCTCATATCACTCAGAGTTTTTCCTCGGCCTTTATTTGTAAAGTCTTTATCCTGAATTCTTATAGCTCCATTCTGGTATCTCTCCAGGAAAGAAAATTAAAAACTGATTAGTAACCCTTCTTATTGCCTGAGGGAGGGTGCAAGAGAGGAAAGTAGAAAGGTAAAATTGCTCTTTTGCTGAAAGGTTTAAGATGGGCCAATCATCAGGAGGCTAATAGATCTTTCCCCCGATAATGATTATTTCATGCATCTGCTGCTGTTTACAAGGGCACTTGGAGGATGTGCAAAATTTCCAGAATTCCTCAGAGAGCCAGCTTCTTTTTCTTTCAGATGCTGTTTTTACATAACGTTCTGGGGTAGTTACATGAAGATAAACAGGTTTTGAGTGTGAGGGTGTATGGGGGTCTGGACCAGTGCTGTGTGTCTGTAATTGTGGGTATTGCTTTGTGAACTCACTTTTAGGAGATTTTATTCAGAGCTTGTGTACCCAGTAGCACCCAGAATTTCTGGTAGGGATGATGAAATAGAGGGAACACTCTTGCCTTTTTTTTTTTTCTTTCAAACATTATATTTAATTCTTTCAAATGCATACAAGACAGTAATTACACAGCAACAAATCTTTTGTTCAACAGTGATTTGATTCATAAGTATTTGAGTGAAATTTACATAATTTCACATCCAGACTCTTGCATTTTTAAATACTGTAAGTAAAAAAGCTCCCCAAATAACCAATTCTTATATTTCCTACTTATCCCTCTCTATATCCACACTTTAAAAAGTTACAAACTGAACATTATACAGAACATATAAGTCATGTTTAAAAGCTTGAGGTTTTAAAATCATTGTACCCCAGTATGACTCAAAAAAGTCCCAATGCTAACAAATGCAGTCCTCGGTGGTAAAATAAATTGGAGGAGGGGAAGAAAGAAGAGACAGACACAAGTTTGCTGTCTTAATGTTTTACTAATCCTGTCAGTTAAAAATGGTGATGTCATGAGAAATGACAGTTTAGGTTTAATATGAGGAATGGAGTTTGCCTCATAATTAAAAGAAGTTTAAAAAGTTAAAAGAAATTTAACTTTTAGGTGGAAAGACAAATATTTACTTATAAAACAACAGAATTCAATACAGTTCATAATCAAGTAGTGGGTTATATGGTGGAGATTCTAAGAGGTATAGACATTCTTATAAGAAATGATGTTTCTTATATGCCGAGGTGGGGTCAATCAGGAAAGGAATTTTAGAAAAAGTGGATATAGGTTTGCAGTGCCTTATTTGAAACCCTTGGGGTAGGTGTGTTTGAAGATTCAAAATTTTTCAGATTCCAGCAAGGTAATATGGTGTATAAACCATCCATTATGCAATATCCCTGGCCAGGTTTGGGCTGATATCTCATAAAACAAGCACATTAATATTTGCACAGCTCATGATTTGGATATTCACAATAAGTGGGGTAAATAGAGACTATAAGTTGCCTTCTGCCAGTTTATAATGGATTTTGTCTCTGTATTAGTTATCTGTTGCTGTGTGCCATGTTACATTCAAAACTTAGCAGCTTAAAAGAACAAACATTTATCCCAAACAGATTCTGTGGGTCCGGAATCCAGGAGCAGCTTCACTGAATGATTCTGGTTCAGGGTCTCTCTGAGGCTGCACTCAAATTGTGCCTGAGGCATTGGTAATCTGGGGATGGTGGGTCTGCTTCCAAGCCTGCTCACAGGCGTGTTGGCAGGTCATGGTTCCTCACCACATGAGCCTCTTCATAGGCTCCTGGGTGTCCTCACAACATGGCAGCTGGCTTCCCTACATAGCAAGCGATTTTAGAGAGAAAGAAAGCCCAAGATGGAAGCCACAGTCGCATATAATATCCTGTTACTTCCATGGTATTTTATTGGTCACACCAGCTAACCTTGGAGTGAGAGGGCATTGTATAAGGGTGTGAATACCGGGGGGCGGGCATCACTGAGAGCCATCTTGAAGATGGACTGCCGTAGTCATCAAGTGAGTTTTGGCATCAAACGTAAAGCTTTCAGTTTTCCTATCTTTCTGGGTTCTGGATTGAGGATTTATATAGACTCTGGCCTCCTCAGAGTGATGACTTGAGAGGATGAACCATGGCTCTGAAGGTGGTCAAGGACTGCAGGGTAGCGTGAACACAGAGAAGTGAGTTTGGTGGAGGAAGATGGGCGTCTGGGGAGTATGCAGACTCATAGTGTGCTCTGTGCCAGGCACTGTACCTGACGTGGGGGGTAAAAAGGTGAATTAGATACATTTTTAACCATCTGGAGCTAGACTTATGCTTTGAGAAGTCTAGAGTTTTGTTTTGAAAATACTTGTATTGAGGATCTACAGTGAGAAAGAAAGCCTGCATGGTGAGAGAAGCAGAGAATATAGACTCAGAAAATCTGGATTCCTTTGCCAGTTCCTTCATTTCCTACCTTGCAAAAGTCAAAGTTTTGGAGCCTTAGTTTTTCCATTTGTAAAATTAAACTGATGCTTATGTTATTCCGTCAATATCAAAGTATTGTGAGACCCCCAAGGAAGGTAACGGCTGAAAAAACTCTTGCAAAAGTTTAAAGTGCTTTGGAGTGTTAATAATTATTATCCTGTGGCTCTGTCATTTACTAACTAGTGGCCTTTTGCCTCAGTCTCATCATCAGTGAAATGAGGATAACACTACTATCTACTTCATAGATTGCTATGAGGTTTGAATGAAATAATACATGTAAGGGCTGAGAATAGTGGCTGGCACATGATAACATGAGAAATAACAAATATTAGCAGTTATTATTATGTCATCATATAGTGCTAAGCCTTATGAGGAATTAAAAGAAAAGTGAAATGATGACTTAGAATGTCCTTAGAAAGTTTTAAACAATGAGAAAAAAAACCCAGTTTTCCTTAAAAGGCTTTTTATTATTTGTATTTGCATTTGCTGACTAGAAAACTGATTTATTTGGTTGGACAGAGATTACTTTGAAAACAGCTACCAGCTTCCTCCCTCCTTCTTTTCTTCTCTCTCTCTCTCTCTCTCTTTCTTTTTTGATGTTGACCTTCACGTACAGCTTTTCAAATTTTTAAAGGTCATAACTGAAAATAAATCCCTTTGCACTTCCGGTAGCATAGTAGTCAGCTTGCCTGTCCAAGCAGAAAGAGCTAAGTTCAATTTAGATAATCCTCATCACTTGATAAAGGTGTTTCAAAAATGAAGCTTAGATTTGGAAGCCTGGCAGGATTTACTCATTAAAATTCCTTGTTGGAATAAATTATGAGTCAAAAATGAAGACTTGCAATTCTTTTGTTGAGTTCTGTGATGAAGACATTTAGTGTATTATGATTTAACCTTTGTAAGAATCTGAATAGCCATTTTTTGAGGATCATGAGAACTTCAACAAATCATTATTTTCTAAAATCTTTGTCTGGCAAACCCTGAAGAACTTTTCCCTTAGAATGCCTTTATGCCATTACATGCACCCAGGGATAGCAGGCTGTGACAATGTCATGGAAACATCAGTATTGACACAGCCATTATGGTGACTACCAAAGAACAGCTATAAAGGAAACCAGACCCCAGGCTGACAGCAGATCAATCCCCTTAAGTCACAAATTTCCTTTGTGAGCGGTGGTGAAAAAACTTGAGCTTCTTGTGTGTTTTCAGGATAAAAATTCTTGAGACTTCCTTCTGTTTGAAAATGCTGAACTCCTGTGTGTGTGTGTGTGTGTGTGTGTGTGTGTGCACGTGCCAGAGGGAGAAAGATAAGTGACCTTGTGTTTAACTACCATTTTAATATTTGGGTAGTTGTGTTTAAGAGTAAATGTATGTAGAGAACAGACTTCTAGTTGCCAAGGGGGAGGGGGTGTGGGAGTTTGGGATTAGCAGATGCAGACTATTGCATATAGAATGGGTAAACAACAAGGTCCTATGTATAGTATAGGGAACTATATTCAATACCCTTTAATAAACCATTAATAAAAGACTGTGCAGAACAATATATATGTGCATGTATAACTGAATCACTTTGCTGTACAGCAGAGACTAATACAACATTGTAAGTCAACTATACTTCAATAAAATAAATTTTTAAAAAAGAGTAAATGTATGACTAACTTCTCTCTAGGAAACCATTTTTCTTGCTTTTAAATGTTGTTTTCAAAAGATGAGCAGTATTTATGTTCTGAAACAACATTTTCTTCAAGTGTGAGCATCGGGGCTACTGAAAACAGGTGTGCATATTCAACAAGATGTACCTTGCTTTACTTAAAAAAACTGTTATTTTGAAAAGTTTCATTGTGAATTGATTCTTGTTTTAAAATGCTTCCCATCTGGTATAATTGAAAAGTTGGAAAGGACACAGAGATTTTTTTTCCTAAGGGAAGGGTGGTGATTTTGTGTCAACTCGCTTACAGATCACTGGGTCCTCCTTGTGCTTTTCCATTTGCTTCAGTTAGTGCTGAGTTGAGCAAAGCCAAGTTCCTGACAGAGACTGTTGTGGTTTTCAGCACAGGCCTACCTCTGTGTTGGCTTTACCAGTGTACGTTTACACTTTTGTCCTCAAATGGTTAATTTTGTGCTTTCTGCCTGAGATTGGGATGGCAAAGTGGCAACAAAATGTACCATTTCTCCCTACATTTAATAATTCTGCTGCTCTTGAGTGGAACCCATGGCTTATTAGATATGTCAAGTTGCTAGTTTTCTAAGCATGCTCAGCTAAAAATGATGAACAAATGGCTTAAACTGGAATATTTTGGGTCTCTCTGCATGTATAATATTTGTCAAAGAGTTTGGCTCTAGTTTATTGGCCAATCTCTTCACGGTAGATTCATTGACACCCCTTGGGTCAATTTGGCTGCCATTTCTTGTGTTAGGTTGTGTTAGAGTCCTCTTGAAGGAAAATAAAGGAGTAAGAGCCAGTAAGAACCCAAATATTTATTTATATATTTTAAAAAATTTATTTATTTTTATTTTTGGCTGGGTTGGGTCTTCGTTGCTGCACGCGGGCTTTCTCTAGTTGCGGCGAGCAGGGTCTACTCTTCATTGTGGTGTGTGGGCTTCTTACTGCGGTGGCTGCTCTTGTTGCGGAGCACGGGCTCTAGGCGTGCGGGCTTCAGTAGTTGTGGCACGAGGGCTCAGTAGTTGTGGCTCACGGGCTTAGCTGCTCTGAGGCATGTGGGATCTTCCTGGACCAGGGACTGAACCCATGTTCCCTACATTGGCAGGCGGATTCTTAACCGCCTGAATTCTTAATTCTTAAGAATTCTTAATTCTTCCCTGTGCCACCAGGGAAGTCCCAGAACCCAAATATTTAGAAACATCTGTAATTTTTATACCGATTACTAATAGATTTTCCACTTCCCCATAAATTAAAACTTTTGGGCTGAGAATAAAGCACATACAATCCACGTGTATATTTGTTATTACATGAATCTGGTATTTCTGGTTGTGTCAGTGCATGCAGGGATAATGTTTAAAAAAAGATCTTCAAAATTAATGAGACAACCTTGACTGAGAAATAGTTTCCTTACACAGGAACTTTTAGTTCTTAACTGAGTGAAGCGTGAGGAAAGGATTCTGCAGACCCTGGGTAGCGAATACGTTAATTGTATGTTTGACACAAGCATTTGACCATTAGAATAAATAGCTGAGCTTCCTTCTAGCTCTGAAAGTCTGATGGGCTGTGTCTAAGGTGGCTGTGATGACAGGTGCAAGTTTTCATATCTGGAGATCGTGTCTGTGGTTTATCTAGTCTGGAGCCACAATCAGCTTTTCATTACTCAGGTTTCACAGATTACTGTGGCTTGTTCAGCTCCCCACATAGAGTGGACAGGGTCCAGGAAAATCAATTAGATTTCCTGTTTTCAGCAACCTGAATGATTGATTTGGTCGTAGGGAAAGGAGAGTGAAGCTGCCTGTTCTTTCTCAGACTCATGAGCATTTTGGATTTTTGGTTACTCCGGTTTTTTTGGGGTGGGGGTGGGGGCATTATTATTTTCGTCTTTAAGGCTACTTCATAGAGTAAGCACATAGGCCATTAAAGGCTGCCCATAAGAAAATGTGAGCCAGTCAATTCAATGGATGTTTTAACAGTACTCACCATGCACGCAGATATTTTATACTACATGAAATGTCTAATACCCAGTGATGTTCAGTAAATGTGACCTTTTCCTTCTTTTTGACACTAGTCAGCCTGTTATGGGTGATACAACATGAACATAAGTGAAATTTTAAGAGAACAGTTAAATCTATACTAGGGCTGGAAGTATGATATTGATGTGTGGGACATGAAGGGTCTCATGGAGAAGTGTGTCTTGAAGTTGACTTTTAAGGATAAGTGGACTTTAGATACACAGAAAATGAAGGGTTGCCCAGTAGAACTGCTGGGACACTGAGGAGGCTGGCCGAACCTGGAAGCAAAGGGGAAAACCAGATGGCATCCAGTTGGTGTTATTCAGTAAGGGAAGGACTTGAAAACCATGAAAAGGAGCTAAGGGCTTCCCTGGTGGCGCAGTGGTTGAGAGTCCGCCTGCCGATGCAGGGGACATGGGTTCGTGTCCCGGTCTGGGAAGATCCCACATGCCGCAGAGCGGCTGGGCCCGTGAGCCGTGGCCGCTGAGCCTGCACGTCCGGAGCCTGTGCTGTGCAATGGGAGAGGCCACAACGGGGAGAGGCCCGCGTACCGCAAAAAAAAAAAAAAAGAAAAGGAGGTAAGACCCTGCTGAATGATAAGTCAAAGCAGAGGAGAGTCCTGGTGGTATTTTAGGAAGATAAGTTGGCAGGTAACAACTACAGACTGGATTGGAGCGAGAGGAGCCTGAAATCTGGGAAAGCAGTCAGTGGTGAGGTGATGAGAGCTGGGATTCCACCGTGACGTGGAGTAAAAAAAAAAAAAAAGATAGTAAGGATGTTTTGGATAGTCATTCACAGAACAGATTTATTTGGAGAACCTTCCAGGTGTCAGGCACTGGGCTGGGCCCTGGATGCAGTGATGAGGCCAACTCACACAGCTCAGCAGGGGAGCAGGTGTGTGAGCGGCCAGGTGTGTGAGCACCCAGGTGTATGAATGCCCAGGTGTGTGAGCGCCCAGGTGTGGGGAGGAAACATTGGCAGTGACACGAGAGTGTACAACAGGGACTCTGATGGAATGGGAGGGAAGTTTCCTGAGGGGGTCATACTTGGGTTGAGTAGGAGTGATGGGGAAGCAGAAGTTCTAGGCAGAGTGAACAGCTGGTGCAAAGGCCCTGAAGCAGAAACAGGAAGAACCCAGTGTGTCTGGAGTACAGTCAGGAGGATAAATGAAAGAGCTGGTGATTTGTTACCATCCTAAGTGAGGGAGGGTGTTTAGAGAAGAATATTGATGGAAAATGAGTGGCTGGAAGGTTTAATGTGGGTAGGGGTGAGAGTACCTGGTAGGGGAGGTGGGGAGAGGATGGATTCAGAATTCCATTTCTGCTGATTGACAGCTTCTTGCTTCCCTCCTCTCACCTGTGTACTGGTCTGCCTCTAGAACCCCACCTACGTGCTAAAGTGCATTTCCTGGGATGACTGATTTGTCTAATTATAATTTTACCTTCAGCAGGTGTCTTACTGAATGTGACCTACCTGAGATCAAGGTCACAGCAGTTTTGTTTAGGTGTGCTCGTTAGTGGGTGTCCATTTTCTCGAGAAACGTGCCCTCAAAACACAGTGTTTTTTGCTTTTGGATGGCTGCTTTAAACATGAAAGCCTTTAGGTTTACTTTTAAAGAGAATTCTTAAAAGACAGGGACTTCCCTGGAGGTCCAGTGGTAAAGAATCTGCCTTCCAATGCAGGGGATGGGGGTTCAATCCCTGGTCGGGGAACTAAGATCTCACATGCTGCAGGGCAACTAAGCCTGCGCACCACAACTACTGAGCTCGTGTGCCTCAACTAGAGTCTGCATGCCACAAACTACAGAGCCTACACACCCTGGAGCCCGAGCACCACAACTAGAGAAGAAAAAACCTGCACGCCACTACTAGAGAGAAACCCGTGCACCACAGTGAAAGATCCCGCACGCCTCAACGAAGATCCCGCCTGCCGCAACTAAGACCTGACGCAGCCAAAAATAAAATAAACAAATAAATAATTAAAAAAAGAGAGTTCTTAAAAGACAGTAAAATAATTAATGTTAAGTACTCTGAGTTCTAAGGTTTTAGAGTCATGAAGATGTTAGGAGTAAAGTCTATTTGTTTCTCATACGCGCAGCTGGTCTCTGCCTTGGGGCCTTAGCTCCTGCTGTTCCTTCTGCTGGGAATGCTTTTCCCTAGAATTCTGCCTGGCTTACCCTCGTCCCTTCAGGTCTCTGCTCAAGTGTCTCCTTTCTGAGACCTTCCTTGAGCCCTCTGCATATACCTTCCCTAAGCCCCTTCTGCTTTATTTCTCTTCATCATACCTACCACCTTCTAACACAGTGTATAATTTACTTACTGATTTTGTTTGTTGCCTGCCTTCTCCACTAGAATGTACTAGAATATATGCTTCATGAGGGCAGGAGTTTTTTTAGGATTTGTCCACTGAGATCTGCTCAACATCAACTACAGTGTCTGGCACACAGTGGGCTCATAGTAAATACTTATTGAATGACCACCTCTTTTTTTTTATGCTTTCATTTTTTACGTTTACTTTTAAATTTTTTATTGAAGTATAGTTGATTTACAATGCTGTGCCAATCTCTGCTGTACAGCAAAGTGACTCACTTTTACACACATAGACATTCTTTTTTAAATATTCTTTTCCATTATGGTTTATCCCAAGAGATTGGATATATTTCCCTGTGCTCTACAGTAGGACCTGGTTGTTTATCCATTCTAAGTGTAATAGTTTGCATCTACCAACCCCAGCCTCCCAGTCCATCCCTCTCCCTCCCCTCCCCGCTGCCATGGCAGCCACAAGTCTGATCTCTATGTCTGTGAGTTTGTTTCTGTTTTGTAGATAGGTTCATTTGTGTTGTATTTTAGATTCCACAGATAAGTGATATCATGTGGTATTTGTCTTTCTCTTTCTGACTTACTTCACTTA
This sequence comes from Orcinus orca, assembly GCF_937001465.1. Lineage (NCBI taxonomy): Eukaryota > Metazoa > Chordata > Mammalia > Artiodactyla > Delphinidae > Orcinus > Orcinus orca. The sequence continues at coordinate 93,351,503 of NC_064561.1, read as the reverse complement.
GTATGATAATCTCTAGTTGCATCCATGTTGCTGCATACGGCATTATTTCATTCTTTTTTATGGCTGAGTAATATTCCATTGTATATACGTACCAAATCTTCTCTATCCATTCATCTGTTGATGGACATTTAGGTTGTTTCCATATCTTGGCTATTGTGAATAGTGCTGCTATGAACATAAGGGTGCATGTATCTCTTTGAATTATAGTTTTGTATGGGTATATGCCCAGGAGCGGGATTGTTGTATCATATGGTAATGCTATGTTTAGTTTTCTGAGGAAACTCCATACTGTTTTCCACAGTGGCTGCACCAACTTACATTCCCACCAGAAGGGTAGTAGGGTTTCCTTTTCTCCACACCCTCTCTAGCATTTGTTATTTGTAGACTTTTTAATGATGGCCATTCTGACTGGTGGAACACCTCTTTTTAATGTGGGCTAAACACATTTCTCTGCTGGCTCTAGTCAAGATGTACTGGATACCGCACCCACCCCCCCCACCCCTTTTTTAAGGCTAGGCTCCCAATAGCTTCTTCCTTTCAGAAAACACCCTGACAGTAAGGAAAAAAAGTCTCAGAGGTACTGGATGAGCCACTTAGAAGCCTATGTTTTAAAGCCCATGTATGTTTTACTCAGAGCCTATGAACTCAAATCAGTAACTGTCACACAAGTTAGTTGTAATTTCCGACTCTATAGCAAAGACAGGCCTCCGGGGAGGACCATATGTGAAAGAAAGAAAACCCAAGTTCTAAAAAGGCATTTATTTTGGCACTGTTTATTATAGAGGCTGATAGACCTTCCCTCCCATTAAACTGCTGAGTTTGGAAATTGGGCAGTCCTAGGAAAAAGTAAGGAAAGGCCATTTTTTTTTTTAAAGAGTCCCCCATGTCTCCCCACATTGGGGAAAAAAAAGTTGTTAGATTTTTTTCATATTGAATAATCATCCCTGTACAGTGAATGGGTTGGACTAAGTAATCTCTAAAGCTGCCTTCTGTCTTGAAAGCTATATGATCCTGTTCTAACTATTCCACTCTGGCCAGTTTATTTTATACACCACTGTATGAACATGCTGCATGCATTCCTTAGCTTAGTGGCTTAGTTTATGATTGTCTCCAGCCTGAGTACTCTAGAAGGGGGATTTCTGGATCCAAGGGCTTGGAGGTTTTTGAGGCTCTTGTTTCATAGGGCCAGATATTTCCTACATAGGCTGCACTTTAGGGTAAGGTTTAACGTTTAGGATATTGAGTCAGCACAGCTGTGGTCAGCCCTGGGTCAGCTGCTTGCCAGTCATGTGCTGAGTTTACCGGATCCCTTTCTCTTCATTTCTTTCATACCTTCCTTATAGGATAGTGATGACGATTAACTGAGAATGCACCCTGGCTGCTATTATCATTATTATTATCATTATTATTTTATTTTGTACTCAAGAGTTTTCACAAGCATCGAATATTAGCATATAAAATATCCTTGTCAGTTTGTTAAGGAAAATGTGAAGGTTTTATATTTTTGATTACTTTTGAGTGTTTTTTCATGTTCATTGGTTATTTACATTTTTTTGGTATTTAAAAAAAAATTTCTTCTTCATTTTGGTCACAATTCCTTTCTCTAAGTTTAAATCCATATTACACCCATCACTCAGTTTACATGCATTTGGTGTTCTTAAGATCACCAAACATAGCAGGAAGAATGCACAGGTGGTGTTCAAGAGATACTGTATACATTTTTAAACATACAAGATATGTGTATAATATGTGAAGATTGTTTTGGTAAAAATTGTTTTTTGATCAAGTCTATCAATTGCTTATTAAATAAGTGAATATATAGTTGGTTTTAAAAGCAAATCCCTTGCCAGTGGCCTGGTGAGCGAGCCATTTTGAAATTTAGTCTGTTGGCCCATTCAAGCCTTCAGCTGACTGCAGCCGTGGGCTGATAATCTGACTACAGCCTCATCAAGAGACCATGAGGCAGAACCACCCAGTTTATTAAAAATGCCAGTACAAATCTATCCCCATACAGGGAAATAATTTTGGATGAAATATATTTCTCATATTAGAAAATGTTAGTTTTGCATTTTAAATTATTGTACTTTCTTTTGTTTTTTCCCCCCACTCTTGTGCTCTGAACCTCCTGCTAAGCCCCAGACATTTGGTTTTTTTCATATACAACAGTTCTCTTCTGGGGTGAGAAGTTACTTTAGCATAAGTTCACAGCTCATTAATTTAAGAAGCAACTGCTTCAGAGACCCGCAAACCAATAATTTACTCTTAAGTGTGTGTTTATGTCTGAGAACTCGTAGCAGGGGGCTAAAAGGGGAGAGTAATGAGCCTGGAAACTCACTGCTCAGCTGGCTCACCAGATCCCTCACAGGCAGTGTTTCCACAGTCCCTCTCTGTTTTCCGGGGTCCCACCAAGATGCCCTTCGGAACATAACAGACAGTTGTTCTGCATGGCACTTAACGATAGAGCAACAGAGCAAAGGGAGAGAAGAGCTTGGAGCTGACCCTGCACACAGAAATGGACCAGGTGGATGTATGGCTGGGCCAGGCCTTTGAGAGAGCCTTCTGCTCCCCAAGTGGGCACAGAACAGACTTATGTCAGGGCAGCCTGTGGACCTGAGGTGTTTTGAACGCAGGTTATCTGTTCCTGCCTTCCATTTTCCTTTTTCACTCCTTCTCAGGCCAGTGGGGCTGACCCCTGATGGCACAATAGTCACTTGGGGGAGCCTTGAAAACAACCTGAGAGGTTCTGATTCAAGTGGTCTGGGTGGGATCTGGGCTTGGATAAAGTTAAAAAACCTCCCCCTCGTGTTTCAGATACACTTCAGGATGCGAGAGCAAGGAACCCAAGCCAGGTTGGTCCACTGATCTGTTTCCAGACTTAGCCTTTCCAGGCTCCTCCCCTACCATTTGCCTTCCTTAAGTCTGCTCTAGCAACAGCTCTGCCCTGCACTTTCAAACTTCGACCTTCGGCTGCTTGCCCTTTTAAATAATGGGAAGGAAGGAGATTGGTGAAAATTTGCAGGCTGTAATCATGTAAGGGTAAGTTGTTAGTTTGCTACCCTGTTGGGTTTTGAATTAATTTAATGATCTGTGAATATCTGCGGGAACAACTAGAATATCTAAATCTCCTCTGTGGCATAGCCCCTAGTGAGAAACTCTTGGGTTTGGTATCGTAAAACTTCTCTCTGCTGGTCCTCATGGGCTGGTAGAAGATTCGGGTGGTTTAGTTCCTTTTCCCTTTATTATTGTTGTTATCAATTGGGCACACAACTTTTACATTTCTTTTTAAGGCAGTGAAGGTGGAACATTAAGAATGTATTTTGTGAGTTTTGAATCAATCTCTTAGGGTTAATCTGAATGTCTAATTTTTCTCTTTAATGTGATTGTATAGGAATGCCTCAGCATTCTGATGAAGCCTACAATCTACAGAACTGTTTCATATAAAATCTCACTTACAGATAATGTATATTGGACAGTGTAGAAACTTCCCAAATCTACAGTTTGGAGGACTTTGTGATAAATGTTATATTATTTGGCAACTCAAAGGAAATTTTGCAAATTATTTAACACAGCTTCCTTAAAATATAGCCACTTAGTAAGAAACTGTCATTAGCCCATTCTAGGCAAAGTTTGACACTTTTGTTCTAGTGGTGGTTCATTACCTTTGAGATACTTAAAGTGATGGGAAGGCTTTGGAGCCCTGATGGAAGCTGGGGTGTCCTGTGGGGATGGTGGTCGAGGTGGGCTCAGGGAGGGCCCCTGTGTTGGACATGGTCAGCCTCAGGTACCCGGACTTCATGCAGCTAGCTTAATCCCTGGTTGCATCTGGATCTGGCCAAAGTCAGCAGCCATGTGAGTCAGCCTAGGGACTTTTTTGAACAGAGTTTGAGGGGAGAGACCATCGAGGGCCTCCAGTTCAGTGAGCTTCATCCTCAGTAGTGCAGGACCCTGAATCAGTCCCTCGGGGCACTTGCTGACAAAGCTGAAGGGCAAGCAGCCTTCAGGCCTTCCTCCTCCGTGTATGAATGGCTAAGTCTCTGCAGGTCAGTGCTATGCTGTAGTTAGTCCCACTGGGAAGGTAATGCTCTTCTCTGGGCTTTAATTTTCTGTATCAGATGTGAGGCCCATGTCTCTTGGGGTAGATGTGGGTCTTCCAGGTGGACACACACAGTTAAGGGATCCAGGTGGCAATTTGCTCTTTTTTTCTTTTTTTTTTTTTTTTTTTCCTCTTCCCTTAATCTTTTTAGCTAAAACGGGGACCCACTGGTAGGCTGTCTTAATGGTAAGGTCAGTGTCAGGTAGGGTGGTGGAGCGGAAAAGAGTCTACCACCAGTGTTTGTTGTGTCAACTCAGTTGCTTCTGCTTTCTCCGTTTCCACTGAGCCTCTCCATCTATTCAGTCTTCCAGTGTCATGTCTATAGTATCTTCCTTTACTGTCCAAAGTAACTGGAATCTATAACCTCAATTTTGAGATGTGTCCTATATTTATGATCCTAAATATGGGATTAAAAAGAAAGGTGATATCAGAGATTGGTTTTATGTTTTAATCAATTTATTTATTTATTTGTGGCTGTGTTGGGTCTTCGTTGCTGCACACGGGCTTTCTCTAGTTGCAGTGAGCGGGGGCTGTTCTTCGTTGCAGTGCTCATGCTTCTCATTGCGGTGGCTTCTCTTGTTGTGGAGCACGGGCTCTAGTCACGCCGGCTCAGTAGTTGTGGCTCGTGGGCTCTAGAGCGCAGGCTCAGGAGTTGTGACGCATGGGCTTAGTTGCTCCCCGGAATGTGGGATCTTCCTGGACCAGGGCTCAAACCTGTGTCTCCTGCATTGGCAGGTAGATTCTTTTGTTTTTTTTTTTTTGTGGTATGCGAGCCTCTCACTATTGTGTCCTCTCCCGCCGCGGAGCACAGGCTCCAGACGTGCAGGCTCAGCGGCCACGGCTCATGGGCCCAGCCGCTCTGCGGCATGCGGGATCCTCCCGGACTGGGACACGAACCTACGTCCCCTGCATCGGCAGGCGGACTCCCAACCACTGCGCCACCAGGGAAGCCCCGGCAGGTAGATTCTTAACCACTGTTACACCAGGGAAGCCCCAGAGATTTGTTTTAAAACTTTATTTCTACAATCTATCCTGAAGTTAGTGCTCAGTCCAATTTCTTATATCTTTCACAGATCAGAGCCTGACAGTTAAATTCAACAATCATTTATTAGATTAAAACAACCTGGAAAATTCAATTACCCAGAAAACCCATTCCCTGAGCATCCTTTTAAATCAGTATTGGGCCGTATAGATGAACTGGGAAGTCTCTGTATTCCTAAAAATAATTACTGTGGATGTGTAAGCCTTTTAGAAGCTATCAAAATCAAGTGTTAATTTTTAAGCTAATAAAATGTATTACTGAAGGTTTGATGTACCATTGGAAATAGTTTAGGATCAGACAGGAGTAATTTGCTGTAAGGATATTTTACGTAAGGCTTGAGCAATTTTATGCACTGGGTTTATGAGGCTGGTGTCCAGGGGCTGTTTCTTTCTTCACTGTATGTTTGCAGGGTTTAACATACGATGCCCATTCGTGGGTGATAGTGCCTTCGTTAGGTCTTAGTGCAAACAGCTGTGCTTCATAAAGACCCACCTCACAGCTGAGAGGATGCACGGCATTGCTTCATCCCATTATGCCTTTTAAAAATATAAAGCGCTGGGGCTGAATTCTTTATTAAAGTAGCTAGAAGTAAGTGTAACTGAAAGGACTAATTAAGCCATATTAAAAAAGTTAATTTGGCTAACAGTGAGCTCACAACTTTATTTCTGAGACAGTAAAGCTTAGGGGGAGAAAGGAGTAATGTTCTAGTGACAAAGAAATCGATACATGGTGCTCACATTATTTTCAGAAATTCTACCAATTTGAACACCTACCACAAGCTTGTGAGACTGAAATCTCATCTGAGTGATATATAGTATTTGAAGATTTGAGAAATACAAATTTGCCTCTTAAAAATTCATTGGTGAGGTTAGGTATTACCCATTTGTTTCCCTCCTTTGAGGTTTGTGTCCTTTGGTCCAATGAAGTCTCTCAACATCTTCTGGGTTTGGGGCTGCCTCATCTCTGTCACTTAGACTATAATTTTAATTCGTTTAATCTCAGTGAGGAGATAATTTCAGTGACTGATAAAACAGAGACTGGTCAATGGATTTTATTTTTTAATTGATGGTATTTTGGCTTTAGGTAACAAGTTTATTTTTCTCTGGAGTCAGGCAGTTCGGGATTGGTTCAAGGTTAACAGCTCTGGATTGGCTTTTCTGTTTCTTGGCTTTTTTCATGGTTGTCTGGTGGTTACAAGTTTGTTACCAACTCTGGGATAATGCAGTCTCTAATGGTTTTCTGTACTGTACCAATACTCTACAATACACCTTGTTAGACTTTCCCAGATTATACAACCTGAGTCCACACTGTGTTTCTTCCAGGGACCCTGACTGAGACAGGTACATCTCTTTTCATAAGAGAGGAGCATTTTCCCCGGAAGCAGCACAGCCCCATCAGACTTCCTTTTCTGCAGGTTCCATTGGCTGGGACAGCTCACACTGTCAAGCTGCAGGCTGTCGGGGGGAGTACCTGGCAGAGTTTAGAGGAAGGTAGCTTCTGCTGACAAGGGCTTCTCCAGGTCTTTATAAAAGGTAGAGATGAATCCATATCCCAGGATCATATGTGCTATTTACAGCTATTTCCTGAAGGTGGGAAGCTTCAGTGGATTGAAGGGTCATGAGGTCATGGAATGATCAAGACTGACCACAGAGGCAGTTTCAGAGATACCACCCTAGGAAATGGATGGCTTTGTTCTTTGTATTATTTTTCCCAGCATATATTGAGTCCTAGGGAAAAATTTATTTACCGCTCCTGCTGAAATGTCTTCAAACCCAGGCAAAATCCCATCAGGACTTTTCTTTTGCCTTTTTAACATAAATTTAAATAAAACCACTTCAGTCAGGGTTTTGACAAATTACTCATTCTTCTTTAGTTTGATACCTAGGAAGTATATACCTTCCACTCCCATCTGCTTCCATAAGAAGGAAAAATTCATGTATGTGTGTGGCAGAAATTTGGCTGGGGTCGAAGGTTCTCAGCCTCTAAATGGGCATTTTACTGACAGTCCATTTCACAACAGGATCATATTTTTATTATTATTTTTTTAACAGTAAAGTTAGCCTTGGTTTGCCATGTTAATTGCAACATGTTTACCATTATTTTGCCTTTAAACTCAGGTTAAAGAAGTTGTAATTTTTTTTATTGAGGTATAATTGATGCATAACATTGTATTAGTTTCAGGTGTACAACATAAGGATTTGATATATGTATATATTGTGAAATTATCTCTACAATATTAGCATCCATCACGCATAGTTACACTTTATTTTTTCTCATGATGAGAATTTTAAGACCTGTTCTCTTAGCAACTTCCAAATGTACAATAAATATTAGCTATACTCACCATACTGTGCATTATATACCCGTGGCTTACTTATTTTATTTTATTTTTTATTTTTTGCAGTACACAGGCCTCTCACTGTCGTGGCCTCTCCCGTTGCGGAGCACAGGCTCCAGATGCGCAGGCTCAGCGGCCCAGCCGCTCTGCGGCATGTGGGATCTTCCCGGACCGGGGCACGAACCCATGTCCCCTGCATTGGCAGGTGGACTCTCAACCACTGCGCCACCAGGGAAGCCCCTAATTATTTTAAGAAGAACTTTCCAAATGTTTGAGGGGAGATATATATGTTCTTTTGCCTCCATTCATGTCCACTGAAAGCTGGGGGGCTGCCTTGGCTTCCCCAGTGTACTGGCCCCTCAGAGAATGAGTATCTGCAGAGATGGTGAGGAAGCGCTGGTTTGGTGCTGGCCCGGTGTGCTCTACACTTGTGTAAAGGTGTTCATGGATGCTCACACCTGCACACACCCAAGCCACAGGAGGACAGGTACGGATTTACAGGGAGCATATCACAGTGGAATGGTTTCCATATTTAGCCCCTGACGCAAAATAAGACTTAATTTTAAGTCAAAATTAGACTTAAAAAATACCTTTAGAAAGGTTCCCCCATGGAAACTGCACTACCGGCTGTTAAACAGGGCCCGTGTTTTGTCTTGCTTTGGAACTATTACTATATGTTCAATTGCACATCAGACAAATGAAGAAGGAGGCTTGTGTTTAGAGGCTTTGTGTTGTTTAAAAAAAAAAAAAAAAGGAATGCACCTGAACCACTAAGATCAGACTCTGTTTCAAAGCACACCTGAGAGAGGCATCAGGGAACTGAAGCTGCAGGAACAGGAACGGCCCCTGGAATTTCCTTGTCTTTCAGATTGATCTAGTTCAATGTGTGTAAGCCAAATGCTGAGTGCTCTCTGACCCAGCCAATCTGGCATTCTTAGGAGTGGCTAACATTGTGTGAAAACGAATTCCTCCAGTCATGAGAGGAAACAGACACAATTTTTACGAAGATGTGATGCAGAAGATAGCATGGCTTGACCAATGAAAGTTGTGAAGTATCAGAATAAGCAGTGGAATGGATTGTAGATATTCCCTCTGGAGTGTTTTAAATTCAGGATAGGTTTTCACTTTCCCACGTTGAAATAAGTTACTCCCTGTAGATGAGGTACATGGATGCTTATGTCTTGGAAAGTTTTAATGACTATCCTTGTAGGTAAAAAGCGAAGGTGGAAGTTTTTTGTTTCTGTTGTTTTTGGACCCAATAATTGTGGATTCAGAATCCTCCAAATGTAAAAATAGATGAATTCTTGTTGTCCTAAATACACTGTAGAGTAATACCCTTTTTGGTTTCCCCTGAGAGTTGGGTTTGTGACAGGAAAGATGAAGCATTAGGAGTAGTGGCTTTTTTCCAGTTCATATGAAAATGTTAGTCTGAAAGACAGAACTGGAAAGGTCGTACTACTGGATAGATGGGCATTTTAGCATCTTTCGCTAAAGAGATGGAAGAGATCAAAGCAAGTAGCAGCATAGAAAATGGTCACTAGAGGCTGTGTGTGTCATAGGCTTGATAGCTAATATTATATTGAATGTCACCAAGGAAATATTAGTCTTGGCAAGGCTATGGGGTCCCCTCCTTTATTGAATAAAATTAGGTTGCTGGGACTCATGAATCATGGATGAAATGTTAGAGCTAAAAATGGCCCATAGGGGCTTCCCTGGTGGCGCAGTGGTTGAGAGTCCGCCTGCCGATGTAGGGGACACGGGTTCGTGTCCCGGTCCGGGAAGATCCCACATGCCGCGGAGCGGCTGGGCCCGTGAGCCATGGCCGCTGAGCCTGCACATCCGGAGCCTGTGCTCTGCAACGGGAGAGGCCACAACAGTGAGTGGCCTGCGTACCAAAAATAAATAAATAAATAAATAAATAAATAAATAAATAAATAAATATGGCCCATAAATAATAATCTTGAATATACATAAAAGTCACTTCCAGGTACTTGCTGTTCTCTGTATGTTGCAGTTAATGTTCAGTGGGCTGGTAGCCTTTTTTTTTTTTTTAATTAAACTTTTTATTATGAGAGAATTCACATGCAGTTGTAAGAAATACTACACAGAGAGAACCTGTGTCCCTTTATTCAGTTTCCCCTGATGGTAACTTCTTGCAAAACTGTAGTCCAGTATCACAGCCAGGGTATTGACATAGATGCAGTCAAGATCCAGAGCATTCCCATCACCACAGAGCTTCCTCCCAGTGCTCTTTTATAGCCACATCCACGTCTCCACCACTTCTGCCTCTCCTTAAACTTGTTACCACTAATCTTTTCTCTCTTTCTATGGTCTTATCATTTCAAGAACGTTCTATCAGTGGAGCCATTTGGAAAGGCTTTTTTCGTGCAGCATACGTCTCCGGAGGTTCATCCAGGTTTTGCGTGTATTCCATGGTTTGGATGCAACCGCAGTTTGGTTAACTAATCCACCTGCTGAAGGACACTGGGTTTTTCACAATTTTTGGCTTGATGAACAAAGCTGTTACAAATATTCATACATACATTTTATGTATGAAAATAAAAATTTCATTCCTCTGGGATAAATGCTGAAGAGTACAATTACTGGGTCACGTGGCAGGTGCATGTTTAGTTTTTTAAGAAGCTGACAAACTGTTTTCCACAGCGGCTATACCGTTTTATAGTCCCACCAGCAATATGTGAGCGACCCAGTTTCTCTGCATCCTCGCCAGCATTTGGTGTTGTCACTACTTTTATTCTGTTTGGTATGTAGTGATATCTCATAGTAGTTTTTTGTTTGTTCTGTTGTTGTTCAACAGAGAATTGCTCATTGTAGTTTTAATTTGCACTTCCCTAGTAGCTAAATATGTGGAATATCTTTTCATGTGTTACCTGTATATCCTGTGGTGAAGTGTCTCTTTCTATCTTTGCTGACTTTCTAAATGGATTGTTTGTTTTCCTGCTGTTGAATTTTTTGAGTGCTTTGTGTATTCTAGGTATTAGTCCTTTCTTTGGATATGTAGTTTGCAAATATTTTCTCTCAGTCTGTAGCTTGTCTTTTTATCCTCTTTACTGGATATTTTGCTAAATAGAAATTATTAATTTTGATGAAATCCATAGCAGTTTTTACTTGCATTCTTACTTTCTGTGTCAAGTCAAAGCCAGCCCCTGGGATCAGTCCTCTTGTCCCTTCTTCACATCTGAAGCCTTTGGAGACACAGACACTGTCAGTCAGTCAGTCCCCAGAGGGGTAGCTCCCCTCAGTGGTCCTCATCTTTGACTCATTCAACAGTCTTATTCAGAAAGTCAGATTAGATCCATTAAGACAAAGGCAACTTGGTCCCTGGTGGTGCAGTGGCTAAGAACCTGCCTGCCAGTGCAGGGGACACAGGTTCGAGCCCTGGTCCGGGATGATCCCACATGCCGCGGAGCAACTAAGCCCGTGCGCCACAACTACTGAGCCTGCGCTCTAAAGCCCGTGAGCCACAACTCCTGAGCCCACGTGCCACAACTACTGAAGCCTGTGCGCCTAGAGTCCATGCTCCGCAGAAAGAGAAGCCACTGCAATGAGAGGCCCACGCACCACAACGAAGATTAGCCCCCGCTCGCCACAACTAGAGAAAGCCCATGCGCAGCAATGAAGACCCAACACAGCCAAAAATAAATAAATAAAATAAGTAAATTTATTTTAAAAATTTATTTAAAAAATTTATTTAAAAAAAATTTATTTATTTATTTAAAAAAATTTATTTAAAAATTTATTTAAAAAAATTTATTTAAAAAAAATTTATTTAAAAAAAAAAAAAAGACAAAGGCAACTTATAGTGAACAGGCCAGTGTACAGCTGGGATGGAGTCCCATGGGATCCTTCCCCCAAAGAAGCTTCCCAGCCTGCACCAGCCCACACCTGCACACTTCTGTCCGGGCTAGTGATGAACCTACTTCAAGGACCTGAAGAACATGGTAGCATTTCCCTCAGTTTATCTAGCATCTTCATAATGGCTCCTTGAAGAATTTTTATCATGTCTACATAAAAATCTTTGTCAGATAATTCTAACATCTTTGTCATCTTGATGTGGAAATCTGTTGTTTTGTCTTTTTTCATTCTGTTGGAGATCTTCCTCGTTCTTGGTGTGATGAGTGATTTTTGAACAAAACCTGGACATTTTTGTATTATGTTATGAGATTTTGTTATGTATTATGAGATTTTGAGATCTCATTTCAACCTTCTGGTTTTGATCCCACTCGAAAGGGGAGTGGGGGAAGTTGTCACCTAATTACTGTCTGTGTCTCCAAGGGGTTCTTAGGAAGAAGGGGCAAGAGGATTGCTTGGCTTTAGTGTTCCACCATCACTCTGGGGCCTTGATATTTCTTTAGTATCCTCTACGCAGTGGTTCTCAACCCGTTAAAGTCCCCCAGTGGAGCTGAAAGCAGCAACTATACATGATGGTCTCTTCTTCTACCCTGAGATTTTGATTCAGTTGATCTGGAGTGGAGCTTAGGCAGTGGTATTTTTAAAAAGCTCCCCAGGTAATGTGCAGCTGGAGTTGAGAGCTGCCATTCTGCAGACAAAAAGAACCTGAATATTGACCATCACGTTATGGATTCTTACATTTTTTAAAAGCCTTGGCCTTAAACTCAAAGTTTTGTTTATATCCATTCTCAGTGGCAGGGATGGGGGGGTGGGGGAAGATGTGAAAAGTCACAGGATAAACTTGACCCATCTTCCTGGAGTGCCAGTTCTGCCCTGTAGAAAAATCATGTTTTAAATTACCTTGCAAAAACGGGAAAAAGCAAAACAGATCTTTTTTAGAATAGAATGTAAAGTTTGCATGCATTTTTAAAGAAAAAAGCCAAACTAGGTAGGACTCCGGAGAAAGCTCACATTGGTGGTAAGCCCCAGCACCCAGGGATGGGCGTTGGCAGGGCTCTCTTACTGGTGGAATTGTTTTGAGATGCACCATGAAGTCCTGGAAGGCAAAATACTGCTGTCTGTGAGTGATGTTTATAACGCCTATTGTTAGGTAACCTAGGTGACTGGACTAATGCGATGTTTTATAGTATGAATCATGTTTATTTAGAAGACTTTACCCCTTTTCATCATCTTTAACTGTCAAAAGTGTTCATCCCCCTGAATACTGATATTTCATACACACACACACACACACATTTTTTGGTCTGGAGCTCTGGGTGATAAGAATCCCGTGGTTCGGAATTCTAAATTTAGGAAACACTTCTACTCATTCTTAGAGGGTTAACGTAGGGGGCTGTTGGATAATGAGAATATTCTTGGCCTTTTGTTTCTAGCCCCCATCACTGTCAGCATGGATGAGCTCCTTCTGTATGGCCATAGCTTGTAACACCAGCTTAGCAGTCTTGTTGGGGGCCTGTGCTATTCTGTGGGGATGCTTCTGACATTTGAAGAATGCCATTTATTTCTGAACTGAGCACTCATTCCACACTCATAATTCTCTTTGTGGGAAGGTCTTACAGAAGATGGGTGCTTCCTCCCTGCAGACTTGCGCTCTGGCAGAACTGACAAGTGTGTGCATGCGTTGCTCTCTTTACCACATACTCAGTGAAAAATGAATGTTTTCTCTTCTTCCCATATTAACCTGATTTTCTGGAAGTGATCCAGAACTTGATGGAAACAAACTCACGTAATTTCAGCACTATAGAAACCATATAAACATTCACCTCAACGTTTCCCCATTAAAATATAAAAGTTGGATACTCCCTCTTTCCATTGAATCATGGACCTTTCGGTGGTTGACTGCAGTTTCAGTTTATTCCTGAAGAATGAATAACCAAAATGAGGCTTTGAAGAGGCAGCTCAAGTGGTTAAGAGCCTGGGGACCATGGGCAGACTGGCTAGTTCTAATCCTGCCTCTGTTGCTTGCTAGTTACTTAGCTTTTTAGTTTTTCAGTGTCCCCTTTTATAAAATGGAAATCGAATTTTTCTGAGGATGACATTAGTTAATACATTGAAAGCTCTAAAACAGTTCAAGGTGTGGATGAAAAATGTCGCCTGACATATCAGTAAACAAAGGATGTTGTGACCACCAAGCCAGCAGGTACTGCAGCCATCCCCAACTGTGTGCGCCCTGAGGGGATTCAGAATGGAGAAGAGTAGGATACTGGCCCTAGATAGTTAAGGTGTATATCAAAGGAATGATTTCAATCAGCCCAGCCTCTTGCATCTGCCCAAACATAGAAAAGCACTAAATTCATTGAGGAGATGTCTGGTTTTCTTTAATTAACAGTAATATTTTGATGTTTGACTACCTGGTTTTTGTTGCAAAACTCCTATACCTGGTTCTTCCTTCACCTCTTTGAAGCAGTCCCTCAGAGCTGTCTGAGAGACTGTCTTCTGGGCTTAAGTCCTCAGTTTTCTCGGCCAAATAAAACATAATTCTCAACTTTCAGGTTGTGTAATGATTTTTTTAGTCGACAGTGGCATATGACAACAAATGCTCAATAAATTAGCTCTTCGTATTGTTTAAATGGACATAAAATATAGGTGGCTACCAGTTTCTGCACATTTGACATATATGTGAAAAAAAAAATCCAATTCCAGATTGGGCAGCAGGTGAATTTGTACTTGTAGCTTCCTACACTTGGGATGTGCTCCTCCTCTCATGACTAGTGCACATTCAGCTCAGATATCCCCTCCTGGAAGGGCCTTCCTTATCATTCTGCTTATTTCCTTCTTAATAATACCACTGTTGATAGGTACTTATTTACTTGCTGTTATCCATCTCTTCTGCTAGAATATAAACTCCACGAGGTCTGTGTTACAGGCTGACTTAAGTCAGTCTGGCCTTCCAGCATTGTTGGGTTCTTTTGTTTAATATTGGAGACCTCCAAAATCTAGAAATAAGTGGGTGCTCTACAACCCTCTCTCCAGGCTTTGGCTTCCAGCTGGGAAATAACAATGAAAGCAATTTCTCATCTTAATTCTGCCAGGCTTACAGTTGTTTATGAGAAAGCAGTGCCAGCAGGTCCAGAGCCACATACCGTCTGGTCACTCTGGATGAGTCCCCACACTGTCTTTGGGCGCTGAGGTTCCTCCAGTACAAGTGCAGTGATGATGTTCTGATGACGAGGCTGGCGAGCTGTGACTCAAGTCAAGCAAGAGAGTCTCCTGAGGGGTGGAGAGAAGCAGCACAAAGGTTCCAGATCTTGAGTCACACATTACAGGTGTCAGATTTTTGGCCTTGCCAGATATTTGATGTCTTGGTCTTGCAGAGATGGTGGAGTCTGTATAATCTTAACCAGCCACATATCTTGGACACCACTCTTTTCACAAATCAAAATTACTTCTCATTCCTTCAAACAGTTTGCTAATTAACAAACCTTTTGTTGTATTTTAAAATAATGATACTTAAAGTGCTAAGCAGGAGTGTGAACTCCTGATAACAGAACTTGAAATGCTAACTGACGACTGCTAGGGTGTCCATAAGTCATTATGTAAATATACAGTACACACAGTGCTCATTGTTTATACCAAAGTTTTCCTAAATTACAGGAATTGTAATAGATGGGGACCTTCTCTGTTTTATTTCCTATAGTATCTCCATCACTTAAAACAGTACTTTGTACATGATAGGTGTTGCGTGAATGAATAAAATTATTGCTGATAGGAAAAAAAAAATCTATGTTCTAAACAACCAGTTTACAGACTTTTGGAGCATAACTAACTTTTGAGGATTTGTAACTTGAAAAATTAATCTTTTTAAAGAAATCCATGAGTATTTTTATTTAATCTAGACCAAGTCGATGATATGGTTATCAATCAAATATCTGAATTGATTAGGATGCCATTTTATGAATATGGGAAACACATCCATTACCATCCATATGCTTAAAAATGCAGTGAAAATGACAGAAAAAATACTGTTGGAAGAGAAAAAATCTGGGAATTCCCTGGCGGTCTAGTGGTTAGGACTTGGCACTTTCACTATGGGGACCTGGGTTCGATCCCTGGTCGGGGTACTAAGATCCTGCAAGCCTCACGGCGCAGCCAAAAAATATATAAATGAATAAAAATTTGAAAAAGGAGAGAGAAAAAATCTGTAAAATTCAAGAAAGGTATAGAATGCCACTGACAGATGAAAACTATGGAGTAATTCCTGCATGATGGAAAAGTTACCAGTTCTGTAGAGGAGCAAAAGTGGTTAAAAGGAGCCAAGGATTGCTACAGAGTAGAAACAGTTCTGCAGACCTACATCCCAGAGTAGGGAAGCAGCAGAAGCAGGTAAGCAACCTGGGGTGTTCATCGGAGATTAATGCAGAGCTTAGAAGCCAGGGAGCCTTCCCCAAGTTTCAGTACCTTTTGCTCCAGGCTAAGTGGGCCAAGGGGTCTGTGCCCTGGTGTCCTCTTGTCCCATCAGAAAGCTCAGGACTCCCAGAGGATAAGCTGCCCCACCGCCCTGACAGCATTTCTGCTGCCTCCCAGCAATTTCCAGTGGCACGCTGGTTATTTCTGAACATTTCTTCAGTTACACAATGGAGATAAAACAACTATCTTAAGAATTTGGAAAATATTAAATAAATGAATGAAAAAACCCAACATAGCACATGGTGCTCATTATATTATATAAAGAGCCCCAAGTTTGTAAGCGGTCTGTATTCAGTGCTGTATAGAAACACTTAAAGTAGTATGAGGACATTGGCCTTTCTCAAGTAGTGGAACACATGTGGGTGAATTAATTTAGCTTTTTTGGAAGTCATTTCATGAGCCATGTTTCTTAACATTAAACTAGGATCATGTTGTCATAAATCATTTAATATAAGCAAAGCATTGAAAATAAAGTCACAAGATTTATGGCTGTTTCAAATAAACTCAAATACATTCCTAAGTTTTTCTAATTCATTCATTAAAGAAATATCATATCTAGATCTGATTATGCAGCTGTTCCTTCAAGTCCCTGAACAGAAGAATGACTACAAGAGAAATAAGTCTCCTTTGAAAATCTACTGCAATAGAAACAATGAAATGTGCTAGTCTGATTTCCGGTATTGTTTTGTTTGCAGTTATAATGAAGGAAAAGATAGTGTTCTCAGGGCTCACCAAAGCTTTTACCTCCAAGAATTTTTCTTTAGGTCCTCTTAATTTACCAGTAATTTGATCCAAATCTAAATGATATTCAAAATACCCCTCAGATGTTTTTAATCATACTAACTTTTGCTTCAAGTCCAATTACCTTCATTAAGGCTCTTTGATTCAGTAAACATTTCTTGTGCCTCTGTGCTATGCTATGCCCTGAGAATACACCACTAAATAGGACAGGGTCCCTACCCTCTGGAGGCAACACAGAAACAGGTGATTTTAATTAATGAGGCCAAGGAGGCTACCTAGAGGAGATGTCACCTGAGACCAGAAGAATGAATATGACTTTTTCAGGGAAGGGAGGGTATGAGGAGAATTCCGCAGAAGATCAAATAGCATGAGCAAAGACACAGAGCCATGGCATAGCCCTGGGGAGCACAGGCAGGTGACAGCAGTCAGTTCTGTATTGCTAGAACATGAAACCAAGTAGAGACTAGGTGGGACATAAAGCTAGGGGAGTAGGTGGGCCTGGAATGGGAGGACCTTTATGCTCTATGAGCAGAGTTAATGGAAGGTCCTCTTAAGGGTTTTGACTGGGCTGCTGATAGACATTTGTGTTTTCAGTAGATCTGGCAGGGCTGTGTCAGGGAAGTGAAATGAAGGAGGTTCAGAATTAAGGAGAACCAGGTTCAAAATAAGGAGAACCAGGAAGCTCTGTTAGAGACTTTGCAGTGGTCCAGGTGAGACAGTAAGAACCTAAATTAGTATTGGGAAGTCTGTGTGGAAAGGAAGGTGGGGGGGCGATGGGTTTTAAAAATACTTAGTAGGTAAGACTTGGAAGATTTGGAAAATGAGGAAGAGGTTAGGTTGATTCCAGATCCCTGGCTTGCCAGACTAATGGTGGCTAGGCTACCCTTGGGCATTCATGTTGAGTCTGAAACACTGTAGGCATCAAAGCTGCCATCTAAGTATATTTCTGTAGCTGGAGAAAAGACTTAGGGAGCATTTAGTGAAAGGTGAGAGTTAGAACCGTGGAAGTGGATACAACTGTCTACTCCAAGGAGAGCTTGGAAAGAGCGAGAAGGGGGCAAGGCAGTGGGAGGGATGAAAGAGAATTGTTGACAGAGGGGTGAGAAGGCAGAGAGAAAGACAGAGGCAGTATCAAAAGAGATCCATTAGGGACAGTAATGTTTAAGAAGTGGGCAGGGAAACACCGAGAAAGCAAAGTAAGCAGGAATGGTTAGAGAACTCCATAACAACCAGAAATGAAAAAATTGCATTATAGTAGTCACGGGAAGGAGAGGTCAGTGGTATAAAACATGGCAGAGAAGGCCAGCAAGACACAGACTGAAATGTAATCAGTGGGTTTGGCATCTATAAGAAATTGGTGGCCTTTGGGAGAGCAGATGCAGTAGCATGATGGTGTCTGGCCTTGGCTCAAGAAAAGGAGGGGCACGAAGTAAAGATGCAGGAGGCCAGAGCACCAACAGTCTTTCAAGTGAGAAGGAGGAAAGCAATGGGCAGCAATTGGAGGGACTTACGTATGGGCCAGGGAGATTATTATTCGTTATTTTTAAATTTAAATTTTATTTATTTATTTTAATTTTTTGGCTGCACCACGCGGCATGTGAGATTGAACCCACGCCCCCTGCATTGGAAGCACAGAGCCTTAACCTGGACTGCCAGGGAAGTCCCTATTGGTTATTATTATTTTTTTAAAGGATTTGAGTGACTAAGGGGTATATATGAGCTGTAAAGGAAGTATGAGTCCATGGGGACAAGATGGTGATAGAAGGGAGGGGACAACAAATGGCCAGAGGAGACAAGAGAATAGTGTCAACCGTAGTATGGAAGGAATGGTGTCCAAGAAGAGAATCCATGCTCTTAGATCAATGATGAGGAGGGAATAGAAGTACTTTACAAGTGAAGGCAGAGAGATGAGATAGGTATGAAGATGTTCCGTTAGAAGGCCAATCTGTTCTGAAAGTTTACTCCTCATATCTTTAAAAATGATAATTGAGTAATAAGATTAATAAAAGACTTAAAAGCTACAAAAATTATTTATGTTGGCTGCTTTTTTTTTTTTTGCGGTACGCGGGCCTCTCTCTGTTGTGGCCTCTCCCGTTGCGGAGCACAGGCTCCGGATGCGCAGGCTCAGCAGCCATGGCTCATGGGCCCAGCTGCTCCGCGGCACGTGGGATCTTCCCGGACCGGGGCACGAAGCCGTGTCCCCTGCATCGGCAGGCGGACTCTCAACCACTGCGCCACCAGGGAAGCCCTGTTGGCTGCTTTTAAATTATTTTATATCATAAGCCTTATGAGCTATTTTTTCCTACCAAGTAGTCCCTGTACAAACCCATTTTGATAAATTAAATGCAATTATTGATCATCTCCTTTTATAAAGAACAATATTAAATCATCTGCTTTGTATTCCTGGTAAGGTGAACATGATGGCTCATTGCTACACCGCTGCAGAGGTTTCATTGTGGGTGATGGTATTTTGTGTTCTTTGTTTGATGGCGCAGGCTGTTCATGGTTTGTTAAAATAGCGACTTGGAACTTTATTGACAGCACGATCATAATGAAATGTACATGTCATTCCTGTGGTCCTTCAACCTTTCATATTTTCATTGCATTTCCGAAAAGAGGAATGGGTGTTTTTATTAAATGCAAAGGCATTTGTGCACAGCACATTCAGTGCATGAATTCCTTAGGCACTTACTGTGTTGCCTAGTACAGTGCTGGTCTGGGAGGAAGTCAGAAGAAATAAGGAGGCATCTACTTGTCCTGGAAGGAGCTGCCAGGTAGGGAATGTGGAGTGGAAAGTACCACCGTGGAAGATGGCAAGGGCCCCAAGACAGGAGGGCAGGGGAAGGATGGGGAGGGCATTGCAGGGCCTTTATTCAGGGAACTTTATGCAAGTAGTGGGTGATAAGGGAAGTCTGCTGTTTATATAAACATAGAAGTTCTAGTACCTCATTAAAAGTCTCCAGACAACTGGTTTTATAGGCTCTTAAGCAAGACAAATTATTTGGAGAAGTGGAGTGAAATGTAAATGAAGTTTTATTTTGTTCTCAGTTTATCAAGTGTAGATTCAAGGTCCAGCCCTGGAGCTTATGAAGTATTGGGCAGGATGACCCAGTGGTTAGGTTCTTCCTTGTTAGAACATAGGCACTGGCCTGGGACCATAGGTGCAGACTCTGTTCTGTATTGACATGGGGTGTGGGGCAGAGCTGAGCGGTTAGTCTGGGTGCTTGTGTGCCTTCCCTGCAGCAGAGTCATGCTGTGGTGGACCCAAGTTCCATCCTGACTACTAGATGAGATGGGTATGTTGCCTTTTTTCTTTCAGATAGACCCCCATGGCCTACTAGGAGGTTTGTGTTGGACCTAAGATTATTTCTGTAAATCCCCCTCTTCCAGGAGTTCACAGTACAGTAGTGGTGATATGACAGACGAACAAATATCAAAATGCAAATAGCTGTCTGAAGGGTGCCTTCCTTTCTGCACTGCCTGTCTTTTATTGGCCCCTCCAGATCCTTTCCCCATCCTAATCCACTCTGTTCTGTGCTCTGGGATGCTGACCTGTGTAGTCAACTTGTTTGCCTTCTGGTCTCCTTGGTTCTGGCCGATGGAAGGCTCTAGCAGGGTGGGAGGACAGGAGAGTGAGGTGGGAAAGTCTGTTCCCCTAAGCTCCTGTCAAGTAGCCCTTTTCCCAGTCACTATTCTTCCAGGATTTTAGTATTTCCTTTCGTTCCTTGTTATTTCAAACTCGGTGTGGAGCAGCTTCCCATGGTTGCGTACCCCAGGGTACTGTACCATCTCAGGTTGGTTTCTCTGCCCACATCTCTGTAGATGCTCCTTGATTAATCACAGTTACTCTGTTGGTAATGCTCTTTCCTGCTGGGACCTGACCACTTTCTTTTCTTTTTCTGAAAATGATTAGAGACAGCTTACAAAGAAAGACAGGCTGCAATGAATAGCTGCGGGAGAGTTGGGCAAAGGTAGGTAGTGGCCGGGGGGCAACAGTCAGTACAGTTCCTGTAGTTGAACTCTAGCTTCAGAGTGGTGCCTGGGGCACAGTAGATGCCAGGTGAGTTTTCTCCCAGCTCTCCCGAAATGTTTCCTTGGCACTTAGTCTTTCTCAGGCTCACTTTCTCTAGGTTTCTTGTGATTTGTCCCCCAGCAACACTCTTCAGCTTAATTTCCTATTGCTTAAGTTCTGTACCTGCAGTCTGGAATTTAAAGCTGTAGTTGGCTCCTTCCCAGAATATAGTGCATTTTTCATTGAATAAATGGGGAGATAAAGGACAAAATTTTTGCTTTGTACCTTGTCCTGTCAGAAATCTTTGAGTTGAATATTTTGAAATTTGATGTTTGCAAAACCAAAGCCTTCTAGGAAAAACATAAGACAAATCCAGATTGAGGGACATTCCTCAACTCAGTACTTCTTAAAATTGTCAAGGTTATCAAACTTAAGGCAAGTCTGAGAAACTGTCACAGACCAAAAGCTAAGGAAATGTGATCACTAAATGTAATATGGTGTTCTGGATAGAATCTTAGACATTAGGGAAGAACTAGTGAAATTCAGATATTGTCTGGAAGTTTGTTCATAGAAATGTACCAGTGTTGGTTCTTTAGTTGTAACAAATGTACCATGATAATGTCAGATGTTAACAGTAGAGGAAATGGGGTGCCAGGTTTATGGGAACTCTACATCATCTTTGCAACTTTTCTATGTCTAAAACTATTTTAAAATAAAAGTTCACTTAAAAAATCAGTCTTTCAGAAAAAGCAAATATCGTATAATAATGCATATATTTGGAATCTCAAAAAATGGTATAGATGATCATATTTGCAAAGCAGAAGTAGAGACGCAGGCGTAGAGAACAAATGTATGGATACCAAGGGGGAAAGGGATGGGGTGGGAGGAATTGGGAGACTAGGATTGACACATATACATTATTGATACTATGTATAAAATAGACAACTGATGGGAACATAGTGTATAGCACAGGGAACTCTACCTAATGTACTGTGGTAACCTAAATGGGAGGGAAGTCCAAAAGGGAGGGGATATCTGTATATGTACGGCTGATTCATTTTGTTGTGCAGTGGAGGCTAACACAACATTGTAACAATAAAAATTAGTAAAAGAAATCAGTCTTTAATATCTAAATAACCTCAGTGGAATTGATATTAATGGTAAACTGAGGTCAGTGTTTTGCTTGACTTTTAAAATTAATGGTCTGCTTGTTTTATAAACTTAATAGTCTAATGGTAGACAAGCCTATTTGGTTTAGTATAGTAAATAACCTAAGAATTTAAAAGTTTGCCTTAATGGCCTGGCTTATCAAGAAAGAAGGAAAAAAAATGTCAACATAATAAAACATTTTTAGAATTGGATTTGCGTATTTTCCTTAATTCCTTTTGTTACCCTAAAACTGAGTTTGCCTGTTGGTGGGTGTTGAGCCAAAAGACACAAACAAGCCAAAGATGGGGAGAAGGAAGGATTTATTATTTGCAGCAAGTAAGGAGAACACCAGGCATCTCTCCCAAAGCAGTGTCTCCCCATCAGCAAAACTGGGGAAGTTTTAAGCTAAGGGTACATGCATATTCATGAAGGGGCTTGGGTGGTAGGCAGAGTCCAAGCTTTAGTTGATTGAAGTCATGAGGGTCAGAAAAGGTTGACATCATCATCCCTTAGATTTCTGGTGGGTGAGCCCCCAAGGGGGGGTGATTTAAATTCTGTAGAACAGCTCAGACTGTGCTTTAGTCTCATCTTTACCACTGATACAGAATTGGGAGTGTTTACAACTGATTTGCTATCTTTGCTATTGTTACTTCTCTTGCCTGATAAGGTTGTTTCTGCATTCTTTTGTTCCCCTGATATGACTGAGACCTGTTCAAGGACAAGCTTTGTGGCCAGGCTTAAATCACACAATGGCTTAGGCCAAAAATGACTTCTCTTATGTCAAGAAAGCCATGCCTGGTTCTCTTTCTCTAGGGACCCCCGCTACCCTATCTGATTACACTTTTACAAATGTATTGGATTTCTATTGGATCTAGTCTGGACAAGAGTTTTTTTTTAAGAAAATATAATTTTAAGTAATTACAGAGTTCAAATATATACTTTGAAATTTGAAACATAGTATGTTGAGATAGAAAGGGAAGATGGTGTATCATAATAAGGTTAACATTTTAAAACGTAGTGATACATGACATATTTAACATAAACTCATCAAGGCTTTCAAGGACTTTTTCCCTACTTATCCTTGAAACTGAAGCAGCAAGTAAATTTTTTCAAATTTGAAACTCAATCATTGTTATTCCAACCACATTAAGATTAGAGAGCATAAGGAAGTGAAAGCTTTTGAAATCAGCTATGGTAGATAATTGGCTGCCTCTGGCTATGTAGAGAGACGGAAGTTTCTCTAAGCAAGCACTCGGCTGAAAATTTGAATATCTCTGGCTTTCGTTATCTTTGTTGGACCCATTAGCGAACCTGGGAAAAGAAAAAAACCTCTGGATTCTCTTCTAAGAATATGTACATATACATAAATCTTTTAAGAACAATTTTATGGAGGTATAACATACAGTAAAGTACACAAATCTTAAGTATATAGCTGGATGCATTTTTACATATAAATACAATTGTATAAACACTGTCCAGATCAAGATGCAGAATATTTTCAGTTCCCAAGGAGGCTCCCTTGTGTACCTTTTGAAACAGTACCTCTCTCCCCCTTTCACTCACCCACCCAGAGGTAAACCGCTATTCTGACTTTCAGCACTGTACCTTAATTTAGCCTGTTTTTGACATTGCATAAGTGGAATAATGAAATATGTACTCTTCTATGTTCTGCTTCTTTCACTTAGCATTATGCTTTGGGATTCTTGCATGTGGTTGCCTGTAGCAGAAGTTCTTTGCTTTTTTCTGGTATTCCATTATATGAGTATAATACAATTTATCCATTCTGTTGACAGCATTTAACTGTTATATATAAAGCTATTCTGAACATTCTTATACATGTCTTTTGGTGGATATGTGCACTTACTCATCTTACGTGTATAGCGAAGAAGTAGAATTACTGGGTCACAGAGTATGTGTATGTGTAGCTGATAGTTTTCCAAAGTGGATATACCAATTTATGCTCCAAATTGCAATATATGAGAATTCCAGTTGCTCCACGTGCTTGTCAAACCTCTTTTTTTTTTTTTTTTTTTTTTTGTGGTACATGGGCCTCTCACTGCTGTGGCCTCTCCCGTTGCGGAGCACAGGCTCCGAACGCGCAGGCTCAGCGGCCATGGCTCACGGACCCAGCCGCTCCGCGGCATGTGGGATCCTCCTGGACCGGGGCACGAACCCGTGTCCTCTGCATCGGCAGGCGGACTCTCAACCACTGCGCCACCAGGGAAGCCCTCAAACCTCTTTATTGTCAGTCTTATAAATGTTTGCTATTCTTATGTGTGTGTTTTTGCCCCCATATGATTGCAGGGGGATTTTAGGTTTCCTAATGATTAATCATGTGCTCACATCAGGATTTCAGATTAAGAACTTCATAGTTGGGTGATAGTTAACAGTATCTGTCTACGGATGTAGTTCTTGTCTCTTCTAATTTATTCACAATTTCATGGAATATTCTGTAATCTAGAAACTAAATTGTAAAGTTCACCACCATGGCGAATCCTTCTTAAAAAGGGTAGAGAAAGAAGTGAGGAAAAGCAAATAACATGGTGTATATGTATATATATGTGTGTGTGTGTGTGTATAAGTTGGACGGAAACAGTGAGGACAAATCATTACCTGCTCCTTGATGGAAAGGGTCCAGTGTAATCTATCTTCCACCCAGTGGCTGCCTGCTCCTTCAGGGGAAGGGGGACTTCCCTTGGGGAAGTCTTGGGGACTGAGGATTGGTTTCTTCTATTGGCAAGTTAGGTACTTACTGTTGGCAGGAGCCAGGTTAGCCTTTGTGAGAAGTCCTTGTGTGGAATCCATGCATAGCCTCTGCTATGGTCACCATGGCCACTTCTAGTCCGTCTGTTGAGGATGTCCTGGGGTGGCTGGTGACAGAGGCTAACTGACAGCCAGAGATTTGTGATTTTGTTTACTTGATTATTGAGAGGCCCCTCTGCGGTGGATGCCCTTCAGTGTATATCCACACGGGAGAAAAACATTTTTCACATACTGTGATCATCCTGAGAGGTCCTTCCATATACCTCTTTCTAGATCTTCTTGTACCCTCTCTCCCAATAGTGTTTTTCCCCAAGTTCTTGAGCATCCAGGGTAACCATTAGCTCTTGCCCATGACTCAGTGTAGATCCATAATTCTGGCCATTTCTCAGTGTTGATCAAGTGGACAAGCGAAAGTAGTGGTCACACTTGTGTCTGCTAGGATGATTTCTCTTCTCGAAGTATTTCAGGGATGCTGTTCATTGGAGATGCGAGGCTGCAACAGTCCTCTTTTGCTTGGTGCCAGATACCGTACAAACTCTCTCTTAACCAGGCCCAAGTTTCCTTCTCAGTCAGCTGATCATAAGAAATTCTCCATGAAGCTCTAGGTGTGGTAATATAATAGGAGTAGGCAGTAGAGGTGTCTGAGCCATCTGCTTGTATGATTTCTTGTGCCCTGTAGACCTGCTTTAGCCCAGTCTCTTTTACACCATTCACTTTTGATGGTTGATTGCTTCTGCACAGGCCCAACCTTATGGTCTGGTGGGTCAGATAGCATTCAGATCATTATAGGCAGCTCAGGTCACAAGTCACTTGATATCTTTTCATCAGGCTCTGCCAAAGGCTAGTTGCAAGCCAGGAGTCTTTTCTTAAAAAGACCGTTATCTGCAGAAGAGGGCATGGCTTTATTCAAGAACCTTAGAGGGTGGGTGCTGTGATTCTCTGGATTTTATTAAATGCAACTAATTGGACCTGCTGCATCTTAAGACCCAAGTGGCATAGCAGTTGGTACTGCAGACCAGACATGCTGCCTAACCACCTCTTGCTCTGGGCCCTACTCACCACTGGTGATCTTTAAGGTTACCTAGTAAAGGTAACCTATACGTGTGTATAAATGTATTGTCTTTAAAATGTAAAGAGGCCCGTGAAGAGTTGTGCCTCTTTTTCAATAGTAAGCAGTTCCAGGTTCAGCAATTTGCATTTCACTTTGGAGGGGATGTTCCAACATGTTCTAGACCACTGTATCCCCAGAAACTTTACTGACGTGGCAGCCCTTGAATTTTCATGGTGTTTTTTTCACCATCAAGCTTGGATGCATTATACTAAGACACCAAGGAATTTATGTCCTGTTCATCAAGTCTAGTCTGCATGGTGTAGTCAGTGCAGCAGACCAGTGTGATGGTCTGTAGGATGTGAAGACAAGCAAGGTCTCTGTAGACTAAGTATGGCAGAGAGGAGAGTTGTTAAAACCCCGATTCAAGAATGTTGAAACTGTATTCTTGAACTTGACCTGAAATAAAAGTAAATGGTTTCTTGTGTTCCTTGCATATTGGTAAAGCATTTTCCAGGTGAGTAGCTTCCTATCAGGTGTCAGGAGCTGGATTTGCTCCAGAGAAGGTACCTCATTTGGTAAAGCCAGCTACATTGGAGCCACTGCTTGAGCCGTTCTCTAAGATCTGTCCGTTCTCTGCATGGACCAAAGAGGTGAATGTGATCCTTGAAAATTTCAAGTTTTTGGTGGTGGTATTAATCTCTGCAGTTTTCCCGTGGATGTAATATTTCCTTTGGTTTACTATCCTAGTAGGGAGGTCACTTTGTCATTCCTATCATAATGGCCCATACCCAGTGGTCATGGAGCCATTGTGGGAAGTCTATCAGTGGTGGAGCATATTTACTCAATAACACATTCAGAAACTGAAAAATAACCATAGGGTGGGTCCATGGATTTATTGGACCCACTGTGTGATGCAGGAGGCCAAAATATGATTCACCTGACTACAGTAAACTTGACTTTGACTGTTAGTATGGTGTTTTAGGTCCTTAGGATTTAGTGGAGCTCTAACTTTTCAGAAGTGGAAAGGGAAGGATTGCTGTCTGAGGGAATCAAAGCAAGTGGAACGTGGTTTGTTATGCTTTTGTTTCCAGCTCGAAGATCACTCAGTATACCTATAAGAAGGGCAACCCTAGGAGTCGGTAAGGGCCAGCAGGTGAAGGAGTGGAATTCTTCATGGGTGGTGGTCTGTTGCAAAAGGTAGTTCCTGCAGAGCTTGTAGTTGTGTTAGGAGAAGGTTTGATTGAAAGAGCGTGTTTGTTTTCACACATTCTTAATGCTCTCAGACCGGCTCCTAATGAGGTACCAGAAGTGACCTTCATCATATTGGAAATTGAGTTTCCGTTGTGAAACTCAATTTGTGCTGTACATAAACACATGTAGCACTCCACAGCCAGTGAAATATCAGTTTGAAGTGTGAAACATGCTTGTAGAAAAGAGGTGCTTAGGTGTTTCTTTTTCTGACAAGGAAGCCCCTGTTACCTGTTCTTAAATCAAATTAAAAAAAAAAACACAAAACTTCTTTCTTTAGTCACGTGTAATAGTTTTTCTTACCTGATGGTAATATGCTATGCTTATTAATGGCATTAGTGTTCTCTGAGACTTATAAAAGACATAGTTAAAAATGCAGAGAGGGCTTCCCTGGTGGCGCAGTGGTTGGGAGTCCGCCTGCTGATGCAGGGGACACGGGTTCGTGCCCCAGTCCGGGAAGATCCCACATGCCGCAGAGCGGCTGGGCCCGTGAGCCATGGCCGCTGAGCCTGCGCGTCCGGAGCCTGTGCTCCGCAACGGGAGAGGCCACAACAGTGAGAGGCCTGGCCTGCGTACCGCAAAAAAAAAAAAAAAAAAAAAAAAAAAGCAGATAAAACAGGTTTGCTAGTAGCATCTTGGCATATAGTTTGCAAAGACTTCAGCATCCATAAGCCCTGTTTGAACTAGACCAACTATGAATCATGAAGTATTTATTGTTCACTTGTGCAGAGGCTGCTGTTTGTTTTGGAGTCCTAATCAGAAAATGGGCTTTTCATCTATCAGAAGCCTTTCCTGGATATTTTTTGTACAGGGTAACTATATGGCAGGGAAAAACGTACAAAAAGCAGTACTTGACTGATAGCTTATGTTCACTTTTTTAGGGGAATGGGTGGGGTTTTGTCAAACTGAATTAAATGTTTCTTCCATGTCCTTCCTTACCCTGCCTCAAATTTGGCTTTCTCCTGACATGCCTCTTCCCATCCTCCCTTGCCCAATGGTAGTATATCATTTAGCCAGGGAGTGCGGTCTGCTTTTACTTGCCTTATCACTGCCCCTTCCAGGTTGTTTCTCTTCCCTTCGTTTATTGTCCTCTCTTGCCTTCTCCTTATCTTCAACTCAATCTATTCCTGACATGTGGGTTCCTCCTCAACACAGATTTAGGTGCTTGGCAGCTCACACCCACTGTTTTCCCTGTAGTTGTCAGCCTAGGTGACTCCAGCAGCCATCTGGAATCATAATAACTAACATTTAATGAGTTCTTGTTATGTGCCAGGCACTATTTTTATTTTTTTAAATTTTATTTATTTAATTTAATTATTTTGGCCTCACTGCACCGCATGTGGGATCTAGTTCCCTGACCAGGGATTGAACCCATGCCCCCTGCGTTGGAAGCACGGAGTCTTAGCCACTGGACCACCAGGGAAGTCCCCAGGCACTATTTTTAAAGCAAGTTTATATAAAAGTCAATCCTCAGAATAGCTCTCCGAGGTAGGTACTGTCATTATTCCCATTTCACAGATGAGGTTATTTGCTTGAAGTCGCAGAACTCAACCAGCAGGTATGGGTTTTGAACTCAGGTAATCTGATTCCAGAGTCCATGTTCTTAACCAGTATATCCTGGGAGCTTTAAAAAGTGCTGATGCTTAAGGCACATGCCTGAAACTAATAAGAATCTCTGAGGAGCAGGACCCAGGTAGCTGTACTTAAGTCTCCCCAGGTGATTCCATTGTGTAGTTAAAGTTGAGAACCATTGCTCTACATCTGCACTACTTAGTATGGTAGCTTCTAGCTGATTGTGTTCATTTAAATTTAAATAAATGAAGGTTGAAATAAGTAAAAACTCAGTCCTTCAGTCTGCTTGGCACATCTCAAGTGCTCCATTGCCCCCTGTGGCTAGTGACGGCTGTATTGGACCAGGTAGATACAGGATATTTCTGTCCTGGCAGCAGTTCTGTTCGACAGCGCTAGCTATACTATGACGCGTTCCATCCCTCACGCTGTCTGCTTCCTTGACCCCATGACCTTCACTGTTCCTTATAGCACTGACATGGCTTAACCCTGGCCTTGTCATCACTTGGAACTTGTCTGCTTTGCAAAATCTTTAACTCACAAATCCCTCTTTAACCGGAGTCTCCTATTCTGTCTTCTCTCTAGCTCATTTACTTAGTCAGCCTCTCCACCTACCCATTTTCCCCGTCAGCTTCCTCCAGGCTTTCATTCTATTTTTCCATTCAGTTTTGGACTCCAGGATCAGTAATGTCCTAGACATTTCCTCTGTGTCTTCTGTTTTCTTTCCTTTCCTGCTGTGCCCACAGTGGCCAGCTCTGATGCTGGATGTGGAGGTGTTGACGTTCCTTGCTGCCCCTGGCTCCAGTGCTGCTAGAGAAAATCATCTGTCTTCAAACAGATGTTGCCTTAATTTTTCAGTCTCATTTAGAAACTCGTATCTGCACAGCAGTCCTTTAAGTCAGCGGTCCCCAACCTTTTTGGCACCAGGGACCGGTTTCATGGAAGACAGTTTTTCCACGGACCAGGGGTGAGGGGGTGGGGGGATAGTTTCGGGATGATTCAAGCACATTACATTTATTGTGCACTTTATTTCTATTATTATTACATTGTAATATATAATGAAATAATTATGCAACTCGCCATAATGCAGAATCAGTGGGAGCCCTGAGCTTGTTTTCACTTGCCACTTGCTGATAGGGTTTTGATATGAGTCTGCAAGCAATTGATTTATTATGGTCTCTGTGCAGTCAAACCTCTCTGCTAATGATAATCTGTATTTGCAGCCGCTCCCCAGCGCTAGCATCCCCGCCTCAGCTCCACCTGAGATTATCAGGCATTGGATTCTCATGAGGAGCGCACAACCTAGATCCCTCGCATGCGCAGTTCACAGTAGGGTTCGAGAGCGCCTATGAGAATCTAATGCTGTGGCTGATCTGACAGGAGGCAGGGCTCAGGCGATAATGTGAGCCATGGGGAGCGGCTGCACATACAGATGAAGCTTCGCTTGCTTGCCCACTGCTCACCTCCCACCTCCTGCTGTGCAGCCTGGTTCCTAACAGGCCACAGACCATTACTGGTTCTTGGCCCAGGGGTTGGGGACCCCTGCCTTAAGTCACACTTACACAACTCTCTCTTTTCCCCCATAGTGGCTGCTGCAGACCTTTTCACCCCTGGCATCCTGATCTCCCGCCTCTGCCAGCCTCAGCAAATGCCCCTACCTCTCACCTGGAGGCAGTGCAGTGTAAACTCCTGTGCTTCCCTCCCTTCCACCTTCACATTCCTCAGGAGCAGCGCCCACTCTTCGTTCCTTCCCTCATCTCAGAAGAGAAGCCCCACTCCTTTCTAAGGCTCACCTCTCCAGCAGGTCACCCAAGCCCCATCGTCCTATACTGGGGCTTTGCCAAGTCTCTCCTTTCCTCTCCAAAAAAGTGAAAAAAGTGATACAAGTGATCTTATTTACAAAACAGAAACAGACTCACAGACTTAGTAACATTATTGAACGGGATGAGGCTCTAGGATGATTCTGTACTGGGAGTACATAGCTTGTTTGGAGATAACTTGAAACACATTCTTGATTTGCACATGTGTGCTTCTGAACGGACAGATGGAGTCCCTAATAGATGTTTGGGGGCTCATTGTCGAGGTTCACTTTCTCTGTCCACAAAACACCTGACCGCTTCATTAATACCACTGTCACGTCACTCGTCACGTGCTGTCTCACTTTGCAGGTCTGCCTTGATCGCAGCCCCCTGCACCCCCCACACCTTCCTCATACACCTGCCTCCCCACTGTCCCTGCAGAGGGACTCATGGGACTTCCCAGATGTTTTAGGTTTTGTCTGCAGCCAAGAAACATTTAGGACTCTTGTGTTTTTACATCACATTTTCTAATAAAATGGCTTTTCATGAAATAGGGTTTGGGCCCGTTATTATTGATATCTGAAAATGATTATTTAGCAGTCTAGGAGGACTATCTTTGTTCTTAGAGATATAAAGAGAAATAAATAAAACATGAAAGCCATGGCTTTTGGGGGTGATTATAAGCTACTAGGAAAAGAATATATGTGTACCATTTGATTCTAATACAGGCACGAGGTGATAAGTGGACAGAGTGGGGCATTTTATAGAACGTTTCATGAAGGAGTTGGCTTGAGGAGAACCTTGAAGGACAGGTAAGAATTTCAGCGGGCAGAGACTAGAGTGAGGCTGAAGCAATCCAGGTAGAGGGACACCGTGAGTCGTGGTAAGAAGTGTGGCCCATGCTGGCTTATGTTGGATATTTCAGTTTGATTGATGCAAGGGTGTATTGGGATATTCACACAGAAGGATAATTTGAGTCACAGAATAGAGTGCCAGCCTAAATAGTGCAGATGTGGTAAGTGGTAGGGAGCCTTTCAGGGCTTTTGTCAGAGGAAAAGTGTGAAGGTGGAGTGCTGGAAAGATGCTCTGGCAGCAAGAAGGAAGTTAGAGGGTTTATGGGAGGGTTTGAGGCTGGGCATCTGTGGCTGGGTGAGGAGCCCAGGGAGGTGATGGTACTGGGGCTCCTTTTTTACTCTGCTGGAGTGTGGGAGGCACAGGCTAGCCCTTGTCTGTGCCCCACTCCGATCTTACATTGAAACTATGGCCTTTGGCTGCTCAGCTTCTCAGACTTAAGCTTTTCTCCAAATTTCTGCTAGTTCAGTCTTTCTGTCACCACTCTGCTCCACAAGTATTCAGTTATATTTTAAATGGATGCTCAAGGGTCAAGTGGGGAAGAAGAGAAGCCACTTATAAAATGGATAATTAAAAGGTGCGTGAATGGCTTTCCTGGTGGAACAGTGGTTAAGAATCCACCTGCCAATGCAGGGGACACAGGTTCGAGCCCTGGTCCAGGAAGATCCCACATGCCACAGAGCAACTAAGCCCATGCGCCACAACTACTGAGCCTGTGCTCTAGAGCCCGTGAGCCACACTACTGAGCCCACGTGCCGCAACTACTGAAGCCCGCGTGCCTAGAGCCCATGCTGTGCAACGAGAGAAGCCACTGCAATGAGAAGCCCGCACACTGCAATGCAGAGTAGCCCCCGCTCGCCTCAACTAGAGAAAACCTGTGTGCAGCAATGAAAACCCAATACAGCCAAAAATAAATAAATAAATTAAAAAATGGTGTGTGAAGGTCCAAATGCATGTTTTTTTAAAAAATTATTTATTTATTGAAATATAGTTGATTTACAGTGATTCAGGTATACAGCACAGTGATTCAGTTTTATATATATATAAATATATATATAAAAAAGAATATATAGGGTTTCCCTGGTGGCGCAGTGGTTGAGAGTCTGCCTGCCGATGCAGGGGACATGGGTTTGTGCCCCGGTCCGGGAAGATCCCACATGCTGCAGAGCGGCTGGGCCTGTGAGCCATGGCCACTGAGCCTGCACGTCCGGAGCCTGTGCTCCACAACGGGAGAGGCCACAACAGTAAGAGGCCTGCGTACCACAAAAAAAAAAAAAAAAAAAAAAAGAAAAAAGGATATATTCTTTTTCAGATTCTTTTCCATTATAGCAAACAGAAACACTTTTGAGAACAGAGGTTAGAAATAAAATTATATACTTTTTGAGATATTTATTGTCTAGCAAATTGGTTTATTATTATGGTGAACCTAAAAAATAACATATCTGATATAGTGAAGTTTTTTTAATGTTTATTTATTTATTTATTTTATTATTAGTCATCCATTTAATACACATCAGTGTACACATGTCAATCCCAATCTCCCAATTCATCCCCCTCCCCCCCGCACTTCCCCCCTTGGTGTCCATACGTTTGTTCTCTACATCTGTGTCTCAATTTCCATATGAACAGAGCAAACACATGTCCTCAGCTGAAGCAAGTTAATGGCTCCAAGATGCCAAGTCTTGCCTGTAGGAGATGAAATTGGGGGAGTGGATAATCTGTAATTAAAGTATTAGTACTTACCTAAATTCTGCACTTTAATAAGCAGATATGAATTATCTACACCACTTGGTGAATTGCCAGTGTTGCTCAGTTTTTAAAAATTCAACTGATTCCTTCTGTATTTTTGTCATCTTTTTACTGACTATTGCTTTTCCACCATCAGTGCAGATGTCAACACAGTGAAAGAGGCAAATAATGTGGGCCCTCTTAATGGATCGCACTTTGAAAATGCTGGTGTGTATGTATGTGTATCTAACCATCTTTTGTTTATTCCAGCTCACTTTTGTGGCTAGATGATGCTACTTGTAGCTTTCACTTGCTTTGCTATTTGCTTATTGTTTCCTTACAGAACTATGTGTGTACCTCAGTGGTTCTCTCCATACTGTGGCTCAGGGCACTGTTGGTTTACTGGTTTTGTGCCCAACTTTGGTTTGGGGTTAGAGTCAGACATACAGCTGGCTGTTCAGGCTGTAACTGTCAAAATGCCAAATGTTGGGCATTGACTCTCAGGTCTTCCGCCTTGGTGTTAAAAAGCTGTAAAGAGCACTGGGGATTTAAGAATTCATCTGGATATAGCTGTCCTTTTAAAGCTGTGGCCTGAGAAGTCTCACAGAGGATTTCTGTGCCTAAAACTTGTGTTGTCTGATGGAACAGGGACATGATGATTTGCAAGTTTTGTTTCACTAACATTTATTTTTGGTTATGACTATAAAATAACACTATAAAGTATGATATGCTTGTACATGGTATGCAGGCCTGTAGTATGGTGGGCTGCCATACTGTAGTAAGGTATACGGCTGCCATATTTCTGTTTATAGTATGGTGCAGGGCTATAGTATGGTGTATGGCTGCCGTGTTTCTGTTTATGAACCTCTATGGCTAACATATTTTTATGAAAACCATAAGGCAGTATCTATTCTCACAGTTTAACTTCTTTCAATTTCTATTTATTAATCTTTAGGCATCATACAAGTTCTTTCTCTTTTTTTTGTTAGGTGAAAAGTATCTAATTTATCTAACTTTGAAGATCTTTTCTATCAGATATTTGATGAAAATATAACATATAGTTATATCTGTGTGAATGAATGATTTGGCATTCCACATTACTGGAAATCTTGGAAAGAGAACGCAAAAGTAATTGTGGATTCTTGTGACTAACAGTCTTGTCCCAGTGTTTCTAGTAACCTAAGATTTCTGTGCAAATGAATTGATCTCCCTTGTCCTTGTCAGTGAAATCAAAGAACTGTCTATCAACTCAACTCTACAAAATAGCTTCATAGCGACACCTAGATAAGTGATTGAAAAACTGGGGACTATAGCCCGGCCATGTTGACTCATAAAGGTGTGACTGTCACAGAGAATATGTTAATGAACTGCGTTCATGTACCCTCATTTCCCCCTGCAACGACCATAAACCACTTTTACCTCATCCACACCTTCATCCACTTCTCCTCTTCCTATTTTATTTTGAGGCAAATCCCAGTCATCATTTCATCCACAAATGATTCAGTAGGTATATATTTCTAGCCCAGTTCAGTCCAACAGAATTTTCTGCTATGACAGAGGTATTTATTCTATATCTGTAGCCACTAGCTACACGTAGCTATTGAGCAGTTGGAATGTGGCTAGAGACTGAGAAAATAAAATTTTACTTGTGTTTAATTTTAATTAATTGAGAGTTAAACAGCCACATGTGGTTAGTGGCTGTGGTACTGGAGACCATGGCTTAAGAAGGTAAGAGCTCTTTTCATATAACATAATCCTATTATCTTGCCAAGAATTTAATAGTTATTCCTTAATATGATCAAATATCCAGTCAGGGGCTTCCCTGGTGGCCCAGTGGTCGAGAGTCCGCCTGCCGATGCAGGGGACACGGGTTCGTGCCCTGGTCCAGGAAGATCCCACATGCTGCGGAGCGGCTGGGCCCGTGAGCCATGGCTGCTGAGCCTGCGCATCTGGAGCCTGTGCTCCGCAACGGGAGAGGCCACAACAGTGAGAGCCCCGCGTACTGCCAACCAAAAAAAAAAAAAAAAAAAAAAAATCCAGGCAGTATTAACATTTCCACTTGTTTCATAAGTGTGATAAAGTATGTATTTTTTAATAGTTTGGGTCAGAATACAAAGAGAAACTGTACCTTGCAATTGGTAGATGTGTGTGTCTTCAAAACTGTAAGTTCTCTTTCTCTGATTTACTAGTTATTTGTTGAAAATATTGGGTGATTTGTCCTTTTTAGATACTGTGTCCTACTCATTTTATAGATGACACAGTCAAGGGTCGGTTGTGTAAGCTGGACTCAAAGCCAGGTTTGTCTCCAAATTAAGGTTCAAAGTGAGGCTGTCTGGATCCAGACTTTGAATTCTTAATCGCTGTGCTGCATACTATATTTCCTCTTAAACACAGGGATGAGAAATTCATCTTGGTTGCCTCTTAGGAACCTCAACATGTTTGAAATTATGAAACCAAATTTTACTGAGTGACTTTCCAAGGCTATTGGGAGAATGAAACCAGTTAATGCTTGAAAGCACTTGAGGACCCTTAATGTAAAAGACTGCTACAGAAAGTATTTACTTGTCTGTGAAATCAACTGCCTACTATTCCCAGATTCCTATTTGTGTTTTGTATTTCAGTTGCTTTAAAATGGAATCTGTTCCTACAGGCCTCATTCTGAATATGACATTTTTATTTTAAATCACTTAAACATTATAGAAATCCTCTAAGAAACCTGTTTAGAAACTCTTCTGTTCGAAGTGCCTTGTGCATTTTCTAGATTGTTTTTCTCTCCTGGGTTAGGAGAGATTTGTGTCAACAAGATGGAATGCTAAAATGCACTCTTGGGACTGAATGCCTCTGAAGTTTAGCAACTTGATACAAAACCTGAGTGTCTATGTGCACTGGAATTTTCCTATTTTGTATGCCCATCTGCTAGCTGGAAGCCTACAAACTAATCCCCGTGAGTCTTAGTGGCTGCCCTTCCCTCAAGACCACCCCTTACTTCCTCAACCTAAGTGGCCGTGGAGCCTGCTGCAGCTCAACATGCCAAAGAGGAGTAGACGCCTCCAGCTCTAATTCCTTTCACGTGTATTGGATTAAACTGGTACCTAATGCAGCGCGTGGGGACATTGCCTGGCTGATAAACGGGTCTGGAAAATGTGCCCAGTGCAGTTGCTACTCTCTGTAGAACCCCCTGCCAACCCACCCACTCAGGACTGCGGGGCATCTCAAACCCACCCCACTGGATTGGGCTGATCACAGTTTCTAGAAATACATGGCAGTCAATGCTTTAAAAAAGTTATCTGGAAGTACCAGTGATAAGGTATATTTCATATGTCTACAATTCAATGGAAAGAGAGATAGAAGGAGAAAGAATAGTGGAAAGGAATGAAGAAATGGAAGGAAAAGAAATTGGCAAGCCAGCTGGGACAACGTTTATTGTGTCCAGGAAGCATGGTTGTCTTCCTGCACACTGTATGCGGTATTTCTTTTTGTTGCCCACTATCTTTAAGGAAATGGTCTTTAATGGAAAGGGTTACTTTACTGATTAACCTCTCTTTTTAAAAAGTGAAGTTTTTAACAGTGTCTCCCAAGAATATATTTCTCTGACAATGTATAGTTTCCAATTGCAGATAACTTTGCATGGTGTTTTATGAATTATTTTGGTCCGTTCTATAGGATGGAATTGATATTTGGCTTTAAATAAAGATATTTGAAGGAATTTTGACATAATTAATTGCATATTCAATCCTGTTATACTGTCTTCACCTAAGCTAAAATGATATACAGAATTTTAGATTACTGCCCAAAAATATTCTTCAGTATTTTTTTAGATACAGGATTCTGTCTTTAGAGTGCCCTATTTTTCAAGGCATGTAGTTAAGGATGAGCAATATAGCTTCTAATATTTAAAATGACTTCCTTTCATATAATTGGATGTGAGCCATCAACAAAGATGTTTATAATAGTTTACATGCTTTGTTCATTTGTGAGGTTATGAAAGAGGTATTAGAGAATCCTACTACCATATTTCAGTTGACAGCTAAAGCGTCAGAGCTACGTTTGGTGACCTCTGGTATTAAAATCATTTTCTGTATGCACACACACAGAAAATATGTATTTTTGTAAACTTATTTCTTGAAGAATTGGT
This sequence comes from Orcinus orca, assembly GCF_937001465.1. Lineage (NCBI taxonomy): Eukaryota > Metazoa > Chordata > Mammalia > Artiodactyla > Delphinidae > Orcinus > Orcinus orca. The sequence continues at coordinate 93,314,643 of NC_064561.1, read as the reverse complement.
TGTGAGGGAGGTAAGCAACATTTGTATTAGTTTCAAGTAGGAAGGTTAATGCATTATAATTGAACACAATGAATTATATGTGGGATTTTTGGAATCTGATAAGGATTTATTCAATAAATTCAACTAAAATTTATGAAGTGCTGTATCTGCCAGGCTCAGGGAAAGAGTAATGAACTAAAACAAAGTCCCTATTCCATCTGGCAAGAGGAGACCTATTACAGAATGAAAAAATAAATATACAGTAAGTGTTAAGAAGAAGAATAAAGTTGGGTGAAGGGGCTAAGAGTGATGGGATGTGGGGAGGATTGCTGTTTTAGAGCAGTAGTTGTGGACTTTTGATGAGGTAACATTTGACCAGAAACTTGAATGAAGGGAGCAAACCATCTGGCTATTTGTTAGAAAGAAATATTCTTGCAGAGTGAACAGTAGGTGTGAAGGTCCTTGTGTATGTGTAAATGGATACTTACTTATGAACAGTACTTAAGGTTATATTAGGGCTGAATGAATGCTATGGGCTTGCTGTCTAATTTGGATCTTTACCCAGGGAGTACATACAGGAGTAAGATAAACTGTACATCATTTTAAGTGGATTATTTGTAAGGAAAATGGACATCACAAAATAAAATTGGCAGACATGCATATATAGTTATTTGAGAACCAGTAAAGGTGAAAGGTAAAAATAAAACCTTAATATGTTGTTATATAGCATTGAAAATAATTTATTATATTCAGAGCAGGGATCTGTTTTTGTTACTATTTAATCTTTATATGAGAACTGGAAAATCATATTGAAGGAAGCAATCTAAGACAGATTCCCTGTTAGGCATTGGAATGGGTTGAATTGTGTCTTCCCGAAAGATACTGAAGTCCTAACCCCCAGTACCTGTGAATGTGACCTTCACTGGAAATAGGGTCTTTGCAGATGATCTAGTTAAGATGAGGTCATTAGGGTGGGTCCTTATCCAGTATGGCTGTGCCCTTATAAAAAGAAGGAAGATGATGTGAACACACAGGGAGAATGCCATCTACAAGTGAAGGAAAGCCTGAGGCTATGAGAAGCTAAGAGAGAGACATGGAATAGATTTTCGCTGTAACCCTCAGGAGGAACCAAGCCTGACCTAGGACTTCTGGCTTCCAGAACTGTGAGACAATCAGTCTCTGTCCTTTAAGTCACCCAGTTTGTGGTACTTTGTTATGTCAACTCTAGGAAACGAAAACAAACATTAAGAAATATTTCGTTTTCTTCTCAAGCTGTCAAAAATGAGAAGATAAACCTTAAAATGCTTTCTGTATCTTGGCACCTTGACAGTTAGGCGTGTAGTAGGGCAAATATAAATGCTTGCAAACCCCAACAGGATCAGAGCCTTTGCCCGTTCACTGTCTCCCTACATGTGACGTATACTTCATACTTGGTTATTGATTTCTTTATCTAAAATGGGTAATGTGATTTTTGGTAACGTGGCAGCCACATAAAATGTGTACCAGTTGAAGAATCCTCAACAGAAGTGTAATGCTTTTCCAGGAATGCTGTCTCTCTATTATGTATTTACCATTTTCTGCTTGTTAGTAGTGTTTTGCAAGACGGCTGCTCTGTTATAACACTTGAGAAAAATGAACTGAATAAACTTTCTTCTCACTGAGAAACTGAAACACATGGTCGTGCTTTCAGAAGAGGCCAATTTTTGCCTTTCGGAGGGAGGGGAGGGAAGTAGTAAGTTGAAGTTTTCTTAAAAAACAAAACTTGAAGATGCATGGTCCTTTTTTCATACTGGGAAATAAAGGCCTGAGGATGGAAGCTGGGATCATTGCTGGATATGGTCAGGCAGCTTTAGAATGCTTGTGACTTGGGATCATTGAAATCCGGTTGGACGTTTGTATGAGGAGGTGTATAGTTTGGAGCACGGGCTCTGAATGACATGGCTTGTGTTTGAATCCTGGCTTCATGGCTTGTTGGCTGTGTGACCTTGAGCAAGTTGCTTGACTTCTCTGTGTCTCATTTTTTCCTCTCTGAAAACTGGGATAACAGTAGTTGCAGCCTCAAAGGGTTGTTGTGGAAATAAAATGAGATGATCCCTGTAAAGTGCTCTAGAATAGTGTCTGGTCACATTAAGTGCCCAGTAATTTATGGCCTTTATTAGTAGGAGGAGGAATAGAAAATCAAATTAGAAGGCAAAATGTAATAAGATGGAAAGATAGGGCAGATGAGGCAGATCTGTGAGGAAGAGGCATAGATGCATTGGCCAGAGGAGCTCTAGGGAGAAGATGGCTCTAGCCAGCCCCTGGTGACTCCCCAGGGAGTGGGGACCTCAATGATGTTGAAGAATGGAGGCCTTAGTTGGTTCTAAATCCTGTTTGGAAGAAGTAGGATTTGTAACAGTCCTCACTGACTCTCCCAGGTTTCTGGAGCTGGCTTTAGTGTTCGTGATAGGATAGAGGGGGATGGAGCACGGGGCACGTCCAGGCTCCACAGGGGCATCCTGACCTTAGCAGATCCGTGAGAGCTGTGACAGTGACAGCTAGCATGGAGGACACCTTACAATGAAGCGGCATGTGCCAGCCATGCACAGTACAGGATCTTGTCATTTAATTCTCAAAGCCATCCTGTGAGGCAGTTCTTAACTACCAGTTGTATTTTTAAAATGGGAAATCTTGTGCTTTGGAAGGTTGCTTTTCTAAAGTTACACGTTAAGGAAGTGGTGGAGCCGGGATTCGAACGAGGTCTGTCTGATTATAGAGCCGGAGCTTCCAGCCAATTTCTCCCCCTCCCCAGCATCTGGTTCACCAATGAAGATCTTTTCTTCCTGAGGCAGGGACCTGATGACCTAGATTTAGTGCCCCAACACTGTTGGTTTCATGGGAGGATTATAACAAGAGAAAGGTGATGGCAAGTCAGTCTCTATCATCTGTTCTTTTCCATATGTATACATACATACATACATACACAGAATATATATATTCTGTGTGTATATATATATATGTGTATATATATATATACACACACATAATTTTTGTTTGATGACTTAAACCTCAATCTTGCAGTTATAAAATCGAGAAGACCAATTTTAAGAATATCATAACTTATGTATCTATGAGTATTTTTCAGCAGACTTTATACATATAATAATGGTACTCCCATTATTGCTTAAAGAAATCAGTCTTACTTTCAATGTATTGGTTTTTAACTAAGAAATATCGTGTTATTCGGTGTACTCAACTCCTTTACTAAGACTGGTCTTCAGATAATGTTTTGGACTTTTCCCAACTTACAGCCACCCTCAAATGGCCATCTGCAAAAGTTGAGGATATTTAAAGAATGTGCTACATTCTCAGCAGGCAATTCTAGAGGAAGCACTAAACTGTTTTGACAGTTTGTCTGCCCTATTGGCAAAGCAGCGTAATAATCACAGGAATTGTTTTGAGGTAGATAGCGTTCACTTTGAGACATTCATCCTGACACACTTGCAAAATTATTCATTGCTTGACCTCTAGGGCACTGGGCTTGTCACTAATGTCTGGATAGATTCTGTGCCCTTCTGTCTGCTCAGACGTCTGCCATTCTTTCCTGTCCCCACCTTCTGTGCTCCCTCACTAAGAGCGGCTCTGATGTGTTGTGAACAAGCTCAGGTTCTTTCATCTTCCTTGAACTTGCAGCTGCCACTGCCCTGTTTCCCCTCTTCTTTTCATAGACAGACTTCTCAAACTGGTGGCCAGAGAGAGAGGTGAAGATCCAGGTGAGAGAGGAGTCAGGAAAGCCACAGGACGGGTCAAGGTCAGTTGCTGCCACAGTGGTTCCCAGAGTGTGATCTCTGGACCTGCCGCATTAGCATCACCTGGGAACTTGTTAAAAGTGCATGTTCTTGGGCCCACCCCAGACCAACTGAAGAGGGAACTCTGGGGTGGGCCAGCCACCTGTTTTAACCACAGCACCAGTTGATTGTGATGCAGCCTAAATTTTGAGAACGACTGTGCTACAGAAAGGTCAAGTGGGCTGGAAGTCCCCATTGGTGTTCCTAATTGGACAGTTCTTTGTTTCCCTCATTTGCTCCCTCAGTCCTGTGCAGTCTTGCTTCTGTCCCCAGTGCTTCAATGAAAGTGCTGGAAGTCGGCAGGACCTCCCTCCTGACTCCTGGTGCTGCTGTGAGCACTGATGATGGGAAGAGCCCCGGGCCCCTCGGCAAGAGTTCTGGGTTCTATTCCAGCCTCCTCCTCTTAACCAGCTGGGTGACTTAACCAGTCTGGGTCCTAGTTTCTCATTTGTTAACCCAGAGAGTAAGATTTGCTAATTATTAAAGGATCTCCTCCATCAGGTCTAAGGTTTTCTATTTGCTTATAAACATTTAAAATTTATAAATTGGCTTATATGTATTTACTTGTTACTCTGTTGTTAGCTGTTCAAATTTAAGCATGTTATCTCTGGTTACCAAAACTTTGAATCTCCAGTATATATTTCAATCCCATAATAATGGAGCCAGTTTATTAAGAGGGGCTGTGCTGTGGGTCATTGACCGACCTTGCCAAGGAGCCTGACACCTTCATTTCAAACCCATCAATAGGGAGACAGCCAGCCCTGATGCAGAACTTGTGTTTGTGGTTTGATTAGAACCTCCTCCTTTGCCTGAGGAACACAGCCAAGTTTGAAATCCTTCTGTTGCGTGATTCCTTCTCTTTTTCCTGGCACCTGCACGCAGTCACCAGGCCTGTTGATTTCCTCTCCGGCCTCTCTTGCATCCATTTACTCCTTTCCTTTCACACTTCCCCGTCCATCTCCCTGTCTTCCATTTAATAAATGGTTTCTGAGTGCCTGCTGCTTGCTATGTAATGCAACAGTAGGTCTGGAGGTAAACTGTGAGCACGGAGGGGACAGAGAGGCAGATTGCCTGACACTCGAGAGCACGGCTGGCAAACCTTTTCTGTAAAGGATCAGGTAGGAAATATTTTAGACTTTGTGGGTCATGAGGTCCCAACTATTCAACCCTGCCATAGCAATATGGAAAATAATGGGGTGCCTTTTTTCTAATCAAAGCCTAGGCGGTGGGCTGGATTTGGCCCATGCATTATAGTCTGCCAGCCCTATTGTGGAGATTGAGGTAGGCCCTAAAAAATACACAATAAAAAATGTGTGTGGGTCTTTCTGTGTGTATATCAAGTTGTGATAAAGGCTACGAAGAAAATAAAGCAGTGTGAAGGGAATGAGGCAGGCTGGGGTATGTGTGTAGGGGGTGTTCTTTTTCACATAGGCTGCAAGAGGAAGCCCCTTCATCTGGAGAAAGTGTGGGAACGACTGCAGAACATGTGGTGGGAGAGGTTTTCTGGTGCTGGGAAGCCAGTGCAGTGCCCCTGGCATGACCATGTGGTAGGCTCGTTCAGGGAACAGCAGGGAGGCTGGACTGGCTGAGGTGAGCCAGGGCGAGGGTGGGCAGTGGCTCTGGGACAGCTGCCAAGGGAAGAGCTGGTAGGAGTTCACCAACAGACAAGAGAGGAAGGCCTTCGAGAGAGAGGAGGTACCCTGTGGGAGGGTCTGGGGCGTGAGAAAAGACAGTCTGCTTAGGGGAAGGAAGAGATTTGGTTTGGCTGGGGAACAGGTTAGATGGGATATTTGGGAGTGAGAGGCGTGGAGACATTGGTAACTTGGATTTGAATATCATACCAAGAAGATTTGACTTTGTGGGCAGGTTTTTCGTGAGAGGAACGCTGTCAGCATCTGTATTAGAAAAGGGGACAGGAGGGCAAGAGGCAGGGACGTGGGCTGGAGGAAGGATGAGGGCGTGACCTGAGACCGAGGGGATGGAGAAGAGGTGATGTGTTCAGGAGGGACCTTGCACTTGGCCCAGTGGAGTCCTTTTCTGTCTCTTTATGTGCCCCGTGTCTTCCTACCATGGTGTCTTTGTTCCTGCTGTTTCCTCCTGCAGGAATGCCTGCTTCTGACCTTCACTTGCAAGGAGTGGCCCAAAGGCTTCCTTCTCTGAAAAGCCTGCCCTGATTATGCTAATGAAACAGTCCACTTCCTCCTCCCAATTCTCATAACATCTTCTTCCTGGCAGTTTTTTTTTTTTAATAAATATATAAATAAATTTATTTTTGGCTGCGTTGGGTCTTCGTTGCTGTGTGTGGGCTTTCTCTAGTTGCGGTGAGCAGGGGCTACTCTTCGTTGTGGTGCACGGGCTTCTCATTGCGGTGGTTTCTCTTGTTGCGGAGCATGGGCTCTAGGTGCACAGGCTCAGCAGTTGTGGTGCACGGGCTTAGTTGCTCTGCGGCATGTGGCATCTTCCCGGACCAGGGATCAAACCCGTGTCCCCTTTATTGGCAGGCGGATTCTTAACCACTGCACCACCAGGGAAGTCCCCTGGTAGTTTCCTTACAGTACAGGTCAGAGAAGGCTATTTGTTTACATGCTTTCACCACTTCTTAGGTATTTTCACATTCTTGAGGGCAAGGGATACTTTACTGATATTGGGGTCTTAGGATATAGTATAGTGGGGAATATGAACTCAGGAGGTTTGCTGTCCCACCACTTACTGTGGCACTGTACGTGAATGGCTTTGCTTCTGTAAGCCTGCAGTTTCTCATCGGTGAAAGGAGGTAGGAGTATTATCAGTCTCACAAGCCTCCTGTGATAACTGAGATACTGCATGGAAGCACTTAAAACAGAGTCTGCTCATTTTAAGTGTTCAGTAAATGTGTCAGTTATTAGTAGCATTACTGTTACGTTACATTAGTACTTAGCACAGTGCCTTGAATATAGTAAATGCTCAGAAAACATTGGTCAACGGAGGGAATGTGGTCCAGTTAGAGTCTGTGCTAGATGGATACAGACCAACCCAAATTGTGGCAAAACTTACTAAAACGGATCAGTTAGGTCTGTATTAAGATCAAATTATAGGCTTTAAGAGAAACTTAAATATAGTTAGATATCTTAGAAAGTTATAACAGAGGAAAAGCAATAAATTCTAATTCCTATGTGAGTGAAAAATCTCAGTATACATGCATCATCAGTATTAATGATGAAATGTTCTTGCATCTTACAAAATCTGCACGTGACAGGTCTGAAAGACAAATACTGAGGGATAATAATGTCAGCAATGCATACTGCTTCCGGATTGAGAGAGCTAGCTTCTGTGCTTAGGCGGGAGACCAGTTAGGAGGCAGCTGCGGTAGTCTAGATGGCTCGGAACAGGTGGTGGTGGTGGAGATGGAGAGCCATGACAGATTTGCGTCAGGAGATCTTGTCCTGATCATCACAGTGTCTGGCTGGTATAATGGGGTAAAATGAACTACCTGAGAAATGCCGATTTGTGGGCCTGGGTTAGTAGACTTGAATATCTAGAAGCATCCAAACCTATTCCAGTGATTTTATCATATTCCTCATTTCCTTTGGTTGTATAGATCTGGTTTTTTTAAAAAAAGAAGAGTTTCAAACAAAAAGTAGTGGTGATATTTTTCTGCCTATAAATTTATATTATGTTTACCTTTTCCTGGTTAAAGACAATAGATTAATTCTTTATAAGACTGAAAAGATTTCTAACTGCTGAGGAAGGAGTGTCCTTCTGTGAGTTTGGTGCTTGGGTGGATTCAGACTCTAGTGGAGTTGCCTTTGGTTTTCTGCCTTTCAGTGATGGAGATCTTCCCCCTGCTCTCAGGTCCACCGTGCAGGGCCTTGGTTGGATCCAAACAAGGCATCCCGTGTCCAGGCCCCTTGTGCCCAATCAGTGCAAAGCCACCCTGGCTTTTTTTTCTGATGACAGAGTAGTTCTTCTTGTGCTACTTAAACTTAATGGAAATGAAAAATCCCATTCTAGGCCAGAATTTAGTAGTATGTTTCCTAAGGTTGTCACGAATGTTTTTTGCAGTTCTTTTCTCTGTCAGAATTTAATGTTTGGCTTTGCCCATTGAGGAGTCTGTGAAACACTCACACCCCTCATCTCTTACTTTTCATTTTCTTAGACTCACTGTTAATCATGCTTTGTGGTCCTTGAGATGACCTGAAGTGGGTGCTGAGTAAGCTGTTTATGTAAACCTACAGGGGAAACCGATGGCAACATCACGGAGTGTGCACATAGAATAATTCAATGTGATACCCCTCCTGGCTGGTCAGGGGCCCCGGCAGGCAGCTAGGTTGCCAGAGAAGCATTTATGCAAAAGCCGAGCTGGTGACGTGTCCTGGAAAGAGTGGGATCAGAATTGCTGTCAATATGTAGCAGTCAGAGAGAGATCTCTTAACAGCGTGTAAGTGGAGGAGAGAGTGGGGGAAGAAAAGAGGACCAGAGGAAGTCAAGCAGTTTGGGGAAGACACATCTTCCCTTTGTGGCCAAGCTATCCATTTCTGAGAACAGGGAGTGCAAACATAGTATCTTGGATCATCTCTGCTTTGTCTGTCTGTGTGTTTGTTTAATATTCATCAACACCCCGTCTCCTGGGGTTTGGTGTCACAACCATTATCCTTCCGTCTGAGGCTGGCTGCAGCTTCCCGTGGAGACCAGCAGTGAGGCTCCTTAATCAGCTGGTGGGGTCAGCAGAGCTGACATGCACATTCCTATCATTTTCCCATCCCCCCTGCTCGATGTCTCCCCCACCCCCATATATTTCCTAGAGGGGAGGGCCCAGCAGAACCAGGAGAAATTAGGGGTCTTGCCTGGGAAATGAAACCTGCTCAGGAATGTAGCTCCTTAGTGAGAGGCTCATTCCCAAAGTGATATACTTTAAGCTTTTCAGGGATGCCTCCATTTTATTATTATTATTTATTATTATTATTTGTGGTACGCGGGCCTCTCACTGTCGTGGCCTCTCCCGTTGCGGAGTACAGGCTGCGGACGCGCAGGCGCAGCAGCCATGGCTCACGGGCCCAGCCGCTCCGCGGCATGTGCGATCTTCCCAGACCAGGGCACGAACCCGTGTCCCCTGCATCGGCAGGCGGACTCTCAGCCACTGCGCCACCAGGGAAGCCCCTATTATTATTATTTTGAAGTGTGGTTGATTTGCAGTATTGTGTTAGTTTCAGGCATTAAGCTGATGGAGGGAAAAACAGTCCTGCAGTTAGGGCTCCTGCTCAGCAAAGTGGCTACTAGTGATTTCAGTATTCTTAGCATTTGCAGGAGTTGGGAACTCGATAGTATTAAGAACAAACGTGACTTATGCTTAAATATCAGTACCCACCATCTCCCTGTTCTTCCTCTACCGCATGCTGTGAATGATCTGAGCCTATGAAGAACCTTTCCCCAAACCTTGAACACTAGTCTCTTGATTGGTATGTTGTGTTGCTTTTAAAACAGTAAAGGAAGAAGTCTTTTACTATATGTAAAGAGCCACAAAGTACATAAGCAAAAGTACAAAAATATTCATGTGCTTTTAAAAAATAGGTCAATTTTTAAAAAGCTATAGTTCTACCGTATCTGTGTATGTTTTCAATTCCTAACTTTAACTGTACTATTGGTAATCCATGTTATTCTGAGAGCTATCAGTGGGGCTTAAAATATAGCTTGGGGTGTCAGTCAAATATAAGACTTGTTAGGAAAGAAAGAGAGAAATGAAAGACAACCAGAAGTGGAAAAAGAGTGCCTGGACTGGGGACTGGAAGGGTGATTTCAGAGAGGGCCTGGTGTCATTCAGGAGCAGTAGTGCCCACATCTCTTGTAGTGCAGAGTTTTATTACAGATGTTATTTTTATTTATTTATTTATTGAAGTATAGTTGATTTACAATGTTGTGTTAATTTCTGTTATACAGCAAAGTGATTCAGTTATACATACATTCTTTTTTATATTCTTTTCCATTATGGTTTATCACAGGATATTGAATATAGTTCCCCGTGCTATACAGTAGGACCTTGTTGTTTATCCATTCCATATAAAATAGTTTGCATCTGCTAAAGCCAAACTCCCAGTCCATCCCTTCCCCCCCTTCCCCCTTGGTAACCACAAGTCTGTTCTCTATGTCTGTGAGTCTGGTACTGACTTAAAAAAATAAAAACCCATAAGCAGTTATTTCATGGCAGACCTTGTCACACTTAAATGGTCCTGGGTGGTCCCTAAGCCAGATGATTACTCCAAATAACAGAAGTGGTACCACCCCACCTAAGGCTGTGTGTCAGCAAGAATGGTTCAAGAGTAAAATAAGTTGATGAGATGGTTTGGAATCGAGAGCTAAAACCAAGAAGACTGTTTTACTTTTCACCTTCTTAAGATTTTGGAATTAGAGCTTCAGAGGCAGAACTCTTGTAATGTTGTACCTGCCTCCTAGAGGATAGAAGTGGAGGTCACGAATGTCTTTGCTTTCATTCCTGCTCCCACAGACCAGATCCCTTAGGTTTCTTCAGTTTCTGTTCCCAGTTCACCTGTTTTGAGAGGGAGCTACTTGGTAGCATCCTGTTCCTTAATAAGAAATACTTGCTGTGATTCTAATGCCTGTCTGCCCATTGGCAGTCGCCTGGACGGCTCAGGGTTGGAGGTGAAGGATCAGTATTTTGAAAAAGCAATCCAGGCTGTTCTCACATGTACCCAGAAGCAGGTACCCCTTGGGTACCATGGACAGCAGATCCTTTGTTGAGTTAGCTGCCCGCCAGCTGCTGCTGCCCACGTTGGTTGGGGGACTGGTGGGTGCTTATTCCTGGGGGCTGAGACCTGATGCTCTGCTCTGATGAGACTTGTCAGGATGCAGCAGCAGTACCCAGAGGGTCCTGCCCAGGTGGCCCTAGCCTGGTGCCCTCTGCTGCTCTGGCCCTGGATTCCCAGTATTTCTTTGGTTCAACACCCCAGTGGGAAGCAGGACATACCAGCCCTCTGAAACCCCAGGGAACCCTCACTTCTCCAGTGCTGGGGGATCCCGAGCACGTGTGCCCACTGCCTATTATAAATAAGGAAACCAGGAAGCAGAGTTCACCTCCAGTTTGGGGCCATCTGTCTGGTGCAGCAGGTCAACACATCTCCTTGTTTCATGTGTAAAACCAGCAGATCTGAGTAGTTATAAAGGGGGATGGAGCGGAAGTAATATTCTTCAGCGATGGCTGGGCACCAGTTTGGGACCGGATTCTTGGCATGCATTGATCTTCACAGCAAGCCTGTGAGGAAGGTGGAGTTTTTTCCTTGTAGAAGAAGCAGCTGACCCCAGAGGGCTAAGGAAGTTCTCCAAATGTCCATGAGTGTTAAGTAGTGGGAATTGGAATTGGAATTGGGGCTTGGGTTTGTGGACGCAGAGTCAGTGGCTTTCCTGCTCTGCTGGTTTAAGGATTTGTAAGAATAGAAAGGTAGCTCCTTAGCGTGTTGAAAGATGACTTCCCTTACTTAAAATAGTCTGTGGACATAAACAAGGTGCACAGGTCAGAAGCTTGAACCAGCACAGGAGTTTATAGAATGAAGAGTAAAAGCCTGTCACCCTGTGCACACCCCATCCTGCTAACTGCTCTCTCTGAAGGTAATCACTATTAATAATTTCTTCCAAATCTATATAAAATATGCATATGTTGACACTTACTGATACATAGACGCACAAGTATTAGGCCTTTTTATTTCTACCAAGAGAGAGTATACTCTGCACGTTGGCAGCAGGTGTGAGCATGGACTGCATAGCCAGGTGGCCTGGGGTCAAATCTTGTTTCTTCCTACCACGTATAAGGCATAGTTACTCTGCACTTTAGTTTCCTCATCTCTAACATAAGTTGTTCTGATCAAATCTGATAATATTAAGAATGTGGAACAATTCCTGGTACATAGTAAATGCGGGATGGAGGTAAGCTGTTCATTACTTGGCATCATCCTGGTTTTTTAAAAAAACTTAAAAAATAAGAGATCTACATCTATTCTTTTTTTCACCTAAAAACTAAATGAATTTAGCCAGGTATCAAACTGTGCCCTTATTATCTTACAGTGCCGCAGAGCCTGGTTAGCGCAGAGCACACTGTGATTGTGCACAGGCTAGCATTTTATGAAAGGAGTGAGACCGTGACTGTGTATGTGGTGCTTTGTGCTTTTCAACAGCTTCCAGATAGGTTTTATTTGATCTTCCAAACCAGCCCATGATGTGGGTTGGGCAGGTGTTATTAATGCATTTTGCTGGTGAGGAAACTGAGTGTGACTATGATTCAGCAGACTTGCCTTAGGTCACACAGCCTTGCCTGGAGCTCTGAAGATGCCCAGTACTCTGCCTCCCTTTGATGCTGCAAATAGTCCCGTGGGCCACCCACTGTGGGAAAGTCCTCTCACTTTCAGCTGAGGAGGGGGTCGGGGTGCTGAAAATATCCCCCGTGGTGGGATAGATCTGCTCAGATTCGTCTACACTCTCCTTTTCCTGTAGAGTGACACCCATTTTCAGGCCGGTCCCTGGGATTGGAGATGCACTGTGGGGTCACTGAACAGATAAAATCAGGAAAGCGGTGTGATGCAGTTGTGCAGTGAAAGGAATAATGAACCGGAAGGCAGGAAATGTGGTCTCAGTGTCTTCATTGTTTAAAATGATGCCTTGGTATTAGTTCTCCAGATTTACAGATGAGGATTTAGGGCTGGAGAGGTTAAGGGGCAGCTTTCGGTCACCCACCTAGTTAAGATCAGAGCCAGGACTAGATAGGGAGGGTCTGTCATAACAGAATTAGTTATCAGGACTGTCAGAACCCTTTTGCCAACCCAGGGAACCCGCTGTCAACAGTTGTGTTCCTTTATCAAGAAAAGCTTCAGTATAGTGCTGTCCAAAAAAAATATAATGTGAAATACATCGATAATTTAAAATTTTCTAGTAGGTACATTTAAAAAGTTAATTTTAATAACGTTTTCTATAACCCAATATATCTAAAATATTATTTTGATGTATAGTTAATATAAAAATTGTTCTGTTTTTATATTGTCTTCAAAATCCAGTGTGTATTTTTTTTTTACTATTTTATTTATTTATTTTTTTGCGGTACGCGGGCCTCTCACTGTTGTGGCCCCTCCCGTTGCGGAGCACAGGCTCCGGACGCACAGGCTCAGCGGCCATGGCTCACGGGCCCAACCGCTCCATGGAATGTGGATCTTCCCAGACCGGGGCACGAACCCATGTCCCCTGCATCGGCAGACGGACTCTCAACCACTGCACCACCAGGGAAGCCCCCAGTGTGTATTTTATACTTACGGCACCTCTCAATTTGGACCAGACACATTTATTCAATAGCCACATGTGGCTGGCGGCTACCCTATTGGATGCATAGCTCTCAGGGGATAGGGGCTGCTTAAATGCACATTGTTCAAGTTGCTTTGAAACAGAGACCATGCCTCTTGGCCCTTGTCAACATTTCCCTGTGCAGTTTAAACTTCCTTAGAATGGAGAAATTGGATGAACTGTGCTTTAATAAGTGCCACAGAAAAATTTATCTGTAAGACCTGTGATTTAGGAGTTGGTGATTCACATTCTTTTAATACAGTTTTATTTCCTTCTAATGTATTAACTGTTTTACCACCCGCCCCCCCCCCCAAAAAAAATCCAAGGAATTGAGAAGTTTTATTAGGTGCTTTGCTACTTGAGGATTAATGAGTTAAATATTAAAATTTCATAAAAATGTCAATGGTACAATATAGTTTGAATGAGGAAAATTTGATTTTCTTGAAACTTTTTAGGGGAATATTGGTTGCTTACAAAGTGTTTACAAAGTGACCAACATTTTAGATGAGCGGGATATACATTGAGCAGTTAGGAGAGTTGGATTCCAGTCTCAACTCTGTTTATTACTCAGTTCTGGGGCAAATTCTTAAGTTAGCTCTATTTCATTACTTTATAACAAAATCCAAAATCACTTCATTAAAAAAAAACAGTTTAGATACAACCATTAAAATAGTTATCAGGTACACAACCCTTTTCTGCACAAGGACTATCAGATACATAACCTTTTCTGCAGTAAACAACTCTTTATTCACAATATTATTTCTTTGGGAAACTTGAATTCAACTAAGATTATTTTGATTTATAGGATCTTTCTCTCCTAATATTTTACAGCATCTTTTTAAAGGACTATAACTTGCCCAAATACTAGAAATAAAATGAAGATATGAAGAAGAAATAAAATAAACTGATAGTGGAGACTGCACGTAATTAAAAGTTGTAGAACTGCAATGACCATGAAGGGTGGATTGACTGGACAACCAGACCCCACTTCGAATCCAGTGCTTGCCTGTTCTCCTTTCCTTTCCTGTCTGTATCCAAGAGTAGTTATTGATTGTTCACTATATTCAAAGTGCTTCTGTTTACAGCTGAAGTTTGTAGCTTACAATTTCTGTTAAATAGAAAAATGTCTTATTGAGTAGGTACAGATAGTTTTGACATTTTCTATCCTTAAAAGGAGGTTTAGAAGATATTTATTTCTTAGAATCATTAAATTTAAACATGGAGGGTCCTTCTTTAAAAAAGCCATGTTTACTCCATAATATGTTGAATTTCTTTTCTTTAAGGAAGCCTTTTCTAATTATTCTAGCCAGAAATACTGTCTGCTCTTCTGAGCCTTAACATCATGTTCAGGAAGGACCATGACCATGAGCCCTTCCTCATGTGAATATCTCAGCTTCAGCACTTAACTGGTTCCATGGCTTTGGCAAGTCACTCAGCTGACCTTCCTGAGCATTAGTTTCCCCATATGTAAAATTGAGGCTGCTACTGACTTATGCACTTGTTGTGAGGGTTAAATGAGATATTGAAAGTCTCTAGCACAGTGTATGGTAGATGCTCAGTGAATGTTTGTTGAGTCAATAGATAATTGATTCTGTGATCCTGTTAGTGCTCTGTTGCCTCTGAAGATTTTTGGTTGACTGTAGAACTTACATGGTGTAGGTGTGTAAGTGGCTTTAGTCATTTGGTTGATTCTTAAAAGCGGAGAGCAGGGACAAGAAAAAGGAAGTAGGGATGCAAACAAAGGAGACAGGGTGAGTTGAGAGCACCAGCCTTTGCACTGTGAACTGCTGTACATTACATACTGTTCAGGAGTGCTGAGGTAGGAACCCTAAGTGAAATAACAGGGCATTGGAACAATACCCTGTCTTTAGAGGCATGGTGAGTAGAAAGCTTTCAATGACTAAAGCCAATTTGTAAAACTTTTTTTTTTTTTTTTTTACTTCTGTTCTGATAGTACTCCCCACCCCTTTTTTAAAATATATATCTTTTTCAGAAATTTGAGATGAAAAGAAACCTAATTATTTTGAATTACCCCTTGGCCAGTAATACCAAGGGGTATCGACCCTTCTATGTTTTATTGCCTCTTCTATGAAACTGGGAGGGCCCTGTTTGACGAAGGGACTCCAGTGAACAGGTTTTGTGCTGTCTCTGTGTAGATCTGGCTGTTCTCTTGATAACGCCCTGGTGGAATTTCCTTCTGGTTGGGGGTTAGGCATGGCTTTCAGGTGGACTGGCGGCACTCACCCTTGCCTAGATTTTGGATAAGTGTAAGTTCACAGAGAAAGAGGCAGAGAGTGTGGGTTTCCAGAGTATTCAGTCTGCAGTTTTTGTTACATATTCATTGACTGCCAGAGCCGGAAAGGATCTTTATTTAGTTCAGTGATCCCATTTCGCAAATGAAGAAACTGGGACCCTGCGTGGTTAAGCAGCCTGCCTGAGGTTCAGTGAGTCAGGAGCAGAGCTGGATAAAACCCAGGTCCCTGACTCACCTTCAGCTGCCTCTGAACACTGATCTGTGCTGTTCTCTTGCCAAGGAATGACCTCCCTACCACCTTTTCTTTTCTTTTTCTTAGATTTTTTTTTTTTCCCCCCCCCCGGTACGCGGGCTCTCACTGTTGTGGCCTCTCCCGTTGCGGAGCGCAGGCTCCGGATGCGCGGGCTCAGCTGCCATGGCTCACGGGCCCAGCCGCTCTGCAGCATGTGGGATCTTCCTGGACCGGGGCACGAACCCATGTCCTCCGCATCGGCAGGCGGACTCTCAACCACTGCGCCACCAGGGAAGGCCTCTTAGATGGTTTTGAAGTTACAAAATTTGAAATTCTGAAATTTGAAATTGCAAAAGTAAAACATAATGTTGTAATAAATTAAAAAAATGTAGAGATGCATAGAGAAAAACTTAATTCCTCATCACCCACTTAAAACACGACTCTGCTTTTGTAAGTAAAATATCTTATGAATATCACTTCAACTTAGCACATATTTATTCAACCCTTTTTAATTGTTGCATAATTTCTTATTTTGAATGACTATGGTTTATTCAATAATTCTTCTGTTGGTGGCCATGCAGGTTGGGGGATTTCATTTTGCCACTCTCAGTGCTGCAGTAAACATCCTTGACTATATAGCTGGTGCTTTTCATTTCCGTAAAATGGATCCCCCAGAGTCAGATAGCTTGTTCTAAGGGTACCTGTGATAGCTACTGTCTGGTTACTTTTTAAAAGATTGTCACTCCTTCACCACTGACATTTATCATCCTAAATGTTACATGTGTTTTTATTCTTGCCATCTATTTTTAATTTATCATTTATTATACTTTGTTGTTGTTTGCTCTTCTTTTCCTTTCTTTTGCTCCATGGTCACATTTCTGCTCAGTTCTCTACCAGCCTCATCATTAACATGGACATTCTTTGCTTGTTCATCCTTTTAGTGGTTCCTTTCCCACTGGATACTTCCAGAGCGGCTACAATTAAAAATTCTATATTAACATAAAAAATTAAATAATAAATATCCCCCCACCTTGGGTTTTACCTAGACAGGTTAGAATTTTTTATTCTCATCTGTTAAGTTTCTTCTTATTGTATGTCTCTTAATAAACATTTAAATTATAAACTATAAATTCCAAGTCATAGTAGCTTCGTCCCGTTACATTGTGCCGCTTCCCCCCTCTTTGTCTTGCCCATCTTGAGGGCTCTGTCTAGTTAGAGCACATCTTCCAAGATCTGCTCAGGTTGAGTTCATTGGTTAAGTAGCTTCTTACTTTCCCATATTCAAGAAAGGGTTTTTGTCTTCTCTGACAGGTGAAGAACAGCTTGGTTGGGCTTTTTCTCTCAGTAGTCCCTCTTTAAGTGTGCTCTAGCTTTCAGTATTGCAGTTGAGAAATCTGATTCTAATCTGATCCTTCTTCCCCTGTAAGTCCTGTGTTCAACTTGTTTGAGTAACTATATGATTTCCTCTTAATCTTGAGTCTCTGGCTGCTGACTCTGAAAAGACTGCAGAATAACCTATAGATAAAAAAAAAGCCAAGTTTATTGCTTACGGCAGTGAGGGGGACCATGACACTGAGTGTTTCAGAGGAGGGAGGACAGAGATGGGGGATTTATGAGGTTCGTTAAGGTCTGGTTTGAGGCAGGCTGTTCAGTGCAAGGACATAGAATTAGACCAAGTTTTTGATAAAACAGTTTAAGAACGGTGGGCTAAGTAAGGGATATTGACTCTCATAAGGATTAGTTGAGCTGTCTATTGTTTAAATAAATGGGTTTTGGAAAGTTCCTGAAACAATAAAATTATTTATAACTTCATCTTCCTGGCTAAGGGTTTCCTGAAATAGTAAAGTCATGTTAATGAACATAGTAAGATATGTGGTTGCAGATGATTTTCCTTCTCAGTTTAAGTATTTCACAAGCCTAGGCATGTGTCTTTTTTATTCCTCATTAATGCTGCCTGAGCTTTCTGTGAGCCCTCTCAGTCTAGAGAATTATCCCTTTTCAGTTCAGGGAGGTTTTCTTTTGTTTTGTCCTCTCCCACTTTCCCTTCCAATTTATTTTTTTGTTACTGTTTCTCCTCCTCCAGGAAAACCTGTTTTCTGCATGTTCTGTCTTCTGGCTATGTCTTCCATTTCTCTAGTATTTTCACTTATGCTTGTCTGATCTTTCAGAACACTGAATGTTCTCAGTACTGATCGTGCCCTTTTCCATTGTGTCTTTTGAAATTTTAATTTGATTTTAAAAGGCCTTTTTTGGTGTGTTCTAACCGTATCTCCTTGAAAATCCCCGTTGCCTTTTCTCCCTTATTTTCTTTGGTCTTTTTATAGACACTGTTCTAGTTGTTCATCTTGGTCTCCCTCACTCAAGTGGCTTGAGACTTCTTACTTGGGCTGTAATTTTTCTTTGTCTTTTAGTGGATGCCTTGTCCTCAGACAGGCTAAGAGGGCTCTTGGGCCATGGTAAATCAAGTACTGGAAGATAAAAGTGTGTGTGAGATAATGGATGAGTATAAGCCGTCAAACTGGGACCCATCAACTGAGGTATTTGGAGGAGATGATTTGGTCCTTGAGTGGTTTAAGTCACCAGTACAGTGACCCTTGATGTCTGCTGGCGTCGGTAGGGTGAGACAGCCCCTCCGAGGACCAGTCACAGTGTCTTTCCAAGTAGAACCAACTTAGATTTCTGGCCAGGTCATTTTAGGGAGCTTTAAAATCTGTGGTTAACCCAGGTGGGTCCTTTGGCTCTGATACAGATTTTAAGAAACTCTCCCTAGGAGTTTTGAGAGAATTCTGGCCTCACACCTCTTCTTTAGCTTTCCCAGTACAGTGTGAGGGCGTTTTGGAGCACAGGTTCTAGAGCCAGACAGCCTAGGTTTTAATCCTGGCTCTGTTATTTACTGTCTGTGTGCTCTTACTTAACCCATGGGTTCTAATTATCTTATCTGTAGAGTGAGGAAAATAATAACATCTATTTCCTTGAGTTGCTATGAGGATTAAATGAATTTCCCCTTTACGGAAAGATGTGGTGTTCTTAGAACAGTGCCCAGTGCATGGCCGATAGTAAGTGTCGGCTACAGTATCATCTCCAACTCACAGGGCGGCTGTGAGCATTGAGTTAGTATATGTAAAGTACTAGTATGTGCCATTAAGAATTAGTGTTAGCAGTTTTGTTGTTTTATGTGATTTTGGCTTATATGACTTTGAATTATTATGACATAATAAAATATTACCAAAGCTTCACTTTATCTTTTAAATTTGGAATTTCCCCCAAATTTCATAAAAAATCATATAATCTTCAAGTTGGGAGGCTGAGTGAATTCTAAACAGTGTAAATTCAATTACCCCTCACCCATAGATACAGTTAACATTTTACCACATAGGTTTTATCATTATTTTTTCTCTCTCTTACTGAACCATTTGTGAGTAAGTTGAAAACATGACTTTTTACCACTGAATGCCTTATTCCAAATTACCTACAAACAAGGACCCTCTACTGCATAATCATGGCACAACTGTCAGCATCAGGAAATGAGATACAGTCTGGCTATTTAATCCAAGGCCTCGTTCAAATTTTGTCAGTTATCCCAATATTGTCCCCTTTAGAACAAAATAATCCAATCCAGATTATTCATGGTATCTTGCTAACATGTTGTTTAACTCTCCTTCAGTCTGGAATGGTTACTCAGTACTTATTATTTTTGAAGAGACTAGGCCAGGTGTTTTGTACAGTATCCCTCAATTTGGGCTTGTCTGATGTTTCCTCAGTATTAAATTTAGCTTAAGTATCTTTGGCAGGAAAAACACAGAAGTGGTGCTATATTGGTTGCATCCTTTCAGGTGGTACATGGTGTCAATTTGTCCCACTATTGGTAAAATTAACTTCATTGCTTTGACTGCCAGGTTTTTTCCACTGTAAAGTTTCTGTTTTATCCTTTGTAATAAATATTTTGTGGGGAGATATTCTGAGACCTCGTAAAATATTCCATTCCTCCTCTGACTTTTCACCCACTCCTTTTAGCATTGCTGATGATTCTTCACTGAATCAGTTATAACTATGATGGTCATTTTCTAATTCTGTCATTCCTTCTGCATTTATAAGTTGGCATTTTATTATAAAAAACATTTTCTCTTCTGTTTATTCATTAATATGTTTGTATTTCACATGGACTCAGGGATTCCTCTCAGAGTATTATAATCTGATGTTTTCCCTTATATTGATGTTCAAATTGCCCCAGATTTGACCAGTAAGAGTCCCTTCAAGCTAACACCTCTATTCTTTTGAAAGGGACCCCATCATTCTTTGAGTACTCCATTCCTTTCTGGTAATAAAAAAGCATTTTAGCCCCTTTACTTCCCTGTCCCAGCCTTGAATCAGTCTGTTTTCAAAGGAGTAGAGGATGATATTTAGAAACCAAAGATCTAGGCACCAGGTTGGTCCTTGCTATCCGGGTGTCACTGCTCCCATGCCATCTCAGGGGGCAGATCTAGAGGAATGGGGTGTGTATACATACACACCTATGTTTATCTGAACATACTAAGTCATGTACTCATATTGGTACCTCCATGTCCACAGTTTCGTTTTCTCGTTTTTGTAACTCCCCTTCTCTAACAGAAGAAACCTGGCTCCTGTTTTTCACCGTATACTTACTTATTGCTTAATTCCTCTGTGTGTAACCCACCTGCCAACTCTGGCCGCTGCCTTCCTCAGCGGCCATCCCTACTCAGACAACTGTCTGGCTCAACGTCCAGCCGCGCCAGATAACCACTACGTATCCCTAACAAGTATTGAGGAAGGGACCCTAGTGGCTTTTCAATGGAATGTTTCAGTTATTCAGGAAGGAAGAGAGAGGAGGAGGAACTAATTTTTTCCACCCCTCTAAGTGTTTGAGACATGAAAGTAAAAGTCATCATTCACTTTTGGGTTATGCATTTTAAATCTGATACCACTTTGTGATTGTACTGTGGAGTCACAGCTGCGTGTATGGCTCAGTTATAATGGAAATGTAGGTTATATAACAATTGTGCAATGTGAACAGAATAAAATAAATGCATGTAAAATAGAAAAAAAAAACCCTACAAAAAGTACAAAAGCCTAATCTACTTTCTAGTACCAGATAAGAGCTAAGTTACAAAACAAGAACAGTATAGTAAGTTACAAGAAGAGTTTGGGTGTCCTGTACAAGTCATACTGCCTGTCACATGACGTATTTAAAGCTGATGGAAGAAAGGTGATCTGCTCTATCCAAACATATATAGGTGTACCTTGGAGATATTGTGTGTTGGGTTCCAGACTACCACAATAAAGAGAATATTACAATAAAGTGAGTTATGTGAATTTTTTGGTTTCCCATTGCATATAAAAGTTATGTTTACACTATACCATAGTCTATTAAATGTCCAATAACATAAAGTCTAAAAAAAAAGGACATACCTTAATTAAAAAATTCTTTATTGCTGAAAAATGCTAACCATCATCTGAACCTTCATCAAGTTATAATCTTTTTGCAGTACAACATTGAAGATCACTATGACAAATATAATAATAATGAAAAAGTTTGAAATATTCTGAGAATTACCAAAATGTGACCAGAGGCATGAAGTGAGCAAATGCTGTCAGAAAAATGGTGCCGATAGACTTGCTTGATGCAAGGTTGCCGCATACCTCCACATTGTAGAAGACTCAGAATCTGCAAAGCACAATAAACGGAAGTACATTAAAATGAGGTATGCCTGTAATTTGAAACATTACAGTGAAGATGAGTTCAGCAGAGGAAAAAAAAGAATATAACAGGTATAGAGAGAGATCAGGAAGTGAAATATGGTAGATTGTCTACAAAGACGACCACCAGCAATTCTTCCAGTCACTCCCTGTACCTTCATGTCATTTCTCCTTTCAAGAGATGGAGTCTCTTTCCCTTACCTTTCCATCTGGACTGCTCCTGTGACTGACTTTGACAGATAGGGTGTAGCAAGAGTGACGGTCTGCTGGGCCTGGGCCTTGAGAAACTGGGCAGTATCTCTTCTTGCTCTCTCAGAGCTCCCAGTCACCATGTAATGAAGTCGGACTGCCTTACTGGGAGAAAGGCCTCGGAGCAGGAGAGACTGTGAGGTCGGGGAGAGAGGCCCCGCCAGCCCCCAGCCATTCCAGTCACCTGAGGTGAGATGTCACTATTGAATGAAACCATCTCAGGTACTTGAGCCTACGGGAACCTCTTGAGCCAACAGCAGACAGAGCAGACACTAGCTGTCCCTTCTTAGCCCTGCCCAGATGGCATAATCATGAGCTAATTGTGATGGTGGCTTGAAGCCACTAAGTTTGGAGGTGTTGGTTACACAGCAATAGAAACATTAAAGTCTGAGAAAAGTTCATCAGTGCAAACAAGCTTTTATGTATGAAAACCATAGGCAGTACCTTGAAAAATAAACACATTTTAATTCCTTCACCTAAAGTGAAGGTAACTCATAGTCAGAAACCTTCAGATGGGGACTTCCCTGGTGGCGCAGTGGTTAAGAATCCACCAACCAGTGCAGGGGACACAGGTTCGAGCCCTGGTCTGGGAAGATCCCACATGCCGTGGAGCAACTAAGCCCGTGTACCACAACTACTGAGCCCATGAGCCACAACTACTGAGCCCGTGTGCCACAACTACTGAGCCTGTGTGCCACAACTACTGAAGCCTGTGCACCTAGAGCCTGTGCTCCGCAAGAAGAGAAGCCACTGCAGTGAGAAACCTGCGCACCACAACGAAGAGTAGCCCCTGCTCGCCGCAACTAGAGAAAGCCCGCGCTCACCCAACACAGCCAAAAATAAATAAATTAATTAAAAAAAATAAAAAACCTTCAGATGGTGGTTAACAGTACTTGGTCTGAGAAGCAGTTACCATTGGTGCCTGAGGAGTGTCTCCTCCATTGCCCCTGCTTTACGTTATCCTAACGACCCTGAGCTAAAAAAAAAAATTAACGTCTTTTCTGCTTTCCCAGAGAAACTGAAATCTATTATGTCAAGAATATTAAATAAAAGTATAGTGAATTTTTATAGGCTTAACATTAAAGAATTTTTCGAAGGGTTCATTTCCCCTTTGTGAAGGAGTAAGCTGTTTGTGTGGAACGTAATAGTTATCATTCTGTGCAGCTGGTAAAAACCTGCCTTTCTGGTTTGTAATGTCATGTTAATCTGCAAAGGTGTTGTTACTCATTTGAAGAATCCTTTGTTCTGGTTGAAAGCCTCACTGATGGTATTTTCAAATAAATTTATCCTGCCTGGGAGTCTTTCTCTGTGATTATAAGCCTCTTGTAGCTCCATTCTTTCCAGGATGTTGCTAGGATGTCAGTAATGAAAGTAATCTATTTCTCTATTTGCTGAGATTTAAGTGGCATATAATTTACCATCCAGAAATATGTCACAGGCATTTATTTACTTTCATTTGAAAAGTAAATTAATAAATTGTAACATTTAAATGAAGTTTTTCTGAATGGAGTTATAAAAAGTCAGAAGCTTCCTTTGTTTCTTTATTTTCTTCTTAACTGCCTCATATCCAATCTTTTTTGTTTTCCTGATGATGGAAATCCAAATTCTTGTCAGATTTATTTTATTGCATAAAGAAAACTGTGTGTCTTTATATTTGATGTATAAAAATTGAATATCAGGCCTCTAATTTTTTTGTATCTTACAAATTTCAAATGTAAGATACTTAAAAAAAAGTAAGATACCAACGTCATAGTCTATTAAGTCTTCTGAAATTATATTAGCACTGAAACAAATGTATGCTTTTCAAATTAAACATAGACCAAGTAGCTTTGAGTCAGTGGTTATACTGAGGTCAGCAGGATAACTGAATCCATCCATCTTTCTTCACTCTCATAGGTTTGATTGGTCAAGAAAAATGGAAATCTTCATTGAGAGACAGGAAGAGAAGTTTAATTCCTAGGCCACCATGTTTCCAATACTGCATCTTTCTCTTCCGTGTTTCTTGGCCCTTAGTACTTATTCAGTGAACTTTCGGGGGGTCTTACTGTGTATGGATTATTGGACTGACATGGAAAGGAAGTGGTGTGTAATGTTCAGCACCTGCTTTCAAAATGTCTAAATATTTGTGGCGAAGTTAAGAGAAGTATCAAATGGCTTTAATAAAGGCAGAATAGTGTAAGTCTCGGAGAAGGACAAAAGTAAGACACTTTGTAAGTCCAGTGGAGGCCGAGGTCATAATGAGGTTAAGGGGATACGGACAGGCTTTATGGAGAAGGTGGTATTTGCACTTGGTCCTGAAGGGTAAGTGGGGTTTTGTTGAGGACAGAGAGGAGGGAAGATGTTCCACAAAAAGGGAACAGTACAGACAAGCCAGGATGCGGGGAGACCTCATGAAATTCTTTTTCTGTTATTTGTGTTGGCACTCAACTCATTCTCTCAAAAGTCTCAGTAGTGGATGTGCCTTATCTGTCTATGACAATATTTTATTCATTTTCCAGAAAATCCTTGGGCATGTTGCCAAGTGCTTTGGTTGTAGTTATGTCTTATTTTATAGCATCTTGTTGATTTTCTCATTTTGGCAGAGATTTCTTCTAGAAATGGTCAGAAGGACTTGGAATGGTGCTAAATACAATCACATTCATGAGTTTCCTTTGCCAAACACTGAAAGAAGTGAAGTTAAGAAATAAGTTTATATTAAACTTCAGGTGAAACGAACCACCTCCCTTGGAAGTGAAGCCTGTGTCTCAGCGTTTCAAGGATTGGGGGCACTTGGCCTCCACGCTGGTATATGATGGCCTAGAATAGTTAGGTCTGCCTGCTCAAAGGGCTTGGGAAGAATTCAGATTAAAAAGTCTTAAAGTCACTGTTTTGAGGGCTGCGAGTGTGAATTGTTGGTGTAAACGTGGTCAGAATGTTGACAGCTCACCATCATAGTGCTATCTTCTCTCTCCGCATTTTCCTTACTTAATACCTCATAGCACATGAACCAAATCTACAAAATAGCTATAGCTGTGAGGAAGAAAAAGATAATGACTAGTTCCTACTTGGCATATTTTTTCTTTAAAAATTTTTTTTAGGGCTTCCCTGGTGGCGCAGTGGTTGAGAGTCCGCCTGCCGACGCAGGGGACACGGGTTCGTGCCCCGGTCCGGGAAGATCCCACATGCCGCGGAGCGGCTGGGCCCGTGAGCCATGGCCGCTGAGCCTGCGCATCCGGAGCCTGTGCTCCGCAACGGGATAGGCCACAGCAGTGAGAGGCCCGCATACCGCACAAAAAAAAAAAAAAAAAAAAAAATTTTTTTTTACTCAGATAAGACGTGCATAGTTACTAGACAAATGTACAAAAAAGCTTCTGAAAACCAAGTCCTTCCTTGTCTCACTTTCTAGAATTTCTTATCGCTCCATAGCCCCCCCGGCTTCTCCAGGGTTCTGATAGGCCAGTCACCTGCTTCCTCCATCAAGGTTCTTGGTATTATATTCCAGGTGCGCCTGACTCTCCTATGGCAGTCTTTTTTTTTTTTTTAATTTTTTATTATTATTAAAAAACTTAAAAGAAATTTTGGCTGCATTGGGTCTTCATTGCTGTGTGTGGGCTTTCTCTAGTTGTGGCGGGCAGGCGCTACTCTTCGTTGTGGTGCGCCGGCTTCTCATTGCGGTGGCTTCTTTTGTTGTGGAGTGTGGGCGCGGGCTTCAGTAGCTGCAGCATGCAAGCTCTGTAGTTGCGGCACACGGGCCACAGCGTGCGTGGGCTTCAGTATTTGTGGCATGCGGGTTCAGTAGTTGTGGCTCGCGGGCTCTAGAGCACAGGCTCAGTAGTTGTGGTGCATGGGCTTAGTTGCTCCACAGCATGTGGGATCTTCCCAGATCAGGGATCGAACCCATGTCCCCTGCATTGGCAGGCAGATTCTTAACCACTGAGCCACCAAGGAAGTCCCTCCTCTGCATTCTTATTAGTGTACTTCTTCCATCTTATAGATATTAATCACTTGCTGGCATGTAAGAGGTACTCAATAAATGTTTGAAGGAAGTCATGT
This sequence comes from Orcinus orca, assembly GCF_937001465.1. NCBI lineage: Eukaryota > Metazoa > Chordata > Mammalia > Artiodactyla > Delphinidae > Orcinus > Orcinus orca. The sequence continues at coordinate 93,289,043 of NC_064561.1, read as the reverse complement.
TTCTTTCATAATATCCTTGATGATATTTTCTTGTCCTTTTCTAGTAATGAATCCTGGACTGGCCTCTTCCTTGCCCAGTGTGTTTCTAGTTTGTTCTTTGGCTCTCATGTCAGTTCTCTATCAGTTCTTAATTTCTTTATTCAAGGATGATTTCTTCAGAACCTGAAGACTTTCAACTCAAACTGCAACATATAGCCCACAGGCAGTGTCTGTGAAGAACCCATGTGAAGAATGAAATTATCCATAAGTGTAAAAGCAGAAGACATCCCCATGTAATACAACTGAGGGGGAGTGAGACTGAAAGGGGTCAGTTCGTGTAGGACGGGCAGAAATGTGAGCTGGTGGTGTCACCCTGCCCCAGTAGCTAGTGTATTGCTGGCATCCAAGCTTCCTGAGTCTTGTCATATTGCAGTATAACAGATGAGAAGTTAAGCGGTTTTCATGTACATGTTTGCTTGAAGAAGTGACAGAAATATAGAATTTCTGAGGTCCACCTGGCTCTGTTCCAGGCATGTGTGCAGACACACCTGTAATGTACAGAAAGCTGTAGAAGGAATCATGAAACATCATGTTTTTTTCTTAGGTCAGCTCTGGATTCATTGCATAACACTGCATGCTTTCCTTGTGGTTTCTCTGTAGAGGATAACATATGCTAAAGGCTAATATTTGTAAAGTATTTTCAGTACCAGATTCTATATAAATGCACAACTGTCACAGGATCAACAGACTTACGTTCTGGTATTTTTCCAATGATAGTTTTGGAGACGGTGATTCTTGCATTAAATTTTTGCAATCTCCATAGACTTTCCAAACTTCTAAGCTGGTTTTCCAAGCTTGCCTTTGTGTATTTTCTTCATAAGCAGGGCATTTTATCTTTTTTTATGCTTTTTGAGTAGATGATATGTGTGAAAAGGCTAACATTTCTTGTGGAAATAGAGGTATAAAATGTTTTTGTATAAAGACAACCTTGATTTAGATGTATATTTTTAAAAATCTGCCCTGTTTCAGTGCTGTAATTTCAAGCATAATTCATTCCTCTTTTTTTCATGAAGCACTTTTTTTACCTGCTTGGGATAGAAGGATTAGGTGGAGTTCTGTGGCTCTACCTGTTCCTGTCTGTGCCTGGATAGGAGAACGGACCCAAAGGGGAAATGAGATCAAGGTGGAACATGAGATCAAGGTGGAACACTGGCTGGTATGCCAGCCTTCCAGAGCTATGTTTTTTTTTTTTTTTTGCGGTACGCGGGCCTCTCACTGTTGTGGCCTGCACGTTGTGGACGCGCAGGCTCAGCGGCCATGGCTCACGGGCCCAGCCGCTCCGCGGCATGTGGGATCTTCCCGGACTGGGGCACAAACCTGTGACTCCTGCATCGGCAGGCGGACTCTCAACCACTGCGCCACCAGGGAAGCCCCAGAACTATTTTGAATAGGAAAGATACAGGTGCATTTTCCAGAACCACCTGAAAAATAGGCTGGTCTCAGTTGGCCAAAAATTGTTTGAGAAAAATTCCTGAGACGAAAAGGCAAACATAAAACAATTGAAGGTGAAAACTGTAGCCCAGAACATGGGCCGGAGAACCATGGGAGGGCGTAGTGATGGATTGAGGATTGCTTCAAGTTTAGTGGCTGTGGATATTAGGATGAGGAGAAGACCCAAGCAACTGTCATGTGGTATCTGTAGAACCTGCAGTGGAGAAAATCAGTTGCTTTCCAATAGATTAACGATAGCCAGTCAGAAAGTATAGTATAACAGTAAAACGATAAAAAAAAAAAGCTAAGAATAAGCCTGTATTAGTTTTCTATTGCTGCATAACGAATTACCACTAATGAGTGGTTTAAACATACTCCTATTCGTTATCTCACCATTCTGAAGGACTGAAGTCCAGGACGGCATGAGTGGGTTCTTTTCTCAGGCCCAGAAGGCTGAAATCAAGGTGCTGGTCAGCTGGTCTCTTATCTGAAGGCCCTGGGGAAGAATATACTCTCAAAGTCTTCCAGGTTGTTAGCAAAATCCAGTTCTAGTGGTTGCAAGCCTGAGATTCCCATTTCCTTACTGGCTGTCAACTGGGGATTACTCTCAGCTCCTTGAGGCTGCTTAATATGGCCCCCTCCATCTTTCAAGCGGCAAGAACCTATGGAGTTGTTCTCATGCTTTAAATATCTCTGACTTCCCTTCTGCCTTCCTCTTTTGCTGTAGAAAGTGCTTTGCTTACTAGGGCCCAAGTGATTAGGTCTGACGCACTCCAATAATCTTCCTATTTTAATGTCAAAATTGTGACATATGACACAATAAGAGGGCTGATATTTTAACATACTCACTGGTTTCAGGGATTAGAGCAGGACATTTCTTTTGGGGGGAGGGGGCATTTTGTAACTTTTGCCTACCACAAAGCCTAAGTAGAATTTTGTAAGACCTCCATGAAAAAAGTATAAAATTTCCTTGATGAATATCAAAGAAAACCATATAGGTTTCACTTTGTAAATATCATATCATTACCTCCCAAGTTATCCAGTCTGTCAATTCAATTTAATTCCAGTCAGATTCTTAACAGAATTGTTTATTAAATTGGCAAGCTGGTTCTAAACTTCCTGTAGTAGAGAAAAATGCCTAAGAATTGGCAGAGACAAATTTGAAAGAGAATGATCGATATCAACAAACTGTATTAAACTAAAGTTAATAAAATCTTGGAGGATTAGTCCAGGAGTAATTCATGGCCTAGAATGAGGATTCATTTAGTAGATGATAAAGTTGCTTCAATCAAAAGGGAAATGATGGACTTTTAGGTAAATGGTGGTGTAGTTGTCTGTCCATTTGGAAACGAAATTAGGCCCTTATCCCAAGCACAGAAATAGTTTCTTGATGGAGTGAAGAACTAAATATACTAAGTGAAATTGTACAAGTATTAGAAGTATTAAAGAGAATTTGCTTATAAACTTTGAGTTAGAGAATACCTAACCAAAGTGCTGGGAAACGTGATTGGTTAGTCAGCACATGCTAGAGCACTTCTATCAGTGTTAGGAAAACGCAAATTAAAATAATTACCCCCTCCCCTCTTTTTTGCTCAGTCAGATTGGAAAAATTTTGCTCATTCCAAATGCTGGCAAGGGTATTGAGACATGTACTCTCATTGAATGAATTGTAATGGTCTTTTTTGCAGTGCCCATTGTAATTTTAAGTAGGCCTATCCTTTGAATGAGTAATTTCACCAACAGATTTTTACCTTAGTTAAAGACATAGGGACATGAGCACAAAGAGACATTTTCTGGATGTGGCACTGTTATTATAGCAGAAAATGTCTAAGAACCTAAAGATTTATCATGGAAGGGCTTTTTGTTTATAAATTATCAAATGGATTTTGAATAAAGGACCAGTTAAGTTTAACTAAGGTAATTTAGAGTAAAACGAAATATCTGTGCGATTTTTAACAAGAACTGTCTTCTCACAGTGTGTGCTTTTATCACCTCTTATCACCCACTTCATTATATATTTAATCAAAAACGTTTCCCTTATATTACAATACATTTTCTAAAAACAGTGCAGTGTTCTTATCATACATGAGTGAGTGTGTAATGGTAATTCTTTGAGGAAAGTGCAACTGAACAAAGCCCTGCTTCATTAACATAATGTGTGACATCTTGGGGATTTCTTTTACTACCCTGTTGTACCTGTCATTGATGGGAAAAAAGAAAGGAAAATCTGTATCTGTACATATACCATCAAAATGGATTCTTTTCAAGATTAATGTGTATATGGAGTAATGTTTGCTGATTAAATGTTTATCTTATGTGTGAATAATATTTAATATATTAGATGATAATCTTCATTTAAAGATGATGTAGTGGGAGGGGGAGAAGAGAGATTAGATTTTTTAGACAGGTATTAGCATTTACCAAACAGGTAAGGGAAATATTTTCCTTATGTCTGTGCTTATGTGAAAGAGATAAAGTCAAATATCTTCACAAGGGCTTTTCAGAAGGTTAACTTTGGTGGTTTTTATCTTTAGGTTTATTAGTTAAGGATTGAAAATAAAAGCTTTGGTCATAGTGGCCAAGATGGTAGAGTAGGAAGACCTTGAGCTCACCTCTTCCCATGGGCACATCAAATTACAACCATTTACAGAGCAACTACCTCTGGGAACAACCTGAAGAGTGGCAAAAAAGATTTTCCACAAGCAAAGATGAAAAGAAGGAACCACAATGAGATGGGTACGAGAGATTCATTACAGTCAAGTCCTACACCCCTGGGAAGGTGACCCACAAATGGGAGGATAACTGCCATTGCAGAAGTTTTCCCTAAAGCGCAAGGGGTCCAGGTCCCACATTGGGTTCCCCAGCCCAAGGGGTTTGCATTGGGAAGACAAGCCCCCAGAATGTCTGGCTTTGAAGGCCAGTGAGGCTTACGTATGGGAGAGCTGGAGGGCTGTAGGAGACAAAGACTGTACTCTTAAAGGGTGAATGCAAAACGTCATATGCTTTGAGTCCCAGCACAGAGCCAGTAATTCGAAGAAAGCCTGGGTCAGGCCCACTTGCTGATCTCAGAGAGTCTCCTGGAGAGGCAGGAAGCAAGTGGGATTCCCTTTGGTGACATAGATGCTGCAGCAGCCATTTTTGTTTTACCATGAAGACACAGGTGCTGGCAAGGGACATTTTGGAGTTTTCCCTCTAGCCTGTTAGTGCCAGGGGTTTACTTGTCCACCAGCAGGCCAGCACCAGTTCCAGAACACTCAGGGCCACAAAGCCACCTATGCTGGGACCCAGCTCTGCCCAACGCTGGGCTGGCAACCACAGCACAAGGCAGGACCTGGCAGCCAACTGAGCTGGAGGCCAGTCTTGCCTATTACTGCACCCACAGTAGTTGGACCCACCACCAGAGAAGGGCAATGTACAGGAGAACCCTAGAGCAAATTGCTCTGGTGACTAGAGGGGACTATGCTGCTGGGACCCACAGGATGTCTCCTATATAAAGCTACTTCTTCAAGACTGGGAAACATAATCGAGCTACCTAATAAATAGGAATAAACACAGAGAATTAGGCAAAATGAGGAGACAGGTGAATATATTCCAAATGAAGGAACAAGGCAGAACCTCAGAAAAAGAACTAACTGAAGTGGAGTTAAACAATCTACCTGATAGAGTTCAAGGTACTGATCACAAAGATGCTCAGTGAACCTGGGGGAAAAATGGATGAACACAGTGAGAAGTTTAACCAAGAGTAAGAAAATATAAAGACCCAAGCAAAGCTGAAGAATACAGTAACAAATCAGAAATACATTAGAAGGAATCAACAGTAGATTAGATGATACAGAACACCGGATCAGCAACCTAGAAGACAAAGTAGTGGAAATCACCTAAACTGAATAGAAAAAAAAAAAAAGGAAAGAAATAAAGAAAAATGAGAATAGTTTAAGATACCTCTGAGACAATATCAGTTGTACTAGCATTTTGCATTATAGGGGCCCCAGAAAGAGAAGAGAGAAAGGGGCAGAAAATTTACTTCAAGAAATAATAGCTGAAAACTACCCTAACCTGAGAAAAGAAATAGACATCCAGGTCCATGAAGCACAGAGTCCAAACAGGAAGAATCCAAAGAGGTCCACATGAAAAAATATTTTAATTAAAATGGCAGAAATTAAACATGAAGAGAGAATGTTAAGCAGCAAGAGAAAAGCAACTAGTCATATTCAAGGGACCTCCTGTAAGACTGTGAGCTGACTTTTCAGCAGAAACTCTGCAGACCAGAAGGGAGTAGCATGATACATTCAAAGTGATGAAAGGAAGAAAGCTACAACTGTGATTATTCTACCCGGCAAAGCTATCATTCAGATCTTTTTTTTTTTTTTTAATGGAAAGCATTATCATATGCTTATTCTTTACTGACACATACAATTTCATTATTTTAACTATTTTTAGAAACTATTAACTAATTAATCCCTGTACAGTGTTCTAATCAACACATCCCTCTTTTTTCCAAGCTCAGATTCATTTCAGTTAAGAAACTTTACAGTATTTGTTGTTTTAATGAAGCTGATACCTTTTTTTAATGTTTATTTTCTTATTAGTCATCCATCTGATACACATCAGTGTACACATGTCAACCCCAATCTCCCAATTCATCACAACACCCCTCCACCCCCTGCCGCTTTCCCCCTTTGGTGTCCATACATTTGTTCTCTACATCTGTGTCCAGTTTTCTGCTCTGCAAACCAGTTCATCTGTACCATTTTCTAGGTTCCACATATATGTGTTAATATACGATATTTGTTTTTCTCTTTCTGACTTACTTCACTCTGTATGATAGTCTCTAGATGCAGCCACATCTCCACAAATGACCCAATTTCGTTCCTTTTCATGGCTGAGTAATATTCCACTGTATATATGTACCACATCTTCTTTATCCATTCGTCTGTCGATGGGCATTTCAGTTGATTCCATGACCTGGCTATTGTAAATAGTGCTGCAATGAACATTGGGGTGCATGTGTCTTTTTGAATTATGTTTTCCTCTGATTATATGCCCAGTAGTGGGATTGCTGGGTCATATGGCAATTCTATTTTTAATTCTTTAAGGAACCTCCATACTGTTCTCCATAGTGACTGTATCAATTTACATTCCCACCAACAGTGCAAGAGGGTTCCCTTTTCTCCACACCCTCTCCAGCATTTGTTGTTTGTAGATTTTCTGATGATGCCCATTCTAACTGGTGTGAGGTGATACCTCACTGTAGTTTTGATTGGCATTTCTCTAATGATTAGTGATGGTGAGCAGCTTTTCATGTGCTTCTTGGCCATCTGTATGTCTTCTTTGGAGAAATGTCTATTGAGGTCTTTTGCCCATTTTTGGATTGGGTTGTTTGCTTTTTTAATATTGAGCTGCATGAGCTGTTTATATATTTTGGAGATTAATCCTTTGATGATTCATTTGCAAATATTTTCTCCCATTCTGAGGGTTGTCTTTTTTTTTTTTTTTTTTCTGAGGGTTGTCTTTTCGTCTTGTTTATGGTTTCCTTTGCTGTGCAAAAGCTTTGAAGTTTCATTAGGTCCCATTTGTTTACTTTTGTTTTTATTTCCATTACTCTAGGAGGTGGATCAAAAAAGATCTTGCTGTGATTTATATCAAAGAGTATTCTTCCTATGTTTTCCTCTAAGAGTTTCATAGTGCCCGGTCTTACATTTAGGTCTCTAATCCATTTTGAGTTTATTTTTGTGTATGGTGTTAGGGACTGTTCTAATTTCATTCTTTTACATGTAGCCATCCAGTTTTCCCAGCACCACTTATTGAAAAGACTTTCTTTTCTCCATTGTATATCCTTGCCTCTTTTGTCATAGATTAGTTGACCGTAGGTGCGTGGGTTTATCTCTGGGCTTTCTATCCTGTTCCATTCATCTCTATTTCTGTTTTTGTGCCAGTACCATATTGTCTTGATTACTGTAGCTTTGTAGTATAGTCTGAAGTCAGGGAGTCTGATTCCTCCAGCTCTGTTTTTTTCCCTCAAGACTGCTTTGGCTATTCGGGGTCTTTTGTGTCTCCATAAAAATTTTAAGATTTTTTGTTCTAGTTCTGTAAAAAATGCCATTGGTAATTTGATAGGGATTGCATTGAATCTGTAGATTGCTTTGGGTAGGATAGTCATTTTCACAATATTGATTCTTCCAATCTAAGAACATGGTATATCTCTCCATCTGTTGGTATCATCTTTAATTTCTTTCATCAGTGTCTTATAGTTTTCTGCATACAGGTTTTTTGTCTCCCTAGGTAGGTTTATTCCTAGGTATTTTATTCTTTTTGTTGCAGTGGTAAATGGGAGTGTTTCCTTAATTTCTCTTTCAGATTTTTCATCATTAGTGTATAGGAATGCAAGAGATTTCTGTGTATTAATTTTGTATCCTGCAACTTTACCGAATTCACTGATTAGCTCTAGAAGTTTTCTGGTGGCATCTTTAGGATTCTCTATGTATAGTATCATGTCATCTGCAGACAGTGACAGTTTTACTTCTTCTTTTCCAATTTGGATTCCTTTTATTTCTTTTTCTTCCCGATTGCTGTGGCTAGGACTTCCAAAACTATGTTGAATAATAGTGGTGAGAGTGGACATCCTTGTCTTGTTCCTGATCTTAGAGGAAATGCTTTCAGTTTTTCACCATTGAGAATGATGTTTGCTGTGGGTTTGTCATATATGGCCTTTATTATGTTGAGGTAGGTACCCTCTATGCCCACTTTCTGGAGAGTTTTTATCGTAAATGGGTTTTGAATTTTGTCCAAAGCTTTTTCTGCATCGGTTGAGATGATCATATGGTTTTTATTCTTCAATTTGTTAATATGGTGTATCACATTGATTGATTTGCATATATTGAAGAATCCTTGCATCCCTGGGATAAATCCCACTCGATCATGGTGTATGATCCTTTTAATGTGTTGTTGGATTATGTTTGCTAGTATTTTGTTGAGGATTTTTGCATCTATATTCATCAGTGATAGTGGTCTGTAATTTTTCATTTTTTGTAGTATCTTTGTCTGGTTTTGGTATCAGGGTGATGGTGGCCTCACAGAATGAGTTTGGGGGTGTTCCTTCCTCTGCAATATTTTGGAAGAGTTTGAGAAGGATGGGTGTTAGCTCTTCTCTAAATGTTTGATAGAATTCACCTGTGAAGCCATCTAGTCCTGGACTTTTGTGTGTTGGAAGATTTTTAATCACAGTTTCAATTTCATTACTTGTGATTGATCTGTTCATATTTTCTATTTCTTCCTGGTTCAGTCTTTGAAGGTTATACCTTTCTAAGGATTTGTCCGTTTCTTCCAGGTTGTCCATTTATTGGCATAGAGTTGCTTGTAGTTGTCTCTTAGGATGCTTTGTATTTTTGCGGTGTCAGTCATAACTTCTCCTTTTTCATTTCCAGTTTTATTGATTTGAGTCCTCTCTCTCTTTTTCTTGATGAGTCTGGCTAATGGTTTATCCATTTTGTTTTTCTCCTCAAAGAACCAGGTTTTAGTATTGTTAATCTTTGATGTTGTTTTCTTTGTTTCTATTTCATTTACTTCTGCTCTGATCTTTATGATTTCTTTCCTTCTGCTAACTTTGGGTTTTGTTTGTTCTTCTTTCTCTAGTTCCTTTAGGAGTAAGGCTAGATTGTTTATTTGAGATTTTTCTTGTTTCTTGAGGTAAGCTTGTATAGCTATAAACTTCCCTCTTAGAACTGCTTTTGCTGCATCCCGTAGGTTTTGGATCATCGTGTTTTCATTGTCATTTGTCTCTAGGTATTTTTTGATTTCCCTTTGATTTCTTCAGTGATTGCTTGGCTATGTAGTAACGTATTGTTTAGCCTCCATGTGTTTGTGTTTTTTACATTTTTTTTTCCCTGTAATTCAGTTCTAATCTCATAGTGCTGTGGTCAGAAAAGATGCTTTGTATGATTTCAGTTTTCTTAAATTTACTGAGACGTGATGAATGTTCTGTGCGCAGTTGAGAAGAAAGTGTAATCTGCTCTTTTTGGATGGAATGTCCTATAAGTATCAATCAAATCTATCTGGTCTATTTTCTCCTGTAAAGCTTGTGTTTCCTTATTAATTTTCTGTTTGGGTGATCTGTCCATTGGTGTAGGTGAGGTGTTATAGTCCCCCACTATTACTGTGTTACTGACTATTTCCTCTTTTAGAGCTGTTAGCAGTTGCCTTATGTATTGAGGTGCTCCTATGTTGGGTGCATATATATTTATAATTGTTATATCTTCTTCTTGGATCGATCCCTTGATCATTATGTAGTGTCCTTCCTTGTCTCTTGTCACATTCTTTATTTTAAAGTCTATTTTATCTGATATGAGTATAGCTACTCCAGCTTTCTTTTGATTTCCATTTTCATGGAATATCTTTTTCCATCCTCTCACTTTCAGTCTGTATGTGTCCCTGCATCTGAAGTGGGTCTCTATAGCATATATATGGGTGTTGTTTTTGTATCCATTTAGCAAGCCTGTGTGTTTTGGTTGGAGCATTTAATCCATTCATGTTTAAGGTAATTATCGATATGTATTTTCCTCTTACCATTTTCTCAATTGTTATGGGTTTGTTTTTGTAGGTCCTTTTCTTCTCTTGTGTTTCCCACTTAGAGAAGTTCCTTTAGCATTTGTTGTAGAGCTGGTTTGGTGGTGCTGAATTCTCTTAGCTTTTGCTTGTCTGTAATGCTTTTGATTTATCCATTGGATCTGAATGAGGTCCTTGCTGGGTAGTGTAATCTTGGTTGTAGGTTCTTCCCTTTCATCACTTTAAGTATGTCATGCCACTTCCTTCTGGCTTGTAGAGTTTCTGCTGAGAAATCAGCTGTTAACCTTATGGGAGTTCCCTTGTGTGTTATTTGTTGTTTTTCCCTCACTGCTTTCAATAATTTTTCTTTCTCTTTATTTTTTCCCAATTTGATTACTTTGTGTCTCAGTGTGTTTCTCCTTGGGTTTATCCTGTATCAGACTCTTTGTGCTTCCTGGACTTGGTTGGCTATTTCCTTTCCCATGTTAGGGAAGTTTTCGACCATAATCTCTTAAAATATTTTCTTGGGTCGTTTCTCTCTCTTCTTCTCCCTCTGGGACCCGTATAATGCACATGTTGTTGCGTTTCTTATCCCAGAGGCCTCTTAGGCTGTCTTCATTTCTTTTCGTTCTTTTTTCTTTATTCTGTTCCACAGCTGCATGAATTCTACCATTCTGTCTTCCACGTCACTTATCCGTTCTTCTGCCTCAGTTATTCTGCTATTGATTCCTTCTAGTGTAGTTTTTATTTCAGTTATTGTATTGTTCATGTGTGTTTGTTTGTTCTTTAATTCTTTTAGATCTTTGTTAAACATTTCTTGCATCTTCTCAATCTTTGCCTCCATTCTTTTTCCGAGGTCCTGGATCATCTTCACTATCATTATTCTGAATTCTTTGTCTGGAAGATAGCCTGTCTCCACTTCATTTAGTTGTTTGTCTGGGGTTTTATCTTGTTCCTTCATCTGGTACATAGCCCTCTGCCTTTTCATCTTGTTTATCTTTCTGTGAATGTGGTTTTTGTTCCAGAAGTTGCAGGATTGTAGTTCTTCTTGCTTCTGCTGTCTTTCCTCTGGTGGATGAGGCTATCTAAGAGGCTTGTGGAAGTTTCCTGATGGGAGGGAGTGGTGGTGGGTAGATCTGGCTGTTGCTCTGGTGGGCAGAGCTCAGTAAAACTTTAATCTGCTTGACTGCTGATGGGTGGGGCTGGGATCCCTCCCTGTTGGTTGTTTGGCCTGAGGTGACCCAACACTGGAGACTATCCGGGCTCTTTGGTGGGGCTAATGGCAGACTCTGGGAGGGCTCACACCAAGGAGTACTTCCCAGAACTTCTGCTGCCAGTGTCCTTGTCCTCACAGTGAGATACAGCCACCCGCTGCCTCTATAGGAAACCCTCCAACACTAGCAGGTAGGTCTGGTTCAGTCTCCTATGGGGTCACTGCTCCTTCCCCTGTGTCCCGATGCACACACTACTTTGTGTGTGCCCTCCAAGAGTGGACTGTCTTTTCCCCCCAGTCCTGCTGAAGTCCTGCAATCAAATCCCACTAGCCTTCCAAGTCTGATTCTCTAGGAATTCCTCCTCCTGTTGCCAGACCCCCAGGTTGGGAAGCCTGACATGTGGCTCAGAACCTTCACTCCAATGGGTGGACGTCTGTGGTAAGTGTTCTCCAGTTTGTGAGTCACCCACACAGCAGTTATAGGAGTTGATTTCATTGTAATAGCACCCCTCCTACCATCTCATTGCGGCTTCTCCTTTGTCTTTGCATGTGGGGTATCTTTTTTGGTGAGTTCTAGTGTCTTCTTGTCGATGATTGTTCAGCCGTTAGTTGTGATTCTGATGTTTTCAAAAGAGGGAGTGAGAGCATGTCCTTCTACTCCACCATCTTGAACCAGTCCCCTAATCCAGATTTTTTTAAAATAAATTTATTTATTTTTTATTTTTGGCTGCGTTAGGTCTTCCTTGCTGCGTGCGGGCTTTCTCTAGTTGCGGCGAGTGGGGGCTACTTTCGTTGCGGTGCGCGGGCTTCTCATTGCTGTGGGTTCTGTCGTTGCAGAGCATGGGCTCTAGGTACGTTGGCTTCAGTAATTGTGGCACGTCGGCTCTAGAGTGTAGGCTCAGTAGTTGTGGCACATTGGCTTAGTTGCTCTGTGGCATGTGGGATCTTCCCATACCAGTGCTTGAATCCGTGTCCCCTTCATTGGCAGGCAGATTCTTAACCACTGCAGCACCAGGGAAGTCCCTATCATTCAGATTTGAAGGAGAGGGAAAGAGTTTTACAGACAAGGAAAAGCTAAAAGAGTTCAGCACCTCAAAATCCGCTTTGTAAGAAGTTTTAAAGGGTCTACTCTAAGCAGGAAAGGAAAAAGACCATAAATAGAAATAGGAAAATTATGAAAGGAAAAATCTAATTGGTAAAGGCAAACATAAAGTAAAGGTAGTTGACCAACCACTTATAAAGCTAGTAGGAAGGCTAGAAGATATAGAAAATTATCTATATCCACAAGAACTATATAAGAGATATACAGAACAAAAAGATATAAAATATGATGTCAAACACTGTAAACAGTGCGGTGGGGGGAGATTAATGTTAGAATGTCTTCAAACTTGAAATCGTCGTCTTAAAATAATCACATGTATATAGGTTGTTAAATATGAACCTTATGGTAACTGCAAACCAAAAATCTATCATAGGAGAAAGGAAGAAAAAAGAACTACAAAAACAACCAGAAAACTTAACAAAATGGCAGTAATTACATACCTGTCAATTACTTTAAATGCTCCAGTCAAAAGAGAGAGTGGCTGAATGGATAAAGAACAAGACCCATGTATATGCTTACTTGAGATGTAAGACACACAGACTGAAAGTAAGAGGATGGAAAAAAGTATTCCATGCAGAGAGAAATGAAAAGACAGCTGGTGGGTAGCAATACTTGTATCAGGCAAAATATACTTTAAAAGAAAGACTGTAACAAGCCAAAGAAGGACAGTATATAATCATTTAAGGGATCAATTCAAGAAGAAAGAAAATACAACAATTGTAAATATATATGCACCCAACATAGGTACACCTAAATACATACAGCAAATATTAACAAACATAAAGGGGGAAATTGACAGTAACACATTAATAGTAGGGGACTTTCACAGCCCACTTTCAGGGAATTCCCTGTTGCTCTAGTGGTTAGGACCCCACTCTTTCACTTCAGGGGGCATGAGTTCGATCCCTGGTTAGGGAGCTAAGACCTCACATTCCACTGGGCCCAGGCAAAACGAAAACAAAAACAACACCCCACTTACATCAATGGACGGATCATCCAGACTGAAAATCAGTAAGGAAACAGTGGCTTTAAACGACACATTAGATCAGAGAGACTCAATAGATACAGTTAGAACATTCCATCCAAAAGCAGCAGAATACGTTCTTTTCAAATGAACATGGAACATTCTCCATGATAGATCACAGGCTAGGATACAAAACAAGTCTCCATAAAGTTAAGAAGATTGAAATTATATCAGACATCTTTTTCAGCCTCACTGGTGTTAGACTAGAAACTAACTACGAGAAGAAAACTGCAAAACACACAAAGACCTGTAGGCTAACCAGTATGCTGCTAAACAACCAATGAGTCACTCGAAAAAATCAAAGAGAAAATTAAAAAATCTGGGGACAAATGAAAATGGAAGCATAACAATCCAAAATCTATGGGCTGCAGCATAAGCAGTTCTAAAGGAAGTTTATAGCAGTACAAGCCTACCTCAGAAAACAAGAAAAATGTCAAGCAATCTATCCTTACACCTAAAAGAACTAGAAAAAGTACAAAGCCCAAAGGTAACAGAAGGAAAGAAATCATAGACCAGAGTAGAAATAAATGAAATAGAGACTGAAAAAACAGTAGAAAAGATCAATGAAACTAAGTGCTGGTTCTTTGAAAAGATAAACAAAATTGACAAACCTTTAGCCAGACTTATCAAGAAAAAAAGAGAGGGCCCAAATAAATAAAATCAGAGATGAGAGAGAATTTACACCTGACACCACAGAGCTACAAAGGATCCTAAGAGATTACTGTGAACAATTATACACCAATAAAATGGACAGCTTAGAAGAAATGGATAAGTTCCTAGAAACATGCAATGTTTCAAGGCTGAATCAGGGAGAAATTGAAATACGAACAGACCAATCACCAGTAATGAAATTGAATCAGTAATTAAAAAAAAACTCCCAGTAAATAAAAGTCCAGTACCAGATGGCTTCACAGGTGAATACTACCAAACATTTAAATAAGAGTTAAGGGCTTGCCTGGTGGTATAGTGGTTAAGAATCTGCCTGCCAATGCAGGGGACACGGGTTCGAGCCCTGGTCTGGGAAGATCCCACATGCTGTGGAGCCACTAAGCCCCTGAGCCACAACTATGGAGCCTGTGCTCTAGAGACCACAAGCCACAACTGCTAAGTCCTCATGCTACAACTACTGAAGCCCACGCGCCTAGAGCCTGTGATCTGCAACAAGAGAATCCACTGCAAAGAGAAGTCCATGCACAGCAACGAAGAATAGCCCCCGCTCGTCGCAGCTAGAGAAAGCACACTCACAGCAATGAAAATCCAAAGCAGCCAACAAACAAACAAACAAACAAAAGTTAACATGGGTCCTCAAAGTATTCCAAAAAATTTCAAAGGAAGGAATGCTTCCAAACTCATTGTACAAGGGTAGCATCATCCTGATACAAAACCAGACAAGGACCCCACAAAAAGAATTAGAGGCCAATATCACTGATAAACATAGATGCAAAAATCATCAATAAAATATTAGCAAACCAAATTCAACAATACATTAAAAAGATCATATACCATGATCAAGAGGGATTTATCTCAGGGATGCAAGAATGGTTCAATATCAGCACATCAATCGATGTAACATACCACATTAACAGATTGAAGAATAAAAGTTATATAATTATCTCAATAGATGCAGGAAAAGCTTTTGACAAAATTCAACCTCAATTTATGATTAAAAAAAAAACTCTTCACAAAGTGGTTATGTAGGAAACATATCTCAACAAAATAAAGGCCATATATGACAAAACTACAGCCAACATCATACTCAGCTGTGAAAAGCTAAAAACATTTCCTCTGAGATCAGGAACAAGACAAGGAGGCCCACTCTTGCCGCTTTATTCAACATAGTATTGGCAGTCCTTGCCACAGCAATTAGATAAGACAAAGAAATAAAAGGAATCCAGTTTGGAAAGGAAGAAATAAAACTGTCACTATCTGCAGATGACATTATACTGTATATAGAAAATCCTAAAGATGTCATCAGAAATCTATTAGAACTAATAAATGAATTCAGTAAAGTTGCAAGATACAGAATTAACATACAGAAATCTGTTGCAGTTCTGTACACTAACAATGAACTATTGGAAAGGAAATTAAGAAAACAGAAAACAGTCTCACAATTATATCAAAAGAGTAAAATAGGAGTAGATCTAACCACAGAAGTAAGACTTGTACTTGGAAAACTATAAGACTTTGATGAAAGAAATTGAAGATGACACAAATAGATGAAAATATATACTGTGGGACCTCCCTGGTGGCACAGTGGTTAAGAATCCACCTGCCAATTTCAGGGGACATGGGTTCGATCCCTGGTCTGGGAAGATCCCACATGCTGTGGAGCAGCTAAGCCTGTGTGCCACCACTACTGAGCCTGTGCTCTAGAGCCCATGAGCCACAACTACTGAGCCCTCATGCCACAACTACTGAAGCCTGCACACATAGAGCCCTTGCTCCGCAACAAAAGAAGCCACTGCAATGAGAAGCCTGTGCACCACAGCAAAGAATAGCCCCCACTTGCTGCAACTAGAGAAAGCCTGCATATGGCAATGGAGACCCAATGTAGCCAAAAATAAATAAATAAAATAAATTTATTTAAAAAAAAGAAGATATATACTGTACTTACATACTGAAAGAATTAATATGGTTAGAATGACCATACTCCCTGAGGCAATCTATAGATTCATCACAATCACTATCAAAATACTAGTGGAATTTTTTATAGAACTAGAACAAATAATTCTAAAATGTGTATCAAAACACAAAAGACCCCAAATAGCCAAAGCAGTCTTGAGAAGGAAAAACAAAGCTGGAGGTATCACATTCCATGGTTTCAAGCTACACTACAGAGCTACAGTAATCAAAACAATATGGTACTGGCACAAAAACAGACATATAGATCAATGGAACAGAACAGAAAGCCTAGAATTGAACCCACACTTATATGGTCAATTAATCTATGACAAAGGAGGCAGGAAAATATACAATGGGGAAAAGACAGCTTCTTCAATAAATAGTGTTTGTAAAACTGGACAGCTACATGCAAAAGAATCAAACTGGACTACTTTCTCACATCATATACAAAAATAAACTCAAAATGGATTAAAGACGTAAATGTAAGACCTGAAACCATAAAACTCTTAGAAGAAAACAAACAGTGGGCCCTTTGACATCAGTCTTAGCTATATATTTTTTGGATCTGTCTCCTCAGGCAAGGGAAACAAAAGCAAAATAAACAAATGGGACGACATCAAACTAAAGAGCTTTTGCACAGAAAGAAAACTGTCAAAAAAGTGAAAAGACAGCTTACTGAATTGGAGAAGATATTTGCAAACAATATACCCAATAAGGGGTTAATATCCAAGGTACACAAAAAAGTCATACAACCTAATGGTAAAAAAACAAACATCCCAATTTAAAAATGGGAACAGGACCTGAATAGACATTTTTCCAAAGAAAGCAAACTGATGGCCAACAGATACATGAAAAGATGCGCTATATCACTAATCATCAGGAAAATGCAAATCAAAACCACAGTGAGAAACCACCTCATACTTGTCAGAATTGCTATCATCAAAAGGCAACAAATAACAAATGTTTGTGAGAACATGGAGTAAAGGGAACCCTTGTACACTTTTGGTGGGAACGTAAATTGATTCAGCCACTATGGACAACAGTATGGGGGTTTCTTGAAAATTTAAATGTAGAACTGTCATATAATCCAGGAATTTCACTTCTGGGTTTACCTGAAGAAATCAAAAACACTAATTTGAAAAGATATATGCACTCCAGTGTTCATTGCATCATTATTTACAATAGCCAAGATGTAGAAGCAACCTAAGTGTTCATTGATAGATGAATGAATAAAGATGCGGTGTGTATATACACAGTAGAATACTGCTCAGCCATAAAAAAAAAAAAAAGAAGCCTTGCTATTTGTGACAAAATGGATGGATCTAGAGGGTATTTTACTAAGAGCAATGAGTCAGACAGGGAAAGACAAATACCTGTGGAATCTAGAAACAGAACAAACTGATAAGACAAAATGAAGGCAGACTTGTAGATACAAAGGACAAAAGGATGGTTGCCAGAAGGGAGGGGGCCAAATTGATGAAGGGATTAAGAGGTACAGACCTCCAGTTATGTAATAAATAATCATTGGGGTGTAATATACAGCACAAGGAATATGGTCAATAATATCATAGTAACCGTATGGGAAAAGATGGTTGTTAAACTTATTGTGGTGATCATTTCATAATGTATGCAAATGTCAAATCCTTACGTAGTACACTTGAAACTAACATAATATTGTATGCATACTATATTTCAATTAAAAAATAAAACATAAAACCTTACTAAAGAAAATAAGAAAAAAATTTAAAAAGCTTTGGCTATTGTTATTTTAATTTTATATATTTTCTGCATTAGTTGTGAGAGTAATGATGTAGGTGAAAATTGCTTTTTAAAGTGAAAGAACTGTGGGATTTTTAACCAAAGTAAGTTTTTTTGATGAATTTATTAGATGCACTTCATATAAACTGTTATCTTTATTAAAATAATAATTTCATCTTAAAGATATTTTACAGTACTGTAAGAAAAGGACCTTATATTAATTTAAAATGTACAACAATTTAAAAATTGTTTTCCAAAGCAATTCATTTAATACTGAAATCCCTTTCTTTGTAATTGAGGCAAAACTTAAAGAGGGAACTATGGGCTAATAAAATTGTTCCCATGTGAGCAAAGCTAATAAAAGATGAGAACTGTGACTGTGTCCCACTGAGAAAGACAAGGCACCTTATTAAAAAAACACACACTGTGTTTGTTATAAAACAAAACTGTGAATTATTTTTGCAGAAGTCAACGAAAGGTTCCGTTGTCCTTGAGCACGTATTCCGTCACATAAACCTTGTGGAGATAGATTACTTTGGGCTGCGTTACTGTGACAGAAACCATCAGACGGTGAGTACAATGACTTCATATTAAATTTTTCTTGTATAAATTTCACTGTATCTCTGGCTTTTCCTGATCTTTAGGTTTTTGTAACTGAAAATGACTGAAAAACTTAAACATGTTTTCCATTGCTAATTTCTTTGTATTTTTTCCACTTCTGCCAAAAGTTGTAGAGTTGTAGGATTCACAGCTTATGTGTGTGCAGATTTCTTTGTAGGTGGCTTACATAGTTTCTGTTTTTTCGCAGCCATATTATAGAGAGTACTTTCCCTTTGTGCTGTTAGGAGGACTGAATTAGCCATTTAATGTGTGTTAGGAGCCAAGTGGCTAGTCTCTTGAAGTGATAGGCATTATTGCTTTTTAAGAAAGTAAATGGTTAAAGAGTATTTAAAGAAATACAGTGTAAAAAGGTGCCGATCTAAGTTTTATAAGTTGGATGAGCAATTATAAAATAAGTAGGAGTTTTCATTCATGAGCTTCATGGAATAAGAGTGATAAAGGCAACCAAATTTTTGGTGCAGGATGTCATTTGTTCATGAGGATTTAACTCAAGAATTCCTGACTGGTTGGATGGTAGAGAGGTACTAAGAAACTTACCACATTGGTTAGTATAGATTCTATTCGGTAAGACTGAAATGCTGTCTCTCGGTGATGAACAGAGGAAAGACTTTGGAGGTGATGATTTTGAGGTACAAAAGTATATTCATTAATGTGACTTTTGGTTTAAAAGTCTAAGACAGATCTTAACCTCAGATAGACAGTCTTATTTATGCTTATAATGCTTATATGCTTACCTTAAAAATACCGTATTTGACATATCTTTTATTTTTTATACGTTCTTCCTCAGTTGTCCCAGTGTCCACTGGGTCATCTGGGTCTGGGGTCTGTTCATTGAGATGCATGATTGTCTAAGTGGACCTTTTCTTTCCTGTTTCCAAGAACGTGCTAGGATGAGAAGAGGCAGACAAGCGGAATGCTATTGATGGCGGTAACTTATGATTTTTCTTGAGCTTGTTCCATAACCTGTTTCGTTTCACATGAGCATTTCACATAGCAGGAATAAAAGATTGGGTGTATTGGTTAGCTTTCCATAGGAAGGAATTGCCTTCTAAAGGCGAGTGGTCATTAACGCGTAATGCAAAGAAAGGGAATGGACATACTCAGAAGTTCACTGAATTCTGTTTTGTACAGGCCATAAGTCAATATAGCAGAACTGTATATCTGTACTGAGAGATTAAATTGAAGGCTATAGAAGATATCTTGCATTACATTCATATTTTTGAAATCGTATTTTTCCTAGCAGAGGGAAATTCAGTTTCCTGATCTTATCTAGTATGTCAGACCTTGCCTGGAAAGATCGACTGTCTTGCTAAAATTATATAGACCTTATCTGTCCTTTTTTTTTTTACATTCCAAAGAAAAAGATGTGAAAAGCTAGAGAATTTTAAACAATGGTTCATATCATTGCAAAAGAATTAGCAGTTGGTACTGGTAGTTTATTTAAAATTTTCTAGGTCTTATTCAGAACAGAGTTTCTTTTCTGTTACATTTATTCCTAAGGGTTCGCATTTGTGATACAGGTCTTAGGAGAAAACAAATTATACAATTAGAAGGAGAAAACTGTTAAGTCATGCTTTTTATTTGGTAAAATAAATCAGATGTGTAAATCACATGAAAAACTATTTTTTTTGCCTCCTGAATTTATTTCTTTCTAGTAAACTCAGATAAAATAAAGGTGATTTGTAAATGTGACTTAGTCTTTGTATGTTCAAATGTATTCTCTTATTTTCCTTTTAATTGTAGGAAGCTATGAGAATAAGTTCATGAAAGTTTACTCTGACTTTAGGTAACCATTTCTTCAAGGCCTATCATTTCTGCAGGGCTGGGAGCGTGTGTCTGGGTAGGAACACATGATTCCATTCCTGATTTTCTCCTCTTGGGTTCTGAGGCAGAAGTTGGGATCTCCCTCAGGAAGAAGTGCAGGCAGCCTTTTTAACTCTGGAAGGGCAACCTCCCCAACTGTAAGTTTCTGAGGAGATTGTTGGTAAACCTAACTTCATATTTCCCTGTTCACTGTCTATATCCCATAGTTACTTATGGTAAATAAGAATAACTGTATGTTAGAATAGCACAGGACATGGGGAAAAGTCCTTGTCCTAAAAATAGAGGAATGATTTCTGTGAATATACCTGAATTACTGTCCATTAGATGGGATTTTGTTTATTGCTTTACTCTTTCTGCACCCGAAAGTTTATTTTAATGGGGAATGCCTGTGTAACAATCTTTAGTGTAATTAAGATCTATATAGAGAAGACTTTGAGGCCCTAATGGGCACCACTTAGATCAACTCTTGAAGCAAATAAAAAGAGATAGTGGGATGAGGAGCTGGGGATAAAATGGAAGAAAGATGACAAGGAAAAAGAGATGGCTACATCAGTGAAAAGCTCTCCCTCCTTCTCCCTCCATCAGCAGTGGATCATGCCTTGGGGCCATGCCTGAACTTTGGCTGGGGGTGGGGAAATAGACTGGGCAGCCTGCAGCACTGCTAGTCAGCCTGGTGTGGTCGAAGTATAAGCATGCAGATGTAACTGAGTTAGACTGGCAGTGGCTGCAGAGCTGGCAAGGAAGGATTAGGGAGGGCTTTATGCCCACCTCAGAGAATTAGTGTGTGTTGCATGAGAAGATGGGCAGCTACCCTGGAGAATTAGGATGCAACATGCCTAATGAATATGTCCCTAGGACATGTGGACCCCCACATGGCAGGGAGCTTGTTGTCTGTCCTGGAGAATGGGGGTAACCAAGAGGCCTCAATCCAGGTGTATCAGCCATCACCATTGTTGTCATCAATGTATCAGGAACTGTTGAACATTTTCTTGTGTTCATTACATGCTCAGGACAACTGTACAAGTTAAATATTATTATCCTACCATCAGAGATGAAGAAACGGAATCTAAAAAGATTAAACAGTTTCTCCAAAGTCACATAACTAGCAAGTATTAAGATCAGAATTCAAACCCAGTCTTCATGTCTCCAAGACTTTTCAACCACTATAATATCCCAACTTGAATGTGTGTAAGATAAAGAGGTTTTGCGTACTTTGGGCACTAAAGAACTCTCTTTTGGGCTTCCCTCGTGGCACAGTGGTTAAGAATCCACCTGCCAATGCAGGGGACATGGGTTCGAGCCCTGGTCTGGGAAGATCCCAAATGCCACGGAGTAAGTAAGCCCTTGCACCACAACTACTGAGCCTGTGAGCCACAACTACTGAAGCCTGTGCGCCTAGAGCCCATGTTGTGCAACGAGAAGACACTGAAGTGAGAAGCCCGTGCACCGCAACGAAGAGTGGCCCCTGCTCGCCGCAACTAGAGAATGCCTGCGCACAGCAACGAAGACCCAACAGAGACAAAAATAAATAAATAAAAAGAACTCTCTATGCAATTTACATATTAATGTTTGTTGAGAAGAGTTAAATGGTAATTACCAATAAGCAAACTTCTCAGATTAACCTGTGACAAGAGAGCTCATTTAGGCCTTTGTGTGTTGCCGCATTCATGTGGTCGTTCAGCTGTTATTTAATGAATACCTAACATATGCAGGCCATGTTCTGCAGCTTTCTATGTTTTTCATGTAGTCTGAGGAATTCTGAGGAAAGGGAATTTACTGCCTGGAATATTAAATGAAAAAATACAGATTTTATGTACATTCCATGGAACCAAGTCCTGGGAAATTCATGTAGCAAACACATTGATTTAGGTGTTATGTATGTGTAAAGAGTAACAGCTGGACAGAAATAAATCTTGTTAAAGCTAATGTCTCTCTAAGGTACAGCTGACTTGATCTGGAACACTCTGGGCATCATAATTTCTTAACTTCACTTCTCAGGATGGGTCTGTAAAAGAACCTCTGGAAAATAAAAACAGTTTTTTTGTGAAGACACGGTTACTGAGACTGAGTTAACACAGTGCCGCCTGCATTACCTCAGGCTTTTTTTTAGAAAGTACCCTCTTAAGGATGAACCATGGGGGAGACTTCCCTGGCGTTCCAGTGGTTAAGACTTTGCCTTCCAATGCAGGGGGTGTGGGTTCGATCCCTGGTTGGGGATCCCACATACCTCGCGGCCAAAAAACCAACACATAAAACAGAAGTAATATTGTAACAAATTCAATAAAGACTTTAAAAAAATGGTCCACATCAAAAAAATCTTAAAAAAAAAAGATGCACCGTGGGCTTCATGTACTTGCAGTTTCTTTCCTTAAAGACAGCAATAGTGAAAGCACTTAGCCTGGGCCTAGAACTTCCGTTTTGTTCTGCTCTGGCCTGTGTCATCAGGTTCGTTCTTAATCCAGACTGGTCTGTGCGGGGTATGTCTCTTTTATATCTGGGCCGTGGTTCAACTTACAGAAAATTTCCAGCCGTGATGGAAGGTGTCTGTGAGGCCGTCTGTCATAAGGGTTACAAGAACACACCAGCTTTGTCAAATGACCCTGCCACTTACTAGCTGTAAATATTTAAAATTCTCTTAAAGTACTGACTCTTAATCTAGAACAGTAGAACTGCTGGGAGAGTGGGCTGCGTCCAGTGTGTTCTAGGCCTGCCTATCACCAGTTGAGTGGCCGTTCATTGGGAACACTTTCCTGTTCTCCTTATGGCGTGTGGCCAGCAGCTTAGCTTGGTGTGTCTTTACTTTGAATGGGTAACCAGCTCTCTCTGCTCAGTGTCCTAATCCCCAGCCTCTGTGAATATGTCACCTTATATGGCAACAGGGACTTTGCAGATGTGACTAAATTAAGGATCTTGTGATGGGGAGATTATCCAGGTGTGACCAATATAATTACATGAGTTATTATACATGAAAGAGGAGGCAGGAGAGTCAGAGGAGATGTGACAGTTGGATGCAGAGGTCAAAGTCATGTATTTGCTGGAAGGAGGCCTTGATGCCAGGAAGGCTGGTAGCCTCTAGAAGTTGGAAAGGGCAAGGCCAGGGTTCTCCCCTGGTTCCCCCAGAAGGAGCACAGCTCTGCCTACACTTAGGTTTTTAAGCCCAGCGTCTTAGTCGGTTTGGGCTGCTTTAACAAATTACCACAGACTGGGTGGTTTAAACAAGCAACATTGATTTCTCACAGTTCTAGAGGCTGAAAGTCTGAAAGCAGGGTGCCAGCGTGGTTGGGTTCTGGTGAGGGTCCTTTTCCAGGTTGTGGACAGCTGACTTCTTGTAACTTCACATGGTAAAAGAGTTCTTACAAGAGCGCTAATCCCATTCCTGCTTGACCTAAGCACCTCCCAAAGGCCCTACCTCCAAATACCATCACATTGGGATTAGGCCTTTAACATGTAAACTCCCGGCTGTGGACACAAACATTCAGTCTGTTATACCTACTGAGACCATTTTGGACTTTTGGCCTTCGGAATTGTACGATAATAAATTTATGGTCATTTGTTGCAGCAGCAGAAAGAAACCAATACAGATGGTTACTGTGGGAAGCATTTTATCTTGCTTGCTCAGTGGAAACTTGAGGGCCTTCTTGTTTGGTGTCACCACATTGGGCAGAAACCTGAGATACTGTTACTTTCCTGGGTAATAATAGCATATAACCTTCTGCAGATGCTCAGGATTTCTGTGATTAGGGCTACATGTATGTCTGTGAGTAATATTAGTTGCCGCTTCAAGATTATCTAGATTCCTTATTATGAGGGAGGGATGGTAAGATCTGTTAATGATAGGCAGAGAATTGAAATTATGATACAGGCCTATTCCCTTTAAGAATTGGGTGAATTTGAAATTACTCTGCAGCTGAAAGGAACATGAGCTGCCTTTGGGTGTTCAGAAGTTATTATAAGTGGAGTGTGTGTGGTAGAACAGACAGCTGCCTTTGGAGTCTCAAGATAGGTCTGAGTCCTATGTCCGTTTCTAAGAATGGTCACGTCACTTCATTTTTCTGAATATTGAGAATAATGCCTTCCCTGACCCAACATTCAGGATTGCTGTAGGACCAAATTAGAGACCACACATATACTATAAGGTGTTAAACATTTTGAAGGCCTTTCCTGTTGAAACTAGGATGGAGGAAAATATTGCTGGTGATACATATTTTTAAAAGGTGGACTAGAGGAAAGAAGGAAACAGTCTGGGGGAAAGAAGAGAGAAAATCAAATAAGCTTTGGACTCTGAAACAGCTTTGGAGATTTTTGAAGATTAGTTTTGTTGATATTGAAAGCAGTAATAAGAATAAATGTGATATCTCAATACTACTTCCGGTTTTAAAATCAGTGGTTATAATCACATCCCGTTTTAATGTTAGCACTTGAGGTGTCTTTACAAATTACTCCTTCAAATGCAGATTCTATCCAGGTCGAGCTTTTCTCAGAATATGGCATTCAACCTGCTGAATCTGCTGTCCTATGACTTCAGAAGTCAAAGAAGGAGGGAGACAGGTAGCGTACAGATTCAGTCAGCATGTGAATGTCCTCTTCCCCAGTGAACTCTTCTTTTCTTCACCAAGACAATAAAAGAAATCTGATGGAAGACCCCTAACTCCTTAACCCTTCTCACACACTTAGTTGCTTCTTACCCATCCTTTCCTCTCCTCTCAGTGGAAGAGCCCCAGTGCCTCTCCCCTGGATTTTATCACCTCTCATTTCTTCTGCATCTTCAGCCCTCTACCTCTCTGTTCCCTTTCTTCTGGCAAGGTTTGGGCATGTTTAAATCTCTCACATTTAAAACCACCCTTCCCCCACTCCCATGCGATCCTTTGTCTACTACCATATTGACTCCCTCTGTGTCACACCTAAACTCCAGAAAGCTTTGCCTAAATTCATCACCTCCACTTCTCAAATCTAATTCATCCTTTTCAAAAAAATATTTATTTATTTATTTATTTAGGGTGCTCCGGGTCTTAGTTGCAGCACGCAAACTCTTAGTTGCGGCATGCATGTGGGATCTAGCTCCCCGACCAGGGATTGAACCTGGGCCCTCTGCATTGGGAGTGCAGAGTCTTACCCTCTGGACCACCAGGGAAGTCCCCATCAAATCTCATTCATTCTTAAACTTCTCACAGTTCAGCTTTGATGCCCATCGTACACTGAAATGGTCCTCAGGGTCGTCACTAGCTGCTACATCCAAGTGACACTTTCAGCCCTTATCTTCCTTTCTGTTGTTGCATTGACCCTTGTTCTTAAAATCTTCTCATTTTGCTCTTCTGACAACACGTTCTCCTTTTTTTTCTCTTTTCAAGTTTTCTTCTGGTTATTCCTATTCAGTCTTCTTTATGATCACTTTTCCTCGGCCTTTTCCTAAAAATGTTGATTTTGTCCATGGTTTTCTTATGTTCTGACTGAATATAGGCTCCCACGCTTAATGCTGCTTCTTCTGGCACTATTTTTTCTGAAGTAACTTCCTTAAAAAAAATAAAAACTAAACTGTGTATATATTTGTATCCTCCCCACCGCCCCCAGTGCTCTGAGGATTATTGAGCAAAAATGATCCCATCCATTGAGCACTAGCAGGCAGGCGCTGCCATGAGTAATGGTATTCTTCTTTGCATTACGATTTGTTGTATTTTGCAGTGTGAGTGTGAGATTTCACTTTCTGTAACTTTAGCTTCTGGCAAATGCCTGTAATGACTGATAAAATGTGTGTAAGTGATCATACAAGTCCTATTGCAAAGAGAGAAATGAAATTTGTCATGTTGAATTATTACAAATTGAAACTTTTATAGCCAAGACATGGAAACAACCTAAGTGTCATCAGTGGTTGAATGGGTAAAGATGTGAGATATATGTATGTATAAATAAAGTAATGGAATGTTATTTAACCATAAAAAGAAGGAAATCCTGCCATTTTCAACAACGTAGATGGATCTTGGGAACATTAGGATAAGTGAAATAAGTGAGACAGAGAAAGGCAAAGACTGTATGATCTCACTTATATGTGGAATCTATAAAATCCACACTCATGGATGCGGGTAACAGATTAGTGGTTCCAGAGGTGGGAGGTGGGGGATGTGGGCGAAGGTGGTCAAAAGGTAAAATCTTCCAGTTATGAGATGAGTTCTGGGAATGTAATGTACAGCATGGTGACTATAGTTAACAATACTCTTCGTATATTTGAAAGTTTTTGAGAGACTAGGTATTGAAAGTTCACGTCACAAGGAAAAAAGACTGTGTGAGGTGATGGATGTTAACTAAACTTAATTGTGGTGATCATTTCCCAATATATACATATATCGAATCATTATGTTGTATGTCTTGGACTAATACAATGTTGTTTTAAACAAATTTCAATGAAGTATAGTTGATTTGCAGTGTTGTATTAATTTCTGCTGTGCAGCAAATTGACTCAGTCATAAGTATATATATTCTTTTCCATTCTGGTTTAGCACAGGGTACTGAATATAGTTCCTTGTGCTGCACAGTAGGACCTTGTTGTTTATTCATCCTATATATACTGGTTTGTATCTGCTAATCCCAAACTCCCAATTCTTCCCTCCCCCACCCTGCTCCTCCTTGGCAACCACAAGTCTGATGTCTATGTCTGTGAGTCTGTTTCTGTTTTGTAGATATGTTCATTTGTGTTGTATTTTAGATTCCACATATAAGTGATATCATATGGTACTTGTCTTTCTGACTTATTTCATTTAGTATGATAATCTCTAGGTCCATCCATGTTGCTGCAAATGGCATTTTCATTCTTTTTTATGGCTGAGTAATATTCCATTATATATATATACACACATATGTGTGTATATATGTGTATGTATGTATGTGTGTGTGTGTGTGTGTGTGTGTGTGTGTATATATATATATATATATATATATATATATATACGCTGTATCTTCTTTATCCATTCATCTGTCGATGGGCATTTAGGTTGTTTCTATGTCGTGACTATTGTGAATAGTGCTGCTATGAACATAGGGGTGCATGTATCTTTTTGAATTACAGTTTTGTCTGGGTATATGCCCAGGAATGGGACTACTGGATCATATGGCACTCTATTTTTTGTTTTTTGAGGAACCTCCATACTATCTTCCATAGTGGCTACGCCAATTTACAATCCCACCAACAGTGTAGGAGGGTTCCCTTTTCTCCATATCCTCTCCAGCATTTGTTATTTGTAGACTTTTTAATGATGGCCATTCTGACTGGTATGAGGTGGTACCTCATTGTAGTTTTGATTTGCATTTCTCTAATAGTTAGCAATGATGAGCATCTTTTCATATGCCTATTGGCCATCTGTATATCTTCTTTGGAGAAATGTCTATTTAGACCTTTTGCCCATTTTTCAGTTGGGTTGTTTTTTTGTTGTTATTGTGTTGTATGAGCTGTTTGTATATTTTGGACATTAAGCTCTTGTCTGTCTCATCATTTACAAATATTTTCTCCCAGTCTGTAGGTTGTCTTTTCATTTTGTTTATGGTTTCCTTTGCTGTAGAGAAGCTTGTAAGTTTGATTAGGTTCCCCTTTGTTTATTTTTGCTTTTATTTCTGTGGCCTTGGGAGACTGACCTAAGAAAACATTGGTATGATTTATGTCAGAGAATGTTTTGCCTATGTTCTCTTCTAGGAGTTTTATGGTGTCATGTCTTATGTTTAAGTCTTTAAGCCATTTTGAGTTTATTTTTGTGTATGGTGTGAGGGTGTGTTCTAACTTCATTGATTTACATGCAGCTCTCCAACTCTCCCAACACCACTTGCTGAAGAGATTGTCTTTTCCCCATTGTATATTCTTTTTTTTTTTTTTTTTTTTTTTTTGTGGTATGCGGGCCTCTCACTGTTGTGGCCTCTCCCGTTGCGGAGCACAGGCTCCGGACGCGCAGGCTCATCAGCCATGGCTCACGGGCCCAGCCGGGCCCAGCCGCTCCGCGGCATGTGGGATCTTCCCGGACCGGGGCACGAATCCGCGTCCCCTGCATCGGCAGGCGGACTCCCAACCACTGCGCCACCAGGGAAGCCCCCCATTGTATATTCTTGTCTCCTTTGTCGAAGATTAACTATCCATAAGTGTCTGGGTTTATTTTTGGGCTCTCTATTCCGTTCCATTGATCCATGTGTCTGTTTCTGCGCCAGTACCATACTGTTTAGATTACTGTAGCTTTGTAGTATTGTCCATAATCTGGGAGGGTTATGCCTACTGCTTTGTTATTTGTCCTAAGGATTGCTTTGGCAATTCTGGGTCTTTTATGATTCCATATAAATTTTAGGATTATTTTTTCTAGTTCTGTGAAAAATGTCTCAGGTAATTTGATAGGGATCGTATTATATCTGTAGATTGCTTTGGGTAGGATGGCCATTTTAACAATATTAATTCTTCCAATTCAGGAGCATGGGATATCTTTCCGTTTCTTTGAATCACCTTCACTTTCCTTTATTAATGTTTTGTAGTTCTCAGCATGTAAGTCTTTCACCTCCTTGGTGAGGTTTATTCCTAAGTATTTTATTTCATTGTTGCAGTTTTAAAAGGGATTGTTTGTTTGCATTCCCTTTCTCATATTTCATTGCTAGTGTAAAGAAATGCAACCGATTTCTGTAGGTTAATCTTGTATCTTGCTACTTTGCTTCTAGTAGTTTTTGTGTGGAGTCTTTAGGGTTTTCTATATTTAGTATCCTGTCATCTGCATATAATGACAGTTTTACCTATTCCTTACCAATTTGAATACCTTTTATTTCTTTTTCTTGTCTGATTGCTGTAGCTAGAACTTCTAATACTATGTTGAAGAGAAGTGGTGAGAGTGGGCATCCTTGTCTTGTTCCAGATTTTAGCAGGAAGGCTTTCAGCTTTTCACTGTTGAGTATTATATTGGCTGTAGGTTTTTCATAAGTAGCTTTTAGTATGTTGAGATATGTTTCCTCTATACCCACTTTGGTAGGAGTTTTTATCATGAATATATGTTGAATTTTATCGAATGCTTTTTCTTTTCCTTTCTTTCTTTTTTTGGCTGCGTCATGTGGCATGTGGGATCTTAGTTCCCCAACCAGGGATTGAACCTGTGTCCCATGCATTGGAAGTGCAGAGTCTTAACCATTCGACCACCAGAGAAGTCCCTACTTTTTCTGCATCTGTTGATATGATCATATGGTTTCTGTCTTTTATTGATGTGGTATGTAACATTGATTTGCATATGTTGAACCATCCTCGTGACCCTGGGATGAATCCAACTTGGTTGTGGTGTTATATGTCAATTATATCTTAGTAAAACTGGGGGGAAGAGCCTTTACTATCTAAGCATCTTCAGGTATCTGGTGAAGGAATAGGGCAAAGATCAAGAAGCAGAAAGATCTTCTTCAGTAGCCCTTTGACCATCATAAACAGTGCAGCAGCCTGGGAGGACTGATAACAAAACATCAAGGGTACCTGGAAAAAAAACACAAACAAACATGGCTGGAGGCTCTTCATGAGTCCAGGGGCCTGGAAGGGAATGCCAGAGGCTCTTCATAGGGACCCCCAGCAGTGAAGCTTCTCATTTTCCTGCTGGTGATTATGTCACTCTTCCTACGTAATCTCATCTGCTCCATGGTTTAGATTACTATCTAAAAGCTCAGTTGACCCTCAAATTTGTATCACCAACCCAGACATCTCAAGGCATTATACTGTGTACAGACTCTCTGGATTCATACAACTCTATACTTGGGAGAGGTGTGTGGCATTGGGTGAGTCTTCTCATTTGTCCAGGCCTCAGTGTCCCCATTTATGAAGTGGGGATAATAATAGTACCAGCTTCAAAGGGTGGTGGTGAGGGGTAAAGGAGTCTATAAACACTCAGACTAGTGCTTTAAATGGTGTGGTCAGTGCAGTATAAGTGTTTGCTCTTATTCTGTACTTGGATATTCCTAAGGTTCCTCCAACACAACATATTCAAAACTGAAGTCATCATCTCTCCCTCCAGATGTGCTCTTTTTTTTTTTTAATGTTCTTGACAGTAGTGATTTTCCAGAATTAAAGAAAAAAAACTATGTACCTGTGTATAATTTTAGGTTGAGAATAAAAATTTTATCCTGAGTTTAAATAGATGCAAATTTTTGGTTTCTCATGAGTACCAACGTTGCAAAATCTGTCACATTACTCTTAAATGTATACTCTTAAATGCTTCTCTATATCATAGCAATTTTGGTACTCATCATCAATGTTTAAAAAGTAGACGTGAACAAGTTCTACATTAAAAGTCATTTATCTTCTTCGTATTCTACTTCATAGAATTTTCTCTTATTATATTTTTATTAATAAAATATATTTATCCATAACAATGTTTTATATAGAAATTGAAAGTTTAAAAGTTTATTTCATGAGACCTTAAGGCTTTATTATTGAGCCATAAGAATAGTTATTATTACCAAGGTTTTCAACTAAAACAGCAAAATATTATGCATTTCAATAACTCTTAAACATAAAAAGTGAACATTTATTGGAAGTGCATCTCAATGAAGTAATGGGCTGCTTCTTCTCAGTTAGTTCGTGTACCCCTGAATGATTATAATATATTCCTGGAGTGAGATAGGGCTCAGCATCAATTTTATTCCCATTTCTTGTCTTTATAAGGATGAGCACTGAGTAACCTTATCTACTAAAGGAGTTAGATTGAAAAGGAAGGAGTTTTGATAAAGGAAGATCACTTAATTCCTTGAACTCTCCTGAGTTATACGCCAAAAGAATCACATAGTGATCTGTCATCTAAAATTATTTTCAGTATTCTGTCAGGTATCTCCAAGGCTCTGTAGTCATCACCAACCCCTCTCAATCTGCTCTGAGAGCAGAGATTTCTCAGACCCCTCATTGGGTTCTCCTTCAGTTTAGTTTGAAAGCAATGAAATCAAAACCGCCTGAGTGGCGAACAATTTGTTAATCATTATAGTAATTCAGTTTCAGAATTTCTGGGAGATGTATGCAAAATGCTTTACCAAGATTTATCAAAACAATATTAATTTTGCTTTTTCTCTTTTACTTAGCAGCATCTGATGTAATCTACTTTGGTTTTAAAGGATTAGGAAAAGTAAAAATTGTTAATTTTAATGAACATTTGCCAGTACATGATTTTTGGTAAAATGCTTTTATCTATAGTTATGTACTTTATATTTTTATCAGAATTGTGGAGCTGTAGATTTAGTTAATCCAGTTTATGGAAAATGTCCAACATATTACTTTGGCAAAGCCAGTTACTATCAAGCCACTGAGCTAAACCAGTGTACATTCTGTCATTTGTCAATTTAAATAAAAATGTTAACATGTATTCTGTGACGAGTACTTCACTTTGGAATTTGATTTCTGAGATGGGTAGACAGGTAAGGCACAGTGTTTTGTCACTTAGATGAGATAGACTTACTAGGGCTTTGGTTTGTTTTATTCTGTGGGACTCTTCCTCATGAGCTAGGCATATTTTTATATATTTTGATAGTAGCTGGACGATGGAAGTTGCAAGATCATTAAACAAACTCCCTTTGCTGCCTTGTTCTATAATATACCTGAATTCCAAACAACCCAGCCAAGGACCAACATACCATGTTTCTTTCATTTTGCTTAGTCCTCACCAGAAAGACGTGTAAGGTAGGGAAAGAGAAAGCCCTGTTCTTCTGGTTTAGGGTGTTTTATTTAAGGCAACTTTGCTGACACTGGTATTTAAAAATGTTTCTATCTTTCTGCTCGGGAATTTTCTACATCCTGGGGCAGAGCACCCTAGAGTTTAAAAGGGTGAGAGGTGCCTTCCTGCTGTAAATGAGAAAAGAGGGTTGTGAAAGGAGAGGGAAGAGGGGAGAGCTGGCAGGACCTCTCATCAGGTCTGTGCTCACGTAGATCAGGTCTAGAAAGAGTATGTGTGTTAAGAGGGTAAATCCTGAGAGTTCTCATCACAAAGGAGAACCATTTGTTTCTTTTCTTCTCATTGTGTGTATATGAGAAGATGGATGTTAGCTGAACCTATTGTGGTCATCATTTCACAATATAGGTAAATTATACCATTGTGCTGAATGCCTTAAACTTACACAGTGATGCCAATTATTTCTCAATAAAAGTGCGAAGAAAAATGTATATGGAAGTTGAGAATCTGGGAATTAAGTCCCTTAAAACTATCTGTTGTCTTTGTACCCTTTAGGAAGTCCTCATGGTTGCATCCCTGAGGTGCCTGCCCCTCTGTCTGAATACCTTAGTGAATGCCTCCACTCACGCTAGGGTGTCATCCTTAACTCTACTGTCTCTCCTTCTCAGAACTAACCCGTCACCAAGTCCTGTCAGTTCTACTCCTTAATAACTAGCATGACTTGTGTGATTCATCACCCAACCCAGGGTACTTTTGAGAGTGAAAAGGGTCATGTAACTAAGCTAGGACAGCAGTTGTCAGCAGGACTTATGGTTACCTCTTAACCTCCCAGCCATGAATCCTGGTTGAGGTGCTTCCTGGTGGCTCAGTGGTTAAGAATCCGCCTGCCAATGCATGGGACTCGGGTTCAAGCCCTGGTCTCAGAAGATCCCACATGCCGTGGAGCAACTAAGCCCGAGCACCACAACTACTGAGCCTGTGCTCTAGAGCCCGTGAGCCACAACTACTGAGCCCACGAGCTGCAACTACTGAAGCCCACGTGCCTAGAGCCTGTGCTCCACAACAAGAGAAGCCACCACAATGAGAAGCCCGCGCACTGCAACGAAGAGTAGCCCCCGCTCGACGCAACTAAAGAAAGCCCGTGTGCAACGAAGACCTAATGCAGCCACAAATAAATACATAAATTTATTAAAAAAAAAAAAAATCCAGCACGGGAGCCTGGATTTCTGCAAAAGCTTTCCGACTGGTCTTCCTGTCTTTGCTCTTGCTCCCTCCCATGTTTTGCCCCCTGCAGTTGCGGTTTTCTTTCAGAAAGACTACTTTAAGGATGTCTCCTCTGTGGCTTCAGATTCTTTAATGGGTCCCAAAGGGAAAATTCAGGAATTCCTTAACAAGGATTACAAGGTCCTTCAAGAAATGTGGCCCTTGGTTGCTCTAGGGCTTTTCTTGCATGGTAATTCTTCAGTCCCCCACCAATCATCCTCCCCCCAAACCCACACTGCAGGTACATGAAAGCTACACTCAACTACCTGCAGCTCCTTACCTGAACTGTAGTGTCTCCGTGATGTACCTGCTGCTTCCCCGGCCTGAATACCCTCCTCGTCTTCCGCGCCTCATTTTTACCTGTTGATCCTGCTCTTCCTTACCACCTGATTGAGCAGTCTCTGATATTAGTCTCCTCCTGAAGCTTTCTCTCACCCCACAAGTGCCCTAGGCTAACCCCTGTCCACACACTGCAAGTCCCACATTGTGTTTTTCTCTTAAATAATATGCCCCACTTGATTGGAAACTCCTTGAGGGGAGGGGGGAGGGCTTATGTCCTGTTTCTCACTCTGTTACCACCTCTGCCACTGCCAACTAAGTGATCTCTCACCTAGACAAATGGCAGGCCAGAGAGAGGTCAGGCCTTGACAAGAATGCTTCTGCCTTGCCTTTCTGTGTCTGTTTGCTGCCTCCTTTCCCTGCTGTTCTTTGAATTTATTGCTTTGGTTCTCTTAAGAAAGACCTCTGCTGCTGTTTATTTTAACCAGCCTTCGGAGATATCTATATCTATATAGGTATGTGTGTATTTATTTTTTTTTAAGCTTTACTGAGATGTTAGGAAGTTACGTTGGAAGTATCTGGAATTGCAAGAAATTGCAGATACATGCTATCCTTAGCGTGCTGGCAGCTACGGGGTGCTGTTGAGAGTACTCCTCTCTAGTAAGAGGTAGTGTAGTGTGTGGTAGAAGGAAGTGTATGAGGATTTGCGTTCAGGTAATGACACCGGCGGCTGTATGGTTGTGGGTCCCGTGGTTTTTAAAAATTTGTTCATAATAAACTATTCTCAATAAAACAGGTTTTCGTCTTTCTCTATAGCTGTTGAACAGTTTCTATTAAGAAAGGAAGTGATGGTGCTTTTCTGGAGCCGGTTTCCATTCAGAGTGGGTCTGATCTCTTCTGAGCCCAGTCATGTGCTGCATAGTGAGAATTCAGGAGCTGGCCTGCTGGAAAGAACCCCAGGAAGTGCTGAGAGAGGAGCCTGTCCACCTGCCAGCTGCTCCTGCTTTCCTCCCTGCTCTAGCCCTTAGGGAGAAGCAGAGCTTGCTCTGATTGTTTGTTGTGTGTGTTGATTTTGCCATGGTTTCAAAAATGCTTTTGAAGGACCTAGATTTGTCTAGAGTTGGCTCCATGGTATATCTTGAACCTAACCCTCTTGTAGTTCTTTTTTTCCTCTTCCTTTTACTTCAGATAGTTGATAATAATGGGCACAAATGTGTCTTCCATGGGTCATGTATAATAAAATATTTTACCCTGCAGCTTTCATAAACTTGTCTTCCAGCTTTAGTGAGTTGAGGCACTGAATTCTATATTTCTTCGTTAATGGCACCAGTGTCTTTTTCTTTTTTTGTAAACCAAAAAATAGATTAAAAGGAGAAACACTTGGACATGATAAAGTTACAAAATACTTTAAAACAAAACTATCTGGAATGGTACAAACTTCCCTGTATATACATATCCACATATATTTGCATATATAACAAAATATGCAGGTATGCTAAGTGTTCTTGTCAATAAAACAGGTTTTCTGTGACCAGTTTCTGTGACCCATACCTGCTTAGCTGTATAAGTGCATGAGAAGAATATTGCTGATGTCCTTACCATGAAGATTTTATTAGATTTTCCTTCTACCTGGTTAACTCAGAATGAGCTATACAGGATGGAATTTCAGACAGTTGATTGGCTAATGGAAAAGCAGCAGTTTTAGAGTTAATGATTCTAGACATTTTCCTGATTATCATAGGAAACTAGGTTTTTTTTTTTTTAATCTAGTGTTTTGATACAAACCTCTGATACGTTGACCTTGATTTAACCTTATTCTGAATCTTAAGCGGAGTTTCTTCATGAATATAAAAAGAGATTTGATTGGGATGTTCCAGAAGCATACTGATAAAGTGCATTATTTTCTATATTATTTTCTCTAGAATTTCATAAAATATCAAATATATTGCATGTGCTAAAAGCTAAGATGACTAGTTTGTCTATTTTTGTGTGACCTGTTCTAGTGGGAGAGATGCTTCAGGAATTGCTCAGAGTTGGGCAGGTACTTTTTAGGGCGACAGAGGCAAGACTTACTTTCTCTTTTGGACTGTGAATTTTCAAAGTAGCTTTTTGAGTTAATGAAAGTAGGCCCTTTAAAAGCTGACGATATATAGGAGCTTAATTTTTTCTTGCCCTGATGCTCACCACTTTTTGGGGGTTGCAGGATATTTTATAGAGAATATTCACTTAGGAAACTTCTTGTTTACAGTGTGATATCCTTCCTCTCATCAGTGCCCCCGACCTGGAACTGTGAAGAGATAAGAGCATTTGCTATTTCTCATCTCCGCTGAGTCATGGAGCGAATACTTATTGGGTAACCACTGTGTCTCAGCAACTAGGGTGCAGTGGTCGGCAAGAGACAAGGTCCCTGGCCTTAAGGAGTTTATATTCTAGGGAGAGACAGATCGTAAATATGTTTTCAAATATCATGTAGTGATGAGTGCTTTGAAAAT
Source organism: Orcinus orca (assembly GCF_937001465.1). Taxonomy (NCBI): domain Eukaryota; kingdom Metazoa; phylum Chordata; class Mammalia; order Artiodactyla; family Delphinidae; genus Orcinus; species Orcinus orca. Next base: position 93,253,195 of record NC_064561.1, on the reverse strand, counting down.
AATATAAGATGTGCCAGAGTGACTGGGAGGCTCCTTCTGTTGAGTGGTCAGAAACAGCCTCTCTGCGATGACATTTAAACTGAGACTTGAACGGCAAGAAGGGAGGGGCATGGCAGGCAGAAGGAACAGCTTGTTCAGTGGCCTAAGGCAGAGACAAATATGAAGTGTTCGAGAACTGAAAAAAAGACCAGTGGTGCTAATAGTAGTGAGAAGGAGGGTGACAAAGTGACTGGCAGGCAGGGTCTATATTACAGAGTGCCCAGCAGCCTATGGTAGGCTGGGTATATGGGAATCTATTGAAAGTTGAAGCTAAGAAGTGATGGGACCTGATTGAGGAGCTGGATTTTGGGAGTGGGGAGTCAGGTGAAGCTTGAACAGGTGAAGCTTCATACGCCCAGTGGACATCCAGGTGGAGATGTTAGGCTAGTAGTTGGGCTTCTGAGAGGTTAGAGTCACATTTGGGAGTCCCTAGGTTTTTAGAGTCATGAGACTTTAAGGTTTTTAAGGTTATTTAGGGAGAAATAGACTATAAATGCAGAGAAGAGGGGCAGGGCTGCCATGTACATCTTTACCCACCGTGTAATTCGGGCCTCTGGAGTTAGGCACAACTGTGTGTAGTGGTGCTGAATAGGAGCTCCAGGTCCTGTTTACTGCATAACCCCTTGGGTTGGCTTGGCTTCTCTGTGACAAATTACATGGTTACTTAAAGCCATGTTTACATTCAGTTAGTAGAACAGAGTTTAAAAACAAACTCTAGTTTAACCACCTGTGTATTATTTCAGTTACTACAGTTTCAGAGCATGGCAGATTTAAGATCATATTTCAAGATGAAAATGATTCCATAGTCTAAACCATGATGGCTCACTTATCTAGATGTTAGAAATGTGTAGGTAGCAACTTCAGTTATCAAAAATATAGACAAAACTTCTTGAAGAAGAGCTAAAGTCTCTTGAGCAGCACAAAATTGATATCTTAAAGTTCACTCACAGCATTCAGGACTTTTCTCATAGAATCTGTCATCCTTAAGACATGTTTGTTTTTATTGTTAAGAAGAAATCCAGGGACTTCCCTGGTGGCGCAGTGGTTAAGACTCCATGCTCCCAATGCAGGGGACCCGGGTTCGATCCCTGCTCAGGGAACTAGATCCCACAAGCATGCCGCAACTGAGACCCAGTGCAACCAAATAAATAAAAAAGAAGAAGAAATCCAAACTCATTTGTGATTAAATACACTGGCCCCTGAGAGATTACGACAGCCTGTTAGATGCAATTGTAGAGCAGCCTCACTGGAGATAGTTGTGGCTTGGCAGGAAGGCATGTCCAAGGGATGATCTGTGGGCTTCTAGGAGATAGAATAGTTGGTCCCTATAATCCAACATGGTTCTATTAACAACCAAAAAACCAACTCATGTCTGACCTCTTTATTTGTGATAAAACTACTATATTTAGAATTCAGAAAGATATACAGAAAAGTTGATATATTTGTGGATTAAATGAAAAAATGATGGTTAAATTGAAAGATAGTTTAGTTGGTTAAGCCTTAAGCAGAGAGAACTGATTTTTGAATTATATCAACTTAGAAGGAAGTCTCTAGGTATGTTCCAGGGCTTACAATATTGATATCAGGACCTGGGATGAAGCTATGGAGGGCTAGGGCATGCTCACCAGGTTCACAGATGATTTAAGCACAGGAGGAAAAGCAGGCATGTTGTGTGCAAGAGTGAGAAATCAAAGAGATCTTGATGAATTGGCACATGTTCCTGTTAATCATGGCTGTATAACAAGCCACCTCAAAATTTAGTGACTTAAGACAACTCCGGGAATTCCCTGGCAGTCCAGTGGTTAGGACTCCGTGCTTTCACTGCCAAGGGTGTGGGTTCAGTCCCTGGTTGGGGAACTAAGAATCCCACAAGTCATGTAGTGCAGCCAAAAAAAAAAAAAAGGCAACTCTACTCATAAACCTGTGGTGAGGACAGGGCTTGGCAGGGACAGCTCAGCTCTGCATCACTTAGTCTCAGCTGGAGAGGCTCAAAGGCTGGAGGCTGAAGTTATCTGAAATCTCAGCCATGTGTCTGGTGGTTGGTGTTGGCACTGGCTTGGGCTTGGCTGGTGGTAGAACACCTACATCTAGACTTTACATGTTGTTGCTTGCCTTCCTCACAGGGTAGAGTTTGGGTTCCCAGGGCAGGCATCCAGAGGAAGGGAGGGAGGGAGGGAGGGAGGGGAAAAAGCAGTATCACCTTTTATGACTAAGCTCAGAAGTCAGAGAGTATTACTTTTGCTGTATTCTACTGATTTGAGGTGAAGAGAAGGCCAGCCTGCATTTAAAGGGAAGAGAGATTAGATTATCCCGTTTGATGGGAGGAGTGTCAACTAAATTTGCACACATGTTTCAAAACATGAGAGTCTATTTTCCAGACAAAAATTATTTCTCTTCCTCCTACATATAAAATGCACCTATCCCTCCCAAGGCCTTCGCAAATCTCATTTATTATGACATTGGACTCAGACTTAAGGTCCAAGAGCCCGTCAAGGCAGACTCTTTGGGTATTGTTCTTCAAGTTCAATCCCTTGAATATAGTTCCTCTTGATCTGAAGACCTGTGAATTAAGAGGGTAAGAAATATATATCCACATACCCCACCACCATTCAGCATATAGTGATGGGACACACATGGGATAGGATAAGTGGTATAAAAGTTGCATTTAGAATGAGGGAAAACAGGAGGCACATAGCAATCACTAGTCCATAACAGTTCTGAAATCTAGCTAGGCACATGTAGCCATTTCTTTGATTAGAGCTTGGTCTTACTTCTTGTGACAGTTGGCTCTGCCCTCTGGGCTTTGGTTCTGTTCTCTGAGTTTTCCTTCCCTTTCTATAAAAGTAATGTATGTTTGCAGCTGAGTAGTATTTTCAGTCTGCTTTTTGCCTGATGAAGATTGGGGTCCAAAGACCTCTTTTCAGTGTGTAGGATCTCTGTCCTTTCAACTCTAGCTGATATAATTCCTTTTTAAAAAAAAAAAATTATTGGGGCTTCCCTGGTGGCGCAGTGGTTGAGAGTCCGCCTGCCAATGCAGGGGACACAGGCTCATGCCCCAGTCTGGGAAGATCCCACATGCCGCGGAGCGGCTGGGCCCGTGAGCCATGGCCGTTGAGCCTGCGCGTCTGGAGCCTGTGCTCTGCAACGGCAGAGGCCACAACAGTTGTGGCAGAGGCCACAACAGTGAGAGGCCCACGTACCGCAAAAAAATAAATAAATAGAAATAAAATTATTTATTATTTTTGGCTGCATCAGTTCTTAGTTGTGGCACTCGTGATCTTTTGTTGCGGCACACAGGATTCTCTCTAGTTGTGGCATGTGGGCTCAGTAGTTGTGGCGTGTGGGCTCTGTAATTGTGGCGTGTGGGCTCAGTAGTTGCAGTGTGTGGGCTTAGTTGCCCCACAGCATGTGGGATCTTAGTTCCCGGATCAGAGATCGAACCCGCATCTCTGCATTGGAAGGCGGATTCTTAACCACTGGACCACCAGGGAAGTCCCCTGATAGAATTTCTTCAAAGAACTTTGTGGATTTCTTGTGAATCAATTTATAATCAGCTTTATTAGACAAAGGCAACACTGACAAATCGCTTTGAAATAAGCTCTTCTATACCTTAGATTCCTTGTAAAACTTTTGGGAAACAATGTCCTTAAGATTCTTAGAGGACCTTTTCTTAGTTTATGAGGCATCATATTAGATCTTTTGAAGACTTAATAAAGTTTTACAGTTACATTCATAATTTCCTGGCAGCACTCTGGATTCAGTCTTTGCCCAGGAGCCATTTCTTAATTGTAGCATCATTTGCCTTCTGATAAGTCTAGGGGTGAGAGAATTTTATTTCAAGCCTAGTAAGTCCTGGATCCTTTATATTTCACAGTTTGTTTTCAGCTTCTCTCTTTCCTTTTAGATTTCATTGTCGGGGGCAAGTCAATCAGCAGTTTCCCCAGTCCACCTGGAAATCTTATCTGGATCATCTAGTTCATTAGGTGCATCTTTTATTTTCCATGTTGCCCCAGGCAACAGCACTGCTAAACTTTCCGCCTGAAGAGTCAGGTCTTCTTTCTTCCTGCTTCCAACAGCTTTCTCTTCGCTTTCCTTTAGGCCCCCTTGAAGGCCCTGCGCCTTCCACTAACAGTCTCCTTAAGGTCCTTCCTGCTGCCTCATTCTCAAAACACACAATGGAGAGTGAAGGGGAGTAGGGCCAGATCATATATGGCCTTATAGACCATCATAAGGACTTTGGATTTTAGTTGAGTAAGAAGGGAAACCACTGGAGGATGTTGAGAAGGAGAATAAACTGATCTGATCTACATTTTAAAGCATTCCTTTAAATGCAGAGAAGAAGGGATACCATTAATGGAGTTGTTTAAGAAATCCAGGTGAATGGTGATGACGGCTTGGACCTGGGAGTGGTAAGAATTTGACAGATCCTATTTATATTTTTAACATAAGCCAACAGGATTTGCAGATTGATAGAAGAGACAGATGATAAAGAGGCATTGACTGGAGCCAATGGAAGAGTTTTGTACCGTTTACTGAGATGGTGAAGACTGCAGGAGAACAGGTTTTTCTGGGAGGGAGTAGAATCATCATTTCCTCTTTGAACATGGAAACTTTAAGATTCTAATAGGCATCTTAGTGGAGATGTCAAGTAGGCAGTTGGCTTCAGGGGGCAATTCTGGTCTGGCCATACATTTGGGAGTTGTCATGTATAGATGTCATTTAAAGCCAGGAGCCTGGTTGTAAGATGTGAGCCCAGGGCAATCCAGCCTTTCCTGGTTAGGAGACAGTGAACAATCAGCAAAGGAGATTGTGAAGATGTGGCCAAAAAGGTAGGAGGAAAGGACAGAGGGAGTGGTGTACTACAGACCACATGACAAAGGTATTTCAAGACAGTGGGTGAAGACTCTTCACCTGTCGTTAGATTTAACAACTATTGGAGGTCATTGTAGTAGGAGCTAGAGTGGGTTCTAAAGTGGACTGAAGAGGGGGTGAGAGGCCTTAGCCCTTGGATAAGAAATTATGATCACATTTGGGAAAAATAAATAATGAAGACTAGAGAACAGTTCACATAGCAGATTTATTCCACTTGAGTGAAGGCATAGTGAGAGAGTGGAGATGGTATGTATTTTGGATACAGGCATATTTGAGTTTGAATCTCTGCTTCCCAGTTGGCCCATTGTGGAACTTTGGGCCATCATTCTATCTCCATCTATAAAATGGGGATAAAAGTACTTTTTTTAAAAGGTTGTCAAAAGGATGATGTGAAAAAATAATATGCAAAACATCTAGTACAATGCCTGGCACAAAATAGGTGTGCTAGACATATAAAATACCATTGTTTTCATTTTTGTTTTTTTCAAACTACAAATTAGAGTTTTCCATGACCCTTATTTTCTTCTCTGGGTATTATTGGTGTGCTAGAGCAAATAATGATGTTAACCCATAACTGAGACTGTCTAGTCCACCCCAGTACACTTTTAGTCTTCCTTTTGGCTTGGTTGTATACTTGGCCAGTGGTATTAGGATTAGAGGAAAGGGTACTGACCCATTGTCAGGAGACTTGAATGATGCCCTGACTCATTGGCAATATGACCTTGAACACATCACTAGGCCTTTCAGAGACTTAAATACCCCATCTGTAAATAGGGACTCATAATCTAAGCTCTATACTCTATCTGTTTTTTTGAAGTCTTCTCTAACCTGAAACTACTCCCCAAATTACCACCATACATGAAATTCCCAACACTCCCCATATGGCATTTTATAATTTAGAAAATGATTTCATATTCATCGACTCATAACAAGCCCTATCAACTAATTTATCTGCCCAGTACTGTGATGTGAGGAAAAATCAAACTTCTGTTCTACTTGAACCTTTTCAATTGAACCAATTAAACGAGATAACAAATCCAGAAATGGGCTTAGAATAGTTCCAGACATATAGTGAGGCCAGTAAAGGCAAGCTACAGTTGTTAAATCTCAAAGTAAATTCTAAGTTTTTTGATTCATGGGCCATGTCTTATATCTCGCCATGTCTTTGCATCTGTGCACATCCCAAAGTAGATAGGACATTGCTGGGTATAGAAGGGATGCATCCAATAAATCAATACTGACCAAATGAAAAAAAAAAAAAAAAAAAGAGGGAGTGAGAGGAAGTAGACTATAGAATTTTTTTCCCAGAGATTTGACTTAAAGTACAGAAGTAAAATGGGCAGATATAGGGATCAAAAAGGTGTGTGTGTGTGTGTGTGTGTGTGTGTGTGTGTGTGTGTGTGTGTGTGTTTAATATGGGAGAAATAAAAGCATGTATTCAGCCAGGAATGATTCTGTGGAAAGGGAAACTTTGATGGTGCAGGGAAGAGAGCGGAAAATTGCTGGAACCAAATTCCTGAATAGATGGGAAGGGATGGGCTTAAGTGGAGCGTGGGCATTCATCCACAGTAAAAAGACAGAGAGAAGACAGGACGCCAGCGCAGATGCAGGCAGGTTGGTAGATGCTGTGAGAATGCATACATGTTCTCTCCTCATGGCTTCAGTCTTCTAAGTGAGATAAGCAAGATCATCAGCTGAGAGCAAGAAAGGGGGAGGAGAAAGTGTGAAGGAGTTATCCAGGCAGGTGAAAGAATAAAATATTGTAGGATTCTGGGTGGTACCAAGGGTTCCCTTGGGTTACTGATAATGACTTTAAAGTGAGCCCATCTGTGATTGTACAATTTGAGTCTCCAGTCATGGTCAGCCTCTCAGGTTTTGGCATGGAGAAGGCAGAGAGTTGGCGGGTGTTTTTTTCAGTGCATATCTTGGAGGGAACTGACGACAACTGCGAGTGAACGAAGATAATGGATTGTGAGCAAAGTGAGGACATGGGTTGGGGCAGGGAGGAGAGGTGGTGAAAAGGTAGTAGGATCTCTGACTTGTGTATCCTGGTGGAATCAGAATATTAACAGGGGTGAGCTGGGAAAAGAGGAGTTGGTAGTGAGTTGAATGTACAAATCTTGAAATTGAGATTGTGCATTCCTATTAGGACAATATTCTTGAGAATGGCTTGGTTTGAATATAAGATGGAAGGGGCTTCCGTTCCTTGGACCTGCTGTTCTGTATTTTGGGGCAAGTTGTTTAATCAGTGGTTCAGTTTCCTCATTTGTCAAGTGGTAATTATAGTAGTTCCTAATTCATCGAGTTATTAAGAGGACTAAATGAGTGAATGAGTGTAAAGTCTTCAACAGTGCCTGGCACATGGTAAGCATTTAATAAGCATTAGCTGTTACTGTTGTTACTTCTCTAGGTCTTAGGTGGTGCCAGGGTCCATGTGAAAGAACTGAGGAATAGTCCCTGGGGCCAGTGACACTTCTTGAGGAGCCAGATGGCCCAACAGTAATTAATTGGAATCCACTTTTGTTGAAAACATGGGGCCCAGTTACCACCCCCACCCCCACACACTTCCTTCAGTGATGGCCTCATGGCAAGCCCTGGTTTCTGTCCCTGCTGTGAGTTAGCTCTGTGACGGTGGTTTTACCTGAGGTACTAAGGCTTCTGTGATTGATACCAAGGAGCAAATTAAAACCACGTCCTGTGAATGTTGCTTAGAGGGCCTGAGATGTGTCTATACAGGGGCACTGGAAAATGGGTGTGGGCAAAGCACAAATAGCTATCACCACAGTCCTGGATTTCTGGGAACCTATGTGCAAATTATGTCAAGTCCTAGAACTCTGCAGGAATGAGCTGTAGTATCCTTTTTTGAGATCTTTTTGGCTCCATTGTCACTTATAGATTGTCAACTTTTCATACTCCCTTAGATCAAGAAGTTATTTTGTTATATTGATGAAGACTGTGTGCTTTTAAAGTCTTTTTTTTTTGATCTAGAGGAGACATTATTAAATATCATTGTGGTATTCTTAAATTCTCCAAAGGTGAGTCAGAATTATATTCAGTGTTAAATAAGATGCAGCAAAGCTCTTTTTATTTGATGCTGTCCATGCTTTATATAAGATGTTTTAGGGCTTATTCTACTATTAGAGCTCTAGGAGACTCCAAAAGAACAGTTGACAAATGGAAGGTTGGACCCTGAATTTAATACATATCTTTTGAATATTAGGATATTGGTTTACTGGACAGCATTAGAGTTTTAAAATCTAATTTTGAGACTGTTACCTAGGAAATTGATGAAATCGAGACATGATCAGCCAGGGTGGATAAAAGACGCCCAGGGCATTTAACCAAGACTGTCAGAGAGTAAGAAGGAACTTGTGCCCATCTGTCATTTCTCTTCGGGTTGCATAAATGCCATTATTAAGATTGACAGGACTGAAGAGGTAAGGCCCCCTAACTACTGGACTCCTGCACCCTGGCAAAGAGTCATTGCCAAGGAGGACTTGTCATCTTGACTCCTTAGTGATTGGGTATTGGGGTTACAGTTTGTTAACATTCTCCTGTGTTAGGAAACCCACTGTAGAAATCAGGACGAGAGAGCAGGGTCTGTTTTGGTTAATTGTTACCTTATCTTCCTGCAAAATAGGATCTAATTCAGCTTGTGGGGATATACAGAACTATAGGATGTAAGTTTGAAATAGAGAGAGAGGAGATGGGGGACAGGAAGGGGGCAAGATGAAAAGATTTTCCTAGAGACTGAACAGCTTGAATGTTGAGAGATGATGAGAGAGATGGGGCTGTCTCTCCTCCTGACTGTCTAGGTAGCAAGCGCAGTTCAGGAAAGCTGTTCTGTAGCCCAGCACCACAGTGACCACTGCTCAGCTCTCTGCGTCTCTCTTTCCCCCAACCCAGGACAGATGGGAAGACTGAATGGGACATTGCTTCTGGAAGTCCTTCAGGTCTTCTTTTTCTGGAAGTCCTTCAGGAACAATGATTTCTTAGCAGCACAGTTACTAGTTATCGGGTAGCACTGATTTCAGGAAGTCCTCAGCTATAAAGGACTTGGAGTATTATGTTCTATGTTGTTACTTAAAAATGGATCCATTAGCTTTAAGAGCAGTGGAGCTGTTAGATATCATTCTTATAAAAACTTAGGGCTGTGTTCTCCATTTCTATTTTGGGAAAGTTTTTTTATTTGCGAGCATGCTGTTCAAAGGTTTTCTCTTCAATGATGCCTTCCTGTACTTACCCTGAAGAGCTCATTTTCTTTCTACATCACCTTTTTATCTCATATGTATTCATCTTATACACATGATCATCTCACCACATTATATTTCAACTCTATGTGTCTGGTAAACTGTGGGTGCCCCACGGTTAGGGAAAAGTTTCAGTCATTTGTGTTTTCCTACACTCCCCAAGACAAGATCTGACATGACATATAAAGAATATATGTAGTGGGTATTCCACAAATGTTAAGTGAATGAACGGTATCACAGTTTTAGAGCCTACATCCATTCTGGATATAGGTGAATATTCTGAACGTGGACCCTAAAACTGAAGCTGGGATGCTGTGTTCATTGGCAAATTCTGTGCCCTTTTTTCTCCCTGGTGACGGAGCAGCTGCCTGATGTGTTTCATGGTGATCACACATGTGCTGTGTTTGATCGCTTGTTGATAATGTGTGGTGACAAGTGTCATCATGGGATGGCTGCTTTGGTTCCAAGGCCATTTCTTTCCTTTGGTTGAGCGTAAGTGGGTTTTACATTTTAAATGCTAGCTTATGGAACCTGGTGGCTCGTGTTTTATTATGTACGTTCTGGGGCATTTATCATTGTCTGACCTCTGTAACCCCTGGTTTCCATTTAGATCAAATGCAGTGCGTGCGCGGCAAGCGCTGGATTGATATTTAGCGTATCTAATGTGCAGTGAGCAGCCTCTGGCTGAGTCTTGACGCTTCCTTTTTTGCTGCAAAATTGTAATTTCTAACTCGTCTCAGAAACTTCATTATACTTTTTCACCTCACAAATCTGATTGCTCTCAAGGAAAGATTTATTTTAAAAGTGTACAGACTATCATTAGGTGAAAAATTTTAAGAGATTAACCAGTCTTTTCCATTACATTTTGTTTAAAGTTTCCTTCTTGTTTTCTTTACTTGGCTTTTTAATGACTGGAAATCATTCTGGAGGGGAAAACAGACAGACAATGATTTGGTTTGAGGAAAATGTTTGTAAAGTTTGTTTTGGGGGGAGATGATGACGTTAAAAGGGGACTCTCTTGCAATTTCTGTCTTTTACTAGTTTCAAGATGAGATTAGACAGAGGAGGAAGACCAGAGGCCTCTTCCCTCCCCTCCTTTCTTGCCCCAAGCACTTAGTGCAGTGTAAGGCCTAGTATTATGTGTGCCTTGACATCTGGAGAAAACTGGGAAGGCCTCTCATGGCCCAACTCCAAGTCTCCTCCCAAAAGTGCTCTTGTGGGTAGGGTCTCCTCCCCAAATAACCCTCCAGGACCCCAGCCAGCTGACATCTTGATTTTGGCCTTGGGAAACCTAGAGCAAAGAAACCAACTCATCTGCAGACCTTGGAGTTAATAAATGGGTGGTGTTGTAAGCCTCTACATTTGTGATAACTTGTTATGGCAGCAATAGAAACCTGATGCAAGTGTTTATGGTTGAGTGTGTTTTCCTTGGTTTTATCTTACTTGAAAAATCCAGGGATAGTCAAACCGTTTTGTTTAACATGAATTGCAAGAAACAGTCCACCCACCTAATGTTTCCATTTTGTGGGAAGCAGCCATAGCTTTATATACCTAGAGGAAAGGGTCTGCTCTGTGTCCAACACACAGCTGAGCATTTGAATTGATTTTACTTGATTTGAATGAATCAGTGTTTCCCTGGGAGCCATTTATTTTAACACCAAAGCCACATCTTTAGCCATTGTGGGCTTCAAAAGCAGTTCACTGATTATGGCCTCTTCTTCAAATGTATCTTTTTTACTTTAAAAGTGAGTGTTTCTAGACCTTCAAAAATTGAGACGTGATAAGGAGCGGAATAATGAACATTGTGTCATAAGTTGCTACCCGTTTATATTGGTTACCTTTTGAAAAAGTTGGAAAATCTGAAACTGCTCTAGAAGTGGCAAATAGTGAAGATGATGTGTACATGAATAGAGTTAAGCATTGTAATAAAATCTTACAATAAAATGATTATGACATTCATTTAGGATGAATGATTTTTATATGTAATTAGGAATAAAAGGTAAGGGGATTATGTAAAATATTATAATTACTATTTATAATTACTGCTACTGTTATATAGCAGAGCAAGCATTTCTGCCCTTAGTGGAGGGGCAGGGAAAGGGAAGCTGGGCAGGAAGGTTCTCTTAGACTCCTTTTGTGGCTTGTGATTCTTGACCCAGTGTGGTCAGGAGAGTGTGAATGATTCCACCAGGACAAACACAAGAGTGCTAGGAATGAAGTGGCTCAAGGTGGACCAGCTCCTACCGCCCTGCTATGAGAATTGTCCTTCTTCATCCGGGAACATGAGAACATGGAAACTGGTTAGCTCAGCCCTTGGAATCTCCAGCATTTGGCCAGAACAGCAGGGTAAAGTTTCCACCTTGCCCACCACCCCTGACTTTCCAGGCAGTGGGATCCCTTCGACTGTGTGCTTCTATGGGAGCCCCGGGTGTCCCCTTTGTACTTGGTTTGCTTCTCCCCTGCGCTTCCTCCACATGAAGATGAGGCAGAAGGCTTGTTTCTTTTTCTTTCAGTGATTTTATTTCACAAAGGTGAGATTTAAAGGAAGGCCTCTCCACAGAGCCCCCAATTCTCCCATCACTGTCTAAAGTTCTATTCATCAAAAATTAATTTGAATTAATAAGCAAGTACCTTAGACTGGCTAATGGTGCTTATTAAGAATGACCATCACACCTTAATAATAATCATCACTAGCGTGTGTTGCGTGCTTAGTGTGAGCCAGGGGCTATTCTGAAGACTTTGCATGACTTAGTTGATTTAACCCTCCTAGCAAGCCTACGAAGAAGGTTCAGAGAGAGAGGTCCAGTAACTGGTTCCAAGTTACATGGTGATAATGAGGGGAGAGCCAGGACAGAATCCAGACCGGTCTGCTCTGGGACTCGAACCCTCAGTCACTGTGCTGAGCCACCTCTCCTGGATTACTTAATGAGGATGTGATTTGATTTGGTTGCTTTCTTCCTTACATCTAGCAGCAATACCTGTAAGGGATGGGACTGGACATGAAAAGAGTAAAGACATTTTAGGGGTAGACATGTCTGTAGGGGAATTGTTATAGGGACTCTGGAAAGAGATTGGGGGGCATTCTCTGCAGCCGTTGTTTTCCCACCAGAGGCGGTAAGAAGCTCACTCACTAGCATCTTGATATTACTGATCTTATAACCAGTATGAGAATTCAACTAAGAACCCAGCATGGGCTCTCTCCTGTTTCTCTTCTCTGCTTCTCTCCAAACGCTGACATTTTTCTTTTCTTTTAATGTCCTAGCAGCAGAAAACTCTTATGTAAGTTTATGTGTATATATCATAAATGAAATGTCTTACTTATGATTTAAATGTTATTTAAAAAAATAACACTTTCCAAATACTCTTGAAGCGAAGGCCAATGAAAAGCAACTAATTTCTGTAATTACCCTTTTCTTCCTCACACAGTATTGGCTGGATCCTGCGAAAACCCTAGCTGAACACAAAGAACTGATCAACAGTAGGTATTTGATTTTAACTTTGTTCAAATTTGAAAATAATATAATGTCCATGATTAGATGGGTGCAGAAATAGGCTTTAATACTACGTAGGTGAATATTAGCACTTGAGTGCCAGAATATGGAGATGGGTGTTTGTACGTCACCAGGTCTCTGCAAACTCTGTTAGATTTGTGTAGATAAAGACTCTGAGTGGATCTGAGTATTGAATTTGGATTTTGTGTGCACCTGGCCTGGACTTTTGTCTGTGACTTTTCCACTGTCTTTAAAATTTCACCTTCAGACAGAAAAGGCAGAGAGGCACTGGTTTGAAAAAGAGGTGGACATTCAACCTTTTAAAGTGCTTGGGTTTCTTGGGTTAAGGAGTGGTCTTGCCCTTCACATTATTCAGTTGGCTGAGTTGGTAATTAAGGAGTGCCCTCGTAACCTGAAAGATTGCTGTGGCTTCAGAAAGGACCCATCTGTTTTGGTTTTAATTTTATCAATGTGCATCTTACTAGGTGACTCAGAGTCTAATTAAGGTTATATTCATTAAGGTTAATTTCCATAACCCAAGTTTTTATTTATAAATGTGCATGTGCACACACACTTGCAGCCCTTAAGTATGCAGAAGAGTAGTTATTTTTAAATCGTCTTTATTAAAATTATGGTAAAATATCGGTATATAACATAAGGTGTACCACTTTGACCACTTGGGGGTGTACAATTCAGCAACGTTAAGTACATTCACATTGTTATGCAACCATTACCACTGTCCATCTCCAAAATGTTTGCCATCTTCCCAAACTGAAACTGTATCATTAGACCATTTTGTTTTAATGTACAAATTATTGCTAATAAGATCTAGTGGATTCTTCTGGCCTCTCTTACCCCCATTCTGAGTCTGTACTTCCCATGTGTATTGGCTCACTCCCTGTGGTAAAATGGGTCCCATGATGCTTTACGGACCCCAAGGGCAGGAACCGAGCTGTGCCTCAGAAAGGAACTGGGAGCTAAGAACTGCAGAACGAACAGTCAGGGACTCAGTGAGTACTGTTTCTCTGAACATCAGCATCATTTTTGTTTCTGTCTGTGGCCTGGCTCTCTTTAAGCCTCCTCAGTTTCCAAGTTACAGCTCTAGCCACAGGCAGAAGTGCACTGACTGTCTCTGAATTGCAATTCCGAATTCTAGGGCGGGTGTCGGACCAGCCCAGTTTGAGTCAGTAGCTCACTTCAGTCCCGTCAGCTATGTCTAGGCTTTTTGCAAGGTCAGTGCAAACATAGCCGCTAGGGGCCAGCATTCTGGATGGGAGTGGGCAACAGATTTCAAAGATGGGGCTGGAGGTCTCAAAATATATACCTTAGACATCATCAAGTTCTGCCTACTCAGCCTACACAGGAGTAAATCCTAATCAGAAACAGCTTATGACCTGCCACGGATGAGACGCTGCTTGACAGCGGAGGGATGACTGAAGTCCTGACCTTCTGACTTCTAATACCACGTGCTTCCTGAGTGAGCAAACTGCCCACTAAAGGCTGAGGAGAAGCAGGAGGTTCATGTGATTAGATGTGAATGCAGAAAACTTCCAAGAGGTATCCTCGTGTGAATGGTAGGCACTCCAGTTTAACAAGTCTCATCCCTTGGGATCTAGGAATCTGCACTTTTCCAAAATATTCAGGTATAATAATAAATACAGTAACTATCTGTCTTGTCCATTTGAACCACTTATTTTATTACCAGTTCAACTAGAAAAATGATACAGATGAACCAGTTTGCAGGGCAGAAAGAGAGACACAGATGTAGAGAACAAACGTATGGACATCAAGCGGGGAAAGCGGCGGGGGCGCGTGGTGGTGAGGGTGGTGGTGTGATGAATTGGGCGATTGGGATTGACATGTATACACTGATGTGTATAAAATGGATGACTAATAAGAACCTGCTGTATAAAAAAATAAAAAAAATACCAGTCCAACAATTTCAGGAATTGTTATTTTAAAACAAATGCAAAGGTTTTTTTATAAGAAAAAAGTTGAGATTTCTACCCAAATGATGAAGAAAAATAGAAATTATTTTATTTAAGGTGTATTATTCAAGTGTTCCTAAGAGCATTTGAAGTATCTATTTCATTACATGGCATGAAATATTATGTTTAATATCTATAATCTGTAATGCAATTACTTTCTCATCCTAAATAAATGTCATCCTATTAAAAATTTGACGTACAGGAAGAATAAAACACTGATATTACAATTGAAGAAAAGTTATGTAAGTGAATAATGCATAATTTTTTATCTCATAAGATAGTTTGATAATTAATGAGGGAGAATGGCTCTCACATCTCCAGCAGATAAGTCAGAAGGAATATCTGTAAAAATGACAGAATATTTGCAAGTCGTCAGGATTCTCATAGGTGCATTATGATTTAGTTATCCTGAGCTAATGGGAGACTATTATCATTAAAGGCCTTGAAATTAGTCTTCACAAAAGGTAGATTAGAGGATTCCCAGTTTCTGGCTTCTATTTTGCTAGAGTAAAACAACATTAACTTACTTTACATAAGGATTTCTTAAAGGTAGACTCTGTGGAAAGACATAGATCAAGATGATAATCTAGGAATTTACTTCATCAGCACCTGATATTTATAGTCAGTCTTAGGCTAGGGAGCCAAAAAATACCTGGGTAGACATATCCTTGCTCCAAAATCTCCATTTCTCTAGCCTTTGATTGATCTATAAAACAGTGATGTGTAGATGAAGTATTTGCTTGCTCTAAAGGTGTTATAATATTTTCCCTGAGAGCCTGTATGCAATAGTGGCCAGCAGGCACTGAACTCTAAGTACTAGCAAACGTGGTTCTCATCATTGGGATCTTGGGCGAGTTGCTTTACCTCCTTGGAGCTTTTCCTGCCTTGCATATGTTACCAGATGCTTGTTGGGAATCAGATGTTTAGGAAACATTTTTGCACATTATCAAATACAGTTGAATAGTAATTTATATATTTGGACACCAGACACTTTGTATGTAAGTGGGAAAGGGAGGGCTGATTTGGGCCAAAAGTCCTTAAAGAAAATTAGTCCAAACAATGTTTTTCATTATATATTTTTCAAACTTCTGCTTAACTGCTCATCGCTAAATACATTTCAGCTATCTAGGCTTGGTCAATAGGGTGCAATCTGTCACGTTCCAGAGAATAAAAGCAGCTCTGGAGTCTGGACAAGGCCTTCCTCCCTTTGTGCACCATCTCAGCAGCATCTGTGCTCATTCTGCCCCCAGATGCCAGCCCTGGTGTCCTGCAGGTGCAGGTGGACCCATCTGCTCAGTAACACAGAGTTTGATTGGCACAGATCAGCAGCGGGTGGACTTCCTGGCTTTTCTAAATACTTAACAGTCAGTGCCTCCTTGACATCTGTGTTCAGGGGTAGAGGTCTGTTTGTCAGAAATAAAATAAGGAAACATAGAACTCGGACATATGGAATCAACTCTAACCGTAAATTGTAACAAAGTTTCTTTTAAAATTTAGTTTCTAAAACAGCTCCAGCCTAAGGCGTGCCTTACACAGGAAGGCGTAGCTTAGGGGAGCAGGGCGAGGCCCTAGTGTTGCTTGTCTTCTGTGTGCCAGGAACAGGGGTTTTATACACATAGCTTGTGTGTCATAATAATAATAAATAATAACATAGTTCATATATTATAAGTTCATTATGGCTTTGTTATCTGTTGTTCTATGTAACTTCCTCTCCCCAGCTTCTAAATTTGTGACTTTATTTACTTAGTTAAAAATGAAAATAAACTGTATGTCTGTTATACAGTATCAGAGACTTGGGATAACAGTGTGTGGGTGGAAGTATTTTTACACAGGTGCCTGTTTCATATCTTTTTTATTTGTGTGGGAGAGCTTTTGTTGGAGAAAATAATTAGAAACTATGACCACCGATTGGTGCACCAGGTAACAAATCCATTTTAAAACAGATTTAATATAAGATCTAGTTACCACATTGCTCAGAAGTATGCAGTTTTGGAAACAGTGCAGGTTATATTTGTACCTTCTGAAATAGAAATATTTCTAGTGAAAATATAATGTGGCTGGCAAACGAAGGGGCTTGTGTCCTCTTGCACAGTGTGAGTGTTTAATTATATTTTATATTTTCCCAGGTACAATTCCAGATTTTGTTTCATATATATTTGGTATTTGTGCATGTAGTTCTTCTGTGTGTGGTAAATGACTGAGATGAGAAATGTGTTCTTAAATATGTAAGAACATATTTTTAGATTCAGAAAAGTTTAAGAATGAAACAAATATTGCTCCTAATCCTACCACATAGCCTCACTGATAATTTTGTTTTTAAATGGTAAGAGATATACATGATAAGAAATTTCTGACTTATCAGTTTTGCTAAAAGTAGAATTTAAATGTTCTCACTGAAAGGAAAAGTTAGTTTGTGAGGGGATGGATGTGTTAATTAACTTGCTGGGGAGAAATGCTTTCACAATGTATACTTTTAAATATCTTATAATTTAATTTGTCAATTATACCTCAATAAAGCTGGGCAAAAAAAGTTTACAGCCCCTCTTCCCAAAGTTTACCACTCTTGGTAATTTCTTATGCATTCTTCTGTTGGGGTGTGGGCCCATATTTTAACAGATAACTTTCTTTTACACACAGAAGGAGTCATATTTCTGCAGTCAGAAATAGAGCTTGGTGATCTTTTCCCATCAGTACGTAAAGTTCCCCTCTGCCCATTTAAACGGTTGAATGGTACCCTGTGTATGTCCTGTGGTTGACTTAAATGGTCCACCTGCTGCTGAGCATTTAAATTGTTTCCACCATTTTGCAGATTTGGGGGGTACTTTTTGCAATACTTAGGTGGTTTTTAAAACTATTCATTTTGTTTATCAGTAATCTTTCTTCATTATGAAAAATACATATGTTGTAGAAAATGTGAAAAATGGAAAAATTAGAAGTAAATAAAACTTGTGCTTATCTCACTAACCAGAGATGAGAAGAACTGGCAATATTCTAATGTATTTGGTCCTGTCTTTTTTCTTGTGTTTATGAGCACATAGACCCATACTACATAGATAACTACATAGTTGAAGCCTTACTATTGCCCAATTCTGAACCCTTGTTTTTTCATTTTGCATTTTCTGTCTTTAGAAATTCTTGGTGAGTGTAATTTTTTAAACAACTTTGTTGAGGTATCTTTGACATAAAAAATTTGTATATATTTAAGGTGTACAACTTGATGTTTTGACAGACGTATACATTGTGAAAAGAGTACCACATCAAGCTAAATAATTTATCTATAACCTCAGCATAGTTACTGGGGTGGGCGTGGGGTGAGAAGATTTAAATTAAGATCTATCCTCTTAGCCAATTTCAAGTATGTAATACAGTAGTAGTATACAATAGGTAAACAAACTCTACATTAAATCACCAGAACTCATTCATCTTGCATAACTGACACTTTTTACTGTTTGACTGACAGCTTCCCATGTCTCCCTCCTCCTGGCCCTGGGCAGCCACCATTCTACTCTCTGCACTTAGGCATGTGACTGTTTTAGGTTCCACATATAAGTGAGATCAGGCAGTATTTGTTTTTTTGTGTCTGGCTTGCTGCACGTAGCTTAATGTTCTCCAGGTTCATCCATGTTGTCACAAATGGGAGGATTTCCTTCTTTTCATGGCTGAATAATATTACATTGTGTATGTATATCCCATTTCTTTGTGCACATTCATCTACTGATAGGTTGTTTCCATGTCTTGGCTTTTGTAAATAATGTTGCAGTGAAAATGGGGGTGCATACATCTCTTGGAGATCCTGATTTCATTTCCTTTGGATAAATACCCAGTAGTGGGATTGTTGGCTCATATGGTAGCTCTGTTTTTAACTTTCTGAGGAACTTCCATACTGTTTTCCCTAATGGTTTGATCAATTTCCATCCCACCAACAGTGCACAAGGCTTCCCCTTTCTCCACATCCTCATCAACACTTTTGTCTTTTTTTTTTTTTTTTTTTTTTTTGCGGTACACGGGCCTCTCACTGTTGTGGCCTCTCCCATTGCGGAGCACAGGCTCCGGACGTGCAGGCTCAGCGGCCATGGCTCACGGGCCCAGCCGCTCCGTGGCATGTGGGATCCTCCTGGACCGGGGCACGAACCGGTGTCCCCTGCATCGGCAGGCGGACTCTCAACCACTGCGCCACCAGGGAAGCCCCACTTTTGTCTTTTTGACAATAGCCCTTCTTGTAGCTGTGAGGTTGGCATCTCACTGTGGTTTTGATTTGCATTTTCCTGATGATTAGCCATGTTGAATATCTTTTCATATATCTTTTGGCCATTTGAATGTCTTCTTTGGAAAAATGTTTATTTAGGTTCCATTATTTTAATTGGGTTATTTGGTTTTTTGCTATTGAGTTGTATAAGTTCCTCATATATTTTGGATATTAACCCCTTATCCAGTATATGGTTTGCAAATATTTTTGCTGAGTGTAATTTTTAGTAGTTGTGTAATATTACACTACTACTTTGACTAATTTATAATGTGAAATTTAATTTCTATTTCTTATTTTTAGCTGGACCTCCGTATACATTGTATTTTGGTATTAAATTCTATGCTGAAGATCCATGTAAGCTTAAAGAAGAAATAACCAGGTATAGTACTGACTTTGCTTTTGATCAGTACATGTATGACATATACAAAAGGCTTTATTTAAAACAAATTGGGGTCAAATATTTGGATGGGTGTCTGCAGGCATTTTGTAATGGGACTACTGTGAGAGTTAAATTTAAACTAGCATTGTGTGAGGCAGTTCAGTGTCTGACGATAGATGTGTTTGAACAATGGAATGGACCTGGATGACATGATAATAGATTCTGCATCGCTGTGATGGGATATTTCTGTATTGTTATCATGAAGGATGCATTCAGTCTTTGTAGTCCTGTAAACGTAGCCATCTGAACTGCATAAATGGAGGATATATATTTTTTAAAATTTATTTTGTAGAAGTACAGTTGATTTACAATGTTTTGTTAGTTTCTGCTGTACAGCAAAGTGATTCAGTTATACATATACATATATATTCTTCTTCATATTCTTTTCCCATGGTTTGTTACAGGATATTGAATATAGTTCCCTGTGCTATACAGAAGGACCTTGTTGTTTATCCATTCTATATATAATAGTTTGCATCTGCTAATTCCAGACTCCCAATCCCTCCCTCCCCCACCCCACCTCCCCCTTGGCAACCACAAGTCTGTTCTCTATGTCTGTGAGTCTGTTTCTGTTTCATGGATAAATTCATTCATGTAGAGACAGTATTTTGATGCTGAGTTTGCATACGTAATTATAAACTTGAAGAGCCACTCACTTCTCTTTAATTGTTGTAGCTTAAATATCAGCTGTTCAGGGATTTCATTCATCTCTATGGAAAATGAAAAGATAATTGCTTTTAGTATTAAGGGAGAGAAAAAACCCAGTGTTTTTTAATGCATTACTTTACCTTTGTCATCAAATATCTTATTTCAGTTAAGACAGAATTTCTGATTCGTATTGATTATATTGTTAAAGCAGCCCACACCAACATTTGAAAATGGTTTATAAAGAGCAGACAATAGCATTATGTTTTCACTTATTCCACTAGTAACCTGCCTGCATGCGATAGCAAAAACAGAAGCGTTTTCCCTAACTTAACTCTGAATGGTCAGTTTTCCTAGTGAGACCGTCATTGGCTTGAGTAAAGCCTAATGCATTGCTCAGAAAATTGGAAATCATCTCCTTGATAACTAAGACAGTCTATGGTCTTGTTTCTATTCTGTCCTTTCATCTTTTTCCTTAGACTTTCTTTTGTCTTGATTCTGCACTGCACACAGAAGAATGAGAAGAGGGTCAGCTAATCAGACCTTTTCTCTTCCGCTCTGAAGTGCTGTAATTAGGCCTCATTTGTAGAACTGTGCTGACATCTGCTTTGCGTCTCCTATCACCACATTGTTAACGAGCACTTGCAAAGGCAGGGCTAGAATTTCATGAAGAGTCTTTGCATTCAAGAGGGATTTCTGAGTTGAGGGCTTATGGGGAAACTGAGTCCAAGTGGTATAAATGCACATTTATATCTGTAACTCATTAGGGAATTACAGGGCACAACATTTTATGAAAATACAAGGAAAGTTCTTCATTTTGATGTTATCAGTAACCTCTCTGTGCTCAATTTCCTCACCTGTAATATTGGAGATGTACCTGTATCGTAAGGTTTTTGTAAGCATTAAATGGAATAATGTTTGTAAAGCTCTTATAAGTTGGTTGTTTCGGCTCATAGTTAAGTGCTTTCGGCTCGTAGTTAAGTGCTTGATAAATGCTAGCACTTATTATTTCGTTCTCTCTTGCTCTGGTGGTTCAGTGAGTTACGTCTTTGTGTGTGTGTGTGTGGTACGTGGGCCTCTCACTGCTGCGGCCTCTCCCGTTGTGGAGCACAGGCTCTGGACGCGCAGGCTCAGCGGCCATGGACCACAGGCCCAGCCGCTCCGCGGCACGCGGAATCCTCCCGGACCAGGGCACAAACCTGCATCCCCTGCATCGGCAGGCGGACTCTCAACCACTGCACCACCAGGGAAGCCTTTTTTTTTTCTTTTTTTTTTTTTTTTGGCTGCGTTGGTTCTTCGTTGCTGCGCACGGGCTTTCTCTAGTTGTGGCGAGCGGGGGCTATTCTTCTTTGCAGTGCACGGGCTTCTCATTGTGGTGGCTTCTCTTGTTGCGGAACATGGGCTCTAGGTACGTGGGCTTTGGTAGTTGCAGCACTCGGGCTCAGTAGTTGCGACACACGGTCCCTAGAGTGCAGGCTCAGTAGTTGTGGCGCATGGGCTTTGCTGCTCTGTGGCATGTGGGATCTTCCCGGACCAGAGATCAAACCTGTGTCCCCTGCACTGGCAGGCCGATTCTTAACCACTGCGCCACCAGGGAAGTCCCGCAGTGAGTTACATCTTAAATGAGAGTTAGATTCCAAAAGATACTTGATTTAGTATTAAGAAGGGGGGGAAAGAGCAGTGTTTTATAATGCATTACTTCACATCTGTTTACCAAATACTGATGATGAAGAGAAATTTCCCTTTAGAATCTACTAACAGCTCATTAGCAGAACATATGGATTTGTGTGTAATCTACAACCGCACAATATATTGAATACAGCCTTTTTTTCCTCAAGTTTTAGACCATTTCATGTAAAGAACCAGATGATATTGTTGGCTTAGTTAGTGGCCATGATCTATAATAATTTGTTTTTATTGTACAAAACATAGAGTCGAATTTAAGTAAGTTAAATGAGCATTTAATGTGATATTATTGTATACTGACTCTTAGTATATCCTAGAGATAAAATCATTGATTTGCATGAATATGCTAACTTAAATGGTTAGGCATAATGGACCTTAAAAAGGGAAGGGAGTCAATTACATGAGATAATTTTGGCAAAAGCAAAAACTGAAGACAAAAGACAGAATCCCCCAAAATAAGCTACTAAAGGAAAAGCATACTTAGGCCAGCATTTTCAAGTCGAACATTTATCTTGCTTCCGTTCATTGGAAAATTGTTCCAACCTACTCTGTACTGGCTCTTAGGTTGTTTGTAATTTTTTTCCTTTACTTTCTCTCTTCTATTTCTTTTTTCTTTTTTATGAAATTTAATTTAAAATTGAAGTATAGTTGATTTACAGTGTTTCAGGTGTACAGCAAAGTGATTCATTATACATACACATATATATTCTTTTTCGGATTCTTTTCTGTCATAGGTTATTACAAGATATTGAATATAGTTCCCTGTGTTATACAGTAGGTTCTTATTCCATCTATTTTATACATAGTTTGTAATTTTTGATATGAAAAATAAAGCTACAGTAAACATGCTTTTTTTCCCTGAATTTTATTATATTATTTTATTTTTTTTTTTTCTTTATTGGAGTATAATTGCTTTACAATGTTATGTTGGTTTCTGCTGTACAACAAAGTGAATCAGCTATAAGTATACATATATCCCCATATCCCCTCCCTCTTGAGCCTCCCTATCCCACCCCTCTAGGTCATCACAAATAAACATGCTTTTTTTAAAAAAAAATAATAATTATTTTTATTGTGGTGATTCCATCTAAGAACAGTTAAAGGACAAAATACAGTACAGAGTCAAACACAGCTCCCTTTTTTTTTTGGCCGCGTGCATGTGGGATTTTAGTTCCCCAGCCAGGGATCAAACCTGCGCCCCCTGCATTGGAAGCACAGAGTCTTAACCACCGGGTCACCACCAGGGAAGCCCCTAAACATGCTTTTACTTATTCTTCCATGTATAGTTTTTTTTGAAAGTCACACAATTTCATACATACGGTTACAGACCTCTTTCACCATCTAACCCATTTGTTTTACTCCCACCCTTGTGGATGACTACCCAGCTTGTTTCCTTTTTAAAATTATATATATACTGCATTGAATCTTCTCATGTAGATAAATTATCATGCTAGATGACGTATTCCAGAAGGACATTGTATCTAGGGGGAAAATTTTTTAGATGAATGGGATACATTAAAAAATAAGGCTTCAGACTATGAAAAATATAAGTTAATAGAATTGCTTCAACTGGGAGTACCTGCTATGTGTTCTAAAATGTTTTCTGAATAGATGAAGTTGGGGGACTCTGAGGTCATATATCCTACCCTCCCTTTTTATAAAAAGTCCCTGAGATGTTAGCCAGCTTCTTTCTTCTTAAACATTTTAAAGAGAGGAAACCTTACTGTTTCACAAAGCAGTTGGAAGTTCAATAAGAAATAAAAGATCTCTGGAACTTCTGTCATCAGCACTAGGTTTTCTTTCTAGGTTTATGCGAAATAAATCTAATCTCTTTTCTCTTTATCAGTTTTTAAAATAATTTGTGTCCTCATGACATCTGTTAAACTTATTTTCAATTCTGATTCAAAATATTATGACAGCCTTCCATGTATTATGTGTCATTCGTAGCTATCTTCTGCAGATTCGATAGGCATAATGCACATATTCGTTAAGAAGGCAGCCTTTGGAGGCAGGCAGGCTGGGGTTTGCAGCCTTGCTCTGCCACTCACTGGTTGTGTTATCTTGAGAAGATTACATAACCTTTTAAAGTCTCAGTTTTCTCATCTGTAAAATGGCATTATAGTATTTCTTCAGAAAGATGATGGGGGACTTCCCAGGTGGTGCATTGGTTAAGAATCCACCAGCCAATGCAGGGGACATGGGTTTGAGCCCTGGTCCAGGAAGATCCCACATGCCTCGGAGCAGCTAAGCCCATGTGCCACAACTACTGAGCCTGTGCTCTAGAGCCCGTGAGGCACAACTACTGAAGTCCACGCGCCTAGAGCCCATGCTCCGCAACAAGAGAAGGCACCTCAATGAGAAGCCCGCGCACCACAACGAAGAGTAGCCCCTGCTCGCCGCAACTAGGGAAAGCCTGCACGCAGCAACGAGACCCAACGCGGCCAAAAATAAATAAATAAAAGATGATGGAGGAATATATAAGATAATACATGCCAAGTACTTACCATAATGCAAAAATGAAGTGTTCAGTAGATGGTAGGGGTAGTTAAAATAGAAATAATGATTATCTTATATTTTAAAATTACTGACTAAAAAATTAGGGAGGAAAAGACCAACTTGGAGCCCTGAGGATAGGTCTTCCAGGTTAAAGTCAATCCATTAATCAGAGTATCCTACTACTGCCTTCTAGTCTGCATTTCTTGAATTTGTACATAAAGACAGAATTCACTCACTCACTCACCCTCCTTTCAATACTGTGTGGAGCATTGTTGTCCAGTGCACTGAGGACAAGGAGATTCTATAGTGACCAAAAGAGAGCTATGGTTTCAGTCCTCCAGAGGGAGAAGACGGAGAGTGAGTGGGTCTGAGTGAGTGAGTCTGCCTGTTGCTTTGCTGACAACCCTATTTGTGATGACACTGAAATTTTAACTCTTTCTAAAAAGAGAATAATGTTAGTTCCAAATGACTTGTTCATGATGAATACACTTTAGCTTCTGAAAACAGATGTTTGTTTTTTAATATTTTATTGTACTTTGTTGGGGATTGACATTAAGCTCGTCAATTATTTATTATTATTTTACTGGGTAATCCATATCCTTCTCTTTGTTAAGGTTAGTGTGTTTTAGCTTCTTTATGAGCTGAGTGACCTTCAGTCACACATTCTCTTCCGGTGTCCCTGTCTCCTTCTCTAAGTGAGGTTAATGGGTCTCAACACATCTGAGTTGAGCTGTGGGTCACATTTCAGTATGGATTCAAAAGACATTGTGACCTTTAAAGGACTATATAAATACAAGGTGATACTGCTACTCTTTGCTCCTGTATGTTTATCATCAGTTTTAAACTGCAAAAATGTTATTCCCAGTCTTTGTCATTTTCTCTTGAGAGTCAGTGGGTGCTTTCTCTTCTGCTTTTCTTTTTCTTAAGTCATACATGCTATTTCCCCCACAGTGTTCAGTACTATGTTATTATTTAAACATTTCCTTCTGTCCTGCACATTAAGTTTCATCCAAAATGATTAGGCTCCTGTCACAGGCTGCATCCCTCTCTGTTGGATGCAGAAAACCGTCCTGCCTTTCCTGTAGGCAGGTGCTCTCCTCCCAGATGTCTCAGTGTCACATTTTTCTGGCACCAGAAATCAAACTTCTACTTGTCCTCATATCTTTCAGTTTCCTCACCAGGGTCTCAAGTCATTGGAAGATACACTTCAGCCTTCGTTGCTGTGAGCCTTCCTGGCTGTCTTGGGCCCCAGAAGTCTCAGGAGAACCTCCTGTTTGGGCTCTGGAAAGAACAGCATCTCTTCTTTAAGCAAATCTCCTTTGCCTGTTCTTCTCATCTCTGACACTTGCTAAATTGCCTATGGTCCTTAGCAACTTGTACATCCTGGGTGTCAATTCAGCTCTGTTCTATGAACATCACACAAACACAAAATGGCAAGACCAGTATTTCAGGCCCTTCTCTTGTATTGTACTGGTTGTACTGTTTTGATGAGTGAGGATGGGGTGCAAGATGGAGGGCTTCTCCCCCAGGGCTCATAATCTAGCTTGGGCCACAGTGCATGTACACCAGTATGGTAATTTACATACAGAGATAGCCAGTAATGCGGCCTCTGCTTTGTACCAGAGTGTGTTCTGGAAAGCTTCCAGGATCATGTTAAATCAACATTTTTTTTCCCCCAATGTGGGTACAGTGTAACTAGGGTTACAATATAATTTATTGTTCAAATCCTAACACTTGGAAGAATGATGAAGAGAGTTATTAATAATGGGGAATGTGTAACAGACTTAAGCTAGAACTGTTCTAGGCAAACTGGGATTTATTGGGTTAAAACCAGAGATAAAGAAGGACTCACACATGCAGTCATAGCCTTAATCAGAATGATGTAGAAGGAAAGACTCAGGAACTCTAAATCTGTAATTTAAATAAAAAATTGTAGTCTAGGTCCCATAAATGGACAAAATAAGTTATATATAGTTAAAAACAAGCGCTGAGATAAGATAAAATGTTCAGCATGTAAAAGGATGATTTTACTGTATCATTGATTTGTCTTATACAAAACTAATATGATGCTGTGATAAAAATTAATAAAATTATTAGTTAAAAATAGTTTACTTGTCTCCTTTGATTTTAGTGGATTATTATTTTTAATGGAATGACTTAAAGATCTCTAGTATCTTTAAAAGGCAGGCTACCCAGGGAGGTTTGAACAGGTGTCCTTTTTTTTCTTCATGAATTTCTCAGAGACAACAAAGAATGTTCATTTTTTTCCATTTTCATCTATCTGTCTATCTGTTCATATATCTATCATCAAGTCAACAGCTATTTAC
Source organism: Orcinus orca (assembly GCF_937001465.1). Classification (NCBI taxonomy): domain Eukaryota; kingdom Metazoa; phylum Chordata; class Mammalia; order Artiodactyla; family Delphinidae; genus Orcinus; species Orcinus orca. The sequence continues at coordinate 93,226,716 of NC_064561.1, read as the reverse complement.
TGAGCAGTTACTGTGTGCTAAACCCTAGGTACTGGGAATACAGTCACCAGTGGGGTCTGGTTCCTTTTTCTTTGTACCGGCTTGTCTTTCTCTGTTTCAGCTCTGTCTTTGTAAAAGCAAGGAGAAATCATCTCCTTGGTTCTCTTTCCCTTTCTGAAGCAAAGTCTTATGTGATTAGGTCCCTCAGTTTCTTTATTTGGCAAAAGATTTTACTATTCAGTCAAATGTTATAAAAGTCTTAATGGAGCAAGACAAATGTGCCTCTGTGACCCATTTACTCAAAAAAATACACTTTAGGAAAAGAGATTCCAAGTTAACAATAGAGGAAGGGAGTGAAGCTAAACACAAGTTTCCAGCAAGCAGTAGTAATTCTGGGGAAATGTCTCTATATTTTTGCATTTCAGTTCTGCTAATGTCACTTTACTCTGCTTTTCTCCTCTTCAAGAGGAACCCAGATGGTTATAACAAACTGGATTTGATATCTAAGATGAGCATTCAGGGAATGGAAAGTAGTTAGTAGGGCTGGGAAAGTGAACGCAACTTAAGGAGTGGGGTTAGCCATTGGTAATGGCAAGAGATTTGGCTCAAGAAATAAGCAAGTATTGTAAGCTATCTTAGGGATCTTGAACTTTGTCCTGAAGGCAAAGGGAAGTGTCTTAAGTTTTGTTTGTTTGTTTTTAAATCAAGGGAGTGACATTATCCTAGTTACCTCTTGGAAGGGTCTTTTGCAAGGGAGATAAGTATGACTAGTGGCAAGGGTAGTGAAGGTTTTAGAAACCCAGTAGTTAGTGACCTGGACTAGGAGATGGAAGACAGTGTATAGACTCCAAAAAACAGGTTTAGTGATTGAACGTGGGTGCCAGGGGTTACACATTGTCCTGGGTTTCCCTTGCTTATGTGTCTGGAGAACCGTGGTGACATTTACTAACTGAGTAGTGGGGAAACACAAGGTGTTAGGCAGATTTTCACTTAAGCCTGTGGGCACAAAGTTGATTATCAGTCTTCTAGAAATAATCAGAGTAGCATCTAAAATTCACTAAGAACTTTGGTTGTGAGCCTTGGGTGAAGAAAAACTTACCACAGCTGATTTTTACAATTAATTTCCTATGCTTTTTTTCCTGCCATTCCCAATGACAGCAAGCGTCACCTTGCAAAGAAAGAGAAATCACAAAAGACAGCCTGGGGTGTGTGTGTGTGTGTGTGTGTGTGTGTGTGTGTGAATAAGTGATGGCGGCTGAGGACGGCATGGATGGTTCATTGTATTGGTTCATAAACCTCTTTCACCCACTGGCAGAAAGGCTGAATGAGAGGGGTGGGGGAAAGCTAGCTAAGGTTGCATAACATCCTGATTAAGAGAGTGCTAGGGTCACATTGCCTGGGTTCCAGTTCTAGCTATGCTACTTAACTAGTTGCGAGATCGTGGACAAATTTTTTCATCTTTTTGTGTCTGTTAGCTTCTTCATCTGCAAAAGAGATAATAATAGTGCTAACCTCATTTTAAAGTCTTAAATAAGTTATTGTCTGTTAAATACTTGGAATGAGTTACTATATTTACAATGTTTAAAACAGTGGGTAGCAGTATTATTTATTTATTTATTCATTCATTCATTCATTTATTTATTTATGGTGGCTGTGTTGGGTCTCCGTTGCTGTGCGTGGGCTTTCTCTAGTAGTGGTGAGTGGAGGCTACTCTTCGTTGCGGTGTGCGGGCTTCTCATCGCGGTGGCTTCTCCTGTTGTGGAGCATGGGCTCTAGGTGCATGGGCTTCAGTAGTTGTAGCACGCAGGCTTCAGTAGTTGTGACACGCACGCTCAGTATTTGTGGCTCATGGGCTCAGTAGTTGTGGCACACAGGCTTATTTGCTCCACGGCATGTGGGATCCTCCTGGACCAGGGCTTGAACCTATGTCCTCTACATTGGCAGGCAGATTCTTAACCACTGTGCCACCAGGGAAGCCCAGTAGCACTATTATTATACAAGGTTTTCTTTTAGCAGGTGGAATGAGCAAAGCCGCAGATAATGGGCAGCATCTTAATAAGTGGGAGGATTGATGGAATTACATTATAATGACCTTTCTGTCCTGTATCCATGATTTTAGACCCTGATAACACATAGCATATTGGCTGGGTCCTTGTAATTTTTTCATCCCAGTGAGAACATGTTGTAGTGTTAGTGGCAGTGGCAGTGATGAGAATGGTGAGACTAGCTTGTATGAAACCTCCACGTCAACCTGATGAGGTGTAGATACTTCATGGTCTCACTTTTACCTTTGAAGAGCCTGGCTGTTATGTGAAGCAGCTGCCCAAGGCCAAGAGCTCGTGAGTCCTGGAGCTGGGATGCAATCCAGTTGGTTTAACTTGAGAGCCTGCACTCTTTAGCCACTACCCTGATTGCCTCTGCAGTGTGTGTAAACAGTCCCTGTTCACGCAACGGCCCCCTCACAAAAGAGAAGAAAGTGGCTTTATTTTCATGAAAGGTGATGGGTTTCAGGGTCTGAAACTACAGGTCAGGGTAGTGGAAGATATCATTAATCTCTCTTTTCCATTTCTCTTTTAGATATCAGTTTTTCTTGCAGGTGAAGCAAGATGTCCTTCAGGGCCGGCTGCCCTGCCCTGTCAACACCGCTGCTCAGCTGGGAGCGTATGCCATCCAGTGTAGGTTCCACTTAAGCAAATTTGCTTCAGAGCTCTTGAGAAGAATGTTTGAATTTTTCTTTTTAAGGAAGTTTATAAAGTTCTTCTTATCAAATGACATTTTGCTAAAAAGAAATTGAATTTAGTCAGAATTCAGGTTTTTATCACTGTGCCTTCAGAAGGGGTAAAAGTGAAGCCAGTTACATATCCCTTGTAGTAGGTTGCATGGAGTTTTAGTCACAGGAATAGCACTGATTCTTGATTCCGTGGAAGGTCTGAAAATTGGTTCTATTCTACATTCCTCCTGAGTTGATTGATCCCTCTGAGCCGCTCTGCCTCAGAGATCCCACTGCTTCCAAGCGGCTGTTGTGATGACTCCACGTGGGCAGGTCCATCGCCAGTTTAGAGCGTGGCCCACAGTCCGCACCCATTGTCCGTCAGCTCTTGCCATCCATGTGGTGGCCATGGGGGCAGCTCCAGGTTGTACTGTCGTTTTGGAGGCTGAAGCTGAGGCTGTTTCCACTTATATTTACTGAGCCCCTTCTAAGAATCAAGCAGGGTATAGGGCTGATGAGACAGCATGTTCCTTGCCTGTGTGATTCTTGCAGACCAGAAATAGCTTAGAAAAAATATTCTAGGAAAAATGTTGTGTAAATGAACTGGGGAACTGGTTGGGTTTGGAAGGTGGATTAATGTAGGGAGAATTTTTATAAGCATAACATAGTGAACTCTCTGGTTTCATCTAGTTTCTTTGTGTAAACTGTAATGGGGTTATGTGCAGCATTGTATTATATTTCCATGACCATTATGTGGGGCAAATACGTTTTGAACCACATGATTTATCTCTTGGTGTCATTGTCTGAGAGAGGTTATGGTTGTTTTTCACCTCAAGCATTTCCATTATATGTACTTTAAATTCTGTTTATAACATTTTACTTTATATAAACTGGTAAGAATAACTTAAATGAAAATGATAATCATAGTCTTGCAGAAAGCAAAAATTTTATCTTTTTAATATAAGATTTTGTTTATACTATCCATATATTCTCATCAGAGTTGTTTTAAACTAAAATTAGTTATTATCTTATATACATTTATTAATAAAGCATTTGAAGAAAATGTTTAAGCATGAGAAGAATACTTTTATTCCTGTATTTTTAGGAATATTTTCCTAAAATGGAAAAAAATTACAGTTTCTTTCTTTTTTAGCGGAACTTGGAGATTATGATCCGTATAAGCATACTGCGGGGTATGTGTCAGAGTACCGGTTTGTTCCTGATCAGAAGGAAGAACTTGAAGAAGCTATAGAAAGGATTCATAAAACTCTAATGTAAGAATCACATTTTATTAACAATAATCAACATGTTGTACATTAGGGCCCCAGAACTTCATCTTGAAACTATAAGTTTATATTCTTTGACCAACATCTCTCCATTTCCCGCACCGCATCGCCCCATTCCCTACCCTCCCAGGCCCTGGTAACTACCATTCTAGTCTCTGTTTTTATGAGGTTGGCTTTTTTAGATTCCACATACAGGTGGTATTATACAAGAATTTGTCTTTATCTGTTTTACTTCACTAAGCATTATGCCCTCAAGGTCTATCCATAACACTTGAAAGTTGCTAAGAGAGTAGATCTCAAATGTTATCACAACAAAAAACAAATGGTCATTATGTAACGAGATGGAGGTGTTGGCTATGCTATAGTGGTGATCCGTTTTGCAGTATATAAATGTATCAAATCAACATGTTGTACACCTTTAACTTATATAATGTTATATGTCAATTATATCTCAATAAAGCTGGAAGAAAAAGAATCCCACTTTATGTCACATCGCCCATCAACCATCATTTTATGCTATTGACAGGCTTAAGAAAAGTTTCTTAACAAATTCTTCATCTGTGCCTTGAACATTTTTTCTTTTCAAAGTTTTTTTTTTTTTTACTGCTTATAACACTAAAATGCACATAGGAAACCCAGACAATTTAAAAAGTATAAAGGGAAAAAAAGTGTAAAAGAGAGAGTAAATCCCAGTCCCTAAAGTCAACATATTTTTAGTTAATGGCCTTTCAGACCTCTCTCTATGCATGATTTCCCATAGAGAAAATTTATTTTATATAGATTTATGTATGTATGATTTTACAATGAAATCATTCTGTACATACTGTATTTTGCAATCTTCTATTTTTTTCAGTCACCAGTACCTTGTGAAATTTATTTTTTTTAAACTATAAATATATGTTATTACCACAAAAGCCTTAATGTATTCTGGATTTGCTCTGTCTTAAGTATGTAAGTTCTTCACAGTTACAAGCAAAGCCCTATTCAGTCTCTAGCAATGAATCTGGAGATCATGATGCCAGTGTGGAGCCTCAAGGGGTATTATGTTAACACCACATGCGCTTCTGAGAAATAAACACACTCCACTAGTAGGATTTTCAATTAATGGCCTGCAGCATCGAAGTTATAATTTAATTATAGTTATTTTGGTTAAATCCTCTATACTGATTAACTTTGCTTTATTGCCTCTTATGTAACATCCCCCTTTGAATTTGCTTGGTTTCTTTCAGATGTATTACAGTTAAGGTGAAAAAAAGTGTAGAATTAATCTGGTCAACAAAAAATGTTTGCCTAAAGGATCTGTTTCAGTGAGTAGCACCAGAAGTCAGTTGCTGAATTGCAGTCAGAGAAACTAGGCTTTCCACCTTGTGTTAACATGCCCCAGAATGCTCTCCAGCCTGGTTCTAGAGTCCTTCGTTTTAAGGTTTCACTGAAGTGGGTGCTAAGAGTGTACCTGTTATAACATTATGAAGGGCACCGTGTTTGGCACATCCTGAGATTACTGATTCTGCTAGGAGTTTCCAAGTACACTTATGTTTTGAAATTATCAGGGAGCTTTGATAAAGGACCTTATCTGTTTTATGGCATGGCGTTGACAGCGTGACTGTTATTTCTAAAAGACTAAAGCTTGATCAAGGTTTGGTAGCTTTCTTGTGTCTAATTTGTGGTAAACATTCTTCTTTATCGATTTCAAAAGTATTATATTGCTGGGCTTTCCAGAGTACCATGGCTGAAACATGGGATTGCATCGAAGCAGGATTTCTTAATTTTTAAAAATTTGTGACTCCTTTTGTTAACCATTAAAAATCTCTCTCTCTCTCTCTCATACACACACACACACACACACACATACACACACACACACACACACACAGAGAGAGAAAGAGAGAGAGAGAGAGTTCCAGTCATCCATGGAGATTCCTGGCAGATGCTTACCCTCTTTAGGAATGAATGCTATTTTCTGTATATTGTCACCAATGAAGATTTTGAGAAGATTTTTATACTTTGTATTAAGAAAGTGACAAGTACTTTTACAGTTTCTAAAGGACTACACATGTGCTCAGGAGATGCTGATGAGCCCCGGTTGGGTGGTGAGGGCCCATTCTCTTCTTCCCTCCAACACTGCTCTCCTTCGTTTCCCTCCCGGTGGAGAGCTGCCGGTACACAGAGACGTTTTACTGTCTGTAAAGGGTATGCTTTTTAATTTGAGTGCTTATATGCTCAGTAATCTCTTTGGGGGTTTCTGAAACTGAGACTTTTTAATATATGTGGGGCTACTGAGATCAGCTATAATGAGCAAAACTAGATTTGGTAACTGAAATTAACTTACAAGTATCACCTCAGAGTATTAAAATTTTGTCACCACGAAGGCAAGAGTCTTCTTGAAATACAAAGGCTTATGTTTGCATTAGCACAAAGCATTATTTATTTTTCCAGCGAATATAGTGAAAATGGCTTCTGTTCCCTGTGAGCGTAGTAGCTATCAGTAAAGTAAGACTCTTTGTTTTTATGCTGGGTGTAGGGGTCAGGCTCCTTCTGAAGCGGAGCTGAATTATTTGAGGACTGCTAAATCCCTGGAGATGTACGGTGTTGACCTCCATCCTGTCTATGTGAGTAACATTTAATTAACACACAGTATTTTAAGCTGATGACATTTTCTTAAAAAGTCACTGGAACTCCCAAAGGAAAGGAGCAGTCCTGTTGTTTAGCGAGCAGATGATACTTCTTCATCTGATGTTTTTGAACACAAAGAATCTCCTGCGTGGATTAAAGCCTAATGAGTTTTGCATAAAGGTCTGTGATTATATTTCCGTGTGTAGAAAAACAATTAACTGGGCTTGAAAACACAACCTGGATAACAGCTCCAGAGGGCTTAGCTAAACATCAAAACAGTTTTAAATTGGTCTATAATTGATTATATTAGACAGAAAACAGGAGGATTTTCCAAAAAATAGATTTTATGGCTGAAAAACATTCATAAAATCACCTGCCTGCTAAAGTAGACTTTAGGCAACAGTATATGTGTAACTGTTGGTGGTTCTATGTTGGATATGCAGGTTCTGTCAATATTAGGGTTACTGCCTACTGTAGTTATTGCCACTGCATAAATAGGAGAATTTTTGCAGTTTTTCTTCAGTGGCTGATGAAAACTTATGGAATATGATCAGTGGGCACTTACACTGAATCTGTACTGAGTGTTCAGGATCCAGATCTTCAACTTTGAGCCACTTCTCTAAGGTTACCAACTGGTTATTCTACACCAGTGAGATTGGAATGTCATTGTCTTTGATTTTATGAGAGTTTAGTTACCAATTGACAAATCTGATTATTTGAGAAAATGGACCAGTTGTCTTATTCTTTACATGAAGTGAATTGCTAAAGATTATACATAGATTGAATGTTTGTCATTTGGATTATGGAACTCAGTTGGGTTTTTTTTGGAACTCAATTTTTAAGAAACCCTGATAAGACTTACTGTAATGCAAACAGCTCATTGATGTATTCATTTTGTAATATGTCTTTTGCTCATCAGAGTTTGCTAGAACAAATCATCTCATATTATTTGTAAAGAATTAGAAGCATCCCTGGTTATACTGTTAATATGGCAATAAAAGTTACATATTTGGGAGAAGTAGTAGCTCCCTGATAAATTACAGTCTAATCTCATTAAACCATTAAATGCTCCATACTGCTGTCCTTTAAAAATACTTCTAAAACTTTGTGGAGTAATTATTATTTTTTTTCTTCTAGCCACATTAATCTTGTTAGGTTTTCAGTTTTTTAAAAATATATTTTATAGGAAATGTATAAAGAGAGAGTCTTCTGCAAAATGCCTCTGCATTTGTATAATGTTTATTCTAATTCAAAAATTTTTTTTTGTGGGAGGTGGAAATTTATGGCAAATGAACTGAATTCGTTAGAATCTTCCATACATTCCTTTAAAATCGGATTTTTAGAACTGAAAGTGGGCAACAGCTGATATTTTTTGAAAATATATTAGTTATCTTTTGTTCCTTGGGAATTTGACTTTGCAGGCTGTTATTTGACCTTAGGGTAGAAAAAAGATGGATACAAACACAATTCTCTGTGTGTTCCTGGTATCCACTCTGTGACCTTTTCATTTCAGAATCCCATTTTCTTTTTTTTTTTTTTTGCGGCACGGGGGCCTCTCACTGTTGTGGCCTCTCCCGTTGCGGAGCACAGGCTCTGGACGCGCAGGCTCAGCGGCCATGGCTCACGGGCCCAGCCGCTCCGCGGCACGTGGGATCCTCCCGGACCGGGGCATGAACCCGCGTCCCCTGCATCGGCAGGCGGACTCTCAACCACTGCGCCACCAGGGAAGCCCAGGATCCCACTTTCTTAATTGGGATTTGTTATTGCCCGGAAATGAAGGGTTTCCAGTCTTCACCTAGCAGAAGAGATCGTATTTAAAAATTTTTGAGCAGTCTTAAAGTCACAAATGGAAATAGGAAGCAGCATGCTGGAGACCTCAGAAAATCCATGTGTATGTCTGCAGGTGGCTGCCTGAGGTTTCTGGGGAGGGCGGTGGTGAACCAGGACTCATGACTGTCCCGATCAGAGAGTAAGATCAAGACGAGTCCTTGGAAGGGGCCCTTGAGAGCAGCCAGTGGTTGTCAGTTCTTGGCTGCGCAGGAGAATCACCTGGAGCATTTATGTGTTTTTGATACCTGGGCCCCTTCATTACAGATTCTCATTTAACCAGTTTTGATGGTACCCAGGCATCAGCATTTTAAGCTGCATGAGGGATTCCTGGTTAATGTGCAACCAGGGTTGAACACCACTGTAGAAGCAACACGGGGTGAATCAGTCAGTGGCTGGATTGGTAGGTAGTCCAGGTTCTCTTAATGAACTGAGGTGACCAGTTAGAAAGCACTAAGAAAAATTTTCTTAAAAACTTTGGAAAAAATGAGCAGCACATTAGCTACCATGATAGCTTAGCTAGCTTTCTAAGCTGATGTCTTTCAAAAACCAGATCTAGTATTTATGCAACAGATTATGTGTGTATGGCTAGTTACAGTTTGAGAAAGAGTTTTTACATGAACAAATTTATGGTTATAAACATATGTTTGTTTTTGTAGGGAGAAAACAAATCTGAGTATTTCTTAGGATTAACTCCGGTTGGTGTTGTTGTCTACAAGAATAAAAAACAAGTGGGGAAATATTTCTGGTAAGTTTAACTTGAGGGCAGAGTTGGTATTAAAGTTGTACGCTGTATGTATTTGGCTTATGGGACTTGTATGTCATTGAAAGAGTTGGGGAAAGGCAAACAGGTACCTTTCCAGTGGTTGACAAGTAAATGAGTGAACTTGGGTATAAGTTTTCTTCCAATGCGTATCAGTGTATCTTTTCTCTGTAAATTTCAGGTATTTTGGTTCTCGACTCTCTTGTCCATGGAAACTGTGTGTAGTAGGATTTCCTACCCATTCCAGGGTAGTCTGTGGGCCCAGGACTCCTCTGAGTTCTAACTCTAAATGGGGAAGGATCTGAGAGAGATAGGGTAGCCCATAGCACTCCACTGTGTCTGGGAAGGCAGCACCACCAGGGCCTGGGGACTCCAAGCTTGTCTGCATTTATATACAATTCCAGTAGCAGTCTATAAACCAGTCTTTTTCTACTGAATACATCCCACTATCTGTTTTGCTTTTCAGGCCTCGGATTACAAAGGTTCACTTCAAGGAGACACAGTTTGAACTCAGAGTACTGGGAAAAGATGTAAGTTTGTGTTTAGTGCTTAGCTTCCCTGAGACGGGAAGTCTTGTCTACTCATTGATAACTTAGAAGACACGGTGAAGTAAAACCGCCATGTTTTTCTTCAGCTGCAGCCACATGGAAGGAGGTTAATTGACTCATGTGAACAATTTGTCAAGGAAGGGAAGGGGAAATGAGTAGGAATGAATGAGTTGGTAATGGAGAAATGTCACTTCAGTTTTAGCAAAGGAAAAAAAATAACCTTTCTAGGGCACAGGAGAGAATAGGATGTGATTATCACTATTAGTGTAATTCCATCTTTAATATGGTCTATGAAGGTAAGATTCATATAATTACAAGGGCGCAGCCTGCATGCGGGATAAAACGTGTCCTAATTTTGTCCCGAAGTCAATTGAACAACAACCTGTAGGGAGTCACACTTCTGTTCTTTCCCTAGTTGAGCGTGGTAGATAAACCATATGGGAAATTCTGGATGCTTTCAAGGGAGGCTGTAAGCCAAGGGTGCAGAAGTGCTGACGGTCACTCTGCAGGTTGGCAGTGACCTCCAGGACTGTTTGGGTAGCGGGTACAGTGTTTGTCAGAGCCTCAGGGTGCTCTCGTGCATTGACAGGTAGCTTTTAGGAAACTGGGCAAAAGAAGACAGGATGTGAAAGCTTCCTTTTAATCTCCCTGTGAAAATAATGCTCCCTTGAAGTGCTATTCCTATAATTCATGTTGGGATACGTGGATGAAAATACGACGTAGGAGAATTCATCCTTCTGTCTCCTTGATGCTAACTTTATGCTGAAATAAAACTTAAGTGAACAGTGTTGAATTGACTTTCTAATAAGATACTTGTAGAAAGAAGTAAACAAAATCTGCTGATGCAGCCACAAGCTGGGATACAGGAAGCAAAGTGGCTGCAACCACAGTTGGAACCTGGTATCTGGTTTAGTGCCCCACGTGTAGCAGGTGCTCAGTAAATACTTGCGGCCTGATCAGTGAACTGATGTACTGGGATGGTGGGCTGCCAAATCAGAAAACCTGATACTACTATTGGTTCTTCTTCTAGAAAAAATACAGTGATCCCTCCCAGAACTGTGTGATATGCTGCCAATTATTGATGAAACTAAAATTGAATTTTTGACATGAGTTTTAACTTGTAAGGAGGGGAAATTCCTAGTTTTTAAAGGAACGAATAGTCTAAAAAGCTTGTAGTAGTTCTCAACAGTCTAGTCTGAAGAAAGTCCAGTTTTCTTCAACCTTAAAAGATGTGCTGATAAAAGACTGAATTAAAATTATCCAAAAGTATTGTAGAATAGCTCATTAGATAGTAGTGTTATACAGTTTTCTTCCTATCCTGCTGCTGGTTTCATGTGACTTGATAATGCAAGGAGTAAGGTCTGTTTAATACTTGGAAATAACATTTCAAGTTTTTAATAAGAATGTGATAATGGGAATTCCCTGGCAGTCTAGTGGTTAGGACTCTGCTCTCTCACTGCTGAGGGCCTGGGTTCAATCCCTGGTCAGGGAACTAAGATTAAGATCCCACAAGCTGCACAGCCAAAAAAAAAGAGAAAGTGATAATAAAATGATAAGGCTTTTCATGAAAACAAAATAAACAAAGGGATCACATCAATCTAAAAAGTTTTGGCACAGCAAGGGAAACTATTCACAAAACGAAAAGGTTTTCAGGAATTCTGAATAAGTCTAAAATTATTTGTAGACTAAAATTAGTTTAAGTCTAAAATTATTTAAGTCTAAAATTATTTTTAACTTAAAATTAAGTAGCCAAATTCCAACTCCTGTAGTCCAAAAGAAAATAATAATAATAATGTCATCATTGCCACTGTAAAACTTGTACATATTACATAAGATTCTCCTCCCAAAGAATTCATTATTTGTTGGGGGGTTGGTAAAAATGTATAAAGGGGGTCAAAATGTACAAACGTTCAGTGATAAAATAAGTTGTATATTTGAACATTTCTAAGAGAGTATATCTTTAAAAGTTCTCATCACAAGAAAGAAAACTTTTCTGTAACTATATAAGGTGACAGAGCTTGACTTATTGTGGTGACCATTTTGCATTGTATACAAATATCAAATCATTATGTTGTATACCTGAAACTAATATAAGATTATATGTCAGGGGGCTTCCCTGGTGGCGCAGTGGTTGAGAATCTGCCTGCTGATGCAGGGGACGCGGGTTCAAGCCCTGGTCTGGGAGGATCCCACATGCCGCGGAGCAGCTGGGCCCGTGAGCCACAGCTGCTGAGCCTGCGCGTCTGGAGCCTGTGCTCCGCAAAAAGGCCGCGATAGTGAGAGGCCTGCGCACCGCGATGAAGAGTGGCCCCCGCTTGCCACAACTAGAGAAAGCCCTCGCACAGAAACGAAGACCCAACACAACAAAAATAAATTAATTTAAAAAAAAAAGAAAAAAGAAAAAGGTCACCTGTTCCCTCAATTAAAAAAAAAAGATTATGTGTGTTATACCTCAATAAAAATATAAAAAAGAAAAAGAATTTTCATGGAAGCATTACTATTATTCAAAGTCATTTTTTCCATTTAGACCTAAGTTATTTTTGTGAAGGAGGGCCTTTGGTGAACTCTTTGTGCATTATTATTACAGTGCCTTAAAATGTCTTCTACAACCTTGGGATAAATATTTGTTAAAGTTTCAGCTAACTCGAACTTTCAGCTTCTTACATTTCTTCATTATTAAGCGAAAACGATAACAAAATTGATGTCAGCATGTGATTTTTTTAAAAAATGGCAGTCTCCACAGGGTGGCCTGGTTTCCTACACACACAGCTCAGTCCCTTTGCTGTAGCATCTCTGAGAAGGCACGGATGTTTGTTTGTGTGCAGCCTGAGGCACTGTGTGCTCCTGGCAGTGGTCTCTAGTAAGGTGCCAAAGCAGGTCACATATAACTCAGGCTTGAATCAAAGGAATTTTAAAATTTATTTTATTTTATTCTTTAAATTTTTTAAAAAATTTATTTATTTAATTAATTTATTTTTGGCTGCATTGGGTCTTCGTTGCTGTGCGCAGGCTTTCTTTAGTTGTGGCGAGCGGGGGCTACTCTTCGTTGCGGTGCGCGGGCTTCTCATTGCCATGGCTTCTCTTGTTGTGGAGCATGGGCTCTTGCCACGCGGGCTCAGTAGTTGTGGCGCACAGCCTCAGTAGTTGTGGCGCACGGGCATAGTTGCTCCATGGCATGTGGGATCTTGCCGGTTCAGGGATCGAACCCGTGTCCCCAGCATTGGCAGGCGGATTCTTAACCACTGCACCACCAGGGAAGCCCTAAAATTTATTTTATTAAATCGCACACTAATTTAACCAAGGCACTCCATTTTCTGAGAATTCTGGCTTTGCAGACTCTTTCTTCTTTCTCCACCAGGGTATCTTTGTGAGGTGGTGATTTACATAATGGTAGAATTAAGTTGATTATTATGGAGGCCTAACTGTAATCATAGATTAAATAAAAAAGGCCCCTGAAACCCATTACCTGGAACAATAATCACAGTCAGCTTGGAAAAGGATTGAAATCCTTATTCTTCTGGTTTTCCAGTCGGCTGGTCCAGTCAGAGAGACTTAACTCTTTATGTTAGGAGCTGTTAGGGCCAAGTTCAGAGATTCAGTTCCCAAAAGAACAGCAATGTCCTACAGATAAAAGATTTTCCTGGTGTCACACTATGCCACTAACACTGTCCAATTCCACTTTTTAATATTTACCATGTCCAACAAAACACATTGACATATCTTATTAGATAGTAATAATGTCTAACATCTGTTTATATATTGCTTTGTATCCACAGATAACAATCTCATCTTTTTTCTTTTCAATATCCCCAACAATATTTTCTTTTTTTCTTTCTTTTATAAATTTATTTATTTTTTTATATTTTTGGCTGTGTTGGGTCTTCGTTGCTGCGCGCGGGCTTTCTCTAGTGGTGGTGAGCGGGGGCTACTCTTTGTTGTGGTGTGCGGACTTCTCATTGTGGTGGCTTCTCTTGTTGTGGAGCACGGGCTCTAGGCACGTGGGCCTCAGTAGTTGTGGCACGTGAGCTCAGCAGTTGTGGCACATGGGCTTAGTTGCTCCGCGGCATGTGGGATCTTCCCAGACCAGGCTCGAACCCGTGTCCCCTGCATTGGCAGGCAGATTCTTAACCACTGCACCACCAGGGAAGTCCCAGGAGCCCCATTTTTAACATGATGAGTCTGAGGTGTCTGTTAGACTTCTGAGTGGGAACATTTAGTAAGTGGGCTCTGTGAGTCTGGAGTTCAGGACCAATGTCTTTGCAGAATATTCAAATTTGAGAATCATTGACATATCCCTGGATTCAAAGCTATGACACTGTATGAGGTCACTAGGAGAATGAGTGTAGATGAGAAGAGAAGAGGAAGAACCAGAAAAGGAGGCTGAGAAGGAACAATCAGGGAGGTAGAAGGAATCCTAAATTGTCCTCACCTTTGCCAAGTGAAATTCATGTATTAAGTAAGGTTCAAATGATGCTGACATGTCAAATTAGATAAGGACTGAGAATCAACCTTAGGAATGTAGGAGGTCACTGATAAGACCAGTTTCGGTGGATTGAAGAGTGAGTTTTAGCAACTCCACTCTTAGCTCTTTGTACCCTAGAGAATCACAAGGGACATGGATATTCCTTGCAACACTTACGTGAAAGTAAAAAAGAAATAAAATAACAGAGACGTTCATTCATAGGAGAATGGACACCTAAATTCATGCATGTTAAGAAAAACAAAAGAGGTAATAGGAGGAATGGAATTGGAGATGGTGAGTGTGGACAGCTCTTCTGAGGAGTTTTGACACAAAGAGGAACAAATAGGGAGATACGTGGCAGGGGAAGTGGGGCAAGAGGAGGTGTGTGTTGTTTTGTTTTGTAAGTTGGAAGAAATAATAGCACATTTATATCCTGATGAGAATGATCCAATACATGGTGAAAACTTGATGTAGGAGAGAGAAATGCTGGAATGGTACTTGCTGAGTAGAGGATAGGAGATGCCAGCTGTTATATAAATGTAGGCATATACATGGTTTTAGAGAGCAGCCAGGGCAGTTCATCTCTGGTTTGCAGGCAGGAAGAAGGAGTGTGGGAATGTAGATTGGGGAAGGTGGTTGTTCTCTTATGACCATTCTGCTTTTATTTTTTTTAATTTATTTTTTATTTTTTTATTTTTTTGCGTTATGCGGGCCTCTCACTGTTGTGGCCTCTCCCGTTGTGGAGCACAGGCTCCGGACGCGCAGGCTCAGCGACCATGGCTCCTGGGCCTAGCAGCTCCATGGCATGTGGGATCTTCCTGGACCAGGGCACGAACCCAGTTCCCTGCATCGGCAGACGGACTCAACCACTGCGCCACCAGGGAAGCCCTCTGCTTTTATTTTGAGGGAACTAGGTAGCACGCTCTGCAGTTGAGATTGAGGTTGGGGAGGATGTGTTGGGGTCTGAAGGAAGAGGAAGCTATTAAATAGTAATTTGGGAGAGAAAATGGACATGGGACGTGTGGTTTGATGATGTACTATGATAGTTTCATGGTGTGAAGTGTCATAATTTCAAGTGAGCCCACTCATGGTATGCTTTTCTCCAGCCACATTCAGTGGCACTGGGGCAGGCCTGGAGCAAGTGGGGAGTTGGTTTTGTTAAGAAAGCAATAAGAAAGAGAAGGGCAAGGGAACCCAGTGGGGCAGGGGAGTGATTATAGTGATTTGCCATGGAGTTGAAACTGGATAAGGAGGTGACTGAGGACACTGAAAGAGCGGTCAAGTCTGTGGGTGGAGGTCCTGGTTTAGTTGAAAGATTGTTGGGGGTAGAGTATTGGAGGGAGTTAGCTGGAGAGGGAGGTGGTGATCAGAAAGTTGGGTGCTAGGCATTGAGATTAGGGAAGAGCTTCAGTTATTGTAAAGGGAAAGTCCTAGGGCAGTGGTTCTCCTGGGGGCAATGGCGTCTCATCCCCTGCTCCCCAGCCCTGGGGATGTTTGGCAACATCTAGAGACATTGTTGGTTGTCACAGCATTGGATTGGGCAGGGATGGTGCTGGCTTCTAGAGGGTAGAGTTTGGCTGTGCCGCTAAACTTTCCCAGAGTGCTGGGTGTTGGTACAGGAAGGCCCTCCTCCCCCAATAAGTGTCAGTAGTGCTGAAGCTGAGAAACCCTGCTCTGGAGTTAGGAGCATGGGGGTGAAGGGTGGAGAGAGGGGGAAGACAACCTTGTTGGAGAAGAGAAGTTCAGGGAACTGAGATGTCTGGGAGTGGGAGGGATCTTTTTTTTATATATTAAAATTTCCAGTGGTTAATGCAAGAGTAGTATTGGAGAGAGTGACAGAGAGTGTAGTAGCATCAGCCTGTGAGGGAGATGACTTAAGGGCGACAGCCACCATAGAGATCACAGGTGATATATATTATCTGATGACATTCAAACCTGGGAGTTCTATGGGGAGGGAGAGAGCATGGTCTGCAAGTGGCAATGGGGAGCAAGGAGGATCCTCCCCCACTTGCAGGCCCAGTGATATGAGAAGCGTGGGGGCAGAAGGCACAGCACCACATCAGCGCTGCGGTGCACGCTGTCCTCAGGGGAGAGCCTGGGTTGACAGGCTCAAGAGGGTAAAGGCAGCACCCTCTCTGTTTAAGAGAACAGATTGGAGCTGGGGGATTTTGCTGTTGTTGGTAGGCTATGAATTCCAGAGGGCACCAAGGAAGTGTTTCAGGATGTGGGTAGCAGTGAAGGAGGGGGGATAGACAAGGGGATATGCTGAGCATTATTTGGGGGTGACTGACATAAACAGATATAGGGGACATAGTGAGACGGGGTCCAGTGGGTTCAAGGCAGATGAAAGCGAAGAGGCTGTGAAATTCGAAAGGGAGTGAGGGTTGGTTTTCCACGTCTGCTGTCCACCCTAGTGATGAGGGTAGAAGGCCGGAGGGAAGTGAGATGGTCCCAGTGCACTAGTGCAGTCCTACCTTTCTTGGGAGAGGATTTCTCTGATCTGTGTGCGTGTGCTGGGTCTTGATGCTGACTGATGGACTGGAGGACTGCTGGAGGGGACTGGGTGGTACATCAAGCCTAGGGCCTCACCCACTGTGATCAGATTTACCTTTCAGAAAGAGTACTCTGGCTGCAGGGTGAATGTGGAGGTGAGAACAGAGACAGACAAGTTAGGAGACTGAAGACTGATCAAGGGGAGATGACGAGGGGGTAGTCACCACAAGGAAGGAGGCAAGTGGACAGATTTGAGGGGCATTTAGGAGGTAAAATTGCTTCTGATTGGTAGCAGATTGAATTTTTTTGTGCAAAACAGGGAGGAATTCAGAATCATACCTGAATTTCTTGGTTTCATTAACAGGGAAAGAATGCAGTCCCCAGAGTAGGCCTGGAAGTTGGCAGGTCCAAAGCACATTTGTTGAATAAGTGGGAAAAAAAAAATGCTGTGATTACATTTACGTGTGATGCATCATGGAACTAACCTCAGCCAAACCTACCCGTGACAGGATGTAGAACCAAAAGGTTTCTGGCAGCTCTGGCCACGAGTAATTAGATGCACTTGGCCGAACTCTCAGCCTGCATTGAGAAGAGGAAGTCACGGTGGCCAGGAGTTATCACTGTTTGTCAACAAGCCCAAGAGGTCTTGCTTACGTAAGCTAGGGGTTCCTTTCATGTTTTTAATAGAACTACAGATTTTTTTTTTTTTTTTCTTGCGATACACGGGCCTCTCACTGTTGTGGCCTCTCCCGTTGCGGAGCACAGGCTCCGGACTCGCAGGCTCAGTGGCCATGGCTCATGGGCCCAGCCGCTCCGCGGCATGTGGGATCTTCCCGGACCTGGGCACGAACCCGTGTCCCCTGCATCGGCAGGCGGACCCTCAACCACTGCGCCACCAGGGAAGCCCAATAAAAACAGATTTGTAAAATTTGTTTTTATTTGAAAATAATTCCAAATTTACCAAAAGTTGCAAAGATTAAAATATTACAAACAAGAAGTTCCCCTCATGTTACTCACGTTCACTTGTTAACATTTTACTCCATTTCCTTTTTTAGTTATCTCTCTCCACACACACAAACTTCCTTCTGAACAATTTAACAGTAAGTTTAACGTGTCATGTGTCTCTAAATACTTCAGTGTGTGTTTCCTAAGAATAGAGATGTTCTCTAATGTGACCATAGACCACAGTACAGTTATCAACTTAATTTATGTTGGTAGAATACGTCTTTTATTTTTTCAATTTTTGAATTTTATTGTATTTATTTTTTTATACAGCAGGTTCTTATTAGTTATCCATTTAATACATATTAGTGTATATATGTCAATCCCAGTCTCCCAATTCATCACACCACCACCCCTCCCCCACCACTTTCCCCCCTTAGTGTCTGTATCTTTGTTCTCTACATCTGTGTCTCTATTTCTGCCCTGCAGACTGGTTCATCTGTACCATTTTTCTGGGTTTCACGTGTATGCACTAATATACAATATTTGTTTTTCTCTTTCTGACTTACTTCACTCTGTATGACAGTCTCTAGATCCACCCACATCTCTACAAATGACCCAATTTCATTCCTTTTTATGGCTGAGTAATATTCCATTGTATATATGTACCACAACTTCTTTATCCATTCATCTGTCGATGGACATTTAGGTTGCTTCCGTGACCTGGCTATTGTAAATACTGCTGCAATGAACATTGGGTACATGTGTTTTTTTATTTTTTTATTTATTTTTTGTGGTACGCGGGCCTCTCACTGTTGTGGCCTCTCCCATTGCGGAGCATAAGCTCTGGACGCGCAGGCTCAGCGGCCATGGCTCATGGGCCTAGCCGCTCCATGGCATGTGGGTTCTTCCCGGACCAGGGCACGAACCCATGTCCCCTGCATCAGCAGGCGGACTCTCAACCACTGCGCCACCAGGGAAGCCTGCATGTGTCTTTTTGAATTATGGTTTTCTCTGGGTATATGCCCAGTAGTGGGATTGCTGGATGATATGGTAATTCTATTTTTAGTTTTCTAAGGAACCTCCATACTGTTCTCCATAGTGGATGTATCAATTTACATTCCCACCAACAGTGCAAGAGGGTTCCCTTTTCTCCACACCCTCTCCTGCATTTGTTGTTTGTAGATTTTCTGATGATGCCCATTCTAACTGCTGTGAGGTGATACCTCATTGTAGTTTTGATTTGCATTTCTCTAATAATTAGTGATGTTGAGCAGCTTTTCATGTACTTCTGGGCCATCTGTATGTCTTCTTTGGAGAAATGTCTATTTAGGTCTTCTGCCCATTTTTGGATTGGGTTGTTGGTTTCTTGAATATTGAGCTGCATGAGCTGCTTATATATTTTGGAGATTAATCCTTTGTCCGTTGATTTGTTTGCAAATATCTTCTCCCATTCTGAGGGTTATCTTTTCGTCTTGTTTATGGTTTCCTTTGCTGTGCAAGAGCTTTGAAGTTTCATTAGGTTCCCATTTATTTATTTTTGTTTTTATTTCCATTACTCTAGGAGGTGTATCAAAAAAGATCTTGCTGTGATTTATGTCAAAGAGTGTTCTTCCTATGTTTTCCTCTAAGAGTTTCATAGTGCCCGGTCTTACATTTAGGTCTCTAATCCATTTTGAGTTTATTTTTGTGTATGGTGTTAGGGACTGTTCTAATTTCATTCTTTTACATGTAGCCATCCAGTTTTCCCAGCACCACTTATTGAAAAGACTTTCTTTTCTCCATTGTATATCCCTGCCTCCTTTGTCATAGATTAGTTGACCGTAGGGGCGTGGGTTTATCTCTGGGCTTTCTATCCTGTTCCATTCATCTCTATTTCTGTTTTTGTGCCAGTACCATATTGTCTTGATTACTGTAGCTTTGTAGTATAGTCTGAAGTCAGGGAGTCTGATTCCTCCAGTTCCGTTTTTTTCCCTCAAGACAGCTTTGGCTATTCGGGGTCTTTTGTGTCTTCATAAAAATTTTAAGATTTTTTGTTCTAGTTCTGTAAAAAATGCCATTGGTAATTTGATAGGGATTGCATTGAATCTGTAGATTGCTTTGGGTAGGATAGTCATTTTCACAATATTGATTCTTCCAATCTAAGAACATGGTATATCTCTCCATCTGTTGGTATCATCTTTAATTTCTTTCATCAGTGTCTTATAGTTTTCTGCATACAGGTTTTTTGTCTCCCTAGGTAGGTTTATTCCTAGGTATTTTATTCTTTTTGTTGCAGTGGTAAATGGGAGTGTTTCCTTAATTTCTCTTTCAGATTTTTCATCATTAGTGTATAGGAATGCAAGAGATTTCTGTGTATTAATTTTGTATCCTGCAACTTTACCGAATTCACTGATTAGCTCTAGAAGTTTTCTGGTGGCATCTTTAGGATTCTCTATGTATAGTATCATGTCATCTGTAGACAGTGACAGTTTTACTTCTTCTTTTCCAATTTGGATTCCTTTTATTTCTTTTTCTTCTCTGATTGCTGTGGCTAGGACTTCCAAAACTATGTTGAATAATAGTGGCAAGAGTGTATATCCTTGTCTCGTTCCTAATCTTAGAGGAAATGCTTTCAGTTTTTCACCATTGAGAATGATGTTTGCTGTGTGTTTGTCGTATATGGCCTTTATTATGTTGAGGTAGTTTCCCTCTATGCCCACTTTCTGGAGAGTTTTATCATAAATAGGTGTTCAGTTTTGTCCAAAGCTTTTTCTGCATCTATTGAGATGATCATATGGTTTTTATCCTTCAGTTTGCTAATATGGTGTATCACATTGATTTGCGTATATTGAAGAATCCTTGCATCCCTGAGATAAATCCCACTTGATCATGGTGTATGATCCTTTTAATGTGTTGTTGGATTCTGTTTGCTAGTATTTTGTTGAGGATTTTTGCATCTATATTCATCAGTGATATTGGTCTGTAATTTTCTTTTTTTGTAGTATCTTTGTCTGGTTTTGGTATAAGGGTGATGGTGGCCTCATAGAATGAGTTTGGGAGTGTTCCTTCCTCTGCAGTTATTTGGAAGAATTTGAGAAGGATCGGTGTTAGCTCTTCTCTAAATGTTTGATAGAATTCACCTGTGAAGCCATGTGGTCCTGGAAGATTTTTAATCATAGTTTCAATTTCATTACTTGTGATTTGTCTGTTCATATTTTCTACTTCTTTTCTGGTTCAGTCTTGGAAGGTTATACCTTTCTAAAAATTTGTCCATTTCTTCCAGGCTGTCCATTTTATTGGCATAGAGTTGCTTATACTAGTCTCTTAGGATGCTACGTATTTCTGCGGTGTCTGTTGTAACTTCTCCTTTTTCATTTCTAATTTTACTGATTTGAGTCCTCTCCCTCTTTTTCTTGATGAGTCTGGCTAATGGTTTATCAATTTTGTTCATCTTCTCAAAGACCCAGCTTTTAGTTTTATTGATCTTTGCTATTGTTTTCTTTGTTTCTATTTCATTTATTTCTGCTCTTTATGATTTCTTTCCTTCTGCTAACTTTGGGTTTTGTTTGTTCTTCTTTCTCTAATTCCTTTAGGTGTAAGGTTAGATTGTTTATTTGAGATTTTTCTTGTCTCTTGAGGTAGGCTTGTATAGCTATAAACTTCCCTCTTAGAACTGCTTTTGCTGCATCCCATAGGTTTTGGATCATCATGTTTTCATTGTCATTTGTCTCTAGGTATTTATTGATTTCCTCTTTGATTTCTTCAGTGATCTCTTGGTTATTTAGTAACGTATTGTTTAGCCTCCATGTGTTTGTGTTTTTTACGTTTTTTTCCCTGTAATTCATTTCTAATCTCATAGCGTTGTGGTCAGAAAAGATGCTTGATATGATTTCAGTTTTCTTAAATTTACTGAGGCTTGATTTGTGAACCAAGATGTGATGTATCCTGGAGAATGTTTCGTGCGCCCTTGAGAAGGAAGTGTAATCTGCTGTTTTTGGATGGAATGTCCTATAAATATCAATTAAGCCTATCTGGTCTTTTGTGTCATTTAAAGCTTCTGTTTCCTTATTTATTTTATTTTGGATGATCTGTCCATTGCTGTAAGTGAGGTGTTAAATTCCCCCGGTATTATTGTATTACTGTCGATTTCCTCTTTTATAGCTGTTAGCAGTAGCCTTATGTATTGAGGTGATCGTATGTTGGGTGCATATATAATTATAATTGTTATGTCTTCTTCTTGGATTGATCCCTTGATCATTATGTAGTGTCCTTGTCTCTTGTCATATTCTTTATTTTAAAGTCTATTTTATCTGATATGAGTATTGCTACTCCAGCTTTCTTTTGATTTCCATTGGCATGGAATATCTTTTTCCATTCCCTCACTTTCAGTCTGTGTGTGTCCCTAGGTCTGAAGTAGGTCTCTTGTAGACAGCATGTAAATGGGTCTTGTTTTTGTATCCATTCAGCAAATTTGTGTCTTTTGGTTGGAGCATTTAATCTATTTACGTTTAAGTTAATTATCGATATGTATGTTCCTATGACCATTTTCTTAATTGTTTTGGGTTTGTTTTTGTAGGTCCTTTTCTTCAATTGTGTTTCCCACTTAGAGAAGTTCCTTTAGCATTTGTTGTAGAGCTGGTTTGGTGGTGATGAATTCTCTTAGCTTTTGCTTGTCAGTAAAACTTTTGATTTCTCCATTGAATCTGAGTGAGATCCTTGCCAGGTAGAGTAATCTTGGTTGTAGGTTCTTCCCTTTCATCCCTTTAAGTATATCATGCCACTCCCTTTGGCTTGTAGAGTTTCTGCTGAGAAATCAGCTGTTAACCTTATGGGAATTCTCTTGTATGTTATTTGTCGTTTTTCCCTTGCTGCTTTCAGTACTTTGTCTTTAATTTTTGCCAATTTGATTAGTATGTGTCTCGGCGTGTTTCTCCTTGGGTTTATCCTGTATGAAACTCTCTGTGCTTCCTGGTATTGGTTGGCTGTTTCTTTTCCCATGTTAGGGAAGTTTTCGACTATAATGTCTTCAAATATTTTTTTCAGGTCCTTTCTGTCTCTCTTCTCCTTCTGGGACCCCTATAATGCAAATGTTGTTGCGTCTAATGTTATTCCAGAGGCCTCTTAGGCTGTCTTCATTTCTTTTCATTTTTTTTCTTTATTTTGTTCTGCAGCAGTGAATTCCACCATTCTGTCTTCCAGGTCACTTATCTGTTCTTCTGCCTCAGTTATTCTGCTATTGATTCCTTGTAGTGTAGTTTTCATTTCATTTATTGTATTGTTCATCTGTTTGTTTGTTCTTTAATTCTTCTAGGTCTTTGTTAAACATTTCTTGCATCTTCTCGATCTTTGCCTCCATTCTTTTTCCGAGGTCCTGGATCATCTTCACTCTCATTATTCTGAATTCTTTTTCTGGAAGGTTGCCTATCTCCACTTCATTTGGTTGTTTTTCTGGAGTTTTATGTTGTTCCTTCATCTGGTACATAGCCCTCTGCATTTTCATCTTGTCTGTTTTTCTGTGAATGTGTTTTTTGTTCCATAGGCTGTGGGATTGTAGTTCTTCTTGCTTCTGTTGTCTGCCCTCTTGGTAGAATACTTGTATCATCTACTTCCTATATTCCAATTTTGTTGGCTGACCTAATAAAGTTTTTTATAGTATTTTCCTGCTCCAATGTAGAATCAACTTAGCTTCCTTTAATCTGGAACATTTTAGTAGCATTTTTGTTTTTTATGACTTTGAGATTTTTGAAGACTACAATTCTACTCCACTTTTTGAAAATACAGTTGACCCTAGAACAAGGAGTTTGAGCTGCGTGGGTCCACCTGTAGGTAGATTTTTTCCACTGGATAGGTAGTACAGTTACTTCCTGATCTCTGGTTAGTTGAACATGCTGAGGCAGAGCCTTGGATCCAGAGGGTCGCCTGTAAAGTTATACCAGATTCTTGACCGTGTGGGGATTGGTGCTCCTAACCCCCTGTTGTTCAAGGGTCAACTGTGGAAATCTGCTCAGTTCATATCTGTCTGTTTCACTGTGATTGAATGAGGTTCTGCATTCTCCTCTGGAAAGCAGCACAGGTGAAGTTGTGTGTCTCCCAGGGTGTCACATCTGGAGGTGCATGGTAACCACTGCCAGCCTCCTATCGGTTATGTTAAGTGTGATCACCCAGTCGTGGTTGTCCCAATTTTCCACTTGATAATTACTGGGTTTTTATTTTTCTCCTTTGCAACTAATAAGCAATCTGTGGAGAGATAATGTAATTCAGTGCAAGTGCCCTGCTCTTCAATATTTACCTTAGGTCTAGCATCCATTGAGGACTCTTGCCTGATTTGATCTTTTACTATGATGCTTGCAAAATGCTGATATTCTAGCTGTCCTGCTGCCTCCACATGTATCAGTCAGCCCTTGGCACTCCGCTGTAGGTGAGAGCCTCACCTTCTCTCCTTTTTATTTGTTATTGGCATGGACTGACTCCTATTTTTTCACTGGTTTGTAATACACTACTGTAGCTAACTATTCTGTTATTGAAGTTGTCCTAGATTTGGCCAGTGGGAGCCCTTTGGGACTCCTGTGCCCTTTTGACCTGCCCTTACCATTGTTTTGGTCACTTTCTTCCTTTGTTGGTATAGCTTGGTATTTCAGGTGCATCTTTTACCTACCCTGCATCCACTCTGTTATCAGCCATTTCTCCAAAGAGCCCTGGTCCCTTTCAGTGGGGAAGGGTCAAGATCTGGGTGTTAGGTGTGGTCATTGCTACTGGGGTGACTTTGCTTCTCAGCCTTTCTAGTGGACAAAGCTAGGGAATACAAGCATGAATAGACACATGTGTACAAATATGAATACATATGTTTACACACACGTGTGCATAGGAGCATGCTTCTGCACATTTTAGAAATCATAAGTTCATGCCATACCTCCAGTTTCCATCCATCCCCACAGGGCTTGCTCTTCCTTCCCTCATTTCATTTTTAAAAAAAATTATTATTGTATTTAATTGAACATTTCCACTTTGTTTTAATGATTGCTTTTATTTATTTATTTATTTATTTATTTTTGGCTGTGCTGGGTCTTTGCTGATGTGCTCAGGCTTTCTCTAGTTGCGGCGAGCGGGGGCTACTCTTCGTTGGCGGTGCTCGGGCTTCTCATTGCGGTGGCTTCTCTTGTTGCAGAGCACAGGCTCTAGGAGCATGGGCTTCAGTAGTTGCAGCACATGGGCGCAGTAGTTGTGGCTCGCGGGCTCTAGAGCACAGGCTCAATAGTTGTGGTGCACGGGCTTAGCTGCTCCGCAGTATGTGGGATCTTCCCGGACCAGGGCTCAAACCTTTCCTGCACTGGCAGGCAGATTCTTAACCACTGCGCCACCAGGGAAGCCTCCCTCTCATTTCAGTTTTGTACAGGCTCTCTTTGGCCTGGGAGAACCATGGCTCCCAATAACAGAAATACATTTACTTGTGTGCTCAGTCCTAAACTGCATCTCAAATAGTTTCAGAATTGCTTTGGCCAAACCACTGAAATTGACAATTTTTTTGTGTGATTCTTTCACTCATGTATATCACCTTGCCAAGACAGTATAGAGTCTAATACCGTGTTCAAAATGTACTTGGGTTGGCCTTTCCTTCCCTCCTTCCCTATTCCTGTGTCTCTGGGGTTCATCTGAGATCTAGTTAGGTTTAACTGTTTCAGTTTGCTTTCAGTTATAGGCCCCCCCTTCATATCTTCTTTTCTTTGATTTTAATTTTTGAAGATGTAGAAGATTAGCATGCTTCCAAAAGGCAAAAACTCTGCAAGAAGGCCCACTCAGAAGTATTGCTGACTCCCATATTCCTTTAGTTCCGTTCCCTTACCCTTCTTTGGAGGTAACCAGCTTCAGGGTTTTATGGTTTATCCTCCTCCTTGTATTTCTGTTTATAAAGATAAGCATATTAAAGTGTTTTTCTTTCTTACATAAAATATAGCATACTCTATGTGTTCTTTGCACTTTTTCTTTCATTTAGTGGTGCCTCCTAGAAATCTCTGTATCAGTTCATTTGGAGATTTCTTGTTCTCTTGTACATCTGCATAGTACTCCATTGAGTGTCTGTAAAGCAGTTTATTCAACCAATCTCTTATGCTGGGACGTTTAGGTAGTTCTTGATAGTTTGCAATTAAAAATTTTCCTTCAGTCTGTAACTTGGGGCATATGTATTTTTATATCGTTGGAGGGCTGCCTTCGGGGTAAATTCCCAGGAGTAGGAATGCTGGAAGGGTGAGTGTATGTGTAGGTATGTTAGATATTGCCTTATTCCCCCATCCTAACCTTCACCCGCAGTTTCTGTGCCATTATACATTTCACCTACAGTGTTGAGTGTACCTGGAACTATAGGTGTTATATTTTTCCCCTAAGTGTTCACAGGTGTGACTCTATTAGTAACATTTGGATCCTGATTCCATATGACAGTGTGGTTTGGAGTCTTTCAGATTAAGTGATGGATTACTAGACTAGTGGTCAGATAGCATGGTGTAAGTCCAGATCTCCCACTTCTCTAACTTTGGACAATTTCCTGAATGACATTTAGCCTACATTTCCTTATCTAATAAGTGAGGATGATAAAATCTGTCTTACAAGGTTGTTGTGAGGTTGAATGAACCCAGTCCAAAGTTGGACTTGTAACAGGCACCTGGTACACGTCTCTGAGTCAGAAGTGTCTTTGCCCTCATGCACTTAGAGCTCTTGAAGTTTTGCACAGGAAAGGGCTCAGGCAGCAGCTTGTTCTTGACTAGCCTCGGCTGGTGAATAGCTCTTGCCAAGGCAACAAGGGGAGCTCAGGTCTTCCAGGCCCATGGAGTTTCCTTTGCTTCATTTGCTAGTATGTTTCTCCATAATTAAGTGAGCCATTTGTTTGGAAGGAATGTCTAAATTCTGGTATAAAATTTTTCTACATTAAGAGTATCAATAGATCTTACCAGATATGCCTTCATTTTAACAAGCTTAAGTAACACTTGTTATTAAAATTTTTTAAACATTTGTAAGACTGGCAATAAAGATTAGTTACCATTAAAAAATGAAATCTGCAAATATAAGAGAGAAATGCTGACATTTTAGGAAATCCTACAGTTTCTTTAAAGAAAAGATGAGGAAAAGATAGAGTAAAAACAACAATAACAAAAGTAAGCCATCTGGAATCCTGGGTTTGCATCTGTGCATTTTTTCAAATAGGAAACAGAATAAGCTCAATGAAATAGTTTTCAGAGTTTACTGAAACATGATATAAATATTCTCTAATGTTTTGGCTCCTATTTTCTCCTTTTGAATTCTTGGGAGGAAAGGGAAAAAGGGGGGATGCACAGCACAATCTAACACATCCTTTCCAATTCTATAATTTATGTTTCTATGAAATAGAAAGAGTTATAAACAATTATTCATCAAGCAATTAATTTATTCATCTGTAAAAGAGGTAAAAAGGTTTTTCATCTTTAGTGTATAGTTTGAAATATAACCCACATAGCTGACAAAAGAGTTCTGGAATATTTTTGCTGGTTTTGTTCTTTTATTGTAGAATACAACATATATGTAGGAATAGAAATTAATGTTATTCTTCCAGTGCTCTGTTGAAATGCACAGTGATTTTTAATTCAAACTATATTATGTGCATTGCAGAAAGAATTTTAAAAATAACTGGTGTGTGTGTAGGGATGTTTATATTTTCTAAACCAGAGTAGTTGAAATAAAGGTTTTGCTCATAAAGATCAGGGAAACACCAGCTACCTTACCAGCTCTTAGAGAGTCACAGTACGTATTAGCTCAATAAAAGGTCTGAGCGTTTAACCCAGTGTTTCGCAAACTTTTTTGACCATAGAACTCTTTTTATGCCAATAGCATAAGACATTAATGATGTAAGAAACACTTTTTAGGGAGCACTCTGTAAAGAAAAAACTTGAAAGAACAAGATAATATTTTACTCAAGTGTTTTAAAATTCCCTCTAACTTCCCTTTCCAAATAATAACAAGATTGATAATTTTTTGGTTGCAGGGGTTACTCTGAACTCTTTGTCTGGCTTTGCACTCGGGATGAGAAAGCAGTGGAAAATATGGGGAAAGTGATTAAAACAAACATCGTGCCCACTGTCTCACATACACAAACGTAGTTAAATTTTTACAACTGCAATCATTCAGGCTTACCATTTATAAAGACAGAATTTCTCTAATACTTAAAATTTTGTGATATTTCTTTGGTATTTCTTTTTAGTTCAAGAATAATTTTTTTTTTCTGTTCCACCATTTGCCTTCCTTTGCTTTATCAGTAATTAAGTTCTTTCAATCATTTGCTATTAGCCCCCTGATTTTTATTTCATCTAGTGTCTAAAGTAAGCTAACAATTGCCAAGTACATATAAATCTTCTAGAGATTGAATATTTGAAAAAAGATGCCATAAAACTGTAGGCTTGTAATCTTTGCACTTCTTTTTAGCCTGTCCTCTGCCTTTATGGATCATTGATAAGAAAACTGTCTGTTGTAGGCCTTTGCAACATTTATGTAATGATTGCATCTTAGAAGTACTAATCTCTTTACTCTTAAGTATTTGACCTATGCAGTGTACCTTAGGTTACTTCTATTGACCGTGGAGGTGGGATGAATATATAATGACAGGATTGAGAAAATGTTCGTCCTCGTAATTCTAGGGAAGCTGGGGAAGGCAGATTGTCCAGTAGTGGCTGCTTCCCAAGACGGAAGCAGAGGGACCAGCTAGAGTAGGGACTGTGTGTGGCAAGCCCATTGGGCGTGGGAGAGGCAGTGAAGCTGGAGCCCAGGGAAAGTTAGCTGCTGTGCATCTTGTCGTGTGAGCCCCTCCATGGCCCTGTCAGTAAACTCAAGACGATTCAGAGAAGCCAGGCTAAAGTAGATTGATTTCTTCAAGGCTGCAAAGAGGAACATAGCCAGCAAAGATGGGAAAAGAGTGAGAAGAACAGAGGGAGTTAGGTTGGGAATTCGTCCATATAATCTACGTCCTGAATTCTTACAAATGATGGAATTGGGACTTTGAGCCCAGTTTACCTAGAGATCCACAGTGTGATGAAGCCCCATGTGATATCTGAGTTAGAGGTGACTTAAGCTTGATCTCTTTATAAAAGGAAAAGAAATAGATTCACACCATAGCTTTGCTTCCGGCATAAAATGACGAAAACTATGAAGGTGTTTGAGGAATTTTGCCAAAAGCAAGCGTTGGTTGCTTGGATAAAGTATTTTAGCAATAGGTTGAAATGAACTTCTGAAGCTAAGCAGCTACTTGTCTTTGTGTGAACAAATGGAAAGGTGCTAATTGTCCATGTCCATTTAGAAGAGGTTTAGTAGGTAGCAGAGTTTCAAAAAGAAAGACATTTGAATGCCGCATCAGTTACATTTATGCCAGCAGTTATTGTATGTGGCAAAAATACACAGAATTTATTCTGAATACCTGACTCTTTTTAAATTTATGTTAACTTGCCTTTTAGTATTTGGATCATTCTGCTAACAATGGGACAAAAACCAGGCAGCTGGTGTTAAAGCCCTGTATGAATGGGGGAATGAGTTTATATTTGTCATTTGCACAGGGCAGAAGTAATTAGGGAGCCTGTGGGAGGCTCTTTTGTTCCTTTAATATATTTGTATCCACAGAAACTTGAGAAAACCCAATTCTGGTTGGATCTTAAATACCTTTTATCCTTTCATTAGGTGATGGTAGTTTTAAAAAATATATTAAAAGTTAGATTTCCTGTGACCAGGTCTCTATTTGAAAAGCAAAAGAATACAGATGTTTCTGTGATGAATAAAGTGAAAACCAGTCCTAGAAAAGTTTAAGGAGATTTACTTTGTTTTCAGGTTTGAACATTTTTTTGTTTCTCCTCCACTTTTGGAAATCTGGATGATATATGTAATTAAATCACTTTGTGAAAATTCGATTTAGTATGTCAATTCCACCTTATTTGTGGATGCTTTTGCTAAAATGTGAAGGTGTCTGTGTCACAGAATAGTCACTAGTAGCCACCATTTCTTGTCAGTGAGAATGCCCAGTATGTTAGTCCTAACACACTTTGTGTTTCAGTTGTTGACAGGGAGATGGGTGCATATACTGAGGAAGGTGTTAGATTGGGGAGCGGAAGAGCAGCCTGTCCTGTACTGGCTTCTTCTTTTGCTTTTTTTTTGGTGAGGCTTGCTGGATCTTAGTTCCCCTACCAGGGATCGAACCCATTCCCCTGCAGTGGAAGCCTGGAGTCTTAACCACTGGATCGCCAGGGAAGTCCCATGTACTGGCTTTATCTTATTTATCCTGATACACAACCAGAAGCAAAATTATCTTAAAATTAATGATCTGTGTATTATATATTCAGATAATCCAGTGACTTTAAAACACCGGCATGGGATTCCCTGGTGGCGCAGTGGTTGAGTGCCGATGCAGGGGACACGGGTTCGTGCCCCGGTCTGGGAAGATCCCACATGCCTCGGAGCGGCTGGGCCCGTGAGCCATGGCCGCTGAGCCTGCGCGTCCGGAGCCTGTGCTACGCAACGGGAGAGGCCACAACAGTGAGAGGCCCGTGTACCGCAAACAAACAAACAAACAAAACACCAGCATGTTAATATGACAAACTCTTAATAGTGGTTGCCTCTGAGGAGGGGAATTGGAGACAGTGGTAGGAGGGAGATTGAGTTAGAATTGTGTTATCCACTTTGGTAACTTTTGGTGTTTGTTACCATGAGTATATATTTAAAAAGGAAAAGTAAAAGAAGACAAATTCCCCTCTAAGCATTCCCATCTCCTGACAGGAGGCTTGGTTTCTCACCCTGCCTCCAAGGATGTTCTGTGATTTCCTCTGTGCCCCTTCCTCCTCACCTCCCCCCTAGTTTCTTTTGCTTTTGAGGAAAACACTTTCTGAATTGATCACCTTTTCTTCATCACCTCTAATTTTGTAATCCTTAACCCCTTTCACGAAAGCCACTGAAGATTTCTTCCCATTAAATGCAGTGACCTCTTTTCAAGCCCTGCGACCTTTCTGGGTCACTTGAGACTTGCCCTCTCCTCCAGCCTCTCTGACACCATTGCCTTGAGGTCCCTTTTGACCTCTCTCACTTCACCTTCACAAGCATCTTCACTGTGATTCTGTTATCCACTCTGTGCTCTCTCCCTGAGCAATCTGTTTTAGATTCTCAGGTGAAATTATCTGCGCCAGCAGATACAACCTCTCTCCTCAGCTCTACCCTTGCATGTTTACTGGCCCATTAGGCGTGTTGAGTTCCTAGTTCCATGAGCATCTCAGAATCAAAATAGCCTGAACTTAATGTCCATTACCCCCCCCATCCAATTCCCCAATTTTTTTCCACTTGCTGTATTTTACTACTTAGCAGCACCCAACTTAGAAACCTGGGACTTGCCCTGAGTTCCTTCTTCCACCTCACAAGGTTTTGGAATTACAAAGCCTTGCTGTAACATGCATATATTGGCTCAGTTTCCATCACACCCTTTCATTTTGCAAATAAACTCCTAAATTGGAGAAATTTCATGCATATAAATGTTCTGTCCTTGTTAAAAGTGTGTGTATAGGGGGAGGAATCGTTTCAGTTGTTCTTCTGCATTGACAACTTTGTGTTTATGAATCCATGGAAACCTTATTCCAGGGGCACTTCTGCATTTGTGACTTGAGTCTGCTTTTTATTTGAGACTAAGTTAGCAATTATATAACTTCACAGAGCTTGTGGTTTATTATTATTTTAGTGTGGATACTGTATTTTGCTTGGTTTCCTATTCAGTCACTTAAAAAAAAATAGTATCTTTTGCTGCACAGTTAAAATTACCTCTAATAATGCCTTTGTTTCTTATGTATTAAAATAGATAAGTAGCTGCGAGATTAAAATGATAGTTAAAATTAATTGTATACCTAATATATGGAACTTCACATCTGTCATGTCATTTAATTTATTTCCCCCAATAACTTGATGCAGAATGGAGAAACTCAGTCCTGAGACATTATTTAACTTTCTCAGATTACACTGCTGTGGTGGTCACACCTCCCAGCGACCCCTCTTGAAATTCTTTAGTTTAAGTGTGGCCTGTACATCCCTGAAAAAAATACAGTTAAAATTACATAAAAACTGGGTTTATGGGTGTCTTCTTTTTTTGGGGAGTTGATTTTCACACGGTCGGTATTTTTCCTGTTTTGGTCGCCCATTGATGACGGAAGAGTTTGCAGTGCTTCAGTGCCATCACTCTGATTATCCGTGGTCATGGGGTGATGTAGAAGAACATAATAAAGGTGATGGCACTAAGATTTACATGGAACTTATATTTTGTGTTTTTATCAAGAGATAATTATTTTTTTAATGTGTTAACAGTAATTTCTCTGCTTACTTGAATTTTTGGTACCTAGAAGGGTGGCTGTCATCTGAAGAATGTTGTGGTCTGTAATTTATATTCTCTCTGTTTCTCTCTCAGTGCAATGAAACCTCATTCTTTTTTGAAGCTCGAAGTAAAACTGCTTGCAAGCATCTTTGGAAGTGTAGTGTAGAACATCATACATTTTTTAGGTATGTTAATGTGAAACCTTTGTTCATTGTCCTAATAAATGAAAATTGCATTTGTTTTTGTTTTTTAAATTGTTTTTGATGTGCATATGTTTTTATAACAAGAATTCTATCCTGTCTACAAGAAGAAATGTACAGTGTTTCTCTTTTATTAACATTTTTACATGCACACACACATATATAGATATTTTCTTTGCTCATGCTACAAGAAAGGATCAAGGACAATTGCTTTTGACATTTATGTAATAAAAGTGCAGCTTTGGTATTGGTGGAAATTAAGTGTTCTACTGTGGACTTACTAAATTTGAAATGACTGTTAGCTTGGAGGTATGGAATGGGTGGCTGGGTATACAAGGCATACAGGATAGACCAAGGTTGGCCATATAAATTTCACGGGTATTAAGGCAAAGGGGATTGGATGAGGTCACCTGTGGAAAAAGTGAAGAGAGAGGAGCAGAAAGCCAGGGACTGAGCTGTGGGACCCTCCCAGCATTTAGAGGACAGGAAGAGCCAGCTGGGGAGTATAAGAAGAAGTAAGCAGTAGGGTATGGGAAAATGGAATATGAGAAAGAAAAATGTCTCAGTGAATAAGGAGCTAGCAGCTGCATTGCATGCTCCTGGGAGGTCACGTAAGATGAGGGTAGAGAATTGACCATTGGGTTGTGGGGATCCTGTTTGTGTCACATCCTTATGGTGTAAAGATAAAACTCAATTTTATCAGATAATACTTGAAACTCTACTTTTGGTTTTTAAATTTAAAACTAGATTAACTCTTCCCCTTATTCGTGTTTGATTTGCATGGAACGGATTCCCCAAATAGCATGATGCTAGAGAAGTAGCCTTATAAAATGACCCATGTCCGTTGTGGAGTTTGTATTAAGAGAGGGATAGAGCCCAAAAGGTCTGAGGCATTGCCTCTCGTGTAGTGGGGCTGGGCCTAGGAACTGCACATGGAGGTGTGTGTTGAAAGTACCCTGGAATGGAAAGTACAAAGAAGAGTGAGCCACCCCTTTAGATACGATCAACTGCCCTGAGAACCTTGGCTTGGGTAAATCAGTGTAGTGACAAAAGTTCCCAAGATAATTTAGTAGAGAAATTAAATTGATTCACAATAAAAGCTTCCTTGTGTGGGCAGTGATGTATCTGATAGTCTTCAGGAAGTATGAGTGTTTTGACATGATACAGATATAAAATACTAGAATGTCAAGTATTAGCTTAAAAATAATCGATTATTATTCCTGCCGATATGTAGAATGAATAAAATATTTTGACTGTGTTAAGCAGTGTTGCACTGTTACATATTTCTACACAGCTTTTGCTCAAGTGTTGCATAAGTATAGTTGTGATTCTCTATCTAATTTTCTTTTAAAAATTCATTAGAATGCCAGAAAATGAATCAAATTCATTGTCAAGAAAACTCAGCAAGTTTGGATCCCTGAGTTATAAGCACCGGTATAGGTAAATGGCCTTTTTTTCCTCTGGGCTGTGTGTGGGGTGTGTATGAATAAATATTTAATGCAGCTGTCCACATACATGCATGCACATTAAAGTTTGTGATCAGATTTTTTCCTTATTTTTCCACAGTGCCAATGAATTTGATAAGCAATAGCAGTCTATTAAACTGTCTTGACAAAAATGATTTTCTAGGTTTAATTATTTAAATTCTACATTAGCTAGGTTAAGCTTAGGGTGTTTAGGATGTAGTAGAGCTTATTATCTTCAGAAATTCATTTTGATCCAGTTATCACTTATCTCTAATTATGTTGTGATTATGAAACAAAGTAGATATTCTGAATAGTAGTTTTTTGGTATTCTTGGGGCATTCAGTTGATCCTCTATTGTAACACAATGTATACTTTATATCAGCGGTCCCCAACCTTTTTGGCACCAAGGACCGGTTTCGTGGCAGACGGTTTTTTCCATGGATGGGGAGGGGGTGGGTGGTGATGGGTTTGGGATGATTCAAGCACATTACAGTTACTGTGCACTTTATTTATATTATTATTACATTGTAATATATAATGAAATAATTATACAACTCACCATAATGCTGACAGGAGGTGGAGCTCAGGCGGTAATGCAAGCAATGGGGAGTGGCTGTAAATACAGATGAAGCTTTGCTCTCTCACCCACCACTCACCTCCTGCTGTGTGGCCTGGTTCCTAACAGGCCACGGGGGTTGGGGACCCCTGCTTTATATTATGGGTCAAATCAAATGTTTTCTGTAGCATAACGCCTACATATAGTAATGCTAGCAAGTATATCTTAACTTTACAGAGCAGTTACTAAGTGCCATGTATTGTGCTAAATGTATTCCATTTATTGCTTCATTTAATCATGGCAGTCTTATTAATGTTATCCTCATTAATATGTGAGGAAACTAAGGCTCAGAGACGACAAGTCACTTCTCAGGGAAACCCAGCTAGGAAGCAGTAAAGTGGGGTCCAATCCCTGGCAGTGGAACTCCAGAGCCCTTTCTGTTAACATTAGTCAGACTGTTAGCATGTTGCAGGAAAAGCCTGATTGTCCAGCAGTCAGGCAGGTGCCTGTGTCTTTTTGAATATGGGAGCCTTCTGTGTTTTGAAAAAGAATTTGTTTTGTTTCAATTCGTTCTGTTAAGTGGAGAGCCTGTGATGTGGAAAACAGGGTGTTAGGTACCCAGAGGTACGAAGAATTAGATCTTCCCATCTCTGCCTTCAGAGAGCTACAGTTTTATTCAGGCAGTAAGGCGGTCCCAGGCCCTATAAAACCCAAGCAGGGTGCAGAAATGGCACTCGGGAGGTGGGACAGTGTTCTGTCAGTTCCACTGGAGACATCACCAAATGAAATGCTTACTTAGGAGACTTAAAAAAAAATCCAGGTGAAGTGTTACAAGATAATGATATGCCAGATTTTAATTCCTCTCTTTGATGAACCACTTTTTTGTCTTGCTTGAAGCCAGAGATAATCAATAGAGGAGTGATTAATATTAAATGTTTAGTGCATTAATCTTTACGTATTATTCTCTTGGATATTTGCTCATTAGCTGACTTAAAGTAACACTTAAGTATTATTGTGTTATAGATGTTCTTGATATTTGTAGGAAAGTATTCATTGGAATCTAAAAATTTAAACTTCAGGTTATCAAGGTTCTTCCCTAGATAGTGATATAATTACAGGAATTTAAGGAAAGAGTATTTACTTTTATATTGAGAAAAATAGCTCATAGTCAGTATTTGGGCTGTTCTTCCAGTTGGGGCATAACACATTTCAAGGGTTATAGAGTGAATGTGTAAATCTGTCTCTTTGTCACTGAAATGAAGCTAGTGAAAAAGCATCTGTCTTAATATTCTTACTGTTAAAAAATGTAATTATACTGTTTAATGTATGCTGTAGTTGGTTTCTACAAATTTACCCATACCTGATTTCTCAAATTTATTGAAATGCAAATGCTGTGGTTATTGGGAATTATTATTAGAAAGTTATTGGATTTTGCATATTGAGTATCATTTCTTCCGCAAAAGTAATTAAAGATAACCTTTGCAAATTGGAAACTCTGCTAAATCTGTTCAGTTTTGTGGCTGGTGTTAACTGCTTGGTAAGTCTTAATGAAATCCAAATCTCAGTGTCTGTATGTAGGAAGCACTAACATTACACCATCTCTGAAAGAAAGGTGTTTCATCCCACTGCCCAGAGCCAGGCTTACGCAGGGATGGGTCTCTGACTGCTGGGTGGTCGCCAGCACATGGACTGTTAATTGGCAAAAGAGTAATAACAACCAAACTTTAATAAACATCATATGCCTGTTCCTTTATTTTGAGACGTTCTGGAGATATCTTGGAATGAAGGAAGAGCTCTGGAAACATAGGTAGCTCCTTCCTTTACCCTGTAGGCTTTTAGAGCATGGAGGATAACGAATAGCATAACCAGCGGCTGTGGTGTGTGAGTGTGGGTGTCTGTGTGTATAATTGTATATGTGTTTATAGTGGGATGTATGTGATAGAGAAAGACAGAATTCTAGTCTTTACTTTCTCTCTTGCATCTTAGGGCTTGCAGAATACCAAGGAGAATCCAACAGAAAAACGAGTCATTACTTAAGAGGGGAAAATTAGATAATTTTAGTGAAATGTGACAGGCAATCCTTTCAAAATTTAAGATTACATTTTGGGGAAAAGGCTGAGCTTAGATCTGACAGTTGACTTCTTTTGTTGCTTTATTATCAGTAACCAATAATCTGAAATAGAGATTGATTAAATCTTTGGTTAAATATTTCGTTACACACTTTTCTCTGAGCCCCTTAAAAACTAATCTTGCCTCTACCTTTTGTTAAGTTTGTAGGGGACTCCTGGTTTTGATGAATGAATGAGTTGTGTAGAATTTATACTCTAGAAATGACACTTAGACCTAAGAACCACCCCTCAGGAACCCTGATGACCTTCTTGTAGAACTTAAATCACACGAGCTTTCCACATTTCATGAACGATGGAAGAGAGGCCAAGTTCTCCTGAGAACCTCCTTTGTGTCAGGTACTTTCACCTGTGTTGCTTAATTAAATCCATTCAGTGACCCATCAAAGGAGGTATCATATGCTCATTTCTGTAGACAAGAAATATGAGCCCCCCAAAAGTAAGGTAACTGAACTAAAGACCTTTAACCAGTAAGTGGCAAAGTTGGGATTTGAACCCAGGTGTCTTTCCTCTTGTTCTCTTCCCTCTACCCCACTGATGGCCGATTGTATCCTTACTTTGAAGCTGAAGGGCTGCTGGCAGTGCCTCATCATAGGATGGGAGTATGTGTGCCACAGTGTGAGGGGCAGGGAAGTGGGCGATCCTGGGGACAGTGTTCTGTCCTGTCACTATGGAGAGCCACTGGGTGTGTAAGAGCTCTTTCACCGACACTGAAAATCTCTACTGATGTCAAGTGCTTTTTGCTACAAGAAAATACTGAGAATACCGTACAGAGATATTTCTGCTAAGAAGTAGTCTGAACAAGTATAAATAAGGAAAATGAGGCTCTAGGAGATTTAAAAAATAACCTGCTGAAGGCCACACACTTATAGCAGAGCTGCGTTTTAACCTGGGCTTGTAGCTTTAAACCAAATGGCTCTGCACTCTGTCCCTTTTCCCAGGCTGCCAAGCTGTGCCACACTGACCAGCTGGAGGACAGAAAGCTTGTTCCAGTCCCAGGTCCCGTACAGCCTGTGCAAGATCAGTTTATGTTTCTGGACTTTAGTTTTATGAATCTTGTGATATGATTTTCCCATTTCTCATTTATTCCTGAGAGAGAAACCATGAGGAAAAATTGAATAATAAAGTAAAATCTCATTATAAAATGCCTCAGTGGCCCACATATTATTGGGTTATGTTTTTAGGGCAAATATTTTTTCCTCTATGCAATGAAGTACATACTACCCAAGTCTTAGAGTAAGTTTGTTTTAAGTAGATGTTATCTTCATACTCCAAACCATTTCTAATAGTGGAATTTTGTTCTCTATATAGAATTTTTTTAAGATTTTCAGGGGAGAGATGTTGCTATTTGTGTTACCTTATGTACTATCTTTAAAACAAATAGTTAAAACTGTAGAAATATTCTCAAATTGATTATTTTTAAAAAATTATTTACTTGTATTTAGTAATTATATAATATTTTTATGTGCCTGGCATTGTTCTAGAAAATGTATAAATATTAATACTTAACATTCATGATAAGCCTATGAAGTGGTCATTGGTATTATTCTTACTTTAGTAATGAGGAAATGGAGATACAGAGTTTGAGTAATGTTTCCCAAGGTCAGAGAGCTAGGATATGACATCGCTGGGATTTGAACCCAGTCTCCAGAACTTGTCTATTAACAATACATTAATATGTAAAAGAAAACAGCAAAATGAAAGCTGGTAAATGATAATTTTCTTATCAAATAACATTATTAGATTTTTATATATTTTCATTATATATAAGGAAAAAAAAAAGTAGTTAAATTTCAAGTGAAAGAAAATCTCTCACAGTTTTCCCCCCTACTCCCTCCCCTCCCCCTGGTTTCCATGAAGTCTTGAATATGAAGTACATGGATGGAACCTGTCATTTTAATTCCTCATATCAAGTCATATCCTCACTTAGCCTGATGAGAAACTGCTTTTTATGAGTGTTTTGGGCCTCTCTTTATTTCTAATAAAAGTAGATGAGGTAGTAAGGAGGGGAAGCTTTCACAGAAGAACGTAGGAGGTGAATTTGGCTTTCTAAGTCTTATTTAGTCTCTTTTAGGGAGAGAGCCACCAATATATATTCTGTAAATGTAGGATAAATGGGATTTGTGGCCAATAAAAGACTATTTTTTCTTCCTATTAGGTGGCTCTTAACTGTGGTGAATCAAAGTATTGATAGATAATTAGAAATGCATTTTCTCTGTACCTAAATGATACTTTCTGTCATGAAAGCCAGAGTTGTTCATTAGCTCAAATTCAGCTGTGGAATAAACTTTTCGTAGGATGAATGTTGACTGAAATACAGCAAATTAAATTACATAGTTCCTTGAGTAGCTTAGTTTGTCCCCAGGGAAAGCTCTCCCTGTTGCATCCTCACATACTCTTAAGGAAGCGGTACTGTGCATGGGGTTTTAGGCTGCTTTAAATCTTCCTGGGCACTTCCTGACTCAGGTGAAGTGGGCATAATCAATGGTTGATTGTGTCACAGGGTTCAGAGTGAAATCACACTAAGTGGTCCAATTGGGGAGGCTCTATGACTTGCCTTATAAGTACAGCACGGGGACATGTTGATTCATGTAGAATCATTGCCTTCTGTAGTTTAGCCCAACACAATTTCTTTACTATTTAGTTGTAGAGCTGGAAGACCATCAGCATCCTCTATTTCTAGCTTATCATTCTACTTAAATCAAAACCTAACTCCTCCTTTAATAAATCCTTTCTTTCCTGGTTCTCCCTCTGAAAGATCTTCCTTGTGTCAGCTGAAAAAAAGCTCAACATGAGAGCTGTGAGTTCAGTTTTATCTGGGGCTTACTGAGGACTAGAGGCTGAGAGAGAGCCTCTCAGATAGCTCTGAGGAACCGCTCCTAAGGGAATGAGTGCAGTCAAGCACACACCTCTGTAGAAGGTTGCTACTAGGAACGAGGAGCAGATGTCTCCGTTAATGCTTTTAGCGCTTTTCTAAGTATGAGAAGGTGCAAGAAACTGGGTTCATAAAATTTTCTCCTGAAAACACCTAACTATCTGAAGGCCTGTTCGGCCACTTGTTCCCAGCCTCATTCCTGATCTCTGTCCTGAACTCCTTTCAGAGTGTATTGAAGGTCAGCAACTTTAGTGGCTAGTGACTTCATTCTTGTAGAACCAGGTGGCGAGCGACATTCTTCAGTTGGCACTTCTGTCTCACCTAAATCTTTCCTATTAGAGTTTATTAGTTCCTTGGTTAATATTGCAGTGAGAATCAATTGGAAGCCCTATATACTTATAACCTGTGTGAATCTGTGTTTTTTCTTCTCTCCGTACACTGCAGATATTCTCCATGAGCTGTGGTGTAATTTTGTGGCTGTGTGGTTTTACCTGTGTTACTCAAAATGTTGTTTTTTCAAGTGGCAGGACAGCGTTACAAATGAGTCGAGATCTTTCTATTCAACTTCCCCGGCCAGATCAGAATGTGGCAAGAAGTCGAAGCAAGACTTACCCTAAGAGAATAGCACCGACACAGCCAGCCGGTAAGTCACAGAGCCCCCAACTCCTCATTGTAACCTTGTGTTTCCTTTTAGGCTCCTGGTGTAACATACACTTAAATGGTGACTGTAGCCCTGGAGGTTTTTAATTGTTAACAGTAGAATTTTTAATTTGACCCAGAAAATGTCCACGCAATCAGAAATTATTAATAAGCAGGCAGGTAAGCAAGTTGAATCCCCATAGCCTGCTTAATGACTATACTTAATAACTCTTTTTTGAAGGCATTAAATAAAACCTCAACTGCGTAATTTCTTAGTTTGGTGTAGCTGAGATTGGAATTGAAACATTCTTTGGCAAAAGTCTTAAAAAAAATACCGTTGACATAAGAGTCTGTAAAGAATTCAGCTTTTTGTATCGTTGGTCTTTTATTGTGATCTATAATAAAGTGCATAAAGTATACATACTATATACCTATGTACATACACATAAGTGTATGTGTGTTTATATACATATATAAATATATACGCAGGCGTGCACATGCACACACACACACAATTTAACATAGCCTACAGCCCCAGAAGTCCCTGCTGTTTGCTTGGTCACATCCTCACCTTCTCCTCCCTCCCCAACCAGTGAAAACCTCTGTCTGACTGTGTGGTAATTATTTCTTTACTTTTCACTATAATTTTAGTACTTATGTAGCCTTCTCTGAACAAAGTAGTTTTTTTGCCTATTTTTAAAACATTATATAATTGAATCAAGGGGTGTGTTCCTTTGTGTCTTGCTTCTATCAGTGTTATATGTAATATATACTAAAATGCATTCATTTTTCTTGCAGTGAGTTTTCTATTGTATGACAGCTCCTTGTTCATTCTACTATTGATGGACATTTGGGTTATTCAGATTTTTTGTTTTTAATGCACACCACTTCTTTAATAAACCACCTCATCAGTCAGTTTCAATCCATGTTCAATGTTCAGAGCTCACGGAATTTTACTCTAAAGTGATCTTACTGACTTTGGTTTGTGGCTTGCTTACAGATCAGCCTTGTCTAACACTCTCCACCGGCTTTTCACATATATTATTTCACTTGAACCTCCCAGTAATCCTGTGAGTTAAAGCAAGGCAGACACTACGTTCCCAATTTACAGATGAGGAAGACATGATCCCAGTAGCTAGAAAGGGGTGGGGCTGGGACGAGAGGCCAGATCTCCTGGCTCTTTCTGCCATATTGTATGAAGAGAATGGAATTTTTAATAACAATAATTAACATCTGGGGGGTGGTGGTGGGATGAATTGGGAGATTGTGATTGACATGTATATACTAATATGTATAAAATAGATAACTAATCAAAAAATAACATCTGAACATTGAATGACAGTTGGCAAAGCATTATGACAGCTGTTGTTTCATTTAACCCTCATGACAAGCCTATGAGGAACGTGTTTTGTGTTTGCTCCACTGCTGCTGGCTATGAGAATGTCACCTGACTTACAGTTTCTAAAGTGAAATTAAATCTGATTGTAGGTCCCCTCCTCTCACTGGGCTGAGAGGAAATTAAATTCTTTCTGATGGTTCTACAGTGGTAAAAATAAGACATGATTTAATTTTGCAGTGGGTTACCTGCCACATAAGTAATATTATCCCCATTTAGCTGATGAGGAAAACTAAGATTATAAAGGTAATTTGGCCCAGATTACATAATAAGCAGGTGACTTAGGACAGAAATTCTAGCTTTAACATTAATATTTTTATCTTAATATTTTGTGATTAGCTTTGAATATGATCAGTCTTAAATCCCATTTGGATCAAGTGCAATGTGGTATAATTGATAAGCAAACTTTCAGATCCTTTGTTATTTCTTAAACACCAGGCCTCATGAAATTATTTTGAGACCAACCAAGAATATCAAAAGCATTCCTCGTGTCAAATCAACATTTCATTCCACTTGAGATGCTGGAATCACACGTGCTTTTTACACAGACCTGCTCAGGTTGTTCCTTTTCCTCTCCTCGTGCTCTTAGAAAAATATCTTCCTCTGTAACACTGTGTCTGTCTGTCTGTCTGTCTCTCCTTGGAAGCCGAAATTCCAGAAGCTGATTTATTTAGGGACAAGGGGTTTTGTTTTTGTTTCTCTCCTGGCTTATGTAGATCCAGCCAAATGCAGTTTTCACAGAGTAGCCTGGAACTGTACTGAGCCCTCGCATCCGTCTCTCCTCCCCACTAGTGTTGTATTAAAACACACTCCCTCTAGGGTGGAGGCTGAGGAGATGCAAAATGCACAGCCCAGCGTGCTCGAGGGCAGCCTCTCAGCATCAGGCTGAGAATCTTTTAAAAAATGCAGCACATGTTATGCTTTTACTATTATAAAAATACATCCTCGCTTTAGGAAATTGAGGAACCTCAGAATTCCCCCCCCCCCCGCAAAAAGAATATCTTTCATGTTCAGTTCCATTCTCTTAGCGCTAACAGTATTTTATATAGCCTTCTGGTCATTTGCATATCTTTTCTGCAAAAATGATATAGCGGTGTTTTTATTTACTTTTTTATTTAATAACATATCATGAATATGTTCTAACAAGTTTTAAGTGTTCTTATATAGCACCATTTGAATGTCCAAATAATTTTCTGCTGCATAGATGCATTGATGTGACATAATTTATTCAACCAGTCGTTAGTTTTTGGATATTTAAGCTGTTTCAAAATTTGAAAAATATAAATGTAACTAAAGTGAATATTTTTGTAGTGATATCTCTAAGTATTCATGCTGATTTATTGTATGTATTT
The DNA here is from genome assembly GCF_937001465.1 of Orcinus orca. NCBI lineage: Eukaryota > Metazoa > Chordata > Mammalia > Artiodactyla > Delphinidae > Orcinus > Orcinus orca. Next base: position 93,184,157 of record NC_064561.1, on the reverse strand, counting down.
TAAACAATGGTATATTTTTATAATTTTTACTAAAAAAAGAGGATCATACAGTGCTGTGTTTAAAAACTGAGACTGCTGTATGTACATTTCACTTTGGTTTTGAATTACTTTCGAAGCCTGTGTTTCAACAAAACTGTGATGTGTTCTGGGGACCCAGAGATGACCCTGCCCTTGACAGCATGATTGTCCTGGGTGGGGAAGGACCATTTAGCAATGCCTGTGATGCAGAGTTATTTCAGTTGCTGTCATGCACATATGAAGAATGCTCTGGGGGCAGGGATAATGTTGTTCTATGTTTATTTGAATGTTACATATTCTTTTTTTTTTTTGGTTGTGCTGAGTCTCAGTTGCGGCAGGTGGGCTCCTTAGTTGTAGCATGCAAACTCTTAGTTGCAGCATGCATGTGGGATCTAGTTCCCCGACCAGGGGTCAAACCCATGCCCCTGCATTGGGAGGTGGATCCTTAACCATTGTGCCACCAGGGAAGCCCCTGAATGTTACATATTCTTTTTCCTCTAATTCAAATGTACTCTGCTTTGAGCCTCAGTTGAACCCAGCTGGTAGAGAGACCCAGTCTCTAAGGTCATGGTGGGGTTCAGACTTGGAGTGGAACAATTGAAGAGGGCGCTCTTGTCTTCACCTGCATCAGTCACTCTGTGCTCCTTATCCCACCCAGCAGGTCCCATTAAACAGGGCAATTCTGTGTGAATCTGGGCCACTGTGAGTATGAGAGGGGAGGGGTTATTGGTAAGCCTGGAGCCTCCTGTACTTAGGGTCAAGCCTGCCCCTTTAAGGCTCTGCTGTGGCGGGTGGTGGAGGGGAGTGGCCTGTAGGTCCTTAGGTCACTGTAGCCCTCAAGCCTCCATCTCCTTCCCCACCAAGCCTTTTCTGCCACTCCTGGCAGCTCCTCCAGCCCTGTCACTTCTGATTCCCACACTCTCAGCTCCAGAGCAGCCTCCTTGCTCCAAAGCTCCCTGTTCCTGAGATTTGTTCATGGGTGGCTGGGCAGGAAAGGAACAATAGCTCAAAACGGTAGTTTATTTTTTTTTTAATTATTTTTTATTGACCAAAGAGAAGCAAAAGTATTACCTTACTAAATATTCCTGCCACAATTACTTAAATTTTTATTTGAAAATTTTGACAATTAAAATGGTAGAAAGCTTATTTTAAAACGTAGAAAAAGTTTATTTTATTAGATTGTACTGTGTTTGGCAAAAATGGAGTTGTGGTTTAAAAAGAAGATAGATTTAAAAAAAAAAAACAACTCTAATGAGGCCAGCTATGAATTTTCATAAATTGAATTCTGGTAGGCTCTCTAAAATAAAACTTTAGAGCTATACAGTTCCAAGAGTCATTGGCATAAATTCTCACCTCTCATTTAACATTTATAGATACTAAAAAACAAGTTGTGATAGAAAGGAGACTTTAGCTTTTTGTTAGTTTATATCATTAATTTATACTACATGACTTGTAACTTTAGAAGACGTTATTTTGTTTCTTCTGAAGCTAAAGTAATTCAGTCAAACTTGATGACTACTGCCCTTAACCTGCATCTCAGTTCTCTGCAACTTTAAAAAGCCTGTGTTTTTATTTCTCAGTCAGGAATAATAAATGCCCTGGTAGCTCAAAAGCCATTGTGTTTAGAACCCACCAAGATTAGACCTTGGCACCTCGATGAGGAAGCGCATTCCAGAGTCAGGAGCCCTGCACCCAGCCTGCCTTCTGCCCCACCCCCACCCCACCCCAGAGGAGTTCAGCGCCAGGGCAGGCAGCCAGAGCATTCCTCCAGATCTGCTCGGTAGAGGAGCTTGGGGGTAAAGCAGGAGGCGAGATGGCAGGAAGGAAAAGTGCATATTTTGTACAGCCCTTTCTCTGACAAGCTCTTGGCAGCTCACAAAGGTGGGTTCCTGTCAGAAAAGAGTTTCTGCTGTAAGAAGAAAGCAGTAAAGACAGAATGTAAAGGCAGTAAAGACAAAATGTTTAGCTATAATCCACAATTAGCTGCAAGAAAAGTAATGGGTGAAACCATTTACAGTGGATAAACAATGCTGTGATTGTCTGATGCAGCATTTTGAGTTCTTAAGCATATCGTACTGATGAACAGAGAAATAAATAGTTGCAGTGTAGTCTTCAGACAACTGAAAAGCCGGTTCGGGTGATGTTTTGGCATTCCCACTATGAACTGTGGAAGACGCTGCAGACACAATGCCCGAGGGATCCTGAAAATGACTTGTGAGTGAGGATGGTTCGTGCCTGGTCTGGAAGCAGAGAGCTATGCTCAGGCCAAGCCAGTGTTTCTGTGCAGGAGAGAGGACCCAGTGTTGCCAGTCTTCCACTGTCTCAAGGGAAGCACGAAATTTAGATATTTATAGAAACTTTTCCAGAATTTTAAGTTTTGGCAATCGATTTCATTTTGAAGACGGTCTCTGTGTGCTAAATCAAACATTCCTAAGGGCCCAGTATGGCTTGAGGGCTGCCTCTTGAGAACCTCTGTTTGACAGAGCTGGTATGAACGGCCGATCCACCTGTCCTGGGGTCTCTGTGGGTTTCTGCAGCATCCCCTGTGGAGGTCAGGTTCTACACTCCATGACTCCCAGCAGGAACACTTTGTAGTTGGTAGGTCGGTTGGCCAACTCTAGGGGATGATGGTGCCACACAGGTCTGAACCCCCTAGCAAATGATTCACATGTGGGTAGCTGACCGACCTTTACTGGTGACCTGAGCTGGGTGTAGCCCAAAGCAGGAGAGACAGAGAAATGCTTTGACATAGTGAAGTACAGTTTCATCAGTTTGATGTAGTATAAAGCTCTGGGCTGCTGAGACCTAGTAATGTCAAGAGAGTAATAATCACTTACTGAGTGCTGGCTCTGGTTGGCACATTATGTCAGACATGAGGTCAGCAGAAACCCAGCTTGGCTTGTGGCGATCAAAAATAGATTTAAAAAAATTATTATTTTTTTTAATGCAGACAAAAGCCAAGCTATGTGAGTAGAGACTGGCATATCAGACTGAGCTACATCTGAGAAATCTGGGTTCAGCCTCAGTCATCCCTGTACTAACTGTGTAGTGTGATGAAGTCACTTAACCAGGCTGAGCCTCAGTTTCTTTATGGGTCCAGTGGGGGTATTACTTCCTGCCTCACGGGTTGTTGTCATGCGGGATGGTGTCTGCGTTGGGCACAGCATCGTGTCAAGAACGTGGAGGGGCTTGGTACACTTCAGTTTCTTTCTCCTAAATCAAAAGGAGTCTTTCTCTACATAGTGTGGACCAGCCTGTGAGTCCACCTGAGAGTCTTTCAATTATATTTACCATATAGCATCAACTTCACATACAAAGGATAATATAATTATATGAGGGAGGTGTGGCCTTTTATGATTGATGGGTGGAGAGAGTCATTCAAGTGCAGAGAATGGGCTTTGGAAAGACATCAGTTACCCCTGATTTATTCTAGAAGATTGGGTATAAACAAGTATGAGGGAAGTAGGCGAGTCAAAGGGCCCCCTGTGTGTAGGTTTCTCCTTTCCTGCCTGCCTGAAGATCTCTGGGTACACAAGGGCAGCTGTTGTCAGGCAGTATTGGGAGCCCAGAGTTGGGTATCGTCCTACTTAACCTGTTCCTACTTCCCAGAGTAATCATTTTTCTCACCTTATTTTTACCCCTACTCTGTGCTCACCACTCTCTAGGCGCTCCAGCACCACTGGGATAGTCTATGGCTATGAATTGGGAATAACAAACGCGTTACAGTGAATCCATAATAATGATGAGATTGTATGCTTGTTTTAAAGTTCACATAGTTAATCATTTCATCTTCTGTATAAGGTGGTTTTCCCTATTTGAGGTAATCAGGTACTAGGCCTATCCAAGTCCACTTTTCATGTCAGGCAGGCAGTGCAAACAGAAGACAAAGGGCTAAGCTGAAAGGGCTCGGGGAGGAAAGCAGAGTTGTTGAATGAGGAGTAAACAGAAGCTGGGGCTGTGGATCTGTGATTTCATAAGTCAAGTCCCAACCTCAATAAGCTGTTAGATCAGCAACCTCACTTCTGCAATATGAGCAGGCCTGTTGCTGTGTTTGTCATCACAGAGACTGAAAACTACCTAAATGTCCATTAGTAGGGAACTGGCCTAATAAAATAATAGATGTGTACCCCTAGGAAATACCATGTGTCTCTTAGAAGAAATCTGAGGGCAGGATTTGACGTTGTGTTGGTCCGATTCTATAGTCCCACCACGTCTGCCTTGAAAGGTCAGATCCCCTGAGGAGCTCCACAAGGCAGAGGAATGTTAATGACCAACAGTCATTGAGCATCACTGCATGCCCAGTGCTGTACTAGGCACATGCAGGTAGTATCTCCCTCATTTCTTTTAGAAGGGTGCTGTGACTCTCAGTGTAACAGGTGAGAAGACAGAGGCAAGGACTTGCCCAGGGCCCCAGAGCTGGAATATGATCCCAGGTCAATTAGAGTCTGCGATGTGGAGAGGAGGAACAAAAAAGAATGTGATAAATTTGTGTCAATATGGAAGGATATCCAAGAGATAGCATAAGCAAGAAAAAAAAAAAAAAGCCAGGGGTGGGGGCCAGCAGCATGTAATATGCTCCCATTACATAAAAATACAATCAAAAAGAGAAATCAGAAATCCGGAGTGGGAGAGAGATTTATTTTTACTCTGTATTCTTTAATAGCATTTGTGTTTTTACCATTTTGTACTTTAACAAAGCCCTTCAGATACTTGTCATGAATGCCTTAAGTTCACAAGATGATTTCAAATGTCCGTTCAAGTTTCCAGATGAGGACACTGATATTATGCTAGGAAGCGTGCATCATAATTTATGGAAAAAGTAATAGAACGATACGAGACAGATCATACAAATTCAAATGTTAGGATTTCTACTGTGCTGTTACAAATACAGCTCAAGTCTTCAAGGCAAAGGGCATAAGACATTTTCATATCTGTACATTTATTATTTTTATTTTTTTTCATATCTGTACATTTAAACGTAGGCCTTAAAGTGTAGGAGATTGCACTGTAGATCCTCGAGTCAGAGCATGCTTTGTTTCAAAGGAGGAAGACTCATGTAGGACCCACAGTCCTTGGATTAGATGAAATAGAGGACAATCCCTTTGTGTTGTAGGCAAGGAAACTGAAGCCCAGAGAGGTGAAATGATTTGCAAGTGTAGCAAGTTCTGGAACCTGGAGGGTATCTGGATGAGAATCATTAGGCACTGTGAGGAATGTCTGGAAAAAGACAGTGACGTAATAACTCTCACACCTATTGGGCACTTGATGGGTATTGTGAAGTTTTTGCATGTTTGTCCTCTCTAGGTCAGCTGAAGACAGGAAGGGAAGAAATTAGTAAAAATTGTCCTACAAGGGAATTGGAGCAAGACATTCTGACCAAGAGTTGTTATGTGGGTAGTTTGGGACAGGATTTCTAGAAAATTTAGGAGAGTGTTAACTTTGTTTTCGAAAGAGTGTGATTGTGACTGTCCTCCTTCAAACCTGATAAGTCAGAATTAGGTGATCAACTGAGGTGTGGTCCAAATCTGTGACCTCACTTTCTCTTCACCCTAAGAACTCCTGCAACTGATTATGTAAGCCTTTGCATTGAGAAGGCATGTGGTACAGTGGCAGGAAACAAACAAACAAACATGTACCTGATCTGAGTAGACTTGAATTCCTGGTCTAACTCGGCTGTGACTTGTAACACATCATTCAACATGCTGAGCTTTCACCTCATTGTCCATAAAGTGAAGCAATTCTTTTGGTAAACCTGTGGGAAGGTGGGTGGTATCCTCATCTTACACATGAGGAAACAGTAGCTCAGAAACATTGAATACTTATTCAAAGTTACACAGATAGTAAGAGCAGCAGCAGGGTTTGAACCCAGGTCTTTGGAATATTAAGGCACATCCTTGGAAAGTGAATGGAAAACAAAAAAAGTGAAAGTTGATTTGAAAATAAGTATACATCCTCTGGTTTTCCCACTATTGTGTGATTCCTTCACTTCACTAGATCTGCTTGTTTCAGCAGATATTCTTGAAGAGAATGCATTTACAGAGGAGCAGCAAGTCAGTCTGATTTTATATCAAGTCATTTGTTTAAGAAAATATTTAAGTTCTTTGGGACATTTTACCCATGAAAGAGGGGAAGTGGCAGTAACCGTGTTAATTGCAAGGAGCATTAGGTTAGGTCACAGAGTCGGGTGTATGGTTTGTTCAAGGCTGTCTTCCTTTGTTGACACCCTTTTCTATTCTGCCTTGAAGCTGATGTTTATTTTCATTCTGTAAAAAATGTCTTAATAGATGGCAAGCTGGTTAGATTTTCTCTAAAAAGTTAATGATTCCACTCTTTCTGGGAGTGTTTAGCATTCCATGCATAGCTATCAAAATTAAAAAAGCACGCAAGGCTAAAGGCGTATTGTATGTTCCAGTTAAATACCATAGCTTAGTGAGTTATCATAAATGACACTTTTTATCCCCTTTACCTTCTCATTCAACAAGAATTTATTGAGCGCTTCTTTGGCATAAGACCTGTGATGTTGTAATTAATAATAAATAATCATTTGATGAAATTAGAACACTTACACCATACATAAAAATAAACTCAAAATGGATTAAAGACCTAAATGTAAGGCCACACACTATAAAACTCTTAGAGGAAAACATAGGCAGAGCACTCCATGACATAAATCACAGCAAGATCCTTTTTGACCCACCTCCTAGAGAAATGGAAATAAAAACAAAAATAAACAAATGGGACCTAATAAAACTTAAAAGCCTTTGCGCAGCAAAGGAAACCATAAACAAGATGAAAAGACAACCCTTAGAATGGTAGAAAATATTTGCAAATGAAGCAACTGACAAAGGATTAATCTCCAAAATATATAAGCAGCTCAATATCAAAAAAACAAACAACCCAATCCAAAAATGGGCAGAAGACCTAAATAGACATTTCTCCAAAGAAGATATACAGATTGCCAACAAACACATGAAAGGATGCTCAACATCACTAATCATTAGAGAAATGCAAGTCAAAACTACAATGCGATATCATCTCACACCAGTCAGAATGACCATCATCAAAAAATCTACAGACAATAAATGCTGGAGAGGGTGTGGAGAAAAGGGAACCCTCTTGGCACTGTTGGTGGGAATGTAAATTGATACAGCCACTATGGAGAACAGTATGGAGGTTCCTTAAAAAACTAAAAATAGAAAACTACCATATGACCCAGCAATCCCACTACTGGGCATATACCCTGAGAAAACCATAATTCAGAAAGAGTCATGTACCACAATGTTCATTGCAGCACTATTTACAATAGCCAGGATGTGGAAACAACCTAAGTGTCCCTCAACAGATGAATGGAAAAAGAAGATGTGGCACACATATACAATGGAATATTACTCAGCCATAAAAAGAAACGAAATTGAGTTATTTGTAGTGAGGTGGATGGACCTAGAGTCTGTCATACAGAGTGAAGTAAGTCAGAAAGAGAAAAGCAAATACTGTATGCTAACCCATATATATGGAATCTAAAAAAAAAGTGGTTCTGCAGAACCTAGGGGCAGGACAGGAATAAAGACACAGACATAGAGAATGGACTTGAGGACACGGGCAGGGGGAAGGATAAGATGGGACGAAGTGAGAGAGTGGCATGGACATATATACACTACCAAATGTAAAGTAGATAGCTAATGGGAAGCAGCCACATAGCACAGGGAGATCAGCTTGGTGCTTTGTGACCACCTAGAGGGGTGGGATAGGGAGAGTGGGAGGGAGACGCAAGAGAGAGGGGACATGGGGATATGTGTATATGTATAGCTGATTCACTTTGTTATAAAGCAGCAACTAACACAACAATGTAAAGCAATTATACTCCAATAAGGACATTAAAAAAATAATAATAAATAATCATTTGGCCTTCATCCCCATTTCTGGCACAGAGCTCCTAAAACACTTGGAATTTCCTAAGTGATAAGAACCCTAAAGGTGAAAGGAGCATCTTTTGTTATTCATAACAAGCCCCTTTTAACCACACCTGAATTTATGGTAATGAGATGACTTCTGGAAAGCCCCAAACAAGGAGGGGGCGCTTGTTGCCAGGGAAACTAATCTTGAATAGAGGGTTGGAAACTTCAGTCCCATTCCTTGATTTCTGGGGAGGGGAGAAGCACTGGAGGTTGACTCACTCACCAATGGCCAGTAATTTCTTCAGTCATGCCTATGTAATTGATTTCATCAATCATGCCTAGGATTTTTTTTTGTAATAAAAACTTAGAAAGGATGGGGTTCTGAGGGGTTGATGAACACGTAGATCTAGATGTGGAAAGAGTGGCGTGCTTACAGCATGGAAGTTCTATGCCCCTTTCCATGTATCTTGCTCTGTGCATCTCTTCGTCTGGCTGTTTCTGAGTTACACCTTTTATATATAATAAACCAGCAATCTAGTAAGTAACTGATTGTCTGAGTTCTGTTAGCTGATTTAACAAATGAATTGAATCTTAGGAGGGGGTCTTGGGAACCTCTGATCTATAGCCTGTTGGTCAGAAGCACAGGTGGCAACCTGGACTTGTAACAGGTATCTAAAGTGAGGGCAGTCTTGTGGGGCTGAGCCTTTAACCTGTGGGATCTGACACTACCAGGTAGATAGTGTCAGGATAGAGCTGAATTGCAGGATACCCAGTCAGTGTCTGCTGAGAATTGAAGAATTACTTGATGGTGCTGGAAAAAACACCCAGTGCAGACCCTATTCCATGGAGCATAGGAAATGAATAAAACTTGGCCCCTGATCTAGAGGAACTTCATCATATAGAAAGACTACAGCAGTTATTTAGCACTTGCTAAATGCCAAGCACTGTCTAAACGCTTTCTAGAAATTACCTAATGTAATCCTCATATCCACTATGTAAGGAGTTGGTGATATCTCCATTCTACAGATGAGAAAACTGAGACCCAAAGAGGTTTAATAACTTGTCCAAGATCACACAGTGGGTAAATTGGCAGAGCTGAGAAACATATTTGGGTTTGTATGACTTGTATGCTTAACCACTGTCAGACTGAAGAGGTAGAAACTGAAATACGGGCACACGTGTCAGGTGTCATGGATTGGAGCAAGGAAAGTTGTAAGTGTCCAGGAGGATAGTTTGCTTATGGCTAAATGTGTAATCCATGATGCTGTTGTGAAGGAAGTGGATTTTGAAGGACGGGTGGATTAGGAAAGAAGATTTTGAACTGAGTGTGCAGCTCCTGGTGGGGAGGAGATACAAGAGGGCTTCCAAAGGGTTATGTGGGCCCAGGCAGTTTTGATAGAATCAATTTCCAGATTCTCTTTCCTCAGAGCAGTCTGCCTGTGATAGTAGGCTTGCCCCTTCCCAATGGACGTTTTCCCATTTTCTAAAAGAAAGGCAGACGTTTTTCTCATTCCAAATCTGTTACACTGCTTTGCCTTACATGTTAAACCTCCTGGGTTGGTGTTGGGAAAGTAAAATGATCTTAATTGTCAAGTGACATATCCTTGCATGTCATTTTCTCATTTTGACTTTCACCAAAATTGGTGGAGGACCCAACTGATTTGCCACCTGATAGAAAATTCAAAATAATTTTAGGTAATATATCACTACTTGTAGAGTTATAGGTCTACATGTAACTCTTAGAAGTTCTTTGGGACACTGGTGATATCTTTATAACAGAATACTTAACAGAATAATATAAATCTCTACTTAATGCGAACAGGGTTTCTCAGTATTGAAAATCTATCCGAATAAAAATAAGGCAGAATTGTTGCTAAACTGTTTCATTTTAGCACAGAATATTCTTGAATGGGTAGATCCATGTAATCATTGGGAAAACAAAACTACCCTGTTTATCTCATTAAGAATTACTTTTCAATAAAAACTTACTTTTTATATTTAATAATTATTTATCAGCATTCATATGGTATGCTATTAATAATTGTAATGATAACTTGGTTCAGAAAAAATTTTTACCATGTAGAGCTTTATGGTCATGGGAAATAAAACTGTTACCTTATTTCTATTTTTTTTTTGTCACAGAAGTAAGATAGAGTGATGAATAAAAACTTTCAAGTATAAAACATATTACTTTGGGATACATTTTTGCAGAGGAGATGGAATTGAATTGCAACTGCAAGAGAAACATTCTATGAAATTTCCAAATGCTAAACTCATTTCATCTATTTTTAAAATGAATGACTGGGTATCAAATTTCTATGGTATTTTATTACACTGGTTATATTCAAGAAAGTCATGAAACAGTTACATTTAATTAATTAATTGATTTTTTTCAGTTTTTTTTTGTGTGTGTGGTACGCGGGCCTCTCACTGTTGTGGCCTCTCCCATTGCGGAGCACAGGCTCCGGAAGCGCAGGCTCAGCGGCCATGGCTTATGGGCCCAGCCGCTCCGCGGCATGTGGGATCCTCCCGGACCAGGGCACGAACCCGTGTCCCCTGCATCGGCAGGTGGACTCTCAACCACTGCGCCACCAGGGAAGCCCATTTTTTTTCAGTTTTAATATTTTTATTGAACTATAGTTGATTTACAGTGTGTTAATTTCTGCTATACAGCAAGGTGATTCAGTTATACATATATATATATAAATATATATTATTTTTTATATTCTTTTCCATTATGGTTTTTTATAGGATATTATATGTAGTTCTCTGTGCTGTACAGTAGGACCTTGCTGTTTATCTCTCTTATATATAAAGCTTATACCTGCTAACCAACCTCCCACTCCATCCCTCCCCCAGCTCCTTCCCCCTTGGCAACCACCAGACTGTTCTCTATGAACATAGAGATTGGAAACAGTTACATTTTAAAATGTCAATATTTACTGTATGCTGCAAATGGCATCGTTTGGTACTATTTAAACTTTTGATGCAAAATGTTAGATAGCATCTTACAGACATGCACTGAGGTACATCATTTTTCAAATTCTTTTAGTGAGTACTTGTGTAAAAAGCTTAAAGAACCCCAAGTTAAGGCCTCCTAGATATGAACTCAAATATGGAAGCAGAAAAAACCAAAAATTTTCTCAATTTTGCCTGAGTCAAATAAGCCTTTTTAAAGTGATCTTTACACACAATTATATGTATTTTGTATTTGTTTATACTTTATATACTACAGTAATTACATCGAATAAAACCTCTAGAGCAGTGGCCCAGCACACTCCTCTGGAACAGAACCGACTTTAGGTCAGGTGTGGAACTGTCCACCTGTCCTAGACCAAGTGAGCATAAATGGGGGGCTTGAGAAAAGATGGCTGGAGAAGGTTTGTGGTATGTTGCTCTAAATTGTGTCGCTGATGGGGGTTGGGGGTGGTAGGCTGGGGGGAGTACAAGAGAGTACTGGGATAGGATGTGAGCGTTTATTCCGTTTTGTTCCCTCAAACTGTGTCCTCCTATCACAGGAAGAAAAAACTTGATATCTAAGAGATTTGCCACACTTCCTGCTTCCAGCCAACCATTCACAGAGAGGTGTTGGCATTGGGCCTAGGAGGGCTGAAAGGAAAGATGGGCTCCCCTCTGCTGTTAGTGCATCTGGCAGCCCCTCAAGCATACGCAGGTGTAGATCACAAGTTCTTCAGTTGGTACAGCCCTTTTGTTCTACTCTGAGGGCCTGAAGTTCTTCAGTTGGTACAGCCCTTTCATTCTACTCTGAGGGCCTGAGGGAGTAAACAGATGCTGAGAAGGGCTTTTCTTGGTTTTGAACCTGGCCTTCTGACCTGCAAGGAAGTGTGTTTGCGACCATCTCTCAGTGTGTGTGCCTCTGTAGCTCGGGCAGAGGATGAAGTGCTTTCATCTTATGCTCCCAAGTTGACCGTTTTGGTCATGAGGAAAGCAGAGGGATCCAGGAGAGTGCTGCATCAGGGAAGAAGAAATTGGAAGCAGACCAACCAGGGAAGGGATCTTTCGTGCATAGACATATTTTCCTAGCATCTTTCTCATCTGCACCCACTCTTTATAATCTACCCTACAGCTTTCTAGTAGAATGCCTTGTTTGATCTTGCAGTTGACATGTAGCAAAATCAGTGTCTTAAAAGTCTGTATGTTTATGGTAAAGAAGTAACTGTTTAAATATCACCCTTGGGATTTTTGAATACAGAAACAGAGAAGCAGGCTGCCTCTTTGGGATGAATGGGCTGATGTCAGGCATTTGAACTTTAAAAAAATCAGCCACTGGACACTGAAACACTTTTATTTTCCAAATCGTGTGTTTTGAAATTTAATTGTGTTTTATGTAATTTCATGAGTGTCAGTTCTGCCAAATATAAAACCTTTCATGATGATGGGGGAAAAATGAATATATGTGAGGTTTCCTTGGTCATTTTACTGTTTGACTGTAATTCATCGTGTTAGAAAAATATGTTTTATTTTTGCTAAGTTGCTCTACCATCTGCCATTTTTTTCATAGTAACCCAGTCTAAAGTTGGTGAAACCAAGGCAAAGTGATTTTGTACTATCAGTGTGAAAATGAGAGCTCAAATGTATTTCCAGTTATTAGCTCATTCTTAATTCATGACTGTCACAGTTCTTCTGATAAGTCATTCTGGGTCAGATAATATGAAATCAGATTGTCTTTACTGAAACCTAATAATCTGTTGTGCTGGGAATAGTTAAAATCTGTCCTGATTATTTGTCTCAAGCATCAGATACAGTGTTTTAAAAACATAGATCAGAAAAGAAAATGAAAATAAGTGAGATGAAATTTAACCTAAAAGTTTACAAATGTATCATATTTGAGAGCTTTAAAAATGAAATCATGTATGTATTACAATGCAGTTTAACTTATTGGCTATTTGTTCTTCTCCCCGTTTAACAGAAGAAGGCATTCTCTCTTTTTTCTTTTAATGTCACACGTTCATCCTCCATGCCTACTCTGTAAATTCAAAGCAATGGCAATTTAAATAACATCAGTCATTTAACTAAGGTTGACAGGTGTAAAACTGAGCTATGAACTTTGTGAAACTCATAATACTATTTAAATGCAAAGTGTTTTTGTAATTGAACATCCCTATGGATTCAGCACCACATCTTGAAATCTTGACATCACCGGTTGACTTTTAAGAATTGCCCCCAGACCAGGTAGCTAAACAGATCCTGGGAAAGTTGATTGTGTTTCAGACAGCCACTCTTCTTGATCCAAAGGCGAGGGTCACTTACCATGAGTGCGCTCAATCGTGAACAGAGCCAAACCACACAATAGCCTGGTCGTGGTCCGGTGCACACAGGCTGGAATCATTTGCGTATAGGGTGTTAAAAAATTAACAGACAAGACCATGGAGCTATGGACACTGGCACTGCACTGCTGCCTAACTGGTAGGGAATTGTGTGCGCCCGTATTAAGCTGTAGTGTCTAACAGTCCAGAGACAAAAATGATCACAGGTCATGAGCTAGATTTGGCTTCTTAATAAACTATAGCAGTCTCCTGATAAACTTATTCTTCCACATGTGACCAGTCTCATGAATAAAGCCCTTTGTCTCTTCCCCTGCCCGGGCCGAGCCGAGCAGCATGCAAGATCTTAGTTCCCCGACCAGGGATGTTCCCTTGCCCCCTGCAATGAAAGCGCAGAGTCTTAACCACTGGACTGCCAGGGAAGTCCCAAGTCCTTTGTCTTTTTAGTGTGAACAATATGGAAAGTGGACTGGATGCTTCTAATTCTAACTGGTCTTGCTAGTGTTGATATTTTATGTAAAATAAAATACAGATTAACCTAGGAGCCTTAGTAACCACATGTCAATAACTGACCTTTGTTGTAGGTAATCTGTGACTTTCATTTAAAAGAGTAGAAAAGAATTGCATGCTATGGTGGAAGGCAGCTTTTAAAGCTCTAAGAAGTAGCCCAGGCTTGTAGGATGTGGTGCATGTCATCTCTCATCCTGAATTTCCCATACGGCCACATCCAGATATTTTTTTTTTTTTTGTCTTGGTTTTGACACATTTTAAACATAATATCATTATCCTGAATTTTCCCTTCAAGTGGAAAAAATAGTAGAAACAGAAATACATCCTCTATAATAACAGACCTTCACTGAGTATCACCATGTATAAGACACTGTGCTGGCAATCACGGGAGCACAATGATATGTCCTTCATTTTATTAAGATTTTGAGGGCCTATTCACGTTTACTAATAATTTTAAATTTTAATAATTTCATTATGTGTATTATTAATATTTTATGAAATATGTACATGATAATTTGTGTTTCTAGATATTTTAAATGGAAAACAACTGTTTGGCCTTATCTGAAAGGAAGAGTTACACCAAATGGAGTGATTGTGTAGTGTAGGAAAATTTCCCTTAATGTTTTATATCTTGACGTGGGTAGTAGTTAAATAGCTGTTCACTTTATAATAAATTTGTTAAACTGTTCATATATGTATGTTATATTCTTTTCTGGTGGTCCATTATAATTTACAATGAAAAAGGAGTGGTGAAAAACGATTTCTTCAGCCTCAAAATTTCTCCTGGAGCAACGCCTGAAATTCCATTGTTATCAGTTAATTATTTTAGTTAATATTTGACTCTTCCTTTTTCTCTTTAAAATGGAACTATGGGACTTCCCTGGTGGCGCAGTGGTTAAGAATCCGCCTGCTAATGCGGGAGACGTGGGTTCGATCCCTGGTCCGGGAAGAACCCACATGCTGTGGAGCAACTAAGCCTGTGCACCACAACTACTGAAGCACATGCACTCTAGGGCCCGCGTGCCACAACTACTGAGCCCGTGTGCTGCAATCACTGAAGCCCACGCTCCTTGAGCCTGTGCTCCGCAACAACAGAAGCCACCACAATGAGAAGCCCGCGCACTGCAGCGAAGTGTAGCCCCTGCTCACCGCAACTAGAGAAAGCCTGTGCAGCAACGACGACCCAATGGAGCCAAAAAAGGAAGGAACTATTCTGTGACTAATTAATACATGAAGACATGAGCCCTTTAGTGTGGTTGGTTTGTCAGATCACCTCTTCTCTCTAGTCCAAGAATCTGAGCTAACGTAGGAGGGATGGTTCTGGAAGGTGGGATGACGAGGGGAGGAAACATTTGGAAAGGGAAGGCAGTTAGTGCATGTCAGCAAAATGGAGTCAATAAACCTAGATGATGCATAACCATCGCTCTCACCTTTGTGGATTTCAGTAAGCAATATATAACCTAACTTTACTTAATTGCTTAGTTTTCTTCTTAAATGGTAGCATTATAAAAAAAACTCTCACTCATTTAACATAATTAGGACAATGGTTAAAATACAGTGTTTTAAAAATGTAGTTATTGGGACTTCCCTGGTGGAGCAGTGGTTAAGAATCCATCTGCCAATGCAGGCAACACGGGTTCAATCCCTGGTCTGGGAAGATCCCACATGCTGCAGAGCAGCTAAGCCCATGTGCCACAACTACTGAGCCTGCGCTCTAGAGCCTACGAGCCACAGCTACTGAGCCCACGCGCCGCAACTACTGAAGCCTGTGTGCCTAGAGCCCGTGCTCTGCAACAATAGAGAAGCCACCACAATGAGAAGCCCGCGCACCACAAAGAAGGGTGGCCTCCACTCACCGCAACTAGAGACAAGCCCGAGCACAGCAACGAAGACCCAACACAGCCGAAAATAAAATAAAATAAAATTTAAAAAGTAGTTATTACTTTTAAGTGCACATTTAGTAATATAAAGCTAATAAGTATTGCCTAATTAGGGCTTTTTAAGAACCCTACGTTCATGAATAGAATAGAGTAATTTATAGTTAAATATGAATATTATATGAATGGATACTTCAGAAGTGCTCCCACTGAGTTAAGGCTTGTAAGTAGCTTTTCTCCTTATAGTCTGTTTTCCTAGTAAGGCTTTTACACCATAGGCTTGTCCAGTTCACATAGCTATAGAGGAGGAAAATACATATAAACAGATTTTTTGGTTAGTAGTACACTGTTTTGAATATAAAAGAGCCATAAATTAAATTGTATTACCCTATCTAGTTATGATGTGTATATGAGAGTTATATGACTAACATATATACCATTTTATGTTAGTAAAATAGTCTTGTCAGTCAAACAGTTTATTTTGAAGAAGCCTGGCTATGGTGTTTGTGAGTGTCTGAGAGAGAGCTTGTGTGTGATTTTTTTTCCTGAAATTCTTTGGGAAAACCATAGATTTAGTGTTTGATGTCAAGAATTATGATTTAGATATTGTGAATAACCCAATGTTGGTTTCTTTAAGAAAAAACGCATGCATACATGGTTTGAAATTTTCTATTTTAAGATAATGCTCAGTTTTTGATCTACCTGTTTATTAAGTTTTTGGAAGCTTCGGAAGGAAACCAGGTGAAAGTGATCAGGCAGCCTCACTTTCCTCAAGGTTGTTAGACTAAGACTGCTCAACAATATTATGGTTACCAGGTGGGAGAGGGAGGGACGGGTAAACTGGGAGATTGGGATTGACATATACACATTACTATATATAAAACAGATAACTAATAAGGACCTACTGTATAGCACAGGGAACTCTACTCAGTACTCTGTAATGAAAGAGTAGATATGTGTATATGTATAACTGATGCACTTTGCTGTACAGCAGAAAGTAACACAATATTGTAAATCAACTACACTCCAACAAAAAATAAACAAGCCAAAAAACAAAAAGAAAAGACTGCTCAGCCTGGGAAATAGCCTTGGGTACATGAAGGTCCCTTGCAGTATAAATTAGTAATACCTGCTGAAAACAATACCACATTTTAAAAACATGTATTCGAAACAATTAAAAATATGATGTTGGGGTAATTCTGTCTGGGGCACAAATGAATTAATCCCTCCTGCCACTGTCCCAGGGCCATACCACATGGAATTCCAGTTTTGAGAAGCAGCTCCATCTGAAATCTGCACCTGAAATTTTGGGAATCTGCCTAGGTGATTTTTATTAAGGGTTATGGCAAAATAGACAGTGACTGGCCACTCTGATGTCTGATAGCACATGGGGTTGTTCACGGGAGTTGGTTGTGTTCTATTTATTATACCTGGTGAAATTTCCCGTAGATCTCAATGTTATTGTTTTCTAATGCCTGGATTCTGAATGTTGCTCCCACATGAGCGTACCTTTAATGCCACATATCTTCAGGTTCACCTTTTCATTTCAGGGTTCCAGAATAGGAACAAAATGCAGATGTTGAATCCATGTCAAATTCCTTGTAATAATAGTTTTGGGAGCTCTTATTTGAAACCACTGTTTTCTTTCTGTGTTCAAGGTGTATGCCTTAATGTTTATCATTCCTGATGAATAGCCAAACCTGCCTCCAAGTGTTCTGGAGGGAATGGCCAACTTTGTGGTGCTCACTTGTTTCTCTTGTTGTCTTTCAGCGTTGGTTGCCCTTGAGAGAGAATTCTTCTCTTAGTTGGCTATTAAATATTCTTCTCATTGGACATTCTTTTTTTTATATATAATATTTATTTATTTATTTATTTTGGCTGCGCCAGGTCTTAGTTGCAGCATGTGAACTCTTAGTTGTGGCATGCATGCGGGATCTAGTTCCCTGACCAGGGATCGAACCCGGGTCCCCTGCATTGGGAGCACAGAGTCCTACCCACAGGACCACCAGGGAAGTCCCCTCATTGGACATTCTTTTCACTTCTGAAGAGTCTGTTTCTCCCAGTGGACCCTTAATTTAGACTGATTTTTGAGGATGAGGTGCAGGTGGTCATGGAAGGCTGTGTATTGTGGTGGCTTAGAGCTAAGACTCAGGAGCCGGACTGCTGGGTTTTAAAGCTGCTCCCCTCCCCCCCCCCCCCCCCCCACTCATGAGCTGTGGGACCTTGGCAAAGTCCTGTTTTTCTTATCTTTAAAAATGGGGATTGGGCTTCCCTGGTGGCGTAGTGGTTGAGAGTCCGCCTGCCGATGCAGGGCACATGGGTTCGTGCCCCGATCCGGGAAGATCCCACATGCCGCGGAGCGGCTGGGCCCGTGAGCCATGGCCGCTGAGCCTGCGCTCCGCAACGGGAGAGGCCACAACACTGAGAGGACCGCGTACCGCAAAAAAAAAAAAAAAAAAAAAAAAATGGGGATAATATTAGTATCTACCTTAGAGGATTATTTTTAGGATTATGTGATTAAAAAGACCCGGAAGTACTTGGGGCAGCACCAACACATGGTTAAGTGCTCAGTAAATATTAGCTCTTATTAGTATTACAGACTCACCTCACGACTCGAAAACCGTTAGGGGTGATTACTCTTTGGATTGAAGGACCTGATCCGTGGACATACAAGGTGCCTTTCTGAGGAAGACACACCTGCCTGCCACTTGGTTAATTGAACAAGGGCTTCGGACATCCCCTCCCTGGTTTCCCCTGTGCCTCCCAGAGTGAGGGCCACGCCGCTAGAGAAAAGAAGACTACTCATCAGTGCTGCACATCTCACCCCTGCAGGCTTATCTGCCTCCCTCCCAAGAATGGGATCCAGACTTCCTGGATGGGCCCATCTGCTGCACTTTATTTGGATCATGATTTCCAACGTTGTGTCTGCTGGGGGCTCCCTCTGCTGGTTCATCTAGCGTGTATGCAAATCTGCGGAATAAAAGCTTTTAAAAAGTCAGTTTCAGACCTTAAGGGATATTTACATTAAAAAGCACATTTGAAAACTTTTTTTTAATGTGAGCGTTACAACTCGCGTCTGTAGTCCTCTGGTTTTGCCATTTGCCTTATGAGCTGGAATATTTTCAGGTTCAAAATATTTGGGGTGGGTTTGATTGAGAATGAGGGTTGTCATGGCCTGCCAAGAGACAGTAACTTTTTTCACAACGTAGTTATCAAGGACCGATTGGAATGGCTTACATTCCAATATAATAGTACTAAATATCTTAGATTCTTATTTTAACAGTTGATGTGGGGACTTTTTTAACTCTTCAAGTCTCTAAAGGTACCATTTTACAGTGGTGCCATAACCTAGACCCCTTTGGACATTGTTACGTTGAGGGCTTAGTACATTTCAGAAAATAGTAACTCAGATTTATTGGGCAATTCATTATGCATTTGGAATTAAAATTTATCAATACAATGTACCATGACGTCCCTAAAGTTACATTTAAAAATATGTTTTTGCTTCTTTGTGTTTCTCTGACCACTATCTCCTTTCTTTTCTTCTCCACTATCTCTTTCTTTCCCCTCTTTGCTACTAGGATCAGACAGCATAAATCGGGTAACTGCAAACATGGAAAATGGAGAAAATGAAGGAACAACTAAAATTATCGCACCTTCACCAGTAAAAAGGTCAGTCGGTTAACTGAAAGGACACACCACTATATGCTGTCACAGAAATGCTTATTTTCTGTTGGCAAGGTTAAGAATCTTTTCACTCTGATAATTAACTAGTACTTTTGATGAAAAAAACTCTGTGGGCCAAAGAACACTTTAAAATGCCAGTGAAATATAAAACATCAGGATATGTCCCTCTCATTTGAAGGAAATGCTCCTGCTGTCATAGCGTGATAAAGTCACAGATAGTGTGTGGTCTGCCTTCTCTGAGCAGAGTGAAAATTCCATGGGATTTTTTAAATGGCATGATATAATGGACTAACTCAGAGGGACCTGGAAGTAAAGTAGATCATATTCACGTTCAATGTACTGCGTTCATTACAGCGATGCATTGAACTGTGGCCCTAGAAAGAGGATTTATAGCATTTAGAGGCACAGGGTTTCAGAAGGCAGTGATTGCATATGTATAAAGAGTCGTCATGGTCCTCTGCACCAATTTTCCCAGCAGCCTCCCCCAGCAGAAAGACCTTCTCTTAATATATTATGTGGATTGTTTCCCTGAAAGATCAGCCTTGTTCTTTGTTAAGACGCTCTTTCAGCATCACTTTTTCCTATCTCGAATTATGTTCATGGAACAGGATGTTACACATACAATAAGTAGCTTTCATCAGCTCACTTCCTCTATAGAGACTGCTCCACATGCATCATGGAGAAGTCCAAGCAGTCAGAAATACATGACCTTGAGAGACTTCTTAGATCATCTACTCCATCTTTCATTAGTAAATACTGGTGTTTTCATTCAACTGGGTTGTTGTTACTGGGAGGGATATAGTTTATGATTTCTCAGCAAAATAATTCTAAGTTATGAAATTTCTCAGAGTTGCAGGGTGTCCCCAGGGTTTTGCCATCATTTTGTTTTGTTTAGTTATAGGACGCTCCCTGTACAGGTTTTCTTTTTGGAATGACAAGTTCTTTGCTTTTGCCTACACTTTCGTTTACTGTGCTTCCCTTAGTCAGCCTCACAGCTGTGGCTAGTGAGTCATCTTAATCTGTATGTACAGGATATGCTTATGGTAAGTCCAACATAGGAACAGTAATCTTGCATGAAATTCAGATCCCAAGGCTTTTTAGAATGTACAGGAGTTCAATCCCCTCTGTAACTGCATTCTTGCCGATAGGACTGATACCTGAAGGGCCGCCACATTTTCCTACTCAAGTTCCAGATGAGAAATAGCTCAGTCAGTGAATGCAATTAATTTGCCCCCCAGGATTTCATTCTTTCGCTGCTCTCTCAATTTCCCTTTCATCTCCCTACTGCATTTCTCAATCTCCCTTTTCTCTTTTCTTTCTGATTTATTAAACACACTCAAACTCTCTACTGTTGTATTAAATCTACCATATTTCTTTTCCTCATTTCAAAAGTAAGGTTTTACTTTAGAAATTTGATCTTCCAAATATTTTTTAACCTTTATAAGAGTAATATATTGCTCATATATAAGTAAAACATACCTACTATCTACTAATGCTCTGTTACGTGCCTTTGTCAAATATCTAATTTTTTAAGCTTATGTTGTATTAATTCCTATATGAATATAGTATGCTAGGGTACAAGTTTATTTTCATTGTTTGAAATGACCTTGTTATTTTTTTTTTTTTTGACCTTGTTATTTTCTCTCCTCTTTCTTGACTGTTACAAAGAACTCTGCTTTGACCATATTCCAGGACTATTAAATAGAGGATTCCTCAAAAAGCCAGGGTTAAAAGTGGATTAAGAGTTAAGTAGATCTATCTTTTTCTGAAGTGGAGTCTCCCGGGGAAGTGAGAGGTGACACACCTCCCCTACTCCCCTGGTGACAGAAGAGTTCTGATGAATCCTTTCCTTGTGTCTCCCATGTGTTTCTAAAACAATTTGTTGGGATTGAATAACAACTCAGTTATATTTACATTCTTAGGGCAGAAAGATAATACTAGGTCAGGAAATAGCATTTGAAAGTCATTCTGATCTGGAAGGTTGAAGCCAAGATATGGCAGAAGCTGGGGGCAGAGAAAGTCAGTTCCGGTAGCCTGAACCTGCCCAGAGCTGACCAGCCTGCATAGATTCAGACCCAAGGCCAAAGCCAGCGGTCTCTGACCACTGCTGAAAAGAGGGAGCCAGCTTCATGAGCCCAGATACTCAACTTTCCTTTCTCATCAGCCTCTTTTCTTTGCTTGCTGGTACCCTTTTTTCCTGTCCTGCAGGTGGACTCTTTAGAAAGGTTCTTAACAATTGATGACTCGGCATTTGGTTGACATAAAGAAGTAAAACTAGAAAGAAAGAAGGGGAAAAGAGACCCCCAAAGTACTGCTGGAAACAAGTATTTTTTTAAATTAAGGTAGCCACTTTATATTCTTTCTGGAATGAGTCACAGGTATAAATAAAAACACATTTTAAAACATTTGTTAAATAATTTTACTGAAGAAATAAGTATGTGAGTTAATTTCCTTTTATTTTCTAGCTAATTAATTCCTTTTATTTTCTAGCTAATTTCTACCCTCTTTTTGTTTTTTAATTAAAGCTTTAAGAAAGCAAAGAATGAAAACAGCCCTGTTACCCAAAGAAGCAAATCTCATGCGCCGTGGGAAGAAAATGGCCCCCAGAGGTAAAGAGAATCATAGTTTTTATAAAGGAGAACAGTATAAAAGGGGTTAGCAATTGCAGCTTGTTAAATAATGGAATCCAACTGCTTTGTGGCTGGAGATGGCTAACTGTGGACAAGTCAGTCAGATTCCTACATCTGTGTGACCGAGAACTTCTGAAGTAGAGGTCAATAGGATGTGTCCTGACGTGAAACTTTCTCCTGGAAAGACAGAAAGGAAAATTTGTATATACTAAGAAACTGCCTGAAAGAGCATTAGGATGGCTTGGTGGTCATTAGAATACGCGAAATGACATATAAATGGTAATTTTCCCAATTTCATAGTTCTTGTAAAAACTTGAGTTGAAAACTATAGCTAATGAATAGTGCTTCTAGTAGACCTTTATTTCTAGAAATATAGAAATATTGAGTTTCTTTTGTTCACAACTACCATACCAGGAGCAGACCTGCATCATAACTTACTGGCCATATAGTTACGGTGGTTCCAGGTCTGACCACACAGTGGTTCAGATTCTAGCTCTGCCTCTTTCCTAGCTACTCTACTTGGCTGCTTAATTAAACATTCTGTATTTCTGTTTTCTCTTCTGTTACATGGGTCTAATAATTGTACTTTGGTGATTAGGGTTGATCTGGAGAAAAGCTGAGATAATGAATATAAAGCCCTCAGCTCAGGCAGCACCTGGCATGTGGTGGTTTCATCATAAGTGCAGATTGTTGTTGTTATTGCCATCATTTGTGTGTGTTGATTTCTTACTGTTGAAGGCCAGTGAGACAAACCCGTTCTTGCAAAATGAAGATTTTTATGATTTGTTTACTTCTCTTTCCTTTCAAGAAATCTTGTCAGCAAAGAGAACCATGTGCCCATGATCCAGTATTCTCCAGGCAGTAAAAAATGTGCAGTCATGAACACTTCCCTAGATCCAGGTTAGGGAGTTGCCCCTCCAGGCCCTCTGTGGACATCATTGACCTTTCCTCTTCCACTCCAGCGGACTCTACAACTCCCCGAACGATCGCACGAAATCTCCCAAGTTCCCCTATGCGCGCCGCCGAAACCCCTCGTGTGGGAGCGACCATGACCCTGTACAGCCCACCAGGAGGAGGTAAGCTGAATGACCCTTGGTTTTAAATCCCCAACAGAAGCTCTGGATCCCAGCTGCATTTTAATCACAGGTTACTCTCATAGTATAATGATTGTTTGTCTCCCCATGGTAACAGAGAGCTTATGCTTTCGGGTTTTTTTTTAAACATCTTTATTAGAGTATAATTGCTTCACAATAAGGATATATGTTTATGTTTTGTTTTTAATTGAGATAAAATAAGCTAGGGGTCCTGAAGCATTTCTCTTAAACAGCCAGAGTTTCAGAGAATAATTTCATAAAATATTGATGGGAACTCGCTTTCTGTATTGTAGTTAAGACTACATTTTGAAAAATGTATATAATGTATTTTGAGAATAGATATTATATAGTATATATAATATGTAGTGTATATAATATATATTGTATAATGATACATGTTAATATATAAAAGATTTAAATGTTTTGATCTGAGAAGATAGGATTATGTTTAGAGAGAAATCTCTTAGTGGAGACTGAGTGCTTTGCTCTCAGGACTGATATTGTTGCTTAAACTTGAGTAAAACCCCTTTCAAAGAACAGAGAAAATGAATCCTGTTACATTTTACCCAGCAGGTCACATTGTTTGTGTGATTATATTTGCGTGTGTGTACTTAACTAAAAAAAATTCATATCTAGCAATTTTGGACTGTCTCTGCAAAGCAGTCTGGGCAATATGACAGGTCCAAGAGAGGAAGACCTAGAAATCACTTAGCAGAGAAACTCATTTCACTCCTACCTGACGGGGACTGTGTTTTACTTCGTGTACCTACATAAATGGTATTTTATAAGTGACTTATAATTATGAGAAGTTCAGGTCATGTATTCAGATAACTGTCAAGGTTCTTTTTGTATACACTGAAGATTTAGAAAGCAGAAGCCCTTCTCTTTTCTCTGCCCTTGTTCATACTCACTTGCTGGTCCATCCCTGTTTGATGTCTTCTACTTCTGCCAGTTTCCCAGGGTCTTCATCCCCAGCTTTCTCAAACCAGGTCCAACTTCACTGAAATCCTTTGGTGATTAAGAAGGGAAAGGTCGTCACCTTCACCTAGTAGGACTGAGAAGGGGGAGCTGGATCGTGAGCAACACGATTAGATAGAATAATGGAAAAATAGCTTCCATTTACCATGTTCCAAGTACTGAGCAAATTACTTGCTATGTGTTATCTCATTTAATCCTTATGATACCCCTATAGAAATTGGTGTGTATATCATTCAGGCACTAGGCCTTTCCAGCAGAGAGGGATTAATGCAGGGATTGGTACACAAACGTGGGCAGGACTGAAGGAGCAGAAGGCAGAGAGTGGTGCACGTCTGCGACCTGGACACTGTGCGGCCAGGAGTAAGAGGAGAGATGGGGTGTCACCCAGAGAGTCAAGGCTGCTTCCGCCTTTCAGCTGGCCCTCGGGTGCCTGTACTTGCTGCTGGCACTGCCGGGGGCTCTGCCACTGTAGGAGTGACTCTTGCTACCACTGCTAGAGGTACCACCGCCATAGCTAACACTGTGGCACCCCCAGTTGTAAGGAGTGCAACAGTGGGTGCCACAGGTGCTGCTAGAAGCAAAATCACTTGCCCTTTCCTCCTGCCTTCATATCTCTCCTGAGTGCCTAAGTGGCAAAGGAATCCAGGAAGATGTGATATTAAGGCCTCCAGTCTTGGCAATACAGGGGAGATTAGCGGTGGGTCCAGATGGGACTGAGAACCGATGGAAAATCCCTGGCCCAGCATTATTATCTCACTTTTACAGATGAGAAAACAGGCTTGGGGAGAAAATGGTAGCTTTCCTTGTGGGTAACTGTTCCAGTCTAGAAGTGGATCCAGGTCTGTACATCTGAAATAGGCAGGGATAATGAGTCATCACTTAAGGCAGGGGAATAGATTTTCTGCCCTCCTTCCCTACCAACAATTGGTTCATCTTGGACAACACTTAAAACCAAGGCAACATCACTGGGAAACACTTTAAAGTGTATTTGTGTGTATATATGTGTTCAGGGGATGTGGGTAGTGGGAACTGCTAAATATATTAAGAATTTGGCACAGTTCGATTGTTAAATAGATAGGTTTTTATAGTTTTTCATCCTAAATTATTAGTGTACCTTTTCAGCATTCCCTAAATAAAATAATTACACACATTGAGCAGATGGTCATTTTTATTTTAATATGCTTGAAAATGAATTTATCAAGTTTTTACATTATTTATAAAAATTTACATTTTTTTCCCCCGAACAAATTGCTTGAAATAGTCGGGAGCACACATATTCCCAAATCCAGACTTAATGACTTTTTTACTGAGATACGTTTTCTGCTGGCTTCCTGTGAAATACAGAGAAGTAATTGTGGTGCGTGGACAGAGGATCCTTTCATTGGCACCATCCAGAGGAAAGGCTTTTGATTTTATAGAGAGTCTTTTTGTCTGAGCATCAGGGCCTCTGTCTGGTTCTGTGTGGTACTTGAAAGGTCTCTTATTGGGCATGTGTGTTTTGAGGAGACTAGACGTTGCGACATGTTGGTATAAAGAGCTAGAGCTCATTCTTTGTTTCTTTCCCCTCTAAATGCCCTATAATTGCCCTGTCCTTCTCAGTCTTGTTTTATTTTCACACATATTTACCTTGCCCTTGAGCACAAATCCCTGCATAGCTGGATAAACTCTGACATTTAAAACCGAGATTCGTCATCAGCATGGAGAAATCTCAAGGACTTAAATTTAATAATAGAAAATTCTATTTTGCAGTGCATGGCCAGGATAACATATTTTGCAAAACATATCAAAATTTTCTATTTTGCCAGTTGTTTGTCATTAAATGGATAAATCTATCAAATTCTGGCTGAGTCTAGAACACTGATCCTTAACCTTTTTGGGTGATAAAACTCTCTGAGAATCTGATGAAATGTTGGATTCATTCCGGAGGAGGAAAAAGTACTTAATTAAATACATGTACAAATTTTCATAGAATATTTCGAGGTTCATGGAGACCCTGAAGCCTGCTTGTTTAAGCAGTCCTGTTCTAGAAGAAGAAGGCTAGCATACTTCCTAGCCAGTACAAGTTATTTTCACCCCTGTCCATTTTCACACTCAGAAATGTTAATTAGTGCCTACTTTATGCCAGGCACTGTGTTAAACAGCACTAGAGAAAGTCCCTGCCCTTTGGGAGCTTACAATTTGGGGAAGAAATACACGAATCACACAAATGCCTATGCAGTTATAACTTTTCTATGTCCTTGAGTGGGGAGTTAATAGGGTGCTTAGAGGGATTTATAAGAACTTGTTATTGTAACCTAACATGTCTCCAGAAAAGTACACATATCACAGGTATAACAGCTTGATAAATTTTAACAAACCAAACACTTGTGTAACCAGCACCAATAGGGGAAGTTTTGCTGAGTCCTTGAGTCAAGGAGGTCGGGGAAGTGTTCCCTGAGGTTGGATTCTTGAGCTGGGTGCTGAGGCCAGAGCAGGCAAGAAGAGGAAAGATCATTCCAGGAACGGGGGCAACATATTCAGGGGCCTTGGGATGGAACAGAGTGGGGAGCAAGGCTGAAAAGCCAGTGTTGCTCAAGCACTGAGTGAACAGAAATGTGTTGGAAATGAGCCCAGAGAGAAAGATGAGGCCAGATCTCAAAGGACACCTGGAGGGCTTCTCTGGTGGCGCAGTGGTTGAGAGTCCGCCTGCCGATGCAGGGGACACGGGTTCGTGCCCCGGTCCGGGAAGATCCCACATGCCGCGGAGCGGCTGGGTCCGTGAGCCATGGCCGCTGAGCCTGCACGTCTGGAGCCTGTGCTTTGCAGCGGGAGAGGCCACAACAGTGAGAAGGCCCACGTACCGCAAAAAAAAAAAAAAAGACACCTGGACTTTGTTGAGGATTTTGGTCATTAGACCAGTGGTTTTTCTAAGGGGGTGATACCACAGTTGCATTTGTTTTGGGTAAAGGTGATCCTTACTGTCCTGTGGAGAGAAGGTGGGAGAAGGTAGTAGGGGAAATAGATCAGGCAGCATATGAGTCCTGGAGAGAGAGAATGGGAGCTTGCGCTAAGGTGGTGATGTGGAGATATAAGGAAGTGAATTGTTTTGAGACCCTGTAGGAGGTAAAAGCAGTGGGACTAGAAGGACCAAAATGAGGGGTGAAGGAGTGACAGATGTCAAGAATGAGTCCGGGCTTGTGCAATTTCATGGATTGAGGTGTGATGCACTGAAATAAGAACCACCTGGACATTACAGGCTCAAAAAGGATAGCTCTGAGTTTGGTTGTTGGTAAGTTGAATTTGTGGTACCTTTGAGACGTCCACGTGCGGGATTTACGTGGATTGTTGGATATAAGTCAGGAGCTAGATTAGCCATCTGGACTGAAATATAGATTTCTCGTAGGTGTTAGTTGAAATATGAAATAGAACTGAGGCTGTCTAGATAGACAGTATGGATAGAATGCAAAGACAAAGCCAGTGATAGAGCTGTGAGAAACTTTAGCATTTATTTGCTATAGTTGAAGAGGATTAATTTGTAAAAGAGTTAGAGAAATTGTGTCCCTGTGAAAAATGAAGAGAGTGAAAAATCTGGTTACTAAATAGCTTCCGTCTCTCTTCATTCCCAGACTGCTAGAAGCCAGGCTTATATCTCCTAGGCATGAGATTAGAAAATCTCACTGTAGGATATGGACAGATACTAGGGGAAAGGCCTACAGATAGCAGCTTTCAAAGGATCCTCCAATGAAATGGTTGAGACTACCCACGTTACTTAGCTCCACATTGCAGTGAGGCCATCAGTTAACATGCACTGCACCATCCAGAGGGTTCCAGTCTTTTTAGTGCCTAATGCTTAAATACGAAGAGAGCCATAATCACCTGGCACTTGAGGATAGCATCTCTTTGGAAAGACAGAGACTGAACCAACAATTAGGAGTGCATGTGTGGGAGCTCACAGGAAATAGAGACAATATAAGAAACAAGGAAAAATTTCTAAAAAAGTTTATTATCTTTAGAAAAGTGAAAACTGTGGTATTGAAAGGAAAGAGTGCATAAGAGTTTTCAGATTTTAAATTCGTGGGGTAGAATTTTACATAATTAATAGAAGGTTTGGAAGATAAAGTTAAGGAAATCTTTCCCAAAGTAGAACCAAAACAAAACAAAACAAATCCATGGAAATAAGGATTAAAAATGATCGAACCTGGATATCAATCATTTGACTAATAAAATTTCTAAGGGAAAAAAGACAAAAATTGCAGGAGAGGAAACTATTAAAGAAATAGTAAATACAAAAAAAAAAAAAAAGAAATAGTACAAGAAAATATCCTAGAACGGAATGATTTAACTCTATAGAGAGAACCCACAGAGTATTTGTCATACTAGATTGAAAAATTAGATCCATACCAAGACCATTAAATTTCAAAACATTATAGATTAAGAAAGAATTTTTAAAACTTGGTGTCGGGGAGGAAAATGGGAGAGAAAAGAAAGTCCATGCATGAATGGTGACAAATCAGAATCATGGCATTGGGCTGCTTAACAGCAAACGCAGGGAAAGAAGATAACGAGGCATTGCCTTCAAAATGCTGAAGGAAGATTATTTTCAATTTAGGATTCTGTGCCCAGATAAACCATAATTGTATGTGTAGAATAAAGACATTGTCAGAAATTTCAGCTCTCAAAACAAACAAACAAAAAATGTACCTGCCACGCAGTTTTGTCTGTCAACAAGTTCCACCAAAACCAAGACAAGAGGCCATGAGACCTGGAAATATGGGAACCATCCAACAGAAGCAAAAGGAATTCCCTGGTTCATGGTGAAGAGAGTTAATCAAAGTGACATTTGTGCAGCAGTACTAGACAGCAGGCTATTCAGATATGAGCAGGAGGGCAGAGGGCTCCAGGAGGGATATAAATGTAACTTGCAGATTATCTGAGTATTCGTGCATCTCAGGAGGAGCTTTGCAGTTTTCTCAGAGTTGGGATGAAGAGTCAGTGAGAAGCACAAGGAAAACTAAGCAGCTGATAGGTATGTAGAAAACTTGGCAGTTATTATCGCTAAGAAAAACTTAAACGCATACAAGAATGGAATTGTGTTCCGAAACACTGTTTAGATCGTCTGTGAACAATACTTATATAATTGTGTTTACATATCAGTGTTATGTTATTTGATATAATTATGTTAGGAAAATGGGGGAATGAAAGTCGTGAATGTGTCCTTAAAGAGCCATGTCTGCCCTGACTGGAGTGCAAAGGCACGTACAACAAAGGGTAAGGAAATGGAGACCAAAGGGCATAGACACCTCTCTCAAGAAGTGTGGCTTTGAAGGAGAGAGGAGAGACTGGGCAGGAAATCATGGGTGATGTGGAGTCAAAGTAGGTATGTGTATGTCTAAATAGGAGAGACTTGAGAATGTTGAAAAGCTGGTAAAACAATTTGCTATGAGGACAAGTTGAATATATGTGAGCAATAGGAGGGTAGTTATTGACAGTCACTGAGTAGATAAGAGGTGATGGGACCCACACGGCACAGGTGAAGGGACTGACCTTAATTATAAGGACAGTTCTGTAAATAAGAGAGGGAGATGTTGGTCAGTTTTATTTTTGGTAACAGGAAGAGGAAAGAGTTCCCATCTGATGGCTGGCTACTTTTCACTTTGGAAGGAGAACACAAAGTCATCTGCTGAAGCAGTAGAGGGTTGCGAGGTGAAAAGAGTTTGAAGAGTACTTAGATCAGAGAAAGGTGGTAGGATTGCTGGGTCATGTTGTAGATCTACTTGAGGTTATGCAAATGGATTTGTAGTGTAGCTAATATGCCCTTTTACGTAACTTCATCCAGCACTGCTCGGCCAGCTTTTGCCGGCTGGCTCAGAGAACCTGGAGAGTTGGATTCACCCATACTTGGGGTTTTGACAAAAAGACTGAACAAAAAACAGAGTTGGAGGAAGTTTCGAGTACTGGAATACATGTTATTGAGATGATGGAAATCTGAGCTGAGTCAGGGAGGGAACGAAAAAAGGTGAGGAACTGATGGAAAGTTGCAAGGTCTGTAGACAGATGGTACTACTGAGGTCAAAGAACGATAGAACAGAAGTCATTGAATAAGCAATAATAGTAATACTAATAATAGCCAGCATTTATTGAGTGCTGACAGTGGGCCGGGTCCTACTCTGTGCATTTTAAATATATTAATTCATTTTATCCTCATAACAACCCTGTGTGGGAAGTATTATTAAAACTGAGGCTCAGTAGAGAAGTAATTTGTTTAAATCACACAACTTAACAGTGGATGGGATGGGCTTCACATTCAGGACTACAGAGCCCGCATATTTAACCAGAGTGCCCCATCGAAGCTGTTTGAAGGTAAATAGGAAGTGGTATTCAGGAAGGAGAGGAGATTTCAGTCAGAGAGCAGAGTGTTTGTGGGTGGTGACAGATGATAAAGTCCAAAGTGTGACCATGATGGGGTTGCTGAGTTGTAGTGAAGAGGTCATTAGAGACGATGACAAGGGACGTGGAGGCCAGGGTGTTGGAAAGGGCATTTGGGTGAGAGCTGATGTCAGATTATGGCAGAACTTGGCTTGGTTGATTGTGTTACTGAATTGGGTTTGTTTGCCCAACTTTGCAGCAAGCCCAATGCTGAGATGCCAAGGTTTGCTTCAGAGAAAAAGTTTATTCACGAGACAGCCAAGCAAGGTGAAGGGAGAACAAATCTCAAATCTGCCTCCCTGAAGATAGGGCTTAGGGCTATTCATGGGATAAAGAGGCAGGGTGGTCTGAGGCGTGGGGAGAGGTGACTGGAGGTAAGAAGAGGGAGGTAATTGGTGGTCTGTGCAAATGTAGTCGAGCTTCATGGCTCTTCATAGGACACATGTTCAAAAAATATTGGAGTTCACATGTTCTGAGGGTGGAGGTTTTGTCCCTCTGACATCAAAAGGTCATCCATTAGACACTCACGCAAGCCCAGTTGAATGGTGAGTGGTTTCAGCCGGTCTGAACTGGGCAAGAACTAATTCCAAGTTCCTGAAAAACAACTTAAGCAACCATTACTATTGTGACCCATATGTGAGAGGTGTTATGTATAAGGAAGCTGTGGACATGTAGTTTAAAATCAATTGAAAGCACACTAGGCAGGACTTCCCTGGTGGCGCAGTGGCTAAGAATCCGCCTGCCAATGCAGGGGACACGGGTTCGATCCCTGGTCCGGGAAGATCCCACATGCCGCGGAGCAGCTAAGCCCATGCTCAACAACTACTGAGCCTGCGCTCTAGAGCCCGCGAGCCACAACTCCTGAGCCTGTGTGCCACAACTACTGAAACCCGTGCGCCTAGAGCCCACTGCACTGCAATGAAGAGTAGCCCCCGCTTGCTGCAACTAGAGAAAGTCCGTGCGCAGCAATTAAGATCCAACACAGCCCACTTCCCCCCCACAAAAAAAAAGCATGCGAGGCAGGTAAGGTTTGGTGGGCCTAATTAGGTTAGCACTTGGTTTCACTTGCAGACCTAGGAACTACAGATGAGCCCCTTCATTGGATGAATGGAACTTACCAGACACGTTGTGCATAGTTATTTATGGTCTGTTTGTAGCCCCTGCTAGATTGCTGGCTTCTTGAGGCCAGTTGGTATTATGTTTCTGGGGCCAGTTGTAGGGCTGAGCATATGTGTGTGACTGCCGTGTTTGGTGAACGGATGACTCTGTAAGGGACGTACGTTAACTGAAGTGAAACTCATTTTGGTATGCTTTCCTTAGCCAACTGATAATTTTCTCTTCTCCTTAATGTCTTCGTTTGTTTGTTTTCCATAGGAAAGCCCATAACAGTGGTGAGGACTCAGATCTAAAGCAGAGGAGGAGGTAAAGAAAACAAATTGGAAGGCGGGTCAAGGGAGAGGGAGGGGGCTTAGCAGATTAGCACAGCGCAGACCTGAGGCAGGAGTGGGGAAAATGTTTTGTTTTATTAGTGGCTGCTTTAAGAGTATTGTAATTTTTTTTTAAGAGTATTGTAATTTTTTTAACTTTGAAATATCAATTTTGGCTTCAACTGGTTCTCAGTCTTCCTTTCTTAACATCCTTAGGAGTTTCTCTTTTTTTCTTTTTTCTGCTCCTTTTGCCTTAGAGGAGCTGTCTCAGTTATCTCTTTTTGTTTGTTTCTTTCTTTCTTTTTTTTTTTTTTTGGCCGCACCGTGCGGTGGCATGCAGGATCTTAGTTCCCTGACCAGGGATCACACCCGTGCCCCCTGCAGTGGAAGCGTGGAGTCTCGACCACCGGACCGCCAGGGAATTCCCTCGGTTATCTCTTGCTACATTAAAACCACCCAAAACTTGGTGGTTGAACATAACAACAGCCATATATATCTTGTGTGATTCTGTTTGTTAGCTAGTCTAGCTAGACCCTGGCAGAATGGCTGGCAATCTGGGACCTCTCTCTGTCTGTGGTCTCTGCACCTGGCTAACTTAGGTGGCTAGAAGGAAGCAGAAGCTACCAGCCCTGTTAAGAGACTGTCCTAGAACTGGCAGAGTATCCCTTACACCTTCTTCTGTTGGTAAAAATCAGTCACAGGACCAGCACAAATTCAAGGGGAGGGGAAATCAACTCTCCCTTTCTCCATGAAGGTAGGGGTTTGACAGGACTTTATGTCCATATTTAGTCCACCCCAGGGGCTTTTAGCTTTTCCACGTCAGAGTTCTGTTGGAAGTATTTGTTTCTGTGGTCCCTTCAGGGAGCATGGTGACATTTGCTTTAATCTGCTCTCATTTCTGTAGACATTCAGATGCCTGGCTGAACAGAGAAACTCTGACTGGGAGAGGGTACGACAGCTACTTATGTTTGGATTAGTAATTTTACTGCAAAATTAATTCTAAAGAACCAACATGAACCTTTCTGAAATTTTTCATTTGTCATAAATGTGGGTTGTGTTTTTTTTTCCTTTTGCTCTTATTTTGTTTTCAGGTCGCGCTCACGCTGTAACACAAGCAGTGGTAGTGAATCAGAAAATTCTAATAGAGAACACCGGAAAAAGAGAAACAGGTAATATTGGAAGGTCGTGGTTAACGGGAACTCTGAAATCAGAGGCTACCGCTGGTCATAGAAGCTGTGTGTCCTATGAATTTCTATGCCTGATTTTTCTCATCTGTGTTTAAGAAGGAATCTGGCATGATTTTAAAGCACGGTTTTAGGAAACCTCAGCTCTTTGGACTGAGTTTCTTATCTTTATAATAAGATGATTAAACAATTTGACAGTGAGGTTCCTTCTTGTTAATAAAAAAGATGATGACCTATATTTAGGTACAACACATGGTGAATTTGTTTAAGGCTGGTAAGAAATTTTACCATTTGTAGAGCGATTTCTCCCTGAAGTGTCTTTTAACATGACATCACTATCCTTTGCCCAGCCAAAAAACGAGACACTCATAGTTGCATAGTTTCAGCCTTATGTATGTGTACATGCAAATACGTGTTTATATTCGTGCCAGGCGCACACAGTTAGATAGGTAAATGCAATTAGTTCATATCTTTAAGACTTATTCTTAAGAGCTTGTTAATAACATGATTTGACATGTAATCAATGTCAGTGATGGCTTAATGCACTAATCAGTTCTTCCTAGTTCTGGAATACTTATTTGAAAACAAGTGATCATATAATGAAAGAGCACCAGGTTGGCGAGGTGAGGGATTTGGTTACTGGTTATGCCAGTTTCCAACCCAGTGGTTCTCAAATGGGGACAGTTGTCTTTCCCTGTGTTCCCTGAGGACATTTGGCAATGTTTTGGGATACTTTTGGATGTCACAATTGTAGGGGGGGATTGCTGCTGGCTAGAGAGGCTGCTAAACATCCTCCACTGCACAGGACAGCCCTCTACAGCAAAGAAATACCTGGCCCCAAGGATGTCCGTAGGGCCACTGTTGGGAAACCGGTTCTCACCTGACGTGGAGTCTTGCTTGGTTGCTTTATTTTTCTGGGCCGTCTTTTTCTCCTCTGTAAAATGAAGAAGTTGGATAAGATAATCTCCAAGGTCCTTCTTTAGTGCTCAGAGCTCTTGTGCTGGTCATGCATTGAATTGGCCTCCCTCTCTAACTACAAAGCCTGTATAATAACAGCCCAGATAGCATTATAAGAGTGGGCCATTTTCTTAGGAAGCTTTCCATGTGGAGCCTTCTTAGGGGCTGGCATCACACTAGATAGAGGTGAGATCTCAGTGTGTAAGGACACCTTTCTCAAGGAAATGATTTCAGTTTCTTTATCTATAAAAAGCCAAGTGTGGAGGGTAGATCTCCCTCAGGTACCCTCTTCCTGCTCTAAAATTCAGTATTTCTGCATAAACAACACAAAATAAAGCAAAACTAACAAACAGAACAGCCTCCCTCCCCCATTTGTACTTACTGATCAAGCCAGTATCTTAATAAATATATTTCTGTTTTGCTTGGTGTATTCTAAGTTGAGCTCAT
This sequence comes from Orcinus orca, assembly GCF_937001465.1. NCBI lineage: Eukaryota > Metazoa > Chordata > Mammalia > Artiodactyla > Delphinidae > Orcinus > Orcinus orca. The sequence continues at coordinate 93,149,763 of NC_064561.1, read as the reverse complement.
AGGTGCTCTATTCTCAACTTCTCAGAAGGTAACCTGTTTAAAAACAGTGTCTTTTCAGGCCAAAATGCTCACGGTGACATTTGCTATTAAAATGAAACACTATTTAAAGGTTGCCAACAAGTTCCTAAATAGCTCATTACTGATCTAGGGGCACTGGTTTCAATATTCCTTCTAGGTGTTTTCTCCCTCTACCCCAGTTTCTCCTCCCACCCCAATTTCATGAACAATTTTTTAGACTGGCTTTCTTTGTACTGTATTTTAGAATGATGGTGGTTCTGAATGTTTAAATGCAAATGTACTTTGTAAGGCTATTAATGAGAAATTGCTTTCAAAACACACTGACACAAAGGTTTTCAAAATCATTTCTTTTACCTGCAGAGATATTGCCCTAGGGTTATACAAGTTGCCTGTGTCTGTAGAAGATGAGGTCTGGACTCTAGCTCTCAGAGGCATAGCAAAAAGTGGGCAGAGGAAGAAACATGTCTTGCAGTTCCCATATCCACTCCTGAAAATCCTGGTGTGGGTACAGTGTGCAGAGAAAGATGGTGCAACACATTACACTGCCCCTGGGTGCCACGTACCCATTACGCAATGCTGCCGCTAACCCCTCCGTCCCATTATTAGCCTTTAAAATTTTGTCAGAACCCAGTCATTCCACCTCGGGGTACAAGGGTCTGAGTATTTATTTATACTGCGGCCCTGCTGATGGTCCCATTACAGACACAGTATGTCTTGTGTCTGTAATGAAGGGTTGTCAAATGATGTCTGACTTTCTACTTTGGGGGAGAGAATGAATCTCTTCAACCTCAGTTGTCCTTCCTTATTTTGGTCGGGAACGTGACCCAACCAAGCTCTCACCGGCGTCTTTTGTACTTTTATTAAAGGACTCTGGTAACCCTAGAATGGGGCAAAGTGAATCTTGAACATGTTGATGTTCTACTTCCTGCCAGCAAGGTCTCTAAATGCAGACCCGGATGCTTCCTCACTTTGGAAACCAGAGCCTGCACCCGACACACCCCACTTTCCTGTCTCCCCAGGGGAACTGTAGCCTGAGGCAGAGGAACAAAGACTGTGCACATTTGCTTTTCAGGCACTGTTTTGAAGCCCATGAAGTGTCCAGTGGAACTCTGGACAGAGTTCCAGAGAGACTTTCTGGAGACCGTGTGTGGTCTTTGGGATGCTCTTTCCTATGCTACTCTTTCTTGCCATTTTTTTGTTTTTGTTTTTGTTTGTTTGTTTAACATAAGGAAGGTCTCTCCTATTAGGTTGGAGATAATTCTGTGTAAATACTGTTTTTTCACTGTGTCTACGCATTGGATTTTAAGCTGCCTTGCTGTTCCCATGGATGACAATTTCAGTATCTCAGATTTTGTGTTCGGAGAAACACAAGTTAACAAGACAATGTTCACAGATCAACTTTATCCAAAGCAGTAGTTGTGGCTTTTAACAACCATGAAAAAAAAATCATAATCCACATCGACTCTGGAAGGCTAGTATCAGAAACAAGGATTGTTGTTTAGATTCAGTTTTAGAAAACTATAACTGTAGATAAGCACCCCCTCTGTCAGTTTTGGGTCTAGAGCTAATGAGGCCAGATGGTGAGGGCTGTGCAGTAACTGCAGGGTTTCATTCCACAGAAGTTTCCGACAATACCAGAGGCTTCGAGCCTCCTTTGGGGAATTGTTTATGTCTTTCTTAATCCCCTTTCACTTCAGTTGTTGCTTCCTTACTGTTTTCATAATGTGCATGGGTACCTACAGTTCTCTAGATTTTAAGATTTGAGAAAATAGATTTTTCCTCCCTTTGTATAATACCTGGAAGTTGGAGCACAGTTTCTTGTGATAACATCTCAGATGACAGAAAGTCCTTATTTTCCCCTCAGTGTCTCTACGTACACCCTCATCTTCATTTCTCTTCTCTTGCCTCCCTTTTTACTATATCACATTATTTTTCCTCACCCAGGTCCCTTTTTTTTCTTTTCTTAGCTTCTTTCTCACTCTTTCTTTCCTGTCTTCTCTGACTTCTGTCTCTGTTTAGGAGCCAGTGATGTGTCAAAAAACCCCCAAGGGTGTGGGTCAGGGTTTTGGTTCTGCCATGTCCTGCTGTTTGACCTTGGGCAGCTCATTTAACAAATTTAAACTTAGCTTTCTCATCCCTAAAATGGAGTGCATACTACCTGATCTGCTTTCTTGAATGAGTTACTGCAAAGACCAAATGAAATCTGAGAGGTGATAGCACTTTGGCGGAGGGAGCCGGACAGTTTAATATCTAATTTTGGAGGCACTGCCTCTTCCTTTGGCTGTCCCCACCTCTCCTACACCCTCTTTCCAACCTTTTCCACTTTTCTTTTAACCTTGTCTTCCATTTCCCCATCTACCCTAACTTTACACATTTGTATTTTCAGACCAGGTATTCTTACCCTCTGATTGATGGGTAGGTTTTAGGGGTCTCATAACGCCAAGAAATTGTATGTAACATTCTTTGTGTTTCTAAGTATACAATTTTCTGGCGATAGTCTGTAGATTTAATCAGATTCTTAAGGGGGTGTCTGACCTCCAAAAAGTTATGAAGTGGTGATTATGATCTAAATAGTGAGAGATAGATTGATATTGGGAAGTGGAATTGGTAGGATTCAATTCACTGGTAGGATTGAAAACTAAAAGGCTGCAAATTTCTTTTCAGATTACTTTTTGTTATACCGATTTGGGAAAACATCGGTTGAATTAAATTCATCAAATTGGAAACCTACCAAGTACAAAACAGCATGAAGTTAACGTGAATATTAGATTGCATTATGTTTTACTAGTTAGAATTTTGAATCTTGTACCTAAGATCAGAAGGGTCAGTCAGCTGGTCTTTATGGGTTTGAGCCCCTGGGCCATGCTCAGGACTTGCCCACAGTGTCTGTTGAAGGAGGACCTAAGAGGTAGACCTATCAGAGTGAAGCCTTTCATAAACCAGCTTTCCCTGAAAATACCTTGAGCTTAATAAAATATCCTTCACGTTCAAAGAAACCGGTCTGCAAAGTATCCTTTGTGCTGTTGATGAAAATCAGCACTCCTTTGGGCATTCACCGGGGAGGATCTGTGGATTACTCAGTCATTAGCTTTGATGTGTTGCTAGGCTTTTAGGATTTGAAGTGGGAGATTTGGAGGAGGTGGGCAGTGAGGCAGAGAACTAGTCTGGTGTTTTTTGCATAAGCATAAAAGTGGAAGTAACTCTGGAGCCTGGTGAGGATTAAAAGGGTAAGAGAAATGATAGAAGCTGGGGGTAAATGCTGGACTAGAATAAATTGGCAACAGGGGACCATTTGGGCCTTTCCCAAGTTTCATTCTGGGATGTTTGCATCATAATCACATGAGTTATGTACCTGAGGTGATGTGTGTGCACACGTGCGTGCGCGTGTGGGTGAAATAAAGCTCAGAACAAAGAACGAGGGACGGGTGCGTTACGAATTTTGAAGATGCTTTGAAGATCTTTGTGCCTAGGAGCTGGTTCCTTTACCCTCTGAGTTTTAATTTTCACACATGCAAAGTGGGATAATACCTGCCCCGCCTACTTCACGGGGTTTATAAAGATCTGAGATAGTGGATGCACTTTGAAAAGCACAAAGGGCCCTGCATGGGCAGGTACTATTCGATTGATGAGAATGTTCAGCGCTGCTCAGTGTTATCTGAAGTCCTGTTGGATCTGCAAAGTGGGGCCCAGCTCCCTTTCACAATAAAGAAGTCAGTATTTCTAACATGAATTTGTTCTTCCACAAACGTTGTTAGAGTTTCCTCCTGCTTTTAGACGTCTTTTAGAATCTGTATCTGAATAATGGATTAAGATGGTTTGAAGTATTTTAAATGTGTTCCACAGGTCTTTGATATTATTTTTCTGAAAAAAGAAAGAAACCATCCTCTGTGGCACTGCAGCTAACAGGGACAATACACTTGAGCCAGGGAGATCTAGATCACGGCTTTGGCAGGGTTTTGTTGTTGTTAGAGGGATAACACAAAGCAAAGCATTCCTGTCCCTCTGCCCTAGGGAAAAAATGTGGTTTTGATGATGGCAAACTTAAACCAAGGGACGTTTCTTCCACATGGCCTGAAGATAGGTAACTGTTTCGTTGCAAGCATTCCCTCCTGCCCGGTCCCTGTCCCTGTCCCTGATTGAAGTGTCGGGGCTGGCTGCAAACCAGGTAAAAATTGCGGGTAGGGAGAGAGCAGTTCGTGCAGAGCCAATGGAAATGATGTTCACCATGGTACAGATGGCACAGGGTTCTGATTTCCACTTTAATAAGTTGTATTAAGATTTAGACATTTGATGTGGATTATTTAGGGATTCCAGAGTATAATCCAAGTTGACAGAGATGACTGTGGAAGTGCGGAGCTGCAGCAAATGAGGAATGCTGTCAGATGACTAAAAGCAGAGCAGGTTGAAGGATCACGAAAGCAGGAGAGTTTGGGGAGGGAGATGACACCAAACGCGGCCCATTTTAGCCGGGAGAGCATAAGGAGTAAGTGGAAGAGATAGAATCACCTTTAAGAGCAAATAAGAATAATTTATTGATGGTGGGGGAAGGTGGGAAAAGCAAATGAATTTTTTGCTTGCTGGTCTTCAGGGAGTATGTCGACAGATGCCTGGAACCAACATAAATTTCCCAAGGGAAGAAAAACTACTGAAAAAAAAAGAAGACTGGTTTATAGCATGTGATCCATGCTATAAGCAGTGGATGAGAAACACAAGTCCACAGTCAGCTGGGAACTGCAGATTTAATATTACCGATGGAGTGGTTGTATGAAGCAATTGTCTGGGAAGTTGTGCTATTGCTGAAGAGTGGAGAGTTTTGTTTTTTTTTTTTTTACCATGTCTGAATGGCTTATAAATAAACCATGAATAGAGAACCATAATTTTAAAGCTGGAAAGGATCTTTACAGTAATTCAGTAGATGAAGAAACAGACCTACCAAAGCAGGTTAAGCGTTTTGCCCAGGGTCTCTGAGTCAGATAATGACAGAGCTGGAACGAGGCTGAACTCAGGAGCGATGGGTATTGCTCTTATCGCCTGGAAGCGTCATTATACACTTGCTCTGTAAGATTTCTCAAGTTCAGTATTACACATGGTCTTTATCTCAGTAAATGAGAAATGGAAGCGTCATTATACACTTGCTCTTTAAGATTTCTCAAGTTCAGTATTACACATGGTCTTTATCTCAGTGAATGAGAAATGAATTAAGAACTGGTATAAAGGAAGGTCCTATTAAGAACAAAACTGCCTGGATAAAGGTAGAGGATGAAGTAAAACCCGCGGGGATTTGTATAGGAATTCATTTGGTACTGTGAAGAATTTTGCAGAAGAGGCAGAACTATAATTGGGAAGATAGGAAAGAAGAGACTAGGAACAGTCATTATCTTCATTATTGTTATCAAACGATTATATGACGTTTTGTCTTCCAAACCTTTTGCAAACTTTAAGTGACAAATGCAGTTAAAATCTAAATTGCACGGATAGCCTGAAAAATTAGGCTGTTGAAGTTTGGTGAGACATGGAGGAAATGTATCAGAATTCTCTTATTCTGAAATGTTATTGGAGAATGCTGTATTCTAGAGCGATGCTCTCCCTCATACCTTGATTAAAAAGCAAAAACCTTACGGTAAGGCTTCTTAGCCCAGTTGCTAACTCTCCTTGGTTGTACATGAGGAAATAGACAAAATATGATGCATGTAGAGTTATTGCCTTAATGGATACAGGAAAGAAACAGCATTTTTTGAGGTTCAGCTTTAAATTTAACATTTGAAAATGAATACATCCCCAGTGAAAATTTCAACGGACTCCTTTCCCCACTTAAGACTTTCATGACTGACTGTCATATAAGACGTTTTGACTTTTTAAAAGGTACTATATTGATATAATGCTTACAGTGTTTTTATTCTTCATAATGTAAATCCCCACATTAAAATTAAAATGTAGCAGGAAAGGAGCAAAAACCAACACTTTGTGTGTGCTACACCTAAGGAGAAATGAGACTTATAAGGTAGAATCATGATAGGATATGTCTTTTACATTTAAAGATTTCTTTAGTTACTCATGCATAAACAAAATAGTTAACTCCTGCCTCATAAGGACTCAGTGTTACAGTATCCTTGCCTTTAGGGCTAGGATTTTTCCTTTCCATGTAGCATCTGTATTTTCTGGAGCAGTTCAGTGATGGAAGAAATGACACTTTCATTCTTGTAATGAGGTACCATTAACCAGAGGCCTTTTGTAAGGGTGTAATTTCAAACTTCATTACAGACTAAGGCAGCCACACCACCCGTTACTCAGGAGAATGTGCTTCTGTTGTGACTCTCCAATGAGCCTTACATTTTTAATGTACCTTGTTAGAATATTTATGAAAGAGTATCCCCAGTAGAGGGCAACTGTCTTTGGAACATGTGGGTCCCAAGGATATTAACTGACATGGTTTCACTGCCCTCACTTTCGACTTTTTGATTAGGAAAATAAAAGTTAAAGGTGCATGCCGTCGTCTGAAATTCTTTCTGATTTAGTTCTTGTTACTAGTAAGGTACAAGAAATATGTGTGCTCTTGTCTCAGGAGTTTTAATTTTTGTTATCAGAGTAAAGCCTCAGTATGAAAGTAGCCAGCTAAATTCCACAATAGAAGAATGAGCATATACTGCTTGTGCTTCCTTTGAACTGTCTAAGGAATGTTTCTCTAGGAAACGTATGTTTGCCTCAGTCAGGTTTCACCCTTGCTGGCAGGCTTGACCTCTCAAAAATATTTAAGGATGCTGATTTACCGATTTAAAAAAAAAAAAATTAGTGGAATTTTGTCCTGTCCACGAGCTGTGCAGCGATTTAGCTCAGAACGGAAGCTGTAGTCTAAAAGACTCCAGGCTTAGGAGTTGCCAGGACCTGGTGTTATGTCTACCCCCGGCAATGCAAGGTGTGGGTTCCTGTGGGAGGGAAGACAGCTCCTTGCCGGCCTGACGCCTTCCCACTGTCTCTTCCTAGCTTTTGGATCCCTCAGTCCTGGGAGAGTCCAGGACAGTTCCCCCCCCTGCCCCGCAGGTCTGGTGGGTCACTCCCTGGCTGTCATGTGATACATGGAATGGCTCAGAGGTGTAGGTTCTGGCTATGAAAATACATATACATACACGTGTGTGTGTATGCGCACATGGAGTTTTCAAGTGAGAGTGTTTGCTTCAAAGAGTGACTAATTATGACCTCGTCGTATACCTTCTCATACTTTTCTTCAGATGTTTCTAATATTCAGATTCATATGTTCAGTTTTCATTTCCTCTGCACATGTCATTAGAAGAGGGAACTATGTTCTTGAATCTGTGAAAAATACCATGACTGTATCCTGTTAATATTCAAATAATAGCCTATTAGGAATGAAAGCTTTAGTGAGGAAATATATACAGTTCAAAGACTTGAAATGTGTTACAGATAATTTTTTACTTAACACAATTCCTCTTTAATCTAGAGAGATTTAAATAGCTTCTTCCTCATAAGCTACTTTTTTTTTTTTTTTTTTAATGCGGTACGCGGCCCTCTCACTGTTGTGGCCTCTCCCGTTGCGGAGCGCAGGCTCAACGACCATGGCTCACGGGCCCAGCCGCTCCGCGGCATGCGGGATCCTCCCGGAACGGGGCACGAACCCGCGTCCCCCGCATCGGCAGGCGGACCCCCAATGACTGTGCCACCAGGGAAGCCCATAAGCTACTTTTTTTTTTTAAACTGGAATTTGCTTTCCATTGTCTCTGTTTGAGTATAAGTGAGATGAATATATGTCACTCTTCTACTGGTTTGCATTATAAGCAGATCCAGATATCCACCCCACAGTCTGTACTAAGTGCTGTAACAGGGCAGCGGAATCCACCCCACAGTCTGTACTAAGTGCTGTAACAGGGCAGCGGAAAGACATCTGTTCAGTGAGAGAAATGACTCCAGACTTGTCTATTCTTTTCATTTCTGTTTCGAAGCAGTTATGCTCATGCAGTCACAGTACTGGGATGATTACCGTGCAAATTCCATGCTGCTCTCCCACGCCCCGGGAGCAGCAGTGTGAAAGAAACACCCTGGAGCAGCTTCCTCAAGAACGTACATAAATTCAAAGTCAAAGATTCAAATAACAGGTGTTTGATTTTTGCAAGAAATACTCATGGCTTCACAGCATCACTGCAGTGCATTCCAGACATTATTTACACATTAATTAAGCACTTGCTTTAATTAAGTACTTGGTTCCCTCTCTCCCCTGTAACACCTCACCCTTCTTTTTAGAAAGACTTGATGCATCAAAAGTCCGAAACTTCTGCAGGCTGTGTGGTCCATGGATGGGTTTTGCCAGGTCAATACAGTATTTCGCATTCATAATTGGTTACCATTACTTAAAAAATAGAAGAGTTTGTTTTTAAAAAATCCAGATTTGTGGATTATCTTTTAAAAACTGAGAGGATTAAGTAACATTGTCCCGTGCTCTTACATGGCAAGTGCCTGTGCCCCCCAGTACCCCCTCCCCCCAGTTTCCCTTTCCCTCATTTTACATTCCCTGCAGGGCCCCTGGCCACGCTGAGTGCTGAGTGCTCAGCCCTCATTCCCTCTTAAACATGCGAGCAGCATAACCAGAATGTTCTGTGCCTACTTGGTTGCTGAGGCATTATGCACCACATTTAACTTTTTTTATTTGTAGCTTCTTGTCTTAAAAAAATGGAAATCGTATCTGGCACTTATTGTGCATGAAAACTTGGACAATTTGTGAATTTTTAAGAGCATTTCAAAGGAAAACTATTCATTGCTGTTTTACTTAGTATATTTGTATAAAATGATTCATGATTTAAGACTGTGTAGCAGACACCACTGTTTCTTTAGTCGAAACCTAAATATGTTTGATTTTTAAATGTATTTATTTATTTTTGGCTGCGTTGGGTCTTCATTGCTGCGCGTGGGCTTTCTCTAGTTGTGGCGAGCGGGGGCTACTCTTCATTGCTGTGTGCGGGCTTCTCATTGTGATGGCTTCTCTTGTTGCGGAGCACAGGCTCTAGGCGTGCGGGCTTCAGTAGTTGCAGCACGTGCGCTCAGTAGTTGTGGCTCGCGGGCTCTAGAGCGCAGGCTCAGTAGCTGTGGCACACGGATTTAGTTGCTCCGTGGCATGTGGGATCTTCCCGGATCAGGGCTCGAACCCGTGTCCCCTGCATTGGCAGGCAGATTCTTAACCACTGTGCCACCAGGGGAGCCCCTAAATATGTTTTAAATGAGTTTTGTTTTTGACACATGTCTTTTTACTAGGAAATTTTAAGCCGGGGATGAAGTCTGAAAATAACCAGTATATGTTTACGTATTTATATATAAATATTATATACTTATCTACTTAAGGATATATTGATACGGTTAATACATTCCTAGCTTTGAGTGATTATGGTAATATTGCGAAATAACTTTTAAAAACATGTTTAGGATGAACTGATAAAGCACCACATATGTGGATGTTAATTTTAGATGAATGGTCTTTCTTTCAGAATACGGCAGGAGAATGATATGGTTGATTCGGCGCCTCAGTGGGAAGCTGTACTAAGGAGACAAAAGGAAAAAAACCAGGCGGACCCCAACAACAGACGATCCAGGCACAGATCTCGCTCGTATGTGCTCTCTTTTTATGCCTTGATTCAAAAACTCCGAGCTTTTGCTAGCATGCAGAGTCTAGGGCACGTTGGGCTGTCTCTCTGAGGTCTTCTAAAGTGATTTAGTTCAACCATGATTATCCCACTGTTTATTTGTCATAGATACCTTCTTACATTTGTTATGCTCATCAACTATATCTGAAGCAGTAGAAGTTGGAGCACAGCCAAAGCAAAATGTCATAAAAAACAAGGATCTCAAAATCATGTCTTGTTTTGTTTTTAAACAAAGGTATATATTCAACTGAATAAGTAGGAATAGTCTCCTTTGTTCTGGAGCCTGGCAGTTGGTGAAATACCTGCTGCTTATCTCAATTTGAGTCTGCAGAATCCTCTTAAGTCTTGTTCCAGATTAAACCAGATGTGAATAACTTCCCATCAAATCACCATTTGTGAGCAGTAGTCAGTGAGTGATTCATTACAGCCGTGTTGAGATTGGCCTGCTCCTTCTGTTGCTAGGCAGTGCCATGTGTGAGCATAATAACCCCATGATGATGAGGTTGCCAGTTCCCCAAATTAATTTTCTTTTGCACTGATAAAGTTTATACTTAAACAAAAATGCTTGCACCATCCAGATTTAGACTGTCCACACCCACCTCTTGTCCCAAAGCATACCTTTTTTTTTTTTTTTTTTTTTGATGTGCAAGAAGTAGATTTACTAATACAGTATGCACAAGCGGTCAGGCAAGGGGGCTCTGCCCTGAGAACTAAGTGGGAAAGCAGCTTTGGTTAGGGAGATTCACACTCCATAGTCAGAGTGTGGGCCACCTTAGAAGGTGAGAGGCCCTGGGAGATACACCTTCCATAGACAGAATGTGGTCCAAATCAAAAGGCGAGAGCGGCCCCAAAGCATACCTTTTTAAAGTGAGCTGGACCTAACTACCTATCCCTTTATGATCCTGGGTGGTTAGATGTCTGGTGTTGCCTACTTGTGGAAGGAGGGATGGTGTCTCAGCAGGGCGGTGGGAGGATGCCTGGGAGTGGATGGGAGGCAGTCTCTAGAGGTAGGTGGGGAGCTCTGAGGGAGCTGGGCAGAAGGGTGCCAGCTCAGTTTAACAGAGGACAGGAGCAGGCTCCAGAGGGAACACCCCATAACCCTAGGGGACTCTGCTCAGTCTTAGGGACTTGCTTTCGAATGAGAAGTTAACCCATAATGTGTGTGTGTTTTTATCAGTGGTACATCATAACGAATGATGTCTGTTTCTTCTCTAATAGAAAATTTGCAAGTAGTCACTAAGCACTGTACACCCTATAGATTTATTCTTTACTCCATTTGTTTTCGTCTGGACTAACTAAACTGTTCAATTTAAAGCAGAAGTTAATAAAAGTTTCCTTTGTCTTGCATACCACCTCTCCCTAATTCCATTAAAAAAAGAGAGGTTTAGAACAGGAAGAATCAAGCCGTAATTGTGGACAGTTTAACCAAAAGGCACAGAACCCCAAGATACGATCCCAGCATGGTCCTGGGCATATCTTTTGCAACTATGCTTTTACCCTTCCATGTGGAATCTTTTTCTATGAGAGACTTATTATACACAAGTTTTGGTAACTTGGTATTAAATCTTAAAAACAGCATTCAGTTTTTCTGATTATTTCTAAAGCACTCTAAATTCAACTAAATGCCAATAATAAATTTCATTTATTAAATAAAGGGAAAAGTAAAATGAAATTAGGAAAAATCCTATATATAAACTTTGAAGAAGCCGAAATACATATCTGGGGACAATAGTAAATAGTGAATAATCATTTATAGATAAAATTGATAAAGAGAATAATCCAAAGTTGTTGAGTATTACAGTTACTATAATTCAGTTACATTATGGGGCAAATATTGTACATGGGACTATGGATTTAATCATTTTTAATTGAGTGATCTGAGATTCATTTAACACCTTATGGAATAAACTTTTTCACAATTGAGGTAATTTGAGGTGAAATTTACATCTAGTGAAATTGCTCTCACCTTATGGGTAGAAGTCTATAAATTTTGACAAGTGTATACATAGTGTATCCATCATGCCAATCAAGATACAGAATTTAAAAAGTTCCCTCCTACTCCTTCTGTTCAGTCCCCATCCCCCATAGGCAGCCACTGTTCTGATTTCTATGACCATAGATTAGATTTTTTCTCTTACTGAATGTCACATAAATGTAATTATACAATATATGCTCTCTTAAAATGTGGCTTAGTCCATTGTACGATTATACCACAGTTTGTTTATCCATTCTCCTCTTGATGGATGTTTGGATTGTCTGCAGTTTTTGCTGTGTTGTGAAAAAGCTCAAGATACTCCACACAAGTGTACCTGTGGAGTATGTTATCTTTTGCCTTGGGGTAAATACCTGAGTGGAATTGCTCGGTTAGAGGATATGTCTAACCACATTTAATTTTATAAGAAGCTACTCAAATGATTTCCAGAGAGGCTGTATCATTTTATACTCCCACTAGCAATGTGTGAGATTCAGTTCTGCTCTATTCTTGCCAATATTTGGTTTTGTCTGTCTTGTTAATTTTAGCTCGTCTAGTTGGCTTGAAGTAGTAGTACCCTGCTGATGACTGACAAAGTTAACCACATTTTCCTGTGCTTATTGGTTATCCATATATGTTCATTTGAAAAGTGTTCAAGTTTTGCCCATTTTTAATTGTTGTTTTCTATTATTTATTTGTAGGGCTTTTTATATGTTCTGGATATAAGTTCTTTTTCAGATATGTGTATTGTGAATATACATATCTGAAAAAGAATTCTCGGCTGTGGTTTGCTTTTTCATGTTCTTAACATTGTCTTTTGGTGAGCAGACATTAAATTTTGATGAAGACCAGTATATCTTTTTTTTTCATTTATAGTTAAGGCTTTTTTGGGGAATATTTGCCTACCCCAAAGAATATCACAAAGATATTCTCATATCTTCCTGTAGCAACTATGTAGACTTTGCTTTTATATTTAGATCTGTGATCCATTTAGAGTTAATTGTTCATTGTATGAGGTAGAGGTAGATGTTGAGAAGTTTTTTTTTTTCCAGGTGTTTTTCCAGTACCATTTGTTGAAAAGACTGTCTTCATTGAAATGCCTTAGAGCCTTTGTTGAAAATCAATAGACTGCTTAGATATGGGCCAATTTTGTTTCATTGATCTGTTGTCTAGTCTTAAGCCACCATGTTGTCTCAGTTACTGTAGCTTTACAGTAAGATTTGAATCATGCAGTGTAAATTGTCCAACTTTGTCCTTTTTGTCAAGGTTGTTTTAGCTATTTTAGATCCTTTGCAGTTCTATGTAAATTTTTGAATCAGCTTGTTAGTTTTTGCTCACAAAAAAGAAAAAATCCTGTAGACTTTAGATTAGCATTATGTTGAGTATCTATCGATCAATTTTGAGAAAATTAGTGTCCTACTCATCCATGTATTTAAGTCTTTAACTTCTTTCAGCAATGCTTCTAGGTTTCCAGTATAGTTATTGCATTTATTTTGTTAAATTTAATCCTAAATATTTAATATTTTCAATGGTATTGAACTACATTTTGTAAAATATTATTTTCAAATTGTTTGTTAGTATATAGAAACAAATTATTTTTTTAATATTGATATTTTATCTTGCCATCCTGTAACCTTGTTAAATTGACTTTTTAGCCTTGGAAGCCTTTAAAAAATTTTTTTTCTTAGGATTTTCTACCTTTGCAATCATTTTGTCTGTGAACGGAGACAGCTTTCCTTTATTACTAATCTTTTGCCTTTTACTTCTATTTCTTTCCTAAATGTACTGGCTAGATTTTCCAGAATAGTGTTGAATTACAATGTTGAGTCGAAGTGTTAAGAAAGCAGACATCCTTGGCTTGTTCTCTTTCTTTTTATCATTATGAAATGTCCTCTTTATAATAATACTCTTTTCTCTATGTCCACTATACCCACATACTCGTGTGTGTGTGTGTGTGTGTGTGTGTGTGTGTGTGTATGTGTATGTATTTATATAACCGTTACACCTTTTTCATGCTCACTTTTTGCATGGTATATATGTTTTAATACTTTAAGCTCATCTCTTGATCTCTTGTAGACAGCAGTATTTGATCGTTTTTTTTTTTTTTTTTTTTTAACGGTACGCAGGCCTCTCACTGTTGTGGCCTCTCCCGTTGTGGAGCACAGGCTCCGGACACGCAGGCTCAGCGGCCGTGGCTTACGGGCCCAGCTGCTCCGCAGCATGTGGGATCTTCCCGGACCGGGGCATGAACCCGTGTGCCCTGCATCGGCAGGTGGACTCTCAACTACTGCACCACCAGGGAAGCCCTGATCTTTTTTTTTTTTTTTTTTTAATCTAGTCTGACCATCTCTAACTTTTAAATTGAATGTTTAGGATGCTTACGGGTCATGTAATTATTAATATTTTGGGGTTTAAGTCTGCCATCTTACTCTTTCTTCCTGTTTACTGAATCTATTTTTTGTTAGTTTGTTCCTCCTTTTCTATTGTATTTTGTGTTAACTGAATATTTTTTGGTATTCTATTTTACTTTTTATATTGACATCTTACCTATACTACTTTTTATTATTATTTTATTTAGTGGTTTCTTTATGACTTACAGTATGGTTCCTAATTTATCACAGTCTGTTTAGGATTAATATAAAATTTTATTAAAACATAGAAATCTTAGAAAAATATAGTTCCAATTATCCCCTCTTTGTTCTTGTGCTATTGTCCTATATTTGATTTTTGCATGTTAGTAGCCCCACATTGCAATGTTACCATCTTTGCTTCAACAGTACATTGTTTTTAAAAGAAATCAGGAAAAGAGGAACAAAATTTTATAGTTAATGTGGTAGGCAGAAAATGTCCCCTAGATATGTCGATGTCTTGATCTCCATAACTTGTGAAATTTTATGTTAGATGGCGAAGGGGAATTAAGGTTGCAGATGGAATTAAGTTTGTTAATCAGTTGACCTTCTGCCAAGGAGATTATCCTGAATTATCCAAGTGGACCCAAGTAACAACAAGGGTTCTTAAAAGTGGAAAAAGGGACAGAAGAGGAAGTCAGAGTAATTCAATTTGAGAACAGCTTAACCTGCTGTTGCTGGATTTGAAGATGGAGGAAGGAAGGGGTCATCAACCAAGAATGTGGGCAGCCTCTGAAAGCTGGAAGAGGCAAGGAAATGGATGTTCTCCTAAAGCCCCCTGGAAGGAGTGCAGCCCTGTCAACATCTTGATTTTAGTCCAGGGAGACCAGTGTCAGATCTGACCTACAGAATTGTAAGATAATACATTTGTATTGTTTTAAGCCACTAAATTTATGGCAGTTTGTTACAGTGGCAATAGAAAATGAATAGTTACCCAGTTTACTGTTACCTGTCTGTTCTGTTCCTTTCTCTAGATCCAACGTTCCATTTTCCTTCCTTTAGCATTTTTTGTAATACAGGTCTGTAGTTGATAAATTGTCTGTTTTATTTTATATGAAAATGTTTTTATTCTACTCTTATTTGTGACAGATATTTCACTATCTATCAAATTTGGGGTTGATGGTTTTTCCTTTCACACCTTAAAGAGATTGTCTGTTGTCTTCTGATCTCTGTCATTTGTGGTAAGTTAGCCTTCATTCTGTAAACACTGTATGGAATTTTTCTTTTTTTCACTAGCTACTTTTATGACTTTTTTTCTTTATCTTTAGCTTTGTAGCTCTTTGATTATGGTGTGGCTAAGTGTGGTTTTCTTTATACAGTTGAACCTTGAACAACACAAGGGTTAGGGGCACCAGCCCTCCCATGCCCTCGAAAATTCATGTATAACTTATAGTCGGCCCTTGGTATACGTAGTTCCCCTTTATCCACAATTCCACATCCATGGATTCAACCACCTTTGGACTGTATAGGTACTGTAGTATTTACTATTGAAAAAAATCTGTGTATAAGTGGAGCCGAGCAGTTCGAACCCATGTTGTTCAAGGGTCAACTGTATCTATCATCTTCTTCTGTAATTTGGTATTTTTCACCAAATTGGGGAAATTTTTGGCCATTATTTTTCAAATTCTTTTTTCTGACTCATTCTCTTTTTCCTTTTGGGTATCCAGTTGTATGTATGTTAGACCATTTGATATTGTCCCATAAGCAACTGAGGTTCTGTTCATGTTTCAAATTTTTCTCCCTTTTTTCAATCATGGTAATTTCTATTAACCTGTTTTCAACTTCATCAACCCTTCCTCCTACCCTCATAGTCCAGTCTGCTATTAAACTCATTCAGTGAACTTTGTACTTCCCTGTTTTAGAATTTCAGTTTTGTTATTTTTATACTTTCCATTTCTCTGCTGAGATTTCCCATCTATTCATTGATTATGTTCCTATTTTCCTTTAAGTTGTTGTATATATTTATACAAGATGTTTTAGGGGGGATTCCCTGGCAGTCCAGTGGTTAGGACTCTGAGCTCTCACCGCCGAGGGCCTGGGTTTGATCCCTGGTCAGGGAACTAAAATCCCACAAGCCTCACAGTGCCCCCACTCCCCCCCCCAAAAAAAGATGTTTTAAAGCCCTTGGTAAATTCCCATATCTGGGTCTTTCAAAATCTATTTCTATTGACTACTTACATTTTTTTTCTTTCCTAGATTATGACTATATTTTTCTGCCTCTCTGCATGTATAATAATTTTTTATTGCATGCTGGAAATTTTAGAGGATATGTTGTAGGAGGTCTGGATTATGTTGTCTTCCTTTAAAGAGTATCAAATTTTGTTCTGGAAGGCAACTGAATTACTGTTGGATCCTCTTGATCTTATTTTTCATGCTTTGATAGGATGGGACTTTCTAGATTTTGTCCTTAGCCTAGGGTATGTTCTTTACTTGAGTCTTGGTCCTTATTCTTAAGGCCTGGCCTTTCTGGAGTCTTAGTTGAATGCACAGAGTGCTCAGCATGTGGCTTCTCCACTGTGACTGCAACAGAGCCTTGTCTGCTACCACTTCACACAGCTCTCAGCCTTGCAGTGGCCTCAGAGTGCCACCCAGCTTATGTATAGATTAAATGTAGTTAATGTTCTCAGCCAACCTCTTAAGGAAAACCCCATGCAGACTTCTCGAGTCCCACTTTTTTCTTTTATCCTGCACTGTAAATTTTAGCCTCAAAGTTTGATTTCTACCTCCTCATCCCTGTGAATCTGTTGCTTCTTGAGTTTCACCTCCTTGTACCACATTGGGAAAGTGCCAGCAGGCAGAAAACTTGAGCAAGTTGGTGTTGGGGGGGGTGTGGGGGGGTGGTTAACCTTGTGTTTCCCTTCTCTCAAAGATCACAGGCTTATGGTATCTGTTGCCCAATGTCTGACAAACAGCTGCTTTGTATATTTTGTTTTATAGTTTTTGAGGATGGGAAGGGAGGGTTTGTCTGATACCAGTTACTCCATTGGACCAGAAGTGGAAGTTCAAGAATATTCTTTTGGGGCTTCCCTGGTGGCGCAGTGGTTGAGAGTCCGCCTGCCGATGCAGGGGACACGGGTTCGTGCCCCGGTCTGGGAAGATCCCACATGCCCGCGGAGCGGCTGGGCCCGTGAGCCATGGCCGCTGGGCCTGCGCGTCTGGAGCCTGTGCTCCACAACGGGAGTGGCCACAGCAGTGAGAGGCCCGCGTACCGCACAACAAACAAACAAACAAAAAAGAATATTCTTTTGAGGTAGAGTAATATCTTTGAATTGGATATTGCTTCTATCGGATCAACTGAAATCAGAAAAGAGCCTAATGATACTTTGAATTTAAAATCTTATTTAAACTTTCTTTTAAATCTTACCTTCATGATAAAAATATCAGATCAGACAGAGGGTTATTTCAGAACAATGCAGTTGTATGAGAGAACCCCATTAAGAGTTTGATGTGTACCTTTCTGGAATTCAGTTTTAAAGCAAACCGTGAAAAGACTTAGTAAATGTTTGTGGGATGACGTTGTAACTGAACTTGATTGCTTAACTATATAGCTGATATGGCCAAAGTACAGTTAACAAAAAAATCTGTTTTAAGAGTAGTTCATTCAGAAGTTGCTCTGGCTGCTGAGTAAAAAGCAGATTGAGAAAGACAAGGAAGCAGGAAGAGCAATTTAAAAATATTTTGGTGGTCCAGGTGCAAGGTGGTGGTGGAATTGAAGAGAAGTGGATGAACACACATTTTGGAAGGAGAGCCAACAGGTTCATAGTGTGAGAGATACTGTGGATGAATTTTGAGTTGATGGATTAAGTGGATAGACATGCCTTTTTACCCACTCCATCCATGAGATGGAGTGAGGTAGTTTGGGGATGTGTGGGAAGTGACAAGATTTCTGTTCCATTAGGTTTGAAAAACCAAGTGGGTGATCAAATGGAAATGTCAGGTAGGCAACTGGATAAAAGTGTTCAAATTCTACAAGATGATGGATTACTTTATTTAGGACAAACTGGGCTCTGCCTTTTATTTGAGCTATGATATTAAAAACCCGAGGTTTGTTGACAATTAAGAAAATATCTGCTGGGTGCTATCGTCAGACAGACCTCTGTCTGCCTTCTGCGTCTCCGAGTGTTAGCTTATTACCTAATCTCCACAAACTTCTAGTGTCGTGTCTACAACACAGATGATACCATCCTCATGAGATTTTGCTGAACATTATTAAGTCCGATCACATACGTCAAGTGACAGCGTAAATACTTAATTGCAGTTACTGTAATTAGTAAGTTCTCCAGGTCTCAGTTTATCTGTATAAACAAGGTACTTGATTTTTTTTCCCTTGAAATGAGGAAGAGCTGAGAAGTGAAGAGAGTCGGGTGGGGCCCAACTCACATGAAAATTAGAATTTGAGAATTTAGGAATCACTACAGCTTTTTTTTTTTTTTTAAGTTAAAACATGGTTAGAGCACCATCTGAAGAAAGTAATTAAAATTGTTCTTCAGATATATTTATGAGTATATGTAGCATTTCAGATATATAGTAAACCACATATCTCTCAGTTACTTCCATATTCTTGAATTCCTACTACAGTGTCTGTAAATTGCCCATGTAGAGGTATCCACTGAGGATGAATGTTATGATACATCATTCATACATGATTCACTGATTGTTTTTTAAATCTCCAGTGATAAACTGGAAACTTGTGTTTATTATTAAATGCCAGAGACATACAGTAGTATAAAATACAAAATCTTCTCTCCTAAAACACATTAAACTGAAATATGATTGGATATCATCTAGAAAAATGTGAGAAGTATGGTTTTATCCAGTTTATCTTTCAGTTGCATTGCCATTAACGTTTTCTTATCATTAGGAAACTTAGATGAAACTTCTTTTCTACATGGATGAATTTTTACTCACTGGGATATTTGGAGGAGGCATCAAAGCTGAAACAGTTAAGTTCTCATAGGTTCAAGCTGTGTGTGCATGAAGGCTCAGGCTCCCCCTGGTGGTAATAATGTCTTACTACTTCTATTGAAAAATGCTACTGTGGAAGATGAGGTGGTCAGGGTAGAAGGATGTTCCCAGTTAAACACAGAACAGAAGTCTGGGCCTTAGATAAAGATATAGAGTGAAGTCCCTGGAAGTGACTCCTGAGCGATATTCAGCAGCTAGGTTTCTGGGCTCTGTGGCTTTCTAATCTAATTGGCTTTCTAATCTTTCTTTAATTCTGAGAGGGGGAGAGGGAAGGAGGGGAAGATTAAGACATCTAATCATATCTATTCTGAGATATATGTTAAGTGCTTTGAATTCTTTAAATAAAGATGTTTTGTAAACTTAGTTTTCTTAGTAACACATTTTCAGCTCTAAATTTCCTTCTATAGCAGTGGTCAGTATAAGATCACAAAAATAATAAGTCAAATGCTGTCATACTTATTATTTTATTTTCAGTATAATATAATACATAAAACATAGTATATTATCTACTATACTATAATATATAGCATATATTATATGCTGTACTATATAATATATGGCATATATTATATATACACTATATATATAATATATGCCATATATTATAGTGTAATATTTTCTAGGTAATATAATTAGAGTATTTGGAGGATGCAGAAGAAGACTATAAGGAAGAAGAAAAATTATTTCTAAATGATGTCTCATCAAAGAAATTTCTCTGAAAGGTGAATATTAATTTGAGTTATTGGTATAAGGTGTGTATGAGGGATACTTTTGAAAGATATTGGACTAATACTGGACTGCATGTATATTTTATATATACATTGTACCTATGGACAACTCATGGTTTTATTTCCTTAGGAATTTATTTGGAGAGTTCAAGTAAAACACCTACATAATTAAGCCTTTTAATTAAGAAAAATGGCTGTTAAAATTCCACAGCTTCCTGAATCCACAAAATGATGTTGAGCTGCACCTAATGAAATCATCCTAAATTACTGATGAAATTTGTGCAGTTGTCAGCATAAAAATGATATAGTTCTCATTAGCATGTAGCCTGTGTTTAAATTTATTAAATCACAGGTAGTCTAGCAGTTGGAGATTAGCGTTTTTTTTTTTTTTTTTATAGCCTTGGGACTTTTCCTTGTCTTAAAGCTGTTTGAAACTGCTGGCATTTCAGAACTCAGTTTGGTTAAATATATGACTATTATGTTGCTGTAGAATTTAAACATATACACTAAATTCCTGAATTTTTTAAGACCAATATTTATGGCTAGAAGGACTGATCTTCTTTTAAGGTAACATTTCTGCTAATTTTTCTGAGATGGGAATGAAAGGCATTTCTTGTGGAATTGCAGCATTAATAACTTTTTTTAAAAAATTGACGTATAGTTGATTTACAATGTTGTGTTAGTTTCAGGTGTACAGCAAAGTGATTCAGTTGTACATATGCTTTTTCAGATTCTTTTCCCTTATAGGTTATTACAAGATGTTGAATATAGTTTCCTGTGCTGTACAGTAGGTCGTTGTTGTTTATCTTTTTTACATATAGTAGTATGTATATGTTAATCTCAAACTCTTAATTTATCCCTCCCCCCCATAGTAGCTTTTTAAAACATGAAAATACCTTTTTTTTTTTCTTTTCTGATAATTAACGTAAGAAATTCTCTTGGCTAAAAGAAAAACATCAGGGCTTCCCTGGTGGTGCAGTGGTTGAGAGTCCGCCTGCCGATGCAGGGGACATGGGTCCGGGACGATCCCACATGCCGCGGAGTGGCTGGGCCCGTGAGCCATGGCTGCTGGGCCTGCACGTCCGGAGCCTGTGCTCCGCAACGGGAGAGGCCACAGCAGTGAGAGGCCCGCATACCGCAAAAAAAAAAAAAAAAAAAAAAGTCAGACACGATAGGGAAGTATAAATAAGAAAATAAAAAATTACTTGCAATTCCAACACTCAGAAATATCTATTGTTATCAGTTTTTTGTATGTTGCTCATATTCATCATCTTTCACCACCACTAGGCCTGGTGTGGTGGCCTTGGGGGGCGTGTCCTCCTTGCCCCTCATTGCTTTTTCTCATTCTCCTCCCCTCCTCCCTCAAAGCACTTAGCTTTGAGTCTCATGCCATCAGATTATTCCTTCATTCTTTTAAGATTTAGTTCCTGCCTCAGTGTCATTCTCTCCAACACTATTCAGTAGCCACATACTGGATCTTTACAATAACTTGGCCTCTTTGTTCCTTCACGAAACCTTAGCTGTGCCTCATCATACCTTTGACCAGTGGTTTCAAATCTGGGGCAGGGACATTTGGCAATGTCCAGCATCATTTTTGGTCGTCCCACTGGGAAGATGTTACTGCATCTAGGGGTCAAGGCTGTGGGTGCTACTAATCATCCTACAGTGCACAGGACAGCCCCCGGCAACTAAGAATTATCTGACCCAAAATGTCAGTAGTGCTGAGGTTGAGACACCCTGCTCTAACTTGAAGATAGCCTCACTACTGCACCTTCCTGAAATAAGAATGATTCCCAGCAGAGTAGCTTCCTAACCTAGATATTATATAATACTATGGATTATTGGGTGACTTCCTGTAAGAATCAGATGCTGATGTATAATTACAATGGAACCATCTCTCTCTGGAAACAGAATAATAGCTTAGTGCTTTTAATATTAGCACCTTCTCTGGAAGTATCATTGAATGTATTGTCTATTGTCTAGTGAATCAGACCAGCCAAATGTAGGAAAGGCAGATCCCATATAGGAAATCCTTCCAAAGAAGCATTTAAGTTTTTTAAGCATACAATTTTATTCTTTATAACGAACTCTACCTTTAACAATACCATATTTTATATGTCTGAGACCAAGGCTTCATCTCCTCCCCCTTATCTTCTTTAAAAAAAAAATTTTTTTTTAATTAATTAATTTATATTTGGCTGTGTTGGGTCTTCGTTGCTGCGCGTGGCTTTCTCTGGTTGCAGCGAGCGGGGGTTACTCTTTGTTGTGGTGTGCGGGCTTCTCATTGCGGTGGCTTCTCGTTGCGGAGCACGGGCTCTTGGTGCACAGGCTTCAGTAGTTGTGGCGCGCGGGCTTCAGTGGTTGTGGCTCGCGGGCTCTAGAGCACAGGCTTAGTAGTTGTGGCGCACGGGCTTAGTTGCTCCGCAGCATGTGGGATCTTCCCGGACTGGGGCTCGAACCCGTGTCCCCTGCATTGGCAGGTGGATTCTTAACCACTGCGCCACCAGGGAAGTCCTCCTTCCCCTTATCTTCTGTGTTTGACTCCTTTTGAGTTGATTAAAAGGTCTTTACAGATTTTTTTTTTCTCCACAAAGGAAAAGCCACTTAGTCAATTCAATTGCCAGAAAGTAATTTATTGTATTCTGTGAGCTCAGAAAGCCCTACCAGAATGCTTCAGTAATGCCCTTATTAACTGAGAAAAACAAAATCAATGATAATATCATATGCTGAAAGTAATATTGAGCCCAGAAATGCTGATACAGATTATGAATGTAAAATTCCACAGGACAGAACATCAGTGGCTTTGTTTAGCTCCAGGCATTTTAATTGTTAGGGTTTGGGTTTTTTCTTGGCGCCTTTATTAGACCTTGGTTCTCTTGAAAGGACTGACGAAAGCTTATTTTCTCACTAGGAAAAAAAAAATCATTCTGTGGCAACAAGTGCTGTGATCATAGATTTCCAGTTCTCATTGCTATTATGGGGAGTGTGAACACCTGAATGCTGGCTTTGAATTTCTCATTCTAGGAAATTAAAAGTAGTGGTACGGTTTCTATTCAAGTAGTTCTTGGAGCAGAAGAGATCTGTGGGCTCTGTATATAGGATGGAGAAGGGCATGTGGGGCGTGGCAGCACAGGCCACAGATAGGTTCCAGCTTTGTGGGCCCACGCCGTGGCCCGGAAATGCAACATCAGATGCAACAAGAAAGGACAGTGGGTCAGTGGCGCACAGTCTGCCAATCTGGCTGTCCCACCATTTTCTTTGCCCTTGCGGGGCTGCTTCCACTAGGTAATCACAGATCACGTTGGGACTCGTTCATATTAATAGAATCAGGATGAATTCTTTTGCCTTTTCTTAGAAGTAATTAGCAGGATCAGAAACAGAAGCCTCAGATCATTCTTCATTGTAAAACCACCACTGGAGGGTGTGTAGATTTGCCCCTGTAGTTCTAAGCTCTTTCATTAAATGAAGCCCTGGTTATGGCTGATTTTTATGTGATTTTTTTTTTTAGTGGGCTAGCAGATAAATTGTCTGGTATCTTTGTACTAACCATCCCACATTAGCCCTCCCTGTCCAGTCTTTCCTTGTCTGGTGTCAGCGGGCAAATAAGAACTTCACAGTCTGGAAACTGTTAATGTTGTAGCTCTTCTAAAGTTAGAGATTAGATTGTTAGATGAAGCATGTTTGCAGAGATGAGTGTTGTTTTTACTATTTATAGGAGAAGTCCCGATATTCAAGCAAAAGAAGAGTTATGGAAGCATATTCAGTGAGTACTGTTTTTAAAACCCATGTGGTTTGAAGGCATTTACAAGGAAGACCACTGACACCAAGAGGCAGCCTCGGGCTGAAGCCTGTCAGGTGGCCTTCACTGCCGTCATTCTGTGGAGCCTGGCACTCAGTGGTGGTGCCTTACCACACCAGCAGACCTCTGCAGGCAGCCCTGACATCTCCTCTCCTGAGGCCAGTTAGCCTCGCCTGTAAATGAACCTCAGACAGGTCAATATTGTATAAATAAATATCAAGGAAAAGAAATTTGTAAGAAAAAAAGACACCTGCTACAGGGGAGAGAAGCAGATCTTTTGTAGGGAAATGGAGGTGGCTGCAGAGTCATCTACATTCTGGATACAGAAAAACTGGAAGAAGGTAGAAGAGCTCTAGAAAAGGTTTTCCTCCCATTTTTTTCCTGAAATACATCCTAGTTTTAAAATCTTCGTTCCTGGCTTATACTCTATTAGTTTTATTAACACCGTGTTTTGCAACAAGATTAGAAAGGGGGAAACTCACCTGCCAATTGTGAAAGGTGTTAGTATTTATACCAGTATCAAAACGTTAATTCTCATGCTCATTCCCTTCTAGAAAGGAACTTGTGGATCCATCTGGACTGTCAGAAGAACAATTAAAAGAGATTCCATACACTAAAATAGAGTGAGTATGTCTTTGAAAATCTTTTTTAAAAAGTTTTATTAATATTTGTAAATGAGGAATCCATTCTTACTCTTCAGTGGTGTTCCATTCAGTGCTTTGTCTTTACATTTTAACTAAAATTAAAAATAACTATAGAGGAAGAAGTAGAAAAGAGGGTATTAAAGCTAATTATTCATTCTGTACTGCAATCACTCTCTCTCTTATTAACTGCCTGTTTGTAGGTGGTCCACTTATACTGGGATTTTTTACACTAAATAAGGATCCTGGCTGGCTGAATCCATGGAGGGATTCAGTCGTGGAGGGCAGACTGTAAAGTTATATGGGGATTTTCGACTTCGCTCAGGGTTGGTATCCCTAACCCAGTATTGATCAAGGGTCAACTGTACTATAAAGTTTTATTTTCATGTATGATGGAGGCAGTTTTCTTTTGTTAACTTGTGAGATTGAAGCCACTTAGGCTTTCCAAGCTTAGAGGAATCAAGTTCTTTTTAAAACTCTCAAAGTTATTATTGCTTTGCAGTTTCAATATTAAGGAAAATCTCCAAATTATCCTGTTCTGACTTCTGCTGTGTTTGTCTCCACGGTTTTTGGTGTCTTGTTTAGGACTCAAGGTGACCCAGTCCGCATCCGGCATTCTCATTCACCTCGAAGTTACCGCCAGTATCGCAGGTCCCAGTGTTCAGATGGAGAGCGATCCGTTCTCTCAGAAGTGAAGTAAGTAGGCAAGTGTGAGTACATCATCACCCTCACGGCTCCAGAACAGCACAGTACAATAGAACTTTCTGCAGTGATGGAAGTATTCTATGTCTGTGGCTATGGGGTGTTTGAAATGTGGCTAGTGTGACCTAGAAACTAAAAATCTAATATTATTAATTTTCATTAATTTAAACTTAAGCAGCCATGTGTGGCTAGTGGCTGCCGTACTGGATAGCACAGACCTAGACTATACTTAGGCTGAATTATGGCCCTTCCAGGCTATGCACTGAAGCTTTCAGAAGAAAGAGAAAATGCATGAGCTGTTCTATTTTGAATAATAAATGCATCCGTATTTGAGAGAAGTTGGCATAAGAGTTTCTTTTGGAACTGATGGCATTTTGTCTTCTTTTACCACAGCAAATGTTATATATTACAGTAGTTTGTTTCTTTGTGTTATTTAGTTTCTCTTTCGAGGAAAGTGGCCATATCTCAGCTTGACATGATAGGTACTATATGTTAAATGAATGTGTTAATGAAATAACTATGCATCCATTTGTAAAAGTACTGTAGTCATGGAAATTCATGTACTTGGTATTGCTGGATAGGAGTGTCAGCCATTAAACTCTGAATTAAGGCTTAAAACTTTGATAAACATTAACAAATTGGGAGATAGGCTAGCCCGTTGGAGAGAGATATAGGCTGGGTTTTTTTTGTTTTGTTTTGCTTGTAAAATATAGGCCATTGCTGTCTATAACTCCATAGATTTATAAAAAAAGAATAAATGGCCAATAAGTGTTTCTCTAGAAACAAATCAAAAATCCATTTATACAACATATCACAGTAAGAAAAGCACATGGGAACCATACCTATGTTATATTCTTGGTTCTTCTAGTTATTTGCTGTGATTTTGGGCAAGTTACTTAACCCGTTGAATTCAAAAACATTTATTAAATGCCTATCTGTGTAAAGCACTGTGGTAGGCAGTGTAAGGAAGACAAAGATATGTAAAACATGCTTACTTTGCTATAGCCCTTTTCTACCTCAGATTGTGATTCTAGGTACTGCCTCAGTCATTAATTCTAAAACTGACTCTCTGCAGTTCAAAAACGGATCTTGTACCTCCACTTCCTGTGACCCGATCTTCAGATGCTCAGGGTTCTGGTGGCTCCACAGTTCATCAAGTAGGTAATAATCAAGTTTTAAGAAGGTGTTGTACTGATGACAAGATTCTGTGTTTAAAAAAAAAACATGTACAAAACATGGAAGGAGAAGGAAGGAAGGGTGTGTGTTCAAGACAAGGCACAACCTGGGAAGAGTTACATTAGCGGTGCGAGCTAGAGGTAGTGTAAGGTCTAAAATGATCTGAGGCTTGGGGCAAAGCCAATGATAACAAAGATCGTAAGATTGTTTGGAGCCAGAATAAAGAAACAATGGGCTTCACTAATTTTAAAAAGTATGTCTAGATTATTTTTTGAGCCAGAGAAACAGGGATAAAGTGGTAGACTCAGAGGGGGCCCATGTTCGATCGTTAACTGATGGCAGACAGAGAATTACTCAAGTCCTATTTTATTTCTGTCTTCTTCATCAAAGAGAATTACTTTTCTTCTGGAAATGTTTAGAAAATGTGGTCAAAATGGAATTCAAGGACATGGCAAAGCATCTAGCTGCCTTAACAAAATCAATGTAACACTCAGCTGAATTAGATAGCTGTTATCAGGGGAGCACTGTAGCAGACATTTCAGCAAGGTGTTTGACATCATCTCTCATTGTATTTTTTTTTAATGCGATAGAAAAACATGGAGGCTGTGTAAGGTTGTTGGATGGATTTATATCTGTTTAAATCATTACTCCAGAAACAAACTTGATGTTTATAATGGATCAGTATCCGCCTGTTGTTTGCAGTGGATTGTTTGGATTGTGGATCCCTTTGAAAGGCAATTATAGCTACTGTCTCTTCCCCATAAAATGCATGTAAGCACATATTTAATGCACATAAGCATATAATTCAGGAAGTTCATGGACAACCTAAGAACCCTGACTCCAGCATATCCATCATATACTGCCCTGTGCTTATCTTGACTCATTTTTGTCAGTGACTTGAGCAAGGACAGAAAAAGCCCGTGCTAATTTAGGTTAGGTTCCCTAGGAAGAGATTCTGCAATGGAGGTTTGCATGGAGGAGGTATACTGGAAAGTGCTCTTAGGAGATAGGCAAGAGTTGAACTGAGTGGTATAGTCCCAATAAAGGCATCAGATGATCCCATGGGGAGCTCTGGAGCTGAGATGGCTCTTCTGATTCATCCCACTTGGAGACAAGGGGGCTGGGCCTTAAACACTCACCATGTAGCAAGTGACTGGGTAAAGGGTGCCCCTGGGAGGGGGCATAACCTGGAACAAGGTGGCTCTCTTTAGCGCAGGGCTGTTCCTGGGGAGGGGCTCAGTTTTGGTTTTTTTTTAATATTTATTTATTTATTTTTGGCTGCATTGGGTCTTTGTTGCTGTGCGCAAGCTTTCTCTAGTTGCGGTAAGCAGGGGCTACTCTTCATTGCGGTGTGCGGGCTTCTCACTGCCGTGGTTTCTCTTGTTGTGGAGCATGGGCTCTAGGCACGCGGGCTTCAGTAGTTGTGGCTCGTGGGCTCTAGAGTGCAGGCTCAGAGGTTGTGGCACATGGGCTTAGTTGCTCCGTGGCATGTGGCATCTTCCCGGACCAGGGCTTGAACCCATGTCCCCTGCATTGGCAGGTGGATTCTTAACCACTGTGCCACCAGGGAAGTCCCAGGGGCTCAGCTTTGAGCTGTATGGCAGCCAACACTCCAAGCTGCTGGGGAATGAATGCCTCAGTCTGGAATGGAGATCTGAGTGGTTAACCACAACTTCCACTAAAATCTGTGTAATTTTTGATTAGATAAATCGGGGAGAGCTAATAGTTTATCCAAACAATTTGTTTCAAGTCAATAGCACTTTAAAAAAATTACATTCATGATTAGTTGAGGCTTCACATTCAGATAGGACCTGCATTAGTGTCTCCTTGTCTCCACACGCCACTTGTGTGACTCTGAACATTGTTTAACTTCTAAGACTAAATTTCTTTGCAATGTAGATAATAACCTACCTCTTAAAGTTGCTGGGAAGATTAATAAGCACTGTTACTTTTCAAAGCTCTTTTTTTTGGGTCTTAAATTTAAGTTGGCTTCAATACAAATGGGAATTTCATGTATTTTTGCTTTTCCAACTACTCTAGACTCTCTAATCACCATCATTTAGGAATCTCAAAAAACTTAAATTATACACATGAAATGTTGAAAGAATAGCCGTCACTGTGCTGCATACAAGAACAACTCACATGCACCTTTTAATCAGTGGCACTGATTCTAAGCTTGTCTCTGGGAACCTTTGATTTTGAATTCAACAGCTATCTAATGAGCACATCTAAGGAGTGACAAGGCACTCACTGGGACAGTCAGCAAACTACAGCCCAAGGGCTAAAGTTAGTCTGCAGCCTGTTTCTGTACAGTCCAGGAGCTAATAATTGTTTTTATGTTTTTAAAGGGTTGCTTGTGGGGAGGGAAAAAGAATATGCAATAGAGACAGAAGGTAGTCTATAATCTGGCCCTTTGCAGAAAATGTTTGCTGACTCCTGGCCTTGACACATAATACATAAGAGTAAACAGGTAAAACAATTTAAAAAACAACAACTAGGTAAGTATTATGAAGAAACAAAGGTCTGAGTTAGAAAACGAACATATGGCCTCACTTTAGAAAGATAGGGCAAAGACGGTCTCAGAAAGTGACCTGTAAAGCTGAAACTCACAGGTAGAGAAGGAGCCAGCCATGTATTTGTGAAAGGCTGATGGAAGCAGAAGAAAGAGCTGAGGCTGGAAAGGGCCGGGGTGTTTGAGGTCTGAGCAGAGTAAAGGGGAAGGAGGGTGGATAATGCAGGGCCTTAGATGCCATGGTAAAGAGTTTGTTTGCATTTTATTCTGAGTGCCAAAAGGAAACAACTGATCTGGTTGCCATGTGGAGAAAGGATGCAAATGATATGGGGAAGTGGGAAAGCTGCATTTCCTAAGTTCCAGAATGATGCCAGATTTCTGCTAGTGGCCTGGCCTGCCTATACCTCACCTTACTTTTTCATGCAGAAGCCTGGTAAAAGTGGGGTGGATTAGGGACTTTGATTCATTTTCCTTATTCCTTTAAGGTGTGCAGGCAGAAGAGATAGGTTCAGCCCTCAACAAACTTAAAAGGTAGTGATTCTTCTGATATATTAGCTCTCTATTCCCCTGCCCTGACTTACTCATGCTCTGGTGTCCTCCTCCCTCTCCCGTTACCTAGAAACCTGTCCCGAACAGATAACGTCGGACGATCCAAAATTAGCTTGATTTGTACTCCTCATGCTTAGCAGAATTGTTGCTCCATCGGTGCCTCTCTGAATATGAGTAAATCAAATCAAGCCAGCTGTAGGAACAGATGAAAGACAGCCGCTTAGAGGGTAGTTGATTTTTAGCCCAAATGAATCTCAAAATAATGAATTCTGGAGTGTAGCTCATTATGTATGGGCAGGTACTTGTGCGGAAGGAAATACGCTTGTTAGCCAGATCTACTGACAGCTTGGGCCATCTCTAGAAGGAGCTAAGAGCAGGTCTGTTAAGCAGAAGAGGGAGCTGTGGAGGCACTTTGGTGTCATCCTCAGGGCCTCCACCTGTGGCTGTGGGAGGACATGACCCACTTCCAGAAGCCCTGGGTGTGGTGCTCAGGCTCTGGCAGCTCCACTCCCATTTCTCCAGGATGGGGCCACCACAGCTAACAGGGAGCTCTAGCCCCAAGTGATGCGGGTCCCCAGGGCATTGTGTTGTACAGGTTTCTTTCAGTGACTACTGAAAATACAATCAGGGAAAAGTAAAAATTACCCCCAGCTCCCCATGCTTTTCATCTCTCTGCCCCTCCTTGGAAAAGCAGGAGGCCTGAGAGCCTGGGTTAGCAGCAACTACCATGGAAATAACACTTCATTGGGGGAATGGGTTGAGATTTATGCCTGGTTTTCATGAGTAAGATCTGTTATGCATGTAACTGTCAGAGTAACTTTTTTAAGATTTAAACATAATCTTCATGTTGTTTATCATAACTATTTAAATAAAGGGAATATTTGAACAGCTTTTGACATTACATACCTTTCCTAAATACAATGTGATGTCTTAAATCTTAGTATTTGTGTTAATAAAATTGATTTGGCTGTAGTTTCTTCTCTGAATCTTACTTTCTGTATTTTTCAAATGCATTCTTTTCTAGAGAAGAAACGGGTCTAAAGATAGCCTGATTGAAGAAAAATCTCAGACGTCTACAAGCAATCTGGCTGGAAAACACACAGCAAAAACAATAAAAACTACCCAAGCTTCACGCCTCAAGATAGAGACTTAATCCCAGTGAAGGGCTAGGGATGGGGGGGGTGGGAAGGGTGTGTGTGCCACCTTTACTTTGAAACTGTGAATTATAATTATTCAAGTATCTTGGACCTGCAGAAGTGTTTCTTCAGAAGAAAATAATGGAGTCTGTTGCATCTTTTAAAGGTTTAACTACAGTATATTTGTGCCTAAGGGCCTTTTTATTTGGTCACTGGAAAGACAGTATTTTAAAACTTATTCACTTGATGCCATGTTTTCCTTCCTGGAAACTCCCAAGTTATCTTGTGTCTGCCACAACCAACACCAGATGCTTCGGTTCAAAGTTCTGGAATCCTGGACTGCAGCCGGCTAGCTGTGCAGTAGCACACCAAGTGGGATGAAAAGGTCCTTCCCAACTCTGGGTGGATCTGCCTGCGCACAAATGCATGACTGAAGCATCGCTTTCACACTGCAGATATTTTTATTCACATGTTCTTTGTAATACCGTATTTTGTGGCATTAAGTTCCAACGATTATTTGCAAATGTTAAAAAAAAGTTTGTTAAGTGCTGCTTTTAATTTCTAGTGTCCTTGTCTTGTGCTTTCAGAAAAAAAAAGGCTATGTGTGGATTTCAGTTGACCTCAGCTTATAAATTCATGACCCTCTACCTGAAATGGTCCCTTCCAGTCTGCCTGGCTAATTCTCCCCAAATACTATTTCAGACGTTTCCTCTCTGCAGATGATTGCAGTCTACAGGAAAAACAGGAATACTCATGCAGGACATCTTTCATCTTCTCCTTACCCAACAGACAAGGCTCGCCATGGCTGCCATCAACCCTAGTCCTTCCCTTTCTCCTGTTCCCTCTACCTGTCCTCTCAAGCCCATCTCCTTCAGCCTTCTCATCCCTGCTCTCTCCAGTACTAATATATTCAGCCGCTTCCTCTCAGCTAGACTACCATCTAAAAAAAGTAAGCGAACCAAATTTCACACCAACAAATTCTTCTCCAGCTACCACTTTTTTCTCCCATTCCAAGTTTCTTAAAAGGATAGGGGCTTCCCTGGTGGCGCAGTGGTTGAGAGTCCACCTGCCGAGAGTCCACCTGCCTGGGCCCGTGAGCCGTTGCCGCTGAGCTTGCGCGTCCGGAGCCTGTGCTCTGCAACGGGAGAGGCCACAACAGTGAGAGGCCCGCGTACCACAAAAAAAAAAAAAAAAAAAAAAAGGATTATCTGTCCACTAAAGTGGACCTCAAAATTCACCTTCATGTCACCAAATCCAAGTTAACTTTTAGGCTACCTTACAATATTTTGTTTCTTTCATGCATTTCCCATTTCTACCATTTTGACTATCCTTTGCAGCTCACGCTGTTCTACCTCTCCAGTTGAGTATCTCAAATCTAGGCCCTCTTCCACTACCCCAGTGGATCTCATTTATTCCCACAGTTTATTTCTATAGCTTAGACTAAAAACCAGTGTAGTACCAAGGGGTCACTTAGATTTCTAAGGCAATTCAAATAGAGCTAGTTGAAAATGCTGCTCCCCAGCTGGATTTGCAAATGTACAAGACTACACACCTAGCAGTCATTATGGACACATCCTTTATTACTAACTCCTATCTGCTATAAACTATCTCTCTTCCTTAACTTTACCACCACCCTGGTCCAAGGTGGTCATCTCTCGCATAGACAGTGGTAGTAGCCTCCAGTTGGCCCATCAGCACCCCTTTTCTTGCAAATGTGCATTTCCATCATGGATTTTCCCTTGCTTTATACAGAGCCTTAAGTGGTCTGGCCTCTTACCTGTTCAGCCTCATTTTGTAACACCCAGAGCTCCCATAAAGGCCACCTTCAAGCCTCATTAAGCACTCAACTCTTACCTAAATGATGACACTTAGAGGGAAAGAAGCTACAATAGTCAGAAATCTGGACTTATGGTCATACCCATTTTTTTTGTTCAAGGCCTCTGTACATGGCACGGGGTCAGCTTTGCCTTGCATAAATACTTACCTACCCTTAGTCCTAACTGCCTTCTCAGGTTTCCCTGACTGGGTCAAATCCTATCATACATGGAATTTGTCTCACGAAGTTTTCAATTGTGATGACATTTCCTCCATTTAAACAGAGGTAAGCTTCCAAAGGGAGGAACTGTGTTTGTGCACCATTGTGTTCCCAGCTCCTAGTTCAGTGCTTTCAATAAATATTTTGAATGCCCGAATACACTATTTGTTCTTTCCTGCAAAGTGAAGGCAGATTTGCTTTTAGCTTAAAAAAAAAAAATGCAGTAACATACAGCACACCTGTGACCTAGAAACCAAATAGTCTAATTCACTTCATCACGCAAGAGGCACTACAAGAAAGCACGTGTTTCTCCTTGGAGCCTAACATAAGCCTACATTTCATGAGGCTATCAGTGATCGCTATAACTGAATGTTAATCTTAACAGCTGAGATTTAACATAATTTTGAAGTTGCTGGGAGAGGGAGGTACCCTCCCTATGATCCTTCAGTAAAAAAATGCTATTTTCTGGCAGTAAAAAAATGCTATTTTCTGCTATTTTCTGGCACTTAGCACACAAACCTCCAAGAAGCACATTAAATTATTTTATTTATAGCCCCACTGTTTTAGATGTACATTTATAGACTATCCAAAAGCAGTATTTTTTTAGCAATCCTGGAAATTGTAAATACTCTAAGCAACTCTCGAAGATCAAGTTGTCAAGTTCCTCACCGAGGACATCCTAAAAAGAAAAATAAGGCACTCAATTTGACATTTACACGCACCACATCTTAAAAACTTTCAGTACATGCTTCTTCGCTGGATTAAGTTATGCACTTCTGGACTTTAAATGTCAACATAAAACATGCCTGAGATCTGGCAAGTGGTTTTTTACAATTCACATAAAATCATGTAAAGATTTCATGACAAACTGGGAAGAAGCTATCCCATTTGCAGTTAACTATTTGTTTACAGATGCGGCAGTACTAACACTAGTGAACCCTTAATAACTAATTAATACCCACTAGAGAAGGCCCCCCAATCTAGAAAGATAAAATTCACATCACAAATAACTGCTGTATGACAACTTCTAATTCAAAACTATCACCCTACCTTAGGTCATCTTTGTGCTCCCAGATAGTAAGTAGTCAGCTAGCAGCAGTCTATGCTTCAAGCGTCCATCTTTCACCTGAACAAAAATTAAAACCTATTAAGAGAAACATACACTTAACGTTGGCAGAATCAAAACCACATGTGTACATAATATAGGAGTATAACTGTTACTTGTGCAGCTCCTACACCAAAGATGTCAAACACTAGGGCAGGAAAAGGCTGCACAAGTGTTTGATTTACGCCTTTTTTGACACCTCATCCACTAGTTTCCAAAAGTGAACGGGCAACACAAAGGCGGCAAGAAAACCGCGTAAGGAATGCTGTGCGGCACAAAGCTGCGGTCCCCAAAACAGCTGGCTGAGATGAACTGTTGTGTTGATGACCTGGGAGAAGAACTAAGCCCACCTCTACAGTTTCCTTTACGACTCAACATCCGACTAGGTAACGAACACCAAATTAACGTCTTTCAAATGGCTGAAACCTTAAAATTTCCAGGCAACTGATCTGTTCTGCAGGAACATGAAAACTCGCCTGCAGAGCTGGTGATGGTCATTCGATTTCCGCCAAGTTCTGCACCAGGACACAGTTATCAAGAACTAAATCTGAAATGGCACTTCTGCGATGACCTGATTTCCCACCGTGACAAGGTAGGCATACGTGCCGTTATACGGTGAGGCCTTTCCCTGTCACACGCAAGAAACCCCCGCGTCTATTAAAAATTCCCTGACATACAGTCGATGACCAATCGACCCCAAAGCCCTCACCCCCTCGCCGCATCTCCCGGCATGGGAACACAGACCCGGGGCCGCTTCTGGGCTTTCTGAGGTCTCACCGACAACGTGGCGGAGGCCAGACCAGGCCGCTGTCCTACACGCGTTCAGGAACCGGGAGCCTCGGACCCGGCCCGGCCGCGGCGCCAGCCTCACTAGGCTCAGGGCGGCCGCGCGCTCCTGCCCTGCGCCCCAGCCGTCGGAGGCCAAGCGGCCACATGCCCGGGACCGTCCGAACCTCCGCCGCCGTACAGGCTGAAAGAGAGGTGAGGTTAGAAAGAACGTGCGGCTTTCCCACAATGCTTTTCTATGACTGGAAGGACCCACTGCTCGAGGCGCGCGGGGAGGACGGACTGTACCATCGGCCGCCGCGTCCCGGCGAGACGCCGCCGTGCGGCCGGAGGGCGAAGTGCCCATTGATGGGCCGAGGGGCGGGGCTGCCCGGGGAAAAGAGTTCTGAGGAGCGCGAGTTCGCTGAGCGCGGGGGCGTCGGGCGGGAAGCTTTTTCCGCGCGGGAGGCGCGTTTTTCCAGTGTGGATACCCAACCACCCCTCCACCCGGTGTCAAGAGCACACGGTCAGCGCTGAGCTGCGGGTGTAGCCCAAAAGACTTGAGACCTCGTGTTCTGGGAGAGGACAGACAGAGCTCACCGTCTCCAGCTGAGGAAGAGTAAGGTCATTAATTCCAGAAATATTTATTGAGTACTTACTGTGCTTCACGCTGTTCTAAATGCCTGAGAATCCGATGTGAATGAGGCAGAGTTCCTGTCTTACGTTCTAGTTGGGTGAGAAAGACACTAAACAGGTAACGTGGACACTGTTAAGTCCAGATAGTGTAAGGGCCAAGGAAACAAAGGAGGGGAAAATGTGATAGAGCCGTGCTGTCCGGTAGGAATCTCGTGTGAGCCACGAATGTCATTTTAAAATTTTAGAAATGCCACATTAAAAAGGAACAAGTTAAATTAAGAGGAACTCAACATGTTCTAAGTATAACCATTTCAACATGTGGTCACTATAAAATTATTAGTGATATACCTTACATTCTTATATGCCTACTAGGTTTTGAAAATCCAGTGTGTATTTTATTTTATTTTTTTAAGATTTATTTATTTATTTATGGCTGTGTTGGGTCTTCGTTACTGTGCGAGGGCTTTTCTCTAGTTGCAGCGAGTTGGGGGCCACTCTTCATCGCGGTGCGCGGGCCTCTCACTGTCGCGGCCTCTCTTGTTGCGGAGCACAGGCTCCAGACGCGCAGGCTCAGTAGTTGTGCCTCACGGGCCTAGTTGCTTCGCGGCATGTGGGATTCTCCCAGACCAGGGCTCGAACCCGTGTCCCCTGCATTGGCAGGCAGATTCTCAACCACTGCGCCACCAGGGAAGCCCTCAGTGTGTATTTTATGCTTCCAGTACATTTCAGTTCAGACTAGTCACCTTTCAGGTGCTCAGAAGCTAGACCTTGGCCAGCGTGACTGGAGCCGCGTGTGGAGCGCAAGGCGGCGTCCAAGGCAGCGGAAGAGACAGGCAGGAGCGAATCATGTAGGGCTTTGTACCTGTGGTAAGGAGCTGGGATTTTATGCTGGAAGTTTAGAATTATTACCACCGAAAGAAAGCAGAGGTAGTTAATTACTTTCTTGCTGATAACCATAACTCCTTGAAGGGATAAAGACGGCGGTGATTACGACTGTGTGTTAGCACCTGGGTCTCCTTGCACCTGTGAGTCCTATAGAGACTCACCCAGAGAGACCACATCCCAGCACCTTGCTTTGTTTCTTTGAAGCTTATTGCAGAAAGAAAGAGAGGGAGGGAGGGAGGGGAAGAAAGGGAGGGAGGGAGGAAGGAAGGAAGGAAGGGAAAGAAAAAGAGGGAGGGAGGAAAGAGACAGAGAGGGAGGGAGGAAAGAAAGGAAAAAAAGAGAGAGAGAAAGAGGAAAGAAAGAAAGGAAAGGAAGGAAGGAAGAAGAAAAGAAAAAGAAAATTCAAGCCTATAGCCCAGTGATCATCACACAAGGACTGGCCTCAATGATAACATCGCTGTTGGGACAATAGGGACAGTGACCATACAGAAGTAAATGTGTATGATAATAAGGAGGTAAATAACTCTAAGTCCTTCATCAGGAATTCTCTGTAACATCTGGGGAGAGAAAGGTTGGGGAAGGGGAATGACACCTCAAAGAGTGTCATTTGAATACACTGAAGTGTACCGTTTGAGGATTATAACAAACTTCAGTCTTGCCTTCTTGCTAGGGAAAGTCAGGGAGAGGAAATTTCCTTGGGCTTGAGCAGCCAGCAGACCTAGGTTTCGATCCAGCTCTTTGACGCTTGTGCTTTTGGGTATATGACCACCTCTGTAAGCCCAGGGTTCCTATTTTACATGATAATACCTTTACCTATGTACCACATAGGTTAGTTTAAAGAATTAAGGAAGGTTTGTTGAATTATCTCACACTGTATTGTACATAGTGACACCCAATTAATGACTCTCACGAGCTAGACTCTCCTTGTTGGCTGCCACCCCAGGTATGGAAACTTCTTGGGTTGAGTTCTTAAGGAAGGGGGAACTATGCTGCCGTTTTTCTTTTAATGGCTTGACATTTTGTTCCCACCCCATTCTTTCCTATCGTCCCTAAACTCTGGATGGTTCAAGAACAGATAGAGGGGAGGCATTTGTTTCAATTATTGGATAATGTTGGTGTTAGGAAATTAATTCTAAATTCTTCATCTTCCTGTCTGCTTTGACCTCACGTAGCCTGGGAAGGAAAATTCAGTAATTCAGCCAACACAAGCAGAAAGGATGTGAGAAAAGGGGGATATTTTCTACCCTGTTGGAGCAGAGGCGTTACGGAAAGATGTACAAACGACATACAGTGTTAGTGCAAGCGTGGAACAGACCCAGTTTCCTTGTTCTGTATGGTAGGCAGACTAATGGTCCCTCAAAGGTGTCCACACCCTAATCCCCAGAACCTGTGAATGTGTTCCATTACATAGTAAAATGGGGCTTTGCAGATATGATTAACGTGAGGGACCATGAGATGAGGAGGTAAAAAACGAAGAGGAAAAGTGGGGAGTCAGAGATGTGTCAGAAGAGAAGGCAGGAACGGGACTCAACCTCCCATTGTTAGCTGTGAAGATGGAGGGGGAAGATCCTTGAAGCCAAAGAATACAGACAGCCTCTAGAAGCTGGGAATGGCCCTCAGTTGACAGACAGCAAGGAAACAGAAACTTCATTTCTGCAGCTGCATGGAACTGAATTCTGCCAACCACCTGAATGTACGTGGAAGCAGATTCTCCCCTGGAGTCTCCAGAAAAGAACACAGCCCTACTGATGCCTTGATTTTAGCCCAGTGAGACTCGTGACAGAATTCCAACCTACAGAGCTGTGATAATAAATTTGTGTTAATTTGTTATGGCAGCAAGAGAATAATGCACCCTGTAAGGGGTGGAGAGTGAGAAGGGGGCTGTTTTTCTTACCCCACTCCTTGTGCCATTCCAGTTTTCTCATCAGGAGCATAAGTAAGATTTTGCATACAAGCAGTGCACATTTCATTTTAAAGTGCTTAATCCATATGGGGTTGACATTTTGTTTATGTTGGGTGTTAGGGATCTGATTTAATATGCAATAGATATTAAATAATTTGAATACTTTTTATAATTTAGAAGCATTTGTAGATTTTCTTTGGATTTTCCCTTTAAACAATCATATCATCTGTGGAAGCTTTCTTTCTGCTTATACTGTGTGATCATGCACACGTGTGTGTGTGTGAATGCTGAGACGAAGACATCTAGGGCAATGTTGAATAGAGTGATAATAGACATCCTTGTCTTGTTCACGGCTTTAAAGGAATGCTCTTAAAGTTTCAGCATGTATGTATGACGTGTATAACATTTTAATGCATTTCTTGTTGTTTATTGGGTTAGGGAAGTGCCCTATTTTTAGTTTGCTAGTAGTTTTTTTTTTTAATCATGAGTGAATGTTGAATTTTATTAAATGTTTTTTTCCTGCCTCTATTGAGATGAACATAGGGTTTTTTCCTGCAATGTGTTTATGAGGTGAATTGCATTAATACATTTTCTAATGTTGAACCAATCTTACATTTCTGGAAGAAACCAAACTTGTCATTTCAAAAAATATTCTGTTTAGAATTTATGTTTACAGACAAGAGGGGACTGTGATTATCTTTCTCATACTGTCTTTGATCGTTTTGATATTAGAATTATACAGATATCTACTTAATATTAGTAATTTGTTTCTGAAAATCAGATATTCTATGCAAAAATATTAATTGAGAGCCTATTGCCCTCTGTTTTAAATGGTAAAATTATAATGAGTTACTTGTTAACCCAAACCAATTTCCTAAAATGTAACTAAAATATAGTAAACAAACCTCAATTAAATAACAAACTATAACATTAGGCTGTAAATGTCTATAA
Organism: Orcinus orca; assembly: GCF_937001465.1. Taxonomy (NCBI): domain Eukaryota; kingdom Metazoa; phylum Chordata; class Mammalia; order Artiodactyla; family Delphinidae; genus Orcinus; species Orcinus orca. The sequence goes on along the minus strand of NC_064561.1, from coordinate 93,111,233 downwards.
CTTTGCTTCCTGATCACCAAACAATATAGTTGTTAACAAATAGTTGCTTTGTCAGCAGTAACATATTCTCTTTCATTGTTACTGCTTTTCTGCTTGGTTTGCTTCTTTTTCATTAATCTTTAACATTTCCTCAGCTTTTTTGGTTCTTATAATACAAAACTAGGGGAAAAAAGGGTAATATGAAATATGAAAGGCATTATGGAAATGTGACAGAGAATGATTCACACTGAGGATGATACTTTAGTGCTTCTTTTATCACTACTGGCATCTATGTGAATATCCCCTTCATTGATATTCAGTGTGTTTTTTGATTTCCTGACACGTGATGCTGAGAACATATTGCCAGTTGTGTTTGTAATGTAACTCAGGGCATTTCCCACACCTTTGTTGTTGTTGTTTTTGTTGTTGTTACTGGTAAAAATGTATTGGGTTTTGGGTCCTAAATATATTATTTCCTATATACGCTGTTGAAATGTTGTTTTGAATGATATATATGTTATATGATGTTGGAGTATTAAATACAAGAGTTAATTTATTGGGAAAACATTAATCAGGGAAATGTTCTGAGGAGTATGCCTATACTAGCTTTATAAAATTAGTTGGAGAACTTTTCCTCTTCTCTGAAAAATTTAATGTCAGAATTAAAAAACAAACCTCGCTTTTAGAACTTTCTCGATCTAGTATTTTCTTTGTAGGAAGATTTTAAACTACTGAATTAATTTCTTTAATGGTTGTAGAAGCATTCAGGTTTTTTCTTTAGGCAGTTTTGGTAAGTTATCCTTCTGAGGAATGTATCCATTGTGCCGTGTTTTGAAATTTGTTGGTCCAGGAAGCACAGAGAGTCCCAAAGAAGATCAGCCTAAAGAGGATCACACCAAGACACATTTTAATTAAAATGGAAAAAGCGGGCTTCCCTGGTGGCGCAGTGGTTGAGAGTCCGCCTGTCGATACAGGGGATGCGGGTTCGTGCCCCGGTCCGGGAAGATCCCACCTGCCGCAGAGCGGCTGGGCCCGTGAGCCATGGCCACTGAGCCTGTGCGTCCGGAGCCTGTGCTCCGCAACGGGAGAGGCCACGGCAGTGAGGGGCCTGCGTACCGCAAAAAAAAAAAAGAAAAAAAAAGGAAAGTTAAAGAGGGGATATTAAAAGTAGCAATGGAAAAGCAACAAGTTTCCTACAAGGGAACTCACCTAGGGCTACCAGCTGACTTTTCAGCAGAAACTCTGCAGGCTAGAAGGGAGTGGCACGATATATGTAAAGTGATGAAAGGGAAAAGCCTACAACTAAGAGTACTCTACCCAGCAGAGCTTACATTCAGATTTGATGGGGACATGAAAAGTTTTATGGACAAGCAAAAGCTAAAAGTGTTCAGCACCACCAAACCAGCTTTATAGGAAATGATGAAGGGACTTCTCTAAGGGAAAAACAAAAGGCCACTACTAGAAATGTGAAAATTACAATAGGAAAAAGCTCACTGGTAAAGGCAAGTATACAGTAAACATAGTTAATCAACTCTGTTGATTACAAAGCAGTAGGAAAGTTAAAGTACAAGTAGTAAAATCATCTATATCTACAGTGAGTAGTTAAGGGATATACAAAACAAAAAGTTGTAAGATATCATGTCAAAAACATTAATTGTAGGGGGAAGGGAGCAAAAAATGCAGTCAGCCCCTTGATGTGTGTTAGATTAGAAGCCTACCCCTCAGGTCATAGCTATCAAAGTATGCAAATAGGCCTCTTTTCTGGAAAGACTGGGCAGGTTTCAGTCTGCTGGTTCTGTGCTGGGCCTGGGGGGTTAGCCATTGTGAGTCTGTGGGAGCCCTTTATGAACTATCTTTTAGATCCCTATGGCCTTGTAGGTCTTACAGATGCAAGCCCCACTGGTCTTGCGGGCACCTGTCTCTCAGGTGGAGGTCTTAAAAGTTGGGGCACCAGATTGGGGGTGTCTAAATCCCTCACTCCTTAGGAAGAAGCTGGGAGTAGTGAGTTCCCTCCCAGTTGGGTGTTGCTGCACCAGAGGTGGGGTTTATGGCGAGATTGTTTCTCAGCTTCTCCTACTTATCTTGATGTGGGTTTTTTCTCATTTGCCCATTGAGTAGGAGTCAGGTAGTTTCTGGATTTCCTTCAGAGGAAGTTGTTTCGTATGTAGCTGTTGATTCCATGTGTGTGTGGCAGGATGAGCTTAGGAGCCTCTTGCATTGCTATCTTGAGCCAGATCCTATACTGAGTTTCTAATGTCAATTATTAGAAATTATTTTTCTAGCATTTCTCTTTGGTTCTTTTTCAAAGATGTAGGTTACTTGTGATATCTTTTGTTCCTTTGTTAGGTACCCCCTTTTATTTCTCAAAAAGTATATTCGAGATTTATATTTAAATATAAACACACTCATTTAGATATTCTCAAGGTCAAAAATTGGCATTGTCTTAACTGTTTCCACTCACTGTCACATGTTGTTTTCTTATAGGTTTATGTTTTGTTTTTAAACTGTAAGCATATGTTCTTTGGAAACTAAGTTGTGATAATCATTTGGGTGTGTTCCTCTAGAAAAGATTTATGTATGGTGTTGCTAGGCATTTGGGGCACTTGATACCCTGGGAGCACTGTCAGACTGTCTCATCCATTCCACGTAGAATAGGCTGTGCTCTCTCCTGCAGGAGGGAGGGCTGGTGTTAGTCACTTTCAAGGGAAACGTTTCCCCCATTTTGTCCTTCTTAATAATAAGTGGGTTAATTATCTCCACTATTTCTCTCTGTAGGGTGATTCACTCCCACCCCCGCACCGTACCTAATTCACTTACTGGGGGTGTTACCTTTCAGGGGTCACAACTTTATGCACAGGTCATTAGTTCTACTTTCCACTTGTTCAGGCCTGATGTCCTAACTCCCAACTGGCCCTATGAAGCCTAAGCCGCAAGCCACCAGGGATAGGTAGGTAGATGTCCCAGGCAAATGCCAGCTCCAGAACTTACTTTGGGTTCATGCTATCTCTTATGTGTGGCCCCTGAGGACTTCCCTTATTTTTCAACCAACTCAGCCATGCATTTAGAAAGACATTTTAAAATATTTTATCCAGCATTTTAAATTAATCTGAATTAGGGGATTTCTCTGCATGCCTCCTGCCACATTGCAGGCACAAAACCCAGTTTGAGTTTCTTCATCAATTTGTTCCTTGAAAAGTGGTCCAGCTTAAGAGCATTGGAAGGCTTATCACTAAGCCTGTTTTTCTACTAACAAGCTATCTGTAAAGGTAATAATTCTTCCTAAATAATTTATAATTTAGAGCAATTCTCACAGAGTCTCTTTATTAAAGTAACTTGGTTAAATTGTTTGGGAACTTCACAAAATTATTCTGAAGTTCATTTGGAATAAGAAACTGATGAGAATAGCCAGAAAAAATTTAGAAAAAGTAGAGTAATGGTGGAGGACTAACTCCTTACTTAACACTAAATGTTAAACAAATATTCTAAACTTAAATATTAAAACATTCTCAACTTTATAAGGTAATTAACTCAGCGTAGTATTGACACAGGCACTCACTGTCAATGGAATGGAAGATATAACTGATAACAGTTTGTGCTGTATGTTACATCTTAAAGTGTCTTAAAGCAAGCATCACAAATCAGCAGAGAAGGAAGGGCTTTGACCCACACCTGTCACTGGCAAGAGGGATTTGTCATTTTGGAAAAAATAAGAATATTACTTGATATAAATCAAAATAAGGCCTGTGTAGTTTAAGGAATTAAATGGAACAAAAAATCAACTAATAGAAAGGCTAAGTGAAAACATTTGTTTGATTGTACAAAGGATTTCCTAAACTTAACCATCAGCGGCAGTTTCTGGAAGAAACTGGTTACAAGGAATGGTGATGTAGTAGAGAGACTTTCCTAGTTTTGGCCATGAGAAAGTATTACCTTTCAAATTAATAAATTATCTTTATTTAAAAAAATAAATAAATGGAAGGAGTAAAACACTAATTGATAATCTTGATTTGGCAAAATTTAAAACTTCTTTATCGTCAGTAATTAAAGGGAAATTCCATGTATCTACAGGCCAAATTCTTATAATAGGTATAATCTAACAAACACAATGCTTAATAATAAAATATTCATGTTAATCTTTTGAATGCTGAGAACACCGTGAGACCTAAACCAAAAAGAGAAATTTCACAAAAGAGAAACATGAGTTCTGAACTATATCAAGAAGTATTAATACCTTAAGGGATTCTATGAAAAATATTTTTGTAGCACTACTCATTTGCATAAATACAAACCCCTAAATTTCCAGTTTGGTTTTCTGATATTCATATATATATTTTTAAAATATTTATTTATTTATTTACCTTTGACTACGTTGGGTCTTTGTTGCTGCCCGCGGGTTTTCTCTGGTTGCATCAAGCGGGGGCTGCTCTTTGTTGGGGTGCACGGGCTTCTCACTGCGGTGGCTTCTTTTGTTGCGGAGCACAGGCTCTAGGTGCGTGGGCTTAAGTAGTTGCAGCACGCGGGCTCAGTAGTTGTGGCTCCTGGGCTCTAGAGCGCAGGCTCGGTAGCTGTGGAGCACGGGCTTAGTTACTCCACGGCATGTGGGATCTTCCAACCAGGGCTTGAACCCCTCTCCCCTGCATTGGCAGGTGGATTCTTAACCACTGTGCCACCAGGGAAGTCCTATTCATTTATTTATTTATTTATTACTAAAAGCTCGGCAGGCCTATGTTTAAAGAGGCTTTGTCTCTTTCATTTTGTTCTTCTTATGTGGTGTGATTGGGCTTAAATTTTTTTCTTCCAGATTTATTATTATTAATTTACTAATCATTATGCTTATTGTGTTCGTATATAAATGATGTGTTTGAATAAGATGGGGTTCGTCTTAACTTAGTTACCAGAGACTTTATGTGCAATCTCTTCTGCATCACCATTTTAGAGATCTTACAGAAGTACTGACTTGTCAATGACAGTGATACTGCAAAGAAACTGCTAAGTGAATGCTAATTCAGGAAATTCCTTACAAGTCTGATATTAGTACATGCAGGAAACCACCAGGTGGCAGTACAAGCCAAGCACAAAACCTGCACTATAATTTATGGAGGCATATTCTCAGTTACACTTTAATTGGAATGAAATTAGCAATCGAATATCCACATTTGAGTAGAATCACCCACTTCCGTAGGTGCTTTTTAAACCTGGTTTTATACTAGTTTTTCAGAGGTGATGCTTTGATTTTTTTTTTTTTTTAAATATCTGGTCAAGTTGCATGGGAAAGACCTGTTTTAATATGCTACTTTGAGTAATCCAAAAGAACATCTTATGTATTCCAGTCCAGACAAAAATGAAACATCTTTCAGTGGTAAGATTCCTGTGCTGCAGAACTATATGTCCTAAGCCAATCAGGAAAATAAAGCTGGTGCTTTTAGTCAGGAGCCAGCCTGCCAGGAAATATACATAGCAATTGGAGTTGAATTATTAATAGATACTTCTTTTGTGGGTTAGACAGCTCAATGTCTCTTTTTTTTTTAAGTCAGGTATGACTTGATTGCAGCGCTTAGTCACTTTCTGGAAATAAATAGTTGCTAGATAAAAATAAGATTTTTTATTTTTATAACTAAATATATGTGGCATGTGTTTCATATCCATAGATTTCCAGGAGTATTCTTAGGAACATCTGTTTCCATATTAGTAACTTTTCTATTTGGTGGTGCTAGAGTCTTTCTTTGGGGGAGCAGACAGCATTGGAAAATCTTCTGTGAGACTGGTGCTCCTGTGAGGCACAGCATAGCTCCAACAGCACAAACCCCCAAATGTGGGTTTCTAATGAGTGGCTTTAGTTGTATTTTTTTTAATTTAATTTTATTTATTTATTATTATTATTTTTAACACCTTTATTGGAGTATAATTGCTTTACAGTGGAGTGTTATATTTATTAATTTTTATACAGCAGGTTCTTATTAGTTATCTATGTTATACATATTACTGTATACATGTCAGTCCCAATCTCCCAATGCATCCCCCCACCCCACCCCACTTTCCCCCCTTGGGGTCCATATGTTTGTTCTCTACATCTGTGTCTCTCTTTGTGCCTTGCAGACTGGTTCATCTGTACCATTTTTATAGATTCCACATATATGTGTTAATATACGATATTTGTTTTTCTCTTTCTGACTTACTTCACTCTGTATGACAGTCTCTAGGTACATCCACATCTCTACAAATGACCCAATTTCGTTCCTTTTTATGGCTGAGTAATATTCCATTGTATATATGTACCACATCCTTTAACCATTGATCTGTCAATGGGCATTTTGGTTGATTCCATGACCTGGCTATTGTAAATAGTGCTGCAATGAACAATGGGGTGCATGTGTATTTCCTTTTTTTTAAAATAAATTTATTTATTTATTTATTTTTGGCTGCGTTGGGTCTTCGTTGCTGGGTGCGGCCTTTTCTTTAGTTGTGGTCAGCTGGTGGTACTCATTGTTGTGGTGCATGGGCTTCTCATTGCAGTGGCTTCTCTTGTTGCAGAGCATGGGCTCTAGGCACGCAGCCTCCAGTAGTTGTGGCATGTGGGCTCAGTAGTTGTGGCACACAGGCTTAGTTGCTCTGTGGCATGTGGATCTTCCAGAACCAGGGCTCGAATCCATGTCCCCTGCCTTGGCAGGCGGATTCTTAACCATTGCGCCACCAGGGAACTCCGCATGTACCTTTTTGAATTATGGTTTTCTCTGGGTATATGCCCAGTAGTGGAATTGCAGGGTCATATGGTAATTTTATTTTTAGTTTTTTAAGGAGCCTCCATACTGTTCTCCATAGTGGCTGTATCAATTTACATTCCCAACAACAGTACAAGAGGGTTTCCTTTTCTTCACACCCTCTCCAGCATTTGTTGTTTGTAGATTTTCTGATGATGCCCATTCTAACTGGTGTGAGGTGATACCTCATGGTAGTTTTGATTTGCATTTCTCTGATAATTAGTGATGTTGAGGAGCTTTTCATATGCTTCTTGGCCATCTGTATGTTTTCTTTTGAGAAATGTCTATTTAGGTCTTCTGCCCATTTTTGGATTGGGTTGTTTGTTTTTTTTAATATTGAGCTGCATGAGCTGTTTATATATTTTGGAGATTAGTCCTTTGTCCGTTGATTCGTTTGCAAATATTTTCTCCCATTCTGAGGGTTGTCTTTTTGTCTTGTCTATGGTTTCCTATACTGTGCAAAAGCTTTTAAGTTTCATTAGGTGCCATTTGTTTATTTTTGTTTTTATTTCCATTACTCTAGGAGGTGGATCATAAAAGATCTTGCTGTGATTTATGTCAAAGAGTGTTCTGCCTATGTTTTCCTCAAAGAGTTTGATAGTGTCCGGTCTTAACATTTAGGTCTCTAATCCATTTTGAGTTTATTTTTGTGTATGGTGTTCTAATTTCATTCTTTTACATGTAGCTGTGCAGTTTTCCCAGCACCACTTATTGAAGAGGCTGTCTTTCCTCCATTGTATATTCTTGCCTCCTTTATCAAAAATAGGGTGACCATATGTGTGTGGGTTTATCTCTGGGCTTTCTATCCTGTTCCATTGATCTGTATTTCTGTGTTTGGCCAAGACCATATTGTCTTGATTACTGTAACTTTGTAGTATAATCTGAAGTCAGGGAGTCTGATTCTTCCAGCTCCGGTTTTTTCCCTGAAGATTGCTTTGGCTATTTGGGGTCTTTTGTGTCTCCATACAAATTTTAAGACTTTTTGTTCTAGTTCTGTAAAAAATGCCATTGGTAGTTTGATAGGGATTGCATTGAATCTGTAGATTGCTTTGGGTAGTATAGTCATTTTCACAATGTTGAGTCTTCCAATCCAAGAACATGGTATATCTCTCCATCTGTTTGTGTCATCTTTGATTTCTCTCGTCAGTGTCTTATAGTTTTCTGAGTACAGGTCTTTTACCTCCTTAGGTAGGTTTATTCCTAGGTATTTTTTTCTTTTTGTTGCAATGGTGAATGGGATTGCTTCCTTAATTCCTCTTTCTGATATTTCATTGTTAGTGTATAGGAATGCAAGAGATTTCTGTGCATTAATCTTTTATCCTGCAACTTTACCAGATTCATTGATTAGCTCTAGTAGTTTTCTGGTGGCATATTTAGGATTATCTATATATAGTATCATGTCATCTACAGACAGTGACAGTTTTACTTCTTCTTTTCCAATTTGGATTCCTTTTATTTCTTTTTCTTCTCTTATTGCTGTGGCTAGGACTTCCAAAACTACGCTGAATAATAGTGGCAAGAGTGGACATCCTTTTCTTGTTCCTGATCTTAGAGGAAATGCTTTCAGTTTTTCACCATTGAGAATCATGTTTGCTGTGGATTTGTCATATATGGCCTTTATTATGTTGAGGTAGGTTCCCTCTATGTCCACTTTCTGTAGAGTTTTTGTCATAAATGGGTGTTGAATTTTGTCGTAAGCTTTTTATGTATCTATTTAGATGATCATATGGTTTTTATTCTTCAATTCATTAGTATGGTGTATCACGTTGATTGATTTGCATATATTGAAGAATCCTTGCATCCCTGGGATAATCCCAGTTGATCATGGTGTATGATCCTTTTAATGTGCTGGTGGATTCTGTTTGCTAGTATATTGTTGAGGATTTTTGCATCTATGTTCATCAGTGATATTCGTCTGTAATTTTCTTTTTTTGTCGTATCTTTGTCTGGTTTTGGTATCAGGGTGTTTGTGGCCTCATATAATGAGTCTGGGAGCGTTCCTTCCTCTGCAGTTATTTGGAAGAGTTTGAGAAGGATGGGTGTTAGCTCTTCTCTAAACGTTTGATAGAATTCACTTGTGAAGCCATCTGCTCCTGGACTTTTGTTTGCTGGAAGATTTTTAATCACAGTTTCAATTTCAGTGCTTGTGATTGGTCTGTCCATATTTTCTATTTCTTCAGTCTTGGAAGGTTATAACTTTCTAAGAATTTGTCCATTTCTTCCAGGTTGTCCATTTTATGGGCATAGAGTTGCTTGTAGTAGTCTCTTATGATGCTTTGTATTTCTGTGGTGTCTGTTGTAACTTCTCCTTTTTCATTTCTAATAATATTGATTTGAGTCCTCTCCCTCTTTTTCTTGATGAGTCTGGCTAATGATTAATCAATTTTGTTTATCTTCTCAAAGAACCAGCTTTTAGTTTTATTGATCTTTGCCATAATTTTCTTTGTTTCTATTTCATTTATTTCTGCTCTGATCTTTATGGTTTCTTTCCTTCTACTAACTTTGGGTTTTGTTTGTTCTTCTTTCTCTAGTTCCTTTAGGTGTAAGGTTAGATTGTTTATTTGAGATTTTTCTTGTTTCTTGAGGTAGGATTGTATTGCTATAAACTTCCCTCTTAGCACTGCTTTTGCTGTATCCCATAGGTTTTGGATCATTGTGTTTTTGTTGTCATTTGTCTCTAGGTGTTTTTTGATTTCCTCTTTGATTTCTTCAGTGATCTCTTGGCTGTTTAGTAACGTATTGTTTAGCCTCCATGCGTTTGTGTTTTTACAATTTTTTCCCTGTAATTGATATCTAATCTCATAGTGTTGTGGTCAGAAAAAATGCCTGATATGATTTCAATTTTCTTAAATTTAGTGAGTCTTTATTTGTCATCCAAGATGTGATCTATCCTGGAGAATGTTCCATGTGCATTTGAGAAGAAAGTGTAATCTGCTGTTTTGGGATGGTATGTCCTATAAATATCAATTAAATCTATCTGGTCTATTGTGTTATTTAAAGCTTGTGTTTCCTTAATAATTTTCTCTCTGGATGATCTGTCCATATGTGTAAATCCATTGGTGTAAGCTTGTGTTCCCTTATAATTTTTTCTGGATGATCTGTCCATTTGTGTAAGTCCCTCACTATTTTTCTGTTACTGTTGATTTCCTCTTTTAGAGCTGTTAGTGTTTGCGTTTTGTATTGAGGTGCTCCTATGTTAGGTGCATATATATTTATAACTGTTATAGCTTCCTTTTGGATTGATCCCTTGGTCATTATGTAGTGTCCTTCCTTGTCTCTTCTAACATTCTTTATTGTAAAGCCTATTTTATCTGATATGAGTATTGCTACTCCAGCTTTCTTTTGATTTCCATTTGCCTGTAATACCTTTTTCCATACCCTCACCTTCAGTCTGTATGTGTCCCTAGGTCTGAAGTGGGTCTCTTGTAGACAGCATATATATGGGTCTTGTTTTTGTATCCATTCAATGAGCCTGTGTCTTTTGGTTGGAGCATTTTAATCCATTCATGTTTAAGGTAATTATCAATATGTATGTTCCTATTACCATTTTCTTAATTGTTATCGGTTTGTTTTTGTAGGTTCTTTTCTTCTCTTGTGTTTCCCACTTAGAAGTTCCTTTAGCATTTGCTGTAGAGCTGGTTTGGTGGTGCTGAATTCTCTTAGTTTTTGCTTGTCTGTAAAACTTTTCATTTCTCCATCAAATCTTAATGAGATCCTTGCCAGGTAGAGTAATCTTGGTTATAGGTTCTTGGCTTTCATCACTTTAAATATATTGTGCCACTCCCTTCTGGTTTGTAGAGTTTCTGTTGAGAAATCAGCTGTTAACCTTATGGGAGTTACCTTGTATGTTATTTGTCGTTTTTCCCTTGTTGCTTTTAATAATTTTTTTTGTCTTTAATTTTTGTCAGTTTGATTACTACATGTCTCAATGTGTTTCTCCTTGGGTTTCTCCTGCCTGGGACTCTCTGCGCTTCCTGGACTTGGGTGGCTATTTCCTTTCCCATGTTAGGGAAGTTTTCAACTATAATCTCTTCAAATATTTTCTCGGGTCCTTTCCCTCTCTTCTCCTTCTGGGACCCCTATAATGCAAATGTTGGTGCATTTAATGTTGTCCCAGAGGTCTCTTAGGCTGTCTTCATTTCTTTTCATTCTTTTTTCTTTATTCTCTGCCACGGCAGTGAATTCCACCATTCTGTCTTCCAGGTCACTTATCCGTTCTTCTGCCTCAGTTATTCTGCTATTGATTCCTTCTAGTGTATTTTTCATTTCAGTTATTGTATTGTTCATCTGTTTGTTTGTTCTTTAGTTTTTCTAGGTGTTTGTTCTTTAATTCTTCTATGTCTTTTTTAAACATTTCTTGCATCTTCTCGATCTTTGCCTCCATTCTTTTTCCGAGGTCCTGGATCATCTTCCCTATCATTATTCTGAATTCTTTTTCTGGAAAGTTGCCTATCTCTACTTTGTTGTTTTTCTGTGTTTTTATTTTGTTCCTTTATCTGGTACATAATTCTCTGCCTTTTCCTTTTGTTTATCTTTCTGTGAATGTGGTTTTTGTTCCACAGGCTGCAGGATTGTAGTTCTTGATTCTGCTGTCTGCCCTCTGGTGGACGAGGCTATCTAAGAGGCTTGTGCAGGCTTCCTGATGCAAGGGAGTGGTGGTGGGTAGAGCTGGGTGTTGTTCTTTTGGGCAGAGCTCAGTAAGACTTTAATCTGCTTGTCTGCTGATGGGTGGGGCTGAGTTCCCTCCTTGTTGGTTGTTTGGGCTGTGACCCAGCACTGGAGCCTACAGGCTCTTTGGTGGGGTTAATGGCAGACTCCGGGAGGGGTCACACCAAGAAGTGCTTCCCAGAACTTCTGCTGCCAGTGTCTTTGTCCCCGAGGTGAGCCACAGCTGCCCCCTGTCTCTGCAGGAGACCCTCCAACACTAGCAGGTAGGTCTGGTTCAGTCTCTTTGTGGGGTCACTGCACCTTTCCCCTGGGTCCCGATGCACACAGTACTTTGTATGTGTCCTCCAAGAGTGGAGTCTTTGTTACCCTTAGTCCTGTCGAAGTCCTGCTATCAAACCCCACCAGCCTTCAAAGTCTGATTCTCTGGGAATTCCTTCTCCTGTTGCCGGAAACCCTAGGTTGGGAAGCCTGATGTGGGGCTCAGAACCTTCACTCTTGTGGGTGGACTTCTGTGGTATATTTGTTCTCCAGTTTGTGAGTCACCCACCCAGCGGTTATGGGATTTGATTTTACTGTGATGGCACCCCTCCTATTGTGTCATTGCGGCTTCTCCTTTGTCTTTGGATGTAGGGTATCTTTTTGGTGAGTTCCAGTGTCTTCCTGTCGATGATTGTTCAGCATTTAGTTGTGATTCCGGCGCTCTCGCAAGAGGGAGTGAGTGCATGTCCTTGTACTCCACCATCTTGTTAGAAAATTTTTAGAAGACGTCCACTTTACAACCTAGAATAGTAGCTATGTTTCTCGCCTCCTCCCCACCGCCACGCCATGGGGAGAGGGCAGGTGGGTGGACTGGTGACACTGTGCACTGGCGGCTTGTGGCTCCCTTGCCCCAAGCTCGGCTGGCTGCCCCGTCCTGCTCTGCTCTGCCCTGCCGCCGTCGCCACCACTGCTGCAGTTGCTTTAGCTGTATTAATGTTAATATTTGTTTTAGTCACTGAAAGAGAATTCCAAGTTGCTCCATTAGAGATCTGAAGTCTCTCAGCTGAATAAATTAAATCCCTGAGTACTGAGGCAACTTGAAATTGACCACACAGAACCTCTGTCAGGAATCTGTGAGACAACATGGCGAGCCCAAAAAGGGCTGAAAGATGGGAGAAGTTTGAGGATTCTGATCCTTCAAACTTTTAAAAAGGGGAAGAAGTAATTTCAATAAACTCTGGTCTATAACGATGAACGTGGTCTCAATTCTGTAATGTACTAACAAATAAGTGATTGGTGAGTCCTTAAAAGCAGCATCACATATTCATGAGGAGCCAGAATGGGTTTAACACCCATCACAGCAAGATTTCTTTTTTTTAATGCTTTTTTAAAAAAATACTTATTTATTTATTTATTTAGGTTGCACCCAGTCTTAGGTGCAGCACATGGGATCTTCATTGCAGCATGTTTAGTTGTGGCATGAGGGATCTTTAATTGTGGCATGCAGGCTCTTAGTTGTGGCATGTGGGCTCTTAGTTGCATCATGTGGACTTTTTAGTTGCGCCATGTGGACTTTTTAGTTGCGCCATGCGAACTCTTAGTTGAGGCATGCATGTGTGATCTAGTTTCCTGACCAGGGATCAAACCCGGGCCTCCTGCACTGGAAGCATGGAGTCTTACCCATTGGACAATAAGGGAAGGTCCCCCAAATTTCTTTTTTAACAAGGCATCCAGACCTCCAGAGCTGGGAAGGGTGGAGAACCTAGAAATCTGAATTTGAACAAGACAAGACAAAGTCTCTTATCATACACCTCTGGCTGAAATGAAACGTGTCATTGTGTATATTGATAATTAATTGAATAGGTACCGGGGGTGTTGTTTGATAGGTTGATGTCAAATGGAGGGATGGTTCTAGGGATGTCTTTGGCCTTTTCCTTTAATCCTTTTTATTGGTGATCTGGATAAAGGTGTTGAAAACACTCTTAACAGTTTGAGATGATATGAAGTTAAAGAAGATAAATTAAATGGTCAAACAGGATCCTAAAATCTTAGTCTTTTTGAACCTGATGAGTGTTAAAAGAATGATTTTAAAGAACATATATGTAAAGACCACTACTTGTGTCCTGAAATAAACAGCATGTGTACAGGATAAGTCATATCTTAGCTGTAGCACACCTGGGAAAGACTTAAGGGAATGTTGTTGGCAGTGAATATAGTATAAATCAGCACGTACCATGGCAGTCGGCAGCATAAATGTTAACTTAGGTTTTATTAATCAAAAAGTGTGCCATGCTGAAGGAGAGAGATGTTTCCTCTTCTCCTGCCTGGACCATCTTGTCTTCATTTCTAGGTGCTATACCTCAGGCGGGCCATAGGCAAGCTAGGGACTATTCAGGAAAAAGACAAGCAAGATAACAACAATAGAATCTGTGTTATAAAGGAAGTGGCTGAAGGAACTGGGTATTAGAAAGTACATTATAGAAGATGGAGTGACACTGGCTTCACATGTTTGGAAGTCTGTCCTGTGAGAGGGGGATTAGACTTTTTCTGTGTGATCCCAAGGGATCAAATTAAGATCAAGGGGTGGAAACCTTAAGGAGGCAGTTTTGAGTTTCATATAACCGATGGTTGGAAGCAGTCCCAGATGGGCACAAACTGTTGAAGAGATGGTGAGTTTCTCATCATTAGGGTGTTCAAGCATAGACAGGTAAGAGCTTAGAAATATCTTACCAACTGATACATAATTGAATGAGTTTAAAAATCCCTTCCAATTCTGAGAGTTTATGGTTATTTTCTTAATGCATTATTAAGCTAACAGGACTCCTTAAGAATAGGCATCTTTAAAGATTTCTCAGTATTAATTTATCCAAATAATCCTAATATGTGTTGTTTTTTCTTTTCAATGTCTTTAGTCAGCACAGGCAGTATCAGGATTTTAAATGTGACCTTTATTGTTGCCTCAGAGATATGGTCAAAGCCCCAATACCAAGATAAACACTCTAGTTACCAAGTACTTCCAAATCCTGAAGAGATATCTAAGCAGGTTGTGTTATATGACTGGGCAACCAGTTCTGCCTATATTAGCCCATTGCTCACCACTGGGTTGGAGCCTAAGAATTGGTGATGAAGATTGTTAGATAGAGGCACTGGCATGCTGCAAGATCTCTGTCCCCCTGTGGGGAACTGCTGGGAGAACTTGATAGATATGGAAGTTTGGGAGACTCAAGGGCAGTGATGCTCACTAAGAGAGACTGTGGCTGGAGCTACCCGTGCCTGCAGTGGTTCAGAAGAGAGAGAGAGCTTTGGTGGGAACAGTCTCCACCACCAGGAAGGGGGTGGCAAAGGTGCATGTTGCCCCTAGACCACAAGTGAGGTTATTTTAAAAGGTTGCCTGGAGAGGTGGACTGCCAGCAAGAGGGCCTGATGGAGGAGACTAAAAGGAGGTCAGTGAGAAGAGATTAACTGACAAGAGCCAGACCATCTAGGTTCAAATCCTGGCTCTGCTGCTTATTTGCTGTGTGATCGTGGGCAGAGGTGGAGCAAGAAAGGTAGAAGAACCTAACCCCATGCTCCTCCCCAAATCTTAGGAAGATGGAGCCAATTTAAATTAGAGAAGATTTTTGAATTTGGACAGTAAATAAAAGGGGTTTTAAAATACCCAAGTAAGACTTTTCTTGCAACTTAAAGGGATAAAGAGAACTATGGGACCTTCCCAAGTTTCCAATCAAAGGTAGAAAATGAGCCCAGAAAGCAGGTTTGAAGAGGCAGTGGAAAAAAAGATAAAGCTGCTTTCTGTGTACGGCCTGTGCAGACCAGCTCAATAAATAGATGAACTGGTTACAGGCAGTGAGTGGAAACGCCAGAGCCATGGATAGATTCTAGGTGTGGTTTTGTCCCCAAATAGCCGTGTCAACAGCAAGTCACCCTACCTCTTTGGGTCCTAAATTTCTTCACCTGTAGATCTCCTGGTTCCTTTTAGCTTTGCAATTCTGTTTCCATTTTACTTCACAACCAAGTTTTGGTATCTATCTATTATCTATCTAATTTAGTATTTATAAATATTTACTTATACGGAATTTTTTCCAGAAAAGATTTAATTAACTGAACTTTTGTGTTTTCTTCCTTTTAGCATGCTGATCGTGTTTTGTGCCTAAATGTAGCGTTAAGATTATCTTCTGTGTTTCTCATTTCTCCAGTAGTTTTCCTCTCTGCTAAACTTAATATAGATAAGCTTTACTAAGATACGGCATTGTGAACACATGCATTTTAAACATCTTACCCGTATTAACTTTGCTGATTCAGTCTACATGTGTTTTTTACATTTTATAGATGAAAAGGCACAGGCAAACTAAATTCAAGGAGGTAAAAGGAATGGTCAATTAAATACAATTAAATATTAAAGAATTTCTCAGACCTCTTGGAATTCATGAGATAGTTCTGCATTTTCTTACTCATGTGTGCAGCAAAAAATAGGCTTAGTTTGTCCTTGAATTTTAAGTCTCTTCATAACACAACTGCTGTCTAAGGTAATATAATTATCTGTAAATTCCTGTCAGAGTCTCTGACATGGCCCAGAAAGGGTTGGCACAAGCAAATCATTTATTTAACTAGTTTAGCTATTTAAAATTATACAGTAAGGTGTACATTTCAGTTCAAACGAAAATGAGACACTGATTAGAGCATCATAAAGTAGGCAGAATGAGTAGGCAACATACATCTTAATCTGCTCACTTCTTTGCTGGAATTCGTAATTTCTGGATTGATCTCTTGAACAGTAGCAAGTTTGTTATAAGTTATACTAGTTTGTGTAACTAGTTTGTAAACTAATATTAGTTTTAAATTTTATAAGACATTCAGTCTTTGTAATGATACTGAATAAAGTATTTCCAAAGTTTAGCACTATACCTGGATTACATATTTATACATACAGCATCTGTGTTACACATTGAACAAGAACCGCAGTAGCAACAATTGCCCCATGCATGGCCCCAAAGCCTGTAACTTGAGATGTCTTTTCTGTTTTCAGCCTATTTATTTATTTTTTAACATCTTTATTGGAGTATAATTCCTTTACAATGGTGTGTTAGTTTCTGCTTTATAACAAAGCGAATCAGCTATACATATACATATATCTCCTCCCTCTTGCATCTCCCTCCCACCCTCCCTATCCCACCCCTCTAGCTAGTCACAAAGCACTGAGCTGATCTCCCTGTGCTATGTCGCTGCTTCCCACTAGGTATCTGTTTTACATTTGGTAGTGTATATAAGTCCATGCCACTCTCTTACTTCGTCCCAGCTTACCCTTCCCCCTCCCCGTGTCCTCAAGTCCATTCTCAATGTCTGCATCTTTATTCCTGTCCTGCCCATAGGTTCTTCAGAACCTTTTTTTTTTTTAAGATTCCATATATATGTGTTAGCATACGGTATTTGTTTTTCTCTTTCTGACTTACTTCACTCTGTATGATAGTCTCTAGGTCCATCCACCTCATTACAGATAACTCAATTTCGTTTCTGTTTATGGCTGAGTAATATTCCATTGTATATATGTGCTACATCTTCTTTATCCATTCATCTATCGATGGACACTTAGGTTGCTTCCATGTCCTGGCTATTGTAAATAGTGCTGCAATGAACATTGTGGCACATGGCTCTTTTTTTTTTTTTTTGTGGTACACAGGCTTCTCACTGTTGTGGCCTCTCTCATTGTGGAGCACAGGCTCCGGACGCACAGCTTCAGCGGCCATGGCTCACAGGCCCAGCCGCTCCGCCGGCATGTGGGATCTTCCCAGACTGGGGCATGAACCCATATGCCCTACATTGGCAGGCGGACTCTCAACCACTGCACCACCAGGGAAGCCCTCATGACTCTTTTTGAATTATGGTTTTCTCAGGGTATATGCCCAGTAGTGGGATTGCTGGGTGGTATGGTAGTTCTATTTTTAGTTTTTTAAGGAACCTCCATACTGTTCTCCATAGTGGATGTATCAATTTACATTCCCACCAACAATGCAAGAGGGTTCCCTTTTCTCCACACCCTATCCAGCGTTCACTGTTTGTAGATTTTTTGATGATGGCCATTCTGACTGGTTTGAGGTGATACCTCATTGTAGTTTTGATTTGCATTTCTCTAATGATGAGTGATGTTGAACATCCTTTCATGTGTTTGTTGGCAATCTGTATATCTTCTTTGGAGAAATGTCTATTTAGGTCTTCTGCCCATTTTTGGATTGGGTTGTTTTTTTGATATTGAGCTGCATGAGCTGCTTGTATATTTTGGAGATTAATCCTTTGTCAGTTGCTTCATTTGCAAATACTTTCTCCCATTCTGAGGGTTGTCTTTTCATCTTGTTTAAGGTTTCCTTTGCTGTGCAAAAGATTTTAAGTTTCATTAGGTCCCATTTGCTTGTTTTTGTTTTTATTTCCCTTTCTCTAGGAGGTGGGTCAAAAAGGATCTTGCTGTGATTTATGTCATAGAGTGTCCTGCCTATGTTTTCTTCTAAGAGTTTTATAGTGTCTGGCCTTACATTTAGGTCTTTAATCCATTTTGAGTTTATCTTTGTGTATGGTCTTAGGGAGTGTTCTAATTTCATTCTTTTACATATAGCTGTCCAGTTTTCCTAGCACCACTTATTGAAGAGATCATGTCATCTGCAAGAACATGGTATATCTCTCCATCTGTTGGTATCATCTTTAATTTCTTTCATCAGTGTCTTATGGTTTTCTGCATACAGGTCTTTTGTCTCCCTAGGTAGGTTTATTCCTAGGTATTTTCTTCTTTTTGTTGCAATGGTCAACAACATGGTCTGTCATCTTTTTGTTGCAATGGTAAATGGAAGTGTTTCCTTAATTTCTCTTTCAGATTTTTCATCATTAGTGTATAAGAATGCAAGAGATTTCTGTGCATTAATTTTGTATTCTGCAACTTTACCAAAGTCATTGATTAGCTCTAGTAGTTTTCTGGTGGCATCTTTAGGATTCTCAATGTATAGTATCATGTCATGTGGAAACAGTGACAGTTTTACTTCTTCTTTTCCAATTTGGATTCCTTTAATTTCTTTTTCTTCTCTGGTTGCCGTGGGTAGGACTTCCAAAACTATGTTGCATTATAGTGGTGAGAGTGGACATCCTTATCTCATTCCTGATCTTAGAGGAAATGCTTTCAGTTTTTCACCATTGAGAATGATGTTTGCTGTGGATTTGTCTTATATGGCCTTTATTATGTTGAAGTAGGTCCCCTCTATGCCCACTTTCTGGAGATTTTTTATCATAAATGGGTGTTGAATTTTGTCATAAGCTTTTCCTGCATCTATTGAGATGATCATATGGTTTTTATTCTTCAATTTGTTAATATGGTGTATCACATTGATTGATTTGCATATATTGAAGAATCCTTGCATCTCTGGGATAAATCCCACTTGATCATGGTGTATGATCCTTTTAATATGTTGTTGAATTCTGTTTGCTAGTATTTTGTTGAGGATTTTTTCATCTATATTCATTAGTGATATTGGTCTGTAATTTTCTTTTCTTGTCGTGTCTTTGTCTGGTTTTGGTATCAGGGTGATGGTGGCCTCATAGAATGAGTTTGGGAGTTTTCCTTCCTCTGCAATTTTTTGGAAGAGTTTGAGAAGGATGGGTGTTAGCTCTTCTCTAAATGTTTGATAGAATTCACCTGTGAAGCCATCTGGTCCTGGGTTTTTGTTTGTTGGAAGAGTTTTAATCACAGTTTCAATTTCATTACTTGTGATTGATCTGTTCATATATTCTCTTTCTTCCTGGTTCAGTCTTGGAAGGTTACACCTTTCTAAGAATTTGTCCATTTCTTCCAGGTTATCCATTTTATTGGCATAGAGTTGCTTGTACTAGTCTCTTAGGATGCCTTGTATTTCTGCAGTGTCTGTTGTAACTTCTCCTTTTTCATTTCTAAATTTATTGATTTGAGTCCTCTCCCTCTTTTTCTTGATGAGTCTGGCTAATGGTTTATCTATTTTTTTTATCTTGTCAAAGAACCAGCTTTTAGTTTTATTGATCTTTGCTGTTGTTTTCTTTGTTTCTATTTCATTTATTTCTGCTCTGATCTTTATGATTTCTTTCCTTCTGCTAACTTTCGGTTTTGTTTGTTCTTTCTCTAGTTGCTGTAGGTGTAAGGTTTGATTGTTTATTTGAGAGTTTTCTTGTTTCTTGAGGTAGACTTGTATAGCTATAAACTTCCCTCTTAGCACTGCTTTTGCTGCATCCCATAGGTGTTGATTCATCATGTTTTCATTGTCATTTGTCTCTAGGTATTTTTTGATTTTCTCTTTGATTGCTTCAGTGATCTCTTGGTTATTTAGTAACATATTGTTTAGCCTCCATGTGTTTGTGTATTTTACGTTTTTTCCCTGTACTTGATTTCTAATGTCATAGTGTTGGGGTCAGAAAAGATGCTTGATATGATTTCAATTTTCTTAAGTTTACAGAGGCTTGATTTGTCAACCAAGATGTGATCTATCCTGGAGAATATTCCGTGTGCACTTGAGAAGAAAGTGTAATCTTCTGTTTTCGTATGGAATGTCTTATAAATATCAATTAAATCTATCTGGTCTATTGTGTCAGTTAAAGCTCGTGTTTCCTTATTAATTTTCTGTTTGAATGATCTTTCCATTGGTGTGAGTGAGGTGTTAAAGTCCGCCACTATTTCTGTGTTACTGTCGATTTCCTCCTTTGGAGCTGTTAGCAGTTGCCTTTTATATGGAGGTGCTCCTATATTGGGTGTATATGTATTTATAATTGTTATGTCTAATTCTTGGAATGATCGCTTGATTATTACGTAGTGTACTTCCTTGTCTCTTGTAACATTCTTTATTTTAAAGCATATTTTTTCTGATGTGAGTATTGCAACTCCAGCTTTCTTTTAATTTCCATTTGCATGGAATATCTTTTTCCATCCCCTCACATTCAGTCTGTATGTGTCCCCAGGTTTGAAGTAGGTCTCTTGTAGACAGCATATATATGGGTCTTTTTTTTGTATCCATTCAGCAAGCCTGTGTCTTTTGGTTGGATCATTTAATCCATTCACGTTTAAGGTAATTTTCGCTATCTATGTTCCTATTACCATTTTCTTAATTGTTTTGGGTTTGTTTTTGGTCCTTTTCCTCTCTTGTGTCTCCCACTTAGGGACATTCCTTTACCATTTGCTGTAGAACTGATTTGGTGGTGCTGAATTGTCTTAGCTTTTTCTTGTCTGTAAAGCTTTTGATTTCTCTGTCAAATCTGAATGAGATCCTTGCCGGGTAGAGTAATATTGGTTGTAAGTTCTTCCCTTTCATCACTTTAAGTATGTCACGCCACTTCCTTCTGGCTTGTAGAGTTTCTGCTGAGAAATCAGCTGTTAACCTTATGGGAGTTCCCTTGTATGTTATTTGTCATTTTTCCCTTGTTGCTTTCAATAATTTTTCTTGTCTTTAATTTTTGCCAATTTGATTACTATGTTTCTCAGCATGTTTCTCCTTGGATTTATCCTGCCTGGGACTCTCTGCACTACCTGAACTTTGGTGACTCTTTCCTTTCCCATGTTAGGGAAGTTTTCAACCATAATCTCTTCAAATATTTCTCTGATCCTTTCTCTCTCTCTTCTCCTTCTGGGACCCCTATAATGTGAATGTTGTTGTGTTTAATGTTGTCTCAGAGATCTCTTAGGCTGTCTTCATTCCTTTTGATTCTTTTTTCCTTATTCTATTCCACAGCAGTGAATTCCACCATTCTGTCTTCCAGGTCACTTATCCATTCTTCTGCCTCAGTTATTCTGCTATTGATTCCTTCCAGTGTATTTTTCATTTCAGGTATTGTATTGTTCATCCCTGTTTGTTTGTTCTTTAATTCTTCTAGATCTTTGTTAAACATTTCTTGTATCTTCTTGGTCTTTGCCACCATTCTTTTCCTGGGGTCCTGGATCATCTTCATATCATTATTCTGAATTCATTTTCTGGAAGATTTCATATCTCCATTCCATTTAGTTGTTTTTCTGGGGTTTTATCTTGTTCCTTCATCTGGTACAAAGCTCTCTGCCTTTTTATCTTGTCTATCTTTCTGTGAATGTGGTTTTCGTTCCACAGGCTGCAGGATCATAGTTCATCTTGCTTCTGCTGTCTGCCCTCTGGTGGATGAGGCTATCTAAGAATCTTGTGCAGGCTTCCTGATGGGCGGGGCTGGTGGTGGGTAGAGCTGGCTGTTGCTCTGGTGGGCAGAGCTCAGTAATACTTTAATCCACTTGTCTGCTGATGGGTGGGGCTGGGTTCCCTCCCTGTAGGTTGTTTGGCCTGTGGCAACCCTACACTGGAGCCTATCTGGGCTCTTTGCTTGGTCTAATGGCGACTTTGGGAGGGCTCATGCCAAGGAATACTTCCGAGAACTTCTGCTGCCTGTGTCCTTGTTCCTTGGTGAGCCACAGCTGCCCCTCGCCTCTGCAGGAGACCCTCCAACACTAGCAGGTAGGTCTGGTTCAGTCTCCTATGTGGTCACTGCTCCTTCCCCTGGGTCCCGATGCGCACACTACTTTGTGTGGGCCTTCCAAGAGTGGAGTCTCTGTTTCCCCCAGTCCTGCTGAAGTCCTGCAATTAAATCCCGCTAGCCTTCAAAGTCTGAGCCTCTAGGAATTCCTCCTCCCATTGCCAAACCCCCAGGTTGGGAAGCCTGACATGTGGCTCAGAACCTTCACTCCAGTGGGTGGACTTCTGTGGTATAAGTGTTCTCCAGTTTGTGAGTCACCCACCCAGGAGTTATGGGATTTGATTTTATTGTGATAGTGCCCCTCCTACCATCTCATTGTGGCTTCTCCTTTGTCTTTGCATGTGAGGTGTCTTTTTTGGTGAGTTCCAGTATCTTTCTGTCGATGATTGTTCAGCACTTACTTGTGATTCCAGTGTTCTCTAAAGAGGGAGTTAGACCATGTCCTTCTACTCCGCCATGTTGAACCAATCTCTGCAAGAGAATTCTGTGCATTAATTTTGTACCCTGCTACTTAACCAAATTCATTGATTAGTTTTCTGGTAGCATCTTTAGTATTCTCTATGTATAGTATCATGTAATCTGCAAACAGTGACAGTTTTACTTCTTCTTTTCTGACTTGGATTCCTTTTATTTCTTTTTCTTCTCTGATTGCTGTGGGTAAAACTTCCAAAATTATGTTGAATTATAGTGGTGAGAGTGGACAACCTTGTCTTCTTCCTGATCTTACAGGAAATGGTTTCAGTTTTTCACCATTGAGAACGATGTTGGCTGTGGGTTTGTCATATATGGCCTTTATTATGTTGAGGTAAGTTCCCTCTATGCCAACTTTATGGAGGGTTTTTATCATAAATGGGTGTTGCATTTTGTCAAAAGCTTTTTCTGCATCTACTGCAATGATGATATGTTTTTTCTCCTTCAACTTTTTTTCTTTTTTTTGTGATACGCAGGCCTCTCACTGTTGTGGCCTCTCCCATCGTGGAGCACAGGCTCCGTCGCACAGGCTCAGCGGCCATGGCTCACGGCCCAACCGCTCCACGGCATGTGGGATCTTCCCGGACCGGGGCACGAACCCGTGTCCCCTGCATCGGCAAGCGGACTCTCAACCACTGAGCCACCAGAGAAGCCCTCTCCTTCAATTTTTAATATGGTTTATCACATTGATTGATTTGAGTATATTGAAGAGTCCTTGCCTTCCTGGGATAAACCCCACTTGATCATGGTGTATGATCCTTTTAATGTGCTGTTGGATCCTGTTTGCTAGTGTTTTGTTGAGGAGTTTTGCATCTGTGTTCACTAGTGATATTGGCCTGTAGTTTTCTTTCTTTGTGACATCTTCGTCTGGTTTTGGTATCAGGGTGATGGTGGCCTCGTAGAATGAATTTGGGAGTGTTCCTCCCTCTGCTATATTTTGGAAGAGTTTGAGAAGGATAGGTGTTAGGTCTTCTCTAAATGTTTGATAGAATTCACCTTTGGAGCCATCTGGTCCTGGGCTCTTGTTTGTTGGAAGATTTTTAATCACAGTCTCAATTTCAGTGCTTGTGATTGGTCTGTTTATATTTTCTATTTCTTCTTGGTTCAATCTTGGAAGGTTGTGCTTTACTAAGAATTTTTCCATTTCTTCCATGTTGTCTATTTTACTGGCATATAGTTGCTTTTAGTAATCTCACATGACCCTTTGTATTTCTGCATTGTCAGTTGTTACTTCTCCTTTTTCATCTCTAATTCTATTGATTTGAGTCTTCTCCTTTTTTTTCTTGATGAGCCTTGCTAATGGTTTGTCAATTTTGTCTGTCTTCTCCAAAAAACAGCTTTTAGTTTTATTAATCTTTGCTATTGTTTCCTTCCTTTCTTTTTCATTTATTTCTGATTTGATCTTTATGGTTTCTTTCCTTCTGCTAACTTTGGTGTATTTTTGCTGCATCCCATAGGATTTGGATCATGGTGTTTTCATTGTCATTTGTCTCGAGGTATTTTTTGATTTCCTTTTTGATTTCTTCAGTGATCTCTTGGTTATTTAGTAATGTATTGTTTAGCCTCCATGTTTTTGTGTTTTTTACCTTTTTTTCCCTGTAATTGATTTCTAATCTCATAGCACTATGGTCAGAAAAGATGGTTGATATGATTTCAGTTTTCTTAAATTTACTGAGGCTTGATTTGTGACCCAAGATCTGATCTATCCTGGAGACTGTTCCGTGCGCACTTGAGAAGAAAGTGTAATCTGCCCTTTTCGGATGGAATGTCCTATAAATATCAATTAACTCTATCTGGTCTGTTGTGTCATTTAAAGCTGTGTTTCTTTATTAATTTTCTGTTTTGATGATCTGTCCATTGGTGTAAGTGAGGTGTTAAGGTCCCCCACTATTATTGTGTTACTGTGGCTTTCTTCTTTTATAGCTGTTAGTAGTTGCCATGTATATTGAGGTGCTCCTGTGTTGCGTGCATATATATTTACAATTGTTATATCTTCTTCTTGGATTGATCCCTTGATCATTATGTAGTGTCCTTTTTTGTCTCTTGTAATAATTTTTATTTTAAAGTCTATTTTGTCTGATATGAGAATGGCTATTCCAGCTTTCTTTTGATTTCCATTTGCATGGAATATCTTTTTTCATCCCATCACTTTCAGTCTGTATGTGTCCCTAGGTCTCCTAGGTCCCTAGGTCCCTAGTGGGTCTCTTGTAGGCAGCATATATATGGGTCTTGTTTTTGTATCCATTCAGCCACTTTGTGTCTTTTGGTGGGAGCATTTAATCCATTTACATTTAAGATAATTATTGATATGTATGTTCCTATTACCATTTTCTTAATTGTTTTTGGGTTTGTTATTGTAGGTCTTTTCCTTCTCTTTTGTTTCCTGCCTAGAGAAGTTCCTTCAGCATTTGTCGTAAAGGTGGTTTGGTCATGCTGAATTCTTTTACCTTTTGCTTGTCTGTAAAGGTTTTAATTTCTCTATCGAATCTGAATGAGATCCTTGCCAGGTAGAGTAATCTTGGTTGTAGGTTTTTCCCTTTCATCTCTTTAAATATGTCTTGCCACTACCTTCTGGCTTGCAGAGTTTCTGCTGAAAGATCAGCTGTTAACCTTATGGGGGTTCCCTTGTATGTTACTTGTATTTTCCTTGCTGCTTTTAATATTTTTTCTTTGTGTTTAATTTTTGATAGTTTGATTAATATGTATCTTGGTGTGTTTCTCCTTGGATTTATCCTGTATGGGACTCTCTGTGCTTCCTGGACTTGATTGACTATTTCCTTTCCCGTATTAGGGAAGTTTTCAACTATAATCTCTTCAAATATTTTCTCAATCCCTTTCTTTTTCTCTTCTTCTTCTGGGATCCCTATAATTCGAATGTTGGTGCATTTAATGTTGTCCCAGAAGTCTCTGAGAGTGTCCTCAATTCTTTTCATTCTTTTTTCTTTATTCTGTTCTGTGGTTGTTATTTCCACTATTGTATCTTCTAGGTCACTTATCCATTCTTCTGCCTCAGTTATTCTGCTATTAATTCCTTCTAGAGAATTTTAAATTTTATTTTTTGCATTGTTCATCATTGTTTGTTTGTTCTTTAGTTCTTCTAGGTCCTTGTTAAATGTTTCTTGTATTTTCTCCATTGTATTTCCAATATTTGGGGTCATCTTTACTATCATTACTCTGAATTCCTTTTCAGGTAGACTGCCTATTTCATCTTCATTTGTTTGTTCTGGTGGGTTTTTACCTTGCTCCTTCATCTTCTGTGTGTTTCACTGTCTTCTCATTTTGCTTAACTTACTGTGTTTGTGGTCTCCTTTTCGCAGGCTGCAGGTTCTTAGTTCCTGTTATTTTTGGTGTTTGCCCCCAGTGGCTAAGGCTGGTTCAGTGGGTTGTGTAGGCTTCCTGGTGGAGGGGACTAGTGCCTGTGTTCTGGTGGATGAGGCTGGATCTTGTCTTTCTGGTGGGCAGGACCACCTCTGGTGGTGTGTTTTGGGGTGTCTGTGACCTTATTATCATTTTAGGCAGCCTTTCTGCTAATGGGTGCGTTTGTGTCCTATCTTGCTAGTTGTTTGGCACAGGGTGTCCAGCACTGTAGCTTGCTGGTTGTTGAGTGGAGCTGGGTCTTAGCATTGAGATGGAGATCTCTGGGAGAGCTTTCGCCATTTGATATTACATGGAGCCAGGAGGTCTCTGGTGGACCAGTGTCCTGAACTTGGCTCTCCCACCTCAGAGGCACAGATCTGACATCTGGTCGGAGCACCAAGACTCTGTCAGCCACGTGCCTCAGAGGAGAAGGGAGAAAAAGGAAAGAAAGAAAGGAAGGAAGGGAGGGAGGGCAGGAGGGAGTGAGAAAATAAAAAGAAATAAAGTTATTAAAATAAAAAAATTTTAAAATATCCAAAATTTAAAGAAAGGAATAAAAAAAAGAAAGAAGGAAGAGAGCAACCAAAGCAAAAAACAAATCCACCAGTGATAACAAGCACTAAACACTATACTAAAAAACACCCCAAAAAACAGACAAACAGAACCCTAGGACAAATGGTAAAAGCAAAGCTATACAGACAAAATCACACAAAGAAGCATACACATACACACTCACAAAAAAGGGAAAAAGGGGAAAAATAAATCTAAATATATATTTAAAAAAAGAAGAGCGCAACCAAATCAATAAACAAGTCTACCAGTGATAATAAACTGTAAATACTAAACCAAGGTAAACATAAAACCAGAAACCAGTCAGTTGCATATAGCAAACCCTAAGTGTACAGTTGCTTCCAAAGTCCACCTCCTCAATTTTGGGATGATTCGTTGTCTATTCAGGTATTCCACAGATGCAGGGTACATCAGGTTGATTGTGGAGATTTAATCTGCTGCTCCTAAGGCTGCTGGGAGAAATTTCCCTTTCTCTTCTTTGTTTGCACAGCTCCGGGGGTTCAGCTTTGGATTGCATGCACCTCTCTATGTAGGTCGCCTGAGGGTATCTTTTCTTCGCTCAGACAGGACGGGGTTAAAGTAGCAGCTGATTAGGGGGCTCTGGCTCACTCAGGCTGGGGGGAGGGAGGGGTACGGTATGCGGGGTGAGCCTGTGGCCTGCAGAGGCCAGCGTGACGTTGCACCAGCCTGAGGTGCCCCGTGTGTTCTCCCGGGCAAGTTGTCCCTGGATCATGGGACCCTGGCAGTGGCGGGCTGCACAGTCTCCCAGGAGGGTAGGTGTGGATAGTGACCTGTGCTGGCACACAGGCTTCTTGGTGGCTGCAGCAGCACCCTTAGCGTCTCATGCCCGTCTCTGGGGTCCGCGCTGATAGCCATGGCTCGCAGCCGTCTCCGGAGCTCGTCTAGGTGGTGCTCTTAATTCCCTCTCCTCGCACACCCCGAAACAGTGGTCTCTTGCCTCTTAGGCAGGTCCAGAGTTTTTTCCGGACTCCCTCCCGGCTAGCCGTGGTGCACTAACCCACTTCAGGCTGTGTTCATGCAGCCAACCCCAGTCCTCTCCCTGAGATCTGACCTCTGAAACCCGAGCCTCAGCTCCCAGCCCCGCCTGTCCTGGTGGGTTAGCAGACAAGCCTCTCGGGCTGGTGAGTGCTGGTCGGCACCGATCCTCTGTGTGGGAATCTCTCTGCTTTGCCCTCTGCACCCCTGTTGCTGCGCTCTCCTCCGTGCCTCCGAAGCTTCCCCCTCCGCCACCTGCAGTCTCTGCCCGCGAAGGGGCTACCTAGTGTGTGGAAACTTTTCCTCCTTCACAGCTCCCTCCCTGAGGTGCAGGTCCCATCCCTATTCTTTTGTCTCTGTTTTTTCTTTTTTCTTTTGCCCTACCCAGGTACGTGGGGAGTTTCTTGCCTTTTGGGAGGTCTGATGTCTTCTGCCAGCATTCGGTAGGTGTTCTGTAGGAGTTGTTCCACATGTAGATGTATTTCTGATGTATTTGTGGGGAGGAAGGCGATCTCCGTGTCTTACTCCTCTGCCATCTTGAAGGTCTCCCTTCACCCAATTTAGATTTAAGTGATCGCTAAGTTTTCTTCTGTCTCTGCAATCCTATGATTCAGTTCACAAGAGACATCATCTTTAAAGCCTGGGTATAAATTCAGCCATGGTATCTTAAGCCTCTAAGATCTCAGTATCCAGAACACCAAAAACCCTGTTAGAATGCAATGAGAATATTTGTATGTTGGTGACAGAACGGAAAGTTAAGTATAATAAAGTGCTTTTCCTTAGAAGTACATATATGTTTGTTTAATTTCCTTTATGTTCCCAGAATTGCTCCATGTCGTGGTGGTTAAGAGGATTATAAAGAGTGGCTATAGAGAAAGATGTCGGCAAAAAGCCCAAAATTCTGTTTCTGAGGGCAGATTATCTTCTTTCTGCCTTACTGGACTATGGACTACAAGTACAAAGATGTAGTCCAGTAATAATGAAGGAGAATTGCATATGTAATAAATTGGAGGGTAGCAATAACATATTATTTCAGGCTTCTGGCACTATTATTTTCGCAACTCAGCACATTTCCTATTCTTTTCTACTCCTTTAGTGCAGACTGCTTCCTCTCTTCACACAGGGATCAGCACAAGAACTAATAGGGGCTTCCCTGGTGGTGCAGTGGTTAAGAATCCACCTGCCAATGCAGGGGACACAGGTTCGATCCCTGGTCCAGGAAAATCCCACATGCCGTGGAGCACCTACGCCTGTGTGCCACAACTACTGAGCCTGCACTCTAGAGCCTGTGAGCCACAACTACTGAGCCAGGCAACTACTGAAGCCAGCGCACCCTAGGGCCTGCGTGCTGCAACTACTGAACCCGTGTGCTGCAACTACTGAAGCCTGCACGCCTAGAGCCCATGCTCTGCAACAAGAGAAGCCGCCACAGTAAGAAGCCTGTGCACTGCAACGAAGAGTAGCCTCTGCTCACCGCAACTAGAGAAAGCCTGCACACAGCAATGAAGACCCAGCGGAGTCAAAAAAGAAACTCATAGGGTCCGAGAGCTCCGTTTACCTGGCTATTGTGGTTGGTTCAGATATGACACATGACCCAAGCAAGGCCAGTGAGAGCCCTTGTCTAGGACTTTGCTATAGTGGAGTCAGTAGGGAAAACTGCTTTTGCTTCTGTGTTCCTGGAACTGGAAGGGTATCTGTGTCTCCAGCAGGATAGCCCAGGCTCGCTCACATGGTTGTTGTAGGTTTCCAAGAGAGTGAGTGGCACATGAGGTCCTCTCAAGGCCCGGACTAGGCACTGGTACTTCACTACTTCTGCTGCATCCTATTGGCCAAAGTACAAGGCCAGCCCTGACTCAGAGAACGAGGAAATAGTTTTAATGGGAGGAGTTGGAAGCCAAAGGGAATAAGTATAGGCAGGCATGGAAAAATGGGACCATAACTCATTTACTAAAAAAATTATTATGTACATATACTTCAAAAGTTAAGAAATTTCCTCAAGGTCACATGGCTAATAAGCGTTAGAGACAGGATTTGAGCCTTAATCTCCTGACTGAAAATCTCACTCTTTCAGTATTTCTCTCTAGTCTTGTTGATTGATCTATGTAGTCCAGATGTCACAACTTAATTAGTTTCTAAAGCCCTGTTCTTAGATCACTTTTGAATGACTTGTAAGTTATTATGATGAGTTCTTTATTATAGTAAAGGTATTAACTGTCCATGAATTGGTTTTTCTTGAGCCATACTTATAAGCATTTTTATTCATATTCATATCCACAACAAAAGGAAGTTCATATTTTTATCTTGCATCACAGCTATGATTTGAAATACCAGGTGTTATTTGTAGGAGAATAGATAAAATAACTTGTAGTATGTAGCAAATTCTTAAATGATACTTAGAGGTAGTGAGGAAACAATGAGTTCAGGCAAGTGGGAAGGTGGAAGATGCTGAGAGCTATAAAAAGAGAAGAAGCCTGTCAACAAACAGAAGAAAGAGACAGTGGACCTCAATCCTGTAGGATTCTGAGGAGAGTAGTGGTGGTAGTGGCTATCATTTAAGCTGAGGAATCTTATAGCCTAGGGTGAAAGTCTCCATGCATATTCCAGGGATAGCTCTCTCCAAGGATCCTCAAAAGGATAGGTTATGGGGAGCAGAGGCAGGCACACAGAGCCTGGTATTGCACTCTAAGACTCAGATGCCCCATATTGTGCCTCTACCAAAATAATTTAGCTCAAACCCTCTGTGAATGCCTAGCTTAAAAGTCTGGGTATTATAATTCTTCCTCTAGAACAGTCCTAAGGGTGTTGGGGGAAAGGGATGGCCACATAGGCAACTTTATCTCATGAAATTCAGTGATTAAAATGCACAATTGGGGCTTCCCTGGTGGCGCAGTGGTTGAGAGTCTGCCTGCCGATGCAGGGGACACGGGTTCGTGCCCCGGTCGGGGAGGATCCCACATGCCGCGGAGCGGCTGGGCCCGTGAGCCATGGCCGCTGAGCCTGCGCGTCCGGAGCCTGTGCTCCGCAGCGGGAGGGGCCGCGAAAGGAATATTAGGAAGGTATAGAAACAAACAGATTGTGGAAAATGAAAGGAGACAACTGTCAGAAACTTTCTTTCTGCAATTGAAGTAAGGGCTTCTCCCAGAAGGTAGCACTAGTGATTAGAACTGAACACTTGTGAACATTTCAGAGATCATTTGGTTTGAGGTAGGTTGACTGGAACTCACACCTGGGATATAAACATGAGAAAGGGAGTGTTCAAATGGTTCAAATGCGACAGGGGTAGGTGAAGGAGGACAAGTAAGAAGACATCTCTGGATTGGTGAGAAAAGCAGATGGTTTTATGCCTTAGAAGCTGGCTAATAGGGGAAAAGGTCATATATATAGTTTTTAAACATCATAGTAGCCTATATGTTCACCTTCTTTTCATTACATTGGTAAACATGCCAATTTAACACAAGAATAGGTTCTGATTTTAGAATCTGGTGGTCAGGAAATGATGGGGTATCAAAAGAACTGTAGCATGTTCTCCTCGGAGCGAACAAGACAGGGATTACACTCTCCCTGATGAGCTTTCTAAGTGACTTTTTAAAGGAGGTTTGTGCATTCTGTGTTTAGAAGCACAGAGAACCTTGGAATGGAGAATCAGTTTTCCCTCTTGTCTCTTAGTCTGCATCCTGGCAATGGATGACTCTACCTAAGTCAGAGAAATTTGGCCTGCAGTCAAGGCTGGATCCCAGGGCTGTGGGACCTGACGTTCCTGTACCCCAGGTCTGAGATTTTGTCTGTATCAGATTGCCATCTGATTGCAGACTCTTTCCCTTACACTAAAAGGTGCAGGGTTCTAACTACGAGAGTGAGAATTCTGTATAAGCCTGAAATCACTTTTCAACATGAACCATTTGAGATAATAGATCACATTTTACGATATTAAGGAAAATAACCCAAGGAAATTAAAAGAAAACAGATCCATGGCCATTAGATAGGACTGTCTCAGAAAGAAGACCAAAAAACCAAAAAACACGTTCAAGTAGGGCAACTTCATATAATCATTTTAAGCTTTTAAATCACAAGTCTGAGCTGTAGGAATGTCTTTGTTGATAAATGCAGAGGAAGGATCAGCCATTGGAACCATTTATCTTGCATTTGTTCAAAGCACTGAATAAATTACAGCAAAATTTTTAGAGTTTGGAATTTTACTGTGATGTGACAAGTACTCAAAATCAAAGATTTGTTGAATTTGCAAGTAATATATATATATTTTACAGTGATTGACCCTTCTTCTAAATCTGTAATTTAAAAGGGGAGGGGGGATACCGCTGGCGGGATCCGCGTTTCCAAGAGTGAGGGCTGCTTGGCTGGTCAAGGCGGCCACCGGCTGGAGCCATGACCCCGAACCTGCGCACCGCGCTCATTTTCGGCTGCTTCATCTCCCTGATTGGCGCCGCCTTCTACCCCATCTACTTCCGGCCCCTAATGCGGCTGGAGGAATACCAGAAGGAACAAGCCATAAATCGAGCTGGTATTGTCCAAGAAGACGTGCAGCCACCAGGGTTAAAAGTGTGGTCGGATCCATTTGGCAGGAAATGAAAAGGCTATCACCACCTCTGATTATGAAAGTAGACAGAGTCTTCATGCTTTCAGTTCTGCAGCAAGTACAGTAAATCACCTGGCTAAAGAACGATGGCTGGAGAAGAAAACTCTAGAAGGCTGTAAAGAAGAGTAGTGTGCACCAGGATTAATTCCCTTCTTAAGTATCAAAAGAACCCTGAAACAAATCACACCATTACGAAGGTTTTCATGATTTGGTTTCCTTTCTAAAAATGAAGCTTTCTCACCCAGCTGCATTTGGAGGTGATCTACTTATTATTCAGTCTCTACCCCTTACCCACCTGAGCTTCAATATGAATACAAGCAACCAGTAGACTTGGGAAGATCCTAGTCTGTTTTGCCATCTTCCAAATAAGAAGTTTCAGTGAAAAACCACCATATTGAGCAGCCTCATAGGGCTCTTTGAAAATGTTGAAGTTGATAAAACTCTTTGAGGACAAGGTACATTGTACTCTTTAAGAATAAAGAGTTCAACTCAACTATCTCATTGGGAGGGTTGCTGCATTTTGAAAAATAAATAACTATGAAGCAAATCAAACTAAATGGGTATGCATGCCTAGTAGAAATCATGTTGAATTAACTGAGTGAAAATATGTATATTAAAATGATTTCTTTTTACTTCAAAAAAAATAAAATAAAAGGGGAGGGGTCTTCCCTAGTGGTACAGTGGTTAAGAATCCACCTGCCAATGCAGGGGACACGGGTTCAAGCCCTGGTCCGGGAAGATCCCACATGCTGCGGAGCAACGAATCCCGTGCGCCCCAACTACTGAGCCTGCGCTCTAGAGCCCACGAGCTACAACTACTGAGCCCACACACCACAACTCCTGAAGCCCATGCGCCTAGAGCCTGTGCTCTGCAGCAAGAGAAGCCACCACAATGAGAAGCCCACGCACTGCAACGAAGAGTAGCCCCCGCTCGCCGCAACTAGAGGAAGCCCACACGCAACAACGAAGACCTGACACAGCCAAAAATAATAAATAAAATTTAAAAAATAAAAATAAAAGGGGAGGAAAAGTAACCAAACAAAGCAATTTCACATTCTTCACTTCCAAGTTCTGGTTGAAGGTATTTGAAAGATCAGGATGGTGTTCCGTCTCTGGTGATTTAGACATGTTTTCAAAACCAAAAGTAATCCAAGAGTATTGTTATTAATATACGTGTTATTCTTCACAAATTTATAGATAACAGCTACCACCAATTTTGCTGGCTACATAGGGATATCTGTCTCTGGATGCTTCTTTTTATGGTTTCATTCTCTGAATATTTATGTCATAAGCCAAGTTTGCTAAACTATTTTATTAAGTACGCTTCTTATTTTGGAATAATTTTATGTGTATAGAAAATTTACAAAGAGTGTGTAGCAAGTTCTCATATACACTTCACCCATCTTCCCCTAATGTTTAACATCTGTAAGTGGGTGGAATCTTGGCCTGCAAAATATATGTCCACATCCCAACCTCCAGAATCTGTGAATGTGACCTTATTTGGAGAAAGAGTCTTTGCTGATGTAATTAAATTGAGGATTTTAAGATGAGATTGTTCTAGATTATCTGAATGGGCCTTAAATCCAATGACAGAGATCCTTATAAAAGACACAAAGAGGAGAAACATATAGAGAGAAGAGGACAGGGCTTGTTTTTTCACCAATATTCCTTTTTGGACCTAGGATCTAATCCAGAGTACCACATTGCATTAGTTGTCATGTCTCTCTGGTCTCCTCTGGTCTGTGACAGTTTCATAGTCCTTCTTTGTTTTTCATGATCTTGATAGTCTTGAGCAGCACTGGTCAGATATTTTGTAGAATATCCCCCACTATGGGTTTGTCTGCTATGTTTTTCATGATTAGACTGGGTTATGAGTTCTGGGCAAGAATACCACAGGGTTGTAGTGCCCCTTTCATTACATCATAAGGGATATATATATACCCACATGACTTACCCCTGCTGATGTTCATCTTGACCACTTAGGTGTGGTAGAGTTTTCCAGGTTTCTCCATTGTGAAGGCACTATTTTCCCTTTCCGTACTCTATTCTTTGGAAATAAGTCTTTAAGTCCAGCCCACACTCAAGAGAGAGATTAAGCTATACCTCCTTGGAGTGTGGGGAGGATAGTATGTATTAGAATTTTTCTGTAAGAAATATGCTTTCCTTCCTCCCTTTCTTCAATCCTTTATTTATATCAGTATCAATATATATATATTTATTTTATAATCCAATTCTACATTATGATCTAATACAACATTATTTTTTTTCCCCAAATTATTCTAGCTTTTCTGGGTCTTATTTTTATTATTATTTTTATTACATTGTATGGTATTAATTTAAGCTTTCTTTTTGTTCCTTGGTCCATAAGCTATCTGTTGCCACATAACAAATTACCCCTAAGCTTAGTTGCTTAAAACAACAAACATTATTATCTTAGGGTTTCTATGGGTCAGCAATCTGGCTGTGACTTAACTGTGTGCCTCTGGACCCTCACAAGTCTGCAATCAAGGTGTAAGTTGGATCTGTAATCTTCTGAAGCCTCAACTGGGGAGGATCTGCTTTCCCATGCTGACACACATGTTGTTGGTAGCCCTCAGGTCCTTGCTAACTGTTGCATGTAGCCATAAGCTCCTTGCCATATAAGCAAGAACCAGTCATAGACAGCTCACAACATGGCAGCTGGCTTCCCTCAAAGCAAGAGACTGAGAGAGGGTGCGCAAGAGGGAAACTGTAGTCTTTTTGTAACCTCATCTTGCAAGTGACAGTCTGTCACTTTTGCCCACATTCAAGGGGAGGGGATAATAGAATGGCATGAATATGAGGAGGTGGAATCCCTGAGGGCCATTTTAGAGGCTGCCCACCACACCCAGTGTTGCACTCTTGTAGTCACTCACTTTACTTCACTAGAATGGACAGAAGGAGAAGAGAAGGGGGAAGCTTTGAAAAACAAAACCCCAGTGGATTAAATGTTTTGCTTGCAATGATTTTCAACATCGTGTCACATACTACATGGTATCTACCTCCTATTATTGGTCATTTGCGCATTTATTTATTCATTCATTTAGGAGTATATGACATGTAACTTCAAATCCATTGTGACATTTCTGATCCCAGGATGTGGTCTGTCTGAAGTCTTTGGAAAACCTTTTTTTCTTAATTAGATAGCACCTGTGTGCTTATAGGTCATTTAAGCCCAAACACCACAGTCCCATTTCCACCAGGTGTCATGTGAGCAGAAGTGGAACAATTATTAATTGTAATTGAAGCTAAATGTAATTACTTTTATAACCTTGAGTTCACATTGAATTCATAAACACTTCATAATGAAACTAGGGAATTATGAAGAATTACTGAAAATAACACCAGTAATTCTTCCATTTGAACTCAATTCATCTTTAGATCCATAACCTTTAAATAAAATCATTTATTTGTGTCTTCTAGTTAAAAAAAAATTCATGCTCCCTGCAGAACACTTGACAATGAAGAAAAGCCCAAAGGAAAACAACAAAACCACTCCAAACTTTATAGCATAGTGTTAACATTTTGATGCATAGAATTTCCACATTATTTTATACATATTTATGTATACATATATTTAACACGATTGGTATCAAATCTGTAGAATATTTAGAAATGTATTCTGAATATTTTCCTAACTAAATCATTATTTTAGCAAGGATCCACTTGGCTTACCATTATTGTCACTGAAATACCTATGCATGTGAGTTTCTGCTCTGTGGACACCTCTGCACTCATCCAGTAAACATCTGTTAACTGCTTACTATTGGCCAGGCAGTGTGTTGATGGCACATGATAGAGAGCCTAGCGCAGTGGAGAGCACCTGCCAGGGATTTGGAAAACTCAATATTTCTTCCAGTTCTGCTACTAATTGTCTCATGTCGTTGGACAGATAAAAACCAATAGCTAACATATATTGAACATTCATTATAAGCTAGCTACTGTTCAAAACCATTCATTTACACTCTTCACTTATTAAGTTTAATCACAACAGCTCAACAATGTAGATACTATTATAACCATACTCATTTTGTAGAGGGAAAGATTGAGGCCAGAGAGGTTAAGGAATGTACCCAAACTCACATAGCTAGTAGGTAGTGAAGGCAGGATTTAACCCTTGTAGCTGATTCCAGAGGTTATGTTCTTAATCACTACTGTATACATTTTTTTTTTCTTTTTGTGGTACGCGGGCCTCTCACTGTTGTGGCCTCTCCCATTGTGGAGCATAGGCTGCAGACGCGCAGGTTCAGCGGCCATGGCTCACAGGCCCAGCCGCTCCACGGCATGTGGTATCCTCCCGGTCCGGGGCACGAACCCATGTCCCCTGCATCGGCAGGCGGACTCTCAACCACTGTGCTACCAGGGAAGCCCTACTGTATACTTTTGAAGTGACTATGAGCCCTCTGGGCCTTAGTTTCCTCATTGGAAAAATATATGAGTTGTCCTAAAAGTAGATGGTCCCCTATGTCCTCTGCTTGTTTGCATGTATAATAGCATTTTATCATATGCATAATTAACTTACTCAACTTCAAAATTTCCTCAAATGAAGAAAGCAGGAGATTGGTTCAAAATGGCAGAGTAGAAGGACCTGCTCTCGCTCCCTCTTGCGAGAGCACTGA
Organism: Orcinus orca; assembly: GCF_937001465.1. Lineage (NCBI taxonomy): Eukaryota > Metazoa > Chordata > Mammalia > Artiodactyla > Delphinidae > Orcinus > Orcinus orca. The sequence continues at coordinate 93,074,736 of NC_064561.1, read as the reverse complement.
AATCACAACTAACTGCTGAACAGTCATTGACAAGAAGACACTGGAACTCACCAAAAAAGATACCCCACATTCAAAGACAAAGGAGAAGCCACAATGAGACGGTAGGAGGAGCGCGATCACAATAAAATCAAATCCCATAACTGCTGGGTGGGTGACTCACAAACTGGAGAACACTTATACCACAGAAGTCCGCCCACTGCAGTGAAGGTTCTGAGCCCCACGTCAGGCTTCCCAACCTGGGGGTCCGGCAACAGGAGGAGGAATTCCTAGAGAATCAGACTTTGAAGGATAGCAGGATTTGATTGCAGGACTTTGACAGAACTGGAGGAAATGGAGACTCCACTCTTGGAGGGCACACACAAAGTAGTGTGCACATCGGACCCAGGGGAAGGAGCACTGACCCCAGGGGAGACTGAACCAGACCTACCTGCTACTGTTGGAGGGTCTCCTGCAGAGGCGGGGGTGGCTGTGGCTCACCATGAGGACAAGGGCACTGGCAGCAGAAGTTCTGGGAAGCACTTCCTTGGTGTGAACCCTCCCAGAGTCTGCCATTAGCCCCACCAAAGAGACTGTAGGTACCAGTGCTGGGTAACCTCAAGCCAAACAACCAACAGGGAGGGAACCCAGCCCCACCCATCAGCAGACAAGCAGATTAAAGTTTTACTGAGCTCTGCCACCAAAGCAACAGCAAGCTCTACCCACCACCAGTCCCTCCCATCAGGACACTTGCACAAGCTTCTTAGATAGCCTCATCCACCAGAGGGCAGACAGCAGAAGCAAGAAGAACTACGATCCTGCAACCTGTGGAACAAAAAACACATTCACAGAAAGATAGAAAAAATGAAAAGGCAGAGGGCTATGTATTAGATGAAGGAACAAGATAAAACCCCAGAAAAACAACTAAATGAAGTGGAGTTAGGCAACCTTCCAGAAAATGAATTCAGAATAATGATAGTGAAGATGATCCAGGACCTTGGAAAAAAATGGAGGCAAAGATCGAGAAGATGCAAGAAATGTTTAACAAAGACCTAGTAGAATTAAAGAACAAACACCTAGAAAAATTGAAGAACAAAAAACAGATGAACAATACAATAACTGAAATGAAAAGTACACTAGAAGGACTCAATAGCAAAATAACTGAGGCAGAACGGTTAAGTGACCTGGAAGACAGAATGGTAGGATTCACTGCTGCAGAACACAATAAAGAAAAAAGAACGAAAAGAAATGAAGACAGCCTAAGAGACCTCTGGGACAACATTAAATGCAACAACATTTGCATTATAGGGGTCCCACAAGGAGAAGAGAGAGAGAAAGAACCCAAGAAAATATTTGAAGAGATTATAGTCGAAAACTTCCCTAACATGGGAAAGGAAATAGCCACCGAAATCCAGGAAGCACAGAGAGTCCCAGGCAGGATAAACCCAAGGAGAAACACTCCGAGACACATAGTAATCAAATTGACAAAAATTAAAGACAAAGAAAAATTATTAAAATCAATAAGGGAAAAACAACAAGTAACATACAAGGGAACTCCCACAAGGTTAACAGCTGATTTCACAGCAGAAACTCTACAAGCCAGAAGGGAGGGGCATGACATATTTAAAGTGAGGAAAGGGAAGAACCTACAACCAAGATTACTCTACCCAGCAAGGATCTCATTCAGATTCGATGGAGAAATCAAAAGCTTTACAGACAAGCAAAAGCTAAGAGAATTCAGCACCACCAAACCAGCTCTACAACAAATGCTAAAGGAACTTCTCTAATTTGGAAATACAAGAGAAGCAAAGGACCTACAAAAACAAACCCATTCCAATAAAGAAAATGGTAATAGGAAATATATATTGATAATTACCTTAAATGGGAATGGATTAAATGCTCCAACCAAAAGACACAGGGTCATTGAATGGTTACAAAAACAAGACCCATATATATGCTGTCTACAAGAGACCCACTTCAGACCTGGGGACACATACAGACTGAAAGTGAGGGGATGAAAAAACATACTCCATGCAAATGGAAATCAAAAGAAAGCTGGAGTAGCAAAACTCATATCAGATAAAATAAACTTTAAAATAAAGAATGTTACAAGAGATAAGGAAGGACACTACATAATGAGCAAGGGATCAATCCATGAAGAAGATATAACAATTATAAATATATATGCATGCAACATAAGAGCACCTCCATACATAAGGCAACTGCTAACAGCTCTAAAAGAGGAAATCGACAGTAACACAGTAATAGTGGGGGACTTTAACACCTCATTTACAACAACAGACAGATCATCCAGACAGAAAATTATTAAGGAAACACAAGCTTTAAATGACACAATAGACGAGATAGATTTAATTGACATTTATAGGACATTCCATCCAAAAACAGCAGATTACACTGTCTTCTCACATGCTCATGGAACATTTTCCAGGATAGATCACATCTTGCGTCACAAATCAAGCCTTAGTAAATTTAAGAAAATTGAAATCATATCAAGCATCTTTTCTGACCACAACACTATTATATTAGAAATCAATTACAGGGGAAAAAAATGTAAAAAACACAAACACATGGAGGCTAAACAATATGTTACTAAATAGCCAAGAGATCACTGAAGAAATTGAAAAATACCTAGAGACAAATGACAACAAAAACACGACGGTCCAAAACCTATGAGATACAGCAAAAGCAGTTCTAAGAGGGAAGTTTATAGCACTACAATCCGACCTCAAGAAACAAGACAAATATCAAATAAACAATCTAATCTTACACCTAAAGGAACTACAGAAAGAAGAAGAAACAAAACACAAAGTTAGTAGAGGGAAAGAAACCATAAAGATCAGAGCAGAAATAAATGAAATAGAAACAAAGAAAACGATAGCAAAGATCAATAAAACTAAAAGCTGGTTCTTTGAGAAGATAAACAAAATTGATTAATCATTAGCCAGACTCATCAAGAAAAAGAGGGAGAGGACTCAAATCAATATTATTAGAAATGAAAAAGGAGAAGTTACAACAGACACCATAGAAATACAAAGCATTCTAAGAGACTACTACAAGCAACTCTATGACAATAAAATGGACAGCCTGGAAGAAATGGAGAAAGTCTTAGAAAGGTATACCTTCCAAGACTGAACCAGGAAGAAATAGAAAATATTAACAGACCAATCACAAGTAATGAAATTGAAACTGTGATTAAAAATCTTCCAACAAACAAAAGTCCAGGAGCAGATGGCTTCACAAGTTAATTCTATCAAACATTTATAGAAGAGCTAACACCCGTCCTTCTCAAACTCTTCCAAAAAAATGCAGAGGAAGGAACACTCCCAAACTTATTCTTTGAGGCCACCATCACCCTGATACCAAAACCAGACAAAGATACTACAAAAAAAGAAAATTACAGACCAATATCACTGATGAACATAGATGCAAAAATCCTCAACAAAATACTTGCACACAGAATCCAGCAACACATTAAAAGGATCATACACCATGATCAAGTGGGATTTATCCCAGAGATGCAAGGATTCTTCAGTATATGCAAATCAGTGTGATACACCATATTAACAAATTGAAGAATAAAAACCATATGATCATCTCAATAGATGGAGAAAAAGCTTTTGACAAAATTCAACCCCCATCTATGATAAAAACTCTACAGAATGTGGTCTTAGAGGGAACCTACCTCAACATAACAAAGGCCATATATGACAAACCCACAGCAAACATCGTTCTCAGTGGTGAAAAACTGAAAGCATTTCCTCTAAGATCAGGAACAAGACAGATGTCCACTATCACCACTAAAATGCAACATAGTTTTGGAAGTCCTATCCACAGCAATCAGAGAAGAAAAAGAAATAAAAGGAATCCATGTTGGAAAAGAAGTAAAACTGTCATTTTGCAGATGACATGATACTATACATAGAGAATCCTAAAGATGCCACCAGAAAACTACTAGAGGTAATCAATGAATTTGGTAAAGTTGCAGGATACAAAATTAATGTACAGAAATCTCTTGCATTCCTATACACTAATGATGAAAAATCTGTAAGAGAAATTAAGGAAACACTCCCATTTGCCATTGCAACAAAAAGAATAAAATACCTAGGAATAAACCTACCTAGAGAGACAAAAGACCTGTATGCAGAATACTATAAGACACTGATGAAAGAAAGTAAGGATGATACAAACAGATGGAGAGATATACCATGTTCTTGGATTGGAAGAATCAATATTGTGAAAATGACTATACTACCCAAAGCAATCTACAGATTCAGTGCAATCCCTATCAAATAACCAATTGCATTTTGTACAGAACTAGAACAAAAAATCTTAAAATTTTTATGGAGACACAAAAGACCCCGAATAGCCAAAGCAATCTTGAGGGAAAAAAACGGAGCTGGAGGAATCAGACTCCCTGACTTCAGACTATACCACAAAGATACAGTAATCAAGACAGTATGGTCCTGGCAAATACAGAAATATAGATCAATGGAACAGGATAGAAAGCCCAGAGGTAAACCTATGTTCAACTAATCTATGACAAAGGAGGCAAGGATATATAATGGAGAAAACACAGTCTCTTCAATAAGGGATGCTGGGAAAACTGGACAGGTACATGTAAAAGAATGAAATTAGAACACTCCCTAACACCATACCCAAAATTAAACTCAAAATGGATTAGAGGGCTTCCCTGGACGCACAGCGGTTGAGAATCTGCCTGCTAATGCAGGGGACATGGGTTCGAGCCCTCATCTGGGAGGATCCCACAAGTCGCGGGGCAACTAGGCCCGTGAGCCACAACTACTGAGCCTGCGCGTCTGGAGCCTGTGCTCTGCAACAAGAGAGGCCGCGATAGTGAGAGGCCCGCGCACTGTGATGAAGAGTGGCCCCCGCTTGCCACAACTAGAGAAAGCCCTCACACGGAAATGAAGACCCAACACAGCAAAAATAGATAAATAAATTAATAAACTCCTATGCCCAAACATCTTTAAAAAAAAAAAAAAGGATTAGAGACCTAAATGTAAGACTGGACAGTATAAAACTCTTAGAGGAAAACATAGGAAGAACACTCTTTGACATAAATCACAGCAAGATTTTTTTGATCCACCTCCTAGAGTAATGGAAATAAAAACAAAAATAAACAAATGGCACCTAATGAAACTTAAAAGCTTTTGCAAAGCGAAGTACAAACAAGATGAAACAACAACCCTCAGAATGGGAGAAAATATTTGCAAACTAATCAACATACAAGGGATTAATCTCCAAAATATATAAACAGCTCATGCAGCTCAATATTAAAAAAACAAATAACCCAATCAAAAAATGGTCAGAAAACCTAAATATACATTTCTCCAGAGAAGACGTACAGATGGCCAAGAAGTACATGAAAAGCTGCTCAGCATCCCTAAGTATTAGAGAAATGCAAATCAAAACTACAATGAGGTATCACCTCACACCAGTTAGAATGGGCATCATCAGGAAATCTACAAACAACAAATGCTGGAGAGGGTGTAGAGAAAAGGGAACCCTCTTGCACTGTTAGTGGGAATGTAAATTGTTCTCCATAATGGAGAACAGTATGGAGGTTCCTTAAAGAACTAAAAATAGAATTACCATATGACCCTGCAATCCCACTACTGGGTATATACCCTGAGAAAACCATAATTCTAAAGGAGTCATGTACCACAGTGTTTATTGCAGCTCTATTTACAATAGCCAGGACATGGAAGCAACCTAAATGCCCATTGACAGACAAATGGATAAAGAAGATGTGTTGCATATATACAATGGAATATTACTCAGCCATAAAAAGGAACGAATCTGGGTCATTTGTAGAGACATGGATGGATCTAGAGACTGTCATACAGAGTGAAGTAAGTCAGAAAGAGAAAAACAAATATCGTATATTAATGCATATATGTGGAACCAGAAAAATGGTACAGATGAACCGGTTTGCAGGGCAGAAATTGAGACACAGATGTAGAGAACAAATGTATGGACACCAAGGGGGGAAATTGGTGGGGGAGGGTGGTGTGATGAATTGGGAGATTGGGATTGACATGTATACACTGATGTGTATAAAATGGATGACTAATAAGAACCTGATGTTTAAAAAAATAAAATAAATAAAATTCAAAACAAAGAAAAAGAGCAAGAGAGAAAGAGTAGGAGATTGAGAGAGAGAGTTTAAATAATGCAGGGGATTTAAATAGTCAGTACTCAGTGCAGATTGGTCAAAACCTATGGAGATAATGTATAAATGATTTCATTTAAAAATTATTCTTGGGCTTCCCTGGTGACGCAGTGGTTGAGAGTCCGCCTACCGATGCAGGGGACACGGGTTCGTGCCCCGGTCCGGGAAGATCCCACATGCCGTGGAGTGGCTAGGCCCGTGAGCCATGGCTGCTGAGCTTACGCGTCCGGAGCCTGTGCTCCACAATGGGAGAGGCCACAACAGTGAGAGGCCCGCGTACCACAAAAAAAAAAAAAAATTATTCTTATCATTGACAATGGAAAGAAATGTATTATTTATGTGACCAGGTAGGTTAGTAGTGGTAGATTCACCTACACTCTTGAAGAAAGAGTTGAAGAATTAATTGGTGAAACATTTACAAGGGATTAATTAGGGAGCCAATAAAATCATCTTACAGAGCTGTAAAAAAATGCATTCTATATTTTTTAAGCAATGTAAGATATTTTAAGGATACATAACACTGTATGTGATTTTTTTCCACTTAACTGACTTTAAAATCAAACCTATGGGCTTCCCTGGTGGCGCAGTGGTTGAGAGTCTGCCTGCGTGTCCGGAGCCTGTGCTCCGCCACGGGAGAGGCCGCAACAGTGATAGACCCGCATACCGCAAAAAAAAAAAAAAAAAATCAAACCTACAAGTAAGATGTGAATCCATTTTAATAGTTACCTACTCAAATTAAAATTTATTGGAAAGATACAAGTTTATATCACAGAATTTGAAAGTAGAGGTTCATTCTGGCCTTACAAGGGACTGTACTATGACCAAAAAACCATTAGGATCCAAGTAGCAGTTTTCTGGATCTTTTTCTTTATTTCTCTGCTTCTGTATGGGGACTTGACTAATTCTTTTCTCTTTTCACACAAGCTTTCTTTGCTTCTTCATGCATGGGTGGAAAATGGGCATGCTGCATAATTTTTGAGACCAAGCACTCAGTGGAGAATGACTAGTGTTTCTGAGACTTAATTCCAAATATTCTGGAGGATGTGCTGTCTTAGATAGGTTTGTGGGGCCCAAGTGAGTATGGCTCTATGTCCCACTTTCCAGGAGAAACCACGCGGTAGGAATCAGATCCAGAATGGGAACTGCTACGTGGTGTGTTTCAGCAGTCAGCCACCGATGGCCTCACAGAGGTTCCTGGATCCCTCAAGCAGGGCTCAGAAGCAGAGGGGAGAGTCACTGAACTCGCCAGAGCCCTGTGGACAGAAGTGAGGGAGGTCTTAATGGTGGTGAGAGAGTACCAGACGGGACATCAGGTGACTTAGTAGGTGACCAACAGCATGGCACTGTGGAATCCTTGGAGACTTAGATGCAACCCAGGAAAGTGAAAGTGTGAAAGGAAGAATGCTAAACCAACAGATTAAATTTTAACCCCTCCAGTGAAATGGAGCTTGAAATAAAAGCTAGACTGAATCACAGAGAAGTAATATTATGTTAGTAGCACACCTGCTTTGAGGGTTGAGACTTGTATCTAATACTCATGGAGACCTGTCTGGAATTTCTGTGATTCCTCATGCAGCATATTTCTGGACTAGAGATTGCAGACACACTCCAGAATTAGGGTCAAGTCACTTTGGGGGCAATATTCATGATCTCATGCAGAGATAAGGTTAGTACTCAAAAGACACCAGGAATCAGAAAACTGTGGACTGCAGTGAGATCAGGGTGGCAAGAGTTCTGCAAAAATGCTTTAAAGTTTTTGGGCAACCTGAGGGTGGTGGGCAGAAGGAAGAGAGGACAAATGTAACCTTAATAAAGTTAATGGATGGATTTGAGTTCTATAAGTGTCAGGAAAGTAATTATAAAGTTAGATGCATGGAATGTTCTTCTCAAGGCATCTTTCTCAGACTTTGGATGTAAAGAGTGGACGCTGAGGAGAAAGGAGTGATTGCAGGCAACACCAGCTCAGACCCTGCCAGATGGCATAGATGGGTACTTAGCCCAGCAGCGCTTTTGGGATGCCCTTACCTAGGCTGTTTGTAAGGTAGCTTCCAAGGCAGAAGGATTCTGTTGCTCTGCCGAATGGGTGTCCCCTTACTGTGTTATGGATTAATGTAATGGCCAGGGCCACAGTCAGACACTGTCTTGGAGAAGAAGACAGGACTCTTAAGCCTCTAGAGGGCACTGCTCTGCATTGGAGGACCTTTCTAAGACTGGTGAAGCACAAGCACGCCACTATTTTGTTTCATTTGCAGGAAAAAAGGACCATTTTAATGGCAAGTTTGCCTTAATGGAAACCCTCAGGCACTAACACTGGAGCTAAGTCCTGCTTGGTGAGGGTAGGATAAAAGGGTCTCAGAAAAGTTAGAGGACCAAAGAATAGAGCCACTTTGTACCTAAGAAAGCGTCTGGGCTCAGGAAACCCTTATATCTCTTTTTTTCTCCAGACCTGTGAAGCCCAGAGATATTGTAACAGAGGTGTCGGGGATGAAGTAATGGTGGAAATTCAGGCTGGGGAGCCTGCTCACACACCTGCTGCCTTATTTAAGTCAATAACAGTTTTTCACTTCTTGGGTAAAGTGGACTCCTTAATTCAGTGGAAATGATGGGTTGGTTTGGGAAGCAGGTGGCAAAGGGATTATTGATGGGAGATGGGAGAATTTCCTGGGTGACCTCAGATAAGGAGAATTATATGGGCAAAATTCACCCAGGGTCTATTCTTATGTAAATCACCTTTGAGAGCCCAGAGAAAATATCACTCCTGTGGTCAGGGGCTGCCTTATACACAGCAGTTCTCATCCTTCTGAGATTTGGACCCAGGTCTGAACTGTGGTGTGTGTGTACCTGAAGGGGGCATTTGGTGAGGGTTAGGAGTGACGCCTGCAAGTAGAGTAAATTTTCTTTGTAGGGATGTAAATGTTTAATTCAGGAGGAGAATATGGTGGAATAATATCTTTGAAATTTATTATTTTATTTCTTTTGGCACATCTTTCCTCTCTCCATTGGAGCAGATGGTCAGCTGTGAGCTCATCACCTCAGGAAGGGAAGTGACAGTGTAGAAAGAGCCTCTCTAGACTTGTGTTCCAAAACCCTAAATCCTTAGGAAACTAAGAGTATTTTGGGTATAGACAAAATATTTAGAAGTTGTAGGGGAAAGAAAACAGGCTTCCTCCAAGATTAGAGAAAGATCCCCTGGGCTGGAGGGTGAGAAGGGGAACAAGCTGAGCCTCAGAGAGGGGCTCCATGCCCTGGTGCCTGAGTGCAGTTCTGGAGGAATGGCTGCATGGAATGCCTGGCAAGTGGGACCAAAACAGCCTCTCATATGTTCCTATGTACCAGGGGCCTTGAAGCAGCAGACAGTTTCCCATATGGGGATTTCCAGACGGTACCTTGTTCCACTTGCCCTGTGGTCATCCATCCATGTGGGTCTCTACATTCTCTCCATTCTTTACACTGAGTAGTTTTCACAGCCCCTTGGAGTGAGGTAGCTCTCTCTGATTTTTCTTCTCTGCCAGGCTAGAGGAGGTAGCTTGTGTACCATGCTAAGACACGGCCGTCTGTGTGAGGCAGTTGGTGGCCCACCTTCCTCGATGTACCTCAGTCTCTTTTTGAGGCCCTGATACCTCTCTGAGGTCCCACTCTGATAACCAGGTGCTGGAACCTTCACGTTCTTGGGTTCTTGCTCATCACGTTTCCTCTGCAGAAACCACAGTGAGGCTCAGAGGAGCATAAGAGCTTGCTAAAAGGGAAAAAATGTTTTATAGGAACACAGAGGTATACATGTTCTCACACTTATATTGGGAATTCTCTGAGTCATCTCCCCCACTCCCACTGCACTCATGAGAGCAAATTATGGTCAGAGGTCTCCAGGTCACTCCCTCTGAGGCAAACTTGAATTGTTTTCACAGTAACACCTCTTTGGGCCGTCCAAGGGAGTTTTTAGAGGCAAAGAATTCAGGTTCTGAGATACAGACAAGTTTCTCCTACAGTGTATCAAGAAATGCCGTATCAAGCTCCTGCTACAGACTTTCAAACCACATCAATCTCTCCATCTTGTGAACTTAGTATGACCATGGTCTGCACTAGCCTGTCACACAAAGGAAGGTCACATATTATTTTGGTTTGGTCATGAAATCAACACTTAAACCAAAAATTTACAGTGACCACTACCCTAAAACTTTCTTAAATCTTCAGTTGCGCTTCATGTGAAGTAGGTGCCTCGTATTTAGGGACAGTGTTGTATTTTTAAAGTTTGTTTAAATTCTGGAATCACATTCAGTGTGGTGAGATGCTCACCCTATGAGAAGTAAATTAAGGGAAGAGCACTTTACATTTCTCAGATTAATCTCAGTTTGGGGTGTGAATGAAATGTTCGGCAAAGATATACACATTATTTATTACATTTATTATAATTCTCTTTCTTGGTAGAGAAAGTACAGAACAGTGTTAGACATGGTTGAAGGTACAAAGAAACATCCAGGAGCTTGATCTCAAGGGATACACTGTTCCACTCCTGAGATAATTAAATAGTAATGTAAGAAGTAAATGACAGTGTAAAGGTCTCCCAATGGTCTTGCACATCTCTTGGTTTTGGATCATTCACTGTGGCTTCATTCTTGGGCTTCATGTATTGGAAATATGTCTACCAATACTCCAGGTCATGTCCTCCCAGGCTGTGCCCAGTAGAACAGAGTTTGTCTTTGTCAGCAGTTCCAGCACATCTCCTTGCATCTCATTGGACCTTATTGGTTCATATGCTCGTTCTAAATTCATCTTCACCACATAGTGGAATGGATGGGAAGAGGAAGGGTGTAGAATATAATTCTTTGATTGATTATGCTTTAATTTTTGGCTTTAATTCTGGAGACAGGGGTGAAGTTAACTCTATTATAAGAAGACAGAATGAGGAAGAAGTTGGTTTCCCAGAGGAAAATTGGGGTAATGCAATCTGGAAAAAGGTGAATGGATACGGGGGTAGAGAAATGACACTCTTAAAAAGGTTTAAAATGTTGGAAATTTCTGGGCAGAAGAATGATACTCCATTGTAAAACCTTAGACAATAGGTAAAAGGGAAGTCAGATGGGAAGGAGAAGTCAGTCAAAGAAGCAAAGGGCTACACTGAACAGGATTAAGTTCAAGAGATAAGGGGGGATGGCACCTTGGGTCATGCCTGGGAATGACATAGATAAAGCATAGAATTCAGAGGTAGGCAATGAGGAATGAACTAATTTCTGGGTCCCCATTTGAATTTTGGTGCAAAGTTGTTTTGTATGGGTGTCTCACCAGAAGAGCTGGAATCTAGATGGAGGGTTTTACTTAAGAACGATAAAAAAAAATTCCAACAATTATTAGTAGGTTATAGTGCTTTTACCTTGCTCTTTTACTCTCTCTCTCTTCTTTTTCCTGATTAGGGAAACTATTTAAAAACCATGTAGAACAAGTGCAAGATTAGGTTCTCAAAAGATCATTGGAGCTTTCGCCTACATTTTTTGCAACACAAAAATGGGGTTAATTGAAGAATGACAGAATTGAAGGCATGTTTCACTTGCTTTGAGCAAGGTCAGCTTTAATATAGAGTATTTGTATCATTCATTCTGAAAACAATTATGAGTTAATTTATATATTAGAGAATTGCTATTTAAAGCCGTTAAATTATCCAATTGAGTTCCTACAGAACTCCTCAAAAAATTTATAAGATGAAAATAAGAACATTTAACATTCTATATGTTATCAGGTGAAACTGTTAATTTTGTGGCAAGGTCTGTATTATTATTGCATTTAGAAATACATGTTATTATTATGTTGGAATTGTCTGCAACTTGGACTGAGGACTTTTATAAACAAAAATAAGAATGGAAGCTTCTTTTCTATGAGAGTCTTGGTTAGTCTTACGTTTGTTTTGGAGATCTAATAGCTGCCATATGTTAGACTTATTAAATGAATGATGTAATTTAGGCTGCCTGTTGTCCTGCCAACTGCTCCATGCTGCCTCCTCATTTTTAGCGTGTGTTACTCCAATATGTCCATATATCACCCAGCAGTAGCTTCTTATACAGTCGTGTTAGTCCTTGGGCCCTTAACCCCATCCATCACCTACATAGGCTCTAGCTCCTTCCTTCCAGAATTGAAACTAATGAAAAATAATGGTAAACCTTGGCAAAGGGTGTGCTTTAAGGATGATAATCAACCCAATATTCTGCCTCTTGAATAGAAAACAAAGGAGAGGGTTGATGCTTGAGACAAAAAACGCAATGTATGATGAAGAGAATTCAACCTTCTTCACAATATGAAAGACAGAAAAATGCTTTATCTTTTGTGAAACATTAGATGGTATATTTCTCCACCCTAGTGAGTGAGATGATATAATGAAGATGATGAGAACAAAAATAAAGTCACTTATATTGTATGCCCTTTTCTTGTACCACTTCTGATGGCTCCTATCCAGGAAGATAAAAAGTTCAATCTGAGTATCTCAAATATTTATGTAGCTATAAACCACATATTTTCCATTTTTATAAATGGGGAAACAGAGGGCCAAAATTGATTAATGAGTTACCTGAAGTTGCCATACATGTATCAGTGTTTTTTAGAAGAAAATTTATATGTATTAAAAAATTATATTGGGAAAAATCCATCATCAATTATTCTATCAATTTAACTGAAATCTATTTCTTACCAGCCTGGGTTGCATTGTGCTACAAATATCTTAGGACTCTTTCTATTGCCATTTTCCAGTGAGTAAATCGGTTAGTGAGACTTTTTTAAGCATTAGAAAGGAACCCTAGAATTTGCCACGGAGCAGCTTCAAAGACTTATGTCTTCGTATTATGTCTTATGTATTCAAATGTTAGGACTACTTATTTTAACTCAGTATCTTAATATATTTTCAATATGGCAGATTTCTTTTAGCTACTTTGCATCTTCATGAATTTCAATGTTCTTCTATTTTTTTCTTTAAACCTAGGAACAGATAGATCATTTTCTTTAATTTACACCTTTTGAATGGTCCAGCAGAACCTAAAATTAATCCTTTCTTTTACTGGGAATGCTTAACAGTTGTACTCTTATGTAACCTGTTGGCTCCCACTTGTCATCTTAATGAACTTCCCCATTTCCTACTGTTTTACAATCTGTCCTTTTTGGCGTCTTAAAACTTCCTGCACCCTTCTTCCTATGGTAAGTGTATTAGTTTGCTAGGGCTGCCATAACAAAGTACCACAGACTAAGTGGCTCAGGTAACAGAAATTAATTGTCTTACGGTTCTGGAGACTACAAGTCCAAGATCAAGGTGTCAGCAAAATTGGTTCCTTCTGATGATCATGAGGAAAGGATCTGTTCTAAGCCTTTCTCCTTGGCTTGTGTATGGTTATGTTCTCCCTGTGTCTTTACGTCATCTTCCCTCTGTACGTGTCAGTATCCACGCTTCCTCCTCTTACGAGGACACTAATCATATTGAATGAGGGCCCACCCTAATGATCTCATTTTAACTTAATTACCTCTGTAAAGACCCTATCTCCAAATATGGTAACATTCTGAGGTTAGGGCTTCAACGTATGAATTTTGAGGGGACACAATTCAGCCTCTAACAGTGGGAAAGAAGAGCACAGAAATATTTAATGTCACATGGCATTTCTGGGATATTGAGATTCTTTGGATCTCAAAAATACAGATGTTAATTATCAGGCAAGAAATATATGAATATGCTGCATAGTGGTATTAGTCTTCTAGCTGTCAAAATGCTAACCTGGTAGGATTTACCGCCCCCCCATATATGTCAAGAAAACAATGCAAGTTGAGTTAGCAAATGTGTGGAGAGTAGAGATCCTAAAACAGAAATGGGGAAGGAGATCCTCCAGAGCCTTGCATACCAAATGGTAATGAAATTTAGATATTCTTTTTAATAATGTAGGGGTATTTTCATTCAGATTACAACACATTCATGTAAACCAACTCTGACCTGTCCCAACATTTCACATTCATATATTATATTGAATATATGCTATTTCATGGGAGTCAACAATGTAATTTCTCTATTGTTTTCAAGTCTTTAAGTGTAGAAAGAGATCCTGAAATAATTATAAATGGCCAAACAGATCAGAACCTATTTCTTGCAATTGCTATAAAATATCGAACTATGCAAAGAATCACATATTACCAGAAGGCAGATGAGCTGAGAAACTCTGTCAATAGCTTTGACTTTTAATGCCATGATTTCCTCCTCTGAATCAGAAGTTGTGATTGTACTAGAGATCTGAACTTTCTTTCATCATGATCTAGTGAAATGACTTAGGGGAAGGCTGGTGGGTGCTTAAATTCTAGAGATGGAAGTTAGCTTGGGGGTTGATCCTGGAGATTTTTACCAAATCAAATCTATATCTGTCTGCTCTGATTGCTGGACTTCCAGGTTAATTCTGGGGACAGCCCAGGGAGTGAAGCCCTGAATAGGGGAAGTGAAGGGTGGAAGGAGGATGTCCCAGCCTCATCCTTCATGAAAATTGGCCTGGTCTCTTAAAGGGTCACTCTGGATTAAGAATGCCAGATCAGTGGATGAGCTGAACCTACTTCTAAGGTGGTCATATTCAGAGAGGGAGACAGGGAAGGAAATGGGGACTCCAAGTAGCTCCACTTAGCTGCTTCTGTGAAAGGTTCTCAAAAAGGCTGGCATGTCATATATTCAAATGTAAAATGTTCCCTAAAAAGCATACATTTCTGCATATTGCCCATTTTGCTTCAGTCAGTTCTGTATAAGGATTATATTACACTGGCATGTTTTTAGCAGGGTCTTAGAATTTCCTATATTAATCTGCTTGGTGTTCTTTAGAAGTCACATTTTTGGAGTTACGTTTAAAATAGGGTGAGTTTACCTTAGAAACAGTGGGGATTACTGTCATGTGTTTTCTAAGCAGAATTTTCTTGAGCTATTATAAAGGATAGTACTCACTAATATGCTTAAGTTGAGAAATTGCTGTTTCACTAATGGGTAAAAATTGGATGGCTTATCTCTTTTCTCAGAAAGTATTAGTGATTTCCTGTGGGAGGAAAAAAGTGGGAGAAAACCCTTCCTACACTCTTCCCCAGTTTCCTGTTTTATTTTCTGTGTCCTAAAGAGAGATGCATCCTGTTCTCCTTTCCCAGTTTATCACTTCCTCTCTTATACTCAATCCCCATACACCCACAGGGACTGATTCTCACTTCTACTGTTTTTGTTGTGCATTTCATTTATTTCTATAATCCTTCCAAATGACTCAAAAAAGTGGATGTATATGTATTCTTAGAGGTGTCATCTCACTTGTGTTTTTAAAGTATAACACCAAATGGAATTTTAATCAACCTTCCTAGGTCAGTTAAATAAAAAGTTTTGGTATAAACCAAGAGTTACAGTTACTGGTATTTATGGAGTTTTCAATAATGGGGAAAAGATTATGGTTGTAAATGATAATTCTTCACCTTGCAGGTTAGGGAGCAGAATGATCTAAAGGCTCTCTCCTGTCAGTTTTATCCATGACATGAAGAGATCAATTCAATGTGTATATTCTTCAGATTCTCAAGAGTCTTCACTGAAGGGAGGGCCTGATCTCATTGTGCGTGTGTACTATCAGTCCTTGGTAACGTGGTGGATATCCTGGACTCTTGTATTGACATTTTGGAGATTTTGGGACCTTTTTTTCTTTTCTTTTTAAAAGCAAGTTAAGCATATGCTAGAGTCAGTGGTTATGTTAGACTATATAGTTTTAGAGGAGAATCAGTAGGATTTGGAAAGGTCTTTTAATGAAAGCCTTAAGGAAGTATCTGCTTATTTTCTGGAGCAGAGATTAAATGAATTAGCCAGAAGGAATTTATTCCTCTCTATGCTTATATGAGGGCAGAGGGCTGAAAGGAAAATATTTACAGGCATGTTGATTGATCTGGGAATGAATTGGAAAGCATTGCTAAGGATAGACGGTTTTTGATAAATGGTAACCATCCTCAAGATGATAAAAACACGAGGAAGATAGAAGACAGCACATCTTTCCTTTTTATAGGACCAATCAGTATTGCTGTATAGTTCAACCAATGAAGCCTTTCAAAGAGAGGGTTCCAAAGAGATATGCAAATACATTTCCAAAAAGAAAGGGACAATCTGTTTAAAAGCAAGAGCTTTTAATGTCTTTGCTGGCTAGCAGGTCAGGGATGTATCCCAAAGTCAACTAAATTATTAGTTAGTGTTACTGTCTGTGTAAAATGGCTTTACCTGGTTAAGAACATTTCCTCAGAGACATGAGGAAAAGGGCATAAATAATGACTCAGAGAGGCTTTTGAAAAGTAGGCAAAGCTAGTGTAATCCATCAGAAATATATTAACAATTTATTGGACTCAAGGTGTATCTACTATTTCTTCTCTTCAAATGAGCTAAGGACCCACGATGTTGCTTGGTCTGTGAGAAGAATTTATTGGAACTCTTAACATGTCAAACTATTCTCAACATTCAAATAAAAAGATGTTTTAGACAAATGAAAGGTGCAGAGAAAAATGAGACTGGAGATCACATAGCCAGAGCCCAGGAGACCACCACCATTAACTGAGTGAGTGCAGGTTAGTGCAGGGCAGCCTGAGATTCACGGAAGGAGCTTTGGAGTCAAAAGGGAGATGCTATTCCTGACCCAAGGGCCCAGAGAAGGATTAAGATCCCAGGCTTGGAAACTTAAGACTCTAACTATGATGCAAGTTCTGTAAATAATGGACTGAAACCTGGGCAATCTGAATATTTGAAGGATAGGCGTGGGGAGCCCCACAGAATAAGAACAAACTGCAGAGAAATTACACTGACTTTTGGCATAAATGGGTGACCATGAAGCTGAAACCTAACAATGAAATAAAGAAGCCATCGTATTGGATTTAATGTCCATGCAGTCCATATCTGTGTCCAGTGCGACTGTGAATCAGGAGGTGGGTCCAGCATCCAGTCTCATCATAACTGGGATGCAGCTATATCCCGTGCTTAGCTAAGAAGGAAGCCCAGGAAGGGGGCATGGAAACTGCAGCCCTCATTTCCATCATGCTTCTCTGGAATATGAGGGCATGGCCACTTTGTTAGCATTCTTGAAACTGGACTTTTGTCAGGATTATATTTGTCAAGCCTTGTCAGTTTTTACCTGCAGAGAAAAATGGTTGCTATATATATATATATATATATATATATATATATATATATCTCATTTGCTTGTTTCAGAGACAGGCAGTATGGGAGATCTTGGGTGGGAGAAGGGGTCTGTACCGGCTTTCAGGGAGAATCAGTGGACAGAGGTGTCCATGGCAGTGATTCTCGATGTGGGGATGAGGTATTTTGTCCCAGAAGAACATCTGGCATTATATGGAGACATTTTTGATTGTTAGGACTGTAGGAGAGCATGCTACTGACATCTAGCAGGGAAAGGCCAGGGATGCCACTGAACATCCTACAGTGCTCAGGAATCCCCACCCCCACCAAAAATTACAGGATTCAACATGACAGTAGCGCAGAAGTCAAGAAACCCTGATCTAGAGGCAAGTAGATGATTTAGTTGAAAATAGGGAGAGGAGTGATTCTTACCACCAGGCCTGGTACAGAAAAGGAGTAGACTGAGACCCTGTGAATGGGAAACTGCTAGAAGGCAAATAGTGTTGCCAGGTGGGTCGGCTGGTAGGATGGAATGGAGTGGGGAGTATTTGGAGGAACATCCTTCATTCCTTAACAAAAGTTTCTGGAGGAGAAGCCAATATCTGTTACTTTAGAGAGGGAGTTAACTTTCTCCCGGTTCCTTTTCTGGAGGGATCTGTGGTGAGAACACTTCTTGCCTATTTATGCTCACTTTTTACTGTCTTCAGTAAAAGCCTATGCTTCTTCCTATTCCACTGAGTCTATGCATTGAAAGTTCACCAATGCCCTCCACTTTGCTCTTCTAGCATCACTTAATAGTCTTTATTCTGCTTAACTCTCTCTTTCTGGTGACACTGTTGTCCACACATTTTTTTTTCTTGAAATTCTTTCCTTTCTTTAGTTATCTACACCCTTCTGGCTCCTCTTTTCCTTCCCTAAATCCTTCTCTTGCCCCTTTTCTGGTTCAGTGCCTACTCCTGGTCTTCATAGTTATGTCCTCTGTCCTAGTTTCTTTAATATATTTTGCTAGTGATGTTGCCTCTTCACACTCCTCCATCAACTCACTGTGGGTAATTCTTTTATCTTAAATGACCAGTCCAGTATTCTCTCTTAAGTTACAGACCCTTAGTGCCAACCTACTGGACAATCTACTTCATTTCCAGGCCACGTTTGAGTACAAAGCTGATCATACTCTTTTTTATCAGATAGGAGGTTGCATGATTCTTTTAATAAGCCCACAGAGCAAAACTCCTCTGATGTGTACCTGATTTGCTTCTTTGGTGCCTGGCTTTCTCTGTAGCTCCTGAATCAGCTTTGCTTCAAGACTTTGGATTTTTGCTCCAGTGGGAAGATTCACTTTTCCCCACTAAGTGAGCACCAATACTCACTATGTTACTTATCTACCAAGGTTCTAGTCTAGTGACCCTGTACTATTTTACCCATACAAATATATTGTAGATGACATTTCAACTTTAATAAGCTTAAATTTTGCAGTCTCCCACTAATGTGTCAATTCACAGTTCTTTTCCCTTCCACTTAAATCTTGCTATCCTATCTCTCCTCTGCAATACTGGTATTTAGGCAAGAGTCTGTACTTCCTTGGGTCAAAGAGTGGAACCTATAGACATTTCTGGCTCTGAGATAGAAGCCAGTGGGCAAAAGTTGGGACGGGGTCGGGGGACGGGTAGCGAAGACTTTTGGAACTTTTAAAATCACATGATGCTGGCAGCTGCCACACACCAAAGGTGCTTGGCCCTGGCACCCTTAATGCCTCTTCTGTTTAAGTCTTCCTGCTTCATATGGCAATTAGTACCCTACAGAGCTGGAACAGTCAGGTCTTGAGAGCTTTTCAGTAAGAGTGAAGGAAAAGGATGTGGGATGGGGAGAAATAGAAGGGAATTAAACCAACTTCCAGGGTTTCCTTGTTCTAGCTATCAGGCAAATAATTTAATAAGCCTGACGTGCTTTACTTTAAATACAGTTTTGAAAATTTGCGTAAATGAATCTCTGCAAATAAAGTGCTATTTCAAACATACTATTTAAAATTTGCTCTGGTAAATTCCACTGGGTTACAAAGAGTGCATAAAAAATAATTATGCTTTCATTTCATAGAAGCTGTACTTATTTATTATCAAGTTTGTTTGCATTTATTCCACATTTGATTACATAATCACATGTCCATGAAAATAATTTCTGTTCTGCCACTGGTCAATAGCTGTATTAAAACTGCTTGCCTGAAGTTGGCTCAAAGAGAAGTAAAAAATCTGATCTTACTTCTGCTTGCTTTTCTCAGTGTTGAAAGACAGGATGAGAAATTTACGCCAAAAGTGTATTCTGTAGACCAATTCAGGAACACTACACCAAATCCTTAAGAGATTTTCACTTCTCTTTGTGCTGTTACATTTTATTCTTTGATGCCATCAGCTTTGTCTTTGCTTCTCAGGAAAAAAAAAAATTATCAGAGGTTTTTCCTTTGTTTCCTTTCCTTTTCTTGTCTTGTAAAGTAAGGGAAATTACTGAAGGTAATGAGAAATATGTGATATTGTATTTAGGCTACACTAGGTAGGCATTTACCTCAATGCTTGATTAATTCACAAAGGAGGATATGAGCAAGGTCAGAAATTCACTTAGTTCAGAAAGACGTATAATTTCTGTTTTTCCTAGCATTTTAACTGTATTTCCTGAAACATTACTTGTGGGAGAGAAATCAAGCTAGACTTATTAGTCATCAACAGCATTGGGTATTCCTTAGTGTTGGCAGAAAAGTTCAGGAAAGATATCTGAAACACCCATAGTAATTCGGTTTAATTGAAATTTTTACTTTTTAGAACTTCAAGTTAGATCCTATTGTTTCTGTGAGTTGATACCTGGCAGGAAAAAAAACCCACCACATGTCATCCAACAATGCAAAAATTAGAGGGTTTTTGGTTTGATTTGTTTGTTTTCTGTTTCTGTGGCACACCACTGTTAGAGGTAACATTTAATCCATCTCGAAAAGTGCTATTTATAAGGCAGATGAAATTCTATTACTGCCAGTTTATAGAAGCATGAATTTCATAACGGCAAAAGCAAAGCTGAATGCAGCCAGCAGGTAGCCCTGTTTTCTGATTGTTTCGTCTTGTAGAAAATGTCACCAAAGTATAATTTTGCTATTTTGCTTAGAAATTATATGGTGTGCCTAGGTAAAGTCCACAGAACACAACATGAAGGCTTGGAACAAATCACTAGGGTCTGAGGAACAAGTGAAAAGGAAATTCCATGTTGCAGTCTAAATCATCAGGATTCATTTATTCCTTTATTTTTATTAATATGGTACTAGCAAATCTTTTATTAATATGACACCAGCAAATCTTTAGTTGCAAAATAGAGATATAAATTATTTTCGTGTGGGATTTTCTTTTTCTATTGTAAAAAATTCAACCCTCAGTTTATGAACTGTCCTCCTTAGGTCCACATGAAAATATCCGTGGGTAGTTATTTGCCGAGTTCTGACAGATTTCCACATTTCTCTCCCACATAGTTCGTTCTCCTTATGGAACACCAAATAATCTTTAAAAAATTTAAATCAGGTCATATCATTCTGCTTAAAAAACCTTCAATGGAGTTTAGTCCCATTCAGCTTCAAGTAAGATCCATACCCCATACCATAACATGACCTACACCAGCTTTCTTACTTATTTTGGTCTTGGGACCCCTTCACACTCTTAAATATTATTGAGGATCCTCAAAAGACCTTGTTTACGTGCGCTATAACTATTTAGATTTATTATATTAGAAATTGAAACAAAATTTTAAAATTGAAAAATATTAATTCATTTAAAGACAGCAATAATACATAGTACATATCACATTTTACTGAAAATAACTATTTTTCGAAACAAAAAAATTACTGAAAAGAATGGCATCGCTTTACATTTTTGCAAATTTCTTTAATGTTTGGCTTAACAGCAGATAGCTGGATTCTCATATCCACTTTTTCATTTAATTTATTACAGTAGCACATATCCTTTTGCTCAGGTCCTCTTCACTTTGGTCTCCACAGAGAGATCTTCTTTTTCCACCCACCTATACAGTCACCCTGTATCCCATTACTTTGTTTTACTTTCCCCATAGCATTTAAAATTATACAAAATTGTATCATCTATGTCTGTGTTTATTATCCATGTCTACCCGCTCATTTGTAAGCTGCACTTAGGCAAGGACCTTGTTTGTGTTGTAAATCATAGTGTAATAGTTTTCTGTTGTTGCTTAACAAATTACCCCCACATTTAGCAGCTTAAAACAGCAAACATTTATTATCTTACAGTTTTTGTGGGTCTGGATTTATGTGCGTGTGATATAGCTGGGTACCTCCGGCTCAAGCTCTCTTTTGAAGTTGGGTCGAAGGATTTCCTCTCAAGCTCACTCCTGTGGTTGTTGGCAGGCCTAGATGATCTACTTCTAAGCTAATTTATGTGGGCCAGGGCTGCCTCTGTCCCTGGCAAGCTGGCTTTCCCTAGGGTGACTGGTGAGAGAGAGAGAGAGAGAGAGAGAATTTGAATGAACCTAAGGCAGAAGCTACAGTATTTTCATATTCTAGTTTTGGAAGTGACATCCAATCACTTCTGCCATTTTTAGTCATTAAAAGGAAGTCACTGGATCTAGTGACTCGGGGAGGGGATTACACAAGATGAATAACAGGGAGTAGGGATTACTGGGGGTGAGAGGCTGCCTGCCATCAACTGTATCCTCAGGGTCTAGCATTATATCTGGCACATAGTAGGTGCTCAGTAAATACTTGTTGAATGAGCATAGTGCCTATAGAGTACTTAGTTATATGCTTGTTGTCAGAGACTTTAGCCTTGTTTTCTGAGCAGAAGGGAGATTACTTGCCTTAGAAGGCTTTTAAAATCCATGCTATTATTCATGGCTCCTCTAGTATGTTGTATTATGTAGGTAGTTGATACAGGCCTACAAAGAAGGGAAAATATTAATTTCTTCTATGGAATAAGAAGACTTGCTGGTGTCTTCTGGGGCTTAAAGTGAGAAATTGGGTGAATACATTAGTCCGGGGGCTGTGATGTATTCCTGCAGGGGAAATAGAACTTCCTGCCCAATAATGTATGTTTGACCATTCTTCTTCTTACTTAAAATTTTATCATCTAGTGAGATTGTGCTATTGTGGGGCCATTGCTCTCTCTTGGTGTCTTCATTTGCCTTCTCTAGGTTAAGGAAAACATTGAGTTGTCTGGTTGGCCATATTTGTTCTAAGATGCAGGAATTCCAAATTCATTAATGTTATCCATGAACAATTGTAATCATTTTCTAAATAAATGTAATATGCTTAATTAATTTATTTACTAAATAGAACTGCCTTAGAGCATCTCCATGTATCTCTACACTATAGTACTATTTTATTTCGGTCTTTTGAAGGAAATTATAGCTAGTCTTCACTTTCAGTCACAGTATAATAACTTTGTTTTTACACCTGTTTCCAGGGCTGTGTACATAGGTTACATATTGGTATGAATTCCAGGGGTGTGTACATAGGTTACATATTGGTATGAATCAGCCTTTAAAATTGTTTTCGTGACACTTAGCTGAGACTACGACAACAGTGATAATTTCAACTGAGAGTCAGAATGGAGGAAGGGATACTCTCCCCGCAAAGATTCTGTGGGAAAATACATGTAAAACAAATGCTAACATATATACTCAGTGTTCATGTTGGTAGCTCTCTTTCCTTAGGTAAAGTTTGGCCGAACACCCCATTTTCAGGTTGGAGCATTCTCTTTTTGTGGACACATCCAGATTTTAATTCAGTCTCTATTTGCAACCCAATAAGAGCTGTCCTTAAAACAAAGAAGGTGATAAGATTTGGCTGTCATTCTATTAGCTACTTACAATCTCCATGTATTAAAAATACCCCTGGGGAGTTATAAGCATGACAAAAAGCCAGAAAATATCAGATTGTTCAGTACGTGTGGTCAACTGCACAGTTAAAGTTGTCATCAAACATCAAGATTTCTCATAAATTATGGGAATGTTTTGAACAAAGCCCCTGATGGCAATGAAAGGAGAGGAAGTCCTAGATAGTGAGAGTTATTAATATATGGCTAAGTTACTGAGGACATTTGTAGAGTCTTCAGACCCTCTCAAATACTGTTTCAGCTCAATTAATCTATGATTCCCATGAAACAGTATTTTCCAGAAGTATTATGGGCAATTGGTTAGTCTTTATGCTGTTTTTCAAAAACTTAAAATCATTCATAATTTCTAATTATGAATTATTTTGAATATACAAAAATTATAATCGACATGTATTTACTCACCACACACTGAGATTTAAGAGATGTTCATATTTTGCCATATTTTTTTTTGTGGACTCTCTTTTTAATTAGGTTTTACTTTTATAGCTAAAACTCCAGGTTTATCTCGTCTCCCTCCATTTCACTATATTGAAGTCATTCCATTTCCATTCATGTTTTTATTCTTTATTATACATGTGTATATCCATAAAGAATGCATGGTTTTGCTTTTGTGTTTATTAAAAACTTTTACATGAATGGTTTCATATTATATATGTTGGACTTGCCTTTATGCTCTTCTGCCATCTCCATGATAGCATATGCCCTGGGTAACCTGTTGGGCCCAAGACAAGGAAAGTCACAGACCTGGAATCTAGAATGGACTTGGAATCATCTAACAGCTTTGTGTCAAGCCTGGCCATGCCAGGCCTTTAGCTGAAGCCCGACTGACCTACAGACAAGTGAGCAAGCAATAAGTGCCTTTGTTGTATATCACTGAGATTTTGTGGTTGTTTGCTATGCAGCAAAAACTGACATATATTTTTATTATATATTGTATTAGGTATAACAGCATGCAATGTAGTTATCTGTATTGTTCCATATGGTTAAGTAATTCATCCATTTTTATTCATTTTTTATGAGAGAGACTTAAATTTCTTACTGGATGTATTTTTCATAATGTCTCTGGAAACTATTGTCTTTATTTCATGGTATTTTATTTCTGTAAACCAAAAATATCTGTTCCGAAAAGAAGGTGTTTAATGCTAGGTACATTGTGATGCCTTCCACCAGTGGACCCAGACAAAATGAAATACAGGACAGTTATGGTTAGGAACTGAGGATTGACTTATATAATTTCTTTTTTTTTTTTGCGGTACGCGGGCCTCTCACTGTTGTGGCCTCTCCCGTTGTGGAGCACAGGCTCCAGACGCGCAGGCTCAGCGGCCATGGCTCACGGGCCCAGCCGCTCCGCGGCATGTGGGATCCTCCCGGACCGGGGCACAAACCTGTGTCCCCTGCATCGGCAGGCGGACTCTCAACCACTGCGCCACCAGGGAAGCCCATAATTTCTTAATTATATACTTAAAGATCTCAAGTATTGTTAATTCATGACATAGTTTATTTGGTATAATAACTGGAATAGCAAAGAGAAATTTAAAACTATATTGTAAAATTACTAGTATGGTTAGAAAAGCCATTCACTTTAACGTGTGGTTGGTGTACCTTTGCAGAGAAAAAAGCATCTAGAAGAATTTCACTAATAAAAATATGTTTTGTACCATAGATGACAGTGTTTTTGAAATGTAGGAAAGCATTCCAAATATTGTTTCCTTCTCAGCATGGGTAACTGATGCTGTCTAGGAGGCTTACAGGATGGAAATTATGTTTGTTATAATCATGCAATTATTTTACATTTGAAACAAGAGATACTCACACAAAACCTACCACTCAGACCAAGACATGTGAAAGCCATTAGTGGTAATGAAAAATAGACTAAAATGAGATTAGCCCCTCTTGCATTTCCATACTACAGTTCATGGGAATAATAGAAGCTAAGTCCAGTGAGTCACAAGTCTTCTAGGAGGCCTGCTTTAGGAAGTCTCTCTGAAGGGATCATTCAGGCCTGTAAATACTTACCAGTAAATCATAACTTCTCAGAAACCTTTAGGTTGGAAAGGGATGAAGCCGATCCTGGTCATTTTTACTTTTTTGCTCTAGTTGAGGGAGAGAATGGGAATTGGCTAGATGACTGTCATCGTTTCAGCTTTTAGAGTCTTGAACTAAAAATAATAGCTAACACTTATTGACTACTTACTCTGGCCCAGAAACTGCTTTTTTTTTTTTTAAAATGTAAACCTTCATCCTCAAAAGAGCAAGGTAGGGATTGATAGGGCCCTTTTGCAGATAGTGAAACTGAGGCACACAGAGGTAAAATGACTGACCCAAGGTCCGTGGCTGGTAAGTGAAGGATGCTAGATTGAACTCACCTCTCTCTGGCTTTCTGTGCTCTTAACTTTACACCCATGCCCCCTCTTAGTGGACAACATGAACCTAGTAGCTGTTATATGTGGACATTTATGTAATATTGTAAAATGTGCAGAGGAAAGCAATTCTATTTTTAGGCCTTTTTCCTTATTTGAGAAAAGTTATACGATGCCACTGTCTACAACTTTGAATTGCAATGAATGTATCTCTCCCTTACAACTAGCAGTGTATCTTGTCTGAGATGAAAAAGCTTTGAGTTTGGTCAAATGACTGTTTATAACTTTGAGAAGGAGACTTGGAAATAGGTTTGCTAAAGGGGATTCCTTGACTTATGTTGACTATAGCAGAACTGTTTGTTGCCTGGCCCCAAACTTTTTCCACCATCTCCTCCCATTTTGTTCACATTTCACGTAGAGAAAATGATCTGAGCCACGGGACATGTGCTGGGGGCTCCTGGGAAAGATTTCTTCCCCGGTGAGAGAAAGCTACCCTTCCCCATGCTTTTTTGTCTTTGAAAGTGATGTGGAAATGTGATATTTGGAGCTTCTGTATTCACTTTGAGACTATGAAGAACAAGAGAATTATAGAGTTGCAGCTTGAAGTCATCTGATTTATCAACACTGAGCAAGAGTTGGAAGTGTAAGCCTCTGACTGAGTTGGCTCTTGAAGGTAGTCATTTGTTTTACCATCCTTGTTGTTGGTAAAAACTATACTTTACCTCAACTCTTCTGTTTACTAGATGTTCATGAAAAAGTTTTATCTTGTAGTAATTCAAATATTGTGATCTATATAATATTCACATATAAGTTTACTATAAACTTTTGCACAGTAAGCCAACTAAATACTTTATTTGTTGGTGTTGAGGTCACCAGATTCTTATCTTAGTGGTCTTCCCAGTTACTGTACAATTTTAAGTCATAATTAGTAATGACAAATAATTTTAATGTGAATTTTTCCCACAGAGCCAGGAGCCTGATTTTCTCTTAAAATCTAGACCTTAGTTGAATTTTACATTTGGTTATGTTCAGCATTGCAACTACACTTTCAAATAGTCTTGATACTGCAGGAGCAAACTCCAAGATTCTCTCTTGAAAAACCTCTCAGGCCTGTGTGGGACCCTCTGCCTTTTTAGGAACCACCCCTTTGTCTTTGCTTGGTGAAGTCCAGGCAACAGTCAATACTTATTAAGCAGAGTTAAGCAGAAATAAACCTGAAGTCAATTTATGGAAGGTGTGGTTGTATTAATGGAATGGTGCACGCATGAGAGAGGGAGAGGGAAACAAGAACGAGAGTCACTGTATCTTAGATCACATTCATTAAAGGAAGAGTCCAAGACACAGATTTAGGTATATGTGAGTTGATGAGGAAGTGATTTTCAGGACAAATCTGTAAAGGAGTAAAGGAAGCAGGATAAGGAAGGCAGAGAAGTTGAGCAATGATAAAGTCTTGGGTAAAGTCTAGCCTTAACCTGATTCACAGGGCTCTGAGGCATAAATGGTCCAAACTGGAGCTGTCCTGCTTTGAGGCAAGAGGACCAGACTCTGTATCCCATATCGACCAATCATTGGCCATCCCCTGGGGATGATTACGGTGATATAATTTCCAAGGCATCTCCTGCTGAGGCAATGCTCTGGAGAAGGTCACAGGTACAAGCTGTTAGCAATAGCAATTTGAAGAGCTGGGAAATGGGCATATTAACCTGTAAAAGGGATTTAAGAGAGACACCCACGGGCTTCCCTGGTGGCGCAGTGGTTGAGAGTCCGCCTGCTGATGCAAGGGACACGGGTTTGTGCCCCGGTCTGGGAGGATCCCGCGTGCGGGGGAGCGGCTGGGCCCGTGAGCCATGGCCGCTGAGTCTGTGCGCCCGGAGCCTGTGCTCCACAACGGGAGAGGCCTGCGTAACGCAAAAAAAAAACAAAAGAGGCACGCACATCATCTACTACAGGTTTACTTTTGGGTAGGAACCTGAAGTTTAAGGAAAGAGTTAAATTTAATTCAAAACAAGTTTATTGAATGCCTACTATGTGCAAAGCAATATACTAGGGCAAAGGGGGTTACAATGTGAATGATCTGTTGCCTTCAAGAAGTGCAGTGTATAAGAAATAATTAAACATACAAGCATTATATTTATTCCTTAGATTTGTCTCCAGTATCAGGCTTTGTAAGTTGTAAATTCCTATAAAGATAGTTACCTTCTATACTGTAGTATTCCTATAAAGATAGTCAAGTGAATTTGAAAATGTCTACTCTAAAATTAGATATAAATTCTCTCTGAGGTTATTTTTAAAAATTATAGCCTACTGTTAATACAAAGAATTGAGTTGACTCTTCAAAAGTTTAGACTTTTTCCATGCATGTGAGAACAAAATTACATACTTTTAGAAGTGGAGGTCTGGCATTTTTATAGTTCATTTCTTTTTGGTTTTGTTCCACTGAGTGAAAAGAAATGATTGGCTTTTATGTGTTACTCAGAGAAATCTGTTATACTTTATACTCTTTACTGTGCACACAAGACATGTTTCTGCTGTGGCCACTGCATCAAATATCATTTTTTAAAATTTATGTATTTTAATTTTGGTTGTGTTGGGTCTTTGCTGCGCGCAGGCTTTTCTCTGGTTGTGGCTAGTGGGGGCTTCTCGTGTTGCGGAGTACAAGCTCTAGGTGTGCGGGTTTCAGTAGTTGTGCCTCATGGGCTCTAGAGCGCAGGCTCAGTAGTTGTGGCGCATGGGCTTAGTTGCTCCACGGAATGTGGGATCCTCCTGGGCCAGGGATCGAACCCGTGTCCCCTACCTTGGCAGGCAGATTCCTAACCATTGTGCCA
Source organism: Orcinus orca (assembly GCF_937001465.1). Classification (NCBI taxonomy): domain Eukaryota; kingdom Metazoa; phylum Chordata; class Mammalia; order Artiodactyla; family Delphinidae; genus Orcinus; species Orcinus orca. The sequence goes on along the minus strand of NC_064561.1, from coordinate 93,046,339 downwards.
CCAGGGAAGCCCTGCATCAAATATCTTGATGGTTCTATAGATGACCTTACTTAAATTGAAAAAATTGATTAGTGGTTTTCTGGAAGAATTCTGTCTGGTCGTCTAAACTTGAGCTGAAAAGGTATGGTGTATATACATGGAATTTTTCTACTAATGTTGTTATGGTAGAAAATTTAGTATTTATTCTATAACATGAGGCGATAAGAAACTATTGTATCCCCTTCATTTTTCCAGGTCAGATTTTCTCCAAGTTCCCATCCTGATAGACTGCCAAGAAATTAAATCTTAATCATTATTAAGGCTCTTTCCCTGCCACCTTTATCACCCAAAGGTTTTAAGAGTTCGTTACAGTTCAGAACATTATATCCTCGGTCTTTAGTCTTTTTTTATTTAATTTTTTTTATATTGATAGAGTTGGTTTACAATGTTGTGTTACTTTCAGGTGTATAGCAAAGCGATTCAGTTATACATATACATATATCCATTCTTTTTCAGATTCTTTTCCCATATAGGTTATTACAGAATATTAAGTAGAGGTCCCTGTGCCATATAGTAGGTCCTTGTTGATTATTTTATGTATAGTAGTGTGTATATTTAATCCCAAACTCCTAATTTATCCCTCCCCCCAACCTTTCCCCTTTGGTAACTGTAAGCTTGCTTTTGAAGTCTGTGAGACTGTTTCTGTTTTGTAAATAAGTTCATTTGTATCTTTTTTTTTTTTTAGATTCTATATATAAGTGACATCATATTTGTCAGGTTTACTTCACTTAGTATGATAATCTCTAGGTCCATCCATGTTGCTGCAAATGGTATTATTTCATTCTTTTTTGTGGCCCTCAGTCTTTAGTCTTGACTGTTCATATCCTAAGTTACATTATAGCATTGTCATTTCTGTGCCAAGACTGGGCATAAGATCTTTCCCTAAGGTTCCCATGGACATGATTCTTAGTATTCTATGCCCATCACTCTTCCACAGGTTACCTTTAAGAGCCATAAGAAAGCTACTCACCTTTTGGAAAGAGGGTATGTGGATACATCTGTGTGGAGATGAGCTGTGGTCCCCTACCTCTTTAAGAGAAGCTCTCCTACTTCCTCCTCCCCCTACCTCAATTCCCTCAACTTTCTCTTCTTTTTCTTTGGAACCCCAGTAATTCCTTCTATGAGTTTAAGTTTTCGAATATAAAATCCAGGAGAAGGTATTATATTCTGGGTACTCAAAAGCTTCTGTTTTATATTTGGACACGAAAACATTTGAGGCAAGGCAAGGGGACACATAGCTTAGAAAATCTTGGGATGGAGAGGGGAAAATACCTATGGATGGGAGAATAAAAAGCACATAGTGATATTTTGATAAATTATTCAGCCTTTTATTAATATTTGTTTTTATTTAAGACCTTATTATTTTTTAGAGCAATTTTAGGTTTAAAATAAAATTGAGAGAAAGGTAAAAAGATTTCCCACATACCCCCTTACCCCACACATGGATGGCTCCCACCACTATCAATATCATTCACTAGAATGGTACATTTTTTACCAAGTATAAACCTACATTGACCCACCATAATCACCCTAAGTCTATAGTTTACCTTAGGGTTTACTCTTGGTGTTGTACATTCTATGGGTCTGGACAAGTATATGACATATATTCATAATTATCATATAGAGTATTTTCATTGCCCTAAAAAATCCTCTGTGCTCTGCCTATTCACCCCTCAACACCAACAACCACTGATCTTTTTACTGTCTCCATAGTTTTCTTTTTCAAGGTTGTCATGGAGTTGGAATCATACTGTATATTGCCTTCTCATATTAGCTTTATTCACTTAGTAATATGTATTTAACTTTACTCTGTCTTTTCATGGCTGGGTAGCATTTTTCCTTTTAATGCCAAATAATATTCCATTGTCTGAATGTACCGCAGTTTATTTATCCTTTCACCTACTAAAGGACATTTTGGTTGCTTCCAAGTTTTAGTAATTATGAATAAAGCTGCTATAAACATCCATATGCAGGTTTTTGTGTGGATGTAAGTTTTCAGTTCCTTTGATTAGATATTAAGGAGCACAATTGCTGGATCAAGTGGTAAAAGAATGTTTAGTTTTGTAAGAAACAGCCAAACTGTCTTCTAAAGTGGCTGTACTATTTTGCATTCCTATCAGCAATGAACAAGAGTTCCCGTTGCTCTGTATTCTCACCAGCATCACGTGTTATCAGTGTTCCGGAGTTTGGCCATTCTAATTGGTATGTAGTTGAATCTCACTGTCGTTTTAATTTGCATTTCTCTGATGACATATGATGTAGAACATATTTTCATATGCTTATTTGCCATCTGTATATCTTCTTTGGTGAGGTGTCTGTTAAGGTCTTTGGCCATTTTTTAATAGAGTTGTTTGTTTTCTTATTCTCATATTTTTCTTCTTCTTGAAAGAATAAAAAACAAAAGACATATTGATGTTCAGTGTTTAATTGTTGGTATTTGTTCTTTCAAAATATATTAGGAATCAAAGATAACCTTGTTCTAGTCAACATGTCCTAACCAGAAGAAAGTTTCTATTTATGTAACTTCTTTTCCAAAGAACGTTAGAGAAGTTGAGCCAGTAAATCAATTGCAGGTAGAAATAACAACATAAGAGGAAACTTTTGCTTGTTGATGTGTAGCTTTGTGGAAATAGGACCATTCAGAAGCAGACCTATAATGCATGCTGGGAGGGGATCGTGGTGGAAATGGGGATGGGAATTGGTAGAACCAAAAGAGGTTCAACTCTGACACAGGCCTGGACTACTATGTTTGGCCCTCTCTCCATCCTATTTAGGTAATTCCTCTGGCTTTCCATTGACATATGTCTGCAGAAAGGGACATACATGGGAAACCCAAGGGAGAATTTACCTTTGAAAGGAATTTAAGGATATTATGAGACAACCACTTAAAAAAAAATCAGATGCCTTCTAAAATTTCTGTGAAGTCTGTAGGAGATAACTATTATGTAAATAACCACAAATGGATAAGGTATGCAGAGTTAAATTTGTTCTTTAGTTCTAGGTGTTTTTGACATACCATGTTACTGCTTCATTGCCAAGTTGGAGAAATAGAGAAATCTGAATCTTAATAATTTTCTCTTGATTCCTAATGTCCATTTTTGCAGAAAGGCATAAAAACCTTTGGGTAAAAATTGAGATCTAATCACAGCATAGAGATTGTTTACATATATCTACAAGAAAAATATTACCATACAGCTAGATAATGAGAACTCCTTATCACGTAATTTCTAATTTTCCCTGTGAGTAAGTGCCTTGAAGAATGTACCTTATTAAAAGAATGAATTCTGGTTACTCATTTTGTGTTCAGTGCCTATCAGGCCTTCCTAGTGGATGTGATTTCAATTTTTCTTACCAGATAGAACAGCTACTCTGCTCATCACAAAGCAGTGTGTTTATATTCCAAGATTTGTGATTTGATAACTTTACTAACCTAGTACCATCCTGTTGTTACTAACTAGTTGCTTTACATGGTTATTGTATTTTATAGTGTAAAACTGGAATTGGGACTTTAAAAAGTCTCTAATTCAAAGGTTTCCTTAAAATTCCCTGTGGTGCCTTGAAAAATATTCAAATGTTTATATTCAAATATTCAAATGTTGAATCAGAGTCTCCAGGAACCCACTAATCTTGTCCTTCACTGTTCTTTCAAAAATGATACAACCTAAATCATCTTATAAACCACATAGTAAATTGATAAGTGTGGGGATACTGTAGCTTTCTCATTCAATCAGACTTTAAATATATAAGCAGAGAATTGTAAAATGAGAAAATGGCCTCAAAATAAAGGCAGTTTAGTTTTAAAGGCTTTCTACTTCATAATCTCTTTGTGTTTGAAACAAATCTTAAAGTATTATGAGACTCTATGAAATCTTTCATCACTAATTGGAACAAAAAATGCTGTTGTTCTCAATTGCAGTCTCTTAATCTGCCATCAATCACTATGGGATAAAATATGGACCTACCCTTATGTTTACAGTGTTTAGTGGATGTTTTTGTAATGTTTAGTATTTTTTCATCATTTATATTGACATTTCTATCAAGAGTTTTTTTTTAAATTTTCTTTGAATAAGAATTTGGTAAAATAAAGTGCAGAATGAAGATAAAGATATTGATGGTGTCTATTTTTAGAGAAGAAGGGCTTCTTTCCCACAAAATAATCTTAAACTTTAAAACTTAAAGATTTTATAATAGGGACAAATTGTTAACCATGACATTGATTTTGTTTTCCCTTTAAGCGAGTAATCAAGTCAGAGAAGAGTTACTTTGTTTAGTTTTGCCTATCTGAAATCTATAAATGTAATCATTCTATGTACTTCTGTACCTTCCTTTTACTGTTCAGTGATGGGTTTTTGAGATTCTTCTTTATTTATACTCTTAGTATATAGCTCACTCATTTCCACCACCATGGACATGGCAGAGTGTAAATATTCAAGTTTATTTATCTATTCTACTGTTAATGGATATCAGGATTATTGTCAGGATAATATGTTGTCACACTATTGCCGTGAATATTTTAAAAAATATTTATTGATACATAAATACCATAAATTTCACTCATTTAGAGTGCACATACAGTTCAATAGTTTTTATAATATTTATAAAATTTTGAAAGTTTCAGCAAAATCTAATTTTAGAACATTTCATCATGCCAAAAAGAAACCCTGTACCTATTAATAGTCACTCTCTACCCTCACCTCACCTCTTCCTTCAGTCCCTGGAAACCACTAGTCTACTTTCTATTTCTGTAGATTTGCCTATTCTGGACATTTCATGTAAACAGACTCATATAACATGTGGCCTTTTGTGTCTGGCTTCCTTCATTTAACACATTGTTTTCAACATTCATCCTTATTGTATCAGTACTTCATCCTGTTTTATTGCCAAATAGTAGTTCGTTGTATGGATAGATCACATTTTGTTTGTCTTTACATCAGTTGATGGACATTTGGGTTTCCACTATTTGTGAACAAGTGTTTGTGGGGACGTAATTCTTTATAAGTTTCATATGTAGATACTTAGCAGTGAAATTGCTGGGTTATATAGTAACTCGATGTATCATATTTTGAGGTACTGCCAAACTGTTTCAAGAGAGTCAGTATCATTTTACATTCCCATTAGCAATGTATGAGAGTTCCAGTTTCTCCACCTCCTTGCCAACACTTATTACAGTATGTCTTTTTGATAACGGTCATCTTAATGGTGTGAACTGGTATCTCATTGTGTTATTGATTTGCATTTCCCTGATGACTAATGATGTTGAGCATCTTTCCATGTGCTTATTTCATTCATGTATCTTCTTTGGAGAAAGAAGGTATATTCAAACCCTTTTCCCATTTTAAAATTTGACATTCGATTTTTATTGTTGAGTTGCAAGAATTCTTTACATATATTATAAATATGTGCTGGAAACAAACCCCTTATCAGGTATATAATTTGAAAATGTTTTCTCCCATTCTGTGGGTTGTCATTTCACTTTCTTTTTTTAAAATATTTATTTATTTATTTATTTGGCTGTGTCGGGTCTTAGTTGCAGCACACGGGATCTTTGTTGCGGTATGCGGGATCTTTCGTTGTGGCACACGGGCTCTAGAGCACGCGGGCTCAGTAGTTGTGGCACGCAGGCTCCAGAGTGCGCGGGCTCAGTAGTAGCGGCTTGTGAGCTCTCTAGTTGTGGCGTGCGGGCTCTAGAGCACATGGGGTCAGTAGTTGTGGCACATGGGCTTTGTTACCCCGCAGCATGTGGGATCTTAATTCCCCAACTAGGGATCAAACCTGCGTCCCCTGCATCAGAAGGCAGATTCTTAACCACTGGACCACCAGGGAAGCCCCTTATTTCACTTTCTTGATGGTGTCCTTTGAAGCATAAACATTTTAAATTTTAATACAGTCCAACTTCTCTTTTTCTTTCATTGCTTGCGCTTTTAGTGTCACATATAAGAAACCAAAGATTTCTTAATTCACAGTCCCCAAAACTACTTCAGAGTCCCAAAGACTTATGCCTAGGTTTTCTTCTAAAAACTTTATAGCTTTAACTTTCATGTTTAGTCTTTGATCAATTTTTGAGTTAATTTTTGTATATGGTGTGAGATAGGGTCCAGTTTCATCTTTTGCATGTAGATATTTGGTGGTCCCAGCATCATTTATTGAAAAACCCTATTGAATTGTCTTGGTACCTTTCTTGAAACCAATTGAATGTAAACGTAAGGGTTTATTTCTAGACTCTAAATTCTGTTCCATTGACCTATTTGTCTATTCTTGTGCCGGTACCACACGTTTTAATTTCTGTAGCTTTGAAGTCAGGATGTATGCCCTTTATCTTTTACATTTAATACGATAACCCTTATTTGATCTCAAAAGTTTTACATGTTAGTAGTATAAAATTATAAAATATAATAAACAAAGAAAAAATGAATAATACTCATAATACCACCAACCAGAATTAGTACTTTAGGACATTCTTTTGGTCTCTTTTTAAGCAGCATTGTAAACTTAATTTTCAGTTGATCCACATGCAGTGTGATAAGCAGTAAGCATATTTTTCTTCTGAGACAATCTTCATAAAGTTCTTGTGTAATATTTAAACTTTTATATTTTAATAACTTAGATATAATTGAAACACGTAAATGTCAATTAATGACAAAGTGAGTTTTCTATTTGCACCTTATTTTTATGGTCTTCAATGCTGTTTGTAAGGGGAGGCAGTTTACTTTCTTATATAATGCAGAGTTTTTACTGAGCTCAAGTAAGATTACTTTGAATTATATGGTTATTTTTACTTTTATATAACTTCTATACCATTACACAATTTCTGTTATAATCATAATCAAAGCTGTCAGTTTGCCACTTAAAAGCGCTTTATGAAGATTGTCAAAACCAGTGGTTACTCAGTTAAACAACAAAGATAATCAGAAAAATTATGAAACATAAGCATATTCAAATAGAATCCACTGGATTCTAAATATTTACAAATATCAGCATTCTACTATATTTCCCCAAAGAGAAGTCTTTTCCAGGAAAAGTGAAGATTCAACCTTTTGTTTATTTGTGTTTGATTCCTAACTCTAGGCTATGAAGTTTTAATGCTTATGTGAGACCTCTGCCTCCCCCGGCCTTTGAGAAAGTCCCTTTGAAATAATTCCTTTGTGGGGGATGGGTGATCCTCCACCAGGAGTTGGGGCAACAAGGGCACAATAGCCCTGATGATGTGAAATCAACTGTACTGACAGATTGGCGAAGTGTGGGAAAAGTATACTCATAAAATATACTCTGAATTAATACAATAGAGATCCAAATTCCTCATACATAGAGAAAAAATGACTCAAAATAAAATTATCTCTAATTGATAGAATGCTAAAACCAAGAGTCATTCTTTCTTTTTCAACACCTATCAGATTTATCACTGAGTCTTATGGACTGTACCTTCAAATATATGATAAATCTGTCTACTTTTCTCCATCTTAGAGCTCTACCTTAAGCCTACCTATGTAATCTCAACACTACATGTCTTCTGGCATCTTCTCTTGCATACTTAATCCATTCTCCATACAGTGTACAGATGTTTTAGAAATGTAAATTGGGTCATGTTACCTCCCCATTAAAAACCCTCCGATGTTTTCTCGAGTGAAGTAAGTCAGAAAGAGAAAGACAAATACCGTATGCTAACACATATATATGGAATTTAAGAAAAAAAAAAATGTCATGAAGAACCTAGGGGTAAGACAGGAATAAAGACACAGACCTACTAGAGAATGGATTGAGGATATGGGGAAGGGGAAGGGTAAGCTGTGACAAAGTGAGAGAGTGGCATGGACATATATACACTACCAAACGTAAAATAGATAGCTAGTGGGAAGCAGCCGCATAGCACAGGGAGATCAGCTCGGTGCTTTGTGACCAGCTAGAAGGGTGGGATAGGGAGGGTGGGAGGGAGGGAGACACAAGAGGGAAGAAATATGGGAACATATGTATATGTATAACTGATTCACTTTGTTATAAAGCAGAAACTAACACACCATTGTAAAGCAATTATACTCCAATAAAGATGTAAAAAAAAAAATCCTCAAATCATTAAGGAAGTGGCAGACATGTTCAATGAAGAAATATGTGTGCTAAGAAAAACACTCAGATATATTTATCTTCATTCCTAAGAGTATGTGAATAATATAACTTGAAATATAGTAATGGTTTAATGATGATCCAGAAAAGTCTTCTAATCCAGTTAACAAATAAAATTTCTTATTATTACTTTTTTGTAGTGTGGCATGTCTGGCAGTCTGCATAAAGGAAAGTGGAAGTATAGAGGGAATAAAATTGAGAAAGCTTAGTAATAAATTGCCATCATGCACATGTAATATTCTGCTATATTTCTAATAACCTCTAAGCCATAATTTTCTAATGGAGTGAAATAACTGTCAGAGGCAAAATCAGTACTTTCAAAGTACACACTAATATTCTGTGAAATTAGAAATTGACCTTTTTTGCTTTCTTTTTTCCTTTCAAAGAATAAATACATGTGGGTTTAGATATTTGAAGTATATACAGCACTTGAAATACAAATCTCTTGATGATCTCTGCTGAAAAATAATGTGTATTGTTATATGTCTTCTTCCTTATTGTTAATAGATTATAAATAAAACTTGTTTCTATAAAATATGGTTAATAATTAAGACAAGTTTTGTTTTAATATTTGGCAGGCTATGTTGCTCAGATTACAACTTGAATAGAAATGAAATATTTTAAAATTAAACACTAAGCAATTAAAAAGTGAACACTATTTTCCCCCACAATGCTTATGCTTAAAATTCATACTAACTTGGAGTGAATATTCATATGAGATCTACTGTATGATAAAAATTTTTTTTCCACAGGGAACAAATTGTTGACTATAAATCAAGTTGCTAAACTAGCTCTGTGAAGTAACTATGAAAACATTTTAGGTTTTAAGGTTTTTTTTTTCCTTTTTTCTCCAGTTTTATTGAGAAATAATTGACATATGTTATTATATAAGTTGAGGGCATATAGCATGATGATTTGTTTTACATATATTGTGAAATGATTTTGTATAAGTTCTTGAGATGTTTAGTTGCTCTTACTGCATTCAAGCCATTTGGCAAGTTGTTGTTCTAGCTGGGGTTGTTTGAAAGGAAAGGTGGATGTTCCACATAAAATAGTACAGAAGTTTCTAATTCCGTGGAATCTATCTGCAGATTGTTGGATTGGCACATATTCAAGATGTTTGTTACTTTTCAGTTTCTATCACTATAGTCTCTTTCATATTTGCTGCTATGGAGGTGGTATAGTATAGTATATAATTAAGGCATTGGCTCTGAAGCCTACAGGGGCTCAAATCCTAGCTCCACCAGTTACTAGTAATGTGACCTTGGACAAACTATTACATTTTCTGGGACACAATTTTTTTCATCAGTAAGATGGAGATTTAAAAAAAAGTTCTCATGGGTCTCATGGGAAGATGAAGTGGGATGTTGCATGCAAAGCACTTAGAGCTATTTCCAGTAGGTAATAAGGCACAGCTCTCAGAAGGTTTTTGCCTACACTTTCTCATCTTTCTCTACTCCTAGGTGATCTTAGCTTTGGGAGAATGGAAGGAAATACATTCTCCCCGAGATTAAGGAGATGGGGCCTGAGATCTGCTTGACTCTTAGGACAATAGGCATGTACAATCTCATGAAGTGAGGAGAGGTTAAGGGAAAAATGGAAGAGATGTATTGCAGTGCCAGGAATATTCAACCCAGAGAAGGAATACACGGACCAGTGAGGAGCAGCCTTTAGGGAAGCATCATCAATGTGAGCCTGAAAATTCCCCTACTCTCGTTCTTATCTGGTTCACCTTCTGCCTTGATTTACGATGCTCTACACTTTCATTCTACAGGTGAGCCTTGAAGAATGTGGGGGTTAGGGGCATGGAGCCCCCAACCCCAGTCAGAGATCCGTGTATAACTTTACAGTCATTCTTCTGTATCTGCAGTTCCACGTCTGCAGATTCAACTGCTGGACCATGTAGTACTGTAGTATTTACTATTGAAAAAAATCTGTGTATGAGTGGACCTGTGTAGTTCAGACCCATTTTGCTCAGGGTCAACTGTACTTTGCTGTTGTTGTTGCTTGTTTTTGTTTTTTTTTTTTTTTTTTACTAGTGAAAGTTTACATGTTAGCTGATAATTTGGGGTTTTACAGTTGTGGAATTGTAGGTTCCCTTAATCAGAATTCTTATGTGAATGGTCATAATTGGAATCAGATATTCTTTGGGAAATAGCATCTTCTATACTGATGCTTCTGTGTTATTGTCATTTCCTTTACACTGTAGGCAATGACTGTCAATCCAGAGAAAGATGCTCTCGGTAGATAGCATGAGATGATTACTTAGCATGGAACTTAAGGAGAAGAGTGTCACTGTAGATTATTTGGATATTTAACCACCTTATAAAAATGCCATATAGTTTAAAAATTCACAGATATTTCCAAGCGCCTCAGCTAGGCCAGAGCAGGAGGGAGATAGTGAGATTCAGACCAGTGAACAAGATCAACTTAACAGTGCTCACAAAGTACTTTATTAAAAGCATAAAGTACACGTCCCATTGTATTATCAGTATTTTCACATCTTTTTCCTTAAGATTTAGGGCTCCTTGTAGGAAGTTATATAATCTTATTTGAGTTTGGATTTCTAATGCTCAGTACATGTGTATTGAATGAAGGAATGAATGAATGAGCAGACTTAGGTCAGTTTGCCTGTGATGTAGTAAGTCACGAGTGAGTAGAGTCTTACCTAGTGTTTTACACTGTTCACTTGGAAAGCTCTGGTGCTACTTCTAACTTCCCTGAAACAACATTAGATCTATATTGAGGAATGATGCGATTATTTAATGCACATCTATCCAACTGATTGCTCTCTAGATAAGAATCAGGACTTTTCATGAATTGCTACTTTAAAGTCAATTTTTATTTTGATTAAAGTGAAGTACACACAGTTTTAAAACTAAATAGTTCTAAATACCTGTGGTAATGTAAATTACTTTTGAAACATAATTTACTCCCGTCAACCCCAATTGATTCTCTCCTTACTGGGAATCACACTAGAGAAGGTTTTTAATTCTCAACTCAGTGGTGTCAGACTTAGCCATGTAACTTGCTTTGGCCCATAACGTGAATGGAAGTGATAAGTGCTGCTTCTCAGCAGAGAATTTAAGAGCCATAATGTGGTTCTGCTGTCATTCTTTTCCTTCTGCTATGCAATTCGCGTGCCCCAGCTAGAGTCCACTCTTGACCCTTGATCTTGTACTGAAGATGTGGAGAAGAGACACCCATGGTAAACACTAAAGGGAAGTAATTCCATTCCCGTTGTTGTCAACCACTGAGATTTTAGGGTCGTTTGTTATCACAGAATAACTTAGCTAGGCTGTTTGATACAGTGGCTTTTAATTAAAGTGACCATATGATTTATTGTCAAACCTGGACATTTTTGAGAGTTAAAGGAGGTTTTATGACCAACTTGTATAAACTGGTACTGTCCCAACAAACAGAGGCTGAACAATCATCCTACTTGTATAGGAAACAGAGTGATGCATGGGATAATTCTGGACCTTCCTTGACACTCTTACTGCCCTTTGCTGCAGTCACTTTTTTGGAGCTTACAGTGCACAAATTTCTCTTTTTTGACTGACTCCCTTTTTTGCTGAAGCATATCCTTCAAAAGGGTGCCTGGGACATTCAGTTAAAAAAAAAAACTTTTAGGGTCTAAACTGACTCTATTTTATTTTCACACTTTATTTATATTTTGGCTTGGATAGAACTTTAAGTAGAAAAAATATTTTCCCTTAGATTTTGAAGCATTGCTCTACTCCACTTTCTTCTGGCATTCAGTATTGCTGTTATGAAATTTGATACCATTCTCATTCTTTTATATTGACAGGCTTTCTCTCTCTGGCAGGTTTTAGCATCTTCTCATTATCTCTGGCATTCTGAAATTTGGAAATGATGCATATTCTTTCATTGCTGTAGTCACTCAGTAGACTTTTTCAAACTGTAGACGTTTGTCTTATAGTTCTGGAAAAATGTCTTGTGTTACTTCTTTAAGCTATTTCTCTCCATTGTCCCTGGTCTCTCATTTTCATACTCCTTTCATTCATTGGCCATCCCGGATCAATTCGAGAGGGATTTTTGTGGGTTTTTTTTTTTTTTTAACCATTGTTTTCATATTTTCTGACTCTACTTTTTTGTTCTAGTTTCTTGGTGATATGTTCTGTTTTAACTTTCAACCATTTGATTTCTTTTTTTTTGTTTGTTAAGATTCAAATCTAGTCTAGGAGACATTGATCTTTTTTTAAATAAATTTTATTTATTTATTTATTTATTTATGGCTGCATTGGGTCTTTGTTGCTGTGTGTGGGCTTTCTCTAGTCACAGTGAGTGGGGTCTACTCTTTGTAGCAGTGCATGGGCTTCTCATTCTTGTGGCTTCTTTTGTTGAGGAGCACGAGCTCTAGGGTGCGTGGGCTTCAGTAGTTGTGGCACACAGGCTCAGTAGTTGTGGCTTATGGGCTCTAGAGCACAGGCTCAGTAGTTGTTGCACACGGGCTTAGCTGCTCCGCGGCATGTGGGATCTTCCCGGACTGGGGATCGAACCAGTGTCCCCTGCGTTGGCAGGCGGATTCTTAAACACTGCACCACCAGAGAAGCCCTGATTTCTTTATTTTGGATGTTTTGCGATGGCTAATTCCCAAGAGCTCTTTCTTATCCTCTGATCATTGTGTAGCTTACCCATATTATTTTATGAATGCAGTATCTTTTATTTCACTGAGGATGTTATTTATAACTTATTTGAATTTTTCTCTTCTTTTGCTTTGTTTCTGTCTCTTCTATTTTCCTTTGAGCTCTTTATCTTCTTCTTTCACGTTGGAGGCAGGTTGAGCAGGAAAGGGTTAACTGAGCAGGCCTGGATTAAAGCCAGCACATTTCACAGAAAGGCCTGTCTTCAGAACTGGCCCTTGGCTGGCTCCTGTAAGATAAATTCTGAGCCCCTGGAATATTCTACTTGATAAGATTGATTTTGTAAGCTTGAGGCCTTGGGCCACACTGTACCAGTGTGATCCAATAGTTTGTGCTAACACTGTGATTTATGGTGAATGCCTGGTTTTGTACTGGGGGAGGGAGGCTGAAGTCTCAGCAGCTGAGATCAGTCATACAAGTACTGCTTGACTACATGACTGACTCCCAATAAAAACCCTGGATACTCAGGCTCCAGCAAGCTTCCCTGATTGGCACAACTTTACATGTGTCACATATCATTGCTGGGAGAATTATGTGTATCCCTATACGACTCTTCTGGGAGGGGAACCCTGGAAACTTGTGCCTGGCTTTTCTTGGACTTCAACCCACATACCTTTTCCCTTTACTGATTTTAATCTGTATCCTTTTATAGTAATGAAATATAACCATGAGTATAACAGCTTTTCTAGTCCTGTAAGTCCTTCTAGTGATCATTGACCCTGAGGGTGGTCTTAGAAAAACCCTAACACAAAAGTTATTCTTAATTAACTCTTCATATTTTTAAGTAAGTGACTAAAATGCACAAAGTGTTCTCAGAACATAAAGATAGGGTTTGTTCATTTGATTATAGGGCAGTGGTTCTCAAAGTGTTGTTTGAGGACCCCTGAGATCTCAGAGAAACTTGCAGGGAGTTCATGAGGTCAAAATTATTTTCATGTTAATACCAGATATTATTTGCTTTTTCACTGTGTTAACATTTGCACTGATGGTGCAAAGCACTGGTGGATGAAAGTGCTGAAGGCTTTTGCCATGAACAAAGGACATGGCACCAAACCATACCAGTATTATTCACCACTACAAGCTATTGGAAAACATGCTGGATTCACTTAAGGTAGACCTTGGTGAGATAGTAAAATTTGAATTGAGTACACGTTTTTTTAACATTTTGTGTTAGAAAATGGCAAGTCTGCCTAGGGCACTTCTGCTACATACTGTATACAGTGGCTGTCTCAAGGAAAAGCACTAGTGCAGTTGAGTTGAGAGTTGAAGTTATTTTTTTCATGGAAACCTTTTTATTTGCAAAAATGAGTGATAGACAAACTATGATCATTCACAGTTGGATATCTTGTAGACATTTTCTTAAAAATGAATACAGTGAGTATGTCACTTTAAGGAGAACAATTCACAATATTTTTTGCCAATGATAAAATTCAAGCTTTCAAGAAATATCAGAAGTTTGGAACATTTGAATTAGTCACTGGGAACTTGACAGCTTACCAATACTTACAGAATTTTCTGATGAAATCAGTGGTAATATTAACAAATATGATTTTTTTGGATATTGTGTAGTAAAATGTGTCAACATTTGGAAGATCTCTATAACTCAGTGAGCAATGATTTTTCCAAATGATAAATGCACGATGTTACAAAATCAAAAGATACGTTCAAAGTACAAGATCGACCAATGGACTTTAATGTAACAGAGTAGAAAAAGTTCACTGATATGACTTCAGATCTACCTGAAGGTAACCTTTAAGAAACTACTGATTTTCAAGTTGTGATGGAGTTTCAATCTGCACTTATCCAAAAAGTGTGTTCAAATACTCTTCCATTTTCCAACTATATATTAGTGTGAGGCTGCATTTTCTTCATATACTTCAACAAAACAACATGTTGCAACAGGTTAAATGCAGGAACAGATATGAAGACCCAAATGTATTTTATTATGACAGACATTAAAGAGGTTGCCAAAACACCACTCTTCCACTAAATATTTTTTGTTTTGAATAATTATTTTCCATAAAAATGTTATTTATGTTATGTAGTAGGTTTGTTATTGTTATTTTGAAAGGAATTAATAAGTATTTTTTAAATTCCCAATTTAATTTCTAAAATGGTAAAATTTGATAGCTATAATTTGCATAAACATGAGCTCTTTTGAGGCATCCATAATTTTTATGACTATAAGGAGGTGCAGGGACCAAAAATTTGAGACATGCTACTGTAAGTCTTAGAAGGAGGACCTGGTCTTTTCATTGGAATGCCCCCAAATGTTATTACTTGTAGATGCATATTTCTGAAATTGTTTATTTTCTTCCGGAGAGGAATCCCTCATTTCTTTGACCTTTGGCTATACGATGGCATTTTGGGAGTGGGTCAGAGGAAGGGGGTTGCATATCCCTTAGTTCGCTAGTGCACTTTGAATTTATCCCCTAGTTTTCATCCTATGCCACACTCCTCTCCTCCATTCTATTTGATGGCCATAACTGCAAGGCCTTTCTGACTTTATTTCTCCACAGCATAATCTCTGCTCTCCTGTCAGGTTGGGAGAAAGACACTGGATGGATGCAGTGGCTCACTTTTTGTTAGTATTCTTTTTTCCATACTGTTTTTCACAGTGACTGCACCAATTTACATTCCCACCAACAGTGTGCAAGTGTTCCCTTTTCCCTGCATCCTCACCAACATTTGTTATTTGTGGTTATTTGTGTTCGTTTTGATGATCGCCATTCTGACAGGTGTGAGGTGATGTCTCATTGTGGTTTTGATTTGCATTTCTCTGATATTAGCGATGTTGAGCTGCTTCATCTACTTTAATCATCTAAAAAGTTGTCCTTCCTTAGATGCTGTTGATTCTTCTCCTGATATCTTTTTAGGCATGTGGTAGGGTGAATAATGGCCCCCTTGAAAGAGATCCATGTCCTAGTCTCTGGAAACTGAGTGTTCCCTTATGTGGCAGAGACTTTTGCAGGTGTGGTTAAGTTAAAGATCTTGAGATGGGAGACTATCCTGGATATCCAGGTGAGCCCTAAATGCAACCACAAATATTCGTGTAAGAGGGAGGCAGAGGGAGATTTGTTACAGACAGAAGGGGATGTGGTCATGGAGGCAGAGGTTAGGATGATGCAGCCGTAAGCCAAGGAATGTTGGCAGCCACCAGAAGCTGGAGGAGGCAGGAACAGCCTTTCCTCTAGAGCCTCCAGAGGCCCTGCAAACACTTTGATTTCTATCCAGTGATATTGATATCAGATCTCTAGCCTCTAGAATTGTAAGGGAATCAATTTCTTTTAAGTCACCGAGTTTGTGATAATTTGTTATAGCAGCTTCAGGAAACTAATATAAGGCATAGTTGTTTTTTTCTCCTTCCCTGTCATTTTAATGGGGTTATGCAAGTTAGGCTAGGTGAATGCATGTGGTCATCAGATGTAACCAGAAGCTTTGCAATGGGTTTCTAACTGCCATAAAGATGAGGCAAGCAGGGGAGAATGGAAATTTTGCCAGAATAGATAATTTTCTTATGCTTTGGAATGACTCAGCTGTCTCCAGGGATAGGGTGGGGGTGGGCCTTAGATTTCAGTCACTTTTTTTTGAATTCTGAGGAAAGGAAGCATGTCCAAATGGCTGTAACTTATCTGGGATATTTAGAAATAACCAACAACATGCATGAATTCTTGATCCAGCCCTAGAACTTGGAAGAGTTTGGAATATCATCGGGTTGGAGTAAGGGGATGAGTTACATTTCACATTTTCTATTGCCCTGGTGTGGGAACTTTTACAACTATCCATTTGAGACATATGATTTCTTTCTATATGACTGCCTTGTGAACTTTTATGCAGTTTAAATAAAGGAAGAGGGATTGCAGCTTCCCCACCTTTCCCCATATTTGATGTTAATGATGCTTCCCGCTTATGTTGTCTGCGTAAGAGCCAAAGATCATGGTAAGCTGAAAGGGAATAGAGGTTAAGGACAGTGAGAGCTGTAACAGCACAGTGCAAGTATCCCAAGACCAGTGGATGGACTGAATGACGGAACTGGGCCCTGGAAGGGGTGTCTTCTTTTCACAGTCAACAAATATTTAGGTAGCACTCACGAACTATGAAGATCTTAGTACCACAGCCTCTTTGGTAGGAAATGGTAACCTTCACCCTATCCTTGCTCTTATCTTACACGAGTAATCACGATACATAAGAAACTGTAATGCCTTAGTTAGTATACTATGTACCTGAAGGAATATTTTCCAAATTACTTGAGTTCCTGGAAATAATGAGAATTAAAGCAAAAAGTTTAACATCTAGAATTTACAACATTAAAACCTATAAAAAGACTGTTATTCAAATTGTCTTGATACATTATTAAAGAAATAAATCTCAGAATTTATAACAAAGTTGGGACTCAGATATTTTCTACAAATTAGATTTTTCTTTTCTTTACATGATTAGAGTTGCTTGGGAATTTTTAGTGATAGATATAGGTCTTTAAGAATAATGTTGAATAAGTGATGACAAATAAAACCTAAATTGGCAGGGTAAGCCAAATATACAGAATTATATTAGACAGAAGCCAGAAAATGACCATTTTAGGCAGCATGCCCAGTGGGCTATAATTAGGTCTAATGCTGTTGTTTCTGTTACTTCATATGCTGCTGGTTGTCAATGAAAGTTTAAAACAATCAGAAACGTATTCTGCAGTAATAAATTTTATTTTTGCTACACAGAGACATAAATACACATATTACTGCCTACTAATTCAAAAAACTGCTTCCCCCAAACAAATGACTCCCCTTAACTGATACATCCCAGTTTCCTGACAACATTGAAAGAACGACCTAATATCAAGAACTGCATTTTTTGAAAACTTACTGAATATTGGATAAGCTGATTAGTGTTCCTGATAAAAGTAGGGAAGAAAGATTGGAAACTATAGGGTGGGGGGGATGACAGATGAATAATGTGTGGAGTCATGAGGGCATATGTTAACAGACAACTAGAGTACTAAGTCCTTGACTTAGAGAATCCACAGTTTCTTTCTTCTACTGCCTGCCTGTTCCAGAAAGATCTTACATTTCCAGGTGTGTGTGTGTGTGTCTGTGTGTGTATGACTGTATTACAGTTGGGGTGGTTGGAGAGAGAGAAAGAGATGGAAATGAGAACAAGAGAAAGCAAAATGATACAGTTTTAAAGGAAAAGAGAAGTAAGCAACACAAAGGCATGGATATTAAAATGGAGCAAGAAATAACATTAATAATAATAATAATCTAAAAAGTCAACCACAAAGATCTACAAAGGCCCTTATGCTTATGTCTGATATTTTAGAAGCCATTCAGAAAAGAAGCATATGGAGTCAGTTGTACATAAGATACGAACATATCTGTGGCTCCAGAGGTACAGAAATATCCCTGAGGCTGGGGACAGGCAGCTGTTTCCTGAATGAAGACTTAATGGAGATGGCATCTTGTAATGTAAAGAATGGTATTCTCAACAGAGTTCTGTGGTGCACTGATAATTTCTCAGGGTTGTTGATTATCAGTGGCTTCACATCCAACAACAGTTCAGCAAAATCACTCCTACCAAGGGCTGTTACACTACAAACCATGTATACAGCTGGATGGATGAACCAGAATTTGCTTCTGAGGCAAATGTGCTCTGGAAAGAAACAGGTAGAGACAGCTGAGCCTGGCCGTCTGTACTCCTTCAGTGCTTGAGAGTCACGAAGTGACTAAATGTATTTACTTATATGGAGAAAGAATGACTGTCTGCATAAGAACAAGAAAAATGGAAAGTGCTCATCATATACATTTAAGCAGCCTAGAGCTTCCTCCTTCTTCATTAGTTTTATAACTCCAAATGTGGACACAGAGTAGATTCTTCTTCCTCTGGCTGAGTGTGTAGTTCTACAACCACAGGCTCATAAAATATAAATAATGTTTTAATGATCCATCTTTACCTCCCAAGACAAGACTCAGTGGGGTTGATCAAGAGCTACCCATATTGCACAACTCCAGAGGTCATCATTTAAATGGGGGTTATATAAATGTCTGTGGATGCCTGGAATTGTGCTACTTAAAAGCTCTAGGAGAACCTTTTGTCAAAGGAAGAGCAGATATAAGGGCTAACATTTTTCCCCATTTCAATCAGGGTAGAGTGAACATGATGTTAGGTGAGGAATGATTGTGCCTGCCCAAGTAAACTGAGTCCTTTTTTGTCAAGAGAAGAGTCAATACTTCCATGAGTAGGTAGTAGAGATGCAGTAGCAGCACAGACCAGGGGCAAGCCCAGTTGCTACAGGCTTTGTTGGAATGATGACTACTGGACCCTCCTGTAAACAAAATTTTCAAAGTTAAAAGTATAACTCATACAAATATAAACAACCTGTCAACAATATCACTTAGCTTATCAAATAATGAAGGAACCAGTAAGATGAAAGGCTGATTACAGTAGCACTGGACATGTACAGAAACTGGACATTTATAGGAAATTCAATAAGAGAATCTTAGAATGAGATTTTTAAGTTAGATTGGAAACTGGTTAATGGCCTGAAAGGCAATACACTGTAACATATGGGGTTATTTTTTCTACCAGAAAGAAATCATTTGGATAAAATTTGTTAATATTCCTTTTACTGAATCAATTGGGAGCAGTCTTGATCTTTATCAGGAGTTGCTAGGTATCCTAATCACAGTAGAGCTGATTTAGGGTTGGGATGCTGTTGGATTTTAATATTTGTTTTTTATTAATTTTATCCTAAATGCATACATAAAGTATTGTGGGTAAGAGAGGTTTCTTAAACACATCAACCCCTTTTGCCCCAGAACTCACCTCTAGGGTGATGTGATAAAAGTCAGGACAAGGGGGTTCCCTGGTGGCTCAGTGGTTAAGAATCCTCCTGCCAATGCAGAGGACACGGGTTTGATCCCTGGTCCAGGAAGATCCCACAGGCCGCAGAGCAGCTAAGCCCCGTGCGCCACAACTACTGAGCCTGTGCTCTAGAGCCTGTGAGCCACAACTACTGAGTCCGCGTGCTGTGATTACTGAAGCCTGCGCACCTAGAGCCTGTGCTCACAACAAGAGAAGCCACCGCAATTAGAAGCCCACACACCGCAACGAAGAGTAGCCCCTGCTCGCTGCAACTAGAGAAAGCCCGCACGCAGCAACGAAGACCCAACATGGCCAAAAAATAAATAAAATAAAATAAAAAGTGATGTTAAAAAGAAAAAAAGACAGGACAAATGTCCTACTTGAGCTGCTGAACACTCCATAGGTGAGAGACAAGGAAAATGATTTTTCTCTGCTTATAATGGGAAGAAGACAGCTGTACCCCTCCCCTCCTGAAAGTGTCTCCCTGGAAACGTAATGGGCCTGAATCTTTACTTCAGCCCTTCGGTTTATAAATAAAATCTCTCCAGGAACCAGAATGCCATGTGACCTTTGCCACCAAGGGATGTCTTCAAGTTTTGGAGCTCATGCCTCTTTGAAATGTAAATACCTAGGGAGGTAACACTCCAGGCTGAGCAGTAACCATTTAGGGTCTTTTTGGATCAGAGCAGTTAACTCCATCATTAGGGAGACAAATGGTTGCTGATCTAATCCTTATGGTATGTGAAAAATGTTTCTAGGAGAAATGAAAGCAAACTTTTTCTTCCTAAGATTGTTCTGTCTTTATATTGTATATATTGTTGTATCTCAGGAAGCTAGGGCTTTTGCAGGTGCAAATACTTGAGGCCAGTGGGTCTCAAAATGTGGTCCCTGGACCAGCAGTATCAGCCTCACTGGGAAATTTTTAGAAATGCAAATTTTCATGCATTACATTACAACTGCCTTATTGAATTAGAAGCTCTGGGTCCAACAATCTGTTTAATGAGCCCTCCAGGTGATTCTGATGCAGGCCACAGTTTGAGAATTGCCACCAGGCACCATGTGCTCATGAGCTAATCCCAGGCTTCCTCTTTATTTCCTACAGCTGTCTCTTTGCTCCCTATCATGCATTACTAATTCTTTACCAACTTACAAAATCTATCTGCTGCCATGATAAGGTGTACTCATTATAGTGAGTTTGGTAGTAACACAAAGGGCAAATTTACATGTAGGAAGCATTTTGGTGTAATGAGGTTTTGAGATCCCTGTTTTTGAAAGGGTTTAAAAACTAGATAAGCAACCACCTGTTTTGGATGATTTAAATATGGATGCCTGAGCAGCAGGGGGCTGGCCAAAATGACTAAACTTTTTCAGTTTCCTCAAGGCAAACGATATTTGGGACACCAAATAATAAAACAGTTTCCTGATTGAAGAGTAATTGAGCAGGATTATCCCTTGTAGATTCAACATGTGGAAAGCAGACATTCAACATACATTATATTGCATATTGCATCACTAGTACCTTTAGGAAATAATAATGACTACTTATACATGCCTCATAGATGTTTTTATGCTTTTAATTGGTTGGAATTCTGGTGTCATCTGTCTCTCTTGATACCAGAATTGTTTAAGGTGTTCTGTGGTGTCTGTCACTTGCCTTCTGCTGTCTTCACAGGGGTGACATCAGAATTCCCTTTATCTATAAACAGTGTATTCTCTTACACAAAAGTGGGTTCAGTCTTAGAAGTGAGAACTCCAGAGGCCTAAGAGAAACTACCCATTTGTTTAGAAATCTGTCCTTCTGGAAAATTAGTAAATGATATCTGATCATATAAAATTCAGTTTCTAAAATCCCCACATGATCTCTTGAAATTCCCTTCCAGCTTTATGAGTCTAAGCAAACAGAACATGTGGGATCCATTACAAACATTTCCAAAATTCTTGTTATAGTTCCATGAACATAAATCTGATTTGCTTGGTCATGAGAAAGATCATAAGAATTAATCCACAACAGAGAAGAAATGCATCTTAAGGAAAATATAATTACCAGCATGTGTGTTTCTGTGCTGCACCATTAATGTTGACCCAAAAGCACATGTGGCATAAGAAAAATGTAACAAAGAAAAAAAGAGACCTAACTTTAGATAGCACTATATTACCTACAATTAAAGAGCGAATAATCCAGGTTAATATAAATACTAACACATGACCATAAATGCTTCAGAAACAGAGAATGTTTCCTGTTTCTTGTAATACATGAGTATCACCCACTTTCATAAAGCAGAATTGTTTTTATGGACTGCTCAATTACTCCTTGCAGTACTATACTCTTTGTTGCTTCTGAAATTGGTTTGGAAGGGAGCAGTCGTTACTTTAAAAATTGCCAGTGTTTATCCAGGTTTCTGTGGCCATTTTGTTGAGGTTTTCAAAAGACGTTCCAAGTATGAATATCCAAATATGTGCAAAGTACACAAATCTTTTTTTTCCTTTTCTCCTTGGAGGCTTGTTCTTGGGAGGGCTATTAAAGAAAGCTTCCTTTAGGGGGAACTTCTCTATATGAGGACTCAGTCAGTTTTCATTTCTCCTATCCACTTTCCAATTCTGCTATCCATTGTCTTTTGATTTTGAGACTGTGCAACACACCACGTTGTGGAGAATTACTTTATGTCTTTAGTTTAAGGGGGCTTTTTAGTTTGGCTTGGTAGGCCCACAATACCAGAGAAGAATAAATGCTACGATATTCTCTACCAACTGTCTTAGTAGGGAGAGGTGGTCTGGCCATATCTCCTTTAAAATGGAGAAAGTCAGAAAGATTTTTGTGTGACATGACCTTGCTGGGTTCGGTATGCTCGCTGTGGCATGGCGCTTTACCTAAATGCAAACCTGTTGGCGTCCTTTGGATCATGCACCTGTAACTGCTGTGGCGCAACGTTCTCCCCACTCACTTCAGCCTGGCCCAAATATGCTCCCAGGGCTCTGGTGTTCTTTCTTGAAGGTCTTCCTTTTTACCTGAACCTGGAATCCTTCCTTGTTTAATGATGCTACTGCATACTTAGTGTGTGTGTGTGTGTGTGTGTGTGTGTGTGTGTGTGTGTGTGTGTGTGTGTGTGTTTCCTCTTTCCATGATTCTGCCTGAGGATTCAGATGCAGCCCTTTGAGAACTCCTTTGCTTTCTGTACCTAAAGACAACACAGAATCTTTTTATTTTAATGGTTTAACAACTACTCATCACAAGGGGGAAAGAAAGGAGATAATAACATGAAACTCTAAGAAGTTAGAAGTGTTTAAGAAATCTGACAAAGTTTCTTGGCTCCTATAGGTCCTTTTGTAATTCTCCGTTTTTCATTGTCCACCTTGAAAACCAATTCTAGGACAGCAAGAGTCATAGAATTTATCTATGTCTTATATACTAAGAATGCAGAAAACAAATCCTGACACAACAAATGAACAAAAGATGTTGGTTACAGAATACATTTTTACTAAAAACAAGCTTGGCCAAAGGGTGGAGGGCCTAGAGATTTTGGTTATAAAATTAATTTCTAGAAATTAACTTGTCTCTTTGTCATAGAATTTCTTAATTAAAACAGAGCCTAGAGAATACAAAACAAAATCCATTTCTTACTGAAACAGAACAGAATGTAACCTCACTTTGTAGCTAAAAATAAAAAAGGGCCCAGGCGTGACTGAGGGTGTCTTTGTAGATTTCAGTACCATCGTAACTAAGATTTACAAATACCACATTCTATACTGTCCCAAGGAAACCAGGATTATCATCTTCCTGTCTGCTCCATTGTCCTTCTGACTTGTGTAATTTGTGTACTTGTGTACTATGATTATCTATCCTTCCTCTCCAGCTAGTACAGTTTCAATGACTCCTGGAAGTATATTTCTCTGTGACTGCCTGGCACTGAGCGGTATGTCCCAAACCTAATATTGTGCTCTTCCTTAGGAAGAAAACTAATAATGCTAACTATAACGTTAACTCTAGCACAGTAAGCCATCTACATTTTATGGTTCTGAGTTTTTATTCTTGGCAGTAGAAGTATGCTTGGTAGTTAATTTTACATCAGGCTGCAACCCAAGAGTTTGTGTCTGACAGCTTTAAATAGAGAAAATGAGTATTTTTAAAACAGCCCAGCAACTATTGGTATGAATCAAGTAATTTCGGGATACAACTGGATAGTGAGTAAAATCTACTCTATTCTGTAATTTTGTTGCGACTACCTGCTTCTGACATGAAAAGAAAAGTGGGCATTAAATCTAGAACACATTTTCTTTGGCTCTGAGGGTGCCAATGGGACCTTTTCCTCACTAAAAGATACACTGGACTAAGCTTTTCTTTGGCTTCCTAAAGCACCTGACTGCCCAAGGTAGTGAAGCAGGACGAGGCACCAAAGACCTGAATTTGACTTCCTGACCTGGGCATAAAAATAAAACCTACCCCGTAAAGTGTTTGGGGGATTAAATGAGAAACGAGTGTAAAACTCAGCACAGAGCTGGTGCAGCCTACTCAGCAAATGTCCTAGCCATCCTTATTATCAGCTTCATCCTTGGGGAATTTACATAAAATTTCTGAGTCTCAGTTTCCTTACCTGTAAGATTTAGAATGTATGAATCCGTACTGAATCATTAGGTTGTAAGGACTAAGGGCCCACACTGAGTGTGGGCACAGTCAGTCCTCACCATCTGTTAATTTTATTTCTTCAGGAGTCCCAGAGAGTGTAGCTCTTCTGTGCTAGATCCAGAAATGTTACCGTGCAACCACTTCATTGGTAGGATACCAGCAGGAGCAACTTTATTTCATTATTTAATTTCACCTTGCCCTCGATCAGCCCTTTCTGTCTGATCTCCCTTCTCCACCCCAGGAAATTATCTAGGACAGATCTCATCGTCTTCTGGTCATATTCAGGCATTGGAGACAGTCTCATTTTCAGACATTAGAAAGTTCAGTCTTGTCTAAATGCAACGTCCATCTCTCACTCAATTAAAAACTTTCCCCTTTCACAGCTTGCTCCTGTGAAACCTATAGTAGGCAAGGTGTGCACAGTTTGACCAATGATTACACCTCCTGGGTTTTCCACATCTTTATCCCTGTCCTTGAGGTTGTTTCTGCTTCTTCCAGCGTGAGGGTGGGGAGGAGGACAGAGAGGGAATGGGACATGCGAGTCTAAACCGACCAGGTTGGTGCTGGTGTTCCTCACAGCAACTGCTCAGTGCTCTTCCTCTCACAGGCCACCCTGGTGAGTTCTTAGGAAGCTTCACCATAGGGAATCTTCCATCTGCACTTCCTTGGTGCAGGTGACGTTCTTCACACTGACGCTTTTAGATTCACCCTCAGGTCCGGCTCCTGGTGGTCCACTGCCCCCTCCTTCTGGTAGAACTGGTCCCCTGCAGGCAGTGCTCTTGCCTGCCATTGGTGGATGTGTGCCTGCACCCATCAGGGGCTCTTCTCACTCTCAGTTGGGGCCAGCTGACGTCTTCAGGTGAGAGGGGTAAACCAAGCTCTGTGACCCCCTGGTTCCGGGGAAGATGATCAGGTTCTCCCAAGATCTTCCCGCATGCTCTGCTGTAGGCTTATGCTGGAGCACTTGGAGCCTCCTGACCTGACAGCAATGCCATGTCCCTGTTGTTCTCACCTTCCCTCATAAATCAGTGGAAGGAAGGTGGTGGTGGGTGGGTGACAGGTGGGTACAGAGCCAGGGAGATGGTGAGTTCAGTGTAAACGGCCTGACAGCTCAGTTTAGGTGTAACAACTCTTAACACTCTGAGTTATAATTCTGATTTATGTTGTTCTTTTAAGTTATATAGTTTTCTTAACAGCTTCATTTGATCTGGGAGGTCATGATTAGATCTGTTTTGTGCTTATGTCTTTCTAGTATGTTTTCAGTGTCCAGAGGGGTAGTATATGGTTTTTCTCTTTTTTCCTCCTATAACTTTATATTGGATTTGACCTAGATCCTCTTCTGTTGCTCATATTTATGTGAAACTAGTTTTCCTACATTTTTAGAAGTTATGGCTCTATTACTCAAGGTAGTTTTCTTAATTTTTAGTGCTCCCACTTCAGTTTTTATATTTTTTGTAGCATTAGAGCATATGTTCCCTTACTTTTTGAGATTTCCTGGGTCTCTTTCCCTTTCCCTATTTACCTGGGCCCTATCTTTCATTTTTCTATGTTGTCCAAATTTTTCCTGAATTTTTATTTCATTCTAAGAAGTTTCTCCCCATCGTGGGGTGATCTCTCAAAAGGAAATTCTGGCTGTTTGGTCTTGCCAGTTCATGTGACCCACACTGCTTCAGTCTTTTTCAGACTTTACTGTGGGTCCCTTGCAGTCATCTACTATTGAGTTGGGCAAAATGCTTTCCAGTTTTGGCTGCTGTTTTCAAATTGGCTGGTCTTGTTTCTCAGTGAATACCTGTGCACTATTTTGCTCTTTCATTTTTCAGATCCACCAGACACCCCATTTCTTCTCTCTTGTCTTCTTCCACATAGACACTGACACCATGTACAACTTGTGGATGCTGTTAATTTTTTGTTACCTGCTGTGTTTAGGGGTATGTGGGTCTTTTTTGTCGACTAGTTTTGTTGCAAAAGTTGTTTTGTTCTCCTATCTAGTTGATTGCTCTTTTTATGTGCAGATTCTTTACAAAAGTATTTTATTATACTATATAAACATGAAGTGATAGCCCTAGTAAAATAACAAATTGGATTCTGTTATGAACAATTTATTACGTTATACTTCTGTTTTTAAAATCAAGTGTTGTGATTCAATGGAAGGAATAATGATAAATTCTCTCTCCCCCATTTCAATAGCCAGTAAGAGCCAATGCCTAAACGTTTCTTTTATTAAGTCTGATCTATTGTAGAATTCTGTAAGATGTCAAGGGTAGTGCAGCAACCTGGAGCTAGGAATAGTGGAGCTGTTACCACCCCTAGGCTGGAAGCTACAAGGGGAGATGTTAATGGAAGCCAGAAGGATGAGAGTAGGGCATAATTCCTTGAGAGAACCAATCAATGACATTCTTTTGAGGGACACAGCCAGGTTGAGGTGATTTTCCAAGGAGAGAATTAAGGGCGTAATACCCTGACCATATTCTCTTCTCTCTTTATTTGCTGCTTGAGCATCCCTGTTGGCTGAACGCAAAATTCATGAGAGCCTGTGGGGTAAGAGCAGGGTGAAAGGAGAGATAACGTACCTGTATTAAGCAAATATAAAATATCCAGTAAGCTAGCTAATTGTCGCATTAGAACAGAACTGTCTCAGGCTAAACATGTATCCCCATGTTATATGGTACATCTGTGGCTTATAAACATGTCATTGTTGATTTAACAATATCTCCTTCCCATTACTAAAACAGAGAGAAAGCACTCTTCTTACCTATAATACATGCTGTTAACCACATGAGGATGAATTTATATTTTTAGCTCCATCTTCTTTCTCCTTTGAATATTATTCACTAAAAAAAGTAAACCAAAGTATTTGGAAATAAACGGCAAATTGAAAAAAACCAATTATTAGTTTATGTAAATTATCTATAAAGATCTTTTTATCCACCAATTTATATATGTGCTCATTTATGTGTGTAGCCAACTATGTCATGAACTTTATTCTAGATTTGAAATGATAATACTTCGCCCCCAACTCACCTTTGTGGGTCATAATGATGACATCAAAAAGATCTTTCATTTTTTACCATGATAATTGATTGAGTATATGCATTTTTCAAGACAGGTTGGGTTATGCAGCTGTAACAGATCCCTCAAATCTCAATGGCTTAAAACCAAGAATACACCCAGTGAGGTCCGGCAGTAGACCTCTGCTCTTCACAGTCATCTGTGGTCCCAAGATGAAGAATGCACTACCATTTCACGACAGTTTCATTTCATAAAGTGTTTATCTGGTCAGCACAGCAGGTAGGGTCTCATGCCAGTAATTGAATATTGCTGCCCTGAAGAGGCATGCAGCACTTCCAGTCATAACATTGACCAGAATTAGTTATTAGACCCTGCCAAATCACATGTGTGCCTGGAGGTGCAGTATTATGTGTCCAGGAGGAAGACCTGGATATTAGTGAGCAGTGATAATGTCTATCAAAGTATGAGGTTCCTTTTTGTTCTAAATTGAATGAGATCAAGACGTCTTATGAATTACCATCTTGTTTGTACATTCTCTATGGATACTCAGCCATGATCTGCCTCTAATCTTAACCCTTGAACACCTGGTACCAAAATTTCTTTCTTTCCCATGTCAGCCGTGGTGGAGTTTTACTCACAGAGGGTCGTAATTTTGGATCTGTCTTAAGATGATCACATACTTCAACTTGAAGACTAAACTAGAAACAGACTACAAAAGACAAGGACTACTTTACTCTAAATGCATAGTGAGGTTTGAATTAAAATGACTGTGAAGTACAGCTCTCTAGCAACTATGAGAGATGTCACCCAGAAGATGAGAACGATATAGAGAAGCAAGCTGTTGCTTTTCTTCACAGAGAACACAGAGGACCATCCAAGGTCTGTATTCAATACACACACCCCTAAACTATCTCCAAATTACAGAAGATGGGTTGATGTTGACTTCAGTTTCTTTGAGTCATGTCTATGCTTTTCAGTGGGAAGAAAATTAAAGCCTCAGAGAACTTTGACTCTCTGTCTTTGAAATAATTTGTGTATTGATTGGGAGAATTGGTTACTAAACTATTTTTTCCAAGTTCCTTTCATCATTTTTATCATTGCCTAGGCTATGAAAATATAAATATGTAGAGGCATAAAAATTAATATGTATAAATCCATTTACTATCTTGTTTATCATATAGAAGTCAATACTAAATTGGATTTTTTGGGTACTGAATCAATGGTAGGAAAGATTCAAAAATTTTAAGTCAAAAGGTCAAAATCCTCCTCTTCACTGAGCGGGGATACCAATTCCTAGGAGACCTTTTGCTGATAAGACATTTCCAAAGTGTTAATTATGGAGCAGTCCTGTCCAAGTAACTTCTTTGATTTTTAGTTTTATTGGAAACATCTCAGAGTATCTTGATGTAAACAACTTTCTGTTCCTTCTCCAACAGAATTCTTAGATTGCTGACTTGGCAAAGTACAATCATTTTCATTCCTTTCAGATCATTATTTATATAACTCAGTCCTAGCTTTACAGCATTTCTTGCCTAATGGTTCGTAAAATCAACAATCTGAGCACTTTGGGGAAATAGATTGTGCCAGTGTTGGGTGTTAAGGGGTAAAGCTTTGATGGAGACCATTCCATTCTCCTCTGTTTTTATAGTGCATGAACAGAGGGGATGGGATGGTCACAACTGGGATGGAAATCAGAAATTTTATCTATGGGAGCTCTAAATATACACTTGGCAGGAAAAACCTAGCAATGAAATCAATGTAGAAGAAATGCTGTCTTTCTAAGCTTGCTTGCAATTTCATTTCACTTTTGAAATATTTGATTTCAAAAATAATATTTTTTTGTTATTTAAAAATTAAGTGCTACACAGATATTTGATAGTAAGGTGCAATTTCCTCATCCTCCAGAAGTAACTGTCACTAACAGTTTGTGTATATTCTTTATATTCTTCCAGAGTTTATTTTTTATTTTTTATAGGACTCTCTCCCTTCTCCTCCTCCTCTTCCCCCTCCTCTGGCTTCCTCCCCTTTTCCTTCTCTTCTTCCTCTTCCCTTCATTCTACTCTCCTTATTCCTCTTCCCCATATCCCCCCATTCTCATTCCCCCACTCTTCTTTCTGTACTCTAAATTAGTACATGTGGCATTGCTAGATCAAAGATTCTGAACTTTTAGAGTTTTAGTAGATTGTCAGTAAATACTTTGCCAATTGATATGTTATTAATTGCTCTGCCAAATAAAGTTGTATTAAGCTACACCTGTCTAGACACTCATTAATACTGACTAGTATCTGTCGTTGGTCTTTATTAATCTTTGTTAATTCCATTTTAATTTAAATTTCTTTGTTAGGTTTAGCTTCTTTTTATAAGTTTATTGGCCCACAGAATTTCTTCTGTGAGTTTCCTGTTCATATGTATTTTTTTCCTGTTGGGTTATTTGCCTTTTTAAATACAGACTTTTATATAATGTTAATATATCATATATTAATATGTTAACATATGATACATAAATATATTATATATATTAATATATATTAGGGATGTTAGACTTTTGTTTTTTCTCTGTATTGTCTATACTTTGATCGACTCTGTCTTCTTCATTTTGTTATGGTATATTTTGCCTTGCAGAAGTTTCAGATTTTCATGTGAACGTATGTGTCCATTTATTTTATTGCTTCTAGATTTCATGTCATGCTTGGAAATAACCTGCTGCATTCTAAGTTTATGACACACATTTGCCATTGTTTCCTTTGGTTTATTTGTGAATTTACTTTTTTGCCTTATATGTAAGTTTTTATTCTTCTGGAATTTATTTTGTAACAAGATATAAGTCATGGATTCAATTTAATTATTTTCCAAATTGCTATCCCTTTCCAAATGACAGGTTCATTGTACAACCTGCTTCTTTCAATAGTTCATTTTTCTCTCTACTGATTTGAAATACCATCCTTATCAAATACTATGTTTCTATATACTTGAGTCTTTTCTTTTATTAATTCTGTCTATTTCTGTGCTGATCCTGGGATGTTTTCATTATGGTGGCTTTAATATATTTGAATATTTAAGAGACCTTCACTTTCCTTTGCTCAAATTTTGGACCCAACTTTAAAAGTACAGTGGGGATATTGATTTTTATAACACTGATTTATAGATTAATTTGATAAAAAATGATGGCTTTAAACTCTTGAGTCTTTCTACCCCAAAATAAAATAAAACTCATTTTTCAAGTCTTTTATGGCCCTTATTGGAATTTTATACTCTTTTCTTATAGGGAATATGTATTTCTGGTCAGTTTTCCCAGGATGTTTTATAGTTTTTGTTTCTATTATAAATATTTTTTTCAGTACGTTTTATAAGAATATATAAAGTTTTTGACTTTTGTATATTAATTTTGAATCCAGCTCTGTGCTGAATACTTTGTTTCCTGCTAGTACTTTTAAAGTTGCTTCCCTCTGGTTTTCCAGAGAGAGAGTCATACAGTCTGTAAATAGTAATGATGTTGCCTTTCTTTTCTGTATTTCTAAATCTTAGTCCAGTGCTCTGTTCTCCGACTTTTTCTAGTGCAAAGTGAAGCTGTCATAGTGATGTTAGGCATCTTTTCATCCTACTGCTTACTTTAACATTTATGCTTCTGGTGTCTTAAATTAAGCATAATGCTGGCTTTGGGGTTGTATATGCTACCGTGTTAATTAAATAACTATAAATGTTTATTGAAATTTTAAAAAATCAAGAATCAATGATTTCAAACCAATTTTTATAAATAATTAAATTTTATCAAATGCATTTTTGCTATCTATTTAGATGAGTATATGGTGAACATTATTAATAGAATTCTTAGTTTTGATCCATCCCTGCCTTTCTGGAATGGCTATCACTAGATAAGTGAAATTAACCTATATTTTCTTTTTTAAAGGTACCTTTGTATGATTATGGTAGCAGTGATATCTATTTTATAAATGATCTAGGAAGCATTTCTCTTTTTTCTTTTTGCTGCACTCCAGATCATCTTTCACTTGGCTCCATTAAGAATTCATGTATATTTCTTTTTCAAGAAGAGCTTTTAATGTTTTTATTCCTTAGGTATTATAACATCAGACACTACAGCCTGAATGGATATACAGTGTTTAGATCCTATTCCTTTCCCTTCAACCGTCTGTAGATGTAGTTCCTCTGTCTTTTTTGGCCTTCAGTGTTGCTGAAGTGAAGCCTGAGATTATTTTATTTTATTTAACACTTGTAGGGGATCTGATTCTTTTCCTCAGGTACTTATAAGAGTCTTCCTTTGTTTTGGACATCTAATAATATCATTAGTAAATACAATTCTTTGTATTTTCATGGAGCACAGTTAGCCCTTTTAACGTTAACATATAGGTGTTATTTTAGAAAAGAAATATTGGTGAATAATTTTTACATTCTATTCTCCGCTTTATGTATTGACTACCTTAGAAGTTTATTATCTTCACTTCTCTGTTATTTTCCTGAGCTTCCCTCCATATTACAATTGCAGTTTCACCAGTATTAGTTCATTGTCTTTCTGCTTTCAATCTATTTTTTACTTCTGTAATGGTGTTTTCTCCTTAGCTTTTCTGGCTCCCTTTTATAGCTTCTTCACTTGAAATAGCATCTCTCCTTTGTTCTTTTGCATCTCTTCTTTTTGATCCAATTACCTATTTAAGATGTTTTGCCTAAAATTTTCTTCTGTTTTCTGGAGTATCTCCCATTTCAAAAATCTTTTCTTCATCTGTTATTTGTTGGGTATGTTCCTTTATTTCCTTAAAAAAAAAAAAACTATCAACCATATTAGATTTTTTTCCACTGCATTTTGTTGACTTTTGACTGATGTAGCAGTGAGAGTTAAGCTGCAGATAAACAAAGCTACTTTCGTTATTTTAAGCACAAGGAATTTATGGCTGGAAAGTTTGTATTATGGCATCTGGAAAGACATGAGGAGCAGGTTTTAGACTGGGTCACCAAGAGTGATTCCCAGACTAGCCCTCAAGAACTGGTGTACTATGGGAGCTGCTTCGTCTGTGAAAGTCAGGAAGCTGCTGTGGTAACAGGTGACATATATAAGACTGGCAATTGGGTAGATGTGGTAGTAGGAGTTTGTGAATGTTGTCCTCCAGCTGCTTCAGTTTTCATAGTGAAGTTGGAAGCAAAATCATAATCAAGAGTTTGGATGCAGGACGAGATGATGGAAGTTTGAGGAGAAATGAGAAAAAGTAAAATGAATTTCTGGAAGAGTAGAAAATGAACAGGCTACAGAAGTGTAGTATGATAGCAAGAGAGCATTAGGGGATTGTTTGAGGTTTGTGATCATGAATTCAAAGTGATACCAATCAAGGTAGTTGTGTGGGTTTTTTTTTTTTTTTTTTTTTTTTTTTTTTTTTGTGGTACACAGGCCTCTCACTGTTGTGGCCTCTCCCGTTGCGGAGCACAGGCTCCGGAGGCGCAGGCTCAGCGGCCATGGCTCACGGGCCCAGCTGCTCCGTGGCATGTGGGATCTTCCCGGACCGGGGCACGAACCCGTGTCCCCTCCATCGGCAGGCGGACTCTCAACCACTGTGCCACCAGGGAAGCCCAGTTGTGTGGTTTTTTAAAGCCACATCCAGCTGCAGAGGTGCATACATGTAGTGGTTGAAAGGTTTTAACCAGGGTTAGAAAATTTCCAAGTATTTATAATGATGGAAGAGAAGGACAAGAGAGTTAAGGATTATGATAGTAAAGCTGGTTAAAGAAGGGAGAGAAATAGCAAGAAGGTGAGGTACAGTGGAAGTTGGTAAGACCAGTGGTCTGGAGTCCTAGTGGGGCCAAAGGATGGCCCCAGTTTGCATGCTAGATACAGTGAGAAGAATAAAAGGAGGTGGTTATCCAATAGTAGAATATGTGAAATAATGCTTATGGAGAGGCTGAAGTTATAATGACAAAATCTGTGGGAGCAGATGGCTAAAATAATGTGGAAAACAGTATCACTAGAGGAGAGGGGTTCAGGGAACTGAGAAGCTAGGGACTTGAAAAGATTATCTACATGAATGTTGAAATCTCCAAAAATTAAGACAGGAGTAGTCTGGAGAGGAAGACAATGAGCCAGAAGTGAAAGTCTTTGAGACACAAGACTGAATAACCTGGTGGAAGATCTGTAGATAAAGCAATATTGAGGCATGGGAGATAATATAATCTGATGCCATGAAATACACAACTGGAGGTTTTTAGGTAGTGGAACTGAGAAAGGAATGAGCAACAGAGAGGATATCCGCCTCATTCCTGTGCTCAGGGACATAAGGGCTATGGGAGAAAATCAGCCTTCGCTTGAGAGGGCTGTGCAGGAATCAGTGTGTTCAGGGCAATTCCAGGTTTCCTTTAGAGTAAGAAGATAAAGAGAATCGGAGAAGGGGCTGGGGATGTTTGGGACCATGCCAGTAATGGAATTCAAAAGTCTAGTAATAGGAGTACAGGAGGGTTGGGAGAAGAGAATAGATGAGCTAGCAGAACCTTGTGGGGATTACAAGGTAGGAGATAAGGGTGGACCTAGACACCTTGGTCTAAAGATTAACATATACAAGGCTAAAGGCTATAGTGAGATCCATTCTCATTGATTCAAGGCAGAAAGTGGTAGCAAAGCTGAGTCTTTTGGGCAGGAACAATTGGGTGTTTGAAGCTCCCTCTTGATCCCTATTGGCAGAGGCAACAGGACATGAGGAAGTGGGTCTTTGACAGTGTATGAACTCCAGCTTGACACTGTATCATAGGGTTAGAAAGCCTAAGGGATGCATCTCCCTGAACTAGACACAGTCTGGGATTTGCTATTGATGGGAGAGGCTCTGCCTTGAACTTTAGCGGAATTGGGATTCTGGGGGAACTTGTCACTTAATGTGCAAAGACACTCCCCCCCCCCCACCTTTATCACTGGTAATCTAGGTAGAAGGCCTAGAGGAGGATAGGTCTCAGTTTCTGTGAACAGGCCTCCTTGATGCCTGATGATTGGGGTTAGGGTCATAAATGAAGACTCTTGATCTGCTGTTTGTCAGAGAGTGGGTGGGATCTCCATTATGCTTATGTAGGCATTGTTTAAATCGTCCCATTAAAACTTAAATGGAAAGTAAGATTTTATGTGTGTGTGTCAGGGGTGGGGGGCATTGATGTGTGAGCTAGGATAGCAGGCAGCCTGTAGCCTTAGTTCAAGTATGTTGTTTCTAAACATTTTCCAGAAATGATACATCATCTGCCTTTAGACATGTCTCACTCTGGGTGTATGTGTGGGCGTGAAGTTGGGGTAATATATGGGAAAGAGGTACTGCCTTCTAATTTTCTTTGTTTTAAAGATCATAATGATGGATTACCCCAGTTAGGTTCACACAAAATAAAGATGACACAGGGCCCAGTACCATCTTCAACCTTGTCTCATTGTTTGTCCTTGGATGTGCAGATATGACTCTAGTGGATGCTATTTTTCTTCCTCAAGGTTCAACCTGCCATTGGTATTTTCCCTTTTTACTTAAGGGATGTTATCTTTTTAAGAAAAACAAAAATTGGTCAAGATTATGGAGATGGATTTCATTTTGAAGTATTTAAAGTATTTGAGTCCTTCTCAAATACTTTCTTTTCTTGCTTTCTGTAAGTTTTCTTTCTGATCACAAGGCCTATTGCTTTACAGTGCAGTAATATTTAAAAAATAAAAAAAAGAAAAAGGTTTCCATGGCTCTAATTTAGTCAAAGGACACATGCAATGAATTTACTTTGGAGACCTGCCTCTGGAATTTTTCATGACTACTCTTTCCCTCAGGGCAGAACTCATGATTCCTTGATGTGTTTTTCTACTCTAGTCATTATTTAAGTTTCTCAGACTTACTACAACCTGTAATCTCCACTCCCTTGATTTATTTAAGCTTCTAATCAAGTACGTACTGTATGGTTGATGTTTATTGAATGAATAGCAGTTTCTGTTCCACTTCATCTTGTGGCTATTTAGGCGGGTGTTTTGGTCTTTTCACAGTTATTTTTAACTCTCAGCTATCCCAGGCAAGTAGAATACTGTGTCTCTTTGCCTGCCTTTATTACTTATCTATCCTAAAGTATTTTTTTCTAATTATCATAAAGATTAAATTCCTTTTTTGGTTTGTGTTTCTTAATAAGCATTGTTTCATCTTTTTCTTCTTTATTATTTTGCACTTTTCCATAATCCAGTGAACTTTTGTGAATAGCAGGGAGTGTCCAATGAGAGGAAAATTAACTTCATTAGATGTTCCATCATAGTTTGTAAACAATGTTTACCTCATAAGCTAACATTTTATTAGGAAAAATACCAACTTACACCCTATGAAAAGTTAAAACTGAATTACATTTCTTTAAGAGACTCAATGTTTTTATAAATATCTTCTTAATAGTCACTGTACAGTATTGTCAGTTTTCCACCTGGACCAATGGAGGGACACAGATTAAAAGAAAAACATCATAAGGTTTTCTGAACGTGCCAGATGCTTTACCTATAAACTTCTTCAATATTTCATAAGGAAAATTTCACAAAAATATGTGATATTGCTTTATAAGCTCTGCCTGAGGCCTGAAAACATGAAAATTAAGAATAGAAATGTCTGAAATGGGAGAATATAGTGAAGAGATTTACTTGAATTATATCCCTTTAGCCATGCCACCAGTGATCTTGCTTTGATGAAGTACTTAAGCACAAACACATTTCATTTAATGTGAAACCTAATCGTGCTAATTTGCCAAAAGAAAATGTCAAA
The DNA here is from genome assembly GCF_937001465.1 of Orcinus orca. NCBI lineage: Eukaryota > Metazoa > Chordata > Mammalia > Artiodactyla > Delphinidae > Orcinus > Orcinus orca. The sequence goes on along the minus strand of NC_064561.1, from coordinate 93,010,295 downwards.
TTAGTGATTAATTTGCTTTCATCAAAATGTTTATTGGAACCTGATTATATCAGGATATATGAAGCAAATATAGTTTCTATATTTCTTAACATCTCGGTAGTATATCCTTGCATATCTTACCAGTTATACTAATAGATAAAAGATAGGTTACTTAGTGTAAATTTCCATTTTACACAGTTGACAATTTTTAATGCTAAATCTATAACTGAATAAGGAAATATATAAAGAAAAAGTTAATTTATTATTGCTGGTTAACTTTCTAAGTATTTTTTAAAAAATCATATATTGTGGGAGAATTCTGGGTCAGCTGATTCCAATGTATGTATTGTATTAATCAGCCATTACCACAATAATGCTGCATAAATACTCCAAAACTTCATGACTTAAACAACAACATGAAATTATTCTCATGCTCAAAGGCGTATATTTGACTGCAGAGTGATCTAGCCCAGAACAGTTGGGCAATTCTTCTTAAGGCTGCTAATTGGAGTTATCTCAGTTTTGTGTCCCTTTCACTGTCCTTGGACCAGTTTCTGCTCAGAGCACTTTTTTGTGGCAAAGAGCAGAAACTCTCTACACCCATCATCCTCTAAGGTTCCTCTGGCCAAAGTCAGTCATGTGGCCAAGGCTTTAATCCACGGGGCAGGGGAATATACCAAACCCATGGAGGAGTGAGGAAGGGTAGGAGTTAGTGTTTATTGAAGAGTAATCCAAACTCTCTTGTAATTTTTATTCTTTATGATAAATTACATGTAATTTATATTACAAATAGGGATCATACTATTTGTGAAATCATGTGCAGATACACTATATAGTATCCCTTCTTTTTCATGGCATCCAATAAGGTTAAGAGTAAATTTAACTGTAAGTTTGCCAATCCTTATTTTAGGACCCGAGATGAACTTTTAGCAGCTGTTTGTTTTAGCAGGTATTTGCTTCATTTTTGGTTGTTTATTTACAGATAGAGGTATATTTGGTGGCTCAGTAGAGTCTGTTTCTTTTTGGGGTTTTTTTTTCCTCTTATTTTTTCTCTAAGAATGTGAACATATCTCTTGTGGGAGAGAAGAAACGGAAAAATGGCTGCTCCACTAAACTGCTGTTCTAGGGCAGAGGCCACATCTGTCTCTGTTTGCTGCTATGTTTCTGCACTCAGCCCAATACTTTGCTCTTAGTAGGCTCTCAATAAATATTAAACTGATTACCAACTTGCAAAAGGGTCCTCTTGTGTCCCACCTCTATTTATGCTTCATTTTGTGCTAATACATACACTCCCTGAGAATACAAATTGATGTTTTCTTTATTGTGGTAAAATACACATAGCATACAATTTACCATTTTAAAGTGTACAATTCAGGGGTATTAAGTACATTCCATAAGGCGAACTTCACAAAGATGATATCGCTTTGTGAGCCCTGCAATACCATCGCGACTATCGAGTTCCAGTACTTTTTCATCACGTCAAATGGAAATGCTGTCCACATCAAGCAGTTACTCCCCAACCCTCTTCCTCAGAGCCTGTGGTAAGAACTAATCTGTCTTCTCTTTCTATGGATGTGCCTATTTTGGACATTTCATACAAATGGACTCATACAATATGTGGCTTTTTGTGTCTAGCTTCTTTCACATAACATAATGTTTTCAAGGTTTATCTATGGTATGTAGCATGTGTCAGTACTTCATTCCTTTTTGTGGCTGAATAATATTCCATTGTATGGATATGCCATATTTTATTTATCCATTCATCAGTTAAGGAATTCAGGCAAGTAATATTTCATATACATGCTAATTGATTCTAGATATCAGATGAAGTCTAGTAGGTTAACAATCTCAGAGGTTGTACTTACTTCTCCCTGTAGAATATATCAGTGGAGAGGAATTCTTCTGCAGAACTTGGTTGGAAAGGGAAGAGGAGAAAACTGGAAGACTTTCTAGAACAATGATATGACCACAGTGTAGAGTGAATTCCCACTGCCCAATTAAACTGTGATACTGTGTTGTTTTTTTTTAACTTAAATTCAGATTACTGTGATCAGATATCATAGTCATTTGACAGTAATTTGGTAGGAAACCAGGAATCAGCAACTGGTTATTTTAAATGTGACTTTAATCTTGCATCTTTTCCTTATTTGCTGTGACACATGCTTTAATTTTCTCTTTTATGAAATAATAACAATACCCAAACAGTACTTTCCTACTTCTTCCCATGCTTTCTGTGACAATATTATATGTGCTTTCCAGCCTCCTCCTGCTTTCCAAAAATGTTTTAAACCGCAGGTCATATGAGATTCTGATTTAAGGTTTAAAAATACTTCCCTCCTTGAATGTTTATTACCCAACTGGAACCTGAAAGGGACTGCATGACTATTTCATTATCCATAGAGTCCAAGAGGAGTGCAATGGAATTAATTTAAAAGCTTGGGAAAATAAGATATATGAATAAAATGAAAGGAATTGGCATTATGCAACCTGGAGAAATGAAGGCTGAAATCTTTAATACATGAAGAACTATTATATAGAGGATATAGAAGAGGATGAATGATTTTTCTCTGTCTTGCATGAGAACAGAATAAGAGGAAGTAGATTTAAGCTATAGCACACAGGATTTAGATTAGAAATAAAAAGCTTTCTAACTCTAGGGAATGTAAGGCATTTTATCAGTTTCCTTGTTAAATCCCAAAAGGCATTTAAGGAAAAGAAATAGGAAGAATTACTTTTATTAACATTGTTTATTAAGAGATGTTCCTAAATACCCTTCCTTGTGAATGTTTAGAGGAGGATAGAGACCTACCTATTTTGGGTGGTCTCGGCTCCTGAAGAAAATAGAGGGCACCGTACTGTCATGTTTCTCCTCTATAGAAGTGTGGAGCACAATGCTTTGCAGGCAGGACCTGCTTAATAAAATGTAGTGAAATGAATAGGCCCCTCTTCTTTTTTTTTTTTTTTTTTTTTTTGCGGTACGCGGGCCTCTCACTGTTGTGGCCTCTCCCGTTGAGCCCCTCTTCTTAAAGACAAGAAAACCTAGGTAGTATAATAACTATATGCTCTAAGATCTAGCAGCTGGATTCACACAGTTGGGCTTCCCTGGTGGCGCAGTGGTTGAGAGTCCGCCTGCCGATGCAGGGGACACGGGTTCGTGCCCCGGTCCGGGAGGATCCCACGTGCCGCGGAGCCGCTGGGCTCGTGAGCCATGGCCGCTGGGCCTGCGTGTCCGGAGCCTGTGCTCCGCAACGGGAGAGGCCACAACGGTGAGAGGCCCGCGTACCGCAAAAAAAAAAAAAAAAAAAAAAAATTCACACAATTATTTAAGACAAAATGTAGATTTGAGCCAGAAAATAGATTTCTACCTGTTTTATACCTAGAACACTGGATGAACAATCCAGAACTAGACTCAGGCGCACTCTCTCCTTGCTATACCCTGGATGCCTGGACTGTTTCTGGATCAACAATTTAGTAATAAGCTATGAACTGGTTAGGTGAGTCAATGACCTGGTTCTAGTGAGAAATATACATACAATACTGAGCAGTTTCTTTCAAAAACGGTTAAAAATAATGTATTCAAGAATTATTCATTGAGTTCCTATAGTATATGAGGCATTACGCTAAGTCCTAGGCAGTGCATAAAACGGAAAAGATGTCTGTGAAATAATGTGGAGATAAGCTGTCCCTTATTTTTAAAGGCATCTGGCAATATTAAGGCTAAACGTCAGGAGAAGGTAGATAGGAAAAAAACAATGGAAACAGCTTTGTGTTTTCTCAGAAGGTATTGGGGTGTAGGCTTATAAACTCCACATCTGTTTGCTCCCTGGCATCAGCCTCTTCCCTTTGTCATCCACCCCTTTGTCAGTCTGTGCAGGCAGACTGACCTGCTCTTCCACCCCTGCACTGTACACCTCTTCCCGCATGTGCTTGCCATATCACCAGCTCGTGCACAGGCTTACAACCAACATTTTCATTCTCTTCACTCTTCAGCCAGCAGGAATTCAAGGGTCCTGAATGGAGACTAATTCCATGGCATTTGAAGGCCTGCTGTGGTGGTGGGAGTGAGCAAGTCCCTGTAGGGCAGGGGTCCACAGACTAGAGCCTTGGGCCTAAATTTGAGGTGCCAAGTCTAGAAATTTAACTTCTATGACGGGAATAAAGTGATGAGAATTAAAATCTACCATGGAGTGAAGAAAACTGTCAAGCAACACTGACAGCAGGCACTGAGAGATAAAAAAAAAAAAAAAAGAGAAAAAAATTGTTTAAAATGCTGGTTATGATAAATATATAAACCAATTCAATTATGCATAATCACCAGTAACATAAAATCACAATAACAATGATCCATCATTAAATATGCCAGATTGATTTTGCATATATTTCATTTGAACTATTCATGTGACTTAGTCTTCAAAATTTCTTGGTTTTGGGCTTCCCTGGTGGCGCAGTGGTTGAGAGTCCGCCTGCTGATGCAGGGGACACGGGTTCGTGCCCCGGTCCGGGAAGGTCCCACATGCCGCGGATCGGCTGGGCCCGTGAGCCATGGCCGCGGAGCCTGCGCGTCTGGAGCCTGTGCTCCGCAATGGGCGAGGCCACAACAGTGAGGCCCGCGTACCGCAAAAAAAAAAAAGAAAAAAAAAAAAATTTCTTGGTTTTGTAGCATGGTTGTCTGTTCAGAGCATATAAAACAACAGAGAAGACAATACCTACCCATCGAGTACCCACCCATATAATTATTCACACTGTTTGGTTGATGTTTCATAAATAATGCTGGTTAAAACAATTTTTTTTCTGTTGAAATGGAAGGAGTATTTCAACGATATTCGAGAAGGCAACAATTGGCATATTGTTCTGATTGCCTTAGCTGCCTTCCCTGAAGGAAACATGCTTGTTTTCAGGGCTGGCTAATCTTGGAATAATAATACATTGTTCTCAATGTTAAGTTGAGAGAAATTTAATCAGACTGCTTTCATTTTGGCAATTTCAGGATTTCTAGCTTCCATTTCCTGCCTCCCCAGGAAAAACTCAACAGAGAATATTGGATTTTCTGCTTGTCAGATACTTTGCTCAAGCAAAGTTTTTTTTTTTTTTTAAATAAGATTTAATCAAAAGTAGTCTCTCCCTTGGCCATCCTCATCCTTGTCAGGCACTGTTTTTAACCTTGATAAAAGCAGTATTAAGTCTGTATTTTGATTTTAAGGTTGAAAAATTAATGTAGGCAACTAAAGGAATCAAATAAAACAAAACTTGGGGATTAACTTTTACAATTAAGACAAGAAGAAAAGCAATTAGTGGCTTGGCTATCAGATAGGCCTTCACCGACCCATTTAATGCAATTTCTTTAACCCACTAATCTCTTTTATCTGGATTGAGCAGTGATTCTTTGTCGGTCATCAATTAAATTTTTTTCCCTTCCCCTTGAAGGAGTTATTCCAGATTCCTGGCAGCCTTGCTGAACTGCAGTGGAGCCAAGGACTTTTATGTATGCAAATTCTTAATTGTAAACATTGTGACAAGCATCGGCAAACTGGGATTTGGCAGAGTTGGTGTGATGTCATAGAAAAGAATTTCCTTTGTTTTATTTAAAAGTGGTTTCCAAGTTTTTCCCCAGTTAGTCTGGCTTTTATCTCAAGCTCCAAGAGAGCCGTTTACCAGATGTCAGAACCAAGACATAGTCTTTGACTTCTAAGGACTTTATCCAGGCTGACCTGGATTACTCCCCTTCATGGATTGAATGCAAACACTTTAAATAACACTCCATTTCTCCAGGCTAATGTTCTCTCTTTTCTTTCCATTTATCTTACCCTGTCTATCCTCATCCTTTGTCTTAGGCATAACTTTCCTGTCTCAATTCCCTTAGCATGAAAGTGACTCTCAAACACTGTCATCTCCCTAAAATATTTTCAAAATGAGGTTTTGATTCCCACCCTGATTTCATCCTGTATAAGCAGTCAAGTTACAGGTTGATGAATCTGATATAAGTTAGTGGCAAAATCCTAAAACAGAATATTAAACAAGTGGTTTGTTAGCACTTAGGAAAAAAGTCAGTGATAAATTGTGAGGGTCTGAATGAATTTTCTGAGAACAAATGGCAAACCAATCTCTCCCTTAGATAGGTTCCCTGCATTGGGAGGTCAGAGAAACTGTATAGAGCATTTTGATTCCAGCAAGATATTTGAAGTAGTTACTCAAGGTGGCTTCATGGACAAGATGTAGAAAACAGAGCTGGGTGAAATGGTCAGGTCTGGTAGAACAGCTAAGGCTACTTAGTGAAATTGTATAATTTAGGAGGTGATTTTTAGAGGTGTGCCACAAGACTCTAGTTGGCCCAGCTTCAATAAGTGTTTTGATTTATGGTTTGGATGAGCCACGGAAGGCCCTTTTCTATTTCCTGTTTGCTTGTCTATTTGATCTTCAAAACACCACCTCAGAAGTCTTCTGTCATCTTTAAGTTTGATTTAGAGATCTCCACTCTGTACTGCTATAGTAGTTTTTCATAGAATTTACCACATTGTTCTGTAATTCCTCATTTTTCCTGCCTGTTTCCTTTTGTAGGCTGTGAAATTCTTGAGGTCAAAGACCAATCTTATTTAACTTTATATCCCACAGCATCTGGTACTCAGTAAAAAAATTTTTGAATAGGTGAATGAATGAGTGATTTAGTGCCAAGTTTAGCATTACTTTCATGTAATACAAAAATGCAGTATAGTTAGTAACAGAATTAAGATTCAAAAAGAGTTGAGTGGCTAAAAAAAATGGCTCCAGTTAAAATGATGAAGTTCAATACCTCAACTCCATTGATTTTACCGACCACCTTTGATTGTCTCTTACCCCCTTGCTGTTCTCTATTTCCCCCTCACCAAGCCTAATTTCATGGTTGATCATTATAATCACTCACTTGCCCATCTCTTGCCTTGTCCTTTACAAAACCACAACCCTGGGTAAATCCAACTCTCTACATGGATCCATGGATAAACAGGACTGAAGAAAAGCCCACCTCCCTGCAGACTTGCCTCACTCTTTTTTTTTTTTTTTTAATAAATTTATTTATTTTATTTATTTATTTTTGGCTGCGTTGGGTCTTCGTTGCTGCGCGCGGGCTTTCTCTAGTTGCGAAGAGCGGGGGCTACTCTTTGTTGCTGTGGGCATGCTTCTCATTGCAGTGGTTTCTCTTGTTGCAGAGCACGGACTCTAGGCGTGTGGGCTTTAGTAGTTGTGGCACGAGGGCTCAGTAGTCGTGGCTCACAGGCTCTAGAGCGCAGGCTCAGTAGTTGTGGCGCACGGGCTTAGTTGTTTTGCGGCATGTGGGATCTTCCCGGACCAGGAATTGAACCCATGTCCCCTGCATTGGCAGGCAGATCCTTAACCACTGGGCCACCAGGGAAGTCCCCCTTGCCTCACTCTTAATTCATGACCACTAACCTGAAGTGAGCCCTTAATGCTGCCACTGATCATTTTGTATGTCCCTAATCTCTTCCCTCTCCAAGTCTGTCACACGACTGTTTAGGCTTTTTCTCTCTCTCCTCGAACACTATCACATTCCCCATTCTCACTCTCAGTTGATGACCTTCCTTCTTTTTCACTGAAAAAAATGTAAGCAATCTCATGAAAACTTCCACATCACCCATCATCATCTCCTCTGCACCCACATACTTTGCCTTCCTTTATGTTACTAGAGAGATAAACTGTTAAACCAGACATAAAACCATCATCATATACACTGGATTCCACCCCTTTCATTTACTCAAGAAAATAATTCCAGGAGTTCTGCGATTTCTTACAATGTCTTTTCTTTTTTCACTTTCTACTATATCACATTCACAGGAATATAAACCTACTATTATTTCTTCTACCTTAAAAAGTCTTCTTTAGATCTTCTGCCTTAGTTCTTTGCAGCAAAACTCCTCAGAGGAGTCTATTTGGCAATGTCTCTAATTCTCTTTTCCCATTCTCTATTAAAGCCACTCTAATCAGCATTTTGCCCCCATAATTCTTTTAAAACTGCTCTTCATCCTCATCTTAGTTGATTTGTTAGCACCCTTCGGTGCTTTGATTACCTCTTTCTTTCTGGGTGATATATTCTTTCTTTGACTTCCAAGATACCATTCTAGTTTGTTTTTACCACTACTTTATTGTCTACTCATTTTCAGTCTGTTTGCTTTTACTTCTCTTCTCTGCAACCTCTTCTTCTTTATGAGCCCTAGAAGTAGGGCTCACTCCTTGATTTTCTTCTCTTTCTGCATTTATTGCCCGATGATCATCTGGTTTCATGGTTTCTGTATACTGGTGACTTCCAAATTTGCATGTCCAGTTTAGATCTCCTTCCCAAATGCCTGATTCTTACAGTTGTCTAGGAACGATTTCCCCCTGCCAAATCTGCTCCATCTATAGCATTCCCCGTCTCACTTAATGGCATTCTATCCTTAAAGTTTTTTGGGCTAAAAACCTTGATTTTGTCTCCTTTTCTCTCACACTCCATATCCAGTATATTGAGAAAGCATGTTGACACTACTTTCAAAATAAATCCAAAATCTCATCACATCTGATCACCTCTACTGTTACCACCCTAGACCCAGACACTATTATCTCTAGCCTGGATTATTGCAGGAAACTCCTCCTGGTCTCTCTGCTTCTGCTTTTGGTGCCTTCAGTCTGTGCTCAATATAGCAGCCTGTGCTGAAAATCCTGCTACATCTCACTTAGAGTAAAAGTCAGAACCTTGCAGTGGCTGCTGGAGCCTGCATGCTTTGCCCTTCCTCCCATAACTTTTACTTCATCTTCTGCTAGACTCCTCCTTGCTCACTCTGCTCCAGTCACAATGGCCCACTTGCTGTTGCTCAGACACACCAGTCGCAGTCCCACCTTAGGGTCTGAGTTGGCTGTTCCCTTAGCCTGCAGCACACTTCCCCCAGATACCTGCGTGCCTTTCTGTAACCTCCTGCTTAAATGTCACCTTCTCGGTAAGTCTGCTCTGGCACACTATTAAATACTAATGATTGCACCCCCCTGCACCCCAACTCCCAGCACTTCTGATCCTGCTCTATTTTTTTTCTTTTTACATAGCACTTGTTTATTTTTCAGTATACTATGTTATTTATTTATTTATCAGATTTATTGTCTTTCTCCCCCCGTAGAATTTAAAAACACTTCACATTTACATGATGGAAGAGCTGTGACTTACCATTTGCTTATGAGAAAAAACAAGAGTTTTAGATGTAAATACAAGACACTGTTATCTTCTCATTGCTAAAAAAGTTAAGCATGAGGTTGTGTTAATAGTGAGTATAGGGAAGTAATCATTTTTCTGTTTGTTTTACAAATATTTATTAAGTACCTCATATATTAGTAACTGTCATAGGTTCTGGAGCTACAACAGTGAACAAAACAAATAAAAATCCTTGACCTCATGGAGTTATATTCTGGTATATTTTATTGTGCACTGCTGTATCTAGTGTAATGCACTGTATTCTGTATGGGCTATGCCAGACCAATCATACTGCATTTCCTTTGGTCATTACTCTTTGAATCACACTGGTTAAGAGCATGGTCTTTGGAATCAGGGAGACAAGGATTTGAATCTTGGCTCACTTTGACCTTGGAAAAATTACTTAACTTCTCTGAGCCCCACTTTCCCCATCAATAAAGTGTGGGTACTCTTACCTACAGTAAAAGATCATTTACTTAGACTGTCAGGACCTGACCCATTCCAGATTAATGTTTCTTACTTTAGGTATCTTAACTCCAAAATAGCGCAGTGATTTACAAAAGACATTTTAGTCTGACAGTTTTGGTATATAATATGAGATGTCAAGTATGATAAGAAATGAACAAATTTAATATGCATAGATGTCTTACAGAATCTTTTTTATGAGTTGAATGCCGTGCAAATTACTTAAAGAATTCATTGTGTATCTGTGGAGTTTTTTTTTTTTTTTTTTTTCAGTACGCGGGCCTCTCACTGTTGTGACCTCTCCCGTTGCGGAGCACAGGCTCCGGACGCGCAGGCTCAGCGGCCATGGCTCATGGGCCCAGCCGCTCCGCGGCATGTGAGATCTTCCCAGACCAGGGCACGAACCCGTGTCCCCTGCATCGACAGGCGGACTCTCAAGCACTGTACCACCAGGGAAGCCCGAATGTTCTGAATGAAAATATTTGTTTACCCATGAAAGGAAAATATGTATCACATAAAATATAAATATTTAATGATGTAAATGTTGTTATATATATTTATATATTTTGCCCACCAAATTTTTACTGCAAAATCAGACTTTATAAGCCATACTGATTTCCTTAAAAAAAATGGCTAAAAAAAGTCTGGTAATTTTTTTAAGCACAAAATTTATTTTAAAAACATGAAATTTGTTCCTAATCTGCAGAAAGAGGTTTTGTAAGATCACTAACCATCAGGATTTGCTTTTTCTATAGCAGCCACAGTAGAGGATGATACAGTAGGTCTTTGGAAAAGATCAGGCAGGGGCTCTGCTTGCTTGTGCCTTCCTTCATTTTCAAGGTTCTCTCCCATCCTATGCATTTGGAGTAACTTCTGTTTACCAATGAATACATTTTGTTCCATGGGATTTATGAAATTTTCACAACATCAAAGACCCTCATCAGAATCATTTTCTAACCATCCTTTGTAATCCTCACTGCCTTGTCCATTTTGTCATCACCTTCCTATCATTTGCAGCCTTGGAGGTCACACCATCTCTTAGCACAGAATATTGTAGCAAAATGCTCCTCTTTTATTACAGTGTAACTAAAAATGGACAATCATGAAAAACCTTTTTTTAAGAATAAATTAGTTATTTGAATGCTTACAGTATTTAAACTTTCAGATAAATTATCTTAAGTACAATTGGTATGAGGAGTTCAAGAAATAGTAATGTATATAAAGAATTTCTCACAATGTATGGCACAAGGTAATTGCTTAATAAATGACTTTAATTATTATTATTGTACAAACAGATTAGTGTATATTTAGAGGAAAATTCCCAGGTCTATAAAGGGATCAGTATAATGTGAGGATTTTTTTAAAAAGTAATTGTCTTAACTGTATGCATGCAGTTGTAGATTCATATTTCCTTTAGAGTTCTCTCCATACATTATCCATAATAGCTGATGAGTTTCTAGTTGACAAGAACAATGCCAGTTTAACTTGTTTTTTTTTTTTAATTTCTAAGCAAGCACTAAGAATTTTTTAGGCACATTCTGTTTGCATTAGATACAGCTAATTTCATATTTTTCTTTCCACTGAAGGAGATTGGGAGCTTCTAACGATTCTTGGAAATCATTAAATTAGGATTAATGATTATCTATATAGAGAATCTATACTGCATGCATTAATGTTAGACAAGGTCAGGGATGTACATTATTCATTCATTTATTCAGCCTGTCATTTTCAAATCATTCAATAAACATTTATTGAGCATTTTGCACTCCTTATTAAGTATACTAGATGTTGGAAAATTAAAAATAACTTTTAGCCTCTATTATTAATATGATAGATATTTGTGCTGGAAGACTATATGTGAGACATGTGTGGGGGAGTTTAGCGTATACAATCTAAGGAAGGAGACTAGATTATACCATAAAGTTTTATCTTGAATATACTTACGTACAAATTCAGGATTATATTAGGGTTTTTTAGTTCAAGTGATAGGAAACCCAATCCAAATTGGCTTAAGCTAGAGAGGGGACTTATTGGCCCATATACATGAAAAGTCTAGGGTATTTCTTGTTTGAGTACTGCTAGATCCAGTGTATTGATGTAATCAGAACCAAATCACCCTTTTAATCTTGGTTTTGCATCCCTCTGGAAGTTGGCTTCCCTCTCAGGTAGGCTTTCTCTTTGAGCTGTCCCGTAGCAGCTCAGACTTACATCTTTCATGTTGCAGAAAGGAAAGAATTCTCACCCTGTGCCCATGGCCAAAGGCCTGGAACTTTCTGATGTGGACATATTCTCTTTGCTTAACTGACTACTGTGTTTGGGAGTAGGTGGATGATGTTCTGACTGTACCTCAAGGATCAAGTGTCCACCTCTAGACTTGAGGATGGGAGGATGGAGTTGGTTCCATGTGAACCACTTAGTCTGAGAGTTGGTAAGAAGTACCACCCAGGCCCATTACTCAAGGAAGAAGGATGCATGATGAGGAGTCACACAAGGATCCACAGCAAAGATCCTGTGACAGGTGTGGGACTGTTCCAGCTGATGGGGTTGGTAAGAGAGAGGAGAAAGAGCTTCAGATTAACATTAATCTTATGTATTTTGCCATTTACATTGGTGATCAGACACCCTATCTAGAAAAACTATCACTGTGCTTTCGATTTCTTTAATTGCAGTGTGAAAGATCCCTTTCCAGAACCTCCAGGTAGACATGGAGGTTTTGATTTGCACACCTGTATGAAAAGTGTGCATCTAATCTTTGTGTAGCTAGATGTGTGACTCTCCATGAATGTGCATTTCAGACAAGGAATTTTCCAATTTTTATAGTATCCATGCTCCAAATATCCTTCTTGAAACTGCTGAGGACATAGTCCTTCCACTTTATTTAAAAACAAAAATCACAACAAGAGCAATAGCAACAAAATGCTCCATTTACCTTTAAAGGTATACTGTAAATATGCATATTTGGTGATTTGGGGAGGGGAAAAATGTACACTTGAATTCAGTATTATTTGAGAACCTTATGGATGCTTTGCAGGCACCTTCACACTGCCAGACACTGTGAATTTACAAACTCATATGATTATCATAAAGCCCAGCAAGGCAGATCTGATCTCTGTCTTTCACATATCTCAAACGTCTAATCAGTCTTGACTATGTTTATATTTATGAGAGAAGCAGTAAAATACTGATTGGAATTGGTGTATTTGGCTGGGTCTTACTGATTGGTGGATCCCATCAAGATGGTCAGCAAGATTTTCCCTCTGGATGTGAGATTCTGTTGATTTTTATTCTGGAACAATTCTTCTCAGAAAGAGGATCTTCCAGCTTCCTGCCTGGAGGGTACACCCTGCTCTGTGCTTGGTGTCCCAATCTAGGGCCCTCTGGTTCAGTTTTTGTTGGAGGTGGAAGAGGTATGTTGCCTGGTTATGGAGGTGGGGACCTGAACTTCTCACTGCTCCTCGTAGAGATTTTCCAACTGGCTTCCTTAACAACTGCTGCCTCCATTTCCTAAGACTTTCCAGGATTCTAGGATAGAAATGGCTTGCTTCTCATTTGTATCATGCTGTTGTAGACTTAATCTTCCTGCTGCCTGCTAAGCCACTTACCATTTCTCCATCCGCTCTCAGCTTTCATATACTATTTGGTTCAGGGTTATAGAGAGCCTCAGTCGTACTGAAGTCAAAGTTTTGTTTCTGTTTCTTGTTACCTATGCTTTTTGAGAGTGATTTTTAAAAGAAGAGGACAAAAATATTTTTACTATTTTGAAGCCAGATGCCATCTAATTTATAATTCTCTTGACCTCAGTGCCCTTATCTATAAATTGAGCTAGATGGCTTCTATAGGTGTAAATGCCATCATCATTATTGTTTTATATTAATATAAGTGTACACGTGTTATTTTAAATTTCTAGTTCATTGATTTAGGATAAATTTTTCCCATTGAGGAGGCCTAAAAAACTAAAACATCCTATATGTTAATTAATTTTACTTAAGGCATATAAGTACAAACACAGTTGTGTCCACTATATTATAGGGCATCCCACGTAAAAGGAATTAGTTAATTGAAGCATATTTTTTAAATGGGGCATCAACCAAGCAGATCAAACCACAAAAAGAAAGGAATGTGATTGTTTACTAACTGCTCTAACATAAGATCCTTAGAGCTTTGAGGAAAGTGACTTTATCAAATGCTAAACTTAATTTTAGGTGATACAACTACTTACTTTTAAAATAGTTCAAAAATACTAACTTTATATGAAACTCTAACAGATTTTTTTTTAGGTGAGCCATTTATTCTATAATGATTCAGTTGCTAACTCATGAGTTAGAGAATCAATTATTTTTAAAACAATTTTTTAAAGTTCTGTGCTCTTCCATTGTTAAATTGTGACATGTAATAGGTCCATTTTGGGAATTTACTCTTAATAAGCCAATTACAAAAATAATACAATATAAAATTTCAACCTATATTTGGGATTTGAGTATAACACACTATGACGCATAAGCCCAAAGGAACACATTTCTTATTTACATGTTTCTATTATCCTTTCCTTCTCCTCTCTTCCCTCCTTTTCTCCCTTTCTCTCCTGAATATCCTTAGGTCTATTTTGTCACTAAGAAAAAGTTTCTACATATCTGGCCAAAGGCCAAAGGTGAATACCAAGCAAACTCAGTCACCTCTTTAGGATTAATGATGGGATTTTTACCCAGCATGCCCTAGGTTTGCAGTGTTCCTTTTGCCAAGATAAATATCTGGGCAATCCAGTACTTGTTTGGAAGAAGACTTGAGAAAAGTTTAATCATTTGTGGAGTTGATTTTTTGACAGGTCAGCAGAAAACTGCTTTTTTTTTAATCCAGGTTAATGTGTTTAAGTAAGACTCAGGAAGTAAAGAGTACTGGCTTTGGCAACAGGTTTGGGCAACAGGCAAATGCAGAGTTCTTGGAGAGGCATCAACAAGCACATGCATCTCTGGGGAAAAAAAATCCCACAGACCTATAAAGAAGCCAGTTTTTCAGTTATATGAACATCAAGTATTAATTGTTTCTAGACACAGTTGGATAGAGAAGGAAAAATTGGAGCCTGGCCTAGTTTTATCATGTGACCATAATCTCCAACAGCGACAACAATATCAATAAAACCGTGGGTTCCCAGAAAACCCTTCTAGAACCTTCAGTGAAGACCTTGGAGTAGAAGAGTAACTGGAAATTGAATTACCATGCAATAAGGATGGAGGAATAAAAATGGAAGTGCAGGTACTTACCAACAGCTAAAAGACAGGAAGGAAATTCAAAATGCTTTGAATGGACATATGCTCCTGCATGCAGTGTCATCTAAAAGAGAGGCCAGCTAAATTTGGTCATCTTTTAAAGTTCCAATGACTTGTATTTCCCAGGAGTGACCAGGCCCTGACAATATGACTCATGCTTACCAAACTACTTGCATGACTGAGGTAGACACAGAATGATGATTTATTAACAAAGGAAAATATAACTATTGTGTGGACTGAGCGTATATGTGAGAGCATGATCAACGCAGTCCTTCTCTGTATACAAACCTTCTTGAGAAGCTTTATCATGGTTAGAAACCATGGGAAAAATACAATGATTTCAGGAATAAAAGTTATATTATCAGTCTGTTCTTTTCCTAAAGTTAAACAACTTGGGAATCACAGTGTCTTGGTAATCCCAGACCCAGAAGAAGGGGACTTTAAATAAACTCAGTGCACAGTGGCACCAGTCCAGGGATATGTGATGTCTCCATCTCTTGAGAGGAATGGTTTTGCCAGATGGACCAGGGCAGTCACAGTCTGATGGCAAATGCTTCCAAGATCCTCTCAGCAATAGAGTGGCTTTGCAGTTGGACTGAAATAAGTATAAGCAATCTCCTTTTCAGTTTACTTGGATTTTCAGAACTGCTCAAACCTCATCCTTAAATCTACTTCTGTTTGATAATGGAGTGCTTCTGGGAACAGCCTTACTAGATGGATTATGTTCACCCACTGTTACTCTCCAGTATTCTTCCATCTTTCTTCAACCAACCAAACTGGAGAATTAAATGGTAGTAGAATAGAAGCCACCACCCATTCATTTCAAATCTTCACTGGTGTTACCACATTGGCTAGTCCTCAGAATTGCAGTATGGCTTTTGGTTGAATATTGTGGTAGGGATACGTGTTCCAGAGTATTTCATTTGTTACTTAGTCCTTTATTCTTTACTCTGTGAATCAGGAAGCTATCATGAGGGGCTCTATGATTAAGGATATCCGTTCTTCAGCTCCTGAGTTTGTATTTGTTTGTAATTCAGGGTCCTCCTAAACCCACTTCGAGGCTGTCAACATTCCATTTTAATCTGAATCCATATACCCTCTCTCTGACCAGTAGTCTAGAGTGATATTCTGGGTCCTCAGGAATTAGTGTTAGCTCAGAGCCAGAGTGCAGTAGCATTGATACATTCCCAGTTAATGCTGTAGATTTCCGTGTAGATGGATAATAGGAATAGATAACACTTACTGAGCACTTATTATGCATCAGGCACTGTTCTGATTCTTGTTTCTAAATGTTCTAGATGCTGGTATCTCTTTCACCAAATATCCAAAATCTTTGGCATAAAGAATATTTTTGTGGGCCTACCCAGGGGCACATAGAGGAGATGGGCAAGTCACATGTTAAATCTACCAAGTGTTTCTATCTTGTGAAAGGAGAATTCCCTTCAGATAAGAAATGGGGGGCTTCCCTGGCAGTCCAGTGGTTAGGACTCTGCACTTCCAATGCAGGGGGCGCAGGTTCGATCCCTGGTTGGGGAGGTAGGATCCCGCATGCTGTGCGGCACAGCCATTAAAAGTAAATAAATAAATAAATGCCTCTCAACTCAAACAGAAGTACAATTAGAAAATTTAAAAAAAGAAAGAAAGAAATGGGTCTGCAGGCTGAATGGCCAAAAGCAAAACAAAATATAGAGACCTGGTAAATGTCTGCTACATACATACAGGTCCACCTCATTCCTTTAACTGCCGCATAGTATTCTATTGATTTGATATTTCATAGTTTATTCACTACTCCTCCATTAACACACATAGTTTCCTTATTTATTCCTACTTCAAACTATACTTCATAAATATTTTTATATGTCTCTGAGCACATGTGTGAAGATTTTTCTATGATTTGTATTAAAAGAAAGCTTTCATTATCAAATGTGTTTATATTTTGCCTCTGTGTTGGAGAGGCTGAGTCCCCACATCCTATCCTTTTTATTTTTCAGACATACAGTGTTTACTGGTACTTTTGTTTTGAGCTCTGTAACAAAACGGTGTTTGGAAACAATATTTAGGATAAACAGTTCATTTGGATAAAAGATTTTGCTTTGTTTTTGAGAAGATTCAAAGTAACCATAGTTATGAACTATGGCAAGCAGAGACAGAGGGCTGTCCAGGAAAAACCAATGAATGGAAAATGAAACTCCTCCAAATAAATGAATAAAAAAACCACACGAGCAAAAAACAGCAACAAAATACAAATGCTTTAACCAACAATCTTGTCCTAATAATGACAATCAATCTCATATAGATATCAGAAAAGTGAAAAAAGCTAAGATAGACAAATCACGTCCCCTAGAATCTGAGTGGAGAAAATTAAATAGGTTCCCAACTTTTAAAATACAGATTTTAAAAACTTTAGCTTTCTAAGCCAAATATATATAGCATATGGTTTTATATGTCAATGCCCTCATCTCTTTTTTTCCCTCTGAGCTTACAGGAAAACACTGTGTTTATTTCTGACATTTGGGAAAGCTGTTTCAGCCCCAGTGTTGATTGATAGCAGTAGATACAAGGATTAATAAAAGAGATGTGTTCAGTGAGTCACCAGCACAAGAGCTAAAACAGGTCACATCCCAAGGTAAACCAAGCAGGTCCCAGCATCACCCCATAGAGTTTTAGAGCTGTGACTGAGATTCAGAAAGGAGGAATATGTGTTTGCCAAGAAACATCAATGCTTTTGACTTCTTTAAACCTAGACTGCTTGGTGGCATTTCCAGAGAGCTGATGAGGTCTGGAGGGCAGAGTATAAAGATAAAGTCAAAAACCCTACTGAAGTGAATTTGCTGTAGTTTTTTGTTGGTCTGCCTGATTTTTCAGTAAGAGTCAAAATGCCAGGAAATTTCACGTTACTCATATTCCTACTCATATGCTATTAATGATATTCTAAAAAAAAAAAGAAAAAAATTGAAAAAAGAAGCCAGACACCTCAATCAACAATCTGATCCTAATAATGAAAACCAACTGCTATATAGAAACCAGAAAACTGGAAAAAAGATAGTATAGACAATATTATTGATTTGATATCCGAATCATAATAATACCACAAATACTTTATCATATTTTCCAGTAAAGGAGCTTCATACGTAATTAACTTTGATCTCATCCTAAATAATCCTAGATTATCTGTTCACTTTGCAATTAATAATGTTTCTCTAATTTGTTGATGAAGCTATACCTTTGTATACTATTATTGTTAATACGAATTAATAAGGCCCACATGCAAGAACCAGTGTGTCTCCTTCAAATTGCCACTGCTTCTTTTCTTGTCAAGAATATGTAGAAGTTTTTCTTTCATCGAGTGTGGGCTCTTGCTTGACATTTAATTCAGTTGTGTGGGCTCTGGTGAACTTATTTATTTAGAATTCAGTGGTAAGTCTCCCCACCACCACCCCCTTGCCCTCACCCATTCACTGCTGCTCTCTTTACAGAAAAACATAGCAAAAATAGATAGCATGTGTTATGGGCTGAATTGTGTCCTCTCAAAAATACGTATGTTGGAGTCCTAACTGTCAGTACCTCAGAATGGGACTGTATTTAAAGATAGAGTCTTGGGACTTCCCTGGTGGTGCAGTGGTTAACAATCCGCCTGCCAATGCAGGGGACACGGGTTCGATCCCTGGTCCGGAAAGATCCCACATGCCGCAGAGCAACTAAGCCTGTGCGCCACAACTACTGAGCCCGCATGCCACATCTACTGAAGCCCGCGCGCCTAGAGCCTGTGCTTTGCAACAAAAGAAGCCACAGCAATGAGAAGCCTGCTCACCACAATGAAGAGTAGCCCCCACTTGCCGCAACTAGAGAAAGCCCGTGCGCAGCAACAAAGACCCAATGCAGCCAAAAATAAATAAATAAATAATTTTTTTAAAAAAATTAAAAAAAAATAAAGATAGAGTCTTACAGAGGTAATTAAGTTAAACTAAGGCCATTAGGGTAGGCCCTGATCCAATATGACTGGTGCCCTTATAAGAGGAGGAAATTTGGACACAGGTATAGAGGAAAGGCAGCTCTAGAAAGCTAATACAGCACAGGTGCTTTATTCCCCAGACTTTCCTGCCTGAAACGCCTCACACATTTTTAGATTTATCCGTCCAATACATTTCTATACACAAATAAAAGATCATAATATAATTATTTCTTTTTCCAAACTCAACATAACATGACACACAGTCTTGACTGGAAATATTTTCAACTTAGGCCATCAAAATGAAGTTGTCTTTGCATATGATTTACGTATCATTTTAACTTTATTTATTTATTTATGGCTGCCTTGTGTCTTTGTTGCTGCATGCGGGCTTTCTCTAGTTGTGGCGATCAGGGGCTACTCTTTGTTGTGGTGCATGGACTTCTCATTACAGTGGCTTCTCTTGTTGCGTAGCATGGGCTCTAGGTGCCTGGGCTTCAATAGCTGTGGCACTTGGGCTCAGGAGTTGTGGTTCGTGGGCTCTAGAGCACAGCCTCAGTAGTTGCGGCACATGGGCTTAGCTGCTCCGTGGCATGTGGGATCTTCCCGGACCAGGGCTCGAACCTGTGTCCCCTGCACTGGCAGATGGATTCTTAACCACTGTGCTACCAGGGAAGTCCCTTATGTATCATTTTAATACTGTCAGATCCCTGGCTTTCTGGGACGCAAGGCAGGTTTTTCTTCCATTGCATATATACTGTAGGATCTTCTGCTAGCACGAGCATTTACTTTCTTCAGATTCTTTCTTTTCTACCTTAGTGGTGGCTTGCTATTAATTTATAATTTGGGGGGTAGCCTAGTGTGACATGGCTGATTTGAGGATGTCTCTAAGTTCACAGAGAAAAGATAATCACAACTTTTGGCACTACCATTACAGCTCTATTTCCATCTCCTGGTGTTTAGAAATACTTCAAACTTACCTTCATGGCCGTTTGGCCCATTGGTTAATTTTATAGTTTACTGCTCTGGGCAGTCTGGACAACTTACCATTTAATATCAAAACTCTTTGCTTTTCTCCCTTTATATTTTTGTCCATGTAGAATGTCATCTCCCATCAACTCAAGACCAAACTGAATGCATGAATATGTGACAGGCAAGTTCTTGTTACAGGTCACTTTTTGCGTCCTATTTACCATCTAGATGTGAATTGGAAATAGGATAAGGAGATTCTAAAGCACTTAGTTTTGAGTTTACATCACAACTGGATGGTGTGTGTGTGTGTGTGTGTGTATATATATATATATATATACATATATACACACATTTGTGATTAATGTTGTGGTGGACACATAGAATTGGTGTGTGACTTATGAGTGATTCCTGATTCTTCACTATGGGCAGATGGGAGATAGCATGTACCTGAGTGAATTTACAAATATCGAATTATGTGATTTCAAAATTCAGTCTCTAAGGGAAGCATGTATGCAGATTAATAGGAGGTTGTAACCCTCTGCCAGTGGTTCTGTGTTTTGGCAAGAAACAGTTTCCTTGTGTAACTAGTAAATTCAGATGGTTGATAACCATCCAAGAGATTTAGAATTATTAATGTAGGTTTTCACAGTACCTTGCAGGCATCATTCTTATTATAAACTTATATGACACAATAGGCCATGATGATGGGTTCACTTTACGTTTCTCTGGGACTAAATACTTTGAAAATGATAGAAACTATTACATGTAGTCGAACGGTATGCTTTATCAACTCTAGCAATGCTCCTCTTTACCAAAGAAGATACCTTGTCAGATAGAACTTCTTTCATTGAAAAAGAAAATAAAAAAAAGAATGGTCAATATAAAATATAATTCCTCCATTTATGCTTTCATGAAGAAACAGATGTCATTAGCCTTTGAGTTTTGTGGCTTTTTTACTCACTGGTTTCTTATGTATTTTAGGAAAGGTGTGGTTTAATGTTTGTGTTTGTGCCTGGGGTCAAATGTATCAGTGGTTTAATATGGGAGAAATCTAAGAGAAGTTATTGTAGGAGATTAGACTGACAGCATATCTAAATTTCCTCTTGTCCTGAATCTCTTATGTGGCTGAATGTGTATGTGTATATAAAATATATGTATATATTTCAGAGCAATGTTGGAAAAGGAGGAAGAATGTCATCAGCAGGCAGAAAATTTTGAGAATTTCTGTGAATTAGAGAGAATGCAATCCTGAGATCCTCCAAGTTGAGAGTGACCTAATATAGAGGAGAGGGAGGTGAAGGAATAGCCCTCGGAGTAATTAAACAGGAGCTAAATCTGAGCAGCAGAACAGTCAGTCCTTTCACTTCCCCCACTAAACTGTATGACAGGCACAAGTGAAATTCAGTGTCAGGGTAAGCCTGAAAAGTATTATCAAAATAAAGCCTTTAGGGGTCTGAGTGAGAAGGAGAGCAGATCATGTGGTGACATGAAACGCACACAGGCACAGAGGGAAAAAAGGGAACAGCCTGCTCTGCCAGGAGTTTCAAGCTCTGAAGTGCTTCTCTGCCAATGTACACATCTTCCTAAGTTGGCAAGGTGTAGAGCAGATGCGTACCCAGCCTGCCTGCCTGCCCATGCCCAGGGAGCCTGAAGGGGTGTTGTCTGCTTGACCCACCCTAACAATTTATGTAAAAACTTAAAGCAGTCTTTTCAGTCAAAGTTGAGGCCTGCTGCAACATTGGAACTGTATCACTGCAGAAGTAACCCATGCCAGCTATTAATGGACAGCCACCTATCACCAGGTAGTTGATGAAAAACAATAGAAGGAACAAGATGAAGTAACAGAACCACAGATCTAAGGTTATAAAAGAAATAATTCAAGAAATGGATGCAAACTTAATAAGAAACACATAAAAAGTATCTTTAGAGAAAGTCAAGTGGCTATTATCCATTAAAAGAAAAGCAAAGAAGGAGGAAGATGAGGAGAGGAGAGAGAGGGAGAGGAAAAGACTCTTACAAAGATGAGTAATTAGAAAACACAAATTGGTTCTAGAAATTAAAAATCTCATTGGCAGAGTAGGGAAAAAAAATCAAATGCAAGGGTTGAAAAACAGAATGAACATTGCTGAAGGCTGAATTAGTGTTCTGGACAATAAAATATTTTAAAATTTGGAGAAAAAAGAGAAAGGGATAGGAAAAAATGACTTAAAAATTAAAGCACAAGCTTTTTTTTTTTTTTTTTTGCGGTACGCGGGCCTCTCACTGTTGTGACCTCTCCTGTTGCGGAGCACAGGCTCCGGACACGCAGGCTCAGAGGCCATGGCTCAGGGGCCATGGCTCAGGGGCCCAGCCGTTCTGCGGCATGTGGGATCTTCCCGGACCGG
This sequence comes from Orcinus orca, assembly GCF_937001465.1. NCBI lineage: Eukaryota > Metazoa > Chordata > Mammalia > Artiodactyla > Delphinidae > Orcinus > Orcinus orca. The sequence goes on along the minus strand of NC_064561.1, from coordinate 92,988,077 downwards.
GGCACGAACCCGCATCCCCTGCATCAGCAGGCGGACTCCCAACCACTGCGCCACCAGGAAAGCCCTGAAGCACAAGCATTTTAATCCTTGATGTTAAACACCCATAAAACAGGAGTTTCAGGAAAAGAGAACATAGGAAATGGAAGTGATAAAAAGGAGCTAGAGGAATTTCCCTTGAGCCGAAGGTTTTGGGTCTTCAGATTGATAGAATGCCCTTAAAGAGCTACATCCTAATGAGGTTTCTGGTTTCCAAAGTTTAAAGCTTCCAGAGAGAAAACCAATCAATCAATCACACAAACAGATGGCCAAGAAAGCAGTAAGAGTCAAATTGTAATCAAACTTCTAGTTAGCAGCGCTGGATGCTGAAGTAGTTTAAGGAGGCTTTTTCTGTCTGTGAGCAGATGGAGAACTCCTCTCCCCTTTTTTATGCCCACTTAGAATAATTTTAGTTTAGCCCTCTGTTTCCCAAAACTTACTGATCATCCAGTCACCTGGGAAACTTTTGAAAAATTCAGGTACATAAGTATACCAAGAAATATGGGTGAAAGAGATCCAGGGAATGGCCTGTGAATCTGTATTCTAAAAAGCTCCTCAGTTGGGAAATAATTGGCTGAGCCCCTAGACACTGATAACTCAACTCCATTAGCTGTTTGGTCCATGTGACTCTACTCCATGGACATGAGCTCCAATCTAAGGCTAATTCCTCCTTATTCTAGACCACAGTGCGGACTCAGTGTGCTCTGTCTGAGGCCATATATGTCTCATGTGGTCAGAACCCAGGCCACAATAATAATATTCATGGCTTCTGCTTTATTTTAGACTAAATATGTACTGGATGACAAACTAACAAAACATGTGAAATATTTTTGTAAATGCAACTCTATTAGAAACTGTTATCTTTCATTTCTGACCCACCAATCATTGTTTGAAGGCTTAAGTTTCACGAATAGGATGAAGAACTTGGCAAGAATTTTCCAGTTAAATTGCAGCTGTTCAGTTCACATGGATTTAACCAGGTCTAATTAAATTAAAAATTAAAGATTTGTCAGATAACACTACAAGATTGCCATATTCATGGAGAAGCCCCTCGAGTTGCCTTTTAATTCTATCAAATTTGTCATTAAGAGAGGATGTCTTACGCTGGCCATATCGTCAGAAGTCACATTAAGTAAAGAAGTAGCTTCTAGAGTGTGGTACATGACATGAGCACTGAGAAGTAGGGTCAGGTACACACAGGAATCAACATTCCATAATCTTGTCAGATCAATGCAGTTTTGGCAGATCTTATTCACACTGTGGATGATTGAATCCACCACTCTACTTGCATGTTTAAAGATAGAGAATGTAGAGTCTATGCAGAGGGCGACTAAGAAGAGGTATGCCATTCCTACAGTTGAATGCTGCAGTATTAGGTGGTATAAAACTAAGTAATTTTTTTTTTTTTAACTCAAAGAGTTATTGTGAGGATTAGGAAAGAAAATGGGTGTGGGTGAAAGTGCACTGTAAGTTCCAAACACAAATCAGATGGGAGCTATTTATATTAGCATTATTTTTATTGTTATTGAAGCATTGGCGGACTTTTGAAGGCTCTCTCCTTTCTTTCCTTTTTAATTTATTTTCTTATTACACTCTAATACATAACATAGATCCATCAAAAATTTTCATTGCACTTCCCTGCCATGGCTCCTTTTCCACCCTCTGACTTCCCTCCAGTGAGCTTCTTTTTCCCTTCCTCCAGTCTCCTTTTAAAGCTCCTTCTTTTGACTTTCTTCAGTATTAAAGGAGGAGAAAAGTACAGAAGTTGAAACATTTATATAAATCAATTTTATTAGTAACTGTTATCCGTTATGGCTGAACTGAGCCTATCATTAGTTTATGAGGGTCCTGCCTAGCTGGCAGTACTTCCCCTTGAAGGCACAGCTAGCCATTCATTTCTCTGATACACCTACTGGTTAAATAGTTTTTATTTTCATTTCTAATCAGAAAAGAGGGCTAAAATAAAATTTGGCTCCAAAGAAATCTCTGTGTTCACCTAAGCCTATGTTGGAATTTCCAAAAGATTATACTCCTCTCAGGTCCAATAAGTTAGAGGGAAATTTTGATTACCATGCCTGGAACTTGTGGTCAGTGAGATTAAAAACTGATTAAAGGTCTATCGAAAGATGCAATTGAAATAATGGCTATAAGTTTAGGACTTAATATAAATCATGACCTCAATGTTTCTGAATTTCTTTCAAAAAGTAAAAAATATTTGCTTTACCTCAGGAAATAAAAACAAATAAAAGTTTAGTTTATATGAGAACCTCAGAAACAGTCCCAGTGATCAGCTCCTAATGATTGTGTGTTCAGGGGAGAGGAGACCAAGCAATCCTACTTTAACCTTTTATGGTATTTATTTTATATACATTAAAGGGTTAGTATGGCATTGTTCCTTTTTCCTTTTCCTTCTTCCTTTCTTTATTTTTTTAAATACATATTTATTTTTGGCTGCATTGGGTCTTTGTTGCTGCATGCGGGCTTTCTTTAGTTGTGTCCAGTGGGGGCTGCTCTTCGTTGCAGTGCGCAGGCTTCTCATTGCATTGGCTTTTCTTGTTGTGGAGCACGGGCTCTAGGCGCACAGGCTTCAGTAGCTGTGGCACGCAGGCTCAGTAGTTGTGGCTCATGGGCCCTAGAGTGCAGGCTCAGTAGTTGTGGCGCACAGGCTTAGTTGCTCTGTGGCATGTGGGATCTTCCCGGACCTCGAACCCGTGTCCCCTGCATTGGCAGGCGGGTTCTTAACCATTGCACTACCAGGGAAGCCCTCCTTTTCTTTAAATTGAAGATACACTGAGTGCTATCAGTACACTATAGGAATAGAATACTAATTTTATTAGAGAAAAATAAAGTGGCATTTACTTGGTCTTGATTTAGAGAATAATTTATGTAATTTTTTTTTTTTTTTTTTTTGCGGTACGCGGGTCTCTCACTGTTGTGGCCTCTCCCGTTGCGGAGCACAGGCTCTGGACGCGCAGGCTCAGTGGTCATGGCTCACGGGCCCAGCCGCTCTGAGGCATGTGGGATCTTACCGGACCGGGGCACAAACCCATGTCCCCTGCATCAGTAGGCAGTCTCTCAACCACTGCGCCACCAGGGAAGCCCTATGTAAATTTTTTTTAAAGGGCAGGAGATGTCAAGCTTTCCTGATAAATTTCAAACTAGATCAACACATTCATTGGCTCATCACCAAGGGATAAATTTTGCATTGCATCCTGTATTTATTTGTTCTAAGGTTTCAGGTTATATTGGTATTATTGTTAAGAGAAAACTATTAAAAAATAGTCTGGTCACATCTTCCACGTAATGAGTGGTCCTCTTGACCTCACTCTTGGCAGTTTTGTCATTTGAGCCCTTGTATTTGAAAAATGTCTGGAACTGGCAACGTCATTGATGTGCAACTCACTTTCTGCATTTCCATAAACTTATCAGAAGTGGATTTGATGTCCACAGACATATGTTAGAAGGAGTTTTTAAACTATAGTACACTGGTAGCTTCATGATAGAAGCAAAATGATGCTGAAAGCTAAAGTAAGAATAATAGCATAAATCAGGGGGTGGAGGAGGGAAGGGGATTGGGAGACATTCACAAAAGGAAGCCAGACTGATCCCTGAGTCTTTAAGGATACCCAAATGGGGACTAGAAATCAGTCGAATAGGGGTGGGTGTGATTGTAAAAGGGCAACACAGCGCTTGTAGTGATGGAATTGTTCAGTATCTTGACTGTGGTGGTGGATATAGGAACCTCCAGAAGTGATGATACTGTGTAGAACTAAACACACACACACACACACACACACACACACACACACACACACACACACACACACATACAAGTACAGGTAAAACTGGGGAAAGCTGAATAAGGTGAAAGGATTGGATCAATGTAAATATCCTGGTTTGATACACTGTAGTTTTGTAAGGTGTTACCACTGGGGGAAATGAAGCAAAGTGTACAGGAGCTTTCTCTGTATTATGTCTTATAACACTGCATGTGAATCTACAGTGATCTCAGTGACATTAAAACAAAAACAATCTAATTATGTGGTACTGAAAATTGGTTTACATGGCCATATACTTGAGGGCAAATACAGTGACATATATTTTTGCACTCCTAACCTCTAATGTGGTGACAGACATATGATAAGTGCCCAGTAAATTATTGCTAAATTAATTAATTTGGGGGACAAAGGAGAGTGAGGAGTCAAAGATGGTTGACATTTCTATTCTGAAGTACTGAGAAGATGGTGATACCTATAATTAAAAGACATAAAGAGTACAAGGTACAGGTTTGAGTTGAAGTCTCTCTCTCTCGCTCGCTTTCTCACGCTTTTCTTGTTGCATTGAATTTGAAATTTTAGTGGGATATCCAAGTACAAATATCTAGAAGGCAGCTTCAAATATTTTTATTCTTTTTAGTGTTCTTGTTAAACAACAAGTGTTCTAGGTGTGACTCTATGCTTCAGGGTTATATGTACTCATTACATTTCTTGAAAAGGACTTAGCTTTCATAGTTCGTTTTCTAGTCTGTAATACTGTGTATTCAACCTGACAGTCCAAATTAAAATATAGATGATGATCATATTCTGAATAGTCTCATTTTATAGCTATAATCTGTTTATTGGCAATAATTTTGATACAGTTTAAATTCTTAATCATTTGTCAGAGTTTAAATTCTTAATCATTTGTCTTAATCATTTATCAGATGTTTTCACTTAAATCTAAGGAGTTAGGTATTGCTTTTAATTAAATCAGTTAAAAAATGGACATAAGAATATTTGCCATGAAATCATAATATTAGTCAATGGGCAAATATGTCACTTCTAACATCACTTGTAGGAAACTGTTGATTGTAAAACTAAGGTACAGGTTTTATATCACAGTCTAGAAAGGAACATCAGTAATCATCTAGTTCTATGATCATAACGATCATAACAATCTTGAATAGCAGTCAATATTATTCTTGACAATCTCTAGGCATTTATATATGTTCCTTCAGCCAGTTCTTGAATTTTATCACCTAGTTGGTCAAAGGAGTTCTTTCTTATGGCGAAATGAAATGCCTTCTACTGGCAGAGACTATGTTGTAATTCATCTTTGTGCTTCTGCAATCTCCTATTGTGTTAGGCAACAAGGCAGTGCCTGTATTGTGTGTTTTTATTGATTGAAACAATGCCTAAATAAATGCTTTAATTTTATCCCATTTTTCTTATGTCTAGGCCTTTAAGGGAAAGAAAAGCATAAAACCACTCCTGATCATAAAGATAATAATCAAGTAAGCCCTTAGTCTTCTCCAAGTTAAAGCTGGAATTAATTTAACTTTTTCTCATAGAACCTAATTTCCTTTCCTAATTAATCATCCTTACCATTGTCCTCTGGATCTTGTTTAGCCTTCACATGTCCTTTAAAAATTTGTCACCCATTGGACACTCCATTCCAATAAGGACCTCATTAATTTAAAATATATCAGCTTGATTACTTCATGGATTATGTACATTATTCATTTGTTACATGGTTTTTGTCAGGCCACACAGCCCTGTGACTGTTTCTGCCACATTGTAGGCTCTCAATAAATATTTGTTAAATGACTGAATTTGCTTAAGATTTGGTCATGTTAATAGACCTGTCGCTTAGAAAAAAGAGTACCAAGCTGTGGTCCTGTCTGCTCCAATAACCTATAGATGTTAGTGAAAACAGCTGTTTCTGCTTTTACACAAAGGGCAGAGGAAACTTCCAATTGATGGACAAGGCTGTCAGAATTACCTTCCTCTGACAGCAAGTACATTTCTACCAGGCCAGGCTTACCTACCTAATCCTGTCTTCATGACATCTTAGCAAGAGGCTCCTTTGGTTGGATTCCTGGTCAGCCTATTAAATCAAGCCTGTGGAATATCAGGCACATCTGAATTCTAAGAGTGAATGTGAGGCTTACTCTGACACCTTTGTGCCAAATTAAAATATCATATTAACTTTTCTTTTTAACAAAGGTATTATTTAGATTTTTAGATTTTTAAATTTCCTGAAGAGCAGGAATTGTGTTCCACTAACCTTGGGCCTTGCACATGACATGCATATAGTAGGCACTCAAGTATTTGTTGAACTAAAGGCTGATGAATGGCATTTTCAGTTTATGATAGTTTAATGAATGTGACATATTTAATTTTACTAGTAATAGCAAACAAATATTTGCTTATTGATTTAAGCTGATATTTTAATGCTATTGATATAGCAACTTTGGCAAATTATTATTTTAGCATTCCTGGGTTCTGCTTAACTTACACCAAGTAGATGTTCAGTATTTTCCCAGTGTTTTCTACACTGGGAGTTGGTTGATTCATAGGGAGATCATGGGCTGTTCTCAGGAAGTCACAGAGACTGTAGTCCAGTGCTCCAAGTAGCTATTTGGAGAAGAGGCAGTGAACTATGGGTGACCCGGCATTCTTTACCTACTGCCTCCCCTTGGGTGCTTCCTCCTTTCAGATTTGATGTGATACTGAGGGTGAGACCAGAGCTACTGCAGAATCTGTACAGTGAAAATGGAATTTATTTTTCTGTGGACAGTTGATATGAGTCATGGAAAACCCAGGGGAGTTTACAGGATGAAAAAGTTTAAGAAGTCCTGAGGTGACCTCAGGCTGATGCTAATTGAATTCCCTTGACAAAAGATCTTAAATGATGTAGAGCAGTTACTGTTTTTAAATGAGTGCAGTGAAAACAATTTTCCCAGGGTGTTTCATTGGAGACCAAAAGGTCACTCAGGTTCTGTGGTTACCAGTTATGTGCAAATCATTCTTTGGATTAAGTGAGGACTCAATCCAAGGGATCTGGAATTAGAAGACCTGGATTTGTCCTGGTAATTGTCTTTGTCTTATTAGTTGAAAACAGTGTGATTTCATTTTAGTATCAAGGCTTAAAATGTCAAGTAAAACATACAAATTTCTATTATCTTTAACAGAAGTAGTTCAGGATAGTTCTAAACATCTAGTCTATTAAAACAATTGGCAGCAGACTTGATTTATGATTGTTATATGCGTTTCTCTGTATTTTACACATCTCACAGAACAACCTCACGCAGGCTTATGATTTCCACCATCCTCATAGATAGGGTTTTCTCCAGACTTACTCATTTTACGCCTATTTCCTGGGGAAATTATTAGTAGGCTCCTGCCTATCATTCTCAAAACGCTTATAAAGAATGGTTTTTTTGGGCTTCCCTGGTGGCACAGTGGTTGAGAGTCCGCCTGCCGATGCAGGGGACACAGGTTCGTGCCCCGGTTTGGGAAGATCCCACATGCCGCGGAGCAGCTGGGCCTGTGAGCCATGGCCGCTGAGCCTGCGCGTCCCAAGCCTGTGCTCCACAATGGGAGAGGCCACAACAGTGAGAGGCCCGCGTACCGCAAAAAAAAAAAAAAAAAGAATGGTTTTTTGAATTCTAGACTGATGGGTGTTTTTTTAGACATGTGAATGTTGAAATAACATAGACATTTTACCCTCAATGTGCCTAATACTGAACCAATTATATCCTCAGCACTCCTTTCTTTCCTGTATTCCTTGCTTCTTGTGACATTCCCTATCCCCTGTGATCTCCATCTGCGTGTTCCTCCTTCACTGATGTTCATGGCCCTCTACTCTTCTCGGAGTTGTTGCCCAGAAACTTTCTGAGTACTTCTCCCCATTTATTGAGGATTCTGGGTGGATCCTTGCTCATCTTCTCTTCCCCATTAGTCCACCATCTATCTGAATTACTTCAGTGTCCATGTATATGACTGTGGCAAACACCATCGGTTGCCTACCCCAAACCATCTGTTGTTCCATCTTCTTCCCAGACAAATGAACTCTGCTTTTGTTCATGTGGAAGTATGCTTAGCTCCAGGAAATGAATCATGATTTGTCTAACTAGTGGTTCTCATTCCTGGTTACCTATTGGGATCTTCTTGGGAGTTATAGAAAAATGCCACTGCTAGGAACAGTCTCAGAGTTTTTGACATAATTGGTCTGAGATGGGGCACAGATGTTGGTGTTTTCTAATTTGCTGTTTACTCTGCAGGTAATTCTAATATGCAACCAGGCATGACAGCCATGGCTCCAAGCCCATCATGGCAATCTCAGTTTCCTTTGTGATTGGTCCAAGGCTATGCACACAACCAAATATGGGAATTTCTACTGACGTTTTCTGGGAAAGCTTTGCTTTCATGATAAAAAAAGAATTTAATATAGTCAAAGTCTCCTTTGCCCTTTACTTTCCTTCTTTTATGGATGCTGTCCTGTGAGGATGCTTGTAGCTGTTTAGCCATCTGAAAACTCTGAACTGGTAAGTCAACCTGCTGAGGATAACAGAGTGGAAAAGTATAAAGAACCTGGGTCTCTGATGTCATTGTTGAATCTATGAACCAACTAGAACCTGGCTGACTCTAGGTTACGAAAGCAATAAATATCCTTATGTTAAGGCTGCTGTCTTTCACATCTTATGTATTTTGCAGAAAGCATACTGGTGATAGAGTGCCGCATCTAACCTCCCAGACCAAGGGTCAAAAAACTTTTTCTGTAAAGTCCCAGATGGTAAATATTTTAAGCTTTGTGGGCCATATAGTGTCTTTTGCAGCTACTCAATGCTGCTCTTCTAGCACAAAAGCAGCCACAGACAATACCTGAACAAATGAATGTGGCTGTGTTCCAATGAAGTGTACTTATACAAACAAGCAGAAAACCAGATTTGACCTGTGAGCTATAGTTTGGGGATCCCTGTCCTAAATCATCATTAAGAAATGGCAGGGCTTCTCTGGTGGCACAGTGGTTGAGAGTCTGCCTGCCGATGCAGGGGACACAGGTTCGTGCCCCGGTCCGGGAAGATCCCACATACCGTGGAGCGGCTGGGCCCCTGAGCCATGGCCGCTGAGCCTGCGTGTGTGGAGCCTGTGCTCCACAACGGGAGAGGCCACAGCAGTGAGAGGCCTGCGTACCACAAAAAAAAAAAAGAAAAAAAGAAATGGCAGCGTATCAGATTCTAAAGGGCTAACTACATCTTTGATATTTCTTGGACAAGATAAGATTAGTTCCGTTTTCTGGGGCAGTACAGGAAATAACTGCAGAATTTGGAACTGAGAACAAGGGAGGCAAACAGAATTGAATTACCTGGACTCAAAAGGTAAGAGAGAGCACCATTTGGAGGCAAGAACCTTAGACAGGGTTACCATGGAAGTTTTAGATGGGCATTAGTAATTCCAGAGATTTTGTGACATGGGTGTAAAGAAGAGGAGATATTACCTCCATCAGCAAAAGGCTTATGGGATTTCTCAAAGCCTCAAAGTCTATTTTGGCTCAGAATGTCAACGTTTGTTATTTGGAGAAAGAAAAATTTGCTGGGGTATATAAATGATGGTGGGAATGATGCCGAAAATTGTCCACTGTGAACCAGTACCAAATCAAATCTCAGAGACAGAGTTTTGGGTGAAGTAGAAAAGAATAGCTTTATTGTTTTGCCAGGCAAAGGGGACACAGCAGGCTCTTGCCCCTCAAAAACTTGTGTCCCAACCTGGGAGGATTTGGTGAGGAGTTTTATAGCAGTGGTTCAAGGGCAGGGTTGCTGATAAGGATCAGTGTGTGTGCAGGGCCTACACTCCTTTAATCTGGCCTCAGGTGGTCTCTTGTTGAGCTTCTCTGGAATGAAGAATGCTAACATCTTCCATTTGTTGACGTTTTAGTTCAATAAAGAGCTCAAGGATATTGTTATGTGTATCACTTGAGGCAGAACCAGGACCCTGCCCCAAGGCTGCACTGTTGTTTCTTGGCTGCTCCTCCCCTGTCTCTGCATCCCCTCTGTTCCCTGATTAGCAACTGTTTGAAAGGCTTCCATGCCCAGGAGCCCCACTGGGTCCTGCTCAGTTTCAGGAGGACAAACTGTCTAGGTGGGATTCTGATTTATCAGGCTGGGCTTCTGTGGGTTCCCTAATGAATGAACAGATTTTTCTTCCTGTAGCAGATTAAAATAATGAGACAGTGTTTGCCATGAGATCTGTTCTTTCTTTGAAAGAGGCATCAGCTAGCTTTAACTCACCAATTCACAATTGTTAGTTGTGAACAAATTATTTCATCCCTCTATATTTCCTTATATTTTATATATTTATATATTTATATATTTTATATATTTTCCTATATTTCCTTATCTGTAAAATGGGGATTGATGTAGAGCATACTCAGAGGACTGTTGCAAGGCTTAAGTGAGGTCACATGGTGAAGGTCATAGCACAGTGCCTAGCAAGTGTTCAATACATGTTAGCTATGATTAGCATTACTAATCAGTTAGCATTACTGATCTTAAGACTTTTATATCTGCTACTGCATATCTCCCACTGGATTGCCCCATAGGTACCTCTAACTCCTGGTTCCTGCTGTCTCTCTCCTTCCCACCATATGCCCTTCATTTGTGCTAATTAGGAAAATGCCTTGGGTGTAGCAGAAAGAAATGTGGTGCAGTGTGTGAAACTGTGTGTTTGGGCTTGGATAGACTTAATTCACAGAATATGCTATGTGTTGTTTGGTTATCCAAGGAACCCAATAAAAACTGATCTCATCCTATTGATTAAATTTTCTGACACTCTTATCATTTCCTTTTGCAATTTTATGGTCCAGAATGATTCTGTTGCCAGTATCTTCTGATAAAAGGAATTACTTTTCCAGTCAGTTGCAATCATGCTGTTTATCAAAAGAAACTTTGGACAATCAGAATGTACTTCAGAGCTGTGTCCTGAGCCATCTGGCCAACACTGAGCAAGAAACTTTGTCCTTTAGAGACTGAAGTACTAACAGAATTGGAATGAATGGAGTTGGAATTATTCAGCTCTGTATGTGAAGAATAATTTACTGTTTATGCATATGAAGGGACATTTTTAAAGAAAGGAAGCAATTATAGGCTGTTTGGCCTGCCTCACTGACCTCTTCATTTTAACCTTGCGTTTTTTACTTGGGGGATGTTTTTACTCTGTGTTTATTAATCTATGTCTATGAATGCCAACACTTTATGTAATGCTTTCATTTATTCAATATTTACTGAATGCCAGTGGCCCTGGCACCGTTTCAGGTGCTGGAATAGAATGCGGCTCCTGCTCCAGTGGAGGCTGAGCCCTGGCCTTGAGGTATGTTGAGGAGGAAGAAATTTTCTTTCTAAGGATTAAACTGTCATGAGACAGATTAGCAGGAGAAAATCAAACAGAAGATTAATAACATGTATACATGGGAGAGACCCAGGAACAGGGAGTAACTCACCAAAATGGCTGAAACCCTCACCTTAAATACAGCTAAAGACAAAAGAGGATGTTGGGGGTAAGGGTCTGGGACTTCAAAGGGGAGGAAGGTAATTCACATGGAGATGAAAAGCAAATGTTTGGTAAAGCAAATGTTTGCTGGGCCATGTAGATACATGAGATACAGAGATGAACTGTAACAGACAGACTTTGCTAGTTTCCTCACTGTCACACCTAGTTCAAACTATAGTTATCTATGGTGATAGCTCCCTTCCTGGAACAGTCCTCTGTCTACATTCTTTTGAGCAGTTAGGGGGGAAGATAAAAAGAAAGACTTCCTGAGTCTTCAGTTTCTTAAAAATGATCAACCTAAATAAATCCTCACGACAAGGAGATACATTTTGGGGTGGCAAATTTTGGTATATGGTAGAACAGACTTGGGTTGAAGGCACTGGGCTGCAGCAAAGGGTAATGTGCTAGGAAACAGATGTCAGAGTTATTCCGAAAGGAACACTGGGTGTAGAATCTACATTTCTTTTCTTTTTTTTTTTTTTGCTTTTCTAAGTAAGTCAATGCATTTTTATTGAGCACTTCCTAGCACAAAGAGCTAACTACGGTGAAATGTATTATGTGATTTATTATGAGAGACTATGACTAGTACTCTTATAAGCACATAAATGCATTTCCATGGAAATGCAGGGAAAGGGAAGAGTTAAATCCTATTGAGGATCCGTGAGAATGTATTCTGGGACGTATTCTACTTTCCAGCCCTGGAAATATAAACGTGCCAGTCATAGATGTGGAAACTGTTTGAATAAGACTAGAATCTGCATTTCTTAAAGTGTCAAGGATGCCATAAAACAAATACCAGTTTTTCTATCATGCTTCTAACTACACTTTTCACTATAATATTGAAATATTCAGAGCTCGTATTTAAGTCAGAAGCTGTTATACAATTTTTTCTGAATGAAGGCAGTAATGATTCCTTATAGTACAGTTTATTATATGAAATTAGTAAAATCTTAGGCCTCAAAACATAATATGTACCGTAAAATCATGATATAACATAGTTAATCTATACTTCGGGGTTAGCTTAGTTCCACTCAATTATCATTAAAAAAAGGTTTCAACTAGAAGAAAAAGCAGCTTAATTTGTAAAACAGTTCTATATGCTGCCTAACTTAAAGACAGAAAAGCAAGAGGATGGAATGTGCATTTGATGAAACACTGGCATAGAATACAAAGCAGCGGTGAGTCCTTAAGATAAATGCATTGCATTCTAATAGTTGCAGGTGAAATTAATTATTTTAGGGAAGAATAACAGGAATGAATCAAATCTATTTCAGGTTAGCATTTTGAGGTGAGTTTTTTTAGCATTTTTAATTCCAAGTTAAGGAACACAAAATGTGGCGTTTTTAGTTTTCAGTGTGAACGTCTATGTTTATGGATATTGTTTCTATATGTAACGTGTATATATTTTTAGTATATAACCATTTTATTTTTCAAAAACTTTTCTTAGAACTTCATCACTTCCTAAACGACCCTGCTTCCCTTACATTAATCCTTAGGCTTCCGGATCTACTGGTCATATACCCTAGCCAGTCAGTGTCTTTCTCAGGGATTTTAGAACTGGGAACAAAGCCTATTCTCCCTCTCTCTGAATTGCTGAGGCTGTAAGATGTGTACTGGGGCAGTGTTGGCATCCATGTTTCTTACCATATAGTTTGGTCTGCAGAGTAGAAGAGAAGATGAAACATGAGCCCAGAGGAACAGGAAGACAGACAAGAGTCCTTGGTTCCAGTTGTTCCCAGGTTCTGTGCCTGATATCTGTTCTTGAATTGTGTAAGACACTCTGCTATCCTGATTTCCTCTTTTTGATTCAACTAGTTCAAGTTGAGTTTCTATCATAAGCAACCAACCGGTTCCCAAGTATTGCAGTCATCCTCACTACTGCCTATATAAGCTCTTCAGTTAATTCAGGTGCTTCACTCAACTTCCTAAACTTTATTTGTGTTCCTTCCTCCACACCTCTGGATTGGGACTGTCACCAGTCTCTCCCCTTATGGAGGTCCAATCCTTACTAGCATCCAGCTCAAGTTCCACTTGCCTTCTGTATCTTTTCCTAATTACCAGGGCATCCTTTCTATCCTCAGCACTCACGTAGCCTTTGTTCTCAGTAAATGCTCACTGATACTTTCCTTTTCCTCAAACTGGATTGTAAACTCCTTTAGAGCTGAGACAATATATCCTACCTTTGTGTCTCTCCAGTGCCTTAAACATTATAGGTTCTTGGTTTTGATAAAGACGATGTTGCCAACTATTATTTTATAGGTATACGATAATCTTGAAAATGCAATTTAAGTGGAAAATGAATTTAAATATAGTGAACTCATGTTAGCTGAGTAATTATTTTAATATTAGATTAAATTAAATAGCAGTAGTTCTTGTAATGATGAGCTTTATATAAAGATGCTGTTGTATGATGTATGCGCACACTGTTTGGCAAGGAGGATGTGTTTTGGGAAATAGGACTGCTAGCAATGTCATATAAGGTTGTTGCAGAACAGCTGTCAACACTATGAATTCCTGGCACTTTATGTTGACAGTACATCTTCCATTCTCTTCAAATGACATGAAGTCAAGACTACTGCAGGGCCGGTTTTATTCGAGGTGTTTTTCCAACAATGGCAGGTCAATTATCCCAAACTACAGAGATGTTTATGATGCCATTCTAATGTCACTGAATTTCCACCAATCCCGGAATTGTCTGCCTAGCTTCACCCTATGTTTCCACATCTCTTTCTTTGAGGGTAACATCAGTTGCCCTACAACTTGTATAAATACAGCATAAAACATGATATTTTCCTTGCTTTCTTTGGGAAAGTCCAACTCTATCACTTTCAAACATTTTGTGAGCCAATAAGAGTAAAAATCTTGGCCAGAGCCAAAATAATTGGTAGAAGTAAAGACTGGGGAAAGAGGAAGCCATACAGAACATACTAGCTATAGGAAAGCAAGGCAACAGACTCAGGTAAGGGTTTTTTCAGTATGTGTCTCAATTCTTGTTGGCCTACAGCCTATAAATGTAGGTAGTACTCAGAGCATTGGGAAAATGTTCAGTGATAGAGAACTGAAATAGAGCGCATACATATATATGTATATGTGATTTGGGGAAGTATTTCAGAAACAATTTGCTTTATAGCAAATTAGGGGCAGATAAATAGCATTAAGCCTGGTAACTTGGATAGAAAAAGGAGAAATTAAATGTAAATATACACTAAATAATTTACAAATATGCCTTTTTTACTAAACACAAATGAAGGATTCAAAACTTAGGACTTTGATTTAGGCTTGTGAAAAGAAATGAAAGATGCTCAATATTGCAAATCATCAGAGAAATGCAAATCAAAACCACAATGAGAAATTACCTCACACCTGTCAGAATGGCTATCATCAAAAAGACCACTGATAAAAATGTTGGCAAGGATGTGGAGAAAAGGCAACCTTGGTACACTGTTGGTGGGAATGTAAATTGGTGCAGCCACTTTGGAAAACAGTATGGAGGTTCCTCAAGAACCTAAAAATAGAACTACCATAAGCTCGAGCAGTTCTACTCCTAGGTATATATCCAAAGAAAACAAAAACACTAATTTGAAAAGATACATGCACCCCAATGTTCACAGCAGCATTATTTACAATTGCCAAGGTATGGAAGCAACCTAAGTGTCCATCAACAGATGAAGTGGTAAATAAGATGTGGTGTATATATATCTATACACACACAGGAATATTACTCAGCCCCCCAAAAAAACAATGAAATTCTGCAATTTACCACAACATAGATGGACCTGGTGGGTATCATGGTTAGTGAAATAAGTCACATAGAGAAAGACAAAAACTGTATGTTATCACTTCTATGTGGAATCTAAAAAATAAAATGAATGAATATAACAAAACAGAAACAGACTCACAGATAAAGAGAACAAACTAGTGGTTACCAGTGGGGAGAGGGACAGTGGAGAGGGACAAGACAGGGGTAGGGAATTAAGAGGTACAAACTTCCACGTATAAAATGAATAAGCTATAAGAATATATTGTACAGCACAGGGAATATAGCCACTATTTTATAATAACTTTAAACAGAGTGTAATGTTTAAAAATTTAAAATCACTGTGTTATACGCACGGGCAGTGGGCAGCAGTGTGTGCACCAAGCGTTGCCCTGTATGCACTCTTAGTCCTGGGACAGTCTAGGGTGATGTGAGACCTGGAGGGAGCCACTGGGGCCAGGACCCAGTCTAGATTGGCGGTGGTGACAGCCAGTAGCGCAGCCTTGGGAAGGCTGTAGTACTGAGACGGGGCTATGACCCTGGCTTGTCTGTTGTCTTGAGAGCTTGTCCCTAGGGCTTTAGCACAACTATTAATTCTCTGGACTGAGCGCTGGTATAGGAACTGCCAGCAGTTAAGTAAATTTTGCTAATAAATATCTGCAAAATAAAAGTGTACATATGGACCTTGCAATAAAGCATATTAGGGAATTATTATTTTTTCAAAGAGTTTAGAATCCCTGGGTTTGAAAGCTGCTGCAACATTGTAAAGCAAATAGTGATGCCAAAAGCTCAGCTTCTCTGTACACTGGTGCAGAATCGAATTTCGAAAACAAGAGTTTGGGGTGAAGTAGAAAAGGATAGCTTTATTACTTTGCCAGGCAAAGGGCAATACAGTGGGCTCCTGCCCTGAAAAAGTATGTGTCCCCCCCCTTGGAGAGGATAGTGAGAAGTTTTATAGTAATGGTTCAAAGAGGACATGATCAGCTTGTGGACATTCTTCTGATGGGTTGGTAGTGAGGTAAGTAGGAGTCAGCATCGTCAACCTTCAGGTTCCAACTGGTCCGGGGTCTACACGTTTGTGGGCAGCATACCATCATTAACAGTTAACTTCTCCCACCTGGAGGGGGTTTCAGTATCTGCAAAACAGGCAAAGATATTGTTGTATGTATCCTTTGATAGGGAACCAGCACCTTGCCCCAAGGTTGCACTATTGTTTCTCTTGACTGTTTCTCCCTGGTCTCAAATCCCCTCCGTTCCCTAATTAACAACTGCCTGAATCTGCCCGTTGGAACTCAGGGAAGGTCATGGAGGCTGAATGAAGGCTATTTTCTGTAATCAAAGAAATGGGGAACACAGAAAGGCTTTGTGCCCAGGAGCCCCACAGGGCCCTGCTCAGTATCAATAGCCACAGGCTTAGAAATACAAATTAAATGTAAAGATTGTCCCATTGGATGGAAAAGAACACTGTTTTCATATGAAGCATCAGATGAACCAATTACTAATGAAGATGACAATTGTAAAATTTATTTTTCCTTTTAATTGAAAATATGATAGGATGTATAAGCAAGTGTTCTGGATTATTTGCAAATTCATGACGCCACTTTTGGTTTATTTGCAAATTATTTGCAAATAATTATTTCTGGATTATTTGCAAATTCATGACGCCACTTTTGGTTTCTTGTACAACCTCCATTTCAGGAACTCTTAGAGGAAATACTTAAATGCCATTGTACTAATTTACATTTATAATTAAATTCAGATGCATGAAATGGATTTGTATGAGGAATTAAATTTTTAAAAAAAAGTTTTGCAAGAATCATTGGTTCTAGATATACTAAACTTTATGTTTCAAAATAGTTTATCAGAAATTTATCCCTATTTTGACACAGTCTATGAAATACTCTTAATAGCTCTAGTAACAGTTATGTAAGCTGAAAGAGCCTTCTCACAATTAAATACTGTAAAAAATTACTTGCTATCTTTTATTTGCCAGGAACAATTTATGTGACTTTAGTTTATATCAATTGAAAATGAAGTATTGTGATGACCTAGTAAATGAATTTGCAGAAAAATGATCCAACAAATCTTGTGATCAATCAAGAGATTACATTAATAAAATATTACTTATTATAAAATTATGTACCAAAGTATTATTTTTTGTATAATTTGTAAGTTATTGTTTACTCATATATTACTACCACCCCTATTACATTTTATAAATAATAAAATATTTTTAAAGGAAACAGCTTTATATTTTAACTGCATCTTCTCCCTTCTTTTTGAACAAATTACCCTGCATTTTTATTTTGCATGAATTCTGGAGCTGGACCTGCTTCCCAGAGTGGTGACCCCTCCATTAGCACACTCAATCTCTCCTGCCTTTAGGGCAATCCTTGCCTTGAGCACAAGCATTGAAGAAGCTGTAGCTTAACTCCCTAAGAGTCAGTATTAGGTCACCTTGTTTGCTAGTTTTTCTTCTACTTTCTTTTTATTATTTCCTCTATACCTCAGAACTGGCACCTGCATTTCTGCTACTCTGTCTAGCCTCACTCCTAACCACTTTCCTACCCCTGCTTCTCCAGGACAAAGGAAAGAAAACTGAGACATTGTCAAACATTGCTGAAGTTGCTATATCAAATGTGGCAGTTTGGAGAGACTCAACTTTGAACTAGACTCGTCTAGTTGAGTGGAGAAGGTTCCAAAAGAGCAGACTATTTTGCTATAGAAATCTCAGAATTACATGGCTTTGTCCCCAAATATATGATTCCTAGTTGTTTTTCATGCCGATTTTCCCATTCTTCTTCATAATAGACTTTTAAGCTGGGCATATGGCTACCCAGAATAAAGATTACATTTTCCAGCCTCCTTTGCAGCTAAAGGGTATCCCTGGTACCCTGCCTGATCAATGGGATGTATGCTAAGACTGTAGCAGCACCAGATAAATTTAGTAGCACTAGATAGCTGGTGCATACTTTTTGCCCCATCCTCCAGGATTCTGCTTGAAAAGTGAATGTGACATCTGGAAATCTAACTTAGCAGGAGGACAAAAGGATGATAAGCAGAAAGCTAGACACTGTTCTGCCATCAGCCCAGAAGAGCAAGTTTTTGTGATTAAGAAAAAAACATCCATTCTATAAGCCCTTTATTGCCAGATGCAGGAAAACTGTCATAATCAATTCACAAATCTGTTTTGATTATTATATGAAAGGTGTCCTAGAGTTGTGCAGTGCACATTCTGCATAGCAAAACACGACAGTCTGATCTAGAAGGAGCCTGGATCCTTGAGGACCACATGGAACAAAGTTACAGTATATGCCCTAATTAACCTATAGGTGGACTTTTATGTGTGAGAGAAACTTCCTTGTTTAAGCTACTGTTATTTTGGGTCTGTGTTGTTTGAAGCTGAATCTAATCCTGGTATGATGACTTACGTTGCTTGTCACTTTTTCATGTGCTCTAGCACAGTTGCTTCTCAGATCTTAGTGTTGATATAAATTGCCCAGATATCCTGTTAGAGTTCAGGTTCTGATTCTGCAGTAGGTGTGGAGTGGGGTATTTCTAAAAAGCTCTGCACAGATCACCATTTGAATAGCAGATATTCATGAAACTACATTTATTGCTGTCTCTTCTTGGATGAGGGAGATATCTTTTAACCAATCATTGTAAAAATGTAGGTCATCAACAAATTTCCTCAGGTCTGATGAGAAAAAGACCACATAGTACATCTCTTCATTCCAATTTAGAATCCTTTAGAGATTGTTTCTCAGTGTGTAATCTGTTGACCTCCTGTGTAAAAAATTAAAAAAAAAAAAACCTTCTAGGGGAATTGGGGTTTGTTAAAAATGGTGTACCCCTCTCAAGGCAGCTGTTAAATGAGAACAGCTGAGGATGGGATCTTGAAATCCATATTTTTTAACCAGCTGTCCAGGTAATTAGGAAGCACTCTAAATGTGAGAACCACCACCTCAAGAGAAAGGAAAAGCAGGCAAATGAAGCTATAAGAGATCTGGCCAGCAAGATTTCTAGACTTAGCTACTGCCTCAAAAAATGCATAGTGAAGTGGTAGGAATGGAAAATAAATGCAGACTAGAGGCCAGGAAGTCCCTAGGAGCCAGAGAGAATGAGCATGTCCGTGGATTGTTGATACAAAACCGGCACAGGTAAATCCCGAAGGAATGTTGGCCAAATGCCTGTCACTGATGTTGAGAACTAAAACACTCAGACCGAAACCATCATTTTGACATTGATGTAAGAAGAGGAGACCCATGTATGTGGGCAGATAGGTTTATGATGTCTTGGGAACACAAAATAAATTCAAACAAAAAAATAAATTTAGAACCACACATTTTAGTTCCAAGGAACAGATTTATTCTACAACTTGTTGTTAGGCTTTTACTTATTACAGTTGAAAAATTACTCCTGGAAAATCTACATTGTACACAGTTTAGAAAAGAGAGTTTGCAGATCAGGTTTAGGAAGGGAAAACATTTTAAAGTTTTTATAAAGTATACAATGGAAAGAGAATTTTCTCTATAATTCTGTTAAATTTTATTCCAAATGAGTGTGGAAGTGCAATTCATCTCTAGTAAAATTTGTTGAGAGACAGCCAGAGTTCTGCTTCACACTTTTTGAGGATGGAGCAACTTTCCTTCACTAATCCCCACCTTGCCCAATCCACCACCATTACAGCTTTACCCAGTGACCCCCAGCTTTGTGAGTTACTCCAAGTTGTAGAATCTCAGAGTTCAAAATACCTACCTCATTCACTCCAGTCACTTCTCCAGGACTTGAATCCAACCTACAGCATGTATAAAATGTCCAGTCTGGTAATAGAGGCTTTATTCCCTCCCATGGATGTTTGCACTGTTAGGAAGAAGAATCCAAATTTATCTCCTCATATATTTTACCCATTGTATGTCAGACTTCTGAGGGCTGCTTCTACATGACACCTCTTTAAATATTTAAAGAGAGCAATCAATCCACCGTCTTTCTTCAGGCTAAATATCACCAGTTCCTTTGAATTTAGGTTGTAGAGGACAGAGGAACATTTATCTCCTTTATTATAGCTACTGTATGTCTATTAATACAACTCAAGGTCATATTAGTTTCGTTTTGGAGAGAGAGTCACATGTTGACTTATATTAAGTTTGCAATTGAGTAAAATATTTATGCCTTTTCCACAAATGGTTCTGCAATATCACTGTCTTCCTGTCTTGTACTTTTGTAGTTTGGTTTTTGAACTGGTTGAATTTCATCTTCTTTTGTTCCATCCAGCATCCCGGCTTCCTGGCTTTTTGTGTCCTGTTTCTGCCATTTACTTTATTTGCTTTCCCTCTCAGCATCATGATCTGTAAATGTGATGAACGTGAGTTCCATATTTTTAAACATGTTGTTGGACAAACAGCATTCTGTGATCCACCACTGGAAATCTCTTTTTAGGCTGGTAATTATCCAGCCTAATTAGTTAGTCCTTGATGGTCACTTTTCTAGTTATAGATTCTCCTAAATATCCTAGTATCTGGTTCACATTTCTCTAACTTGACTACAAAGGTCTTACAGAGACTTTGTTAAATTCCTTTATACTATATGGATGCATTTTCTATCTATGACATTTCACCAACTCAGTCCTTTAACTCCGTTAAAATCTTTTTTCTAAATAACAATAAATTTGAAAAAAATTGACCTATTTTACATCAAAATATTTACTTATCCACTGGGGTGGGGGAGTAGGTTGATGGTGGCCTGCCGATTGTGAAGGGCCTTGAAAATCATGCTAAGTGGTTATGACTTTGTTTTGGACACAGCAGGGGACTCCTGCAGATGAGCAAAGAAGCAACATAATTACATCGAAATATGGTGTGTGAGACTGGTGGCTGCCCAGATGCTGAGAGAAACTGACACCCAGGGGTCTGAGTAACCAAGGATATGAAGTAATGGGGCTGCATGTGTAGTGTACATAAAACATCAAGGAGAGAATGCTGAAGACAAGGCCATCAGTTTTTGATTAGGGCACATTTTCCTAACTGAAGTGATGGTCTTGAAACATTGCTGAAGGTCCTTCAAAATCAAGTGGCGGCAGGTCTTTGTCCTTATATTGAGCCAAAATCTCACTCCTGGCAACTGCCTCCTATTTGTTCTGCTTCTGTCCTTGTGAGCAACTTTGAAAGTTTATCTATTCCCCTTTCTGTGTAACAACTTCTTAAATATTTTTAAATAGTGCCCATGTTTCTTTTATTCAGACTGAACGTTTTCAATTTCTGTACTATAAATATTGACTTAGCATTATCAGAAATAAGGGAGTAATTCTCTTCTGCAGTAGAGTTTAGTGGAAAAATGTAAACTCAATTTTCGTATTTTATTTTAATCTTATTTTTTGAGTCAGTAGGTTTCAGTATATTAAAAAATTTCTCCCTGCAGTACCTTTTTTAAAAGTTAAAAAACCCCAAATTTTAAAAAAATACGTGAATGATATCTCCCTAATTTTCCTTGCTTCCAAACCAAGATTTTCATGAAAGAAAATCTCCATTAATTAGACGAGTGGAAAATGGAAAAATTATGATTATGTTACTAAACGATACTTGTGTCTACCTGGCCCACGTTGCAGCAAAACCAACCTACTGACACCAGGTTGTGGTGAAGGAAATTACAGTGTTTATTGCAGGCACCAAGCAAGGAGTACAGGTAGCTCACACTCAAAAGACCCAAACTCCTCTGTGGTTTCCAGGGAGGATTTTTAAAGGCAACATTTGAGGTGAGGGTTGCAGGAGGCATGACTTTCTTCTGATTGGTTGGTGGTAAAGTAACAGGGTGGTGTTTCAGGAATCTTAATCATCAACCTTCTAGTTCCAACCAGTCTAGGCTCTATGTGTTTGTGCTCAGCATGTAGTCACCATCCTCTACCTAGTTGTGGGTCTTGGTTCTTGCAGAATGACTCAAAGATATGCATCAAATTGTTATGTATATCCTTGAGGAGGAACTAGGACTCTGTTTTATCACTGAACTATTGTCATTACTTTTCTTGCTTAACTGCTTTTCCT
The DNA here is from genome assembly GCF_937001465.1 of Orcinus orca. Taxonomy (NCBI): domain Eukaryota; kingdom Metazoa; phylum Chordata; class Mammalia; order Artiodactyla; family Delphinidae; genus Orcinus; species Orcinus orca. The sequence goes on along the minus strand of NC_064561.1, from coordinate 92,965,938 downwards.
TTGTTTCTGCATTTCCTCACTTACCTAATTAGTAATTACTTAAGTCTGCTCTTTGGAACTCAGGGGAGGCCTAGGAGACTAAAGCCCTTTTCTACAAACAACAAACAGGGGACACAGTGAGGCTTTTGTACTCTGGAGGTCCCCATAGGGTCCTGCTTGGTTTCAGTTCCCCCTTTCCTTTGATACTCCCCAGTCCTGAGAGGAGCAGGGGGCAGGACAAGAAGGAGAATAAAGTTTTGGATAGAGAAGTTAATCATAAACCTGTCAGGGGAACTTGGTTTTGGGGGGCACTCAGTTACAATTAGTTGACATTGTTTTTGCCTGAAAATGTTTTTTTGTTTCAACCTTTAATGTTGAAAACAGTTTCCTGACATAGAATATTAGAAGGAACATACTTAAATTCTTTTAAGTACATGAATTTTGTAGTAGATTCTGCTATTGTCCCACTTATCACAGTGGAAACAACTAAAAGGCAGTTGGGTTTTTCAGAATTATTCTTTTTTTTTTTTTTTTGCGGTACGCGGGCCTCTCACTGTTGTGACCTCTCTCCCGTTGCAGAGCACAGGCTCTGGATGCGCAGGCTCAGTGGCCATGGCTTACGGGCCCAGCCACTCCGCGGCATGTGGGATCTTCCCAGACCAGGGCAAGAACCCATGTTCCCTGCATCGGCAGGCGGACTCTCAACTACTGCGCCACCAGGGAAGCCCCAGAATTATTCTTTACCAAAGCAGCAAGAGACAACCAGGAGGCAGGTTGAATAAGGTGAAGGAAGTAAAAGGAGAAAGATGTCTTGGCTGGAGGAGCTATGGGGATTTAAGGTGAGATTACAAAAGTGAAGAATTAGCCATTAATGGGTGATGAGTCTGGTGTCAGGATGAGGACTTTAGCTTTGACATCATAGGAAAACAGAAGCCATTGCCATTCTTTAGGTGAAAGGGGTGAATTACAATGTCAGAAAAAATATTAGTCGGACAACTGTGAGCTTATGAACTAAAGTGGGCCAGGAGATCATCTGGGAGCTTTCAGTAAACTAGAAGTGAGATGTTAAAGCATGCATTTTGATTGCGGTGAAGGTAATAACGAGGAAAGAAAATTGTAGAGAAAGAATTTATTGGACAAAGGAGAGAGAAGTCCTTCTGTATATGTTAATGATGCATGGTGGGCTGGTGCCTTGGAATTATTCTGCATCTCCATCCACTAGATCTGGGATTCTTAACCTGGTCCTATTGACATTTAGTGCTGAATAATTCTTTACTGGGGGAAAGGGGAGCATTATGTGCATTGTAGAATGTTTAGCAGCAGCATTGGCCTCTACCCACTAGTTGACAATAGTACCTCTCCCTTATTGCTATAAACGTAGCCAAAATGTCTCCATACATTGCCAAATGTCCCCTGGGGGACTAGATTTCCCTCGTAGAGAAGCACTGTCCTAGTCCATTCAGCACATCCTGCCATGCCCGACGCCTGGAGAAGCTGTGCTGATAGTAAACATTTTTTTCTGCTCATTGAACTACTATCTCTGTCTTGTGACTGTCAGACAGAAAAAAAATATGTTGGAAAAGTGGAGACATAGGACAGCAAACTTTTATTTATTTTTTAAATATTTATTGATTGATTTGGCTGAGCCAGGTCTTAGTTGTAGCATGCAGGATCTTTCAGTTGCGGCATGCAGGCCCTTAGTTGTGGCATGCGGGATCTAGTACCCTTACCAGGGATCAAACCCCGGCCCCCTGCATTGGGAGTGCAGAGTCTTAACTGCTGGACCATCAGGGAAGTCCCAGGAGGACAGCAAACTTTAAAAAGTTTTATTATTTAAAAAAAATAGTCAATCTCTTCTTTTAGCCCATGTTTTCTGCTTAATTAATCTCCTTTCCTTCTCTCATTTCTTGAATTTTGCCTTTATTCTGCTTTGATGTTTTTCCAAGTTTATCAAGTCTATATATTTTACTTTGTTACTACAAATCATTTTTAGAATCCAGAGAGTTATTAATAAACAATACCATAAAATCTTATTAGCACTATATCATTTCTTCTGTTAGCAGTTTATCTCAACTCCACATTTTTTTAAAAATCACAATTTCAAATTCAATACCAATCATTTCAAATATTTACAACCTAATTTTTAAAACTAAGTGTAGATTAAAAGCAAAATTGACTACAAAGAAGTGGTGAGTTGAAGTCATTATCTTTTATACTTTTTATTTTAATCAATAGGGTCATTTGCCAGGGAATTATAAATTTCTAGTCTTTTGCCATCTTTATTAATCTTTTGCTAATGGTTGGTTTCTTAAAAACAAATTCTTGCTGCAGTGACATTAGCATTAATTTCATGCTCTTCCCCACCCAACTTTTAATGATGCTCATTTCTTTGTGATATGCTTTTCCTAAGAAATCTGGATCCTTAATATTTCTTGCCCTTTGAGTGACAGAGGTCTTCTAGATTGTAACCTGCACATTTCTAGGTGTGGCCACTGACCATGGTCCATGAGTCTTTTAGGAAGACCTTTCAGAGCCTGGTTGAGGCCTGTTAGTTTGGGGGCTCCAGCCTGTGCTCACATTTCCTTAAATGCCCATCCTCCTCATTTACAAAACCCTGACTTTTTTTCAAGAATACCTGGTCCTGCTTAGGAGATGTATCAATCAGTTGGAATGTTTTGGCCTTATTTGGATCTCAAACAAACTGTAAATACACACACACACACACACACACACACAGACTACACACAGATACATATTTATGAGATGATTGGAAATGTTTGAATACTAACAGGATATTTGTTGACTTAGGGAACTTTTTTTAAAGATGTGATAATTGTATTGGGGCTTTGTTTTTTAAAAGAGTCTTTATCTTTTAAAGACATATACTGATGTAGTTACAGATGAAGTAACATGACAGCTGGATTTATTTCAGAATAATCTGGGGAGAGAATGGGGAGATGGATGGGATATAGATGCAAGGAGATGGGGCATGAGTTAATTGTGAAGCTGAGAGCTGGTTTCATGGGATGGGGTTTATTATTCTATTCTATTATTCTATAATATTATTCTATTCTATTATGCTTTTCTATAGATTTAAAGTTTCATTTTCTACCATAAACAAATATATCATTATGTTTAATGATAGCAAAATTTAAGGGAAAAAAGATCAAGCATACAACCTCATTCCTATGGCTAGGTGCTCAGGGACAGGGCCTGTCACCAGCCTCTGAGTGTGTATTGAACACCTTGATTGGCTTAGATGAGTTTTATTTCCCTATCCAGTGGTTGATTTAGGTGGGGCAAGTGATGTAATTCTTACCGATGAGATGAGAGAAAGTTTGCTGGGGGCTTCAGGGAAAGGTTATGTTACACTTAAGAGAGAAACATTGGAGAAGATGGCCTCTTTTTCCTCTGGATGTGATCATGATTGGATATGGTGTCTGAAGCTACTGTAGCTATCTTGTGATTATGAAAGACCTAGCCTGAGAACAAAGTGAGAGAGATATTAAGGATCAGAGCAGGAGATGGAATTGCCTGGGTCCTTGATGACGTTGTTGAGCCACTGAAACAGGTAACACTGGACTTTACCTATGCCTTGATTTCTTATTATGCAAAATAGTAAATGTTCTTATTGCTTAAGCCATTTTAAATTAGAGTTACATATTTTTTCCTGCTGAAAGTGTTCTAAGTAGACTATGTGCACACTCTACAGCATAGAAATTGTACTCTGTACAGATATATACCCGTAAGATTAATAAGATATGACATGCTCACATAATGGAATATTAAACAGCAACAAAATGAACAAATTATAGCTTTACACATCAACTTAGTTGAATCTTACAAATATACATTGAATGAAAAATGTCAGAAATAAAAATTTACGTATAATGATGTGATCCCACTAAATAAACAAAACTAAAAATATATTGTTTAGGGATACAGTACCTAAGTAGTGAAAGTATAAAGTAAAGCAAGTGAACAGTTGTCACTAAAGTGAGGGACTAGTTTCCTTTTCAGGGAAGGAAGAGGGTGCAATTAGGAGGGGCATGTGAGGGTTTCCAAGGGACTGGCAGTGTTTTAGTTCTTTACATGGGTAGTGCTTACACAAGTTCTTGCTTTATTATTATTGTTTTTTAAAATGTACATTTGTTTAATTTGCTTTCCTATATGCATTGATAATGCTTTGAAAGAATTTTTTAAAAAGCCTTTACCAATGGAGATAGAGTAGTAGAAAATGAACAAGATTGCCACTCACCTTATTTGAGCATGTCACTACCAAGGGCTCAGTTTCTGTTTCTATAAAACGAGGGAGTTGAACCAGTAGAGTCACTTCTTACTGTAATTTTCTATTTTTCCATCATGTATCACTTCATTCTACGTTTTCTTCTTTGTCAAGCTTACTAGCTTTTGGTCTTGAGTACAGACTATATGAAACTTGTGAATTTGAGTAAGGTGCCATAGAAACATCTGTAATAAATTCAGCTATGAAAACAGCATGGCCTGTTAGAAAGCCCTAAAATACATTTATGGACAGAGCCACAGGGAAGAAGTTCAGTCTTGTTTAATTGACTGCCTTCAATTCTCAAATTGCTCTCTTTGTTTCCTCTTATTCTGAACTGGGTTTTGATGATCCATTTTAAACATCTCTTGTTCTGTGTTTTCTTGGTGGAATGATATTTTGGTATAAGGGTTATAGATTCTGCTTCAGAGAGTTCCTCTGAGATGTGGTCACTCTCTGACACATTCACTGAGTATTTAGGGAAACATCTATTAAAGAAGAAAAGAAAAAGTACTTGACAATGTCTTCTGTGATACTGATTTTTCAGCAGCGTAGCTATCAGGGTTGAGGATTGGAAAATGTGAGGAATGTTATGAGTACATCAGTTTTATTATGTGGATTACTTTTCATTGGCTCATCTACCATATCAGTGATTTCTTTTTATTTATTTATTTTTTGTTGTTGTTCTTTTTTGGGTTTTGTTGGGTTTTTTTTTCCGGTACGCAGGCCTCTCACTGTTGTGGCCTCTCCTGTTGCGGAGCACAGGCTCCAGACGCGCAGGCTCAGCGGCCATGGCTCACGAGCCCAGCCGCTCCGCGGCATGTGGGATATTCCCGGACCGGGGCACGAACCCGTGTCCCCTGCATCGGCAGGCGGACTCTCAACCACTGCACCACTAGGAAAGCCCTATTTATTTATTTTTAATTGGAGTATAGTTGTTTTACAATATTGTGTTAGTTTATACTGTACAGCAAAGTGAATCAGCTATACGTATACATATATCCCCTCTTTTTTGAATTTCCTTCTCATTTAGGTCACCACAGAGCACTGAGTAGAGTTCCCTGTGCTATACAGTAGGTTCTTATTATCTATTTTATACATAGTATCAATAGTGTATATATGTCAGACCCAGTCTCCCAATTCATCCCACCCCCCTTCCCCCTTGATATCCATACATTTGTTCATCTGTGTCTCTATTTCTGCTTTGTAAATAAGATTATCTATACCAATTTGTTCAGATTCCACATATATGTGTTAATATACAATATTTGTTTTTCTCTTTCTGACTTACTTCACTCTGTATGACAGTCTCTAGGTCCATCCATGTCTCTACAAATGACTCAATTTCATTCCTTTTTATGGCTGAGTAATATTCCATTGTATATATGTACCACATCTTCTTTATCCATTCCTCTGTTGATGGACATTTAGATTGCTTCCATGTTCTGGCTATTGTAAATAGTGCTGCAGTGAACATTGGGGTGCATGTGCCTTTTTGAATTATGGTTTTCTCTGGGTATATGCCCAGTAGTTGGATGGCAGGGTCATATGGTAGTTCTATTTTAAGTTTTTAAAGGAACCTCCATACTGTTCTCCATAGTGGCTGTTATCAATTTACATTCCCACCAAGAATGCATGAGGGTTCCCTTCTCTCCACACACTCTCCATCATTTATTGTTTGTAGATTTTTTGATGATGGCCATTCTGATTGGTGTGAGGTGATACCTCATTGAAGTTTTGATTTGCATTTCTCTAATAATTATGATGGTGAGCATCTTTTCATGTGTTTGTTGGCCATCTGTATGTCTTCTTTGGAGAAATGTCTGTTTAGGTCTTCCGCCCATTTTTTGATTGGGTTGTTTGTTTTTTTTGATATTGAGCTGCATGAGCTGTTTGTATGTTTTAGAGATTAATCCTTTGTCAGTTGCTTCATTTGCAAATATTTTCTTCCATTCTGAGGGTTGTATTTTCATCTTATTTATGGTTTCCTTTGCTGTGCAAAAGCTTTTAAGTTTAATTAGGTCCCATTTGTTTATTTCTGTTTTTATCCTCATTACTCTAGGAGGTGGGTTTAAAAAGATCTTGCTATGATTTATGTCAAAGAGTGTTCTGCCTATGTTTCCTCTAAGAGCTTTATAGTGCCTGACCTTACATTTAGGTCTTTAATCCATTTTGAATTTATTTTTGTGTTTGGTGTTCGGCAGATTCAATGCAATACCTATCAAATTACCAATGGCATTTTTCACAGAACTAGAAAAAAAATTTTACAATTTGTATGGAAACACAAAAGACCTCGAATAGCAAATGCAATCTTGAGAAACAAAAATGGAGCTGGAGGAATCAAGCTCCTTGACTTCAAACTCTACTACAAAAATACAGTAATCAAGACAGTATGGTACTGCAACAAAAACAAAAATATAGATCAATGGAGCAGGATAGAAAGCCCAGAGATAAACCCACACACCTCTGATCACCTAATCTATGACAAAGGAGGCCAGAATATACAATGGAGCAAAGATAGCCTCTTCAGTAAGTGGTGCTGGGAAAACTGGACAGCTACATGTTAAAGAATGAAATTAGTGATTTATTTTTTAATGATTCAAGTTTAGGGTAGTCTTCTCTTAGCTAATGCTAAAGAATGAACAGGTTTTCTCAGGCAAAAATAAGGTGTAAGAAAAGAAGTGCAGTTGGTTAAAAACAAAGTTTGGTCATTATTGGTCATGGTATTAGCATGAAAGTATGGTATTAGCATGGTATTAGCACTGGACTACTGAGGCAACCTGAGCTTTGTGTTTATGGAGGCTGCTATACCTTCCCTGAGATTTGACTGTACCCTTGACTGGAGCCCTAAGTTATAGAAAGCAGGACCTTCATTTCTAAAGGACCATCTCAGTTTCTCTCCCCTTCTTCCTTAGAGTTTTTGCTAATTGCTCACTGATACTCTCTCTAACACTCCTGTTAAGTTTCTACATGTTTTCAAAATCCATGTAGAACAAAAAGACATGAATCTGTTCACTAAGTCCTCATTACTCCAAATTGTCACTTCACACGTTTATGTTATTGCTTAGTCCCTAAAAGCATTCAAATTTGGAATCTCTAGTTTATAGATTCAGGAGACTTTAGGGAATTAGCAGTATTTGACACTTCCTAAAGTGTAGGATTTACAAACAGCAGAAATTATACACAGGAACTATAGGACTACTTGAAAATCATAAATGTAGAGTAAATAAAAGGATGTATTTTTCATGCTAGAAATATGATAGGCTCAACTCTAAAATACCATATAAAACTCTTTAAAGTAGTTTAAATGAACAGAAAATATTATAGATGAAATTAGAATATTTTTAGCATGTTTTTACCATTTGTGTCCCATCAAATGTTATTTCATTCTACTGTCAGATTAAGAAAGCTCTGGTAAATTCCATCTCAGAATCCAACCTCTTTCCATTTCTGTTTGTCACAAGCACTCCAGTGAGCAACTTCGAGTGGGCTCTAGACCTTCACTGTTTTTTGATCCTCAACATTCTTGCTTATTTAGATCACTAGCACTGCACTCATATGCTATCATATTCAAATAAAGATGAAGCTTTTGACCCATCCACTGGATTGTTTTTCAGATCATGATGGATTTGTAATAATCCATCCACCTCCATTGCCATGCCCTTGTGAACAATGGCACACATTTTTAAAGACCTTACTGTGGAATTAAATCAAGCTAACTGACCTTTATGCCTCAGTCCCCTCAACATCCATTCACTGAATGTGTTAAAGAATGAGTGATTAGTTCAGTAGTTACAGTGTGAAAGGTTCAGTCTGTGACTTTGATCTGCTCGGAACTGCTGTGGTATGGAGTAGAATAGTGACACCCAGACTTTGGGATGTCAGAGATCAGTGAAATTTCAGAAAAAACAAAAAGTTGGGGATACACACGGGTTTGCCAACTTTTACTTTTGCCAGATGCAAACATTAAAAAACAGCCACCATTAATATTTGGTCATCATAATTTACAATAGAAAGAGCTTTTCTGTAGTAAAAAAAAGTTGTAAGGACAATCTCAGAATTTAAAATATTAAATTATCAGATTGGTTTTATGGAAAACTTGACTCTTTTGTTTCTTCATTTGGTTCAGTGAAGAGCATGTCTTGGGCTGGCAGCTTTCCATGTATAGCATTTTGGTATTTATTCCAAATGTTTTATTGTTTTTACACTTCATGATAAAAAAACCTGGTTATAAAACATGAAGTTGATTGAAGAACCCCCTCATGAATCACAGCATGCAGTTTGAAAAATACTGCTCTATGATGTATATGCAAAAGTGGAGTTATTGAGTTGTAAGGTATATGAACTTTCAATTTGTATAGAAACGATGCTAAATTGTTCTTCAGTATGTTTAAACTAGTTTATTTTTTCACTGATTTCGTATGAGAATGCAGTTTTCTCCACTTCTTTGTTAACTCTTGATATTCGAGTTCTTAAAAGTTCTTATCAGTGCTATAGGTTAAAAAAATTGGTACATTATTTTAATTTGATTTTGTGAGTTTTTACAAAAATATATATTCTGGATACTCAGTTTCTTTGATATCTAATCCAATACCCTCAAACACTGCATTTTAATCATGTTTAGATATCTGTGTTTACTTAAAATTTTAAATTTAGTTAATATACATACAGAAAAGTGCACACATATGTACAGCCTGATGTCTTTGCAAAAAGTGGAATCATCAACCAGATTGGAAGAAAAAACTTCACCAGCACTCAGAGGCCCCCTGCTATAAACCTCTCCAATTATTACCCACCCATCCCTTCCTCAAAGGTAACCACTATTCTGATTTCAATCACCATAGACTAGTTTTGCCTGCTCTTAAAATTTACATGAATGAACGTATGGAGTAAGTTAGAGTATATTTTGATGTTTAGCCATTGTATATTTTATTTAGTCGAATATGTTTATCTTTCCTTTATGACTTTTTTTGTAACTTGCTTAAGAAAACCTTCCCATCTGAAACTCATGTTGTCTTTTAAATAGGTTTGCAGTTTTAATTTCCACATTTAGTTCCCTAACCCATCTGATATTTTCCTTGTATGAAGTAGGAAACAAACAATTCTGCACACAAATTTTATTACATAATGAAAAATATCTCCTTATTCTTGCTTTCAGGAGGATGCTTCTAAAGTTTGTCATTACATAAGATACTTGCTGTTAGTTTTTGAAAGTTCCCTTATAGAAGTTCTCTTCTATCACTACTTTGCTGGGGTTTTTTCATTGTTTGAATCATGAATGAGTATTGTTGATTTTTTATCAAGTATTTAAAAAAATCTATTGAGATGATCTTTTAAAATTTTGGTGTCACCAAATGTATATGTTTTGTTCTTTATGCTTTTCTTGTGACTTTTAAAATCTCTATTTTCCCTAATGTATTTAACTTGATAAGTTTTCTAATGATGAACTATACAGCCAAGCCTACTTGATCATAGTGTATTTTGTTACATTAAGCTATATATATATTTAGACATGAAGTTAGACTGCCTTAGCTAATATTTTATTTAAAGTTTTTCATTCATGTCATACGTGGAGATTTCTTTATAATTTTATTTTCTGGTACTCTGTCTTGGTTCAGCATAAATTTACTAATGTCATAAAATGGATTAGATAATTTTTTTTGCATTATCTGGAAGAATTTATATAAGATAGGGATTATCTATGCTTTAAGCTTGATAAAGGTGTATTGTTCTGGCTTTGTGAGAAGGAGTAAACTGCTTGTTCAATTTCTTTAATGTGTATTGATCCACTGAGATTTTAAAAATCCCTTATGGTTCAATATTGGTAATTCAACATTTCCTAGAAATTTTCCCATTTTAACAAATTTTGAAATTTTTTGACATTAAATTGGTAAAGTACCTATATTATTTTGTCAAATCACAATTATATATGATGTTACCCCTTTCGTTTCTCATATATACAATTTGTCTGTAAACCTGCCCCCCCACACCCCTTGCCCCCAGTGTTATTCTTTGGAAGCAATCTCTTTTTGTCCTGTCTGGGAAATTGAAGATTTCTCTTTAACTTTGATATTCTGCAATATCACTACACTGTATGTCAGTGTACTTAATTGGCATTTTAAAAATGAAGACTCACATCTTTTTTGTTTGGTGTTTTTATTGAAGTGTAGTTAATTTGCAATGCTGTGTTAGTTTGAAGTATACAGCAAAGTGATTCAGTTATATATACATACATATATACATTGGGTAGGCCAAAAAGTTCATTCAGGTTTTTTCCGTAAGGTGTTATGGAAAAACCTGAATGAACTTTTTGGTGAACCCAATATATATTCTTTTTCAGATTCTTTTACATTATTGATTATTACAAGATATTGAATATAGTTCCCTGTGCTATACAGTAGGTCCTTGTTGGTTATCTATTTTATATATAGTAGTATGTATATGTTAATCCCAAACTCCTAATTTATCTCCCCCTCCCCACTATCTCCTTTGGTAACCATAAGTTTGTTTTCTATGTCTGCGATTCTATTTCCATTTTTTAAATAAATTCCTTTGTATCATTTTTTTAAGATTCCACATGTAAGTTATATCATATGATATTTGTCTTTCTCTGTTTGACTTACTTCACTTAATATGATAATCTCTATGTCCATCCATGTTGCTGCAAATGGCATTATTACATTATTTTTATGGCTGAGTAATAGTCCATTATGTACATGTACCACATCTTCTTTACCCATTCATCTGTTGATGGACATTTATGTTGTTTCCATGTTTTGGCTACTGTAAATAGTGCTGCTGTGTACATTTGGGTGCATGTATCTTTTGAAATTAAAATTTTCTCTGTATATATGCCCAAGAGTGGGATTGCAGGATCATATGGTAACTCTATTTTTAGTTTTTTAAGGAAACTCCATACTGTTCTCCATAGTGACTGCACCAATTTACATTGCCACCAATAGTGTAGGAGGGTTTCTTTTTCTCCACACCCTCTCCGGTGTTTCTTATTTGTACACTTTTTAATGATGGCCATTCTGACTGGTGTGAGGTGATACCTCATTGTAGTTTTGACTTGCATTTCTCTAATAATCAGTGATGTTGCACACCTTTTCATGTGCATGTTGTCCATCTGTATGTCTTCTTTGGAGAAATATCTATATAGGTGTTTTGCCCACTTTTTGATTGGGTTGTTTGTTTTTTTGATATTAAGCTGTATGAGCTGTTTGCATATTTTGGAACTTAATCACTTTCAGTAGCATTGTTTGCAAATATTTTCTCCCAGTCTGAAGGTTGCCTTTTTGTTTTGTTTATTGGTTTCCTTTGCTGTGCAAAAGCTTTAAATTTAATTGTCCCATTTGTTTATTTTTTATTTTATTTCTATTACTCTAGGAGACAGATCCAAAAATATATTGCTGCAATTTATGTAAAAAAGTGTTCTGCCAATGTTTTCCTCTAGAAGTTTTATAGTATCCAGTTTCATATTTAGGTCTTTAATCCATTTTGAGTTTATTTTTGTATATGGTGTTAGAGAATGTTCTAATTTCCTTCTTTTATATGTAGCTGTCCAGTTTTCCCAGCACCACTTATTGAAGAGACTGCCTTTTCTCCATTGTATATTCTTGCCTTCTTTGTCATAGATTAATTGCCCATAAGTGTATGGGTTTATTTCTGGGCTTTCTATACCGTTCCATTGATCTATATTTCTGTTTTTGTGCCAGTACCATACTGTTTTGATGACTGTAGCTTTGTAGTATAGTCTGAAGTCAGGGAGTGTGATATCTCCAGCTTCATTCTTCTTTCTCAGGATTGTTTTGGCTATTCAAGGTCTTTGGTATTTCCATACAAATTTAAAAAATTTTTGTCCTAGTTCTGTGAAAAATGCCATTGGTAATTTGATAGGGATTGCATTGAATCTGTAGATTGCCTTGGGTAATATGGTCATTTTAACAATGTTGATCCTTCCAATCCAAGAACACTGTATATCTTTCCATCTGTGTCATCTTCAATTTCTTTCATCAGTGTCTTACAGTTTTCATAGTACAGGTCTTTTATCTCCTTAGGTAAGTTTATTCCTAGGTATTTTATTCTTTTTGATGCGATGGTAAATGGGATTGTTTCCTTAATTTCTCTTTCTGATAGTTCATTGTCAGTATAGAAATGCAGCAGATTTCTGTATATTAATTTTGTATCCAGCAACTTTACTGAATTCATTGATGAGCTCTAGTAATTTTCTGATAGCATCTTTAGGATTTTCTATGTATAACATCATGTCATCTACAAACAGTGGCAGTTTTACTTCTTCTTTTCCAATTTGGATGCCTTTTATTCCTTTTTCTCCTCTGATTGCTGGGGCTAGAACTTCCAAAACTATGTTGAATAAAAGTGGCAAGAGTGGGCATCCTTGTCTTGTTCCTGATCTTAGAGGAAATGCTTTAGCTTTTTATAGTTGAGTGTGATGTTAACTGTGGGTTTGTCATGTATGGCCTTTATTATGTTGAAGTAGGTTTCCTCTATGCCCACTTTCTGAAGAGTTTTTATCATAAATGGATGTTGAATTTTATCAAAAGCTTTTTCTGCCCCTATTGAGATGATCATATAGTTTAAAAATATTTTTTAAGCTTTATTTATTTTTGGCTGCATTGGGTCTTAGTTGCAGCACGTGGGATCTTCCTTGAGGCGTGTGGAGTCTTTTGTTGAGGCGCGTGGGCTTCTCTCTAGTTGTGGTGTGCGGGTTTTTCTCTTCTCTAGTTGCGGCGCACAGGCTCTAGGGCGCATGGGCTCTGTAGTTGTGGTGCACGGTTTCCATAACACGTGGGCTCTGTAGTTTGTGGCACACAGCCTCTCTAGTTGAGGCATGTGAACTCAGTAGTTGTGGCGCATGGGCTTATTTGCACTGAGACATGTGGAATCTTAGTTCCCTGACCAGGGATCAAACCTGTGTCCCCTACATTGTAAGGCAGATTCTTTACCACTGGACTACCAGGGAAGTCCTGGTATTTTATTCTTCAATTTGTTGATGTGGTGTATCACATTGATTGATTTGCACATATTGAAAAATCCTTGCATCCCTGGGATAAATCCCACTTGGTCACAGTGTATGATCCTTTTAATGTATTGTTGGAGTCAGTTTGCTAGTATTTCGTTGAAGATTTTTGCATCTGTGTTCATCAGTAATATTGGCCTGTAATTTTCTTTTTTTGTGGTATCTTTGTCTGGTTTTGTTATCAGGGTGATGGTGGCCTCAGAGAATAAGTTTCAGAGTTTTCCTTCCTCTGCAATTTTTTGGAATAGTTTCAGAAGGATAGGATCCTATCAGATTACTGCTTTTGCCCTTGGTCACAGTGCACATGAGATTTTGTGTGTGCCCTTTAAGAGTGAAGTCTCTATTTCCCCCAGTCATGTGGAGCTCCTGCAGTCAAGCCCCGCTGGCCTTCAAAGACAAATGTTCTGCGGTCTTCTCTTTCCAGTGCTGGACCCCCAGGATGGGGGCCTGATGTGGGGCTCAGAATTCTCACGCCTGTGGGAGAAACTCTGTAATATAATTATTCTCCAGTTTGTGGGTTGCCCACCTGGGGGGGTATGGGATTTAATTATACCGCTAGTCCGCCCCTCCTACAGTCTCATTTTGGTTCTGTCTTTATGTCTTTAGTTGTAGAGGATCTTCTCTGGTAGATTTCAGTCTTTTTCAATGATGACTCTTGTGCAGATTGTTGTGATTTTGGTGTGCTTGTGAGAGGAGGTGATCTTAGAGTCCTTCTACTCTGCCATCTTGGCCACTCTCCCGAGCTTAGAGGTGGTTTTGTAGGACAGGAAGAAAGAGGACTAGAACTTCCAGTCCTGACAGCCCCTTATTCTAGGTACCTTTGCAGAGCTTTTTGAGTTGGGCCCAAACAAGGGTCCTTCTGCCTAGTGTCCTTCATGCCAGTAGAATGAGAACAAGTTCAGTACAGAAGCAAAGGAAAGTTTTATTCTTTGATCAAAGAATGGAGAAGAATGAGCTTGAGCTCTAGATCACAAGCTCTCCACATCTTTCTTCACTTCTGAATATTTTCAACTATTATCTTTTTGAATGTTGCTGCTTCCCAAATTTACCCTCTTTTTCTGGAATGCTTCTTAGATGTGTTTTGGATCTTCTCATACTCTCTTTCATGTCTCTTAATTAAAAAGAAAAATTTTTTGTCAACTCAATTAATTTTTCTCTTTCATTCTGGAAAATGTCCTTAGGTTTCTCTTCAAATATATTAATTCTCTTTTTAATTGCTTTAATATAGTATTTAATTCTTCTATTGAGCTTTTAATATCAATTTACTATTTTATAATTTTCTGGGTTTGTTTCACAAAAACAATTTCTTCATATCTTTGAAGACTTTAAAAGTACTCATTTTAAAATCTATTGCTCATTGTCATATTATTTCTTTGCTGTGAGTTATATGTGTTGTCTGGTTTTGGGATCCAGACATTCTCATGTGTTGTGTCATCCTTGTCTGTGAGTTCATTTTCCTGGAGCATCGTCCTTTCTCTGAGCTCCCTCATGTATACCCTGGATTGTGGACATTTCCCCTTGCAGCTTTACCTAGGGGCTTTCACTGTCCCTGGGCAAGTTCTTACATTTGTGTTTTGGCTCTGGGTTTTTTGGATTAAGATAGTGTAACTAGGCAATCATATGACACAGATCCAAGATTCTGGAATTCCATAGGAAATTATTTCCAACCATGGCTTGAGTGGATGGTTTGCTTACCAGGTCCTGTTCTCTCACAGGAGGCCCAACTGTGGTTTTTCACCACAGGGGTGAGATGTGTAACTCTTAACTCTCATCCTCATGTTGGTGTTGAAATACAGACCCCATGGTTCTGTTTACTCCCAGGATCTGCCTCCTATACCATGAGCTGCCAGAACTCAGCCTAAAAGCACTAATTGCTGACACCTGGGTATTTCTCATTATTCCTTTCATCCAGATTATGTACATAAAAATAAGTATAGTTTATATATCTTATTTAGTAGTTTGGTTATTGGAGTAGAAGTGAGGACTTAAGTCCTTAAGTGTACTTAATATGTCATCTTGACTTGAAAATCTCTGCAATGTTTCCCTCATACAGACACAGAAGGAAATTACTTATGGGTCTCTACATAAGGACAAGTTGTGTTTCTTACCACAAGTCTTGTAACTGAATGTTTTTTTCTCTGTATTAGTCATAGGTAGTTTATAGCCCAATTAGTAACATACTTCTAGCACCTGTAGATACAGAGTCCTGGGTGGCCTGCGTGTATGTGAAATTTTTCCTTTTTTTTGAACTTTCTCAACTATTAATTTTATATTTCTGCATTATATAAATTTTTGTAAAATTTCTAAATTGTTTTTGTAGAATGAGGTGGCATATAAATAAAATACTCAATATTATTATTCTTTTATTAACATATCTGTTAATCATAACAGATTATGACCTTAAGAAGTATAAGAATGGTATTCCTCTTTGGATATGTACAGACTGTGATCGTTCTTTGATTGTAGCTGGTGCTTAAAAAGTGCTGGTTGAGAGAAGGAATGAAGCACTGGGAGTGTGACTCTTACCACAACCCTTTACATATGCTTTCCTATTCCATCTACATGTCAGGCAGGCAGAGGGTGAGTGTGATTGTAGAGGAGAATATCAATGCGTGTGGAGATACATTTTCCTTACTAGAGCAAACAAAAAATCCAGACTCACTATCAATTTCATTTAGCCTTCTTCCTCATGTATCTTCGCTGGGAACCTGATTTGTTCTTTGTCACTTAACACAAAACATTTTTCAGAAAATTATTATGTTTTCAAGCACTATTGTGGGCCTTGAGTACACAAGTATGAACAAGACATAGTCCTTGTCTCAAGGACCTTCTGGTTTAGTGGTGGAAGAACACTTGCTGGCAGATAGTTTAAGCTCCATTGGGAAGCTGTGCTGGCAGATGTGGCCCACTCAGAAGCCTGAAAGCACACAGATGGATGGGGCTGGGGGAGAAGGATGATCATACTCCAGTCAGTGTATAGGAAAGGGTCAAACTGGGGCAAACAAGAGAGTTCAAGAGGATCAAGTCTTTGTGTTAGAAACTGACAAGTAGCAGGTGCATGAATAGAGTTCAGAGTTCCAAAGGAAGAGTTGAAAAGCTGACTATAAAGTCAATAAATAAATAGTTATTTTGACAAATTGTAAAAGGCAAAAAAGTAGGGTGTTAGAGGTCAGTTAGATGCCACAGGACATGCAAGGTAGAGGTGAGAGTGAATTCTTTGGAACAGTAATGCAGACACTGCTGTCTTTTGTCTGGACGTGTCTCCCTGTCTGTTACATACTGTTATGGACTGAACTGTGTCCCTGAAAAATTCATATGTTGAAGCTGTAACCCCCCAATGTGACTGTATTTGGAGATGGGGCCTTTAAGGCGGTGATTAAGGTTGAAGCCATCAAGGTGGGGCTCTAATTCAATAGGACTGATATCCTTTACAAGAAGAGGAAGAGACACAGGGATGTGTGCACACAGAGGATAGGCCATGTGAGGACACAGTGAGAAGGCAGTCATCTGAAAGCCAAAGAGAAAGGCAAGACACCAATCCTGTTGACACCTTGATCTTGGACTTCCAG
Organism: Orcinus orca; assembly: GCF_937001465.1. NCBI lineage: Eukaryota > Metazoa > Chordata > Mammalia > Artiodactyla > Delphinidae > Orcinus > Orcinus orca. The sequence continues at coordinate 92,949,065 of NC_064561.1, read as the reverse complement.
ACTCCATAACTGTGAGAAAATAAATTTCTGTTGTTTAAGTCACTCAGTATGTGATGTTTTGTTATGGCAGTCTTAGCAGACTAATACATATACTCTCTCTTTTTCTTCTTAAAATAATCGATCTGTTTCTGACAATAGGTTAGTCCTTATATAATCTGCAACATTTTGCACTTAGTCAGTCTTTTGTATTGGTTACCAATAGTCATCAAAATGTATTTTTCAAAAAGTTATTTAACATCCTGTTCTTGCCCTCTCTTTGCTCCTAGCAGAAGGTAGGTACAGCATGGTCCGAGGGTAAGGCCCCAGACAATCTGGGGACCCAGCTTCTAGCTCTGTGCAAACACTGGAGGCATTTAACTGCTTAGACCTCCCTGTCCTCATTGTAACATGAAGGGAACCTTCCATTTCACGTATTTATTCTTACTTTGCATTTCTGACCCAAACCAGTAATATGTTTCCCTGTAACTTTCATTTATTAGTTCCAGCTCTTCTCTGGATCTGGGCATAAAATATGAAATCCATCTTCTACCCGACAGTTCTTCCAATATCTGGAGATGATCACATGATATACCAAATGTGCCATCATAGAGCCCATGTTTTTCCATCTTGGCCAGAATGTCATGAGAGAGCTAATCATGTTCCTGGCTGAAAATTAGATATCCATTCACTTTAATTAAATTCACATTAGTGAGATGTGTGGGGCCCTAGAGGATAATGTCACAATTCCTTCGCTGTCATACACCTCACTCTCTGGCCCTAACCCATCTTACAGTTGCTGGTACTTCCACAGGTACCTGTGCTCGTATTTCAAGGACATGAAGCTAAGAATTCCCATCCCCTAGGAGTGGTTATTTAAAAAGTATTTCTCCTAAACATGCCATGTGTTTCCACATCAGTGTGTCTTTACATATGTTGGTCCTTCTACCTGGACTATCCTTCTCCCCTTTCACCATTATTTTTCATAACCTAGCTCAAATCTTCTGAAAATATACCTCGATTCCCCCAGGAAGAGTATATTTCTCCATGCTCCCCGTCTAGACACTTGGTTCATGTTCTCCTCCTTTCCACTCTGTAATGTGACTTAAGTGTCTGTGAAGTGTCTTTTTAAATTTTTGTTTTCCTAGTAATTAAGCTCATTTATTGAGCTGGCCTTCCATAAATGTTGGTTGGACACACGATGCCCAGAGAATGAAAGCAAGCTCAGATAAAGCTTAAAAGCCAGACATTTTAGAAGACAACCAGTCTGATAGAAGAAAAGACAGCAGTGCAGGAGGTTGCCAGTAATGCAGGAGAAAATCTTTGGGAACAAAACTAATGGCCTCAGATGATCCTGTACCCATGCACAGAGTGTTCAAGTGGAAATTCATTGAATCATTCCCAAGGTGTATCATGGCCATGGCCATGTCTGCTGCAAAGTGGCCTCCCTGCACACTGCACCAGCTTCCTCATTGCCCCTCTGGGAAGTATGTGCTTGCCAGGGCTTTGAGCTATGCTGCCCTGAATCACTCACCCCCATGGTGGGAAGTTCCTGCCTCTTGTCCTTAAGTATCAGCACACGTTCCTGTATTATGATTGCCCAACTTGTACCTCACCGTGGCTGGAGTTATGCTAATCATTACTTATCGTATCTATTTTTTTTTCTTTTTTTTTAAATGTTGAGCCTTCTTTTAATTTATTTTTTATTTTTGACTGTGTTGGGTCTTCGTTTCTGTGCGAGGGCTTTCTCTAGTTGTGGCAAGCGGGGGCCACTCTTCATTGCGGTGCGCGGGCCTCTCACTGTCGTGCCTTCTCTTGTTGCGGAGCACAGGCTCCAGACACGCAGACTCAGTAGTTGTGGCTCACGGGCCTAGCCGCTCCGCGGCATGTGGGATCTTCCCAGACCAGGGCTCGAACCCGTGTCCCCTGCATTTGCAGGCAGATTCTCAACCACTGCGCCACCAGGGAAGCCCTCATATCTATTATTAATTGCTCTCTTCAACTTCTCTTCATGCTGGTTTTTTTTTTTTTTTTTACATCTTTATTGGAGTATAATTGCTTTACAATGGTGTGTTGGTTTCTGCTTTATAACAATGTGAATCAGTTATACATATACATATGTTCCCATATCTCTTCCCTCTTGCATCTCCCTTCCTCCCATCCTCCCTATCCCACCCCTCCAGGCGGTCACAAAGCACCGAGCTGATCTCCCTGTGCTATGCTGCTGCTTCCCACTAGCTATCTACCTTACGTTCTTGTTTCATCATGACTGCCTCTCTTCCTTTCCTCACCCAGTTTTCCCTCTTCTCTTTTATCTGCCTTTAAATTCACCTAGATCAACAGCCTTAACTGCAAAATTGAAGCAAACTTGACATTTCATTGCTCTGAGTATGTGCCAGTAACTGTCACATATAAACTTCTTCCCTTACTTCTTGCCCTTCCCCTGCTACCCTCTTGCCTCATTTACCTACCCAGGTTATAGAAATATCCATGAGGAGGAGAATTTCCCTTATCACAGCCAACTAAATAAATGAAATAATAATAACCTAGACTCTTGTAAATCAACACCTGTGTTCCAGAACAAAATTACAGGCCCTGGGAAGATAAAAAGTTGATTTCCTTCCGTCAAAGAGCTTAATCAAAACTGGATAATCCACGGGCTTCCCTGGTGGCGCAGTGGTTGGGAGTCCGCCTGCCGATGCAGGGGACGCGGGTTCGTGCCCCGGTCCGGGAGGATCCCACATGCCGCGGAGCGGCTGGGCCCGTGAGCCATGGCCGCTGAGCCTGTGCGTCCGGAGCCTGTGCTCCGCAACGGGGAGAGGCCACAGCAGTGAGAGGCCCGCGTACCGCAAAAAAAACAAACAAACTGGATAATCCAGAGTTACCTAGACAGGGAACCTCACCTTCGGAGTAGCCAGAGGCACAGCTGAATCCTTCCTTCTCTCAACATATTCTCACTGCTGCCTAGCTAGTTGGCCTCATGTATAGGTGGTAGAAATTGCCCTTCAGAGATACAGTGTGGAGACCATGTGTCCCACACTGAAGCAGTAGGACTTCTCTCCTCTCTTCTCCCTATTCAAAAAAAACCTCTGGGGAACTTCCCTGGCAGTCCAGTGGTGGAGACTTTGCCTTCCAGTGCAGGGGGTGTGGGTTCGATCCCTGGTCAGGGAGCTAAGATCCCACATGCCTGGCAGCCAAAAAACCAGAACATAAAACATAAGTAATATTGTAACAAATTCAATAAAGACTTTAAAAATGGTCCACATCAAAAACAAACAAAAACAAAACAAAAAGCACTCTGAGACTATGTCTCATCTTGCAATTTATCTGTGAACAGAAGGAGTAGAAGGGGTATTCAGCAGTTATCAAATTATGAGCTATAGAAGAACTTGGTACACATGATCCAGACACACAGATCCTTAGAGATAGTGTGCCTGGGGTCAAGGTGTCGGGAAAGAGAATGGGATGGAATGTTTGTGACGAGGAGCTCTATGTAGAAACAAATAGGGAGATGTCCTTTGGCACTTTTGTGCCTCAGCCTGACCTTGGGATGGAGTTATACCATTGCTCTACCATTTCAGTTATTACCTTGAAACATACCTCACAAATATAGACATGAAACATTATAATAAATCCAGGATATTTGAAATGAAACTGCAAAATAAATGGACACAATTTGAAAGTTTTTGAGATTCCAAGTGTTGGTGAGGTTGAGGAACAATGAGAATAGGGATTGAAGAATAGGGATTGAAGAGAGTCTCAATTGGTACATTACTTTGGGAGGCCTTTGGCAACATTTGGTAAAATTGAATACTTACGTAGTCTTCAAACAGATGACTGCTAAGTTTATACCCTAAAGTAGGGTTGGCAAACTTTTTCTGTAAAAAAGACAGATAATAAATATTTTCAGCTTTACAGGCCATATATTCTCTGTCACAGCTACTCAGTTCTGCCACTGTATCGTGAAAGCAACCATAGACAATATATAAACAGATGAATATGGCTGTGTTCCAATAAAACTTTATTTACAAAAACAGATGACAGGCCAGATTTGGCCCAAAGGCATAGTTTGCTGACTTCTGCCCTAAAGAAACATTTAATCATATACACAAAGATAAGTAAACAAGAATGTTCATAATAGCATTGTTGGCAATAGAACAAATTAGAAATAAACTAAATGTTCATCACTAGAAGGATGGATAAACAAATTGTATGTATGTGCAATGAAACACTATATCAGAGTAAATAAATAAACAGGAGCACTCTATATCATCATGGATAAATTTCACAATGTTTAAGCAAGAAGGATGCAGACAGTATGATACAATTTATTTAAAGTTTTACAAAATAATTACACATATTATTTTAAGATATGTATATATGTAGTAAGAGTATAAAGACATTTATGGGAAAGACAAACACCAAATTTAGAATGCTGATAATCTAAGGCAAGAGTAAGGATAGTGCTGTCAGGGAAGGGCACATAGGGGCCTTAAATTGCACTTTTAATGTTTTAGTTCTTAAGCTCATGGGGGGAGACACAAATGGGTAAATGAGTGCTCATTATACTATATCCTAGACCTTTTTGTTTGTCTCAAATATTTTATAATTTTAAAAAATTTCTAGGGTTTTAAATTTTGAATGCCTTTGTCTTGGATTGCAGGTTTTGACCCACTGTTGGCAGACAGCTGCAATTACCTTAAATCTTAATGTCTCATTCAGTGGTGTGACCTACATGCTCCATCCATGGAGCCTGTTTGACAGCACTTTTAACGTGAGAACATTTGTGTTGGGCAGTGAAAATGCTTTCAATAGCCTTGGTCTTCCAGGAACACTCTTATTTGTGATTAGAATAGGTTGCTATGGAAAATTGCTGGTTGAGGGCAGAAAGGGTTTTCATGATTTTGTTTTGTTTTGTTTTTTCATTTATTTGTCTTTATGTACTTTACTATTACTTCAGTTTTCTTGCTCAGATTCTATGGTTTATTTGTTGTTATCTGCATTTTCTCTTTGAACATTCTAGTAAGAGATTCACCAACAATCTTTGTACTTTATTTCACATTTCAGATGGGCGAGTTTTGGTCACCAAAACTCAAGTTAGGTGACTTTCTAGAGAGAATGAGAGAATGAAAAAAATTGGAAATGTCTTCTACATAGGGAATTGATTAAGTTCAGATTTTTCCCACACTGGAAAGATGCTGATTTGGATATGCAGTCATGATATGAGTCAGCTGCAGCTGGGAACATGTTGTCCACTTACAGTGAGCTGTTCCATGCTTGGGAAAGGTGACAGACTGACAGGGCAGGAGAGAGAAGTGCTGGATTAGTGTTTAGGAATTTTTTCCATGAAGACATGCCTTGGACTTGGACTACCACTTTTGCATGGCCCTTAGGCACAGCTGTCTGGGAAGGACTCTTGTTTTTGTCTCTGGGCATATATGACAAATGGTCTTTGAACTTGATAGAACTGAGTTGGCCAGAACAGATTCTAGCCTAGTGATTGTTGACATAGAAGCAAGTACCACCAGGGCATCTCTCTCTCATGTGCATCCTGTAAGGGCAGGGCTGAATTACAACAAAGACTGGAAGTATATAGTTTGTATGGTTGTTGTTCTAAAATAGTGAGAATTCATTTTATTGTGTTTTGGCCAGCATTTATCCAGCACACTGCCTTCTACTTTCTCCACAGCTGTTCACTGCCATACATTTCTGATCCAAAATACAAAGTTGTCCAAAAAAATGTGGAACACACTGACCTGATCTTTCCACCAGGGAAATAACACTACAGGAAAGATGAAATTATTAGAATAAGGCTTTTGTGGGAAACGAAATATTTCTGGATTTATAGGGATGATTAGTCCCCTACCTCTCTCAACAGCAGTTTGTTATTTAAAATTTGGGACCAACAAATGTGTTTTTCAACAAATGTAACTTTGATATCTAAAACATTTAATATGGCTCATGAAAATTGAGGTGGCAGCAAATGTTGAATTAGAAATTATAAGAAATGTGAGTGAGGATTGCAGGTATGTAATATAGCATGTAAACTTAAACTGATAATAAATGAAGTAGAAAAGTCTAGGAACCTCTCAGCAACTCATAAGAAGACGTTTATAAGACATCAAAAAGAAATACGTTTACTTCAAACATTACACGAATACTAAGATTTTCACGATAACTAAAATATGTTATCAAAATATTCCTTGCCAAGATGCCTTACTTTAAGGTATGTATAAAAATAATTTAAAATTACCACATCAATGCACTCTTCCAACGAGTGGTCACCTCTTAAAAGGAGGAAAAGTACAGTGTATTGGTTAAGAGCCTAATGTTTGGAGCTAAGGTCCAACCTGTATATATAACCTCTTAGTGGTTTCTCTCTGAGATTTAATTTTTGCATCTGTAAAGAACAGATTAAAGTAATTGCCTTATAGATTTGTTGTGAGGATTTAACAAGATAATATAAAGCAGTTAGCATAATCCCCAATCAGTACTCAATAAGTCATATCTATCATATTACATTATTATAATTGATATGTAAATGATAAAACTAAAAACTATTTTTCAAAGTTGATAGATATCCCTCTATAATGTAGTTCAGTATTACCCATGATTTATCATGTCACATTTCTTACTAATACTATAAAGGTAGACAATTTATTTCAGTTCTTAATTGAAAGAGCACAGAATCTGAATTAATGAGATCTGAATTAAAGTGTTTTTTCTCTAGCAAGTTTGGTATTTAGGATCTCCAAAGATAATGTTTTAATTAATTTTAAGCAAGAATTTTAAAGTAGCTACTGTGTACAGACAACTGTAAAATATTGTGGAGGAGGGAATACAAAAACAGGGACTTCCATAGTTATTACTTCCACATTATTTCTTTGAATTTATACCTTTTGAAATGTCAAAGTTATTCTTGTTGAGAACATTTAAACCATAAATTGTGCTTCTGAATCTTACAAATAGTCACTGCCCTAGGAGAGTTAAAGTTCACTATATTGTAGGAAAAAAAAGTTTGGATTAATAGTAAGGAGATTGGAATTTTCTTATTTTTCTTAGTTAGAAGAAATTTTATATGTTTCTTGGTTGGTTGGTTTTGGTTTTGATCTCTCAATCGGTTGACTGTAAAACTCTAGAAGATGTATGTCTGGAAGAGAAGCAGAGATAATTTTGGAGGAAGTTGTGGCTGGTCTTGGCACAGGGTCAATGGGGATTTATTTTTTAGCTGGGGAAGAGAGTAAAGAGGAAATGTGGTGTCCTCTAAACAGATGTCAGCCCCTTAACAAAATGGATCTTGATAGAGGCAGTATTGAGGCACCTCCATATGCCTTCTTTACAAGTGACTTTGTTGGAAAGAATGAGGGTAGGAAGGGAGGAAATGACTGATTCTGTGTGACAGCTGAGAAGTTTTCAGGGGACGATGGCCTGAGAAACAAAGCATTATGTGTAAAATGAAAAACTATGTATTTCATGGTGATCTTATTCACATCAAATAAGACAACATGAAAGTGCTTTAAAATCAAAAGCTCTATATACGTATATGAAGAACTTCAGTGTAAGGCCCATACTAACCTCTGTAAACTTTTGCCATTTGTGATGTTGGCAGTACTCTGTCAAGGTTCATCTGAGGATCTTGTTTTTTGGCAGTAGCTGGTGGCATAAATTCTATGCCCATTTTGTTGTGAAAGAAAGTGAAGTACAAAGGAAATTGAATTAGCTTGACAAAATCTCACCAGTGGATGATTAGCAGAATTGGCAATTTCAGATTAGTAGATTACTCTGCTCACTAGCTCTTTCAAGTTTAGTTCTTCTTCCATAAATGTGTGTTATGCCATATCAGAATCTCTTTGGAGAGTCTCCTCTCCCCCAGTCTCATCCATTTGGTTTAGTGGGGTTCACACTACCTAGCTTCAGGGATGAGGATGTGTCCCAGATCTGCTTGATGAGTGTACCACTTGTCTTTGGTCACAGTGATTGGTTCAGAATTGGGCATAAGATCCAAAGTGAGCCAATCAGAGTTAATGATAGAAATTTGGTGATGCTATCTAAATGAGCTGGCTATAAACTGGTTTAGATCTTTTCCATCTTTTTACAGAGACCCTGCATAGAATAAAGCAGATACTAAGGAAAACAGGGCTGTTAAATAGACAAAGACACAGTGTCCCAATGATAGCGTGTAAAAGCCTGGATCCAACTATCCTGAAGCCAGATTCAACTCTTGCATTCCTAGTTATATGTGCCAACAATTTTATTTCTGTGGTTAATTTATTTTGAGATTGGGAATCTGTCATTTCCAACAAAAATACCCTTCTTTTAATTTTTTTTTTCATTTTCCTCTCTTCCATTTCTTCTTTCTTCTTTCCTTTTTCATTTTCCTTCCCTTTCCTTTTTATCCTTTCTTTCTTCTCTTCCTTTCCCCCTTAGTTTAAAGGTCTTTAGTAAGAAACTAAAGCAAATACAATCAGATCATACAGGGACTTGAAAATTAGGATAATGGTGTTGGACTTTATCATTTATACCCTGAAGTTTTTTAATTTTGGAAATAGTGTGATACGAGTTGTACATTAGGATGATTACTCTGGTAGAAGTGCGTAGTAGACATTGAAGAATGAAGAGAGTACATTCATGAAGAGAAATTAGGGTGTTGTTCAAACTTACAAGGAAGAGTTCTGGCCTTTGATCATCAGTCTATTAGAATAGAGATGTAGTGATAGATACAGCATTAGTAGAAATTGTTAACTAATGAAATAAGAGGGATAAAGGAGAGTTGAAGATGATTCTGAGGTTTTGAGAATATATGACTGGGATTTTGGTGGAACAAAGGATTATTATAAATCAAGAAATGGGGGAGTGAGCCAGTTGAAGCCTGCAGGAGGTTGTATGTTGAGTTTTATTCTTGCTGAATTTGAGTAGAAAGGCGTCCTAATCAAAGTATCTTTTTTTAAAAAAGATTTATTTATTATTTATTTATTTTATTTTTGGCTGTGTCAGGTCTTAGTTGCAGCATGGGGGATCTTCGTTGAGGCAGGCGGGATCTTTCGTTGTGGTGTGTGGGCTTTTCTCTAGTTGTGGCATGTGGGTTTTCTCTCTCTAGTTGTGGCGTGCAGGCTCCAGGGTGCTGTGAGCTCTGTAGTTGCGGTGTATGGGTTCCAGAGCACATGGGCTCTATAGTTTGCAGCACATGGGCTCTAGTTGAGGCGTGCAAGCTCAGTAGTTGTGGCGCGTGGGCCTACTTGCCCCGCGGCGTGTGGGATCCTAGTTCCCCAACCAGGGATCAAACCCGCATCCCCTGCATTGTAAGGCGGATTCTTTACCACTGGACCACCAGGGAAGTCCCTCAATGTATCTTTGATGTCTTGGGCCAGAGTTGAGTCAAGGAAAGCAATCAAGATAAGGACAGATGTCCAAGACTTTGGCTGTGGGAACAAATATAACTAGAAGGAAAAAGGAGGAGGAATGAGAAAATAGGAGAGAGGCATCAAAGTTGAAAAAATAGGAAAAAACCTAAAAGTTCTATTGATAAACCAAGGAAGATGCAAATTTTAAGGCAGAAAAATTGGTGGTCTAAAATATTTCAGAAATGAAAAAGACTGCTATCTAGCCATTTCTCATCCAACCTATTAAGATTTGGAAATCTTCATAAATTAAATTTTACTAATACCTCATCAAAATAAATTCCAAGTAGAATAGAATGAAACATAAACAAATAGAGAAACTGGAAGACAAAATTGAATATTCATCAGATCTCCTGATAGAGAAAACATTTGTAAATTTAGAAGTGGTAGAAAAAAATTCATGGAAGGAAAGGTCATTAGATTTGATCATTTAAAAATAATAAGTTTCTGAATGCAAAAAAAAACCAATGTTACTAGATAAGAAAATATCTGTAGTAAAATACAACAGAGTTAATCAGTTTTATAAAATGCTAATGAAAAAAATCCCAAGAAAAGAATATACTTAATTATATAACTAATGATAATATTAAAAAGACAGAAAATTAAGTATGGCCTATTTACTTGTTTCTTCTACTGTATCCTCCAGTTAGATTCTAAGTTCTATGAGGGCAGCGCCCATTTCCATGCTGTTTACTTTTTCAACTCGGCATTTAACACATTCCATCCTGGGATGGGATGGGGATGATGATGCTTTTTCTTCAGACAGGAATGCAAGATAGGAGAGGGTTTGGTGTGAAGATGAACTCATATTGCCTGTGCTGGCTTTGTGGTACTGTGGGACATCCAAGTTGAAATGTTCAGTGCACATATATAAGGGTCTGGAGCTCTGGGGAGCAGTTCAAGCTGGAGATACAGCTTTGAGAATGTTCAGCATATAGTTGGTGACTGAAGATATGTGATCTTCACCACATGAAGGAAAGTGTACAGAGAAGGGACTGGGAAAGAATGCCAAGGGAACCCAGTGTTTGGAAGAAGAAGCAAGGAAAATTAGGACAGTATGTTCCCACATGGGTTCAGGGAGGACACTGATTCAGGACAGTGGAGTATACTTCACAAAAGGATGCATAACAGGAACATAGTGAAAGCTCAAAAAATGTTAGCTATTATTATTATTATTATTGAAGAGTAATAGCAGGGTGCTTTATTAATGTGTTATTGAATTCACCAGGGGACAGAGTGGAAATGCAAAAGGAGAGCCAATTGTCAAAGCTGTGTAGAAAGCTGAAGGTGGGGAAAAAGGAAAAAGGAGGACATGAGAGAGCAGTGATGAGATGGGATGAGATCAAAGGAGAGAAGGAGGAGGAGAAGATAATATTTTAGCCCCAGTACTGAGTGCTGCCTAGTGCCAGGTGTTGTTCTTAGTGCTTTAACGGACTCAGTCTCACCACAGCCCTACAAAGCACTACATTTGTCCACATTTTACAGTCGAGGAAACTGAGAAACAAAGCGTTCCAGTAACTTGCCTAGCATTTCCTTTTACTAAAGGGTGAATGCAAGATTTGACCCCAGGCATTCTGATTCCTGAGTCCATGTGCTTGACCTCTTCTCTGTACAGCCTCCTGTTTATATGAGTAGTCATAGTAAAATATTTCTCTCTCTCTCTTTTTTTTGAACCAAATCTTGAGTGCAAGAATCTATTTCCAAGGCTTCTTTAGTACCATAATCTAAAGCTATTTTTTTTCAAATTAGTGTTTTAGAAGTCTTTAAATAGGAATATCAACTTATATATCGTTTCATATTTCTTTGCAATTACTTTGTAACCTATCTCTGATTTTTGATCTTGGTGCACACTTGCTGTTGTTATTTGATAGCACAAACTGCTTTGCAATGAATAAAAGACACCTGCAGTGTTGCAGATGTAGTGTAATAGAGCCGAGACACCAGGAAAAGCAACAGAGCCTATTTTAGAGACTGTTTTTAACATGCACCAGGGATCTGAACAATGACTCTATCACATGTGACCATGATTCTCATTAATCAGATGGGAATACAAATCTCATGAGACTTTTTAAAGTGAGAAAATTCAGAATGCCCACAATTGAAGCAGATATGAATCATTTTGATTTTAGTGTTATTTGGTGTCATTCTCAATAAAAACTTCAAATGATATTAAACATTTTATGGTAAGCATCAGGATAAAATTTTATTAACAAATAGCTATTAAATACTGGTAGTTTTTCCTAAAATAATTACCATAGAGAAAAATGTCTTTTGTAAGGCTAAATTAGCATAGTTATTTTTGTAAGGATAAGACAAGATAGTGCCTTATGGAATTGATCCCTGAGGCAGGTACTCTTATCACAGAAGCAAAGGAAAAAAAAAAAGAAAATTAGTTTTGCTCTTCTACAAAATGTTGGATTGACTGTACCAAGAATCGAATCCAGAGTCCCCACATGGTGTTAAAATGCAAATTAAACAGTAGTGAGTATATTATTGTATTGATATAAAAGTTAAATATGTTAAAAAAAGAAGACATAACTAATTAAGGTAGAAACCTTGTAGAGAATAACACAATTTAGAGATTTACATTCCATTTTTTTGATTCTGTCAGGTCAACCTCTTAAATGAGCTTTAAGACATGTATGCCATACTCTGGGCCAGAAGCACTAAGGCTTTTAGGTATCAGTTAAGCCCATTCTAACATCCTGTCTTAAAATGCTAATACCAGCCTTCCATCATTTTTTAATTGTAGAAGTGTTTGGCTGAATTGTGTTCACTGTGGGCTTGCCCTCAACGCCCCCCCCCCCCCCCCCCCCCCGGCCCCGGCCATTCATATGTTGACATTGTAAACCCTAGTATCTCAGAATGTGACTGTACTTGGAGATAGGGTCTTTAAAGCGGTAATTAAGGTAAAATGAGTTTATTAGGGTAGGTCATAATCCAATAGATTTGTGTCTTAAAAGAAGAGGTTAGGGGGCTTCCCTGGTGGCGCAGTGGTTGGGAGTCCCCCTGCTCATTCAGGGGACACGGGTTCATTCCCCGGTCCGGGAAGATCCCACATGCCGCGGAGCAACTGGGCCCGTGAGCCATGGCCGCTGAGCCTGCGCGTCCGGAGCCTGTGCTCCGCAACGGGGAGAGGCCACAACTGCGAGAGGCCCGCGTACCGCAAAAAAAAAAAAAAAAAAGAAGAGGTTAGGACACAGACACACACAGAGGGAAGACCATGTGAAGACTCAGGGAGAAAGACAGTCATCGCCAAGCCAAGGAGAGAGGAGAGAGGCCTCAGAAGAAACCAGTCCTGCCAACACCTTGATCTTGGACTTCTAGCTTCCAGAACTGTGAGACAACATATTTTTAGTTGTTTAAGCCACACAGTCTGTGGTACTTTGTTATAGCCACACTTAGAAGACTGATGTTGAGCTTTCACTCCAGGTATTAACTCCAGATTATAACAAGATAATTAAACTACCAGAAAATATGACTGTAATTCCCAGATGATTTTCATTGATTTCCTCCTTCACAGTTTGCAATTGTTTTAGGAAAGAAAAGTTTGATGTCCATTTATTCATTGTAACCCAGAGGTTGCTGGGATCCCATAGTCATTCTCTGGTTTTCCCCAGCAGCATCCTTGAATCAGGAATCAGAGTGTGTTTCATACCCAAAAAAGAAACCTATTTCTTAAAATATCAGTGCACATTATGGATTTACTGAAGATTTCATGGAAAACGGGGGAGAAGTTTTACAGCACACACCACTCAGAAAATTCTCATTAATCTTTTTTTTTTTTTTTTTTTTGCGGTACGCGGATGTCTCGCTGCTGTGGCCTCTCCCGTTGTGGAGCACAGGCTCCGGACGCGCAGGCTCAGCAGCCATGGCTCACGGGCCCAGCCGCTCTGCAGCATGTGGGATCTTCCCGGACCGGGGCACGAACCCGTGTCCCTGCATCGGCAGGCAGACTCTCAACCACTGCGCCACCAGGGAAGCCCTCATTAATCATTTTGTCTTCTCCACTCGTGATCCCTCCCCTTCCCCATCCCAAGTAGCTTCTAATTCCTCTCCATGAGCTCTTTTTTATGCAGAGCTACTTAATTTTGTGTTATGCTAGCACTTTCACTCTTTGAAGCCAACTGATAATTCCAGGTTATCAAAACATTTATGCTACATAATGCTTGTCTCTTTAGAGAGGGATTTTTTTCTATTAAGGAAATTAAAAAAATTTTCTCCATATCATACATGTTTCTGAGAAACAAATATTTGCTGTTCATAGCAAATCTCTTACTATGGGTGAGATAAAATGAAGATAAAATACAAGATAAAAGGTGTTTATGGCACCTATGACTCTTTAGGCATACAGCCCATCTGAGTTAGACTGAATAACGGACCCCCAACTGTGTTCATGTCGAATCCTTGCATGCTGTGAATGTTACTTTATATGGCAAAAGGGGCTTGGCAGATGTGATCAAGTTCAGGATCTTGAGACGGAAGGTTACCCTGGTTAAGGGTCCTTATAACAGGGACTCAGGAAGAGTCAGAGTCACAGGAGAAGGCGATGTGATGATAGAAACAGAGAAGGGAGTGATGTGCTCTGAAGCTGGAGGAAGGGAATGCAAGCGAAAGATTCCAGGTGACACTAGAAGCTGAAGAAAGCACGGAAATGGAGCCTCCTTTCAGTGCATTCAGAAAGAACAGCCCTACAGCCTCCTTGACTTTAGCCCAGTGAAATTGTTTTTGACTTCTGACCTCCAGAACTCCAAGAGAATACTTTTGTGTAGTTTTTAGTTGCTAAATTTAGTTAATCTGTCACAGCAGTAACAGTAAATTAGTACACCATTCCATCTCCTTCCACTGGTCTATGAGATTCATGCCTTCACTCCTCTGCATCTCACCTGTCCTAGGTTCACCGGGCAGAGATCCTTCTGCATCAGTCAAAACATAGTGGCTCTTGGGCTTGTGGAAAGGAGGAGCAGCTGTTTTTGCCACATGCACAGAAGAATGGGCAGAAATCTCTAACCAGATGTGTAGCAAAGGATTTACCTTGCCAAAGAGAGGTTTGGTTTTTGCCCCTGACTCCTGGGAAGTAAATTTTAGCCCTTGGAATGTCCTTCCTGATCAGTGTCTCTGTTCACCTGGGGGCCTTAAGTGATGGCAGATAATCTGTGGTGACCGTGTGATTTATGTTGGGATCCCTGTGTCACACAATATGGTTGTCTACCATAGCTACGTGACTGAGCCCTAATAAAAACTCTGGTCGCCAAGGCTAGGGTGAGCTTCTCTGGTTAGCAATACTCTGTACTCTGTGTATTGTCATACATCTTTGCTGGGAGAAATAAGCGCTGTTTGCATGACTCCACTGGGAGAAGACCACTGGAAGCTCATACCTGGAATGCTTTTGAGGCCCTATGTGCCTCTTCCCTTTGCTGCTTTTTAATCTAGTGAATTACTCAACCTGAGGATGTTCTTGGGGAAATTGAAACTTGTAGTTGATGCCAGAGTTGGGCTTGAGGGCCCCCAACCTTGCATTAGGTGTCAGAAGTGAGGGTGGTCTTGGGTGATCCCAGTCTTTGCACTGGGTCACCTGTGTCTCTCTATCTCAGGGTCAGGACCCATCCGTGTAACTCTGACCCCCCTCCTTCCCCACTGGGATGGAGTAGGTGGTGGTGAGTGATAGAGAAAACCATGCCTGCTTTTGCCCTCTCCTCTAAGGCTTCTATAAGTTGTAAGAGAAGGGAGATATGTGAATACTGAGTTATTTTCCTCTGGGCCTGGAACATAGGGAGATAGACAAATAGATACTCTGATCCCCTTGTCAGTATAGCCTCATGCCAGCTACAGCTTGTGGTATTAGAGAGACAAGGGCAACTATCTGGTGGGTGATAGGGTAGAGGGGTGACATTTAAATCAGTAGGTGGAAAAGGGAGGGAATAGTACTTCAATAATGATTTTTATCTTTTATCCCTGTCCTTAAACTAAATTTTGTTTTTGCTGTCTCAGAGTCCTTTTTCACGTAAGGTTGATTAGACATCTTTATAACAACAGGCTGGATACCTTAATTCAGTTTTTCAATTTATGTAACAAGTAAATTTACCTTGGAAGAGAAGTTTTGTTTTGACAACCTAGTGCACTATGCCTGGAGAGTGGCTAACAATGAGAATTCTTCATGGAAAGAATTAATTCAGATTTGGATATACAGTTGATTCCCATTATTTGTTGCAGTTATGTTCTATAAAGTTGCCACAAACACTGAATTAATGACTACTGGACCATTTCCCCTGGGGGAAGTACAGGGTTAGGCTCCTGCAAACCTCTGGTCACAGCATTTTTGTCAACTGATCAATAACCTTGTTTTATGTGTGTTTCTGTTTGAAGACACCTTATTTAATGTATTGTTGATTCAGTAACTTTGAACTCATGGCCAATAACACTATAACTCGTGCGTGAAGGAAACTTGTCTAACATGTATTTCCTCCCGAAGGTAGCCTTCTTGCACTCAGGAACACTAGACGGCAGTTCAGCACTACAGTTGCGAGACATTTTAAAGAGCAACATCACCAACAAAAAGCACAAAAATGCAAAAAACATGTACTAACTAGATTGTGAAAAGGAAGCTTGTTTATAGTATGAGAGCTGAAATAAGAAGGCAGAATATTGCCTTGTTTGACCTCAGCTGGGAGCTTGCACGTGGGGCAACTCAAAATTTTTGTACTCCATGCATGCCCACTAATGACTGAAAAAGTGCTGTGAATAAGGTTTGGGGGTTACAAATAAATTTGAGCAAGTAGGCAAATTCACAAGTATGGAATCCACAAATAATGAGGATCCACTCTGTCATCTGGGGAAAATGCTGATTGCTCTAAAATATCTTTAAAAGGAAACTGGTACTCTGCTTATGATGTTCATGTCTCTGGAAGATGTGAAAGCTCTTTATATTTTTCTGACACACCATTCCAAAGGGGACATTGCCAGAATCTCTGCCCCTCTAGCCTACCTAATGCATCAGATGTTTACCATGAGAAGTCATCAGTCTTGATAAGGAATTTGGTTGGTTTGCTAGGCTGGAGGATGTTGCACGCTGGAGGATGTGAGGATCCTTGGACTCTTTGCCAAGAATGAAAGTATTTGTGAGGAGAGTGGGAGAAAAGGAAGGAAGACCAAGAACAATACATGTAGTTTCTAGGTACTATAGACCAAAAAAAAAAAAAAAAAAAAATCCATCTGAGAGTCTATCCCAAATACATTTTGAATAAGACAGTAAGATTAGGGTCTCTGTGGAGATGGACTGATCCAGCCTGCTCTTTCAGTGTAACCCTGGCAGCAGGGTTATATTCTTTTTTTTCCCAATAAGGAAACTACTCCTTCGTATTTTGTATAGAGACCTCATCGTCTGTCTTAATTGCTTTGCCAGAAGATTCTGAGAGTATTGTTAGAGTTCATGGATGACCTCTGAACTGATGACTGTGGTAGACTGAGCCTCCAATCAGGAACAATGATAAGGGTAGCTAGTATTCCCAGAAGGCTTTTTAAGACCTAAATTCTGTTTCAAGTGCTTTATACATTTGAAGGCATATTAAACCTTACAATAGGCGTTTGAGGTCAGAAATCATATCATCCCCAGTTTGTAGATGAGAAAAATGAGACAGGCATAGGTTAGGTAACTTGCTCTAGAAATCATACAAATTATAAGTATCAGATTTAAGACTCAAAGAAGGCCATGTGCTTACAGAGCCCATACACTTAGCCATTGCATAATTCTGTCCTTTCTCAAGGAGGAAGTGAACTTTAAAACATTTTAAGTTCAAATTTCACTTGTCTGGATGTTAAAATTAATTTTAAAAATTGAACTAAAAAAAATTGAACTAAAATGTACCTAATCTATTATAAAATAAAATAAAAATAGGACACAGTTACTGACGATAACTTCACACAGTGTAGATTCGGGTGTTTTGGGTTTGTAAAATGTCTTTCCAGTAGTATTCAGTAGTCTGGTGACCCATCTGATAACCTCTTATAGAGCAATAGCACTGGGAGAGGAGTCTAAGGATCAGTCTGTGAAGGGCTTTGTATCACAGACAAGGAATATGGGTGAGGAAGTAGAGAACTACCGGAAAAAATCCTACAAAAAATACTCTTTCTTTTCTAGGCAGCCCTGTCATGCCCCTCCCACCCACCCACCTCACCATGGTTTGGGGCCTCATCCTGAATGTATGCGTTCCTCAAGGACAGTAACTCCCACAGGCCAAGAAGCATCTGGCCGTGTGGGTGATGTATTCTCCAGCCTCTCCAAAGTTGTGTAGGTAAGTCTGGCTGAAGTTATTGTCTCCCTCATCTGGGGGTTGCTGTTTGTTCCCCCAGGAAGTTCTCCGTCCTTGCTCGGCCACCTGTGTTGGCCACACTTCTCACCTAGGATAATCCTCTGTTGGGCCTCACATAACAGATACTGAGCCTACTGCTTAAAGCATTAGGCAATGTGGGCTGGGTCCCAACATGGAACTACAGGCACAGCTTCCTCCTCCGCAGAGCCAGTGAGGAGTCTCTGAGGTGTTTATGTCTGTCTAGCTCCAGGGGGAAAACAGGCTAAGGAAGCCTAGGTCTTTTTAGGTTCTGTGTGGCTCCATTCCATGGACCCTCTCTGGTTTCTGAGACCATCTAAATTCTCCCTAGCTTCTAGATTAGTAGCTGTGGTTTCTGTTGAGGAATGCTGTTTACCATGTGGTGTGATGTCCATCTTTCCCTCAAGCAAGGCAAAAACAAATGGTGCAGGTGTCCTTAAGCTCTTAGAAATTCTGGGACTGAACAGTGCCCTTCATGGGTTGGCTGACCAATTGGATATGGGAAGTTAGAAAAACTATAGATGAGGAATCTCTCATATCAGAGAAAAAATGGAACTTAGAGTATTGGGGGTTATGGGGGTGGGTGAGGAAGAATGTAGTCATTTCATCCTTGACCCAGATGGTAATACCCTCTCTCAATAAAGGATTATAGGCAATGGGATAACCAGTTAATGGGTTAGCTAATAGAAGAGACCAGGAAAATGTCCAAACAGATTTACCAGCCATTAGGACCACAGTATAGTTGGAGCATCAGAATCACGTCCTTTTGAAAATGGACCACTCAAAGATTGCTCTGTAATTACTCTGTTTCTTTTCTTTGGGGTTCTTTTTCCTAAATGACAGTGTATCTCATTTGTACTGAGGAAACTAAGGAAAAGCATTCATGTCCTCCCTTGAACCAGAGTTAAAAAAAAGAATGATCTCTCTTCCTGGGTGGTAGGCATGGTGGCAGCTACAGGAATCAAAGATGGAGAGCCATGGGGATGGAGGGGGAAAGTGGGGTTTCTCATCTACCTGCTTGCATATATTCATTTCCATAGATCCCATCTCTGCTGAGTCTTAAAGGGTTGATGATTTGATTTTAAATGGCAAAGAAATTCCAAGTTATAATTAGGAGAAGTTAGAGGTATTCTGGGCGTGTCAGATTTGGCCTAGCCCCAGGACAGAACCATTTACCTTATGGGACCTTGTCTGGTTAGAGCAAGTCCTAATTGACTGCTGTGAGTGATACTCTTACTCACTCAGGGGTGTGGGGCTTTGTTCACTTGGCTTTGGGGCTTAACAGGATAGAATTCAGGGACTGACACTGCCAGTCAACAGGGCTTGGCTTCCTTGTCAATACTGGCTGCCTTGTTAGTGAATGGTTTGACCTTTTTGCAGGCATTGGCATGCGAATTTGGGGTTTTATACACCAGAAATGGATATTTTAGCAATCTCTGTAAGAAGTTCTTTTCCTTTTCCAAATATTTGAGAGGAAAAATTCTGAAATATTAAAATAAGAAATTTTAAAGGAGGGAGCATAAATTGTATTGTTTAATGGAAAAGAAGAAAATCTGAAAGTTTGGATTTGGGGAGAAAAATGCTAATCTTTTTGAGTAAATGTGCATGAGTCCTATTTTGCACATAGCACATTGCTAGTTCTTGTGCCATTTCTGACTTGAAATCCAAATCTAAACTTAGACACTTTGAATTACTCAGATAATGGATGTGACTGTGTCTCCGTAGGATGGCTATGGTATTTTGAGTATAGAGTTGAATTATTTTGATCAATTCATGTTAATACATTCATTCAGTGTATCGTCATGAGCACTTTCTCATCCACACTCATGTTTCTCTGTATCCTAAAGAACATTTATGTCCCAAGAAATTATCATAGGTATTTTTGTTGGGAGAACGGAGCATCAGAGGACTAACCATAGTCACCCTAAATCTGAGAAATTCTGAGTTAAACAAAAGTTAAGCAGACTTCTTTACAGAAGGAATTCTCCAAAGTCTTCAATATGCTCTGTGTATGTTTTAAATCTCTACCTCCCCCCCCCTTTTTGATAGAATATCTGTTAATATTATTCAGGATACTTTTCCTGTAAGAAATTTTGGAAAACACTACTCAATTCCAAGGATTCAAGATGCAATTGGTTTAATCATAACCAGAGGATTTTGGCCTCTCACCAGATGGTTGTTGAAAGTAAAGCCCTAGAACAACTTTCATCTCCTTTTTTGGAAGGCCTTATGAGAGTGACTTCTTTTTGTCTCAGAGACCATTATATGCTCTTTTAAAGGAAGAGGAAAATGAACCAGAGGACCCCTGGAAGGCCCTCTAATTCTCTGGCTTTAGGGTACAGTCTTTTAGAACATTTTATCAATTAATGTACCTCTGTCTGAAAGTGACCTCAGTTCCTCACCACGTGGGCCTCTCCTTAGGCTGCTTGGGTGTCCTCATGACCCGACAGCTAGCTTCACCTACTATGAGTGATCTTAGAGAGAGTGAAGAGGAAGCCTTGGTACCCTCCGAGACCTAGTCTCTGAAGTTAGTCACTTCTGCCTCATTCTGTTTGTTAGAAGTGAGTCACTAAGTCTAACTCATACTCGGGGGAGATTTAGATTTCATCTCTTTTAAGGAAGAGGATCAGAGAATTGTGGCATATTTTAAAGCCACTACAGAAGGTTGAAATAATAAGGACATGAGAAGGGGCAAGATAGGGCAGTGCCTGAATTCATTTAGTTCAGCATCTTTGTGACGTTGTCAAGGATCTGAATTCTTTCCACCTTCTGTTCTGCCATGCTTGGTGCCTTTGCTTTGTGCTCCAGTTAGCTCCCCACATAGTTGCCAAATGACTGTACAAGTACTGACTACCATGCCCCATCACAATATCCAGCAGGAAAAATGGTTTGTGTCTTCCTTGTGACATGTAAGAAAACCTTTCTTAGAAGCTCTCAATGGTTTCCTGTCTTGACTCCCTGACCAGAACTGTCTCACATCCTCTAAACTAATGACAAACAAGAGGAGTGGGATTGCCATGAGTGACTTACGTAAATCAGGATGTGTTCCCGAACTAGGGATCAGGACGCTTGTCCTGAGGTGGACACTGAAGCAAATTAGAGTTCCCTTTGCAAGGAAGGGAGGGAAATGGCTACTGGGTTGGCAAAAACAGGTAGCTAGCTTTGGATCCTTCACCTCCTTCCATGATGGTCTTCCAATCACCATGCCATGTGAACAGGGCAACATCACCTCCTTTGTAGAATATGAAGGCTTACACTTTCGACAGAAGATCAAGTCCAGGCAGCCCCTCAGTAGCTCTTGGTATAATACTCATTCTAGTTAAAAGGTGTAAAAAATTCAGAAAATACAATTTCAAACTGCGTGTTTAATAATATTCAGTGTTGGTGGGAGAGAGGGGTTAGAGATTAAATTAAAGTCACCACTTACGAGGGAATCATTATATCATTGGGGGTGGGGTATAGGGGACTGTTTCTTCTCATTTGGTGTTAGTAACAGATAGGGTAAATTTGTCTTTTGTCCTTATGAGACAGGCTGGGACCTGGGACCCTTTGCTTCAGTGCTGCAATGCTTGCACCTGGACACACCTCTCCTCAAGCAACAAAATACAAAGAAACTGTATGGGACTAAAAATAACTAGGTGCATGTGCAGTTGGGGCAAATTCTGGACAAAAGATACAAAGAGACCAAAAAAAAAACCCAACTGCCACTTTGGAAGAGCCCAGAGCAAAAGCAGGGTGTCAGGAGCAAAAGCAGGGTACTGAGCATGCCCCCTGAACACGACACCACCAGAGGGGTGGGCAAAACACCTAAGCCACCCCTCCAGTCCCACCCCCGGACACACCCCTACCCTCACCCCATATAAGGAACAAGCTCGTCCCCCCTAGGGAGCAAGCAAGCAGGGGAACCTGTTGTTTGTTCTGGTTCCCCCCTGCTGCAGCAGGGGCCCCAAAAAAGCCTTGCCTGAATTTCTTGTCTGGCCTCTGATCAACTTCTATTGATTAAGGAGGCTAAAAACCCTGGCTGGTAATACTTATGGGAGTCTAACATCTAAAGGGAAGTTTTCTAACATGCAACTACAATATGATCCAACAATTGCACTCTTGGGCATTTATCCGAGAGAAATAAAGACTTAGGTTCACACCAAAATCTGTAAACAATGTTTATAGCTGCTTTATTCACAGCAGTCAAACAATCCCAAAGTCCTTCAGTGGGTGAGTGGTTAAACAAACTGTGGTACATCTGTACCTTGGAATACTACTCAGCAATAGAAGGAAACAAACAACTGACACACAGAAACCTGGATGAATCTCCAGAGAATTATGTTGAATAAAAAAAGCTAATTCCAAAAGGTTACCTACTGTATGATTCCATTTATACAATATTCTTAAACTTATAAAATTATTGAACTGGAGAACCAAGTAGTGATTGCCAGAGGTTAAGGAAAGTGTACTCTGAACTGAGTAGACTGGGTAAAGGTACTTGAAAGTGGTATCCTTCTGTGTTATTTCTTACAATTACATTGGAATCTACAATTATCTCAAATTAAAAAGTTAACTTAATCTTCAAAAAAATAAAGGGAAGTTTTGAGCTGTGTGTTAAATGGTCTAGCATTGCACTGGTTGTCTTATATTTTGTTTCCCCTCTGTTTCACACCCTCCCTCCCCTCCAGTGGTCTTGCTCAATCAGAGCATAAGACAGGCCATTGAGGGCCATAGGCCTTGATGCTCTTGCCTCTCTATGCTCCCGAGACCTGCAGAGCTATTCAGGGTGACTTCAGCATTGCTCACTCAAAGTGCATCTCCACAGCGGTTTGTCATGTCTCGTCTGTGCTCTGTTTTAGTCATTTCATGGAGCTTTTACAATTGCTGGACAATTGCCTGAAGACAAATTTAGGGGAACAGAAGAAACGTTTAAAAAGTAATTTGAATAATTAAATCCCTGCTCTTGGAGGTCAGGACTCAGAAGGAATGAAGCCCAGAATGGGATGGAGAGCAGGGACTGTGAAAAGGTCTGGAACTATATATGTATACTATGTGCTAGAAATCACAACATTTTCAACTATTTAAATTTATGATAAAAATTCTAGATGTTAACTTAAATATCTGTGGGATGTAGATAGTTTGTAGAATTCTTTTAGGGGCTATTTGGGCAAAAGTATTTGAAGAGTACTGCCCTAGAATATCATATTATCTTAGGGTGGGGAAAAACAGGAGTAGTCCATCACAAAATTGTCAAGTGAGGAAGTGTCTGGCATTCATGCCTTCTCCTCTCTCCACTCTGCCTTCCCCCTGAAGTTTTCCTCACAGAGATTTCTGGCAGCCAGGTTTCCCCTGTCCAAGGCCCAGTTGATACAGTTGAGGAAACTGGAGCACACAGAGAGAAAGTAACTTGCTCATGGTCACACAGCAAGTAATTGGACAGCCAAGGTTTGACCCCAAGGAATCTGACTCTAGAATCTCAGCTGTAAGTCACCATGCAAAGGCACATGGCCCAAGTTCAAACAGTCAGACACAATCACTGCAGACTGTTATTCAAGAGCTGGTGCCTCAGGGAACCAGTGATAGGAGATTCTATCTGGGACTGGGGAGGACCACTGTGGCCACCACATAGACTGTCCCAGGGCAACATGGCAGTGATGGCCAACAGTTGGGCTTGATGGCTGGCTAGGGGTGCTGGTGTATACAGTGCATCTTGGAGTGCCAGTAGGGACAGCTGTGGACCACTGCTGGGGTGTGACTATGAATGTAGCTCGTGCCATTCAACTTTCTACATGGTTCTTTCTCTTTCCTGGTGGTCCTGGGAAAACTACCATCTATCTATCTATCTATCTATCTATCTATCTATCTATCTATCTATCTACCTACCTACCTACCTACCTACCTACCTATCGGACCCTGCTGGTGAGCTTTTAAAGGTGAAGATGGGTGCTTTTTTATGCTTGTGTCTTTCTTGACTCTCAGCAAAAAGACCTGCATGGAGCAGGTGCTCAAAACACATTTCTTACAGGAATAATGAGCTGATGCACAGCAAGGTGTTAGTGGGTGATAATGACTTATAGGGGCAATGCTTCTAGTAATATTAGCATTTAGATGCAGACCCTTAATGTCCCAAGGCACTAGTTGCAACCCATTAATGGGCCCTGAAATCGATTTAGTTGCTTGCTGCTAGCATTTTTAAAAATGAAATAGACTCAATTATAACAAAACAATGGAAAACAGAGTGCATCAGTGGTAGGAAGATTAAGTATTATTTCACAAAATGTTTGTTTTGATTGTGTTTACATCTTTTGTTTATATGTGCATATGTGGGCATATATTGGGTTGTGGTATTACTATGGGCCAAAAATAGATGTGACTTTGGTCAGTGTGTCACATCTTCTGGAAGAAGAGAAGAGGGAAGGATTTGGAGACAGGGTTCTGAATTTTCTCAATAATTACCTACATCATAAAACATAAGACAGGCCCAAGGAACATGTGAGTATTCACTCGTACTCTTTAAGGTGGAAAGAGAAGGCCACAATTCACATTAACCCTCTCACTCACTTCCCCTTCACACACATACTTTTTTAAACAGGACATATTTTTTCTCATTCATCTATTCTAGAATACAAGGTAGCTATACCTATGTGAAAGGCTAATAAAACTAGTAAATTGTTCTACTGTTCTCATGAACATTTTCCATATTATATAATCGCTAGTGTATTTTCACATATAAAATATTTACAGTAATATGCCAATGTATCTGTATTTTATAAACCTTTTTTCTACTCCCCTTCAGCTTAATTCACTTGTGCACTTTACAACTTACAGGTTTTGTGCGTGTGTGTGT
The DNA here is from genome assembly GCF_937001465.1 of Orcinus orca. NCBI lineage: Eukaryota > Metazoa > Chordata > Mammalia > Artiodactyla > Delphinidae > Orcinus > Orcinus orca. The sequence goes on along the minus strand of NC_064561.1, from coordinate 92,924,535 downwards.
GTGTGCACCTCTGATGAAAGGGTACCCCGGGGTGAGCAGTCTTCTACCTCTGACCTGTGTCCTTGGGCATGGCTGCCATAAGTTTGGGAAGGCTGTCTACAGTGAGGGGACTGGGGAAGGTGCTGAGAGAAACGCACACACACACACACACACACACAATACAAATGTGTGAGTGGCATGGAGGTGCAATGGGGAGAGAAGCACTAGGACCCAAATGCTCTTGAGCTCCAGTTCCCAAGACGGTGCTGTGCCTTGTATGTGTGTCTGTGATCGCCTCTTGCAGTGTTACCCAAGCCACTCCGGCCATTTTTTATTTGGGCTGGTGTCTTAGGTCAGGTTCCCTGGAGGCTGACTCTGAGGTGAGGATTTATGTGCAAGTAATTGACTAAGGAAGTACTCCCAAGAGAAGCTGGAAAAAAGTGGAGAAAGCACTATAAGGGAAGAGGAGAGTAAGTTGTGATTTCAGGCAGTCTATGGAAGGTAGCTTCAGCCTCAGTGTTCTCTTGACCTGAGGCCAGAAAGCTGGTCTTTCATTGCCCCACACCATCAGTCAGAGGCTCAGGGCTCAAAGGGATGCAAACTCTCAGGCATGTCCAGCTCCCTGAGAGTACAGCTCAGTAGCTGGAGGGAGTCCTTGAAAGAACAATGACCACAGAAAGCAATAGACAACAAAGCCAGCACAAAAGGGGCAGCATAGAAATGGCCAAAAGGATCTGAGGGCATCAGGCTGGAGTAATAGCATTTGCTGGCCCTGGTCTGAGTGGTTATCTGTGTCTACAATTAAAAGGACTTTTATTCATGCATGGACATAGTTCAAGAGGATAATCAAAAAGAAGAGCAAGATTTTTACAAAAATGGAAAGACCACTCCCTGAGAGCAACTTTGGGGCACATTCCTAATTTCATATCAGAGGAAGTTGCATGTTTAAACTTCTTAAGCTTCTCTAACCACCTAAGATGGAAATGTTCTGCCTTAAGGATGTTTTCTGTAAGCAGAGAGAAAGAGGCCAAGTACTCCCTTTTGCAATAAATGCTTCAGCTAAAGACATACCAGCCCTTACGCTTAGATGGCTCTTTATGCTGATCCTTGGACCTGAAGTGGGAATATGGCCCTTAGCCTAGAGCCTGCTTTTGCACCAGACTGTCATTTCCATTTAATTTTTTTTCTATCAATGGACTCAAATCTAAAAGTACTATTGACCACAAAATAACCTTACTTTTTGATGCCTATAGATGGTTACATTTCCTCTATCTCCTAATTCAAACTGGACATGCTTTTAGTTTTTAAAGTAGATCTGTGGCTTGATTTGAATTTATGACGCCCTCATCCATCATTAGGCACCTTTAAGTGGTGATGTTATTTCAATGTGAAACTCTTCTACTTCTCTTATCCTGCCCTACCCTTTTGTCTTTTGTAGTAATAGCACCATCCCTATGATTAGAGCCAGAGGTGAGAAAAAGAATAGAACTGGGAAATTACCCCTTCTCTCTTGTGAAGTAGAAAATCTTGTTTTCAGCACCCATCCCTTCTCTCCCACCCTGTTCTCTATTAGTTCCTTCTTTTGGCTTCTGGTTCTACGTCTCTTCTGATCATTAAGTGTCCTTATCTCACTCCTCGGTCGTGTAGGGCATTGAATTACAGACTTATCCCCCTGTTAATCTCGGAAGATGCCTATTTGAATCTTCTTAAACTTCCTTTTCTTCCATCAAAATTAACCCATCCTGAGTTCTATTTATACAAGGTTGTTCTTTCTGCTAGGAGATAGTTTGATGGTCTTGTCAGCTAGTTTGTGGTAATGGATTAAAGACAACATGCTAATTCTTCATCCCCTGAAAACACCTGCAAGTTTTAAGAGGAATATTTTTATAAGACTCCCTCAATAATGAGGCAGTGTGGTATAGGAGAAAGTGAAGTCCTGCTTCTGGAATGAAACGGACATTGGATCAAATCCATCTCTCCTTCTTATTTCCTAAGAGATCATCCACAGTTACTTAACCGACCTGCCTAACCTACCTTTTCACACCCATAAAAAGGGGATACTAACACTTACCTTCCATGTTTTGGGGGCTATTTAATTAAAAATTATAAAGAGTACCCAGGTTAGTGTCTGATATATAGTAGGTATCTTACAAATTGTAGCTAATATATTAACAATATTGCAAAGCAAATAAGTAACTCCAAGTAATGCTGGTAATCTTAATAAACAAATATTTCTTAGATACTCTGTATAGTAGGAAAGAAATACAAATGGTACCTCTTAAATTAGATTCTCCTTCACCTATGCACTATACTAGCTCTTCTCTAGTCTATTCATCTACCAGCCAACTATCCATTCATTTATTTATTAACTTATTTATGTACTTACTAGATGCAAAATGCTAGAATGGGTACTCTGAAGGATACAAGGTATGTGGTACATAGTCCCATCTTGACTTATAATTGAGTGTGGTTTAAAAAAAAACAGTCTTTAGGTATTTTGGATATTGGAAAGACAAGAAAGAGAATATCTCAGTCCCCTCTGAAGTTTGTCCATGAATATTCAGAGTCAAAAGTCGAGAGACATAACTATAACCTTCTGGAAAGTTGAGAGAGATCATTTTCAGAGATATAGAAAGAATATATTTTGAATCAAGCTCTAATCATAAGCAGGGTCGATATATGGACACAATAATTTGCATCAGACCAGTAGTCAAGGTCATCAGGAGAACAGGAGGAAGAGCAAGGCTCTGAGTGGGTAAAGTGAGGAGTTCACCAAGCAAATCCATGTCCACTTGAAATGTGACCAGGGAGACCCGAGCCATTTTGCCAGGTGGGTTCAGTCACTTATGGGAGCCACACCAGATTGGATGAAGGAGTCAGAGAGAAGAGCACGATGAGCAACGAGCAGGAGGAAAAGCCTGGAGAGTGTTGCCATAGCAACTTGTACCAATTCATAAGCTTGGAAGAAAATTAAAGTGGCCAACAAAGTGTAAAGACTTCTCTAGTTTAAATATTGGATATTCTAGCATAGAATTTATAATATCAGAGAAGCCTGGTGTACTAGATTTACATCTTTACAAAGTAGATGGTGCAGTGCTTATCACCCGAACTCCACAGGTAGAAAGAAAGGAGATTACGTTTTGTCCTTGCCACTTATCAGCTGTGTACCTTTGGACAAATTATTTAGGTTCCCACAACTTAGTTATGCCATGTATAAAATGGGGTAAAGACTAGAATTTGCTCATGGGATGGTTTTGGACACAACGAAAGGCTGTGTATATGTCTTAGCACGGCGTTTGGCACATAGTAGGTAGGCAATGAGTATAAGTTCTTTGGGGTTTGGATTCTACATGTATGTCTAGAGGTCTCCTCAAGCTTATGTAACCTCACCTGTCATATAGTTGTGCCTATTTTAATGTCTATAGCTGGTCATAAAAATAACTTTTAGACCCTATGACTAAAGCCAAAAAGAAGTCAAGTGGAGCCTGAAGAATAGTAGCACACTTATGAGCCATTTTAATCTCTTGGGCATCTCATTTTCTCTCTTATTTGATAATTATTTATGGGATCTGTGCTTTTGGAAAGAAGTCCAAACCTATCTCCATCTCCTTCAGGCTCCTGGAGGGTCAGTCCAGGATCCAGAAGGCTTTCTGCCACATAGTAGGTGCTCAGTCAGGGTTTGTCTGGGTGGTTGGCATTGGAAATGTGGATAATAGCCACGCAGATATTTGGTATTCATTGGGTTGAACTAGCAAATAGGTAATGTTTCTGGGGAAATGCATAACTAAAAAACACAAAATAAGGAATGTAAATGGGTCCTTATTCATCAGTTTACTCAGAAGAGCTTGCTGAGCAGTTCGTGTGTGGCAGACACTGTCTGTACACTGGAGACCCTCAGAACAGTGGGTGCGGGGTGGTCTAGAGCAAGCGGCCAGCAGAATCGACACTAATGGTGATAAATCAGCATCCTGGGGTGCTCTTCTCTGCCAGGCAATGCCTCTCTGAAGCATCCAGGACCAAAAAGGGGCTGGGGTGGTAGGGGACCATTTGGGTCATGCACAATGGTAGCTGTATATGGGCTAGTGAGAAATGATAATTTAATATTTTGAAATCTGTGTTTTAGAAAGCTGGTCACACTAATGTATTCTGGCAGTGAACAAGATAGACAAGGTCCCTTCCTCATAGGGCTTTCTTTTTTGGGAGTGACTCCATTGGCATCAGAGGGCTTATCTCCTGGGAGAACTTTGCGTTTCTTACAGTCACAGAGGCCAAGTTCCTCAGCTCCCCAGCCTGGGGCCTTGATGGTGCCAAACAGCATCGTGCCTACACCCACACTTGGCAAGCATTCTTATCCTTAGCACCTTTCATATTTTTTAAATTTTATCTTTGATACAATTTAAAATTTACTGTAAGTTTCTTTTCATGGAGAAAGCCAATTATGATAAGTATATGGGTCCTTCTGAGTTGTTCAGTTCTTCAGGTCTTTTTGTTTGTAAGGACACTCTGCTAACCAATCCCCCATAATACAGCAGCCAATTAATTCCCACACCTTGACCCTTTGTGATGTTCCCCATGAGAACTCTCATTATGGAAAAAAAAAATGATTTAACTTACCCTTTTAGAGAAGTGGCAAGTTTTTTATTTAATCTATATTTATAAAAATTTAAAATGCTTCCATGTCAGAGACTAAAATGAATGTTATCTTTTGTTGATATCCAGAGTGAAAATTCAGGGAGGTATATGGGCAATCAGAAGTGCAAATGGTTTATCCAGGGTATAATCAGGATAAATTTGGCTAGCTGAAGATAATTGAATTTAAGGAAATGAAAAATGTAACATCACTCTAGTCTACAACAAATTCAGTAATTTATATTCTCTTGTAAATGTGCATTATATGATACAGTAAATTATATTGTGCCTTCCTGAGACTTACTAATCAAGTCAGTCTTATACATGGAAAGAAAGAAAAGTCACAAATAAAGCTGTGGCCCAGACATTTCATCACAAATGCCTACTTAATCCACAAAACATGGATTTTATGGTTAGAATTGCAAGAATGATAACACAATGATGGCAGAGCTATCTGTATCCAATTGTTCCTCACATGTTCATCACAAAACTGTCAGATGAATTGTTACTGCTAGATCTGTTATCTGGCATTGACAGGAAAGGCTGAGAGAACACAGCTTGGTATTGAGGCTCTGGGTGGATTTTGTATTAGAAAATGAAAACTTTGACATATAGATGGGATACATTTGATGTGCAAGCCATTACAAAAAGATAATTGGGGATTCACGCAAAAGTACTTTCCTGCTGTAACCTCAATTCAAGTATCTGTTCTCATTTTGTGGTTTTAGATCATGAAGACTTAGAAGCCACTTGTGCTAGAAGTAGGTTTGCTTCACATGGGGAGAGCAAATTTACACGCCAATCCATTCCCATGATATCTTGAGCTGCTAAACATAGTTATAGAGAAGCAGATCTTATTTCATTTTGTAAATGCATCAAATAACTCTCTTCAATACACACTAAATCCTGTAAACAATCATCAATATAAAAAATGAAATTGTTTCAAACACTAATAACAAAACCAAGCCCAGATGTGCAAATTAGCATTTTATTTGTTGTTCTGCATTGACTTAGGGAAGAAAGCCAGCTCTGTGTGCATCTTTTTGCCCCATCTTAGTTTCTCACAGGAATTTGTCCTTCTCCGTGTGTGTATGTGAGGGGTATGGGCTCATGTAACCATGTAAGTATTTTGTTTAATCTACACTAGTGAGAAAGGCAGGGCAAACAAACGTTATACAGATAAGAACTGACATTTACAAGCTCAGTTTTTAAGACCAGTTTTAAGAAATAAAACATTTCTCTGTTCTTTGTTTTTAAATTATAGGCTCATCATCATATTTTATATTCTCTCAAATTTGAGATTAGTTAGTAGATATATTAGCCTAAGTATTTGTCCTAAGCAGTATAAGTATTTCCTTATTTGTAGAAGCAGGTGTACTAAATGATTTTCCTGTCCCCTCTCTCCTTCTTTTTTCCTCTCTATCCATCCCTCTCCTTCCCGTCCTTTCTTCTTTCTTTTTAAACCAACAGGTATTTATTTATTAGGTACTCATTATGTAAGATTCAGTAGTCTATACTTTATGAATATAAAACACTAGGACCAGATGAAAGTGTAATAACTAATATTTACTTAAATGTTTATTTGGTTATTGCAGTTATGGAGAATAAAACATGTCTCTGTTAAATCACAGGGCTCATTACCTACAGACAGGGAAGGCTAAATTGCATATTAATTTTCTTAGGCTTCTTTGTACTTCTGTGGCATTGTTCACATTCCTAAATAGGCACTTTTCACTTTGCAATGCAGTTGAGCCTTTTAGTTAAATTATGCTACTGCTTTGCCTAAAACTCTCCAGTGACTATTTCATTTCAGTAAAAGCTAAAGTTTTCAGAATGGCCTACAAGGCCCTACACATTCTGCCATGTTGCCTCTCTGAGTTCATTTTTACCACTTTCCTCCAAGGTTATGGAATGTGGCCACTTTCCTCCAAGGTTATAGAATGTGGCCAAAGTTGTACTTTGAGTAAAATTCATAGACTTGAATCCCTGTACTATTAACAAGACTAAATTTAAAATGTTAACAGCATTCAAAAGACAGCAAAAGTAATCAAGCAATCATATTTTACTGATATTTGATTAGTGGGAATGTTGGTAATTTATGTTTTCTTTCTTTGTTCTTTTCTGTCATTTTCCACAATATCAAACATTAGTTGTAAGACCAGTAAAGAAAACATTTTGTCAGTTCAGAATGAGACATTTAGGTTAGGAAAATGGGAGACTTTATTAATAATGGAGAGCAAAGGTAGAGTAAACTCACTAAGCATGGAAAAGGAGAAAATATAATTCAATTTTTATAGTCTGTACCACTGTTTTGGTCATAATAAGATTGAAGTAATCAGGGAAAAGTTAAGATGCCAGCAAGGCAGTCTCAGGAGGATGTTAACAGCTAGGGTAAAGACAAGCCAAGAAAGCAGACAGAAAGATAGCATGTTGAACACGGAAGGCAGACACACAAATTTTATCAAGCATAGAAAATTAGATTACAGAGAAGGAACATAGGAAAATATGCCTGGGTTGAGGACCAGCTCATATCATCTTCAGGAAAAAGTCAAGAGTTCACTTTTGGTGTCATATATTGTGAGTTACACTGTCATAAATGCACTGGCAGAACACTTTCTACTCTCTCAGTACTGTATTAGAGTTGTCTTATATTCGTGTTCCTATACTTTTCCTAACATTTACCAACTGTAGGACAAAGGGCAAATTATTTAATCTAACTGAACAACAGTTTCCTTATTTTAAAATTGGTGTACAAATATCTACCTGTTCTATGTCATAAAATTGTGGTAAAAATAAAATCTTAGCATAAGAAGTGCTTTGAAAACCACAGTGTGTTATTTAAATATAAGATTTCATTTATTATTAACAGTAGTTTATACTGACACCTGTTAAAACCAGGTTTGAATCTAATGGAGTAACACATGTCCTCCAAGACCAATGAGAATTTAATAATAGTAAATGAAATGATGACAAAATGCATTGAATATTTTAAAAACAGACAGTATTTAATTGTGGGGTCCTGGGCTATCTGGGACTAAGAGTAAGGAATCATATTGTTACCCACACAACTATGACTTTCTTTCCATGCCCCTGTCCCCATCCCAGTCCCTAACAGATTTGCATTCAATTTTGAATTATCAGGAAATCCTTGAAAAGTGCACAGGAGTATTTGCTCAAGATTTTTCAGTAAAAAACAAAGTACAAAGGTCGGTCTGTTAATTGAAATTAAATGAGGCTAATCTTTGTAAAATGTAGGGAAGAAATTGAAAGTTATGGGAGACAGGCCATGAAATATGCAAGTCAATCTTTAGAAAATGAGCAGATACACTGATTTAAATGGCTGGTGGCCTCTCCTCTGTTGATTACCTATGTGAGCATACACTTCTGGATATCAGTTGTTTCTATATTGTATATTGCTGGTGATTATCAAATTTATTCAGACCTCTAGACTCAAGTTCCCAGCTGGTACTGGTACCTGTTGGACAATTTCATTTAGATGTTTCATTGGCATCTGAAACTTTAGCATACCTAAAAAAATTTTTTTGATTTTCCTTCTGAAATCTGATCTTTCCCTAGTCTTCCCCATGTTTATAAATGAACACCATTCACTCAGATGTTAAGCCCAAACTTAGTTATAATCCGTGATTCCTCAGTTGCCCTCCACCTGTAGAATGTATTGTAGTCACTTTGATTTGTCTCCAATGCTGTGACTGTGGTTCAGGTCACCAGCATCTTGCACATAGATTTCTTCAGCCTCCTACCAGTATCCCTGCCTCCTCTTATGCTGCCCTGCCATGAAATCTATTCTCCGCTTAGCAGCTAAAATGGTCTTTTTGAAAACATAAAATAAATCATGTCACTTTTTGTCTTAATAGACTGATAGGAGTCACTAGTGTAGCTTTCTATCACAATTATTATAAAATTCGAACTCCTTACCGTGCGCTATAGCAGGGCTGATCCAGGATGCACCGGTACAGTTTTATGGGTTATTTACAGACAGTGCCTGGTCTGAGTGGCTAGTGCTCTTGCCACATGAGTTGTTCAATATTTTGCCTCTTGCTCCTGGTCCTAAGGCCCTACATGAGCTAGTAGTTCTCAACCGGAGAGTCTCAAATGTTCCGAGGGACAGTTGGCAATACCTGGAGACATTTTTGGTTGTCACAATTGGGGAGTGCTACTGGCATCTACTGGGGAGAGGCCAGAAACACTGCTAATATCCTGTAGAATGCAGAACAGCTCCCCGTAACACAGAATTATCTGGTCCCAGATGGCAATAATGCCCAAGTCGCGACACTGTGAGATAACCATCTTCTTCCTGCCTGCCTCATCCGTAGCACTCTCTTCCTCGCTTGTTATCTGCACTGCCTTCTTGCTCTACCTGGCAAATTACTACTACCCCAGGGGTTCTCTATCACGTCATCTGTTTAATTTTTTTTCATAGCACTAAAACCATCTGATATTACCTTTTTTGGTTATTTTTGTTTCATCTCTGGCAATCCCACCTAGAATGTAAACTGCATATGAAAAGAAATATTTCTCTCTCCCAGCATGGAGAACAGTGCCTTAATATTTTCTGAATGTTTGTCTGTCCTCTCTCCATCCTCCCTATTCCCTACACGCAGCCTCACTTATTTTTCACTACCACCAATTCCTGAGCTCTAATCTGCGCCCAATCTGTAAAGGGTTTGGTGAGGTTTAAGGATAAGATAAGCATATCTGTTTCGCACATCACTGGGTAATAAAAACAGCTGAAAGTGTATTGATTTGTTTTTAGTCCCCATCAGATTGTCTCTGAATTAAAATGACGGTTTCTTTAACATCCCCAGGATCAGCAGCATAAAGCAGCCTCAAAAGGCATGATAGCCAAAGCCATGTCCCAGAACCTTCTATTCAGATGGTGTTCTAAGAGCTATTAACACAGATTGTTTTGCCTAGGCATCCTCTGCTTAACTTGAGTTATGACTTCCCTGGTGAGTAAACGTCTTAACAATGTTGTTGCAGAGGATCTGATTTCAATTTACTGTGATAGATAGCTATATAAATATTATGATGACTCTTCACTTCATGTGAATGGCCTCCCCATCCTGGCTTTGAGATTACCCCACTCTGGTCATAATCTGAAGGCCCACACCCATAGGGGTGTCTGCTGTTGTGCATCAACCATCATGTTCTCATTGCCTGAAGATAAAAATCATTCAGTAAAGAGCTGGGCCAAGGCCTGAGTTGCTTTGAATCAGTAGGTTAATTTGTCTTGGGAATTAGAAAGTCATTTTTCAACACACAAGTGCCTGTGCTTTTGGAAAGTTGCTGGTTTTCCATTTGATTTGACTTTAAAAGATCAAATTTCAAGGAAAAGCACAACTGAATTCCCAAAGCTCACCAAATTTACTTTTGTTCTAGCATGACCTCATACTGAAAAAAAAAAAAGTAGAAAAAGAAAATCCCTCAAGGTTATGCTGGCAGAAAACCTAATTAGAATAAATTCATTCTAAGTCTTAATCACAGAACTGTCCATTAAAAAAAGCAAATTTTCCCTTGAAACAATAAAATTGCTTATCATAAACATAGCTATTTAAATGGATTCTCTTCAATACACTATACCTGACTTAAGATTAACCAAGAGTTTTTTGTTTTTTTTTAAAGAAGATGTTGGGGGTAGGAGTTTATTAATTAATTTATTTATTTTTACTGTGTTGGGTTTTTGTTTCTGTGCAAGGGCTTTCTCTAGTTGTGGCAAGCGGGGGCCACTCTTCATTGCAGTGAGCGGGCCTCTCACTATCGCGGCCTCTTTTGTCGCGGAGCACAGGCTTCAGATGCGCAGGCTCAGTAGTTGTGGCTCACGGGACTAGCTGCTCCGTGGCATGTGGGATCCTCCCAGACCAGGGCTTGAACCCGTGTCCCCTGCATTAGCAGGCAGATTCTCAACCACTGCACCACCAGGGAAGCCCCTAACCAAGAGTTTTTATTTGGAAAATTTATCATTATTATATTATTATTTGCTAAAGCTAAAGTAATTCCTAGGTTAAAGTCATTGCATTTTTTAGACCTCTCTGTAAAAATTCTGCTCCTGTCCATTTATGCCTCATGACAGGTATAAGATTGTAAAATGAATTTTGAATGCTCAGGTCCCCCCAAAATTAAATGGGAAATCCTAGCAACTTAGATTCCTTACATCCCTTAAGATGGATGTATTTGCATACATCATTTTATTCGGCTTTAATTTTCTGTTTTTACGTTCTAAACTTAGTGTACAGTTCTCTTGTTGTAAATTGTCTTTGCTTTGCTTTGGAAATATGGAATAAAGATTTTCTAGAAACCTTTCAAAACGATACTTGAATGTCAAGTATAGTTTAGAGATAGAGAAGAAAGAAAAGGAGTTTTAAGGATTTACCCATTTAGTCTTTGCTCAATGAAACAACTGTTTCTTTTCTTAAAAGCCCTTAATTATTTTCTTTACTCCATTTACAGTGTATATAGAATCTGAGTATTGCTTAAGTTAATGTTTTTGTGTTATTTCCCTATTTAGTTCTGAACATTTGCATGATAATTGCAATTAAAGCAAAAAGCTATCCTGATGACTGGACAGAAATTATTTGCAGCTGCTAGGGTTTTTACCCTTTGTTTTGTTTTCTTGGGATTTGGATGGTATCTTCATCTAGACAGGAAGATCTGGCTGCAACTATCATACAACAAAGCAAATCCTCTGACTGACCTGGACTTCCTGTGTAGTATCATGAGACCTGCTGCTGGTACTTCAGTGGCAAACATGGGGAATCAATAAAGCTGTTTTTCCAGTGGAGTTCTAAGTTTTCTCCAGTTTAATGATTGCTTCAGTTAATCAGTATTTCCTTTCACGTAGTAGAAGGTTCATGTTGCTGGTCGGCTTGACTTTTGTTAATAAAAGATCCACTAACCTTCAGATCCTAAGAAACCCAAGTTTTCATAGGGTTTATGGAAGCCCAAACCAATGTCTTGAAAGGCTGCCCTGTGGCAACTGCTCTCCAGAGCCTCTTCTTGTGTTTTCGGAGTAGTTTTCTTAAAACATACAAAGAAAGTCAAGTTTTTAAATAAATAAGATTGTAGGCACTCTGCATGTTAAAATCTGAACCTACATTTCCTTCAGGCATTCTCTTCCTACTGGTGTGGGGGTTTTTTGTTTTGTTTTTTTTGCAAAAAAGGGATCAAATTGAATTTTTTTCAATGTATCGCAACCCTTCTTTTTCTTAATTTTTATTTTTTAATCTAAATGATGTATGCACCATGGTGAAAAAGTGAAATTATTTAGACTTGCTTATATTGAAAAGTTAGAGTGCATTTTCAGGTAATTTCTTATATATATAAATAAATGTGTGAGATCATCTTGATGTTATAGTGCATAGCTTGATTCCCTCCCATTTTGAGATGTGGCTTCTTCCCTGTTTCATACAATCCATTCCACTCAATGTATTTTTCCTATAGGGTCCCAGGCATGATATGCAGAGCACATTGTTACTAGTAATTTAAGCGAGTACCTTCTATTATTATATATTTTTTCCTTCTCCTCTAATCTTTACTCTCATTTCTTTCCATCTGCCTCTCCCCCATAGGTACCTGCAGTAATGTATTTACATGTCCTTAAAATATGTATGTAATTTTTAATAGTCTTTAATTTACACAAATGACATTGTGCTTTCTCATTGTTTTTACTTTTCTGATAAATTCTCACTTATTCTGTTTCTAATTTCTCTACGTATTACTGCCCAGTGTTCCATAGAATGCATTCACTCCTCTCTTATCATCCTTTCCCTAAGTCTCTTCTGCTCCCCACTACCTTAATGGCCATTATGTTCCTGTGCAAAGACCATCTATGTACACATTCTCTGCAGACCTAAGTGAGAATTTCTCTGATATATATCCCCGGAGTGTGATTACAGTGTCATAGGCCATACACGTCGTTCCATTTTCTGGCTTTTGCATATTTGTTGAAATCCACCAATTCACTAAAAATCACCACCCCACTCTTTTTTTTTTTGCGGTACGTGGGCCTCTCACTGTTGTGGCCTCTCCCGTTGCGGAGCACAGGCTCCGGACGTGCAGGTTCAGCGGCCATGGCTCATGGGCACAGCCACTCCACGGCATGTGGGATCTTCCCAGACCGGGACACGAACCCGTGTCCACTGCATTGGCAGGCGGACTCTCAACCACTGCGCCACCAGGGAAGCCCCACCACCCCACTCTTGATCTCTTTGCTGCTATATGTTGATTCATTGTGCACTCCTAAAATTTTATTTCAATGGAGTATTGAGAAAGACTGGAGGCAAATGTGTGTGCTCAGTCCAGCATTTGAACTGCAGCTCAACCATCTTCCTGTTCAATGCATTACAGTTAGCTTGGGGCGTGGTACAAAGATGAGGAGGAGGAGAGAGTGAGGAAAAGACATTTCTCTTGATGGTGAGCTGTGTGCAATTGGCCGTTAAGCTTTTCGTTGAGACCCATTACCTAGGAAGTGGGACATAGACTAAAATGAAAGCTTGCATCTAACTAAAGGTAGGTGCTGGCAGTGATCATTGTTTCATAATTTAGAGGCAACAGTTTGACTTTCAATCCAAAAGCATGACAGCATTTCTGAAACCAAAGGCCTGTTGCCTGACCTGACCCCCGGCCCCATCCTACAGTCCTTAATCCCATTCTGAGGTTACTGTTTTTCTTCAGTGCTACAACAAACTGTGCTGCGTAACGCTTGTAAAGTACAACCATTTTAGTAGTTCGTTTGCCAGGACTTTCCCTTCTATTTCAAATGGTTTTATGATTGCTCTAACAAGGTACCTCAGCGAATACTCCTATGAAGTAATCAGAATTGTGTGTTCTGGGCCCATCAGCTGGGTGGCTATGAGAGGGCCAAATCCAATTTGTACTTGGACAGGGTTGGAGCAGGACTTAATAAAAAAGGTGAATGTGGGGCTTCCCTGGTGGCGCAGTGGTTGAGAGTCCGCCTGCCGATGCAGGGGACACGGGTTCGTGCCCCGGTCCGGGAGGATCCCACATGCCGCGAAGCGGCTAGGCCCGTGAGCCATGGCCGTGAGCCTGCGCGTCCGGAGCCTGTGCTCCGCAGCGGGAGAGGCCACAACAGTGCGAGGCCCGCGTACCGCGAAAAAAAAAAAAAGGTAAATGTGTATCAAGTCTGCCTGTATCTCAAGAGCAACACCCATGGCAATGTCAGCACTTTTTAAAATTAGAGTTTTCTGGGTAAAATCTGCCAGGGATGCCTTTGGTTGGATTTGAACAGCATCAGTGAAAAATAGTCAAGCAAACCCCAGATGACAAGGCATTCAGCTATATTTTAAGGCACTTAACCTCCTTTTTTCTGTTCTCCATACCAATTAAATTGTCCAAAGTACAGATTCCTATTCTACAGTGTTCAGAGCAGTTGTTCCACCACAGTCCTACTCTGTCTTGCCCAAATTGGACCTCAGCAGCTCGTAATTGCATCTGACTGAGATTAGTGGAAATGACAGCTTGTAGAGGCATTGTGATCTTGGGGATTGAGCACTTGATTTGGAGTCACGATTCTGCCTGCTGTTACCTGCAGTTTTCTTATCTGTACGCTTTAGATAAGGGTAATACAAGTCTCCCTGCTATGTTAAAAGTTACTATGAAGACCAAAAAATAGTATACCTGAGAGTTTAAAAGGTTTGCATTTCTGGTGTTATGGTCTGACTTGTGTCTCTGATGTTTCCTTTCCTCAACTTCATATATTGAAGTTCTAAATCCCAGGACTTCAAATGTGACTGTAATTGGAAATAAGGTTTTTAAAGAGTTGATTAAGTTAAAATGAGATCTTTAGAGTGGGCCCTAATCCAATATGACTGGTGTCCTTATAAGGAGAGGAAATTTGGACACATAAAGACAGATACCAGAAATGGCAGCCTAAGCAGACTAACACAAGTACCTTCTAGTGCATTGGAGTGTCAGTCAGGCATATCGGATTCTAAACTTTTTACTGTTTTCTACTTGTTTGCTCTTCTTAAAAAGGTTTGTTTACTTGGGGCTTTAAAAAGATGATGCAAAGATTAGTTAAAAACTGAAACTACTCTATGAAACAAACTTCTTATTTAGCATATTAATGTTTAACTTTAGCAGGCATAGCAGCAAATGATAAATGTTATACAGATAATCTTGGGCCTAATAGGCAGTTCCTCACTGTGGTATTGGTAAAGGCTTTTACCAGGGGAGGTTTTAGCCCAGCCTCTGGCATAGTTCTAGCCTGAGTCTTCTTGTTCAGTTGTCCCATTCCAAAATTCCCACCTGAATTACCCACAATTTAAACTATCCTCTTTGCTTCTAGTATCAATGAGATTATTCTCACTGGTGATCACCTAAGGGATTTCCCACTGCACTTATCTCTCCCTAGCTGGGGCCCCATATTCCAGTATGACTCTGTTAGTGTCCCTGGCCACACTGAATTAGCCAGGGGAAACTCGGTCATTGACTCAACTTGGTTATTGAGCTGCTCCCCTGAGAGCTCAGTCAGATCTCTTTGAGTCTACAACTATGCGATCTAAAACTCAGGAGTTACAGCAACCATGCCTTCTATGTGTAGCCAGAGTGATGAATGGAGCAAAGTTGAGCAGAGGGGGGATTCCCAACAGTGTTCATGTCCTTAGTTCAAATTGTCCTGCATCTCCAGCTGCATTCTTAAGCCTGAGTTTTGTAAAATACTCTGGTATTATTATAAGATTTTCCTTTTCACTTAACTAGTTCAAGTTAGTTTCTGTCATATGTTTACAAAAGCAACCTAATTAATACAATGTCAAGCATACCTGCCTTCAGTGGCTCAAAGTTTATTTTTCGAGGTGCAGTCTTTCTATGCTAATTACACAGACTTATATTTCAAACATCATTTCAATTTCTCTCTAAAATTTTTTACTGTGCAGAAAAAGAAACTGTGATACACACAGCTTTGCCAAAAAGTTTCACCTTGACTGACCCTGAGTGCAGCAGTGGGGAAGGTTTTATAGGCCTTTTTGGCTTTAGACAGGAAAAGGATGACCTGGATGTGGTCTGTGCTGAGGCTCCATTTCTTGACATGAATGTCACCTCTAAAGATACCCACTCCTGCTGCTCTGTCCTGATGTGGAGTTATCTGTTTCATGGACCTTTGTAAACTCAAGATCATTCATACAGCAAAAATTGGTCCAAAATTCTCTCTGTTCCAGGCTCTATGGTAGAAGTAGAGGTAAAATCTGAAAAAGACAGGTTTTGCCCCCAAGGAGTTCTCAGTGCGACAGGGGGGCAGACAGGTAAACAAACAACTACTGTACTCTCTGAAAGGAATCGTCATGGGACAAAGGGTTAAAGGAGGAAAGGATTCATTTGCTTTGCATGGTGTATTTGAGGAAGGCCTCATGGAGTAGGCAATATGGGAGATTTGCCTCAAAATATGGCCATTCGCCTCAATGCAAACAGCTTAGCACAGCCATGGCACGGCTGAGTATTGTGGGAGAGCAAGTGAGAGAGGGACAGCAGGAGAAGAGACTGGAGAGTAGGTAAGACAGAATCCTGTGGACCTTTGTACCCTGCAATGGGGGTTGGAGTTTCCTCAGCAGATCTATACTGCTCTAAATTTAAGTGTATATAAAAATCTCCTGAAGCATTTATCGAAATTCAGACTCCTGGGCCTCATCCCCAGAAATTCTGACTCAGTAGGGTCAGGGTGGCAGCCACAAAATTTTACTTTTAAAAAGATCCTTAGATGGACTTCCCTGATGGCACAGTGGTTAAGAATCCACCTGCCAATGCAGGGGACATGCGTTCGAGCCCTGGTCCGGAAAGATCCCACGTGCCACAGAGCAACTAAGCCCGTGTGCCACAACTACTAAGCCTGCTCTCTAGAGCCCACGTGCCACAACTACCGAAGCCCTTGTGCCTAGAGCCCATGCTCCGCAACAAGAGAAGCCACCGCAATGAGAAGCCCGCGCACGGCAACGAAGAGTAGCCCCCATTAACCGCAACTGGAGAAAGCCCGCCTGCAGTAACAAAGACCCAACACACCCAAAAATAAATAAATAAATATTTTTTAAAAAAGTTTTAAAAAATAAAATGAAAAGATCCTTAGAATGACTAATATGTTGGTGGTTCATGAGAAATAATTTGAGAGACCCTGGTATAGAGGATGGGAAATCATGAGAGGGTTTTTATCAGTGGGAGTAGTATGATTAGCTTGTGTTTTAGGATCATTGGAGGAAGAGTGGGTAAAGGATGTGAAAGAAGCAACAGGGCATCTGTGGAGGAGGCGGTTGCAGGGGCCCAGAGAGAGCTGACAAGGCTGTAGCAGAAGCAAGAGATAAGAGAGGAAAGACTGAGAGACGTGTAGGAAGTAGAGTTAACAGATAAAAGTGATAGATTAGCCTTCGGGAATTAACAAGCGGGTATCTGGCTTAGGGTAGATGGGTTAGATGGTTACGTCAGTAACCAGAATCAGTAGCGTAGGAATAAAAGCAGATTTTGAGAAAAAATTGTGATTTCAGTTATGGAGCATTGAGCTATACAAAATATGCCACTATTTTATTATTAGGGAATGAGAGCCAACTAAGTAGAATAGTTAAGAGCAAAGACTGCCTGGGTTGACATCCTGATTCTACTGACGTATATTTTAAATAAAAGAATGTTGTTGGATAGTGTCTTCTCATGTTGGTGGATTGTGTTTTCTTTTGCTTTGCTTTAGAAAGTGGAGGGATTTGGTACTCACAGCCCAAGAACACCAATTCCCCTCCTGGGACTGTGTGTGGGAATTTTACGTCATTGGAGACCAAGGGACTGCCCTTCTGAAGTGCTTTGGGATTCATGGTCAAGGGAAAGAGAGTTGATAAACTGGTACGCAGGCTTCACTCTTAGTTCTGAGCCCCATCATCACTGATGGCCAATGAAATTCGGGTGTGGTTTCCATACCTGCAAGAGAAAAACAGAAATTTCTTCAACCAATTAGAAATTAACCTCTATAGATTGGGGAGAATGAGGATTAGGGAAGAGGCCTTTCTGGTTTCACTTTATATATTTCTGTATTGTTCAAATTATTTTTACATTCAGTTCGTTTCATGCATTTCTTTAGTACTTGTAATATTTTAAGATGTTGTGTGTGCGTTTTAGGTTGCTGCCAACCTCAAGTAACTCTTATAAGTCAAATTGAACATATTTGACTGAATGTATAGGAGTAATATAATATTGGCCTACCAAAAATGAAAAAAAAAAAGAAATTAATCTCTACCAGTCAGAAGTATAATAAGAGTTAAATTGAATGTTCCAGAAGTGATGGGTTAACTTGATTTTTTCTGAATGTGGTTTCTGCATTATAACGTTTTATCTATAATATAAGGAGAAGTACTGAGAAAAAAAAAAAAAAAACCCTTGGAATAAACTTCTAAGAAATTAGAGCCGGCAGAGCTTGGTGTCCAAGAGCCATTATGTAAACTGTTGGTGTATTCTGAGTGGTGGAGACTACAATAAGCCTCCCATGTTATCTAAATTTTACTTTTTTCTGTTACATTTCTGAAAAGTGATCCTCTCAGCAAAAATGCAACAAGGGCAATTTTTTCTTTTGTTTTGTTTTTTAATGACAGCTCCAGATCTAGTGGAAAGCATTTTCTATCTATCTCTTTTTCTATTCATCTCATAAGGCCTATTATTAAAAGATGTTTTTAGGAGTAGTACTATTTTAAAATTGAATAGTTAAGGGGAAGTTTAGGAAGAGAAAATTCTAAGAACTTTTAGCAAAGAAAGTCACAAAATGAGGAAAATATTATCCCTTGGCAAAATTTTTAGGTAGGTGCACCTTGTCTTTGGTTGTTCCGATTTTACTGTTCTGGAAAGCTTACTCCCATTTTTGCTCATTCTCCATAAATCTCCTTGTAAAGATCTGTTCTTTGGAAAGGTTCTAATAAAATATTCTCTTGTTCAAGAGGTGAGTGGCTGGTAAAGGTTAATTGTTTCCCTTTACCTGTGTTTGCATTTTAACAGAGTTTGGAGTCCAAAGAACAACTCTTTAATAATGTGATTTCAGACATTCTAGTCAACCCAAGGATAGAAGGACATTATGGTTTTAGAGCTCATGTTCCAGAGCCATCTGAATCATCCTATTTAAATCATTTTATTAGTGGAGAGTGTAGAAGACAGTAGGGTCTTTCAGGCACTCTGCTCTGTGACAAATGACCACAAGCAAGGCTACACTGAGGTAGGCCTAAAATGGGTCATAAGGTACTAGGGAGCCTACTTCACAAGTAACTCAGAGTGGAGGGAGAAGTGTCTCTCCCACTCAGCCCACAGTTCCATGCAATCCTCAGAAGACGTCCTGCAAAAGTTTATGCTACCTGCCTCTCTGATCTGTAGTAAAAAATACTAGGCCCCCTACATTAGCAGCTCCAAACAAACTAATCTAAATGAAGCCTGTTAAACCACAAAACTTTCTCCCTAGACAGGGCCAGCCTTGCTTGGGCCTATTATGAACTCCACAAATCATGAAAGAACTATAATGGAAAAACCCTGCTTCTTAGGGTGAAAGCATTGGATAAAAGAACATTCACCTAAGAATCAAAACCCGTAGCTCTCAATCAGTGAAGGATTTTACATATTTATATCTTGGACTTCTGAAATGATTCTTTTTCACTTTCTTCCACATTTGGCTCTCAGTCTTACCATAGAGCACACATGTAGTGTTAATACAGGTGACTTGCTTTAGCATTTTGACTAATAAGGAGAACAGTATAAGGAGAGCTTTAAAACATGGCTTATATTTTCACCTGTATCTGCAAATGAACATGTCCTATCTTAGGACTTTATGACACCTCAAATGCCCCGTAGGGACTGGGCTCTGGTACATGTGCATTATTTTCTTTTTACATCTAACTCTCCTCATCAATATCTAGGCCCCCAATTCCTGAAGAGATGAGATTATACCACCACTCAGAACAAAAATCACCAGCCTAAACAGTGTGGTCCTGTCTTAACACTGTTTTTGTCTCCACCTGAGACACTTTGACTGTCTGGGTTTGTGGAGAGAAAGTTGGGCATGGATGGGGTGGGAGTGGGCAGAAGATGTCTAGATCAGGAGAAAATGTGAGGAGATTTCATGGAGTTACTAGGACTCCCCCTGCCCTCTCTCTCTCATTCCTTGTGGTAGGCAATATAATGGTCCCTCAAAGATGTTCACATCCTAATCCCTGCAATCTGTGAATATGTTACCTTATATCACGAAAAGGACTTTGCAGACATGGTTAAGGTTAAGGACCTTGAGATGGGGAGGTTATCTTGGATTATCTGGATGGGTCCAATCTAATCACACAAATCTTTAAAAATGGAAGAAGGAGTCAGAAGCATGGGTTAGGAGATGAGATGTGAGAAGGACTTGATCAGCCATTGCTGGCTTTGAAGATGGAAGAAGGAGGCCACAAACCAAGAAATGCAGGTGGCCTCCAGAAGCTGTGACCAGCCCTCAGTAAACAGCCAGCAAGGAATTGGGGACTTTGATTCTATAATTGAAAAGAACTGAATTCTTCCAAGTTGAATGAGCAGAAAACAGATTATCCCCTAGTGAGAGCCTACTACACTTCAGACCTACATGACTGTAGGATAATAAATTTGTGTCTGTTTTAGCCTCTAAATTTGTGGTAATTTGTTACAGTACTGATAGAAAATTAATACATTCCTTGTTCCCTCTGTTCCTTTTATGATCACTCCCATTTGCTCTCCTTGTTTATTTTTCTCGCCTGTCAAACATCATTTAAGATTAAAAATAATAAGGACAACTTTTAATGAGTGCTTAAAATGTGTCAGGCCTTATGATAAATATGTTACCTGAATTATTATATCTAATTTTGAGGCAGGTACTTTGTTTTCCCCAGTTTACAGGTGACTAAACCAAGATTTGGAAAGGCTAATAGCCCAATGTCAGATTGCAATTACATAAGTGACATGACCTAGGTATCAACTGGGAATGCCTTATGCCTCTGATCCAAGTAAAAATGGCTGGAATGCTGACAGTTTCTCAGTCTGTGAAAATCTAAAGCCCTTCCCAGAGATTTGGTCAAGTATGACTCTTACATTCTTTTCGATAGCTAAAGTAAAACATAAGAAATTTGAGAATTGTGAGGTTTAACTACCTACTCTCGAAACTTGCCATCAGGATATAAATTAAAGCAAGTCTCACCTCAAATTCTGCCACAAATGTAAACATTTATTAAACACATATTCATTAGGATGCAGAGCCAACACAGTTCATAAATTAGCAAGTTCCAATATTTTATCCTTTAGATACTCCAACCCCACCTCGTACCAAAGGCTCACTCAGGCAGATGTAACTACATTCCAGGGACAAGATTCTGTTACCCTTAGAGGTGGCACAAGCAGCTATCAATACACCTAAACTAATGATAGAACACATGATTTCCACGAGATCAAGCGTGGATGCTGTGATGTTAATTTTATCTGTCAACTTGACTGGGCCACGAGGGGCCCAGCTATTTGGTCAGACCTTATTCTGGGTGTTTCTATGAGGCTGTTTTTGGATGAGATTAACATTTTAATTAACATTTAAGTTGGTAGATTAAGAAGATTCCCCTCCACAATGTGGAGTCATTGTCAGTCATCCAATCATCTGAAAGCCTGAATAAGTTGACTCTTCCCTGAGTAAGAGAAAATTTTTCCAGCCTGACCACCTTTAAAGCTGAAATCAATTTTTTTTCTGCCTCTGGATTAGAATGTAAACATTGGTTTGTCCTGTGTCTCAAGCCAGCTGGCCTTTGGACTGGAACTATACATTGGTTCTCTTGGGCCTCCAACTTGCTGACTCACCTTGCGGATTCTGGGACTTGCCACCTCCACAATCATATGAGCTTATTCCTCTTAATAAATTCCTTTATACACACACACACATACACACGACTCATTAGTTTTGTTTTTTTTGGAGAACTCTGACGATTATGAATGCCATCCGTAAGGGTGCAGGGTATGATCCTCTCCAAAATCTTATATCTTGTTATGTTAGTTTCAAACTGATAAATGACCACAAACTAGATGTCTTAAATCAACAAAACTTTATTCTGTCATAGTTCTGCAGACTAGAAGTCGAGAATCAAGATGTCACCAGGATCATGCTCTCTGTGAGGCTCTGGGTAGAATCCTTCCTTGCCTCTTCCCAGCTTCTGGTTTTCAGTCCTTGGCATTCCTTGGCCTGCAGCTGTGTAATTCCAACCTCTGCCCCCATCTCCACATGGCAGTCTTCCTGTGTATATCTCTCTCCTTATTTGACATAAGGACACCAGTCATTCTGAAAATGACCCACCTTACCAGCATGACTTTATCTTAGCTAATTACATTTGCAGCAGCCCTATTTCCAAATAAGGCCACATTCTGAGGTACCGGGGGCTAGGAAATCAACATGTATTTTTGGGGGACACAAGTGAACCGACAGTACTTGTTTATGAAATATTTCAACCAACCCACATATAATGAAGACCTTTAATTTCACCAATGAAATCCATTTTCAAAAATGCATCACGCTAATTAAGCCTTTAATTTCACCAAACAAAATCAATTTTTGCTGTGCTAATTATCCGTGTCAGGCTAAAAACCCTCAGATGTTGGGCGAGATACGGAGAGCTGTAGGAACAAGCTGGCTGACCACTCCTTCGTGGTGCATTAAGGTCAATAGTTTGCCTCTAGAGTTTTAAACTCTTGGATTGGCCAAAAAGTTCATTCGGATTTTTCTGTAAGATGAAAGAAAAATCAGAACGAACTTTTTGGCCAAGCCAATAATTGGCTTATACACAACATTGCAGAGTCTATGCTGAAGAAGTTTAAATCATAGACATTCTAATGTCTTTTTTGCCCTGTATCAACTTGGCTGCACATACATATTTCTCTATTAAGAAATTCACTTCCAGAAAACACGTCTTGCATTTGGTCAACTTTAGGCTGGTTCTTCCTATTTTTACTTACTCTATAAGGAAAGAAACAAGTTCTTCTCCTTGTCTCCTGCTTCTGTTGTTCTTGAGCGTACTCTTAGGGTCTCACTCTTTCTTCCTTAGCATTTCTCAAAGCGTATCCCTTCCAAACAAATCCATTGTTCCTCTTAAGAAGAATCCTCATGACTCCATTTGTTCGTCCTTTCCATATGAGCACTTTAACCCAGGTCTCTCTGACTTTAAAACCTGAGCTTTTAGCCATGACATTGTACTGGATCACGTGTATTACACTATTTAACACCAAGAATAGTATGACTGTAAAACAAGTACAGGACAGCATGCAACTGCTCATAAGACTTGGGACATTTAGTTAAAACTTGATTAACAGTGATTAATTTAAGAGCAATTATACTACTGGGTTTTAGAGGAGAAATGAAATGTAAACAAAATATTTTGGAAAAGTCCTTGATTTCATATTTAAATGGTAGAAATATATATGTTTGGAATAACTTCAGTATAGTTTCAAGCTGCATGTTAACAAATGGAATTTAAGGAAATTCTAATTACTGTCCTTTGAGCAAATGGGTAATTTTGGGTAAACCTCTGTGCTTCACCGTTGCTTCCTCTGATGTTGGTAAATTGTCTCTCCTCCTTAACTAGTATGCGTATGGAAATTCTATAACTATACCTCCTTATCTGTAATTGTATCTATGTGAGAGAGATACATATGCAAATAGACTTCATTTTGTAAACTAAACTCAAATTATTCCCACCTCATAGCTCCTACATATTTCTTATTAGATTGTAGGTGAATTGTATATACCTATGATGAGACCCAATGTGCAGTGACTGTTTGCCACATAAGCAGAAGTTTTTGTGTACCTTTCAAAATAGGCCGGTTTAGTCATTGGTCTGCCACTCAAAAACTTTGTACTTTTCACTGAAGTTGCTAGATATATAGGGATAGCAACTATCATTCATTTTGAGTATGGAAAATTCAGGATTGTGATAAAAAGTTGGATGATGCTTCAAGTTTGCCTGCCATTTAGATGGCTTTGTGCTTGAAGTATGATTAAAAGAATATGCCTGTTTAATATCTCTGCAGAGGCCGTTGTACAATAGGAGAAGCAAATTCAAGTGCCATCAGGGGCCAAGCAGCTAACACATGATGGAAATGGACTAGATGCGAGCTCTAGTAAACTCGGTTGTGCATGATTCTTTCAAAACCAGCAATTGTCTCTCACCTCAGCTATAAGGGCCCAGAGGTGCCACTTAACCTAGTATTTTTTTGAGTGAAGCTAGAAATGTATACATTTTGTGTAAAATTTACAGATATTACATTATTTGTTCAAGTTCTTTGAAAAGTAAAATCTAAAAATAAAATCTATCTGTGATTTTGGTCCATTTGTTGCGAAAAACCACCAGGTTGCAACTGGTATTCTATACTGATAATTAAGATAAAAAACAAAACTTCCCTGTTGGTGCTCTATCCATCCTCTTTGCTTGGCAAAGAAATCTGTCAACAATTTAATTTAGAATTCCTTAAATGTATTTCAACAAAAATCTGTTTCTTTGTTGTGGAGGGTGTATGAGGACATGATATCCATAATTTTTTTTAACTGTTTGGTATTGTGCATTTAGAGATACCCTGGAAACAGAGATCTGCTGCATGATCTCTGACTCCATGTTTTATGAAGTTGTCCTTTCCACAACAAAATAAGACAAAGACTCAGTTCTCTATGTTAAACTCTCTGAGTTAGTGGTACCAGTACCTTTTAAAATAGTGCCATTTTTTTTTCCTCAGTGGAAAGAATAAGTACACCTTTGTAACTTTCTTTTCCTGAACTTTAAAAGACCAATGCCAGGGTCTTGGGTTAGGGGCAATAGAGAGTTACTACTTAACAGGTACGGGGTTTCTTTTCTGAGTGATAAAAATGTTCTGGAATTAGATAGAAGTGATCGTTGCACAACACTGTAAACATACTGGAAGTCCCTGAATTTTACACTTTAAAGTGGTTTAAGTAGAGAATTTTGTTATGTGAATTTTGCCTCAATTTAAAGAAAAAAGCCGTTGCCATAGGTCCAAGATGCATCTTTATCATTAGAGGGGCATAAAGTATCAGATATCAGGTACCATATTTTCTTCTGTTTTGTTTTCTGTTCTCAAGCTCTCCTTATGTAATTCTTAACCTCTCTAATAGTAACCTAAATTTTTCTTGCGAATATTTAAATATTTCTTATCCCTGTTTATAGATGTTGTGGACTGAATTGTGACCCCCCCCCTTCCTCCCAAATTCATATGTTGAAGCCTTAACCCCTAATGTGACTGTATTTGAAGATAGGACTTTTAGGAGGTATTTAAAGTTAAATGAGGTCATAAGGGTGGGATCCTAATCCAATAGAATTGGTGGACTTATAAGAAGAGAAAGGTTCTCTTTCTCTCTCTTTCTCTCTGTCTCTCCATGCATGCACTGAGAAAAGACCATGTGAGCATATAGCAAGAAGATAGCCATTTGCCAACCAGGAAGAGAGTTCTCACCAGAACTTGACCATGTTGGTATACTGATCTCAGACTTCCAGTCTCCAGACTGGGAGGAGATAAATTTTTGTTCTTTAAGCCACCCAGTATATGGTATTTTGTTATGGCAACCAGAGCTAAGACAGTGGTTTAATGAGAATTAACTGCCATTCTCTTTCTAACAACTCCTGTCTGAGTGTCCATAGAGAAACACACAAGGGAGCTACATTTCAAGGCAGTGGAGTTAATCCAAAGTTGGCAGGGAGTGGCTACATATCCCCTGGTGATTTTTGGCATTAGCTTTTATGCATTGTTGAGCAGAATTTATGGTTTAGACTACACCACATATGTTCACATTCTTTTTTAAATGGCAGTTGTGACCAGAGTTGAACTTGATATGACCTGGGAGTAAATTTGGGAAATGATGGATGATCTAAGTGGACTTTCAAAATTATTTTCAGGGCTTTATATCCACAAACTGTCTGTGGAATTTCTATGCAATTAAGTAAGCTTCATCAATATCAGTTGAGATCATTGGAGGGAGATAGGAACTCTGAAGATGAAATAGCCACTGTCTTGCAAGGCCAGGATTAGGCTAAGCCGTAACTATTTACTGCTTCCAAGTCTCCTCCTTATCCTTTCAGGCTGCCCTGTATTGGTTGTAGTGGCAATGTGGCACCATGAGGGCTGTGCCACTGGCTGCTGCTTGCAACACTGGGCGAGACTGATCCCCTCCTTAGGATGTGGTCCAGCTCCCAGTGCTACATGCTGTCATTCACATACCAGGGTCAAGTCTAATGTTGCTCTTCTCCTGGTGACTTCAGCAGTCGAGGAGCTACAACCCTACTGTGGATTTTCAATGTTAGAGGAGCAGAGATTACAGCAAGGACATATCTACTTGGCCAGTTTTCCATATGGGTGTGCCCAACTAGAATAAGATTGCCAAGCGTTTAGCATGGCTACATTCTTCTGCAGTGTAAGTTGGGGCATACTGGTACATGTAAAAAAAAATTTTTTATGAATTTGGATGTTGCTAAGGACTTTTATTCTTCACATTGCATCTACTTCTCTGAATCTTCTCTATCTTCAGGATAGCTGCTTCTCCTATCCTGGAGTGTGAAGGAGGGAACACTTTAGCATGAGATAACTCCAGTGATCCTTCACACCCCCTGGGAGAGTAATATGCTCTCTATCCCTTCAGAATGAAGCAGGTACCCACACAACCTGTATTTTAAAACTGTTTATCTTGAATATATAGTAATAATTGACTTTTAATGCTTTGCATGAAATTTCACTTTACCAGCTTCCCTTTCAAATAGTCAAGATAAATGAGTGAAATTGTTAATTACTTGCCCAGACTAGCCCTTTAAAAGTGTAAGATTTATATACACTGTGATATATGCTGAAAGAGCTTCTGTTTAGTAATAATATATGATTAAATAAAATGGATAACCTTCTTTTTAAATTTTATTTTTTAATTTAAATTTTGATAGATACTCCCTTCCCATGGTTCTAATACCAAAAATATGAAAGAACATACACTGAACATTCTTATTCTCATCACTTCCTTCTCCCAGTAGCTCATTTCAGCTCTCTCAGGCAACCATATGGACTCATTTCTTTGTATCCTTCTAGAAAAGTGTTTCTCAACCTTTTTTTCACCACCACCCTCCTAAGGAGCCTTTGAAGACATTTTTTTCCTGATTATTGGTTCCCCCTTTAATTTGAATACACAGGTATATTATATATCTTTTTTTGCACTATATGTATAACCGTGCTTTATATATTAAAACATTGATTCCTCCCACACAAGAACCAATTTTTACCCCTTTGAGGGTGATATCACCCCAATGAGAATGCTTATTCCAGAAGTGTTTTGTGCAAATACAAGTAAATACAAATGCATTTTATTTCCCTCCTTTTACACAGATGGTAACATATTATACACATACTAACCTTTGCTTTTTTTACTCAAAATAGCTCATGGTAATATTTTTATAATATTGTATTAAAAGTATCCCCATTGCTTTTTAATGGATGCATAGTATTTAATTTTATAAATTTAAATTAATTTACTTAAGATAATCTAAATTAATTTATTTCATCCCAATGATGAATGTTTAGGTTATTTCCAATCTTTTCTGCTTATAAAACATGTTACCATGATTAGGATTATACATGTCAAATATTGAGGTCTGTGGTATATTAAAGATGTCATGATTTCTCTGACAGTCCTCCTTCAAGAAGTGTGGTCTGTGTCTCATGCCCTTGAATCTTGGTGAACAACATGACTGCTTGACGAATAGATTATAGTAGGGATGATGTTGTACCATTTTCTGGGCTCAGGCCATAAAAGACTTCCTGTATCTTGGAACACTTGTTGATGGAGCTGGTCGCCATGGTGTGAGGAAGCCCAAACAGTCCCCATGGAGTGGTTCAAATGGGAAAGAACTGAGGATTCCTGGTGATAATTCTGAGCTTCCAGCTGAAAGCTAGCACCAGCTTGCTGGTCATGCATATGGACCATCTTGGATAGGAATAACTGATAATGGAATAAGGTCTTTATCTTATTCAACTGCTCATCACCATTTGACATTAATTATAGTCACTTCTTGAAATATTCACTTCCCCTTGATTCAGTGGCACTGCACTCTCATAGTTTCTCTCATTTCTCTGGCTACCATTTCTCAGACTCTTTGTCTTACCATATTCCTCTCAAACTTGAGATGTTAAGAGTTCCATAATGCTTTGTCCTAGACCACACCACCATCCTCCTCCCTCCTCCTCTTCTTCTTTTTTTTAAAATTTTATTTATTTTTATAGAGCAGATTCTTATTAGTTATCTATTTTGTACATATTAGTGTTTATATGTCAATCCCAATCTCCCACTTCATCCCACCACCACCACTGCCCCCCCATCCTCCTCTTTTCCCTCTCCGTCTCCCTCTCCCTCTCCCTCTCTTCCTCCTCCTCCTCCTCCTTTCTTCTTTCTTCTTCTTCTTCTTCTTCTTCCTCTTCCTCTTCTTCCCTCTTCCCCTTCTTCCTCCCCTTTCCCTTCCCCTTCCCCTTTCCCTTCTTCCTTCTCTTTCCTTTTCCCTTCCCCTTCCTCCTAATATTCTCTGCAAGCCAACTCATCTGTGCACAAGTCTTCAACCATTTGGAAAGAGACAATTTCAGCACAGACCTCTTTCTGACTTCCAAGACTGTGTATTCAACATCCATCAATCCACCTCAGTCTCTCTACTTGGGTGTTTTATGGGTACCTCTCATACAGCACATACAAAACTGAACTCAAATCTCTCTTTTTTTTCCAATGTAATCTACCTCAGTGAGTGGCACTGCCAGCAAAGGGAGACCAGGAAATCATCCCCTCTCTCATTCACTCTCCACATTTAATCTATCACCCAATCACTTTGATTTTAGCTCTTACTCTTTCTTACATTTTTCACTTTTATCTATCTCTACTACTATCATTCTGCACCTAGTCATAACCACTTTCACCTGGACACTACCACAGCCTTCTAACTGGTCCCCTAGGGTCCATTCTTTCCTCCTTGAATCTATTTTCACCCAGAAGCCAATGTAATCTTTTACAATTGCAAATAAAATCATATTATCCCCTGACTAAAGCTTTGAATGGCTCTTAGAATCAATATTAAGATATTTAATATGTCTTCTAATGCCCTAAATAATCCAGTCTCCTGATTACCTTAGAAAACCTACTCTGGTGTCACGTTTCTCTTTGTCAGATGAAATGAGCTACACTGGTTGTCTCTTGATTTTTAAACATAACATGCTCTTACCTGACTCTCTTCCTTGTTATATATGTCACAATTATAAACAAATAATTGTGCAATGAGTAGTTTTATGTCTATCATCTTTAACAGATTATAAGTCCTGTTTGTCAGATTCCCTGCTCTGTTCCCAGAATGTAGCACAGGGCCTGGTACAAAGAATTAGGTAATAAAAGTTGATGCATCAATGAATAATGTTTACCTTCTCCTGGCCTGTGATTGGTAACAGATTTATAAATGTGTGAAAAGATATAGCATGGTCCAGGAAGCCAATTTTTCTAGAACATTGACAGCTGTTTAAAAGTCCATTCTTAAAATTGCGACAGTCATATATCTCCATTCTCCCAATAATCCTCCCTTGAGTAAGAGAACTCCACTTCCTGGTGTTGTGCCTCAGAAGGACTGAACCTTCCCTGGGAGCCTCACTGTACTCTCCTTCATGCCTCAGAGAGAGTTACAGCTTCCTTTCTTGCATAATGAACTAGGTGCTAATAAGAAGGTGCTCACACTTAGCTGGCTTCCCTGCTATCTGACCTATGTCCTTGGAAATATTTCAGTGACAGTCTGTTTTCTGTACCAATATGCCCCATCATCTATCAACCTACCAACTACTGGAAAAATTTACATGCTCCATGCATGGATAATTTGACTATACTCAGGGGGTTTTAATTCTTGTCCAAAATATAGACATTTCACCAAACTTATAATTTCCAAGTGAATTCATTGTAAATGGAGGCTTTATACAAAGAATTGCACTTGGTTTGTTATTTTCTGATATAGTATGACAGTGCATTTCTATTAATAAAAATATATATGCTTTCAAAATTATACTCATAACTTATTAAAAATAAGCAGTTTCCCTGACTGTTTAGGGGAATATAAAAAATATAGTCATTATGCTGAAAAAGTAAATAAGAAAATCATCATGTGTAAATGTGCGATTTGCACCATTTCATTTATTTCATTTTTTACTTGGTATTTGAATGGCATAATGTGCTCACCCCCCTTGTGTATCTGTAGCCATCAGCATCACTACCAAACCTTTCACACCCAAGCATCCCAGGCATTAGCCCAGGGACAAAGACTTCTGCAGCCACTACTTAGCCCAGGCAGAAGTTAGAGAGGGGACACCACACATCTGGCTGTTCCAAAAGCAGAGCCCAAGCCCACCACCATAGCAGCTGCTACAGGAACACTTCCTGCTTCCTGTCCCTGAAGCTTCTAAGCTCAAAGTGCCTTTGACCCTTTCCATTCTCAGAGTTGTTCTCTTTGAAATGCATTCTAGGCTGTTGTTTTCTCCATTATTTCTTTCTCATCTGTTTTCTTTCAGGGATTCCTCATCATGTTTTGTTTTTCTTTGTTTTCAGAATTTTAACATCCTTTTCTGTCACTTTTAAGGATTTAGGGCAGAAATAGACACAGCCTTGTGTTCTCAGAGCACCACCTTGATCCAAACTCCAGAGCATTTGTTGTTGTTTTATGAGCAGTGAACAACAAAATTTTGTGTAAGGCATGTTACAAATGTTTCCCAAGTGTTCCTGAGAGATTTTTTTCTTTAATTCTTTACATTGATATAATGTTTCTGAATACATTAAGCATTTTCATATGAATTATCCTATTCTTTCCTAACACAACCACTTTTCACTTTGCTCTTTTTAAATGATATCTATTGTATGTTGGGTGATGAATAAGAAATACAGTTAAGATATGGAATACAAACCTTGTTGGATTTTGCTCTGGAAAATAGGCAAAAAATTTTGTTTCCTGTGTATGTAGATTGGAAACTGAGTTTAGGACAGAATGAAGGAGGGAGAGATTGGAATCTGGAAAGTCAGGTAGGAGATTTCCACAGTAATCTAAGCACTAAACTGATGAGACCCAGGATTAAAGTGCGAATAGAATGGACAAGAAGGTATAAATGGAAGAAATATTTCAAGGAAACACATGATAGGTCTCAGTGAAATGTTGTATGTGATTGATGGGAAGAGGCAATCAAAGGGGATGACACAGTTTTCAATGAAGTCTAAAGAAGACAGTGGTGTCATTTGTGGAGACAGAGAACTCAAAGGGAGCGTGTCCTATGCCCTGAGCGCAAACACAGTCACACTGGTGCCTTGATCTCATTCCTATAAGCCTTGAATTCAGTGTAAGCTGATTTCATCTTGGACCCCATCCAAGAAAGTTTATTCCTGGAAGTCCTAGAAGGATTTCATTACAACATCACTTTTCACTTAACAACATGATTATGCAACTTGCATGTAATAGGAAAGTCATAAGTAAGGCTCCAGAGTATTTGCCTGCCCTGTAAATTAGCCCAAAGACCTGAAATCTGAAAGAAATTTTGGTAAGCCTATAAAGCCAAATTGATGCAAAGTAAGAATGCTAATAAAAATGTACAACATGACCTGTGCATTGATCCTGAATTAGTTTAGGTTTACGTTCACTGCCCAAGGATCATTACCAGTCACTGTTAGTAGTAGGATGACCTGATTAAAAAAGACTGGGCAGATAAAGTTGCCTGTGGGATGGTAGATATTTTTGGACTTCTCAGCAAGATTCCTGGAACCATTCTGTTTTCAGCCTGGCCGCACATGACCTCCTCTTGCGGCCCTTGGAGAAATCAATACGGCCAGGTATGGTAGGGTAGGAGAGCAGTGAGCCAGCAGGGCCAAGGCTGTGCCGGGCTCCAGATCCCCAGCAGATCTGTGAGCACATTAGCATTGCCCTTTTAAGACCTGTCCTCCAAGCTTCACCCTCAAGGCCTCTAAGGTGCTTTGGTGGCCTAATTTACACTAAACAGCAAGAGGAAATGCTCTGGGGCACAGCTGCCTAGCACACTCTCTTCACTTACTCAAATATTGCCTTTTTTCCTTGGCAAAAAATTTCATTCTGAAAGCAATTTCTCCTTTTTAAACTTGTTATCTTTTGCCTTTCAGTGGATGGATCTTTTGCTGCAACATTTCAATTGTGCCTTGGGTTTTCTTTGGCTAGCTAGAGGGCTAGAACTAGTGTCTGTCTACCTATTACCGTGGAGTCCCTTTTGGAGTGTCTAGCAGCCAAAGACAAAAATCTTTGCTCAGAATGACTCCTTCTTAGATAAATGCTCTCCAGCCTGAGAGAGATAAGGGAACATGCTGTCTAAGCTATAATTCAAAGTGTTGGGAATGACCTCTTTAACCCCCTTTCAGCCCCCAAAATTCACATTGTCTTATCAGAGGCACGTGGGCAGCAGGATCTACCCCCAGGGCTGTGAAGTAGGAGGTAGAAAAACTTTTCCTGCTTTTTGTCATTTGTTTCTCAAGACCAGTCCTTTGGCTGGTCACCCATATGTGGCCTTTCACATTGCTTTGGCTTTCTTGGGAAATGGGAATGAATACGGCATTTTTTGTGAGAATCACTGTAGCATAAAAAGGTTCCATGCACTCTTGGTGTTCAGAGTTCTGGAAATATACATCTTAAGTGTAAATGTAAGGTTATGTGGGGCATATTGCAGTAATGGTGGGATAAACTTGTTTATGAGTGGCCAGACTGAGTTCTAGTCTTTTAAATGTATCTCTATTTGGTGTGGCTAAGTTAAGTCTCTTTGAGATTCATTTTCCTCATATGTAAAATGAGTGATTCAGACCTAATGACTTGCAAAGCCCCTATGGCTGCTGCATTCTTGTGAACAAAGCCCCTATGCCTTGTGCATTCTTGTGAACATTTGCTAAAACTTAGTATCTAGACTCACCTCACGACAGTTACCCTACTCCTCCCCAGAAAAGAAGCTGGACACAGCTGCTTCCAGGACATACAAGAC
Organism: Orcinus orca; assembly: GCF_937001465.1. Classification (NCBI taxonomy): domain Eukaryota; kingdom Metazoa; phylum Chordata; class Mammalia; order Artiodactyla; family Delphinidae; genus Orcinus; species Orcinus orca. The sequence goes on along the minus strand of NC_064561.1, from coordinate 92,891,883 downwards.
AAGACAAGGTGATCTGGACTTGGTGGACAAAATATGGGTTGTGGAAAATCTAGACCACTTAGGTAGAGGAAAGTAAAAAGAAATAAAATAGAAAGGAACCTTACTCTGGGCATGGTGGTGAGTGGGGAGGTGCAGAAGCAAGAACTGTGGACCTCAGGTCAGTGGTTCTCAAACTTCAGCCTGCATCAGAATCACCCGGAGGGTTGTTAATACACAGATTGCTGGCCCTACCTCCAGCATTTCTGATTCAGTAGGTGTGCTGTAATACCTGAAATTTTTTTTTTTTTTTTTTGCGGTACACGGGCCTCTCACTCTTGTGGCCTCTCCCGTTGCGGAGCACAGGCTCCAGACGCACAGGCTCAGCGGCCATGGCTCATGGGCCCAGCCGCTCCGCAGCATGTGGGATCTTCCCGGACCGGGGCACGAACCCGTGTCCCCTGCATCGGCAGGCAGACTCTCAACCACTGCGCCACCAGAGAAACCCCAATACCTGAAATTTTGATTTCTAACACGTTCCCAGTGATGCTGATGCTGCTATTTCCAGGGACCTCCTTTGAGAGCCATTGCTGTAAGTAATTTTCTCACTTTTAGGTGCTATAATCTGTAGGAGAGTGTTTTAGCTCTAAAGTAGATTCAAATAGCAGAGGATTGAATGGGTTATTTTTTCATGTCCTTTACAGTCAATTCCAGGGACTGCCACTTGAGACAGTGGCTACTGTCACTTCCTGTTGCTTTTATGTACTATAGGAAGGTGGGCAGCTACTCATTTCCTTTCTGCCACCATTCAGAGGACAATGAAAAATAGCACATGCATTCATTTATTTTTCCATTCAACAAATATTTTATTGAGTTCTTACTATGTTCCATTCACTTTGCTAGAAGCTGGGGATCTAGTGATGAAGAAGACAGACAAAAATCTGTCTATTCATGGAGTTTGTATTCCAGAGTGTAGTAAGGAGAACTCAATGCAAGCAATTCCCTTTGTCCCAAGGAAGACATTTTAGTCATCAGATATTTTTAAGGTTTACCTACTCTACACCCAGCACCCTAGTACACAGCTCACGCTAGGTGAGAATAACAAACAATCCACACACTCAAGAGGCTTAAGGTTTAGTAGGTTGTTAACACCAAAACACATGAAGCTACCAGTCTGGCTCAGGGAGTATTATTCAGGATGCTCCATTTTTCATTAAATGCTAAGTTGTGTGATACTGATTTTAAGGTCAGTAGTTAGGAGGGGAGGCCCATCATGTAGGCTGAAGAACCATCAATTTGGCTTTTCGGTTCTGCTCCCTCATCTATGATGAGTACCACGGGCTTAAGGTGAAGCCAGTACCACAGAGCACCACGCAGCTCTGCACTTCATGGCTCCAATGTCTGGCCTAGTATAAACTTCTGGATGTTGTGACCTCTAGGTCCCACAACAAGGGGGTAACAAGCACTCACTTGTGTTTTCTAAAGAGTCCCACAATTACTCTTGGCTCTCCCAACCCTACTTTCCAGGGAAATGTGCAGGGTAACGTCCATTTGGAAATCCAGCACATGTGCTTTGAATTCTGCAGAAATTTCCTATTACAGCTGTATTTTGTTATCGTGTAGCAATATTTAACTAGCATGTTTCTATAAAAAGAAAAAAATTTGAGGTAAAATTTACAAAGAGACTAAATTAAAACATACGGATACAAAAGTGACTTAAAATTAAGGAATACCGGGCTTCCCTGGTGGCGCAGTGGTTGAGAGTCCGCCTGCCGATGCAGGGGACACGGGTTCGTGCCCCGGTCTGGGAGGATCCCACATGCCGCGGAGCGGCTGGGCCCGTGAGCCATGGCCGCTGAGCCTGCGTGACCGGAGGCTGTGCTCCGCAACGGGAGAGGCCACAACGGTGAGAGGCCCATGTACCGCAAAAAAAAAAATTAAGGAATACCAAAGTTGGCATCAAACTTACAAAAGCAGTCTAGCACACAGTAGATCAAAACTGTATGTTGAAAGTATGAATTGATCAACCTATCAATACACCATATTGTCTCTTTTTTGTCAGAGGGAAGCTGAAAAGAAGACAAAGGCTTGAGTTTAAATGTTCTTTCAGTGACTCTGGAACAAATCACTAAATCCATTTCATTTTGGTATCATAAAATGAGTAAATTTGAATGCCTTGACAGTCAACATGGTAATTATTTGGGATAAGCACTGTCAGGTGGTCAAGTAGTTGAGCTAAGGGTAGACTGTTTTCTTTCTAGTGTGGAGAGCTGTCAAGAACTTGGCCGTGGAATTCAGACTGAGGTTGGTGAAAGTCCCAGCTTCTGTTCTTAATCACCCACCATACTGCTTCAAACACAGTCCTTTATACAGAAGACCAAAGTCCAAGGCAACTGTTAGAAAGAATTCATGCCTTAGGAGCCTCGATATAAGGATCTGAGTGTGCTTGTTTAATTGGCTATTACATATGGAAAGGGCAATTGGGCTACAAAACAGGACACTTGGGGCCTATAGTGGCTCTGACACTCCTGTGTGAACTTAACTCTCTGGACATCAGTATCCTTTTTTGTAAAGATTTGGGGGAAAAGAAAAAAATAAAACTATGTTCATATTTTATATTTAATGACACAGCTAGATTCAGTAGCCCTTTGGGGGCAGTTCCTTCCTCCTAAGTGGAAACATCCCAGATCCTCCACCTTCCTTCCTCCTTCCTCCGTGGCAGGTGGACTAGCATACAAGTAGCAAGAGAGGGAGGGACAGGACAAAGTTGGACCTCTGCAGCTGGTGCTCAGCAAATTAACCAAGACTGGTTCATCCACAGTCTGTTCTTGTTCACGTCTTCACCAATAACACAGAGGAAAGTGGACAGAACAGGATTTTTGTCGTTTTACAAACATTCTTACAGCTGCAGATCATTTTCTTTCACCTTTCTTTTCCCCTCCAAGCTGTCTCCGGTGTTCATTTTAACCTGATTTCACCTGCATGAAAGAGGAGGAGAGGCCCTGGGTGATTTGTCCTGTTCTGCAACCCCTAGGGATGGACTTGCACGTGGGGTCAGGGTGCCCTGTGTCCTAGGTGGTTTGCTTCTTAAATATTAATGAAATCAGCTTCCTCCAAGAATGTCCTCAAATCCCCTGAAGGTTCTTAGATGGTGCAGTTTGCATTTAGCTATTTACATTAGCAAAGACTGTTGTACAAACAGGCACTGGCAGCATGTCAGTCAGGGCTCTGCTGGCTTCACTTCAGAGAAGGACTCAGAAGTGTGAGTTAAATGAGCCCAGCAGGCATGTAACCTCTGGGTCTGGAAAAATCGTGACTCACGGAGTGATTCTCCGGAAGTGGGATGGCAGACCAACTTGGTTAAGAAGCTTAAAGCTCCTCAAAACAAAACCTAGTAAAAATGATGATTAAAGCTAATGTGGAGCAGTTACTTTGTGCCAGCAAGTGTCTAGTAAACCGCAGAGAAACCTGTCATACATTTTACTCCTATTTTAATACATAGTAACTGAGGCACAGAGAAAATATCTTGACCTATGTCCCAGAACTCTGAGTGGTGGCATGAGGGTAAATGCATGCAATCTGTCTCTGATCCTGTGTTTTTAACCATTATTCCACATGACTCTGTGACAATGTACTTCCTACAGGTGTGTCATTTGGCATAGACAGTTTCTGGAACAATTTAGTAATACCCATGAAAATAAGCACTGATTAACTAATTCAGCAATTCCACTTATTAATGTCTACCTTAGAGATATGCACTCACTCATTCACCATGAGGCATTGATTGTACCACTGTTTGTATAAGCGACCTAAATATCCATCAGTAAAGGTATGGATGAATAAACCACAGTTTTTACACTGTGGAATAACATAGAGCTGTTATAGAATGAAGCACATTATGGACAGATGTTTAAGACCTATTATGGAGTGATAAAGCAAGTTGCAGAATGAAGCAAATGGTATGATACCACCTAATGTAAAAAAACAAACACAATACTGCCTATATTTTCTCTGCATCTATATGGGTGTGAAAATATCTGGAAGGATACCAGGAGAATAATAACAGTGGTTACTTCTGGGAAGGGGTGGAAGGAAAGGTAATGGAGATGTTAATCAGAGGGGTCTGGCCTTATGTGTAAAGTGTTCTCTTTTTTCATGTTTTCTTATGCATATTCATTTTCACATCTTCATGTTTTACTTATACAATTAAAAATAGAAATTGACAGATGGATAAACATAAATAAATAGAGTAATTAAAAGTATTTTTTTAAATTTTAATTAATTAATTTATTTATTTTTGGCTGTGTTGGGTCTTCGTTTCTGTGCGAGGGCTTTCTCCAGTTGCGGCGAGCAGGGCCACTCTTCATCGCGGTGCGCGTGCCTCTCACTGTCGCGGCCTCTCCCGTTGCGGAGCACAGGCTCCAGACGCGCAAGCTCAGTAGTTGTGGCTCACGGGGCTAGTTGCTCCGCGGCATGTGGGATCTTCCCAGACCAGGGCTCGAACCCGTGTCCCCTGCATTGGCAGGCAGATTCCCAACCACTGCGCCACCAGGGAAGCCCTAAAAGTATTTTTAATGTAGTATTTCAGCCCTGGGAATCCCCCCACCCCCTGCCGGTAGGAATTTAGAATCACAGGATGGTGGGGCTGGAAAGGACCCTAGAGATTTTTTAATCTCACCTGCTCATTTCACCAATGAAGAAAGTGAAGCTCTGGGAGATTATGTAACTTGACTGTGGTCCCCCAGAGAGTCCTCATCATGGTGAGCCTGGCATACAAGCCTTCTGGCTCATAGGGAGGGCTCACACCCCTCACTCAGCTCAACTACCAGTGCTCCATCGGCAGGTGACCCTGCAAGGTGCTGCCTGACAGAGCCACCCGGAGCCTGGTCCCGTCTGTGCTCAGTGAACTTCGTGTACGTGCTCTAATAACCCTGAGCACCAAGAGCTGCTGAGCCCCCCAGATAAAACAGCCTTTGGCCAGATTGTTCACAGACTTTGTGACAATTCTCCCACATGCATATTCATCATGAAGGAGAGTGTTTCCATCTTTGAAACTACATTTTTTTGTTTGTTTTGGGTGGCTGTGTGGCTTGGATTTTTGTTGTTAATTCTTCTCTGAGAATAAAGAGAAGGAAAAATCCTACATTGCTTTCAGCTTATGCAGCCTCCCCAGAGGTGTGAGATATAAACACAGTCTGTTTCCTGTATGGCTTTCCCAAGGGCACTGAAAATGTGATGATATTTAATTGGCTGTTCCGTGTCTTCAGTGCCTTGGTACAACAGCCGATACGATCATGAAATGAGAAAGAGCATCTGTGGCTGAATCATGGAGGAGAGCAGCTCGGGAGAAAAGAGCAGCTTCCACAGGCAGTTCAGGCCTCAGAGAGATGATCCGAGAGGAGACATCTATGAGATTATATTCCCCTTTTAAACAAAGCAATATTTAAGAAGTCTGAGTTGGGAGGGACCACTCTTTGTTGCTTGTTTGTACACTCTTATTCCCCTAAGATGCAACCCAGGCCTAGGTATGTTGGTGTGCTTTTAAGGAAAAAGCCTTCGTTGTTGTTTTCAAAGAAAGGGATAGTAATAATAGTAACTAATTGACTAAGTGCTTGTTTCTGTTAAGTGCTTGTTTCTTTTTTTGTTTTGTTTTCTTAATAAACTTTACTTTTTAGGGCAGATTTAGATTTACAAAAGTTGCAGTGGAAAGTACAGAGATTTCCCACATTCCCCTGTTATTAACATTTTTCATTCGTGTGGTACATTTGTTACAATTGATGAGTCAGATTGATACCTTATTATTAGCTGAAGTCCCCAGTTTATATTAGGGCTAGCTCTTTGTGTTGTATATTCTTTGGGTCTTGACAACTGTATGATGACATGCAGCCACTGCTACAGATTCAAAAGAATAGTTTCACTGCTCTAAAAATCCCCTGTGCTTCACCCATTCATCCCTGACTCTCTACCGCCAAATCCCTGCCACCACTGATCTATTTACTATAGCTATAGTTTTACCTTTTCCAGAATATCATATCATTAGAATCACACAGTTGACCTTTATTTTTAAAATTAGGGTTTTTTTTTTTAGGGAAATTCACCCTTTTTAGGTGTATAGTTCTATAAATTTTAACGAATGTGTGCAGTAGTACCACCACAGTCAAGATATAGACTGCTTTCATCACCCCAAGCAGCTCCCTCATGGCCCTTGCTATTCATTTTTTGATATGTACTTTAAATCCTCTCTACAGACCTCTGAGGAAGGTGCTCTTCCCATGGCCACTTTATAGTGAGGGATCTAGGCACAGAGAGGTTTCCTGATTTGCTCAGGGGCACACAGTTACTAAAGAGGTGGGGCCAGTATTTGAACCTCAGTGATCTGGCTCCACAGGCCATGTTTTTACTGCCTGGTTGCAGTGTCTTAATGTCCTGCTTGTATACTCCAAAAACAAAGGAACTGTATTGTATCATAGAGCATAGTACTCTAAAGAAGAATCTCCTAATTTACTAGTAAAAGTAAAGTAAATAAACGCCCCGTGCCACCGCAAATGGAAATGGCTTTCTCAAAGTCCCAAAGTGAGTGGTAGGATGGAACCAGAACCCAGGACTCCTGACTTGAAATAAAACCTCAAGGGCATGCTTTGCTCCTAATGGGTACTTTGTAAGTATCTCTTCAATTGAATTGAAATATATTCATATTCTCAGGGGACATGATGACAAGTCAGGGTGACTGTACGTCTGAGAAGCACTAAGATACTGCACATCTCTAGGCTTTGAGGCCATGTCAGTGTTCTCATCCGCGCCCCCGTCAGAATGTTGTGAAGAAAGCCTGACACACAGGAGAATCTGTAGGGCAGTAGCACAACATTATGGTAACATGCCCTTTGGGACTTTGGCTTGAAAGCAAGAGATACAAAAAGTAGATTACACATATGAAGGTAGAAAAATTACACTACACAGCCTCACTCCACCCCTGTCCCCCACTGTCCAACCACTGGGAAAAAAGTTTGACTGTTGACAGCCCATCCCCGAAGGTGATCTAGAATTGCCTCCCGACTGAAGCTCTTTAGGAGATTACCTGGCGTCTCTATAGAAGTGACCCTTAGGAAATGATTCATGTTGTGCAGGACATTAAGTCTTTATTGTGAATATTCAGTGTGGGAAGGAAGGCTAAAAAGATGGTTCCAATCTCCAATGATATTTATGTAAGCAGCTAAAGATGGCTTGTTGTATTACCCGTTAGTATGGCTGTAACTTTTGTTTACCTTGATTTAAACTTTTCCTAAACCAGAGCTGAAGTAATCAAAGAGGCTTCCTTATTAAGTGATAAATATTGGAGTTGAAGTTATTATTTTTTTAAACAGCAAAGCTGACTTTTTTCTTTTGTTTTAATTAATTTTTTATTTATTTTATTATTTGGGTCTTTGTTGCTGCGTGGGCTTTTCTCTAATTGTGGCGAGCGGGGGCTACTCTTCCTTGCGGTGTGCGGGCTTCTCACTGCAGTGGCTTCTCTTGTTGCAGAGCATGGGGTCTAGGCACACGGGCTTCAGTAGTTGTGGCACACGGGCTCAGTAGTTGTGGTTCGCGGGCTTAGTTGCTCCATGGCATGTGGACCAGGGCTCGAACCCATGTCCCCTGAATTGGCAGGCGGATTCTTAACGACTGTGCTTCCAAGGAAGCCCCTGAAGTTATTTTTTTAAGCAACAGTATTTGTCAGTCGGCTACTAATAGGGAGGGTATATCAAACTGGAAATGGGAAGGAGAGTAATTAACAAATTCTCCTGCTCTCAAGTAGCTTATAACTATGCGAGAAAATGGCCAGCAAACAACTAGGCAGCAACCAGGTTCTCAGTGTTAGGACAATAGCTGTTTAGAGAAGAACATTCTGTTAACACTAGAGTATCTACAGAGGCTTCATGGAGCTTGACACATCATAAGGGATGAACAGGATTTAAGTAAGTGGCTGAAACAGTGCCTGGTACCTAGAATGCTCTCAATAAATATTTGTTCAATACAAAAAAGAAGGAAAATACATATCTTATATGTGGAACAGTATGGGCAGAGGCACAGAGCTGGAACTGAGTGCAGTCATCCTGACCAGGGCAGAAAAAAGTGGAACTGAGATGGGCTGGGTAGAGTAGCACCAGACTGTAGTTGCCCAACAGGGAGATGACATTTACTGACACCCTCTCTGCACTGCAAACTACAGTAAGGATGACTTATCCCACTTGAATCTCCAGATATGAATTCTTACTGTCTTTATTCATACATGTAACTATTTAAGCTTTGAGCAGTAAAGGAATTTGCTCAAGATCACACACCCGGTGATCAACAGGTTAGTAGTTCATATCCTGTTCTGTAAACTCTAAAGCCCTGGTTCTTCCCACTGTGTCACACTCTTTCTTAGGAGATGGGTTTGGAAGTAACGTGATAAAGCCTTATCACTTCTATTCTTAGTTCTTAAGGAGGGAAAAGGAAAGGTAGTGATTTAGGAAATTGTTCACTGGGTCCATGCTCAAGACAGAGTATTAAAAAATGAGAAAGGACATTGGGGGCCCAGCCAAAAAGGCTGAGTTGAATATTGGCAGCAGTGATGGGAAGGACAAATATTAAAGTTATTTGAGACAAAACAAAGTAACCAAGCTTAGTGACAGGTTAGACATAAGGGATGAAGGATGAGGGGAGCAGTTCAAGTTAATCATAAGATTTGGAGGCTGACAGAGTAGAAGAAAATGATACTGCCTTGGAACAAAAAGACAGTTCTGGAAAATAGAATCTTGTGGGTGAGGGGAAGAAGATGACCAGCTCAATTTGGGACATGTTGATTTGGGAATGATAGCTGGAGACATAAATGGAAATATGCTACAGGCATCTAAAAATATGAGTCTAGACAAAGATCAGGCTTAAATATAAAATTGGAAGCCTTCTGCCTTGAATAAAAACTCTGTCAACAAAGGAGTGTAGAACAGAGCCTTGAATCATACCCACAATGAGACAGAAAGACAAAGAGAATCCAGGAAAGCTACTACACAGGGAGTAGCTGGAGAAAGTGGAAGAACAGAGTTGATAGCTAGCTAGACAGACAGACAGGTAGAGAATTTGTCATATAGAAGAGACAATAGACAGTGTATGGGGAAAATGACTAGCTCCCAACACTGTCAAATGACATAAAGACTGTGTTAGAGAATTGGCTGAGATTCTGTAACTAAAAAATCAAAATGGTAGCGTTAAATGCTGGCGGGGCTGGTATGTTGATTCCGCAGTCATCAGAGTCCAGGGATCCTTGTACTTTGTTGTTCTGCCTCCTTTAACACTGGATGCAGTGGATTGAATGTTTGTATCCCTCAAATTCATATGTTGAAATCCCAGCCCCCAATATGATGGTATTATGGGGTGGGGACTTTGGAAGGTGAACTAGGAAGTTATGGGTTAATGCTCTTATAAAAGAGACCCCAGATAGCTCTCGTCCTTCTTCCACCATGTGAGGATAGCACAAGAAGGTGGCAGTCTGCAACCTGGAACAGGGCACTTACCAGAACCCCACCATTATGGCATCCTTATTCCAGCCACCAGAACTGTGAGAAATAAATTTCTGTTGTTTGTAAGCTACCTAGTCTATGGTACTTTGTTATAGCAGCCTGAACTAAGACACTGGGCTTTCTTCTCATGGTTTAAGTTAGTTCCTCCAGTTCTTGCCATCACGTTTGTATTCAAGCTTGCAGAAAGGAGGAAAAGAGGAATGGGAAAGGCCTACCTTGGAAGTTGCACACCTCAATTTAGATTCCATGGCTGTACTTGGTTACAAGAGAACCTGGGAAATGTAAATCTTTGGGCAGCCATGTGCCCAACTGAATTTCAGCTTCTTACTGTGTAATAAGGGAAGCATGGGTATTGGGGGCCCACTAGCCCTTGCCATCATGAATAGAAAGGATAATAATAATTCGGAAAAGACCCTTGAATTTGACAAGTGGTTGGCTACTGCCAAAGCCTGTTTAACTTTTCTTCCTGCCTCCATTCTTGCTGTCTTCCAACCCATTGTCCATGCGACAATTAGAAGTAATTTTTCCAAAGTGTCACTCCTCTGCTTGAACACTTCATTGACTCCTCAGCACTTTTAAGATAAAGTCTAAAACCATAAGTATAGCTAGGCTCTTGTGATTAGAACCTTACCCACATTTGAAGACTCACCTCTCTCTACTCCCCTCCCTCACACAGCCCATTAAACCCTACATTCCTCCCTCACTCAGTTTCTCACATTGACTGGAATGCAGGGTTAATTTCCTCTCCCTCCCATGTGTTGAATCTCCTCTTCCCCCTTCTTAGTATATTTTCCCCATTTTGCTTGGATTCCTCCTGTCTTCTTTTAGCTTAGACACTATGCCCACCGGGACACTTTCATAGGCCTTCCAGGATAGAGTTCTGTGCCATATCTACGTGTTCCGGAAGTACCAGAGCGTCACGAGTACCACTTATCCAACTCTGCCTTGTAATGCTTGACTTCTCCGTGTCACCCACTAAACTCAGCTCCTTGAAGAAAAAGGAAGCCCAGTATGCAAATCTGTGTGCCCGGAGGTTAGCACAGGGTCTGTTACCCTTTGTAGAAGACCCAAAAGTATTGGTTTCATGAAAGAAAGGCATAACTCTAATGAGAGAAAAACTTAAAAACTATTACTTATCGAAGCAGGTGAAAACACTTTGGATTTCCTGTCCATTTACTGTTGTTTCTTAGGCTCAGGCCCCTCTGCTACATAATGAGGAACTTATTAATATGCTGACAAATGGCAAAGAAAATGAATTGCCTTGACAAGAAACATCAGAGTGTGGCATCTATCTTACAACCTGAAACATTGTTGGATGTCATGATTCCATGTCTTAGAGCTAGTCAGATTGTTTTTGGCAATCCCCATTTCAAGGGAGGGAAAGTTGCCTATTGTAAAGGAAGCATCCACAACCCACTCTTTAGCAGAGCTGTAAGAGCTTTTTTGCTTATTACCATGGCAACCACCAGCCCAACACTGCACATTAGTGTACTTGTCTAGACAGTACCAAATTCATCAGCACTTCCTCTTTTGTATGCTTGATTTTAAATAGGCAGGTATAGATCCAAGGTGCTACTGGGAAAGAAAAGGTTTTTCTTTCCGTGTGGGCAAATGAGAGTGTTGAAGGCTTCCTGTGAGCATCTAAATGGCTAGCATTGAAATCTGCGCTAATTTGAAAGCTCTAGTTAGTCTGTGTTTTTCTTTTTTAATAAAACCTTACTAGAAATAAAGAACTAGAAATACACCCATATGGTCTGCCAACTGTGTCTAAAAATAATTTATGTGAAAGAAAACGTACTAACTTTTAAATTTATAACAAACCAAGCATCAAAAAATGTCTTTTAATTACTCTTTTCTTCTTGTCATCAGTATTTGGACACAAAGACACCCAGAGCCATAAACCAGACATCTATTGACTTAGAGTATTTGTGGTGTTCCCTTCAAGAGAGGAATCTGAGCAGGACCCAACCCTGCATTGGGCCGTGCTCAATGTCAGGGTCGGGCATTCCTCAGACAGAGCCCTCCCTAAGACTTGCTTGGTCTTAAATCTCTGTTAATGCTGAAAAATCCACCAGCAAGTGTCCTCTGGGAATATTTTGGAATGGAGGACCTAGAAAAAACACATGTATATTTACCCTCAGAGTTGATGCAACCAGTGGTTTTGACTAGTTTATGGGTATGAATAGAAACTTTGAATTCTATTTGTATATAGTTAACTATGTGACTGGTAACTCTGTATGCAATTTATTCTAATCTGATAGGAAATAACTGGGGGTAGGCAGGGACATTTGGCCCAGGCCTCACACTCACAACGGGCAGCAAATTTAGAAGTCTGACCTTGTCTCCAAACAAGCATATACAGAGTCAGAGATGTGCTTACAGAATTGGAACCAGACAGCATCCATCATATATCTAAACTTAGGTCCCTTGCTGGATAATACTGCTTTGCAGAACACTATGAGATAGTACAGTTTATAAGTTTCATCATTATTGCATGGAGAGCATAATTATATCACATTAATTTGCATGTGTCCAAAGCTTTGGTTTGTTAAACGTAAATATTTGACATGGAAAACAAAACACGTTTCTCATGTCTTCCTTTTTGAAAATATATCCATAGCCTCATGAAACTGAAGAGGCCACAGCTCTCTCACGGCTGAGAAGCCTCTGAGATCAGGCATCACCTTGATTAGTGTTTGGTCCCCTGAGTCTTTGTGCTTGACTTTATGACATTTGTTGGATGCTTAATAAAAAATTAGTTTAATTCATGTATGAATGAATGAACCACGAATATGAATAAACACATTTTGGTTTCTAATCAAGGTTTCTTAAATTATATACAAATAGCATTAAATATGCCTTAGGCAATGTTAGCTAATAAAAGAAATGTCATATTAAGAGAAAAAAACCCAGGCGATTTTGGTATCATCTCATTGAACTGTACAGCCAGAAAGTCACAGAGAAGAACACTAAAATATCACTGACTGAACAAAAAACAGTGGGAAAGGTAAAGTTGAATTAGTAGAAAGTGAACTGCAAAATATTTTATAAAAGAAATGAAGTTTTATTCTTCTCAAGTTAATGTAACTCAGAATAGACTGTGGTCTAACAGAGGTCAAGCTACCTGCTTAACCAAAGCATAATAACAGCAAGAAGCCCTTTGTGCTGTTTCCTGCGGCCGCTGTAACAAATTTCCACAAATTTAGCAGCTTAGAACAACACAGATTTATTCTTTTATAGTTCTGGAGCTCAGAAATCCAAAGTCCATTCCACAGGCTGAAGTCAAGGGCTGGTTTCTTCTGGAGGCTCTAAGGGAGAGTCTGTCTCCTTGCCTTTTCTAGTTTCTGGAGGTTGCCTGCCTTCCTGGACTCATTTCACTCCAATCTCCTGTCTTCATCGTCACATTTCCAGCTTCTTCCCTTCACCTTCTTGCCTCCCTCTTATAAGGACTCTTGTGACTACATTTAAGGCCACATGGATAATCCAGAATAATCTCCCTTTTCCAAGATTCTCAAGTTAATCATATCTGCAAGCCCCTTTTCCCAGGTAAGGCAACATCAGCAGGTGCCAGGAATTAGGATGTCAGTATCTTTGGGGCTATTATGCAACTTACCATACCTTTGTATCCCATGAATGGTTGTATCAGGCACCTTATTTTGTTTGGGTTTTATTTTCCTCATCTGTACAATGAGGAGGTTGTATTAAAGTAGCTCCCAACCTTTTCAATATTTTGAAATATTCCCCTTCTCACTGCCCTCCCCCAATACACCGCCCCCCACACACACATACCCACACACCCACATACACACACCAGAGTCTAGTTAAGAGCACAGGTTCTGTAGCCAGTCTGTCTGGCATAGTACCTGCTCTCCACTTGCTAGGTATGTGACCACAGTTACCTTACCTCTCTGCACCTAAGCTTTCCCACCTGTAGAATGAGGATAATAATAGTACCTCCTTCTTAGAGTCGTGTGTAGCTTATTTCAGTTAAAACTCATAGTTTGGTTTTGTTGTTCAGTAACTGCTGGCTCTTAATATTAATTAATATTCTTAATCCTCAGAGTCATTCATAATTGCATTTAACTTATGTAAATTCAAGTAGCTCAGCAAAAAGAGTAGCCATAACATAAACAATGAGAATAATTACCCTTGCCCGAGAGGGAGGGTGAGAGGGAAGATGTGAGTCACTGTCCATCTCAGCTGCCCCGGTCCTTGTGCTTCCCTAGTGTAAGCATCTTGCAGCCTTCAGAGTGATTCTAGAGTTTTAGTATCTGGTGTTTGAACAACATTTTCCTCCTAATGAAAGCTAATTGGCAGCTCAAGAAGAAATCTCACTCACCCAAGGGAGAGAACGTGGCTCCACCAAGGGTGAAGATGGGGCTGTGCTGTAACACTTGGGAGATACTTAGGCTTCTTCAGCAGAGCTTCTTCCCAAGGGGTTTTCAAGGGTGACTTTGCCTGTACCCAGCTGACTCTTAAGCTCATCCCTACGTAACCTCCTCCTGCATAAGATGTGACTCTTTGGTGCATCTACAGGCTCCTGGACTCCTTACAGTATTTCTCAGCTGAGAAAGGCTGTCTTGTCTCCACTAGCCAAACTTCTAGGGCCTCAATTTCAATCATGAATTTGGAGCATGGACATATTTTCCCCTAGAAAAGGGAAAATACAGGCATATCTTGTTTTCTTGTGCTTCACTTTACTGCTCTTCGAAGATACTGCATTTTTTACGAATTGAAAGTTTGTGGCAACCCTGCATCGAGCAAGTCTATTGAAGTCATTTTTCCAAGAGCATTTGCTCACTTCATGTCTCAGTGTCGCATCTTGATAATTCTTGCAATATTTCAAACTTCTTATTAGTATTATATTTGTCATGGTGATCTGTGATCACGGCTCTTTGATGTTACTACTACGTCTCACTGAAGACTCAGATGATGGTTAGCATTTTTAGCAATAAAGTATTTTTCAATTAAGGTCTATACTTTTTTTAGACATAATGCTATTACATACTTAATAAACTAAAGTGTAAACATAATTTTTATATGCACTGGGAAACCCAAAAAATTTGTGTGACTCACTTTATTGTGATATTTACTTTATTGTGGTGGTCTGGAACCTAACTGGCAATATCTCCAAGGTATGCCTGTATTAGACATTTCAGTAACAGAAGAGCATCATAAGTTCAGTTAAGTAGAAATTAGCATTAATTTCATCGTTACCTATTACAGGAATCATGTGAAAATGAAATGAGATGATATATAGAAGTCAAGAAACGACCAGTGCTCAACAATATGATCCCACCAAAGTTTTCCATCCAGAGGCCCCTGTGTGTTTCAGGGCTAAAACACAGAGTGCTAACCAGAGAGGCTTGTCACTGAACACATCTTTGACACTGGGCTTCCAGTCGAAAAGCATGAAACATTAGCAATTATACAAAGTTGAAATGTGAACCCCAACCCAATATTTTCTTGCCCCTACTCTGCTTATTGCCCAGAGCAGGAGTTTCTAACCTATTGGATCACCGAGCACTCTGAAACTCTAAGACCTTCCACTAAGAAAAAAATGCATACCCACACTCACATAAACAAACCTCTACATAAAATTCAGCAGTGTACCCAAAGTAGAGACCCCGGGTTTAAGAACCTTCCACCAGAATTCAAGGCCTTTTCTCATCAAGTCCTATCTGTCTTTCTAGTCTCATCTCTAGATGTTCTCTCTTCCGTCAAAACCATATCACAGTGTGCCAGACCACCCTTTGTGCTTAGCTTCATATCCCACTTGTGTACCTTTTATTCCAGCTATTGCTGTAGAGACCAGCTTCCTGCATGTATAACTAAACCTCTTATCTCTTGCTTTCTGTCCTGGGACTTTTCTGGAAGGAAGGCAAGGATGCTATTGATAACTTTCTTGACATTAGCATGTGTACAAACCTGAAAGTACACAGTAGTTAACAATCCCTGGGGCACCCTTGACTGATGGAGGACAGGAGTCGATTAATTAGCACTCTCATTTTCCAGACCTCAGGTGGACAGTTATGAGGTGTATTTTACACAGTCCCTTGGAGGGTCCCAGTAAGACTGCACAAAGTAAGGTCCCACGTGATAATGCCCTCATGTGTCAGCTTTCTCTCTGTCCTTGCTTCATCCTTCCCAGACTCTTACACTTACTCCCTGGGATCATGTACCAAAATAAATGACATGCATGTGAGCCCTTGTCTCAGACTCTGCTTTTCAGGAGAAACTCAAACTCAAGCACACAGAAATTATACCAAACAATTTCTGGCTCCACTTTTTATTCTGCTATACCTTAAGCCTAAAATACCCTCTCCTTTTCTATTTGGTAAATCTCCTTATCCTCAAACCCTTGCTCAGATATCATCTACATCAGAGGTCATACGCTAGATTTGTCCTGGTTTGGTCCACAGTTTCTCCTGTAAACATCTCTTCTATCTATACTTGTTTACATGTTTGAGACTTGGCTTATGTTCTGTGGAACTAAGTAGAAGATTTTGTCCTATTCATCATTGTATTTCCATATAGTGGCAATTTGTAAGCTTTGGATAAAGTGTTATTGACCATTGAATGGATGAGGCAGCTTTGCAAAGTGTAAAGAGTAATTGACTTAAATTAGTCTTCTGTATGCCCCTAATAGATTGTGTGATCTTGGGAATGTCATGTAAACATTCAGTCTCAGCCTCAGTTGGGAATGCATTTGGCTATAGGTAACAGAAAACTTACCTGCATTAGTCTCTTTATCAAATAAGGGTTTATAGTCTCACATAATAAAATCCAGAAATAAGCTGGCGAACCAGATTTTTTTTTTTTTTCTTTTCCTTCCTGGTCATATAATGGCTATGTCAGTTCCAGTCCTCACATTCACATACAAAGCAGGAAGGAGAGTGGAGGACAGAGACAGCTGTATTAGGTCCTTTAAGCAAAAACCAACAGACATACAACCAAACAAAAATGTTCCAGAAACCCTAGCAGATTTCTCCTTTATGAGTCATGAGCCTGAACTGTAGCACATACCCCTAGCAGCAGGACTGGGAAAAACAAATACCTAGACTGAAGCAGAGCAATTTCTCTCTCAGACACAATCAGGATTTTGTTAGGAATGAAGATGGGATGGTGGGATGAATGGATGTCAGGTAGACACCCAATTGTGTCTGCCACATTCCCAGCAAAATGAAGTTAATAACACCTAACCTACCAACTCTGCAGAGTCCTATAAAGTTCAAGTAGGATCACATATGTGAAAGAGCTTTGCAGAATGCCATGCAAGCTATTAAGTAGTTTATTGTACACACAAATAGGAAAATCTTATTCTATCCCACACTGAACTAAGTACATGGTAGTTACACAGTATTTAGATTTTATGTTGAAAAATACATTTACCTTCTACTTCTGACAGAGGACCTTTATAAAATAATGTTATACACTGGGCTGGTGTAGTTTTCCTTCTTTTGGAATGTATAGGCTATCACCATAGCAATAATGGTAACCATAACAACAGGACCATCAGCACTTCATTACAATTTAATGGCAGGAAGGAAGGAAAAATATCTTGTCATTTTAGTTGTATGGGAGAATTTTGGTAAGAACATACTGTAACTTGGCCAGGACATCTGTACTCTTAAGAAAACAACATGGAGAGCCAAAATATCGGTTTTATAGCTGATTTGAAAAAGTTATTATTCTGAGGCATAGTGTCCTTGGGTATCATGTGGAGACATGGGCCAAGTGGGGAAAAACTCACATTTGGAATCATCTACATCACTTCCTATGACTTGTCATTGCCCTTCATGGTGTGGAAGTAGAATGCCTTCTGGTCTCTCAGCTAGTGAGAGCTAACTGCATCACAGCCTTAGATTCCCTCTCATTTAATTTTTTAAGACCAATTTATCATGCAGTAAAGCTCTGTTAAATATTAGGCTAAAACTTTGTTAACTATTATTTGTTATGCTAGAGATAATGTGGTTTATGTCCATGGGGATGAAGGCTGGATTTATTACCTTCATTTCACTACAGGTTATGACTTCATGTAGGTTTAGTCAATAGAGTGTAATCCATCATCATCATGATATCTCATCCCTTAATACTTCAAATGGCATCTCTAAAAAATATTGATATTTTCCTCCATTGACAAATTTACATTTTCCCACCTATCAAAACTGACAATAGCTCCTTAATTATTCAAGAAGTCCATGTTCAAAAATTTCTAATTGTCTCTAACATATCCTTTAGAGCTCATTTATAATATATAGATATAAACATAGATTATATATAGATATCATATATATGTGTGTGTGTATATGTGAAAACCATACATACATATATGAAACATACATGTATGTATATGAAAACCGAGGGATTGGTTTATGGGATTGTGGGAGCTGGCGAGTCTGAAATGTGAAAGGCAGGCTGGCAGGCTAGACGCTCTCAGTCAGGAGCTTCTCCCTCAAGGAAACCTCAGTTTTGCTTTTACATCCTTTCTGCTGATTAAATGAGGCCCACCCACATTACCCCAAGGATAATCTCTTTTCCTTAAAGTGATGTGATAGATATTAACCACATCTATAAAATACATCCACAACAACACCTAGATTAGTGTTTGGTTGAAAACTAGGTACTGTAGCCTAGCCAAGCTGGCACATGGAACTAAATGTCACAGTGTTGTTTAGCTTATTCTTCCAGCCCTCTGGTGTCCTGTATGGCAGCCACCAGTTTCTGAGCACTTGAAATGTAGTTAGTTTGAACTGAGATGTTCTGCGGTGTACAATCCACACCAAATTTAGAAGACATAATACAAATTAAAAGAGTAAAAATGATCTCATTAATAATTTTTTATTATTGAGGATTATCATTAATTATTTTTATTATTGTTTACATGAAATGATAGTATTTTAGGTATGCTGGGTTAAAAAATGTATTAACTACTACAATTAATTTTATCATTTCATTTTACTTTTCAAAGTGGGTTACTAGAAAATTTTAAATTATATATATGGCAACATTTTATTTTTGTGGGGTAGTGCCACTTTAGCCTCCTATATTTTCGGTAACCTAGAAATTAGACTCTAAAGATTTGATTAGATTAAACTTAAACTTTCCCAGTAAGATTACATTGTCATGGTACTTCATATAGGAGTAGAAAGTATTATCTTGTATACTATTAGTGATTTAGAGTTTGGCCACAGGATTAAGGGGATGACCTTTTGAATCTTCCATGGTAAAATTATGGTTTTCTCCTTGTCACCAGAAAGTAATCCTCATAGTGTTAGTTTGCTGCCATAAGAACATTCCGTTTCTACCAATTCACCAATGATTTCAATAGCCATTGATAATTCTTGCTTAAATCAATAATTTTATCAGAGATTTCAAAATAGCTAATGTCCAATTTTGTCACTGCTTACACATAATTAGTTATCATTAATCTGTAAAGTAGCTGTTTCCTGTTTAACTGAGACCATTTGGTTGCTATGAATACTTATTGGAAAGATGGGATAAATTCTTATCTCTTACCTTTAATTGCCAGTTTTCAAAGTAAGGAATTGATGGATGCCATAAATGATGATAAATTACTTTTTTCTTGGTTTCTCTTTTTTGAATATTATAAACTTGTGGATTTTCTTCATATACAGAATATCTTTCAATCAACTTCAATCATTATTTTCTTTGATGCCTGAATCTTTACACTTAAGCTATGGGAGGGCCTTCAGGATGGTTCCAATGCCCTTTGATGCAACCTCATGAATCCTGGAAAGCTTTCTTGCTTTCTGGGAAAGCAATATTATATCCCAGACTCACTTTGTGCCTTCCTGCTCAGATCTTGAATCAGTCATTTCTATGAAAAGCCTTGTCTTAGAAAGTGTGTTTAGAAACTGTGATCTTGTGCTTAGAGTCATAACTCTTCTCTATTTACTTGTAATAATATCTGAATTTTACAGTCATAAACTTAAGGGTAAAAAAAGTGGAATTTTATTTTCCTATAAGCAAACTCAATTTCCACTGATGTCAGTAAACCAAATCTTTCCAGTCCAAATAAATTTAATCCCTTCTGGATTTTTCCTAGGCTTAGTTGGATTAAAATTCAATCAAATTTAGATCTCTCTCCTTCTTCACAATCCTTCCGTTTTCCTCAAAGTCGGTATAGACTTGGGGTCTAGGAGCGTAAGAGTGTTCTGTGTTGTCCTAGCACCTAAAAGGAGGTGTCTTATTCATGTGTAGGATGCCAGATTGTGCAAATAAAAGCACAGGATGTCCTTTTTCATCAGTATCCGTAACTAAAATGTACATGCTCTCTCTGCTCCTTGGTCACCAGGTCTTTGCAGACCACTCTCTGGGTTCCTTGTCCCAGCTGCTAGGAATTTCTAGGTCTAGTCATCCATTCACAACCACTGCCACCTGCATCTGGGATGGAAGAAAATTTAGGATGCTCTCTTTCCCTCCTCTGGGGCTCTGAAAGGTTCAAGGGACTGTCTTTCTATTCCTCACCACATATTTCTACTTTAATGCTGGCTTCTCTTGAAGTGTTTTGTGTCCTACCCAAGGCAATAAATATCACTAATTTTGGTGTAGGGGGCCAAAAGAAAGACTAGTGTTATTGTTTCCAATTTTATTTTGCTGCACATCACTTAGGCGAGATTTGCTATTCCCTGCTTTAGCGCCTACCATTTTTCACCTCCAGAATTTTGCTCACGTGTTCTTTTTGCATAGATTGACCTTTCCCACCCCCTCCCAGTCTCTGTATATTCAGATCCACCCATTCTTCAGGGCCCACACAAACCTAAAAAATAGTCCTTTCTCCTTCTATTCTAATTATACTTCATTTCTGCCTTTCTTGTCGGACTTATTATTTTATTCATTATTCATTCTATAAACATATACTAAGAAGTTTCTTCCTGCTAAGGTTTGTGCTTCGGTACGCGGGCCTCTCACTGTTGTGGCCTCTCCCGTTGCGGAGCACAGGCTCCGGACGCACAGGCTCAGCGGCCATGGCTCACGGGCCCAGCCGCTCTGCGGCATGTGGGATCTTCCCGGACCGGGGCACGAACCCGTGTCCCCTGCATCGTCAGGCGGACTCTCAACCGCTGTGCCACCAGGGAGGCCCAAGTTTGTGCTTTTTAAATCTGAACTAGATTGTAGATTATTTGGAAGGAGAATCAGTGTCTAGTACACCATTGTATTTCTGTACTCAGCAAATATTTCTGAAGGAAGGTAGGAATGGCTGAATGAATAAGCATGTGAATTGCTGACCACCTGGACTGCAGGAACCTTATCTTTTCTCTAGCTCCTAGGGCCAAGATGCCTAAATTCTTAGCTTTCCACACTTCTCTTTCAAACTTACTTTTGTCTGCATCTATTTTCTCTTTGTCTTTTTAAGAGGAAGAAGAGATCCATTTTCAATCGCAGACTAGCCTTTCTGCTCATCGCCTGTCTAGAAACCATCTTCTGATTTCCCTGGGATCTCAATTCAGCAGTGATCTCCCTTTCTCTATCTTTACCTCCTTCTAGTCAGCATATAAACACAGCCTCAAGTGTTTCAAATCTTTTAACACCCTCTTCCTCTCTTGCCCCCAAATGTTCTTACCTGCCTCTCTATCTTCATCTCCTGTTACTTGCAACCCTAAAGCTATGTTCCAGCCATACTGAAATATCTGACCCTCTATCTTCGTTCACCTGTCTTTTTTGCTTTTCACATGCTCTTTTGCTTGAATATCCTCTCATTCTTTGCCTCCAAGTCTCACTCAAGCATTCTCTCCTCTGAGGAGTCCTCTACAACTCTACAGTCCTCTACAACTCTCAGAGAAGAGCTGGTCATTGCTCCCTTCTATAATTTCACCAATTTCAGATGTGTTATAATTATCTGTTGATTGATCTGCCTCCCCAAAGTGACTGTGAGATCATTGTGGGCAGTTACACAGTCTTATTAATAACATGTGTATTCCCAGTGGCTGGCTGTAGTAGGTCCTAAAGGCTATAATTGATATACCGACTAATGAATAAACCAATGAGACTGACCATCTCATTGCCTATAGCTGCTGCACTGTGCTCAGGAAAAATCCCATGATAGTTTAAGCCAATGTGTGTTCCTCCTGTACCAGCTCTGGCAAGGGCACCCTGACCTTGGCAAGGTTGTGTCATTATTGAATAGGAAATCAACTAAATTTCTTGTTTGTGTAATATGCTGGCCAAAGGAAAGATGGTTGTGTGGGGTGAGGACAGCAAATGAAAAGACCTTCTGTGCAAGGAATGTTCCTCTTCTACATTACATTTCACAGGAGGTGCCTCCTTGAAATATAAACCCTAATTCAAGGAGGGTTACAACAAATCTTGCTCACAAGGGCTAGGACAAGTAGTTGGTTGTAGAAATCTTTATTCCAGTGTCTGAACTTTCCACTAAAGCAAATAGGAAAAAGAAAAAAAAATAACCTCATAATTACCCATCTTGGCTAAAAGTTCTTTTCTACCATTCATTGCAAATAAGAACTAGAAAAAAAATACGCTTAAAAATCATCTAACAAAACCCATTCATTTTGCTTACCCTAATTCACATTTTAAAGATGAATAGTCTAAGGTCCAGAGTAGTAGGAGAAGACCTGTCTAGGGTCTCATAGCTAGTAATTGGCAAAACTGTTATTTGATCTCAGGTTTCCTGATATTCCACCCAACACTTTTTCAACTTCATTACGCTAATTAAGTGCATAAATAGGAAAAGTACACGAAGAGAAAAAGGGATGACCAAGCAGCTGGAATGTATTATGGTACAATAAGATAGTTTAACAACTTACATATGATTCCAAACACTATTGCATTTGTCATTTCCTTACATTGATCTATGACCTGGTGTTGATTTTTCCTGATACTTAAAATATTTTAGTTTGAAAATAACTGTTTCACATTTTGGTTCTTCAGCTACAAAATGCATGGTTCTACTTTTGGAAAGATCATGAAATCAATGACAGGATTAATAGGAGCCACAGTATTTGATAAAGAAATTGCCATTGGATAGCTGTTAAGAACTTGGAAGGGTCTGAAGTTTTACCATACTTGTACTCTTTCAAGTCAGCTTCATGGATGCTGATGGAAGACACAAATCTCCTGGGTTATAATCAAAGGACTTTATCACTCCTGGCAATAGCAGTAGCCAGAGTATCAGCACTTGCGCTGGTTTCCTAAACCCAATTCCCGCGGGACAACACAAAGAAGGCCGGGTGACATTGGCACTCACAGTGGGTTGGTGTGATAGGAGAAGAACCTGGAGACTAGGGAATTTGAGTCTTCTATAATAGGCAGTAAGGCTGACTGCCTTTTACTTTAGAGGGAGACACCATCTCTATCTCCCAAGGCTGTCTGCTGTACAAACAGAAAAATATCCTTGAAAAGATCATCTGAAAGAGAGATTTCTCAGTACCTCTGCTCACAAAACATGTGAAAACAAAATGGACCCACAGAGTATTGTCTCCCACTAATACCTACCTACTCATTTCTATACTGCCTTGGCTTCTGGTTAATTTTCCCATGAGTACGCCACTCCATCAGCCACTCTGCTTAATCTGACTGAGAGAGGCTGGCACTGAATCTGTGAAGTAGGTTTTGTTTTGTTTTGTTTTGTTTTTTGCGGTACACGGGCCTCTCACTGTTGTGGACTCTCCCGCTGCGGAACACAGGCTCCGGACGCGCAGGCTCAGCGGCCATGGCTCACGGGCCCAGCCGCTCCGCGGCATGTGGGATCTTCCCGGACCGGGGCACGAACCCGCGTCCCCTGCATCAGCAGGCGGACTTTCAACCACTGCGCCACCAGGGAAGCCCTGTGAAGTAGTTTTACACAGCATTTAATTAAGGGTACTCTTATCAAAACTTCAAGCAACAGGATGAGGCCATCTGCAGTGCTTACTTTAATTGTGCACCCAGGGTCCCACCTAGCTAAACAAATCCCATAAGCGATCAGTGTCTACTGTAGAAAGTCAGATGGTTTCTCCTTAAATTGCTTGGCCTGAGGCATTAATCCAGGTACAGCAAGATGTATTAGTGACTGGACAGATTCCATCTTGGCCTGCAAGGAGGAAGGAAGTCTAGGATGACTCTGTCATCCAGACTAACTCTGGCCTGTGGACTGAGACTGACTTAAATTCCTTCCAGTGCCAAAGTGAGTCATCAGTCAGTTCAACTAAAGTCAGGGGAAAAATGTGTATTGTCTTTTGAAATTGAAGGATTCCTATTGTAGGGAAAACTTTCTTGAGGGTGCCCATAAATAACAAGTCAGTTCTCCCTCTGAGAATTTTCCCTGAGGAGCTAAAAGTAGCCTTATTTTGGAGAGATCATTGCAATTGTCTGAGGGCTACATGATCTAGAGGTGTTTCTTTAAACACTTTCAGGTCTGGTATGACCATCTCTAAGGTGCAAAGCACTGTGTTTTAAGGAGGGAGGCAAGTTAGTTCCTGGCTTCCACAAAGAAATACAGTCCTGAGGAGGTAGCTGTTGTTTACATTCCTTGGGGCCCACCAAGTTGGGCCAACTTCAGTCAGGGGCACAAGCTGACAGTTCTTCATAGCCAGTGTGTCCTCAGGGCCAGCCCAGGTTCCAAGTTTACTTACAGTAATCTAATCCTTGCTTTTGGAGGAACTGCCTGAGGGCAACTTGACCTATTTGTCCATGGCGCCATCTTGGTGGCATTCATCCAACGCATTGAATGACTGAGTATTAGCTATGGGAATAGGAATAAAGAGATCCAGAGGTGCTGGCAGGTATTTTGCATGGAAAGTGCAGAAGCTGGGGCCTTTTCCCGTAATTTCTGAGATTGCTCAGTAAGGTTAAAGGAAATGGTAACTAAGTCAAGTCCAGAACCATCTGGTGGGGAATGGCAGAGCCAGCAGTCAGATAAATTTAAAGTGCTTGCAACAATCAGGGAAAAGTGCACTAGGGCATTTTCCTTCCTGAGGAAGGCTCCGGGGTGGTTCTGAAAGACAAAAGTAACTATTATCCCTCCTTCTCCTGTACCTGTCAAGGTCTAATGTGTTCCTTCCTCTGGGGCCAGAGTTCTACTGCCATAAAATTGGCAAGTTCCATTCCAGTCCCATCTGTAGCTTTACCTTGTTTAAAATCACCTCCTCCTTACCCTTAGACCTTTCACCTAGAAGGTTTCAAGGCAAGAGGATAAAGAGTTATAAGACTTACAGAGACTGTTTATGTCCACCACTTTGACCTCTATGGATCACTTGGAAAGCAGTGTACCCAACCAAGTAGCCATTATCCTTAGGCCATCCTAGGACCATGTCAAACCCACAAGAGAACCAGATGGTAGCACCAGAATTAAGTTTGGATTCTCTAGGTTTCCATTAATCTGGCTGCCACCAGGAAGTTGTACCAACCAGCTTGGTCTGAGGTTGCCATTAGGGGAAAGAAAGAGGTATCTTGTCCAGGAAAGGTCAGGATGGAACCTCAAGTTTTCAAAACAGATGTACGTAACTCCTGATTATTACCCAGGAAGTGTCTGAGAGAAGATGATTCCTTTCTGAGAACAGCCACATTTAGTGAACAAACACCCTTGCTAAAATATTGTAGACCAGGAGGTGAGACAGGTAGAATCAGAAATCTCTGGGGGTTGTTTTTTGAGAAGGTCCACACTCCACAATGCAGAGTGTCTATGGGTGGTAAAGAGAGTGAAAAGTCCACTGAATACCTTGACAACCAGCCCACCATTGAGTGGTTTTGTCAATAAAAGTCACACATTTTCAAACTCTAAAAAACAGAAAACATGACACAAGTTAGTTTCAAGGGCGCAATGGTGTGACCGTAGTTGACTGATGGGACTGGAACAATAACACAGGATTCTGTGAAACTTTCAGTAGAGGAAGGAACCACCAATAGCCCCAAGTAGGAATAAAAAATCCAATTTAGTCAGTCTTACAGGAGCAGATGGAATCCACGTGCATACAATGCGGTCTCCTTCACCTTGAGACAGACAGGTCAGCCTTTGGCAGGAGTCACAAGTCTGGCATGCAACAGTAACCTTGGCATTAGAAAAAGTGTTCTTTGCTTTTTGCCCATTCTATGTTGGTGGATATGTTTCCATATCTGGTAGAACATGGATCTAGACAGGAATAGTAGCAATGTGGGTGGTGCAGGCTCATCAGCAGCTTGATTATAGTTGGTCTCATAGGAGAACAAGCCCTTACTGTGGGTTTCTACAGGAGTGACCCAGATGGTTGAATCAGCAGCTGTAATTTATTTTTACTGTTCACGGCCCCAAAGAGGGGCTGACCAAATTGCTAGGCCGTTGGTAACAACCTAAGAGTCAACAAAACTGAAACAAGGTTCATCAAAGTGAGTATTGGACAAAGAACAGCCTTGAGTCCTACCCATTGAGAATAGCAACCATCATGTCCACACTTTTGGCTCTGCATTGATGGCATTGAGATTGAAGTACCACAGCAGCACTTGGATGCCATTTGGTTTTAGCTGAGCTCAGCCATGGGTGAGCCAGTCATTTAGGGGAACTTCTGTGCATTGATGATCTCACTGAGCTAGTGGCTTTGCTTTAGGCAGTGTGATGGGGAATAAAGTTTCCCCCAGGAGGATAGCTGCCATTTCTTCATGTCAAGCCAAGATTCTGCTTGCGCTAGGCTAGCTGTTTTCTTGAACATTCCATTTTCATTTGACAAGTGAGGCTTGATGTGCCCTTCACATCTTGTTAGTTGTTGTTGAGTCTGAGTTGATCCACCCCAAAATGGAATTATCAGTCTAAAGAGTTACAAGTTTTTCATGGGTCGGGTGTTCAGTGTCAACAAGAGCCCAGTAACAAACTAATAGATGCCTTGTCAGGGAAGTGATGACTCCAGAGCCATAGGAGTGCCCCTGGTGGAGGCTTCCAGATGAAGGCATCTTTCGCCAGAGGCTTCAATGGGCAAAATCATCAGTCATAGAAACTTGTAGCTCAAAGGGGCCATTAAGGTTGTTGAGCCCTACTTGGGATGGGCTAGAGAGATGGTTGGAAAGCAATTTATATGTTTCACTAACATTTCACTACATGGAGCTTTTCCTAATCAGAATTCCTTCTGGCACTTATGGAACAAGAAAGTACAAGCATATAACATTAGTTCTTTTAATAGTGTCAGTTGTAGAAGCAGCAACAACAGTACATTGATTTTTTTTTAACATCTTTATTGGAGTATAATTGCTTTACAATGGCGTGTTAGTTTCTGCTTTATAACAAAGTGAATCAGTTATAAATATACATATGTTCCCATATCTCTTCCCTCTCTCATCTCCCTCCCACCCCTCTAGGTGGTCACAAAGCACCGAGCTGATCTCCCTGTGCTATGCGGCTGCTTCCCACTAGCTATCTATTTTACGTTTGGTAGTGTATATATGTCCATGCCACTCTCTCACCTTGTCACAGCTTACCCTTCCCCCTCCCCATATCCTTAAGTCCATGCTCTAGTAGGTCTATGTCTTTATTCCCATCTTACCCCTACGTTCTTCATGACCTTTTTTTTTTTCTTAGATTCCATATATATGTGTTAGCATACGGTATTTGTTTTTCTCTTTCTGACTTACTTCACTCTGTATGACAGACTCTAGGTCCATCCACCTCACTACAAATAACTCAACAGTATATTGAATTGGCCCAAAGGGCCCCACCCATAAAGTCACATTAGCTTCCCTGTCCCGCTGCAGGCCCTGCCAATACTTATTAGTAGAATTCTGAGGTCCCCACTCCTCATGGAAATAGTAGGATGGTGAATTGGGCACCTGTATACAACAGTCATAAAAGTTTGAGTCTTTTTTCTCCCTGAAATTCCCCAACATACTCTTATGGGTGTATCTAACCATTGGAGGCCAAAAGACCTTGGCCACACCCCTAATCACACTTTCTCTTAAAGTCATTTAGACTGGAGAGAAGGGAGGCATCAAGGGGCATGGAGGGAGAAAATGCCTCTGTGCCAGTAAACACATCTTTGCATTCTCTTTCTGGTTAGAGTGTTGTGGTGGTGGATCATGATTCAATCAAATGAACTTCCAATATTTGGGGCTCACCTAATCCTCTATGTCAAAAGATGAGATCCTCATGGCTGATACCATCATTTCAGTTTGGGGTACCTTCTGACTCAGCAGTGATAGTCACTGCTTTTGAGCTTAGGCTGTGAGATTTGTACCCTTTGCCTGATTGGGCTTGATTCTTTGTCACTTTTTTTTCTTTTTTTAAAGGAATCCTCTTTAATCTGGGGCATTTCCTGATGCTTTGTCATAATAACATCTCTTAAATTTTCACCTGGTTTTAACATGTGATCTAGGGGAATTTTCCAGGGAGGCAGGGCTGATATAAGACTGTAACTAGATTACTTTGGGTAAGTTTCTCATCCTCTAGTGAATCACCTTCATCAGCATTGTAAACCCAATACAGGGCAGTAAGTAGTCATATCGTATTCAATAACTCATCTATAGTTTCCCCCAGGAGTTTGTCTATGGCATAGTTTGTGGGTGAGGTAGCTGAGTTTAAAGGACCAGGAATGGGTTGGACAAATTCAGTAACTATTCAAAGTCCAGATCCTCTATCCTCTAACACAGAGGAATAGGAGGATGAATGGGGTGCTAGCCCTCAGCACAGGAGCTAAGTTCAGATAAGGTCTGGACTCACAGGGTCAGATACCAGGTATTTACTAGGTATTTGCTTTCTGAGCTCATCGTTAGGTAAGAAATTTAGTGGGGGACTGAGCTTAGAAGAGAAAGAGTGGATATAAAGGGGCAGAATCTGGAATCAAAGGTTGAAAACCCAATGGGAACTTGATATATTTGGGTACAGATTGGGAAGAAGCCAGAAGTATCAGCAACATTGTCTTTATGGGCAGTGGGTGTCAAGCTATCTTGGAGGAACAAGTTCAAGATAATCATCTCTCACTGGTGTTGTGAAATAAAGTCTTAGCTAGTTTTCCTGACTCCAGACTCTTCCCCTGCCAATACCTCTTCCCTGTGGCTGCCAGAGTTCCATTTATGAAGCCCAAATCTTATTATGTTAGTTCACTGCTTGAAAACCGTTCTTTGGGCTCCCACTGCAAAATAATAAAGTCTAAACTCTTTTGTAGGTCATGTATCATCCTACACAAGCTTGACAGTCTGCTTTGCAACCTCATCTCTTGAGTCTCCCTAACATGTACCCAATGTTCTTGCCACATAGAATTATATGTTCTCCCCCAAATACACTGTGGTCTTTCATGCCAGTTTGCCTTAATTGTCTTGCCTGGAATGACCTTGGCTTTCTCTGCCTGGAAAACTACTAGATTCAGCTCAGTCTCCCCCTCTAAAGAGCAGGCTATACTTCCATGGTATCATATGTACATCGATTATGATGCCATGTTAGTGCAATTGTTATGTCTGTGTTGCCACCAGACTGTGACCTTTCTGAGCGAACTTGTCTTATTGATTATGGTAGCCCCCACTACCTACTATAGTCCTTGGCATATAGTAAACATTTATTCAATATTTGTGGAATACATTTATATCTTTATGATGTACCAAATTATTTCCTTGAAGATTGCTCAAGAAGTGTCTCATTTTATCATGTTAAATAAACAGATGAGGACCCAAGAGTCTGGATTATTATAAATAATCCATCAAGTATAATATTAATGCCTTTATATTAGATATCCATTTTTCATTTCCAAAGCAATCAGCAGTAACTACTGTAGTTAAGCACTCTAATCTTTAAGGTTATTTAGTGTGAAATTAAGCTAAACTCATCCAAGGGACAGCAGGTGAACATTGTTTTAGAGAATGAATGTTTGTGTATGGTTTTTTTTTAAAGCGACACAGGTCATACACATACTAAATAGATTTTTTCTGTGATGCTCTTACTTGGTCCCAAAGGCAGTACCTCCGACCCTCCACACAACCTTCCTCTTCATCCCTTGCCTAAAAGACAAATATCCAAAAGAAATATAGATTTTGTGTCAAATTATCCATAAATACAAAAGATATTTATGGAAGCAGTTATTTGAAAGGTTGTCTGAAGGAACATTTGGAAAACATACTTCTTGTACACTTTGTAGTGTATTGAATCTCCAGAGGATGCACAGCATTTATTCATCCTGAAGAACATTTGACTCAACCATTTTCTGGAAAAGCACAGTAAATGGAAGATCTTGTTACTCTGGAGGAATAACCTAGTTTCTCAGTATCTTAGGCATTAGGTGGCCATTTTGTGAAAAAAGTTCTTTGATTCTACCAGTGACCCTTGTCTTCATGCTAAATATTGTTGAAGTGAAAATTAAGAAAAAGTTCAGCATCCCTTAACAATCCTTCTGATGTAACACATTGATCTTCAAGTTTCCCTGACTCTAAACTACAACTATATATAGCAAGCAAACCAAAAGTGTACATCCCCTATATTGATACATATTGTGCAATAGTGCCCATTTTTCTACTAGGAAAAAGTTACATATTTAGAGCAGTAATGGTCCTTCAGTATGTAAGAAGGACATCACCAATCAATCACATTTTCCCACTGGGCATAGGAAAGCCTGCTACTAATAAGCAATTAGAATTGCCTTTCAAGAAAATATCCATTTTCTACTTTTACTCTGGTCCACAAGAATACATCTTCAAATAAGAAAACAAATCCTGGTTACAAAGAAGGAAATCTAACAGATACTAATTGAGTGTTGTAACAGATTTTGTACATGAAGTCATTCAGTTCCCATTTCAACCTTCTTCCAACTTGTCTTCTTCCACTAAAGAGGCTGAAAGGTAAAAGTCATACTTACATACCCCCTTGCAATTAGACTGCAGACCTGTGACCTAGGTGCCACCAGTCAGATGGCCCTGAAGGAGACTTGAATACTGAAATGAGAAACTCAAGGCTGTGGTCTCAGAGAGAGAATAGATCTTCTGGCATGCACAGTGGAGCTGGAAGCTGGTTCTTTTGGAATGGCTCTGGTAGAAGTTGTGGTGTTCATATTTTAGCATGCTCAGTGCTAAATTTTGGGCTGCAGCCGCAGTGGTTTATTAGGAGAGTCTATGGTATGAATTAGACATTTTTCCTGCCTTCATTGTACCTGGCTAGGTAGTATCCAAGTCTGGTTCTCTAGACCTCCCGGAGATTTGTAAGCTACCAAAAACCCCTTCTGTTTCAACAAACTAGAGTGTTCTCTGTTGTTTGTAACCAAGAATTCTGCTTGTCTTTGGTGTACTAATGACATATTCCCTGTGCTTTGGTATATTCTACAAGGAGAGATAGATATTAAACATAAATAGAATGAAAAACATGTAACTGCAATTGAGGAGTTAAAACTGGTGAGGATATAATCCTGTTAGGATTTTCCTGTTATGGAAAAAGCGTATGGAGATATGGAAAATAATGGGGTTGAAGTTTGCAGCTGTAGCCCTGCTCTAATCTCCCAACCCAAATACCCATCAATCCACTTGCAACTAAGGACTAGAGTAAGAAACAAACGAGCATCTTGCTTCAGTATGAGCATTGCTAGCTGGGTCTCTTCTGAAAATATAGAGAACCTCTGGGCTTTTTTTTTTTTTTCCATTAAATGTCAAATGATCTAACATTGCTATTCATAAGTATGTATCATAACAGAATATTAAAGCAGTTTAATGCAAAGGGAAATTAGAGTCTGCATGGTAACTATATAATATATATATATATCTCTTAACTCTGATACAACATCATTGTCCTCAACTCTGACTAGATAGGAAACAGTTAATGAGGAAACTTATATTTCTTCTCCGGTTATGAATTAGCTCAAGTACAACATAGATGTAAAAATAAATAAAGGTAATGCATTTATTGAACTGTTCATAGTGCTTTATATAGAGATCTATATCTTAATCCCTTTCTACTTCATGGAATTAATTTATTTTAACTAATGTATACCTTATGCACCTACACACTCAAGGCTATATAACTGAACATTGTGTGCTAAAACTTACCTGGAGATGATTATCAATAGTAGATACAAACATTTTATATGGAATTCTATACACTTTTGGTTTTTTTTTTGCTGTACGCGGACCTCTCATTGTTGTGGCCTCTCCCGTTGCGGAGCACAGGCTCCGGACGCGCAGGCTCAGCGGCCATGGCTCATGGGTCCAGCCGCTCCGCGGCATGTGGGATCTTCCCGGACCGGGGCACGAACCCGTGTCCCCTGCATTGGCAGGCGGACTCTCAACCACTGCGCCACCAGGGAGGCCCTGGAATTCTGTACACTTTTGAAATATGAGATCCAACTTTGATGAACTTCCTGGCCACACTCAAATTTGGAATACAATAGACTTCACATAAAAATCCTGTTAAACTCCTAACAGGATTATATCCTCACCAGTTTGTGTTTTTTTGTTTTTTTTTTTTTTGCTTTTTTTTTTTTTTTTTTTTTGCTGTACCGGACACGCAGGCTCAGCGGCCATGGGTCACGGGCCCAGCCACTCCGCGGCACGTGGGATCCTCCCGGACCGGGGCACGAACCCACGTCCCCTGCATCGGCAGGCAGACTCCCAACCACTGCGCCACCAGGGAAGCCCTCCTCACCACTTTTAACATAAATCTGCCCACTCATCTATCTATTTCTAAAGATAGAAAGCACAATGTACTTGAAAGAATATAGGCTTAAAAATTAAATAGAACTGTGTTTGCATTCCAGTGCTGCCATTTACTAGGTCTGTGGCCATGATCATATTACTTAATTTCTCTGAACATCATTGTATAATGGAAGGAATAATACCTACTTTACAAGGCTTAGATCTTAATAAATATTATTTCCTTTCCCTTTTTTCCTAATTGCCACTCCCACCTCTGGCTCCTCAGAATTTCGGGAAAATAAGTGTTCATTACATTAATCTGTTAACTAATTTTAAAGGTAATTGTTTATCTATATGCATGTGTTTATTTATATTTATAGATATATGCCACCCTAAAAATAAACTCATAAAATACTTAAAAATGCATTTGTAACTAGGAAACATCTATTAAAAAACTAATTGATTAGGCTCTCATTTGTCATCTCACTTCATAAAATAATGATTTTATTAGATTAAGTAAGAACCTGAGATTTTTTACTCAGAGAACATATTGAATTACTCCAGACTCCTCCTAGGAAATGTAAAATGATAAGAATTAAGTGATTTTTTGAAACCTGAAAACTTTATCTGTGACTGACAGATTAGACTATAATCTTATAAAGAAAGCTCAGCTCAAATAAATATATATTTTTCATTAATAATGGAATTATAAACAGTCCTAGTTAATGAATAACTCTGTATCTGATTATGAATCAAATAATGTAACACATTTGGAAGTATATGGTATATGTAATGCTTTTACTGAACTATTTGTAGCATTCTGTTTTAGCAATGAGACATTCTCTTTCCTTAGGGAAAAAAGTATATTAAAGAAAAACAAAAGATAAATATATATGAGGGTTTTAATTGAAGTCAGAATTTAGGTTAATTACAATGATCAGGGAACAGAGCTGGATTGGGTAGTAGGCAGAAAGACAGATGTATATGGTTTTCAGTTTTATAATTTTTACTTCATTCTTTTTTTGCAGATTCCAGTGCTCTGTTGATGTTCTTCATCTTGTCATCTATGTTTTGTGCACACCAATGGCAAGTATCTTAAAATCCTCATAACTACAATATGTGTTTTTTTTCTGTTGATTTTGACTATTTGATCTTGTTGTCTGGTATGCTTGGCATTTTTTAAAATTATCATTATTATTTCATGGTGGACAGTGTCTGTGTAGAGTAAATTTCAGGCTGTGAATGATTTTATGTTCCCACCAACAGTATTTATATTTTGACAGACAGGCAGAGTAAAGGCAGGTCACCTTCATCCAGTCTGATAGGAAACAGATATGGAGCTGAGTTTTGGTCTTTGTAAGGACTGGTCTATTTCCTTTCAGCCTTACTTCTAGCATGTAGCCTTTCAGGGGTCCCAACTGATAGTCTGGGGGTATTTACCAAGGTCTTTCCTCTTTTGCAGGCACTACCTCTAGTTTTTGTCTCCCCAAAGCTCTACTGAGCTTCTCAGTCTCAAGTCTTCTCTTCGTCTCTGCCACTTGCCTCTAGCTTCCCAGTCTCTCAGATCTACCGTAAATTTACAAATACCTTCAGGGAAAAGTAACACCAAATGTCAGGCTCATTATTCCATACTTCCCCTCTCTCTCCAGGGTCTTGGATTCCTAATCTTCACTGCTTTGGTAGCTCTCTGATGCCTTCAAAGAGCTAATTACCATTTTTTTTCCAGATTTTCTGATTGTTTACATTGGGAGAATTGGTCTGAAACAAGCTAGTCTACCCTAACTGGAATTTGCCTATGCTTCCATAGGTGTACATTGATATACAGGCAACTCTTGCTAATACAGAATTTGATCAACCAATTTGCAAATTAATTGTGGTTTAAAAATAACAAAAAGTGCATTAAAAATATACATACAGAAAATATTTCAAGTGTTTTCATAGTAGAAGAGTTTGTTGGTGCTATTTAGAAAGCAACACAACCTACATAATATTACAGCAACATGGGATAATTCTGCACCGTCAAAAAAAACCCCAATATAAACATTTTTTTCTTCTGTAAACAGCCTTTTCTGAGTCCTAAGCCATAGCCAGGCAAACAGCAAAGGCAAGAGGGGATTGAAGAAGGACCTTCCAGTACCAGAGTTGGGACTATGATGCTGAACAAATTAGATGAAGAGAGAAAGGAAGAAAAAGGGACACAAAACTAGTTAACATCTTTTGCCCTACTTGCTTCCTGTTTCAATATGTTAAACACACACACACATACACACACACATACACACACACACACACACATACACACACACACAAAACAACCAGGCTCAGCTAAGAAATACCAGTAGCAGACATTTTAATAGAGTAACTGTTGGTATGTGGTTTTCTCAAGAAATTTCTTTGATGTTTTTTGTTCCTAAATACTTGTACTTTGATTTGTTTCACATATTTGTATTCAGATTTATAAGTATAAATGTGTCCCTAAATATGATTACGTTGATAACTTTAACTAAGGTTATATTAAATCTATTTTAGACCACATTTGTAAGTTTTTTTATATACACATACATGACTTAAGCAACTCATTTAACACCAAAGAAAGGAGTTGATTTTTTTTTTTTTTAAGAAGGGGCATGACAAAATGGACTAAAAATGTATGTATCAGGAGCTCTGTTTCATATTTCACACTCTTGAATGAGTCATTAGATCTCATAATTCCTCAGAATTCCAATCAGGAATATAAAAATAATATAACAGAGAAAGCACATGAGTCTAATAGGAATACCTCTTTGCACAACCCCAGGAGGTACTGATCATGGGCTGTGTGCATAATGACTTCTGAAGTCCTTCCAGGGCAGAAGCCCTGTGTCTAAGGCCAACATCCAGTCTGTTGATTCTCAGTCCTAATTATGTGTCTGAATTATCTAGTGAGCTTTGCAAAAATTTGACTCCAGACCTACTGAATTAGAATCTGAAAGGTTGGTACCCAAAGATCTGTCTGTGTTTTTGAAGGCAATCCAGTTGTTTTTGCAGCACAGCCAAGTTTGGAAACTTCTGGTCAAATTCATTCCCACCTCTGTTTCTTTCTTTCTTTTCTTTTTTTAAAATTAATTAATTAATTAATTAAAATTTATTTATTTTTGGCTGTGCTGGGTCTTTTTTGCTGCATGCAGGCTTTCTCTAGTTGCAGTGAGCGGAGGCTACTCTTTGTTGCAGTGTGCGGGCTCTAGGCGCGTGAGCGTCAGTAATTGTGGCATGCGGGCTCAGTAGTTGTGGCTCACAGGATCAGTAGTTGTGGTGCACAGGCTTAGTTGCTCCGCGGCATGTGGGATCTTCCCAGACTAGGGCTCGATCCTGTGTCCCCTGCATTGGCAGGCAGTTTCTCAACCACTGTGCCACCAGGGAAGTACCCCCGCCTCTGTTTCTAAGGTGCTGTTACAGATTTAGACTTTTCTTGTTCTCAGACATCATCTTCAATTGATGGTTTTCCTTTTCTTTTCTCAATAATCCACTTTAATCCTTGACAACTTTTATACAAAAATTCTTCATATCTTATCTAATAACATTCATCTGTAATTGAAGTGTTTTTAGTCTTTAAATAAAACAATGAAGGAAGACAGATCACACTTATATAATTTCTTATTAAATATAAAATATTTTAAGTAAGTGGAAAATTACTAAAAATAATATATATCTATGATCAGCCATATGTATACCAGTTTTCTATCTATTAAAAAAAAAAAGCAAATTCATTTGTAACCTTCCCTCACCCCTTTCCATTCCCTTTTACCAGAGGTTTATCATTATTCTGAAATTGGTGTTTATCATTCTCATACATAGTTTGGTAATTGTGCTATATATGTATTGGATTGGCCAAAAAGTTCGTTCAGGTTTTTCTGTAAGATGTTACGGAAAAACCCAAATGAATTTTTTGGCCAACCCAGTATATACAGCCGATCCTCATTATTTGTGAATTCTGTATTTGTAAATTTGCCTGCTTGCTAAAACTCATTTGTAACCCCCAAATCTATACTCATGAAGCTTTTTCAGACATGTACAGAGTAGTGAAAAATTTGAGTCACTGGATGTGCACCTTCTCAGCTGAGATTGACCAAAGCAAAGCTCTGCCTCCTTGTTTTCGTTCTCATCCTATAAACAGGTGGTCTTTTTCTGGTCTATTTAGTGCCAGTGTTTTGCATTTTTGTGCTTTTTGTTGATGATTTTGCTGTTTAAAATGTCCCCTAAATGTAGTACTGAAGTGCTGTCCGGTATTCCTAAGGGCGAGAAGCCGGCAGGGCACCTCATGGAGAAAATACACGTGTTAGATAAGCTTTGTTCAGTCGTGCGTTACAGTGCTGCTGGCCCTGAGTTCAGTGTTAATGAGTCAACAATCTATATATGAAATAAGGTTTCTACAAGCAGATATATACATAAAACAAAGTTATATAGTGATCGGTTGACAGCAATGTTGTGACCAGGGTCACAGGAACCTAACTTTGTGTTTCCCCTAGGAGTAGTGGTTCCGTCTTTACTAATTCAGTGGTCATGATGGCTATATAGGGCATAACTACCACAAATAATGAGAATCAACTGTACTTGTAAATAATAAATGGTATTGTTTTATGCATTTTAAGTTTAAATGGTATCATACTCTACCTCTCCTTTTTCACTCAACATTTTGTTGTCGAGATTTATACATGAATATTTAATTCTACTATTTTAACCTCTAAATTCCACTGTACAAAAAGACCAAATTTATTTATTCTTACCACTGCAATTAGATTATTTTAGTTTTTTTGCCAACAATGCAACAACAAATGACTTTACACATGTCTTCTTGTGCATCTGCATGAGAGTGTCACTTGGGTATGTTCCTAGAAGGCCTCATATCTTTAGTCAGTTTTATTTTAAATATTTGAGAGAAATCGTTAACTCAACCGTAATATGTCTTCTTCATAGTCAAGTGAGATATACTAATTCCCTACAGTGGTTTGTAAAATGAATGCTTTCCAGCAAACCATAGCCTTGAACTCAGCCAGCCAACTTACAAATGAATGTCGTTGATCATACAACAAAACAGAAAGCAGAAAAACTTCTTTATATTGATTATGGGAACATTAAAAATAATATTAACAGAATGATTATTCTTAGTACATAATCAAGGACTTTATTTACTCAAATCTCTGAATGCCTTGTCACTACTATTCTTCTGAAGAATGTATTTTTTTAACTTGATTTTTAAAAACAAAGTCTCTTTGAAATTCTGTTGAAATTTTTTTAAAATTGCATCTTATAGTTAATAAAGTTGAAATTGTTGACACTTTCATTTGACTCTTCACAGTAAATTACAATATTAGATTGAATCATATGGAATTAATTTGTAATATCATGTCACTCCAGTTTTTCTGAAGAATATTTTTTTAAATGTATGGTCTTTTTAGTTACATTTTTTTTCTCCTACTAATTGCCTGCAGTTTTCTTCAGAGTTGCATCTTGCAATTAATAAATTTGAAATAACTGATAGCTTCAATTGAGTAATTATTCTGGGTATGCCATAATGATTAATTGAAACTTGTGAAATTTCTGATATCCAACTGTCTTTGACCTATAAAAAATGGCTCTTTCATATGATTTTACCTAGTATTTTTATTGAGAAAATATTCTCTTGCAGATATTGAACTTGTATGCTCAGAGTAAACTTCTAAGTGTAGACTATGTTTTTTATATTCTAATAATTTTTAAAAGAAAGGCTGAATATACATAATCTAGAAAGAAATTAGGAAGAAAACTGCAAATTAAATTCAAACTCATAATGGTACAGATGAACCAGTTTGCGGGACAGAAATTGAGGCACAGATGTGGAGAACAAACGTATGGACACCAAGGGGGGAAAGTGGTGGGGGAGGGGTGGTGGTGTGATGAATTGGGAGATTAGGATTGACATGTATACACTAATATGTATAAAATAGATAACTAATAAGAACCTGCTGTATAAAAAAATAAAATAAAATTCAAAAAAAATAAAAATAAAAGATAAAGTATAAAAGATCATAAAGTTAACATCTATGTAACTTTCTACTAATAACAATATGTTTAATGTATTTTTACATTTTCTATAGTGAAACACTTTCTGTAAAATGTTTTCAGTTACATATGAATAAGAAAAAAAATTCAAACTCAGGGCTCCCCTGGTGGCGCAGTGGTTGAGAGTCTGCCTGCCGATGCAGGGGACGCGGGTTCGTGCACCGGTCTGGGAGGATCCCACATGCCGTGGAGCGGCTGGGCCCGTGAGCCATGACCGCTGAGCCTGTGCGTCCAGGGCCTGTGCTCCGCAACGGGAGAGGCCACAGCAGTGAGAGGCCTGCGTAACGCAAAAAAAAAAAAATTCAAACTCATAACAGAAGTTCTTTAATTGACAAAATCTACAAAAATCCTATAGCACACATCATACTTAATGGTAAAAATTTAAGCTTTCCTGATGGGATCAGGAATGAGGAAAGGAAGTCTACCATCACCATTTCTATTCAATGATGTGCTGAGGTCCTAGTCAGTACAATGAGGCACTAAAATTAATAAAATATGTAAGAGCTGGGAGGGAAGAAGTAAAATTGTCATAATTTGTTGACAATTTTTTTGTCAAAAAATCAAAATAATCTGCAGATAAAATATTAGAATTAAGTGAAGTTATTCACATGGCTGGATTCTAGATCAGTATGCAAAAAAAATTATATTTCTATATACTAGAAATGAACAATTAGAAATAAAAATTTTTAATGATATTATTACAATATTATAAAAAGGCACCTGATATCTAGTAATAAATAAGTTGGTTAATGATATTTTCAAATTCCTGTTGTGATTTTCTCTTCAACTCGTGCTATTTAGAAATACATTGTATAATTTTCAAATATGTGGGGATTTTCTAGTTTTCTTTAAATTGATTTCTGGCTTAATTCCACTGTGATCAGAAAAATCATACTTCCTATGATTTTAATCCTTTTTCCCCTAAGGTCTGTTGTGATTTGATTTATGACCCAGTCTAAAGATAAAGTTGATAAACATTCTATGTGCACTTGAGAAAACTGTGTATTATTTATGGAATTATTACAACCAATCAATTTGTTAATCATGTTATGTGAGTCTTCTTTGTTTTCACTGATATATTTGTCCACTTGTTCTACCAGTTTTGTATAAAACTTCCATACATTATTGTGTATATATCTATTTCTTTTACTTCTGATCATATTTTATGTTTTTTATACTTCATGACTAGGTTTTTAGTTATATAAAAATCTATAAATGTTATATGTTCATACTGAATTGACCTTTTTAAAGAATAAGTTTGTCCCTTTTATTTCTAGTAACACTTCCCACCCAAAAGTCTACATTTTTGGTTATTAGTATAGCTACTTCACCCTTCTTTTAGTGTTTTCATGGTATATCCTTTTATGCTTTCAAGTTTTCTGGTTGTTATGGTTAATATTTTAATTTTATCTGAGAATCATAAAACTTTAATTGGAAATATTTAGACCATTTACATCTAGTGAAATTGTCATCTATTATCTTATTATTTTTTGGTAATATCAGTTTTTTTTTACTTTCTTTTGGATTAATCAATTATTTTTATCACTCTATTTTCCTTCTCTTAGCTTACTGAGTGTATATTTTTTGTTATTCCTTTAGTGTATCCTAGATTTTATTAGTGTACCCTTGATTTATTAGAGTCCAACATTAAGTTAGTAATTTTAACACCTGTCAGACAGTGAGAGGACCTAACAATACTTTAAATTTATTTACCATCCTTTTACTTTTTTTTTACTGTTATTGCTCTTTATTTTCAGTTGATATATATTTTAAACCTCATAAGATATTACTATCATTGATTTAAACATCTATATTCATTTAGATTTACCTTCTTACTCTTTCTGGAGCCCTTTATTCTCTCATGCTCATTATTGTGCCTCCATCCAGGATCATTTTCCTGTTGCTTGTTGAAATCTTTTTGAAGAAATTTCTTTCTTTGTGGGCCTGTTGACAGTGAATTCCCTTAGTTTACATTTATTTGAAAAGTTTCTACTTTTCATTCCAAAATTCTTTTGGAAAGAAATGTTTTTAAAAAGATAAAAATAATATTTCAGGGGAATATTTTTACTGATTTTAGGATTCTTTTTTCTTTCAGCTTTTTTGCAATATAATTGATATATAGCACTGTGTAGGTTTAAGGTGTACAGCATGACTTGACTTACATATATTGTGAAATGATTACCAATTGAGTTTAGTTAACGTCTTTCTCCTTGTATAGATACAAAAGAAAAGAAAAAGAAAAAATGCTTTTTTCCTTGTCACGAGAACTATTAGGATTTACTCTTTAGCAACTTTCACATATACCACACAGTAGTGTTAACTATAGTCATTATGTTGTACGTTATATACCCAGTACTTATTTATCTTATACGTAGACGTTTGTACCTTTTGACCACCTTTATCCAATTTGCCCACCCCTCTATCCCCTATCTCTGGTAACCACAAATTT
The DNA here is from genome assembly GCF_937001465.1 of Orcinus orca. Classification (NCBI taxonomy): domain Eukaryota; kingdom Metazoa; phylum Chordata; class Mammalia; order Artiodactyla; family Delphinidae; genus Orcinus; species Orcinus orca. The sequence continues at coordinate 92,851,323 of NC_064561.1, read as the reverse complement.
AATCTCTTTTTCTATGACTTTGGTTGTTGTTGTTGTTTGGGGTTTTGGTTTTTTAAAATTCCACATATAAATAAGATCATTTAATATTTGTCTTTTTCTCTCTGACTTATTTCACTTAATTTAATGTCATTAAGGTTCATCCATGTTGTCTCAAATGGCAGGATTTCCTTCTTTTTTATGGCTGAATAGTATTACATTGTATGTATCCACATCACATTTTTTTTTTAATCCATTCATCTGTTGGTAGGCACTTAGGTTGTTTCTATGTCTGGCTATTATAAATAGTGCTGTTTGTCTTACTATTGCCCCTCTGAAGGCCACATGTCTTTTTTCCCCTCTAACTGCTTTTAAGATTATTTTCTTTGTCTCTGATTTTAAGCAATTTCACTCTGATGTGACTAGATGTGGTTTGCTTGTATCTTATTTGTTTAGGCTTTATGAATCTTCTTAGATCTGTGACTTGATGTGTATTTTCTGTTCCTTTTACTCTATGTGCTTCAGTTTGGATCTTTTTTACTGATCCATCTTCTATGTTACTAATCATTTCTTCTGTTCTGTCTTACCTTCTCCCACACCCAGCTTTTGAATTCTTTATTTCATTGATTGCATTTTTCAGTTTTAGAATTTCCATTTGACATTTCATAGATACTTTCTCCATTGAAAAATTTATCTTTTTATCCATTTTCTTCAACTTATTTATAATAGTTTAAACAAATCTTTGTACAGTAATCATTGTATGCCTGGTAATTCTCCTTGAGTGACAACCAAAGTCTTTGTTAAAATTATATAGGCTGTAGATAGTTTTATTTTTCTTCAGAGATGATTTACTTTTCTCCTGGAGAGAAGTTAAAGGATAATCATCTCAATCCAATCAAATATGGAGTTGACTCAAGGCTGAGTTTCAGACTTGTCAATTTCCAGTTTTTTCTCAGTATTATGGCATAACCTTACTGGGTTCTAAACTGTCAACTGAAAGCCTGGGTGTTTAATCAGCCATATCCTCCTTGGTAGATCTTGGACTGAAATTCTTATCTCTTTAGCCTATAAGACTGTGAAAATCTGTGGTATAGCAGGTGTCTACTAGGTTTCTTTCTAATTTTGTCCCTATATCATTTAGGATTTGACAAACGCCTCGAGGGCAAAACTGAGTTGATTATTGGATTTACTTGTTTAAGGTTCCTTGATAGGTCCAAATCCTTCCTGTATCCTCAGTTCCTTTAGTGTTTTGCACTCCTTTATTTTTTTCTTTCAGTAGTTCACCCCATTCTTTTCAATCCTTCCAATATTTTCCATACTCGCTGTACTTACTTTAAACCTCCCTATCATTGCTTTCAAACCCAATAATCACCAGTTCCTACCAACTACTTAACAGCATCCCAATGCCTCTCGGCCAATCCATTTTCTCCCATTAACCCCTAGACTAATCTGCCCTTCCAATCCTTTACACATATAGTCTTTCCAAGTCTGGCTGTTTCTTTAAATCCCAGTCTCTCCCAGCAGAAGATGAGGGAGTTGTTTGTCATCAATACCCCTATAAGTCCTCCAAAGCAACCAGCACTGTGCCTGGTACATAGTAGTTGCTCAATAAATATCTGTTTATTGGGCAAGTCAGTAAATGGCAGAAATCAATCAAAAAGTGAGTCATTAGAGGCAGTGGAGAGGTAAAATAGTTATTTTTCTGCCTTTTTTTTAATATTAAGCTCTTGGAATGGTATATAATTATTTTCACTTTATTGTATCCCCTAATACATCCTGGTATGAGAATGAATAAGAAATCTTGTTTAAACACTTGACTGTTCCTTGTGTCTTGATTAAACATTTGAAAATTTGTATAAATAAATAGATAAGTCAGAAACTTAACTCCCTTTGAATAATTTTTCTTTTCTTTAACTGATCACATCTGCAGGTGCTCAGTGTCTCAAGTTAACATATCAAATAATCTAAGGACACTATATTTGCATAACTGAAACTCATGCTTTTTGATTTGCACATGACTACCAGCCTTCAGCAGAATCCTAATCAGACAAATACCTCTGCAACAAAGAAAAACTGGCTGGAGGTTTTAAGACCCTCTTTTCTCCAACACTTGCACAGTTTAGTCCTATAGCTATTAATTAAAATTATTTAAGAGTATGCACACAAAAGAATAGCAATAGCAGATTCCATATCTGTGGAATCTGCAAAATATCAGATACTAAAAGAACTAAGAAACAGCATTTATTGTGCTTATGTATATTAGTCCTTTGTTTCCTGAGAGGGTGATGAGATAAGCCAGCCAGGAAATTATTAATGTGATCACTCAGAACAAAATTCTGCAGCACTTTGTTTCAAAGTGACTGCACTCGCTCCCGCTCTCTCTCTCTTTCTTTCTTTCTTTCACTTTTGCTCTGTGGTAACCATAACAACCATTTCCTTTCAGAGAGGTCAGTTACTAAAAAGGAATATATCGTGTAATATGATCATCTATAAAGTATACTTTGGACAATGTTCATTTTTTACAGAAATTGTTTTTAAGGCTCTGAAAATGGAGGTTAAAATAAAGGAAGAAAAATCTATAGGTGTATCTAGAAAATCAAACAGAGCTGACAAATTTGAACATAAATGGTCAGTTCTATTTTTTTTAACCATTATCACTAACCATCTCAATTTATCCTCAAAGAAAGCTATGAGGATTTCTAATTTGGAAAAAATATTTTAAGTGTTATTAAGTTTGTTTACTGAAAGTGAAACAACAAAAGAGAGACTTCTTTGTTCCTCTAACCATATATGCCATATCCCTTAATGTCATTTGAGAGAAGTCTGTAGATGGACTTGCCATCATGGTAAGTGCCATGCCACTTACCACCTAAATAACCTCTATGGGCCTCAGAATTTTCATTTGTAAAATGGAAGTGATAAGGCCTATTTCATATGTTGACTCTCAAAGTCAAATAAAATACTGCATGTGAACACAGAAGGTAAAGTACCTATAAAATGAAATAGAGCATAGTAATTAAAAGCTAGCATTTTGGGTTAGGCTGGCCTAGGTTAAAATTTGACTCAAGAATGTGCTAACTATTGACTACTACCAAGTTACTTAATTGCTCAGATCTTTAGTGTTAACGAAAGATGAGAATAAGTTATACCCAGCTCTAAGAAATTGTGACACACACAAAAAAGTTCTAGGTAAGGTATATTATTACTAATATTATACAAATATGATACTTATGCAACATATGGTATACATGGTAACTAATGATGACAGTGAAGTGACCGTTATTACTATACTAGAACTACCACTTATCTATATAGAAATGACAACTTTCAGTTATACAATATGGGAATAAAGCCCTGGAGAATGTTAAGGATCCCAAGTGATTGGCATAGGTATGACTTATTAAAGGAGAGAGGTAAAGATAAAAGATTTGTCTTATAAAATTTTGAAAAGCTGTTACTTTTAAATCCTTCGCCTAAATTGCTCAATAATATGTTGATTATAATATAGAATTAGATTTTGTTTTGTGTTAAAAGTAATACCAAAGCAGTTTCTCTTCATTCTCCCTTTTTAGCCATATTAAATGAAGAAATTAATGCATACTTATCATTTTAAAATATTTTTATTTTCAAAGAATATTTCATGACTTTTGCTTAGGTCAAAGTAAATATTAAAAGTATCTAAGCCACAATATATTACTCTCTTAAGAATTAGAGTGGGACTTTGTGAAAAAAAAGTTCAGGGACCAAATTGAGATGAAACAAGTGGAACCCAATTTCATCTAATTGAAAAACATTAGTCTCTAATTTTTTTAAAGTTATATTTACCTTTTGTAAACTGATCATTGTTTCTCCAGGACCAGGTATCAGTGAGGGTAAGACTGAAAAAGAATCAGATCACTGACTCTTATTCTAGTTATTCATCATTGTATAGAAAACAAAACCCTTTATGATAATCCCAATAATCTGGAACTAATGAAAACTGCAGCCAGGTCTGCACTTCAGTTTAGCACTTGTATCTCTGAAAAAGGCTTCTCTAATGTCAAGAGAAGAATAAATATCCCAGGATAATGTTTGTCCTCCTCCAGAAAGCTCTTAAAACTCTTTTGTTTTAAGTCCTTCCTTCTGGAGTTGACATTGTACTTTGATAATCCTCAGCCTCTGAGATTGGATGGAAGGCCAGAGACAGGTTAGGTTATAAGTAACTTGCAGGAGGTGTATTGAACGGAATTTGAGGAATTGCACGCCTAGTAGTTTCTATTGATATTTTGAGTGTGTGTCTATGAAAGGGATTGCAAAACCCTTGTTGAAAGAGGTGGGCCCTGAGTTCGGGGACTTGAAAAGAACAACTTATTCTGGACTTCTCTGCTATAGGAGCAGCAGTGACTGGTGACCAAACACATAAAAATGTTTCCCAAGCTGAGGCTGAAGACAATTCATGTGTAGTGGCACCTATATTCATAATTGTTTTATTTTCTAGTGGTACTCAAAATTCCAGTAATATAAGAGGCTATTTCAGAATTAATCTGAGACCAGTTCTTACAGAATAGTAGGCGAAAGGGCAGGGGAACACAGAGATTAAGGCTGATGGCAAGAGAGTGATTGATGAGGTGCTTTGGATACAGACTGGATAGAGAGGGAAATAATGATTAGACGAATCTGAAGTTCAGGAGGAAATGGAAGCAAAGATTAAGGGGCACAGGTCCAGTGTTCATTCCACATTATTGTACTATTTTTCTCAACAACATGTGGTTTTCTCCTCTACAATTGTTTCCTGTAAGTCTGCTTGGTTTTTCTTTTCCCAGTGAACACCAGGAATCAATTCCCTCAATTAATTTACAGAGTATTGACCAGATAAGCCAAGTAATTTTCAATAAGTATGCAGTACTTGTAATGCGCTTGAAAAAATTACTTCAGCCAACATTCAATATTACCTGTCAGGGCTTCCCTGGTGGAGCAGTGGATGAGAATCTGCCTGCCAATGCAGCGGACACATGTTCGAGCCCTGGTCTGGGAAGATCCCACATGCCATGGAGCAACTAGGCCCGTGAGCCACAACTACTGATCCTGTGCATCTGGAGCCTGTGCTCCGCAGCAAGCGAGGCCGCGATAGTGAGAGGCCCGCGCACCGCGATGAAGAGTGGCCCCTGCTTGCTGCAACTAGAAAAAGCCCTCGCACAGAAACAAAGACCCAACACAGCCAAAAATAAAAATTAATAAAAATATTACCTGTCAATGTTGAAACATAACTATAGTGCTCACATAATTCAGTAACAATTTTGTACAAAAAAATATAAAAGACTCTGGGCTTCCCTGCTGGCGCAGTGGTTGAGAGTCCGCCTGCCGATGCAGGGGACACGGGTTCGTGCCCCGGTCCGGAAAGATCCCACATGCCACGGAGCGGCTGGGCCCGTGAGCCATGGCCGCTGAGCCCGTGCGTCCGGAGCCTGTGCTCCGCAATGGGAGAGGCCACAACAGTGAGAGGGCCGCGTACCGCAACAACAACAACAACAAATACATATAATGTATATATATATATAAAAGCCTCAATATGTATGAAACTTGTTAAGAGGGAAACCATTTTTAGCAAAGCAAGATGCTCATTCATTCTTTGCAGTGATGGAATGGCTTATAAAATTTCAGCACCAGAAACTACCATGACACAGAGGCTATACTGTGGTCTACATGTTGAAAGTTATTTCTATTTTATGAATTCCTTCAAGTGAAATTGAATTTCACTGTTTTATAAAGTCAAAATGAATCTGTGTGACGTTTTTCAGAGTGACAGTAACAGAGATTCACACAGGATATCTTAAATCAAAAGGTATGACTATTGTAACCGTGTTTGGAAATAAGGAAGATTCAGATGCTGGCCACACGTCAGGCATTATAGGAATGAAAGGAGTTGTACAGTTTGATTTTGTGGAGAATGATTTTTTGATTTTGTGGCTTATGGGTCAGGAACTGAAGGGTGCCCCACAGGCCAGCACAGCACTTGTGACCTGGTTATGTCATTGCGCCACACCAGCAGAGAATTATTAATTCCTGATTCGCAGCTGCTTCCAACTACATCACATTCTATTCTTGTATATTTTTCTTCTTCTTCTTCCTCACAGCTTCTGTTGCCTCATGGGCTCTGCACACACATGTTATTGCCTGATTTACCCCTGTGTATCTATTATTTTCTCTCTTTCTCTTTCTCTCTCTCTCTCCCTTCTCTCCCCTGTCTGGGTCTACCTATATCTCTGTCCGGATATTTATCTGGCTCACTAATATCTCATTCAAATTTCCCTAAGAGGTTGGTTTGATTGGTTCCTAGATCACTATTGTCCATATTAGTCAGAACTTGCATCCCTGGCTGCTTCATAGATAGATTCTAGCTCATCTAGAGGTTGGTTGTTATTTTATCAAGAACCCCAAATAAGAAAACACACACACACACACACACACATGCACACATGCGCACACACACACACACACACACACACACACACATCAGGCCCAGTCAGCAGGGTGACAAAATTTACATATATGAACATAGTGACTTTTATGAAAAAGACTCCTTGGAGGGAGGGGGAGGCTGTGATAAAAAACTCTATAGAAGGGAACTATGGATGTGGCAGGTGTTTTTCGTGTTGGACTAAACTAAGCACAGAATCAGAAATGAACATCAATTTGTCCAGAGTCATATAGATCTAGACTATGGTGATTGGCCTAACTCAAGTGGGAGATACAATTAGAAGTAGAGGGACTTAAGGTGAGAATAGTAGGGAGAGACTATATTAAAAAGAAAAACACATAGAAGTTGAACCTTCCTTATGTAGTAAATTAAGTGGCATTCAAAAGTTTTGAGCCAGACTTCCCTGGTGGCACAGTGGTTAAGAATCCACCTGCCAATGCAGGGGACACGAATTCAAGCCCTGGTCAGGGAGGATCCCACGCGCCACGGAGCAACTAAACCCGTGCGCCACAACTACTGAGCCTGTGCTCTAGAGCCTGCGAGCCACAACTACTGAGCCCACGTGCCACAACTGCTGAAGCCCATGCTCCTAGAGCCCACGCTCCACAACAAGAGAAGCCACGACAATGAGAAGCCCGCACACCACAACGAAGATCCAACGCAGCCAAAAATAAATAAATAAATAAATTTATTTAAAAAAAAAAAAAGTTTTGAGCAGCAAGCTGAGGAAGGCAGAGTTTAAGAAAGGCCAACCTGGCAGTAATACAAAGGATGGACAGAAGAGTGAGAACCTAAAGAAAAGGAGGTCATTTGTAATTATAATTATTATAATGTAATACTTCTTACTCAACAAATATTTCTTAAGTGCTCACAACATTCCAGCAATGCCACATGCTGAAAATAGAAAGGTTTAAAAGGTGGCGTGGTCCTGCCATCATAGGGTTCACATTCTGACAGAAGACCCAGAAAAGCAAAATAGCAATTACGATTTGAACAGTAAAGGCTATCATAGGAACACTGTAGAGTTCGAGGGTAGCACGTAGGAGGGGTACCAAGCCCTGACCGGAAGTTCAAGGAAGCCTTCCTGAAAGGGAATATTATCGAAATTGAGACCTGTGAGCTAGATAGAAATTATCCAAGCAGAGGATGATATCAGGGGGAAAGGGGTGGGGCATTCAGTTCTAGGCCAAAGAATAATTGCTAAACAAGAAATAACAGTACTAAGTAGTTCTGCCTGGTTACCTGGTATAATTGAGAAGAGAAGAAAGAGAAGAAAGTTTTTGGTTTTGTTTTAAACCACCAAATGTTCGGCACCGCACCAAAAGCTGGAGATATAACCCTGAACAAGATAGACATGCCTCCCTCCCTGGTAGAGAATTACAACACAGTGGGGAGTGCAGAGGAGCAATTATAATAAGTGTGGGAAGCATTCTCAATGGGAGAAGCACCTGAGATGGACACACATTGGAGGAGAAGCTAACACAGTCTTGGGCATCACAAAAGTAAAACTTTGGTGGCATTCTTATAAATAAGTAAAGGTTAACCAGGTGAAGAAACAAGAGAAAATTCTTGCTCCAGACAGAAGGAAGACCATGTGTATGTGTCTAGAGGCGAGAGAGAGTACAGAACCATTGAGAGGTTATAAAGCAGGAGAAAAAGTCATCTCTAACCTTCCCCAAAGGGGAAAAACTGCATTTACGTTTTATTTAGTTGAATAATTGTAAAGAGCTTTGTTTTGTTATCAAGATGAGCCTTTTCCTCTTTTAAGCACCATCTTGGTGGGTTAACTTCACTCATGGAACTGCTGAGTCATTTTCTATGGAAATTTATGTGAACTTATAAAATGTGCATAGTAAGGCATGTTATAAAAGTTTCTAAATTGTCCTTGAAATCATTTTTTTTTTTTTAGTTTTTAAAGTTTCTTTAGGGCTTCTAAACATATAAATAACTCTCACTCAATTATCTCAATCTACCTAATAAATTAATTTTCACCTTCTACTACAGTTTTTTTAAAAATTGTCTTTAAAACTTGCTACCTTTAAAGCAACAATTTCTTTGTTAAAAAAATCAGCAAAAAGAGTTTTAAAATAAAGTATATTTTTATAAAGTTTAAACTCATAATATGATAAAATTGGTTGAATTGTTTTCATCAATATGCATTTACATAATCTTTGGTAACTTCCGGGCATATTCCTTCATGTTTATTAGTTATTTTTAAGAGTCATCTGAAAGAAAGGTTAGGATTGTTATTCTCCAAAGATTGAATAACCTGATGGGCTGTAATAAAGTTAGAGATTTTTTTTCCATCTTATATGAGAGTTTGCACTAAACTTGGGCCTGGTATAAAGAATCTCTGACTTTCCAGTTGTTTAACACTGAGTCAACCACTATGAGGTGTAAGATTTTATTTAGGGGTTATTTTTAAGCTGAAGTCTACAGTCAGATAAATGAAGTTATTTATTTATTTATTTATTTAAGATAAATGTGATTTAATTACCTTACATGGAGTCTTGTAAAGACATCAAAATTTGCCAGCCCACATTTTTAAAAAAATAGACTTTCCAAGTCACAAATTCCCCAGCACAGCCTGTTCCTTCTCCTCCAGCCAAAAGCCACATCAAGTCTGGCTGTCCTTGGAGGTCCAGGCAGGACCAAGGTCGTTCTCAGGGCTCTACTTCAGGAAGCATAATCTCTGGGGTCTTACTCCAACACCAGAAACCTCCTACTAAAGCACACCTTCCTACCCCATTCATACATATGAATTCAGATCAGACTTGTGAGACAATCCAGTTTTGTCCATTTCTGGGGATAGGGTCAGAGGGAGCCATTCAAACTCATAGTAGAGAAAAACCAGTTACTGTAAATAAATAAATAAGGTAAACTTTTGGATTGGCACCAGAATCCAAATAGTCAGGGCTAGGAGGCCTGAATTAGATGCTTAGTATCCTTCCCATGTTGGATCAAAAATTCAAGGCTAAGCTGCTCTCCAAGGCTGGAGGTTGTAAGAATTAAGCTGAGTAATTCATCCCCCACCAATAACACTTGGTGGGAAATTATTTTTCTCTTCTTTATTCTTCTCCATACCCTTGTCAACGTGCTGATTTACTACAACAGACTATGAATACACAATTGTAGATCTATTATCCATGGAAGAGCATTGGAGGCCTATTCCTTCTCTGCAGTGGACCTGTCATTCTTCTTGATGAAGGGTGGTACACATTTTTAAAACCACATGAATCTCCCTCTCTCTCCCTGTATGGAGAAACTCTGGGATAGCAGGACATAAAACTATGTTGTTGTTGGGCTTCCCTGGTGGCGCAGTGGTTAAGAATCCGCCTGCCCATGCAGGAGACTCAGGTTTGAGCCCTGGTCCGGGAGGATCCCACATGCCACGGAGCAACTAAGCCCGTGCGCCACAACAACTGAGCTTGCACTCTAGAGCCCACAAGCCACAACTACTGAGCCCGTGTGCCACAACTACTGAAGCCCACGCACCTAGAGCCTGTGCTCCCAACAAGAGAAGCCACCACAATGAGAACCTTGCACACCACAATGAAGAGTAGCCCCGCTCGCCACAACCAGAGAAAAAGCCCGCGTGCAGCAATGAAGACCCAACGCAGCCAAAAATAAAAATAAAATAAAATAAATTTAAAAAATGAAAAACTATGTTGTTGTCAAGGCTGTATCATCAGAGGCAGCAGTACCCATCCACAGGGAGAGTTGGGTATATGTGCTCTTTGACCCAGGGCTAGATACACATAGCTATTCCTGTCCCTAATATATAGGCATATGTATGTTCTCCACACCACAGCTTTTTATTTTGAAATTTCAAACCTACAGAAGAGAAGCAATAATAATACAATAGCACTCATATAGTCTTCTCCTAGACTCACCAATTGTTAACATTTTGTCACATTTGCTTAATCTCTCTTTCTTTTTGCTCTCTCTGTAATAAACACACAAACATTTATTTATTCATTCAACCATTAATTCATTTACTTGCTAAAGCATTTGAGAGCTAATTATGGGCCTTGCAATACTTTACCTCCAAATACTTATATGTATGTCTGTTAAAAAAATAAAATAAAACAAGACAGTCCTACATAAATACAATTGTCACATGAAACTTAATATTTATATAGTACTATTATCTGATACACAGTTCATATTCTAATTTCATCAACTGTCCCAATAAGGAACTGCACAGTTGTTGGTTTTTTTTCTTTTTAAAGTCTGGGATCCAATTAAGAGCAAGTATTGGGGCTTCCCTGGTGGCGCAGTGGTTAAGAATCCGCCTGCCATGGGTTCGAGCCCTGGCCCGGGAAGATCCCACACGCCGCGGAGCAGCTAAGCCCGTGCGCCACAGCTACTGAGCCTGTGCTCTAGAGCCTGTGAGCCACAACTACTGAGCCCATGCACCACAACTACTGAAGCCCGCACACCTAGAACCCATGCTCTGCAACAAGAGAAGCCACCGCAATGAGAAGCCCACGCTCCGCTACAAAGAGTAGCCTCCGCTCACCACAACTAGAGAAAGCCCGTGTGCAGCAACAAAGATCCAACACAGACAAAAATAAATAAATAATTTTTAAAAAATTTTAAAAAAAGATTAAAAAAAAATCTTAGAAAAAAAAGAGCAAGTATTGCATTTCATTGTAATGTCTCTTTAGTCTCCTTTTTATCTAGAACAATTCCCCAGTCTTAAATTTTTTGTATTTATGTGACATTGACATTTTTTGAAGAGTCCAAACTAGTCGTTTTGTAATTATTCTTTAATTTCAATTTGTCTGACTGTTTCCTCATGATTATTTTCAAGGCACACATTTCTTGTCAGGAATGCTACATAAGGGGTACTGTGTCCTTCTCAATGTATCAGTCAGGGAATTCACATTTAAAAAGTTACTTGATTCTTTTTTATTCTCTTCTGTGTGGTTATGTTATTTATTTGATATAACTAGGTTCATTTATTTCTGCTTGCATTGGATTCTGGATCCCCCTATCCTTTATTATTTAACTTTATTATTTAATATATAAAACATTAACATTGCTCAAAATTCAAAACTATATAAGGTGGTGTAATCAGTGAAATCCTATCCCATCCTCTACAGCTTCTACTCTCTTTCTTATTATGCACAACAGATTTTGTATACGTAACAGATTTCTTCCTACACCTATAGATTTATATACGTAATATATGTCTTCCTATACATAATAGATTTCATTATTTTATTATTGTTTAATGTAGTTCAAATTGTTAATTTTATCTTTCATTACATCTGGATTTTGAGTCATAGTTAGACATTTTTCCTTACACTTTTTGTCTTGAAGGAATTTACTCATGTTTTCTTCCAGTCTTTTTATGGTTTCATTTTATTTTAACATTTAGATCACTGATCTGTTTTCAGTTTATTCTTGTATATGTGAGTTATCTTTTTCCAACTGACTGTCCAGGTGTTCCAAATCATTTATTAAAAAGTCTATTCCCGGGACTTCCCTGGTGGCGCAGTGGTTGAGAGTCCGCCTGCCGATGCAGGGGACACGGGTTCGTGCCCCAGTCCGGGAGGATCCCACATGCCGCGGAGCGGCTGGGCCCATGAGCCATGACCGCTGAGCCTGTGTGTCTCCGGAGCCTGTGCTCCACAACGGGAGAGGCCAGTGAGAGGCTCGCGTACCGCAAAAAAAAAAAAAAAAAAAAAAAGTCTATTCCCCCAATGTTTTAAGATACTACCTTCAACATATACTAAATTTCCATGTGCCATCTCTTTCTAGATTTTCTATTCTGTTTTGTGGTTCTAAGTAAGCATTCATGTGCCAGTACCATATTGTTTTAATTCTATAGATTTCTGTTTAAATGTCTAATGGAGTAGTCCCTCTTTCATTTTTCTTATTTTTCTTATATAATCTCATCTCTATTCTTCTTCATTAAGCCTCTCCTGACCACTCCAGGAAAGGTTTCATAGCAAGTTTGGAATCAACTTGTTAGTTCCAGAGGCGAAAAAAAGATGACTAGTTTCACTGGGGTTGCATTACATTTATAGATTAATCTATGGAGAAGTCATATTTTTATGGTCCTTATTTATCTTATTCAGGAATAAGGAATATCTTTTATTTGATCAGTATACTTTTATGTCACTGAAGACTTTCACATAACTTGTTAAAGTTATTCTTGTATATATTATCTTTAGTGTCTATGCATGATTTTTTAAATCTTCCCCCTTCCAAATGTTAACACTGATATCTGTGAGGGACATAACATAAAATGACATGAAAAAAATTCTATCAGGAAATATAACTGATAATACAGCCAGGAGATTTTTATATGATAGGGCTATTAATAATGCTGAATATTCTTGCTTTGTGACAATAATAAATATTAATATGCATTTAAAATGCGACCTTGTCTTTCCCACTTGCATCGACATAAATGCTCTGAGCAATAAAAGATAAACTTAACATCTCCTGCAAAGGGAGAACCCCAAACATTAGAATATTATCAAAATGAGCAGGTAATTAAAAGGAAACAGATGAAAGCATCAGGAAAGAAAATCATGGTAAAGATGTGTACAGCATTTAGACACATCAATTAGCTGTCTAGTGAATGTGTATTTTAGACAAAATACTCATTTGGTTCTTTGTGACTGTATGTCAAACTGGATTTCTTGAAACCTCTCTGAAATAGTCTTCTCCACCTTTGGTAATCACCTCTGCCAGTTTTTGCCAAGATCTTCTCTATTTAAGGCTTTTCCTTTGGAGGGTTCACCTACCTTTGTAACTTCATTTCCTATCCACATTAAATAAAATCCCTATTATTAGACTTTACCGAAGTAATAATTTCTTCTTCTGACCTCTGACTGTATGGCTGGTAACGATGGCACTTAATAATTTCCATGGACTTGCTCCACAGTTGTATTAAACTCATCTTACCTAAAACCAAATTTACGTCTGAAATCTTAACTTTTTTCTTTGACACATCATTCTCCAAGTTTTTGATTCCACTGGTTCGTAGTCATTTACAGTCAATCGGTCACCAAGTTCTGTGACTCTTCCATCACGTTATTTCTTGCTTCTGTTATTTCAACTTCATTCTTAGGGTCATTGCCACAGTCTGGTCCAGTCCAACATCGATCAAAGGTCCATCTAAGGATCCCACAGTCCCTTTCAGCCCACTAAATATTCTCAGAGAAAAATTTTCAGAGAAAAAAAATTTTCAGAGAAAAAATAAAGCTATGAAATTATTTTTTCATATACACTGTGTATTTTAAATATAAAATTAATTCTAATTAAAAATACATTATGTTTTAAAATAATTTCTGTCCTCTAACATGTGTTGAAACATGTCAGTTTGCTTTGGCTAATGTTCAGGTAGTTGGGTGCACCTTAGCTGATATTTTTCGTACTATTAGTTTGTTATTTTTACATTTGTTAAATATTATTTTTAAAAGTACTATGCTGATCTAGGCCCTTGCCATCTCTTACCTGGAGCTCTGTGGTATCATACTTACTGTCTTTCCTGCTTCCCATATTTCATATCAACACTCTCTCCTACATAAGGTACCAAGTCCGTTTCTTAAAAACATTCTGTTCTCCCTAATGTTTTCAATACTAGATCTCATCCTGAAAGTCTCTAACAGTTTGGAGATCACCTGCTTAATGATTCACCTATTTTTTTGCCCAAGACAAGCCATCTTCCTACTGTCCTTTCCAACACTTTGATACACTATTAATGTTTTTATTCATTGGATTCTTCGCCTTAATATTTACGATCCCACTTAAACTTATGCTCAACCAAATCTTATTTTTCTTTTAAGGCTCTATTCAATTCTTCTAAAGCCTTTCCTGACCACTCTAGGCAGCAGTGTCTTCTCCTAACAACCTATAGTAGTGGTTCTTAATCAGAGTTACTCATCAGAATCCTCTATTTTACATTAAAAATTTTTAAAGTATAGATGCTTGTGTCCTCTGTCTCTAGATTGTGATTCCATAGGTCTGAGATATATAATCTGGGAAACTTGTTTTTTAAAGTTCCACCAGTGATCAGAGCTGGCTCCATAATTTGCAGGATCCCCTGCAAAACAAAAATGCTGGGTCCCTTGTTCAAAAAGCAGGGGGGAAATGCCATTAAAAGTACTAAAATATAAAGCTTTTTCTTTTTTTCCCGTGATCTCTCTCTCAAGTTACCATGTTAGTTTTTACCTGCTATTTAAGTTTGTTATTTAAAAAGTATAAAATTTTAAGTCGTTAGAGTGAATTTTATTGTTTATCTTTATATTGTACAATGCCAGTTTTAAATGCAAATATAAGGGTATCTAGTTCAATTCATACTCCATAGCTTATACATGCATATGTATTTTTTCTTATCAGAACAGTGGAAAACTTCACAAACTAACTCAACTGTTCTTTCAGTTCTTGATATGCACACATTCTATCAACACTCTCTACCTTCGGAGCAAAGAAAGACTGAAAGGAAAAGGACTTAGGAAAAGTTTTAACTTTCTCTTTCCTTTTATGTCATCATTTTATGCGTGTTTGGTGAACACAGGGAAGTAACACAAGTAAGAAAGGAAATTATATGATTCCATGATCACCATTACCTACTTTCTACAAATTTTGGAAGGGACGTGGACTATTGGCTAGGTCTTGGGAACATTTTATTTACAAATAATTTCCCAAGAAAATAACACTTTTCCTGGTTCGGGGTTTATTGAACCAGAAGTAGGTGACTATAACCTCTGGACAAACTTAAATCAGAAATAACTGGTATTAGGCCCAAATATTTTAGTCCTTAGTGGAGATATGGACCTAATCTCAGATTTTCATGCAAACATTTGCATATTCAGTACAAGAGCAGATTAGAAGCATATAGGAAACCTAGGCACTAGAAACAGCAAGACTACAGCCAAGGGAGAAAACAAAAGAGAAAGGTTTTAAAGTAATTGTATTATGGAGTCAATTATCTTAGGGCAAAAGATCTTCAACATCTGTCAGTCCCATGTGGGATTTAACATTTGATAATGCCAGACCTCCCAGGAAATGTTAAAATAGCTATAGTACTCTCTATTGACCAAGGTGTGGAATTTTAAAATCCATTTCCGAAGATTTTTGTATTTCATTTTTAGAAAATTTGGGCCTTAAATAATTTAATTTCTCATTTCTCTATGGTCTTATGTAAATAGGAGTTCAATCATATTTGTTATAATTAAATTTTACCTGTCTTTCAAGATCCAGTTGTACCAAAAGAAACAAAATCATCTTTTCAAATAACCATTTATTATATTCTTCAGGTCAAAATATCTAAGTTAGGTCATTAAATTTAAGGGGAAAACTGTATCAATATTTAATTAGTTCCCAGTAATCTGTGCTTAATATAAAGTTCCAAATAATAACAATGTGTAAAAGTGACAAAATGAATGATTTCTCTGTTTCTGGCAGACTTGATATCTTTTCCTATCGGTCTTCTCTTTCTGAACTTTATACACATTGCTTAGTTCTCCTTTTACCTAGACTACTTCCCTTCCTCCATAAATGTGTTCTATTGAATTGTCTAAAATCTACCTCTTGCTATTACACTCTTTTTTCTAAGAAAACCAATTTTTCTAAAGAGGATAAAAGTCCCATCCTCATCAGGGCATTTGCAGTTGGAAGGCTATTCTGACTCATTCAGGCTGCTACCAGCTCTAGCACTTCAATTATCTTATTTAGCGGACTCATTTCATTTGAACATAAAGATGGCACAATTTTGGACTCATTTGACATCTGAGACACTGCAATCCAGCAGCCCTGCTGCTGGCCTTCCCAGTTTAGCTGCAGAGACTCTAAGAGCTCTAGCAAGATTATCAGCTTTATATTTAGTATCAGAAAGTGCATATTTAAGTGACGGACTTCATAAATTCAAGGGAAGACAGCCCATCCAGAAGATGGTACTTGCAAAATCTGGACTCTTACTCAAGTCGTCTTTTCTTCTTTAAATTCTAGTATATATATAGACTTGATCCTGAAAGTGTTAGCACCTTTCACAGGATAACAATTGGGCCAGTATTCCTCCACCTAATTTTAAGCTATAAGTAAAAAAATTCAATTGCAAGAAAATAAAATGTCACAGTAGAAATACAAGCTATGAGCTTTTTTTTAACCACTTTTAAAAAATTGAAGTATCGTTAATTTACAGTGTTGTGTTAGCTTCAGGTTATGAGCTTTTCAATATTTTTTCTCTGGCACCTGAATGGTGCCTGACTCATAATAGGTGCTCAGAAAATAAATATTTGTAGAATGGGTGAATTTTTGAATCTCAATTTTCTTCTCTAAGCTGTCCCATAGTCCATGTGTATTTACCACTAGTGAGTTTTTTACTTTCATTTCTTTCTTTATTTATTTTTGCAGATACTACAATTGTGTTTTCTTATCTCTTTGGTAAACACTGTCATTCCCAAGACTCCATTGTTTCTCTCAGCAGTATGGATCTCACTGATTCTTCAGTTTTCAAAATTATTATCCAATTTTACAGCAGGAAACGCAACCCCCTAAATACAATTTAGTTCTTATTTATCAGTTTGGTAGTTGTCTTAAAGGTTTCATACACGGTAAAGTTGTCTCTGAAATGTGATTTTTTTAAATTGTAGTACAGGCGATAAACAATGTTGTGTTAATTTCTGCTGTACAGCACAGTGATTCAGTTATATATATATATATATATATATATTCTTTTTTATATTCTTTTCCATTATGGTTTATCACAAGATATTGAATACAGTTCCCTGTGCTATACAGTAGGACCTTGTTTTTATCCATTCTCTATATAGTAGTTTGCATCTGCTAATCCCAAACTCCCAATCCATCCCTCTCCCATCCCCGCTTCCCCTCAGCAACCACAAGTCTGTCCTCTATGTCTGTGGGTCTGTTTCTGTTTCGTAGATAGGTTCATTTGTGTCATATTTTAGATTCCACATATAAATGATATCGTATGGTATTTTTCTTTCTCTTTCTGACTTACTTCATTTATTATGATAATTTCTAGGTCCATCTATGTTTCTGCAAATGGTATTATTTCATTCTTTTTTATGGCTAAACAGTATTCCATTATATATATATGTATAATACCATATCTTCTTTATCCATTCATCTGTTGATGGACATTTAGGTTGTTTCCATGTTTTGGCTATTGTGAATAGTGATGGTATGAACATAGAGGTGAATGTATCTTTGTGAATTATAGTTTTGTCTGGATATATGCCCAGGAGTGGGATTGTTAGATCATAGGGCAACTCTACTTTTAGTTTTTTGAGTAACCTGCATACTGTTTTCCATAGTGGCTGTATCAATTTACATTCCCACCAACAGTGTAAGAGGGTTCCCTTTTTCTCCACACCTTCTTCAGCATTTCTTGTTTGTAGACTTTTTGATGATGGCCATTCTGACAGGTGTGAGGTGATACCTCATTGTAGTTTTGATTTCTGCAATGTGATTTTAAGCTTCTTGAGAGCAGGGGAAAATGCCACAAGCCCTGTTGTTGTACTTATGGGTCATATCAAAGTATTAGGCAATGAATAAATGATTATTATATTCTGAATGTTTGATTATGTGAGTCATCTATTATTAGTTATTCATTAATTCCCCAAATACTTACTGGGCCAGACTGTGATACCACAGTAGGTTTGAGTAGACATTTCTTTCAAAATATTTTCCTTTGCCATTACTGTCCTTGTAATCACTGTCTCACAATATGATGAAAAATAAGAATTATGTAAAGAAGCAGAAGCCCTGAGTCTTGTCTTGGCTCTGCTTTCTGCACTCAGTGACTTTGGGATGCCAGTTAATATAGTGGTTGTTGTAGACAGAATAAGTGTCCCTCAAAGATGTCCACATCTAATTCCCAGAACTTGTGAATATATTAACTTACATGGCAAAGGCACTTTGCACATCTGATTACATTAAAGATTTTAAGTTAGGGAGATTAACCTGGGTTTTCCAGGTGGGTCCAATGTAATCACAAGGGTCCTTAAAAACAATGGAAGAATGAGGTAGAAGAATTGGAGAAGGAGGTGTGGGAACAGAAGCTAGAGGTGAGAGAAAGAGGGAGGGAGGTGGAGAGAGAAAGAGAAAGGGAGAAAGGGATTTGAAGATGCTACTCTGTGACTTTGGAGATGGAGGAAGGGCTCTGAGCCAAGAGACACAGTTGACTTCTAGAAGCTGGAAAAGGCAAGGAGACAGATTCTCCCTTAGAGCCTCTAGAATGAGTGCAGGCCTGCTGATTTCTTGATTTTAGCTCAGCAAAAGTCATTTTGGACTTCTGACTTCCATAACTGTAAGATAATACATTTGTACGGTTTTAAGTTTGTGATAATTTGTAACAGCAGCAATAGGAAACTACTGTGGTTGTTAACTCAGGCTTTACTGTTCAAAAACACAGCATTGCCTCAGTTATTCTATCTCCAAATGAGAATACTGAAAGCACATTCCTCTTAGATGATTGCTTAGCTATGCTTGACTTTTAATAAATACTTATTTGCACCAAGTATTATTTTTTTTGATAAATACATTTTAATATTTTTTCATATACTTACAATATCCTTCACAGGGAAAAAGGAAATAGGAAATTCTTTTGAAAGGGAAAGATAATGGACATGTAAGCACCAAGTATTCTGTTTCCAATTGATTTTAAAATATCAATTGTAGCTGTCATTTATGTATTTTTGAGCTATTTAATTAGCTGTTCCTGGAAGAATTAGCTACATTTTACCAAAGCAACCTACTCTCAGAGTACTTAGTATAGCTTAATGCGTGAATCATTTCTTAAACAAAAATATATGTTACTGGATTTCAGGGTTAAATATATATAAATTCTTTGACTTGAATATTAACAATAATAGTAACAGACACTTTACCTCCTATTCAGTTTAGGAAAATTATTATTATTTTTTTTAAATCATAGACTGTAAAGGACAGGTGAAGACAAATCAAAAGGATGATTCAAGCAACTGTGGAAAAACTTTGATGTCAAGGGAAATAGTTCAGAATAATTCAGATTGATTGTCTACACAGCTTGAATTTGCCAAATGAAAGCTAAGTTTCCCCCACATTCTGCTGTGCAGGGCTTCTTTGTGAAGCAGCGTCAGCAAAATCACCTTGATGTTTCCTACAGGAATCAGCAGTCTTGAATAGAATATAGCCATGAGGTAGTCAGTCCACTCCCTGGCTGCTGACATATTCGTTTTATTTATTCTTGTGTGTTCATTTAATAATGATCCATCTGTGCTTCCACATCTAGTCATACAAAGTGGAAAGATTAAAAGAGAACAAAATAGAGACACAATATGGTAGAATATCAATATCTCCTTATATGTCTTTATAATACTACTTGAATCAAAGATACTTATACCAATTAACTATTTTAAGACAAGGCAATTTTTTACATCAAATTTCTATATTGAATTCTGAACAGGATACATTAAATTAATTTATTTTCTGTTTATTAAAGATGGATGCTATAGATATCACTTTGATTTCAGAAATTTTTTACAATGGATACTCACTCATCAACTTCCCCTAATATTATTGGGTGTATAGCATTATGCAAGAGAGTGAGGCAGATTGCTAAAACCTAACACTTCTCAAAATGAAAAAAGGTAATTCAGTTGGGAAATGCCCATATTTCCTTTGAATTCATAGCACCCACTTGACTGAGTGGCTTGTGGAGAGCTCTGTTATTTGACATGCCTGGTTATAGTTTTTAAGCAGTACCACACTTCCCCTTTCCCTTGCAAAGGCCCATTTGTATCCTTTGTACAGTGATGTTCAACAGAGAAGAGCTAGAAAAACTAGAAATCACAAAGGACCACCAAATAATAAGAAACATTATCACAAAGGAATTTTCGAATCCTAATGTGGCTTTAACATGTGCCAGTTTAGCCAAGTATCAACCATATTACAAATGACATACATGAAACTAAGTTATTATCTAAGTTAGCAAACTTAATAACCTAGTTATAAGCTAAGTTATAACTAGTTGTTATCACTAGCAGAAATGAATTTTATTTGTTCATTTCATTGAAACAATTTCTTCCTACTTTCTCCCCTCCCTTCTTATTTCTTTTCTCTCTTCTTTCTCTTATTTTCAGGTGCCAAAAAGTTACCAAAATATTTTTTTTCTACTGGTTCTGTGGCATCTAACCACTCTCCTTTTCAAACTATGTAGATATTACTTATATAAGCAAAGTATCTTGAAGAGGAGAAAACTGTGCTTTACCCTTTTCTCACAAGGTCCCTATTAGAGTAGAATCTGAACTGTTATCTAGTTTGCTAAAACCACATCATCTGTGGAAAATTAGGCTATTTATTTTTTTATTGTACACCAAAGTTTAATCTACACAATCTTTACAGTATTTTTCTTTTAATTTTAAGATGTTGGTAACAACATATATATTAAACCTTTTCCAAAAATATCATAAAATTGGATTAGGTGGTTACTTAATAATGGTCTCTCATTCTATATAAGATATCTAGAGCAGTGTATAGAACTTTAAACAAGACAATGAAAATTGGAAACTCAAAAATTTAACTAGGAGAATGAGACTGTCTGGGTGGTAGTTAAGTATGCATTCATGCAAGCCATAAGAGCTTATATAATTGTAAAACCTGGGCCATAACATGGGCTCTAAGCTATCAATTAAATGTGAATCTCTTATCATCAATCCATTAAAAAATAATATATTTGCTCAGAGAAACAAGTAGTTTCTGCACACCTGGGTCTAAAGCAAATTATTTTGTGTTAATAATAAAAATATTTCTCTCTTTCTCTCTCTCTCTCTCTCTCTCTCTCTCTCTCTCTCACACACACACACACACACACACACACACACAAACTATTGGGCATTGGAGCTAATGTGTATGTAGCTTCAGCATGTTTTTCTACTAAGGTCACTGAGGAATACCATTGTCAGATGAGGAGTGGTTATAGGACCTTGATCAGAGAATGCTACCAGTTGGGACTTGGGAAGAAGCACAGTGAGGGAATATCCAGCAGGGTTGAGAATATATGACAGAGACATGTTCTGAGCCAGCAGGTCTAGTGGCTGCTACTGGTTCCATGTGGTCCACTCCAATATACAAAATTCGAATCATTTTTTCCCTGTAAGGAGATTAACGTTACCAAATCTCCAAAGATCCTAGTTCCCCAAAAGTGCTATCTTCAGATACAACAGCATTAGTTATGTGTTGTACATTGATTGCATTTACTTCATACCAAATTTTAAGAAGGGCATTGGATACCTGACATGTATCCAGAGGCAAGTAACAAGAATGGAGGAGGTTTCTCAAATTATCATATCTGAGGAACATGTGACAGGCTTGGTGATATTTGGAGAAGAAAAAGAAACACTTAGTGAGTTCACGCTAACTATCTCTAAATATTTAAGACAGTCATGTTGAAGACATTTTCTGTATAATTTAGGAGGCCAGGAAGGAAGCAGAACTAGAACCAAGAAACGGAAGTAAGCACCAAGGACAGATATTTTAACAAATGTAAGAAAGAACCCTCTAGTAATTGGAGTTGTTTGAAAATTAAATGAGCTGCTTTGAGAACTGCATAAGCACCCTGTCATTGGAAGCAAACGATCAGAAGGTGAAGGAACATTAATGAAAGATAGAGGCTCTTTCAGAGAAAATTGGACAAGGTGGCCTTTAAGGCCCTTTCCAGCTCCTCAGCACTTTGATGGAAAAGTAGAGATCTCTTTTCATTTTTTTTCTAGCTCTTGCTCTTGCCCCCATCCTCCCTCTACATCTCCTTCCCTTTACTTCTCCGTCTCCTTCTTGTAGTTTACACATGAGAACCAAGGGGACTCGGGAAGACGTATGAGTGCTTTAGACCTCACTCCTGTCCCAGTGTTGCCTCTCTCACCCCCTCCATTCCCATTCATTGCTATTGATAATCTATGTTTTCCCCAGTCTAATAAAACGTGTGGGGGGCAAGAACAGCTTCAAGTCCTCTTTCTTTTCCCTTCCACCAGCTCACCACCTCAAGCCACTTCTTATATATAAATTCTGGAGTCATTATGGCATGCACCTATTTTTACCAACAGTAGCTTCCAAAACTTGGAGTAATGATTAGTCACTTTAAGATAGAAATGAGTCATGTCTGAGTACAACATTTCTATGTTTAACAAAGTCATGCTTCTTGTTAATGAAGAAAATCATGATGGATATTTTGTGGTCCAAAGAATCTGTATCAAAGGAAGAAAGGAAACAGGAATCTCAGTGATGGGTTATTGCTAGGAACACTTCCTCTTATTTCTCTCCAGGAAGATAGGATACAGATTCTGGCCTGCAGTTCATATACATATCTGATGTTCTCTCTGGGCAAGATACTCAATGACTCTATAACTCCAAGCTTGAGGATGGCACCAAG
The DNA here is from genome assembly GCF_937001465.1 of Orcinus orca. NCBI lineage: Eukaryota > Metazoa > Chordata > Mammalia > Artiodactyla > Delphinidae > Orcinus > Orcinus orca. The sequence continues at coordinate 92,828,494 of NC_064561.1, read as the reverse complement.
GGATCCCTGAGAATATAAGCCTTCCCTTGGCTGGAACAGTTTCTCCCTTTTCCAGGCACACCCAGCCTGACTTTATGGAAAGTAATTTTGTTCCCAGATAGTATCATTGTATTTTCTCTATAAAAATAAGTGGGGGAGGCGGAGTCAAGATGGCGGTGTGGGAAGACGCAGAGTTAGCGTCTCCCCACAACCAGGGTGCCTGCCGGCCACTGGTGGGGGACTCTGACGCCCAAGGAGACAGGAGGAACCCCAGAGTGAACCAGTAGGACATAGGGGAACTAAGTGGGTTGGAGAAGTGGAGGCCAGACAGGATCGGCACCCCTGAGGCCGGGGAGATTAGGAGAGGCAGGTGGGAGGGAATCTCCTGGAAGAGCCAGAGAGGAGTGAAGGGCGATCACCTGGCCCACTTGGTCCAGGGAGCCTGCTGAGCTCCCAAGCCGGTTCCCCACCTCCAAAGCTGCATCAAGGCCACGTGGGTCCTTGGGGGCACAGGAGGGAAGCCAAGGGGAGACCAGGAGAGGCAGGCGGGAGGGGCCCTGCCAGAGGAGCAGGAGAGGAGCAGAGGGTGTTTGCCCCTCCCACTCAGGCTAGGGGAACCTGCTGAGCTCCCAGGCCAGTCCCCTGCTCTCCAAGGCACACCCACCCCCTCCCACCACATTGGTCCTGGGGGCATAGGAGGGAGGCTGGGGAGATCAGGAGAGGCAAGTGGCAGGGGCCCTCACAGACCCCAGACCAGAGGAGCAGGAGAGGAGAGGAGGGCGTTTGCCCGGCCCACTCAAGCCCAGGAGCCTGCTGGGCTCCCAGGTGAGATCCCCTGCCCTCTGAGACCAGGGGTGGGGGGCACACCTGAGCCCTTTCTGGTCCTTGAGCCTAAGCCCCACCCCCACAGCCCCCAGGGCCTTTTGCAGCCCTGTGGGTCCTGAGCATTGGCCCCACCCACTGCCCAAGCGTTGCCCATGCTTAGGCCCTGCCCTCCACAGCCAAGGCCTTCCCCCACCCCCTGCCCTTTTTTATTTCTTCTTTTTTCTTTTCCCTCCTCCTCTTTTTTACTATTGTGGTATTGATGTACCTTCCACTTTTTGATTCATCTATATTTTTATTTTTACATTTTTTCTAACATATCTGTTAGTTTCCTAGTCTAATTTTATTTTTTACTTTATCATTGTTCTCTTGTGTTTTTTTTCTGCCACCTCACGTGGCTTGTGGGATCTTGGTTCATGAGCCTGGGGTCAGGCAGAAGCTCCTGCGGTGGGAGCTCCAAGTCCAAACCATTGGACTAACAGAGAACCTCAGAACGCAGGGAATATTCATCAGAGTGAGGTCTCACAGAGGTCCTCATCTCAGCACCAAGACCCAGCTCTACCCAATAGCCTACAAACTCCAGTGTTGGAAGCCTCAGGACAAACAACCAGTAAAACAGGAACATAATCCCACTCATAAAAAAAAAAAAAAAAAATAGAAAATGAGACGACAATAAAAGTATGTCACAGATGAAGGAGCAAGGTAAAACCTACAAGACCAAATAAATGAAGAGGAAATGGGCAATCTACCTGAAAAAGAATTCAGAGTAATGATAGTAAAGATGATCCAGAATCTCGGAAATAGAATGGAAGCATGGATTGAGAAAATACAAGAAATGTTTAACAAAGATCTAGAAGAACTAAAGAACAAACAAACAGAGATGAACAATAACTGAAATTAAAAATACACTAGAAGGACTCAATAACAGAATAACTGAGGCAGAAGAATGAATAAGTGAGCTGGAAGACAAACTGGTGGAAATAACTGCCAAGGAGCAGAATAAAGAAAAAAGAATGAAAAGAATTGAAGACAATCTCAGAGACCTCTGGGACAACACTAAATGCACCAACATTCAAATTATAGGGGTCCCAGAAGAATAAGAGAAAAAGAAAGGGCCTGAGAAAATATTTGAAGAGATTATAGTGGAAAACTTCCCTAACATGGGAAAGGAAATAGTCAATCGAATCCAGGAAGCACAGAGAGTACCATACAGGATAAACCCAAAAAGAAACATGCCAAGACACATGTTAATCAAACTATCAAAAATCAAATACAACGAAAAAATATTAAAAGCAGCAAGGGAAAAGCAAAAAATAACATACAAAGGAATCCGCATAAGGTTATCAGCTGAATTTTCAGTGGAAACTCTGCAGACCAGAATGGAGTGGCAGGATATACTTTAAGTGATGAAAGAGGAAAACCTACAACCAAGATTACTCTACCCAGCAAGGATCTCATTCAGATTTGGCAGAGAAGTCAAAAGCTTTTCAGACAAGCAAAAGCTAAGAGAATTCAGCACCACCAAACCAGCTTTACAACAAATGCTAAATAAACTTCTCTGAGGGAAACACAAGAGAAGAAAAAAGACCCACATATCAAACCCAAAACAATTAAGAAAATGGTAATAGGAACATACATATCAATAATAACCTTGAATGTAAATGGACTAAGTGCCCCAACCAAAAGACACAGATTGGCTGAATGGATACAAAAACAAGACCCATCTATATGCTGTCTACAAGAGACCCACTTCAGACCTAGGGATGCATGCAGACTGAAAGTGAAGGGATGGAAAAAGATATTCCATGCAAATGGAAATCAAAAGAAAGATGGAGTAGCAATACTCGTATCAGATAAAATAGACTTTAAAATAAAGACTGTTACAAGAGATAAGGAAGGACACTACATAATGATCAAAGGATCAATCCAAGAACATATAACAATTATAAATGTTTATGCACCCAACATAGGAGCACTTCAATACATAAGACAAATGCTAGCAACCACAAAATGAGAAACTGACAGTAACACAATAACAGTAGGGGACTTTAACACCCCACTTACACCACTGGACAGATCATCCAAACAGAAAGTAAATAAGGAAACACAAGCTTTAAATGACACAATAGACCAGATAGATCTAACTGATATTTATAGAACATTCCACCCCAAAGTGGCAGAATACAAGAATACACTTTCTTCTCAAGTGCACACAGAACATTCTCCAGGATAGATCACATCTTGGGTCACAAATCAAGCCTGGGAAAATTTAAGAAAATTGAAATTGTATCCAGCATCTTTTCTGACCACAACACTATGAGATTGGAAATCAATTACAGGGAAAAAAAAACTGTAAAAAGCACAAATACATGGAGGCTAAACAGTGTGCTACTAAATAACCAAGAGATCACTGAAGAAATCAAAGAAGAAATCAAAAAATACGAAGAAACAAATGGCAGTGAAAACAGTATGACCCAAAACCTGTGGGATGCAGCAAAAGCAGTTCTAAGAGGGAAGTTTATAGCAATTCAATCTCATCTCAGGAAACAAGAAAAATCTCAAATAAACAATCTAACCCTACACTTAAAACAACTAGAGAAAGAAGAAAAAAGAAAACCCAAAGTCAGCAGAAGGAAAGAAATCATAAAGATCAGAGGAGAAATGAGTGAAATAGAAACGAAGAGAACAATAGCAAAACTCAATAAAACTAAAAGCTGGTTCTTTGAGAAGATAAACAAAATTGATAAACCCTTAGCCAGACTCATCAAGAAAAAAAGGGAGAAGACGTAAATCAATAAAATTTGAAATGAAAAAGGAGAAATCCCAACTGACAATGCAGAAATACAAAGGATTATAAGAGATTGCTACAAACAACTATATGCCAATAAAATGGACAACCACGAAGAAATGGACAAATTCTTGGAAACATACAATTTTCCAAGACTGAACCAGGAAGAATTAGAAAATATAAACAGACCTATCACAAGTAACGAAATTGAAACTGTAATTTAAAATCTTCCAACAAACAAAAGTCCAGGACCAGATGGCTTCACAGGCGAATTCTATCAAACATTTAGAAAAGAGCTAACACCGATCCTTCTCAAACTCTTCCAAAATATTGCAGATGGAGAAACACTCCCAAACTCATTCTACAAAGCCACCATCACCCTGATACCAAAACCAGACAAAGATATCATAAAAAAAAGAAAATTACAGACCAATATCACTGATGAACATAGATGTAAAAATCCTGAACAAAATACTTTCAAACAGAATCCAACAGCACATTAAAAGGATCATACACCATGATCAACTGGGGTTTATCCCAGGGATGCAAGGATTCTTCAGTATGCACAAATCAATCAATGTGATACACCACATTAACAAATTAAGGAATAAAAACCATATGATCATCTCAATAGATGCAGAAAAAGCTTTTGACAAAATTCAACACACGTCTATGATAAAAACTCTCCAGAAAATTGGCATAGAGGGAAACTACCTCAACATAATAAAGGCCATATATGACAAATCCACAGTAAGCATCATACTCAATGGTGAAAAACTGAAAGCATTTCCCCGAAGGTCAGGAACAAGAAAAGGATGTCCACTCTCACCACTCTTACTTAACATAGTTATGGAAGTCCTAGCCACAGCACTAAGAGAAAAAAAAGAAATAAAAGGAATACAAATCAGAAATGAAGAAGTAAAACTGTCACTGTTTGCCAATGACATGATACTATCCATAGAAAATCCTAAAGATGCCACCAGAAAACTACTAGAACTAATCAATGAATGTGGTAAGGTTGCAGGACACAAAATTAATGCACAGAAATCTCTGGCATTCCTATACACCAACAATGAAAAATCAGAAAGAGAAATTAAGGAAACATTCCCATTTACCATTGCAACAAAAAGGATAAAATACCTAGGAATAAAGCTGCCTAAGGAGGCGAAAGACTTGTACTCAGAAAACTATAAAACACTGATGAAAGAAATCAAAGATGACATAAACAGATGGAGAAATATACCATGTTCTTGGAATGGAAGAATCAACATTGTGAAAATGACTATACTACCCAAAGCAATCTACAGATTCTATGTGATCCCTATCAAACTGCCAATGGCATTCTTCACAGAATTAGAACAAAAACACCTCACAATTCGTATAGAAACACAGAAGACCCTGAAGAGCCAAAGCAATCTTGAGAATGAAAAACAGAGTTGGAGGAATCAGGCTCCCTGACTTCAAATTATAACACAAAGCTACAGTAATCAAGACAGTATGGTACTGGCACAAAAACAGAAATATAGATCAATGGTACAGGATAGAATGCCCAGAGATAAACCCACACACATATGGGCACTGAATTTGTGACAAAGGAGGCAATAACATACAATGGAGAAAAGACAGCATCTTCAATAAGTGGTGCTGGGAAAACTGGACAGCTACATGTAAAAGAATGAAATTAGAACACTTCCTAACACCATACACAAAAATAAGACCAGACACTATTAAACTTTTAGAGGAAATCATAGGAAAAATATTCTTTGACATAAACCACAGCAAGATCTTTTTTGACCCACCTTGTAAAGTAACAGAAATAAAAACAAAAATAAACAAATGGGACTTAATTAAACTTAAAAGCTTTTGCACAGCAAAGGAAACCATAAACAAGACAAAAAGACAACCCTCACAATGGGAGAAAATATTTGCCAATGAAACAACAGACAAAGGAGTAATCTCCAAAATATACAAATAGCTCATGGAGCTCAATATCAAAAAAAGAAACAATCCAGTTAAAAAATGGGTGGAAGACCTAAATAGTCATTTCACCAAGGAAGACATACAGATGGCCAAGAGGCACATGAAAAGATGCTAAACATCACTAATTATTAGAGAACTGCAAATCAAAACTACAGTGAGGTATCACCTCACACCAGTCAGGATGGGCATTATCAAAAAAGCTAGAAACAATAAATGCTGGAAAGGGTGTGGTGAAAAGGGAACCCTCCTACACTGTTGATGGGAATGTAAATTGATACAACCACTATGGAAAACAGTATGGAGGTTCCTTAAAAAACTAAAAATAGAACTACCATGTGACCCAGCAATTCCACTACTGGGCATATACCCTGAGAAAACCATAATTCAAAAAGAGACATGCACCACAATGTTCATTGCAGCACTATTTACAATAGCCAGGACACGGAAGCAACCTAAGTGCCCATCATTGGATGAATGGATAAAGAAGATGTGGCACACATATACAATGGAATATTACTCAGCCATAAAAGGAAATGAAATTGAGTTATTTGTGGTGAGGTGGATGGACCTACAGTCTGTCATACAGAATGAAGTAAATCAGAAAGAGAAAAACAAATACTGTATGCTAGCAGATATATATGGAATCTAAAAAAAAAAAAAAATGGTACTGATGAACGTAGTTGCAGGGCAGGAATAAAGAGGTAGACATAGAGAATGGATTTGATGACATGGGGTGGGAGGGCAAAGCTGGGGCGAAGTGAGAGTAGCCTCGACATATATACACTACCGAATGTAAAATAGTTGGCTGGTGGGAAGCAGCTGCATAGCACAGGGAGATTGGCTCGTTGCCTTGTGACCACCTAGAGGGGTGGGATAGGGAGGATGGGAGGGAGGCTCAAGAGGGTGGGGACATGGAGACTTGTGTATGCATATGGCTGATTGTCTTTGTTGTGCAACAGAAACTAACATGGTATTGTTAAACAATTATACTCCAATAAAGATCTATTAAAAAAAAATAAGTGGAATGAGTGATGATTAGGAACCTTGAAAAGTGTAACTTTTTGTTTAATTGCCATCACTGAGTATCCATTGCCCTAACAGTTCTCAAAGCAAGCCCTGTAGTTTTCACAGATGATTTGCAACTAAATAAGGTTTGGAAATGCTTCATCTTCTATTATTCTTGGAGAGTCAAAATGCACATTAATATATTTAAAACACTGAGAAGTCCTACAGGAGGGAGAATTGTTTTAATATGTTTAAACTAACATTTCCTCAACTTATTTGGCCAGGCAAAACCATTTTTTCAAAGACCATTAGTGGTACAGGACACTATTCTTCTGCTGGATATAGATGAGAAATGCTACATTATAACAAACCAAAGCTGGTACAGCATACATATAGCCCAGTACCCGACCTTAAATAGCACCCAACAGACATCTTAATTAAATCTTTTAGTTTGCATCTACCTGGCTGACAAAGTTAAGGATAACAATGACCAATTGAGTTGAATATTTGAGCCAAATAATCTCCTTTCCCCAACATATAGAACATATGAGGTAATATTGGAAAGATTTTTTTACCTTTTAAGAAAATTAAAATTTCAAATTATAAAGCAGTAAGACAAGAATTTACATAGGATACCTACATTAGTGCCTCTTCCTTGCTCCATCTCTCATGGGGGCAGTCAGCACAGAGATTTAAAGTGGAGATATTGTGACCAATTATATACTTTGTAAGTCTATTGGAAGTGTCACCTATAGTTTGGGGGTTGTCTCCTGCTGATATTGCAGAACAATTAGACCTTTCTACCACAAGTTCATGCAAAGCGTGAAAAAAAGTATCCATTTAAAAAAATACCATGTGGTTCTTTGTTTTCCTACACCCACTTACTTGAATTTTCCACTTACTGTGTATATTGTGGGAAATTTCTGGTTTTTCTCTGCTTTACTCATCAAAGTGTTATTTTTAGAGGTAATTTAGAACTCTCAGATGCCCAGAAAATCTATTTTCAGCTCTATTTTACAGAAGAGTCAAAAGTTTCATATAGTTAAGTGTAAATGAAATTAAGCACTCAAAATGTAAGAGAGTCTAATTTGAAACACAGATTCTCCAAGTTATGAATATGTTCCAAGGTTGGCAGAATATATGATCACATCTCTAAGGATTGCCATTTATACTCCAACACAAGCAGAGGTGAATTAATGCCTTTTTAGCCTGATAGCTAATAAATTGCTTTAGGTGAGGACATTTTGAATGAGTTCAATTTTATGGTGAGCTTACTAGTCACACTGATAAGCTGACAGTTCCATAGACTACAGAACTTTCTATCCTCTCCTTATGGAAATCCAGGGACATAGCCCTGGAAATAGGAATGCAGAATTTAGTAATATGGACTGGCGTGTTAGAGTAAATATTTGGAGCACTCAGTAGTTGCAGATACCACTTATTAAGCAATTACCTAGTGTTAGGTGCTGTGCTAAGCGTAATATTAATAACAATAGCTAATATTCAAAGCATGCTTATTCTGTACTGGGCACTATGATGAACACTTTACGTGCATTTTCTCTATTGATCCTTACAATTATAAACATGGACGAGCCTCATTTAAAATGAAGAAACTGAGACAAAACCCAGAAATTTTCCAGTCACATGGTTAGTCTAGAGGGATTAATAGCTGAGTCCAGAGGGATTAATTCCAAGCTACTTGTTTTCTCCTTGGCTATCCTTGGGATCTTCCTTTTTATTCCTGAAACGTGAACCAATGCCTCTCCTGTCTCAGTCTGTTTTGGCTGCTATAACAAAATACCATGGACTTATGAACAACAGGAATTTATTTCTCACAGTCCTGGAGTCTGGAAGTGTGAGGTCAGGAAGCCAGCATGATTGGGCGAGGGCCCTCTTCTGGGAAGCAGACTTCTTACTGTCATATAGTGGAAGGGGCCAGGGATCTCTCTGGATCCTCATTCATAAGGCACTAATCCCATTCATGAGGGCTCCACCTTCATGATTTCAGCACCTCCCAAATGTCCCAACTCCTAATATCATCACCTTTAGGGGCTGGGATTTCAACATATGAATTTTGTGGGCACTCAGACATTCAGACCATAGCGCGTCTCATCCTTCCTTGCACTGGTAGCCTTAGTCTTTCAGTCTACAGAACTCTTGAAGTTCAAAGAATAGTACTTGAGTTCTAACAAGTGCCGTGAAAACAGATATGACTCAATTCTTTAAGCTTCAGAGAGAATTAGTCCAAATTTCATTACAAAGTTCTTTAATTTTTTTCTGAGGATCCTGGGAGTGAGGCTGTTTTATTTATCTATTGCAGCATAACAAATTTTCTTAAAATTAGTGGCTTAAAACAATAATAATTATTGATTATTTCCCAAACTTTCTTTGAGTCAGTTAGGAAATGGTGGAGATGGCCTTACTCTGCTGCACAATGTCTGGACTCTATGCTGGAAAATGGGAAGATTGAGAACAGGAATCATCAGGCTGTATGCCCACAGTTTTAAGAGTTGATGCTTGCTCGTTGCTTAGCTGAGGCTGTTGGTCAGAATATAACCACACATGGCCTTTCTATGGTGCACAAGATTCCTTCCAAAATGGTGGTGTGGTTCTAAGGGAGACCCCCTGTGAGAAAGCAAGAGCCAGGTGGAAGCCATATTGCCTTTTTGGACCTAGCCTCAGAAGTCATGTGGCATTCCTTCCCCCGTGTTCTAGTGGGTGAGGCATTTATAAGGATCTACCAGGTTCGAGGAGAAGGAACACAGACTCCATTTCTTGAGGGATATGTATCAACATCACATTGTAAAAAGAGCATGAGGGATGAGGTATATGTTGGTGTGGACTTGTTTGCAAAGTAACTCGCAACAGGAAGCAAGAATGAGAAATTTTAAAATTTTCCAAGTCACTGATGACCCTTAGCTCCTGCTTTTACTGAGTTAGTTCCACTAATAAATTGTCTTTTTTATGTCCTCTCTCTATTCTCTACCACATACAATAAGACTTGAAATCAAGCCTGCTTCCATAATTTACACACACAAAGAAATACACTCCCTACCAAACAAACACTCACAAGCAAAAACACTCATTAAAGTCTTTTCTGTGTAGCAGACTTGACTGAGGCTTGCAGCAATGGATGGTATTTACATTGCAGCCAAACAACTTAAAATAGAATATTGGAAAACCCTAACATGAAAAGCCCTCTGGATCCTTTCCTATGTTCCAGGGCTCTCCTCCCTGGTTTCCTCTGTTTTCTTATCTATCCCTTCTCTCTCAGGAGTAATAACTTTAAATGCCTTCCATTTTCTTATAAAAATTAATTCACATTAGCTCCGCTGAATCTCCATACCCTATACTCAGCACGTAGACTCTCTCTTGTGTACGAAGACCCACTAGTGTATTCTGCTAAACCACACAGGCCATCTAAATCTAAGCCTCACCCTTGCTCCCTCCTCCACCTCTTTCTGCAAAAGGAAAAGCAAAGAGATTTAGTCCTTCATTTGTATGAATTGTTCCCTGTTTTCGCCCCTAGCTTCTCCATGGAAAAGGCAGAAGTTGCTACATTCATTTGTGGTTTTAAATAACATTTTCCCCCTCTGCATTGCACTAGCATGCATTGAATTGCAGCCAGCACTATCCACTTAAGTTTTCCATCTCTAATTTCCATAACATTCAGGGAAAGCTTCAGCCTCAGACTTTATGAATATGCTTCAGAACAGATCTTCTGAGGCAAAAATCACCATTCAATCAAGAGAGAGCCTCCAAGTCCCCATTTATAATGAAACCAAATAGGTGAACTCCACTTTTGTCCTCTCTCCTATAGCACAATTCTGGTTCTGTTGCACAATTCTGGTTCTGTTTGGGTTCCCTTTCCAAAGTCTATCCTTTGATCTTAGGAACTTTTAGAATTAGATTGACTCAGGAGAGGAAATATCTAAATACGATGGAGATGCTCTCTGACTAGTTCCTAAATAGCCAGATTCTGGAAGAATATTGCTTCCCATTTGGCAACTATAACACAAATTCCAACTATTTTCTCCATAGTCATGTCCTCACTACTCCCATAACCTTCTTCTTAGCAAATCTACCCAAACCCTCTCCTCTCCATTCCCACAGCCATGCTGAGAGGGAGTGCACCACATGATTCCACACGCTTGCCTACAGAGAAATAGTTTATGGTGGACGACGGGCTCAAACTCATCCAATCAGATGGTTTTCCTAGGACAATGGGATAGGACTAAAGGATAGTAGCTAACATAGTCTGAGCAAAGCAGAGCAAACCTCTCAGCAACAGCAGAGCACAAAGCAGATGCTGAGAAGTTTGACATGGATGCAAACCATTTGGCTTCCAGAACTGGAGAAAGAAATCTAGTTCCCCAAAGGCACCTAGTTCCTGCTTCCAGCCCCTTGAGGGGTCTGACTCTTCCTCTCGCCCCTGGGTTGGCTGAGATATCCCCAAAATGAAACAATAAGCTGACCCTTATTGCTTCAATCACTTTGTAACCAAGCAAACAGATTATTCTACACGGAATATTAGAAAGAAAATGGAGAGATATTTTTATTTTCATTAATTTACTTACCTACTGTCTTCTGGGCATATATATTGTAAGTAGTGAAGAATTATAAATCAAGGAGTTTCAATAAAGTGTGGTTGATGTTCCTCTCTGGTACTCTAGGACTGTTAAAAGGATAGAACATACTTTAATACTGAACGAAATGTCATTATGAACTTATCCTAGGTAATCAAAGAAATTTCTCAAGAAATGGTATGCTACTGAAGTATCTCTAAAGATATTTTGCATGAATTAACCCTTAGACAGTGAACTTTAAGGAGCCTCCATAGCAGGGCTTTGCAAGATGCTAAAGATTATGCTACTCGACAGTTTTCTCAAGAAATCTCTATCAGCTCCTTGGGGTGAGCATCACAGCAAAAACAAACAAACAAGCAAACAAATAAAAACAAACTTGTAAAGCATTTCTGAGAAATGTGTGCCCATTTCAAGAAATGGGGTCAAATGCATTAGTAAATTAAGAAATGGAATGGATTTGGGGAAAGCCTAAGTCACAATTGGAGCTGGACTCTGTATGAAGCTGCATGTATAATTCTTTATGTAAGGAATTCCTACCACTGACTGACAATGGGCCATGTAATGCACAAACAGGACATGGTTCAGAGGAAAGGAAGTAGGCTCTACAGTCACTAACTGTTAAGCAAGCTATTTAAGCTCATTGAGCCTGTTTCCTCATTTGTAACATGAGGATAACAGCATTATTTACTTCAGTGGGATATTGTGAGGGTTTAACAATACAGTGCACGTAGAGCACTTGGCACATGCGCTGATGTGCTCAATAAATCTCATAATACTTGTATAGTGGTTGTTATCTTCATTATTACAACTCTATCTGGAAATTCTGGTGCAATTTTCCCGGTATACGGAGAGCCTGATGTGCTGGCTGGAGACTGGCAAGCAACTTGCCTCTCCTCACCCAGACCACTCAGTTTCTGATGTGTGTTTGTATGTGTGTGTGTATGTGCTTGCACACACGCTAAATTGATCCGTGCTAAATCCTGTAGTTTCTGCCATCAGGCTTCAGTTTCTTTGGCTTTCTTTAGCTTGCTTTATTCATGGACAAAACAGGAAAACTGTTTTGATATTTTTCTGTCTAACCTTTAAAATTACCCACAAAACAATCATATTCCTGGACCTCCCTTAGCCTATTTGTCTCAGTTATCAGCCTCTCACATGAGCCCTCACACAGGCAATCAGATGACAATTGGACTAGATGGGAAAAAGTGACCCAATCAGCTAGCAGAATATTTTTGGAGCCTTGCCATACTTTAACTATGTCCCTGACAGTTTTGGAACTTTGACAGTCTTAAATCATGCACCTTGCCCTCAATATGTTTACTTTTTCTTTTTTAGATTACTCAAAGTAATACAGTCAGCATTTTTGGACTTAAAAACCGAGGTTAAAACATTTTTTGTTGCTAAATACCACTAGCATACATGTTTTGGTTAATGTGCAACTATAGTGAAGCATCATTTCATTTATTCCTGAGCGTCCCGCCTCTCTTACACTCCCACTTTCCCATTTAAAGAAAAATGTGTGTGTGTTTCCATCACATAGTACACAATTCGAATTGTTTAATAGGTCATACAATTAAAAGTGAGCTACACAGTTCCCTGTCAGAGACAATCACTGTTAGTTTCTTGTGATAAATATATACTTAAGCACACAAAATGTAACATACATAAATATTCTCGGCTAAATTTCCTGGAGAGAATTAATCTCTCAAACCCTAAGACATCAGTTATATGTGATAAATTAACTTTTCTCTTTGGCATCAGGATGGGTATTATGTACCATTCTTGGGAGAATTGAAGGAATAATTACAAATAATTTTCTGTGTGCTCTGGTTCAGATGAGGAACTCTAGGTGAGAAATGCTTTCACTTAACAATCTAGCTTGCAGATTATACACATGGATACATGTAGAGCTGCTGTCTTCCTCCTACACATCCTCCTACTCATCCTCATCCATTTCCATGTTCTTCCTCTTTTACTTTTTTTACTGAGGTATAACATAAATTGGAAAGTGTGTAAAGTGTGTCAATCTTCAGTATATAGCATGAAGAGTTTTTGTATATGTGTATACCCATGTAAACACCATTCAGATCATGATACAGAGCATTTTCATCACTTTAAAATGTTCCTCATGCCCCCAGAGTCAACCTCTAGTCTCATGTCAGTCACTACATTTAGTTCTGCCTGTTTTGAAACTTCATATAAATGAAACCATATTTGTATTTTCCTTCTTTCCTTCAACACATCAGAGAGATTTTCCATGTTGTTGTGTATAGCAGCTATTATTTTTATTGCCCAGTATTATTCCATTTTATGAATAGATTTGCTTGTTGATGGACATCTGGGTTGTTTCCAGTTTGGGGACATTTTGAATACACCTGCTAGGGACAGACTTACACATGTCTTTTGGTGGCTACATGCACTCATTTATCTTGGGGATATACCTGGGAGAAGACTGGGTCATAAGGTGGCCCTACATTTAGCTTTAGTAAACATTATCAAACAGTTTAACAAAGTGGTTGTTCCAACTTTGTTCATTCTTTTTAACAGATGAATAGTATTATATGATTTTTCCATGACATCTTTAAACTAGCTCACTCTTAATAGAAATATAAGTTGTTTCCAAACATTTGCTATTACAAAATGTGTTTCAAATATTGTCCTTTTATATAAATCATTTTTACAAATACAAGTTTATCTATAGGAAAAAGTGTAAGAGGTGAATTTGCTGGATTCAAGGATTTGCGCATTTTTAATTTTAGTAAATATGAACAAATTTTCTCCAGAGTGTTTCAGCTATTGGACACGGCCTCACCTCATACTCCAGACACAGTATATCATAAAATGTTTTGAACTTCTCTGTCCAACAGGTATAAATTATATTTATTTGTGGTTTTAATTTGAATGTCTCTTATGATAAGTGATATTGAGTATCTTTTATAAGTTTAAAAAGCATTAGTATTTCCTCATCTGCGACTTCTTTTAAAATATACTTTACCAATTATTCTCTGGGGTTGTTGCTCTTTTATTGATTTAGGGGAGCTCTCTTTACATTAAAGAAATGAGTCCTTTCTCTGTGATATGAGTTCCAAATATTCTTCCCCAGCTTGTTGCTCGTCTACTACCTCTGTTAATAATTGAAAGAGTAATTTGAAATATCCTTTACATCAGGTTTCTAAAGCATATTTTACAAAGCCTTAGTCTGCCCTTTCTTCCGCCACCCACAAGATGGGTCTTGATATTATTAGTGAGTAAAAAGTTTATTCTCATGTATGCTCTAAATGCATTCTCTGGATTATTAGAAATAATCTTGCCCTAATGCACACTCCAGAGAATTGAAAGTAAGCCTGCTTATAAAAAAGCAATTGGCAGACACACAGAACATGAGTATGGCTGCTAACTTAACAATTTTCTCAAGAAAGCAAAAGACAAGTTGCATTCTTCGTAAGATTCTGTGTTAGGGTTATTTGTTCAGCTTTGAAAAGTGTTTATATGGATAGTCAGATGCCTCATGCTTCCCTAGGGCAGTCCACAAGTCAGAGAGAGATTGGCAGGCACGGCACACTGTTCCCAACCTTGGTCAACTTGGAGTATCTCACAAAATGCCCTCAAAATGAGGCGTATTCTAAATAGCGATATCACTGAGATGCTTAAAACAGTTAGTCTCATTCTTCAAGATGATTTCTCCTCACGCACTGACCTCCTCCATTAAAATCATAGTGTTATAACCTAACATTCAGTCACTTTCTTCTCCATTAGATTCTTTGCGGCCAAGTACCACGTATTATTTGTATCTGCTTCCTATTGCCTCCATAACAAACTGCCACACATTTAGCAATTAAAACAACACCCATTTTTAAAAATCTCATAGTTCTGCAGGTTAAAAGCCCAGGTCACCATAGCTTGGCTGAATCCTCTGCTTAGTGTTGTAAGACAGAAATCAGGGGGTCAGCAGGGCTGTGTTTTTTTCCGGAGGCTCTGGACGTGAATCAGTTTCCAAGCTCATTCAGGTGGCTGGCAGAATTCAGTTCCTTGAGACTGTAGAGCTGAGGTTCCTGTTTCCTTGCTGGCTGTCAGCCAGGAGCTCCTCTCAGCTCCTTAAGGCCACCTGCCTTCCTGTTTTATTGCCACCGCACACCGCCCCGTTTTCAAACCCTCAGCACAGCATTGGCTCATTCTCACATTTGGAATCTCTGAATTTCCCCTTCTGTGACATCTTGCTGCAGCTAAAAGAGGTTCTCTGCTTTTAAAGGCCTATGTGACTAGCTGGACACAACTAAAATCATCTTCCCTTTTAAGGTCTGTAACTTTAATTATGTCTGCAAAGTCCCTTTTGCCCCATAAGTTCACATATTCAGAGATTTTGGGGGTGGGACACAGGCATCTTTGGGAGGCCATTAAGATGCCTACTGTACCTATTTTTTTTTTTCTTCCTCTCTCCCTCCTTCCCTCTTTATGTCTCTCTTTCCTCCTCTTTCTTCTTTATTCACAGCATCTAGCACAATGCTGAGTTTGTAATGTAAGGAGAATGAACATTGATGAGTTGAATGATCTTTTTAGAGTTCTTCATCTTGAGGCTTTAGTCTAAATTCTCAGAACGTATATTTAATCCAGAATTTGTCAGGTGGTTTATGAACCGCCAGAAGATCAGAGTAGAAAAAACACAAGGCGCTTCTCATCACCTTTCTCCTGCAACCTCGGATGAAGGGCCTGTCTGGTCCAAGAGTGTGGCTTTGTGTTTCTTAGTCTGAGCAAACACTTGGGGTTGTCCTAAGCACCTCAGGGCTGCTGTGCCATGCATGCCGGGCTCTGGGGACAGAACAGGTAAAACTCTGTGATAACACAAGCCAAATTTGGACTCACCGGAGTTTTTAGAAAAACAGAGAAGAATATTAGGCACTCGAGAGAAGGCAATCTGTTTTGGAACAAAGAAATACTGTGGTAGAGGAAGAACTTTAGATCACTGTAACCTTATCTTTGGTTCTGGGCTCTTCTTGGCAGAAAGCAGAGACATCTTTGCATGAGAATTTTGATCACAATCTACCCAGAGACAACTGAGAAAGACAAATTCTCAGCGTTCCCCAGCAAATTTCACTAAAGATAAATCCTTATGGTTAAATATTCTCAGTGGAATAAACATCTCCAAATTTCTTGAGCAAAGAGATTTTGACTAATACTTTAGCTCCGATGGCTTGGTTTGAGTGAAATAAAAGCACTATATCATTATTGTTTTTTTGCAATGGTCAAGGACTAGTTACCTTCAAATACTACTTACTATATTTGTTTTAGAGAGTTAGATATTTACTAGAGTTTTTATGTATGTTTACAACTCAATCTCCCTTTAGGCTGCACCTTCCTTGAGCAAAGGATTCATCTTTAATCCAAGGACATAGTACAGTGTTGAGTATATAATAGTTCCTTAATTTTTAAAAAATAAAGGCTCAGAGAATCAAATGAAAGTTATTTGCACTGTAACTTGCACAGTTGGATCTGTTGGATCCCTCAACCAGAGACATATGGATGATGTATAAACATAATTAATAGTTGAAAGAAAATGTGTTTATGTGCAGTAAAATTCTGGAATTATCAATACTATGTTGACTTTAGTTGAATACAGATAAACATGGAACCTAAAATAGATCATCTGAATATCATTACTCTGCTACCGAAGAGAAACTAAGCAGCAGTAACCATTAGTAACAAGATAACATTACCTCATCCAAAACTGCCATGCTATGAAACTCAACATCATTTGTATTATACCTCCATGATTAATAATATGTAATAAGAAAGATTCATGAAAAGGAACATTTCAGGAAAATAACATCTTTCAAGCTGAGTCAAAAGTTATTCCAGTTACGTTCTTCATGGGAAACAAAGCAACCCCCTACTCAGAGGGTATGATTATAGTTCCCATAAAGAACCAGAGGCATCCGTGTTAGTGTTTAGTGAGAAGCTGGATGAGACGACTTGGTTTTGCAGCTCTCACGCCTTACGCCTGTTCCTCTATGTGGGACCAGACTAAGTATGCTCACCAAGTGCATAAAGAAGTTCTCCCAAACCAAATGATGATTTGCTTATGGCAGCTGAACTTCCAGACTTTCAGAAACTAGAATAGTTCTTAGGTAGAAATGAGATTTCCCTTTAAAATAAAGCTTTGCATATTAATGATGGACATCTCAGAATCATTTCTAAAATTTAGTGAAACAAGCACTGACAAAAATGACAAAGGAAGAGTATTTCAAAACTACTGAAAAATTAAAAGAAAAAAAACCCTCCATCCTGTCATTTCTGATTGCTTATCAGGAATGCAAAAGTGAGGAAGTGAGCAAATAGAGTGTGACTGAAATAATTTTACAAATCATCACAGTTTGAGGGCAACTAAAGAATTTCATTTAAACAGAAGACCACACTTATAGATTTTCATATAATAATTCCATTCTAAGCTTTAAAGTCAAAGGATTTTAGAGTGTTAGAACTGGAAGGGATTTGGAGAAATTTCCAGTCCTGTTCTCTTGTCTTATAGATCATGGAATTCCAGTAAGTCAATTTCCTCTAAAACTTTTTCTAATTACAGTTTTTTATAGTGGCATTTATAACAACCTATAAACTAAGCTATTTTAACAGCTGATATATATTTTTAAATCATTCTGTAATCATGATTCTTTTGCTTCAGTTTTTTAGCTAAAACTGTGGTCATGAAGAATGTTCTTAGGGATTTTGATATAATTTTTGGTTTATATTAGGATAGGGAAATACTAAATTTTGATGGTGCAATAAAATCCTGCCTCTAAGTTTTCTATTGGATGTGTAATATATATAGAATGCATGTTCAATTGTTTTATATATATAAATATGTATGTATTACATATACACATAAAAGAATATGAAGCATCTAGTCAGACAGTCCTGCTTTCAAATGCTATCTCTGTCATTTAGTAACTGTGTGTGATCTCAGGCAATTATTTACTCAGTAATCCCAGGTCTGTGAAAATGAGTTTAAAAATGCCTAACTCAAAGAATTTTGTGAAGTTTAAGGGGGATTATGCAGATGAATGTGCCTAACACAATACATCTCAAAACATATCAGCTCAGGGCTTCCTTGGTGGCACAGTGGTTAAGAATCTACCTGCCAAGGCAGGGGACACGGCTTTGAACCCTGGTCCAGGAAGATCCCACATGCAGCGGAGCAACTAAGCCCGCACGCCACTAGTACTGAGCCTGCACTCTAGAGCCCGTGAGCCACAGCTACTGAGCCCACGTGCTACAACTCCTGAAGCCCACGCTCCTAGAGCCTGTGCTCTGCAACAAGAGAAGCCACCGCAATGAGAAGCCCGTGCACCGCAACGAAGAGTAGCCCCCGCTCGCCACAACTAGAGAAAGCCTGCGTGTAGCAACCAAGACCCAATGCAGCCAAAAATTAAATAAATTTTAAAAAATTTTACAAAAACCCATATCAGCTCAATAGCTTCTTCTTTCATTCCTTCCTTCCACCAGCACTCATCTGTCTTTACCTACTACTTAAACACATTCTGCATCATTTCATTATTTGTAAATGAAGTATTACTACTATTCTCCTAATAGCTGTAGGAAAAAATTTTTTTAACATTAACCTGGATGAGAAAAATAAATGTAAACACTTTTGTTCTTTAGGTGAAAGCAGAATTTTCTATATTGAACATTTCTTTCCTGGGAGAAAAAAAGGTTCCATGCATGAGCTTTGGAAAATACTTTGAAACTACTCATTCAAATCACGATGTAGCGCTTTTTTCTCTTGCTTACCCAGGGAGAGGGAATAATTGGGAATAACTTGTTATTTTTCCTTCCTGAAGTCTAGTCCAGTTAGCATCAGCTTCATTTCAACTTTGGCACTAAATCAAACTTGAGCTTGATGTGGTTAAGGATTAAGAAAAATAATTTTAACACCTCAAATGAATTCTAAAGCTAAGAGCTGCCTTTACAGCCTAAAGAGAGAAACTATAGTTTGCTTTTATAATCCTCCACAAGTTCTGTGCACATTTGAAGTTGAATATTGATAATTTATTAAACATTTCGTAAAACTTCATTATCTTGAACCATTTGACCACTTAAAACTCTATTTTTGAAGAAAAACTTGTTCTTTTATACTTATACACTAAGCAGATATTTTATCTACTTAGTGCCAGGTTTTATGTCAGACATCAGGGATCCAAAAATCAAAAGTAATCCCAAAGTCTGGTGATAAGACAAGCAGACACAGTGAAGTCTTACAATACAACATAACACATCCTAAACTAGAAGAATGCTACCTTTCTGATCTCATCCTTGGTACTCTTTTCTCTCCCTCATTACACTCTAGTCACATTATCTCAATCACACTTTTCCTATCCTTGAACACCCCCACTGATTCATGCCTCAGTACCTTTGTACTTGCTTTCCCCTCTCCCTGTGATAGGGATGCTTATCCCCCATATCTTTCAATTGCCGGCTCCATCTCATTATTCAGGTCTTAGCTCAAGTGTCAACTCAAAGAGGCTATCCCTGAATACCCCTTCCCTCATCTTGCCCCGAGTCAATCTTTGCCACATCATTTTTAAAAATTCTTTATCTAAAAATGCCTTGCTTACTAATTTTTTTTTTTTCTTTTTTTTTTTTTTTGCGTTACGCGGGTCTCTCACTCTTGTGGCCTCTCCCGTTGCGGAGCACAGGCTCCGGACGCGCAGGCTCAGCGGCCATGGCTCACGGGCCAGCCGCTCCGCGGCATGTGGGATCTTCCCAGACCGGGGCACGAACCCGTGTCCCCTGCCTCGGCAGGCGGACTCTCAACCACTGCGCCACCAGGGAAGCCCTTGCTTACTAATTTTTTACTTGTATCTTGAATATGTGATTGTAATTGTAGAATTACGTTCCATTAAGATAGTGCCTGGATCTATCGTGTTCATGGCTCTATCTCCAGTGCCTAGCCCTTTGCCTTGCACACAGTAAGCAGATGCTCAATAAATATTTGTTGAATTGAACGAATGGTGCCATGAGGAGTAACTGGGGCCATCAGGAGAACTTCACACAGAGGGTAATGCTGAACTTGAGGCTTGAAGGACCATATTTGAGATATGGGATTAACACCCAAACTGCAGACTGTTTAGAAGGATTTAAGGAAGGTTTCCACCATATGTGAATGAGTATGTGGAAGTGTGACCATTTGCATAAACAGAACAGAAGATGGCCCCATACTTCCAAGGGAGATGATAACTTCAGTTTTGGATAAGGTGAGTTTATGATGCCTGTGAGTCATTCAGGTAGGGATGTGTCATGGACACTTAGACAAAGGGGAAAAGGTCTGTCTTGGAGACAGAGATTTCCACTACTTTTTTACCTTGTAAAGCCACTCAGGAGAGTTGCCAGTGAACTACTCCTAAGCATAGATCCTTCAGGGACTGCTTTAATAATTTTTTTTTTTAATTTGCAGCACATTTTGTGAAAATTACTGAAAATGTGCTGAAGCCAGACTTTGAAACATAAAGCTAGACTTTAAAAGCTTAAATTTTGTTTATCTCATTAATTTATCTCATAAAATCTTCCTTCATATATGTCCCCAAAATACACCTTTGTCTAATCTCAGTTTAGCCTAACTCAAGTTGAAGCATTGACTGCATGGATTCCATTTATATATCACCAATTTAGGCTTTGTTCATGTGTGTCCTTAAATCCCTGGGATGGGGGAGAAGTTAAAGTAAATTGCAACTTATGAAAAAGAACTCAGGACATTTTAAACTGCAAAACTATAAAAAATAAATTTGTTGACAGAAGGAACAAAGAAGGTTCTGAACTTAGCAACCAATGAAAAATTACCATTCGTATGATTTACGACAGAAATTTTCTCCTCTTGTCCAGCTCTTCCAGGGAAAAAGCTCTCACCAACCCCTCTCCTGGGCCTTCAGCCCTTCTCCCACCAGAACCGGAAGGACAACCGACTCCCTGGAGGAGAAATCAATGGGCTGCTAATTTGAACTTGAGATTGTGAGGAGGAAGCAACAGAACTCCAGGGAGGATGAAAGGAGGAGTGGGGGAGGCAAAGGGCTAAGAATGCCTAGTAGACAATGGAAGGGAGGGAGACTCAAGGAGAGAAGCTTTCAGATGTCCATCCGGGTGGACTCAGTGTGTAGGAGGCGACTGAAGATGCATAATGGAGAACCACCTTGCAGCACCCTCTGCACTTGTGATCTTGATTGTCTAAACCTAAGAATTTTCTCTCTACTAAGGAGCAGTGTTTAACCTTTTCAGGGCATAGTTAAGGGATTACAGCTGGATGCTTTAAGGCTCTGATCTTTTGGTGCAAAATGAGGCAAATCCATGCAAATGAAGACCTGGGAGTTTTTCTTGGACTCTTCTGATTTCAGCTTCTTAATGTGCACATTCTCAGCATTCTCAGGAAAGTCTCATGGGACTTTACAATCACAGAGTCAAATTCTCACTGTTTTATTATGATGCCTTTGAGAATCAACAAAAATAAAACTTTACCCTCTCTTAAAAAATGCTTAGGACACATTTTTCAACTCTAGAAAGATGTTTAATTTAGGGCCAACGCCAAAAACACGCAACTCCAAAACTAAGATGAACCTGAGGTTATGAAATCTTTGCCCTTTTAAAAGGAACCGTAAGGATAGGTATGTAGATGAATATATATGTGTGGTGCGCGGGGCGGGGAAGAGAACCTTAGTTTTTCAGTTCTGTTTTCCGACAATACGTCATTACCAGTATTTGGTGGAGTAACTGGCACATGGTGTCATTCAAAACCATTTGTGAAATAAGTTAATCTCTTCAAAGAATCTCAAGTTTACAAACTGTTCCACCTGCAGAACCATCTCTTTTCTGTAAATTGCCAGAATTTATGGGGTAGAAGATGGAAGATGAGTCGGTGAAAAGGTCAAAGAAGCCAGAGAGTAAAGGCTAAGAAATTAAGGGGAGTCAAGGAGTGAAGGACTAACCAGTGTCCATTGGATCTGGGAATTTCTAGGCCTCAGGGCACAGCAGTGTGGGTACAACAGCATGATGATTAAGAGACAGGATTCTGGAGTCAGACTTCCTGAGTTCAAGTCTCAGCTCCACTCTTTACACTGTATGAAGTAATTGGGTGGCTTTCTCTTCACCTCAGTTTTCCATCTGTGAAATGAGGATACAGATGTAACAGAATTGATACAAGGACTCTATAAGCTAACTTTCAGCCCAGGAGGAATTCTTGTTTCTTTTCTTTCTTTTAAATAAATTTATTTATTTTATTTATTTAATAAATAAAATTTACTTATTAATTTTGGTTGGGTTGGGTCTCTGTTGCTGCACGCGGGCTTTCTCTAGTTGTGGCAAGTGGGGGGCTACTCTTCATTGTGGTGCGCGGGCTTCTTATTGGGGTGGCTTCTCTTGTTGTGGAGCATGGGCTCTAGGCGCACGGGCTTCAGTAGTTGTGGCACATGGGCTCAGTAGTTGTGGCTTGCGGGCTCTAGAATGCAGTCTCAGTAGTTGTGGCACACAGGCTTAGTTGCTCTGCGGCATGTGGGATCTTCCCGGACCAGGGATTGAACTCGTGTCCCCTGCATTGGCAGGCGGATTTTTTTTTTTTTTTTTTTTTTTTTCCCCAGTACGCGGGCCTCTCACTGTTGTGGCCTCTCTCGTTGCAGAGCACAGGCTCCGGACGCGCATGCTCAGCAGCCATGGCTCACGGGCCTAGCCGCTCCGCGGCATGTGGGGTCTTCCCGGACCGGGGCATGAACCCGTGTCCCCTGCATTGGCAGGCGGACTCTCAACCACTGCGCCACCAGGGGAGCCCGGCAGGCGGATTTTTAACCACTGCGCCACCAGGGAAGTCCCGGAATGCTTGTTTCAAATGCTATTTTCTGGGGAATTGAGGGCTTTTGGTGAAAATTAATGCAGTCTGGTCATGGTTTAGATAGTCCAATCAGTGTTACTAGCTAGAGTTGTGATCCTAAGTGACTTCTTTTAATTTTTTTGCCTTTTTCCTCATTTGTTAAATAAAATAATAAAATCTGTTTCTTGAAGCTTATGAGATATATACTGGAAGATTTTTACAAGATAAAAAGAAAGTACAACAAAAATATGTGAAAGTATTATTATTTTTAAATTCAAACACTTTCATCATTCTTTGCATGTGTATTCCCATGAATTCCAGGGAACTACAACATCTGATGTCTAAAGTTTCTGGCAAGGGTTTACCTTCTTGAGTATCTCCACAAGGAGAGGAAGTAAATCACTTCAATTTTTTAAAAGGAGAACTTCATACTAAAGGCAAAAAGCCTTCTGGCTTCCAATCAGCTGTTTCTCTCTTTGGTCAGCCTCCTCCTTCCATCTCCATTCTCGACTAAGTGGTCAGATGAGAAGGGTGATGAGGTGAGGAAAGTGCCTTAACGAGGGTTCCCCAAACTATAACCCTGGGTATCTCAGGTATCTATCTATTAAATCCTGAAGTCTGAGGATGACAAATCCCACTGTAAGGGGACAGAACTTAGCTCAGCTGTCAAGGTGCTTGAGTTAATTTCAAAAATAGATTTAGTATGTATAAAATTTTGTTTTAACCATGGCACAGTATCAAGGGATATTTAAATCTGGAGACTTTTTTTGTTACTCCATGTCCTGAATAAGGTGAGCACTATCTTCATATAATAGAACGGTGTACGTTCTGTCAGCTTCTTAGAGCATGTTTCTGCATTTTCCCAGTGTTATGGAGAATATTCATTGATTACTTTAATCAGTTTTTAAAAATTCACAATTTCCCCTTCTTCTTTGTTAAGACGAATTAGGTAACACACACACACACATACATGGGCACACACACAATGGGATTTTTAAATTCCTTATACTTGTTTTGGAACAGCATTTACCACTCATATTATTTTTAAAGTTTTGCACCACCATTCAGATAAGTTTTAAGGCAAGCAGAAGGCTAATTTTAAAATGTTTCATATGGGTCTGTTCTGCATAGTAGGATCATCTGAATAAATCTTCCTTTGAGACATTCCTTCCATTTATCTCTTTGTTTCTACAACAGCCAGCTTGTTCTTCACCTACAGGAGGGCTAACTTGACTTTTCCAGGGACTTTCAATTATTTCTAGATGTTGGGCAAAATACAAGACTGAGATCACCATGATTTTCAAAAGTTCCTCATCTCTTACATTTGTCCTTTATCTTTCAAATGCTATGTTCATCATTATGTTTGATAGAGTGACGTAAATTGGAAGTTATCCTATATTCACTTTTATGTTCAGATTTCACAGTTTGCTAAATATAAACCTATTTTTCCTCCTTTCATTGCCAATGTCCCCAACATCAATGGCTCAGTTCTTGATGTTTTGTGTTACTTCCTGAGACTTACTGAATTCTCAGATATGAAGACACTTTTCTGAACATATTCTCAGTGTGGGTTTCTCAGTGGTGGAGTAGAGAATCCTCATCTGTGCTGCCTTCAGCAGCTGTGTAAATACAGCTGGAAACTTGCAAGTGGACAGCGTTGATTGTAAATTGGTTTCCTTATGTGTTTTGGAATGCTGTTCTGAGAACCATGAACCCTGAATTTCAGATGAGTTTCCATCGCTACAACTTTCATATACATATTTAATATTACTTTCTGGGTTTGGACAAAGCCTTGCCCTTAGTGGACATGTTACTTCTTTAGGCTTAGGCTCCTTCTTGGACTTTTTATTTTACAATATCCTAAAACTCATGACAAACAGAAATATTACAGATCCTTTAGTCTTCTGGATGTTTGGGGTAAGGCAGGTGTATTAGCCTACTAGGGTTCCCATAACAAAATACCACAGACTGGGTGGATTAAACAACAGAAATTTATTTTCTAACAAATCTGGAGATTGGGGTGTCAGCAGAGTTGGTTTCTTTCAAGCTTATCTCCTTGGCTGGTAGATGTCCATCTTCTCCCAGCATCTTCACGGGGTCTTTCCTTTGTGTGTGCCTGTGTCTTAATCTCCTTCTTATAAGGACACCAGTCACATTGGATTAGGGCCTACCCTCATGAGTCATCTTACCTTAATCATCTCTTTAAAGACCCTATCTCCAAATATAGTCACATTCTGAAATACTGGGGGTCAGGACTTGAATATATGAATTTTGGAGGGGACACAATTCAGCCTATCATAGGAAGGAAGCAGGAGGAAAAGGGAGGTAGTGATAAGAAAATTACTCAAAGCTTGCTGTTGGAGTATTGAGTGTATGAGTTCTACACTCAACAGGTACAGAACTGAACTTATCATCACCTCCTTCTCCTCCCAAATCCACTCTTCTTGTTTTTTCTGTTTCAGGAGGGACCATCGTCATCTAAGCAGTCACAGAGCCAGAAACCTGGAATCCTCTTGGGCTCTCTTCTCCAGCTAATCCCTGTTACTCTATTAAACCCCTAATGAGTCCTGCAATTCTACCTTGGAACGTATCTTGACTCCTTCCCTCATCTCCTTTCCCATGGTCTCTACCTTAATTTGGGCTATTTATAATTACTCACCTGGATTACTGTAATAATCCCCTAATTCATCTTATTTCCTCAATTCTGCCCTTTCTCCCTACTAAAATTCATCCTCCAAACTGCTCTAAGAGTAGTCTTTCTAGGAAAAAAAAATCTGGTCATGTCACTTTCAGATTGAATTTCTTTAATGGTTCCACATTGCTTTAAGCATAGAATTCAAATTTCTTATCTCTAACATGCAATATAATTCTTTCCCTTCAGTCTGATGGTCACATGCTTATTTCTGGGTGAGCATTATTAGACCCAGGCAATCCAATACGCTGATTGGCTAAAATAATTAGGATCTACTCCTTAGGGTCATCTTCCCTGGAATCATGGGCTGGATGGGGGAAAGATGGGGCCCAGGACAAAATCAGGGTTTCACTAAGAATGTGGAGGAGGAAAGAGACAGTGGGTGTCAGGCAGGTAACCAGTAATGTCTTCAGTCTGTTCCTTCATGGAATTCGCAGCCTAGTGGTGAAGACAGAAAAATAAAGGCAAAGTTACAGTGCAGTGTGATAAGGACAATTGTAGAGTTTTGCGCAGGGTGCACAGTAAGCATGAAGACTCCTTTGTAAATTAGACCAGGGCTTCAAAGAAAGTTTCCTAAAGGAGGTGATACACAACCCAAATTTGTGAAAAATGAGCAAGAGTTAACACATTGAAGAAGAGGAAAGAGGCATTGTGGCAGCAGGAACAGCAAGTGAAAAGGCCCAAGAGTCATGCAAGAGTCACTGGGGAGCCACACATCATTTGGGTTGACCAGAGAGGAACTATATATGTCATATAAGTTTTATTCTATAAAGTTTCCGATAATACTTCTGTTGTATTCTATAAAGCTACTGTGTATGTACTGCTAACTAAAGGCCAAACACGGTATGCAATTCCACTTAATACAGCACTCTGGGGTTAGAATGTAAACCCCAACCGAAAGATGAAGAAACTCAGACTAAAAGGCTAAAGAACTTATACAGGGTCATATAGACCTGGATCTAACCACTTTTATTCTAACTTTTCACTTAGAATTCAACCTCATGAAACTTGTTACCTCAAGCAATGACATAGGCTGAAAACAAATAGAATTGTAGGAATATACATTTGGATATATTTGAGAACCAGATATCTAAGAGAGATTGAAGGAAAACCCTGTTTCTAAAGTACAACTTCTCTTTTTGACCAAGTCCTCTGATGGACTATTCTTTGGCATACATGTCAGGGATAGAACACAACGGTCAGTTTCTGACTCAGGGTTCTTCTGTCACCTGGCTGTCATCAGTCAGCGATCACATTTCTTAGCTCATGATCTGCCCCCGTCTCCGCTGGAATGTCTCTTTCCCCCTTCTTCAATTTGCTGCCTTTTGTTCATTCTTCACAGATTCAGTTTAAGCATCACTTCCTTTAGGAAACTTTCTTTGAACCCCTGGTCTGGTTAAGAAAGGAGGCTTTGTGTTCACAGTGTACCCTGTGTAGAACTCTACAACTGTCCTTATCACAATGCACTGTAACTTTGGCTTTGATTGTTTCCCTACCCCCTCACTGCAGTCTGTACAGTCTAAGATAAGGACATTGCGTTCTTCTTTTTCCTCTTTCCTAAGAAAACCTCAGTTTTGTTCAGGTCTCTGTCCCTCCTGCATGTGGTCCACATAGCTCAAGAAAGGCTACCTCTTTCCTCTCACGAATGGATCTGGTTGTTTAAGCCAGTGATTCTCAACCAGAGGTAAGTTTTCCCCTCCAAGGAACATTTGACAATGTGTGGACACATATTTGGTTGGCACAGCCAAGGCTTGCTCCAGGCATCCACTTGGTAGAGGCCAGAGATGCTGCTAAACATCCTACAATGAACGGGGCGGCCCCCTATCGCCTCCGCACTGGGCCCCTGGGCCCCATCAAAGAGTCATCTGGCCCCAAACAACAAAATACTACTGAGGTAGAGGCACTCTGGTTTAAGTCGGTGTTTGTGTGACTTTGTTTCCTGATCGTTAATGGTCTAGGGATGAATATGAACCATACGGATGCAAGGGACTGATATACCATGAATGGGAAAAAGATGGGATGATAAAGCTAGAAAGCTGGATTGTGGTTACATTGTGGCGAATTTTAAGTGGAAGACTAAGTATGGTCTTTGTATTGTAATGGAGCAGGGAGTAAGTACCGTGATTGAAAAGTATTTCAGGAGAGTAGGTCTACCATGTCACCCGCAGGATAGATGGGAGTGGGACGGGGCATGACAGCCAGGAGCGCCTGAGACAGCTATTGTTACATTTCCTGAGTGAGGTGACATGGTGGGTGGTCCTATTTAGGTCCCTAGTGGTTAGTGTAGTCTCCTACACCTAGAGGGACTCAAGAATGTTTCTTGAATAGTTGGTTTGCAACTGTTTTCTGGAACACAGTAAATAGATTATGATTCTGACCCAGTGTTCTTATTACTTAAAAGATCTGTGTCACCTAGATGTCTGTGATTACACGTGGAGAAAAAATAAAGTTTAATAAATTCCAAATTTCCCTGTGTTTTGAAAGGACATCATCTTAGGTAAATTTTGCATAAACACTAAAGGCAGTTTGTGTGTATGTGTGTGTGTGTGTGTGTGTGTGTGTGTATGTGTGTAGAAATGTCTTCTTGTAGAAGTACCTTTTGAGCATACTTTCCTGGGATAGATTTTTGGTACATGTGGCAGTGCCCTGTTGGGTTTCGAGTCTGACTCTGAGGTGAATGCCCAAGATCTCAGTGTTGGGGTACCCTTTACCAGCTTCCTGGGGCTTCAGACGTGCAGAGGCAGCCCCCAGGCTTCTGCCCTATCCCACTGCCCCGTTTACTCGGCAGACCTGCCTTCCATCACTTTCCTGTCTGGTGAACACCGGCCCTGAGGGCATTAGGGAAGTTCACTGAGACTTGTTTTTTCCCTTTGTTCCTAGTAATGGTTCCAAGGTAAGTTTTTTGGGCAGGAAAACGACTGTGATGTTTTAGATTAATTCAGGGAAGCTCCTAGTGGACCCCTTAAACATCGCACCCACTGGCAGCCTAATCAGTACTTGCTGCTTTGGTAGTGTGCAAGGACATCTATAGTCCTGGCAATAAGCTTACAGAGAATTTATTCTTTATAATTGAGTGTAAAACATTGCTTTTTAAGGTGTGCTTTTCTGTACTCAAAAAAACTTAAGACTAAAAAACAAGACATTCTATAAATATATGTTTAATAACTTAGTTTTGTAAGTCCACCCCCCCTTTCCTTTTGATTGTTATAATGGAAAACATTGCTTTCAGTGATTAGAAGTAAAATGTTGATGGCAAATTTAAAAGACATTACGATCCTTTATATCTTTTTTCTCTTGGCAAAGCAATTTAATTAGGAAATAATCTTGTCCTCTAACATCTGACAATTACCATAAAATTATATCCCACTTGGTTGGCAACGAAACCAGTTTGTTCGAATTTGTAGCAACATTTTGAGCTTTTACATTACTGTGAAAAGACAGTCAGATTTTAAATTAGAAAGATGAGGTTTAAAAAAAATCAGAATTGCAAAGAACCGCTTTTAAAACGCAATCTCCAATTTTCAGAAGTATGATTTCAGTGGGGCTGAGAGTGGGGAACCTACTAAATCCTTCAGGGAAGGAGAAGGGAGCACCTGGGGAGGGTGCTGATCACATCAGAGCTCAGCTCTTGCTGCCTGTGCACGCACGCGTGTGTGTGTATGTGTGTGCCTGCGTGTGTGCGCGCGCGCAGCCACAGGGCCGCTGGGGTGCTCGGGCCGCGGGCTTCCTCGCGGCCGGGAGCGGGGCGCGCGTCCCCGGCTGGGCAGACCCGGGTCGTGCGCAAACGCATACAACGCCGGCTCTTTGTGTGTCTGTGTGGCTCCGCGCCGCCGCGGGCACCATTTTCTGCTCGGCTCGGGACAGGCACATAAAAGGGAAGGCGGCTGCCGCCCGTCGCCGTCCTCTTTCCCTCAGATGCCCTCTGCTGCAGGTTTATTATTACAGTACGGGCCGCGCCGCCTCTCCCCGCGGCCTTGGCCAGCCGCCGGGCTATGCAGCGCCCTGGCCGCCTTCACGCTTGGCTCGCCCCCAAACCGCCTCCTCCGCCTCCTTATTTGTCTGAAAAGCAACCGCACGTCGAGGCGAAGAAGCCCGCCGGGGCAACAGAGGCCGGGCCGGCGTGAGTGCGCGCCGCGCTGCGGGGGGCGGGGCCGGGGCGGCGCGCCTGTCTGCGGGCCCCTTTGTCCCCCAGGCCCGGGCCAGCGCAGTGGGGGCAGCGGGGTGCCCGGGGTGCCGAGGGCCGGGGCGCGCGCTCGTTGGCCGCTCGCCGACCGGGCCCCGAGTCGCCGATTCCTGCCGAGTAAGCAGTCTGGCTCCGCCGCGGCAGCACAGTGGCAGCAAGGCTGGGGCGCTGGCGCCGCACCAGCCCATCAGAATTAGCTCATTGTTCACTAGCACACTAGCAGCAGAGAGAGGGAGAGAGAGAGAGGGAGAGAGAAAGAAACTGACTCTTAGAGAAAGAGACACACTCTTGGAGAGAGAGAGAGCGCGAGGCAGGGAGACCTTCCCCTCCTTTTTCCAAGGCTGCACTTCTTGGAAGTGAAGCTGGTTTGGGTTTTGTTTCCCTTCCCCCTCCTCCCTCCTCTTCCTCCACCCCTTTTCCCTCCCCCTGCCCCCTCTCCCCATCCCCCAGCTGTCTTTCTAGCATGATACCCTTTTTCATCCACATTTGTGTTTCAGGTGTAGAGAGGAGAGAGTGAACAGGGAGCGGGGCTTTTGTCTGTAAGTATATGCCATTCCCATCCCCGGCCGGGAGCGCTGCTTTCTCTTTTGTGTCGATTTCTTTCCGTTGCTCTTAGCTGGACCCTTCAACCCTGCAGAGTTCATGCTTCTTCCCTCTTAATTTTAAAGAGCTGAAGCGTGTACTTGGAGAAATTCTGGCATTTTGGGTCCTACTGCATTAAGGCTGGAATTTAACTTGGGCTTTTTTAAAAAAAATGCACAAGTTAAGAGGGAGAATTCTTTTGCGAAGGGGTGGGGTTTTTTGCTTGTTGGTGTGGTTAATTTTTGTTCTTCTTGCTCATAAAGCATTGTTAGGAACTGTTTTGTTTCTTTTCATGAGATGCACTTTGGTGCATGCAAGCCTCCCCCCACCCCCCGCGCCTTTTATAAAATGAATTTGTGTCCCTCCATCCTTAGACTTTATTACTCTTTCAAAGCTGCTGTCGCCTCCTGGGGTCTTTCCAGGCATTCGATCTTGCAACACTTTTTTTTTTCCTGCATTTTCTTATAAAGCAGTTGAACTTCAGGGGAGGGAGGGCTTAAAAATAACTGACTGCTTTTTGCTTGATGATGATAATAATCTCATTTGCATTTATATGTATCTGTAATACCATTATAGGAAAACTCGAAGAGCTTAAGATACCCTGTTAGAGAACTTTTAGTTTTTCCATTCATCTTAATTTTTGTCTTAACTTATGTTAACAAAAGAACTGTGTTCTGATGACACAAAGGTTGAGAGGAAAATCACTGCAGCATGTACATTAATGTTTATTTGGTTTAGGGAGAAGGGCATAATGGTGTATATTCCTGACTTTTCCCCCTCAGTGTAGTTTTTTTTTTTTTTTTTTTTTTTTTTTTTAAGCACGGAAGGTTATGTAATGCAGTGCCATTTCCAAAAATATCCACTCTGAGGCATTACACTACGCGGTGGAAGGCTGATTCCTATTCTGCTGTCTTGATTGCAAATATACTGCCAGTAGTATGTCTGGGAACAAAGAGCAGCCAGAAAACAATCTATTTTTATCACTTGGTTCTACTTTTAAGTTTGAACTCCTGCAATTTAAAGATGAACCCAACAATAAGAATAGCCCAGGACTCTGGGAAGCTAGGTACCAGGGATTCCTTTGTCCCCTATTTAAGCCTACAGACCGATTGAAAAGCTCTTTCAGAAGCCCCAGTGGTTACAATAATTTGCATGTAACTTAGCTTAACCACAGAAAATGGTTATTTGTCTGTAGCCTCTAAACAGGCTTTCTCATTTGCTGACCTGTGGTGTGGCAATTTGTCTACTGTATTTAAACATATTTTGCAGGTTGGTTGGTCTCCTTGGACTGAAGAGAGGGAGGGTGCAAGGCCAAGACTGTTAAGGATTCTCAAAATGGTAAGCATTGGGCATCAGAGGAGATTCTCAGTTGCTTCTTATTAGTCTTTATTCCATATAAATATCAACCACCCACCTTCATCCTGCTTGAACCCTCCATTGTTCCTACCCCATCTGACCTTTCAAAGGTTCTGTCTCTAGCCTGGGGAGCTTTGCAGTACAGCAATTTATATGAACTGGATGTGGTGAATTAGGGATTAGGTCTTTTGATTTTCAATCATTTTGAATAGAAAACTGAAATTCCTCTTTCAGAAGGGGCGATTTATTTAACTCCAACAACAGAAACCATTCTGTTCTTTAAGAAGAGTGATATGTTGTGACATGCGTGGAAGAGGTGGCAGCAGTAGGGCTCAAACAAAGCAATGAGTCTTCTGTTAGAGATAGCCAGAACTTATCCCCCAAAATAGGAGTCTGTGTCCAGCTAATCCAACAGCTATAGAATCTGCTGTCTTTAAAAGCAATATATACATAGAGCATGGACTTTTATATTAATACACTGTCTATTGTATCTCTAACATAATTAGTGTTTTTTTGTTGTTGATTTATAACTTCATTTATGAGAGATGTCTGCTCAGTTTTAGAAGATAAGCATGTTATCCTCTAAATGAAAGTGTAACTATTTCTGACAAGCATTATGATCCACAGAGGAGGAAGTTAAGTGTTTGATGACTGATTAAAGAAATAGATGAAATACACGTTATAAACAGTTGAATAAGTGTATTAATTTTCTTTGAAAAATTTCCTCTATGGAAATAAAGTTGAACTGAAAAATAGAACAGAAATGTCATGAAACTTTTCACTTAAGTACAGCATGTCCTCCTGCAGATGTTTATGCTCTTTAAAACACCTCTTTGCCACTTAGAGTGTGTGATTTCCAAATTTAGTTTTCATTTTTTCTTTTAAACGAGGGAGGAATTTAATGAATCAAAATTGAATCCGATGTACTTGATGTTTTCTTTGAGAACAATCCAAGTATAAGCTTCCAACGAGAAAAATGAATCAGAAGCAGTTAAATGAATTCTGTTTGAATTCTGTTAATAAGTAAGCTCTTATTTTTTGTATGTGCCTCACCTGTAATTTCAACAGGTGGGTGTCAAAGCACCTAATCAAATAGATCTTGTTTGGGCATAGATTGATAATGACCAAATTAAGGAACTTAAGGTTGGAGGCAAAAGGGATGAACAGAAAATTAAACTAATCAGTAGGTTTTGTGCAAATGGTTCCTAACTCCATATTAAATTCCTAACTAGCCATTGTCATAGAGTTCTAGGATGGTAATAAAATAAACTGCTGCAAAGTATTTTTGTTTATTTAATTATCTTTTACTGTGACTGGCCACATCATCATGTCTTATAGCTCTTTATCCCAGAACCTTACCCTTTGTGTCGCCATAGATAGACCATGAAGATTCATGTGTGTTGTGATATGTCAGGTGACCAGTTTGGTTGAACATCAGTTTGACCACTGACTCTGCCAAAACTCGCCCTATAGATCAGACTCAAAGAGTAAATATCATGTTTCCATAGTAGTGAGCGGAGTGAGCTTTGTGGAAGGCAAGCATGTGTGCCAAAGCCGAGAATGAAAGTTGGAACGATTTGCATGCCGAAGAGCAAATTCGAGTTATTACTACATGTTGTCAATTTCTCACAGTTGTCGTTTATGTATGGTGGCAGAATGAGAAATCACAATTTGTTGCTCTTGGAAGGATTTTGAGTCATGGAAAAATTCTCACAACTTTTTGGTGATCCTTTCATCAAGATGTCAGTCCCTTTTGGCACAAGCCCATTGCCTGAAATGAAACCACCGACAGTTATTGTCCGTGGGTGATTCCAAGTAACTTTCTAGCAATTCTCTTATTCCAGGAGGTCTGAGGTCTTCAAAGTCTTTTCACATTCTAATGTTAAAAAAAAATGTTTCGATTGTGTTTTTTTTAAAACTGATATTAGAGGGGTCTTATACCTCCTTTTCTCCTTTTTGGAAAAATGAAGTTATTTTCTTTCCTTGATTAAAACAGATTACTTTGCTGATCTCTGTAACTGGCTTTTTAAAGACTTAGCCCGTATACAGTAGAAACTAGTACTAGGGAAGCAATAGAGTTAACACCTGGCCACCTCTAGAAAATATACAAACATGCCTTTTCTGTTAAATGTGTATTTCCATTTACATAATTTAAAACATTAAAGAGGATCTAATTTCAGTGTATTTGAGCTGCTTAGTAAAGGGCCTATTCCAAATACAAATTTATAGTCAGCTCATTCCAGAGTAAGAAATTAACTAGTAGACTCCAGAATTCAAAACAGAGTGATTCAATATTTAGACATTTGACATACCCTAAAGTGATGTTTCACAACGATAATTTGAAGGCACTAAAGAATACTAATGTGCCTTTTGCATTACCAAAAAAATACAACTGCTTTGTTGACACTACAAGGCTTTAATCACATTGTATTCTGTGTAGGGGACCCTTTGGGCACAACTCCAGGGGGCACCATTTACATAGACTACAGTTCATCTGGGGTTGTGCCTTTTAGGAGGACTGTTAAAAGTTTTAATTTTGAGTGTGGTTTGCCTTATCTTAGTTTCCTAGAATTTTTTTTAAATAACTCATCCCTCAGCTTTTTCAGTTTTCTAGTAAACATACGTTTTTCTAGTCCCCACCCCACCCCCTTCTTTGCAATTAACAAGATATTGTGAGTCTGCAGAAATCTTCAGCATTTCTTTAATTTATACTTGGCTTTTTGTTAAATTTAATTTCTAAGATTATATTTTATATGGGTCCTTGGTTTTTACTTAGCTGTTTTATTTTAAAGGTACTTGCTTCAGGTACATCACTGAGAAGAAAATACTTCAGAATGAGCAGATGGGTCTTATTGAATAGTTTGAAAAACTAAATTATTTAATTCAATGTCAAGAGTAAGTCCTTATTTTCAACATGACTACCCTCTGTGCTGTAAACTTGCCTCCAAGTATGGATGTGCCATGGATTCACAGTGGCATAAGCATGGGCTCATTATGTTTTAACAGAGACCTAGGAATTGGAACAATTTTAGATTCTCTCTAAGACCGATGCTGAGCTTTTCAAAAAGATGAGTTGACTCCATTGTACCATTCATAGAGCTCTGCTTTCTGTACAGTCTGTGAAGTGGCATTCATGGGCTTACAAGGAGACTCTTTCAATAATCTCTCCATTAACATAAGGTTTCCTTGTTTGAA
The DNA here is from genome assembly GCF_937001465.1 of Orcinus orca. Taxonomy (NCBI): domain Eukaryota; kingdom Metazoa; phylum Chordata; class Mammalia; order Artiodactyla; family Delphinidae; genus Orcinus; species Orcinus orca. Next base: position 92,793,490 of record NC_064561.1, on the reverse strand, counting down.
GAAAAATACAAAGATTGCGGAGGGATGAGGTCCTGTTGGTAGCTGTGCCGTTGGGTTTTGGAATGTAAATTTACAAGTTGCTTAGTGATTCTTGATTGTGGAGATGCTGAAAAGTACCTAGGAGGGTAATTTTAGATGGTACTATCTTCTCTTTCACCAGGCCTTCTAGCACACTGTGAGGGGAGAATTGGGAATTGTTTAGGGAATGAGGACAGTAGGGATGGTCTATCTGGGTTTAGCCCCAGTCCTGCTTCCTCTTGAACTAAATAGATATTTCAGGCAGGAGAAGATATTTAAGCAGAAATCTTGGAATAAACAGTTATTTAAAGCACCATTCTATTTTTTTGTTTGTTTCTTCTATTTTAACCTGATGCAATCCTTAAAAACTGGCATGTAAATCAGATCTTCATAAATACACTGAAGGAATTCACTTTATTTTAAACCCTAAGATGAATACTTTAAAATCAGAAAATACACTTCTAAAATATGAATACTTTAGTAAGCCAAATGAGTAACCTCCAGATTATGAGTCTTATACATCCTGTTCACTTACATTGGACCGACTGGGAGCCTTGGAGTGAAGTACTGTGGCCTCCTTGCTCTTGCACATATTTTTTTAAATGCTGTTTCTGGCTGGAAAGTCTTTTAAGGTCTTATTCTCACAACCAAAGTGAAATGGAGGGTTGAGATAATTATCTGAATAATTATGCTTAAAACAAAAAAAATGTTGATTTTTGTCTGATTCATCTTGGCTATTCAAAATGTTGCTGGAGTGAGGTAGGAGTGGGAGGGATTTGCCTGAATTATCTGAATAATTCCTTTCTTATTCAGGAAAAACTAGCAATAAGGAAATCTTACCAGCAAATCCAATTTGAGTATACCAGAAAATATACTGCATGTACATGGACTGTGTCATCTTAGTTGATCAAGATACATTTAAAAAATTCTAATTTTAAACCACTCCTTTGCTTTGTACTGGAAAACAGGTTAACCATAAATCTCAGCCCACAGCTGTAGAAATTATGGTTACTAAAAATATTACTTATTGGTTCTAAATTTATCTGAAATGGGTATTTCTGGACATGTTTTGCACCTAAGGACAGCTTCAAGAATCTCTCATCTCAGTGGTTTAAAAAACAGCAGTGATCCTGAAACTGATCTATTAGCGCATGACAGTATTAGCAGCTCTAATGGTTTGGGACTTAAGCATTAGCATGGCTCTCAACTAAATTCTAAATATCAATTCAGTTATTAGTAGCAGTGACATGGTATTAACCTAGTGTAACACTAGATTATACTCTCTTGCATTATTTGTTAGTTGGACCACATACATTTCTTTCACTGACCAGCTAAATTATAGGCTCCCAGAGGGTTTATAAACTTCATATATAGTGCTTAATAAAGTATTAAATATATGTTAGAAGCTCAGTAAATATTTGGTCTATACATGCTAATACCTATTAAGTTGGACTTTCAAGAAATTCATCGTTAATGACTTAATCTTGTTTAGTTTTGGTGGACTAGAAGTAATTTGTATCCTTCCATTCTTCTAAAGAGCTAGGAAGTTGAAGTGAGTGTAATTTTAGTTTCCACAGCAAATTATTTTCCTTCCCCCCCTTTTCTTTTTTAATGTACCTCAATGGCATATTGATTGTTTTTAATAAATTTATTTTATTTTATTTTTTTTGGCCACGTTGGGTCTTCGTTGCTGCAGGTGGGCTTTCTCTAGTTACAGTGAGTGGGGACTACTCTTTGTTGCGGTGCGCAGGCTTCTCACTGCAGTGGCTTCTCTTGTTGCGGAGCATGGGCTCTAGGCACGCGAGCTTCAGTAGTTGTGGCACACAGGCTCAGTAGTTGTGGCTTGTGGGCTCTAGAACGCAGGCTCAGTAGTTGTGGCGCATGGGCTTAGTTGCTCCGCGGCATGTGGGATCTTCCCAGACTGGGGCTTGAACCCGTGTCCCCTGCATTAGCAGGCTGATTCTTAACCACTGCACCACCAGGGAGATCATCCATTATTTATTAACAGGAGAAAAAAAATGTGCTTAAGCCATAAAGCCACTTGCCCAAAAAGAATGGCTTGCAATTGCTCACCTTTACCAGCATTTAGAACCATACTCTGAACAACCTGGTACGATGCTAGTTCTCCAGGTTTGATCTAGCTGTGGTACTCAAAACTCACAGCAGCTTCTCCTGCAGTCCTAAAAATCCCCTCTGGGATCCAGGAGGACCTTTGCTCCCAGTTTTGGAACTTTAAAGAGTCTTTACTTATTTCCAGTATAATCTCATTCTGTGATATTATGAAAGTGATCCCAAGAAAACAAAGATGCCATGTCTGAAAGTACTGAAGAAAATGAGAAGAGTAAAAAAAAAAAAAAAAGAAAAGAAAATGAGAAGAGTTAGCAGTAGGGTTATGCATATATTCCCATGTCAGCTGAACAAGTTTTTGTTGTTGTTGTTGTTGTTGAGCATTTTCTTTATGCTTAGTTCTTTGCATTATGGAAAGTGCACAGTTGGCCAGTGGCCTCAGTGGATTTATATTTTAGTTGTGGCAAGAAGACTAATATGCATGACAAACTTAAACATTGTCTTGCAGTATAATCTAGTGCTAAATTGTAAAATGCAGAAGAGTGGTATTATTGGGGACTGGGGATTATAGGCAAAAACTTTTTTTTTAAGGAGGTAGAAATTCAGCTAGACCCAGAGATGACAAATGTATGGCATGTGTGCCACCACTGACTCCTGCTATATACCTGTGCCAGACATTGCTAATCAGTGTCTTGACACTTATTATTATTATTCACCCTGAATATGATTTCCGAATTCTCACAATCTTGTTCTGTTAACAACTGATTGGAGTCGGCACAAAATTTGAAACTTAGAAGCTCCTTGAGAGCAGGTACTATGCCTTCTTAAGATTTTTAGGGCTTAGCATCAATCCTTAATAAATATTGAGTGAATGAAGAATTAAGAATATTCCGGTAGATTTAGTCGAGAGAAAAGCATATTTCTCATAAAAGAAAAGTATGCTTACGGGAGTGAGCATAATGCGTTTTTACTACAGTAGGGAATGTCCTCCTCCCTGTTTAGGGCCTCTGTGCTCTCGAAGACAGACCTCACACACTCGACCTAGAGGTTGAGGACTTGATGTGCTGAGCCAGAGGAAGCCACTGAGCGGGCATCTTGGAGATGGCCCGAGGCTCTCACTCAGGTTCCAGCCTGTCTCAGGTTCTTTGCGTTTTGATTGTGCCCAACAGAAAAGGGCACACACACTCACATACACCTTCTGATTGATTGTAAGCTTAATTTACTGCTGCCTCTCACTCTCTTTGGGTCAGGGTGGAGTGGTGGAAAAGAAAGAAGGTCCCTAGCTGGAAGGAATTGGGAAGGGAGCATACGCTTAACCTCTTTCTTGGGAGAAGGTGGCAGCACTTCCACTGATAAATGCCAGAGGGTTCGTCAGTGTCCACTTGGCCAGAGAGGGTGTTGCTGCCATGCCAGCTGCATGAAAGGAGGCCCCATGCGTCCCTTCTGTGAGGCTAACTGGGTGTAGCCATGTGCTAATCAGTTGTAACCACACGCACCCAGCTGGTTCTCTCTCTCTACTTCTTCCTGATTAGCCAGATGTACGTATTCAGAGTTCAAGCCAACACTTACATCACCATAATAAAATTGTTTACAATTTGAGGCCTACAGGCTGTTACTAATTTAGTCAGTAGTCTAGTGACCATCATAAGGGAATCTTGTCACATGATACACAAAAGTTGGGGAAAGCCAAGACCAAGAAGGATTTTTCTGGAACCTCTTCTGGAAACAGCACAGACTCAGAAGGCATCAGCTGCAAGGTTTTCAATATGAAACGATTTTACCAGCTCCTTTGGCCCCTTCAGATGAGGTTGGACTCATCCCCTAAGTCTCTCAGTAAGTGACATAGGTAAGCACTCTTCCTTGAATTCCTTAAGCCTACTCCCACCTCATACTTTCAAGTTTTTTTTTTCAACTTCGGTGTTTAAACCTTCATAAGTTTAATTTCTGTGGCTGGGCAGCCATGCCAGGAACTATGTGAACTCATCTTTTATTTCTAGCTACTATAGCATATATTTTCTTAGAGGGACCAGGCCACTTGTTATTCTGAACATGCCCCAGGAGGCCCTCCCTCTGTGCCTTTGCTTACTCAGTCCTAGAAAGAATGCTCCTCCTGACAAAATAAAGCTCTTCTTCCAGACTGAATTTAAATGACAACTCCTCCATGAAACTCACCCCAGGACATCCAGCAGGGATGATCTCATGCTCCTCTGTACACTCATCACACAACAGTCTACTTGTAGCTGGCTTCTTTCTGCATGCTTTTCTACCCTCCAAGATTGTAAACTTGAAACACGAGCACTGACCACTAGTAAGTGAACATCAGGCCTCTTTTTATGATAGCAGTTGAGGCTGTGATGCCTCATTTTTTTCCTTTTCCTCTACCAGGATGGTGAGTTCAGATGTGGGAAAGTTTCGTCATTGAGAGGGAACTCTAGAACAGCTAGTGAAGTTGATTGGCATTCTTTTCCTACAAAGTAGAAGGAACCCCTAACCTTCATGGACCTTAGAATAGATTGCACCTCCATGAACCACTCTGACCACTGCTCCAGTACCTGTGTAGGAACTGGCACACTCTTAGTAATCGATAAATGTCTGTGGAATAAATGAATGAGTCAGAGCTCAGGGATACGTGGAGATCTGTTATTTCTGGGCAGAACCGGGTGGTTCACCTTGAGATTTACAACTAGTAATAGCCCAACACTTTGCAGGGTCGCGACAGTGCAGATTGTAGAATGTATGACCCAGGAAATGAGATCACCATGGACAGGTGATGAATTTGCTGCTGAAAACCTCTCTCACTGAATAAAGAAGGCTCAGTGTTTGTTAGGGAGGTAAAAGGGGAGAGTTAAGTGAAGTCTAAGCACAATACAAAACCAGCTCTATAGTTCTGTGCTCCCTTCCTCTACACTTCTTTAACAGAAGAGGCCCTGAGAGTGTCCAGAAGGTTAGTTCAGTGTGGTCTGCTGGAAGAGGACTCTCATCTTTAGGGTGGAGTCACACATCCATCCAGAACACTGGCTGTGGGGTGCCGTTGTGCTCCAGGTTATCAATGGTGTTTTGCCAGTGGTCCCAGTTTGCCTCTCAGCAGTGTGACTAAGGCATTCATGACGGTGGAGCATCATCTGCTCTGGTTTCACAAGGGAATGAAATCTTCATAAGTGAAATGATTGCCTCTTATTACCTTAGAATGGTTTCCAGTCTAAGCTTTGTGCCTGAAAAGTGTTAGGATTATCTAGCTGGAAGTATTTTTAAACCCTTGATTTTACACTATCCTTGTTTATCCTCACTTTCATAGACTAAAATACAAACATAATTCGTGTTTGAAAAGGAGAAGGAGAAGATATTTAAGAGAATGTGCTTGATGAAAGGAAGGTCTCTTTGCCCCTTTTAAGCTGAAATTGGGAACCAGAGCCATTGACTGGAAAGAAAGGGAGAATGGCTGAATAGTTGTTGCCAGTGAAAATATGAGCCAGAGACTCATACCAATAGGCAATTAAAACAAGAGGGAGATTCATAACGTGCACAGAAGTTTTGGTGTCGTTGCCCGGTTCTAGCTCTTCTCCCTTCTCCACTCCAGCCCTTACTCAGATCACCATCACACACCAGTGTCCTTTGATTACTGGGGCAGGTAACAGCCTTCCTGTCTGAATTGTGTTTGATACAATTCCAGCAGGGAAAAATACTGCAGTCCAGTGGCTGAACAGGGAGAAATCTACAAAAGTTGGGTTTAAAATGGGTCCAGGCATTTTGAGGTCACTTTTATTGGATAAAGTCAGTGTCAGATATAGAACCCATTCTTGGACAGGAAAGAGTAGAAATTAGAAGATACTGCATGTTTGGCAGCCAGCGTTAAGAACTGTCAAGGAAAAACTAGGGTCTGTAGTTAGATGAATAAAACTTATTGACTAAGATACTTATAAACATGACCCAAGTAAGGGATTGTTATCAAGTACTTTACTAAGAAGGACTGTTTCATGTCCTTCATTGTCGTCACAGTGAAAGTTACCAAAAGGCTTACTGAGACCATGAGGGGAGAGTCTGTTCTTGTGCACCTTTGCCAGGTGGTTGCTGAACCTGTGTGCACTGTTGGCAGCACATGGTTGAACATTTAGCCTAGTGCCTGCTGCGTTGTAGGGACTCAGTTAACACTGGCTGAGAGAATGAATACTGGGCAGGGAACGGACCCACTGTTTGAAAGATGCGATCTCATGTACTTTCTGTGGTTGCATGGCTAAGAGAATTAGAATTTGAAAAGATGAATTCATTAACTAGCCCTCTCCTTTCCTGAATAGATATCCAGGATTTGGTGGCTTAGCTCTGAAAAACCTTTTTGAGAAAAAAAAAAAAGGGTTTTCTTTGCTACTTTGGCACTTCCAGCCCAAGGTCATGGGACATTTTCTTTGATAATATGTTCATTCTCTAGAGCTGAAAGCTACCTACTAAATATTAAATGCTTCACAGAAAGTAAGTACTTGGTAACTATTTCTTGATTTATTGATTGGATAGTCAATTAATATATCTACTCAACCAATTCAGTTAATAGAGCATCAAAAATTCTGCCTACATCTTCTTGGAGCCCTTCTCATCTTTGTAATTTTGATCCTTAGTCACCTGGATTTGACTGTTTCCAAAGCCTAGGTGCTCTGGACCGCAACTAAGGCTCCATTTCATGTGCCCTGTGGAGACTTAGGTCTAATTATACATCACAGAATGCCTCTGGCCTTTGGATATTTTGTTCATTTCTTGATAATAGAATCTCAAATTGTTCTGATCTTGTTATCAAGGTCTGGGAGTCAAGTCTCCATATCTTTTCATTTCATCTTCATTAAGCCTATGCTTTTTTTTTTCATGAGGACTCCTTTTGAAACTTTAATTTTCTTTTACAGGATTAATTGTCTACACTGTCACAATCAATTCAATCAGAAAGTCAATTAAATTTGTTTCTTTGGCATCATATAAACAATTCATCTGATAGTTAATGTGAATTTTTACCATATTGATCAGTATGCTTACGTTGTTCAGACAAACCCAGAGGGGCACTATGTCTTTGACTGATTGAATACAGTACTCTGCCTGTAGTCTGAGGATCAGATACTACTTTCCTTGTTATTTTCTATTTGTCACCTTCATGATAGAAATAACTAATAATTGGCTTGTTCCCTGATCTCTATTTTTCCATTTTTCTGTCTTTAATACTGACTGCATTTCTACTACATTAATTAAAACTTTCCAAATGGAATCAGGTTAAATTTTTTTTTCTTTCTGAATTACCATTCTTAGTAGTTTCCACACTGCCTCTCTGGTCTAATAAGTGTTTATTTTCTTCCTCTTCAACTAGGATTACTTTATATGTAGTGTATGGTTTGTATATCTGTATATCATTGGTAAAGATAAGAGTTTAATTCTCCTTTGACTAAACAGTTTGTTCTGAAATTGAAATTTTGAAAAGCAGAGTTACAGTGAACATGATTTCCAAGGCATCTGATGAAAGAAAAATATTCTGGATTAGACTGTCCGTTACTAGGCCATCAGAGAAGAAGTCGTTTGAGAGTTCATTTAGGGGTCATATGAAAACCATTTGTTTCTCAGCAAATGCCCTTTGTAATTAGCTGCAGTGTTTGCTAGATATTTATATTGTGCTGAACATTTCCTTCCAGGGAAAACTGAAAAAGACAAAACTGTGGTGATGAGTGTTGCTGGGGTTTAATTAGATCCGCAGCCCTCATGTAGCCAAGCGAGGGTTGCTGCTCTAAGAGTAGTCTTTCCCCCACTACTGTAGTGACATGTGGACGAGCACACCCTCTGTGCCCTCAGACAGTGCTGATTTTTTTAGGTAAGTTATTTTTGAGGGCAGCTATTTATCAGAAACACAGCTGGCAGAGTAACAAATATTTCTGAGAAAACTACTCTTGATAGTAGGTGTCAGAAATCTATCTAAATTTCATCACAAGGGCACTAAGTGGAGATGCTCAGCACCTACTTGGGGGTTGAAAACAGGCCCCAGCTCTCAGGAGCCTCATGACACCACTGCAGGTAGCTCTGGGGAAATAGCAGAGAAGATCGATATTGAGGGACCGTGTTCTCTGAGAAGAGAGACTGGGTTTGCATCCTGTCTTCTCCATTTCTTGGGTGTGTGATCTTGGGCAGGCTCCCTGACTGCTCCCCCTCAGCATTCTCATCTGTCAGACTGTGAGGGTGACGATAATAACAGCTACCCCAGATCCACTTAGTCCTTGTGTGCTGGACCCTGTTGCCATAGCTTTACAGGTATTGATGCACTTCGTCCTTGCGACAGCACTCTGAGGATTAAATGAGTGTGCCTGGAAAACATGCCTAAAATTAAAAAAAAAAAAAAATTACAATGAACTCTAGTATGCATTGCCATGGGAAACTGTGGGTCTCCAAATTTACATACTCTGCCCGTGTGGGTTCCAACAACCCTCATGCATTGCTCACAGTTCTCTTCCTTTGGAGTAGTATAGTTTTGCTGATTGGTTTGCAATGGAAGAAGGACTGAGGGGGAAAAGCCCAGAAGATGTCAATGTCAATGTATTCTGTTGTCGCAGAATGCAGTCAGGACTTGGAATGAAGTTCTGAGTTTCCAAAGCTGGCTTTTTCGCGTCAGTTGGAATATGTGATCCCTTTCCCAGGGAATTTAGCCTCCTAATTTGGCATTCCTTTTGCAGTTATCTTCACAACTCTTGAAGTATTTTTTGGGTGACTCCCAGTACCGAAACACCTTGTCTATTTGGGTTGGTGGCCGCCCCCATAGGTCTTCTCTGCTTCCCATGGTACTGCCTGGCTGAGGCTTTGTCAGGGAGAAGACTAATACTGAATCAGACCAAGCTGTACTCAGTGGGGCCGAAAATCCAGGTGGTGTACAGGGGCACGTCCATCCTAACCTTATTCTATTCCTCTTGTACTTTTAGCTTTTTGCCAGTTTTCATAGAGGACAGGTTACTGGAAGCCTCTTAGTGCCCTGTTTGTGACCTAAACACTTACAGCATGCAGATACGGATCTGGCTATATTTTCCCCCTTTTTAAAGCCAAACTTCTTATAAGAGAATCAACTAGCCTCTGATTTAAACCAGTTTTAATTACACCCTCTCCACAACAGAAACCATTTTCCCTCCAAATTTGGTGATCTGTTATGATGCTGTTTGCTGTTAAAGAGTTATCAGTCTTTGAATGACCAAGACGGTGCAAGACAAGCACTGAACTGTGAAATGTGTTTTGCTAAATGCTGAGCGGTTTGCAGCTGCTAGCAGAAGAGGGTGCATTGATGGAAAGCGAGAATAACTTCTTTCGGAATGAGCACTGTGGGAGAAAATACACACTTTCTGGAAAAGTCAGTCTTGCTCATGTCATCAATAGGAATGCTTTGAAATGTCCACAAGCTCATCAAAAGCAACTGGTTATCTCATCATTCATCCAGATCAAGAAGAACTCCAAATCCTTATGTCCAGATAAAAAATACCTACTGCACTAGGCTTTGATTGAGGGCTTTAGCGAAAGAAATCTGAGTTTTGAGGACTTATTCTTCCATGTTGTTGGTGAAAAAGTTTTATAAGATTTTAGTGGATGGTGCAGTAACTTCAGGACAAGAGGAAAGAAAAATCAGTATTCTTGGTGAGTAGAAATCAGACTTCTTATAGTTGTTTGAAACCCAGCATACCTAAAATTATTCAAACCAGCTAATAAAAGCAAGTCTAGATGTTTCCTATTAACCTTGGAATGTGCTTGGAAAAAGTCCTGCTAGTTCCAGATGTCTAGTATTGGAAAGCATATCAACAGCGTGACTCTCATTTGTGGCAGAGAATACAGTTCAAAAATTCCTAAGTGCAGTTTGGTGCACTGGGGCCCAATATGGTTTTCTTTCTTTCCTTCCTTCCATCCTTCCTTCGTTTTCCTGTTTTTCAGTCTTTTGCTCTCTCTCTTTCTTTCTTCCTCTCTTCCCTCCCTTCATTCCCTTTCATCCTTCCTTCTTCTTTTCTTTCACCTTAAAAGTAGGAGAAACATTGCAAGATGTGGTGTTTTTCTGATTTCTTGGTTACAAATGAAAACCAATTTATATAAGGGAATAAGGTGGTCCAGACTTAGAACTCAGACGTGTTAAGTAAATATTTATTCTGGTTCCACTCCAGGGAGGTAAAGATTTTATTAACATATTTGTTGAGGTCATGGGGCAAGGAGAAGCTTATGCTGTGCTTAAATGCCTGACGGGGCTTTTTTTTTTTCTTGCTAGTTAACAAAGGCCAGTATTTTTTTTCTGCTGAAAAGAGCAAATGTCTTGTTTTGTGGCCTGCACTTTCTTATTGTTCACTCACAAACTGCTTAATCTCAAACTAGAGTTTTTAAAAGCTGCTTTATTTTTTCCCTTTGTTCAGAAAATCTCTTCTTAGATATCCCTTATGAGATTTGTTTCCAAGCTTTCTTCTTGTACTTTTTCTCCTGGTTTACTTTGGGCTGTTATCAGCTTTTTGTACTTTGTTTTGTCTTCATCACTGAAAAGAAAAGTCGCCCATTAAAAGTCTAGATTTGAAGTGTTGAACTTAATTCCCGGAGTCCAGTCCACATTTTGGCTCTGATTCCTGTACCAGGCTGACCTCCAGCCCAGGGGAGGGTGCCTTGGCAGAAATCTGAGAATTCCTCGATCAGTAACTCCCTTTTTTGGATTTATGGAGCCTTTAGGTGGATTGCTTTGTGTTAGGCACGTTCCTGTTGGAAAGGAATGAGGCTGGGATGAGAGGAGTTTGCACAATACAAACGTTTGCAACTGACCTCGGGTTCAGCACACTGAGTTCGCCAGCTACTGCTTCACCCCTGCCTTGAACCACACGCCATCCAAACCCCCCAAACTCACATAGCGCATGGTTTCAAAGAGGGGTGACAGAGCAGAGTTGGGTAATGTTGTTAACCTTTTGTGACTTGCTCCTGACTTGATTCCTGGCTCCTCTAACTAAGTCTTTGTTCTTATTCATAGAAATCAAATTTTAAAAGACTCAGCAGCCAAACAAGCAGAATATTATATTGTGGAACAGAGTGACTGTGAAAGCTCTTTGTGCTGACGATTAATTTCACATGTAAACACTTTCATTTTGTTGCCAGTGAGGAGACTTCCTTTTCCTTTCTCTGCCTAGTTGAAATCTAGAAATGAAATTCCACAGCTGTCAGGCTCCCACATATTCATCAGCGGCCTCTCAAGATGGCTTCACAACCAGCAGAGGGAATCTAGAGGATTCCACTATTAAACTCTACACAGCTTGTTTCAAACACCCCAACTCACAAAGTAAAGAGATATGAATCCTTTGCCTGCCTGACCTGTAATCACGGGCAGTAGCATAATCTGCTGCATAATAGTAATAAAATGTGGACATTTTCTGTGCCCATAGTAAACATACGCACCCAAAGCAAAGTTAATACCAGTGGGCTTAACCAGTTTGTGAGCCATGAACCCGGTTGTCTCTCCCACCCTCATTTCTACAGATTAAGAACTTACCAGGCCATGGAAAAACCGGGAGTGTCAGCAAGTGTTGTAATAAAGCAGTGCCCTAAAAGGCCATGCCTTCCTTTCTAGCAGGAGGGCATTTGTGGTTGAGTGCAACAGTCAGGTGTTTGTAAGTCTTTCTCTGTGATTACCCATTGTTACCACAGCCAGCTCCTGTGTGTGTGTGTGTGTGTGTGTGTGTGTATTTAAGTTAGGTCGCTGCATGTTTCACTTAGTTCTCGAACCAGAATGTTGGCCAACTTAGGGACCAACTAACACTTTTATTTTACTTTCCAGAATCTGCAGAGGTGACGTACTCTATCTGAATGACCCAGTGTTCTGCATATTTATCTTTTGGTCTTCTAATTGCAGGTCATTTCCCCCACTGTGTACTCCATCTCCAAGCAGCATTCACAGGGTTAGGCAGATCTCTAAGAGTAGGTCTCTAGAGAGACAGCTCAGTGCATCATCTTTTGGCACCATCTAATCTTTGATGTAATGCTGTTCAGAGAAAATGACCTTGTAACTCATTTATGGTTTCAGTTTACATTCTGCCCTCTCCCATGACCAGTAACACCTGGGAGAAGACTGACTTTTGAGGGAGATTCTTAATAGCACCACTTCAAAGGGTATTTGCAGAAATGAAGAGCATGTATGTGCACATAAATTCTCCTTGTATTACAGTACTGGGTTTCACAACCTCCCAGCCAATTAGGCAGAATAGAACTTGGCTCCACGCGCGCGTGCACACACACACACACACACACACACACACATTGGCAGAGAGATGATAAAATATACTCCTTTGCTGCTCAAAGAATTAATTATGCAGGTTGGACATCTGCCACTCTAGTTCCCTCTCCTAATTGCTGGGGGTGGGCACCTATCCTTGGTAAGTCATAAAAAGGCCATTGTTTAAGCACATAGAATCCCACTAAGGGTAGAAAATAATATTATAATTATGGTCATTAACAAGCAAGCCATGCAACATCTTCATAGCAGGTTTCTGAGAAATTACGTTAACCAGCGAAATAAGCAGCATATATGTCTGTGGTATATTTAGGCTCCGAATAAAGCCATGACCCTGCTTTGAAGATTGTTCTCATATAACAGTCTCCCCAAAGAAATATTGATAAAGACAGTAAATGAGCAGGGGAAAATACGAATTTAGAAACAGGTACTAAATAGATATAGTTCAAAATTTACATGCAGTTTCGTAGAAGTGATAGGAAGCATGTCAATTAGATTGATTCTGTATGTGGACTATACTGTTGGAAAATAAATAGCAAGTTTTGCCATGAAAAGCTTGAGAGGTTAGAAAAAATAATTTGAATGATAATCTAGTTGGCATTTTGAGGGGCCAGGGTACCTTGCCTGAGTGGTCTCTGATTCCTCCACATTTTATTTTTCTAATTTGGCAATAATCATTGCAAGCTAATTGTCTTATAGACTTTAAAAAATGAAGTTATTTTTCACTATGCATTGCCCTGAGAATAAAACAAGCCTGGAAAGAAAGAAGGAAATAAAGATTACAAAAGGGAAAAACCATGAGCATTTTCTTCTAAACTTGTATGCAGTGATAGACAATTGAAACTTAAATGCCCAACCATCAAATACATTTAAGGGAATGAGGAAGAAATAGTACCTTTTCTCCATAAAACTATATTAGTGGGTTAAAATATATAAAGTATACTTGAAAGCAAAAAAAATTGGTTTTAACTAAGAATTGCTCATGGATATCTAAATACATATCTATCATGATTAGTGTATTTAAACCAACATGATTCTTCATGTTCTGTTGTTTCTAAACATAGTCATCAATGAGATAAATGTGGCATTATAGAAAAAGACGCATTGACTAACATATTCAATGAGCATAAACACTCAACCTTCCCCCGAATTCAAGCAAAACCTTTGCATGTTCTCCAATTTGAAACATTAAAATATTTCATCCCCTCTGTATTTTCACAAATACTGATGTTTTCTTAATTGCTGAGGCTATAGCTTGCTTCTCTGATTCCTGACATCTGGAAGAGCAGTATTCGAGAGGGTTTGAGGATTTTACTTGAGCAAAAACAAACAGTTGTTTATTTTATATATGGAAGACAGTTTTAAGAGAACACACTTCTCTTGTGAAGACTAAGACAAACTTTGGTTTACTTGTTTAATAAAACAACAGTTGTGAGGGATTCCCATGTGCTTACATTTCTGAGGTGCTCACACCACCACCACCACCAAGAGAGAACTTGGTGAAGTTTAAGAGAGGAAAAGTTAGTTTAACCGGTCTTCATGAAAAACACAAACTTGAATCCAGAAACCTGAATGCAAGGGATACAATTTAAACCATGTGTCCACTTTCGGAGCATCAGTTGACTAATACCAAGAAGAATGAACAGCTTTGGCGTCCAGCAAGCACAGATGCTCTCTGGAAAGATAGATCAACTTACCTTCTTTTCTGACCCACATATTATCAGCACTCAGAAGCCTCTATCACAGGATCATTGTCAGCTTCTGATATTCTGAACTAGGTAAGAAGCAGCCTGTGGGGTTGCATCTGTGTCGTTACTATTGTGGCCACTGAGAGCTGTAGCGAGATCTGGCCATGGAGGCGCCTCCCCCCACAGAGTTCATTACATCCTTACCCCTCAGCCTTCTGTCTTCCTTGGCTTGCATCTGGCAGCCATCACATACCCTCCTAGATCCCTCGCTGCCACCCTTACTTCCTCTCTTGACAGCACTAGTGGATGTCTTGCTAAATGTTGATTTTGTTTGTTTTTTTTAAATCTGTTGATGGATATTCCAACCTCTATTACAGTTGACATAACCTATACATTTTTAAAAATTGCACTTAAAACACACTGTGTTAGTTTCCTAGGGCTGTCAAAACAGAGTACCCCAGACTAGGTGGCTTAAACAACAGAAATTTATTTTCTCACAATTCTGGAGTCTCGAGATCTGAGGTCAAAGTGTCAGCAGGGTTGGTTTCTTCTGAGGCCTCTCACCTTGACTTGTAGATGGCTGTCTTCTCCCTGTGTCTTCACATGGTCTTCCCTCTGTGTAGATGTGTCCTGATTTCTTCCTCTTATAGGTACACCAGTCATAATGGATTAGGGCCCACCCATATGATCACATTTTAACTTAATTACCTCTTTATTACCCTATCTCCAAATACAGTTACATTCTGAAGTATTGGGGGTTAGGACTTCACATTTGGATTTTGGGGGAAACACAGTTCAGCCCATAGCACATGCTTTAAAATGATCTTTTAGAGCATCTATCGCCCCTGCTGTTTGCCTCCCCTGCCCCTTGATTTGAGTTCCTAGGAGTCAGGAACTCTATTTCTCTTCTTGTGATATCCAGAGTCTTTCTGTGTGCAGCACGCTGCTGGTATTTCACAAACTCATGGTGAATGCCCGCATGGACAAACGTATTCTAAGTTATTTGAGAGTAAGGATAATGATTGTCATTGATTTTTTTCCTCAAGTCCTTCATGTTAAGAGTCTTCAAAACACCACAGGTATAGGAATGAACAAAGCTGTAATGTAGGTAGCATATATTTCTAATAATCTACCACCTTTTCCCCAAACCAAAAAATAAAAGTTTAACTACTCCCCTTTAGATTCTGTGTCCAGGGATATACTGAGTTCTTAGAGACCAGCCAGACAGGTGTTAAGAATGTAATTGAGATTCTTATATGTCCCTGCCATTTTGGGCTTAAAATTCTGACTCAGAAGGAGACAAGATGAATTTACCACAAGGCCAAAGTGACATTTATTTTTCCTAACATATACACTGATTACTTTATGATTCACACACTAAGAAAATGCCTAATTAGAAATGCCCTTGGTCAATCTGTAGCTAAATTAATATGTTTCAAAAGAACAAATTTGAAGTAGGGAAGGAACTTTCCTTAGTCATGGATTTGCCGGCAGATACTCATTGGCATACAGTCGCTGGCTGTTTTTCTTTAAAAAAAGGAAAGTTCTTGGAAAAAAAACTTGTAATAAGTATTGTAACAGTAAGTATAATAATTTCTGAGGGGTAAGCTATTTTTCCCTACAGATCAGACTTGGGTGGCTTCAGTATTCATGTTTTGGACCTAGAAGTTAAATGCTAATGTAGTGTCATTTTGTTAAAGTAGAATATCATAAAAAAGCATAAGAAAACAGATACAACATTTACTTGATTTTGCTTTTCATTGCATCCATGTGTCTACTATGTTTCTACATGTATTTCTATCAATGTTTTTGGTTTACAGTAGAGTATTATTTCTTGCTGATACGTGTCATGTTTTTAATTATACTTAAAGCACGCCTTGAAAAGCAGTAATGTAGAGATGTCATCGTCTTTTATCTATTTATTTGAGTGAATTTACAGTAGGTCCCAATTTGAGATCTCCTATAATTTCCCAAAGTGGGATTCTGTGTGCTGTAACTTTCTTTTAAGCCTTAAACAAAGCTTGTGTATCTAAGATGGCAGTTTTGTTCTTTTCACCCATTCCTGGTTCAGGGGAATGTCAGTGGTGGCTGTTTGTCCCAGACAAGGCAGATGGTGGCATTCTCCTAGAAGGAACTGAGCAGAGCAGGGAAAGCTGAGCAAGAGGCAGGAGTTTGGGGTTGGGGGAACCGCATGGCCCAGAAAGCAGACCCCGTCCGAAGTCAGAAAACAGGCCCAGTTCTTGCAGCATGAGCTCTCAAATATTTAAGACCTAAATGTGTGTGGTGGCTGTGGACTGGTGTAATTTTGAAAGAGAGGTGGTAGGCAATTTGCATTCTGGGATAATTCGAGGGCATCAGGATGGCGGAAAGAACCCAGCTTCAGAACCTGGGAGCCTGGCTTGAGTTTGAGTCCTATCCTACACTGTGTGACTTTGGGCAAGTCATGTGACCTTTCTGAGTTTCAGTTTCCTCTTCTCTGTAATGATAAGACCTATTTACAACCTACCTTCAGGATAAATTAGGTAATGCATGTAAGATTGCTTCGTACAGTGGGATGTGCCATAAATGTCCCTGGGGTTGAGCAAAGATAGTTTCTGTTAGACTCTCCCACAAAACAGGCACAGCCGTCACATTTTGTGCCTCAGACCCCCTGACCGAAGTGACTGATGGGGACATTGAAAACATTGCAGTCAGCCCGATGATTAGGCTACCACATCTAGTGCTTTCAAACATAAACAAAAAAAGACATACAAGTCTGTTAACCAATTAATGAGGTGTAATTCTTAATATTATTTATTAAATGTGAAGCTCATTTACAGCATCTAGAGAATCAGATCTGGAGGGAATCTTACCTAATTTTCTCCCCTCCCTTCAAGCAGGGCTGTATCAAATGTAAATTAGCCCTGACAGATGGTTGTTGGATTCGGTTTCTAAATTTCTTAAAGAAGATTTCACAGTTTTCCTCTCTAAATTCTTTTAGTAATTTAACAATTCTTATGCCAAGTTCTTCCTTACAGCTGACCTAAATCTGTAGTTGTAATTTAAGTCCTTATCCCCTCTCCTGCCTTTACCAGAGATGGAGAACAGCTAGTCAGCAACCTTCTTAGGATCGTCATAACCCTTTTTAATATTGAAAGAAGAGTTGCTCAGTGGGACTCACTCTCTCCACCTCGTCCCACCCCTGCCCCACCCCCATATGCAACAGCTAGCGTTCTCTGAATCATTCATGGCGATGCCACCAGTCCCCTGCCCTGCCCCTCTCTGAGACACTTGGCTACTTTCAGGTAGCTGGGCAGAGTATGTTGTCAGCGGACATGTGGATCTGGGGAGGATGCAGGCTGCTTCTTCCTTTCCTCCATATGTTTTGTGCATAATTGAGCCTTCTAATAAATGAATCAGGATTTAACAGTGTTTGGTGGGTACATGACACATTTATCTCATAAACATGGAGTTTTGCAAGGATGCTTATCACAGGTTGCTTTGAAAATTAGGCCTCCCCAGTGCCTTCGTTTGCTCAGGCAGTAAGCCACGAAGCTACCACTTTGCATGCTAAAAGATAGCACTGATTGATATCTCTGCTCTGCTGGACTTGGTCTTGGAAGACATTGAGCTAAAACTCTCCTGAGTGCAGTGTACATTCAGAAGCACACTGACAGTCTGAAGAACTGACGGGCTTCCCCAGCACTCTAAGTTGCAATTGGCAAATAAGTGACCATTGAGGGGAATTGAGCTCATTAAGCTGTTCCCAAGTGGTTTCAGAGTGGATCCAGTTTTTAATCTGAATGTGTGTACTTTTATATCTCTCTAGGTTTCTTACCCAGAGCTTTCTGTCTGGGTCAGTCAAGAACCATTTCCAAACAAGGAAATGGAGGGAAGGCTTCCTAAGGTAAGATCTCTAGCTGACATTTTGTTAAGGTTTTTTGGTTTTTGGTTCTTTTCCATTTAGAAACAATTTCAAAACCCAATTATTTCTAATTTTAATACTCATTATTGTCTACTATAAGAATCCATTAACCTGATACTATTATGACCTTGGAAATAACATATACTACAAAAAGAAAAAGAATATCCTAAAGTCCTGTGACTCTTACAGTTCATACTATCTTTCTTTCTTGACAAGTCCAAAGTCCAAAGCAAATTTTCATTTAAGAATCATGGAACCAATTTGTCAAATGTACCTTTTGCAGGTTTTTATTTTGTTCGTTCCATTCCTGGGTGGATAAACTCAAATATGAAGATATCTAACTAAAAGTTATCTTAAGATTATAAGATGGTGACAGTTTTGTCTGGTAATAATACCTGACTATCTGATAAGATTACCCATGAAACAAAACAGAAAGAATATAAAAAAGCTGTTATATTTTTTCTTATAATTTTTAGCCTAAAAATATTTTCTATAAACATGCTTTCATTGTTCAGACATCTTAAGGCGTGACAATTCTCTGCCTTAAGAAAATTTGTAAAATTTACATTTTAGATTTTAGCAGCATTTCAAAACAGCAACAACAACAACAAAAACATTTACCAGTTTTTACTGTAGATACCTTTGGACTTTCCCGTTAGGGTAAATATCAATTTGACCTTAAGCAAGGAGGACTGTACTTTTTACCACTGACCAATTGATTTTGCAATTAAAAAAAAAAAATAGAGTCCATTGAAAATAAAATTTCCATTTAAAAATTTCTTAAGTGTAATTGACCAATGGAGAGGACTCCCCAGCTACTACTGTCATTTCAACTTTGGGAAACTATCTTACTTACCCTTAATGGTTTCAGCAATTTCTTATCTTTTATTAACAGGCAGACATTAGTTAAAGAGATTATGTCTACTGGCAGTTTGCACTGGAAGAAAACAGTTCTAAATCACTTTTAATCTTTCAGAGAATTTCTGAAGGTCAAGGTTGAAATCATTGGCAGCAAAGTGGGTGAACCAAATGATTTGGGCCCTGCCTGACCTAGAGTTGCTCTGATCTTGTAGAGTTGGAGTGGAGCTGCGCTAAAATACTGGAGCTTTACTTAAAACACACCCACACCCCACCTCCTCAGCAGGACCACACCACCGGGGGCGCCGTATAGTCTAGACATTCTTTACTGGGCCACCTCAAGGCATAATTCCCCTGAGTAGCTGAGAGGAAGATGTGATTATGGAAGAGAAGGGGGAGAGTATAGTCTTTTCATTAATTCCTGCCCCATTGAGGCATCCAGAGGTCCTCTCTTTGATACTGGTGGTATCAACCAGAGGGGTAGACTGGGCAAGTTCCTCAGTGAGGTCAACAGTGCCTCCCTTTCCTCTTGGAAGGCCAGTCTGTGTCCTAGGCCTTCCCTGCATTGAGGTATGCTCCAGGGGGCTGGCATAGTGGATCCTGGAATTCAGGTCTTCTGTTATTTTGAGTTCTTTCCTCTCTAAATGTATGAATAGTATTTCAAGCATAATATATTTGTCCTTTTTCTAGCTGTTGCCTTCTGGAAAAGCACGTCTTTGCATAATCATATGGAAAACAATCTTGGCTTACTTGGCCCAAAGCACATTATTGAGTAACTGGGGGATTCATGTACTAACAGTCATGAGCAGAGAGGGCCATCCTACATGAGGTACATCAGCGAAGGGACGTCTAGGAGCACATCCCCTCCTCCAGCCTTCTGGATTACTCAAGTTCCTCAGTCCTGTAGGGACCATTATATGGTGGATGATAGAGGAAGATATGACACTGTGTGTATGAATTCTTGCAAGGCCTTACTTGTGGGGAGTAAGACATCTTTGTGTCTCCTCTTCAAATTACCTCCTCCCCTTGCTGCAGAAGCTTGAAATTCCTTTAATGGGGGCAGAAATATCTTTTTTTGTTGTTAATGAAGGACAGGAGGTAGGGACTGAAATCTAGTAAATTCCAGCCTCCAAAGGGAGTATACACAGAACTTTATCTCCCCAGGAGCTCCCCAGGGTGCCTCGTAGCAGAACTCCCTGCATGGTTTACCACTACTGCCTTGTTATCCTCCAGTTATTTAGGTGTCTCCCATACAGCAAATTAATTAAGGGCAGGCTGGAGGGACTGCTTTTGTCTCCGTTGACTTAAAATCTAATAGAGTGCTCAATCCATATAGTAGGCACACAAAACATGAATAATGAAGGGAAGACATGCGTGAACATTTTGGGTCCTTGAAAGAGAAAAAAATAGTAAACGTGATAAATTCAAATCTGAAATAATCTCCTTCACATTTTTTTTCCTGAAAGGACTTCTTTCCCAGTTACCCAGATCCCACCCAGCTCTTTATTTCATTTTGTTGTATATTTTTTTATGGAGATAAGAGATTAGTAAAACTGAGACTTATATAAGGACCAACTGATGTTCTATATATTCACTTCACAGTAAGTCTGAAGGAGGCAGTGTTAAGGCCAGCCATGCAAAGAGTATAGCTGTTGAGTGAAATGTGTTATGAACTTTGATTTCCCTTTCTAGGCCTATGACAGTTAACAGCCATTGAATTCTTCATTTGCCCAAAACTTAAGCTTGTCATATCCTGAACCATGATGCTAACTGGTTGATAGGGGAGGAGAAACAGACATTAAAGACATCAGGATTACAGTGGATTTCTTTTTTTAAGTAGTGGGATTGCATGCCAAAATCTCAAGATTGAAATTATTTTCACAAGTGAAGGGAACTGCCCAATACAATGCTTTTGGATATTTATCTAGATCCTTAAGTGTGTGTAAATGATGAATTATATTTTAATTTAATTTTCTGGTTTGGTTCTGTTGGTATTTAATGATACCAAAACAACCTCTAAATCACAAACTAAGACTGGAGCATTAAAGTACGTACTGAGTGGATTTCATATACGTTCTAAAAATGTTACATGCTCTCAAAGTCTGAGATTTTTTAAACATATTTAGGTATAACAGATGTTTAATATGGGAACCCTATACAGTAAATAAGACTTCTTAAAGTTGAATTATCTGTTACATTTAGTTCACGCTGGTGGCTGCTGAAAACATTTATTTGGTTTCAAGTTGCTTGGAAGTCCCTGACTTCTGAATTTAAAAAATTTGAATAAAGTAATTTTCAGATCACAAAGCAAGATTATCACTTTAACCCAAGTACTTATATTCAGTCAAATTGGCTTATTATAACTATCCTGTTAGAACATGTAACCTGAACAAAAAGGAAAAGAAAAAAAAAACAGATCTTTTAAAACCATAGTGGATAATTTTTTTTGAGACAACTCCAGTAATTAAGTGTTAGGCTAAAAGAGACTCTTGTCAAATGTTCACTGTATTCATTTCTGAATGAGGCATAAAGTCTAGTTGTGATAAGACCTTTATTTTGCATCATCGTTTGGGCAAATGGGCTTCATTGTCCTGTCCTCTTGCTGTTTGGTTGTGATGGGGAGCTTCTCCCCGTGGGTACTCAAAGGATCATCAGTCACAGTGCGTTTGGATTCTCCTAGTCAGAACCACGAAACCCTCACTCATCAGGATCGTGAGGAGAGACTAGAAGAGCCCCAGTCAGTCCAATCTAGCTGAATCTCACTCTCTTCTGGCCTTGGTTTCCCACTAGTTTCCTCTTTTCTGCAGCTGCCACCTTCCCACCCCCAGCCCACATGATTTCCCTCCCAGACACTCCCCTGCCTTTGGTACCCACTTCTGGTTCTTACTATAAGGCCCATAGGGACTGTCCCAGTTGCTTCTAGAATAAACTGTACATAAATTACATTTGTGCAGTTGTGGCATGCTTTAAATATTTTTATTATGTATTAGAAAACAAGTATCCCCACCACGGCCGCTGAACTCTTTAAAAAAAGTGTTAGCACTCCTAGGAACACCTCTCACCCAGTCTTTTGTCGGGGGTCCTATCGGGTCCTGGAAACTGTCTTCAGGAACCTGACTCTGGGGAGTGCTGTCTCCTGCATGGCTGGGCCCAGCCATTAGGGATGTGCTTGATGCCACTGCAGCCACGGCAGCTAGTGTTTAATTACTTCATGCCCCGACAGACCTAATATTTACATTCAGGTGAACTGTGTTTAATATGTAAGCTCTGCAAAACACCAGGAGTTCAGGGATAAAAGGCGGGAGAGAGAAGCAAAAGTTTTCAAATGGTTTTAGGAGCGTGACTCAGTGTGTCTCTTTTCTGTGTGTGTCTGTCTGTGTGCTCTTCAGGGAAGACTTCCTGTCCCAAAGGAAGTGAGCCGCAAGAAGGATGGCCAGACCGAGGCTGCCTCCCTGCATCCACTTGGCAGCAGTGAGCTCCACTCCCCGGGAATCAGTTACCTCCTCTCTTTTTAATCACCTCCATTTGTATTACACATGGTGTATGGGTATTGATGAGGTCATGGTATCATATATGGGATTTTTTTCTGTGTAAATCATCAAGTATAAGAAGAAACTATGGGACTCTGAGCCTTGCTTTAGAGAATTACAGTGGACAAATAGGTATCATCAAACCAGTTTTTAATCATTCTGACTCAAGTGAAAACGCTCAGAATTTCACACTGTGAATCCACGTTTACAACCCTTACAGGTGGGCCTTCAGGCCTGGTTTGCTACGACGATGTCTTCCACAACTCAAACCCCCTCTGCTCTCACACAACCGGTCCACTTCTGCCTTTTCACTCACACAGCTCCCGACTGCTTCTTGCAGAGGCTGAGAGTCCCCATTTTTTTTTTTTTTTTCATTTAGATGTAACAAGCCTAGTAGTTTATGTTCATCAATTGTCTGTATATCTCTATATTTTATCCATGTACTCTTTCGATGTATAGAAGTAGTTTGAAACTCATTGTTTCCTTGTGGTAAGTGATCGAGATGCTGCCACAGGACCTGAGACACTGATGAATGGTGCTATTTTGGACTTTCAACATGCTCCTTGGCAAGGTAGCTCTGATGGAGTTATTTTTTATTTTCATGTTCTAAGAAGGTGTTGGTACTCTGTTTCCCCGAATGTTGTTCTCTAGACTGGATTGACTTGTTCTCCTTGTGTCTTCAGTGTGGCTTTCTTCTTCAGCGTTGTAGGTTGAGTGAGTGCCACCACAGAGCGGTAGAGACCCATGTCTCATGGGCTGGCACTCCTGGACACGCAGTCACTGTAGCGGGAGCAATCACAAAACTGTAATTTCCTTACCAAATCTCTTCCTTTCCATAGCCTCGCCTGCCTCACTTAGAGAACGAAAAGCAATAATTTGACAGGCATTTTTAGGTGTCTCTTTTGGTTCTTTTCATTTGAAAGAATATTTGGGGAAGAAAGGGCAAACTTTTTTTTTTTAACAAATGCCCTCTGAAAAAAATCTAAAAAACTGACATCTCAGTAGGAACATGAAAATTAGACCTTTCCCAAAAATTAGGTTGGAAAAAAATGTTTTTACAAATTTTTTTTTTTTTTAAAGGCAGAGCACTCTCTTTCGGCAGTTCTGATAAGCAAGGTGTAGATTTTACATTTTTGTCCTTGCTCCCAATGAAATGGATAAACAAAAATACAATCAGACAATACCATCCACTCATGGAATGTTGTTGTGTTAGCCAGTCTGAAAGCCCACCTTAATTTTTATATAACTGTCTTTTAGCTCTTCCTTTGACAGGGCAGGCTTTGTTCTGAACTGTCCCGCTTCTGACTGTTACACATCAACCGACGCATGCACTGCACTTCTTCGTTCTCTTCTCGCTCCCCCATTGGCCTGAGTTTCCTGTGCATTTACCCCCCTCCCTCCTTTGTTAGAATAGGTATATCCGCTGTGTAAATAGAGCAAGAAAACAGTATTCTGCATCTGTGGCATTTCCGTAGAGTTGCAGTTGTGTACTGCTGAATATGCAGGCTTTTGTAGCAATGTGATCTTTACTGATGCACTCACAACAAGTACCCAATGTATTTTAGCTATTTTAGTAGTATTCAATAAATATGCAAGCTGTATGGTAACTGGCTTGGCTCGTCATTGGAAAGGCCTACTTTTGAATGCTTTCACTTGTTCATGTTAATTCATGTGCTCTCAGAGCCCCAAAAGTAGACCCAAGGACAAATATCAAAAGAGATAGAATCAGCTCTGCCTTTCATGCATTTTCCCTTCTGAGGGTTTTATGAGATTAGGGGCTAGGCAGTGGCTCATTAGGATGGTATTTGCAGAGCTGCCTCTGGGTACAAAGGAGAATTAAACCGAAACCCTTTTATTTCTATATTTTTTCTCTTTCAGGGCACTCCCACACACCTCAAAACACTCTTTTTTACCCCTTGCCATAAAGACCTACTCTGTGGTATTCTTTACCCATCTCAAAAGATACCTGACCTTGCTGCTTCATGGAATATTTACACACACACACACAAAAGTGTACAAATATATAAGACAAAAGGCTTTATCCACTTGTAAGTGGATAAAAATTTGAGATAGGATTTTAAATCATGAATTCATATATAGCCAGCTACCTGGAATCTAGCAAATGATAAGCTAACATCACAGCTGGGAGGAGTTACATCTTGTCTTCTTGCCCTGGTTAAACTGGAACAGGAAAGGTGATGAGGCCAGGCCAGGAGGACGGTAGGCTGGGTTGCTTTATGCCCCTCTGGGTTAATCTATTGCCACATAGCAAATTACAGCCATACTTGACATCTTGGAACAACAAAATTTGCTTGTCTCACAGATTCCATTGGTCAGGAATTCAGGAGCAGTTGAGCTGGTGTTTATGGCACAGGATCTGTCCTGGGTTTGCAGTCAAGAGGTGAGCAGGCTGCAGTCATCTGAAGGCTTAAACAGGTCTGGAGAATCTGCTCCCAGTGTGGCTTGCTCACATGGCTCTTGGCAGGAGAACTCAGTTCCCCCATGCATGGGCTTCTCCACAGGGCCACTCAAGTGTCCTTATGACCTCTGGCTTCCCCCGCAGTGAGTAATTCAAGAGAGAGCTGGGAGCAAGCCATAATGCCTGTGACCTATTCTCAGAATCACTATCATCCATCATATTCTATTCATTAGAAGCAAGTCACTAAGTATAGCTCACATTCACAGGGAGGGAATTAAGCTCTACCTCCTGAAGGGAGGAGTATCAAAGAATTTGTGGACACATTGGAAAACCAGCACACCATCTGAAGTTAAAACCTCAGGGTAATTGTAGGCCAAGGGCTGGAAGTGAGAATGGCTGAGAGCAGACCTATAGATATTTCTTTGATTGAAGAAGGTTTTACAGTCCTTGAAGCTCCAGAGACTGAAGGCAAATGAGGAGAGCATCCAGGAACTATAATACTATTTACTAATCCAAGTGCTATCAGCCCTGAAAGGAATATTTAGAAAATGTTAATGGAAGCTGTAAAAACAGGGAAACTGAAATAAATGATGTTTAAAAGTCCATCCAACTAAATGGCTTGGGTTTGATGATGACAACTCCCTCCGTCCCCATGAAGCTTGAAATACTAGATAATTGACCATGCACTTCACTCTAAACTTGCAGGACCCACGTGTGAATCAGCTACGACTTGTTCAGGGTTAATAAACTGCTGAAGCGGAGCTGGAGCTAAGAAACTGGAGCAGTAGCTGGAGTCAGAGCGGGAGACCCAAACTTTAGTTAAAGACTGCTTTGTTCTCTCTCTAGAGGTAAAAATATCACCCAGTTGCCTTTGGGCGGACAGAGATTGGTAACTAACAACCGCGGACCAGATATGACCTGTAGACTTGTTCTGTTTGGCCTGCAATGTGTTTTATAAAAGTGTTGATTTAATTGCCAACATTTACAAACTGGAAGATTTCACATGAAAATTCAGGTTTTGGGCTTCCCTTGAAAAATGGAAGCTGAGTAGCAGCCTCCATCTCTGGTGAGGCCTGGCCCCTCCATTATCCAGTCTCACACAGCTAATCTCAGACCCCGTCTGCGTTGTTCGTTTACATCACCTGCCTCCCTCTGTTGGCCTGTGAGTTTGCAATATGAAACTTCTAGTTTCAGAAGATGGTGGTGTGCTTATTTGCACCAACAAAGAGCCAGGGGATCTTCTAATTTCTGTTTGATAGCTGGAGCACGTGCATGTCTGTGAACACCAGACTGGAAACAGAGGCTCCTCATTACTGGTCCCTTTCAAACAGGGGCTGCTGCAGTTCCCTCTGCACCTCTGGGCCCTCTTCAACTTTTCAGTTACTCTCCTCCAGTGACTGAGATCCCCAAGCTATAACATCTTGGACTGGGTTAGGTTAGGCTACATACAGGTCTGATAAATGCATGGTTTTCAAGCCGGGGTATGTGTAACTCAGAGTATGTGAAGTCTTTCCGGGGAGTACATACATGCTCATGGATAGTTTTAAGGAACTCATTTCTAGATCCTCTATGCAAACTAGACGTGTTCCTAAGATTGTTCTGCTGAGAATGAGTCTGTATTCACAATAGTCCTCTCCCCACATTATATGAAAAAAGATACAGGTCTCATACATCCCAACTCTTAATATAACAGATTGCCTTAATATGACACAAAAACCCCAGATGTGGCAAACAAAGAGAAAGTTTCCTTTAATGATTAATCATAAACCCATAGTGCTTTGGGCTTTCCCTTCTTATACACACAAACTGATAGATTAGAAAATACGGAAGTGAGGTGTTTGGACTCATTTGGATTTTCAGAACTCAGATAATACTGGTAAAGTGGAGTGATGGAAATAATGACAATTTTTATTTAATGCTTTTTCCTCTTTCTCCTCCTGACTCTTGTCAAAGAATGCCTTGCACTTGAGGGAGAGTCCTGAGAGAGTGAAGCAAAGAGAAAATCAGTAGGAGACATCAACTACCCAAAATGGCTTGTTCATGTAATTGTAAGCAATTTTTTTCCACTATTCTCCATGCTTATCCCTAGGATATTTCTTACCTGGGAGGAAAGTAACTTAGAACAGCTAAAGCAGTATAGGTTTGCAATGCTGATTATTTTCAATGCAATTAGGATGCCTTTTGAAAATACTCAATTTTTACACGATAAAATGGATAACACTCAAGAATAAAAACTTTTCATATGGATTCTTTCAGACTTGATGTGCATTCGTTAATAAAATTATCAAAAACCTGTGGTATCAAAGCATAGCATGAAATATTTGTTTCAATTATAGTCAATTCTCATCGTATTCTGTCTTATAAAATGTTTAATATCTTTTTCATAACAACAACAAAAAATATTACGTGCTGCTAGACTGATTAGCAGCCTAGAACCTTTCTATTATTTGTGGTGTTTCTGATTTTTACACTAGTTCTTACTTATTCTCCAAAGTCAGTCAGCAGCATTCAGTAACCTCACACAGTTTTACTAGAGATACATCATGCCTTTCGTCATTCTTCTTGATTGAGAAAGTGTATGGATCATTTTGTTTTTATAACTTATTTAAGCATGCAATAAATTATATTAGCTCTATATCATTTTCATTCTGATTGGTTTTAGTGATCAATTTCACAAGATATGCTTTTAATTCTCATTGATTTTTATAATAATCCTCAAAATAGCTATTTGAATTGAAAAATGAAGTCAAAGTTTTTTTTTCTGACAGAAAGTGAATCTGATATGACTAATTGGTCTAACAGTGAAGACTGGCTCTGCCAATGAGGTTTGTGATGGACATGTTCCGTAAATGGGCTGAATCTGCAACTCCAAGGTAACAGTAATATGGTTAAGGGAAGAAATAAGATTACAATATTTTATCCAAAAGCATTATTTTGGCAAAGGTATAATGAAATTAGTAATATATCTGGTTTTCCTTTCATTTCTGATGACATGGGATTTAAAAAGGTGGGTCTAGGTGAAAGCATTACAGCATAATTAACAATCATTTGGTAAATCGTAGCAAAGATCTTTCTTCCCAGAAATTGAGAAAGTGAATTAGATTCTAATGACGAGAAGAAATCTCTTTGCAAGTCAGGGTGCTTTCCAATTCGTTGCTTATAAGAAAAATGCATAAGGACCTAATCAACTTGTCAGGTGACAGGAGATTAGAAATATTTTTTGATAATAGATCATTATATGAATTTTGGCATATAACATGGAAGGAGATCAAAGAGTTGAATTACATTGCTATAATAAAACACTTTCAATTCCTACAGTTCATAGCTTAAAAACAAACAAACAAAAGAAATAGAATTGATGACAACCCCTGTCTCATTTTAGCAATAAGTAATATCCATCCACGGATACTAGAACTAACCAAAAAAATTCATCGTCTCATTGAGGTGCATTTTCATTATAATTTCAATTTTTGTGTTTAATAATTAATATAATATATGCATGTAGTTTTAATTAGTAGTGAATTGCTAATAATGCTAATTCATCCACACAGATTTCTTTAATGCTTACAGTTTTATGGTCACAGAAGATAAAAGTTTTAAAATTTAGATACTTTTTTTATTGCAGATAAATGTGATAGGGTGATCAATATTTATTAATATAAGATTCTTAGAGGGAACTGGAATAAAAATTTAAGTTCATGAAGAAACGTCAAATTTCTGCAAGTTAAAGAATTGTTTGTTTTTAAAAATAAAATTATGGATTATCAATTGCACGGTGTTTGGATTTTATTGTATACATTTATGAAAGAAATTCAACTTTTATGTTAAAACAGAAACATTTACAATATACTCCAAATTATAACCTTTGAAAGTATTTAAATTTACGATGAAAACCTTTACTATTAACTTAAAAATTGCATGATGGAAATACTCTATTAAGATTCTCTTTTTTTAGAATAAAAATGTTTTAAGATCTCTGAGCTAGAGCTAGATAACCACCTATCCACTGGGCTTTGAGGAACTCACTCTTGGCCAGAAATACTTCTCACCCAGCCCCAGTGCCTGAATTCCCCCATTATTCTTCTGAATGAAGAAGCCTTGAAGTTTGCTGGCCATGAATTTAGTGCACTGCAGGGAACAAGACTCCCAGGGAACACAGCAGGAATGAATTTTGATGGCAAAGGGAAAGAAAGATCCAGACTACCTGTCAGTGGATGGTCCACCGAGGCCCTACTGCACAGGGAAATGGCAGGAGAAAGATCTCAGAGATCGGTCTTCCTGGGCTTCGAATTCAGTAAGTCGGTAATTCTTCTCAGAGCCTTTACTTCATTTCCTTACAAGGTCAAATCTCTTTAGTGCTAATCCTTTTCTTCCAAATTCTTTTAAACGCTTCGTTATAGCTCTATCTAGCATATCCAGAAGGCAGGGGTGGTGGTCAGTGGTCACAGGAGAAGGGGGCCCAGGTCAGTGAGAGGTGAGGTTACACAGCAGGCTCCCAATCCTTGAGTCCTTGGGACCCCAGCACTGCTGAAGAAAAGCCCATAGAGCGGCAGGCAGCTTGGGCATCAGGGCAGAAAAAGGGGGTCATCTTCTTTTATTGTGTGTGTGTCCATTAGGCTTACCTCTGAGCATAACTACATAGAAATAATGTGAAATTGATCTATTCTCTCTCACAGTACACAGTGCCATTAACACATAGCTTAGCTATTTCCCTGGGAGACCCATGCAGCTAACGTGAAAGCCTCATGGAATAGAGAATCTTAAGAATGCATTAATTTGCTGATCCTTCAAGTTGGGCAGCTTTAATTATTACTTGGAACCTTTCTGAGCCTAACGCTTGTATTACTTTCCACCCACCCTTTGGTCCTAGCTGAGTTCTCAGAGCTACAGAGGTTAAGTGGGCTCTTTCTTCCACACAACAGCCTTTCGTGTCCTGCTCCCTCACCTTTTTCTCCTCCAGGCACAACTGCCTTAGTTCCTTTAGCCAGTTCCCCTGTGATCTGTTTTCTGGAGCTTTCAACCCCTATTGCCCTTTTACAAGAACCCTTGTTTGTGGCTGACCCAGCTCTTTTTTAAAAATGATGGCCGAGGTCTGGGAAGGATCAAGGGTGGAGGCTTACACCAGGGACACATTATATGGCTCGCTGGCCATCGGGGTGTCCTGTGACGTAGCTAAGCTGAGGGAGCAGGGGTCCCGTTACTGTCCCTACAGCTGCTGTAGAGCCCCTTGCTCTCTGCTCCCTGACACTTGGGGCAGCCCCACTCCCGAGCCAAGTCTCCGTACGCCCCTCACCATAGTGTTGCTCCCAGTGCCCCTGAGAAGGAGGAAGACAGTCACGTCTTTTCTCAGAGGCCCTAGACCTCCTCCTCCCTCGTCTCCCTGGTCTGTTTATACCTAAGGTTCTGGAGAACTGGGAGAGGGGAGCAAGCAAGGGTAGCCACTCAGGCCTCTTCAGAGGCTGCTTCCCTGGCTCGCTCCTTCAAATCCCAAAGCTAGCTTCTGAAAAGCAAATGTTCCCTGCAGAGCTAAGGGGCACGGCTTTCTTGGAGAGAGGGGTAACTGGGATGCTCTAATTTGTCATTAACAGCTAGGATCTGCTTTGTCAGATGTGATAATGAAGGAGCATTTGACATGAGTTCTTGAGGAGGGCTAGCTCAGAGGGACATTTAAAAAGTGTGGTAGCAGCTCCTGGGAAGTGTGAAAAATAGCCGCTTGCTCATTGTCTGTGTAGGACACTTGAGGAGCTGCCACTTATATCACTTCACATATGGCCCCTCTGCAGTGATACGAGGTCAGAATCATTAGCTCGGCTGAGGGAAAATTAGTTGCCCGGAGTGGAATAGCTTGTGTAAGATGGCAGAGCCTTTTCCTTAGCCTTTACATTTCCTACACACTCTTACGTGGCATTTGGGGATGCAACACGGTGTTAAACGTAGACTTAGCGTGTTGCTCATCAATTCCATACCTAGGTGTACAACCAAAGAACTGAAAATATGTGTACACAAAACACATGTATATGGCAGCATTATTCATATTAGCCAAAAAGAAGAAATGACTTAAGTGTCCCTCAACTGATAAACAGCTAAACAAATGTGATATAGCCACACAATGTAATACTGTGCAGCAATAAAAAAGCAATGAAACACTGATACATCTACAACGTGGATGAACCTTGAAAACCTTATGCCTAGTGAAAGAAGCCAGTCACATAAAGTTACATATCGCATGATCTTATTTATATTAAATGTCCAAAATAGGCAAATCCGTAGAAATAGAAAGTAGATTAGAAGTTGCCAGGGGCTGAGGAAGGAGAGAATGGAGAGTGACTGCTAACGAATATGGGTGATTACCATGTTCTGGATTTACATAAAATGTCATGGTTACACAATCTTTTGAATATACTTAAAACTACTGAATTGTACATCTTAAAAGGATGAGTTTTATGATATATTAATTATGTCTCAATTTTTTAAAATTCAACAGTAAAAAACCAATCCAATCAGAAAATGGCAAAAGACATGAAAAGACATTTCAACCTAGAGAATATACAGATGTGGCAAGTAAGATTTGAAGATTGTTCAACATCATTAGCCATTAGAGAAATGCAAATGAAAACCACAAAGAGATACTACTACACACCTATCAGAATAACTAGAATAAAAATAGCGCCAACACCAAGGGCTGCTGTGGATGAGGAAAGACTGCATTGCTCATACATGGCTGGAAGGTAAAAGGTTCAGCCCCTTTGGAAAACAGTTTGGTAGTTTCTTAAAAAATTCAACATGCAACTAACGTATGACCCAGCTATTGCACATCTGGCCATTTATCCCTGAGAAATGAAAAGTTCTGTTCATGGAAAAGCCTAGGCCTGAATGTTTATGGCAGCTTTATTCATAATACCCTCAAACTGGAAACAACCCAGATGTCTTTCAATGGGCTGGTTAAACAAACTGTGTACACCCATATCATGGAATACTACTCAGCAATAAAAAGAAATGAATTATCGATACATGCAACAACCTGGATGAACCTCCAGAGAATTAGGCTGAGTGAGAAAAAGCCAATCCCAAATGCTTACATACTGTATGATTCCATTTATATAACTTTTTTTAAATGACAAAAGTGTACAAATAACAGATTAGGGGCCAAAGAGAGGGTGTGGGCAGGATCAAGTGATTAAAAGCACAACATGACACTTCCCTGGTGGCACAGTGGTTAAGAATCTGCCTGCCTATGTAGGAGACACGGTTTCAAGCCCTGACGCAGGAAGATCCTATATGCTGCGGAGCAACTAAGCCCGTGCGCCACAACTACTGAAGCCTGGGTGCCTAGAGCCCGTGCTCCACAACAAGAGAAGCCACCACAATGAGAAGCCCGCACACACACCGCAACGAAGAGTAGGCCCCGCTCGCCGCAACTAGAGAAAGCCCACGCGTGGCAACAAAGACCCAACATAGCCATAAATAAATAAATAAGTTTATTACAAGGAAAAAAAAGCACAACGTGAAGGATCCTTGTAGTGATGGAAACGTTCTGCATCTTAACAGTCTCAGCGTCAGCGTTCTGATTGTGATACTGTGGTACAGTTTTGCAAGATGTTATGACTGGGAAAACTGCGTAAAGAGTACATGAGATCCCTCTGCATTAGTTCTTACAACTGCATGTGAGATTACAATGATCTCAAAATAGAAAGTTTAATTTTTAGAATAGAGGAAGAAAAAAACATTGAATGGCTGCCGAATATTCAATTATAGCAAACTTTCTTACCTTATCTTACCTTATCTATGATGAAACTCTTTGCCGCCAAGGCTGTATATGTATCTGTCATGTTTCCTAATTATATTTTGCCAAACTGCTTTCCCAAGAGCTTGTACCAACTTACACTCTTATCCACAGGGTAGGCACAGATACCTGTCCTACGACATCCTCACCAGACTTGCAGTACTCACCTGGTTTCCAATCTGCTAATTTTGTAAGAGTAAAATAGTGCCTCGTTGCTTCTATTTGGGTCTCTTTTCTTTTCTTCTTTCATATTAGTGAGGATGAACATTTTTAAATGTTTATAAATCATTTATATCATTTTATGATTAGTCTGTTCATCAAGGACCAAGGGATTCCTCTGACTCTTCATGCATGAAGCAATGGGCACAGGAAAACATTATGAGCTGGTTAAAAATTGATTGCCATTTATTAAAAGATACAGTAAAAGTAACAGGTTTGGGTGTTAAGGAAATCCTCAGGTGAAATATAACCAAGAAATGGGGAGATGAGCAGACATAACCTGGGCAAGGTCAGAGTTGGGGTCTAGACATCATTTAAGCCTAGGAGAAGTCAGGAGGTGATTTCTGTATAGATAGAGATATTACATGAAGAACTTCACAGATAAAGAGTTGCTTGTAGCCTTTCCCGGTGGAGAAAAGGAGCACAGAGGTGGATAAATATACAAAAATTGTGCAAGAATCAAATGGCATAGAAATTCAAACGGCAGAAGCTAGAGAGGCGGCCCAGGGTACAATTTTAATCCCAGAAACAAGGTCCTAGTCTATTCTTTAAAACAAATACGGGGTGAGGGTTGCTTGAAGATGCGTGTGACTGTGCATGTAAAGTGGGGAATGGGAAATGTCAGATTGGTGATCGTGGACTCACCTGAAAGAAACGTGAAAGCAGAAAATCATCTACACCGCTTATAACAGGAATAAAGAGGTAGCAGAGACCTTGTGACTGTTTTCCAGGAAAAGGACACAGAGTTAGAAATGAAGAAAACAGTGATCTCTCTAGACCAACCTTCTCAATCTGTAAAAGTACAAGACTAGTGGACCCTCCTGTGACCACACATGGATAATCACATCTAAATTACACCTGCCAGGAAAGAAAAGGGGCCAGTATTGTAGAATCTGTGCTGGAGAGAAGTAAAGAGACCTCTCTACATCTAATCTTCTACCCTCAGCAAGAATCTCCTTTGAAACCTTAGATAAACTCCTGGTAAGACCAAAGACAGTTTCATCTTGGGTACCGACCTTGATAGGAATTTATTTCAGCAAAAGATACCTTCATCTATTTTTGTAATGCTCTAATTGCCAGAAAATTACTTCTTTGAGTTGACTCACTATTTTCCCATTTCTCACTCTCACCCATAAACTGTAGTTCTCTCTCTGGAATCACACAAAACAATGACAATAACAGTTTATATTTACTGAGTGCTGGCTATTTGACACCATGTACATTACATGCATTCTTTCCTTTAGTTCCCACAACAACCTTAAAAATAGGTAATTTTTATTATACCTGCCTTACAGATGAAGAAATGGAAGGCAAAAGAGATTATGTAAAATTCCCAAGTTGATGTATAAGAACAGCCAATATTTGAATTCAGACTTTTTTTCTAAAGTATTTTTTTAGGTTCTGCTAAGCTGCCTTACAGGTCTAAGCCTGTGCCCTCGTGAGAGCCCTGTTAAATTTTGGAAGCCAGCTCCTCCCTAAGAGGTACAGATTTCTGCCATCAAAATATTGTTACATCTGCTTCTAGAAACATCTCCATGAAAAGTATGGTCAGATGCCATAAAAGGACAGAGAACTGGCATTTCAGATTGTATGAACTGTTTTGTGCCTATTTATTTATTTATTTTTTTTGCGGTACGTGGGCCTCTCACTGTTGTGGCCTCTCCCTTCACGGAGTACAGGCTCTGGACGTGCAGGCTCAATGGCCATGGCGGCTCACGGGCCCAGCTGCTCCGCGGCATGTGGGATCTTCCCGGACCGGGGCACGAACCCGTGTCCCCTGCATCGGCAGGCGGACTCTCAACCACTGCGCCACCAGGGAAGCCCCTTGTGCCTATTTATTAATAGATGTTTGCTTAATAAACGTCTGATAGACGTGTGGCAGAATTTGTTTGGAGACCTGCTTTCATTATAAGTTGGTAGTGACTTTGTGGGGAGGTAACTAATCTCACCCATTTCTATTATCTACTAAAACATCTGCCATTATTCACAAAAACAAACTAAAAAGAACCTCAGTGAATGATCAAACTGGCTCAGGACCGTTAGCAACAATTGGTCTTAAAGACAGGTTTTCCAGGAGTGAGCATGGTATGTCAAGGGATCTGATCAGTGTAGAGTGGAGAGAGGTGATGGGCTCCCTCTCTCTGGACACTGACCTCTCTGCTCAGTCCAAGATCGTGGTGGCTCTTGGCAGGTTCAACATCAAGAGACCTCCACTGGAGCTTTAAGGACTCAAACTCCAGCCTTCGTCATTTTCACACTTGCTGCTGGTCCATCCCAACTTTGGACAAGCTAACGTGAGGTTTT
This sequence comes from Orcinus orca, assembly GCF_937001465.1. Lineage (NCBI taxonomy): Eukaryota > Metazoa > Chordata > Mammalia > Artiodactyla > Delphinidae > Orcinus > Orcinus orca. Next base: position 92,758,463 of record NC_064561.1, on the reverse strand, counting down.
GATTCACTCAAGGATAACTTGTCTATGTAGAAAAGACTATTCAGGTGTTGATTTTGTTCTCAAAAATCGATACTCACTTAGTTAAAGTCACTGCTTTTTAATAACCTCATTCTTCCTTAGGCTGTAAATTCAATGTATAAATCCTGTTATTCTAGTTATGCTTAGCAATTTTAGCAATCACTCTAATGGCCTTTGAACAACATTTGATCACATTTAAAACTAGTTAATTAAACACTTTCACATATTTTACATTGCATTAATAATTTTAATATATTTTATTTCCATTTAGAGTAATTTGTTTGCCTGATTGGCAAACTTTCCCAAGTACTAAGTAATTCATATAAATCTAATAAATTACGTTTATAAATATTGTGAACCCTGAGTTATCTTAAGTGGTACTGTTGTATCATATAGTTAGTAAGAATTCCACTGCAAACCAGAAGTCTGAATCAGTTACTTAAATATTTTACATTGAAGTTACAAAGCTGTCATTCAAATGCAATTCTCAAACATTACAAGTATGCAAAATATTGAATTTTAAGTTTCCTTGATGCAAAAATGTTGATATTATTGGGTTTTAGTTTTCTAAGATATTCCTCTACTCAATTTTCAATTCTGAGATTGAAAAATGCTTACCTTTCAAGGAGGGCAAGTACCATCGTTGTTAACTGATGACTAGCGTTTTTGGCCTGGACCTTGATGAGATGCAGTACAGTTTTTTAATACTTGATTCCATAACTTTAAGAAAGGTATGCCATGTGATCTACATTTTTGGATTCAAGACATACACATTATCTATTTTTTCCTGAAGTATACTCACAGAAATCTGTAACTCCCCATTCGTGTGCCAAAGTGACCACATGATTGATTCTTTGTCTTGCAAGGTCTATACATAATCATCTTCCTGCCCAGGCCGAAAGACCTTTGACCATGGCCAGATCCCTGCATTCTTTTTCATTGACTTTCTAATATGACAAATTATAAAATGAATATTAGATGTCTCCCCTGTGACTTGAAGTCATAGGTGATGTGAAAATTTTACTGACAGGCGCTTTTTTTTTACCTAATCTTTGGTTTTTATCTGGTCAGACTTAGGCTGAGATCATTTCAGATGCTAACTCTGCCATCTTGTCCAGTTTCATGTCATCCTTGAATGTAATAAACTTCTCCTCCTTATCTGAGACGCTGAGGAAAGTGTTGACTGGAAAGGAACACCGCATGGCATTTTGGGGTGTCTCCCTTCAGCTTGTCTTTTGTCTGTAAGTCAGCTTCCTTCAGAGATGTCATGCCTGTCTGCTCATGGGAATCATCTGGGGAGATTACCAAAACCTGACTTCTGGAATTCACTCCAGAGCCTAAAGAGCTATGGCACAGTCGACTATCTTGGACCATTTAACAAGCTCCCCAGGCTACTCTTAAGCAACTGTTTTGGCAGTAGTCCAAGGATTAGCTTTCATCACTGCTGCCTCTTTTTCCCTGACTTGATTACAAGGACAGAACTTAGGCTTTGTCAAGTGACTTGCTTAAGTCTAGACTCACTCGATTTAAAGCACCCCCATCTACCTGTAGAGTAATCATAGCCATCAAGGAAACCATAGCCTGGCATGACTTTTCCTTTGTGACACAGATTGGCTCTAAAAGATTAACTCCAACATCATCGTGTGCTCAGGAAAAATCCCGAGAATGATGTTAAATTTAATAGTCTTCAGCATCTACCTTATTCTCCCTTTTAAAAAGTTAGGTCGTTTCCCCTCTCTGTACCACGCACGCCCCAGCCCCCCGCCCACCAAATCCTCCAGCTCTGTCCTTGGTCTACATTGTTAGTTTCTCAATATTTATCTGTGATGAATCACTGACATTATTGTCATCTTTCTTTTACCCACGAGTGTAAATTTTCCAGGTCTGAAGAAACTATATATATATATATATATATATATATATATATAAACTTTATTATTTATTTTTGGCTGTGTTGGGTCTTCGTTTCTGTGCGATGGCTTTCTCTAGTTGCATTGAGCGGGGGCCACTCTTCATCGCGGTGCGCGGGCCTCTCACTATCGTGGCCCCTCTTGTTGTGGAGCACAGGCTCCAGACGTGCAGGCTCAGTAGTTGTGGCTCACAGGCCTAGCCTAGTTGCTCCGCGGCATGTGGGATCTTCCCAGACCAGGGCTCGAACCCATGTCCCCTGCATTAGCAGGCAAATTCTCAACCACTGTGCCACCAGGGAAGCCCTAGCTATATATTTTAAAAAATAAAAACATACCAGAAAGAATTCCAGGATGAAGACATAAAAAATAGGCTCTAGAACAATGACTCTAGTTGTCTTGATTACTTAAAATTAACTTGTCTGGTTTTTATCTGAATTGCACTTTGGCAAAACGATCTTTCTGCACTTATGGTTGAAAATAACTTTGTTGATTTTACTGTTCTCTTTGTGTTCTTATTTCTGGTATTCCCAAAAGCCTGGCCCTTTCCCCACAACTGCTACCCACCCCTCTGCCCCATCCTGCCACTATCTACTCTCACTATCCATTTTTTTCTAGTTATTCTAAACATTCATAATAGAAATGCATTTTATCTTATGGAAAAATATATGTCACTAGAACATGACCTCTTGTGTGAACATCCTTTCCAAATCCCCACTTTGTATGGGCATCTGTGACTGACCAGTCCGAAGTGTGCATCTCTAAATCTCCCTGGCCAACCACCTATCTTGAAAATCTCTTATTCCAGCTGGGAAAAATATTTGCTAACATGCCTATGATAACCTCCTCATGGAGGGCTTTTTCTTGGTCCCTTTCCTAGTATGGCCTTGGCGATGGTGGAACATCCTCCTGGCTCAGGGCTCCGTTCTCCCCTCCCTCCCCTTTCCTCCCAACCTCCTTAACTTCATGCCAACTTCTGCTTTATCCAAAAGCTCAGATTTCTTTATTTCCTCTCACAAAAGACTTTAATGGCCCAATCAGTAAGAAACTTGACTCTACTTTAAACATGAGCCCAAATCTTCAACATCAAAAAAACTGGCTTTACTTCCCCAATGTAAGGCAATTTTAATCCTCAGAAACACAATTACTTGATCCACTGCCCGGGATGAACAGGGCATATTTGTGTTCCATCCTGGGGAAGGTCACTTTGTATCTTAGAATGCGCCAAGAAATTAAGAATGGGTTGAGATTTTAACCTCAAAACATGTTCATTCATATCCTGAATTATATGTCATCAGCTCACCTTTATAGGTGAGTATCCAGATAGGTGGTAAGAGGGTGAGTGGGCAGGAGGAGGGAAGGTCCTGGGTCGGGGGAAGGAGAGTACGTGGATAGGAAGTGGGAGGCTGGAGACTAGGAGGTGGGAGTGTGGGTGGTACTCTGCAAGCTTGGGCTTGCCTAGAGCTGGGAAGATATTTGCAGCACTCCAAACCTCTTAGAATTCTCTTGTCCATTATATCTTATAACCCAACCACTTGAATTCCTTTCTTCTTTCTTTTCTTCCATGTGCTTGCAATCTTTGCTTGGTACACAGATTCCTCATAAGAGTTCTATGATTCCAGAGAGAAGGAGGTGATTCTAAGTAGAAATAAACAGCGCCAAGTTTTTGTAAATTCGTAATTCTTATTTTGACACTAAGCAAGGCATTTTTCAAGGTTTTGAAATTCTAGCCTCATCATAGCAGAAGACATTTTATGCAGAGAAGATTGCCAATAATGGAAATGAGACTCAGAAAAAATAATTGCTGTGTTTTTGAATACTATTGAGTTAAGTTGAAATTTTGAATAAACAGATAACTGGATTTATTATTCTGTAATAGAGGAATCGTGGTACTAGACAGAGTATAAAGGCATAATCTTGTGGTTCTCATTCCAGGGATAACAGTGGCAGTATTGTTGACTAACGTAAATGGAATTATGTTCATTTAAAAAGTATCTACAAAAAAACTGTCAATTAGAAAATCATCGTTGAACACTCACTGAATGCATCTCCTTTGTCTCCTGGAGAATTTCATTTTTAGCAACTTCAAGGAAGAAAGTAAGGTTGGTGTTCACCATCCACCACCCACCCACACATGCAAGGCACCCGATTTCGAAACACCTGGAACCACCCATAAGGCCTGGTTTTAAGTTCAGGGAGATTTTTTTTTTTTTTTTTTTAAATTCTAGAATTTTTGCATATATTTGCATGTTGACTTTTAAACATATGGAATCATATATACAAAAATAAGTTTGATAGCGTCCTGCTATTTTGGTGGCCAAACTCAATTCAAAGAATTGTCACATGTAAAGGATTCTAAATTGATTAGATTCTGGAGTATAGGAGAAAAAAAATACATCCAGTGACACAGAAATGTAAGGAAAGAAGAGATGACATTTAAAAGTCTTCCTCAATTCACAAATGGAGCGATATAAAAAGAAATTTATACCATGAACAGTCTAATTAAATCCACTTTAAAAATATTCCTTTGTTAATATTGCCTGGAATCCTGTATCCAATTCAATAACAAAGGGGTGCTTTTTTCTCACTCTTCACCCTGGGAATTCTGGGAGATTTCCTTAAGCTTATTGTCAAGCTGCAGAAGTACCGGAAGAGTCAGATGTAGAGAGCCGTGGAATCATGACATCCTAATGTCATTGAGAGACATTTTTATGTGAGTGCTGTCACTTTGTGGGAAAGAAAGTGAATGCAAAGCAGTTAATTTCAAAAAGGTTAACAAGAGGGTAGGACCTCCTTGTTAGCTTTCAGTTTCCTGTGAAAGAAAAATGTCTTCTGTTTTAGTCTCTTACCAAATGCCCATTACTGACCTCCCTTGTTTCCAGAATTCACATAACATCTGTTGCTGTATTTTCAGAATAGGTTTCTTTCCCTTCTTCCAATTATGAAAGCAAAACATAACTGTAAAATCAAGTTCAAATGTTCAAAGAGGGTGAAAATGTTCCAAAATCACATAGACAAATGATAACCTCTTTATTTTCCAGATCCTTTTGTTTGCATATATAACTTATTACACATATGTTATGATTTGCTTTCAAAAACCAAATTGTTTTAGACGTACTGCATGCAACTTGCTTTTTTTTTTTCACTTAACAACATATTGTGAACGTTTTCCATGCCAGTTTATGCATCTTCATCTTGTTTTGAACGTCTGCTTAATATTCTGTTTTTTTACTACATCACAATTTAATTAACTAGTACCATACTGATAGACTTTTAAGTTGTTTCCAATTATTCATTACTATAGATATTTCTGCAGTGATCATACTTATGTAAATTATCTTTGTGCCTGTAGGTGGACATTGCAGTGGGGAAGGGAGGTTAGACTTTTCCAAGAAATGAAGTTGTCATGAGAAATATATATAATGGAATATTATTCAGCCATAAAAAAGAATGAAATCTTGCCATTTGTGACAACATGGATGGGCCTAGAGGGAATTATGCTAAGTGAAATAAGTCAGAGAAAGACAAATACTGTATGATTTCACTCATATGTGGAATATAAAGAACAAAGCAAACCAACAAACAGAACAGAACAGAAACAGGCTCACAGATACAGAGAACAAACTAGTGATTGCCAGATGGGAGTGGGGGTATGGATTGGGCATAACAGATGAAGAGGATTAAGAGGTACGAACTTCCAATTAAAATATATGTCATGGGGATGTAGTGTGCAGCACAGGGACTATAGTCAGTAATGTTGGAATAACTTTGTATGGTGACAGATATCTACTAGGCTTATCATGGTGATCAACTCATATTGTACATAAATGTTGAATCACTATGTGATTTTACTATGTGAAACTAATGTAATGTATATCAACCGTACTTCAATACAAAAAGAAAAAATAATCTTTGTGACTTGTGAAAATAATATGAAATTCAAATACCAGTGTCCAAAAATAAACTTTTATTGGAATTCAAAAAAAAAAAAGCATTTATCCTGCTATAAGGATACAGACAGTCTCTGATGAACTCTGAATTACAGATACTCAAACACAATGTTATGAGGTTATAGAAATGAAAAAGATAGATTCTCCATTAGGGGAATCTCCAGAACCTGTGAAATGTTACTTTACATGGTAAAAACGACTTTGTAAATGTGATTAAGGATCTGAGATGAGGTTTCTTGGAGGATTCAGGTGGACCCAATAAAATCACAGAATTCTTATAAGAGGAGGGACAGAGAGGAGGCAGAGTTATGGCAGAAGCAGAGAGAGATTTTAAATATGCGACCCTGCTGGCTTTGAAGACGAAAGAGGGGCCACAAGCCAAGGAGTGTGGGTAGCCTCTAGAAGCTGGGAAAGCCAAGGAAACCTCCTCTAGAACCTGCAAAAGGAACATAGACCTGCCAATAGTTTGATGGTAGCCCAGTGAAAGCCATTGCAGACTTCTGACTTCCAGGATTATAAAGGTATAAATCTGTGTTGTTTTAAGCCATTAAGTTTGTGGTAATTTGTTACAATGGCATTAGAATACAGAGGAGTAGAGACAGTTTAATGGAAGGTAATATTTCGGCTGAACTTTGATGCATAGGTAGGATTCTAATAGGCAGAAATGAGAAATGGAATTCCCAGCAAGAGAACAGCATGGGCAAAGGTACAGAGGTGAGAAAGTACAAGGTGTATCCAATAGATATTAAAAAGCACGGGAACCATTAGGGAAGGAGAGCCTGGGAGACACACAGAAAACAATACCTGAACTAACATGCTCCATGTGCAGGGAGTACTTGGATGACCTCAGAGAAGAGGTGGAGGGGATCCCTCTCGAGCAACGCCTGGGAAAAAGAATTTGCGTCTGGCGGCTCAGCTAGCATTAGGTGAAGGGTGCAGGAGGGGTGCTCTGGTGGAGGGCAATGGGATAGCAAGAGGCAAGAATCCAGCACTGACAAGAACGGGCAGGGTAAGGAGCTGCTGGGGAGAAAGGAAGTGGGGAGGTTCGGGGCGGGCTAAGGGATGCCTCTAATACTGAGTGAGGATTGTGACCTTCTGTAGGGAAACACTGAAAGAATTTGAGGACACCAGTAATATGAGTTGCTTTTTGTACGCCTTTGTTCCTGCAGAATGAGCGTGCAAAGCCACATCATGCCCTTTAGCTGCTCCAGGGGCTGGCTGGTAAGGGAAATGGACAATTCTTGAGGCAGGGAGACAAGAGTAGCTTCGGGCTTTTGGGCTGCACAACTCACGTTCTCAGACCTCTTATTTTGTCTGGCATGCAGAGAGTTGATTTTATCGGTGGGAGGCTAGGGTGGCACTGCAAGATAGATGGGATGGTGCAGAAGTCCTTGCGAGCCACATGCTATAACAGCATGAACCCTGAGCTAGAAATCAGGGGACCTGAGTTATGGGCTCAGCTTTACAGCAAGGAGCTAGCTACACGAATTTGGGCAAATGACTGTATGTCTCAGGGACTCAGTTTCCTCACCCTTGAAATAAAGGCCTGAGCTGGGCTGTTTGGCAGTGGTAGGGGATACAGTGCAGCTATACTGATGACCCCTGAAGCATTTCCACTTTGACTCTCTGTCCAGAAACCCTGGGTTTCTGGGCTGGTGAAGGTGCTTTTAACATGCAGCATTGGACAACCCAAGTCTTTCCTCAGCCACTTGTCACTCAATGACCGTGTCTTGGGCTCTTTATTTGCAAATAGCAGGTCACTGAGCAAATCTCCCTTCCTATTTGGCCAATAGCACAAGGCAGGAGTTCAGAGCCAGCCCTGACTGATCCCACTGCCAAGTTGCCAGATGGAAGGGAGAGGGCACTGTTGGGTGGATGGTCTTCTCAAAGATGCAAATCCGTGCTGAAGACTGAGGGAAGGAGAGCAGAATAGGAGACCACAGAAGGAGGGGGACACAGCAAAGTATGCTTTGATCATCCATGTAAAAGTACAGCAAAGTCATAAGCAAATAGCACAAGATAAGCAACCAGCCAAATTTCTAATGTATCGTAAGAAAAAGAAAAATTGCTTCAAAAAAATTGCAGAGGGTTCCCCCTGGAAATTTGCATTTATGACCAGCATGACTCTCCAGATTTCAAGGGAGTTGACCATACAAGTCATCCATCGGGCAAAAATTCTTGAATTAGCCACAGGCTAAGTGCTCTTCTAGCTGTAGCCGTAACTAACACTGGAAATCAAGATTTCAAGGGGAACCCAGGGTCACCATTTTCAGAATTCAGTTTGTGTATTTTCTTGGAAACGTTGGATACCAGGCCTCTTCCTGAGGCTAGATATGGGGCAGAGGATTCGGTAATACAGAATTAATTCAAGTTCAGACACTGTTAGGGGAGTGACCTGATATAGGAAAATCCTTCTGACAGTGAAATATACAGGAAACACTGCCTTTCTGCCCTGGAAAGTGTTGATGGTTTTGTTGCATTGGAGTTTTCCTGGCAGATTTAACTGAACAATTTCTTGTGGTCTCGTCTAGCTTTATGATTTGGTGAATCAAATTCATCTCCTTAGATGGCATCTTCAATCAAGGAAACTGAAGGAGAACCTCGGGCAATGCCAGGTAAGTTACAGCGTAAGAGCAAGAAAAAGAGCAAAGTGATATCACTCAATAGAAATAAGTTCATTTTTAATGCATGGTTGTTATCGTATCAGTGAATTGAAGAAATAAGCCTGTGCCAACCAAACTTATTACTATGAAGCCATTAATTGTTAATTGCTAAAAGACAGATTGCTTCTGACCTGAAAATCCGGAACTTGCTTTCTGCCACCATTAAGAATAACTGCATGGGCATCCTTGATGCTTATGTCAAGAATATTTGTTCTAGAAAACAAAATTCAGAGAACGCTGAGGGACTTTGAAGTAGACGGTGAAGCAAGTAGCATGTCAACATCCTGGATACCTTGTGTAATTTTCTCGGCCACCATTAACTCGAAGAATGAAGCACAGGAAACCTGCCAGAGAAACGTTCAGCAATGTTGGAGTGCTTTGCCTTGAGTGTGTTTGAATGAAGTGCTGGATGCCCCAGAGGCAGTGGGGAAGTCGAGTGCTGAAAGCAGATCTGTGTGCAGCAAACCTGTCACGTCTCAGCCAACGCTCTTCCTGCTGGGCTGAGAGACCGGAGGCTTCCTTCATTTCCTGATTTTTATCCTGCAGTCCTTCCCACCACACCGTTCCACTCACCCCTAATGGAGACCTCTTTATTAAAATCTTTGAGAAAGCATCGAGGAGACAGCCTAGGGTTTTCAGAAAGACGATCCGTTAAAAACAATGCCATGTTTTGCAGACAAAAGAGAGGATCAGAATGAAGAGAAGAAAGTCTGTCACCTGACATTGATGGCCACCTGCCTCTCCTTCTTTTATTTTTCTAGACTTTAGGGCCTAGATGTTATTGCCTTTTGACATCTGTATTAACCCCTGAATTGTGTCCCTCCCAAATTCATATGTTGAAGCCCTAGCCCCCAGGACCTCAGAACATGACGGTATTTGGAGATGAGGTCTTTAAAGAGGTGATTGTGTGGTTGTTAGGGTGTCCTTATAGGAGTTACAGGACTGGTGTCCTTATAAGAGAGGGAGAGACACCAGGGATGTGTGTGCCCGAGAAAGGGCCTCGTGAGGACACAGCGGGGAAGTGGCCATCTGCAAGCCAAGGAGAGAGGCCTCAGAAGAAACCAGTCCTGCTGACACTTTGATTTCAGACTTCTAGCCTCCAGACTGTTAGAAAATGCATTTTGTTTAAGTCATGCAGTCTGTAGTATATTGTTATGGTAGCCCTAGCAAACGAGGACAACCCCAATGTCGGCAAACTCTCCAGCTTTTTGGGTAATTTTTCCTTTTAATTCAAACAATGACAGTAGAAAAACAAACACAATGATAGTCTGGAATCCTATCCCATGCCATGTGGAAATCTGGTCTTCTCACATTCTTCTCTACCCTCCCACCACCCCTAGTAAACTTTTGAAAATTTGCTTAGGGATGATTTTATGTTCCATTAAACAACTTGTTCTCCCCTGCACCCCTCATCTGGCTTTCTTCCTCTGACTGATATTCCTTGTCTACTAGTCATTCATCTTTTGCCATCTCATAACTTGCTTCCTCCTGAAGTACTGACATTGGACCCTCCCATATGGACATGGATAATTCCTCCAACTACCAGAGAGTCTGCAGCAATGTTTAACATAGGCTTAGTGAAGTATTCGGTGTAAGAGGAGGGAATAATAACGCAGAAAGAGGAAATTTAAAACTGGCTTCTAGATAGGATGTCTCCTGGAATCTCCTCCTAGGGGCTTCCGCAGGCTGCCTTGGTCCTGAGCTCCCTATACCCTGCCACGAAGGGATCCCCTGACCTCTGTGCATGGGACTGAGCTTGTTCTCCTCTAGCCAGCATTGAGGGCTCCAACCTCAGCTCAATCCCAAGAAAAGAGAACAGTCCCCCTTTATGAAGGTGGGATCAAGGCATGACTTAGTTTCTCCCTGGATCTATGGTTGAGGAAGAAAATCCCACCTTCCAGAGGACATCCCCACACCCACTCCCAGGGGATGGGTGTGCAGCAAGGCAATCCCATGATTCTGTGCTCAAGTCTGGCACACAGTTGTGTAACTAAAGGGAATAGTTACACAGGAGACAGTTTATGAGAGTCATTAATTAAAAAGTAATTTAAAAAAATCACAAGATGTCTGTGATGTGTAAGAGATTCCATTTCTGCATTTAGTAGAGAGCAAAAGAATCATGCCTCAGATTATTGCTTTCCCAAAGGGTTTCTTTATGGTGGCTGATAGTTGTGAACAAATGAAAAAACCTTTCCCCATGAAAGAAGAACATTTAGGGATAAGGAGAGACATCACTCAAAAGTATATGCTTTTCTCATATTCTTCTTTCCCAACTGTAATCTTGTAACACCTCTACCATAATGATGACAACCATGAAATAGACTTCCTGAGCTAGACTGGTAATTGCACTTGACTGTAAAAATAACAATAGCAGCAACAATAAGAGTAATAATAATACAGACACCATCTATTTGGGTCTTAAAATGTGAGAGGCGTTGCCTTATTGCTTTTCAAACATTATCTTTATTGATCTTCATCACAACTTATTCTGAAGTAGGCAATATTACCCTTGTTTTCTAGATGGAGAAACTGGGTTTAGAAAGTAAAACAAGTTACCTATTAATCTCAGCTCTCAGAAAGATTTTTTTTTTTTTAACCTTTACTCTCTTTACTTAGTTCTTCCTAAGCTGATTTCAGGGTTATCCTTTTGTCTAAGAGAACATGATGTTGCCACAAGGTATGAGCTTTCTAATTACCTGACTACATGAGAGCCTGTCACCTTGGCCCTTCCCCGAAAGACTATTTAAGGAGGAGTCAGGCTTTAGCAGTTACTGTATTTTCATTTGTGGTTAGAAAAGAGTGGGTTTTCCTCTCCTCCACAAATATTTGGCCACCAAGTGCCAAGAGTATCACTTATGAGCCATCTGGAAGAGCTGTTGGGCCTTAATTGTTTCCAGATGACATTTCAAATGGATCATGTGGTGGAATTCGATTCCTACTCTCAAAGTACCAAGGATAAGCTTAGCACCTCAAAGCATGCTACTTGAAGCATTTTACAGAGAGCATGTGCAAACAGCACATGTATAGAGAACTTGTCCCTAAAGAGGAGGCTTTAGGTGACAATGCTAATATAAAATCCTTGAAGCGGGGATAGCCTCTTGTTCAACTTGGGCCCCTCATGGCTCAGTGGCTACAGTGGCCTTTCTAGCCTCTCACTGAATCTTGGTCCAAATGAATTAAATTACCAATCTAAAAGAAGCTGACCTTAAAACCATTTTATGTTTCCAAAATCAATTCAGGATACTAGGTTTTCCCAGAAAAAAACAAACTGTCATGTATGATCCTGGCTAAGCAGAATGCCAGTATCCAATTAAATAAGTAGACACAGCAGCCATCTTGTAACCAAGAGGTGATAATGTCTTCTTATTAAGGACAACAGAGGAACCTTGCCTCTAATTGTATTTTGAGTTGCAGCATTAGTTAAAAGTCTTGTTAGATAAGGTGGGGGGGGGGAAGATAAATCCTACATATTTAAGCTAGTGGAGATTTGGTTTTTTGATATGAGCAGCTAACTTCTCTCCTAGTTCATGTAATGCTGCAGGGCCTTGGTACTGTTCTTTGGTACAATGTCAGGACTTGACACAAATCTGTTCCAAACATCAAGAAGCAGCCTGAGGACCTGGAAATGTGTATAGGAGCCACTGGCACAGTGAGTGACTTAAGACTTAATAGTTCTCTGAGAATAAATACAGAGTGAAGTTTTGCCCTTTCCAGGTGTGACTACAAAGCCAATGGACCCTAAGAAACTATGCTCATTCAACAAACCCACAGGAGTCTTCACTTCATCATGAGACACGGGAGCTTGGGATCCAGGCTTCAGCTGCCTACACTCAGCTGATTTCTCTACGTTTGCAGTTGTGGAGAGGTCTGAAAGGGAAGAGTATGATGGGAAAGAGAATGGACTCCATCTTTTCAGAGACATTTGGCTTCTGTATAGGACCCCTTGATGATGGGGTAAAAGGCTCCATGTCCTGTGCAGAAGAGGGACAGAGTTCCCCTGCAGGAGAAGGTAAGTGCACAAGCTTGGGGTGGGCTCTGTTCCTGTTCTTTTGAAATCTGAGGAGCAGGCAGGACAGTTTCTAGATCCCAGGGCTGAGCTGGATTCCTTAGCAAGCCTGCAGCAGCAAGTGAAAAATCAACTGTGTGAAATATTGATAAAAGCTGTATCAGAAAATTTTCTTTCTTTCTTTCTTTCTTTTTTTTTTTTTTTTTTGCAGTACAGGGGCCTCTCACTGTTGTGGCCTTTCCCGTTGCGGAGCACAGGCTCTGGACGTGCAGGCTCAGCAGCCATGGCTCACGGGCCCACCCGCTCCGCGGCATGTGGGATCTTCCCGGACGGGGGCACGAACCCGTGTTCCCTGCATCGGCAGGCGGACTCTCAACCACTGCGCCACCAGGGAAGCCCCAGAAAAGTTTCTTGATGGAATTCATAACGCAAACGAGTCAGACGGTTGAACATGTGAAGAGCAGTAGTCCCTGTAAGTCTATTATGAGAAAGTCAGACAATTTATTTTAGGTAAATGGCTTTTTGGCAGACCCTACTCTACTGGGGTCTGGTGACTTGGGTAATATCGTTTAAAATTCATTTTTATTTCTATTTTTGTCACTCATTTATTTATTCAACAAATATTTATTCACCGCTAGTGTGTGTCAAACACTGTTAGGGAAACAGACTCTGTTTCTGCCTTCAGGGGGGTGAATGAGCTGGTAGGGCAGATTAGATGAAAGCAAAGACAAAAGAAGCCAACAGACTGACAATAGCTGTGATGAAAATACAATGGAGGATGGAAAGTAGCTTGAGTTTTTACAGCAGCTGTTCCTAAGCTTGTTGGCATTATTAGAGTCACCTGAGGATCTTTTAAAACTCCCAAAGGCCAGGCTGTACCTCAGACCAGCCATAATCTCTGGGATGAGACATAGGCACCAGTATATTGTGAAGATCTCTGTGTGATTCTAATGTGCAGACAAGTTTGGCCACCACTGATATAGAGGAGGGGGGTGGCCCTCTTCTTCTAAAAAAAATTAGGGGTATTCGGAGCTGAGTCCCACAGTCATGCTGCTAAAAGTGGGAGCTTGTTAGAAAAGCAGAACCTTGGGTTCCACCCCAGATGTACCGAATCAGGCTCCGCATTTAACAAGGTCCTCAGGTTACGGTAGATGCAGCAAAGTCGAAGAAGCAGTGCAAAGCAGTAGTTCTCAATTTGTCGGCCGCAGGTCAGCCTCACCGGCAACATGTTAGAAAGGCAAATTCTCATCCCCACTCCTGACCTACTGAATCAGAAACTCTGGGGGTTGGGCCCTGCCAGCTGTGCTGTAACAAACTCACCAGGTGATTCTGATGCACGCTGGTGTTTGAGAAACACTGGCTCAAAATAAGTATGAGGAGACCTTCAAGATGGCAGAGGAGTAAGACGTGGAGATCACCTTCCTCCCCACAAATACATCAAAAGTACATCTACATGTGGAACAACTCCTACAGAACACCTGCTGAATGCCTGCAGAAGACCTCAGACCTCCCCAAAGGCAAGAAACTCCCCACGTACCTGGGTAGGGCAGAAGAAAAAAGAGACAAAAGAGTAGGGACGGGACTTGCACCTCTGGGAGTGAGCTGTGAAAGAGGAAAAGTTTCCACACACTAGGAAGCCCCTTCACTGGTGGGGACAGCGTGGGGGGAAGCTTCGGAGCCACGGAGGAGAGCGCAGCAACAGGGGTGTGGAGGGCAAAGCGGAGAGATTCCCGCACAGAGGATCGATGCCGACCGGCACTCACCAGCGCGAGAGGCTTGTCTGCTCACCCGCCGGGGTGGGTGGGGGCTGGGAGCTGAGGCTCGGGCTTCGGAGCTTAGATCCCAGGGAGAGGCCTGGGGTTGGCTGCGTGAACACAGCCTGAAGGGGGCTAGTGCGCCACAGCTAGCCGGGAGGGAGTCCGGGAAAAACACTGGACCTGCCTAAGAGGCAAGAGACAATTGTTTTGGGGTGTGCGAGGAGAGGAGATTCGGCGCACCGCCTAAACGAGCTTCAGAGACGGGCGCGAGCTGCGGCTATCACCGCGGACAATAGAGACGGTCATGAAACGCTAACGCTGCTGCTGCTGCAGCCACAGAGAATCCTGTGTGCAAGCACAGGTCACTCTCCACACCTCCCCTCCCGGGAGCCTATGCAGCCCGCCACTGCCAGGGTCCCGTGATCCAGAGACAACTCCCCCGGGAGAATGCACGGCGCTCCTCAGGTTGGTGCAACGTCACGCTGGCCTCTGCCGCCTTAGGCTCGCCCCGCACTCCGTACCCCTCCCTCCCCCAGCCTGAGTGAGCCAGAGCCCCCGAAGCAGCTGCTCCTTTAACCCCGTCATCCGAAAATTGAGGCTGTGGACTTTGGGAGCAAATGTAGACTTGGGGTTTGCTGTATGCGCCTGACTAGATTCTATTCTATTCTATTTATCTATTTATTTATTTATTTATGGCTGCGTTGGATCTTCATTGCTGCATGCGGGTTTTCGCTGGTTGCGTCGAGGGGGGGATACTCTTTGTTGCGGTTCGCGGACTTCTCATTGCTGTGGCTTCTCTTGTTGTGGAGCACGGACTCTAGGCACGCGGCCTTCAGTAGCTGTGGCTTGCGGGCTCTAGAGCACAGACTCAGTAGTTGTGCACACGGGCTTAGTTTCTCCGCGGCATGTGGGATCTTCCCGGACCAGGGCCCGAACCTGCGTCCCCTGTACTGGCAGGTACGTGACGCGGTACCTCTCACTGTTGTGGCCTCTCCCGTTGCGGAGCACAGGCTCCGGGCGCGCAGGCTCAGCGGCCATGGCTCACGGGCCCAGCCGCTCTGCGGCATGTGGGATCTTCCCAGACCGGGGCACAAACCCGTGTCCCCTGCATCTGCAGGCGGACTCTCAACCACTGCGCCACCAGGGAAGTCCCACCTGACTAGATTCTGAATTTTATGTTTATCTTAGTTTTTAGTGCTTGTTATCATTGGTGGATTTGCTTATTGGTTTCTTTGCTCTCTTTTTTAAAATTACTTGTAAATTTTATTTTAGTAATATAATTTTTTATTTTAATAACTTTATTTTATTTTACTCTTTTTTTTCCTTTCTTTTTCTCCCTTTTTTTCTGAGCCATGTAGTTGACAGGGTCTTGGTGCTCCAGCCAGGTGTCAGGCCTGAGCCGTTGAGGTGGGAGAGCCGAGTTCAGTACATTGGACCACCAGAGACCTCCTGGCCCCACGTAATATCAATCAGCAAGAGCTCCCCCAGAGATCTCTGTCTCAGTGCTAAGAGCTAGCTCCACTCAATGACCAGCAAGCTCCAGTGCAGAACACCCCATGCCAAACAACCAGCAAGCCAGACAGGAACACAGCCCCACCCATTAGCAGAGAGGCTGCCTAAAATCATACTAAGTTCACAGACACCCCAAAACACACCACTGGATGTGGTCCTGCCTACCAGAAAGACAAGATCCAGGCTCATCCGCCAGAACACAGGCATGAGTCCCCAGTACCAGGAAGCCTACACCACCCAATGAACTAAACTTACCCACTAGGGGCAGACACCAAAAACAACAGGAACTAAGAAACTGCAGCCTACAAAAAGTAGACCCCAAACACAGTAAGTTAAGCAAAATGAGAAGACAGAGAAATATGCAGCAGATGAAGGAGCAAGGAAAAAACCTACCACACCAAACAAATGAAGAGGAAACAGGCAGTCTACCTGAAATAGAAATCAGAGTTATGATAGTAAAGATGATCCAAAATCTTGGAAATAGAATGGAGAAAATACAAGAAACGTTTAACAAGGACCTAGAAGAACTAAAGAGCAAACAAACAATGATGAACAGCACAATAAATGAAATTAAAAATTCTCTAGAAGGAATCAATAGCAGAATAACTGAGGCAGAAGAATGGATAAGTGACCTGGATAAAAAAATAGTGGAAATAACTACCACAGAGCAGAATAAAGAAAAAAAGAATGAAAAGAATTGAGGACAGTCTCAGAGACATCTGGGACAACATTAAACACACCAACATTTGAATTATAGGGGTCCCAGAAGAAGAAGAGAAAAAGAAAGGGACTGAGAAAATATTTTAAGGATTATAGTTGAAAACTTCCCAAATGGGAAAAGAAATAGTCAATCAAGTCCAGGAAGCACAGAGAGTCCCATACAGGATAAATCCAAGGAGAAACATGCCAAGACACATATTAATCAAACTATCAAAAATTAAATACAAAGAAAAAATATTAAAAGCAGCAAGGGAAAAACAAATAACATACAAGGGAATCCCCATAATGTTAACAGATGATCTTTCAGCAGAAACTCAGCAAGCCGGAAGGCAGTAACAGGACATATTTAAAGTGATGAAAGGGAAAAACCTGCAACCAAGATTACTCTACCCAGCTAGGATCTCATTCAGATTCGATGGAGAAATTAAAACCTTCACAGACAAGCAAAAACTAAGAGAATTCAGCACCACTAAACCAGCCTTACAACAAATGCTAAAGGAACTTCTCTAGGCAGGAAACACAAGAGAAAGAAAAGACCTACAAAAACAAACCCAAAACAATTAAGAACATGGGAATAGGAACATACATATCAATAATTACCTTAAATGTAAATGGATTAAATGCTCCCAGTAAAAGACATAGACTGGCTGAATGGATACAAAAACAAGACCTGTATGTATGCTATCTACACTTCAGACCTAGGGACACATACAGACCAAAAGTGAGGGATGGAAAAAGATATTCCATGCAAATGGAAATCAAAAGAAAGCTGGAGTAGCAATATTCATACCAGACAAAATAGACTTTAAAGACCGTTACAAGAGACAAAGAAGGACACTACATAATGTTTAAGGGATCAATCCATAAGAAGGTATAACAATTGTAAATATTTATGCACCCAACATAGGAGCACCTCAATACATAAGGCAAATGCTAACAGCCATAAAAGGGGAAATCGACAGTCACACAATCATAGTAGGGGATTTTAACACTCCACTTTCACAAAGGACTGATCATCCAAAATGAAAATAAGTAAGAAAACACAAGCTTTAAATGACACATTAAACAAGATAGACTTAATTGATATTTATGGGACATTCCATCCGAAAACAACAGAATACACTTTCTTCTCAAGGGCTCATGGAACATTCTCCAGGATATATCATATCTTGGGTCACAAATCAAGCCTTGGTAAATATAAGAAAATTGAAATCATATCAAGTATCTTTTCCGACCACAATGCTAAGAGACTAGATATCAATTACAGGAAAAACACTGTAAAAAATACAAACACATGGAAGCTAAATAATATGCTACTAAATAACCAAGAGATCACTGAAGAAATCAAAGAGGAAATCAAAAAATACCTAGAACCAAATTACAATGCAAACATGACGGCCCAAAACCTATGGGATGCAGCGAAAGCAGTTCTAAGAGGGAAGTTTATACCAATACAATCCTACCTCAAGAAACAAGAAAAATCTCAAATAAACAACCTAACCTTACACCTAAAGCAATTAGAGAAAGAAGAACAAAAAACCCCAAAGTTAGCAGAAGGAGAGAAATCATAAAGATCAGATCAGAAATAAATGAAAAGGAAATGAAGTAAATGATAGCAAAGATCAATAAAACTAAAAGGTGGTTCTTTGAGAAGATAAACAAAATTGATAAACCGTTAGTGAGACTCATCAAGAAAAAAAGGGAAAAGACTCAACAGAATCAGAAATGAAAAAGAAGTAACAACTGACACTGCAGAAATACAAAGGATCATGAGCGATTACTACAAACAGCTATATTCCAATAAAATAGACAACCTGGAAGAAATGGACAAATTCTTAGAAAAGCACAACCTTCCGAGATTGAACCAGGAAGAAATAGAAAATATAAACAGACCAATCACAAGCACTGAAATTGAAACTATGATTAGAAATCTTCCAACAAACAAAAGCAGAGGACCAGACAGATTCACAGGCAAATTCTATCAAACATTTAGACAAAAGCTGATACCTGTCGTTCTCAAACTCTTCCAAAATATAGCAGAGTGAGGAACACTCCCAAACTCATTCTACGAGACCACCATCACCCTGATATGAAAACCATACAAAGGTGTCACAAAAAAAGAAAACTAAAGGCCAATATCAGTGATGAACATAGATG
The DNA here is from genome assembly GCF_937001465.1 of Orcinus orca. Lineage (NCBI taxonomy): Eukaryota > Metazoa > Chordata > Mammalia > Artiodactyla > Delphinidae > Orcinus > Orcinus orca. Next base: position 92,739,773 of record NC_064561.1, on the reverse strand, counting down.
CAAAAATCCTCAACAAAATACTAGCAAACAATCCAACAGCACATTAAAAGGATCATACACCATGATCAAGTGGGGTTTATTCCAGGAATGCAAGGAAATATTGATTCTTCAGTATACACAAATCAATGTGATATGCCAGAGAATAAAAAGGAGGACCAAGCTGGATAATGTAGATGGATGGCCCACTTGGGGTTACAAACTCCAAATGAAAAACGGTGAATCTGGTTTTTTTACTTTCTCTGAAGTCAATCATATAGAGAAGGATAAAAAATTTTTCATCAAATTGAAGGATAAAAACCATATGATAACCTCAATAGATGCAGAAAAAGCTTTTGAGAAAATTCAACACCCATTTATGATAAAAACTCTCCAGAAAGTAGGCACAGAGGGAATTTATCTCAACATAATAAAGACCATATATGACAAACCCACAACCAACATTGTTCTCAATGGTGAAAAACTGCAACCGTTTCCACTAAGATCAGGAACAAGACAAGGTTGCCCACTCTCACCACTATTATTCAGCATAGTTTTGGAAGTTTTAGCCACAGAAATCAGAGAATAAAAGGAATCCAAATCAGAAAAGAAGAAGTAAAACTGTCACTGTTTGCAGATGATATGATACTATGAATAGAGAATCCTAAAGATGCTACCAGAAAACTACTAGAGCTAATCAATGAATTTGGTAAAGTAACAGGATACAAAGTTAATGCACAGAAATGTCTTGCATTCCTATATGCTAATACTGAAAAATCTGAAAGAGAAATTAAGGAAACCCTCCCATTTACCATTGCAACAAAAAGAATAAAATACCTAGGAATAAACCTACCTAAGGAGACAAAAGACCTGTATGCAGAAAACTGTAAGACACTGATGAAAGAAATTAAAGATGATACAAACAGATGGAGAGTTTTACCATGTTCTTGGATTGGAAGAATTCAATATTGTGAAAATAACTATACTACCTAAAGCAATCTATAGATTCAATGCAATCCCTATCAAACTACCACTGGCATTTTTTTTACCACTAGAACAAAAAATTTCACAATTTGTATGGAAACACAGAAGATCCCAAATAGCCAAGGCAATCTTGAGAAAGAAAAACGGAGCTGGAGGAATCAGGCTCCGTGACTTCAGACTATACTACAAACCTACAATAATCAAGATAGTATGATACTGGCACAAAAACAGAAATATAGATCAATGGAACAGGATAGAAAGCCCAGAGATAAACCCACACACATATGGTCAACTTATTTCTGATTAAGGAGGCAAGAATATACAATGGAGAACAGACAGCCTCTTCAATAAGTGGCGCTGGGAAAAATGGACAGCTACATGTAAAAGAATGAAATTACAACACTCCCTAACACCATACACAAAAATAAACTCCAAATGGATTAAAGACCTAAATGTAAGGCAGACACTCTAAAACTCTTAGAGGAAAACATAGGCAGGACACTCTATGACATAAATCACAGCAAGATCCTTTTTGACCCACCTCCTAGAGAAATGGAAATAAAACCAAAAATAAACAAATGGGACCTAATGAAACTTAAAAGCTTTTACACAGCAAAGGAAACCATAAACAAGACAAAACGACAACCCTCAGAATGGGAGAAAATATTTGCAAATGAAGCAACTGACAAAGGATTAATCTCCAAAATATACAAGCAGCTCATGCAGCTCAGTATCAAAAAAAACAAACAACCCAATCCAAAAGTGGGCAGAAGATCTAAATAGACATTTCTCCAAAGAAGATGTACAGATTGCCAACAAACACATGAAAGGATGCTCAACATCACTAATCATTAGAGAAATGCAACTCAAAACTATAATGAGGTATCACCTCACACCAGTCAGAATGGCCATCATCAAAAATCTACAAACAATAAATGCTGGAGAGGGTGTGGAGAAAAGGGAACCCTCTTGCACTGTTGGTGGGAACGTAAATTGATACAGCCACTATGGAGAACAGTGTGGAAGTTCCTTAAAAAACTAAAAATAGAACTACCATATGACCCAGCAATCCCACTACTGGGCATATTCCCTGCAAAATCCATAATTCAAAAAGAGTCATGGGGCTTCCCTGGTGGCGCAGTGGTTGAGAGTCCGCCTGCTGATGCAGGGGACGCGGGTTCGTGCCCCGGTCCGGGAGGATCCCACATGCCGCGGAGCGGCTGGGCCCGTGAGCCATGGCCGCTGAGCCTGCGCGTCCGGAGCCTGTGCCCTGCAACGGGAGAGGACACAACAGTGAGAGGCCCGCGTACCGCAAAAAAAAAAAAAAAAGAGTCATGTACCACAGTGTTCATTTCCAGCACTATTTACAATAGCCAGGGCATGGAAGCAGCATAAGTGTCCATTGACAGATGAATGGAAAAAGAAGCTGTGACACATATATACAATGGAATATTACTCAGCAATAAGAAGAAACGAAATTGAGTTATTTGTAGTGAGGTAGTTGGACCTAGAGTCTGTCATACAGAGTGAAGTAAGTCAGAAAAAGAAAAGCAAATACCGTATGCTAACCCATATATATGGAATCTGGAAAAAAAAAAAAGTGGTTCTGAAGAACCTAGGGCCAGGACAGGAATAAAGATGCAGACATAGAGAATGGACTTGAGGACAAGGGGAGAGGCAAGGGTAAGCTGGGAAGCAGCACGAGAGTGCCATTGACATATATACACTACCAAATGTAAAGTAGATAGCTAGTGGGAAGCAGCCGCATAGCACAGGGAGATCAGCTTGGTACTTTGTGACCACCTAGAGGGGTGGGATGGGGAATGTGGGAGGGAGACGCAAGAGGGAGGGGATAAGGGGATATATGTATACGTATAGCTGATTCACTTTGTTATACAGCAGCAACTAACAACAATGTAAAGCAGTTATACTCCAATAAAGATGTTAAAAAATAGTATGAGTATGTTTTCTACAGATGAGGAGGAGGGATGTCAAGGGCACGAACACATGAAATTCAGGCAGGCTGTTAGGGAACGAGAAATGACAAGAAGTGGGAGGAGAGATTAGAGAGGTACCCCAGGAAGAGAACTGAAGACCCTCAATGCTGTTCTAAAATATCCCACGAAGGTGATATGTATATTAAAACAATTCTGCCAGATGAAAAATTTTTTATCCTTCTCTATACGATTGACTTCAGAGACAGTAAAAAAACCAGATTCACCGTTTTTCATTTGGAGTTTGTAACCCCAAGTGGGCCATCCATCTACATTATCCAGCTTGGTCCTCCTTTTTATTCTCTGGATATCTGACTATTTTCAGACATCTGATTCATTTCTGAAGAATAAAGATTTATTGCAATTAGAAATACTCAGAGGAATGTACTGAGGGCTCTAGACAATCTGAAAAAAATATTTTCAGCATTATAGAATTGATAGTCTTTCTAGGTAACTGTCAGGAAGAGGATAGCATTCATCTGTATGTAAAGGCTCTGGTTCGTGTAATCAAAAGTCAGCTTAAATAGATGAAATTGTTCCTTAGTCAAGATAAATTGTATTCTACCACTTCTTGATGAAAGGATGCATTACAGTTCTATATGATTAATTGTTCTGAAATGAATTATTTCAGAATGGCTTTGGTCTATGTATATTACACAAATATGTGAATAGGCATGTGTATGTGTAAACAATTCAGTAACCTGAAAATATTAGCTTTATATATATATGCACATACATACATGTATACATATGTATGTGTATGTATATATTTATTATAAGGATTTGGCTCCTGTGATTATGGAGGCTGACAAGTCCCCAGATCTGCAGTCAGCAAGCTGGAGCCCCAGGAGAGCTGATGGTGTGGTTCCAGTGCAAAGGCCAACTGGCTTGAGACCCAAAAGAGTCACTGTTTCACTTCGAGTCCAAAGGCAGGAAAAAACGGATTTTTCAGCTTGAAGACCATCAGGCAGGAGAAATTCTCTCATATTTGGGGGAGTGTCAGCCTATTGTCCTACTCAGGCCTTCACCTGATTGGATGAGGCCCACCCACTAGGGAGGGCAATTTGCTTCCCTCAGTCTATTGATTGAAATATTAAAAACATCCAAAATCACCCTCACAGAAACACTCAGAATAATGTTTGACCAAGCATGAACCTTGTGACCTATTCAAGTTGACGCATGAAGTTAACCATCATATCCACTTAGAAAAATGTGACCTAGATGGAAGTCAGACCACCTCTATAGGACCTGAGCTTTTCCTGAATTACTTACTTTTTGCTCCCAACAAATTTGCTTTCCAGGTTGTTCACCTGAGCCAGTCCTGCCTGCTCCGTTAACAGAGTCTGAAGGGCTTGAGGCCAACCAGAAGACTCTTCATGGTGAATCATCACCCTCTGTTGTCATCTGGGGTTCCAGGATCTGGCACCATCATAAAGGTACCCAGAAAGGTAGGGCGTTCACCGCTATCTGGCAGTGGCTTCCCCGTGCTCCCCTCCATGGCTAGCCTGCTGCTTTGAGAAACGTGGTCCTTTGGGTGTAGAGGAAAGATGAGTGAGGCTGGAATCAGGAGACTTAAACCCCAGTTCTGCTCCATTTCTTTGTTTCCTTAGACAAATAACTTTGTAGTCTCTTTTTCTCTATCTGTAAAATGGGAATACCCACAGCCCTCATAAAATTTTGTGAATCTTAAATTAGCACAAATCATCAAAAACTATACAAACGGCACTTCCTGTTATTAATTTTTAGTAGCTAGAACTAAAAGCATTTGAAAGAGTCATCGACTTATCACTATTTTTACATTGTAATGACTGTTTGGACTGTGAACTCCTGGAGGGCAGAAACCAGACCACACAGTTGTATAGTAGCTAGGCAGGCATCATCCACAGATACACGCTTAGTACAAATGTAGCTGATGACAAAAGAGTAGTTCTCTGATCTTTTTCAATTGGCTTAAAATTTCCTTATTTATGGCACACTAAATATATCTTCCAGAAATAGGACTGCCAGATAAAATTCAGGATGCCCAGTTAAATTTGAATTTCAGATAAATGATGAATACTTTTTTAGTACAAGTATGCCCCATGAAAATCATTTGCTTTTTATCTGAAATTCAAATTTAACTAGGCATTCTGTATTTTTATTTGTTAAATCTGGCAACCTATCCAGAAAGGGAGTTGGCAAAATTTATGTTAAAATTGAACATTAACATTTTCTTAGGTGATGAATATTTGAAATATATGATATGAAAAATATTATATTTAAGAGTTTTTAGTTGTTCATACATCTGTTTGGCATTTAAAAATGATTTACTTAAAAAGCTCATGGACCTAAGTATATGTTATAGCCTTAGTTTCATTCCTACGATGAGGACAATAATATTTAATGCACAGGGCTGGTTTGAAGTTTGCCGGGGATTACATGTGAGAAAGTTCGTGGTAAACAGACCCAAAAACAGAGTCTCAGAGAAGCATGAACTTTGTTGTCTTTGATTGAGTTTCACTGTTGCCATTTATTGCTGTGTGAGCTTGGAAAAGCTACTTAACCTCTCTGTGCCTTGTTTTCTCATCCATAATATGAGGATAATAATAAAAGTGACCAATAAGATTTTTATGAGAAGGAAAAAAGAAAATGCATATGTAGTGTGTAGTGCATAATAAAGCACTTCATATAAACGTTAGATTGTATTAAAAATCTAGAAACTATCCCTTTCTAGAAAGTCGCTAATACGCTGTAATGGGAAGTTATGGACCTGACTCCAAGGATAAGCTCCTCCTGTGTCTGAGGGTTCCTTAAAGCAGGGCACGTGTTGCTCTTGCGCCATCAAGTGCCCAGGCTGTGCTGTTGGCGGGAAGCGCTAATACAATGGCACTCGTGCTTGGGGTTCTCACCGCCAGTCTTCTTCATGAATACTAAGGATGGTGACTCTCTTCCTACTCTGCACGTGTCATTACAGGCTTTCATGAAAATGCAGCAAGCCCCCAAAGGTTTACATCAGTTCAGATCATTGTTGTTTTAACTTCGTAAAGAGCATTAACATCATCATCAAGAAAAATATGGCAAGTTTTACAATTGCTGCCTTAACCTTAGAAATCAGCCTGGTGGGGCAATAACAGTGGCGGTGCAGCCATGCTCTTTCTTATCACCGTCTTGGGTGTGCTCCTTCTGCAGAAAGAAGCTGAAAGAAATCATTAAGCATGAGAGGTCCACCTGTTAGGTCAGGATCTCAGACCGCTAGGCGGAGCTTAGTGAGGCACTGGGGACTGTAATGGGCTTGTCTGTCTTGGAAGGGGGTTGAAAGGTCAGGTTATTTTTTGTTTTTTTGTTTTTTTTTTTGCGGTACGCGGGCCTCACTGTTGTGGCCTCTCCCGTTGCGGAGCACAGGCCTCCGGACGCGCAGGCTCAGCGGCCATGGCTCACGGGCCCAGCCGCTCCGCGGCACGTGGGATCCTCCCGGACCGGGGCACGAACCCGTGTTCCCTGTATCGGCAGGCGGACTCTCAACCACTGCGCCACCAGAGAAGCCCGAAAGGTCAGGTTTAAGAAAAAAGATTACAAGGTGAAAGGCTATACGTCTTTTTTTTTTTAAATCAGCACAACCTTGCTTTTACTGTGTTGGAAAGTTCTAGGTTCCTCACGGCTGATGCATATTTACATTAAACTCATGGCCAATGAATATATGCTCTCGAATGTTCCCTCTGGAATTATTCAGCTTTTCCTGGTGCTTCATGAATACAAGGAATGATTGGGTCACAGTCCACCTATTTTTCTCCCAAGGTTCAAGTTTATTTGGTTAATTAGGTGATCAACAGCCGTTTGTTCCATTAATTATGTTCTCTCTGTTGACCCTGTTATCTTAAATCCCACATTTTAAAAAGTAAATATTACTACTTGGGCATAGAGGCATGCTTTATTGGATGAATTGCCAAGTTTTTAAAATGGGACTTTTTTAAAAAAAGAAAGGAAGATGAAATTGATAAAGTTAAGACAAAAAGGGGTGTTGGACTCTCTAACTCCTTTTTTATGGCTAGCTCTGCCTGATGGTATCCTGCCTTCTCACACCCCCTCATCCCCGCCCACTCACATTTCTCTGAGCAGCTGTGCCAGGATTTCATACAGGAAAGGCTTTATGCCACACGGCCCTTTCAGACGTCACATCTAAATCATCTTCATTAGCCTTGAAAACTTGGATCCCTAGCGGGGTTCCTGGCACCCCAAACAGCGGAAGCCCTGTATGTGAGCTGGAGGCATGAGGCCCCAGAGGCAATGGCATCCTCTGGTTGAAATGCATTTTCAACAACTTGTGTGCCACTGAGCTGCTGCTTCTCTCCTTTTGGTGAAAGGAAACTTCAAAAGATTTGGCTATATGAGATTTACAATGCATGTTGAACAGAGGAAATCATGCATCCTTTAGACGTTTCCCTGTGTTTAAGGACACGTGCGGTGGTCATGGTTTCTAATGTAAATATCAGAACCCTTGACTGTATATGTTGACGTAAAGGGACAGAATATCTAAAATCAGAATTATACGTGGTAAGCACGCCTCTCAGGAATCACTAGACCAATGATCTTTCTTTGCTTCAGGATTGGCTAGGAACTCAGTCCTCTCGTCTCTTCCCAGTTCTCTCCTGATTTTTCTAGTCTCTCTTCAGTGCTTTATGTTTAGAGAGACTCTTGTTGTTTTTTTTCCCCCTGAATTATTTGTCTATAACCCAGGCCACAGGGAGAGACATCAAGATATCAGCATCCATCATGCTGCTGGGAACCTTACTAGTAGAAAAACTCGTATGGCTCCCAAACATAAATGTGGCTAATTGGAGCAGATTCTATATTCCATGAGAAGCACCCTCTAATCCTAGACTCGACTCTCTGTTCCTCATTCAATGCCAACTCTACTTTTACCCTAAAAGTATTCCTTCTTCAGAATAATAGTAGTAATAATAATACTGATAATGTTAACAATTGGTATTTAGCCAGAGCTTCCTAAGTTCTGGGGGACTTACTAACTCATTTAAATGTCCACATAGCTTCCTTTAAAGTCTTCCTGGAAGTTTTGAGAGCTTCTCTCTAAGGATAATATTTTTTTAAATTTAGGATAAAACTGTAGTTTATTATTAGAAACAATACTTAGAATTTTGAGAGAAAAAAATCAGAAAATACGAATAACCAAGACAAAAGGAAGTGTTGAAAGCACCCTCCACAGAGTTCACCAGCAAAGTCCCCAGGGAAGCAGTGCTCCTCCGGGGCAGAGGTCAGGAGGAGACGCCCTTCCAGGCAGTGGGTCCACGGGTCCTCATGGGCTCTGAGCTTCCCAGGCTTTGAGCACTGAAACCTGAAATCCTAGCCTTTGAGCTTAATCCTCCATCCCCTGCACTCATCCTGCCCCCCACCCCCAGAAACCTGGAAAAGTTAGGGAAGGGGCAGTGTGCCAGATGTTTGCACAGGAGGAGTTCAGGTATAGGAGGCTAAAATGTATTTGCAATGGGCAGCTGGGGAGCTTGTCTTGAAGCTGCATTTGCACACAGGCATACTACGTTTACTCAGAATATTTAAGAAATGGACATAACTGATGTTGGATGCTGACAGACTGGTGGGGCAAAAATCCTCCTATGATAAACCTTGACATTGGCTTGTGATTGACCTCACTAGGGAAAGAAAATTGATAGCACTTATGCCCAGTGAGCCAAGAGAGAAAGGGCAGCTGGAGCAGAGAAAGGGGCCCAAGACAAAGGCTGTTGTCATCTGCTTGCCTGGGGCTGGTTCCCCCAGGACCCAAGCAGTGCAAACTCAGCTTGCTTTCTTTGTCTTTATTGAATTAGAAGGAAGTCAAGGAAGCCTGTATGATTGTAAGTCAGGGAAATGCGAGTGGCTATGAAAATCTTGCAACATCAAACTTTCCCATTGGAACTGAGCCAACCCAGGGCAGATGTGTCAAACGTCTACTTTGGCTGCTTTGCTTGCTCACTCCAGGAAGTGGCGGGGTGGAGGGGTGAAGCAGGAAGGGGGTGCAGGAAGATGCAAATATCGTCAGTAATGTTGCATTCAGTCCTAGGGTGGGAGACCTGCAGGTAAACGGAGCCCCACTTATTGCAGAGAACTGTCTGGAAAACAAGAACAAAGACAGAAAACCAAACAGTTCTCTGCACAGGAATGAGGGAGGAAGGGGGCGAACTTGGTGGAACGTCAGGGCTGCCTAGAGGCAGAACAAATAACCACAGGCTGGAAAAGTACAGTGGAGGGGAAATGTGGGCCAGGCAGATTCCTCACAGGGCTCAGCGCAATTTTCCTTGGCATTCTATCAGTTCTGTTGCTGTTGCCTCTTGGAATTGGACCATCTCGTGCTCTAAGTAAGCACATTCTCCATATTTTCACAAACGGGGAGTGGGGAGAGCCTTCTGAGGTCCACAGGAGGCCCAGAAACCATAAAGGAAAAAGGCCGACAGATTGGAATAATTAAGCCAAAACTTCTGCTTGGCAAAATCAGCTCACATGAACAAATTTAAAAGTCAGATGAAGACTGTGGGAAAATATTTGCAACACATAGAAAAGACAGAGCTAATATCTATCATAGCTAAAAAGCTCCTCCAAAACAGTATAAAAAGATGAAAGGGGAAAAAATGGGCAAATGATAAGAGGCATTTTAGAGAAGAAATTACAGATAGAAAATAACATTTGAAAAATGCCCAAACAGACTAACAGGTACAGTAATTGAAATTAAAACAATAGTTCTTTTTTTAGGAGGGGTAAGTCGGCAAAAATTGAGTAAGATTTTGATGACATATACGATAAGAAGACAAAGCCCTTTACAGTTTTGTTAATGGATGTGACCTTTTTTGAAAGACAATTTGGTAGATTTTATCAAATTTAAAATAAACACATTTTCCAACCAAGTAGTCCCACATACAAGATTCTGTTTCAGAAAAGCTCTGACTCTAGAGGGAAAGGTTTGTGTGTGTGTGTGTGTGTGTGTGTGTGTGTGTGTACACATTGTAAGAGCAAAAAACTGGAGACAAACTAAATACCATCAATAGGGAAATGGACAAATAAGTCATAGAACATTCACGCCAAGGAATATTCCAGGACCACTGAAAAGATGAGCTGGATCTGAATGTACTGACATACTAATATGTTAAGTGAAAAAAAGACTCAGAAATATATTACATATATATTATATATATAAAACACGTGTATAATATATATGTGTGTATATAGAGACATATATAATATAATTCTATTTTATGAAAATGAAAGCAAATATATTATCTCTGTATGTACAGTGAAAAAAAAAGTATGTACGTAGAAGACACACACACACACACACACACACATACACACTCCAAACTAATAAAAGTGGTTGAATGTCAGTGGATGAGTCAATTAAGTAACAGAAAATTGGTTTTTATTTGTTATATTTCTGTGTTGCTTGAATTTGTCGCTACAGTCTCTGTTACTCTCATAGTGAAAAAGCATAATGAAGCGATGTAAACAGAGACACACATGCATTCCTATTACTCTCCTGTTGTAAGCAACATGCTAATTGTAGCGTAAGAGTGTGGTGTACAGACAGGTTGCCAACAAACACATGGAAGGATGTTCAACATCACTAATCATTAGAGAAATGCAATCAAAACTACAATGAGGTATCACCTCACACCGGTCAGAATGGCCATCATCAAATAATCTACAAACAATAAATGCTGGAGAGGGTGTGGAGAAAAGGGAACCCTCTTGCATGCTGGTGGGAATGTAAATTGATACAGCCACTATGGAGAACAGTATGGAGGTTCCTTAAAAAACTAAAAATAGAATTACCATATGATCCAGCAATCCCACTACTGGGCATATACCCTGAGAAAACCATAATTCAAAAAGGGTCATGTACCATAATGTTCAGTGCAGCTCTATTTACAATAGCCAGCACATGGAAGCAACCTAAGTGTCCATCAACAGATGAATGGATAAAGAAGATGTGGCACATATATACAATGGAATATTACTCAGCCATAAAAAGAAACGAAATTGAGTTATTTGTAGTGAGGTGGATGGACCTAGAGTCTGTCATACAGAGTGAAGTAAGTCAGAAAGAGAAAGACAAATACCGTATGCTAACACATATATATGGAATCTAAAAAAAAGAAAAATAGTTCTGAAGAACCTAGAGGTAGGACGGGAACAAAGACGCAGACATAGAGAATTGGCTTGAGGACATGGGAAGAGGGAAGGATAAGATGGGACGAAGTGAGAGAGTGGCATGGACATATATACACTACCAAACGTAAAATAGATAGCTAGTGGGAAGCAGTTGTGTAGCACAGGGAGATCAGCTCGGTGCTTTGTGACCGCCTACAGGGGTGGGATAGGGAAGATGGGAGGGAGACGCAAGAGGGAGGGGATGTGGGGATATATGTATATGTATATCTGATTCACTTTGTTATAAAGCAGCAACTAACACAACAATGTAAAGCAATTATACTCCAATTAAGATGTTAAAAAAAAAAAGTGTACAGAACAAAACCCTTTCCTGCTCCTTCAAGTTTGCTGACTGGAAGTAACGGGTAATTGTGGAGACAGTTCTAAACTGAGGACAAAAGAAACTGAATGCCCTCCCCCTGGGATGTTAAGATGAGGCACTTTAGCAGAACCTCTGAAGCAGCATTCTCCACATCCCCATCTCAGTGTCTCTAAAACAACAACAAAAAAGTCACCTTCTTTAGAATTCCCACCTCATTAGTGTCCTTGTGAGGATTCACCGAGATAATATGTAGAGCATTTGAAAAGCAGTTGGCACACAGTAGGTGATAAGTAGATTTTATTATTACTGAAGTGGTCAGTATCCCTTTCTATCTCACCTCCCAGTGTGGAAGGAGGGGGATTTCAACTGCTTTCCCAAAGCTGAAGTCTTCTAAGTCTTCCCTAGTGAAATGTGGGCAGATGAGCTAAAGGGGAGCCTGGCATCTCCTTCCTCCTGGATGGTTGCAGGTGGTGTTCCTGGAGTGTGGGAAGGGGTTTTAGGGAGAGTCAGAGAAGGGGAGGGAATGGCAAAAGGCAAGGCTCAATCCCCTGGTTTCTCATGAAATCAATCCAAAGTGACTCAAGAGATTTTTCGCTTTCCTAAACCCGGACCAGCTACAGAATAAGAGGACACAGCAACCCACTGGTCATTCCGTGGAATTTCCGATTTAAGTAACAAATACAAGGTGAGAGGGAGAAAATGGCACTGAGAAGTGGGATCCCCAACATAGTGAGGACCAGCGGGGCCCCTGATTATCCACGATGGAACTGGCCAGTGGCTCTGACGGATGTAGGGTCTGGCAACCTGAGCTTCTGGTTGCCCTCCAGCTAGGAGTCATTATTCTAATAAGCCGGCAGATACCCTTTCCTTCCCAGCTTCTCACCAAAAGGTTAAAACTAGGTGGTGGAGAATAGGGAAAGAATCTTGAAATAAGAATATTAGGGGGTTGAAATTATAAAGTAGAATTTTATAACTGGATTGGATTAAAAAATATCACCGTACTAGACTAAGTTTAAACTGGAATGAGAAAAAGTTAAGGACTCTGTTACAGGCTGATTTTGCAGCCTGTGTCTATTCCTAGGAGGAGGAGGGCTTGCAGAAAAAAAGGGTTAGGGGTTTGGGGCCAAGAAAGGTACATGGAGTTCCTGAAATAAGAAGGCGATATGCTCGCACTTTTTTCCCTTCTTCCATCTGCCATTCTCTATTCCTTCTTTTTGCTCCTAAGGAGACATTTTCCTCCCCCTTTCATGGACTCATATAGATTGAAGGGGTCCCAGAGAAAGGAATCAGCTCACCTTTAAGGTAAAAAGAATCAGGAGGCCTTTTTGTTATTGTTGTTGGTTTGTTTGTTTAAGGCAATATACTAGAAAGAGCACTGAAAATGGAATTCAGGAGATCTAAGGGATCTGGGGTAAATATCTTAACCTCTCTTGGGCTCAGTTTCCTCATCTATAAAGTCTGGCATTTGGTACAATTAGATGGACTCTAAGATTTCCTCTAGTCCTTATGTTATTTCAGCTTTACTTCATAGAACTGAAAGGGACCCAGGCTGGCATCTAGTCAAACCTTTACCCTAAGTAAGTATATTCGACGGGAAAACTCAAGAGGTATATTGAATTTCATGACTTGAGTGTCTTTCTGTCTTCGAATAAATTGGTACTTTCCTTGAAATATAAATTATCTAGATTCAAACAGTGGTTTCCTCCAGCCATGTTACCCATTCCTTTTGTGTGCGACCATAGCATTTATTCATCAAGGACACTGAGCTGGAGCCCCAGGCTGAGTTTCCCAAAAGTTCCCTAAAGAGGAATATAATGGTTATGGACCATTGACACACGTTAGCAGAGACCAGGGATGCTCGAGGATAAACACTATTAGGGTTAGGTTATGCTAGTGGCAGCAGTGGACACACCCCTAAATCTCAGGGGCTTAACAAACACAAAAGTGTATTTCTTGCTCATGTGAAGTATGTGGGTCAGCAGGGCTGTCTGTTATCCAGTGGCTCAAGGGTCCAGGCTCTCTCCATCTTGTGCTGCCAGCATCTCGATATGTGACTCCGAGTTCATCCTTCAGGGGTGGAGATGGATGGAGAACGCACACTGACAGTTCAGAACCTAGGGTCAGAAGTACCATATCCCTTCTGCTCTCATTCTTAACTGCCAGGACTCAGTCATAAGTCCCCAACCCAAGTGAAAGCCCCCCGGAAAGTGTCAGAGAGCATGTGGATAGTCAGTGAGCACCAGCTGTCTCTGGATAAAGTGATGACTCAATCAGGACATTAAATCACCAAGTGAGGAGCTGTTCCCTGCCTTGCGTGTTTGGAATGGGTGACCAAAAGCCTTGGTTTTTAATCTGTGGCTTCTTGAAACTATTTATTTTTCTTCTCAGAAAAAGATTTTAGTTTGGGAAAACTGCAGCATCTTGCTAGGAAGGAGGTCTTCTCACCTCTACCTCATCCTCCCGAGATGTGGGGCTGCATTCGAGCGGTGGCATCACACTGGTGCTTCACAACAGCTTTAAGACAACTAAAATCCTCATGTCATTGTTCCGAGGAGCTGTGGCCAAGCCAGGCCTTCACATTTTCTAATTGTGCTCTTCACTTTACTTTAAACCTAAATGCAGGACTTTCCATTTATTCTGTTCAGTGTCATCCTTTTATGTTCAGACACTTGCTTCAGCCTTCTGAGTTTTTCATTGTATCATTTATTGTAATAGCTATTTCTTCAGAATTTGCATCCTACACCAGTTTGATGAGTATGTCTTCAGTGTCTACATCCAAGTTCTCGAAAAAAATAGGCCAAGGGCAGAGCCTCCGGTGGAACCCCAGAGACCACCCTGAGAGGCATCACAATTCATTAATAAGCACAGTGGGTCCATTTGTTCCACTAGCTTCAGATTCTCCTTACCATACCATTAATCAGTTCACATTTCTCTGAGTTCCCAAGGATTTCTTGAGATTTCACGACCTGCCTGGGTGACACTGAATTCGTCAACTCACTCGTCCTCCTCAATAGTCTGCTGGTTGATGGCACTGTCCAGCCCACATGCCGGAATCCTGGGAACAATCCCCGATCCTCCCCCTACTTCACCTCCCTCAGAAGTGAACTGGTGTAAAGCAGGAAGGTGCTGCCACTCCTGGACTGGCTGCTGCCCTCTTGTGCCTGGGCAATGGCCTCTAAGCATCTCCCCAAGTCTCTGGTCTTTCCTCCTCCCGTCCTTCCTCTTCATCCTCACTGGAGTTCTTTCAAAACTGCAGGTCATATTCTATGACACCCCTGAATAAAACCACCCAAATTCTCCAGTGTAGGGACAATATTAAAAAGATTTAACAAGTAGTTGAGCATGGACAGCGATCGAAGAGAAGGCCAGCAGGGCTACTCCAGATAGAAAGCAGGGCACCTTCCATCCTCAGATCCCTAATGTCTCCCAGCCCCCCCACCCCCAGGCAGGGGTTTCAGCAGACCCCACATCTGCATCTCAACACTCTAGTTCTCCTTTCTCCATCCTTTCAAAGCTCCTTCTCCTTCTCAGAAAAGGCCTTGTCTCCTCTGAGGCTGTAAAGCTGTTTTTGCGTCATCATGCATTTTGTCCCACTCCCTGGCTTTTGGTAGAAACTGGCTAGTGTTTCAGGCTTTACTCTGTTGAGTCAGAGCCAAGGTTTTAGCATTCAAAAATAAATAAATAAATACAACAAGAGCTACCCCCCATCTCCTCCCTCCCTCAAACTCCAGGCTCTTAGAAGTGAAAGCTTTCAAGGCTTTCTTTTTATATTCTCAGCCAGAAATTGGATGCTGTTCTGACTGGATCCTTTTGTGTCTTTTCTTTGCGGGCAGTCAGCCTTCGTCTCTCGGTCTGGTTAAATGGTGAAAGAGTCACAAGGTAAAAAAAAGATTTTCTGAGAAAGAAAAAGACTTCTCATAGTATTTCCAAATATTATCACAATTCTTTGTTGATATGGCCACCAACTCTACTAAATTCAGCTCCATGTGGGCAGGGACCAGTGTTTGATTGACCTCTGCTTTCCCAGTGCCTGAGACATACTAGACGCTCATTAAATGCCTATTGACTGAGTGGTTAAACCAGTGAACAAAGGGTAGACCATATCTATGGCATTTTGCTAATCTGACAGTATATTAATTTTATAAAAAAGGAAATGGAATGATTTGACTTAGTTCCTGTTTTTGCTTGGCTCAAACTACAGGAATAGGAAAATGTATTGCGTCCTTTGAACAGGATTTCAGAAACCACAGGGATTTCAGGACCACATCCGTGGCAATCAATTTTTGTAGGAAAAAAAAAAAAAAGGATGTGTGCATAAGGAAAGAGAAAATTTAATAACATAGTATTTGCAGATAATAGCTAATTCCTGTGTACTGGGGATGCATAATTTTTCAAAGAGAAAAAAATACATTTTATTGTCGTCTCACCTTTATGGCTGTTTTCTCCTATTATTATTTAATTAATGTAACTTTATAAAAGCAAATCAGTGATTTTGTCTGGATCCCTCTTTTCAAAACCTGCCCAGCTTACTGGACTCCCTAGCCCAGAACCAGGCCTTAATAATGGGTATATGAACATAACAAAAAGTAAAATTATATTTCTAAGGTGCTAAGTATTAGACCTTCTTAATTGTTTGTTTCTAGAGGGCCTATTTTTCTCCTTTATGTGATTCCCTCCTTCCTTTTATGTGACATTTAAAACTAAATTACCATTGACCTTGCATAGTCACTAACAGATTACAGTGGCTTAGTGCCACTGATGGGTGTCCACAGCTGGTGCCACATCTGTGGAATGCATGTGAAAGCCATCATTGCTGTGCTCGTAGAAAGCCATATAACAAAGAGGAGGTGAGTCGGTGAGTTCTGGATCCAGAGAGCCTGCTTTGAATTACTGCTCTACAACTTGCTCGGAGGGAATTACTTCTTACTCAGAATATGACTGGAATATTTTATAATAATGATGAAAATAACAGCAAATCTGTTGATTACACTGATGACTCACTACATCCCTTTGATCTCACTGAAAGAAGAGCTGGATGAGAAAGTGGGTGTGAGACTAGCCCATGGCACGAGCTGTCCAGATGGCCAGGGCTGCCCCAGCCAACCTGGCCTGCTGGGACAGTGAACTCGTCTTTCCCTCCACTCTGTGTGCTTTTCTCAAAAAGGTGCAGCCTTTGCAGCCAGAAGCCCTTCCTGAACCCCCTGAGTGGTTATGCTTCCCCATCAGATGGGCCTACAGGCTCTTAGGGTCCATCCCTGGGTCAGGAGGCCTTTTGTTTCCCCGTCTCCAAATGCTGGATCATCACACAACCAGGCAAGTTATGAAAAGTACAGGGGGAGATTTTCTTAATGCATTGCATGGCTACTATATTAGCTGTGTGTGCATGTGTGTGAACAACTAAATATAGTGGGTTTTCTTTATCTCCTGGTTCCATTTTTATACCCGGTTCTTGAAAAGACATTTTACTCATTCTTAGTTCAGAAAAAATTAGGCCCACTTCGCAGTTCAGCTGTTTTCAGTTATGTTACTCCACCCACTCTCTGTTTTTCTGGGCACTCGTTTACCCACTAAAGGACTTATAAGGCAACCCCGTGCTCTCTCCCAGCCACGGTGGTCACCCTGCCTCCACGCACCTAATATGTACCCCCGGGAGCTTGCTGGTTCTGCCTCAGAGACTGTGCCAGGTAGAATATCAGCCCCTCTTCTTCCCCTACCCCGCCACTCCCAGACATTTGTTGGTACATGAATATCAGCCCACGGATGCTATGTTGCAAGAATCATTCTGTTTCTTCATATCTTTAGATCCGTTTAAATCTGCCCTGGGTCCTCCTCCCTCAAGGCTGGAGGGAAACGTAATTTCAGTCATTATTGGGACTCCCCACTTTCAAGGCCTGTGCAAAGGAACTTAGGTATTGCCCAGGCAACAGGTTGGTCCCTCTGGTCACGGGCTATGGTGCTTGCTGGCTCCTGCTGAGATGCATGTGGTTTCAGTCCAACTGGGGCCATCAGCCCCAGCATCCCTCTTCAGGTTCCAGATTTCACCCCAGCATCCCTCTTCAGGTTCCAGATTTCAGCCCCAGCAACCCTCTTCAGGTTCCAGATTTCAGGTTTCAGGTTCCAGGTTCTAGAATCTTAGGGATAGAGCCTCGTCTACCTAGGGCCATCTTTCCTAGATGCCCTCTACAGTGGTCCTTGGGGTCTCTTCCCCTCCTCAGGCTTCTGTCAAGGAGCAGTGTGTGACCCCCACCATTAGAGAGACTCTCTGACCTTCATCCTTCACCATCTTGGGAAATCTCTCTCCCCCTTGAGAGTCGCCATCTTTTCTCTCTTTCCTCTCTGGGACACCTGGCAAAATTTCTTCAGAGGGTTTAAGCTTTCACAAAAGGCAGGAAAGACCTTTGATGTCAAGTTTTCTGTTGTGCAAAATCCTGATGCAGGCAAAGTGTTAGGATGCTTGAAGTGAGAAGATGGAAAACTACTGCGAGTCAATTATTTGCTCAAATACTATCCTGTTTGCTCTTTTTTAAATGAATAAACTCTAGTTAGGAGAACCACCTAGGCGAGACCTGGAAGTGAGGAGAAAGGCAGGGGTGACACACAGACATCTGTAGGGGGTCCTGGGGAACAGGCATGGCTGTAGTGGACCCTGGGACGGGGATGGTAGTTGCTATAGCATGTGAATTCTCACAGTTCCCCTGAAGTGAATGCCCCCATGAGGCATCTGGACTCTACTTCTATGGTGCTCCACTAGCATTTCTTCCTTTGTACCTTTCTTGTCATGTCTCTTCTTTTATTCATTGCATTTTTCTTCTTTTTCTTTCCTCAACATAATTTTAAGAGGTGCTCACAGCTATAATATGACTACCATACAGTTTGATATTCTTTGTTAAGGTATCCAGATACCACGAAGGCCTGGTTTCTGAGCGGTTAGTCACTGAGCCAACTTCATAAGGAAAACAGCCCATAATCCAGTCATTGCACTGTAATATTCAGATGACCAGATCGGGTCAAATGTGATTTGAAGGTTGAGAAATCACCCAAGTGTTTGAGCCATTTTAATGCATAACTGTCTCCTTAATTATGGAGTCAACAGCCGCATTAGCTGTTTGCTACAACCTGGGCTTCTCATGCTGTTTGCATGATTGCCATCTTCTTGCCTTCTTTCAACTTGTAGCAAAAGGGAATTTCTGGGCCATTGTTTTCCATTTCACTTACTTTCCATATTTATGCCAGTTAAATATTTATAAATGTTTAAGCTTGTAAAAGCTGTTTATTGTATTTCTATTATCCACCTTTGTTGTAGAATATCTGTTTTTTTCTTATGCTCATTACAGAAAAAGTTTTTGAGCTAAAAAAATATACCATAAGCTTATACAATTTTGCAGCACATCATTTCCTGTGTCCTTTTTCTATCACAAATTGCTTTTCAATTCTTTTCTCCACATTTTTTAATTCTATGGAACAGAGGTCAGCACACTACTACTTCCCATGGGCCAAATCTAGGCCATGGATTTAGTTTTGTAAATAACGTTTTGTTGGAAGACAACCATGCCTGTTATTTTAAGTGTTGTCTATGGCTGCTTTCACATTACAGTGCCAGAGTTGGGTAGTCATGATGAAGACTGTATGACATGAAAAGCCTAAACTATTACTACCTATATTTTTACAGAAAATGTCTACTGACCCTAGCTGTGAAACAATAACCAAAAATCATTTTCATCGCAGAATCTTAAGAGTTTCAGAGCTGGAAAAGATATGAGCCCAAGAACTTCCTTTTACAGAAGATAAAACAGGTCTATGCAAGAGTCAACCATTACTGAATGCTCATTATATGCCAAGCACTGTGCCTTAGCAAATACTATCTCACTTAGTGCCTACAACCAATACTAGTATTTCTGGTTATTATAGGTGAGTAAATCAGGACATGAGAGCTTAAATAACTCTCCTGTGGTCACAGAGCTATAATAATAAGTGGAGATGGATTTGACTCAAGAAATAAGACTTTAGAGTCTAAGAAGAAAGCCATTGCACAATTCAGCCTCTAAGTGAAGGAATTTTCTGGAAGTCCCACAGAAAGTAAATGTCAGAACTAAAGCTAGTGCCTGGTTTCCTATTCTCCCATGCCATCTATTAAAAGTAAAGATGTTTATTGACCTCTGTGTTCTGTGACCGAGGGAAGAAGAGGTCTTCTTCACATGCCTTTTCTGAGTCTTGACTGAAAATATACTACCCATTGGCTGGGGGTAAGACGTCTGTTCTAGCAAGACTGGCATCAGTTTTTTCCTGGGTGAGTCACACAGCTATGGCTCTGTTCCCTGGGAACTTGCTTGGGCTTTGACTTAAACTGTTAAAAGTCTTTGTAAAGTGGAATGGACCACCCATTAGAGGCCCCTCTGTTCCCATGAGGAAATAGGACTCTTCCTCCTCAAGTCAACCTGTTATGGCTTAGTATTCCCTGTGTTCAAATAGTAGAACAGGAACTGCTATTTGCGGTCATAAAATTCATAACTAACATTTCCAATAGGAACAACCTGGGGCAACAGGCTGTAAGAATGATCGATTCTGCATTAAATTAAGCTTTTGTTGATTATACTAATACTTGCAGCTTTATGATCACTGGGGTTCCATGTGGTCAGGACCCCCAGGGCCTCAACACCCACAGCCTGGCCCCACTGCCTTAGGAACGTATACTTCTCACTTTTTAGTCAGTCTTACCTTCATGTTTTAATGCCTTAGTCTTTGTAAGTTTGTTCTCTCTTCAGGTTTCTGATATTGTTCTTCCTAATTATTTTCTCCTGAAATGAAGGCCTTCCCAGTGCTAAGCCCAGCCTGCTCCACTACTAGACAAAATGCCCCAGCTGGGCAGATTGCTGTCTCCCTAGAAGTATGGTCATTATCTTCACCTGGGTGCTTGATGTGGAACAGCCTAGCAATCTTCACTGTTTCCCTGGTCAATTCACATTCCCATTTCTCCCTCAAAATTCCCCCCAAACTTCTGACTCTCTCACTTACCTCATCAAATTGGAACTCTCCAATTTGAGTTCTACGCTGATCTGCTCTCACATCCCTTTCCTGCTTCGCACCTTGCATTTGAAAAGGAGGCCCTGGGACTTCCCTGGTGGTGCCAGGGTTAGAATCTGCCTGCCAACAATGCAGGGGACACAGGTTCGATCCCTGGTCCAGGAAGATCCCACATGCTGCAGAGCAACTAAATGTGTGTGCCACAACTACTGAGCCTGAGTTCTAGAGCCCATGAGCCACAACTACTGAGCCCGTGTGCCACAACTACTGAGCCTGTGCTCTGCAACAAGAGAAGCCTCCGCAATGAGAAGCCCCCACACCGCAACAAAGAGTAGCCCCTGCTCACCACAACTAGAGAAAGCCCGCGTGCAGCAATGAAGACCCAATGCAGCCAAAAATAAATTTTAAAATGTCTTTTAAAAAAAAAGGAAAAAGAAAAGGAGGCCCTCCTCCTATGAAAGGTCAGATGTTCTGTAGGTTTTACCCATCACATCATGTCTCAACATCTCACGGAACTTGCACTGACCATTTCCCTATCTTCAGGTCACCTGAGCAAGCGTGCCACTTTGTAAGAGGTGAAAAAGCATCCCTGGAAAAAGTTACTGTAGAAATATAGTATCAGTTAATCCAGGTTTCCATGTGTAACTATAAAGTATAAATTGGTTCCCCTCCTACTGAATAGAAATTGAAACCAAACAAAATAAAACAAACAATAAACAAGCAAATTCTCCTCCAACTGTGAGCCACCACACATAAGTTCTTGTGATCTTTCATGTTGCAGGATGCAACCTCAGTGTTGCCACCGACACAGAAATCAGTCGGCTGACTATTGTTTGGAGTCAGCTGAACTCCTTATACCCCAAACAGTGGAAAAGCATAAATGTGTATTTGACTTCCATGAAATCAATGATAGATGAGCCATTAAAGAGAGAGCAAGAAGAAAAGTTAGAGCTGAGAAAATAACACTTCAAATATTATGAGCCATTCTGCCTGCCAGTCTCTTCACTGCTCACATGACCTACAATCGTGTTGTCAGGGAGGAGGAAAACGAATCCCTGGAGTGTGTACTGCGCACATCTTCATGATCTCATCCCTCATCACACAGACGCTGAACTCATCATTATTGTCAGCATCAGTCATCATGGTGAGTCAACAGTATTACCATCAGAGCCAGGCAAGGATACCCAGGATGCATGGTAAGTATTCAGTAGTATTGTTTCCCCTGCTTTGTTAAATGTGTCTTTCTCTTTATCTTGTTATCCCATCATTTAATATACTGTAGTGTTATATTTTGCATGTGCACACTGTGTTATATCCTCTGTTTGTTTTACACGTGTATATATACATGCTGTCTTAGAGGAGCATATATACCAAACCACATATATTCTATTGTATGTTCAATTTAAAGGATTCTCAAGGATTACTTTGAGAAAACATGATTATCATTTTGCTCTTTGACTTTACAACTTAACTCCCTACATAGGCTGTGGCCAACTACAATCTAGAGAGTCATGCTGTTTTCCAGGAGAGAGCGACTTATTACCTAATAATTGTACCTAAAGATGTTATCTAATTTAAAAAGATCACAGTAGAAGGCAAGAATTGGAGAATAACTGGGAAACTTTTTGCCAATATGAAATCCAGGAGAAAGAACTTTAAAACATATTTTGGACAAAACCTGTGGCTAACATGTTTATTTCCATCCTTAGAGAGTTAGAGTGACCTAATAACCTAACCCTAACTCTAATCCTACCCCTAACCCTAATACTCTATCGAATCTAAAGGCCAAGAAAAGAATAGACAATAAATTATATAAAATGTTTAATCCTATATGGAAGAAGATGTCATAAACAAAGCCAATAAACAAATAAAAGATCAGGAAACATATCTGTAATATATAATCCAATAAAAATTTAACATATGTAATTGTATTAGTTATCTAATTCTGCAAAATAAATAACACCCAAACTTAGCAGCTTAAAACAATCACACATTTACTACTCGCAGTTTCTGTGGGTCAGGAGTCCAGGCACAAATTAACTAGGTCCTCTGCTTTAGGGTCCCTCACAAGATTGCAGTCGAGATGTCAGCCAGGCTGCAGTGTCATCTGAAGGCTCGAAGGGGGAAAAATCTGCTGCCCAGCTTATGTGAATGTTTGCAGGATTCATTTCCTTGAGAACTGTTGGAATAAGGGCCTCAGCTTCTTATGGACTGTTGACTGGAGGTCACCTCAGTTCCATGCCAGGTGGCCCTCTCTATCAGAGCAAGCACATGAGAAGAGCCACAGAGAGAACACTAGCAAACTGGAAGTCATGGTCTTTGTGACCTAATCACAGAAGTGGTATCCCATCACTTTGCTGTATACTAATCTCTAGAAGCAAATCACTAGATCCAGCCCGCACTCAGAGAGGGGGATTATGCAAGAGCATGAATACCAGGATGTGAAATCACTGGGAGACTTTTTGGAAGGCTGCCTACCACAGCGATATACAGATTGCTTGTACATATTGGTTAGAAAAAGATAACACAGTATAAATGTGAGCAAAGGATAGGAATAGGCAATTCAGATAAGAGAAATACAAATTACATTCTACATGTGAAGAGATTCTCATTCTCTACAGTAGTCGTGGAAATGCAAATTAAAATGGCCGTGAGAGAATCACATTAACTCTCAGATAAGACTCAAATTAATTATGAACATGAGGAAACAGCACTCATACATCTATTGCTAATGGAAATATGAATTCTACAGCCTTTTTTTAAAGCAATTTGTTAATATCAATGAAAATTTTAAAAATATCTTCCCTTTGACTTAGAAATCTAATCCATCAAATTAAAATCAAGAATTCACACACACACACAAAACCCACACACACGCCTTCTTACTGTAGTATTGTCTTCGTGCAGACAAACTGGAAACAAAATGGATAGCCATCAACAAAGAACTAGTAAAATAAACTGTGGCATGTGTATATGTATTGAATAATATCATGCAGCCATTAAAAAGGATGAATTAGAGGAAGAGAATGCATGCCAAAAAAAAAAAGGGAAGACAGAGGGGAAAAAAGAAAGGAACAAAAGGCAAATAAAGATGGCATAAAAGAATATAACTATGAGAACAATCATGTATTTATATAAAGTTATGTTTATTTGTGGCTATGTGAACAAAGAAAATAGACAGAATAACTTTTAATGGGTTAATTCTGTGTTCAGTGGAGGAATTTCAATCATATGTTTATGAGTCTACTTTGAACATTAATCAATAACATAAAGTACACATAGGATGACATAAGCATAAGGAAAGATATGGGAAAATATGCAGCAAGTTTTTAACATTGATCACCTGGGCTGAGTTTGTTAGAGAAAATGGTGGAAGAAGAAGATAGGGAGGAACCTATTTAATAAACGAAAACCAAACTTTTATTTATACCTAACAGTGAATATGATTTAAAAAGCAGGTATAATCTTATGTCATTTATATACTAAGATAAATATATGTGTATATTTGTACACATAGAAGTGCAAGAAAGAGTCACCAGAATGTTCATAGTGGTTGTCTCAAGATTGAGAGTCCAACTAATTTTTATTTTCTTTCTTATAATTTTATATATTGACTTAATTTTTTAAAATAGCCTGTATTTATACAATTGGAATGAAATGAAATTTATTTATAGATATATATACTTGCACACATATGGATACACGCACATATGTTATGTATAAATATAAGCTATGACTGTGAATGAGCCCGAATTGGCAGACAAGATTTCTGTCGGCATGAGAGGAGAAAGAGGGCATTTTATGTCACATATGCAGTACAAAGAGAGATGCCGACTCAGGAAAGCAAAAAGTCATACGAAGGGAAAACAAAAGATTTGATTGGCTTATATGGAATGGGTAAGAAAGTAGTAAGATTCTACGTGTAAGCTGGAACCAAATTGCGAAGGACTTTAAAGACAGTTCAGACCTTATCTAGTAAGCCTTGGGGAGCAGCATTTGAGTTTAAGGTGACATGATAAAAATCTGTTGGAAGATGAATCTGGTCCTGGTGTTCTGGACAAAATGGTGAAGAGGGCCCAGAGACAGGGAGAGCGTTACTGAAGTTAATTATATAGACGGCTTGAGGCAGTCGGGGCTGGAAGTGGATTGTGTCGGGGGAAGAAAAGGACACATTGAGCACTACAAAAAATGGCTTAATGATGGGGTGCCTGGCAAGGAGATTTTGAGGAGCAAAGCATCTACAAGCACCAATTACACCAACACACTGCCCTTGTCCTTCTGCTTGTGTAACGGAAGATATGCTGGCATTTCTGAAATAAGTAAGAATAACACATTGTGTATACATAGACCTTTACCATTTATTAAGGACTTATACATTTACTGTCTAGCTCTTATCGTCACAACAATCAAGCAAGAGGTGGAAAGAAGATGTGATGTCCCCCTTTCTCAGATGAAGAAGAGAAAATTTCAATATAAGCCATGTAAGCTATGTAAGCTTGCCCAGCCTTACATAGCTTAATATCAACCTAAAGACTTGACCAAAATTTTCTCTTTGAGTTGGTCTTCAGCCTTAGTCTTTGGAAGGCCTTCATATAGTGTTTCTGACAGTATTTCTGATCAACAATAATTTGAACCACCAGGGTACAATAAAATCTAATCTGTGTAATGACAGTTAAACAAACAGTCCACACTAGTTGAGTTTACTATTAATAACTGAATATTCACTTTCAAATATAAGGAAGCATCCCAGACACAAAGAGAAAACCTATTTATGTGCTTTACATGTTGAAATTCTTGCAGTTTGTAAAATTCTGCCATAGCTCATTATGACTGTGAAAATCGTTAATTTTATGTAGAATAATTTGAAATTGATTTCTAAAAATACTTAGAAAGCATTTTCTTAAAGCAGTGCACAAAGCTTCAGTTTGTGGCATTGTTTCAATAAAATTATATCTTCTGGTATATGATAAGAGAAGATAAGTCTTTACCTTAGTATATTACTACTAAATAGAAAAAAAAAATTAAATCCTAGGTGGCAACATCACTATTAGCAGTCTCTGAGACTAGCAGAACTGTCCAATATATATATATATATTGCTCCTCAATTAACCTAAATGGAAAGTGACTACTTGGTATTGCAGATGTACAGTGTAATGACCATAGAAGCAATCCAGTGGCTGACATTACTGAGAAATTGTTGTTCCTCTAACATAATGTCCAGTTTAAAAAAAATTGTCAACTAAAAACTTTAATAACAAAATTATCATACTAATTAAATTGTTGCTGGACTAGAAGCATCCATTCTATGGTGAACTGAAGTTTAGAGTAGCCTTAGCTTTGTTGAAATTTGACATGAACACTTGTCCACAGAATACTTTGTGTCCCACTGAACTACCTACTATAACCAGCTAGTAACTGTGAGAACCAGGTTCAAATCCAGTCACTGGCTTCCAGCCTTGTGCTCTTCCCTGCTAGAACACTTGCCCCCACCAGCCAGGAAAGGAATGAACACAGAGAAGCCCTTAGCTTTCCAAATTACTTGGACAGTACTGTTTCTCTTATTATCACTGTCTCCTCAAAGCCTTAGCGTTAGTAGTGAGATCATGGCCAATTCAAGCCACTCAGAAATATAATTTGTATCACCTCCTGGAACTTTCAGTAGCTTTCATGCCCTGAGCAAAAAAGCCTAAGTGTTATGTCAGTATTAACTGACTTGGGTCTGGAAGAGGAGTCGATTCTGACTTAGATTCTTGCACAGCAACCAATAGTATTATCCAGAATAAACTCTGATTGACCTAAATTAATTTCTTGGAAAGTGTTCTAGGTATTTTCCAAAAAAGACTAAAGAAGTATAGGACGTTAGCCAGCTTGGCATTGTTTATCCAAGAAACCTGCCAAAAAACCTGCCAAAAGTCTGGTCCCATTTGCCAGTGTCAATATTCTAGTGTGCAAACATATTCTTGTGCAAGTGACATTATGTAAGCTAGAAATTAATCTAGTCATTCATTGTCCAAGGATGGATGCTACAGAAGGAAGCCCAAGTAGTTCCAGAATCAGTGTACTCCATGGTCTCTGGAAAAGCTATGCTTTATTGACTTTTCAACAAGGGAGGGAAGCCCTTGGAGAGCTTGTCTGAAACAGTGTTGAGGACAATGGTGTGGGGAACTGCTGGTGGAACTAGGTGGGGACCCATTGTTTTCTTCATATCTTTGTCCAAAGCACTAGAACTGAATATGTGATCAAAGACCTTTTGCTTTCAGCCAGGGTGGACTTTATTCCAGTTATTCTCTGTCTATATCACAGCAGCAATGACTAGAATGAAAGTCGATCTGAAAATGTCAGTCCTAGTCCAGCATTATTGAGCAGGAGAATATCTTCATCTCTAAGACCTTATAATTTGAATTTAGTCACAGATAGCTATATGGAGGTAAGGATAATACCATACTATCAACTCATGTCAAGACATATCATGATGTCAAACATGATCTACCAAGATGTCACTGTGAAATGTTTAGGATGATAACGTCTCAGTACTGTCAGTTACTAAGCAGTAGAATTGAATCTTCCACTTTAATGGCTATTTGGGCAAGTCACTGACTGGGGCTCAGCTGCCTTACCATCAAGTCAAGGGGTTGGGGTGAGGCTGGTCACAAATCCTAAAGTTTTGTGCGGATCATTGAATAAGTGTTTGTCTAGCTTACTTTGTTGAAAAAAGCCCCTTCCTATCCACTGCCCTTCCTTCAGGCATTGGAGTAAATATAATCCATCTGTCTCTTTATGGCTCACACTCAAAACTTAGAGACCAGAGAAGAGAAGTGAGAAAAGATGGGAAAATATCTTCCCAAGGCCACAGCCTCATTTCCTTCTGGTTTGGCTCCTTGTCTTTGAGCTCCAAGGAATGTGGGCAAATGTTTGTGCTTGTGATTGACTTAACAGGAATAAAAAAAGATGAGGCAGTTCAGGTTGCTCTTGTCAATCCAGAGATCAGTTTCCAACTCCACTTTTCTACATTCTCTAATGTAATGGGCCTGCCCAAGAGAGAAGAGAACAAAGAAACTTGTATGGGAGATCATGATCTCTGTCAAGACAAGACCACCCAGTGGACTAATGGAAGGACAGAGGCCAGGCAGGGCCACAGGATAAGTATTGAAAAGGATATCTACTGAGACATAAGAAATGCTACTCTCAATGTCTCATTTCTCCAAATACTCCATCACTTATATAACCAGAAACTCTCTTTCTCTTCATTTGTTCTACTTCTGCAGCTTCTTCTGAAACTGATCACTTGTTCCTTTGCAATTTTGTATCTTGTTATGGGTCTTTTTTCTAACACTAGACATGGTAAAAGCTGCAAATTCTGCCAGAGAGTGACTCATAAATCTCATTTGCATTAAAAATTTAAAAACTCACGGAGTTTGAGCCAAACACAAAACTACTCTTCTCGGGATGTTTGAAATCCTTTGAAAATGAAAACAAAGACTTTAAGTAGATAGCATAGTGACTAAAGAAATTAGTCATAGTAATAGCTGTCACTTATTGTGGACCTACTATTCACTTAAAGTCACCAATGACCAAGTTTCATTAGAACAGCATCTGTTAAAAGATAAAAAGATGGTCTTCAAAGCAAAAGTCTGGGTCTTTTCAAAGCGGCTTCTGTAAGTTACCTAGGGAACTGAGGAATATATTTGTGTGCGTGTGAGTCTTCACCCTGGCACTAGAGATGGAATCATAGGGGTTTTGAGTCCTTCAAAAAGTATTGATGGTGGCCAGTTGACAGTGAGCCATGGTGACCGTTGCCAGATAGTGGTGTGGAGGGGCTGAGAGGGAGAAGAGTTGGCCCAGTTCTGCCACCATGACCTTGTGGGTTTTCACGGCCCTTAACTTCACAGTGGGGGCTGGACTCGAGAGTCCAGAATCAGCTAAGTCAGAGTTGGTAGACAATTGGATAATAACAGGCTTGAGCTCCAAGGAGGGATGGCAAGGTGCCTTTTTAGATGCTTCCAGCAACCAACCACATTTGCCATTTTGCCTCCCCTTCACTTCTAGAATAATTTTAAATAATAATGTTTAGCATATACTCAGTGCTTGTTTTGTTCCAGGCTCCATTTAAGTAATTTACATGTACAGTAAGTCCCCTACATATGAACGAGTTCCGTTCTGAGAGCACGTTCGTAAGTCCAATTTGTTCGTAAGTCCAACAAAGTTAGCCTAGGTACCCAATTAACACAGTCGGCTATACAGTACTGTACTGTAATAGGTTTATAATACTTTTCACATAAATGATACATAAAAAACAAACAAACATAAAGCAAACTTAAAATCTTACAGTACAGTACCTTGAAAAGTACAGTAGTACAGTACCACAGCTGGCATACAGGGGCTGGCATCGAGTGAACAGGCAAGAAGAGTTACTGACTGGAGGAGGGAGAGGAGGTGGGAGATGGTAGAGCCAAAGGATCGCCAGCAATAGGAGATGGAGGGCAAGCTGCAATTTCACTCATGTCTGTCGTTGATGGAGCAAAAGTTTGCAACTCAAAGGTTGGTATGTAGGGGACTTACTGTATTAGCTCATCCAAATAACAACTTACGAGGTAGCTAATATTATCATTCTGTATTCACAGATATGAAAACTGATGTTCAGAGAGGTTTAGTAACTTGCCCAAGGTTACACAATTAGTAGGTGGTGAATCTACAATGTCTAACTTCTGGTTACGCTATGATTACACCCCCCTCTAAGAATAATCCCTTTCTTGTTCTACCACCCTGCATTCTGCCCTTTTTCCTATGTGCCTACACTATTTCTTGTGCAATTTCACCCTCTCTCACAAATTAACAAGTAATTGTACAATTTTTAAAGATTGTATCCCACTCGAAAAGGTCGGACAGATTATTTGAATATTTTGTGCTCCGAGTAGAGATGTCTCCTTCCCCCAGGGTGGGAGCACATAAAGTATAAACTCTTTCCTATAATCAGGCCAATCCACAATGTTTGTGAGAGTAAGAAACCCAGGTTATCCAACAATCCGGCAGAGAGTTCAACTGTAATAGATACAGTGAAACAAGATAGGTTACAATTATGACAAGAGGCACCGCAAGATCCCAGACTATCTCCTCAGTTACCAGTCTTGCTACTTATCAGGGTACTAATAATGCACATGTATTAATATAGTTCTGGTTCCAGTGACATGGTAGGTCGAGCTAACTAATGTTTAATGTTCTAATGTAGTTATATAGAAATGCTGAACAAATAGTACAGAAATTTTGTATTACAGCAGAGCTCAGAAAAGGAAAATTTCCATGTGCCAGAAATGAAGAGTGAACCCAAAGTCAGAGCTGTGAGCAACTGATTGGCTACTTTTCTATGAGCCTTGATGCAGGGACCCAGACTCTCTGTGTCTTATGGCTCCACCATCTTTGTTATGTAATTTCCAAGGTCACTGTGCTTATTTTCGTCAAGCTGATGGAAGATAAAAGAGCACAGAGGATGGCCTGTTGGAAAGTCTTATAGGCCAGGCCTAGAAATAGCCTATACTACTTCCACTAACCTTCTGTTGAACTCACATCACAGTGGCTGGGAATGCAGGCTAGCTGTGTACCAGGAGGAGGAGGAATGGTGTTTGGAGATTATAAGTCTGTGTCATGTAAGCTAAATAGCCTTACCTTCTAAATATTCTGAATAACTGGGACTTGGAAAAAAAGATACAAACTCTTTAAGTCTCAGTGGCTTACACTTTCAGGAAGAACAGATTGAGGAACTTTTAAATAAATTAATTAAAAGTTAAAACTCTTTGTCTGTGGGTACATTCTCTTTTTACCTTGCCATGGCTGTAGATGGATTCCATGTCTTTACACTTCTCTTTCGACAGGTGAAAGTATGATATCCAATTTTACAGCTAAGGAGGATGCTTTACTTTTCCGTTAATGAGTTCTTATATGCCTAATAAAGTTATTTCTCAATTCAGGGAAACATATTTTCCTTTCACTACTCAAAATTGGCATGTATTTGTTGCCTTCTGTAGCGAGCTATGAAGGCATACAAATCAGGAGGTTGAAATATCTGCACATGTTTTTAGAGATAACTGAGTTCAAGTGCCAAGGCCAAATCCACTGAATTATAGATGTATTCAGTCAGATGAAAACAGTTTTTATATTTCTGAGCATTTGCTTTATAGTCATGTCACATAAGAGTTTAGTTTTGCACAAAGCTTGAAGGTTGGCTTGATTTTTCTTAGTTTGTCCTAAAATATATAGCTCATTGGCTAGAGATGTCAATATATAGCTCATTGGCTAGAGATGTCAATATATAGCTCATTGGCTAGAGATGTCAATATATAGCTCATTGGCTAGAGATGTCAATATATAGCTCATTGGCTAGAGATGTCAATATATAGCTCATTGGCTAGAGATGTCAATATATAGCTCATTGGCTAGAGATGTCAATATATAGCTCATTGGCTAGAGATGTCAATATATAGCTCATTGGCTAGAGATGTCAATATATAGCTCATTGGCTAGAGATGTAAGGAGCAAGAAAGAAGAGAGTATGCATTTAGTTTTCTTCCCCCTATCTGGAAGCTTTTGCAAGGTTCTCTTTATCCATGTCACGTGGAAGTCCTTAAGACATCCTGCCAGCCCCCTCAGGCTCAAGTAGGGATAGTCACTGCTCACTGCCCTCCAGAATCACTGTTTTCTTTCCTTCCTTCCTCCCTCCTTCCTTCCTTCCTTCCTCTTTTTTAAATTGACATATAATTGACATAAAAGATTGTATTAGTTTCAGGTGTACAACGTAATGATTTGATATATGTAGATATCGCAAAATGATCACTACAATAAGTTTAGTTAACATCCATTACCACACGTAGTTACAAGTTCTTTTTCTTGTGAGGAGAAGTTTTAAGATCTACTCTCTTAGCAACTTTCAAACATACAGTACAGTATTGTTAACTTTAGTCACCATGCTGTACCTTACACCCCCAGGAGTTACTTATCTCATAACTGGATGCTTGTGCCCTTTGACCACCTTCACTTATTTCACCCACCCCACCCCACTGCCTCTGACAACCACCAATCTGTTCCCTGAGTCTATGAGTTTGTTGTCTGAAGATTTTTTAGATTCCACACATACATGATTACATACGGTATTTATCTTTCTGCCCAACTTACTTCACCTAGCATAAAGCCCTAAAGGTCCATCCGTGTTGTCACAAATGGCAGGATTTCCTTCTTCTTTATGGCTGAAAAATATTCCATATCTATCTATCTATATAGATATATAAATCACGTTTTCCTTCTTATTACCCTATTTCCTCCTCTTCCTTGGGCCTCCCACCTGCTTTTCCCTCTGCCAGGAGCACCATCTTTGCTAATTAACACCTGTTCATCCTTCAGCTATCAATTTAAACTTCATTACACAAACACACAGCCCCAGGAAGCCTTTCCTGAACCATAGGTTGGGTCAGTGCCCTTATAATATACTCTGTAAAACTGGATATGTCCCTGTAGCAATTTAGCACACTTGCAGTTAATTACTTTGTCATGGTTTCCCCCGTGAGAATATAAGTCCTGTGATGGGAGGGGCCATCTGTCTTGTTCACCATTGTATCCCTGGTTGCTAGTTTAGTGTCTGGTTAAGATGGGCATCCATAGATGTTAACTGAACAAATGAATATTACGATTATCCACAAAAAGTTTGGAAAGCCTTGCCTGTGTCCCTTTTATGGAACTCTATGGCTTTTTATGAGGAGAGGGCTAGAATACACCTTCACAGACCTTCACAGTTGAGAACGTCTCCTCTCAGTGGTCTCTCTCTGCTGCAGCTCACTGGTGGCTCCCATCTACTTGTCAGTGTTCCAAACACAGCTTGGTGGAATCTGCAAGAGGATGTGCAGGTATTGTCTTTGGCCAGCCACAGGCAGGTGGTTTAAGAGCTGTGGCATATCAAGCCTCTTTAATTCTGCCTAGACATGTTATTAGAGTAGGACGAAACCTAGGAAACCAGAAACTGTATCGGAAAGGCTTGAGATCCAGAGGTAGATCTGGGGGCGGGGGGGCGGGCGGTCAGCCTCCTACAATAGTGTTAATAATATACGTGGTCTGAATCTCAATACTGTTCTCTTTGTAGATGGGGAGTAAAGCCATTGGGTCAGGCTTCAGGGTGGCTCAGGTCTGAGGACAAGCACTGACCCCTCATTCTCTGCACTTGGCTTCCACTCAACCATCTGAGAGGACTTTGGGATCTCAGGCAAGGGAACATCTCTGATTCTTTCATGATTCCATTTCTGTCTTCGCCAGAGGGCTTATGGAGGATTTTTCTCAAGACTGCAAAGGGGTTGTCTCAGGTCAGTGAGAAAGACGGATCCACTCCTTGGAGTGAGACTAAATAAAAACTGTAAAGTCAATAAGGTTGCATTTTTCACAGGGATCCCTGAGAAGACTCAGGCCATCCAGGGCCACTGGACTACTGTCAGCAACACGTGACCTGACCCGGGATTCCCTTGCAGCTGGAGTGGAGAACAAAAGACCACAAGAGAGGTATCCTTTCTGAGATCCACAAGTGAGTGTCTGTGATTCTGCCCTTTGTTTACATTTAAATTTTCATCATTTGGCTTTTATGGACTGACAGATGTGACACTGATCCTTGCTTTAACTTTTTCAGCCGCAACAGGTGAATAAATTGCATGTCTTTTCTGTTAAACCTTGAGAGGGGTTCGAAACTAACCTTGTGAGGAGAGAAGGAACTAGCAGACCCTCAGCTAGTGTGAATCCTCCACTTGGCATCTGGGCTGGAACCTTCTCTCAACCAGACTCTCAGTACTGTAACTCCACAGGCCTTTCCTCCTGAGTTCTACCTTCATCTATTGCTTTTGCCCTGTGCCTCTCCAGCATTCATTGGCTTTTATCACAGTATTCTGCAAAATTGCTTTTCACAGATGTGTTATTCTTAATACAAGCTTTCTCTTAAGCTATCTAGGAAATAGGTTTTTTTCCATGAACTGAGCAGCAGTTCTAAAGCCACCTATTTGGTTGTGTTAGGTGGATGGGTCTCCCCTGCACCTAGAATTACCTTGATCTTGCATATGCCCTTGTCTTTTGTTCGTAGTGGAATCTGAAAGGGGTTGTATGTGCATAATGCCCACAATATGATGGCATGTAACTTATAGAGTGTCAGCTGATGGGTGGTCTGGGAACAATCGTAGGTCTGACTCTTGACTTAATTCTCATATGTGCTTCCTTTCCTATGATCAGCTTTTGCAAGTCCCGCATTATCAATACATGAATTTGATAATACAACCTGTATATATTACATGCATTACCCATATAAATAGAAAACTTAGAGAATACAAACATAGGTTCCTCAAAAGTTAGGCATTATTTCACAGAATCTTTTCAATTTCTCTCTAACATTTCCCTCTAAAATGAATTTACTGCAATATTCTGCACAGAAACTGCTAGCCACTTCCCATTACCTATGTTCTGCTTCTTGACCATAAGTTGGGTACATTGCTGCCCAGCTAAAGGCACATTTCTCAGCCTTTCCTGCAGCCAACTTTGGCTATGACATTAAGTTTCAGCCAGTGAGTTGTAAATGTAATTTTTTAAAATAGATATCACATACATGTTTATTCATTCATTTATGCTTTCAGTATATAGTTAATTTTAAAAAATTAATTAATTTATTTTTGGCTGCGTTGGGTCTTCATTGCTGCACGTGGGCTTTCTCTAGTTGCGGTGAGAGGGGGCTACTCTTCGTTAGGGTGCGCAGACTTCTCATTGCAGTGGCTTCTCTTGTTGTGGAGCACGGGCTCTAGGCACACGGGCTTCAGCAGTTGTGGCACACAGGCTCAGTAGTTGTGGCACACGGGCCCAGTTGCCCCGCGACATGTGGGATCTTCCCAGACCAGGGCTTGTCCCCTGCACTGGCAGGAGGATTCCCAACCACTGCATCACCAGGGAAGTCCCGTAGATGTAATTGTTAAGTGGGGTTTGGGGGTAGAATTCCCTTAAAAGAGAGTCTCTTCCATTTGCTGTCTGGTACATAGATATAATTAGAAGACTTGTGGGGGCTTTCACGAACAAGGACCACATCATAGGGATGATGCTGGGTTCCTGATGACTCTGTAGAGCCACCTCATCAGCTCTAGACTTTGTACTCCTTTTGTGTGTGAGAGAAATAAGACACACCTATTTTGTTTAAGCCACTGTCATTTTGAGATTTTCTGTTATATATTGCTGATCCTAATCCTAACTCATAGAACCATCTCCCATCCACTTAATACCATTGATTCAGGGATCCCTGAATGAGTATAGTAAGTATTTTCAATCTATGACTTTAAGGATAAAATGGCAAAAGTGAGTATGATGACCCCAATTTCAGGGGCTAAAGTAATTGCTAAGATTCAGGAATAAATAGACCTCAGAACCTTATTTTCTTTCTTGCCCTTTCTGTCAAGTGTAGGATTATTAAAGCCATTACCCAAGAGAAATATCCACTGCTACGTAGAATCTGTAGCTTCACATCCCTCAGTTCATTTCCATCCTTACACCGCCCTACTTCTCTTCTTAGTACATATGAAATTAAATGGTTTGCTACTCAGTCAAGATTAGAGAACTTTTGCCATCAAAGTGTGGTTCCTGGGCTTGAAAGAAAGAAATTAATTAGCATTTGTGTGTATGATTACTGGGTTCTAGAAAGGAGTATTTGTTCAAATAATAAATCAGTTCATGAAACAAAATGCCAGAAGTGTTGTTTATTGTAAGAATGACATCAGAACGCTCCATTGTTTTCCAACCAGACACAACAAATCTTAAACTCTGTTCTTAGTGGTGGTGGTTTGAATTATGGATACTAAAGTCACCAGGATGCCAGAAAGGAAAAGACAGAGCAGAGGCTCTGTCACCTTTTCAGAAAGGTGAATAAAGAAAGAGGCATATGTTCAATTAAGTATGATCTGTTTCTTTAATATACCCAACTCAGTTCTCCTTTTCTGTTTACATAGAGTTGAAATTAGAAACATTCCATAGATCAGTGAATCTATTTTAACTAAAAAATATAAAGAGAAGATACTATATAAGGAATGTCTGACTCCCTCTTGGTAATATTGACAGGCATTGAAATATGTTAATTCTCTTGAGTCCATTTGTCCCCAAATTGTGTTTCCTTCATTGCAAGCATATGTGGTACCATATTATTGGCAAAGATTATCTTGTTAGAGTCAAAAACCTATAAAGAACTAAATATGCATGGAAGGAGCTTGGAATATCCTTTTTTCTAGAGTGAACTGCGTTTGAATTATAATAGTTGATAGTTTCATGATCATTCACTTCTAACCCAATTCCCAATAGCTCTGAAAGAATTGACAGAACACATGTCACCATTATATCTCAGGCCACTTAATTGATCATTATAAAATTATACTCAGTCAACTCTCCTTTCTCATTATGGAGAGAAAGGGGACAAAGATAATTCCCAATTAGAATGAAAACCAAGGTAGAGTCAACTATTGATTATGTGAGATGACTTAACTGTGGTTAAGAAGAACCTTTATGCCCAAGCTTTGGTCTTTTCGGTCCAGCCAATGTCAACAGTCATCATTACTCAGCCAGTGCCCAATCATGAGCCCTACTCCTCACCTCAACCAGGGTGCACAAGTTATTCCAAAGCAACATAATGTAACAACAGCAATGATCATCCTAGGTAACACAGTGTTCTACTCAGTAGCACTCAACAGGATTCTTTCAAGCCAGGTATTCACTCATTTATTCTTTGTAATAACTCTCTGAGATTCTATTTTAGAGATAACTTCACTGAGGCAAGAGATTAAATAACTTGCTCAAGGTCACTCAGCTACTAACGATACATCACAGGTAGTCTCACTTCAGATTCTGTGGTCCTAACCACTCTAGTGAAGCAAATAAAACAAGGAAAACATGTTGGAGAACATTCTAGTAAAACCTGATCTCATCCTGCATAGAGCCTGTCTATTCTCAATGTGCAGAGGTGTTAGTATCTGATTAACAACTGCTCTCAGGTGATAATTCTTAAAGGGAATACTAACAAACCTCTTTGGCCATGTATTCTACTTAGGAACTTTGCTTAGTGAAAGCACGTGTGAGTCATGCATTTAGAATTATGTCATCCTCAGATGACTATCTCTCTCCCAATCTCCTCTCCGCCCCAAGTTCAGCCTTTGAAGGAACTTTAGTATTTATCATTCTCTGGAAATGCTCCCATCCTCTCCAAGTGTCACTGCATGGACATTTCTAATGCATTTATATGCTCTTTAAATGAATACATTATATGCTAATAACTCAAGGAAATATTCTATCATCTTTCTCAAAGCAAAAAAAGTCTTTGATGTTTTCAATCTCCTGTTCTTTCTTAGTGTAATAGTTTATAAATTATTAAAATTCAACTTTTTTCCTAGGAAGGCTAAATTAACAAAAAAAATGGTTCATTTGTTTTTATATAGGAATAGTAATTAGATAAGCTTAGTAAATCACCAGCGTAATGAACCTGAACCTGGAAACCAGCCTGACTTGAGTGTCATGTGGTAAACTCAGCCTCTGAAAACCCTGTCTATGAAGATGCAAAATGCTTTATAAATATTGAGTCTGATTCTATCCTTTGTTTCATAGATTGTTAGGCTCAGGGGGCTTCTACAACATAGAATCTATGTTAATCTTTTCATTTCCAAATGGGGATAGTGAAACCCAGGAAGTATGAGTGACTTGTCTAAGGTTACACAGTTATTGGCAAAGCCAGGATTCAGCCTATGTCTCCTCGCTTTCTGCCAGTGATCTTGCCATTTCATTGTCTCTCTCAGTTAATTTAGAGTCATAGAAAAGGCCTCTTCTGAAATCGTCAAGGGGTGTTTAGGGTGAGATGAATGTTAGGAAAGTGTCATGTGCTCTGGCTCAGGAATCTCAAGCCCAATTTTCAGGAGCTAAGCCAGGCATTTATTATTCTCTCAAGAGCAGCTGTAGGTTCTACTACTTTACCTTTTCTAGAATTCCCAGGAGAAGGGGTGGGGGTGGGTGGGAATACAGAGCACGTTACTATGCATCATGGTTCTACTGCAGAGACACATTGATTAAAGATAGTACCTTTTCTCTGCAGGTCTCAGTTGTGCTACTTTTTGGTTGCCGCTTTTGTTCTAGCTCAACTGTAGTTCTTCTCAAAGCACCCTAGCCTCTGACCCTTAGAATTCCCCCAAGTCCCTGGGCCCATCCTCCTTACCCTTGCATATTGTGACCCCTA
Source organism: Orcinus orca (assembly GCF_937001465.1). Classification (NCBI taxonomy): domain Eukaryota; kingdom Metazoa; phylum Chordata; class Mammalia; order Artiodactyla; family Delphinidae; genus Orcinus; species Orcinus orca. The sequence goes on along the minus strand of NC_064561.1, from coordinate 92,702,032 downwards.
GGCCCTACCTCCATCCCTTGCCTTGTGAACCTTTCTTCCAAAATTCTGCTTTCAATTTTTTAAAATATTTATTTATTTTTAATTAATTAATTATTATTTTTTTGGCCATGTCAGGTCTTAGTTGCTGCACGCGGGATCTTCACTGAGGCACGTGGGATCTTCTGTTGCAACACGCGAGCTCTTTGTTGCGGCACGCGGGGTTCTCTCTAGTTATGGCCTGTGGGTTTTCTCTCTGTAGTTGTGGCGTGCGGGCTCCAGGGCGTGTGGGATCTGTAGTTGTGGCACGTGGGCTCTGTAATTGTGGCACATGGGCTCTCTGGTTGAGGTGCGTGAGCTCAGTAGTTGTGGCGCGTGGGCTTAGTTGCCCCGCGGCATGTGGGATCTTAGTTTCCCGACCAGGGATCGAATCCACGTCCCCTGCATTGGAAGGCGAATTCTTTACCACTGGACCACCAGGGAACTCCCTGATTTCAATTTTTACAGCTACTCTATTTCTTAGCATCATCCTTTCCAAACCAATAGCTGGCTTCCTGAGGAAGCCCTAAGAAGCCCCTCTCCTTGTAGCCCCTGACATCCTCCAGCTGACCTCTCTAGACCCTCACTGGATTCATGCTGTGGATGAAACCCCAACCTCTCCAGCAATAGAAAATTAGGAATTCATCCATTTCCCTGGAAGTCTTACTCAAATTACCTTAGGTTCCTTCTCCTCCATTTCTCTTTCTTTGGTATAGTAGGCAGAACACTGGGTTTGGAATAAAAATAACTGGTTTATGGTTCCAATGCAGTAATCTCGCAGTCTTTAGTTCTGGGCGGGGGTGGGGGGGCATTTACTCTTTTTGAGACTCAGTTTCCTCATCTACGAATGAGAGTGGAGGACAACAGCCCTAGCTACTTCAGTGGATGATTATGATGTCAAGTGAAATGACAGATTTCTTCATTCATAAATCAACAGATGTTGGCACCTATTTAGTGTCAGGATGTAGCTGTAGTTGGGGGTAACCAACGGTGACCAAACAGGCAGATTCATTGCCATCTCAGATATGGAAACTGTTTGTAAACTGGGAATCAGCATACCATTATTATTCTGTACAAATTCCACCTCCTGGAATTTCCTTGCCCCTTCAGGCTTATTGATGAAAACCCCAGGTTCCAAGGAAGGCTTGACACTCATGACATACCTTAGAGCCCCAGGACATGTTTGGCCAGAGGAATGAAGATGCAGACACACAGGAGAGAACTTATACAGAGGGTACCAACCCTACATCTACTCTGAGAAGCCAGAGAGAGACTTCTCAAAAGTGCTTGCAAATGGTAATGATGGGGGGGTGGGCTGATGTGGTGATGCAAGCTGCCGTCTGGCTTTGTATCTCAACCAGCCCAGTCTTGGCTTCATGCGCTGTTATTTGGATCCCACCTTGCTGCATGTTTCAGCTAGCACAGACTTGGGGGTAGAAGGAAGCAGCATCAGCCGTCCTAACTACCTCAGTCTGTTTCCCAGACATTACCTTTTGGTTTATCTTAGAATACCTCAGAGAGTCTCTTTCTCTCCATTCCTGATGGTCCCTGAAACATTTTTATTGGGAAGTGTGAGCATAAGAGCAGGACTCTCATCTTCCACACCCCAGAAGAGTAAACAAGAGAAACAGCTTAGCAGCTGTCTGTCTATAACGTGCATTCCCCTGGATTTTCTAATCAATGCTAATTTCCTTGCTGCCAACACAGTCTCTATACATTTAGACACTATATGTTGAAGTTCACTTCCAAAATATAATATTAAAGGTTTTCACTGATTTTCCTGAGCCCCGTTTACAGTGAACCAATCTGTCTCAGCAAATTTTGGGACTCATAGCAAAATTCAGACTTTGAGAAATATCTTTGCAGGGAACTAGTTATATATAAGTTAAGGACCTGTTAAACTGACTGAGTAATCTTTCCTTATCCTCCGGCTTTCTCTAGTGCCAGGAAATTCTGAAATAAACACTTAGCTTGAAGCTGATTTTGAAGAGGAAGCATCACTGCAATTCAGGGTTTTGCCATGAGGAAGTCTATATCATTCCTTCTTATAAATAAATCCAATACTTATATAATCAACTGAGATCATTCTTGGAGCCGATACAGATAGTAGTGACAACAGCTGATGAAACAAATGTTTTTAAAAGGTGAGAGATGTATCAAAAGCATCCTCGTGTTATAGGCTGGCAGTGAAGGATCTGGTAATACAAAAGGTCAGAAGTATAGGCACATTCCATGCTCCAAGAAAACTAGAATCTTTCTGAGTCAAAAAAAAAGGGGGGGAAAGTAACTGCAGTGGCTTTTCATTGTCTACCTCATTTCCCAGCAGAATATGCCACCTGTGCTAAGAGCTGAAGTCCTCTTGTTGTTGACAGGTTGCCAAGAAACCTAAGGTTGTGTGGTGAGGGCCCACCAGGCATGGAATAGGTTCCAGTGAAAGCTGAACTATTCTTTCCAAGGTGCTGCTGGCCTTTAAGCCAGCATATCTCAAAGGAAGAGACTTAGGAAAAACAGGTGTAAAGCATGTAAACAACAAAGTCTTATGCTGTATCCAACCTCATGGGGTCTGTGTCAGGCTGTGGTAGTGTCACAGGGATGGGGCAAGGTATCAACGTTCATGCTCTGACATGTGTTTTTGTAGCAGGAAAGATTATCCAAATTTTTCATATTCAGAGTCAGTAAGATATTTCAGAGAAAGGCAATGAACTCCCACATTGTTTATTGACCTTACGTAAGTATTCATACCAGTGTGTCTGGCAGCTTTGGGAACTATTGTGTAAGTGGGGTTACCCAGAAGTGATTGCCAACATTCTGAGAATATTTCATGATCAAGGATTTGGCAAATTCAGTGTGAATGGCATTACCCCTAACCCTTTCTTTTATAAACCAGATTTCAGCTCTGAAACAGACCTTGGATAATTATCCCTTTTGAAAATGCAGCCCTGCTTGGCAACCCAAGCAACGCACGTCAATGCGAGGACCCATTTCCAACCCTCCAATCAGCTCTCCTGTTCCCACAGGCTGCCATCTCTCACTGATACCTTTGAGAAGAGTAAATCTGGGCTGATGACGAAACATTCTTTGCACACAAAGGAAAAGCTGCACAATCAACTACCTGTATGGGCTCAGGAAAGCATCACAGGTTGAAAATTAGGCTGAAGAGTGTGTATCAAGTATCAAGCCCTTTTGGGAAAACCCCAGACCTGGCCAAAATCCCTTGGCAAGAGCACAGGGCAGAGAGCCTGAGGCTTGGGCCGCCTGAGCGGCTGACTGATATTTGATTCTTTAAATAGACAAAGAATTCAAATCGAATCAGCAGACACGTCTCTAGACAGATAGACGGAGAGAGCAAGCTATGTGCCTAAGAGCGCAGGATGGGTCAGGGCAGGTTTTAGGCGGGATACCTTAAAGCCTGCGGCTGAAATGGCCAGAGATGAAATCGCTGGCCATCACTGTGGAAGGTGTTTGGGCTTCAGAGGAGAATGTAGGGCAGACTGTGGAAAGTCGGCTTTGTTGCAAACCAGCTGGCCACCTTGGGCAAGTTACTCAACCTTTGAACCACCTTGGATAACAATGAGAGCACCCTCATAGGGTTATGATGGAGGCTAAATGAAAATTGGCTGTTATTTAGAGAGTCTCAGATGTAGGAAATGCTCAAGGATGGGGAGCTAGAACAATCAGGGGCTTAAGTGAATGAACGAACTCGTGAAGTGTCTCTTTAAAGCCGGATAAATAAATTCAGGACTTATAGACAGATAATTTATGCAGCACACTGAAGATAGGCTTTTTAATAGATGGTGAATGTGGGGCAATTGAGGATCCAAATGAGAAAAAAAAAATGTTGGCTGTGTACCTCATTTCATACACAAAAATCTGTTCAGCATTGATTATAATCCTAAACGTAAAAGGCAAAATTATAAAGCTTTTAGAAGAATCTAAGATAATATCTTCCTGAGCTCAGGGGTGGGAGTGTGGTGGTGAGAAGCAAGGCCATCGAGGGAGCTTCTGGGTCCTGGCAAAGTTCAGGTTCTTGACCTGGGAGATGGGTCTGTGGTTGTGCCCTTTGTAATTATTCTTTAAGCTGTACGTAGATGCTTCATGCACTCTTTTCTTTGTATGATCTCTCTTTTCTTTCACATTCTCTATGGTTTCCATGCTTCCTATATGTTCTTTTAGCACGTACCATGGTCAGGCCATTTAGAGGACAAACACCATTTTTAGTGGAAAAAAAAAAAAGAAATCAAATATAATAAATATTTAAACACAGTAAAATACAGATTTTTATATGTATGGTTGCACAGATAGGCAGGCTATAAATACACAGGGACTTTTTTTTTTGTAATTTACTATTTTATTTATAGCATTGTCATAAGTGTATTTTCATCTTTTTTTTTTTGACACAGTTCACAGTTCCATATCAGTCAGGCACACAACAAGATGTTAGCACTCTCTTCTTCTTCCTTTTTTTTTTTTTAAATTTCATCGGTTCCTTGTGCACACATTCTGCCCAAGCTCTTTATCATGCTACAGTCCCCAGGCCTTTCCTGCTTGCACTGACTATTTCCCCTAAGTCACTACCTCTTTCCTGCTTCAAGTCTTTGTAGCCAAGTTACATCTTCCTGTTGGTGGATAAATTTCTAACTACTCTGCTTCATGATACAGTTTCTCAAATGATTCCTCTTCTTTCTTCAAATTTGCCCCTCTTTGTAGATCACCAGGCCAAAATATTGATTTAGGGACTACATTCCCACCTTGTGGCCTTATCTAACCCTCATGTGCCTATCCATTTTAAAGCAGCAGATCTAAAATCCATATTTACCTATTTACCAGAGCCCCTTTGGGGCCTACATTAAGAAAGATTGAAATAGAATTCACAGAAAAATTGGCAAAAGAGTAGTTCTTTGTATTACCAATGTTAAACACAAAGCATATGCTTCATAAACACTTACAATAAAAATTTCGGAAACTCAGCATCAGATGAAGTATTTAAAGTATCAATATGTTAATGTTCGAATAGAGACAATACCAACTGGAATCTAGGAGCCCTAAATTGATCTGCCTGATACATTGATTGGTAATTAGTGTTTTGTATGAATGCCCTTATTTTAAATAGCTTAGTTTTTAATAGAAATGCTTAAGTTACTGGATAAACATTGTATTATCTTTGTTAACTGCCCCCCTGCCTAGGAGAAACCTACTCAGTTACTTGGTCCCACTACACCATACTGACCACTGTCCAGTTTGTAGCAAAACTGTCTAGAAGGAAATCATCCGTTTCTCAGTGCCTAGAAGGAAGTAAAGAGACAGCAGATGACATGCTGCTTCTTGTGATTTCCCCTCCACCTAATGTCCAAAGCACACCTTTCCTGACATTATTCCTCTCGCATCAGTGTCTGATCTTTTCTGTAATCCTGCTCGTAACCTCAATAACCTGAATCCTGGCTCCTCTGGAATTGATTTTTCAACCTACTCTAGTCCTGTATCCTTCTCCAGGGGGTGTAGGTTCTGGATTCATCCTGAAGATGTGGGAAAGTGCTGCCTCCAAGGTGCCCTGCTTCCCCTACCCTGGGACAGAAAGCAAACCAGAGGGATGAGAGGAGAGACACAACTCAGACAGTGCTCCGTGAAGTCAGAACTATAATACTCATACTTCAGGCAATATGATGACGCTTGCAGATGTTTCTAATGCCTACAGTTCACCTGCTATGTGTCCTTCTAGAAAAAAGTAGCTGGATAAGATGGCACTCCAGAGAGGACAGTAGATCGCAGAGTCATTTATTCATTCACTTGTTTATTCAGCATCTACATTGTTCCCAGATTAGACAAAAATCAATCAATAAATAAAAGGAGTATAAATTGTGGTCTAATAACAGCATGAGAGAGAACAACAATAACTACTATATGAGGGTTTTTTGTTGTTGTTTTGCCTTTGTTTTTGTTTTTAGGAGAAGAAAGAATTCTAAAGGGACCAGAATGGTCCAAAAATGCCTTGTGGAGAGGTGATACCCAAACTGGGACTTAAAACTAAGGATTATTAAGGAAGGTAGGGAGGAGAGGACATTTCAGAGAGAGGAAAAAGCAGAAACAAAACGAGGACGCAGGGATGTGGCTTGATTATTTGGGAACAGTAAAGGGACCAGGAGAGTTAATGATTGTAGAAGGAAGCAATGCGAAATAAAGTTGGGCTTGAGGGTGGTCTTCCAGGTAAAAACACATGGGACGTTTTCTGTGGGTAGCATGGAACCTTGGAAAGTTTTATCTGACAGCACAGGGCAATAAGATTCAAGAAGAGAGACAGAGAGACAAGCTAGGATGCCAGGCAAAGACCAGGTGAAAGAAGGTGCCAAGGAACAGAGGGAACGCTGGGAGAACTGGATCATCCATTGCCTATCCATTCCATTGTAGACTGGGAAACTGGGAAAGAAAACAAAATATAAATGGATATGAAGCTGGGGCAGTGAGACAGGAGGAGCAGGGCCTGTGGTGTGAGGCTCATTGAAGGACTGTGTACAGATGAAAGATTCCCATCATACTTAGTGCAAGAGGGCAGCCTGCTCTCCGTTTGACCACTGGTGGCTCTGCTTTCCTCAAATGCAAGTTCTAAGGTAACTGCCTTACTCTGAGGTAAACCGTATGTACTGTCATTCATGAAAATCCTTGCCCTAACTGATTGTCTTTTGCTAGATTCATGCCATCTTTTCAAGATGAATGATATCAGGAAGCTATCAAGATTAGTAAGAAATTTTAAAATAGTATTTATTTCATTTATCCCATCTTTATCCCATCTTTTTATTTCAATTTTATAATGTTTTATCATTTGCAAAATATATTAGAACATTTGTGTGCCTGGGTGTGTGAAATTTATAAATAAATACATATACATATATTGGAAATGCTCACCCATATATTTATATTTTTAGCTCATAAGGGTGTGTGATCAAAAAGTGTGGAGACAGCTAATGCGAAATAACCCTTGAGGTCAGTTCACATCAGCTTGAGCTATAACCACTATCTAAAATACAGCGTATATGGGAAGGTGACTCCTGTCAGTAACAAGAACAGAGCCAGGAGGGATTCTCCTCTCCTGCGCTCCAGATGAGGAGTCTAGAGGTTGAAATGGAGCCCTCACCACCAGCAACACCAGGGCCAAAGAAAATCTTTGTTCACGGAGGCACCAGCCTGGACTCAAATATCAATTCATGAAAAGCTCTGGTGAAGGAAATTTTAGTTTCTATTTGATACAAATCATTTTTTAAAACATGTTTTTCACTTTTCTTATGAAGTTTTTATGGGACATACATTTTGCATTTTTTATTATAAAAATTTTCATGTATATACACATATATATAAAAGAGAGTTTACTTTAGTGGATTCCTTCTTATCTGTTACCTAGATTCAACAAATATCAACATATTGCTATACTTCATCCAGCCCTTCTTTTTCCCTTCTTTACTTTTTTTAGTTGCTTGCATTTTAAAGCAAATCCCTATCATCATATTACCTTGCCCAAATATTTTCCAGATAGGAATAAAAATAAAGACATTTTCTTATATAACCAGGACAGCTTTGTCACCCAGACAAAATGATCAGTACTTCTTTGATATCATCTGTCTGTCTGTCCATTTCATTTTCATATTTCTCTGATTGCCTAAAAAATGTTTTACAGTCAGGTTTTGTTTGGTATTGGGGTCTAAATAGGGTCCACATATTGATGATAATGTATTTTACTCTTCATCTCCATTCTTTTAAATTGAGGTATAATTTATATATAATGAAAAGCACAAATCTTGAGTGTACAGTTCAATTAATTTTTGACAAACGCATACACTTGTGTGACTCATACCCTAATCAAGATATAGAACATTTCCATCACTCAAAAGAGTTTTCTTAAGTCCCCTCCCAGTCAGTTACTACCTCCCACCCCAGAGGCAGTCACCGTTCATAGGTTGGCTTTGACTGTTCTAGAACTTCATATGAATGTTACTATAGAGTATATACCCCTTTTGTGTCTGGCTTTTTTTGCTCAGCTTAATGTTTTTGGGATTCACCCATATTTTTGCTTCTGTTAGTTATATATTGCTTCTTATTGCTAAATTATTATATTATTCCATTGTATGGGATACCATGGTTTGCTTATCCATTTACCTATTGATTAGGTTGTTTCTAGTTTGAGACTATTATAAATAAAGGTGCAGCAAACATTCTCTTTTAAGTCCTTTTATGGATCTAAGTTTTTATTTTTCTAGGGTAAATACCTGGGATTGAAATTGCTAGTCCATAATATGGTAAAATGTATATAAACATACATTATATAAAACTACAAAGGAGTTTTTCAAAGTGTCTGTACCTTTTACACTCTCATCAGCAATGCATGAGAGTTTTGGTTGAATCACATCCTTGCCAATATTTTGCATTTTCAGTGTTTTAAACTTTTAGCCATTCTAGTAGGTGTAAGAGGTTATCGCTGACTCTTTTAATCATCAGTTCACATTCTAGCCATTATTTTTTCATTTGTTTGTTTTGTTTCTTAAAGAAATTAATTGAGGAGATCTGAAAAATGTCCCAATGTTCTGGATTTGGCTGATTGCTTTTTCATGGTGTAGTTTAACTTGTTCCTCCATTCCCTTCATTTCCTTCGGACTCCAATTATACTTATCTTTGGCTACTTCAGGTTGTCCCTCAGTTCACCGATGCTCTGTTCACTTTTTTGTAAGTCCTTTTATCTCTGTTTCATTTCAGATAGTTTGTATTTCTGTCTTTAAGTTCATTAATCTTTTCTTCTGCAATGTTAAATGTAATCAATTCCATCTAGTATATTCTTCATCTCAGACATTATAGTTTTCATCTCTAGAATCTTTATTTCTATATACACTATGTCTCTCTTAGCATGTTCAACCTTTCCTCTAGCTTGTTGACCATGTGGAATAGTGTTATAGTAACTCTGTTAATGTCTTTGACTACTAATTCTATCATCTCCGTCATTTCTGAGTTAGTTTCAATGGACTTATTTTTTCCCTCATTATGGGTTGTATTTTCCTGCCTCTTAAGATGCCTGGTAACATTAGATTGGATGCCAGACATTGTTAATTTTGCCTTAGGTTCCTGAAAATATTCATGAACTTTGTTCTGGGACACAATTACGTTACTGGAAACACTGATTATTTAGGTCTTGGTTTTAAGCTTTTTCAGTGGGACCCAAGCAACATTTAGTCAAAGGCTAATTATGCCTCAGTACTCAGACAAGACCTTTATTAGTGATATATCCAGTGCCCCATGAATTATGAGGTTTTCCATTCTGACTGATGGGAATCAACACTCTTTCCAGCCCTGTGTGAGTTCCAGACATTGTTCCCTTGAATCCTTTTAGTGATTCTTTCCTTGGGCTCAGGTAGTTTTCCTACATAGATGCTTTGATCCATACTTAACTGAATACTCAAGGGGGACCCTCTCATGATCTTCCAATTTCTCTCTCTGATTGTGTCTCCCTTCTTTTGTACCCTACCTCATGAACTCCAGCATGGAGTCATTGGCTATTTCAAGCACCCAACTCCATCTCCACAACTCAGACCTCTAATCTCTAAACTGCAGCCTGGAGACTTTCTCCAGGCAGTAATTTGGGCAATTGTAGAGTTCATTTCGTTTGATTTTTTTCCAATGTCATGAGACCCATTTTTCTGTATTTTGTTCATTTTTTAGATTGTTCAAAGCAGGAGGATAAATCCATGCCTGTTACACCATCTTGATCAGAAACATAAACCTCTGTTTATGTTTGTTTAATTTGTTTTAAGTCAGCTTTATGGGAGGAGCTTCTGAGACACAGAGAAGGCAAAAACCAGAACCCAAACCACACAGGCCAGTTGAAGAGGAAAACTGTAATACAGGACTCTTACCCAGAAAAGTAGCCTCATACACTTTCTCCAACACAATGTGGACTTGGAAAGAGCTTCACACATTTCACTCTAGCAAGGGCTGGGAGATAAGGATGTGACAGTTAGACTGAATCCAAGGGAAGAGAAAAGAAAGATTAAAGCAATGGCATAGATCTCAGCCTTGGGTTATGCAATTTGTATTGTCTACTCTGTCCTTCCTACTTCCAAAGCCTCTGGAAGCTTACCTTGATTTCTTTACCTTCTACGGAGAACAGCACCTAAGTCCATCTCAGTGTGATCTTTCTGTAAATTCAGTGTTCACGCCACAGCACAGAACATATATAAAGGCACCTGCAAAGGTGTGGTTCTCAGAGCAGGTTGTTGAATGACTTGCAAAGTGCACCCAGAGGCATATCGCAGTTGCTGTCGTAACATATGACCCAATTCAGCCAATCCATGGCAAATATTTTTATTTCTAAGTCTTTGGAAACTAATATGGGCAGTGGCGTGACTTGACAGCACACTGAACATAAAAAGGTTAACATCTATCCCCTGCCTTCACAAGGCTGAGCACAGTTAATACCACCAAAATCTAGAGATTCAGCCAGGATGGTTTCTGGTATAGAGAGGAGATGGAGACAAAAACATAGGGTGAGAGAGCCCTAGACAGAAGATTGTTAAGAAGCATGGTCTTTTTCTTAATGGTAGATATTTGTAGGATTTGTAAACTCCAAGTTAGTATGCAGATGTACTCATTATTTGTACTATCATCATTAAGTGGACCACAGACAAGTGTTATCCTCTAGGAGACATGTGTTGGGACATGAGTGTTATCCTGAATGACCAGGCTGGGGGCTGGGGCATGAGGGTTATCCTGAATGACCAGGCTGGGGGCTGGGGCTCAGCTAGGCTGACGTGGGTGGACCATGTGAGAATATCCTGCCAGAATATCAGTTAGCTCCCAGGGAAACACAGAGAGTCTATCCTCACTTTGAGAAATCCTTTTTGGAATGTTTGTAATTACACAATTTTGTGCTATGAGAAAACCAAGTCTACCTTCAAAGTACCCCTCAGCTTACTAAGGAACAATTGGTTGTGCTTCGCTGTCTGCAGTGGTAGCTGAGAAAGCTGAAAGAATAATAGACAATCCTGGCAAAAAGCAGTTAGAGAAACTGACTCTGTTGGAGCTTAGCCACGATGCTGATTCTGAGAGGATCAAATAAAGCTACGGAGCTAAGGGCTTGCTTGGGGACCTTTCTTTTGCCCAGATCCTCAGCTAGGTCATGTCTGAAAGTGAGAGACAAATGATCATAAAAGTTCGAATTCTTCAATATCACTGTTTATACAGAAAAGGAGAGAAAGCTATGCCAATGGACTCTTTTTTCGCTCTAGAATTGTCAAACTAATCTTCCTAAAACATCTTTTGGATCAAGTCACTCTCCAGTTCAAGACTTTACAGTGACTTGTCTCCTTACCACATGAAGGCTAGGTCATTCTAAGTCTCACTTTCAAAGTCGTGAAGAAGAGGTCTTGGCCCAACCTCTGCCTGTCTTATTGTTCACTCTCCCCAGACAGATGGAACACATCAAGTTGTGTTAAAAACCTACAACATGCAAAGCACTAGTTGACATTTACATACATGTTTTTACTTAATTTCCCTCATTTTAAGGGTGTATACATTCAAATGAAGGTTCAGAGAGCTTGAGTGACTTGCCTAAACTCACAGACCCAGCAAGAAAAAGCCAGGATTATAAAAGCCAAGTTTGCTTAATTCCAAAACTCAGGCTCCTTTAATTGTATCTTACAGCCTCTGCACCATACTTCTTTCTTTTAATATATAAGTAATGAATGAAGACATCTCATTATAAAACAGTCAAGAAATATATTACTATATAGGAAAACATGCGAGAGCCCTCACTCACCCTCGCGGAACTCTCAAATGCCTCCCACATGCAAACATTGCTAACAATTTGGTAATTCATCTTTCTAGCTTTGTTTTAGCATTTATAAATATGTATGCACAGGTACACATGGGATTTTTTTAACTTAAATGAAAAAGAAAAGTTCTCAAACTTACTTCTTTTACCTAATATCCTTTCACAGTGATATATTCCTAAGGCAGATATAACTCTATCCCAATATTTATAACACTTACACAGCATTTCATAGGTTGGATGTGTAACCTTTATTTAGTCACTGAGCGGAACTGAGGATTTCCAGATAAGCACCTTGGCAAACATGTGTGAATCTTTTAGGATAGATAATCACAGGTAAAATGCTGGCTAAAGGTATATACATGTTTTGCTATCGCTGGCTGCATAGGCTAGTACTAGTTTATCTGTAGTCTGGTCTCACCTCATCGATTATTATAGAAGTTGATTATCTTCTTAACTTTATTCATCATTTGCATTTTTTGCTCTGTGACTTGCTTGTTGATAAGTTTGGCTCACTTGAGAAGGGGGACGGTTCCTTGTCATTTTCTTATTGATTAGTAAATCCTCCCTTCATTATTATGAACATTATTCTTTGTTATATGGGCCCTAAATGTCTTCTCTCAAGTTGTCTCCTGTTTCTTGACATACCTTATAATGTCCTTTGTCAAGTCAATTTAAATTTGTAATTGTGAATGTGTAATGAGTTTAATTTAAATTTAAATAAGTTTAAATTTGTATGTGGTCAAGTTTATTAATCATTTTTCTTTATAGCATCTGGGTTTTGTGTCTTGCTTAGAAAAAAATTCTCTTCCTTTCATCCTAACGACTACCTTTGGTCAGGATAATGATATAGAAATTATTCATTTTTCCCCCAATATATATATATTTCATTTACAATTTATGTTTGTATATGATATTTGAGGGCACTGAATTATTTGTTTCCAAAAACTGAAGGTTCCAGAGCCTCTGTTTCTAGGAACAGTAGGCTACATAATTTTGACCAGACTTTCTACTGAGAGTAACTAAAGAGAAAAAGGTTACAGTCTTAAAGGCACGAAACAACTAACTAATGGGTGGAGGAGACTATGACTTCCAAACCAATGAAGGAGGGGAAGTGGAGTGATAAAACAACATAAGTTATTACTCATTTTACATATTCTTGGAATTAATTTATTAATATATTATTTAGGACTTTCGTGTCTTTGTTCAAAGGTGAGATTTGCTTCCCACTTCCCTTCTCTGTGCCAGTCTTTTGTGCCTTGGGTATGAGGGTTATGCTAGCCCCAGCTCGAGTTAGGAAACCTTCCTTTTTTTCTACCTTTGCAAGAGTTTATAAAACAGAAATTATGTGTTCTTGAAAAGTTTGGCAGCTATAATCTATGGAAGAGCAGAAATTATTGCCTTTTATGGTATATATCTTTGGGAATCTTTTCTAGTTTTCCACAGGTTTATGCATTTTTTTCTATTCTTCTTTAGCCAGTTTGGGTAATGTGTTCCCATAAAATTTTCATTTCATAAGGAGTTTTCATATAGCATTGTCTCATAATTAAAAAATTTTATACCTAATTATAATTATATCTTATTTCCCATTTCTGCTTTATTATTCTAGGATCCAATGTGTCAGTGGAACATCTTATGCCAAATTGATTCTTATTTCTTTGAGGTAACTCTAGCTCTAACCCTAAGAAAATTGTAAGATTCTCCTCTGTGAGTTTTAAGATTTTCTATCATTAGTGTCTTACATGTCATCAAAATGTGTAGAAACAAGACACTTTCCCTATTTATCCTGCTCAGCACTCAACCTGCTCACCATTTAATGTAAAGCTCCTTTCTTCCCCCTTAGATTTTCCCCAGATCCCATCTCCATCTTGTTCTTTATATTCTCTTTTGGGATGGAAATGGAAGCTTTTAATGTACCCTTCACACCACGTAAATTTTCTGTCATACTTCCCAAATCCTTTCCATTCTGAAGTGTTTTCTGGGAGTATTTTTACTTACTCTCTTTTACCAATGTACATTCATCTTTTGCTTTTTATGATCACATTTTAAAAATTTTCCATGCTTTTATAGAGTAATAAACTCTTGTTTGCTGAATGCAATACCTTCTCTTAAGCTTCTATAGATGTTAATTATGCTAACTTTAAGGTATTTGTCTGTTTGTTCTGACAATTTTTTTCTTTATGTTATTTTATTTTCTATGTATCTTGATTTTTTTGTACTTAGTTTTCTTCCAAAGTTTTGTGATTATTAGTAGCACCCTCATCTTTCCATTTGAGACCCTTATTCATGTCTCTATGGAAGCTGTTTCTGTTCCTGTAGCCTGTTTCTGGTGAGAGAGGAGAATGCGCTGATTAGTAGGGGATGCCATGGTTTCGTTTTTGGTTCTAGGTCTGGATTCCTTTTCCTTCTGAGGGCTAAATAAGTATCTAGTCCAGTGGTTAGCAAACTTATACTATAAAAGGGCAGATAATAAATATTTCAGCTTTGTTCAGGGCCACATGGACTCTGTCTCCAAGATTCAGTTCTGTGGCTGTAGCACAAAAATAACTATAGACACTGTGTAAACTAGTGGGCATGACTGCATTCCAAAAAACATTATTAACAAAAATTGATGTCCAGCCGACAAGTTTGTCTGCCCCTGACTTAGACCGTGACTTCAAAGATGGCAGTGATGGGCCTTCTGTTATCTAGTCCTGAGTGTAATATGTACTGACTTGTGGTGTCAGGGAATTTTAGCTAGAGAAGCCCCAGCATGGTTGGGCATTGTTTGGGGCTGTGTAACTCTGTACTTTGATTCTACTTTTCCTTCTCTATCCTGGGAGGTGGTTAAAAATATTCCCTCAGAAATTTCTTTTCTGCTTAAAATAGACAGTGAATTCTGTTGTTTGAAACTTAAAGTCTGATTTATACACTGTCCTCCTTACATTATAGTAACTCCTCTAAATTTCTGTTCAGTAAAGGTGCTTATTTTCTTATATGAGTATAAATTAATTCTATCTTTAAAATTGTTTTCTGTCGTCTTATGCATTGTACTCATTCTGTCACCTTGCTTCATTATTGCTCAGCTAGTTTGGGTGGAATTTTAAACAGTGAGTGTTTTTTCTCTTCAGCTTTTGCCTGAGGATCTTGCAACTTTGACTCTTGTAGCGCGTATTCCTCAGCCTCCTCCTAATGTGTAATGCTCAACTCATTCATATATCTAAGACATGGCAGGTGTTATTCCCTTACCTTGAAAGTCCCACCTGTGTACAAAACTGAGTGTCACCACCTCCATGAAGCCAACTCAGATTTCATCAGTATATCTGTGCTCTGAGTTCTCAACATGGCTAATATTGCATGAGTTGGTTCTGAATTAACCTACTGTTTAAGGTAGTTAATATAATAACAAGATGTAACATTTACTGAGCCCTTACTATGGCCTTGACATTATTCAGAACACTTCAAAGTATTAATTCATTTAACCCTCATTACTCTCTGAGGCAGACACCACTATTATCATCCAGTTTTACAGGTATAGCATAGATTAAGAGAATTGTCCACGGTCTTAGAGCTAGTGAGGAGCACAATCAGGATTCAAATCCAGAGAGTCTGGCTCCAGAGCCTTGGTTTTATTTTTTATACTATGTTACCTGCTGTGGGTTAGTTTTTTTCCCCTGTTGAATTGCAAATCTTCTCACTGTCCTCTAGTGAGCCTCGTTAGCATGATGGATCAGAATGGATATAACTTGGTTCTTGCAGATTAATTATATCACCGTGTGACGGCCATGTAGCCACTGTGATATACTATCAGTCAAAATTACTCTAATCCACCTGGTTCCTCCAAGTCTAAGCAAGAAATATTGTCACTATTCTCCTGAGAAGTTCCTAAGACATCTGAAGTCTTATATGGCTGTGCCTGTCAGGGAGCAGCCCTGGGTCTGAAGGTATCCAGCAGTTATCAGAGGTGGCCCTCGGTCCCCGGTGAAAGACACAGCTCCCCTTTGACAACTCCCTGTTCTAACCAGTTAGTGGGCTTTGGTAGAGACCATGAGCATAAGATCACAATACTCATTGGGTGATCCTGTTTCTGCTCATTTTCAAAAGACTATGAGTGACTTGAAACTAGACAATTGTATACTCATTCCCTTTCAACTTGCCACTTTCCTGAGCAAAAATAACACACAGTAAGTATTTAATAAATGCTGATAGAAATTGAAAAGAATCCCACTTTATTTCAGTGACCACAGGAAGATGAAAATGGTTTGAAGAACTAACTAAAAGTCATGTGTGGCACAGTGACAGCTGCAAACCAGAAGGTTTTGGTTCCTGGGATTGATGGATGTTACACGCATCATCTCTAAGTAAACAAATGCAGACAGAGGGATTTCTGTCAAGAAACATGATTGCTCCCATTCACAGTGTGTAAATGGGAACAATCATAAATATTAGAGACAAAGGACCAGATCATCCCTTGCCTCAGTTGGGAAATTATTAAATTTTTTGCTGCCACTTATTACCAGACTGCATTTGTTGTCAAGTTG
This sequence comes from Orcinus orca, assembly GCF_937001465.1. Taxonomy (NCBI): domain Eukaryota; kingdom Metazoa; phylum Chordata; class Mammalia; order Artiodactyla; family Delphinidae; genus Orcinus; species Orcinus orca. The sequence continues at coordinate 92,685,697 of NC_064561.1, read as the reverse complement.
AGGTGTGTGTATGTGGGGAGAAGGGGAGGTGAGATGATGAGGGAAAGGAGTATTACAGGGAAGGGTGGACCGGCAGAGATTTCCTACAGATTTTTGTCTTCTCTCTTTCTAACCAGTCTTTTAAATTTCCAAATCTGTCTCTAATTTGTAAACATTTCACTTTTAAGCCACCATGATGCTTCCCCTTTAATTTCTTTCTATCTTAGAGGATAAATCTTGCATTTTCTTGGTATGTATTTATTCCTGTTTCTTGTCTTTACTGTCTCCATTGATTCCTCATTGCTTTCCCTGAGGTTTTAGAAGGAAAAAGATATGGTGATAGAGGCAAAGGTCCAATAGCATAGAGTCAACAGGGACATCTCTGCTCTTGAGGATGGAAGAAAGCTCATGACACTCAGCCATCAAAACCAAGGTAGACCTCAGGAAGACAGAAAATAGATCCACAGACACAGAAAACAAACTTATGGTTACCAAAAGGGAAAGAGGAGGAGGGGTAAATTAGGAGTTTGGTATTAACATATACACACTACTATACATAAAATAGATAATCAACAAGGACCTACTGTATAGCACAGGGAACTCTACTCAGTATGTTGTAATAACCTATAAGGGAAAAGAATCTGAAAAAGAATATATATATTCATAAATATACATATATTCATATATATGTATATATATGAATCAATTTGCTGAACACCTGAAGCTAACATAACATTGTAAATTAACTATACTTCAATTAAAAAAAAAAGAATTGTGTTACATTTGAAGACACCCCCTCCCCCCACAAAAAAAGAAGATTGATTCTTCCAGGCTGCAAAACCAGAAGTCTCAAAGGCATGCCTCTGAGCATAGGCTTCTAATAAACACAATTTTGGAATTATTTCCCACACCAGTGAAAAAAATCCTCTTCTTTGTCCAGTCTAAGAGAAGGCCTTGAGAAGAAACAAGCTACCTCATAAAGGGCCAGATGTGTACCCACATCAAGGAGCCCAGCCTCCCTGTAATCCATAGGGGTGAAATGTTTGCATTGTTTTCAAGATGGAAAATTGCCGTTAATCTTGACCTCTGAGGGAAAGGAGAAACAGGAAGCCACTGGGAACAAAACAACATGCTGAGCTTTAAAATTATAACAGGAAAATTCGCTGCCTGACTTGCCCTCTGAGAGCAGCTTTCATCGTCCCTTGTAGAAAATAAAAGGAATCTCTGAAAGAGACGCTAAGGCATATATGTTTGCTCACAATGTTTACTGTAACTTGAGAGTCTGATCTCAGAGATGTTCGCTGAAGTAAGAGGGTCTGATTTAAAAAGGAAGTTTCAAATACCACTTCTTGCTTTTCCTTCTCTTCCATGTACCTTGTGTTCTTTTATTCCAAGATCGATAGCAATGTCTACTAACATCTCATAAATGGTTCCATAACTATGAGAAGCTATATTAATTCATGTCATGCCTGCCAGTTCAAAGGACTTCTCAAACCTTTTCCATTAGCACAGTGTGGCGGAAAGGAAACTGGGAATCTAAGACCTGGGATCCATTTTAGCTTTACTAGGGATGGATTATGAACAAGTCAAGTGATCCTTCTGTTCTACAACTTTATTTTTTTTTAAAAATAGAGGGGGTGGACTTCACCAGAAAATATAAAGTCCCTTTCAAATGACCTGATCCCAAAGTTCAAGCTTGTTGATGCTTAAATTACATAAACTTCACTGGAACATAAACCGTGAGCATAGGGTCTTAGTCTGTTTTGTTCACTACAGTATCCCCAGAACCTAGAGCAGTGCCTGACTTTTAATAACTTTGTTAAATGAGGGATGGATGAACAGATAACTAGGAGGCATTACTTCATAAAGAGTTGTGATTCGAGCAAAATTATTATGTTGCACATAGGAGCAAGGAGGATTCAGATTCCTTCATCTCAAAGGGAAGAGCCCAGCAGGAGCTGAGAATTTAAGACAAGGTTCAGTCCAGAGAAAGAGGCCCTTCTCCCAGCCTCTGAAAAATATGTGCTGGTTCTATGGGACCAAAATGGAGAAATGAGTAAGAGGAGTATGATAAGCAAGCAAGAAAGCCTCCATTTCAGGGGCCAGATGAGCACCAAATTTAAGTGTTGGTATGTAGAGTGATGGGTATAAATATGGAAAACCACAAACAGAGGAGAGCGATTAACGCAACTTACACATGTACGACAGGAAAACACCTGAGGGTCCAAGTGACTGTAGATATAACTAAGGAAGCAATATGTGCTGTCACTAGGAAAGCAGTCTTTTGTAATTGCTGGCATTGGTGAGATCCTTTTTAGATCCTTCATTTTTAAATGAAGAAAGGGTCTATAATGGAATAGGAGAAATAAAATATCTAGAGGAAAGAAAATAAGCCAAAGAATTCATTATTGCTTTATTTGGAAGAAACTTTCAAGTATAGAAATATAAGGAAAAAGGTTTTACAAAATTCAGTGTAGAGAAAAACTTCCTGGTCATGAAGATAACTTAAGAAATGCACAGTCAGGGAGCAGGGTGAAATCTCTTGCATTGTGCATCCAGTATTTTCAAAAAGTATAAATTCATGTGGAAACAGTCTGGCAGTTCCTCAGACAATTAAATATAGACTCTCTGCATGATCCAGCAATTCCGTTCCTAGGTATGTATCCAAGAGAAATGAATACACACGTCCACAAAAACTTATACATGTATGTTCATAGCAGCATTATTCATAATGGCCCAAAAGTAGAAATAATAGAAACAACACAAATATCTATCAACTGATGAACGGATAAGCAAAAGTTGGTATAGCCATATAATAGAATTTTATTCATCGGTAAAAAGAAAGTACTGATTTATGCTGCAACATGAATCAACCTTGAAAACATTATGCAAAGTGAAAGAATCCAGCCATAAAAGGCCACAGATTGTATGACTGCACCTACATAAAATGTATGGAATAAGCAAATTCATGAAAACAGAAAGTAGGTTAGTGTTTGCCTAGGTGGGGGGAAGGGGAAACGGGGAATGGAGAGTGGCTGCTAATGGGACAAGACTTCTTTTGGGAGTGATGAAAGACACTTTAAAAATAGATCATGGTGATGGTTGCACAGCTCAGTGAATATACTAAAACCCACTGACTTCTACACTTTAAATAGGTAAATTTTGTGGTATGTAAATTTCATCTCAATAAAACTGTTAAGTTTTTTCAAAGCGTAGACATTCATCTGGACTGAACGGGTCTACGTGTAGCTAGGCTGAGGCCAAGAATGTACCATATGACCTCTTACCAGCTCTAGATACTATTATCCTCTGACTTTGACCCACAAAGATACCAGACTTAGATGTGATCCAAAGGATAAGTAAACTGGATTTTTCAGAAGGGTCACAAAAATCTCTTCATATAGATCATAAGGGAAGATGCTTTACTCTGAATGCCTGCACTTAGATGCTACTGGAAACCAGTTAAGACTCAACTTTTACTGTCCGGAAGTGAAAAGTCCTATATGTAGAGTCCAAGCCACATACTCCCTTTCCTAAATGACTGTCCTTTGTTCCAAACTACCCTTCCTCCTCTCACTCTTGCAATCCTCTACAAAGAGAAGACAATGTGACCTTTGAAAATGTAAATCAGAATGTAGATTCTTCCTATTTTACTGAACTTGAAATCCAAATACTTACCCTGACCTGCAAGTCTCACATGAACTGATCCCTGCTTCCCTCCCCACTCTCACTTTTACCCACAAGCTCCAGCCACACTGGCCATTTTCTGGTTTCCTGGGGGTGCAAGACTTGTTTCCAGCTTAGGGCCTTTGCCTCAGCTCTGCCCTCTCCCAGGAACGCTCTTCCTTCTGACTCTGTGTGGCTGGAGGCTTCCTTCTTTGTCCTCTAGCCTCAGCTTCTCCTTAGCACGTCAGTTCCATAAGAGGATACTGCTTTATCCTTGGGGCTCATCGTATATTAGACACTCAATAGTATGTGTGGGAAGAATGAATTACCGATTTCTTCATTCTGAGGAGCTATGATATTTAACTCCTGGAACAAGCCTAGGAGGGTCCCCATTTTATAAATGAGAAAGTAGAGACATGGCCTGTAAGAGGCTGCCTAGCAAGTAGAGGTGGATTTTGTTGTGAGTGAGGATAATTTATCGGGAGAGTAATTTAATGATTCTCCCTGTATTTCCCGTCTCCCACTCTGTCGAGCAGGTTGTCAGGCTTTTCATTTCCTTATGTCAGAGATTGCTGCTGGGTTGTTTGAAGGCAGCTGCTCTTCCTGTATTTGGATATCCTTCCTGTATTTCCTCCTGTTGAAGAGCTGATGCTGGTGTGCTGGCGGGGTGAGGGAGGAGGAGAATGACTTTGAAAAGAACTGGTCTGAGAAGGAAAATTCCAGCAGACCGAGGATGAGATCTGGAGCCGTGGAGAAGCGTGCCCAGCTCATTGCAATGGCAGGAGAAATCAAGATCTCAAAGGGACACGGTCCCAAGTATGAGTCAGAAGGCCAGGGCTTTCCTGCCCCAGCACAGTTTCACTTCCCGGGGCAGGTTACAGGGGCAGAAAGTTGGATATTAAGAGCTTACTAGGTTTAGACCATGATGATGTCAGTGGGCCCATCATGTATGGAGATGAGAAAGCCTTATTCCGTAAACTATGCTATGTCATCTCCCCTTGAGGTTGCAAAAATCAAGCGAAAATGAAAATCATCCATTTCTCTGAACGAAAGATCACACATTTGGATAAATATTTGACCAAACTGACATGTCCATTAGGAATCTATTCAAACCACCCAGGGCAAAGCAAACACCTGCTCCAGGCCTGAAGGAGAGAAAGACAGCAGGAGTGAGGCGTCCCGAGGCATCCTGCAGGGAAAATCAGAGCCAGTGCCTTTTACAGAGCGCATCGAGGGAGGACAGACGGGCGTGTATTTTTAAATAAGAGGGTAATTTGGTCCTCTTAGCTGTTGGCTCAGAGGTGCCCAGCTAAAGATAAATCATTGCCACTTCCAAAAGTTTACCTGAAGGGAATTGGCTGAGTCAGTCAGTGAGCTGTTGAGGGTTCAGCTGCCCTGGGTGCTATCTTTTTAGTGAGGTTCACTGGGCAGTTGATGAGGTTCTGATTCCATAGTTTGTCCTCCCGAGGCATGTGAGGACCTGCTCTAGGGAGCCGGCTCTTTCCCATCATTCACCACGGCCTCCATACCAGGGGCCATGTGGTCCTCACCCAGGAATGTAGAGAGGTTCCACTCACACCACCAGCCCTCTGGAGAAGGCATCAAATCTCCTTCACTGAGTGGTGGGAAAACAGGTCTCTGCCAATATTTAACTGGTGAAACTGCTTAAGTGGACTCCCAACTAGGGTGACATGAGAGCAGTAAGTATTTAAGCAAGATTTATGAGGTAGCGCATTCCTGGGCAGTCAAGGTTGCTGCAGCCATCCAGTTATCAGTGGGCTTAAAGCTGCAGATTGTCTCAATCACTCGTGAAACTGGAATGTCTATAAAATGGCATTTTCCTGTCTTCAGAAATCCCTAATAAGTCCCAAACTTTCTTATCAACGTGAAAAAACATACACTCTTGGGACTTCCCTGGTGGTCCAGTGGTTAAGACTCCATGCTTCTACTGCAGGAGGCCCGGGTTCGAGCCCTGGTCGGGGAACTAAGATCCCGCACGCCGTATGGCGCTACCAAAAAAAACACTACACTCTTGCTCTTGCTTTGCTGGGTTGGCTGTCTCTGCCTTCCACTCCACTCAGCACTTCACTAGAAGGACCCGCATTTGCCCTCTCCCAGCACGCCAAGCTCCAAGCATGCTGCCTTTCAAGGAGGACACCTCATCTAATTATTTTCTAAGCTAAGCTGGATACCCAGCCCGCCTGAGTATTAGACTGTGGCCCAAAAGAGTGCACAAGACTCCTGCCCATCTTACAGGCTTAGTCTCTGCCCTTCACCCTGAGAGAAGCCTCCAAGTGGATGTTTTGTAGACACATCAAATACAGTGTAACCAAACACTGAGCCCATATTCTCCTCCAAAGTGGTCCTCTATACCAGCATCTTTCTGTTCGTGGCACTCACATTCCCATTTCCCTAAAAATTATCACATCACCAGACTCTTTTTTTATCTTCATTTCCAATATTCATTCTACCATATCTAAGATGTTCCCATTGCAGACTTCTTTCATGCTGTCTCTCCTTTCCCACGTTCCCTGATCCAAAAATCTGGGCTTTTAGCTCAGTCTCCTAGATGGTTCTATAGTCTGCATTCTGTATCCACCTCATTCTTCCAAAGCCCACCCCCAAGTGACACTTCCTCATCTATTTTCCGTTGTTAATTCGTTCACTCAACAAAGATTAAGTTCTTACTACATGCTGGGTACTGTTCTAGGCACTGAGTGTACATTGCAAAAAATATGCACAGTCACTAGTATTTTGGAGCTTACATTTCTAGTGGAATAAACAAATATATAGTAAATCAGATGAGGGTGAATGCTGCGGGGGGGGCAAGGAAAGCCTTTAGTAAGAGGCATAGGGAATGCTGGGGATGGGGTGTTGTTGTATATTGGGTGGTGAAGGAGGGTGCTTCTGGGAAAGTGATATTTTAGCAGAGACCTGAAAAAAAGAATGAATGGGTGAATGCACGAGTCATTTGAACGTCTGGGAAAAGAGCAGTCCGTGGAGTGAGAGCTGTAAGTACCTCAGAGGCAGGCTTGGTGTGTTCAAGAAGCAGTTAAGGAGACCAGTGTGGCTGGAGCAGAGCTTGACATGAGGGAATAGTGGGCTATGAGGGCAGAGAAGGGGGCAGGGGGCAAGGCCAGCTAGTATAAGCACTTGTATGCTGTTGTAAGGACTTTAGCTTTTATTCTAAGTAAGATGCAGAGCCACTTGGGGGTTTTGAGCAGGGATCTCATTAGAATTTTAAAAGGAATACTCTGGGGACTTCCCTGGTGGCACAGTGGTTAAGAATCTGCCCGCCAATGCAGGGGACATGGGTTCGATCCCTGGTCTGGGAGCATCCTATATGCCTCGGAGCAACTAAGCCTGTGCACCACAACTACTGAGCCTGTGCTCTAGAGCCCAAGAGCCACAACTACTGAGCCCACGTGCCACAACTACTGAAGCCCGGGTGCTTAGAGCCTGTGCTCCACAACAAAGAGTAGCCCCTGCTTGCTGCAACTAGAGGAAGACTACGCGAAGCAACGAAGACCCAATGCAGACAAAAATAAATAAATAAATTTATAAAAAAAAAAAAGAAGAAGAAGGAATACTCTGGCTACTTTATTGAGAATCAAGGGGAGATGGTGAAATGAGGGAGCCCAGCTAGGAAGCCATTTCAGTCATACTGGTTGAACCAAGGCTTAATGGCAGGGGTGCCAAGAAGTAGTTGAATTCTGGGAGTATCTTAAAGGTAGAGTGGTTAGGATTTGCTGATGGGTTGAATGTGGGGTGTGAGAGCAGACTCCAAGGTCCTCTACCCAAACCATTGAAAGTCTGGAATATCCATTTATTAAGATGTGGAAGACTGGGGAAAGAGAAAGTTGGTGTTGAGGAATGAGGGTGGAAATCAGGAGTTTGGTTTTGGACACGCGAAGGTTGGAATGCTTTTTAGATACCTGCGTGACAATGTCAAATAGGCACTTGGATGTGTGAATGTGGAGGTCAGAGGAGAGGTTAGGTCTGGATACGTACACTTGACAGGTATCAGCATATGGACGGCATTGATGAAACCAGATGAGATCACCAAGGGAGTGAGTGTTGGGAGCGCGTCATGTAGGGTGTGCAGTGGCTCTGGGGATTTCTCACTGACTATAGAGAACAAAAGCCCTTTGCACCTTAGGCTCCTCCCCAAGGCTGTCTGGAATCCAGCCTGAGCTGGCTGTTCAAAAACCCAGTCTTGGGCTTCCCTGGTGGCGCAGTGGTTGAGAGTCCGCCTGCCGATGCAGGGGACACGGGTTCGTGCCCCGGTCCGGGAAGATCCCACATGCCGCATAGCGGCTGGGCCCGTGAGCCACGGCCGCTGAGCCTGCGCTCCGCAACCGGAGAGGCCACAGCAGTGAGAGGCCCGCGTACCGCAAAAACAAAAACAAAAAAACAAACAAAAAAAAACCCAGTCTTGCCTTTTGTGAATCCTCTACACAGTCATTACTTTCATCTTCTCTTCCCTGAGTCCCTGGCATACCTTGCACATCTTTTATTCTAAGCCTTAAATGCTACCCATCTTAAGAGGTCCAATTCAAATCCCACCTTCATTTATTCATTTATTCCCCAAATATTCTTTGAAAATCGACAGTGTTAGGTGCCAAACATACAGCAGTAACAAAACAATCACTTTCCAGAAAGCCTTTCCTGACCTCTTGTCTCATTGCCCTTTCCCTTATTTTCTATAGCAAACAAACCCATAAATATTAATTGGCAGTATGATACAGGCTCCATGGAAGGCACTGGGACAAAACTGGAAACAAGATATGGTCACAGTCTATTGCAAAAGCAGGCAATTAACACAAAATTACAAAAAAGTATGTTCCTTGCTCTCACAGGAGAATGCAATGTGTTAGGCAGAATAATGCGGCTCCCAACCTCTGGCAGCAAGATGTCCACACCCTAATGCCCAGAACCTGTGAGTGTGTTAGTTTGCATGGCAAAAGAGGAATTAAGGTTGCGGGTGAAATTAAGTTTCCTAATCAGCAGAATTTAAGATGGGGACATTATCTGGGCTATCCAGGTGGGCCCAGTGTAACCACAAGGGTGCTTAAAGGTGGATGAAGTAGCAGAAGGGAAGTCAGAGAAAGATATGTGACGATGGATGTTATGTTGTTGGCTTTTTTTTTTTCACAACTTTAAAATTTACTTTTTTTTAAAATTGAAGTATAATTGACATATAGCATTTCAGGTGCACAACACGATTCAATATTTGTGTACATTGCAAAATGCTGACCATGATAAGTCTAGTTAACATTTGTCAGCATACATAGTTACAGGTTTTTTTTCTTTTTTCTTTTTTATGATGAGGACTTTTAAGACTTACTCTTAGCAACTTTCAAATATGCAATACAGTATTTTAAACTATAGTCACTATGCTTTTGACCTCCCTGTTCACTTGTTTTGTCCATCTCCCCCTGCCACCCGACAACAACCAATCTGTTCTGTGTATCTATGAGCTTAAGTTTTGTTGTTGTTTGGTTGGTTTTGTTTTTAGATTCCACATATAAGTGAGAACACATGGTAGTTGTCTTTCTCTTTCTGACTTACTTCACTTAGTATGATAATCTCTAGGTCCATCCATGTAGCTGCAAATGACATTATTTCATTCTATTTTTTTAACATCTTTATTGGAGTATAATTGCTGTACAATGGTGTGTTAGTTTTTGCTTTATAACAAAGTGAATCAGCTATACATATACATATATCCCCTTATCTCCTCCCTCTTGCATCTCCCTCCCACCCTCCCTATCCCACCCCTCTAGGTGGTCACAAAGCACCAAGCTGATCTCCCTGTGCTATGCGGCTGCTTCCCACTCACTATCTATTTTACATTTGGTAGTGTATATATGTCCATGTCACTCTCTCACTTCGTCCCATCTCATTCTTCCCTCTCCCCATGTCCTCAAGTCCATTCTCTACATCTGCATCTATATTCCTGTCCTGCCCCTAGGTTCTTCATAACCATTTTCCCCCCTAGATTCCATATATATGTGTTAGCTTATGGTATTTGTTTTTCTCTTTCTAACTTACTTCACTCTGTATTACAGACTCTAGGTCCATCCACCTCACTACAAATAACTCAATTTTGTTTCTTTTTATGGCTGAGTAATATTCCATTGTGTATATGTGCCACATCTTCTTTATCCATTCATCTGTTGATGGACACTTAGGTTGCTTCCATGTCCTGGCTATTGTAAATAGAGCTGCAATGAACATTGTGGTACATGACTCTTTTTGAATTATGGTTTTCTCAGGGTATATGCCCAGTAGTGGGATTGCTGGGTCATATGGTGTTGCTGGCTTTGCAGGTGGAGGAAGGAAGGCACAAACCACAGAATGTGGGTGACTTCTAGAAGCTTGAAAAAGCCAGGGAATGGATCCTCCCCTAGAGCCTCCAGAAAGGAATGCAGCCCTGCTAGCATCTTGATTTTAGCCTGATGAGACCTGGGTTGAACTGCAGAACTGTAAGGTAATAATACATGTGTGTTGTTTTAAGACCCTACATTTGCAATAATCTGTTATGGTAGCAATAGAAAACAGCACTTGATGGTGATGTAGCTCTTTCACAGCTTTGTGTGATCTCCCCCAATATAAATTGCCAGTTTCCAAAGATAGCAACAGTATAAATATCTTTAAAAATTCCCTCTTTTAATGCTCATATTAATCAGGGTTCTTTGGGTTGGAAGTAAGAGGAAACTTAGCAAAAATTTTCTTAAGGTGCAAAACTGGCTCCATCAATGACAAGTTCTGGAGTAGGCCTAGCTTCAGGCATAGCAGAAGAGATAATGAAATGAGTTTGACATTGCCAGAAATCCACCTCTCCTCTGTGCTTTCCTCTGTGCTCACTTTCTACTGATTGGCTGTTCTTCAGTGCGGGCAGCTCCAGGCTTACTTTCTCGGGGCTTAGCAACCCCCAAATAAAGAAGGAAGCTTTTCCTCAGCTCTAGGAGTTGAAACTCATTAGATTTACTTGTGTCATCTGCCTGACCCTGCTCTAATCATGGTGGCCAAGGAAGGACCATGGTCTCACCACCGGGCCAGGGTCAAGTGCCCAGCCCTGGAGACCAGGAGTAGGGTCAACGCCCTCTCTCTCCAGTGTGTGGAGAGAACAGGGGAGGGTCCACCGTGACCTCCCTTTCCCTGTAATGCCAGAGCAAGGAATAAGTGTCCGAAGCAGGCTACAGAGAAGTGTATGAACTTTGAAGTCAAATAGATTTAGTTTCAAATTCCATCCTTGTCTTTTCCTAACTGGGTGTCGATCAGCAGCCTTACAACCTTTCTGAGCCTCAGTTTCATCATAAGCAGTTACGTGATAGTGTCTGACTTACTGAGCAGTTCTTAAGCCAGATTATCTGCATAAAATTGCCTAGCACTGTGCTTGGCATGGACAAGGTACTCAGGAAATGTAGTTCCTTTCCCTCTTCCCATTTAGTGAAGGAGAGAGTCCTGTAGCCCGGCAGCTTCCTACCAGACACCTCTTCCTGGCCCACATTCCTCTCATCTCCAGAAAGCTTTACTCTTCTCTCCCTGCTGCCAACTTGAATCTACCAGCTCTGCAGGGGAGTTCTTGGCCATCTCAGAATCCTTCATGCTTCTCTAGCTAAAAGGGAATGCTCTTCAGTTACTTATTTAGAAGCAATGACCCCCCGTGCTCCTGCAAGAGGGATCCCTTGCACGAGATCGCTGCTAGGACCTTAAATCTACAGCGGAAGGAAAATACAAGTGCTAGCATGCACAAAGAACTGCTTTCACTTCCCTCACAAGTGCCATGGAGAAAGGGGGCTGCCGCTTATACTTTAAGGTAGAGCAAGCAAAAACAGAATTTGTTGGATGTTCAGCAGATCAATAGTGAAGCTGGGAGCAGATATTTAGAACTAAATGGAGCCAAACTTGGGTGGTTCTCAAAATTATCAACTTAAGAAAAAAATCTATCTGGCACTGTCCCCAGAGCTATCCCGTTCACTATCTCACATCTTACCTCAAGCTATCACTACCCACGTCAAGCGCTAAAACAGGATTGGCAGAGCCTTGCACAGAATTCCAACCAGTGCTAGTTCATTTCCATGAGGACTCAGTACAGAAAGACTAGGAAGGGGTAAAGAGAGTATCTCTAAATCCTTAAGACCTGTCATTAGTTCCTTACTTCCTCAGTTGTTTTAGGTCTGGCCTTATTTTAGAGACTGGCTTAGACACTCTCAACTCCAGACCTCAACCATTTCTGGTAGGTAAGTATTGTTAGAGCTTCTGAGCTTGGATGAAGAGGGTTTTCCTCATCACCCACATGCAGCCAGAAGATAGAAAAACTTCTAAAAATTCCATTCCACTAGAAACCAAGTGGAAAATCACATTGCAGCCCAGTTTCCAAGCCAATAAAGATGAACAATCCAATAGTGGGTAGGGTAGGGCAAGAGAGGGGGGAGTGTGGGAGAGAATGAATAGAGGGAAAGAGAAAAGAAAACCCTAAAGCTATCTTCAAATGTCAGGGGACAAAATGAAATTAAGTTGCCCAGCTGCACAGAATGAAAACATTTAGTCATTCCCCCAAATCTTCAAGCATGAATAATAGGCTCTGTATTAGCCTACCCAAACTAGGCAAAAATCCCATTAGCAGGTCTACTTTTTAAGAAAACAACAAAATCTCTGCAAATGTGGTTAACTCACCCTAAATCTACTGCCAGAGGAAAATGTCAAGGAATGAAATGAGATTAATAGGAAGATGAGGGTCACAAATAAGAGAGGGTGGTAGAGTTAATGGCATCTTTGGCATCTGAGAGGAGACTATGAAAATGGCTGGCTTTGGTTTCACAGAGACAAAATAATCAGCTTGCTTACTGCACCAGTTTTCATATTCTGCATTTTCTTCCTGAGGCAGCAGGAGGATTTGCAGTCTTATTTTGCATACTCAGCTTCACAGAAGGAAAGCAATATGGTGTACCATTGTGGGGGAAATGACAGTAGTCTGAACATTTAAAGCAAAAATTGAATCAAAGTACTGCCATGTTAGCCTTCCATCAGAACCTGAGTTAGATTTATGTTGACACTGGTTGATTGTTGGGCAGGGAGGGTCACAACCTTACTTCCTTCTTTCTGAGCCAAGGAAGGTTTTATGGCCGTTCTTAACATTATTGACCCCATTTCCTTCAGGGACATTCTTTTCTCTGAGCTTTGCAAATACCGCACTCTTTTCCCCTCCACTTCCTTGACAGTCTTCTTAATCTACTATGGAGGTGACTCTTCTCTTCTTGATGTTCCCCGGGGTTTGATCTGGGCCTCTCCCCTTTACTGTGCTCTCTCTCCTCGGGCATTCTGATCTGCTCCCACAGCTTCAGTTACCATCCTTCTGATAAGGGCTGTCTTCCCTTTTGAGCTCCACAGCTATGTAATAGCTGCTTCACTGGACATCTCCACTCTTGTTCCTCAATGCAGTGTATCCTTCAAATTCTTTAACTTTCCCTCCAGAATTGCTGTGTTCTTGGCCCTCCTGCCCCAGTGAATAGTTCAACTATACTAATAGAAAACTGGGCAACATCCTTAACACCTTTCTCTTACCCATTCCCCACATCCACTCAATCCTCAGGTCTGTCTATTCTACCTTCTAAATATTTCTTGAATCAATCCACCTTATTATAACCATCTTGCCACCGCCTTCGACCTAACCGAGATCGGGAGGGAGTGTAGAGGTTAAGAAAACTGTCCCTGAGCCCAGGTTTAAATTCCAACTCTATCTTATATTACTCTTGAGCAAGTTATTTAATTGGTTTATCTTTCAGTTTTCTCATCTATAAATTGGTATGATAACACAACAACCTCATTGAGCTGTTGCAAAAGTTAATGACAATACTGTATGGCTGAGTCACTTTGCTGTGCACCTAAAACTATCACAACATTGTTAATCAGCTATACTCCAATATAAGATAAAACGTTACAAAATTAATGACAATACATGTGGAGTGCTGAGAAGTGGGCCCAGCATATAGTTAGCTCAAGATAATGTTAGCTGTGGCTATATATTATTACTATTATTATTACTGTAATAATTATTGCCCATCTCTCACCTAACTTCATCTCCTTATATTCACTAATACTTCTCTCCAATCCCTTCTGCACATAACATCAAGAGTTACGGTTTCTAAAGGCAAATCCTATTGTGATACCACCTTGATTATTCAATTTCCCTCAGGATAAAGTCCGAATTCCTTCACATAACTTAAGAGGCTCTTCATTACCTGGATTTTCCCTGCACCTCTCTTGCATCAAGTCCTTTCTGACATCTCTGGTCTTTTATTATTATTTTTATGTATGTATGTATGTATTTATTTATTTTTGGCTGTGTTGGGTCTTTGTTGCTGCGCATGGGCTTTCTCTAGTTGTGGGAGTGGGGGCTACTCTTTGTTGTAGTGCATGGGCTTCTCATTGCGGTGGCTTCTCTTGTGGAGCACGGGCTCCAGGCGCACGGGCTTCAGTAGTTGTGGTGCGTGGGCTCAGTAGTTGTGGCTCGGGGGCTCTAGAGCGCAGGCTCAGTAGTTGCTTAGCTGCTCTGCGGCATGTGGGATCTTCCTGGACCAGGGCTTGAAGCCGTGTTCCCTGCATTGGCAAGCAGATTCTTAACCACTGCACTGCCAGGGGAGTCCCCTCTGGTCTTTTTCACATGACAAACATGCTTCCCTCTCTTCACACGGATAACTTCTGCTCTCATATAAATTCTCCATTGATTGTCCCTGGCCTGTATTGGGGAAATAAAATCAGAAACAAAATCTCCCAATCCAGAAAACCTCCCCACAAAGGTAGTAGAGAAAGGAAGTTTTATGTTTATTGAATAAACATAAAACAAGAATGTGATGTATATATCACAGGCAATCCACTAAAAGATGGTGAAGACAAAGAAATCTCACCCTTTTTTGTAACCAAGTAGATACAGCCTAATACATACATTTTCAAGATAGATAATACATAATACATAATACATAATACATAATACAAGATAGAACATACATTTTCAAGATAGATAATAACTAGTCCACAAGTAAGAGGACTTGATAATATCATTTGTTACACATAGTTCATTCCTAGTTTACCTGGTAATTGAGGTGACCATCTGTGTTAGCTAATTGGCTTTATCCAGAAGAAAAGCAAACTTCTCACACTTGTATGACAGGAGGCAGTTTTGCAACTTGGAGCAAAGTACCCACCCAAGGTAGGCTCCTATTCTCCCTTAGAAACTGGGGGGTAGGTGTGCTATCTCTCTTGATATTTATGTTTTGAAAAGATAGCCCCCACGTCTTTGAGAAAGACATTCTCTAAAGCTGACAAAAGGCCTACCTAGTTTTCAAAAGGATTTATATACATTTCAAAGAGAGGAGAAAGTACTTTACAATCACAAGTTTTCTATAGTAAATGCTCTGAGTAAAAAAAGAAAAAAAAAAAAGAGAGAGAGGGGGGAATCTTTTCCTTTCTTTCCAACAGGGAGAATGGAGCCTCTTAATTTGTATTTATTCTTACACTTGCACCAGAAGAGGTTACGAGCCTCCATGTCTGCCCACAGCACCCTTTTCTTCCTCTGTATTACACTGGAAGCACCATTCAGTATTTCCTTCATTTACTCTTTAATGAGTGCCTACGTGGTGCTGGATACCGGCTACACTATGGCAAAAAAACTGACATGGTCTTATCTGAATGAAACTTCCAGTTAATGAGGGAGCTGGACAAATAATCAAACAACTATATGTTTATTTATCTATTTTATCCTTTCATGCACAATTTCATTAGATCACTTAAATATCCTTTCTTTTTAAAAACTTTATAAAATTTGTAAAAGTTACTTTCCATTTACAGTCATTACAAAATACTGGTTCTGTTCCCTGTATTGTACCATACATCCTTGAGCCTATCTTACACCCAATAGCTTGTGCTTCCACTCCCCCAACCCTGTATCGCCCCTCCCCACCTCTCCCCACTAGTAACCATTAGTTTTTTCTCTGTATCTGGGAGTCTGCTTTTCTTTATTTTTTTACATATTTATTGGAGTATAATTGCTTTAGAATGGTGTGTTAGTTTCTACTTTATAACAAAGTGAATCAGTTATACATATACATATGTTCCCATATCTCTTCCCTCTTGCGTCTCCCTCCCTCCCACCCTCCCTATCCCACCCCTCTAGGTGGTCACAAAGCACCAAGCTGATCTCCCTGTGCTATGCGGCTGCTTGCCACTAGCTATCTACTTTACGTTTGGTAGTGTATATATGTCCATGCCACTCTCTTGCTTTGTCACAGCTTACCCTTCCCCCTCCCCATATCCTCAAGTCCATTCTCTAGTAGGGCTGTGTCTTTATTCCTGTCTTACCGCTAGGTTCTTCATGACATTTTTTTTCTTAAATTCCATATATATGTGTTAGCATACGGTATTTGTCTTTCTCTTTCTGACTTACTTCACTCTGTATGACAGACTCTAGGTCTATCCACCTCATTACAAATAGCTCAATTTCATTTCTTTCTATGGCTGAGTAATATTCCATTGTATATATGTGCCACATCTTCTTTATCCATTCATCTGATGATGGACACTTAGGTTGTTTCCATCTCTGGGCTACTGTAAATAGAGCTGCAATGAACATTTTGGTACATGACTCTTTGAATTATGGTTTTCTCAGGGTATATGCCCAGTAGTGGGATTGCTGGGTCATAGGGTAGTTCTATTTGTAGTTTTTTAAGGAAACTCCATCCTGTTCTCCACAGTGGCTGTATCAATTTACATTCCCACCAACAGTACAAGAGTGTTCCCTTTTCTCCACACCCTCTCCAGCATTTATTGTTTCTAGATCTTTCGATGATGGCCATTCTGACTGATGTGAGATGATATCTCATTGTAGTATGGATTTGCATTTCTCTAATGATTAATGATGTTGAGCATTCTTTCATGTGTTTGTTGGCAGTCTGCAGATCTTCTTTGGAGAAATGTCTAGTGAGGTCTTCTGCCCATTTTTGGATTGGGTTGTTTGTTTTTTTGTTATTGAGCTGCATGAGCTACTTATAAATTTTGGAGATTAATCCTTTGTCAGTTGCTTCATTTGCAAATATTTTCTCCCATTCTGAGGGTTGTCTTTTGGTCTTGTTTATGGTTTCCTTTGCTGTGCAAATGCTTTGAAGTTTCATTAGGTCCCATTTGTTTATTTTTGTTTTTATTTCCATTTCTCTAGGAGGTGGGTCAAAAAGGATCTTGCTGTGATTTATGTCATAGAGTGTTCTGCCTATGCTTTCCTCTAAGAGTTTGATAGTTTCTGGCCTTACGTTTAGGTCTTTAATCCATTTTGAGTTTATTTTTGTGTATGGTGTTAGGAAGTGTTCTAATTTCATACTTTTACATGTACCTGTCCAGTTTTCCCAGCACCACTTATTGAAGAGGCTGTCCTTTCTCCACTGTACATTCCTGCCTCTTTTATCAAAAATAGGGTGACCATATGTGTGTGGGCTTATCTCCTGGCTTTCTATCCTGTTCCATTGATCTATCTTTCTGTTTTTGTGCCAGTACCATACTGTCTTGATTACTGTAGCTTTGTAGTATAGTCTGAAGTCAGGGAGCCTGATTCCTCCAGCTCTGTTTTTCGTTCTCAAGATTGCTTTGGCTATTCGGGGTCGCTTTTTTTTTTTTTTTTTTTTGTGGTATGCGGGCCTCTCACTGTTGCGGCCTCTCCCGTTGTGGAGCACAGGTGCCAGACGTGCAGGTTCAGCAGCCATGGCTCACGGGCCCAGCCGCTCCGCGGCATGTGGGATGTTCCCAGACCGGGGCACGAACCTATGTCCCCTGCATTGGCAGGCAGACTCTCAACCACTGAGCCACCAGGGAAGCCCTATTCGGGGTCCTTTGTGTTTACATAGAAGTTGTGAAATTTTTTATTCTAGTTCTGTGAAAAATGCCAGTAGTAGTTTGATAGGGTTTGCATTGAATCTGTAGATGGCTTTGGGTAGTAGAGTCACTTTCACAATGTTGATTCTTCCAATCCAAGAACATGGTATATCTCTCCATCCATTTGTATCATCTTTAATTTCTTTCATCAGTGTCTTATACTTTTCTGCATACAGGTATTTTGTCTCCTTAGGTAGGTTTATTCCTAGATATTTTGTTCTTTTTGTTGCAATGGTAAATGGGAGTGTTTTCTTGATTTCACATTCAGATTTTTCATCATTAGTGTGTAGGGATGCCAAAGATTTCTGTGCATTAATTTTGTATCCTGCTATTTTACCAAACTCATTGACTAGCTCTAGTAGTTTTCTGGTAGCATCTTTAGGATTCTCTATGTATAGTATCATGTCATCTGCAAACAGTGACAGCTTTACTTCTTCTTTTCTGAATTGGATTCCTTTTATTTCCTTTTCTTCTCTGATTGCTGTGGCTAAAACTTCCAAAACTTTGTTGAGTAAGAGTGGTGAGAGCGGGCAACCTTGTCTTGTTCCTGATTGTAGTCGAAATGCTTTCAGTTTTTCACCATTGAGGATGATGTTGGCTGTGAGTTTGTCATATATGGCCTATATTATGTTGAGGAAAGTTCCCTCTATGCCTACTTTCTGCAGGGTTTTTATCATAAATGGGTGTTGAATTTTGTCGAAAGCTTTCTCTGCATCTATTAAGATGATCATACGGTTTTTCTCCTTCAATTTGTTAATATGGTGTATCACGTTGATTCATTTGCGTATATTGAAGAATCCTTGCATTCCTGGAATAAACCCCACTTGGTCATGATGTGTGATCTGTTTAATGTGCTGTTGGATTCTGTTTGCTAGTATTTTGTTGAGGATTTTTGCATCTATGTTCATCAGTGATATTGGCCTGTAGTGCTTTTCCTTTGTGACATCCTTGTCTGGTTTTGGTATCAGGGTGATGGTGGCCTCGTAGAATGAGTTTGGGAGTGTTCCTCCCTCTGCTGTATTTTGGAAGAGTTTGAGAAGGATAGGTCTGTTCTCTAAATGTTTGATAGAATTCGCCTGTGAAGCCATCTCGTCCTGGGCTTTTGTTTGTTGGAAGATTTTTAATCACAGTTTCAATTTCAGTGCTTGTGATTGGTCTGTTCATATATTCTATTTCTTCCTGATTCAGTCTTGGTAGGTTGTGCATTTCTAAGAATTTGTCCATTTCTTCCAGGTTGTCCATTTTATTGGCAGAGTTGCTTGTCGTAATCTTTCATGATCTTTTGTATTTCTGCAGTGTCAGTTGTTACTTCTCGTTTTTCATTTCTAATTCTATTGATTTGAGTCTTCTCCCTTTTTTTCTTGATGAGTCTGGCTAATGGTTTATCAATTTTGTTTATCTTCTCAAAGAACCAGCTTTTAGTTTTATTGATCTTTGCTATCGTTTCCTTCATTTCTTTTTCATTTATTTCTGATCTGATTTTTATGATTTCTTTCCTTCTGCTAACTTTAGGGGTTTTTTGTTTTTCTTTCTCTAATTGCTTTAGGTGCAAGGTTAGGTTGTTTATTCGAGATGTTTCCTGTTTCTTGAGGTAGGATTGTATTGCTATAAACTTCCCTCTTAGAACTGCTTTTGCTGTATCCCATAGGTTTTGGGTTGTCGTGTCTCCATTGTGATTTGTTTCTAGGTATTTTTTGATTTCCTCTTTGATTTCTTCAGTGATCACTTCGTTATTAAGTAGTGTATTGTTTAGCCTCCATGTGTTTGTATTTTTTACAGATCTTTTCCTGTAATTGATATCTAGTCTCATAGCATTGTGGTCGGAAAAGATATTTGATACAATTTCAATTTTCTTAAATTTACCAAGGCTTGATTTGTGACCCAAGATATGATCTATCCTGTAGAATGTTCCATGAGCACTTGAGAAAAATGTGTATTCTGGGGCTTCCCTGGTGGCGCAGTGGTTGGGAGTCCGCCTCTGATGCAGGGGACATGGGTTCGAGCCCTGTTCCGGGAGGATCCCACATGCCGAGGAGCGGCTGAGCCCGTGCACCACAACTGCTCAGCCTGTGCTCTAGAGCCCACGAACCACAACTACTGAGCCTGCGTGCCACAGCTACTGAAGCCTGCATGCCTAGAGCCCGTGCTCTGCAACAAGAGAGGCCACCATAATGAGAAGCCCGTGCACCGCAATGAAGAGTAGCCCCTGATCACCACAACTAGAGAAAGCCCATGCGCAGCAACAAAGACCCAGTGCAGCCAAAAATAAATAAATAAAATAAATTTTTAAAAAAAGTGTATTCTGTTGATTTTGGATGGAATGTCCTATAAGTATCAATTAAGTCCATCTTGTTTAATGTATCATTTAAAGCTTGTGTTTCCTTATTTATTCTCATTTTGGATGATCTGTCCATTGGTGAAAGTGGGGTGTTAAAGTCCCCTACTATGAATGTGTTACTGTCGATTTCCCCTTTTATGGCTGTTAGGATTTGCCTTATGTATTGAGGTGGTCCTATGTTGGGTGCATAAATATTTAAATTGTTATATCTTCTTCTTGGATTGATCCCTTGATCATTATGTAGTGTCCTTCTTTGTCCCTTCTAATAGTCTTTATTTTAGAGTCTATTTTGTCTCATATGAGAATTGCTACTCCAGCTTTCTTCTGGTTTCCATTTACATGATATATCTTTTTCCATCCCCTTACTTTCAGTCTGTATGTGTCTCTAGGTCTGAAGTGGGTCTCTTGTAGACAGAAAATATATGGGTCTTGTTTTTGTATCCATTCAGCCAATCTGTGTCTTTTGGTGGGAGCATTTAGTCCATTTACATTTAATGTAATTATAGATATGTATGTTCCTATTTCCATTTTCTGAATTGTTTTGGGTTCGTTATTGTAGGTCCTTTCCTTCTCTTGTGTTTCTTGCCTAGAAAAGTTCCTTTAGCAGTTGTTGTAAAGCTGGTTTGGTGGTGCTGAACTCTCTCAGCTTTTGCTTGTCTGTAAAAGTTTTAATTTCTCCATCAAAACTGAATGAGATCCTTGCTGGGTAGAGTAATCTTGGTTGCAGGTTTTTCTCCTTCATCACTTTAAATATGTCCTGCCAATCCCTTCTGGCTTACAGAGTTTCTGCTGAAAGATCAGCTGTTAACCTTATGGGAATTCCCTTGTGTGTTGTTTTTCCCTTGCTGCTTTTAATATGTTTTCTTTGTATTTAATTTTTGACAGTTTGATTAATGTGTCTTGGCGTATTTCTCCTTGGATTTATCCTGTATGGGACTCTCTGTGCTTCCTGGGCTTGATTAACTATTTCCTTTCCCATATTAGGGAACTTTTCAACTATAATCTCTTCAAATATTTTCTCAGTCCCTTTCTTTTTCTCCTCTTCTTCTGGAACCCCTATAATTCGAATGTTGGTGCGTTTAATGTTGTCCCAGAGGTCTCTGAGACTGTCCTCAGTTCTTTTCATTCTTTTTTCTTTATTCTGCTCTGCAGTAGTTATTTCCACTATTTTATCTTCCAGGTCACTTATCCGTTCTTCTGCCCCAGTTATTCTGCTATTGATCCCATCTAGAGTATTTTTCATTTCATTTATTGTGTTGTTCATCATTGTTTGTTTCATCTTTAGTTCTTCTAGGTCCTTGTTAAATGTTTCTTGCATTTTGTCTATTCTATTTCCAAGATTTTGGATCATCTTTACTATCATTATTCTGAATTCTTTTTCAGGTAGACTGCCTATTTCCTCTTCATTTGTTAGGTCTGGTGGGTTTTTATCTTACTCCTTCATCTGCTGTGTGTTTTTCTGTCTCCTCATTTTGCTTATCTTACTGTGTTTGGGGTCTCCTTTTTGCAGGCTGCAGGTTCATAGTTCCCGTTGTTTTTGCTGTCTGTCCCCAGTGGCTAAGGTTGGTTCAGTGGGTTGTGTAGGCTTCCTGGTGGAGGGGACTAGTGCCTGTGTTCTGGTGGATGAGGCTGGATCTTTTGTTTCTGGTGGGCAGGTCCACGCTTGGTGGTGTGTTCTGGGGTGTCTGTGGAGTTATTATGATTTTAGACAGCCTCTCTGCTGATGGGTGGGTTTGTGTTCCTGTCTTGCTAGTTGTTTGGCATAGAATGTCCAGCATTGTAGCTTGATGGTTGTTGAGTGAAGCTGGGTGCTGGTGTTGAGATGGAGATCTGTGGGAGGTTTTCGCCATTTGATATTATGTGGAGCTGGGAGGTCTCTTGTGGACCAGTGTCCTGAAGTTGGCTCTCCCACCTCAGAGGCACAGCACTGACTCCTGGCTGTAGCACAAAGAACCTTTCATCCACATGGCTCAGAATAAAAGGAAGAAAAATTAGAAAAAAGAATTAGTAGAAGTAGAAAGGAAGAAAGAAAGAAAGAAAGAAAGGAAGGAGGGAGGGAGGGAGGGAGGAAGGGAGGAAGGGAGGAAGGAAGGAGAGAAGGAGGGAAGGAAGGAAAAAGAGAAAGAAAGAAGATAAAGTAAAATAAAATAAGTAAGATAAAATATAATAAAGTTATTAAAATAAAAAAATAATTATTAAGAAAAAAAAGAAAAAAAATTTAAAAAAAAACGGATGGATAGAACCCTAGGACAAATGGTGGAAGCAAATCTATACAGACAAAAATTTCACACAGAAGCATACACACTCACAAAAAGAGGAATAGGGGAAAAAACCGTAAATATTGCTCTCAAAGTCCACCTCCTCAATTTGGGATGATTCGTTGTCAAAGGAGGGAAGGAGGGAAGGAAGGAAGGAAGGAAGGAAGGAAGGAAGGAAGGAAGGAAGGAAGGAAGGAAGGAAGATAAAGTAAAATAAAATAAAGTTATTAAAATAAAAAAAATATTATTAAAAAAACGGACAGATAGAATCCTAGGACAAATGGAGGAAGCAAAACTATACAGACAAAATCTCACACAGAAGCATACACATACACACTCACAAAAAGAAGAAAAGGGGAAAAAATCATAAATCTTGCTCTTAAAGTCCACCTCCTTAATTTGGGATGATTCGTTGTCTGTTCATGTATGTCACAGATGCAGGGTACATCAAGTTGACTGTGGAGTTTTAATCCGCTGCTTCTGAGGCTGCTGGGAGAGATTTCCCTTTCTCTTCTTTGTTTTCACAGCTCCCAGGGGCTCAGCTTTGGATTTGGCCCCGCCTCTGCGTGTAGGTCGCCGGAGGGCGTCTGTTCTTCGCTCAGACAGGACGGGGTTAAAGGAGCTGCTGATTCGGGGGCTCTGGCTCACTCAGGTCAGGGGGAGGGAGGGGCACGGAGTGCGGGGTGAGCCTGTGGTGGCAGAGGCCGGCGTGATGTTGTACCAGCCTGAGGCGCGCCGTGCGTTCTCCCGCGGGAGTTGTCCCTGGATCCCGGGACCCTGGCAGTGGCAGGCTGCACAGGCTCCCCGGAAGGGGGGTTGTGGATAGTGACCTGTGCTCACACACAGGCTTCTTGGTGGTGGCAGAAGCAGCCTTAGCGTCTCATGCCCGTCTCTGTGGTCCGCGCTTTTAGCCGTGGCTCGCGCCCATCTCTGGAGCTCCTTTAAGCAGTGCTCTTAATCCCCTCTCCTCGTTCACCAGGAAACAAAGAGGGAAGAAAAAGTCTCTTGCCTATTCGGCAGCTCCAGACTTTTCTCCGGACTCCCTCCCGGCTAGCCGTGGCGCACTAACCCCCTGCAGGCTGTGTTCACGCCGCCAACCCCAGTCCTCTCCCGGTGCTCCGACCAAAGCCTGAGTCTCAACTCCCAGCCCCGCCGCCCCGGCGGGTAAGCAGACAAGACTCTCGGCCTGGTGAGTGCCGGTCGGCCCTGATCCACTGTGCGGGAATCTCTCCGCTTTTCCCTCCGCACCCCTGTTGCTGTGCTCTCCTCTGTGGCTCCGAAGATTTCTCCCTCCACCACCCACAGTCTCCGCCCGTGAAGGAGCTCCTAGTGTGTGGAAACCTTTCCTCCCTCACAGCTCCCTCCCACTGGTGCGGGTCCCATCCCTATCCTTTTGTCTCTGTTTATTCTTTTTTCTTTTGCCCTACCCAGGTACGTGGGGGGTTTCTTGCCTTTTGGGAGGTCTGAGGTCTTCTGCCAGCGTTCAGTAGGTGCTCTGTAGGAGTTGTTCCACGTGTAGATGTATTTCTGGTGTATCTGTGGGGAGGAAGGTGATCTCTGCGTCTTACTCTTCCGCCATCTTGCTTCTTTTTTTTATATTCACTAGTTTGTTGTGTTTTTAAGATTCCACATGTTAAGTGATATAGTTTAAAAAGTGATGAGTATAAAACAAACATGTTACTTTTGAATAGAAACATTTTGTTCAAGAATTAATGATTGAATAAACACATTTTTAGAGCTCCATAATTTAAGGAAGAGAGATTGCTTGTGCAAATAAAAAGAAAAAATTAGGATTGGAATTTGTCTCTAAACCCCATAGAGAGTGACAGCCTCTCATGTAGGCAGGATGGGTTGAGAGTGAGGAAATTGCTTCATGCTGTTATTGTCTGCCCCTCTCTTTAGAGGATAAAAGAACGGTATAAACAAACTTCTTATGAAGCTGATATATTATCAATGTTGATGCAAGTTCAGACAGTCAAGTTGTGTGGCTCTAAAATTAGTGTTCTATTTCTCAGGACATCAGTTAGGACAAATATTCAATTTTCTAGATGTTGGCTGACTGGTAACCTCAACCAGTATCATATATTTCATCCCAGGACTTGAAAGAAAGGGTTGGATATCAGAGATTTATATAAGAGAAAGAAAAGGCAACCTCATAGCCAGTTCCAGTGGGCCTACTTCCAAGAGTGCTGCCCATGTTGGCAGCATCTGTGCCTGATTTTCACTCCTATTCTATATCCCAGCCAGAGATATGCCCTACTGCTCTCCAAGATAAATCCAGCATTCCATTCTATGCCCTAACCTCATATATATCTTTTACATGTTAACTCTGATCCAGTCAAGGAAGCTCCCTTATTGGAAGACATAAGGGTAGCTTAAACAACAACTTTGAAGCTGATTTTAGTTGTATGAATGAACATCTTTAAAGATAAACACCAGGGATATAATGCTCTGAAACTGTAGTAGTGACCTCTAATTTTGATGTCATGGGCTTGAGAGAGAACTGTTCAAAAAGAGGCAATGATTTAAAGTGCATCAGACTCACCTATAGAGATTGGAGTTTCTAATTCATTAGGTCTGTGTTGGAGCCTGAGAATATGCATTTCTAACAGTTTCCCAAGTGATGCTGATCCTACTGGCCTAGGGGGTAAAACTTTGAAAATCACTGTTTGATGCTGATGGTTGCTAATCATCTGCACATTAGAATCATCTGGCATGCTTTTAAAAAAATGCCAATGCTGGAGTACTACATTAGACCAGTAATGCCAGAATCCCTGGGAATAGGGCCAGCCATCTGTATCTTGTAAAGTGCCACAGTGAAACCAGGGTTGAGAACAACTATCTTACATAAAGCCCTGGGAAAGAAAGCAGAGGAATGAGGGGAAGGTAGAAAGGGTAGTGTGTGAACATAAGTGAATATATTCTCTATATATGTTGGAATATATTCTCTATATATGTTGGAAGGTATAGAGAGGAATCAGAACATGGTAGATTATGATTATATATGGTGTAAGCCTCTCCTATGCAAGCTGGACCAGAGAAGGGGAGTGACTTGTCCAAGATTTCACAGCAGATTAATAGCTGATTTAGACCCTGAGTTCTTATGATTTCCAGTCCAGTGATTTTTTTCCTTCTGCCACTGAACTTGGACTTTACCTCTGACAGTCCTCAAAACACTTATGAGAAATTCAACCTTGGGGACAGACGTGCGAATACCATGTGATAAATCCCATGCTATGGGAACAGGAACACCAAGATGGGTCATTTATCTCAGTCTAGGAAGGTAAAGTGATGAGTGGGCACTAACCAGTGGAGAAAGAAGGGCAGTTCAGAGAGAGTGAGAGAAAAGTGCAAGCCAGAGTGTAGAGGTTGGTTTGTGAGGGATCTGCAAACTTTTTAGAAGAGCTGTAGCATAAAGAGAGAGGCAGGTAGAGCTCAGATCTTGAAGGACCCACATCCTATAAGTAATGGGGAAGACACTGATGGATTTTAAATAGCAGGGTGTAGAATAACAGGATAAGATTTACATTTTAGATAGGTCACTGTGTCAGTGATGAAGAAGTTTTATTTGAGGAAAGCTAGTCTGTAGGCAGGGAAATATTTAGGGCACTGTTGAAATAGTTCAGGGGAGATATATAGTTTTAAAATTTTCTTGAAGTACAGTTGATTTACAGTGTTGTGTTAATTTCTGCTGTGCAGCAAAGTGATTCAGTTATACATATATATATATATACACACTCTTTTTCACATTCTTTTCCATTATGGTTTATCACAGGATATTGAATACAGTTCCCTGTGCTCTAAAGTAGGACCTTGTTGTTTATCCATTTTATATATACTAGTTTGTATCTGCTAATCCCAAACTCCCAATCCTTTCCTCTCCCACCCTGCTCCCTCTTGGCAACCACAGGTCTGTTCTCTATGTCTGTGAGTCTCTTTCTGTTTCATAGGTATGTTCATTTGTGTTGTATTTTAGATCTCACATATAAGTGATATCATATGGTATTTGTCTTCATTTTTTCTGACTTTCTTCTCTTGGTATGAAAATCTCTAGGTCCATCCATGTTGCTGAAAATGGCATTATTTCATTCTTTTTTATGGATGAGTAATATTCCACAGTGTGTGTGTGTGTGTGTGTGTGTGTGTGTGTGTGTGTGTGTGTGTGTGTATACCACATCTTCTTATCCATTCATCTGTCGATGGACAGTTTGTGCCCATGTCTTGGCTATTTAGTGCTGCTATTAACATAGGGGTGCATGTATCTTTTTGAATTATAGTTTTGTCTGGATATATGCCCAGGAGTGGGATTGCTGGATCATATGTCAACTCTATTTTTAGTTTTTTGAGGAACGTCCATACTCTTTTCCATACTGGCTGCACTAATTTACATTCCCTCCAACAGTGTAGGAAGGTACCCTTTTGTCCATAACCCCTCCAGCATTTATTTGTAGACATTTTAATGATGGCCATTCTGACCCATGTGAGGTGACAGTTTTGATTTACATTTCTCTAATATTTAGCAATAATGAGCATCTTTTCATGTGTCTGACATTGGCCATCTGTATGCCTTCTTTGGAGAAATGTCTATTTAGGCCCATTTTTCAATTGGGTTGTTTGGTTTTTTGTTATTGAGTTGTATAAGCTGTTTGTATATTTTGGAAATTAAGCTCTTGTCGGTCACATCATTTGCAAATATTTTCTCCCATTCTGTAGGTTATCTTTTCATTTTGTTTATGGTTTCCTTTGCTGTGCAAAAGTTTATAAGTTTGATTAGGTCCCATTTGTTTATTTTTGCTTTTATTTCTAGTGCCTTGGGAGTCATACTAAGAAAACATTGGTATGATTTCTATCAGTGAATGTTTTGCCTATGTTCTCTTCTAGTTTTATGGTGTCATGTCTATGTTTAAGTCTTATGGCCATTTTGAGTTTATTTTTGTGTATGGTACAAGGGTCTGTTCTAACTTCATTGATTTGCATGTGGCATTCCCAACTTTCCCAGCACCAATTGCTGAAGAGACTGTCAGGGGAGATATATTAAAGGTATATCTTAGAGCAGAAATATAGAGTAGGGGAGAGAGCAATGAATTGAGAGACTTTTAGAACTGAATAACCCAAGGCTTGGTGATTGATTTGAGATGGTATATGAAAGACAAGGGTGGATCAAGCATGATGCTGAGCTTCCAGAGCTGGGCAATATGGAGCAACTGCAATAGGAACATTGGAGGAGAAGCATATGTGGAGATGAAAAGTGCCATTTGGAGAACGTTGAATATTGAGGAGTCTGTAGGTTATCCAAATGGAGATGTCTAGTACCTGTTGAGTGAAAGAAAATTATTCACAATTGCCATTCAGAGAGAGAGTTAGAATCACAGGAGTAGCTGATAAAAACCAGCAGGGCATGATTGACTATTTGCTTTCCCATATTAGGGAAGCTTTCAACTTTCTGGAAAGTTTTTTATCATAAATGGGTGTTGAATTTTGTCAAAAGCTTTTTCTGCATCTATTGAGATTATCATATGGTTTTTCTCCTTCAATTTGTTAATATGGTTTATCACACAAATGACATACAGGGGAACTCCCATAAGGTTAACAGCTGATTTCTCAGCAGAAACTCTGCAAGCCAGAAGGGAGTGGCAGGACATATTTAAAGTGATGAAAGGGAAAAACCTACAACCAAGATTACTCTACCCAGCAAGGATCTCATTCAGATTTGACGGAGAAATTAAAACCTATACAGACAAGCAAAATCTAAGAGAATTCAGCACCCCCAAACCAGCTTTAAAGCAAATGCTAATGCACAGAAATCTCTGGCATTCCTATATAATAATGATGAAAAATCTGAACGTGAAATCAAGAAAACACTCCCATTTACCACTGCAACAAAAAGAATAAAATATCTAGGAATAAACCTACCTAAGGAGACAAAAGACCTGTATGCAGAAAAGTATAAGACACTGATGAAAGAAATTAAAGATGATACAAATAGATGAAGAGATATACCATGTTCTTGGATTGGAAGAATCAACATTGTGAAAATGACTATACTACTCAAAGCAATCTATAGATTCAATGCAATCCCTATCAAACTACCACTGGCATTTTTCACAGAACTAGAACAAAAAAATTTGCAATTTGTATGGAAACACAAAAGACCCCGAATAGCCAAAGCAATCTTGAGAACGAAAAAAGGAGCTGGAGGAATCAGGCTCCCTGACTTTAAACTATACTATAAAGCTACAGTAATCAAAACAGTATGGTACTGGCACAAAAACAGAAAGATAGATCAATGGAACAGGATAGAAAGCCCAGAGATAAACCCATGCACATATGGACACCTTATCTTTGATAAAGGTGGCAGGAATGTACAGTGGAGAAAGGACAGCCTCTTCAATAAGTGATGCTGGGAAAACTGTACAGATACATGTAAAAGTATGAGATTAGATCACTCCCTAACACCATACACAAAAATAAACTCAAAATGGATTAAAGACCTAAATATAAGGCCAGAAACTATCAAACTCTTAGAGGAAAACATAGGCAGAACACTCTATGACATAAATCACAACAAGATCCTTTCTGACCCACCTCCTAGAGTAATGGAAATAAAAACAAAAATAAACAAATGGGACCTAATGAAACTTCAAAGCATTTGCACAGCAAAGGAAACCATAAACAGGACCAAAAGACAACCCTCAGAATGGGAGAAAATATTTGCAAATGAAGCAACTGACAAAGGATTAATCTCCAAAATTTACAAGCAGCTCATGCAGCTCAATAACAAAAAAACAAACAACCCAATCCAAAAATGGGCAGAAGACCTAAATAGACATTTCTCCAAAGAAGATATACAGACTGCCAACAAACACATGAAAGAATGCTCAACATCATTAATCATTAGAGAAATGCAAATTAAAACTACAATGAGATATCATCTCACACCAGTCAGAATGGCCATCATCAAAAAATCTAGAAACAATAAATGCCACAGAGGGTGTGGAGTAAAGGGAACACTCTTGCACTGCTGGTGGGAATGTGAATTTGTTCAGCCACTATGGACAACAGTATGGAGTTTCCTTAAAAAACAAAAATAGAACTACCATATGACCCAACAATCCCACTACTGGGCATATACCCTGAGAAGACCAAAATTCAAAAAGAGTCATGTACCAAAATGTTCATTGCAGCTCTATTTACAATAGCCCGGAGATGGAAACAACCTAAGTGCCCATCATTGGATGAATGGATAAAGAAGATGTGGCACATATATACAATGGAATATTACTCAGCCATAAAAAGAAATGAAATTGAGCTATTTGTAATGAGGTGGATAGACCTAGAGTCTGTCATACAGAGTGAAGTAAGTCAGAAAGAAAAAGACAAGTACCATATGCTAACACATATATATGGAATCTAAAAGAAATAAAAAGAAAAAAAATGTCATGAAGAACCTAGGGGTAGGACAGGAATAAAGACGCCGATGTAGAGAATGGACTTGAGGATACAAGGAGAGGGAAGGGTAAGCTGGGACGAAGTGAGAGAGTGGCATGGACATATATACACTGCCAAATGTAAAATAGATAGCTAGTGGGAAGCAGCCGCATAGCACAGGGAGATCAGCTTGGTGCTTTGTGACCACCTAGAGGGGTGGAATACGGCGGGTGGGAGGGAGGCTCAAGAGGGAGGGGACATGTGGATATATGTATACGTATAGCTTATTCACTTGGTTATACAGCAGCAACAAACACAGCAATGTAAAGCCATTATACTCCAATAAATATGTTTTAAAAAAAGTAAATTTTAATTAAAAACAAAAAACCAAAAACCAGCAGGGCAATGCAATCATGGAAACTTGGTGTGGTGCCAGAATTTCAGGGGAAGGCAGAGCAAGAGGGGTCAATGAAAGAGAATCAGTGTGTAGTGGAAAAAAAGTACTTATGTGTGAGTCATCACCCCGGTTAATCACTTTTCCTCTACTTCTCACCCATGCTTGAAGAAGAAATGTGTATTTGGCCCCTCATTTCTTGCTTCTTCCCCTTTCCAAATTAGTAAGGAAAGCAGAGGCAGAAAGGGCAAATAAATGTATATAATAAAGAGATGGATGGAAGAAGAGTGTGGGAGAATAAAGAAGAAGAGTCTCATCTCTGAAGCTCAGGAAGAGAATTTTGGAGATTTTGGTTTGAGAGACTCCAAACCAGCTGTGAGGTTTAAGAAAACTTGTGTTATAGGAATCTTTGGGAAATGTGGCTGAATTAGATTCCCTTTAATATTCTTAGAGGAATCTAAGGCTAAATGGTTTTTAGTTGTTGCTCTGGACAGTTTTGGGAAAGCCTCTGTGTAGGGACTGAGCAATATGACACAACAGATTCACTAGGGTTATAAGAAGGAATCGTCAGGGATGTAGGTGGCACCGAAAAGGGAAAATGCCACAGAAACCAACAAGATGATGGAGCAGCGCTCAGCACTGAGTGCTGCTGAGAGATCAAATAACCAGGTCAGCTTTTGCCAATGCAGTTTTGGAAGAGTTGGGAGTCAGAAGTCCATGGGCAATGAATGAATGATAGGTAAAGAAGTGGGACAGTGAGTTTGATATACTCGAATGAAAAGCTTGACTGGTAAAGGACAGAATTAGGAGTAGCTAATGGGAGATAAGAAGACCATTTGAAGTGAGACATCAGTTTATGCACATACAAAGTGATTGATCTGAGCAGATGTTTCAGTTCAAACACTTTGATTCTCTCTTACTCTAGCCAAAGGCCAGCTCCCCTCATCTGATTAACACTGTACATCACCCTCATGGAATAATGCTAAAGAAAGAGTAAATAAGAAGGAATTTGGTTCTTATCCAAGAATATTTGGGAGAGAAGTTCCCATGCTTTTCTGTGTGCTTACTATAGCCGTTTTGTTGTTTGTTTTCTTTTTTTAGTTTAGAAGTTCACTTAGAAAAAATTATTACAGAAAATTAAAAAAAAAGAAATCATCTAACTTCCATTCTCTTTTAATTAAAAAATTTAATAATATGTATATATTTCAATAGTAAAAACAGTGTCTCTCCACAGGTTAGCCTTTGGGTACACTGGAAATGAAATGTCTCCTGCTTCCTCTGAGTGAAGCAATAGCTTCTTTAAAGAGGAAGATGTATTTAGGAGAAAAGTTAAACCCATGGCCATCCTTACATTCTTACTTGCAAATTCAAAACTCTCTTCTTTGGTGGCTTCTAGTCAAGATCAACTTGCCTTGAAAGCAGGCTTGTCAATAGTGTGCTAAGAAAGTGGCAAAAATATCTTTTCAACTATTGTAATAGAGTTGATTTTCTACTATTAGACCTCCATTCCTTAGGGTTTGGGATTGTCCTTTCTCAAAATGTCAGACCAGTGCCACACAAAATGTGATCTGTAGAAAAGCAGCAGAGGCAACACTAGGAGTGTGTTAGAAATGCTAATTTCCCCACCTCACTCTAGACCCACTGAATCAGAATTGCTGGGCGGTGGTGGTATGTAGGGCCCAAGAATCTGTATTTAACAAGCCCTCCATGTGATTCTTGCATCTGCTGAAGTGTGGGAAGCACTCTTGCAGGCTCCTAGGAAGGAACCCTGTCTCATCCATCTAAAGCATGTTCGGTGTCTTCCTTTGCTCCTTGAGATCCATTCCCCTGCATTCTCACACTACTGGGTCCTAAGAAGCAGATCTGTATTGGTAATATCAGCAGTATCCTGGGAGGATTGATTGATGGAAGGCACCAGAAGGAGATGGATGTGAGAAGAGTGTGGTCTGAGATGTTTATTTCTTCCCAATGCCCTTTCTGCAAGGTCATCAAGGGCTGATGGCTTCCTTTAACTGAAGGTCACAGCTTCTTATCAGTTGGCTCTCTCCACACAGGTCTCCCTGCCTCAGTTTCCTTCCTTTCACGTCTTTGTAGTGGTGGTGATGAATTCCTTACTACTGTCCTAGTAGCCCCAGGAAATTGCACTAGCCCTGGTCCTTTCCCTGTGTTTAACTCCACCTAACAGATAATTTGTAAATAGTCACTTTATAATACTTCCTTTAAATCACCCAACTTAAGCGTGCCTTCCTTTTCCTTTCAGGACTCTGACTAACAAAATCCATACATTCCCAATGCCTAGAATGATGATTAACAAATATTTATAGTAGGAACAAATGAAGGACAATATAGATGGTCCTATCTTATGATGGATCAACTTACGATTTTACAACACTTAACAACAGTGCGAAAGTGATACACATTCAGTAGAAACTGTACT
The DNA here is from genome assembly GCF_937001465.1 of Orcinus orca. Classification (NCBI taxonomy): domain Eukaryota; kingdom Metazoa; phylum Chordata; class Mammalia; order Artiodactyla; family Delphinidae; genus Orcinus; species Orcinus orca. The sequence continues at coordinate 92,653,271 of NC_064561.1, read as the reverse complement.
TTGAATTTTGGTCTTTTCATGGGCTAGCAATAAGTGGGATGATACCTTCTCATGATGCTGGGCAGTGGCAGCTCCGTCAACCATGAGATCATGAGGGGCAAGAACTGATACACTTAGAACCATTCTGTACCCATATTCTGGTTTTCACTTTCAGTACAGTATTCAATAAATTAAATGAGATATTCAACACTTTGTTACAAGATACGTTTTGTGTTAGATGATTTTGCCCAACTGCAGGCTAATAAAAGTGTTCTGAGCACATTTAAGGTAGGCTAGGCTAAGCTATGGTGTTCGGTAGGTTAGGTGTATTAAATGTATTTTCGATTTATAGTATTTTCAATTTATGATGAGTTTATTGGGATGTAACCCCATTGTAAGCTGAGGAAGATCTGTATATATGGAAAGGCATAACCCTCTCCAAGAGCAACAGTTATTAGTAGCTTAGTGACTTTATACTTTTTTAAAAATGCCAGTAGGCCAATTTGATAATGGGATATGGAAACATGAGATATGGATTTTAGAGACATGAGGTCCAGAGCACTGGCTTTGGGAAGTACTGGCTCGAATACTACCCTAATGCATTAAATGGGAGGTGATTGATCCCAGGGCCCATCAAAATTCACTGTCCTCAAAAATTTCAACAGTAAAATAGGTTAACACAGTCACAAGGAAGGGGAAAACTTGGTAGGCAATTCAAAAATAGTGACTAAGCCTTCAGAAATTAGCAAGTATGGCTGGTGGGAGAAGAGGACCTTACAGCAGTATATTAAATCCTGGCTCTTACGGGTGGTCCAAGGATATTCAACTGGCTCATGCTTAAGATGGGGCAATATTAAAGACAAAGCTCTAGTGCTTGGAATGGTGCCATGCTGTATTATTATTCAGCAGACATTGTGAAGAGTGGCTATTTTCTTTTATCAAAGAAGAGATCTACCAATATCAATGTCCCCTATCTTAATAGAATCTGCTCATCTTTCTTGTTAGCTGATCTGTGGTACATTCCTTAGCCTTTGCCAGCATTGAAAAGCACAGTCAATATGAATCAAAAGGACTTGGAAGATCTGGCATTTGGGGACGTGGTGTACAACCCCACCCTGTACTCCATCACCTTATTTTATTTCCCCCAGCTCAAGCTTCCAGGGCCATCTGTAAGCACTGATCACTATGTAAACAAATGCAAAGAGATGGGCAATGGACATTGTTTAGAGTTATGATATCCTTACTGTGTATTTTATGTATTTTAAAAATTCTTTCCTAAGAGTAACTGAATTTACCAACCAGCTTATCAAAACAGGCAATCCTTGGAAGGTTGTTTTTTTTTTTTTTTAAAGTTTCCATCTGCAGCATAATGTTGTATATCCAGACCTGCTTCTTTTATCACTTCTTTCACCCAAAGTTCCCTCAACACATCTTGAATCAACTTTTCAAATTTCTATTCTGGCTCACCACATGTCAAATCTTGCTAAGCAAATGAAGAAACAACACTCAACATATCTCTTCCTGTCAACGGCAACATCTGCGTTCGAGTCATTAAGGACTAGATACTGAATTTTATCCCACTGTTTACTCTCATATCAAACTTGGTAAGGAATGTATACAAGCACTTTCCCTTATAATTATGGACTGAGGTATGCAGGGCTCAGAATCAGCGCTCTTTGGTTTAGCATCTTGTGCCTTGATTGCTAATTAAAATAACTCATCTCCAACTAATTCCATCACATGATGCGTGTCCTGCCTGACAGGATGCAAATTTAACTACTCTGCTAGACACAGGATACCTTCTACTGCAGACAGGGAAACTGTAGTCACCAGCATGAAATGTCATCTGCTTAAGTCATTTTAACTCCAAAATAGTAGTTTCTGTATCTACTTAGATACAGAATACGTAGTATTACCTAAGTTTTTGTACTTTAGTTCCTGCAAAGATTGTTTCTACTTGAGGGCATTGAATGCCAGTAGATCCTAAAAAAGTTACTAAAGCCAAAATAGTCATTGTGCCCAAGAAATGACACTTAGTCCAGGAAGACATGAAAATGTTTGGGTAGCTGGTAATTTGCCATAATTTAAGACCCATCTGAATAAACAGTGAATGAGGGAACCACCCTCTCCACCTAAAAAGCTTGATAGAACAGTTGTTTTATACACATTTGAAACTAAGCTATTGGGTTTTAAAAATTCAGTAAAGAAAGAAATATGGACAGTAGTTGATTGTATGTGCAGGTTTCAGCTCCCCCTGCCCACTTACACCAAGTGTCCAGCACATCAAATTATTCATCTCATATCAACAATCTCCTGTTGGAAATCCAACAGTCACTTCAAACTCAGCAAGTCAAAAACTGATCTGATCCCTTTCCCTCTTATATTATGCTCCTTCTTTTGACTTTGTTACCTCAGTGAACGGTAACCTACTTGCCCAGATGCCCAAAGCTAAACCCTGGGAGACATCCCCATCAATCACCAAGCCCTTCTTATATGATATTTGATAGTATATGATATTTCTCAATTCCTTCCTTTTTTATTCTCAACATCCATATCTTTATTTTGTTCCTCAAAATTTCTTACCTGAATAAGTGACATATCCTTCTAATTAGTCTTTCTGACTCCAGACTATTGCCTTTCAATTAATTCTCCAATTGTAGGTCAAGCCGGCTTTCTGAAAAATACAAATAGGATCCTTGGGCTTAACTATCTTTCAGTACCTCCTCATATCTTTAAATGCTTTTTTAAAATCCAAACCCCTTATCATGGCACACAACCTGCTTTATAATCTGACCCCACCCTTGTGCCTTCACCTGATGTCCTGCCACTCTTCAACTCTCACTTGATACTGAAACTGTAACAAACTACTTGTAGTTTCCTGAACAAGGCCTGTAGTTCCTCTCTAGCCTTTACACCCTAGCTTGGATCTCAAGTGGGGCATCTGTGACCACCGCCCCCCCCAGAACACATTAGGCAACATCTGGAGACTTTGTTGATCGTCAGGCCTGAGAGGGGTGCTACTGACATGTACAGCACAGTCTCCCACCACAAAATATAACCCAGCCCCAAATGTCAACAGTTCCAGGATTAAGAAACCCTACCCTGTTCCTTTTCCTTCCCTTGTGTGGCAGAGATTACTCATTATTCGCAGTATCATTCTTAATTTTTCTTTGAATCATCAAACCTCCCAAGTTTAGCTGGGCTACATTCCCCAGCTTCCATTGCAGCTGAGTGTAGGCATGTGTGCAGTAAAGGGTTATTATTGTGGGCCTGAGATTTCTATCCTTAGGAAGCCCTGCTTGCAAGGCCGACCTTTGGCTGTCATCTGGGAACTCGAATTTCAGGAGGGTTCCCACCAGTCCCTGATAGGAGTGGGTTACTATGCTTAAACTGTATATAAATATATAGTTTATGGTGACCTCTTGCTTTTCTTCTGGGGATCTGGAATTTTGGTACATTCTCAAGTAGAGAGTGACATGACCAGCTCCAATAAAAACCCCTGGTACCGAGTCTCTAAGGAGCTTTCCTGGCACAGAGCACTTCATACATGTTAACCACAGTTTGTTCGTGGAGGAATTAAGTACATCCTATGTGACTCGACTGGGAAAGTACTTTCGGAAGCTTGCAGCTGGTTTCCTCCGTACTTCACTCAATGGGCCTTTTCCTTTTGCTGATTTTTCTTTGTATCCTTTTCTTACAGTAAATCTTGGCCATGAATTTAATTGTATGCTGAGTCCTGTGAGTACTTGTGTATCACTGAAACTGGAAGAAGTCTGGGAATTCCTTACAAAACATGTAACCAAATTCTAGCCAGGGAGAAGTGAACAGAAGTTAACTTCTGGGTCACATCCTTAAAACAAATTGTTTCACCCTTCTTTCTCTTTTCCTTCTTTCTATATACTGGATTGTAGATTGGTACTAGCCAGTCAGCTTCAGTCAGGTGGACAAGGACCATACCCTGGAGTAGAGGTTGGCAGAGTTTTTCTATAACCAGGCCATATGGTCTCTGGTGAAACTATGCATGTCAGCCACTGTAGCCCTGAAACTGCCATACACAATATGTACATGAGTGTGTATAGCTGTGTTCCAATAAACCTTTATTTACAAACACCAGAGGGGGCCCAGATTAGGCCTGGGGGTCATGGTTTGCCAATCCCTGCCCTAGAGGACAGAGACAAAAGGTGTAGAAAGACAATTATCCATGGGTTTAATTCCTATGATGTGACACCCCCACTTGCTATCCATACAAATATCCTAGGAGAGTACTCTCCTAAGTGTTTCTGTCTAGTCCCATATATATATCTATCAAAACAATTACTCATCTGAATTGTCATCTCTCTACTCTGTTATTCTGTAAGCTCTTGAGAGCAAGGATCATTCATCTCCATATCTTTAGTGCCCATCACAGGGCTCAAGATGTATCGGGACTCAAAACAAATTTATTGATGTGGTTAATCAAGTACACTTTGCTTTTTTTTTTTTTTTTTTGGTGGTACGCGGGCCTCTCACTGTTGTGGCCTCTCCCGTTGCAGAGCACAGGCTCCAGATGTGCAGGCTCAGCGGCCATGGCTCACGGGCCTAGCCGCTCCGCGGCATGTGGGATCTTCCCGGACCGGGGCACGAACCCATGTCCCCTGCATCGGCAGGCGGACTCTCAACCACTGCGCCACCAGGGAAGCCCACACTTTGCTTCTTATACTCTCTTTTTCTTTTTTGAATTTTATTTCATTTTTTAATACAGTAGGTTCTTATTAGTTAACCATTTTATACGTATTCGTGTGTATATGTCAATCCCAATCTCCCAATTCATCACACTACCACCACCACCCCTGGCCACTTTCCCCCCTAGGTGTCCATATGTTTATTCTCTACATCTGTGTCTCTATTTCTGCCCTGAAAACTGGTTCATCTGTACCATTTTTCTAGGTTCCACATATATGAGTTAATATACAGTATTTGTTTTTCTCTTTCTGACTTACTTCACTCTGTATGACAGTCTCTAGATCCATCCACATCATTACAAACAGCTCAATTTCGTTTCTTTTTATGGCTGAGTAATATTCCATTGTATATATGTGCCACATCTTCTTTATCCATTCATCCGATGATGGACACTTAGGTTGTTTCCATGTCCTGGCTATTGTAAATAGAGCTGCAATGAACATTGTGGTACATGACTCTTTTTGAATTATGGTTTTCTCAGGGTATATGCCCAGTAGTGGGATTGCTGGGCCATATGGTAGTTCTATTTTTAGTTTTTTTAAGGAACCTCCGTACTGTTCTCCATACTGACTGTATCAATTTACATTCCCACCAACAGTGCAAGAGGGTTCCCTTTTCTCCACACCCTCTACAGCATTTATTGTTTGTAGATTTTTTTGATGATGGCCATTCTGACTGGTGTAAGGTGATACCTCATTGTAGTTTTGATTTGCATTTCTTTAATGATTAGTGATATTGAGCATCCTTTCATGTGTTTGTTGGCAATCTGTATATCTTCTTTGGAGAAATGTCTATTTAGGTCTTCTGTGCATTTTTGGTTTGGGTTGTTCTTTTTTTTTGATATTGAGCTGCATGAGCTGGCTTGTATATTCTGGAGATTAGTCCTTTGTCAGTTGCTTCATTTGCAAATATTTTCTCCCATTCTGAGGGTTGTCTTTTCATCTTGTTTATGGTTTCCTTTGCTGTGCAAAAGCTTTGAAGTTTCATTAGGTCCCATTTGTTTATTTTTGTTTTTATTTCCATTACTCTAGGAGGTGGATCAAAAAAGATCTTGCTGTGATTTATGTCAAAGAGTGTTCTTCCTATGTTTTCGTCTAAGAGTTTTATAGTGTCCGGTCTTACATTTAGGTCTCTAATCCATTTTGAGTTTATTTTTGTGTATGGTGTTAGGGAGTGTTCTAATTTCATTCTTTTACATGTAGCTGTCCAGTTTTCCCAGCACCACTTATTGAAGAGATTGTCTTTTCTCCATTGTATATTTTTGCCTCCTTTGTCATAGATTAGTTGACCATAGGTGTGTGGGTTTATCTCTGGGCTTTCCACTCTGTTCCATTGATCTATATTTCTGATTTTGTGCCAGTATCATATTGTCTTGATTACTGTGTCGTTGTACTGTAGTCTGAAGTCAGGGAGTCTGATTCCTCCAGCTCCGTTTTTTTCCCTCAAGACTGCTTTTGCTATTTGGGGTTTTTTGTGTCGCCATACAAATTTTAAGATTTTTTGTTCTAGTTCTGTAAAAAATACCATTGGTAATTTGATAGGGATTGCATTGAATCTGTAGTTTGCTTTGGATAGTATAGTCATTTTCACAATATTGATTCTTCCAATCCAAGAACATGGTATATCTCTCCATCTGTTGGTATCATCTTTAACTTCTTTCATCAGTGTCTTATAGTTTTCTGCCTACAGGTCTTTTGTCTCCCTAGGTAGCTTTATTTCTAGGTATTTTATTTTTTTTGTTGCAATGGTAAATGAGAGTGTTTCCTTAATTTCTCTTTCAGATTTTTCATCATTACTGTATAGGAATGCAAGAGATTTCTGTACATTAATTTTGTATCCTGCAATTTTACCAAATTCATTGATTAGCTCTAGTGGTTTTCTGGTGGCATCTTTAGGATTCTGTATGTATAGTATCATGTCATCTGCAAACAGTGACAGTTTTACTTCTTCTTTTCCAATTTGTATTCCTTTTATTTCTTTTTCTTTTCTGATTGCTGTGGCTAGGACTTCCAAAACTTTGTTGAATGATAGTGGTGAGAGTGGACATCCTTGTCTTGTTCCTGATTTTAGAGGAAATGATTTCAGGTTTTCACCATTGAGAATGATGTTTGCTGTGGGTTTGTTGTATATGGCCTTTATTATGTTGAGGTAGGTTCCCTCTATGTCCACTTTCTGGAGAGTTTTTATCATAAATGGGTGTTGAATTTTGTCCAAAGCTTTTTCTGCATCTATTGAGATGATCATATGTTTTTTTCTTCTTCAGTTTCTTAATATGGTGTATCACATTGATTGATTTGCATAAATTGAAGAATCCTTGCATCCCTGGGATAAATCCCAGTTGATCATGGTGTATGGTCCCTTTAATGTGCTGTTGGATTCTGTTTGCTAGTATTTTGTTGAGGGTTTTTGCATCTATATTCATCAGTGATATTAGTCTGTAATTTTCTTTTTTTGTAGTATCTTTGTCTGCTTTTGGTATCAGGGTGATGGTGGCCTCATAGAATGAGTTTGGGAGTGTTCCTTCCTGTGCAATTTTTTGAAGAGTTTGAGAAGGATGGGTGTTAGCTCTTCTCTAAATGTTTGATAGAATTCACCTGTGAAGCCTTTTGGTCCTGGAATTTTGCTTGTTGGAAGATTTTTAATCACAGTTTCAATCTCATTGCTTGTGATTGGTCTGTTTACATTTTCTACTTCTTCCTGGTTCAGTCTTGAAGGTTATACCTTTCTAAGAATTTGTCCATTTCTTCCAGGTTGTCCATTTTATTGGAATTGAGTTACTTGTCGTAGTCTCTTAGGATGTTTTGTATTTCTGTGGTGTCTGTTGTAACTTCTTCTTTTTCATTTCTAATTTTATTGATTTGAGTCTTGTTCCTTTTTTTCTTGATGAGTCTGGCTAATGGTTTAACAACTTTGTTTATCTTCTCAAAGAACCAGCTTTTAGTTTTATTGATCTTTGCTATCATTTCCTTCATGTCTTTTCATTTATTTCTGATCTGATCTTTATGATTTCTTTCCTTCTGCTAACTTTGGGGTTTTTTTTTGGTTCTTCCTTCTCTAATTGCTTTAGGTGTGAGGTTAGGTTGTTTACTTCAGATTTTTCTTGTTTCTTGAGGTAGGATTATATTGTTATAAACTTCCCTCTTATAACTGCTTTTGCTGCATCCCATAGGTTTTGGATCATCATGTTTTCATTGTCATTTGTCTCTAAGTATTTTTTGATTTCCTCTTTGATTTCTTCAGTGATCTCTTGGTTATTTAGTAATGTATTCTTTAACCTCCAATGTGTTTGTGTTTTTTATTTTTTTTTCCCTGTAACTGATTTCTAATCTCATAAAATTGTGGTCAGAAGAGATGCTTGATTTCAATTTTCTTAAATTTACTGAGGCTTGATTTGTGACCCAAGATGTGATCTATCCTGGAGAATATTCCATGTGCACTTGAGTAGAAAGTGTAATCTGCTGTTTTTGGTTGGAATGTCCTATAAATATCAATTAAATCTATCCGGTCTATTGTGTCATTTAAAGCTTGTGTTTTCTTATTAATTTCCTGTTTGGATGACCTGTCCATTGGTTTAAGTGAGGTGTTAATGTTCCCCACTATTATTGTGTTACTGTTGATTTCCTCTTTTATAGCTGTTACCTTATGTATTGAGGTGCTCCTATGTTGGGTGCATATATGTTTATAATTGTTATATATTTTTCTTGGATTGATCCCTTGATCATTATGTAGTGTCCTTCCTTGTCTCTTGTAACATTCTTTATTTTAAAGTCTATTTTATCTGATATGAATATTGCTACTCCAGCTTTCTTTTGATTTCTATTGACATGGGATATCTTTTTCCATCCCCTCACTTTCACTCTGTATGTGTCCCTAGGTCTGAATTGGGTCTCTTGTAGACAGCATATATATGGGTCTTGTCTTTTATCCATTCAGTGAGCCTGTATCTTTTGGCTGGAGCACTTAATCCATTCACGTTTAAGGTAATCATCGATATGTATGTTCCTATTACCATTTTCTTCATTGTTATGAGTTTGTTTTTGTAGGTCCTTTTCTTCTCTTGTGTTTCCCACTTAGAGAAAGTTCCTTTAGCTTTTGTTGTAGAGCTGGTTTGGTGGTGCTGAATTCTCTTAGTTTTTGCTTGTCAAGAAAGCTTTTGATTTCTCCGTTGAATCTGAATGAGGTCCTTGCTGGGTAGAGTAATCTTGGTTGTAGGCCCTTCCTTTTCATTACTTTAAGTATATCGTGCCACTCCATTCTGGCTTGTAGAGTTTCTGCTGAGAAATCAGCTGTTAACCTTATGGGAGTTCCCTTGTATGTTATTTGTCATTTTTCCCTTGTTGCTTTCAATAATTTTTCTTTGTCTTTAATTTTTGTCAATTTGGTTACTAAGTGTCTCGGCGTGTTTCTCCTTGGGTTTATCCTGTGTGGGACTCTCTGCACTTCCCGGACTTGGGTGGCTATTTCCTTTCCCATGTTAGGGAAGTTTTCTACTACAATCTCTTCAAATATTTTCTTGGGTCCTTTCTCTCTCTCTTCTCCTTCTGGGACCCCTGTAATGCGAATGTTGTTGCATTCAATGTTGTCCCAGAGGTCTCTTAGACTGTCTTCATTTCTTTTCATTCTTTTTTCTTCATTCTGTTCCGTGGCAGTGAATTCCACCATTCTGTCTTCCAGGTCACTTATCCGTTCTTCTGCCTCAGTTATTGTGCTATTGATTCCTTCTAGTGTATTTTGCATTTCAGTTATTGTATTGTTCATCTCTGTTTTTTTTGTTCTTTAATTCTTCTGGGTCTTTGTTAAACATTTGCTGCATCTTCTCAAACTTTGCCTTCATTCTTTTTCCAAGGATCATCTTCACTATCATTCTGAATTCTTTTTTTGGAAGGTTGCCTATCTTTATTTAGTTGTTTTTCTGGGGTTTAATCTTGTTCCTTCATCTGATACATAGCACTCTGCCTTTTCATCATGTCTATATTTCTGTGTATGTGGCTTTTGTTCCACAGACTGCAGGATTGTGGTTCTTGCTTCTGCTGTCTTCCCTCTGGTGGATGAGGCTATCTAAGAGGCATGTGCAAGTTTCCTGATGGGAGGGACTCGTGGTGGGTAGACATGCATGTTACTCTGGTGTGCAGAGCTCAGTGAAACTTTAATCTGCTTGTCTGCTGATGGTGGGGCGTGGTTCCCTCCCTCTTGGTTATTTGGCCTGAGGTAACCCAACACTGGAGCCTATCTGGCTCTTTGACGGGGCTAATGGCAGAATACAGGAGGGCTCACACCAAGGAGTACTTCCCAGAACTTCTGGTGCCAGTGTCCTTGTCCTCACAGTGAGCCACAGCTACCCCCTGCCTCTGCAGGAGACCCTCCAACACTAGAGGTAGGTCTGGTTCAGTCTTTTATGGGGTCACTGCTCCTTCCCCTGGGTCCCAATGTGCACAGTACTTTGTGTGTGCTCTCCAAGAGTGCAGTCTCTGTTTCCCCCAGTCCTGTCAAAGTCCTGCAACGAAATTGTGCTAGCCTTCAAAGTCTGATTCTCTAGGAATTCCTCCTGCCATTGCCAGATCCCCAGGTTGGGAAGCCTGACATAGGGCTCAGAACCTTCCCTCCAGTGAGTGGGCTTCTGTAGTATAAGTGTTCTTCAGTTTGTGAGTCACCCACCCAGCAGTTATGGAATTTGATTTGTGATTTCACCCCTCCTACCATCTCATTGTGGCTTCTCCTTTGTTTTTGGATGTGGGGTATCTTTTTTGGTGAGTTCCAGTGTCTTCTTGTCGATGATTGTTCAGCAGTTAGTTGTGACTCTGGTGCTCTCGCAAGAGGGAGTGAGTGCATGTCCTTCTACTCCGCCATCTTGAACCAATCTCTTCTTCTTATACTCTTTACTACTTATTCCCCAGGGTCCTTGGCAGTCAAATCAAGAAGGCAGTATTACTCATCCAGTCAGAACTCTACCCTATAGCATTCTCCCAAAGCCTTCTAATCTCTAAGCTACATCTCAGAAGGACACTCAGGGGTACACATGTCTCACTTTAGGGGTGCACTTGTTCTAGACCTTACATAGCACTTAATGCAATAGAACAGGATATACACTGATAGAATGTTTATATCTCACTCCCAGAATCAGGTCCAGCATTTAAAAATTTTACCCAGTGAACTTCATGCTCATTGATCACAGGATAATGCTTCTTCTTCTATGAAAATAAGGGTACCAGAAATGTCCCAATAATTCAGCTGTTGTCACTTTTAGGAGTATTTGCTAACACAGCCAAGGGACAAATTATACCCAATGGGACTTGTCTTGCTTATGAGAGACAAAACTGCTCACTTGTCGGCCACAATTTCTGGCTCTTGTACATCCTCCAAATCCTGCTCCACTGTGCACACTCTCTACAAGTGAGTTCCAAACACCTTGCTATAAACCCTCCTCTGTTTTTGGAAACAGCCCCACTGGGCATGTTGAAGCTATAGCATCCTTATTAACATAATTCCTCTTTCTTTTCCCTGTGGCCATGACTGGATGTTAGCCTTCTAACATCCAAAGTTGTGTGAGATAAAGATTTGATTGTAACTGGGAGCCATCTGGCACAGGTCAGAACATGTTTTATGGGTAGGCTGTCCAAGTGCAAAGGCTTGGGTGTATTCTCTGCAGGCCATCAACTTCCCTATGACTAACTGGGCCATCACTTGCAGTTCTGATTAAGCACATCACTACCCATATGAAGCATTCTCTGGTTCCAAATGTTCACATTGTTTCCACCATGGCTATCTTTTCTGGTACCTGTCTTCAACAGTGAAGTGACATCAACCCCTTGACAGTTCCCTGAGGGAGTCAACAGAACCAGCCTGTTTCTGGCCTCAGTGTCTCCTGAGGCTGCTGGTATACCTCCTTTGGATGTCAGTTATTGGCTGTTAATTGTTTCTTAGTTTGAAATAGAATAAATAATAGAAGGACATTGAGACTTTCTGAAACCCAAGATGGATGTGAATTACATATTCATAAATATTTGTAAATATTGACAAATAGGAACTTATCTGACTTGACCATTCATGAGGCAAGAGAAGCAAATGTTATATGAAAGTGGTATGTCAAGGACTGCGCGAAGCCTGGGGTGGAAATGGATCTGATCCCAAATAGACAATATTCAGCGTAATAGCATAAAATTTTTGGCTGAAAGAAAATGATGATATTGAAGGAGCATATGGTGTTTTGGCCAAAGTTTATGAGAGCTGGGAGTGTCATCCTTAAACCCAAAGGGCAGATGTAAGTAAATACCTAGGGATTATCTGAATCTGTATCAAATAGAAATCAAATTCCTTATCTTGCATCATATGAAAAGGTAATACAAGATGAGACAAAATGATAAATCAACCCAATCTGGTCTGTTGTCCTATGCTTTACTTAGTTCACTATTTCTATCTATCTGAATAAATTCAGATAATTTTTCTTGCATTAAAGCCTTTAGTATCCATCCACCATTCAATTTCTACCCATCCTACAAAGCCTACTATAAATCTATTTCTACTCGGAAGCATCCACTGCTGTCCCTTTAGGCTCCATCTTTATAGAACTTGTCTGCCACTCACGTGAATACCTTCATGACACACAGCCTTGTGTTACTCAGTGTTCCCTTTTATGAATTATTTTTATTACCTCACCTCTTGAGATCGGAAGCCTTCACCAAAGCAGTTAGCTTAGCACAGCTATGTGGCAGCTACTCACACTTGTTGATGGGTGGGGTTTTAAACACTGTTGAAGTGAAGAAAAACTAAAATAACAAACACTGTGACACAACGGACATGAACGATGTGAAAGCCAATTTGTATGGGAGCTGAGGCCTCCCAAGGAGTTTCAGGGCTTCTTTCTCAAGAAGTTCCCAGATGCCAGGCCTGAGGCAGAGTTCCCAGGGCAGGAGCTCCCTGGCTGCTCCCTTCCCCGAATTTGGAAGTCCAGTATAAAGTCCTAGTCAAAGGCCCCAAACTCGCTGTCCAGAAAAAAAACTCAGGTTTGTACTGTTTGACAGGTCACCTTGCAGGACAGACCCCGGACTTCAGCAGTTGTCTGCAGTGACCCAAGCATGGGCAGGACATTCTGCAGGAGTTCTTGGATCCCAGCACGAGGCCATGTAGGGTGAGTCATGTGGGGCCTGAGAAAAACCAGATGCTTGGGAAAGAAGTAACAGGAGATACTGGAAATACTGTATGGTCTAGACTGAATGCTTCAGTGGTTTCAAGATAAATAAAGTAGGCCAAGGGTGAAATGTGTGAGCTCAGTCAGCTTTACCCAGGAGACTTCCAGCTCCTATCTTCAGGAAACAGCTAAGGCTCGCTTATGTGACCGCAGGCAAACTTGGCATGCACTTTCCTTGCTTTCTTTCAGCCTGATCTGTGTACTTGAATTTATAGGATGGCACATTCCCATTACAAGCATTTCTCCAGATTCTAGGGCCTGATCTTGGGGCATATGGAAAGGCAGTCTCTACAGGCGTTTCATTCCTGCAGGAGGTGCTAACTGAGGTACCTTCCCCTGCCGAGGAAGGATGGGTGTTCTGGGGCTCTGCTCCGGCTATTTGCTCTCCTCAGATGTTACCTTCAAGTGGATCAGTGCTGATGATTGGCATGTTCACCAGAGACAGATTTGCAAAGGCTGAGGGAGGACTGGCTGGTTGCAGGAGGGGCCTGAGCCTAACGGTGCTTTAGCCAGATGGCATCAGAGAACATTGTCATTCACACGGACATGAGAGATGGTCAGTGCAAATCTTTCGTTCAACAGGCTAGGGAAACAATGCTCCAAAACTAGTGCTTGCAGAATTGTCTCTCAACATTGTTTTCTTCACATCAGGTTTGGAGGTTCCATCCAAGCTCTGGTACTGTCATAACACAGGTCCTTTCCAGCTGGGCTCACCCATCTGTGCCTACGATATGCCAGAGCATTGTCTCAGCTTTCCCAGGGTGAGTTCCTGAATTGGCTTTGTTTCCAGTCATCCTGTTTCTGACCCTCACTTTGATCCTTTGGCTCATGTCCCACTCAGCTCCTCTAGCCTGATGACCTTTTTGATTTATTATTCTTTTGACTTGACTTAACTGGACTTTTAATCGGCTTTCTTCCTCCTGCTAGTCCTATGCAAGCCCCTGTTGGCACCCTTCCAGGCCCCCTCCCACCCTTGCAGACTTTTCTCCAGGATAGCCTGATTGGGGATGAACTAACTTCACCATCCCTCCCGCATCTGACTTTGCCTGAGAAGGCTGTAGGAAGCAGCTCTGCAGAAACAGATGTGTAATCAAGTTATATGAGAAAGCCAGAGTCGTTATACTTAACAGACCCAAATTCTCCATCAACAGATAGACTATCATAATATTTAGTCTATCGACTAATCAAATTAATGTTGAAACCACCAAGCCCTTAGAGGACCACAGGTGGCAAGTGTCAAAGAACTGACCTTGATGGGCAAGTAAACTTTTAAGTCTTTGAAGAAAATCCAGGCTTGAGATCCCAGGCTTCCAAATGGAATTCACAACCAGGCTTGTGATTACAGTGGCAGTATATAGTGGTAATAAAAAAATGAAGAGATACAAGTCTTCTGAAGAAAATTGAAATTGTATCCACATGAACATAATTTAAGTAAATACTCTGAGCACTAACGCAATGCCTTTCAGTTTGTCAGCTTTCCAGGCAGACACATTCAAATACCGGAGTCTGCATTCCCAAGATAAATTCAGTTTTTCACGCCTCTCAGACCTAATATGTGAAGTTAAGGACTGTAAGTGAGCAGTAATGTTTTTCTTCATTTTGTTTTACTATTTATTTAGCCCAGCATTGCCTCTGTGATGTTTCAGTCTGCACAATGGAGAATAAAGCATCTTATCATTTCTTCCTTTGGACTTGTGGTTCCACTGTGCCTTCTACCCAAGAAATTTCCCCTCTCATCTCTGTTTTTCCAAATCCAACCATCCTTGAAGGACAGTGAAAGTCCTGCCTCTTCCTTGAAGCCTTCTATGATGTTACCAGCCAAGCATGATTTGTTTGGTCTTATCTTTTGAGCTTTTGTACTGATCATTGAACTTCCCATTCTTCTAGCATTGCTTGATTATACGAACCAAATATTAAAGCTCATGAAAATTTACCCGGGGATACAGATCAACATACGACCTCATCTAGCGTGCTTTCTATCAAAATACAGTTACAGTTAGGAATTTGGATTTTTATTTTAATGATATCTTAGTTCTAGGATTAAGTGTGGCTTCCTTTTAGAATGGGTTGCAAACTGGCAGCTTGTGGACAATATTCAACACAAGAAATGGGTTTTTTTTTGCCCTACACAGTGTTGGGTGGCCCAATGTTTTAATCAAGTCAAATTATTATATGCTCAGTATTTTAAAATTTGGAACTTTCCTCAAAAATATATATTTCTAACTTTGCTTCAGCTCTCTGAAGATCTGGCAGCACTGGGCCCTCCTGATTACCTGTAGGAGGGACGCTCACTCCGGATAGAGTCAGCACTCCGATTGCTCCAGTCCTTATGTCACTCGTGTTTCTACAGCACGGAAACTGAGGGCCCTTTGCCTTCCATCATCTTCCAAGCATCTCACTTCATCCATTTGCCTTATCTGTCTTGTCTCCATAAGCATCTGAGTTTGCAAGGTCCCTTTTCTCTAAATTGTTTTTACCTACAGTTTAGCGTAACTCTTTTTGCTTTCTTCAGATTTTAGTAGCAGTTTTAAACTTCCTCTTGTCTTCACTTTAGGTGTCAACATTCTCTGACTTAGCTCACTGGCTTGCTGAGAGTCTTCAGAACTTCAAAGCAACTTAATTTCAAAAGCTCTTAAGGACATACCTTGAAATAATCTGTCTTCTTAACTCTTAATTATCGAAACACTTCTCATTCACTCTCTGCTCCCTACCTCTTTTTTGAAGAGAAACTGACTTCTGATCAGTATTGCCTGCTCCGTTCTGTTCGGTGAAAGTTAGAAAGAGCAAGATGGTAGCATCATCCCTCCTGCCCGTGTCCCTAGACAGTGGAGAGCAGCCTATTTTGCAATACAGGTGAGAGAAGTCTTCCACCAGCTTGAGGGTCATGCTGGCATCCACATTATTGTAAGTCACCTCCAGGAAGCAAGAACTGATACCTGCAAGGACCACACAATTGTGATGATCTTCCCTGTGGACGAGACCCAGGGAACCAACCTGGCACTTATGGAAACTAAGCCTGGAGAAGGGCTGTGCAGTTCAGCCTGTTCTCTTCCTGATCCAGTCTGTAAATATGCAGTCAAATCTCGTGACACTCTGAGCTAATGGCGTTCAGCAACTGGAAGGTCTTTGGAGGGCAATCAGGTGCTAATAAAAATATGCTAATGGCAGCTTGTGATCTAGCAGCAGGACCCCAGGATTTGGGGTTGGCATGGCAACTGCCAGCAGATAGTTCACGCAGAACAGGAACAACGGAAAGAATTAGAATGAGCTGCTTAAATGCAAGTGTTAATGAAAAATGTGAAACACAAGTGAGGATCAGAGAGAAGGTTTGGTGCCCTCAGCGGCAAAAACAAAACACACAAACACACAAACCAGAAAACCTGAAAGCAAAATGAAGCCCTTCCTTTCTGCTATGGCCATAGAAGGCAAGCCAGTCACTGGGAAGAATTTAGTATTTAGCCTGATGGTTTTATAGAAGACCTATGACCCTGTAGAAATCTGTGTCTCATATGTGGATGAGAGAAGTGTCATATGTGTATGTGTCTCCCTGCCAAGGCTGAAAGAAGAGGTCTGACAGGGAACAGCTTTTAGCAATCTACTGTATCAAAGGCAGTACAGATGGCCGTTTTTGCTTTTAGTTTAACTGAATGTCAAAGAAAGAAAAGGGGGGCTCCCTCACAAGAGCATATCCAATATGTAGAAAGAGCTTGAAACTGGGGCTTGTACCCATGTGCATATCGATCACTGTGAAAACCTAAGGCATGTTTCAATGTGTGTGCACATGTGGGCATTCCTATAGTTTACACGTGCCCTGCACTCTTTCCCCTCTTTGCCTGAAGCTGGAAGTTTCATAGTAAGTCAGCCTCTGCCACTGTGGGCTTGAGACCACAAAGAACAAGATTCTTTCCTGCTTTCCCACTGCAAAGAGTCAATGCCGTTGGAAATGATTTCCCATGGCGGGGATGGACAAGAAGGCTAAGTTCACTGTCTCCGTTAGCTTTGCTAGCTTATGTGGCTGAGGGGAATGACACAGAATAAAATCATTGGAAGGGAGCTGTCTGAGACAGGCAGGGATGGGAATGACTCCAGGAAAACAGAAGTAATTTATCTGCAGCCATCACAGACACTCTCACGTGCCAAAGATGGAAATGAAGCCAGCTATGCAGAAAATGAGGCATGCGTATCTCTGGGGGCGCAGAGGAAAAAGGAAACAGAGAGGTAGATGGACCACGAATTAAGTGAGTTTGGGAATGTAGGGGATCCTGGGAAAAATCTGTAAAAGCTCAAAGGACAATCCATAGGCAGAAGAGTAGGAATTCAACTCCTAAGATTCGTGTTTCAGTTCATGCTGTCCTTAGCCTCACCTGAAACTTCTACTTTGGGAAAAGGTTGTGTCATTTGACAAATACACTTTTCCAATGACTTAGGCATAGCTTCCTTTTCTTAGTCACTTCCTTCCTTCTCTTTGATACAATAGGTCCTTAAAGAAAGACCAGGGGAGAAAAGCTGGTGGAAATGCGTGAGACTTGAAACAATTGCTATTGTTCTAGACATGGTCCATCTAGCAGTGACTGACAGGTGTTCTGCTGCTGAAAGGATGGTCCTAGGTATGGCTTCATGTAAATAATATCTGGGGAAATCAAGATTTTGTGGGGACAGCCTGAAGTTTATATAATTGGGGAAGCCCCATTTAAGAAAAAAAAAACAGAATTACAATACAAAATTGCTAAGACCCTCCTAGAGCCTTGGAAAGGGTCTGGGCAAGCGAGGAGCATGTCAGATGATATTCACTACCTGCCGTATATTATTGTCAACACCTGCAGGGGCAGGGGAGTGCCTTTCCATTGAGGGGTCCTTAGGCAAGAAAAACTAGGGTCCATTTATTCTTTTTAATTTAAGCAGTCAGCCAAGATGTAGCCTGGGCTTAAAACACCCACACTGTTGTCTGCTCATTAGACTAAATGCTGCATCCTGTACTGTTAATAGCACTTCCTGAGGAAATGGGCTGAAATTCCAAGATAATATCACTAAGAAACCAAGAGACGTTAAGGTGACGGGCATATTTCTAGAGACACCTACATGACTATAGTATGTCACCTCAAATAAGACACAATCTCTTGGTCTTGTAGCAGAGCTGATGGTGATGTGTATGGTATAAAACTGAAAGAAGCCAAAAGGTTCACTTTGAATCCTTCTAGACGCCAAAGGCAGGCAGCTCATTGCTTAGAGGATAAGTACAAATTTAACTGGAGCTATTGTAAATAGTATGAGACTCCTAAAGAGTGATGTGACTTAAGAAAATAGAGCCCTGAGGTGATAATAGGAGTCTTTTGTTTTGGACTCACAGGAACACCTTTGCTTCAGCTCCACAGGAATTTAAGGGAGCTACGGAATTTCTGTGTTCATCAGGGGATGTCTTCCTGCTGGGCTCCTCTGAGGGGCCGTTTCTTCTGAGGTTGCTGGCGTCAGGCACAAAGGATGTGAATGGATGAATGAGGACTTTCTTCTGCAAGGGCGCCCTCTTGTGGGAAACTCATTAATTATCTTGCAAGGGAAGGGGCCGTCCACCTACCCTGTCATCTTACACAAGGCACAGTTGTGAAGATTCCCAAAGTTTCCTATAAAGCCTCAAAGACCAAGTCTCATCCAGCACTGGTCTCTCCTCTCTCTTCTCACTGTGGCTGAACTGGTGTATTTCTCAATTCTATGAGATCCTTCTAAACAGGTAACCCAGTTCCCTGTCAAAGTGAGTGTCCTGAACACAAACTGCTTGCACCCTCCTCATTCATTCTCCTGAATTCTCCTAAATGCACAAAACCCTGAGTTAATCTGTCCCTTACTTGGCTCTTCCCTGGCCTTCACCCTTCATTCCTGCAGTCTTTCAACTCGCTTTTGCCTCCAGGCTCCCTCACAGGCTATTTTCCTTACCTGAAGCATGCTTCCTCTTAACCTTCTCCAAATCTTAGTGATCCTTCAGGTCTCAGCCTAAAAATCTGGGGAGACCTGTTCTCCTCCTCCAAGCCTGGAGTTGGGGCATGTCCTACAAGCACCCACAGTGCTCTTTGCTTCCCAGACATAGCTCTTCTTGGGTTCTGTTTTCATCACCTTTTTATTTATCAGCATCTCCCACTAGACCAGGCTCCCCAAAGGCAAAAGTTCTGTTTCTACCTATTTTGCTCCTGGTGGTGACACCAGTGCCCAGCCTGTTGTCTGTCACTTAATAGGTGTTAAATAGGTGTTGGGTGATGAATAAATGAGTGGCACACAACAAGACATCATTCTCTAACACTGCACACACTCCTTAAACGCTAATGCACACACATTCAATACAACTCCTGGGCAGTATTTGATCACCACCAGTTTAGTAAACAACTACCCAGCACCTACTATGTGTCAAACACAGAAATTGATGCAGTGTAAAAGGAATCAACAGAGAAATTAAAGAGAAGTAGAATACAGCTGGGGCTACAGCGCCACAGGGGGAAAGGGGATCACGCAGGAGAGGTATGATCCGCTGAAACTTCACCTGCTGAGAAGGCAAAATTCTCAAAGGCTTTACCACTTAGGTGGTCATTGTTAGAAACATTATCACGAGCAATTTCAGTTGAGTGGTGAAAATGACTGGCTTGTTACTTTTAATCACATTTGGAGGCTTCTAGGAAGAAGGAAGGAGTAGGCACTTTTGTGTCTATTGCAAGAAAGATCCCTGAGCAGGTTTTAGTTTTGATTAATTCTTGGCCTTCATGTGGCTCCAGTAAAATGATCTGATTTGGCCGGCCCTCTAGTCAGGACCACCACCGTGGAGCTTCACATCCCCCATATCTCCCTGCCTTCTTTGAATATTTAGCCTCCTTGTCTTCCCATAGGGCTCAAGGAACAATCTAAGATTGTGAGAGTAGGGTAATTGCTGTGACTCACTAAAGAAGGCCTCCCAGCACCAAAGTGTTACCATGAGCTCTAAAACCTGCAAATCATATGATAATTATTCCTGAAGTTCCTTGGCAGCCCTTAGGTATAATTATCATGTAATCTGCAAGGCATGTAATGTTTTCAAAACAAGCATGAATGGAAAAGAGAGCTAATGAGCCTCTCCCTTTTTTATTAGCACAGCCCTGCTCTGAGGTCAAAGGGACCAAGATGTAGGTAGCCACAGGTCATGTCCGAAAGCGCCTCCCCTTGGTGGGAGGTCTGTTACTTTGTAATCTATTGCGACAGCCTAGTTTGCCCATTGGCTCAGAACGGTGACTCTGTGCCATCGTGCTTTGTTTCCTCTCTCTGACACTGCGGGTGGCTCTAGCAGTTCCTATCTGAAATATTCAAGTGGGTCCTAAGGATTTTAAGAGGAACTCAGAACAAATTACCTTTGTCAGGCCTGGTTGGTGGAGGCTTTTCAGTTTGCTTAGATTGCCATGTGGAAAGGGGGGAATTGGGATAAATAGGCCCAGAAAGCCTGTCAGTTCTACTCCTGATCCACGAGGATTGGGGATTTCCTCCTGGAGAAGAGTATGGTGATCACTTATCTCCTCTGGAGCCATCAATGCCCTGGTGTGAAATGGGGCAACTATGTTTAAGAAACAAAGCGCAGCACTATTTTACAGCTCAGGGCAGGAGACCAAGAAAGGCGAATTGTGTGGCTACTTGAGGAGATGTTAAGTGAAAGGTAATTTTGAAAACTGCAGCCCATGTCCAGCAGAGGAGAGCTTATTTAGCTGCAGCAGTGACAAGGAGCTTGCCTGTGTAGCATGGCAGTTGGAATCACTGGATGCTGAGGTCCTACAGGGTGGAGGCTGTGCCTCCGTCCTCTTGGTGTTCCAGGACACAGGTTCTGACACACAGAGGGACCTCGATAGTGGCTGAATCGCTATGATCCACACAAAAATGGAGACTCTTTCCAGAGCCCTTGGAATGTGGTAAATTGAGACAGTGGACTGGAGAGAGAAAAGAGAATGGAGTTTGCTAGTGTGGAGGCTACAACCTCTGTCTCCATGTGTTATCAGGTGTACTCCTGCTCTTGCCCAACACCCCATGTTCCCTGCCCCAACTCTGGGGCAACTCTCCTCTAGCCAGGGCAGGAAGATCTTTCTTTTCAAACATCTATCCCTTGGCCAGCTGGTCAAACCTCAAGGACAGAGCAGTCAGATTCAATATAAGACAGTGCTTGGTCTCACAGCA
Organism: Orcinus orca; assembly: GCF_937001465.1. Taxonomy (NCBI): domain Eukaryota; kingdom Metazoa; phylum Chordata; class Mammalia; order Artiodactyla; family Delphinidae; genus Orcinus; species Orcinus orca. The sequence goes on along the minus strand of NC_064561.1, from coordinate 92,632,213 downwards.
GAGACAAAATGTCAAAAATGGATTTTTAAACATAAAATTTTATTTGATTTATTTCATAAACCTATTTTTAAAAAAATAAGTAAATATAGAAAAGACCTGGAATCACTGTAGCCTTTGATAATATTTTGAGCAGTATTATCTCTTATCTCTTATCTCTTTTTCTTATCTCTTTTTCTAAGCAGTATTTTGTTTTTTCTTTAATTGTGGCATATGGCACAAAGCGTTTGTATCTTACTTTAACTTAAGCCATAATTGTTTCCCTGTGATGTTATTATATACTCTCTGTAAATATTTTTCATGGCCCTATGATGATAGGGGAATAGTTTATGTACCCATTGCTCTATGGTGGCAACATGATATTATTTCCACTTTTTCACTGTTCACTAATAGTGACATAAAGAATGTCCTTAGGCATATAACATTTTCTTTCTTTAAAATTATTTTCTTAGGGAAATCTTTTATGACCTAGGGTTAAGCAAAGAGTTCTTAAGAATGACACCAAAATAGGATCTGTAAAGAAAACAATTAATAATTTGAACCTCAGCAATTTAAAAACTTTTGCTCTGCTTAGGATATCACCAAGAGAATAAAGAGACAAGTTATAGATGGGGAGAAAATATTTGCAAATCACCTTTCTGACAAAGGCCATGTATTCAGAATGTATTTTTAAAAGGTCAAAACTCAACGATAAGATAGCAAACAACCCAATTAAAAAAATGGGCAAAGGACTTGAACAGAATCTTTACCAAAGAGGATATAAGGATAGTGAACATAAACACACGAAAAATGCTCAACATCATTAGCCGTTAGATAAATGCAAATACAAAACCACAATTAGATATCACTATACCCCTATCAGAATGGCTAAAAGAAAAAATGCTGACAATACCAAGTGCTGACAAGGAACTGGAACTCTCATACATTGCTGGTAGGAATGCAAAATAGTACAGCCACTCTGGAAAACAGTTTTGTGGTTTTGTATGAAGTTAAACAGACTCTAACCACTGACCCCGCAACCCCACCCCTGGGTATTTACCATAGAGAAATGAAAACTTATGTTCTCACAAAAGCCTGCACACAGATATTCATAATATTGATAGATTTGTTTGTAATAGCTAATAGCTGGAAATACCCCATGTCCTTCAATGAGTGAAGGCATAAACAAACTGGTATATCCATATAATGGAACACGACTAAGTAGTTAAAAGGAACAAACTATTGATGTACTAAACAACTTGGAAAAATTTTGAAAGCATTATGCTGATTAAGAGAAGCTGGTCTCTAAAAGTTACATATTGTTGTATGATTTTACTTATTTGACATTCTCAAAAAGACAAAGATAGAAACCAGATTAGCAGTTGTCAGGGGCTAGGGGATGAGGGTGTGACTATAAAGGGAGTTTTCTGGGTGATGGGACAGTACAGTTTCCTGATTGTGGTGGTACAAGAATCTATCCATGTGTTAAATCTCATAGAATTCTACTCCAAAACAAAAAAAGTCAAATTTACTGCATGATCATTTGGGGAAATTAAATTAAATTTTAAAATAGAGTTAGTTTTTAGGGAAAATCACCAGAAGTTGAATAAATGGGATAAACAGTCAGTCACAGGATGAAAGAGCTATGAGGAGCTTCATTAACTATTCAGCTCTGACTGTGGAAACTAAGATGAGATGAGACTTTCCCAAGGTCAGTGGCAAGCCTGGGACAGGAAGGAAAATCTACACCCACCTGCTTTGGTGCTGTTTCCTTAACTGCTCAAGTCTCTTCAAATGAAAGATGTGCTGTACCGTTATGGAATAATTTTCTTCTCACAAATCCAGTCCAGAGAGGGTATGGTGCAGATAGGGAGCAGAGGGGAATTGCATCACTGCACTTTGGAAAATCAGCCCCATTCTGTAGAAAATCTCGTTTTAATCGGTTTGTGACCATATGTTCTCCTGACCAGTAAGCAAATGGGTGTAACTACAGGATTTCAGGTCCCAGCGCTGTGTCAGAAGGAAAAGAAGTTCAGAAAGCTGGTTCTTGGTTGGCTGGTGAAAGCTCCCAGTTACAGAGGGAAAATCTGTTACAACTAACAAACTGTAACACAAGAGTAAGACCTGAAAACTGCAGAGAACTATATAATCATTCATCAAAATGATGATAACAGGAACAATTCAGGGGCTTCCCTGGTGGTGCAGTTGTTAAGAATCTGGGGGACACGGGTTCGAGCCCTGGTCTGGGAAGATCCCACATGCCGTGGAGTAACTAAGCCCGTGAGCCACAACTAGTGAGCCCGTGTGCCACAACTACTGAAGCCCGTGCGCCTAGAGCCCATGCTCTGCAACAAGAGGAGCCACTGCAATGAGAAGCCTGTGCACCACAACGAAGAGTAGCCCCACTCGCTGCAACTAGAGAAATCCCGTGTGCAGCAACTAAGATACAACACAACCAAAAATAAATAAATAAAATAAATTTTAAAAAACCAGGAACAATTCAGTCTTTCCTATCAGTGAGTTATTTATTGGTTACATGAAAATCTATGCATTTAAATATGGATATTCTTAAGGGAAATATTTTTTTACTCATTGATATTCTATTTCATGATTGTTAAATGTTCCATTCAAAACTGAAGGGAGGGATTCCCTGGTGGCGCAGTGGTTGAGAGTCCACCTGCCGATGCAGGGGACGCAGGTTCGTGCCCCGGTCCGTGAAGATCCCACATGCCGCAGAGCGGCGGGGCCCGGGAGCCATGGCCGCTGAGCCTGCGCGTCTGGAGCCTGTGCTCCACAACGGGAGAGGCTACAACAGTGAGAGGCCTGCGTACCACAAAAACAAACAAGGGAATGATTGAAGGGAATGATTCATATATTTTCCTATCTGTTTTTTTAGGATGCTATATAATATGATGGAAAGTTTTAATTCAACTATCATGTATATTCACAAATGTTTGTCTCATCTTCCCTTATTTTCTCTAGCTTTTCTTACAAGCTAAAAGTCACTGAAAACCTCAGGGTAATAAGACAGCATAGATCTGCTAATAAATAAAACAATCACAATTCCAACTAAATCAGTTGAGAAATAAATTTGTAAATGTGTTCTTGTATGTTGTAATAATGGATCATATGCATGATAAAAATCACATGCATGAAATCTTATTAAGAACAATGTTATATATCTGTTGGTTTGTAAACTGGCCCCCGTGCATGGAGGACAAGGAGAAACTGAAGAAAGAGGAAGACCACTCCAGATTGGCAGGCGGCAGTTTTCATAAGCAAGAAAACTTACGTAGGAGGCTTGTCTTGGGTGGCTGCAAGACCAGTAGATCTCTGAACCTGATAGCCAGAATATGAACTTATATGGGGTCTTAACTGGGTTCAGTCACGTATACCATCCACATGGTCTCAGCAACACATTACTGTCTCAAGGCTGCATCCCTGAAAATGGCTCCAGCTGTGGGAACGGTGGGCGGAATGTATATTCCAAGGAAGGGAAGAGCGTGGGGAGCCTCCAATTGCCTGGGTTCAGCTTACAGGTCACCAGGCAGTCACATCCACTCGATGACCTCCTCCAATAATATCTAGTTTGAATGTGTGTCAAGAAATCTGTTCTAAGATATTAACAAGCTGAAAGGTCCTTAATAAGCTTGCCATACGTCGGAATGTTGAAAACGCATTTTTTTCCAAATTTATTTGATTTTATTCAAATAAAAATTGAAATTGTAGATTTTTAAACTGTAAGGTGCTTTAAAGATTCCTTATTACCACCCTTACAGATGAGGAGATTGAGGCAGGAAGAATCCCACAGCTAGTTTGTGCAGAACTGACGTCTGCTGTGAGTCCCGCCTCCTTCCTCTTCCCTCTGCTCTTGAGAAGTTCTCCTCCCTTGGCCCCTAAAAGTGTAGAATTTTTCCTGACTGGTTGTGTGAACTTCCGATTGGTCAGATAGTCTTCTGATAACATGGCGTGAAAACAAAGAGAAGATATGCTTGCTGAAGTTTCAGAGCACTGTGTCCTGAGGGGCAAGTAAAATGATCACAGGTTTATCCATTTTACTCTTTATTTTACATAGAGCTAGAGAAAATCTAGAAGGGAAAAGGATAGAACTTGTTTTGTTTGCCTGCTACACTCTGGATATCCCTATTTTACCTCAATATTTGGTTTGGGGAAGTAACAGGAAAATGTGATAATGACTAAATTGCAAAATCAACTGAGGGAAGTATTTTAGGAGAGGCAATTAGATTTGTTGTAGGGAAAGAGATTTTCCGATGAGGCTGGGGTTTGGTGTTGGACAAAATCAATTACAATTGAGTTACACCTATCTCCAACTTGACTGCACCTTGGCTTGTGAGTGGGGTCTACTTGTATGAATGCCAGCTGGTAACAGGCAGTTAATGTTCAATGAATGAACGAATGAATGATTTTCTTGCCCCATAAAATGTCATCAGAAAGCTTTAAAAGTATTAAGATGATATCTCAGTTCAATATAAAGAAGAATTTTCTTAATTTTGTTTAAAAATGGAAGAGAAAAACTGTTAAAAAATAAAAAAGAATGAGATACCTTGTAGAATATTTACTCTTTTATTCTCTGTGCAAGCAGAGGCCAGAAAACCACTGATAAGGAATTTAGTGGATGGTGTGTATATACAAAATCTAGGATTCCTTCCAACTCTAAGATTCAAAGATTCTGTGGTAAAAATGTTGCCTCATATTCAAAATTATTCAAAATGCTATTCTCTTGTTCACATCTTTATTTTTTCCTTCAGTCTCTTAAAAGATTTGGTAAAAATGTTGATGAAAATTGAGGGAGTTATGCTATATGAATATAATATCTATCTTATATCTATCATCTATTTCCAAGCTAGGATAAACATTCATATATAGATCACATATATTCATGTAATTCTACATATGAGATGATTTAAAAAATCCTAAGATCTCAGTTATGTAATTGATTTATTTAGGTATCAATTAATTTCTTATATCTGTCATGAATGTCAAGTGCCAAAGAGTGATATCTGGTCATTAAGATCAGCAAAATGCCCCAAGTGGCTATTTCTATCCCACTTACCACCAAAAGGGATTGGTTATGTGGTGATTCTCTCTACAACTTGGCAATGATTCTATACACCATTTAAACTTATGTAGTATGCATCTATAAGCCTCAAATGGGGGTTCATATTTGAACATTTTTTTCACATTAACCTTTCTCTCAAGGAAATGGTAATGATAATATGATAAATATTTGTATAGGAATTTATAGTTTGTAGAGCATTTCTACACATTTATTTAATATAATGAATTTTACACCTTGTTATAGCCTCAATGCAATTCTACTGTGACTACCATTTTATAGATTAAAAACTCTCGGATTCAGTGCAGTTGGGTGTCTTGCCCAAAGTTACCCAAATAGTAAGTGATTGAGTTGAGACTGAAAACACAGTTTCCCAATTCCTGATTCCACATTCCTTCCCCTTTACATAATATTGATAAATGTTCTCAGCAGTTTCTTCAGAGGTAATTGAGTCAATAATGGGGCTCCTTGATTTCTGTTTGAATGCTCTTCAGTGTAAAATGTAGGAATGTGATAAATCTAAGTACTGGAGAAATAGGCCCTACAGAAACAGACTTTGATTTATAAAATTTTTTCAAAGTCCCTTAACAAAATTGTAATAACGACATATGACTTTTTTTTTTTAAATTTTATTTATTTATTTATTTTTGGCTGTGTTGGGTCTTCGTTACTGTGCAAGGGCTTTTCTCTAGTTGTGGCGAGCGGGCGCCACTCTTCATCGCGGTGCGCGGGCCTCTCACTGTTGCGGCCTCTTTTGTTCCGGAGCATAAGCTCCAGACGCGCAGGCTCAGTAGTTGTGGCTCATGGGCCTAGTTGCTCCGTGGCATGTGGGATCTTCCCAGACCAGGGCTCGAACCCGTGTCCCCTGCATTGGCAGGCAGATTCTCAACCACTGCACCACCAGGGAAGCCCTGACACATGACTTTTTAATAAACGTAATTTGGAAGCATTTAAATGTTGGCAAGATCTGCTACTATATAATGAAATGACCAATGAAACTGTGGTATAATCCCAAATAGGAATATATCATGACTGTATCTATATGGCTCCAAACTAACTGCTTTTTTAAAGAAAATTGATATTGCAGAGTCTAATTTTTAAATTAATCTTTCCATTCGTTGGTCATAGTTTTGACATAACAGAGGCAAAGCCTTTATCTAAAAAGTAAATACTCAAATGAAAATTGAAGAATTCAGTCCAATAGATCTGGTTTTTCTTACATGCAGTCATTTTTATATTTGACTTCAGGGTCTGCTTAGACCTTAAGCTTCTCGAGGACAAACCGTATCTAGATCACACGTTTCTCCAAGACACCGTTAGGCATAGGGGAGTGGTCTAATACATGTGTACTGAGTTGAATAAAACATCAAACAGATGGGCTTCCACAGTATTCTACTCTATGATCTGTGGTAATTTTCCACAGCTGTTTAAGTTTCTCACCAAAATGAGAACCATTCCTTTCAACATGGACAGCCACACCTTCTTTCTTAAAATCATTTCATCCCACGGCTTGAGAACATTTCTCTCCTGGTTTCCAGCTCTCCTTCTTGCTTTGCCTCTGTCTTTAGTGTTGGCACTTCCCAGGATCCTCTTTTCTACTTTTTCTGATGCCTTTACCCGTTATCCCTGGGTATCTTCATGTATTAATAACCCCCAAATATATATCAGCAGCTCATAACTTTCAGTTGAGTTCTAGATCTATATATCTAGGTTCCCACTGGGTAGGTTCACATCTTCACTTGAATATTGCACACATCAAACTAAACTTATTTGCTTTCTCCACAGCTGCTTCCTCTTAGTATGTCCATCATCCACTCAGTCTTCCAAGCCAGAAACCCCAGAGTCCTTGCCTCCCTCTGCCCCTCACTTCCCACCTTCTAGGAGCCCCCTTGCCATGCACATAACATATTCATAGGTTCTAGGGATTAGGATGTAGATATCTTGAGGGGCATCATTCTGCTTACCACATGGTCCATCAGATTGTCCTATACTAAAATGAAATGGCTGCACCTTTCTACCTCTGCCTCAATTAGTTATTGGATGGAGAGCCACATCCCACTGGATCTAAACCCCAGGAAGGTCGTGACCTTGGTGAGGTCTCTGCGGCAGAGTTGGTTCCTGATGGGCTGACAGCTGAATGTTGTCTACTGACAGCGCTCTTAGAAGCTGGGACAGTAAGCTCCTTTCTTGAAGGAAGAACTGCGTGGTGCATCTCCATGTTCATCACAGTTAACTCTTTGAGCCATCTGGATCCACTTCCTCATAGCTATTTGGGGAACAGCTCCTCTTGGACTCTGGTGTGTCTCTTCATGTGGGGGAGTCTTAGAGGAAGTGATGGGAAAAAGTACAATTCTGACCACTGCTGCGGGTCTTGGGGTCCCAAGTGGTACTCATTGTCCCCCTCCCCCACTAGCAAGTCTAGATTCCCCTTACCCTCAGAGAGCTGGCCTCAGTGGCTTACCTCATGGCACAACCCAGATCCTCATCTCTGATTGTGACACTTGTTCATTTAATTATAACTGAATAAGGGAGTATGAAAGTGGTGCCCAAACGAATCACACAACATATTCCTCTTTGCCCCTATTGTATAACTATAGCCCTGCCTCTTCTTAATGACTGGGGTCAATGACCTCAGCAAAGATGTTGACTTTTCTTCTTACCTGCTGATATCTGTATCCTTTGGTAGAAGAGTTCTTCCATTGAAGACCAAGATTTCTAACCCTGCAAAGGCAAGAGCTTTGTGGACAGGAGGCACACATTTCACAAAGGGGTCATGGGGAGTCAAGGTAAGTGTGGTCACTTCTACTTCCACCCCTTGGCTTCTAGACCCATGTAGTCTTCCTAATGGGGATGCAGCACTATATGAAGCCTTTGATTCAAGGTATATCCTGTGTCCTGGAGGGGGGTTCACCATCCTCATAAAGTATCACCCTCAAGCTGGTGTTTTAGCTGTACTTCCAGGAAGCTGTTCTACTTCTCTTTCCAGAAGCTTCTTGGTGGTGCAGTATGTGATATGACCAGTGGATCCCAAGATCATGAGCCCCCTCCTGTGCTTCAAGTAATGTGAGTTAAGTGATTTGACATAGTGTTATGTGGGATCTCATGCCCGTAGAGCAAACACTCTGTAAGCCCTTGGATAGTAATGCTGGCTGAAGCCCTGCAGGTAGGAAAGGCGTACCCATACCAAGAATATGTGTCTAGTGTAAGCATGAATCTCAGGCCTTTTCAAACTAATAGTGGCCCAATGTAGTCAACTTGACCAACAGGTGAACTGATGGTCAGTTCATCTCCTCAAGGAATGGTGCCATATTGGAACTCTAGTATTAGTCTCTGCTAATGCCAGGCTAGACAGCTGGCAGCAGTAGCAGCAACATCAGCCTTTGTTAAGTGGGTGCCTATATTGCTGGGCCCAGGCATACCCTCCATTTCTGTCTCCATGGCTGCTTCATTCATATGCCCATTGTGCTGGCACTGGGGTGGCTGATAACAGGGCCTGGCTGGTGTCATCTGGCTGAGTTATTTTGTCTACTTTGTTGCTTAGTGCCTCTTCTGGGGTTGATCCTCTTTGGTGGACTATAAAATATGATAGAAAGGTTTTCACATCTTTTGCCCACTCCCATGTGTCCTTTCATATGTCTCTATCTAGTCCTTCTTGTCTCCCTGTTTTTCCAATTTTCCTGCTTTCATGCTCCTGACCAGCTGGCTAGACCATTTGCCACTACCTATGAGTTGTATATATTCTAACTTGGGCCATTTCTCTCTATACAAAGTAGATGACCACTTGAAGCTCTGCCCATTGGGAAGGTTTTTTTCCTTGCTACAGTTTTGGTTCTCAGGGAAGATACCTGGAGGTAGAATATGGTGTGCAAGATATCTATTAAGGACTGTCCTTGAAAGGACTGTGGGAAAAAGAGAAAGGAAGCAAGATTAGGTAAAAGGAGAAGTATAGCTTGGTGTGGGCCTAATGTCAATCTGATAGGAAGCTCTGGAGTTAAAGTGATCTTTTAGAGTTGTCCTATGTTGGTCTGTCATGGCTGGGCCTTCATATCTCCACCTCAATCAGTCACTGGGTTTCGGCTGCTCTGAGAAAGTCGTGACTCTGGTCAAGGAGTTTCTTTGAGGCTGAGTCAACCCCTGAACAGTTTGACAGCTGCAGGCTGCCACTGATGACACTCCCAGCAGCTGGACAACAAGTCTTCTCTTGAAGGGGGATTAGGTGGCATATCTCTGTGTCCACACAGAATCGGATAGCCTGAGTTCAAGTCCTGTCTGTGCTGATTACTTCCTGGGTGATCTTGGACAACTCACTTAACTGTTTTGCCTTTCAGTTTCCTCATCTGTAAAATGGGGGTCGTAGTGTTATTTATTTCCTAGGGATATTGTGAAATTCCAGGACATAATTCATGTAAAGCATGTCATATGGATCACTAGGAAGAGCCCAGTGAAACTTAACTATGATTATTTTTTATTAGAAAACTGGATCAGGCTATGCATCATAGTATTACCAGGACCTTTATTGTTGGATAGCTATCATCAGACCTTCTCCTTTAAAATGTTTTCTATTTTTTTTTGTCTGTGTTCAGGTACAGGAAGTTAGCTATACAGTATTTAGATTCAAATCTCTGGAGAAGCAGTCTGGTATTTTCTTTGCACACAAAGCACCTCTTGTATGTAAGAGGCTTGCATTTCTTCTTGCAGCTAAAGGGTATGGCAAACACAACATGGAATCTTGGAGCATGGCTGAGTGTGTGGATGGCTGTGCATCATCATCACTCTCTCCTGACCTCAGATGATGACTGGCTCTCCAGCCACCTCCACCCCAGCTATGGCGAGTCTGGCAGGCTGTGACGGGGAGCCTTCTATCTGGCAGTTACTCAATGTTGGTTAGTTTTAAATAATTCCTAGCTAAATATCATCTCTTGTAAGGAGCCTAGGTATCCTGGATTTAAGCTGAGCCACCATACTTTGTGAGGGCTCAAACTGGCCCCCCATGAAGGAGACAGTGAGACCAAGAGCCCCAGAGAGAAGCATCCCAACCCAACATCGTAGGCAAAGCCCCTAGGGCGATGGTTTTCAAACTTTAGATTGCAACCCATAAAATGCCAAATCATTTTAGTGGATGGTGATCAGCTTTTTTTTTTTTTTAAATGAGCTAAAGAAATAGAAAACATCTGAATGTATTTAACCTAGTAGTCTTATATATTGTTTCAGAAAACCTTTTCTTTTGTGCATATATTGCTTTTTTGGGGATACAATGTAAAAAGAGTGTGTATCTGGTTGTATATCTGGCCAAAATACATAACCTTAGGGAGAAGATACTTGTAGCAAGAACAATTACCCTGACACTCTGAGCCAGGAAGCCTTACTTTTCTTTCCTTTCTTTTGATGAGGAAAGGCTTGAGACATTTCTCTTAATCCTGTCCATTTCATTCACCTTCTGTTCATCACACTTGGGTTAATCAAGGAAGAATGCTTTTTATTTCTGTTCCTCCTATGCCCCTTCTCAGTTCCAGGTGGTTTCCAGGTGGGTCTAGAAGGCCGGACTGCTCCATTTCTCTCTCCCCTGGGGCAAAGCAGTCAAGAGTGAGCTAGGTTTCTGGGTTCTGGGAGCGGGTTGGAGCAGCTGTCTTATCTGAGATAGGTGACGCCAATGAAGGAATTACAGAAAATCTCATTTAGGTCCTCAAACCTAGGCTGCTAGACAGAAATCTGGAGCCAACGTGCAGAGGCAAACAGTGTTTGAAACAAAAGTGGAGTTGGAAGGGTTGATCTTGCAATGTTGAAATAGGAGGAGGGGAGGCTAAAGGGAAGAATTCCCAAAATGAGGAACATCCACAGCAATGCTTCATGATCTGAAAATGAGAAAAGCTAAAAACCTGTAAGTTGTTTCCTTATCTATACATTTACATATTTTAAATGAGACCAGAAGGAGATAATAGGGGCGTGTGTTATATGGGCATTTCCAAATTATATAGCTAATTGTGCATTTCAGTATGTATACATTTTACTTTAAAAAACAATAAGCCCCTCCCACAATGGGAGGATACAGTGAGACTGCTCCAGCTATAAAAACTGGGGAGGAGGTCCTCACCAGAGAAGGAGACCATGATGGTGCCTTGATCTTGAACTTCCAGCCTCCAGAACCGTGAGAAATAAATTTCTGTTGTTATATATAGATATAAAATTGAATAAGAGCGGGAAATGTATGGAGGAACAAATGGGTCAAGAATGGCTGATTTGGGGATTCATTATACTATTCTGTTTACTTTGTGTTTGAAAGTTTCCATAATACCTCAAATGCCTTTAATAGTCTTCCTTGTAATTAATCCATCCAAGGGCTGATATTACCTTTTTCTCCATAACCTCAAACGAACATGGAAGCAATGAATGGGTTACACTTTTTCTACATTCTTAACTGCTCCCAATAGCCAAGTCCTGAAGTGAAGAGAGATCAAGCTCTCTAGGAGAGGCATATCAACCATAGTCACATTGGGTGATGAGAAGAGATCTAAGAGAGACAGTAGATTTGTGTCTGAAATATTTAGTAAATCCAGCATTTCTCCATGGGCTCCACAAATCTCTTTAATGTTATACCTGTCCAGCAGTCTATGTAGGTAAGAAGAGACTTGTGCTTGTTATTTCAGTTGTGCATTGATAATTAAGGAGGCAATAAGACCTATGACTACCTAGAAAGTACCCGATGTTGTGAATTATGACTAGAGAAGGTGGGTGGCAACAGCTGGCAATTCAACACATGTGGTTTGCTCTAACAGGAAATCACAAACTAATCTTTGAGGCCCAACACTGCATGAAACCTGCAGAATTGCTTGCTCAGGGCTAGGAATATAAAACCTTGCTGGTGAGGAAATGCTCCCCCTCAACTACCTCCTCATTAACAGGTCCTCTGTGCTGCCAGAGGCTGATCTTGATGTCTAATGATATGAGGCAGAACTGGAGCACTGGTGTGAAATGATGTAGTAGAAAGGCATTCTAGTCTTGAGTCTTCAAGTAACCATACATATTGGACAATCCACCCAGCTAAGCTATACTTTCCTTTCCTCATATGTAAAATGATTCGGTTGAATTCTAAAGGTCCCTTTTATTTCTAAAATTCCATGATTCATTTGCCATAGTTAAAGTTTCACTCACCCATACCCATTATATTGGCAAATTATCAATGAGACAGAATTGTTCTCTGCTCATGCATTACCCTAATTCTTTTTTTTTGAATTGAAGTATAGTTGATTTACAATACTGTATTAATTTCAGATAAGAGTCAGTCTCACAAGGAGAGTAATAATTACTTCTATGTGATTATTTAGGGCATAATAAGATGGAATCCCAAATTTGCAAACTCTTCACTAGCTATAGCATTTCCTGAATTACACAAAAGAGATTTATGTCTTTGCACTTTGGAGATTTCTATTTAAGACTCCCTTATTAAAATGGAAGTGTCCCTGGAAGAATATTCAGTCCTTAGCACTGATTTAAAACTTTATGGAAGTAGTCCATTAGGTACATCTTGTGGGCAGGAGGAGAGGAAGGGGCTGAAGAAGAGTCCAAACACCAATGTGAATCTAGTGCACTTCTTGGGCTCCACTACCCTGAGTGATGGATTAGTTGTTATGGGAAAGGTAATATAGAGAGACTAAGGATAGACAATAGTTTGGGGAGGGTTGAATCAGTTGGAGTCAACATGAATTTTAGGCCATGACTCTGAAATTCCTTCCATCTCTGTTATGGACTGAATGTTTGCATCCCCTCAAATTCACATGTTGAAGCTCTAATCCCTAATGCTGTGGTATCTGAGGATGGAGCATTTGCGAGGTAATTAGGGTTCAATGAGGCTATGTAGGGTGGGGCCCTCACGATGGAATTAGTGCCTGCATAAGAGGAGACTTGAAAGAATTTGCTCTGTCTCCACACACACATAACAAGGAAAAGCCATGTAAGCATGTGGTGAGAAGGTGGCTGTCTGTAAGCTAGGAAGAGAGCTCTCACCAGAACGGGATCCTGCTGGATGTTGATTCTAGGTTTTCCGGCCTCCAGCACTATGAGAAAATTAATTTCTAGTTTGAGCCTCAGCCTGTGGTATTTTGTCTCAGCAGCCTGAGCTGACTAATACAATCTCCTTTTACTCATGTAGCCCCCTTCCCTTCCAGTGTTAGCCATGAGCCAGTTTGCCAAAGTAAGCATGACAGAAAAATCCTCAAAACATTTGAAAGCATTATTCTTAAACATTATTCCTCAACCAGAGGTTACCAGGTTGGTCTTTCTTCTGGAGCTGTTGCTGAAGTTGACTACTTTTGGATGAAGTTGACTACTTTCAGATGATCTATTCAAACAAAGTGGTTGCATTTCTTAAAGCAATTTTTACTCTCTTAACCTGTCCTACATGTGATGTAGGTTTATTAACTTGATACCTGTTGGAGCTGGAAAGACTTTTTTAAAAATTAGCAGCATTTTCAAACATGTTCCAAAGTAAAGAGAATGGTACAAAGAGAACTCTTATACTCATTACCCAGATTCAGTGATTACCAGGATTTGCTGGTGAAGATTTTAAAGAAAAATATCAGTGAGAGACAAAGTATTATATTTACAAAGTACTAAGTGTGCCATGGGGAAAATAAAGTCATTATTTTGTGGAGTGTAAATATACTGTTAAGGTAGAGAAAAATGTGTCTAATTCTTCTTTGACTACATGTAAAGGTAAATTTGGCCTAAGCTTTAAAAACTAGATTCTTTAATAAAATGGAAACAGTAAATATTTAGTGATAAATTTTTTTTCTGTCAGTAGTTTTTTTTGATGTTTTCTTCTCTTCAGAATGTCCCAGAAAGTGGTTTCCAGGAGAGGGCTCCACAAATAGACAGGTTCTCCCTCTTCATATCTGAGTTCTTTCGAACATTCTCCTGAGGGAGAAACTTAGGGACATTCATTCTCCTCACCCTACTGCATCTCCTCTCATAGATTCTTATCTGATTCTTCTTACAATCACAGCGAAATCCTTGATTTTTAGAGCCTGCTCTTGACTGGCCTCCTAACAGCTTCATTTCCTTACAGTTCTACAGGGATGTATGCCAGTGGGCATATTTTTATCACTCCTGTCTTCAAGCCACATAGTGGTTCTGCTTCCCTGTAAAATCAATTTCCTCTTCTGCCAGACCATAGACTAGACTTACACGTCTCCCCTCAGGTCACTGCTTTCTTCCTTGCTTCCTTCAACCTGCCTCGCCTTGTTCCCAGTGGGTAGTCTTCAGGGTTGTGACATGGTACTTTGTCTTCGACACCACCCCTTTGCTTAGAAAGTTCTTAACTGTGAGCTTTTCCATACCTCTTCTCTCTTTTTTTTTACTGTGCATCTCTTTAAAATTACATCTATTTAAAAAAAAAACCTAGCAAGACTTCACCTGGAAGAGGTGACCTTCCTCCTCTCCTTGGTTATCCTCAGCATGAGATAGCAGGTGCTGTTTTAGTTACACAGTGCATTTGCTGGTCTATTGTGTTCTCATTTTGGCGCTGAGCTTTAGTATTTCGGAGAGGTTTAAGGGTGTCCCAGATATGTTTGAGGCACATCCTGTAAAAATATTCATTTAAAATTTACACTCTGGGATCTAAAACACCATGTGTATTTAAATTTTTCCCTGAGTGCTGAATATATAGTGTTCGATGTTTCAGGTAACAATTGGGATAGTCTATGATGACATGATAGTGGATAAGAAAAAGAGGAAGAATACAAAATAGTTAATAGAAACTTTCATAGAAAGGGTTTATTTTTATGGTTTTTAAATATGCACACTGCCTCACATGAACCCAGTCTCTGCCATCTCAACCTCTACTCTGATTACTGCAATTATAGTTGTTCACAGTTGTATATTAAAACCAGTGATGGTCAAGGAAGGCCTAGAGCAAAAGATCATTTTCTAGTACCACCTTGTGGCCAACCTATTAATATACCTTTATGTAGATAGATATACAGAGTATTAGCAAAATATATATTTTTGATGTCTGTGTAATTATACATGTAATAAATGATTGAGCTGGAAGAAATTTCACAATTAACTCAGGTAGTGGGGACAAATTTCACTCCACAGATTCTGATATGTAGGACTTCATTTCTCTGTAATTAACTTAATCTCAGTCAGTTCAGTGGCCCCTAATACACCCCTAGGCTTGCTTCTAAACTCTGGAGGACTTAAGGGGTATCAAGGCATCAGGAAATGTGGGAAGGGTTTCTCTCTTTTGTTGTCAAACAACATTGGTAACTTCTAAGTCTTTCATTCCTTGTTCCCAGCTGCACAAAACCTTCAGGTCTGGTGTATGTCTCTGCCAATTCTGGGCCCCTTTTGGGCACCAGGAATCCCCTGCTGTTCTACACCACACTGAGCCCCACCTGCCTAGACAGGCCACACCACCACTTTCCCAGGCTGCCTCCTTGGGGATCCACCTGGGAAAGCTGCACAGGTCAGGCTCTTAGAGGATCTCCCAGACCATCTGGAGTTTCTGTTTTGTTCTCCTCTAGGAGGGCAGGGCTCAGGATCCTTCTTAAAAATTAATTAATTAAAATTAAAAAAAAATTTTTGGCCATGCTGCGCAGCATGCGGGATCTTAGTTCCCCAACGAGGGATTGAATCCGTGTCCCCTGTAGTGGAAGCTTGGAGTCCTAACCACTGGACAGCCAGGGAACTCCCTCAGGATCCTTTTTAGTGACTCACAAGCATGTTAGTACATGACTTCTTCCTCCCCCCGAGTCTCCCCATTTCTTCCACCTCCCAGCCCCTGACAAGCACCTTTCTATTCTCTGTTTTGATGAGTTTGACATTTTTTCTTTCTTAAAAAAAAACAAATCCACATATAAGTGCTTATAATTCCACATGCAGTGTTTGTCTTTCTCTGTCTGGCTTATTTCACTTAGCATCATGTCCTCCAGGTTCATCCATGTTGCTGCAAATGATAGAATTTCCTTATTTTTAAAAAAAGTGTGAATAATATTTTATTGTGTGTGTGTGTGTATATGCCATATTTTCTTAATCCTTTCATCCATTGACAAACACTTTGTTTCCCATCGTGAATGATGTTACAATGAACATGGGAATAAACATATCTCTTCCAGATAGTGGTTTTGTTTCCTTTGGATTTCTACCCGGAAGGAGGATTGCTGGATCATATGGTAGTTCTACTTTTAATTTCTTGAGAAGTAACAATTCTCTTTTCCACAGTGGCTGTACCAGTTTACATTTCCAGCATTCGTGTACCTGTTGGCCATTTGTATGTTTTCATACAAATGAAGAAATACTTATTCAGGTCTTTTGCCCATTTTTACTTGGGTTATTTGTCGTTTTGCTATTGTGTGAGTTCCTTATATATTTTGATTATGAACCCCTTATGGGATATGTGGTTTGCAAATATTTTCTCCCATTTCATAGGTTGCCTTTTCATTTTGTTGATAGTTTCCTTTGCAGAATAGAAGATTTTTAGATTGATGTAGTTCCACTTGTTTATTTGAGCTTTTGTTGCCTAATCCAAAAAAGTCATTGCCAAGGCCAATGTCAAAAAGCTTACTCCCTGTTTTATTCTAGGAGTTTTATGGTTTCAAGTCTTATGTGCGAATCTTTAGTCCATCTTTAGTTAATTTTTGTGCATGGTGTAAGATAGGGGTTCAGTTTCATTCTTCTGTTTGTGTATGTCCAGTTTTCCCATCACCATTTATAATTAGAATCCTTCTGTAAGGAAGAGCTGTCCTATCCCTCCTTTACTTATACATCCAGTTATGTATTAATATTACTGTGGGCTCATGGATGTTTATTTTATTTTATGGGTTATATTCCAATACTATCACTATTTTATTAGTCAGATTGTGCCAGCATTAGCCCCTAGGAAAGAGCTCCTTGAGGTTGGCTCCTGTGTTCTTTTGATAAGCCTGTATCCTGTTTTGAGCAATTCCTTACCTTCTGACACATAAAAATGTTTCAGGTTCATCTTGTTTCTGTCCTGTTCCAGCCCCGGAGTCAACCATTTCTTTAGGGAGCCTTGGTTCTTTTTATTGGAGAATGGAATTTGGAAACTAGGATCTGAGTGCTAGATGTACACAATAATATTGGGATGTCTGCTTCTAGGCCATCTCAGTGTTTACACTCACACATACATTCTTACATATGTATTTTTATTTCTTTACCTATCCCTTTGTGTATATATATTAAAAGCCATAATTTCATACTGATACTGCTAATTCCAGTCCAACACCACAGACCTCATTCTGGCTTTCCCCCTTTCCTTCTTTGTAATTCCTTCTTCCAAAATCTGGCTGCAGACTAGAGAAGAGGGAGGATCACAAGAGGGGTAGGATAAATCACTTCTGTCCACATTCCACTGGCCGGCACTTAGCTATTTAGTGTCACAATTTCACGGCAAAAATAGGGACAGAAACATGGGAGAATATGGAAGAAATGTGGTCTAGTGTGCTTAGAAAGAAGAGGAAAACATGAAAATTTATGAGCACTAGCATCTTTGCCATAGCTACAGTGCCATGAAAATATTGTAATTTTCTATGTGTGCCATGAAGTGAAAAATTTGAGAAGTACTAGAGAGACTCAATAACTTGTCAAAATTAAGGAGCAGCTAGATTTCTTCCAGTTAAATCATATTATCTAACTAGGGCTGAGCACAACAATTTTATTATTATTTGGGAATATTTTTGATATGTAAATAATGAAGTCAGTGGGAAAACACCAAAACTTGGGTGTAATAAGGAGACTCAAGGTTTCAATTCAGGACACATTTTCTTCACCTTAATCTCTAAGACAAATAAAAATCTGAGTGTTTATGTATGTAAGTCTCTTTGTTGGGTTAGGTTTTTGGTTTTAGTTTCTAAATTATCATTATTTGTAACTCTGTGACATCCTGTGAGGTACTGTAGGAAAATGACTAACATGGTGGGACAATAATTATTCTTTGACTGATACTGAGTTGCTAATTCAAATTCTATATGGATATATTAGCAGTTGTGTGGCCTTTTCTACTTTAGTGAAGGAGATGGCTGTTCTCTGTGGCTTACTTTCTAATTTCTTATAAAGTCTTAATGTATCTTCTGGGAATTAAAATATTCTGCCTTCCAAGATAGCCGTTCTTCCCCTTTTAGCAAAACCATATCCGAGATATTTTTCTGTGGATAATTAGACATGTTTACTTTAGATAAATTAATTATCTGAGCTAAACAGACCTACAGTTTCGTACCTTGTATAAAGGAATATTTAATTAATACAGAATATTTGATCATTCAATTTGGATTGAAATTATATGTCAGTTTAAAACATAAAAGATCACACAACAACTCTTTATCTGGAGGTCCAAGAATGACTTTTATAAAGGAGGGAATATGCCTTCTGATATTGTGTAGGAAAAAAATAGTACTAGACTCAGAGTCTTGTAGGTTATTTTTTTTAAAAACAAATTTATTAAGGTATAATTGACATACAATAGCACATATTCACAGTGTATAATTTTAAAAGCTTTGATATATGTATACATAAGTGAAACCATCACCCAAATCAAGGTAATGAATATATCCATCACCCCAAAGAGTTTCCTCATGTCCCTTTGAAATTCCTTCCTCTCTATGTTATCCCTAGGCAACCACTGATCTGCTGTCACTATAGATTAGCTTGCACTTTCTAAGTGTGACATGAATGAAATTATATAGATGTACTCTTTTTGTCTGACTTCCTTCATTTGGCATACTTATTTTGAGCTTCATCCATGTTACTGTGTGTAACAATATATAGTTCATTCTTTTTATAGTTGAGCAGTATTGCATTGTATGCATGTATCACCATTTGTTTATCCATTCACCTGCTGATGAATATTTGGATTCTTTCCTGTGTTTGGGCTATTACAAACAAAGCTACTACGAACATTTGTGTTCTTGTCTATGTACAGATATATGCTTCCATTTTTCTTGGATAAATACCTAGGAATGGAATGGCTGGATTTTATGGTAGCTGTGTGTTTTACTTTTTAAAGAAGCTGCCATACTGTTTCCAAAGTGGTTTCTTTCCCATCACTAGTGTATGAGAATTCCAGTTCCTCAACTAGCTCTCTAATACTTTGTAAAATCAGTTAATTTTAGACATTCTGATAGTTATGTAGTGGCATCCCTTTGTGGATTTAAGTTACATTTTTCTAATGATGAATAATATTTAGCATTTTTAATGTGTTTATTTGCCGCCCATATATCTTCTTTGGTGAAGTGCCTGTTCAAACTTTGCCCAGTTTAAAACATTGGGTTGTTTGTTTTCTTATTATGGTATTTGAGAGTTATTTATATATTCTGGACATGGCTTTTATCAGATATATGATTTGCAAATTTTTCCCCCCAGTCTGTGTTTTATCTTTTCATTCTTTTAACAATGTCTTTCAAAGAGCAAAATTCTTTTGGCCGTGTTGGGTCTTCATGGCTATGTGCAGTCTTTCTCTAGCTACGGTGAGCGGGGGCTACTCTTCGTTGCAGTGCACAGGCTTCCCATTGTCATGGGTTCTCTTGTTGCAGAACATGGGCTCTAGGTGTGTGGGCTTCGGTAGTTGTGGCACATGGGCTCAGTAGTTGTGGCTTGTGGGCTCTAGAGCACAGGCTCAGTAGTTGTGGCACACAGGCTTAGTTGTTCCACAGCATATGGGATCTTCCTGGGCCAGGGATCGAACCCGTGTCCCCTGCATTGGCAGGCGGACTCTTAACCACTGTGCCACCAGGGAAGCCCCCAAAGAGCAAAATTCTTAACTTTGATGAAATCCAATTTATCAATTCTTTCCTTTAATGGTTTTTATTTTTGGTGTTATATCTAAAAAGATCTTTGTCTAACCTAAGGTCACAAAGATTTTCTCTTATGTTTTCTTTGAGAAGTTCTGTAGTTTTACCTCTTATATTTAGGTAATGCCTATAATCCATTTTGAGTTAACTTTTGTGTATGGGGTGAGGGAAGGTTTGGGATTATTTTTAAAATCTTATTTGCATTTGTCCATTCAGTTCCAGCACAACTTGTTGAAAAGGCCAGCCTTTCTCCAGTGAATTATCTTTATACCTTTGTCAAAAGTCAGTTGTCCAAATATATGTGGGTCTATTTTTGGACACTCTATTCTGTACCAATGATCTATTTGTTCACCTTTATGTCTGTACCACACTATCTTGTTGAATGCAGCTTTATACTAAGTCTTTAAATCAGGTTGTGTTAACCCTCAAACTTTTTTTCTGCTTCAAAGTTGTTTGGGCTATTTTAGTGCATTTCCATATGAAGCATCAGCTTGTTACTTTTTTAGAAAAAAAATGTGTTGGGATTTTGATTGGGATTATGTTGAATTCATAGACTAATGAGAGAAGAGTTGATATCTTAACACTACTGAGTCTTCTGATCCCTGAACACAGTATATGTTTTAATTTGTTTGTCTTTAAGTTTTTCTCAGCAATGTTCTCTTGTAGTTTTTAAATAATTTGTAATAAGATAAATTCACTTTTCTTTCTTAGACATGTTTTGTTAGTTGTTTGCAGCTAACTGCAGCGAAAAGTGAGGTCAACATGAAAGTGAAACATAGCACTTCAACTCACTCCTCATTGCCCAGAACTAATCATATGTTCCCACCTAACTGAAACAGGGCCAGGAAGTATAGTTCTGGGACATCCCTGGGAAGGAAGAAAACCAGAAATATTTGACAAACATCACTGCTGACTACCATAATATCTTTGGTTGCCTACCCAGGAGTCATTCTCCATCCCTTTTTACTTGCTATGAGAACCCCAATTTTCTCCATTCTCTTCTAGGTGACCACCTCGTTCAAAAAAGACCAGACCTTTCATGGTAATCCCATTTTTCTTTGCTGGTTATTGGGTTAGCCATGTTCTGGCTAGGAGACATAAGGATGTCTATGTCTGGGACTTCTAGGAAAGTTTTTCTTTACCTTAAAAAGAAACATCAGATGGGGGCACTTATCTTGCCTTTATCTGGTTCTGTGTGATGATGTGCTTACTTGGATCTGCAACCAAGAGGGGAGTGTCAAACACTCTTAGGAGGCAGAGTGCTAAGCTGAACAGATTCTGCATGACTGAGGGAATTGATGTACAATGTTGAACTAATCATTCCTGGAACCACCCTATCCTAAGACTTCTTGCTATGTAAGATGATAAATGTCCTTATTTTGGGCCTTTTTTTAATCTTTGGTTTCCTGTTACTTGAAGTCAAAAGCATCTAGTTAGTACTGAATGCTAAGGATAAGCCAGGAATTGTACTAAGTACTTCATCTGCATAAAGGTAATACAGTCTAACTTAATTCCCATAATAATGCTGTGATATAGGTGTTTTTATCACACACATTTTATGGATGGGTAAATTAAAGCATAGGGAGATTATGTCCTTGCACAAGGCCATAACTATAAAGTGGCAAAAACAAAGATTAAAACTTTAGGTCTGGGGCTTCCCTAGTGGCGCAGTGGTTGAGAGTCCGCCTGCCGATGCAGGGGACACGGGTTCGAGCCCCGGTCCGGGAATATCCCACATGCCGCGGAGCGGCTGGGCCCATGAGCCATGGCCGCTGAACCTGCGCGTCCAGAGCCTGTGCTCGGCAACGGGAGAGGCCACAACAGTGAGAGGCCCATGTACAGCAAAAAACAAAAAACAAAAAACTTTAGGTCTATCTGACAGTAAGTTCAACTTGAAATCATTTGTAAATATTCCATATCTTCCTTATTTTTAATTTTTTTCTGAAGCACATGTAAAAAGTAGAATTGCAGTGTTCACCCTAAGCACCAGAAATTTCTAGGAGTATGCAAAAACATTAGATAATGTAGAATCTGATTGACTTTATAATTTACTGCTATGTAACTTAAGTAAATATTCTCTTTTATTTCAATGAACATATTCCATATGTTTACTAGGTACTAGGAATACAAATATTTTGGCATTTATTCCAAAATAAAGGAAAGAAGGAAAGAAGAAGCACACATTAGATCAATGCCTAATACTTACATATTATGTCAAATTCACAATACTATAAAATGAATATTAAATATACCCATTTTACAGATGGGAAACCAGAAGCTCAGAAGGCAAAGTAAGTAGTCAAGTCACAAAGCTAATAAATGATGGAGCCAATAAAGTATGGAACAAAGAGGTTATCGAGTGAAATTGAAAGCAATATGTGTCTTACCCCACATAAAATGTTTTCAGTTTTATCACAATATATTTGGTGCATCCAGGTATTATCTTCTATTTATGATTTGTCCTGGAATGAAGCTAGGCCTCATGATCAGCTGGGCTTTTTTTCTATTACCTCATTAATTATCACTAGCATGGCCTTGGACCAGTTTTTAACCTCATCCAGCCTGTTTACTCATTTGTATCATGAGGTAATATAACTACTTCATATGGTTTTGTGAGGATTGGAAAAATAAAGACAGTGCCCCTGGGCACTTAATAAATGGCAGGCATTATTACGAACAGCTAAGGAAATTAGGATCAACATAGTAGAAAATGTTCACACAGTTCACTGGTAACCATGACAGGACCAGGACACAGGACTTATTTCTGCTTATCCAGAACTCTTTCTAGTAGCAAATCAAATTGATTAGGATCCCAAGGATTACGAAGAAAGTTTTCAGAGGATAGAGATGACAAATCTTAATTCCAGATTCTACAATATGGAAAACCAATAAATTTTTATTGTATGACCATACAGTTCTAGCTACTGTTGAAACAGTGACAAACAAGATAAGGTTCCTGCTCCTAAAAAGCTTATATTATAGTGAAAAGAGCAAATAATAAATATATAAATAAACAAAATAATTTCAAACAGTGGTAAATGATAATGGGTTGATGTGGGAGAGCCTATCTAGGTAACGGATGGAATCCTGGCTTATATGAGGAGAAAGAGGCATCCATGTGAAGTACTGGGAGGAAGATTGTCATGTGCAGGAGAAAACTGTGCAAGTGGAAAGTTCCCCTGCTGTAATAAGCTTGTTGTGTTCAAGGGACAGAAAGAAATTAGTGCATTTGAGCACTGTGAGGATGAGAATGGTGGGAGGTAGACAGAGGCCAGATTAGGCAGGGTCTTCAGGGTCATGGTAAGGAATTGAGGGTGTTTTATAGTTGCAATGGGGAGCAATTGGAGTGCCTTGTGTAGGGGTGTTAACCTACTTGGCTTGTACAGTTGTCTCTCTATCTGTGGGGATTGGTTCCAGGACTCCTTGAGGATACCAAAATGCAAGGATGTTCAAGTCCCTTGTATAAAATGGCAGTAATATTTGTATATAACCTATACACATCCTCTTATGTACTTAAAATAATCTCTAAATTACTTATAATACCTAATGCAATGTAAATACTATGTAAATAGTTGCAGTGCACAGTAAATTCAAGTTTTGCTTTTTGGAACTTTCTGGAATTAAAAATTTTTTTTTTTTTGGTTTAGTGGTTGGTTGAAGCAGTGATAAGGAACCCAAAGATACTGAAAGCCAACTGTGTTTTTAAAAAGATCACTCTAGTTGCTTTCTGGAGAATGGATAATAGGAAGTCTAGAGTGGAAGCAATTAGGGTGGCTGGGTTGAGGTTTATGTTAGTGGAATTGTATACAAGCAAATGGACATTCTCATAATCTTCCTTGACATTCCAAACTAAAGGGTTGCATCTTCCTATTCCATTATCTCACATAGCACTTACAACTACCTTTAATCATTTTTTTGTCTACTGTCTGTTATTCCCATATAGGGTTGCCAGATAAAATATGGCCACTCAGTTGAATTTGCATTTCAGGTACCGAATAATTCTTTACTCTGTGTGCTCCCAAATATTGCATGGGAAATACCTATACTGAAATTGTGTTCCTTATCTGAAATTCCAATAAACTGGGCATCCTGTATTTTTGTTTACTAAATCTGGCAACTCTACCCCCACTAGAATGTAAAATCCACGAAGGCAGGAGCCCTTTGCTGTCTGGTTCCCCAATGTATATCTAGGGCACATAGTAGAAGCCCACACATGCTTACTGAATGAATTAATGATTTAACCAAATAGCGAGCGACTGAATAAGTGGTTGAACGAGAGGCCCTCGGGACGGTGCGGGGGGGCGGTGCGTGGGGACAGGAGACGACAGGGAGAACCAGCTCGACAGGGAGCTGGAGATTTGGACGCAGCGCGCAGGACGCCAGGGACAGTCGGCGTGCTGAGGTCACCGGCGGCGGCCCCGGTGACGTCATCACGCCCGCGCTCTCTGCCCGGCTGGCGCTCTAGCGTCGCCGGCGCCTCATCGGCTGTTGTGGAAACCGGGAGCTTTCCGGTGAGCCCGATCCAGCGCAGGTAGCCCGTGGAGCCGTTTGAACCCGCCAAGGCCCCCGAGGCCCACTTTCCCTGTCGTTGGCCGTCAGCCAGCAGGCCTGGCCGCTGTACCGCGAGGAGAACACCTCCTCAGGGCCATGTCCAGGCCGAGTAGCGTCTCCCACCGGCCGTCGGCTCCTGGAGGGGGCGGCGGCAGCGGCCCGGTGCCGTGTGGCCCTGCGGGAGGCGGCCGGGCCAAGGGGCTGAAGGACATTCGTATAGACGAGGAGGTGAAAATCGCGGTCAATATCGCTCTGGAGCGTTTCCGATACGGGGACCAGAGAGGTGAGGTTCCCGACAGGGACCCCGCCGGCTGCCCCACCTCCCGGAAGCCCGGTCCCTCGTGGGAAGGGGCTGCCTCACCGGAGGGAGGGGAGACGGGGGCGGTCCACCGGGCCCGGGCGAAGCGGGCGCGGGGCTGGGGCCAGAGTTGTGAGCCTTGCCCGGGGATGTGAAGAGCCCCGTGGCGTCCTGCGGCTCAGCCGGGTTACGGGGCACTTGTCTGGCGTCCGAAGGCATGAAAATCAGGTTGCTCAACTGCAGGAGGCATTTCTTTCCCCAGGGAGAGGCCTTTCGGTAGCTTTGCCACAACTTTTAGGTATTGTTAAGCCTCTACTTTTTTTTTTTTTTTTTTTTTAAAAGGAGGTGGTGGTAGCCTTAATCGAGGTACGTTTAGTTTGAGTTTCGGAAGTAGAGGAACAGAAGGAAATTCGACGAATAAATGCAGTGGCAATATGTAGTGCTTTGTTTACATCCTGGAAGTATCACTCTAAACACTTAAAAAAAAAAGAAACTCGTTCTGTTAGACGAAACGTCTTCCATACCTCTTAAGGTTGGAAAGCTACTTGTCTTGGGTCACACAGTGCAGAACCAGCAGCTGACCTGTGATCAGTACAGTATATTGAGAGCTCATTCCGATTTGCTGCTCTAAATAGAGGACCCCTTATTCTGGAAGCTTAGAGTCTTTCCCTCTCCCCCCAAAAAAGGACCTGGACAGAGTGATTCTGAACTTTCATTAAACAGAGGTGAAGCGCCAGAAATATACAGCATCATATCCAGTCTGAGACAGTGAAATAGGGATTCTATGCAGTTTTTGAAGGCAAAGACACTGGAATCTGATACTGAGCATTCATAATACTTGAGCATACCTCATCCTTGAAGGAAATAAACATTTTGTTGGTTAAGCAAGTAAGTTAAGATAGTAAAATATGTTCATCAGGAGCTCAAGATTTCAGCACAAGAGGACTAATCTTTGGTGAACATCAGGGTCCTTTGTCACATTTAGGTTTAAATGTTATTAATATCAGAATTCTGGTAGACATTCAGTGGTTAATTAGTACAGGCATATCTCATTATTGCACTTCACTTTATTGTGCTTTGCAAATACTGTGTTTTTTTACAAATTGAAGGTTTGTGGCAACTCCATGTTGTCAGATGATGGTTAGCATTTTTTATCAATAAAGGATTTTTAAATTAATTGTGTATGTTGTTGTTTAAGACATAATGCTGTTGCATACTTAATAGGCTACAGTGTAGTGTAAACATAACATAGGCCCTGGAAACCAACAAACCAACATAGGCCCTGGAAACCAAAAAAATTTGTATGACTTGCTTTATTACGATATTCACTTTATTACAAGGGTCTGGAATCAAACCCACAGTATCTCCTAGGAATGCTTATATCTATTTTTCACATAAAATATGATAATTTGATTATATGTTTATATGATTTTTCATATTTTATAAACATATATGTGTATTGAAGTACCTTGAAGGAAAATCGCCGATCCACAAATGATGCTTTGTGTTTTTTTCCATGTAGAAATGGAATTTCCTTCTTCTTTGACCAGTACGGAAAGAGCCTTTATTCATCGATTGAGTCAGTCTCTTGGTTTGGTTTCTAAAAGTAAAGGGTAAGCTGACAAGTTTTCTTAATTGAAAAAATTACTTACCGAAAAAGAGAAATGTTTTTGACTAAATAGTTATTACTGCTTTAGTTAGATTCACATCCTTAATTATATTGTGTGTAGATGATCTGATTCATGTCTGTACCAAACTCAGCTCTTTGCTTTTCTTACTGTCCCCCTTTTTTGTTTTCCCTGATTGGGGGAGAGTGGGAGAAGAAGGTAAATTTTAAGATGTAAAGAGAATGGTTTAAAAGTTGAAGTTGATTGCATTGAGAAAGGTATTCTCTTCTTGTATGGAAACCAAAACTTTTTTCTTGAAGAATGGATGGACTAAAAATAATAAGTACAATTATTTACAGAACTTTTCTCTTTTAATGCTACTGTACTATAATGGTATGGTTTTAGAACACATGCTTGTTGTTTTTTTTCATACCAAGTCACGAATCTGATGATTAGAACTGATTAAATAAAACTGAACAAGAGGAAACTTAAATATTTTTTGAAGATCACTTATCCATAGTGGGGAAAAGTCATTTGAGCCATCCATATTGAAGAACTCTAAAATTCTGTGGAGTTATTTCATTTTGGGAATAAGAATGATGGGATTGATATAGAGTTCTTAGTATTGGTGCTATTGACGTTTTGGACTGTATAATTCTTTATTGTGGAGGGCTATTTTGTGCATTGTAGGATGTTTAGTCGCATACCTAGCCTTTACCCACTACATGCCAGTAACACTTCCACCCCCAGTTGTGACAACCAAAAATGTCTTTAGACATTTCCAAAATCTTCCCTGGGAGCAATATTGCTCCTGGTTGAGAACCACTGAGATTGGGGGAAAAAAAGATGAAATTTCAGCTTCCAGCTTTTAGGTTAAGAAGAGGGAAAACAAAGCCTTAATTAAGTAAATATATTAATAACTAAATAGAAGGTCCTAAGGTGAAAGTAGCTGAGGTTGCAATGTCTTTCATATGAATGTCCACCATAGTGATGATACAGTTACTGACTGAGACAAGGGATGTAGCTTAGGTGCATGTGCACTTTGAACATCACTAAAAGCAGTGTTGGCGTCCTGGGAAGGTTCCACCCATATTATAGTCATCTGGATAGGTAAAATATTGCACTTGAAAATAAAAAGAAGGCGCAGGGCCACAATCCTTTGTCCAAAAGGGCCTGGGCCAAATATGTTTTGAGATGCAGATTTTCAGATTTCAGAAAGGCAATAGGGTATATTAGCAGTATGTTATATTTCTTGCTGAAAAATGTATGATTATTGACACTAAGGTAAATAAAGATCATAAATAGCTTCATGTTAATTTAACCAGGCTTTGCTGCCAAATGAAGTTGCTGCAGACTTTCAGAAGTCTGCCACTTTTCAGAGCTGTTTGGATTTAAGGGTAGTAGATAAGAGATTGTGGGCCTGCACTAGAAAATATCTGTTATAAACACACTGTTCTGCAGCTACATCATTTCTGTGGTTACATGGGTTTTTAATTCTAAACAGTGAACTTGGAAATGACCTTTAGAAATTACTCTTAGAAAAGCAGTCCATTGGACTAGACTACCTCTACTTTTGTTCAGTAGCATGATCCTTTAAAGGATGGTCCAGAGACGAAAAAAGTTTGGGGGGGAAGGGGAGAGCAAGTTATCAGGACAAAAAAAGGGGGATGAAGAAACATTGAAGAGACAGAAAGAGGAAACAGGAAAGAGATGCTAAGGGAATCAAGGCAACCCCACCTATTATCTCATCCCTACTCCCTATATCTAGTGTTCCATAAATCCTCTTCTTAGTAAATGTCCTAGCTCTTTCCCAATCCCTTTTTATCTTTGAGCAAACTTAGTACAATGTTTTTCTAGTGGTCCTTGTCATTTTCAAATGCCTTTCCTTCTTTTTACATATATAAAGAACTAAATCACTTTGAATATATTTCTTAAATCCTTTCTTTTCATTTATATGAGAATTTGTACCTGACTTGTATGGGTTTTTCTGTTCACTCTTGAGTAAAGATCTTTTATTTTTAACCTCCTAGAATTAACTTTGTTAATTTAGGATAGTTAAGTTAGTTAATAATTGTTAAGTTAGTCTTTCTGTTGTGTGTTTGTTTTTTTTTTTTGTGCCTGGTATTATGATTCCATAATACCTATTTGAGAGGTGTGGAGGAAAGGACAAGAAACCTGGATTCTAATCCCAGTCTGTCACTGCTTTGTTCTTTAGCTTTGGTCATGTCCCTTAACTTTAAAGGCCTGTTTTCTTAAATGTAAAAAATGAAGGAGTTAATCTCTATGTGTTGGTTAAGATTCTGTGATCCCGTAGTTTATTTTGAGTTTCTTACAAGGTTGTTAAAAAACAGATTCCAGACTTACTGTGTGATAATTTACAGTTTTTTTTTTTTCTGATCACTTTTTAATTTTTTTAAATCTCCTTTCTTTCAAAATGAAGGCCACGTGTTGGATTTTGTTTTTCATCTCCTCTTAGAGAGTTGGGTTTACTTTGAATTGATTATTTTCTTTATAATTGCTTATCTTTTGGTAAAAATACTCTTGTTGGAGTAACACCCCCATTTTGTGTTCTTCACTATATCCTAACGTTTTCTTAGACATTCCAGTCAAGTTTTCCCATACCCCAAATTTCACCTCCTTGTAATTTGTTCTGTTTTTCCTCAACCTATGTCACTGTGTTTTGGTTCTAAGAGCACACTTTTTTGAGTCTTTAATTTGTTCATGAATAAAACAAAATTCTTTCCTATTCTTCTTAGTCCAAGTTAGACAAAAAGAAATTTACAAGATGAACTTTGTTAAAAACTTGTGGAAAGAGAAAATATAAAGTGTATGAAAGTAGGTTTTTCCAAGTACAGGTTTTTTATCCTGTGATTGCTGAAGGTGCTGCTTAATAGGTATCCAGTTATTCTACTCACCCTGACCAGGAGGCTCTACCGTACAACAAGACCCCCTTTCAGATCTGAGTTACTGCCTCCCTTACCTCCTTCCATGGAAGATTGCATACCGCACTCCACCTCTCTTCCCCTAGCTAAAACAGAAAATGGGTTAAAAGTGATGAACCCTGTTAGTGAAGTTTTGGATATCCATTAAATAAACCCCTACAGTGCGCAGTAATAATAGTAACAGTAGCTAACATTTATTAAGTGCTCTTGTGCAACAGGCATTGTGCTAGGTGCTTTAAGTAGATTATTTGATCCTCACAACAGTCTTGTATGGTAGGTTCTATTTTTTCAATACCTGGTGCCTGTATAACAGATGAGGCAATTCGAGCTTAGAGAATTAAATAGTTTTCCCAAGATCACACAGCTAGCAGGTGGCAGAGCCAGCAATCAGACCTAGTTAATGTTTAGCTAATTAATTTTTGTTTTTCACAGTGAGTTCATAACAGTGTTTTAGGAACTGCGAGGAGTTAAGACAGAGATATTGGATAAAGCTCATCTCTAAGTTGCTTATTGTCCATTAAGTCACAGAAAGAAAAAAATTTACCACAAACATAGCATCACATGAAAATAATTGTGTTTAGTGACAAAAATAACTTGTTTGGTTTATTATTTTCTAGGTAATCGTAATAAAGCACAAATTTGTATGATTCAAACTTTAATAAATTTGTAATTTTGTATTACAGTATTGAGGAGAAAATGGTTTGGAGTTAGATCTTTGCATCTGTCTGCTTAGTGGAAGTATAAATTAAAGGGATATGAAATTAAGTATATACTAGACATCAAACAAATGTGTATTTTTTTAGAGGCATTAGCTCCTTGGCGGCTGTGAGCTTTTTAAGCAGTGATTTCAGATTTTGGCTCTTTAGCAGATTTTTAAACTGTTCTCAGGTTTGTAAAGTGGGGAATAGCAAGATGTATGGTTGTATTTGAGGTAGATTACTCAGTAACATGCTGTGTAAATGAAACATTTATTAATATTAAAATTGCATCAAATTTGATTAGTTATATCATCATTTTTCTTTAAAAAGAAGAAGCTATTGAAATGTCATAACTTCATTATAACATGCATGATTACTTTTCCCTTTGAAAGTTAGAAGTTATGATGTTCTTATCTGTATTTGTAGGCCATTTACTTTTATACTTAAATATGGCATATAGGGCTTACATGTTATTATTTAAAAAAATTCTTGTGAAGTTCATTTATCTAGCATCTTTTCCATGTTGTGCAGGTAGTTTCTAGTCAATTTTGCTGTGTAAAGGGAACTACTAGATATTCATCAAATTATAGTGTTGGTTACCTTGGAATGAAAGCATGATGATGAGATTTCAGTGTGTTAGTTTACATAGTAGGACAACTCTACTATATTGAATGTTTTCATCCACACAATAATGAGGTGAATATTTTACCAAAATTTCACTAATTTTTAAATTATATATCAGTGTCACTGTGGTGCTGAATGGGGTAGGAGTGAGCCCTAATAGCACTAATAATAGAATTTTTTTACTAAAACATAAAAACTATCAAGTTGATATTCTCTTTCTGTCCCACCATCTGGGTTCAAACTGAATTTAGTAAATTGTAAATGGTAATGACTAAGTACTCACACTTGCTTAGTATGAGTTATTGTTATAGATTAATGCTGAATTATTATTAGGCAACCTATGTTAGGAAAGTTTCAATCTGACCTGTTATTTTAGTTGTGAGCTTATTGAGGAAGGAGTATATTTTCCTCAACTTTGTAATCGTAGCTTCTAGCATAGTGCCTGGCATACAGTATGTAATCAATATATGATGAATGATTATGATTGAATGAATGAATAAAATAAAATTAAAAGTGAAATATAGCAAAACTTTCCTGAGATGATTTTTGAGAAAATTAAAGCATCTTGGAGCTGATAGAAATATTAGAGGTTTTAAAATTCTGTGTCAGAGAAGTAAAATGATTTATTTTTGATCACATAGCTAGTTAATTGAAAGATTATTACTAGCTGAACACAAGCCTCCTGACTGTTGCTCTAGTGCTCATTTCAGCACACTTCTGGCCTTCTATAGTTAAAATTTTATGAAGTACATGGAACAGAAGGGGAATGAATGATTGAGTCTATCATGACTGTACTGAGGTTTCAGAAAAGTCCATGGGAAAAGAACCTACTACAGAGAACATCTCTAGAATCCAATAATTCTGATTTACCATGGAAATGACTAAAATTTCTAGATCAGTTAGATTTTAATAAGCTCATCTTTATGCCATCATTTAAGCATCACTAAGCACTTGTCCAGGAGTAGATGATGGCATAGAAAGGGTATAATTCATTGAGGAGTTTCCAGAAATTAAAAATCTTGGTAAATTGAAAGCCTCACTTAGAAGACTTAGATAGCTAAGGCTGTATAGGTTAATCTTCAGTTTCATGTCACTCTATAGTGAAGATATTGTTGAAAATATTTATATTAGATTTAGGAATTAGGAAAATTCTAAAATTTAATTTAGAATTAGTAAAATTATATATATAATTTTCATTGTATTTGTGGCTTTGTTGCTCATTTCTATAATATGATAGTGGCATTAACAAATGGCAAAACATTTTATGAAATGTTTTGTGTAACTCTTTTTGGCACAAGAAACGATATTTTTTCCTGGCTATAATTATAATAATAGCTTTCATTTATTTAATGTGTACTTTGTAGCAGATACTGCCCTTTACATGCATTATCTTATTTAATCATATGAAGAGTCTTTTGAGGCAGGTATTATTATTATTATTATTATTATCATCATCTTAGGCTCAGAGCTATTAAATAATTTGCTTGTGGTCCCACAGCTAGTAGGTGGTAGAGATAGGATTCAAATCCAAGTCTGTTTGCTTTCATAACCCAAGCTTTTTACAGTACTACATTGTACTAGATTATAGACATGTATTATTAAATCATTCAAAATACATTTGAGGACTTCCTGTGTGTAAAACATTGTACTTAGTACTCCTAAAGCTACAGAAGTCATCAAAGACATAATTAGGACCATTTAAAGAAGTAAATATACCTACATCAGGTAACTTGAGAACAGTTATAAATCATCATTACCTTATAATTGAAGGCTAGAGTCAGAAGCTTTGAAAAACTTTTTTTTTTCCCCAGTATACATCTGAAAATACTTATCAGTAGTGCTGATTTATGTTTTTTTGGTCCAACCACTAAACTTGGCTTTCTTAACAGGTTTTCATGGGAGTGTGACATTACCAGCATACTGGAGAAACATTCAGTGGGATATATTAGTCTGGACCACTGTTATAATTGGACCACCATAATGTTTTCATTATCAATTTTAGATTCTGTTGTTCAAATTGATTTTCTCCCTCTATATGTTTCCCAGCATGTATTAACTGGTGATGTTTCATCCACCATGAAGCCTGCTAAGACAAACTTTAACACTTAAGGGTAAGTAAGCCTTTTTTTTTTTGCTGATTTAAAATTGGATTTGCAGCATTTTGAAATTTTAATTGAAAATGGTCTTGTGGACAGTTTAGCATTAAATTCCTCTTTACTGAATTTTCTGGGATTTCCAGCATCTTATCCCAGAGCATTTTGATCTTTTTCAGTGTTTTGCTTGAGACATGTTTTCTAAGTAGCCATACATCATATGTGAACAAATTGACTATATATAGTAAATAAATGATTTTTATTAATATTCAGAAAGGGAGCAAGTAGATACCTAACTGTGAAGAAGAAAGATGGATCAGAAACAGCTCATGCAATGATGACCTGTAATTTGACTCATAATACAAAACATGCTGTTAGGAGCCTAATTCAAAGATTTCCTGTCACCAGTAAAGAGCGTACTGAACTTCTGCCTAAAACAGAAAGAGGAAATGTGTTTGCAGTTGAAGCTGGTATGTATTTTCTGGGGAGCTTCCTTGTTTATCCTATTATTTCTTGACTGTTCTTTTTCCACTTAAAATTTATTTTTAAAAACTAACATGAAATATGATTTCTCAATTTGAATAGTTGGTTAGAAATGATTAAGAGTTGTGAAGATTTTGGAATGAATTGCAGTGTTAAGGCATGTCATTAAGTTAGACAGGGTTTTTTGTAAAGTGTTACAGTAATAGCTAAACATTTATTGAGCACTTATTGTGTGCTAGACAGTATACTAAACTCTACATAGAGCCTCATAGCAACCCTTGCAAGGTAAGAATTTCCCCTATTTCACAGGTGAAGAAACTGGGGCTCAGAGCAGTTAAATTTGTTCAAGGCCACTCAACCAGCCAGTAAACCACAAAGCTGGGATGTGACTCCAAAGTCTGAACTTTCCTATATTATGCTGCCGTGACATACTAATGAGTGGGATTTTGAATTGGGACTTTAGCTTCTGGGAAGAGACAGGACAGAGTCTTCAGTACATTAACTTGCTCAAAGGTAGATAAATAAATATATTTAGGTTATAAAATGAAGTAATTTTACTATTTGGAAAAATAACTTTTCTAATGAGAAAGTTATTTCTTTTATTATCTCCAGTGAAAGAATCTGCATAATTTCTATTGGTGGAGTATGTTTGCAGAATGTAGAAATGGATGGTGCTAGCTATCAAGGAGTTTTAAAAATACATGCACATAAAAATATTTTGAGTTATGTGAAGAGTATAAAACACATCATGCCTTTTGTATTCCTATCTGCTTAAATGTAGATGTTGGCTAAAATGCACAATTAGGAGATTTGTTAAGCATTAGGACCTTATATTTACACATATTATTCTGTTTGATCACATGATCTTACATGCTAACTTTAAACATAGAGGGTTTTTTATTTTTCATATGTGTTTTCATACTGTATGTAACAGAATTTATAAGTATAATATACATTGTTTCCTACTCTAAAATTATAATTTTCTGTGTTATAATTGATAGAAACAAGGCTGAAAATTATTTTAGGATATCAAAATTGGGTTTTATTTTTAATGATTTTTGAATGATTGATTTTTGTTCATTTTTAAACATTGTGCACCAGAAATACTTTTGGGAAATTTGCCTTCTGATTGATACAAAAATGTGTAACATTCTCTAAGAATATTGTGTGGCAGTACAACAGCTGAGGCATTGCTTTTTAACTTTAGACTGAGTAGAGAAGAAGCACTTGAAAGGAATTACATTAGAAATTACTTATTTTTGTTTTTTAACTCTTTTTATTGTTGATCATAAATTTTTTTGTTCTCTTATTCATTTTCAAAGAAAACCGGGAAATGAGCAAGACAAGTGGGCGACTCAACAGTGGCATATCTCAGATTCCAGTGAAAAGAGGAGAATCTGAATTTGATTCTTTCAGGCAGTCTCTGCCAGTGTTTGAGAAACAAGAAGAAATTGTTAAAATAATTAAGGAAAATAAAGTAGTTTTGATTGTAGGAGAAACTGGGTCTGGAAAGACTACACAGGTTTGTTTCTTCTTTGTTGTTTATAGAAGAAAAAATTATTTTATCTCGTGATAGTTTTATATCAAATTTACACTACATGTATTTTAACAAAAACAAAAAAGGAACTTTTGTTTATTTTAATGGTTATTTCAGAAATAAATTATTACTGGAAGTACATTTTGAGAATTTGTAGAAAGGTAATATTTTAAAATATTTATTTTTAAATTAGTACATAAGGGCTTTATTTAAACAGAGGTGAGGTTGTGATTTGGTATCATGAAAGGAAAATGGACTTTGACCTTCAGTTCAGATTCCAGCTTCCACATTTATTGAATGTGAAATTTTAGGCTAGACTTGTAACTCTTGAAGCCAGAGTCCTCATTTATAAAATGGTACTAACAATTGCTACCATTCGAGGTGGGGTTTAGAGGTAATGTCTGTGAAGTGCCTAGCATAGTGTTTTTACATAGCTAAATTAAAAGTAATATTGATAACAAGAAGAAGTGTTAATATAAAGTTAACATAAAGTGGGATTAGTATGACATGTTTGACTTGGATGTTTAGAATCATAGTACTTCATTGTTTATGAAGTTTCACTCATAGGCTGACAAGGTTGGAAGTAAGCATGGTACAATGATATGACCTTTTCTTGTTTATATTCTTTAACATGTTAGCACGTTGAAACAGTAAAATTACTTTGCTTTTGATTGAGGTGCAGATAGAATAGTCAGTATAATTTTACATTTTCTTCTTCTCTTCTATGGACAAATAAATTTGCTTTTGACAGTTGCTTAAGATTTCCTATGCTTATATTGGTTGGTTTCATAAAGTTAGATAAATAAGGCAAGGTGGTAGGAGAGGTTGACTATAAACTTTATCAGTTATTTACTTGTGGGACTTAATCATTTTCACAGAAGTGCAACTCGTTATACCTAAAACTTGAGCCTATAAAACTAATTACAAATGTGATGAAATTTTTATATGAAGACAATGTATAAGATTTTTCTTCAACATGATTATGATTAAGTGAAATTCCATGGAGTCATGCCAAAGAATCTGTTCAGATGTCTTAGATTGTTATAATTGTTTTAGTATTAGAAAGTTTTGCCAGTTGATGTTAATTGTAGCCATTTTAATTATATCAAATAGAGATAATGAAAGTTTTGATAAAATATAACAAATATGGTTTTATTTAAATTATTTGAGTGTTCTTCCTAAGAATATTTGTATACTGGAATTATGGATGTCTATTTTCACAATTATGTGTATCATTTTACTAGGTATGAAAAGATCTGGAGAATTTAGTTAGGAATTAAATATTATTCTCTTTGCTTTTCAAAAGAAACTATTAATCTAAATGGGTTTAAACCTAAGAAATAATTGTATCTTGTTCAAGGAGTTCAAGTAAAATTACTAATGTTCCTGTCCTATGAAATACAAATATGACAGTTTGAAGTTAATATCATTAGCCATTTTCATCTTTCCTTTGGGAGCGTTAGAAAGTTATTTGCCTTTTTTTTTTTTCGTTATGTGGGCGTCTACCGTTGCGGAGCACAGGCTCCGGACGCGCAGGCCCAGCGGCCATGGCTCACAGGCCCAGCCGCTCCGCGGCATGTGGGATCTTCCTGGACCGGGGCACGAACCCGTGTCCTCTGCATCGGCAGGCGGACTCTCAACCACTGCGCCACCAGGGAAACCCCTATTTGCCTTTTGAATGTTCATTATATAAAATTCAAACATTATAGAAAATATAATGTTTTTATATTTCTCCCTGGTTTATTGTCAGAAACTTGGAGTATATGTTTCTGGGTTTTTCAGGGGATTGTTTGTTTTGTTTTTGTTCTCTTTACAGTATTGATATAGATTATTTTTAAAACAAACATGGGATAATATGTATACGCTTTGCATCTTGCTTTTTTCACTTAATAGATATTGGATATTTTTCTGTGTTAGTACCTAGCGATAGACCTCATTTTTTAAACAATTGAGTAGCATTCCTGAGCATTTTTGTAATAACAGTGATAAAATAAATGACTGTTTACTGCGTGCTGAAGTTTTACAACAGTTATCTTAATTAAACCTCTTATTAACCCAAGATATGTAGGCTTGTTATTATCTCTTTTTACAGATGTGGAATAAAAACTAAAACTTACAGATGTTAATCTACCCAAATTCACATAACTAGGAAGTGGCAGAGCAGGAATCTTACTCTGTACTTACTTTATTATATTGCATCCTAATATTTCTTTTCTAATTTGTGGGAATGTTTTAATAGGATAAATTCCTAGAAGTGGAAATGCTGGATCAAAAATATTGCATTTAAAATTTTAGTAGCTAGATTAACTAGTTACTGTCTGTTAATTCAAAAAAGACTTATCGTATTAAAATAGTACTGAATGTATTGAAAGTTCCCATTTCTCTAAAACTTAGGTAACAATGGATATAATTTATTTTTTACCTTTATCAATCTGATAAGCAAAAAATAATGTTTTAATTTGCATTTCTCTGATTCTTAGTTGAGTATCTTTTTGTTTGCTTATTATCTATTTATGTTCTGTGAGTTACTTATTTATATCTTATTTTTCTTTAGGTTTAATCATTTTGGATTTATTTTTAATAATGCTTTGTACATTATGGATACATGGCTGTTATGTGTTATATATCTTAAAAACAATTTCTCACAATTTTTTGGTTGCTTTTTTAGCTTTGCTTATGGTATCTTGATTAGTAGTTTTACATTTTTATTTAGTCAAATCTGTCAGCCTTTTTTTAGGGCTTCATGCCATGCTCAGAAAATCACTTTCTACCCCAAGATTAAAAAACATTTTCCTACAAATATTTTATTCTAATACTTTTATATTTGTAGTTTTAAAAATCCATCTGGAGTTTATTTTATTGTGTCATATCAGGTAGGAATCTAACTTTTTTCCTTATGTTAGTATCTAGTGTTCCAATATGTTAGTATCTAGTGTTCCAATATAATTTTTATTTAATAATCCCTTCCCCCGATTTTAAGATACTACTTTTTAAAAATTGAAGTATAGTTGATTTACAATATTGTGTTAGTTTCAGGTGTACAGCAAAGTGATTCAGTTATATATATATATATATATATATATATAATTATTTTCAGATTATTTTTCATAATAGGTTATTACAAGATATTGAATATTGTTCCCTGTGTTATATAGTAAATCTTTGTTGCTTATCTATTTTATGTAGTGTGTATCTATTGATCCCATACTCCTAACTTATCCCTTCTTCCCTTTTCCCTTTGGTAACCATATGCTTGTTTTCTATGTCTTTGAGTCTGTTTCTGTTTTTTAAATAGACTCGTTTGTATTATATTTTAGATTCCACATATGAGTGATATCATATAATATTTGTCTTTCTCTGTCTGACTGACTTAGTATGATATTCTCTAGGTCCATCCATATTGCTGCAAATGGCAACATTTCAGTCTTTTTTATGGCTGAGTAATATTCCATTGTGTACATATGTGTGTGTGTGTGTATATACATATATATATATATATATACCCACCACATCTTTATCCATTCATCTGTTGATGGACACTTAGGTTGCTTTCATGTCTTGGCTATTGTAAATAGTGCTGCTGTGAACATTGGGGTGCATACTACTTTTGATCAAATACTAAATTTCTGTAGTACCTGGGTATATTTCTGGAATTTTTGTTATGTATTTTTAATTATCTGTTCCTACACCAAGATCTCACTTTTTGAATTTTGTAGTTTTACAGTATGTAGCATAATATTCCTCTTTATTATTAGCTTCTCTTTTTAGATATTTCTTAGCAGTTTGTTTGCATTTATGCTTCCGAATGAACTGGTCAAATTTTAAAAAATCCTGGAGGGTAAGACGTGCATGAAAAGATGTCCTTTTCACTCATAGTTAAAGAAATGAAATCAAAACAATAATTATATTTTTCAACTATTAGATTGGCTGAAATTTAAAAATTGATGAAATCCAGCATTTGCATAGGTGTTGGGAAAACAGCATCTTCTGCTCTGTTGGTAAAAGTATAAATTGTTTTGAAGAGCAGATTGATAATTTTTCTATGAAAATTTAAATTTATATACTCTTTGACTCCACATATATTTGTCTTTGCGTAAGTATGTGAAGATAGATGTTCACTGCAGCATTCTTTTTAATAGTAAGCAACAGCATCAAAAATAACAAGCCTAAACAAACTGGAAATTACTTAATGTATAGTCATATTTGTTAAGTTATAACACATCCATAAGATGGAATGTGCAGCTATTAAAATGGATTAGGTAGATCTGATGTGTTATTAAGTGACATCTGCAATTTACAAACATTAAGTATAATAATGACTTTGTGTGAATAAAAACCTGTTTATATACACAAATAATTTAAGTTGTATAAACTTTTTTTTTCCCCAAAAGAGTTTATAAGAAAATTAACAGTAGTTACTTTCATGGAGAGGACTATTGGTAGTAGTATGGGTGGGGAAGACTTTTACTTTTTATTTTAAATCTTTCTGACCTGTTTAAATTTAATTATAGAAAAGTGTCTGCAATCCTGGTATTAGGCTATTTCTGGTTTCTTTATATTTTTCACTATTTAAAAAATTCCAATGGAATTTTGATTGTTGTTTCATTGACTTTATAGGATAACTTGGGGAGAATTGACATTTTTGCAATATTGATTATTCCTATCCAGTAATATGTTGTATTTTTCTAGTATATTCCCGTCTTTTATGTTTCTCAGTAGTGTTTTATAATCTTGGTTTTTCAGTAGTGTTTTATAATCTTTTTCATGTAAACCTTAACTATTTCTTTATAATTCTGTTTTTAAGTGTTTTAGTTTTAGTTTCTATTGTGAACAAGATCTTTTTAAATTACATTTTTTAGCTGATTATTAGCAGTTACATGAAAGTTGTTGGTTTTATGATTATTTTATGTTTGGACATGTTACATAACTTTTTTAGTTCTGATGGTTTTTCAGTTGATTGACATGGATTTTCTGGATATACAATTATGTTGTCTTATAGTACTTTAAAATTTGTTTCAGATTCCTCAGTTCCTTTTAGATGATTGCTTTAAAAATGGTATCCCCTGCCGTATATTTTGTACTCAACCAAGACGATTAGCAGCTATTGCTGTGGCTGAAAGAGTTGCTGCAGAGAGAAGAGAAAGGATTGGTCAGACAATTGGGTATCAGATCCGTTTAGAAAGCAGGTAAAGACAATTCACCTGTAGCTTTTTATCATTCTCAGAAAAGACTAAATATTTATATTTCACTAAATATAGAGCATGTGTTAGTTGAAAAGTTAGATGATCATTTTGCTCCAAGTAAGTTTATAATAGGCCATTGAGCTCATGTCTAAACTTAGTGAGGTTTTGAATAAATAAATAGCTTGAAAAAGAGTTTGGGCCGTAGATAGAAATCCTGTTTCATAGTTTCATGATAAAGTGCAAGTTATTTCACCTCTTTGAGTCTTAGTTTCCTCATGTATAAAATGGGGCTAATGAAAGCATCTAGAGCACAGGTTTGATGTGAAGTTTATAGTAAGCACTCAGTAAATGTTAGTGACTGAATTGATTATTATTAGTAGTAGTAGTAATGCTAGTAGTACCTTCTTGAGAAGTAGTACCATTTCTTTGCTCATAGTTATTTGGATATAGTGATTCAAAAAGCTAATCTCATTTATGATACACTTTTTTCCCCCAAGTAAAAAATGTTTAAGATCTTTAAAAAAAATCTTTTTAAGTTCTTTAACAAAATAATTACTAAATTAATAAAAGGCTGTTAGTAATAATAAATTTGTGAGATTGTCAGGCATAAAATACATATTTCACATAACTTTGCTAATAAAGCATATATACTAGTACACTGTTATATTAGTAACACTTATTAAGTACAAAGGACACTAGCATTTAATATATGACCTTGTTTTAATTACATAAAAGATTTGTAATTGTGAACTTTTTTGATTTTTTAAAAAGGGTTTCTCCAAAGACACTTCTGACATTTTGCACCAATGGGGTACTGCTTCGTACTCTGATGGCAGGAGATAGTTCATTGTCAACTGTGACACATGTTATTGTGGTAAGAATATTTAAATTTAAATATCTAATTAAATTTTTAGAATAGGAT
Organism: Orcinus orca; assembly: GCF_937001465.1. Lineage (NCBI taxonomy): Eukaryota > Metazoa > Chordata > Mammalia > Artiodactyla > Delphinidae > Orcinus > Orcinus orca. Next base: position 92,591,421 of record NC_064561.1, on the reverse strand, counting down.
ATAAATGAGAACCAATTTTTTTAAAACAGGCTATTCTAATCAAGTTACTTTTTTTTAAACTTTTATTTTTTATTTTTAAAGATTTATTTATTTAATTTATTTTTGGCTGTGTCGGATCTTAGGGTCTTAGTTGCTGTATGCGGGATCTTCGTTGAGACATGCAGGATCTTTTGTTGTGGAGCAGGCTTCTCTCTAGTTGTGGCCTGCAGGTTTTCTCTTCTCTAGTTGTGGTGTGCAGGCTCCAGGGCATGTGGGCTCTGTAGTTGTGGCGTGCGGGTTCCAGAGCATGCGGGCTCTAGTTGAGGCTCAGGAGCTCAGTAGTTGTGGCGTGCGGGCTTAGTTGCCCTGCGGCATGTGGGATCTTAGTTCCCTGACCAGGGAACGAACCCGTGTCCCTTGCATTGTAAGGTGGATTCTTTACCACTGGACCACCAGGGAAGTCCCTCAAGTTACTTTTTATTGTCCATAATTGTTAGAAATAAATATTTTATGTTAAATAAAGATATTCTTACCATCAGGTTTTATGAGTGAGAATAAAATAAGTAGATAGTTTTTTAAAAAGTGCTTTTTATATATGAAAATGGCACATGTATTTTAAGAGTTCTCCAGAATGATGAAAGTTTTCTTTTTTCTCTGTGCTTAGTCATCTGATTTCTCTTCCAAATCTTAGAGGCATACTTTAAAGTCATTTAACTTCATGGTTAAGCTGCTAAATTAACTAGCTCCTGATGAAATAAGTAGATGAATTACCACCTTGTTAAAGAATTCTAAGCTTTTATCCAGTTTGTGTCAGAAAACTTAGATTAAGTTTTATAAGCTTGTGATAGAGCAGCTTTTGGAAACTTATTAGTTCTGTGCATTCAAACCACAGGATGCACCTGGTCCTGATGCTAACAGAAGCATATTAAAATAGATTTTGTATTTATTAAAATTACATGAAATTAGACTCCACTAATTCAGCATTTGTTGTAGTTTTTGTGGGAAAAAGGGCAGTGTTTTGTTACCCACAGTAGGTCGTTAATGTCTGATTATTTCTAAATTGTCCATAATACAAAATTTTCACTAATTGGCTGTGTCCACATTTAACTTGAATTAGTGTGAAACCCAGCAGCTCCATAATTTTAAAGACTTTATTTTTGTATTCTAACTGTTCCATGGTTTTGTTTTTGTTTATTGCAGGATGAAGTACATGAAAGGGATCGATTTAGTGATTTTTTACTTACAAAGTTAAGAGATTTGTTGCAGAAGTACCCAACTTTGAAACTAGTTCTTTCTAGTGCTGCCTTAGATGTAAATCTTTTTATGAGATATTTCGGGAGTTGTCCAGTGACATACAGTAAGTTAAACTGTCAGATTTCTTCTAGGATTTGTATGAAAGAATACTTTTTTGGCTTGATTTTATTTATTATAATAGAAATTGGGGAATGTTCTATGTATAGAGCATCTGTTTATGTTTTCTCTGAAATATGCTTAATCAGTCATATCTATATATTTTCATCCTCTCCTCTTCCATCTACAACTCTTTGGTATTGTGTAGTGAGCCTGTTCTCTAGTCTTAAAAGGAGATATGCTTTATTTTGTATTCCCCTTTAAATTCTGTCCTATAGCTTTGCCTTTATTGCTAGACTCTTTAAAAGAGTAGTCTTAATGCCCGTGTTTACCTCCCATGTACTTCTAAATATGTTGCCACTTAAATTTTGTCCTTATCCTTTAATCAAATCTGGTTTTTCCACCAATCTCTAAAAAAATCATTGATTTTTTTATATACATACAAACACATTTATATATATTTTTATATATACACATTATATATGTGTATATATATATACATTATAAATGTGTATATATATATACACATTTATATATATACAAACACATACAACTGTATGTGTTTATATAAACACATACAGTTGTATGTGTTTACCTCAGTGAAATAGTACAGACATTCAGGGAAAAAGTTCACAATCACCTGTCTTCTTTTCATTTCATAAATTTTCTTCCCTGAGATTACTTGATGTTGAAGCCTAGTGTATATCCTGTCTCACCTTGTCCATGCTCATACAACATATGTAAATATATACATATATATTGGGTTTATAGAAAATGGTTTTTACATAAATGGGCACATGCCATATACAATGTTTTGCAATTTGCTTTATTCATATGACAGTATATCATGAACAGTTCTCCAGTTTAGAAGCTCTAGATGTAGTTCATTATATTGAAGAACTGCTTTTATATTTCCTAGTATGAATGTACCATGATTTATTTAACCATTTCTTAATATTTGGACATTAGATTGGTCCTGGATTCTCCCTTTCCCCTACTATAAACATCGTTGTTATGAGCATACTTCTACATATATTCTTATATATTGGTGCTCTTATTTCTAAGGATAGATTCCTGAAAGTGAAATTGTTGAGTAAAAGAATGTATCTATTTTTAATTTTAACAGTAAGATGGTTTTGTCATTTTACTTTTTCAAAAGGCTGAAATGATTCACATTTCCGCAGTTTATGGGGCTATTCATTTGTGCATTCTTACCAGTATTGTTTTGAAATTGATTTAATTTTACATAAAAATCTTACTTATATTTTCCGTAGTATTTCTCATAATCGTTACCCTTTTTTTGTGAAATGCTCGTATCCCATAATTTATTTGCCAGAACTACATCCTAAGTCTCATTCTGTATTACAGCCTGTATTTTCTTGGTCTCCTCTGTGGGCTTCTCTTCTTTTGCATCGTGCTTAAATATTGATATTTTTGAGGATTTTTCCCATGACCCATTTTTCTCCTCTTCCTCCCTTCCCTCCCCTCCCTTTCCTCCTTCCCCTCCCTTCCCTTCCCTGCCCTTCCCTGCCCTTCCCTGCCCTTCCTCGCCCTTCCCCATCCCCTTTCCCTTCCCTTCCTTCTTTGATTTCTTTGCTTTTTCTCTCTTTCCTGCTCTATGCTGTTCTCTACTAGGTACTGGGGGTGCACAGTTAGTTTTCCTGGAAGATCTCATTCTTGACCTTGCCTTCTACTTTCTCTTGCACTGATGAGTCCTGAATCTTTATTTCCCAGTTCAAACTGTTCTCCAGAGCTTTGGACTTGGTTGCTTATAAGCAGTTCCCCTCTAATATGCCCAAACTGAATACTTAATCCTTTCTAAAAAATCTGCTTCTCTTGTGTTGCCTGTTTTGGTTAATCATACCATTGACCTAATCACCTAAGTCATAAACCTGTAAGACGTTTTGCTCATAATATTACTGGGTGGTAAGGCACATAAAATTTATGCATCTGCTAATTGAAGGTCATTTTGGTACCTAACATTTGACCAAACCCCGGCTCCCACAAGCCAACCTGTTTTTCTTTTAGCTTTCCTTGTCAGCCTCAGAAAATGACAACATCATCCATTGAGTTTTGTAAGCCAGACTTTCAAGAACTGTGGTTGACACTTCCTTATCATTCTTCCATATCCAATCTAATGCTGAGTTCTGTGGATTTTACTTCCCATCTATCTAGTCTGTCTGTCTCCTTCCATTTTTACTATCACCAATCTTGTTCAGGTTATTGTCCTCTTCATCGTGAACTATTGTAATTGCTCCTACCTGGTCTGTTTCATCCACTCTGGTTTCTTTTAAATCCATTCCCCATGTTGCAGCCAACGTGGAATTTTCAGCCAGATTTCTGAAGTGGAATTTTGATGATGTTAAATACTCTCATGAGCTTGAAACTTTGAAGAACCTTTACCTCAGAATAAAGACCTAAACCCTTAATAAGACTTATCTATTTCTTCTGCCTCATCTTGAACTACAATCCCTTCTTCACACCCCTCTTCACATCATGTTCCAACTAGCTTGGCCTTTTAGTTCCTTGAGAACATCATACTCTTTCCCACCATAGGGGCTTTGTACATACTGTTTTTTTCTTCATAGTATACTCTTTCCTCTCTGTGTAGCTTAGTTATTTTGTTTACTCCCTTCTCTTGGTTCTCATTTTTCTCAGTGAAGATGCTTTTCTTGATTCCTTCAAATTCCCCTATTATGTACTGTCATGGTATCTTGTACTTCTCTCTCACAGGACTTTTTACAACTTTATTTTTACATTGATGTTTTGGATTATTGGATTAATGTCAGATTCCCCTGCTAGATTACAAGCTTCAAGCTTCAAGAGAGCAGGAGGAACTCTGTTTCTGCTTACCATTTATATTCCTAGTGCCTAGCATGATGCCAAACAATCAAGTAAATAGTAAACACTGGAAAAAAACATGCAAATGAACAGTTGTCTAAAATATAGATCAGAGTTATATTTAAAGGACAATATGAGGATCACTTGACCTATGGAATTGCCTTTGGATTAATATTCAGATTTATTAATTTGAGAATCTCATGTTTTTATGTGAATTATCTCTAAGATGCAAATTGACTGTTTAAAAAAATTCCTATTTAGTACAGGGAAGACCATTTGAAGTAAAAGAAATGTTTCTGGAAGACATTTTAAGAACTACTGGATACACAAACAAAGAAATGTTAAAATACAAAAAGGAAAAACAACGAGGTAAGCTTTTTATCAAACAAATATAAAAGAAAATTACTATTGATATTGACTTTTTGGAGTACTCCAGTCTTATACTATGCAGATACAAGGACACTTGAAAGTATTTCTCTCTGTGTATAGTTGTAGAATATTATATTAGAATACTGTCCCATATGGAAGTTCTACATTCTGGTTTATGTCTAGAAGTTATAATCTATAGAGAGGAATTGAAAGGGGATGCCAGAGTTGAGGAGGCTGAGTGTGTCTGTATCCAAATATTCAACCACTATTTTAAGGAGGCAGAAGATTTGTGCTGGCTGTCCCCAGCATATGTTATAGAGTGGGAGTGGGGAGTGGGTGAGGAAGTGAAAAGAGTAGCATATGAGTAATAACAGGCTCATCTTTGGTATAATTGTTGAGTTTTTCAAATCTTGATATTGTTATGAATTGCATCAGTACTTTGAATTTAACATTACTTGCCTATTAATACATCTCTTATGATTTATACTATATCTCAGCTTTTGAATTAAGGTTAAGTTCCTTTTGCTTACTTTTAATTACATTATTCATGATGGAAGACTTGGCTTCAAGCTTTGATTCCTTTGTTTAGTTAGTATAACCTTGGACAAATAATCTTAACTTCTTTGGATTCTTCACTTGAAAAAAGCAATTAGCAACGCCTGTGTCACAGTGCAGTGCTGAATCACTAATATGTAAATTATAAAACTTCTGGTTCTCAAAACTTTTGAAGATGAAAATTGAATATAACTTGTGTCTCAAACAGAATGGTGGTAGAAATTCAATAAATGATTTTCTACAAAGTGCTATATGAATATTAGCCATTGATTTAAACATTATTTGTTATATGGCTAAAATACTGTTCATTAAATTATGTCCTGATTCAGAAGTAAACTTCTTACTAGTAGACGAATAGATGAGGTTTTATAAAGCAGTTTCATGTCTCCTTTTGGTTCAGCATAACACATTTTATTGAATGTTCCTAATTAATATATTTTTAAAAAGTAACTTTAAAATAAGGCCAACTTTTAGGTATTTTCAGATTCACTTAATTTTTTTAAACAAAGAAATATATTTCAAAAAGCAAAGAATTTATCTACTTATTTTCTTTGGTAATTAATTTAGAAGAAAGACAACAAACCACACTTACAGAATGGTACTCAGCTCAAGAGAATACTTTCAAGCCTGAATCTCAGAGACAGAGAGCTGTCCCAAATGTAACTGAAGAAAATGATTTATTGGATGATGGTGGTGATGCCATCTTCAGTCAGTTGGTAAGACCTCAGTGGTTTCACACTGCTATTTTGAGTGAAAATTGTGTAATTTAAAGAACATTTCATGAGATTATATTTTTTATTACATTCTTAAGGCATAATTCCCTTAGTTTATCTTAGACTACAACACATTTTTCAGAATAATTTTCTACACACTTTTTTTTTCAAATAATGCAACATCTTTTATTGTTTCATTCTGAGTTAAAACTATTTCAATATTTTCTATAAATTTTGTGAAGAAAATAGTTGTAGATATTATGTATATATACATACATTATTATTGCTAGATATTTTATCATCTCAGAAGTTTAAGAACCTATGAGCTAAGCAATGCAAGATAAGCTAAGTTAGGAAAAAACTGAGAAAAGCCTCTTAGTATTAGGGCAAGTAATCAAGACTGATGTTTATACCACAAAGCCGTGTGAATCTGTAAAATCAATTACCCACTATAGACCTCAGTTTCTTTTTCTCTTTGCTTTTCTCCCTTCTATTTTGCCACAATATCTTTTACAAATGAAATATTTTGTAGAAATCCTGCCTGCTCATCCATCACTCTCCATCCCCACCCCTAAGCAGGGCTTCTGCTACTTTGGATTCCTTGGAGTCTGTTTGAAAACTGGAACCAGCGGATTTCCTAGGTCTTTGATTCTGGTTTAGAATTCTTAAAAAGGCATTGGTGATTAGTGAGATGGCTGGGACTATGCACTTTTTAGAAAAAGAATTTAACTCTTTTGAGCATGAGAAGCTACATAATGCAGATATGCTTGCAGTTTTCTCCCAGTGTTTAAAGTTCTGATGCATCCAAATAAACTATAGTTTTAAAGAATGTGTACTTTTAAAGAATATTTAAAAATTGTTATTTAGTGCAGGGAACATCCATTTGGTTCAGTGAACAGCATTTTGACCATTTAAATTAGTGATTCTTTTTTTTTTTAATTATTTGTTTATTTTTGGCTGCATTGGGTCTTCATTGCTGAGTGTGGGCTTTCTCTAGTTGCAACGAGTGGGGGCTACTCTTTGTTTTGTGGTGCGCGGGCTTCTCATTGTGGTGGCTTCTCTTTGTTGTGGAGCACGGGCTCTAGGCATGCGGGCTTCAGTGGTTGTGGCACACGGGCTCAGTTGTTGTGGCTCGCGGGCTCCAGAACACTGGCTCAGTAGTTGTGGTGCACGGGCTTAGTTGCTCCGTGGCATGTGGGATCTTCCCAGACCAGGGCTCGAACCTGTGTCCCCTGCGTTGGCAGGCTGATTCTTAACCACTGTGCCACCAGGGAAGTCCCTAAATTAGTGATTCTTAAGCCTGGCTGCACAGTAACATCCCCTAAAGAACTTTTAAAGTCCTATGGAATCTGGCCTCCATTCCAGAGATTCTGAAGTACTTGCTCTGGGGTGGGACGTGGCTTCAGTGTTGAAAAGCTCCAGGTGATGTTTCCTCTGTTGTGCAGTTGGGACATAAGACCACTGATAGACAGGTACATTTAGCAACATTCTGTCAGAAGCACAGTTAATATTGTGACTGTATCATACTCCTTTGTTGACAGGCTCATTCTCAGATAAAAGATGAATGTGAAAACAAGGTACAATATTGTGAGTGATTATGTTTGTGATGAGATGAGAAACTTTTATGCAAAGCCTTTGCTGTAATACCGAATGGTTAGTAGTTCTTGTGGCTGTTTATGGCCATCTCATGTTCTTTGCAAACAAAGGTTAAGCTGTTAGTAATTTATAATCTTTGCTTCTTTTTAAAGACAGAAAAAGATGTGAATTGCCTTGAACCATGGTTAATAAAGGAAATGGATGCTTGTCTTTCTGACATATGGCTGCGTAAAGATGTTGATGCCTTTGCTCAGGTCTTTCACCTTATTTTAACTGAAAATGTTAGTGGTAAGTATAATTTATTTAAGTTTTTTGTATTACTCTTGAAGTTATTTATTATGATAGAAGTGTAGCTTAATTCATAAAATTCAAAATTCACTTTTTGTTCACAACCAATATTTTGTTCTTTTGGAGTACTATTTCAAATGTACAAATCAGGATCTTCTTATTAGCATAGTAGAATAGATAAGTATTGTATTAAATCAGGGACTCTTAACCTAATGTCTCCAGAATAGTTTCATGGGGTCTGTGAATATATGACAGTTATATGCAAAAGTATTTTTATGTGTATAAAATTTGTGACATAAATATACTCCCCCCTATGCATCACCTTTACCCCTGGAGTATCTTGGGTTTTCAAAGAGATTTGTTATTTCAAAACAGGGGAAAAATGTTAATAACTTTAACTCTAGATTGTTCATTGAATAAATGGAAAATTTTAGTATACCTTTAGTTATATAGGTTCAAGTTCTGATTCACATGTACCTGCGTTATGTCACATGACATATTTTCACTAATGATTTATTCTGATTTCGTTAGTTGGTTATAATGGATATTGGCAATCGGGTGAGTTTTAGGACCCTGAAGGCTTTTAGGCAAAAGGTAGAATGATGATAATAAAAGGTCATTACTGGAAGGGATTTAGATGTCAAGTAGTTTATCCCCTCACTTGAACTTCTCAGCATTATTATTACTATACTTGATCACTCCTTTCTTGAAACATGTTCTTCAGTTAACTTCTGATATTCCATACTTGATTTATTTTCTTCTCATCACCCTGGCTGGTATGTCTTGGTTTCCTTGGCAGGATTTTTTTCTTTTTCTTGACCTCTGAATATGGAACGTCCCAGGCTTCAATCCTCAGACCTTCCTTCTATTTACACTTACTCCTTAGATGGATCTCATCTAGTCGAAGCTTTAAATATTTATTTAAAATGACTCCTAATTTTACGTCTCCAATCCTGAACTCCCCCCTCACTTCAATACACCTCACCACTTGACATCTCCGGTTGGGAGTCTGTTAGGGGAATAAAACTAGATATTCCCCAAACAACTTGATTCTCTGTTTCTCTACCTCTCTCTCAACCTGCTTTTTCCTTAGTGTTCCCTTAGTGATCATTATCAGTTGTAGACCTCTTTAAAAATGCATGTGCCTGGCCATCCCAGGCACACTGAATCTAACTCTAGGGTACTACCATTCACCTAGTTGCTAAGGCAACAAAATATAAAATCATCTTTGAGTTTGCTCTCATACCCCACATATAATCCATTAGCAAATCTTGTTAGTTTTACCTTCTAAATAAATCCCGAATCTCACATGTTTTACTTCCTCTACTGCTGCCATCCTAGTCAAAGCCAACATTTTTTCCTGGACTATTACAGTGGACAATTAACTGCTTCTATTCTTATGTTACTAGTCTGTTCTCCAGAGAACAATCAGATTGATCCTTTTGACAAGGAAATTGGATCATGCCACTTCTCTTCTCTTAGCTGTCCCATGGCTTTCAATTACACTTTGAATAAAAATCAAAGTTCTTTCCCTGATTTAGTCTCTGACAGTCTTTTTTATCTCATTTTCTACTACTCTTTTCCTTGTTCACTGTGCTTTAGCCACTCTTGTCTTCTTGCTCTTCATATATGCTCTTCATATGGCCCATTCCCGCCTTTGGGCCTTTGCTTTTGTTGTTTTCTGTGCTTGGAACGTGGTCCCCACAGATACTCATATGGCCCAATGCCTACTTCATTTAGGTTTCTATCCATAAGTTAGGAAATTTGAACTCTGAGACATGTTGCTTTAAAATATTTATAAAACATTTTAAAGTATTTTTGTATTAACTTTGACCCTCTTCCTCGATATTTCTTTAGAGAGTACTAGACTATTACTTTGATAATGGTCATCCATTATGACCATCCAAGTCCCTCTCCTTTATAGTTTTATTGGACATTTTCTGGAGCCCAGTATTCTAATGTCTTAGGCCATGTGTATGTAGTAAACTAAAATGTTATGGTATCTCTATGAACAGTAATTTACTTCCCATGTTTTTATTTCTCTTCTAAAATCTCAACTCTTAATTGGCACCAGAGTTGAGAATACTTCATGTGATCCAGGAAGCCTTGGGCTTGGTAGATTTTTTTTTAATCATATCAATTTCCCTCTGTGATCTTGTATAACCAGGTAGTAATTAGCTGGTTTTGTAAGACTAGGCATTCTGTGGAACGCTGGATGCTAATCATCTATTGCTGCATAACAAATGATTCCCAAACTTAGCAACCTGAAACGTCTATTATTTCGCATAGTTTCTGAGAGTCAAGAATCTGGGAGTGGCTTAACTGAGTGGTTCTGGTTCCTAGTCACTCATGGAGTAGTAGTTAAGCTGTTGGCAGGGGTTCAGTCATCTTAAGGTTTACTGCGGCTGGAGGATCTGCTTCCAAGAAGGCTCACTCATATGGCTGTTGGCTAGAGGCCTCAGTTTGTCTCTGGCTGTTGGCTGAAGGCCTCAGTTCTTTGCCATCTGGACCTCTCCATAGGATTGCCTTATTCTTCCCAGAATGTGGCAGCTGGCTTCTCCCAGAGTGTGTGATTCAGAAGAGAAGAAGAAAAGGCAAGCAGGAAGCTATAGGTACCTTTCATGACCTAGTCTCCAAAGTTGCACACCATCTTTTCCACTTTATTCTATTTGCTAGAATGAGTCACTTAGTCCAGCTCACACTCAAGGAGAAGGGAATTAGGCTCCACCCCTTGAAGGGAAGAGTATTAAAGAATTTTTGGATGTTTTCAAACTCCCACACTTATCCATACCCCTAATTGAATATTCCGTTGAACAGTAATTCCCATATATTGAGTACAAATCATAATCTTTGCAGATCTCTGTAATAATGCATGTTCCTGGCCATCCCAGACCTACTGAATCTTAATCTAGGAGTAAGGCATAGCTATCTGTGTTTTCAGAAATAAAAAGCCTGAAGTAATTCTCTCCATAGGTTCCTCTCCCCACCTTAAGAACCGTTGGCTTATATTAATAATGGATACCATGTTTTAGAGGGTTGTTAAATTATGAGGATAATTGGGTATATATGGAAAATTAAAATTTTCCTTTTGTAATTATCTTAAATTTTACTACAGAGGTTTTTTTTCAGTGGTGATTTCTTTCTGACATTTTTTAATTTTGTGATTTATGAAAATTAGTTCTCAGTAATTATAGTATGTTGCATTGCTTGAAATATATTCTAAGAATGAATTTAAATTCAATAAAAGTTTAATTTTTTTCTCATGGAAGGGTTTTATGGGAAGTAAACTTCCTGCCAGTGTTATTCTCATTAAGCATCTAAGATAATAAGAACCTGGCATGATGGGGTAATAAAAGCAAAACAAAAGGACCTCAAAAAATCATTTTGAACTTTTCATTTGCCCTTTTAAGCGTTCATTACCAGATACTGATGAAAATTAACTTTTTAATTCTTCTTTAATTATATCTTGTCATTTGGTCAAGGCATATCTAGGAAGATTACTTAAGGATTCTACAAAGTTAGTAGCTTTCCTTTTCTGTTTTAATTAACAACTATCTTTCCTTCTCCTGCCTTCCAACTGATAGTACCTATTTCATCCTGCTTATACTAAGGATACATCAGTATCAGATCTTCTTGGGTCAACTGAGTTAAAGGTTATACAATGCTGTTATATACTTAGGTAAAGGAGCAAGTCCCAGGTTAATTCTGCTAACATTCAAGAAAATTAAAATGATTTTCCAAAGTAATTTGGAAATGTAACATTTATGTATCTTTTCCTTCTTTTAGTGGATTACAGACATAGTGAAACCAGTGCAACAGCTTTGATGGTTGCTGCAGGACGAGGTTTTTCAAGTCAAGTAGAACAGTTAATTAGTATGGGAGCCAATGTTCATATTAAAGCATCAAATGGCTGGTAATTTTAAATTGCATTCATTCTTTGTATATCTTCGTATAACTACACATATCTATTTTGATTTCTTATATGTCTTTATATTAAAAGCTATTTGTAATAATTGCTCATACATCTCTACTTTAATGGGTGAATGAATAAATTTGAGTAACTGGTTTTATAATTTTGAGAATATTATTTCTCTTTCTTAATTCGATATCTTTGAATTTTGGCAGGATGGCTTTAGATTGGGCTAAACACTTTGGACAGACTGAAATTGTGGATCTTCTAGAATCTTACAGGTAACACTTTATACTATTTTTAATTAATCCTGACTCCTTTTTAAAAAACTTAGCCATATAAATCATAGAATGTGACAAATGAAGGCTATTTATAGTCTCTTATCCAGATTTTTTTGTGTGTGTTTCTAAGGAGTTTTTCTAATAACAGCTTTCAGTTATTTTGTAGGTTGTTAGTAAGATCCACTGTATTATAGTATTTACCTTATTTTTTATTTTATCTTAAAAAAGAAGAAGGGGAATCTCCAGTTAAACTTGGTATTTGTCTCTCTGCATTTCCCCAAAACCTCACTAAAATGGTAAGGAAGGAATATAAAATGTGTAAACTAACAAAGTCAAAGAGAATGGAAGAGGATATGCAACTGATGAAAGATGTTAGTAAATTTTTGGATGATATATGGCTAATGGATTACTGATGTTTGACTTAGCAAAGCTAAGAAAGCTGAAGCCTGAGTGCCTAAAGAGGGAAGTGCCAATGAGAAACAACCTCATTTTAGCTTTGAACTTCTTAGAGGCTCATTCAACTACTTCTGAATGAAGCAATGAAAGAAAGGGCTAAAAAAATAACAGAGTTAGTTGAAATTCTCTATGAGGAATATTTGGAATTTCAGATTCCCTTCTCCCCTGCCCTCAGGTGATATCTCTTTCCCACTTTAGCAGGATGTAGGAAGTTTATTGAAAAATTAAACCATTTAGAGTTTGGACTTGGGGTGACCAGGTACAGTGGGAGAGTGGAAGTAAGGTATCAAACAGAAAACGGGTTTAAGTGAAAGTCTACTTAAAGACTAAAAGTTGAGATACCATCCACTCACTTCCCCTGATGTCCCTATCTCCTTTTCCTGTTTGAAGCTTATGTTCTTTGGCAGAAAACTTGAGAATTCCTTCCTGGAAAAACAGACCAAGCCTAGAGAAAAGATTTAGAACTTTAAGAGGTTTGGTATTCCTTCAATGAAATGACCATCTTTAAACCAGATAACTCAATTTTCCCCACTTGTACACATGGAGGTTTTTGTGCTTTACTCTTTAAAAATAAACAAACTGCCAAGGATTGATCACCAGACATTTGAGTGGAAAAAGCACTCAAACATCAAATAAACAGTAACAACAAAAAACCCCAAGAAGTTGAATAAAACTGAGCATCAGTGACCAGAAGAAAACTTCAAAAATAGTAATCGAAAATAACATTCATGAACCAGAAAACAGTGTGCTTAAAAAAAAGAAAAAAAGGAACAGACCACAAATCTTTGTTCAAATTTCATCTTCATGAGGGCTACCCAAATTTACCTATCTATTGCAATCTGCCTCCCCCACAGTTGATCCTCTTTAACCTGTTCTACTTTTTCTTTTGTCCATAGGACCTACCATCCTCTAATAAACTATATAATTTACTTATTTACTGTATTTATTGGTTTATTGTCTGTCTCTTCTCTCCAGTGGAATTTAGTAAGCTTCTTGTCTCCTTTGTTCAGGGACAGTGTCTGGATACAGATGTTCAGTGATTATTTTTGAAAGAATGAATAAACAAGAAAGAGCCCTTGAAAATTAAAATATGATAGCAGAAAAATAATTCAGAAGGGTTGCAAGATAAAGTTGAAAAAAATTGCTGACAGAGTAGGAAAAAAAGACAAAAAAATAGAAAATAGTAGAAAAAGGATAGGAAAATTTATTTCCTATGTATTTTTTTATGAGGAAGCTGTTAGAGAATGTGTCCTACAAAAATGAGGAGGTGAAGTAAAACAGAGAAGAACACAGTAGATCCAGCACAGGAGATAGGTGAAAGAAATGCTTAATATGTTGGTGCACAGGGCTATTCCTATGACAGCTGCCCAGTAGGCCTTGTCTCATAGAAACAGAAGATAGAGAGCTCCAGGAGGAAAGTCCCTCTGGGGTAAAAAGGATTACCTGATGGTTTTGATCATATTAAAAAGATTTTATGAATTTGTTGGACACTTTGGGAAGAATTAGTGCTAAGTACACAGAAAACTAAGCAAATAAAAATTAGACAGTAATTACTCAAGGAAAACCAAAAAGTTACAGAAGAAAGGGAGTGTAATCATAGTTTACTATTTAGCTCAGGGGTAAATAATGTTTACGTAGCAAAGTAAAGCTGAATGCAGATTTAACGAAAATTGTATGGGTTTATGTGTGTGGTAACTATATGAGGGTGGGGGTGGTGACCTCATTTTTCATTAATTGGAGATTCACAGATAATTACTAAATTGTTAAATCAATAAATAGCAGAAGATGCATGTTGCTTAGAAATACGGCAGTAAATACCAAAAGTAATGGCTAAAAGAATTGAAAAAGGTCCTAGGCAGTGTGACTAGGAGTGGAGAGGGGTTTTTGTTATAACTTCTATAAAACCCTTGTTTATTAACACTATGTACATGTATTACTTTGATTTCAAAAAAAAAAGGGCAATACTTCCAAAATCCTATGAAACTGTTATAATTCTTCTTTTAGATAATTATTTTAGATAAATTTTGATGTTTATACAGAGTTTAGATTAGACATTTAAAGAAAAAATATATTTAAAAGAAATTTAAAGGAAATGTATTTTATAGTACACTGATAGCTTTTATCTATTTTCAACCGATAAGACTGTCAAAAAAATAATAGAGTATGAAGTTAAAATATATTAAAACATCTATTATTCAAGAACATATAAAATGTTTTATTTGACTTGGGTTTTTGTATTTAAGTCTGTAGATGAAGTCTCGGGTATTAGATGAAGTAAACATTTGAAATATGAAATTAGTTTTATCATTTTAATTTCATTAAATGATAATGTAGAGTCTCAAAGTCTTGGCAGATCCAAATGCTAATTCTGGTGTGGTGGGTTTTATTATCATTTCATTAATAGCACCAGAACTTGCACCAGAACTTCCTTTTAATGCTAACACTTCGAATGTTCCAGATATTGTTACGGTGTTAGGTGTAGCTCAATATGTACTACAGATTACCATGTAAAACAGTTATCTGGATAATATTTTAATTATCCCAGCTAAGTCAGCTTTCTTTTTATTCCACAGATCATGATGTTATCAACTATAAATTTCAAATATTTAAATTAAATTTATTATGTTTGCTGGATTATTGATACTTGATATCTAAAGTTTATAGCATTAAACAAAGAACATAATACCTCCTTAATTTACCTGGTAAAAATAAGAAAACAAAAAACTTGGAATGTTTTAAATTGCATTTAAAAATTTTAAATACTACAATTATAATGTTGCAGAAGTTTCATATTTTTCCTATTGAAAGCAGTCTTTTTTTTTAAAAAAATATTTATTTTTGGCTGTGTTGGGTCTTTGTTGCTGCACATGGGCTTTCTCTAGTTGTGGCGAGCGGGGGCTGTTCTTTGTTGCGGTGCACGGGCTTCTCATCGCTGTGGCTTATTTTTATTGCAGAGCACGGGCTATATAGGCCTGTGGGCTTCAGTAGTTGTGGCTCGTGTGCTCAGTAGTTGTGGCTCATGGGGTCTAGAGCGCAGGCTCAGTAGTTGTGGCACACAGGCTTAGTTGCTCTGTGGCATGTGGGATCTTCCTGGATCAGGGCTTGAACCCGTGTCCCCTGCATTGGCAGGCGGATTCTTAACCACTGTGCCACCAGGGAAGTCCCTGAAAGCAGTCTTATGTTATTTTTCTGCTAAGCTCTTTAAGAAAGATTAGGCTGAACTGAACTTTCTAGAAATCATATTGATAATTACTAGTGATGGCAGTTTTATATTTTCACTTACAGGATGAAGAAGCAAGGGGGTTATTTCAGTAATTTCTACTGATTTTGGCTTTCGGGAAATAGCATAATCAACCTGCTTTTAGTATAGGATAACTGAATTAGTCATTTTAAGCTGATACCTGTAGACTGTTTTTTTTATGTATGAACTATTCTCCAGAATATTGTTTATAATAATGAACAATTAGAAACAACCTATTAAGAAAAGGTAAATGACGAGCAAAAGTTTGTGTTTTTTTAAGTTTTATTGGGATAAAATTCACATACCATATAATTTACCTACTTAAGTGTATAATCCAGTGGTTTTTAGTACGTATGTTCAAAGAGTTATGCAGTCATCACCACAGCCAATTCTGAGAACATTTTCATCACCCCAGAAAGAAATCTGTGCTCATTAGAGGTCACTTCTAATTTCCCCCAACTTTAGCAGCCCTAGGCAACCACTCATCTACTTCCCATTTCTATAGATTTATCTGTTCTGGACATTTCCTATAAATGGAATCATATAATATGTGATCTTCTGTGATTGGTTCTTTCACTTAGCATAGTGTTTTCAAGGTTTGTACATGTTGTAGCATCTTTCTAATGACTGAGTAATATTCCATTCTATGGATAGACCACAGTTTGTCTATCTGTTCATCAATTGATGAACATTTTAGTTGTTTACACTTTTGGGATGTTATGAATAGTACTGGTATAAACATTTGTATACAGATTTTTATGTGGACATATATTTTCATTTCTTCTTGTCTATATACCTAGGAGTCTAACTGCTGGGCCATATGGTAACACTATGTTTAACAGTTTTGAAGATCTGCCACATTGTTTTCCAAAGTGGTTGCACCATTTTACATTCCCACTAGCAGTGTATTAGGGTTCCAATTTCTTCACACCCTCTCTCACACTTATTATTATCTGTCTTTTTTATTATAGTCATCCTAGTGGGTGTGAAGTGGTATCTCATTGTGGTTTGAATTTCATTTCTCTCATGACTAATGATGTTGAATGTATTTTCATGTGCTTATTGGCTATTTGTATATTTCCTTTGGAGAAATGTCTTCAGATAGAGTTTTTTTAAAAACACATATTGCCAAATTTTACTTTGAGTAATATACTTGAAACCAAAATATGAATTACATTATAGAGTATTAATTGTCACTTACCCTCTTTAGAGTATATTGAAAATTTGAACATGGACATAATGGGAATCATTGGCCTTTAAGCGTTACTCTTTTTAATGAAATTTGACTTGGTCTGTGTTTTTCTTTTCTAGTGCTTCATTGGAATTTGGAAATTTAGATGAAAGTTCTTTGGTTCAAACAAATGGGAGTGATCTCAGTGCAGAAGACAGAGAGCTCCTGAAAGCTTATCATCATAGTTTTGATGATGAAAAAGTAGACTTGGATTTGATCATGCATCTTCTATACAATATCTGCCATAGTTGTGATTCTGGTAAATAAGTATTGTCTAAAAGAACTGAAGCAAAAATATATTCTTTGACTTAAATTTAGTATTTTGTGTGTGTACAAATTTTTATACAATTTTGTTGATAATAATGCACAAATAATCTCTTGTGTCATTTTATAAGTATTAGAATTTATCAGTACTTGAAACACATGATGTAGTTCATTATAGCTAGTTGTTTTGATTGATTTTGGTTTTACAAAGAGATTTAATGTTTAAAAAAAAGTCATTCTTCTTCAAGGTGCAATATTGATTTTCCTGCCTGGATATGATGAAATTGTTGGTCTGAGGGATCGCATCCTGTTTGATGACAAGCGGTTCGCTGACAATACTCATAGGTAAAAGCTAAAGCTTTATATTTATTGCATTAAATAACAGTTAGGTACCACAGTATAATTTCTCTTAATTGTCGACAGGTACCAAGTCTTTATGCTTCATTCAAATATGCAAACATCCGATCAAAAGAAGATATTAAAAAACCCACCTGCAGGTGTTCGAAAAATAGTAAGCTTCATAAAATCTTCTTTTTTCCATTTTATTAGTCATTGGTTTTGCTTTCATATTAACGATAACATAATATCCAATTGCAGATCCTTTCCACCAATATTGCTGAAACCAGCATCACAGTCAATGACGTTGTCTTTGTTATTGATTCTGGTAAAGTGAAAGAGGTATGTATGGATAAGTTGTATTTTTACCTAAATGACAAAGGTTAAGTTCCATAACAATAAATGCTTTTATAAGCAGAATTCATTTTAATGGGAAAATTTCTGGTTCTAAGATGAATTTAACGTAGTAAATGTTGGTTTCACTAAAGTAAATATTCTGCCTTAAACAATTCAGTTTGTAGGATCTGTCTTATTTTAACAAATTACACAAAAAATTTAGCCTCTGCTCACTAAATATTAGGAATAAAATAAAGGATTTGGCTAGTTACAGTGAAAATTTTGTCAGTGTGGGAATTTGATTACATATTTTGTATGTTTTCTTTCTACTCATGGGCATGGACCGTGTCCCTCTTGTTCATTGTTATATCTCCAGTGCTCCACATATAGTAGGTATTCAAAAGATACTTAGAGAACCATGCTGATAGGAAACAAACAAACATAAAACCAGGCTTCAGCAAATGATGGCTAGCAGTAAAATTGGGCCCATCACCTGCTTTTGTAAAAATAAATTTTGTTGGAATACTGCCATGTCTACTTTTTACCCATCGTCTGTGGCTGCTTTCACACTCCAGTGGCAGATTTGAGTAGTTGCAACAGACCCCCTCTGCAAAGGCTAAAATATTTACTGCCAATTCCTGATATAAATAAAAGGCAGCATTTATTTCCTTTTAGTGTTGGAATGCCCAGCAATTCTCAGCATCCTTAATTTTGGTCGATCCTTTCACTGAAATAATTGAAAGTGATAGAGGTAATTGATTTTTCAAGGAGAGCAATGCTATCCATGTTGGGAAAGCAAATTATATCTGTTCTAGTGGATATGAATGATCATTTTTAATGTGAAAAAATTAATTGCCTTTAGGTGTTATTTATCAAGTAAACTGTGATGGTAGTGCCAAAGTTATTTTATGTACAAAATTGTTAAATGTAACATTTTATTAAAAACAAAATAAGCAGCATCTTTTCTAAAAATCCCATAATTAAACAATTATGAGAACACATTTGTATTTGCTCTATGTAGTAATTTTATGAAAAGGAAAGTGTAAAGTCACTGAATGATTGATGTATATATTCTAGCAATGAATTCTTTTAAAATATTTTTCTACGTAAGTTTCCACTTTAGAAGTGAAAGTATGGGGATAGTAATGGTTCTTTTTTACCTTCTCTTTTGTAACATTCTGGATAGGCTAACTGCATTAGTAGTTCAGCAGGAGGTAAAATGGAAGGGGTTAAAAATTATTCAGTTGGGAATAGGATTACTTTAGTGATTATTGTTATTCTTCCAATCAACTTCCTGGAAAGTATTTCAGAAAACGTCTTTCCCTGGTCACTCCTATTACCCACAGTGATGTAAATCTGATAGAAAATGACCTCAAGGAATAGATCAGTTCTCTCCAATCTTGATGCCTTATGAGAACTGACTGCCATTATCCAAGTGTAGCAGAGAAAAACAGATAGCTTAGCAAGGCACAGAATGAGGAAGTTTTACAGCTCTTCTAAGTTTAGTTTTCATTCTTTTTCCTTAGAATGTTTGTGACCAGAAATCTGGATTTTTTTTTTAAAATCAGTATCCTGTTTTAATTAATCAAAGGGGACTTTGAATTAAACTCGATGTGCTAAAATATGTTCATAATGTTTTCTGCTATTTCTTCTTAAATACCTTTTATGTATTAACATGAAGGTGATTTAAATATTACAGAAATCCTTCGATGCACTGAATTTTGTTACAATGTTAAAAATGGTGTGGATTTCCAAAGCTAGTGCCATACAGCGAAAAGGCAGGTAATGTATATTTAATGGACATTGATTCAATTGCCTATAAAATGGAAACATTTTCATATGTATTACATATTTAATGTATATTCTACTTTCTCTAAAATGTTAAAACTTTCGTGTTAGTCTTAATTTTTATATTATTTTTGCAAAGCATACCATTTTAATACTTATTTTAAAAGTTGAATTTAGGTTATGTTAAAAATAAAAAATTTTGTCTAGTATGATCTACACTCAGAAGACATAAGAAACTTAAAAAACAAAAATAAAAGCAGTGTAAGATGTAGGACTAATTTCTGTACAATACATAAAAAGCTCCATGAAAATCAATTAAATAAAGACTACTACATTAACCTCACATATACCACATATATCTCATATATACCTAAAGAAATGCGAATTAATGAGGTACTATTTTTTACTTATCAGATTGGCATCAATGAAAATTTTTAACAGCACACACAACAAGAGTTGACAAAAGCATGGGCCAATAGGCTTTCACAGTTTGCTGATGGGAGTTTATATTGATGTGACTTCTTCAGAGGATGATTTGAAACTGTTTATCCAGATCTCCCCTTTAGCAGTGGATTCTACTTCTCATAATTTATCCTGAGCATACTTGTACTCAGGATAAATGTGTGCCAAGTATGTGGCACTCATAGTATGTGTGCCAAGATGTATGTTTAAGAATGTTTTTTGCAGTATTATTTGTAGTAGTGAAAAGTCTAGGAACACTGTAGTATCCATAACTAGTGAAGTGATTAAGCAAATTATATTATTGTCACACAATGTCATACTAAGTAACTGTTAAAAGGAAATATGTAGATGTATGTGTTTTATATGGAATATTAATTGAAAAAAGTAAGGTATAAAACATGTATCTAGTATTTTCTTGTTCTAAAAAATATCTATGCATGTGTATGTTTGCATGTATATTTAGACACATATGTTGTCGAGGCTGAGATAAACATTACAAAACAATGATTGTTGACTCTGAGAAGGAGGATTTGTGGGGCTCTTGGAGGAAGGAGACAATTTTTATTTTTGTATTTTTTGTATTTCAGTTATTTAGCACATACTTGCATTACTTTTTCATTTTTAAAAAGGCAAGATTAAAAAGAGTCATATTTTTCAGTAATTATTTGACTAATTTTTCTTGCATTTTAACTAACAAGAAAACATCAGATACTGACTTTAAGAGTGCTGCCTACTGCAGACGGTAGATACATTGATTTCTGTACTTTATAACTTCATAGAATGCTCTTTGTTGTTGTTATTTGTTGTTATTGTGTCAGTTGTCTTCTTATGACAAGTGTGGCTTGGCACATTGAGCTGGACTTATACTGTGTTAATAGTATATTATCAGGGATAAAAATCAGAAATTATAGAAATTTTCTTTGTCATCTTTTTCAACAGATGTTTTTTGGCAGCCTTCACTGTGCAAGTGTTAGGGGTGCAATGATGAATAAACTATGGTCTGATGGGTAAAGTTTGAGATGGGGAAATGTTGCAGTCCATCTTGGAATCCAATAAATTAAGCAATTTTAATATTATGTGATCTGCACTGTAACTAGATAATGCTTCTAGAGGAGTTAAGATAGAATCTGAGACAAATATGATTAAATAGTTATTTTGGGAAGGCATTGCAGAGGGAAAACATTCACAGAGGCCTAAAGGCAAGAGTGACAAAGAAAGTTGTTTGGATGGAGTTTAGTTTAGAGGAGAATAATGAAAAATGAGTGGAAAGAGGTAAGTTGCAGACTGGTCCTTTAGGACCATTTTGTATTTTCTCTCTCTCCTTTTTCTTTTTAATAACATGGTTATAGTATTCTTTCATCTTTTTGAGGAATGAATAGGTAGAGACAAAAATGATGGTAGGAGGACCCCAGTAGGAGACTCTTTTCATTAATCCTGTCATTTACAATAAGGGAGAGATGAGAGTAGCCTGAATTATTATAGTGGTGGTTGAAATAAAGAGGAATATAGGCATACCTCCCCTTACTGCACTTCTCAGATACTGAATTTTTTACAAATTGAAGGTTTATGGCAATCTTGTGCACCCCGTGTTGAACAAGTGTATCAGCACTATTTTTCCAACGGCATTGCTCAATTCTTGTCTCTGTGTCACATTTTGGTAATTCTTGAAATATTTCAAACTTTTTCATTATTACTATATTTGTTATGGTGATCTCTGATCAGTGGTCTTTGATGTTATTATTGTAATTGTTTTGGGATACCACGAACTGTGCTCGTATAAGAAGGCAAACTTAATCCATAAATATTGTGTGTGTTCTGACTGCTCCACCGATCAGCCATTTCCCATCTCTCTCCTTGTTCTTGGGCTTCCCTATTCCCTGAGACACAATACTGAAATTAGGCCAATTAATAACCCTACAGTGGCACCTAAGCGTTCAAGTAAAAGGAAGAGTCGCACTTCTCTCACTTTAAATCAAAAGCTAGAAGTGAATAAGCTTAGTGAGGAGGGGATGTCAAAAGGTAAGACAGGCCGAAAGCTAGGCCTCTTAGCACCAGTTAGCCAGGTTGTGAATGTGGAGGAAAAGTTCTTGAATGAAATAAAAAGTGCTACTCCATTGAACACATGAATGATAAGAAATCGAAACAGCCTTATTGCTGATGTGGAGAAAGTTTTAGTGGTCTGGATAGAATATCAGATCAGCCACAACGTTCCCTTAAGCCAAAGCCTAATCCAGAGCAAGGTTCTAACTCTATTCAATTCTGTGAAGGCTGAGAGAGGTGAGGAAGCTGCAGAAGAAAAGTTTGAAGCTAGCAGAGGCTGTTTCATGGGGTTTAAGGACAGAAGCCATCTTCATAACATAAAAGTGGAGGTGAAGCAGCAAGTGCTGATGTAGAAGCTGCAGCAAGTTATCCAGAAGATTTAGCTAAGATAATGAGGGTGGCTACACTAAACAGATTTTCCTTGGAAAGCAGCCATTTCTTGGAAGAAAATGCCACTAGGACAGGCTGACTCTCTTGTTAGGAGCTAATGCAAGTGGTGATTTGAAGTTGAAGCCAATGCTCATTGACCATTTTAAAAGTCCTAAGGTCCTTAAGAATTATGTTATATTTACTCTGCCTGTGCTTTATAAATGGAACAACAAAGCCTGGATGACAGCACATTTGTTTACAACATGGTTTACTGACTATTTTAAGCCCACTGTTGAGACCTGCTGCTCAGAAAAAGTGACTCCTTTCAAAATACTACTGCTCATTGACAACGCACCTGGTCACCCAAGAACTCTAATGGAGATGTGCAACGAGATTAATATTGTTTTCTTGCCTGCTAACACAACATTCATTCCTCAACCCATAGATCAAAGAGTAACTTCAGCTTTCAAGTCTTATTCGTTAAGAAATACATTTTGTAAGGTTATAATTGCCATAAATAGTTATTCCTCTGATGGATCTGGGCAAAGTAAATTGAAAACCTTCTAGAAAGGATTCACCACTCTAGATGCCATTAGGAACATTTGTGATTCATGGGGAGACGTCAAAATATCAACATAAACAGGAGTTTGGAAGAAGTTGACTCCAACCCTCATGGATAACTTTGAGGGAGGAAGTAACTGCAAATGTGGTGGAAAGAGCAGGAGAACTAGAATTAGAAGTAGAGCCTGAAGATGTGACTGAATTGCTGCAATCACATGATGAAACTTTAACAGATGAGGAGTTGCTTCTTATGGATGAGCAAAGAAAGTGGTTTCTTCAGATAGAATCTACTCCTGGTCGAGCTGCTGTAAAGATTGTTGAAATGACAACAAAGGATTATATTACGTAAACTTAGTTGATAAACCAGCAGCAGGGTTTGAGAGAATTGACTCTGATTTTGAAAGAAGTTCTGTGGGTAAAATGCTATCCATCCAACAGCATGGAATGCTTCAGAGAAATAGTTTATGAAAGGAAGAGGCCGTTGATGTGGCAAACTTCATGATTGTCTTATTTTAACAAATTGCCACAGCCTTCAGCCTTCAGCTGATCAGTCAGCAGCCATCAACACTGAGGCATGACTCTCCACCAGCAAAGAGGCTATGACTTTGAAGTCTCAAATGATGGCTAGCGTTTTTTAATAATAAAGTATTTTTTAAATTAAGGTATGCACGTTGTTTATTTAGACGTAATGCTATTGCATGCTTAATGTACTACAGTATAGTGTAAACATAACTTTTCTGTGTATTAGGAAACCAAAACATTCTTGTGATTCACTTTATTGCAATGTTTGCTTTATTGCCATGGTCTGGAACTGAACCTGAAATATCTCTGAGGTATGCCTGTAAGTAACTAATTCAAGAGATATCCAGGAGAGTAATATTGGTGATTGTATGTCCAGGGGGTGGGGGTTAAGGAATAGAGTGGAATGAAGGATGTCTTACAGGTTTCTATGAAAATTTTGTGGATGGTGGTGCTATTGTCGGGGAAAATGTGAAGCGTGGTTATGTGGGGAGAATTAATTTTTGGTTGTGTTGTTTGAGTTGACTGTGGAAAATCCAAATGGAGCTAAGAGCCTTCTGAAATATAGGTCTAGAATTAGGATAAGGAGACCTAGGTGGACGGAACTTGAAATTAGGAGGATTATTAATATCACTTGGGAGAGAGCAGAATAAGGAGAGCAAAGGGCTAAGGTCTGACCTCAGAGGAACATCAACATTTAAGAACTGGGAAGGATAGAAATCTTTCAGAGGAGACTGGATAGGTGGGAAAGCTAATGGGTATGTAGTGAGGGAAATATTTGATGAAGGAAGGAATGGTCCAACAATGTCAGATTTTCTAACTTGTATCACACTGTGTTATGGTTAGGTTTGTCTCTTTGGATTATGAGCTTTGTGAGGCTACATAGGGATATTTCTGTATCTCTGTCACTTGGCATATTCAGCCTTGCTATTAGCTGATACAGGGACTTTGGATGAAATTAAAAGTGACTGCTTTTCCTCAAGATGTATTTCTAGTGCTTTCCAGAAAATTATGCAAGTCTCTATGATCGTGGGGTAAATGACACTCCCTTAGAGTTGTGTAATGCATAACTTCCACAACTCTGTGTTTAGTGGGCCTAAACACAGTGCTTAGTATCAGCTCTGTAAAATTGATTAAATTTAAATTACCATATATTTATTCACGCCTTATTTTTTACTCACTTTTATTTTTGTGTGTGTATATATATATATATATATATATATATATATATAGTATATAAATTTTTACCATTGTCTTAGAAGTATTACTTGTCAGGTAGTATTACTTGTCATTCATGAATCTCACTTTATAAATGAAATAATTGAGTCCCACAAATGTGAAGTACCTTTTCAAAGGTTAGGGGATCAGTATCAGAGTAGAGGTTCAGACTCACATGTCCTGATACTGGTTCATTGTTCTGTCTCCTAAATCATATTGCTTTTACAGTTTCCTTATTATAGTCTTTATTCCTTGTTTGAGCCTTAATTTTGTGTTTCAATTTTAAGGGCAGGGCGATGCAGACCTGGAATTTGTTTCCGGCTGTTCAGTAGACTTCGATTCCAGAATATGTTGGAATTTCAGACTCCAGAACTTTTGAGAATGCCATTACAGGTGGAAATTTACTTAACTCTATCTAAAAGGCTATTTTTTGTGGGTGAGGGAGGAGAGGGACCATTTCAACTTATACTGATTGGGCTTTTAAAAAATCAATTTATAAAATAAAATTATAAAGTATATATTATGGAGGGTGGTTATATATAACTAATATTTTTTTCTGTATAAGAAAATTTAACTCAAAAACCTCCAAAATTTAAAAGAATTACTTGAGTGCATTTGAATTTTAGTATGGTTTATAGATACATTGTTTTTTTAATGTAACATTCTAGGAGTCTGTCAACCACCTGAGTGTTCACCTTTTAAATTCTCAATGAGAAGTAGAAAACAAATCATTTAAAGTACAAAATATAATACCAAAATCTCAGTTTAAGATGCTGATCTTACCTTGGTAGTTTTGGAATTGAGTTCACTGAGATTTCCTGGCCTGTATGAATTGTTTTCCTTTTGGTTTTCTGACTTCATGGAACAGCCAAACACTATGTACTTTCTAGGGAAAACTATCAGAAGTGCATTAATTTGATTCTCTGGTGTGCTGAGCTAGATGCTGGCTTCCAAACCTTAAAGAGACACTGGGTCATATTTTTGGCATCCAGGTACCTGGATGACTTCCCACTTCTCCATGCCTGTGTGCCATTTTCTATTCTTCTTAGGATATGCAAAGTTCTTAACAAAAGCCTAAATTATCTCTCCTGCTTGTGTCTCCAGTTTTAATTTTTTAATTCTTGCCTTTCCTCTTCTCTCTGCTCATACCAGTAGTTTCAGTTTCTGAAGCACATTTTGTTTCCTTCTATCTTAGGGCCTTCATATGTGCTATCCCCTCTCCATTGAAACCACCCCCTTATTCCTTTTCTGTTTAATTCCTAATTAATCTGTACATCTTACTTTAAGTGTCATTTCCTCAGAGAAATTGTCTTTGACTTCCCATGGCTGCCTCCTCCTACTCTTTCTTGAACTTGTGTTTACGTCTTTAGTTCCCTGTATCCTTCATAGCACTTATCCCAGTTGTAATTAAGTAGTTAATTATATAATTATTCTGTTTTTCACATACAGTGAAAATCCATGGGGGCAGTGTCTGCCTATCCTCTTCTTTTTCTCCAACTTGATACATGGTGCCTGGCACCTAGCAAAAACTTAAATATTTGTTGAATGGATAAAAGATTCTAGAATGTAATATAAAGGGAAAAAAAAGATTTTTGGACAGTGACTGTTATTGTTATATATAAGAATTGTGTGAGGAGACATTGCCCGCTGTTGATGGAGGATGGTTATTAAGATTCTCGCACTAAAGTATGAGCCCATCTTTCATAGAAAGACATTGTTCCCTCTGCTGTTCATTTTAATCAGAGACTCTACTAGTCTGTGTTGGGAAACTATAGTTCCCAGGATTTTTAAAAAAATAAATATCAATTATAAGTGTCAGTATTTCAAAATTATTTGCTCTTCTTATTTACAGGAACTTTGTTTACATACCAAGCTCTTAGCCCCAGTTAATTGTCCTATTGCTGATTTCCTTATGAAAGCTCCTGAACCTCCACCAACTTTAATTGTAAGAAATGCTGTGCACATGCTTAAGGTTGGTGTCTTAATAGTTTCATTTTACCTGAAATTTAAACCAATTGAGAATATGTCTTAACTAATTTTTTACCTAAAAAAATTATCTTTGTATTATATATTTTGAATAATACTCTCGTGGTAATTATAGTAACACAGTAGGTATAGTTCATTTTTACGTAATATATTTGAAGCAAAATATATTTTTTATGAGGTACAGTAGCAAAAGAAAATTTATGTTCTTGTATCTTACTTATGGATTTTTAAGTATGTGGTTTGATGAAACAGTTTTTGGTCATGTCAAGTTCTATTTTATATCCTTTTATTTAGACAATAGATGCAATGGATGCATGGGAAGATCTCACTGAACTTGGATATCATTTGGCTGACTTGCCAGTAGAACCACATCTTGGTAAAATGGTCCTATGTGCTGTGGTGTTAAAGTGTCTGGATCCCATCCTTACAATTGCCTGCACACTAGCCTATCGAGATCCGTTTGTCCTGCCAACACAGGCCTCTCAAAAACGTGCAGCTATGCTTTGTAGGAAACGTTTCACTGCAGGGACTTTCAGTGACCACATGGCACTTCTCAGAGCATTCCAGGTACTATTATTGTCATTTTATTTTTGAAATGTTGCTGGTTAAACACATTTCTAGGGTAAGTGTAACAAATTAAAAAATAGATATGATTCTGTTAATTTTGTTTCATTATAAAGTCACATTTTATTAATTGCTCAGAAAAATACCTTCCTAAACTGTTAATATGTTAAAATTATCATGTTTTTCTCTACTTTTTTCTTTCATTTTCTCAGTTTTCTCCTTGTAAAACTATGTATATATTTATTTTTATTTATACTTATATATATATTTCTTTTTTATAAACCCAAATTCCTTATCTTTAATCATATCTTGTTTAGGAATGCTCTAAAATTTTAGTTAAGAAACATTGTATATTATTCAAAGTATATAGAACAAAACTTAGAAGAAAATTATCTTGAATTTAATATCCATTTATTGATTTTTTACAGTAGGTTCCTTTCTTGTGTGCTCAAGACACTATGTTAAGAATTTAATTTTATAAAGCAAAATCCAAAAATCACTTAAAAATTTTAAGATAATAATAGTGAGAAATTGAGGAAAGTGATAAATGGGAAAGAAAAGATAAGTATAGTGAACCTGAGTAAAGGAAATGATATATAATTTAGAAATTCAGCTATGTGGGGGAAGAATATGTTATTTCTTGAAAAGGTAGACATGTTATTTATCCTTCAATTCTCTTGAATGTAGGCTGTATCTATACATTAAAAAATTGTGTTTTTGCAGAAAGTACTCTTTTCCAGGCATACAGGATTTTTCCAATATATACAATTAAAAAAGTAATTATAAGGTCTTTTGTGGGCATTATTGAATAGTGATTGATGCATTGCTATTAATTTGGTCTATTAGATACCATATATTATAGTAGATCAGTTGAGTGATTATAACTGGGGGGAGATTTGGAGTAGAATTCCTATCTATTCTTTGTTTTTTCCCCAGTTCCTTCAAAAACAGAGAAGGTAAATTACTGCTTTTGTCTTTCTGTTATATTCCAAAGCAAGATAACTCATTTTCAAAGAGAGCTCCATTATGCTACATATAGGTGATTTCTAGGAATCCTACTTTCCATTCTCAGACAGATTAGGAGGGTGATATAAAGATTATTTTTAGAGGCCTGAAGTGGCAGGTTTCTTAGATATAAATGGTATTATGATGGCTTAATTGAAAATCTCCCATACTTCAGTGGAGGAAAGTTAGCAGGCACATTTGTAAAGGTAAATATTTTTACATAGCTGGGTATTTAGGTTGCCTGATACTTTGTTCTCATTGGGATTTTATAAACTCAATGGCTTTCATAGCATTTGAGTATAAATTGAAAATGATAAATTCTATTTGGTCATAAAGTCTTAGATTTTATTTTAAAATTATTCTAAAAAATTAGATGTTATTGACATATAACATTATGTTAGTTTTAGGTGTACAACCTAATGACAGTATTTATATATATTGTGAAATGATCACCACAATAAGTCTAGTTAACATCCATCACCACACATAGTTAAAAAATTTTTTCTTGTGATGAGAACTTCTAAGGTCTACTCTCTAGTCTGTTAATTAGAGTTGTGATGATTTCACAATACAAATCATTATGTTATGCACCTAAAACTAATGTTATATGTCAATTATGTCTCAATAAAAATATTTATTAAAAAAATTACTCTCAGGGACTTCCCTGGCGATCCAGTGGTTAAGACTTCACGCTTCCAGTGCAGGGGGTGCAGGTGCAATCCCTCACTGGAGAACTAAGATCCGACATGCCGCTCAGTGGAGGCAAAAAAAAAAAAATTTCTCTCAAATGAACTTTTTACAAAACAGAAATAGAGTCACAGATGTAGAAAACAAACTTATGGTTACCAAGGGGGAAAGAGGGAGGGGAGGGATAAATTGGGAGATTGGGATTGACATATACTCACTACTATATATAAAATAGATAACTAATAAGAACCTACTGTATAGCACAGGGAACCCTACTCAGTACTCTGTAATGACCTATAGGGGAAGAGAATCTAAAAAAGTGGATATGTGTATATGTATAAGTGATTCACTTTGCTCTGCAGCAGTAACTAACACAACATTGTAAACCAACTGTACTCCAATAAAAATTAATTAAAAAAATAAATGTTGATGTTGAAAAATGAAAAAAAATTACTCTTTTAGCAACTTTCCAGTATACAGTACAGTGTTATTAACCACAGTCACTATGCTATATATTATGTCTCCAGGACTTATTTATTTTTATAGCTCAAAGTTTGTACCTTCTGATCCCCTTCACTTATTTCATCCACCCTCCTCACTCCTCTAAGCCCCCGCCTCTTGCAACCATTAATCTGCTCTCTGTATCTATGAGTTTGTTTTTGTTTTTCATAGTCTTAGATTTTATAAAGTAATTAGAAAAAGGAGAATTGACCTTGAGTGGTTATTGTAGTGATTTTCAGTTACTTTGGTTCCTAAGAAGTGATTAGAAACGTGTCTTGTTATGTAATTATATTTTTATAGGCATGGCAGAAGGCTCGAAGTGATGGGTGGGAGCGAGCCTTTTGTGAAAAGAATTTTCTTTCACAAGCTACTCTGGAAATAATCATAGGCATGAGAACTCAGTTGCTTGGTCAACTTAGAGCATCAGGTAAAGTTTTCTTCCAAAGAACCTATTTAAACTACTGAGAGTTGCCTATACGTTATAGTATTTCTAGTGTTAACTAATGCCATCTTATATTATTTTTATGACATTATCATGTTGTATATCTTATGTTCATGAACTGCTTTGTAGACTTCTGCATGACCTCAACTTTTGTTTGTTGATTAAAAAAATGATATTGTAGAAGCTATAGTTGAGAAATATATGAATGCTTTTTGATACTGTTGGCAATGAGCAATTTATAATATATTTGTTGGCAAAAATCAATTTAGAGATTGTACTTGTTATATTTTATCATTATTAATAAATATTTAGCTCTATGAAAGAGAAATTACAAAAATTTAAGTAGATTGATATGAAAGCTGGCCTTTATATTTTTGGAACATAAAACAACTAGTAATCACTTGAAGGCACTTGTTTTTTTTTTTAAAGAGAATGTCAGTTTTGCTATTTCATTTTAGAACTGCTCCTTTGAATTTCTTTTTGAGTGGCATAGTACATTGAGGAAACAGAAGAAAAGTACCTGAGCCTGGATTTATGGAATAGCTGAAGTGCCAAAGTAATATAAGGAATGAACCAGAGGATTCAGAGTTGTCTCAAATATGGGGAAATATGAAGGACTTTTGAAATTCAAGCAAGAGTACTTTATATTTACTTGACTTCACTTCCAGGATTAGTTTCTGTCACAACCAAGATTTATTAATACCATTCAGCAGAATAGTTTAGGTTTTCAGCTATGATTTTAGTATGTTTCTGATAGCAGCTTATGAAGAACTTTATTGCAAGAATATGTATTTGTTTCTGAAGTCCCTAACTCCTCAATGAATCTTCTGCTTACTTTAGCCTAAGCAAACTTAAACTTTCTTCGAACATTGACTATATTATAAACTTTTCAGAGGAGATTTTATGAATTATTGTGGCATTTGAATCATTAAACTTGTATGGATTATACAATTTTTTGTTAAAAACCCAAATTTAAAAGTATATTTTGTGCAATAGAAAAAGTTGGTGTGGTTTGTTTCCTCTTTCTAGGTTTTGTGAGAGCACGAGGTGGTGGTGACATTCGAGATGTTAACACAAATTCTGAGAACTGGGCTGTCGTTAAAGCTGCATTGGTTGCAGGCATGTATCCTCATTTAGTCCACGTGGACAGAGAGAATGTAGTATTGACAGGGCCAAAGGAGAAAAAAGTACGGTTTCATCCCACTTCAGTTCTCAGTCAGTCTCACTATAAAAAGGTAAAACTTTTTGAATGCTCTTAGGCCTTGAGGTAAAACTAATCTAATTTAGATAGTTGAAGATCAATAAAAAAATGCTCCCAATGCCAACCTGCTTTAAGAAATTAATTAGTTATGTATGTATAATTCAACATTGGAACAATATTTTGGTTGAGTCTTAAAGTTGGAAGAGGTAATGTGTTAAGTATTGAGGACTTTTGTACAAACTACATGACCAATGACTTGCTTTAATTTTTGTTTGGGTACTAATATACAACATCTATTTCGCTGAGGGACTTTGTACATTTTAAAAGTATTACCAGTAAATTAAGTGATAAATTTACTTAACAGTTTTAAAATTTATTTTCCTAATAGATTCCTCCAGCTAATGGTCAAGCTGCAGCAATTCAGGCACTGCCCACAGATTGGCTTATTTATGATGAAATGACCAGAGCTCATAGAATAGCTAATATTAGATGTTGTTCAGCAGTGACACCTGTCACTGTATTGATATTTTGTGGACCAGCTAGGTTGGCAAGTAATGCTCTTCAGGAACTTTCATCTTTTCGAGGTAAATATATTATTGAAGGAAATACAAATCTATTTGAAATAAAATTTTTTCTTCTTACTAAACCAAACAAATTTTGAAATTATAAAAATTTATGTGGTAGTAGCTCCCTTTTGATGTATTAAGACTAATTAAAAATTACTAAAGTGTACCATTGTTCTTGAAATTGATTTCTAAGGTAACTTGATATTCATTTGTGCATTTTTGATTAATCTTGTTGATAGTCTGTTTTTTTCTTCCACTTGAATTTAAATGATAGTTTAACATAAAAAACAGGTAATTGTTTAACTACCAAATATAAAATAGATAGCTAGTGGGAAGCAGCCCCTTAGCACAGGGAGATCAGCTCCTTGCTTTATGACCACCTAAAGGGGTGGATAGGAAAGGTGGGAGGGAGCCAAAAGAGGGAGGGAATATGGGGATATATGTATATGTATAGCTGATTCACTCTGTTATACAGCAGAAACTAACACAACAATGTAAAGCAATTATACTCCAATAAAGATGTTAAAAAGAAAACAAAAAAGTAATTGTTTAAAGGAAATGTTACCCATAATCCCACTACCCTTACGCAAACACTTTTTAATATTATACATTTTTTTCTGTATGTTTACATATTTTAGGTTATTTTACCCATACTGTTTATATTCTGCTATTTTCATTTCACAAAATATAAAAAACATTTTTAATATTTCATATTAATGGCTGGAAAATATTCTATCACATTATAGTGACATAATGCATTTGAAATGTTCCTTTATAGTCGGACATCTAGATTGTTTCCAATTTTTTGCTATTTGGTGATTCAGCAAATATTTATTGGGCAACTATTACATGTCAGTTATTGTGCTAGGCATTGAGGATATAACAGAAAACAAGATATACAAAGTATTTCTGTCTTCAGGAGTTCACCTGTTAGTGGGTGTTGACATATAGCAAAAAAGTAAATAACATGCATGGTACTTTGAAGAAAATGAAGAGGGTCTCCTTAGGAGTGACCTGCTTTAGAAAGGGACCTTAGACAAGTTTCTCTGAGGAGATGAGATTTAAGCTGAGCTCTAAAGTATGAGAAGAAATCAGCCATGTGAAGATGCAGAAATATGCTCTAGGTAGGAGAAGATGTCGAGGACCAAGATTCTGCACTAGGAAATGATATAGGAACAGACAGAAAGATTGTGTGATTGGGACCATAGTGATCAAGGTGAGAGTGGGATGATCTGAGGTTGAAAGAAAGACATGGACTTGTAAAGGAAAATGCAAGGGAAACCGTTGAAGGGTTTTAACAAGGGAGTAACATGGTGTGATTTATGTTAAAAAAAATCATTTTGGCTGTGAGAATGGATTGCTTGAAGGAGCAAGGATGGAAGAGAAGAGGCAGGTTGGAGGCTTTTGCAGTGGTCTTATGATAGATAATGATGGCTCAGAACTACAGTGATGGCATCTGATATGAAAAGAAATAGATTTAAAATTATTTTGGATGTACTAGTAATGGCTGGATCGAATGTGGGTGGTGAGTGAAAGGGAGGAATCATTAATTCTTGGGTTTTTGGCTGTGATAGCTAGTTGAATAATTGGTGCCACTTATTTGAGATTCAGAAAACTGGGAGGAGCAGGTTGTGTAGGGAAGTCAGGGGTCCTCTTAGACATGTTAAATTTGAGATGGCTAAGGAATCCTAAGTAAGATTTTTTTCTTTTTGAGTCAGTGGATTTATTATCCATATCTGGAGCTCAGGGAAAAAGTTTGGACTAGCAATACAAATTTGGAAATCATCAGCTAGTAAATGATATTAAAAAGAAGAGGGTTCTTGACAAAATTTGAAAAATTCTTTTATTTAGAATTTGAGTAGAGAAATAAACAATGGCCAGATACTGAGTTTTAATTTGTGACCTGTTGTGTTTGGAGAACTCCCCACACAAATTGTTAGTATATCAGGAGTATTTGTGTAAATGTAGAGTATCTATATTGACTTACTGTTTTGTCTGTGATATAAGATAGTAAAAGTGAATTTTTTTTCCTTTCAATATGTGTGAACAGCAGATGGTATTCCTAATGACAGTAGTGATAGTGAAATGGAAGACAGAACTACTGCTAATTTGGCAGCTTTAAAACTTGATGAGTGGCTCAATTTCAAACTAGAGCCAGAGGTAAGTTGCTTTTTAGTAGTGTGATAGATTTCTTTTATTCAGTTGTATGAATTGATACACAGTGTGATGAAAATTATATCTTTAAAATTGAGCCCTTAGTATGAGAGAATACAGCTTGTTTTTCAGTTTTCATACATTCTCTGCCATATTGGGGTTTATTCTCTAGAGGATTTGAAAAATCTAGGTGTGGCTCAGTATTTGAGCATGGTAATATTTGAATATTTTTGTGTATATAAGAAAATATTGAGTATTGGGTACACAAGAAACCCTTTCATTTTATGTAACTCTGTTTATAAGGGAAAGGTGTGAGTTCATCCTGTTTTCTCTTTTCATATTTCTCTGGAGTAGGAAAGATGAATGTTTTTTTTCAAATTAAAATTTTTCGTGATAAAGCCTTCCCTTAATTCCATCTTTACTTTTAAAGATCATTCTATATCCTTTTTTGGGACAATATCAACTGTTAAAAGTCAATACTGGCTAGGTTTACTTTTTTGCCATACATTCATTTATCACTTCAACCTACTGCAGTCTCATTTCCATTCCCATCGATCTTTCACTTCACTGAAACTGTGCTTGCCAAGGTCAATATTGTCTCCTCCAGGTTATCAAAGCCAGCCTGCTGTCCTTGATAAATTTGACCTTTCTCTCATATTTAGCTATTGTCCATACCCTTGTTTTTATTGATTCTGCCCTTCCCCATTTTTCTTCCTCACCCCTGTCCTAACTTCTTTGTCACTAGTTTCTATGACATTACTATTTCCTGATTCTTCTATCTAGAGAGGTCATTCCGTCTTAGGTTCTTTCACTAACTCTTCTGTATGTGTTTGTGCCTTAAATGTTAGATGTTCTCTAGTAGTCTGTTCTTTACTCTGTTCTTCTGTCTCTGCACAATCTCTAAGGACCTTACCTCTATGTGTAGATTTAGTAACCATTTATGCATTGATAACTTCCAGGTACATCTTATCTGTATCTCTAGCTTAAGCTTTTCTCTGGACCTATGAATTCAGCTGCCTTATGGACATCATCATTTGGCAGTAAAAATAAAGTATGAATGGAACTAAATGTATTTTTCTTTATTTACCCTGCTGTTACTTTTCCAGTATTAATCACACTCTACCACACATTGTTTACTTTCTCTCTCATTGGAGTGTTTCATTTGATTTTGGGTCTCTAGTGCCTCAAAATGGTAAATAAATTTTATTTCTTTCATGCAACAGAAAGACTGAAATTGATAGTAAATGATATGAAATGTAAAACATGTTCTTTGGAAACAGTTTTAGACCTTAACTAATAAACAAATAGTTGTCTTGCAAGTGTGATAGATATTTTGCTTGTATCTATTTGAACTGAAGAAACCATTTTATTATAGGCAGCCAGTTTATTGCTGCAGCTTAGACAAAAGTGGCATAGCTTATTTTTACGCCGAATGAGAGCTCCATCCAAACCTTGGTCCCAAGTTGATGATGCTACCATAAGAGCAATTATAGCTGTTTTAAGCACTGAAGAACAGTCTGCAGGTTTACAACAACCATCTGGGATTGGCCAAAGGCCAAGGCCTATGTCTTCAGAAGAACTTCCTTTGGCATCATCTTGGAGGTCAAATAATAGTAGGAAAATTTCAGCAGATATTGAATTTTCTGATGAGTCTACTACTGCAGAAAGGTAAATTCATAACATTTTATCAAAACGAGATATTTTCTCTAGGAAAATATTTATCATTTATCATAGAATCACATGCTTTTATAATATTTTAAAATTACTTTCTTATAATCTAAGATACACAAAAAGGTCGCAATAAAATAGGAAGAGTTACTTTCAAAAGATAATTCTTTCAAGTGTTAGATAATATTAAGGATTTCAAGCTCCTGGGGTCTTGAGTTATTTAACAAGGAAATTTTTTTGTCAGGAAAAGCTTAAAACGTTTAATTTCCAGAATTTACAAATTTAGGGTCTGAGAAAAAGATAGCAACATTTTTTATTATGTATTTTAGTTGATATATGTCAAGCCATATCTTTCCTAGATACTTCACAACGAGAAGTGTTGGCTGTGGCCATTTAGAAGAACAGCCTCCCCACAAGCCTTACCTACATATTAATAACACTGACTAGTATTCCTACAGAAAAATACTTTATTCATTCATTCATACAGGGACACATTGAATGCCTGTTGTTCTTAGTGTGAGGGATATGGCAATGTGTAAGACAGACAAAATCTCTTTCTTCAGAGAGTTTACATTTTATTGAGGGGAGGCATACATATATTAAAAAAGTAAATAAATTTACTGTCTTGGCAAAATTTTTTAGTTTAGCTAACTTCTTTTATCCTTTCTAGCATTTGGCAATTAGATGTGATTTTTTTGTTTATTATATGATTAGTAATAATAATGAGAGCTCTTATATTGAATTATTTATCCAAAAATGTATTTGGTGGTATAATAGTGGTTATAATGAATTGTTGGTCATGATGCAGAAATATTTCTGGTTGTAAAAATATTTGTTAGAATCAAATTTAAATTTCTTTATATCAGTTAATTTTTTTTTTTTTAAACCAGGTTAGAATTGATAACAGAGACAAAATTCTTGCTTGGAATGCTAATTTTGGCAGTATGGTAGATAGTCTCTGTGATAAGAATATGATTTCATTGTTAAAAACCTGAAAATAGGAACAATGGAAACATAAAAGATTTGTAGTGCTTATTGTTTTTCAAGGATCAGATGGAGTATATAGTACCTGCCTTCTTTTGATCAGATTTTACTTATTTGAATGAAGCATAAAAGCATGTTATCAGTTAAGACTTCAGTTGAAAAGGAATAATACATGGTGGTTTCCAAGTTCTTCATATATTACATTTTAGGAATAATTCAACCAATTGCTTAGAGAACCTTCTCGTAATATGCATCCCTGAACCTTTTTCTCTGATGTAGACACTGCCAAGTGAAAGGAAAATAGTAAAAAACACATTTTCTACTTAGACACGCTTCACTTTTTAAAAAGAGTGTTCTAAAAGTTTACTTGAACAATGATTGTTTAGAATGTGAGAATACATTTGCATAGAAATTATGTGGTAGAGTTATTTATAGACTAATGTGTAAAAAACCTGTTATATTCACAGAGACTTTTTACACACATATGTGTCTATATACATACACACATACTACACACATACAGTTTTAGGGAAAAAAACCCTTCATTTTTTTTTTCTTTATAAAAGTAAGACATACTCATTTAATAAAATTTGGAAATACAGAAGAAGAAAATCAGAATTATAAAGTGTAATATTAGTTATGCTTTAGAAACTGATTATCTTATAAATTCATTTCTCCACCTGTGATACCAGTGTCTACCATTTTCCTTTCCTTACAAGTTGTAGCCTTGCATTCTTCATTCTCTTGTCTGTTGAACAGTGAGATACAGAATTTCATCCACTTTTAGAATTTTGGTAGCATTAATAGATAAGGCCTGGAATTGATGTAGCTTGTTGAGGAATAGAATGAGGACTCTTAGGAAGATTTATTTTTGAGTGGAGAAGTTATAATCTTTCTAGGATTACTTCTTGGAGAAAAGGGATTTATAGTTAGAGTTTTCATGCTAGCATGGCAAGATATAGATTAGATAATTTCTTTTAATAAAAGCATTTTATTGAAACTATTTTTTAAAAGTTTAAGAAACTATTTAAAAATAGAAGTTGTCCACATCCCACCTTAAAATTAAACCAATTTTTATTGTCATTTTCTAAATAATAACTTGCTCATTTACAGAGAATAGACATATCTTTTCTATAAGAAAAATGAGATATAAATGAGTTATCAGAACTCTTTGTTCCTCTTAAATAAAAATTTAGGTTGGAAGGGTTTACACGAATGTTTTGTTTCTACGTGCATGAAATTTTGGGGGGGAAGCCAAGTATGAGAGAAAAGCTTAGAATACAGCACAGAGTCAAAGATCAAATTGAAAACCACGAAAGTAGACATTTAGTTCTATTGAAAACATCATTTTTATTTTAATAAGGTATTACACTCAGTTAAGTTCTGTTACCTAATTTTTAGGTAAATAAAGTACCAGGGAAAGAATGATGGAATTTTAGAGGTGTAACTTGATAATTCATTGAACGTCAATTCATGAGAGGGAAAAAAACCTGAAAAGTTGGTTCTTTACATTTATCAAGTTGTTATTAATTATTCAGATGTTTATTCATTATATATTTTCATTAATATTTTTAGGTTTTAGCTATTTTATTTCATTTTTGAACGAAATAGTATTGGATCTAAGATACTTACTGAAAGAGAAGCAAATTGTGGGGATAAGCTATTTTAACTTGTTTTGAAGGCAGAATAATTATAATTGCAAGACTCAGTGGAAGTTTATGTACTATTGATGACTTGGCCTTTTTTGTTTTGTTTGTTTATTATAAATATTGTTAAACATAGCAAAGTAAATGATATGTCATGGTGAATTCCATATTTCAGCTTCAGTAGTTTACCAAGATTTTCACCTATTTGCTTTATCTACCCCAATTATGTTTTTCTTGCTTCCTTTCTTTTTCTGTTTACATATTTCAAAAATCAGTCTCACACATCATGTCATTTTACCCTTCTGTATTTAAATATGCATCTCTTAAAAATAGAGGGATTTTTCCTACATAATCAAAATCCAATTATCAGTCCCAATAAAATAATCATTTCCCCAATTCTCAAACTATAGATTTATTTGAAACAACATCTAGGGAGGACTCATGCATTGTATTAGGGTGTCTTGTTTCTTGAATCTCTTGTGATCTAGAGCAGTTAGTTCCTCTGCTGACTTTTTTTAGGGAATGAGGTCAGTGGTATTAGATGTACCACATTCTGTATTGGTTTCTTTTTATTGCTATACCCTATGTATTTCATGGAAAATGGTGGTTAACTCTCAGGGCTTGATTAGATCCAGTGTTTTGGCAAGAATATTTTATAGGTAGTGCTATGAACTTTATATTGCACTACTTTAGGAAGTACTTAATGTCTTTTTTTTAATGTCTGGTTGTTCCACTAAGATGTATACTTTTTAAAAAATTATAAAATTCCTGACTGCCGTTTTTGCTGCATTTATTGATAGAATTTTAAAACAGAAGAATCTTAGCGTTTATCTAATTTACTCCCTTTATCTAACAGGTAAGGAAATTAAAACTCAGATAAATTAAGACTTGCCCAGGATCACCTGCCTCGTTAGTTGTAAATTTAGTACTGTCCCAAAAACCTTCTCTCCTGACTCTAGTCCTGTCTTATTTCCACTTTACCATACTGTAATTTTTAGTATGCTTTTGAAATCTATTGTATTTGGCTTTACGATATTATATGAAAGTGGAATGGAAGCGGAGTCAGTGATATTCTAGTAAAGGCCATTAGCACAGGTATATTTAATTAATTTTATAATGTTAAAAGACATTAAACATCAATATAAGACATTATAATTGTTAAGGACTTCTCCTGGACTGACATTAAAAGAGATTAGGAGTTTTGTAAGGGAATAATACTTGGGTATTTAATATTAAGTTAAAGATTTTTATAGGTTGTTTTAAATGTATTTTTGTATTATTTTAAATGTTGTTTTTGTAAGTATACTGTAATAATACAACTCTTTCATCTAAATGTAATTGAAGAATGAAATTGCCTTTTTAAATACTATTCCATAAATCAAAGTGTCATTGGAGCTTTGGTTTGAAATGGACTGTGCTTTGTATTATGAACTTATGTATAACTGATCTTTGCTTCCTCATTTTCACTCAAGAGTATTGATGAAATCTCCATCTCCAGCACTGCACCCACCTCAGAAGTACAAAGATAGAGGAATTTTACATCCTAAACGAAGCACTGATGACAGGTCAGATCAGTCTTCTGTGAATACAGACAGCAATAATTATCAAAGTCCTTGTGCTAGTCCTTCTCCTCCATCCTCAGGAAAGGTAGAGTATCAAGGATTTGTAGCAAATCTGATGTTACATATTTAAACAAAATTATAAAGTAATTGTTTTTAAGTGACTAATCATGGCCTCTGTTCTAGATATAAATAGAAGCTGACAAACTGAGTAAATATTTTAGTTTTTTCCTGCTTGCCAGGTATTTTAGGTTATTATCATCTTGGGGTGTTTTAAACCTAATAGGTCATTCACTGATGGCATGTAGCTAGGCAGTTCATGATTTCCTTTCTGTATCTTTAGAACCTTTTTTTGTTCAAAACAAATGACAAGAAGATTTTCTTAAATTAATTTTGGTTCATACCTTCAGAATTGAAAACAATAGTTTCTTTCAATTCTTAATTGATTTCTCCAATTCAATGGTTATATTAAAAAACACAAGACTGGATGGGGTTAGGAAGATAGGAAATGTTGATAAAGAATTGAGAACTATGTATCTTTTAAAAAATTTGTAATATGAATGACTTCAAATGTCTAGAATATGTTTACATTTACTTTCCTGCATTGTTAGTACCTGAGTATTCGATTAGTGTTCGTTAGCTATATGATGTGGTTCTGGTGAAAATGTCTGCTGAACTACTCTTGTTAAATAAGAGGAAAAGCAGTGTTTTTGCAGATTTGCATTCTTAGGTTTTAAGATTTTTTTGTTTTTAATTTTAAAGTGCCTTTATTAAGGCATAATTTACACAATAAAATTCACGGATTTAAACTGTACAATTGAGTGAATTTTGACGAATGTATACAATCATGTAACTGTACTATAGTCATGTAGAGAACATGCCCATCACCCCTAGATTCTGGCAACCACTAAACTACTCTTTGTTCTGGGAATTTTGCTTTTTTTGGAACTTCCTGTAAATGGAATGTATATAGCTTTTTATGACTGGCTATTTCACTTTTGAAATTCATCTGTATTATTGAGTGTATTATTAGTTTATTACTTTTTATTGCTGAGTAGTATTCCATTGTATGGATATGCCACAGTATGTTTATCTATTTACCATTGATGGACATTTGGATCATTTCTACTTTTTGACTATTATGAATAATATTCAGGTACAAATCTTTACGTGTAGATATGTTTTCTAATCTTGGGTACATACCCAGGAGTAGGTTTGTTGGGTTGTATGGTAAGTGTAACTTTACAAGAAACTACTCAACTGTTTTCTGAAATAGCTGTACTATTTTCTATTCCCTTCAATAATCTATGAGAATTCCATTTGTTCAGTATTCATAACAATACTTAACATTACTAGTCTCGTAATTTTAGCCATTCTCGTGGGTATATAGTGATACTCCACTGTAGTTTTACTTTGCATTTCCCCAGTGACTAAGGATGTTGAGCATCATTTCATGTGCTTTTTTGCCATTTCTGAATCTTCTTTGGTGAAATATCTGTGCAAATTTTTGTTAACCTCTTTACATTGTTTATTGGTTGTCTTTTTTTATTTAGTTGTAAGCGTTTCTTAGTATATTCTGGATACAAGTCTTAATTTTATGTTTTGAACATTTTTTCTAGTAGTCTGTGCTTGCATTTACATTTTCTTAATGGTGTCTTTTTTTTTTTCTCATGTAACCCATCACTTTATTTATGAGTGTTTTTAAAAATTTTTTATTTTTTATTGAGGTATATTTGATTTACAATAGTATATTAGTTTTATGTGTACAACATAGTGATTCGATATTTTTATAGATCATACTCCACTTAAAGTTGTTACAAAATAATGGCTGTATTTCCCTGTGCTGTACAATGTATCCTTGTTGCTTATTTACTTTATTTTTTTTTATATTTTTAATTTAATTTTTATTATATGTTGGAGTATAGTTGATTTACAATATTGTATTAGGTTCAGGTGTACAGCAAAGCGATTCAGTTGTCTTTTAAAGAACAAATATTGATGGAAATCCATTTAATCTATTTTTTTCTATTTTGGTTTCATCTGTTTTTTGTATTAGGGTTCATATTTTTGGTGTCCTGAGAAGTCCTTGCCTAACCCAAGATTTTCTCCTGTGCTTTCTTCTAGAGATTTTACAGTTGGAACTTTTACATGTATTGATAGGTATATGATCTATTTCATATACCTTGAATTAATTAATTTCAAGTTAATTTTTGTTTATAGTATGGGTGGGTGAACGATAATTTTTTGGTGTTTGCCTATACAGTTGTTCCAGAGCCATCTGTTGAAAAGATCTTTTTTTCATTGAATTACCTTGGCACCTTTGTCAAGAATCAATTGACCATAAATATGTTTTCTACTTATTGGACTCTATTTCATTGATCTGCATACTTCTCCTTTGCCAGTGCTACAGTGACTTGATTATATAATAGCTTCCTAGTAAGTCTTGAAATCAGTTAATGATTTTTCTCCAACTTTGTTCTTCTTTTGCAAAATTGTTTTCACTCTTCTGCAATCTTTGTGCTTTTGTATAAACTTAGAAGAAGCTTGTCAATTTCTACAGAAAAACTTTTTGGTATTTTGAGTGGAATTGCACTAAATCTATAGATCAACTTGAAAATCTACAATTAACAATTTTTAGTCTTCCAATCCATAAGCATAGCTGCATTTATTTAGATAGTCTTTAATTTCTCTCAACAGTGTTTTGTGAATTTCAGAGTTCAAATATTACAGTTTTTTTGTTACATTTATTCCTAAATAGTTTATATTTTTGATGCTGTTGTTCTTTTTAAATTTTAAGTTTCAGTTCATTGGTATCATATAGAAATACATTTGATTTTTGTATATTTATCCTATATCCTATGACCTTACTTCACTTATTAATTCTATTAGCTTTTTATGTAGATTTCTCAGGATTTTCTACATGGACAATCATGCTGTTAATAAAGGTAGTTTTACTTCTTTCCTTTCCAAAGTGAACGCCGTTTATTTCTTTTCTTGCCTTATATCTATGGCTAGAACCTGCAATAAAATATTTAATAAAGATGCTGAGAGCCCTCCTCTTTGTCTTGACCTTAGAGGGTAAATCTTAAGTCTTCCACCATTTAGTGGGATGTTTTCTTTTGGATCTAGTTTGATAAGAAGGTTTGTTAGGAATAAGCATTGAATTATACTCAGTGTTTTGTTTTTTTTACATCTATTGAAATGATAACACAATTCTTTTTTTTTTTTTGGTCTGTTAATATAATGGATTTCATTGATTGATTTTCTAATGTTTATACCTCTCTTGGTCATAATCTATTATCCTTTTAAAATATTGCTAGATTTGATTTTGTTCAATCAAAAATTTTGTTAAATGAGGGATCTTTGTTTATGAGAGATATTATTCTCTAGTTATCTTTTCTTATGTTATCTTTGGATGGTTTTGGTATCAGAATAATGCTGTACTCTTAAAGATTAGTTGGGAAGTGTTCCTTCCACTTCAATTTTTTGGAAGAGATGTATAGATTTGGTATTGTTTCTTCCTTAAATGTTTGATAGAATTCACTAGTTA
Source organism: Orcinus orca (assembly GCF_937001465.1). Lineage (NCBI taxonomy): Eukaryota > Metazoa > Chordata > Mammalia > Artiodactyla > Delphinidae > Orcinus > Orcinus orca. Next base: position 92,548,205 of record NC_064561.1, on the reverse strand, counting down.
AGTCATTTTTACCTTACCCTAATGTATCCTGAATCAGTATTATGCCCTTTCAGTTACAGTTTGAGAACCTTGCAATAATGTACTTTTATTTTACCCTTCAATCCATTATGTTATTGGTTTCATACATTTTTTTTCAGCATATGTTATAAATGCCACAATGTATTGCTTTTTATTTACATAGTCAATTATCTTTTTATCAAAAGTTAGGAAAATGTCCTGTATATTTACTCAATATTTACAGTTTCCTGTGCTTTTTATTCTTTTGTATTGACACGAATTTCTGTCTTGGATCATATTCTTCTGGCTGAAAACCTTCTTTTAACATTTCTTTAAGTACAGATCTGCAGGAAATGAATTCTTCTAGCTTTTGTGTGAAAATTCTTTTTCACTTTTATTTTTGAAAGATATTTTTACTGTGTATATAATTCTAGGTTGACAGTGACTTTCTTTCATTATTATAATATTAGTAGTTTACATAGTTTCTCATGAGATGTCTACTATCATTCTTATCTTTCTTTCTCCATATATAATTTGTCTTTTTTTCCCTACCTGCTTTTAAGATTTTCTTTTTCCACTGGTTTTCAGCAATTTGATTTTGATATGACTTGGTCTGGTTCTCTTTATATTTCCTGTTTAATCTGTATATTTATAGTTTCCATCAATTTTGGGAAATTTAACACCATTATTTTTCATATTTTTTTTATATCTCATCTCTCCCCCTTCTTCTCTGGAACTCTAGGTATACAAATGTAAGACTACTTGATATTGTTCCACGGGTCACTGATATTCTCTTCATTTTTTTCAGTTGTTTTTGTCTCTTTCCTTCATTTGAGATCATTTCTATTGCTACATCTTTAAATTCACTGATATTTTTATTTGTAATGTTTAATCTGATGTGCATTCTTTTTAGTGTATTTTTACTTCATATATTATATTTTAATCTCCAGAACTTCCTTTGGGTCTTTAAAAAAATACCTTCTATTTCCCCACTCATCACATTTATGTTTCCTCCACCTTCTTGAACATAGCACATAGATTTAGGATAGCTGCTTTAAATTCTTATCTCCTAATATCATCATCTGTCAGATCTCACTCTGTTCCTGTTGATTAATCTTTTTCTGGTTGTGTGTCATATTCTCCTGTTGTTTGCATTCCTTAAAATTTTGTTTGGCTGCTATATTTTTGTTGTATTTCTTTAAATAGTGTTAGACATTTTTCTGATACACAGTTAAGTTAGTTGCAATCAGTGTAATCCTTCCGGGATTTGCTTTTAGGCAGTGTTAGGGTGGATCCAGGGCAGTTTTTATTCTGATACTAATTTAGTTCCAGTACTAAGGTATGATCCTTCTGTGGGCTAATGCACTATGTATTACAAGTTCTTTCTCTTCTGTCTGGAATAAGATGAAGTATTCCCAACCGTGTGTGAGCTCTAAGAACTCTTTTCCTTTGGATCTTTCCTGGCCTCAGGTCATTTTTTCTTACCTATGTGCAGGTCACTACTTAGCCAAAAACTTCTGGGAACCCCTTCTGCAGTTCCCTGGGAGTTCTCTTCCCATGAAGCTTCCTTCTATATAGTACACTGCCATGGAAAATCTAGTTACCTTGGCCTTTAAACTCTAAGGTCTATGTCTGCAATTCAGTAAGACCATTGGATTCTGTTTGTGTTTCCCTTCCTGCATTTCCTGGAAACTGTATCGAGGCGGTAAGCTGGAGCAATTTTTGTTTTGTTTTCAGACTTCGCAAGTTTATTAAAATATTTTCTGAAAGTACATTTGGAGTGTAAATCAAAGTTGGCAAACCAGGATCCTTTCTTTCTTTCTGTCTTTCTTTTTTTGTGGTGTGTGGGCCTCTCACTGTTGTGGCCTCTCCCGTTGTGGAGCACAGGCTCTGGATGCGCAGGCTCAGCGGCCATGGCTCACGGGCCCAGCCGCTCCGTGGCATGTGAGATCTTCCCGGACCAGGGCACAAACCCGTGTCCCCTGCATCAGCAGGCGGACTCTCAACCACTGCGCCACCAGGGAAGCCCAGGATCCTTTCTTGATAAGGGATTTTGAATACTCTGAAAATGAGTGCTTGGTTTTGGCTCTTTAACCTCATTTTGATTGAGCCTTGTGTAGGTTTTCAGGCATGATAGAGCTATTTGCATTTGTTGACTGTTTGGTAAAATATTTTGGTTTATATATTTATGAAGATGTTTAATGGAGCCTATTGATTTTGAAAGGTCAAATTACCTTTCAAGAATTTATACTTCCTTTTTTAGGGCTCAAAATCTCCTTCACCAAGACCAAACATGCCTATTCGATACTTCATAATGAAGAGTAGCAATCTGAGAAACCTTGAAATTTCTCAACAGAAGGGTATCTGGTCTACAACCTCTAGTAATGAGAGGAAGCTAAACCGAGCCTTTTGGGAAAGCAGCATGGTTTACTTGATATTTTCTGTTCAAGGATCTGGACATTTCCAGGTGAGCCATCCTGAAGCAGTAAAAGGGCATTGTTCTTCTGTCTGCAGATTAGATCATTTAAATCATAGAGGTTAAAAAGAAGCTGGCTTTTTATTGCATTGGAATGCAAGAATGCATTGTGCTTGGATGAGGAATATATTGCACCTCTTCAAAGGAATGATGTATAGGGATCCCTTTACTTTTGCCTTGTTTTACCAGAGCTTTTCCAGATAAACAGTTTTTCCTTTTGAGACAACTTTAGATTTACTATTTCTCAGGTGGATTAAAAGTAATGAGAAGCGTGACTTTTTGATAAAATGTTTATTTTAAATAGGCCAAAGAGATTAGTTTTGACTGTCAGGAAACTGAGTGTGTTTCTTAACTCATCTTTATTTGATGTATATCTGAATTTATAAAATAATGAATTATTATTTGATATTATTATCATTTTTGGAATTAAAAACCCAGAAGTTACATTGTATCCATTTGTAATGGATAAATGTGGGTTTAGAACTATGATATATTATTTAGAAAATATCTGTTTGTATTTGAAATTATATTAGAAGGCTGGAATTGGTCTCTCCTCTAAAATTTGCTAATTCATCTTTTTATAAAAAACAATGGGTGGCTTTCTGGATTTTTGTTATATATTATTTTTATATTACATTTTTACCTTAAAATAAAAAAAAAACAACTCAGAGTTTCTCAGATAAATTGAATTCAGAGTCTTAATGTCATCCTCACCTTCACCATTTCCCCTCATTTTACCCACAGGGATTTTCTAGAATGTCTTCTGAGATAGGAAGGGAGAAGAGTCAGGACTGGGGTTCAGCTGGACTAGGAGGAGTGTTTAAGGTGGAGTGGATACGAAAAGAAAGTCTTCCCTTTCAGTTTGCACACCATTTACTCAATCCTTGGAATGACAACAAGAAAGTCCAGATAAGCAGAGATGGGCAGGTATGCAATGGCATTTAATATTTTTCTTCCACTCTTCTTTTTGTTTTGTTTGGCTGTTATTCAGTGATTTGTTTGAGGAGCAAATGCAAGAATACAAATTGTATATTCTGTGTGCACATGGGGAGATAATGGTTCAGATTTGTAAAAGTGCTAGTTAAAAGCCTACTTTCAAATGTGCCTGACAGAGCTCACTGTTTTTTTTTAACATTTTGTAAATTTGACTTTGCTCTGTCATTGCATATATAAAATCTTTCATAAGTCAATTCTTGGAGGTTCCTGTTTAACTAAAGATATGATCAAAACCTAGTGTAATTCTGAAGTTATTTCACTAAAGTCTAAGGATAACAACAGTATCTAAGTTCTTTATGGCTTTAACTAATGATATAACATAAATAATAACCTTTTAATATTTTTGTGGCTTGTTTTATTTTTATTATGCTTTGCTTTGCCTTCATGATGCTGCTATGTATTTTAAACTAGTTAAGGTGATGGGAATTAACATATATTGATATATTGACTACTGGGCTAGCTTCTTTATATGAGGTAGTTCAATTCTTAGGCCTAAAATGAGTTATTAGCCAAATATTTTATAGGAGAAAATAGATTCAGAGAATCTATCTAGTCTTGCCTAAGGTCACATCTAATACTTTATTTGAACAAGTGTGACTCAGTTCAAATCACCATATGAAAAGTGTTAGGGTTCCTTTTAAGTGCACATGATGTCACAAGGGGACTATAAATGCTCTTTTCAAATATATAAAAATATTTTCATTTTTATTCTATAATAATGATTTTGAAATAAGTCACGTTCCTTATAGTCATCCAAGATAGTTTCTTGAGAAAAATACCCCAAACATCTAATATGCTAAGTATCACCATAAACCTTTGGAAGTTTAAGCTGAGTGCTTTTGCTAAATCTCCATGAAAACAAAATTCATTATTTCCAGAAGAAAAAATTGCAGAAGAACTCCCTGGAAATTTCTTACCATTTTGTCACAGAGAGTTGCAATATTTGCAGGTTAACTACAATCTTGGAAATCTGGAAGTCAATTCTGAATCTTAACGAAAAGAATTAGAGCAATGCATAACATAGGAGTTTAGCATGTTCTTGTAGAAACATGGAATTTGATTTGATTTTCTTACATTTTTATCAGTATAGGTTTTGATGATAAAAAATTCAGTCTAGTCCTTTTTATGTTCATTCTGACTTTTGGTTTATCTAGGAACTAGAACCTCAGGTTGGTGAACAGTTGCTCCAGTTATGGGAACGCCTTTCATTGGGAGAAAAAACCACAACTGATTGACATTCAGGTTATACCATACTTGACTTTGAGTACTGGCAGTATTTGTGATCATTAAGGATATCTTTCAGATTATTTATCTTTTCTTTTTTTCTTCTTTTTCTTCCTCTTCTTCTTCTTTTTTTTTAACCCTTCCAGACTTCTTAGCTTCAGAAGAACATCATGCCTACTCATAACCACTGAATGCACTGACTTCCAAAAACTGAAATGGGGTTGTGTGTTATTCTGAATGGGCTTTTCTGGTTGAAAGTGTTGCTTTAGAACCACCATCTTCATATAAAAGAGAAAAGGATAATTTAATTTTTATAGTGATCATAGGGAATGATTATATATTTGTTAATATGTTTATAATTGAATGAAATAGAGTTAGTTTCATTATTTAACACAATAGCAGTTAAACATACTTAATTTGAAGTTAAACATTTCATTTGTTTGAAACACTGACTTAGAACTCTTATTGGTGATTTTTTTTAACGCAGAGTAAATTGTTTACTTTTAAGAAAGGTCTGACTATATCTGTCCATCTGAGCAACATTTTAGAAGAGTCAACTCTAAAGATTTATCATTAAAAAACAAGCAAAGAAAAGCAAATGACCAAAATCTAAAAATGTCCCTTTCAAAAATAATGTGTGCTGATTAAGGACTATTCATTGTGCCATTTTTAACCTGAGGCACATTAAGGAAGAAAAAAAAAGAAAGGATGTTCTTTTTTTGCAACTATGAAATGCAGTAAAAATTGAAGAAAGGCAGAATTCCTCCCTGACTTTGATCAGATCAGATTAAGTGCTTAGTTTTATTCCTGGTACTACCTCTTTTAACCTGATGTGTCCCAAACATTCTTTTCTCCTACATTACAGTCGTCAAACATCTCTGATATAAAAACAGTGATTATGATCTCTTTGTTTTGGCTAGAGAAAGTTGATTTAGACAGGTTAAAAATTTAAGTAAATTATACAAGTTGAAAAGAAATGCTCTTAACAGTTACTGGTAGCTTGGTTTCTCTATGTCTTCCAAACTGAAGCCTCCAAACGCCACAATTCTAAATGCCTTCTATTTGTTTTCTAGTACTTTTTATTCTACTTATGTTTCCAGGTAAGATTTCTCTTTTTTTGCATTTGTGGTTTAATAAATGGTGGATAACTTTTTGTAAACCCATGTTAGTGCCAACTCTCATGTATTTCTTTGCCATCTCAGAATTATTTGGTTTGCTCTCTTTACCACAATTGTCTATGAAGTTTCCTTAGACGCTTTCTGAAGGGAAATAGAGGTACAGGGAGAAATCAAAGAAATGTCTTGGTTACTGAGTTCTAAATAGAACAGGTTTGATAGCACTTCTCATGATGCAGTTGGGTCATTGCCATGTAACAAAAAACCAACATGAATATGATTTAAAGACAAAAAGAAAACTCTAAGTCCTCTGCTTCTGTATTTGACAACAAAGAAGTGAAAAATCATGGGTCAACATAAAATCTTGGGAACTCTTCTACTTTCTCTGGGAGAGCATTATATGTTGGTGCATTAGTTTAAAATGTCGGCTGTGACTTTTGCCTGTATTTGTAGGTACAGGATTTTTGTTTGTTTTATACTTTGAAACATAACTGTAAATTAAGCCTATGTGAATTATGTTCCACTATATGCGTATTACACTTCTTTTCCTATTAGAGCAAGTTGTGGTTTTCTGATAATGGATACATTTTGTTTAGGTACATATTTAGCAGTTCACAGTGTCCTAATTTGGAAGTAAGAACTTCTAAAAAATAGAAGTTGTTTTAATTTCCATCTGTTTTCTAATATATATCCCTGTATGTAAATGATGAGTTTGTTGATATTTAAGATGAACACAATTTGAATGTAATTAAAATGCTGTTTTTTGGAAGAGATGAACTTTAAACATACTTATTAAATGAAGTTCTGTTAAATCATTAAAATTTTGTTATTTCTGACACTATATAGTAGGACTAAGGTAACAATGATCAACAATACCCCTTGAGATATTAATGAATTTCATACACTTTGAAGAATACTAAATTGCAATAGAAGGTGATGGCCTCATATCAATACCTCCCCCTCAAAAAAAAATTGCCTTATTACGATAGGGGAATGGGGAAAATCCCAAGACGTGTTTTTATATAAAATCCTTTGCTTATTAATAGAATATGTAGCCGTGGACCTTTTGTTCTCAGGACACTGCATGATGGTACTGCATTATTGCATCCACTGAACAACCCAGCTTCACTCTACCAATTACAGCAAAGATAGACAATAAGGAAAGAATAATCTCAAATGAGTACTTCAAGAAAAGGCATGTTCATTTAAGAATTTATGCTCAGAGACTCATTCTTCACCATTTAAAACCTTATATCCTGAGACAGAGAAAGTGTTAAGGAATAAGTCAAATGAACTTAACCCCTGAATCAACACCAGGGTGAAAAACTGGACACATAATTCACAAGTGGCCACACCTCTCAGTCTGAATAAGCTTCCCGCAGCACAGATCCTCACTATGCTCCTGAATTCTCCATGATTCCTCTCTACCCAGAGGACCATACAGTGCAGTCAGTATAGCCAGGGCCACTGGATGCATCATGGTCTTTCTAGCCAAAAATGAATTTCTACTTGGCTGTCTAATAAAATGTCAAATTCTGTATATTCAAAATTGAACTACAGTTCTTTCCCCACAATCTATTCCACTTAAAGCTGTCCTATTTTCAATTGATGCCAGTTTCATTCTTTTGGTTGTTCAGGCCAGAAAACTTGGAGTCATCCATGATTCCTTTATTTCTCTCAAACTAATCCATCAGAAAATTTTCTTGGCTTCACCTTCAAAATATATCTAGACTCCAGCTGTTTCTCACCACATGTGTCATAACTACTCTGGACTGAGCCACCATCATTCCTAAGATGTCTTCCCTTTTCTCCTGTTCCTCATGCCACCAATCTGTTTTCAACACAGAAATCAGTAGTCCTTTAAAAACATTAAATCAGTTCATATTACTCTGTTGCTCAAAACCCTTCAGCGACTCCCCATTTCGCTCAAAGCCAAAGTCCTTATAATGGTATAAGCACCTTTTATGATCTGGTCCCCCATTACATCTCTGAACTTCTCTACTCTACTCTCCTCCTCTGCTCATTCCACTTTAGCCACATTGACCTCCTCACTATTCCTTGAATATACCAGGCACCTTCCAGCATCAGAGACTAGTTTTAGCTATTCACTCTGCCTACTCTTCTCAGAATATCTGTTTGGCCAATTAGTTGTGTCATCATTCAGTGTTAGGTTTACTGTAAATGTTTTAAAAAATTTATTTAACTTCTAGAATTAACAAACAGTAAAATCAAATTTTTCTTAGATGTATAGCTTTATGAATTTTAACACATGTACAGATTTATGTAACTTCCACCACAATCAAGATACAGTTCCATCACCTCCAAAACTCCCTCATGCTACCCCTTTGTAGTTATATACCCTTAACACCTGCCAGCCATTGGTCTGTTCTCTGACATTTCTAGCTTTCTCCTTTTGAGAATATCATTTAAATAAATCATACAGTGTGTAACCTTTTGGGTCTGGTTTCTTTCACTCATCATAATGCCTTTAAGAGTGATCCAAGTTGTGTATATCGAAGTTCATTTCTTTTTATCGTGAGTAGTATTCCATTGTATAGAATGTGCCACATTTTGTTTTTAACCATTTACTTGTCAAATGGTATTTAGATTGTTTTCCATTTTGTGTGTGTGTGTGTGATTATAAGTAAAACAGCTAAACATTTGTGTACAGTATTTTGTGTGGAAATATGTTTCCATTTCTTGAGTAAATACCTAGGACTGGGATTGCTGGATCATATGGTAAGTGTATGTTTTATTTTATAAGAAACTGCCAAACTGTTTTCCAGAGTGGCTATACCATTTTTCATTCCTACCAGCGATGTCTTAGAGTTCTTGGTTGCTCCACATACTTGACAGTACTTACTATTGCTAGTATATTTTATTTTCATCATTCTATTAAGTGTGTGATAGCATCTGATCATCGTTTTAAGTTGTATGTCTCTAATGGCTATTAATATTGACCATCTTTTCATGTGCTCTCTTAGTCTCTTTAGGATGCTATAACAAAATACTACAAATTGTGTGGCTTGTAAACAACCAAAATTTATTTCTCATAGTTCTGGAGCCTGGAAGGCCAAGATCAAGGTGCCAACATGGTTGAGTTTGGGTGCAAGCCCTCTTCCTGCTTGCAGATTGCTGACTTCTTACTGTGTCTTCACATGGTAGAAGGGGATTTTAAAGGCACTAATCTCATTCATAAGGGCTCAGCCCTCATCGTCTAATCACCTGCCAGAGGTCCCAGAAAGATTCCTAATATCATCACATTGGGCATTAGAATTTCAACATAAGAATTTTGAGGGCACACAAACATTCAGCCTCTAGCAGTCACCCTCCATCTTTGGTGAAGTGCCTGTCTAAGTGTTTTGACCATTTAAAAATTAAATCATTTGTTTTCTTACTGTTGAGTTTGGGGATTTCATTATATTTTTGGAATACAAGTTCTTTGTCAGATATGTGATTAAAAATTTATTTTTCTCTCTGTAGCTTTTAATTCTCATAACAGTATTTTTTGTATTTTTAAATTTTTTTAAAAAATCAGTTTTTTTCTTTTATGAATCATGATTTAGGTGTCATCTAAGAAGTCTTTTGCCTAATCCTTAGTCATGAAGATTTTCTCCTATGTTTCCTTCTAAAAGTTCTGTAGTTATATGTCTTATATTTAGATTCATGATCCATTTTGGGTTAATATTTGTACAGGTTGTGATATTTAGGTTGAGGTTTATTTTTAATGCATATGAATGTCCAGTGGTTTCATTGTTGAAAACTTTACCTTTATTGAATTGTCTTTGCACCTTTGACAAAAATCAGTTTGCCTATTTCTTTGGCTCTATTTCTGGACTCTCTATTATGTCCCATTGATTTATATATTTGTCCTTCACCAATACTGAAGTCTTGATTATTGGTGTTTTAGAGTAATTTTTAAAAATTGGGTAGTGAGGACTTGCACTTCTAACCAAGATGGGGAGTAACATGGACCGTATTTACTTTCTTTCCTGAAACAACATTAAAAAAATAAGACAAAATACATGAAGCTGCAGTTTTCAAGACACTGGACATCAGGTGAAGGACAGTAATTCCTGAGACATAGGAAACAAACAAGGTGAGTCCTACAATTGCCCAAGCTTACTGCCTCAGAGGGTTTCCAGACTGTGGCATAGGGAGGGGAACTGAAGCAGAACTTGAAAGTTTCTGAGTTGAGGAGACAGAGGTTAGAGTGGGGAAACCAGAGCAGCTAGAGTTCATAGAAGAGAAGACCAGAGAGGGTAGAACTGCATAGCAGGTGAACCCCAGAGATCTGTCGGTCTCCGTGGAATACTCATCAGAGTGCCGATCAGGTCATGCATGCACAGAAACTGCCTGAGGTCAGGAAAAGAACCATCTGAAAGGATTAAAGGGAATAGTGCCTGGTGCTTATAAAAGGCTAGTAATAGTAACTCTTCTCACTAGCCAGACTTGTAAAAATTCAAAAAAAGGCAGAAAAGAGGAAAAAAGAAAGAACAAATGGAAATAACAAATGGAAACAAAATAAATAGAAAACAAATAATGAGATGATAGACTCAAACATAACAAAAGCAATAATCATATTAATGTCTAAAAATCCCAGTTAAAAGGGAGAGCTTGTCAGACTGGATAAAAAAAAAAATCAAGACTCAATTACATGATGCCTACAAGAAATATACTTTAAATATGAAAACAAATAGGTTAAAAGTTTTAAAAAATGGGAGAAGTTATACCATGCTACTATTAGTAAACAAACAAACAAAAACCTAGAATGGCAGTAGAATTCAGAGCAATGACTGTAAAGACAGGGTTGAAGACAGGCAGTTAGTAATAATACAAGGATCAATTGACATAATCCTAAATATGTAGGCACCTAATTAAAAGAGCTTCAAAATACTTAAGTGAAAGTTGATAGAACTGAAAGGATAAGTTCACAATATTGTCAGATTTCAATACCTCTCTCTCAATAGTTGATAGAAAAAGTAAGCAAAAAATCAGCAAATATATTGTAGACTTGAAGAACACTATCAACCAAATTGACCTAATTAACATTTATAGAACTTACCAACCAACAGCAGCAGGATATACACTCTTTTCAAGTACACACAGAATATCATGATAGACCACTTTGTGGACCATGACACAAATCTCAATACATTTATTTATTAATTTATTTTTTCTTGTGGTAAGAGCATTTAACATGAGGTCTACCCTCACCAAATTTTTAAGTGTACAATACAATAATGTTAACTATAGGCATGGTGTTGTACAGCAGATTTCTAGAACTTATTCATCTCCATTTCCCACTCCCCCTGTTCCCTGGCAACCATTATTGTATTCTCTGTCTCTATGATTTTGACTACTTTAAATACCTCATAAAGTGAATGATGCAGTATTTGTCCTCCTGTAACTGGTTTATTTTAGTTAGCATAATGTTCTCCAGGTTCATTCATGGTGTTGTGTTTGGCAGGATTTCCTTCCTTTTCAAGGCTGGATAATATTTCATTGTAGGTATGTACCACATTTTCTTTATCCATTCATCTTTTGATAGACATTTAGGTTGTTTCTGTATCTTGGCTATTGTGAATAATAATACAGTAAACACAGAGTGCACATGTCTCTTTGAGATCCTGATTTCAGTTCTCTTGAATATATCCAGAAGTGGCATTGCTGGATCATATGATAATTCTATTTTTGAGAAATCTCAATAAATTTAAAAATGTTTCCGGTCATACAAAGTATGTTCTCTAACCACAATGGACTTAAATTAGAAATGAGTAACGTCCTACTTTAAACCAGCTAGAAAAAGCAACGTTTTCTCGCTAGTTTCCTCATAAGCTCCAGGATTGACTCTCATTGGATCAATTGGTCATGTGCTTATCTCTATACCAATCACTATGCTAATTGGCCAAATCTGTGTCAAATATTCACCCCAAACACATGGACCAAGAACAGAAGAGAAATGATCCTCTAAAGGGATATCAAAGTAATATTACCAGAATAAGCATTCTGGGGAAGGCAAAATTATCAGCTATCCACTACCAAAAGCTACTAGAACTAATTAGTGTGTTTAACGAGGTTGCAGGATACAGGGTCAGTTTTTAAAAAGTGTATTTATATACAATTGTAGATTAAAAGAAATAACATTTATAGTAACATTAAAAATATCAAATACCTAGGAATAACTGACAAAAGATGTGGAAAAACTTGTGAAAATTTTTGTACTTGTGAAAAGTACAAAGTATTGCTGAGAGAAAGAAGACCTAAAAAGCAACTTGCGACTTAAACTTGTTCATGGGTTGGAAGACTCAGTATCATTAAGATGTCAGATCTCTTCAAACTCTTTATTTAACAAAATCTCAATCAAAATCCCATAAGCCTTTTTTGTAGGTATTGACAAAATTCATGTGGATTGCAAAGGATCTAGAGTAGCCAAAACAACTCTGAAAAGGAACAACTTCAGAGGACTCACAGTACCTGATTTCAAGATTCATAAAAAACTATAGTACATAAAACAGCTTGATATTGGCATACGGATAGACAGGTAGATCAATTGAACATAATAGAGAGTCCAGAAGTAAACCCAACATCTAGGGATAACTGATTTTTTTTTAAAAAAACAAGGGCACAGAAATGCACAGGGGAGGCTGAGGCTGAGGGTCTGGGGATCACACTTGGAGAACCACTATCCAGAGGAGACACATTGCAGCCCAACATCTCCAGCCTGCCTGACTTTAAACCAGGCCCAAATTTGAGAAGCTCAGGATCAAGCTGCTTGCCTGGACTTCCCAAAGGATAAGAAGACCGAATATATTGAGGGACATCTATAATTCTACCATCTGGAAAGCCCTAATCTATAGAAATGAAGCCGTGGGACAGACAGGGTCTTGGTGCTTCAGCTGGGTGTCAGGCCTGTGCCTCTGAGGTGGGAGAGCTGAGTTCAGGACATTGGTCAACCAAAGACCTTCCAGTGCCATGTAATACCAAATGGCAAAAGCTCTCCCAGAGATCTCCACCTCAATGCTAAGACCCAGCTCCAATCAATGACCAGCAAGCTACAGTGCTGGACACCCTATGCCAAACAACTAGCAAGACGAGAACACAGCCCCACCCATTAACAGAGAGGCTGCCTAAAATCATAAGGTCACAGACACCCCAAAACACACCACTGGACACAGTCCTGCCCACCAGAAAGACAAGATCCAGCTTCATCCACCAGAACACAGTCAAGAGTCCCCTCCACCAGGAAGCCTATGCAACCCACTGAATCAACCTAAGCCACTGGGGGCAGACACCAAAAACAACAGTAACTACGAATGTGCAGCCTGTGAAAAGGAGACCCCAAATACAGTAAGTTAGGTAAAATGACAAGACAGAGAAACACACAGCAGATGAAGGAGCAAGGCAAAAACTCACCAGACAAAAGAAATGAAGAGGAAATAAGCAGTCTACCTGAAAAAGAATTCAGAGTAATGATAATAAAGAATTTCCAAAATCTTGGAAATAGAATGAAGAAAATACAAGAAACATTTAACAAGGACCTAGAAGAACTACAGAACAAACAGTGATGAACAACACAATAAATGAAATTAAAAATTCTCTAGAAGGAATCAATAGCAGAATAACTGAGGCAGAAGAACAGATAAGTGACCTAGAAGATAAAATAGTGGAAATAACTACTGCAGGGCAGAATAAAGAAAAAAGAATGAAAGGAACTGAGGACAGTCTCAGAGGCTTCTGGGAAAACATTAAAGGCACCAACATTCGAATTATAGGGGTCCCAGAAAAGAAGAGAAAAAGAAAGGGACTGAGAAAATATTTGATGAGATTATAGTTGGAAACTTCCCTAATATGGGAAAGGAAATGATCAATCAAGTCCAGGAAGCACAGAGAGTCCCATACAGGGTAAATCCAAGGAGAAACATGCCAAGACACATATTAATCAAACTATCAAAAATTAAACACAAAAAATATTAAAAGCAGCAAGGGAAAAAACCCAAATAACATACAAGAGAACCCCATAAGGTTAACAGCTGATCTTTCAGCAGAAACTCTGGAAGCCAGAAGGGAGTGGCAAGACATATTTAAAGTGATGAAAGGGAAAAACCTACAACCAAGATTACTCTACCCAGCAAGGATATCATTCAGATTTGACAGAGAAATTAAAACCTTTACAGACAAGCAAAACCTAAGAGAATTCATCAGCCCCAAACCAGCTTTACAACAAATGCTAAAGGAACTTCTCTAGGCGGGAAACACAAGAGAAGGAAAAGATCTACAATAACAAACTGAAAACAATTAAGAAAATAGTAATAGGAACATACATATCGATAATTATCTTAAAAGTAAATGGATTAAATGCTCCAACCAAAAGACACAGACTGGCTGAATGGATACAAAAACAAGAGATATATTTGCTGTCTACGAGAGACCCACTTCAGACCTAGGAACACATACAGACTGAAAGTGAGGGGGTGGAAAAAGATATTCCATGCAAATGGAAATCAAAAGAAAGCTGGAGTAGTAATTCTCATATCAAACAAAATAGACTTTAAAATAAAGACTATCACAAGAGACAAGAAAGGACACTACATAATGATCAAGGGGTCAATCTAAGAAGATATAACAATTGTAAATATTTATGCACCCAGCATAGGAGCACCTCAATACATAAGGCAAATGCTAACAGCCATAAAAGGGGAAATCAACAGTAACACCATCATAGTAGGGGACTTTAACACCCCACTTTCACCAATGGACAGATCATCCAAAATGAAAATAAGGAAACACAAGCTTTAAATGATACATTAAGCAAGATGGACTTAATTGATATTTACAGGACATTCCATCCAAAAACAACAGAATACAGTTTCTTCTCAAGTGCTCATGGAACATTCTCCAGGATAGATCATATCTTGGGTCACAAATCAAGCCTGGTAAATTTAAGAAAATTGAAATCATATCAAGTATATTTTCTGACCATAATGCTATGAGACTAGATATCAATTACAGGAAAAAATCTGTGAAAAAATACAAACACATGGAGGCTAAACAATACGCTACTAAATGACAAAGAGATCACTGAAGATGTCGAAGAGGAAATCAAAAAATACCTAGAAACAAATGACAATAAAAATATACGCCCGAAAACCTATGGATGTAGCAAATGCAGTTCTAAGAGGGAAGTTTATAGCAATACAATCCTACCTCAAGAAACAAGAAACATCTCAAATAAACAACCTAACCCTACACCTAAAGCAATTAGAGAAAGATGAACAAAAATCCCCAAAGTTAGCAGAAGAAACCATAAGGATCAGATCAGAAATAAATGAAGAAGAAATGAAGGAAACAATCGCAAAGATCAGTAAAACTAAAAGATGGTTCTTTGAGAAGATAAACAAAATTGATAAACCATTAGCCAGACTAATCAAGAATAAAAGGGAGAAGACTCATCAATAGAATTAGAAATGAAAAAGAAGTAACAATGGACACTGCAGAAATACAAAGGATCAGGAGAGATTACTACAAGCAACTCTATGCCAAAAATGGACAACTTGGAAGAAATAGACAAATTCTTAGAAAAGCACAACCTTCTGAGACTGAACCAGGAAGAAATAGAAAATATAAACACACCAATCACAAGCACTGAAATTGAGACTGTGATTTAAAATCTTCCAAAAAACAAAAGCCCAGGACCAGGTGGTATCACAGGTGAATTCTATCAAACATTTAGAGAAGGGCTAACACCTATACTTCTCAAACTCTTCCAAAATATAGCAGAGGGAGGAACACTCCCAAACTCCTTCTATGAGACCACCATCACCCTGATACCAAAACCAGACAAAGATGTCACAAAGAAAGAAAACTACAGGCTGATATCACTGATGAACATAGATGCAAAATCCTCAACAAAATACTAGCAAACAGAATCCAACAGCACATTAAAAGGATCACATGCCATGATCAAGTGGGGTTTATCCCAGGAATGGAAGGATTTCTCAATATATGCAAATCAATCAATGTGATACACCATATTAACAAATTAAAGGAGAAAAACCATATGATCATCTCAATAGATGCAGGAAAAGCTTTCGACAAAATTCAACACCCATTTATGATAAAAATCATCCAGAAAGTAGGCATACAGGAAACTTACATCAATATAATAAAGGCCATATATGACAAACCTACAGCTAACCTCGTTCTCAAGGGTGAAAAACTGAAACCATTTCCTCTAAGATCAGGAACAAAACAAGGTTGTCCACTCTTACCACTATTATTCAACATAGTTTTGGAAGTTTTAGCCACATCAATCACAAAAGAAAAAGAAATAAAAGGAATCCAAATCAGAAAAGAAGAGGTAAAGCTGTCACTGTTTGCAGATGACATGATACTATACATAGAGAATCCTAAAGACTCTACCAGAAAATTACTAGAACTAATCAATGAATTTGGTATAGTAGCAAGATACAAAATTAATGCACAGAAATCTGTTGTATTTCTATACACTAATGATGAAAAATCTGAAACATAAATTAAGGAAACACTCTGATCTACCATTGCAACAAAAAGAATAAAA
This sequence comes from Orcinus orca, assembly GCF_937001465.1. Taxonomy (NCBI): domain Eukaryota; kingdom Metazoa; phylum Chordata; class Mammalia; order Artiodactyla; family Delphinidae; genus Orcinus; species Orcinus orca. The sequence continues at coordinate 92,531,818 of NC_064561.1, read as the reverse complement.
TACCTAGGAATAAACCTACCTAAGGAGACAAAATACCTGTATGCAGAAAACTATAAGACACTGATGAAAGAAATTAAAGATGATACAAACAGATGACAATATACCATGTCCTTGGACTGGAGGAATCAACATTGTGAAAATGACTATACTACACAAAGCAATCTACAAATTCAATGCAATCCCTATCAAACTACCAATGGCATTTTTCACAGAACGAGAACAAAAAATTTCACAATTTGTATGGAAGCACAAAAGACCCTGAATAGCCAAAGCAGTCTTGAGAAAGAAAAACAGAGCTGGAGGAATCAGGCTCCCTGATTTCAGACTATACTACAAAGCTACAGTAATGAAGACAGTATGGTACTGGCACAGAAACAGAAATATAGATCAATGGAACAGGATACAAAGCCCAGAATTAAACCCATGCACATATGGTCACCTTATTTTTGATAAAGGAGGCAAGATTATACAATGGAGAAAAGACAGCCTCTTCAATAAGTGGTGCTGGGAAAACTGGACAGCTGCATGTCAAGAATGAACTTAGAACATTCCCTAACACCACACAGAAAAATAAACTCAAAATGGATTAAAGACCTAAACGTAAGGCCAGACACTATAAAACTCTTAGAGGAAAACATAGGCAGAACATTCTCTGACATAAATCACAGCAAGATCCTTTCTGACCCACCTCCCAGAGAAATGGAAATTAAAAAAATAAACAAATGGGACCTAATGAAAGTTAAGAGCTTTTGCACAGCAAAGGAAACCATAAACAAGACAAAAAGACAACCCTCAGAATGGGAGAAAATATTTGCAAATGAAGCAACTGACAAAGGATTAATCTCCAAAATTTACAGGCAGCTCAATATCGAAAAACCAAACAACCCAATCCAAAAATGGGCAGATGATCTAAACAGACATTTCTCCAAAGAAGATATACAGATTGCCCACAAACAGATGAAAGATGCTCAACATCACTAATCATTAGAGAAATGCAAATCCATACTACAATGAGATACCACCTCACACCAGTCAGAATAGCCATCATCAAAAAATCTACAAACAATAAATGCTGGAGAGGGTGTGGAGAAAAGGGGACTCTCTTGCACTGTTGGCGGGAATGTAAATTGATACAACCACTATGGAGAACAGTATGGAGGTTCCTTAAAAACTAAAAATAGAACTACCATACAACCCAGCAATCCCACTACTGGGCATATACCCTGAAAAAACCATAATTCAGAAAGAGTCATGTACCACAATGTTCATTGCAGCTCTATTTACAATAGCCAGGACATGGAAGCAACCTAAGTGTCCATCGACAGATGAATGGATAAAGAAGATGTGGCACATATACACCATGGAATATTACTGAGCCATAAAAAGAAACGAAATTGAGTTATTTGTAATGAGGTGGATGGACCTAGAGTCCGTCATACAGAGTGAAGTAAGTCAGAAAGAGAGAAACAAATACTGTATGCTGACACATATATATGGAATGTAAAACAAAAAAATAATAAGTTTCTGAAGAACCTAGGGGCAGGACAGGAATAAATACACAGATGTAGAGAATGGACTTGAGGACGCCAGGAGGGGGAAAGGTAAGCTGGGACGAAGTGAGAGAGTGGCATGGACTTATATATACTACCAAATGTAAAATAGAGAGGTAGTGGGAAGCAGCTTCATAGCACAGGGAGATCAGCTCAGTGCTTTGTGACCACCTAGAGAGATGGGATAGGGTGCAAGATGGAAGAGATATGGAGATGTATGTATATGTATAGTTGAATCACTTTGTAATAAAGCAGAAATTAACACACCATTGTGAAGCAATTATACTCCAATAAAGATGTTAAAATAAATAAATAAAATCAAGGGCACAAAGGCAATATTGTGGAGAAAGTGTACCCCTTTCAATAAATGTGATGGAACAATTGGGTATCCATATACAAAATAATGAGCTTAGATCCATACTTCACATAATATATAAAAATTAACTCCTAATGGAACATAAGATTAAAATATAAGAGCTAAAACTATAGAACTTGTAGAAGAAAACAGGAGAAAATCTTCCTTCGTTTTCCAGAATTTTTAGATCCACTATCTCTAAAAGAACAAAAGGATAAATTTGGCTTCATCAAAATTTAAAACTTCTCTTCTTTAAAAGACACTATTAAGAGAATGAAAACACAAGCTGTAGACCGTGAGAAAACATTTGGAAGACATACATTTAATAAAGGACTGGTATCCAGAACACTTAAATTCTCCAAAATCTATAATAGGAAAAACAACCCAATTTAAAAATTGGGCCATTTCAACAGGTAGTTCACCAAAGAAGATACAGAGAAGACAAATAAGCACATGAAAAAGATGCACAATACCATTAATCATTAGGAAGTTAAAGCTGCAATGAGATACGATTATGTATCTAGTAGAATAGCTAAAATGATAAAGACTGGCCATGCAAATGTTGGCAAGGACAGGGAGAAATTGGATTTCTCAGTCCAATGTAAAATGATACAACCACTTTAGAAAATAGTTTGGCATTTTCTTAAAAATTTAAACATACACTTACCACATTCCAGTCCTAGGTATTGACATAATTTTTCCTCACTGTTTTGCATATTTTAATTATAGTTATTATCAGATACTTTAATTGCTTTTTGATTCACTGTTTTCATGTCTGCCTTCTTCTCTGTCCACAGACATTCCTTGGAGGTGAGGAATCTTTCAATTTTATATGCTGAGTTTCTTGCCCAGTGTTTAGTAAGCATTTAATAAATATTTGCTAAGAAATTACTAAGAGCAATAATGAAAATAGCAATGAGAAAAAGTCATTATTTAATATGAATTTTACCTAGTCGTTTTTATAGTACAGTATAATATTTTATTTATTTTCACTTAAAATTATATGATGATGTTCCCCCATGGTATTGCAGACTTCTGATTCATTCATAGTAATGGCTATATAATATTGAATACATTTCATTTTTTTAGAATAAAATTATTTCATTTATTTTTCCCTATTATGAATAGTATTATTGCAAATATTTTCTTATTTTAAATAATTTCATTAGGACAGATACCCAGGAGTAGTATTACTAGATGAGAGGGTATGAACAATTCTACTATGTATTTCAAGGTATACTTAGCTACAAGTGGAGGATATAGTTCCTTAAACAGAATGATTTGGGTATGGAAATGGTCTTAGCTCTACCTGGATAATTTTTTTTTAAATTTCTTTTATTTATTTTTTGTTCTAGTTTTATTGAGATGTAATCGACATATAGCACTGTATAAGTTTAAGGCGTACAGCATAATGATTTGACTTACATACATCTTGAAGTGATTATCACAATAAGTTTAGTGAACAAAAAATTTTATTTTTAAATCAGGGAAATAATCTTTTTAAAAATTAGGCCTATTCTGTTTGGGTTTGAAAACACACACAAACCTGTTGGTGGTTCTTTCCCTTTCGTGTGGCAGTTTCTTAAAAAATGATTCTATAGTTACAATTAATTTTTCTCAGAACATGTTTCATCTACCCTTAATTCATCCTAGTTAACCATCAGAAACACTTATGTGAGTATGTAAATATATAGAATCCTTTATCTTGTTCCAAAGTGTATTTGAGATTGTACTAAACAAATTCTGGTGTGAAACATAGGGGAAAATAACAAAATAAGCAATGACTTATTGTATAAACAGCAAAACATAGGGTCATCAGTTAAGAGAAGTGTGCATATAAGACTGACTTATACTGCTGTAATGCACTGTCAATACTTGATCATCTTTAGAGATGTGACTTCTGGAAATTTTAGTTTTCAGTCTTTTGTTTTAAGTAGAAGTGCTGGTAAGTAAATGATAAAATATGTTGTATTGAATGAAAGTTAACTTTTGGGTCACCCCTAAGAATTTGGTGTGTGTATCAATCAAAAAGTTTGGTGTAACTTAATTGTAAGCAACACATTCTGACTTAAGCTGTAAAGGAATTTATTTGAAGGATGTCAAAACAGTTTAGAGAACTGATAGGATTAAATATATGGAAATGGGCAGGGGAGTGTGTAGATGGAGTTAGAGCCAAGGAAAAGTCAGTCCAGGATCTTACCACTGGCTTTGCTGCCACTGGACACTGACAATGCTAGATTCCCACTTCTTTCTTCAATGACTTTCCCAGTCTCCTCTGTATCTTTTCCCCACCCTCTCAAGAATCAAAATTGGTGGGAGCGAATGACTGGCCAAGTGGGTCAAAGAGTAGGAAGCAGAAGCATCTGGCCTCTTCTGCCATGGACAGTGGGACCCTGCCTCCCAACCACCCAAATACAATGAAGTATCCCTCCCAAGAACAAGGAGGTTTGAATTATGGTTAGATTTTTTTTTTTTAAGGGAGACATAGATCTGTTATAGCATCTACTGATTCCTGATGATTATAGTATCATTTTTTATTTTCCCAGTGGTTGAAATAATGTAAACAGTGGAGGTTCTTAACCTGTGGCCCATGCATGATTGGAGAGGCCTCGACAGGGCCATATGTTCCCTGAAATTGTATGCAGAATTTAGGTATATATGACTTTATCATTTTTTGGGGAATCTCCAAGAGGCCCACAATGTATAAAAAGTTAAGAAATACAGGCGCTTCCCTGGTAGCACAGTGGTTAAGAATCCGCCTACCCATGCAGGGACACGGGTTAGAGCCCTTGGTCCAGGAAGATCCCACATGCCGCGGAGCAACTAAGCCCATGTGCCACAGCTACTGAGCCTGCGCTCTAGAGCCTGTGCTCCGCAACAAGAGAAGCCACGGCAATGAGAAGCCCGCCCAACTCCATTGAAGAGTAGCCCCCGCTCTCTGCAACTAAAGCCTGCGCACAACAACGAAGACCCAATTCAACCAAAAACAAATAAATAATTAAAAAAAAAAAACTGCCTGGAATGTTCTACATAATTACTTTCTCCTTGTGAAATTTCATTTTGTTTGTATTAATTAGCCCTAGTATTATTTCCTTTTTTCCACTAGATGGTGGTATTGCATGGTGTTTTCAAACTTCAATCGTAAGCTTTATAGACGTGAATGAAAAAGTGCAGTGATTTAAATGGCACGTTCTCAAGAACATTTTAGGGTTGGAAGGAATTTAAGAAATCACAAAGTGCATGATTTTTTTTTTTTAACAGATGAAGAACCTAATGCCCAAAGGTTAAGGGAGAGCTTTGACGGAAAACAGGACTTTGGAAAAGTCAAAAGGATGCCCTGATGGGGAGGAACACTTGGAGCTGGGGCTCTTCTTCAGTCGTAACATACTTTAAGGATATGCCTCTGGCTGCTGAGGGACCAGGGTGATACTGGTTGTGGACTTGGATTCTTTGGCTCTGAGACATGTCTATATTTCAGTTACAATCATGACTTAAAAGCTGGTCCTTCTCCCCTGAGGCAGAAGGTGTCCTAGTAATGCTGAGAGGCTTTGGTTAAGGAGAGAGCTTGCCCAGAGCCTTCCTTGTAACTAACCTTCCCTACCCCCTTCACGTACCTTATAGTTATGTACTTTATGTTCTCTCCACAGCCAAAGGTAACACTATAAATGTGTGGATACAGAGGATTGATGACACATAAGGAACGTATTGTAAATACTGGTGTTTGGAGTCCTCAGACATGAAGAGAGAGAAAACCCAAGTCAAATGGGGAGACCACTTGGGCAAAGTGGCTATACAGATTCTCTGCAGCATCCCTTGTGTACAGACCACTAAACAAAGGCATGAAGAAGAGCCGTGGCGTGTGCTCAGGACCCACCTCTCTAGAGTATAACCCTTCCATATTTCTTTCCCCAAAATTCTTTTTTTTGCCAAGACTGCGTGGCTTGCAGGATCTAAATAATTCCCTGGCCAGGGATGGAACCTGGGCTCAGGGCAGTGAAAGCACCAAGTCCTAACCACTGGACAGCCAGGGAATTCCCCTTTTCCCCCCCAAATTCTTGAAGTGCCTAAATCTCCAAAAGATGTGCTATTTTCCCCTCTACTTCCTTGTTCTCTTTTTTCTCCAGTCCTTTCTGACTTTGGTAATATCCTCAGCCACACTCCAGCCAAGACAGGAACTAAAGTGCTCACTGTTCACACCTCTTTCCACTGAAGCTAATAATATTGAGTCAATAAAGTGTCCTTTAAAAGAATAATCTTTTCATTTGCACTGATAAACATACCTAACTATATCTAAAACTCAATGTTGTGTCTTAAATTATAGTGAGCAATTGTGAAGGTTGCTATGATGGATAGACCTTGACTCTACAGATCACTCTCCTTTGTGCCCAGGATACTGGCTTTTATGTCCTCTGACTTCTTGTTGGGCTTGGCCAATGGAAGGCAACAGTGAGAAATGGGAAGGTGAGAAGATAGAGAGCTGAGAATTTATTTCCCTACATCCGTCTGCTAGGTCATTGGGCAGGTTCTCTGTGTCCTTGATCTTCTACTAAAAGCCACAGCTCCTGTCAGATAGCTCTATCCTACAGCTGGGACCTTCTGGTTTCCAGCGACTTCTTGTTCCTTCCTTTGCTCCATCTGGTCTAGGGGTGGTAGTAGCCTCCTGCTCTTGCCAGTCATTGGGTACTTCATTCCCCCTTGTTGTTTTTCCTTAACCTTGAGTCCTTTGTAAATAGGCACTTCATAAAAATCTCTTCAATCTTTCCATCTGTTTTCAGTCAAAACCCTGACCTGTTCAATGAAACTTTATTGAATTTCTGTAGTATGAGATTCCTTATTAACATCTGTGATGATGGATTTATATGTGAATTTTCAAATTGGAGCATTAATGGTCAAGTTTTATTAGATTTAGTTTGAAAACATTTACTGAGTGCCAGGTATGGCATTGATGAGGCTTAGGCCATGCTGCCTCAAAATATGCCCTTTGGCATATTAATCATTTTGAATTAAAGTTATTTAAGACACAGCTGGTGCAAGAAGGACACTTTGATTTCCATTTGTCCCCCTGAAAGCAGGAAATAAATCTCCCATGTGAAAGGTACCATCACTGTACCAGGAGGGAGAGAGAAATCCTGATCACTAGAGACAGGGAATTCAGGGCCAAGAAGGCTGTATAAACAAACCTTGTTACTTTACTAATTTACTACTCCAAGCCCAAACCCCTTTGTCTTGTCATTTCTTCACAAATTTACTGTTTCTTTGTCTAAAAGGTGTAAAAGCTGCCTGCTTTTGTCGCTTTTATGGATCCTATATCTATGGGACCACCCTAAATATAAAATTAAATTTGTTTTTTTTTTTCCTCCTGTTAATCTGCCTTGTGTCAGTTTAATTATTAGACCAGCCAAAAGAACCAAGAGGAGTAAGGGTAAAGTTTCCCCTCCCTGACAAAATGAGGCACTTCAATTTCTCATTATGTATTATCCTCATCACAACCCTCTAGGTTGAACTGAGGGCTTTATAGGTGAAACTTTTTAGGCATTAACATAATAGTTGAACATTGACATTTTTTACTGTGTATGTATTTGTATGTGTGTTTTAAAACACTATCATAAAAATCCATTATTTACTGCTAGTCATAGTTTCTATGTAGGCACTCTGGTACGTTACCCAGATACCTGTTGAGGAAGGAAACAGGTCCCCTTTCTGCCTGGGCTGCTGGCAGAAAGCCCTCAGATGTCAGCCCCTTGTGGGTACTGCCTCAGTTGAAGAGAACTGCCTTGCCCAAGCCATGCCTGCTTTCCAGGGTGGCCCATCTCCAGTGACTGATTGACGTTTGGGGTATAAATGTTTAGGCCTCTTGTCCCAACTTGAGACAACTCTGAAGGGTCATTCCAGCTTCAAGACTTTCTGTAGAGAGGGCTGAGACCTCCACTGAGATTGCATTGTGGCTCATCTTCTCCCTCTGCCCAACTCTGCTTCTTTGCTTCCCCTCTTCAGGTATTTATCACAAGAACACTCCTGCATGCCATAATCCTTCTCAGAGTTGGGTCCAACCTGTGACATTTGGTGCCAGGAGTGATCCAAAAATGTAGATGCTGGCAGAAGATGTTGGATCTGGATTATGCACCATTTGGTTGACAATAAGGACTCTCATCACTCGTGGTAAATGGAATGCAGATAGCCCCTGGCACAAGGTAGCAATGCAGTTGTTAAAACTTTGACCTTGCTTGAGTCACATGACCATCTACTCTCTGGGGACTGGATGGGAGGGGATAGTGCTGGACCTGACCTGGGTCATGTACTTTGCAGCAGGGGAACTGGCAAGGTGTTGTGATGGAGATTTAACAGAACCCTATGGGGGAGGGTGAGAGTTCACCAAAGAAAAGGATGATGGGATGTCTGGTGCAGTTGGAGATGCAGTCCTTGTTACTAAAGTACTTATTATTGCTGACAAGGCTGTACTTGACCTGGCCTCTATCTTTCTAAACTTCATCTCCTTCCCCTGTCCCCCTCCCCAACATTCTAGGCCACGCTAGCCTTCCTGCTGTTCCTTAAGTATGCTAAGCATTTAATTCCTGCCGTGGGGCCTTTGCACCTGTTCTCTTTGCTTGGGAGGCTCTTCCCTCATTTTACCATGATCACTCCCTCACTACGTGGGTCTCTGCTCAAATGTCACTTAGTCAGAGGGGTCTTCCCCAACCCTTTCCATAAGGTCATTCTATTCACCTAACTCTTTAACTAGTTTAATTTTTCTTTATAGCACCAAATTGTACTTGAAATTCAATTATTTTTGTTTGTTACTTTGTATCATCCACTTGAATGTGAGCTAATAGAGCAATAATTGTACCCTTTAAAGTACTGTATCCGTAATCCTTAGAATAGTACTTGGCATATAGTAGATGCTGAATAATAATTAATGAATGAGGACAAAGGGCAGATGGAAAAATAGAAATGCAAAGTAGGGAAAGGTTAATTTTGACTGGAGAAAACAATGATAAAGGCTTCATGGAAGAGAAAGCATTTACATTGGACATTGCAATGCGTAAAACTGGCAGGCAGAATCAGAAATGTTCAGGTAGAGAGACTTTTGTGGGGAAAGGCACTTTTGTGCAACATATAAAGGAATGAGTAGTCCATTGTGACAAGAGTTATGTGGTAATCTGGTGACCCAGACCAAGTGGTCTTGGGGCTAGTTCATATTGTGGTCCAGGCACTGTTAATAAGTAGTGCCTAACCATGGAATTCATACTCTTAAAAAGTATTGTTGGGCTTCCCTGGTGGCGCGGTGGTTGAGAGTCCACCTGCCGATGCAGGGGACATGGGTTCGTGCCCTGGTCCGGGAAGATCCCACATGCCGCGGAGCGGCTGGGCGCATGAGCCATTGCCGCTGAGCCTGCGCATCCGGAGCCTGTGTTCCACAATGGGAGAGGCCACAACAGTGAGAGGTACCACAAAAAAAAAAAAAAAAAAAAGTATTGCTGCTGCTCTTTAAGTTATTTCTTCCTAAATCATGTGCAAACCATCATTTGTGGTTCCTGCTCATAGTTCAAACAAATTTACCTACCTACTCACCATGCCAGTCGATATGTATAGTATATACAGGTTAAGTAGTTACCCCCCTGTTATCTCCGTGTTCTTATAGGGTCTTAGTGTAATGTAGAGAAGACCAAGACTCCTATTAACCAGTGGTTAGTAAGGGAGTGAGTGATGTGATTTCTCATATCTGTGTCAAAGGTTCACATTTCGAACAAAGCTTGGGTAAGTACTATTAACAATGAATATCAGAAGAGGCTTTAGATGTTTGAATTTTTTTTAATTCCATAGAATATACCTCTATCAATTTAAATATGCATTATTTAATCAATATTTTGATGAATATTTGATAAGGTATTTAAATATTCAAATTAGATAAGTTTCTGGAAGGATAGTAAAATAAAAGTAGGTTTGCTTTATTCCTCTCCCTGAAGCCACAAAATGAACAAAAAGAGTCAAATATAGTGGAAACTAGGAAACAGCTAAATTCCACATCACAGATGAAGGAATATCTTCTAGATATAACATCATTTGAACTAAATTGAAAAAGGATGCTCAGAGCTGACTCCTATATCCTCTGATATTGGGAAATTGGCAGATTTCAAAATGTAAATTAGTGGATTAAAAAGAGCCCCACTAGTAACCTTTAACTTGATGCAGTAAGGATTAATCCTATGGGTGGATCAAGGAGAAGTAGGGAGGACCTTGACTGCAGCATGTTTCTATTCCCAAAAACAAGGGAGATGATGTTAAAAGGGACCATGTACCTACACAGTCTTTATTGTTTAAGATCTGCTCCCAGACTAGGATAATTTTCAGAATGACCAAGATCCTAAGAGATTACCTTACAGAAACAATGTTTATACAATAGAGAGTTAATGAGTTTTATATTAAGTTTTATATTAAGCCTAGGTTTCTATGGAAAGGCAGAAAAATAAAAACCCAAAATTCCAAAAAGGGAAAATGGAGGTTGTGGCAGAGATATTCTAAAGCAAGTAGATTTGACAATAAAATGATCAAGAAATAAATTAATGGTGAAAATGTGGTACTAGTCAGTGCTATTATATCTTGATGAAATGTCTGATTCCTGGTTTAGACATGGAGAAAGAGGAAAAATGAAAAATTTCTGAAGTCATTTTCTAACACACATAGTTTAATTCTGTTTGATTATTGTTTCCCTATAATTAATGTTAGATCTTTGTGGCATTAGTTCTCTGCAACCTAAACACGTTTTTACACTAAGTAACAAAAGGAACTGGTGAAGCAAATTTGAAGCTTTTCCTATAATTCCTATCGTCTAGGTAATTTCTGTTTTCTGTATCCTGAGATGATCAAGAGTTGACTGGAGGTGAAAATCATATTGAAAATCTTTGTTATTGGGTGTTTTCTTTTTCTGCTTCTAGGATTTCTGGTGTACACAGGTTACCAGTTGTTCCTTACCATCGTTTCCTATAGAGATTCTGTAGTCCAAAGGCAAGGTATTAATTTATGTCTCTGCCTTTACTTATCTGTGTGACTTGGGGCAAGTTTCCCAATGTGTTCAGGTTTTGCCTTTGTAAAATGCAGATAATATATACCTCATAAGCTTGTTGTAAGGATTAAACAGTATTTCACGGAAAACAACTGGTTCAGAGTCTGGGACAGAGAGGGCATCCTAGTAATATACTATTGTTGCTAATTCAGTGGTAAGAGCTCATAAGTAATGAAATATGATAATGCCAAAAAGAAAGCTTCCTTCACTGAAGGATTTTGTCTCTCCTAGGTGGTAGCCCACCCATGACACCTGTTACATTACTCTATATTCTTAAAATTAGCATAGCATAGCATTCTGCTGGACATTTTATGGATGGAAATAATTAGAAATTTTATTTTTGGTTCAAATAATGGCCTCTGAGCATATAGAAGTCTCCTAATTCACTGAAAATGAGTTCATAAGCTCTGCTGGATCTACAGCTGTGAACCTACAGTACATATCCTCTGGGCATTTTTAACAAATTTTTACTTGGTGATAATTAATACATTAATAATTGGTGCTAAGGAAGTTTAATGTATCATGAAAGGAGAATCAGAAGCAGCAGGTCAGAAACACATGCGTCTATAAGGGACACGCAATTAGAACAAAAGAAAAGTTTGAAGGGTGATTGGACCTTAGCTAACATACTGGCATATTAGATTGATTACCTCCCACCATTTGTGATGATAAAATAAGTCTTGTTCATTTAAACACTGATCACTGATGCCTTGGAAGTTATCTTGCTTTATTAGAATAATGATATTATGGGAACTCCTGAATTATTGTTAATGATTAGTGCTTAAGTATTAAATTCATACAGAATACATCTGCAGCCTTTTAAGGAAAAGTGATGCTTATATTGTCTCTGAAAAATTGTTGCTGTACAAAGTCATATTCTTCTACATAATCCCTCTCCTTTAGTAAGGAATCATTCTCAATAAGTTACCCAACGTTCAGTACAATTGTAGGCACCCAGTAATAAAGAGTTCAGAATGTATACAATGCTTTTTAAAGAGCTTTCTCAAGTTGTTTTGCATTAAATATTTTATTATAATAATAATTATTATTTAATGTCCAGGGATCAGGAATCTTTTTTTATCAGAGATTACAGGTTGTAGTGCTCTTCAGATAGAGTCATGGCTTGAGAATGAGGCTGTCCTAGTAAGAATCATACCTCTGGCTTCATTAATTTCCTTGGAAAATGGAGAAAGGAGTAAGATAGGTACATGAAAAGAACATTGTTTGGGTGCCTTTTTCTTTCTTTCTTTTTTTCTTTGGTAAACTTCCAAGTGTGATCAGAGGCCATATGAAAGGCTTAAGGTCCACACTGCCTCCTACTCACTATTTTCACTAGATGTCTCCAAGGAAACAAATCACCATGTCTAAAACTACCAAGTTCGCTATTTGGATGCCCCCTTCCCCCACTCCACAACCCCCTCCAGGTGTTCCTCATTTTTGATTTACTAACTCAGCAAATGGCACCCCAGTTCATTCGGATGCATGTGCCAGGAGCTAGGGGTTATTCTTAATCTGGATACATCCCTCTGCCTCACCTTCTACAGCCACAGCTGACCATTTTACTTCTTAATATCTTTCAAATCCATCTGTTTCTCTCCATCTCCATTGTCACTGCCCTGGACAAGCCATCCTCACATTTTACCTGGAGTACTTCAGTAGCCATCTAATTGGTCTCTTCATTTCCATTTTTCCATTCCAATCCACTTTCTGCAACTCAAGTGACCCTTTAAAACCAAGTTGGATTACATCCCTGACCTATTTCAAATCTTTGCTTTTGGCATAAAAGTCTGTTTGATCTGGCCCCTGCTTGCCTGTCCAGGTTTTTCTGACACCTGCTCTTCACTTGCTGCACACTGTCTTAAAATCCTTCATCTGAGATGTGCTCCTTCCCACAGCAGGGCTCACCTCAGTCCACATCTTCAGATTTCAGAGCAAAAGTTACTCCTGGAGCCTTCTCAGATTTTCAGGCTTGGTCAAATCCCCACTATGTGCTTTTATTGCACGAGGTATTTTTCTTTGAACATTTATCAGACGTATACCTTGTGTGATCGTTTTTTCAGTGTTTGTGCAGGAACCCTATCTGCTAGGTGCACTATTGCAGCATGCCACCTGGGACATTGTAGCCTTTTCCCCCCTTCTTTTTACTTTAATGCCTTGGCTTCATTCACTGCTCTTTTCTATGTGTTATCTTCAGAGTTGAGTTGGAAGAGGAAGTAAGAGCCTATGATAATTAGCCATCTTGTCAGGAACAAGGAATTCCCTATTTCCATTCCCTGTGACTTTCATAATTAAATTTTAGTAGCTTCTGTATACTCCATCTTATTGATGAGCAACAACGTGAGACATTCATAAGGCAGGGAAAACTAAACTACAGTATTCAGGATCATATGTAGGTGATGAAACTATAAGAAAAGCAATGAAGTGGTTACCATAACAGTCAGGATAGATATTATCTTTGTGGGGAGGGAAGGGATTGTAATTGGGAAGGGACAAGTTGGGGCTTCTGAAGTGTGGCAATCTTTTTGTTTCTTGACATGGTTGGTGATCAGGATGGGCTACGTAATTTGCAGAGCCATTGCAAAATGAAAACGTGGAGTCCCTTGTTTTAAAGATTATTAAAAATCTCAAGACAGTGACATTAGATCAACCAAGGGGACCTTAGTATGGGTCTCTGTGTAACTGCACATGAGTCAGCCTTGGTGGTGATTGGATGGGTATTCACTCTATAATAATTTGTTAAGCTAGGTGTTTATGTTTTATGCACTTTCTTCTGTTTGCTATGTTTCATAATAAACAAATAAAATAACTGAATAAAATGGGAACTCAAAAATTATTTAAGAAATAATGACTGAGAATTTTCCAGAATGAGAGAAAGTGGAAAGAATTCACTGAGTATAAAAAAGGATAGATAAGAAGATACCTATACCTAGACATACTATCATAAACTTTAAGAACAAATAAGAACCAGAGAAAATTCTAAAAGCTTCTAGAAAGAAAGAACAGATAAGTCATAACAGTACAAGGGTAAGAGTAAATTTAATGCTGAACTTCTCTTCAATGACATGGAATGCAAGAACATAATGAAGTAGTGTCTTCAAAATGTTAAAGGAAAAATGCTTTAGACTTAGAATTTTATTTTTAGCTAAACTGTTTGTTCTAAAACTTTTTGATCTCAGAACTCCTTTGCATTCTTAAAAATCATTGAGGACTCTAAAGAGATACTGTTTTTGTGGATTATGTCTATCAATATTTAATGCAATTGATATTAAAACTGAAAAAAAAGATTAAAAAATAATTGTATTACTTCATTGAAAAATTACTAGTTACATTTTAACATAAATAGCATACTTATGTATATTTCAAACAAAATACAATTAGTGAGATGACTGGCATTGTTATGACTTGACCTGACTCAGGAACTTGATCTGTTGGGAAATGCTCTGTCCCCAGGGCATTTGTCAAAAACAATAAGCAGCAAGTCTTTAACATCTCAGCTGCCTGAAGCTACAATGCCAGTTGGGGCAAACAAGCCTGGCCAGAAACTTTAGAGGAAAATCTGGGAAACAAAATATGTATAGGGGGTTTTGAAAAACTCTAACTTATTTCTGGTAATCTAGAATGCCATGTGCATGTGTGGGACTGTGAGCGTATCCAGGAAAGGCCTGAGAGGGCCTCATTTTCTCCCCTCTGGCTGCCTTTGAGGCCATGTGCAAGCAGAAAGTGAAGGCTAAGGCAGAGTTGTAGATTCTTGAGTGTTGAAGGTATGCTCCAACACAAACTCAGAGCCGTTCGTGGAGGCTCCAATCTCTTCTTAAAATGGTTCTTTCTTAAGGGTTTTATAAACAGCTTGTAAATTTCAAAAGAAGTTATGGGATGCAAACTTCTTACCTTCTCAAGAAGGTGAGAACACAGTTATGGGATAAAGAAAGATGTCTTACCCTAGAAAATAAGTGTGCTTCTGGTGATCAGGAGAGTTCTGAACATATTCAGACATCTCTGTCTCCTCTGCAGATCCTGCACAAGTGATGACTTCATTGCAGTTTCTCTCTTCTCTGCTTGCACATTCTCTAGAGTAGTTCTAGAGGCTTCTGAAGTAAGAATGTGAATAATAAGAGGACACCAGCTTATCTCATCAGACATACCCTAACATGATGCTTTATTTCTACTAAACATAAAATCAGGAAACAGAAGCAAACAAATGAAATAAACCACCTAATCAGTTTTAAAACATAAAAATGGGCTCCAGGGTAGAGTAGAATCTTAGGACCACAGTGTCTTAGAAAGTAAAATTTAGAAAAATAAATAATGCCAAAAGCACACAGTAAATGAAGCCTGTTTCAAAGCAAAAAGACTAAATTAAAAATAAAAACTTTCAAGCAGTTCAGGGAACACAAGAAGCATGTCATAAAGCTGAGCAAGTTGTGAATAGGGAGGAATTCAACACCTGTTTGTGAATCTTTTTCCATTTAGGACTCATAAACCAAGCTCTGTCATTTAAGGTTTAATCTTCTGAAAAAACAAGCCTTTATCAATAAAGGTGCCTTGCTCTGTCAATTTTCTTTCACTTGGGATGGCACTCAGAGTGCAAATGATGTGAAAGGAGGCTGAAGCTCTCTCCCTAAGTCAGTAATACAAGTTGGTTGTGATTCCATGGGGTCTACAGTACTTTTTAGCATTTTTAATTCTATTTTGGATCAGACTGGGGAGGAGGGAGAGTGGATTCATATTATTTTTTTCATCCTGTTGGCCAGACTTAGACTTGTCCCATTTCTGAAGCATTACCATTTTTGGAGTTGAGGAAAGAGAGTTGAATCGAATCCTCTAAGTTTACTTTCTGCTGGTCGGGTGTAGGAGCCCTGCGCATGCCTTCCCTCCCACATCCAGGAGTCATATCTATTTGAGACTGATCCACTCTTACAGGCTGAACACTGAAGCAGATGAAGCAACCAACAGACAAATGATCATCCCCATTCAACACTGCTATAAAGTATAGAAAAATGTTTTACAGCTGGTTTAATAAAAGAAGTTATTATTGTTTTTCAAATTCATCCAAGCACTGACATGTTACTAGGCACTGAGTTAGGTTCTTGCACATGTATTATTTCACTTTATTGTTAGCATCATTATTTCCCCCAAAGTTCCAATAGGAAATTAAGTGATACTGCAAGCCATTTGTGGGTGAAATTGCTGCCAAATGCTTAGAGGAAATTCAGAGCTTTAATTCAGAGGTTTAATTCAAGACTGAGCTGAATCAATCTCATATGCTTTCCTATTCCAGTTCAGATTGTGTTGTTTTTACCTCTTTCCTTGAATCTCCTACAACAGGTCTCAGGTCTGAGACCTTGTCACTGTGAGCACTCGAACAATGAAGACATATTTGAAATGTACAAACTCTACAAAGACACCACGACTGACCTACCCTTGTCAAGAAGTCCATTTGTTACATTGATTTAGCTAAGAAATTTGCATCCCATAACTTCTTTTGAAATTTACAAGCTGCTTATAAAAACCCTTAAGAAAGAATAACCAGATATGAGGACGCATGCAATAATATTTTATGACAGTGGAGGAGTGCATAAAACCCTTAAGAAAGAATAATCAGATATGAGGATGCATGTAATAATATTTTATGACAGTGGAGAAGTGCGTCTCTGAAACTTAACTCTGAGTCCTTCATTCAGATGATATGTTGACAGAGGGGCCAGAATGAAGATCAGGTATGTGGGGCTTTCTGGATGACTGGACCTCAACATATATTTCTGTTCTAATTCCAGATAGAAAGCCCTTTCTCAAGGCTGCAGGTAAGAGGACTTACTGCCTCAGTTTTTAACCCCTACTCCAACTCATGTGGAAAGGCATTTGAGCCCAGAGGTGATATAATACTTCCAGGACAGGTCAGAGTCCAAGCCTGAAGGCATTCATGTGGTCTGGTGCAAGGACAGGTGTTGAAGGGAGACCTAGAGGAGTCTCTAACTTCATGATCAGGACCCTTTACTTCCCTTCCTCAGTCAGGAGCTGGGATGAGCATTGGGAGATCTTGGCTCTCCTCCCTTCCTGCTTCACACTGTAAAGTTTCAACTTGTTCAGAATCTTTTATGCGTGTCCACGTGATACCATCTCACAGTCAGGATGTTTTCTGAGTGGGCAAGGAGTTCACCAAGTTCAGCTGGCACCAAGAATGGAATCCGTCATCTGGGGAAAACAGGGAGGTAGCACAAGTGGAATGAGATGCTTTAGCTGGACAAGCTGAGGTCCTGGGGTCCTCCTCTGCCTCCTCCAATCCAGGATGAAGATCAGGCTGCTAATGCGCATGGTCATAAAGCATGACCTCGAGACAGAGGAAGGGGGTTTGCAACTGGTGAAAGTACGCCTCAATTTTTCTAAAAAGAAAATCAGTTCCTAAGTAGTACACAGCAAGTATAGGAGCATGGCTGAGGAACTTTTTATATTCAGAGCAAGGACACAGCTGTGTGTGTGTGTGTGTGTGTGCGCGCGCGCGCACATGCACGGGCGTATGCATGCATGCACACGCGCATGTGTGTTTATGTTGTGGTAAAATGTATATCCCACATGAAATTTTCCATTTTAACAGTTTTTCAGTGTACAGTTCAGTGGCACTAGGTACATTCACAGTACTGTGCAACTATCACCACTATGCATCTCCAGAACTTTTCCTCATCCCAAATTGAAACTCTGTACCCATTAAATAATGACTCCCCATTCTTTCTTTTCCTCAGTCCCTGGCAACCACCATTCTGCTTTCTGTCTCTATGAATTTGACTATTCTGGGTACTTCATAGAAGTGGAATCATACCAATAATTGCCTTTTTGTGGATGGCCTATTTCATGTCTTTAAGGTGCATCCATGTTGTAGCGTGTCACAATTTCCTTCATTTTTAAGGTTGAATAATATTTCATTTTATATATATATACACACATACATACATACATACCATAATTTGTTAATCCATCCATCAGTGGATGCTTGGTTTGCTTCCAACTTTTGGCTATTGTGAATAATGCTGCTATGAATGTGAGAGCACAAATGTCTGTTTGGGAGCTTAGTGTTTTTACCGTGAAAAACTACACATCTACAATTTGTGGTTGGAGCATTGTGTATTCGTATTTGGGTTAACCTTTCCTTCCTTGAAGAGTGTCCCAACATGAGAGAAAGGAGGATATTCTCAAGTGTTTGAGTAGAAAAACTGGGCACAACCTGGTAGTCTGAAGCACAGAACCTGTAAATTAATGCTAGTTAAAATTTTTTTTCTGATGACAAAATCTTTCTCAGATTAGTGTGTTTCCAATCAGCTTTTGAAAGAGTTGCTTGGTTTGACTTTCCGAACTGATCTTCTTGACTTAGTTTTCAGTGTTTCAGGAGGTAGCTTAGGTTCAAGTGCCCAACAGTCCCTGACGTGGGCCTGCCTCCAGGCTTTGTTAGGAAGTGAGAGCTCCGTTTACTTCAGTATCTTTTTTCTTAAAACACTTGTTAAATTATATTGAGATGTGGCCTTATTTTTTTTTTAATTTATTTATTTTTGGCTGTGTTGGGTCTTCGTTGCTGTGCGCAGGCTTTCTCTAGTTGCGGCAAGCGGGGGCTACTCTTCATTGTGGTGCGCGGGCTTCTCATTGCGGTGGCTTCTCTTGTTGCGGAGCATGGGCTCTAGGCGTGCGGGCTTCAGTAGTTGTGGCTCGCGGGCTATAGAGCGCAGGCTCAGTAGTTGTGGCACACAGGCTTAGTTGCTCCATGGCATGTGGGATCTTCCCGGACCAGGGATTAAACCCGTGTCCCCTGCATTGGCAGGTGGATTCTTAACCACTGCACCACCAGGGAAGTCCTGAGAACTCTGTTTATTTTACTCCCCCACACTTTGCTGAGAGAATGAGGCAGCAGTGATGGAAGGGAACAATTATGGCGACTTCTCTGTGTGGTTAGGAGAGTGAAGCTGAAACATAGGAAAGTGCTAATTCTGAGTAAAAGCCCAGCAGGAAAGTAGAAGGGGAAAGGCTACATCTATCAATACTTCCCTACAGAGATTTTCTTTGGGCTATGGGCTAACGTGTGACAGGGAACTTACATAAATTTAAGGATCTTTGTACATTTTCTACCTATAGTTGCAGGAGCACATCTTCTTTATCCATTCATCTATTGATGGGCACTTTGGTTTCTTCCATACCTTGGCTTTTGTGAATAATGCCACAATGAATATAGTGGTGTGTGTATCTTTTTGAATTAGTGTTTTCATTTTCTTTGGATAAATACCCAGAAGTGGAATTGCTGGATCATAAGATAGTTCTATTTTTAATTTTTTGAGGAATCTCCATACTGTTTTCCATAATGGTTGCACCAATTGCATTCCCAACAGCAGTGTACTATGGCTCCCTTTTCTCCACATCCTTGCCAACATTTGTTGTTTGTTGTCTTTTTGACACTAGCCATTCTGACAGCATGAGGTGATATCCCATTGTAGTTTTGATTTGCATTTCCCTGATGGTTAGTGACTGTTGATCATGCTGCTTCTCTTTGGTGCCTTGTATTCATTTTTCTGTCTTCAGAAGAGTTAAGATCTTAGGCATTTACTTCTGGCTTGCTATTGTTGTTGCTGATACTGGGAGAAACTGTGGAGATAACTTCTCATCCATGGATATGCACACCAACTGAATACACTGTAAAATATAGACAGTAACCATTGTAAAAATGCCTCAGAAATGAAATGATACCTAATGCAAACTGTTGCTAAATGATGAAAATAAGATGAAGAGCACTTTCTGGCATTAATGTAATTATTTCTTGTAATTTTATATCAGTAGTAAAGATTTATATATACCTATTATTAATCAAGAGAAAGATCAAATTAATAGCTCATAAGTGGCATATGTGGTAAAAGGACGTCTCCAAGGTTGAATCGGAAAACATTTTAAAGAAAAAAAAGTAGAAGCAATATTTCCATACAAGAATCATGAAAATATGCACATACTTATAGATGTTAAATATGAGTGCAACTAGGATAATATTCTTAAAAATATGTTGTGTTTTTCTTTTTCGTCTCCTTCCATGTGTTTTTCTTCCACAGCCTGAGGGATTCATATGGCTGAGGGTGGGGATGAGGTTATAGGATTATTACAGTAGGAATATAAAGAGAAAGAAAGAATTAACATTCAATTTCTGCCATATCAAACAGGATTTTGCATTAAGGCAATAGGCTTGCATGATAAACTTTATGAGGAAGAGGCAAGTTTCTGAAACTTAGCACATCAAGAACCAAACAGGGAGAACTTGAATCAGAGTATCAGGGTTTCTTTGATAAAGGTAAACAAAAGTAAATTCCCATCTATCTATGACAGTTATTCCATGAGGCATACTGCCCTAAGCATGAAATGAAATCCTCTTGTCATGAGGGATTGTGGGATAAAGAGGGAAGAGAGAGGCAGAGTAGGTAGGGGGTGAGAGGCATCCCAACCACTCCTCTCTGGGCTAAAATATGTTAAATAATCTGAAGGGAATGCCAAGGTCAGGGAGCTGTGTCCTTGATTGGCATTTTGGTGTTGGGGGTAGGGGGTTATTTTTGTAAGTTACACCCTAATTTGTGGGAGAAACCACATCAAATTAAACTCGTTGACAGTGGTTTTAGGCGTAAAAGGGGGCTAAGCTTAGTTTTCCCACTCACCTTTGGTTCATGGCCTAGACAAGCCCAGAAGCTTCTGATATTCTTTAGGGATGACACAACATTTGGCTAAGGATTTTTTTAATTAAAAAAATGTTTTTAGTTTAAAAAAGTATTTTTTATTTTTTGGCCACGCTGCACGGCATGCAGGATCTTAGTACCCTGACCAGGGATCGAACCCACGCCCCCTGCAGTGGAAGCGCAGGGTCCTAACCACTTGACAGCCAGGGAAGTCCCTGCTAAGGGTTTAGATGAGGAATTTGCTCTAGGTTGGAGTGGGGGAATGTGGGGGGAAGTTACCATGTAGCTGAAGGCTGCAAGGCAGAGCCTGTGGCTGGGATCATACAAGAGACACACATACTTCCAAGTAAGCCAAGTAAGCCAATGAGTAATGCTAGGCCCAGAACAAGCCAAAGAGACCAAACCACAAATTACACCAGGCACGGATTTGTGCTGTAAATGCTGTCAGAGGGATAAGTGACCAGTCTGACTAGGGTGGTTGACGCAGAG
This sequence comes from Orcinus orca, assembly GCF_937001465.1. Lineage (NCBI taxonomy): Eukaryota > Metazoa > Chordata > Mammalia > Artiodactyla > Delphinidae > Orcinus > Orcinus orca. Next base: position 92,510,677 of record NC_064561.1, on the reverse strand, counting down.
GTCAGAGAAGCAAGAAGTTACCACTCAGATCATTAGATCCCTTTGTCCACTGCCATGAGCATGCACCCCATCTGAGGGCAGGGGTGGTAGAAGGGAGAATTTCTGAAAGCCTGGCCTTGGTCCCAGCCTGGGTGTCCCCAGTGGAAGTCTGGCTGTATCTCCTGTATGATCCCAGGAGGGATCGATGAGTTACTTCAAAGAATGTTCTCAGGCAGACAGATTACTAGATTGGACTGAAATGTAAATGTCTTCCTCCTGCTACTAGCTGGTAGGTGCTTGTGAGCACTTATCAGAAGAGTTATAGGCAAGATTTTAAAAATGTACATTTCCTCTGCCCATCTGAGCAAAGGGTGAGAAATTTACAGTTCTAATAAATCAATAAAACTCTTAAAACAAACTACATAGTATGAAAAATGACAGCCACAACAAATTAAGATGAGAAAACCCTTGTGATATTTTTAAATTCTAGAAATGTATTGAGGAAATGCTATATACCTTGGGGGTTGATTCTGACTGCTATCCACTAAGTAGGGAAAACTAGCTACTGTTCCTAAGGCCAGTGGGTGTAGAGGTGAGAGCACAGGCTCTGGGCTCGAATCCAGGCTCCACCATTCCCTGCACTGGAGCTTGGCCAAGTTGCATCAGTGGCCTCATCTGAAGATGGGAAGAATCAAATGTCTTCAGAGAGTGGCTTTCAGACACATGGGTTAATATGTGTAATATTTAATAAGTGCTCATAAACATTCACTTTCATTAAAAATGTGTACTATCTATTGCCTTGTGTGAAAACAAACTTGAGAGTAAATAAATCAAAGGGGTCTTATTAGGGATGCATTTTGAGTGTCCTGAGTCTATATATTTGGCAGCAGCTTTATTCTAAATCTACAAATTCTTTTTTTTTTTTTTACATCTTTATTGGAGTATAATTGCTTTACAATGTTTCTGCTTTATAACAAAGTGAATCAGTCATACATATACATATGTTCCCATATCTCCTCCCTCTTGCGTCTCCCTCCCTCCCACCCTCCCTATTCCACCCCTCTAGGTGGTCACAAAGCACCGAGCTGATCTCCCTGTGCTATGCAGCTGCTTCCCACTAGCTATCTATTTTACGTTTGGTAGTGTATATATGTCCATGCCACTCTCTCGCTTTGTCACAGCTTACCCTTCCCCCTCCCCATATCCTCAAGTCCATTCTCTAGCAGGTCTGTGTCTTTATTCCTGTCTTACCCCTAGGTTCTTCATGACATCTTTTTTTCTTAAATTCCATATATATGTGTTAGCATACGGTATTTGTCTTTCTCTTTCTGACTTACTTCACTCTGTATGATAGACTCTAGGTCTATCCACCTCATTACAAATAGCTCAGTTTCGTTTCTTTTCATGGCTGAGTAATATTCCATTGTATATATGTGCCACATCTTCTTTATCCATTCATCCGATGATGGACACTTAGGTTGTTTCCATCTCCGGGCTATTGTAAATAGAGCTGCAATGAACATTTTGGTACATGACTCTTTTTGAATTTTGGTTTTCTCCGGGTATATGCCCAGTAGTGGGATTGTTGGGTCATATGGTAGTTCTATTTGTAGTTTTTTAAGGAACCTCCATACTGTTCTCCATAGTGGCTATACCAATTCACAGTCCCACCAGCAGTGCAAGAGGTTTCCCTTTTCTCTACACCCTCTGCAGCATTTATTGTTTCTAGATTTTTTTGATGATGGCCATTCTGACTGGTGTGAGATGATATCTCATTGTAGTTTTGATTTGCATTTCTCTAATGATTAATGATGTTGAGCATTCTTTCATGTGTTTGTTGGCAGTCTGTCTATCTTCTTTGGAGAAATGTCTATTTAGGTCTTCTGCCCATTTTTGGATTGGGTTGTTTTTTTTGGTTGTTATTTAGCTGCTTGTAAATTTTGGAGATTAATTCTTTGTCAGTTGCTTCATTTGCAAATATTTTCTCCCACTCTGAGGGTTTTCTTTTTGTCTTGTTTATGGTTTCCTTTGCTGTGCAAAAGCTTTGAAGTTTCATTAGGTCCCATTTGTTTATTTTTGTTTTTATTTCCATTTCTCTAGGAGGTGGGTCAAAAAGGATATTTATGTGATTTATGTCATAGAGTGTTGTGCCTATGTTTTCCTCTAAGAGGAAAGCTTTTGACAAAATTCAACACCCATTTATGATAAAAACCCTGCAGAAAGTAGGCATAGAGGGAACTTTCCTCAACATAATAAAGGCCATATATGACAAACCCACAGCCAACATCGTCCTCAATGGTGAAAAACTGAAAGCATTTCCATTAAGATCAGGAACAAGACAAGGTTGCCCACTCTCACCACTCTTATTCAACATAGTTTTGGAAGTTTTAGCCACAGCAATCAGAGAAGAAAAGGAAATAAAAGGAATCCAAATCGGAAAAGAAGAAGTAAAGCTTTCACTGTTTGCAGGTGACATGATACTATACATAGAGAATCCTAAAGATGCTACCAGAAAACTACTAGAGCTAATCAATGAATTTGGTAAAATAGCAGGATACAAAATTAATGCACAGAAATCTCTGGCATTCCTGTACAGTAATGATGAAAAATCTGAAAGTGAAATCAAGAAAACACTCCCATTTACCATTGCAACAAAAAGAATAAAATATCTAGGAATAAACCTACCTAAGGAGACAAAAGACCTGTATGCAGAAAAGTATAAGACACTGATGAAAGAAATTAAAGATGATACAAATAGATGGAGAGATATACCATGTTCTTGGATTTGAAGAATCAACATTGTGAAAATGACTCTACTACCCAAAGCAATCTACAGATTCAATGCAATCCCTATCACTGGCATTTTTCATAGAACTAGAACAAAAAATTTCACAATTTGTATGGAAACACAAAAGACCCCGAATAGCCAAAACAATCTTGAGAACGAAAAATGGAGCTGGAGGTATCAGGCTCCCTGGCTTCAGACTATACTATAAAGCTACAGTAATCAATACAGTATGGTACTGGCACAAAAACAGAAAGATAGATCAATGGAACAGGATAGAAGGCCCGGCGATAAACCGACACACATATGGTCACCTTATCTTTGATAAAGGAGGCAGGAATGTACAGTGGAGAAAGGACAGCCTCTTCAATAAGTGGTGCTGGGAAAACTGGACAGGTACATGTAAAAGTATGAGATTAGATCACTCCCTAACACCATACACAAAAATAAGCTCAAAATGGATTAAAGACCTAACTGTAAGGCTAGAAACTATATCTTCAGATTCTTTAGTTGAAATGGTGAATCATCATTTCACCTGGTTAGAAAAGAGCAGAAAAAAAGACTATGATATGGATAGCTAATTAACAAGAATTCCATTGTGTTTCATCATATTAAATGCCACTTTCAGAGATCAGAATAAGATCATAAGACAATATACCAGTTATGAATTAGCTTAGTATGTATATTTTATTTATTTATGTATTTTTATTGGAGTACAGTTGATTTACAATGTTGTGTTAGTTTCTGCTGTACAGCAAAGTGAATCAGCTATACATAGACATATATCCCCTCTTCCTTGGATTTCCTTCCCATTTAGGCCACCACAGAGCGCTGAGTGAGCACCCTGCTTATACAGTCTGTTCTCACTAGTTATCTATCTTATTAAGTATGTATTTTTTAATGTCACATTAGAGCTCACTTCATGGTTAGGTATTATTTCCTTTAATATTTAAGTGTTCCCTATAACTTATTTTGCATTTCTTACTCATGAACTTTTCTAAATCTTTGAAAAAATTCACTGGCATAATTTCTTAAAGGGGATGGGTTCCTTCAGTTTTTGCCCACACTGTGCAGAAATTCCTTTTATTTGTAATAAAACCACCATTCTCAGACACAAATGTTTTTCTTTGTTAGTTTTTCAGAAAAAAAGGAATGAGGAAAATGCTATTTTTACTTTCATGTTGCATACTAATCTTTAAAATGAGATAGTTTGAAAGTGACCTGGCAAATGAACTAGATTATTCACCAAAATGCAGAAGACACTGTTCTTTACACTCGAGTAAAAAGCAGATGATTTCTTAAAATTGCTTTGTACTGTCTATCACTGTGACATCCAAAGCCCTCTCCCAAGAGTTAAAGTTTGGGGATTGTTGTCTTGGACAAAATTTCTCAGCAAGGCTTCTATGCATTTCTGAGGCATGGTTAAGTACAGCATCCAAGGTGGATATTCTCATCCTTACTTTTCGCTGGGGAATTAAGGAAACAAACTGCCAGATGACTAGCGGTTTTTAATTGAGTGGTTGCATACTCAGTATACTTCCTGGGAAGAATGGACTGAAAAACAAAAACTGTACCCATTGGCAGACAATTCTCCTTGTGTCTCATGTGTTTCTGCATGTCTTGTGAGCAGAGGCACTGAGTGACTGTTTTGTTTTCAATGATGTTTGTGTCAACCTAAAGGAAAACACACAGTTTAAGAGTTGCGAGTTTAAGTTTTATTCAGGGTCTTGCTGAAGACTATAGCCCAATAGATAATCACTCAGCTGTGAGGAAACTGCTCTGAAAAAGTAGGGGAGAAACCAGTTTATATCTGATTTTTAGCTAGGGAATACATACAGTCAAGCATACATCTTGGCAAAAGATTACTGCTAATCACAAAGAACAGATATCTCAAGTGAATGATTTTAGTGCTTTTCTGTGTATGGGAAGATGCAAGAATCTGGGGTCATTAAAATTCTGCCTGAGGTATACATCTAACTATCTAAGGGGACTGCTTGTCCAAAGCAGAGGGCCTCATCCCGTTATTGTCTCAGTTTCCTGTTAGAGTGCACTGTGGATCAGCAGTGGGTTACGACTTAACCCTAGCAAAACCAGGTGGTGAGCAACACTCTTTGTTCTTCTTTGTTCACATTTATATAGCAAACAGCCTTGGAAGACAGAGATGGTGTTTCCCTCTGGAACAAATGGGAGGCATGCTTACCATCCTTGTGAAAGCTTGGGTTCTTGAAACACACCCCTCTGTGTGTACAGATGTCCCTTCACTCTCTTTGCATTGCCTTCTGGGAACCAGGGCTCAGGTAACTGACACAAGAAAATGCAAATACTCTGGCAACTGCTATTGCTGTGAGTAACCATGTGTTTTGACTCTGATCCAGGAGTTTTGTGTCTTCTGTCAGGATCTGTAAACTGTGGCTGACTGAGAATGAAAGAAGAATAGATGTCCGAAAGAAAGTTGGGGTGCAATTACCTGAAAAGGAAAAAAAGGATGCTGGGCAAACAATGACCAGATACCTACTACCACAACAAGTACTTTCGTATCAGTGGTCCTTTCCTCCAACTGATTATCTTGCTTAGCAGCTCTCCTTGTCGAAGTCCTAGTCTTCAACTAAGGCCAAGCAAATCTCTCCAGCCCAGGAATGGCATCAAACCTCTTGGTATCTCATTCTTAGAAAAACACATTTCATAAAGTAGGCATTTGATAAATATTTGCTCTTGATGATTTTGATCTGTGTCCTCCTGAGTCTTCAGGCTATAAGATCTTGGAAGATTTTAATCTGCATCCTCCTGTGTCTTCTGGCTAAAAGATCTTGGAAGACAGAGAGTATAGTATCTTGGATTTACTAAAGTCTTTAGCAAATATTAGTGTATAGAGTAAAAAGAGTCTTATTAATCTAGTAAATACATATTAAAATTAGCCATGTTGATAAATAGCTTATTCCAGAGGTCAAACTTATATTATGGGAAAAAAATCACTTGCAGTAATATGAAATGGATATTAAATAGGTATAAACTCCTTCTTTTAGTAAGTATAAGCTATGTTCTCATCTGTTCTGGGCTTTTGGATTATTTAATAACTTTTGGCTGTATCCTTGTGGAGAGCTTTAAGATTTAGTGTGAGGAGAGATATATACTGGGAAATATTTTTACCTAAAATATTTCAGTGGAATGTTGGCAAATTTGATAAAAAGTTAATAAGAAAAATGGAAAGATGGCTCATGGCTTCAATGTCTAAGAGCTATTTTAACTACATATGTGGCTCAAGTTGAACTTCTCTTTGTAAAGATAAACTTAGCATCTTCCTGAAAGCACTATGTCTCAGGACTAATGCCATGCCCTAAGATTCTAAGATCATGGATCTCATTTGAAAATATTACAAACAATTTCTCTTAAAATATAAGAAGTATGAGCATCTCTTTTCCATACCCATATCAAGATTCCTTCAAAACTCGATCTCTTCATTTCTTCTCTGATGTTAATACTTCATAGACCTAAAAGCTCTAAATGTTTAATCATTCATTTTAGAGCAGTTCTTTGAAAATGATATGTAATTCCAGTGGGTACAAGATCTACTCAAAGGAATTACATCCAAAGCAATTTGCCTTTGCCTTTGGCAGAGATATGTATACTGAGGCAAAGACTGGCAAATTTGTGGATCTCTGGGGTGAGAGCAGGTCCTAAGATCTCAGAGCACAGTCAACGGGAAAACATAACCATATATCTGGTAAGATATTCTTTTGTCTTATTTTTATAAAATGACTTCATTTTAATAACAGATACCACAAGGGAAAAGTTTAAGAGTTTTAATAAACAAACAGAAAAAGTAAACTGGAGAGTTTTGAACTTGAAGATTACTGAAAATATATAGAAACAAAGAACTTCTATGAAAGTAATGGTTCCCAAATTTTGTTGCTCACTGGAATGACCTGGGGCATCTTTAAAAACTACTGATGCCTGGTTCTCGTTCTTCAATATTGCAATTTAGTTGGCATGGAGTGTCAGCAGGGCATTAGGAGTTTCCCATGTGATTCTAGTGTGTAAGCAGAGTCTGGGAACCACCATGTCAAAGAGTATTTCCTCAAGAAGATGCTTCATGATCTGTGACAGGTTTTAAAGACATTAGTGACCTGTAGTGTGCTCAGTGATGGCGCCCCAAAACATATGTCCATGTCCTATGTTACCTTGTTTGGAAAAAAGGGTCTTTGCAAGTGAAATTAAATTAAGGATCTTGAGTGAGGAGATCGTCTTGGATTATCTGGGTGGCCCCTAAATTCAACGACAAGTAACCTTATGAGAGGTAGACAGAGGGAGATTAGACAGAGAGAGGGGGAGAAGGCCATGTGACCATGGAGGCAGAGATTGCAATGATGTGCCAACAATCCCAGGAATGCCAGTGGTCACCAGAAGCTGGGAGAGGCAAGGAAAGGAAGTTCCCCTAGAGCCTCTGGATGGAGTGTGGCCTGCCAACATTTTGATTTTGGATTTCTGGAGTCCAGAACTATGAGAGGATAAATTTACATTGTTTTAAGACACTAAGTTTTCGGTGATTTGTTATGACAGCTCTAGGAAACAAATACATTACCTAATGGTGCTGTAGTAGGAGAACAGATGCTAAAGTGAGGGACGCAGTTGATGAATGCTAGCTTGTTGCTGCACATGAATCATAGCCACAGGGCAGCTTTGTAATTCAGGTTCAAATGTCCCCATTGTGGGGAGCTGGGCTGGAGTTACAGCTTGGCAGACCATCGTTAGCTAAAAAAAAACCTCCTCTGCCTCAAATATCTTTTATATTTGTACCATTTAGGAATTTTTCATTTGGGACAGAAAGTCCAACTGGCCTCCTCCAAACTGGTAAATAGATGATTGACTGAGAGGTGCCAGTGGAATGCTCAGTGGTTTACTTAGGGGATTAAATAATGAAAATGGGACAGAATTTCTTTATATCCGCCAGCTCTGTCCCTTCCACTTGGGCTCCATTCTCAGACAAACTCAGTCCTTTGGGGGCAGATAGGAGTAGCTGAAGATTTATGTCCTCACAGCTGCAACTGCCTCTGTCTCAGAAGTATTAGCAAACCTCTCCTGGTGCTTCATTGCAGTTATCGGGTGAGATGCTAATCCCTGATTGGCTTAGGCTCGTGTGAAGAATACATGTATATAGATATGTGCTGATGTTCCTGAATGTATGATTCCATCTCAAAGCTAACTGTTAATGATTAGGGGTTCTGATTCATTGTAATTTATTCTTATAAGTAGAATACTTGTATTTTAGTCTTGCTGGTCTTCATCAAATAGTATTCAAAAACTGGTTTTTGGACATGAGTTTTGTTTGTTTTTGTTTGATTTTAAAGATTCCACATACAAGTGAGATTTGCCTTTCTCTGTCTGACTTATTTCCCTTAGCATAATGCCCTCAGAGTCCACCCATGTTCTTGAAAATGGCAGGATTTCCTTCTTTTTTATGGCTGAATAATAGTCTTCTTAATATTTTGAAGTGTCATTTGTCATCGAGCTTCCAGTGTTCCTGTGAAGTTATGACAAAGATTTGATTCCCCATTATTTGAATATGACATTTTTCCTCTCTGGAGGCTTATACTTGTGTGAGCCCATTCTATATGGAAATTCATATCATTTAGCTCTGGGAAAATTTTTTGAATTATTTCTTTAATAATTTTCTCTCTTGTGTTTTAGTTTTCTTCTCCTGTTTTAGTGAAACTACTTTAAGTCAGATCCTGCACATTCTAAACCAGTGAAACCAAGCAAAGGGTTCATGTGCCTGCAGCGCAGAAAGCCCAACTGACAGAGTTTGCAACAAAGTAAGGATTTTATTGCAGGGCACCAAGCAAGGAAGTGGGAGGCAAGTCTGGGATCCACTCCAGCTTGGTCTTCAAGCTAGGGATTTTTAAAGGGGAAAGAAACGGAAGCTTGTGGTTAATCATCTTGTGACAGTTCTTAGTCATAGTTACAAGGAGGCAGGATGTCTGTGGTTTATGTGTCTCTGGTCTGGTGGTCCGTGACCAGGTGGTCTGAGTTAACATGATCTGCAAAGGTCATCTTGCCCTGGAAAACAACTTAGATTTGTGCGTCAGTGATATTATCACAGGTTACATTCTTAAGGCATCCTGTACTGGTTAATTATTACTGCTCAAGTGTGAGAGAAGTCAGAGGGGTAAGAAGAAAATGAAGAGAAAAAAAAAGCTTTAAAATCAAAAGTTAATACTAGTTAATGGACTGGACTTGGTTTCACCAGTCCTTTAATTGCCTTTTCTCTCCTAGCTCCCGTCTTTTTATATTTTCGCTCTGTTTTCTAGGACATTTCCTCAACTAGGTTTTACAAACCTCCACTGATCTTTTTAATTTTGGCTATCTTGTTTTTAATTTCCAAGTCTTCTGTTACTTTAGGTACTCCTTCATTGTTTCCTGAAGTAATGTCAATTACTTAGGATGGCAATGATAATTTTCTTTTGAAGTTTTCTTTTGCTTCATGGCCTTTCTCTTGTCTTGTTTGCTTGTTTTGGTCTTATCTTTCACATTAGAAGTTTCCCCCAAATGGTTGGTGATCCTGGGCTGTCAATTCGTCTTTAAATGAGACATTAGCAAGCTGGTTTGGCTGTGTGCATGGCCAGGGCCTGTCGTTTGGTGACTTCACCGTAGGATGATCCTGGGAGTATGGAGTCATTTATTAGACTTTCCCCTTAGTCAGTTAGTTTCTCCAGAATAGAATTCTCCTATCTTTTGCCTGGGGTGAGGTGGTATAATCCTTGTTCCTAGATTCCTGGGTGCTCAATGGGAGTAATGGTTAGAAAGGTTTTATAGATCAGTACATAGACTCTTAATCCTTTCCTTGTTTCATGCCTTATCTTTGCCTTCTGCTGTTCAAGATATCCCCAAATCTGGAGTCTTTCAGGTTCAATTCTCCAGTGCACTGATTCTCAAACTCTTTGGTTTCAAAAACTCTCTACAGGACCTTAAACATTATTGAAACTTCCAAAGAGCTTTTGTTTATGTTGGTTATATCAATTGATATTTACCATGTTAGAAATTTTTTTAAAACAATAACAAACTCATTGCATTTAAATATAAACAACACATATTTATGAAAAATAGCTAAACTTTCCAAAGCAAACAGTTTAGTGAGAAGAGTAGCATTTTAAAATATTTTTACAAATCATTTTTTATTGATTGATTGATTGATTGAAGTATAACTAATTTATAATAATAAATGTTTTAGGTGTACAATATAGTGATATAATATTTTTATAGATTATATTCCATTTAAAATTATTACAGAATGACTATATTTTCCTGTGCTGCACAATATATCCTTGTTGCTTGTTTATTTCATACGTAGATATTTGTATCTCTTAATTCCCTATCCTAACCTTGTCCCTTCCTTCTACCCTATCCCCACTGGTAACCACTAGTTTGTTTTTGTTTTCTATATCTGTGAATCTCTTTCTATTTTATTATTTTCATTCATTTGTTTTATTTTTTAGATTCTTCCTATAAGTGAAAACATAGAGTATTTGTCTTTCTCTGTCTGATTTATTTTGCAAAGCATAATATCCTCTAACCCCTCCGTGTTTGCAAATGGCAGAATTTCATTTTTTATGGCTGAGTAATATTCCATTGTGTGTGTGTGTGTGTGTGTGTGTGTACAAACTGCTTCTTCTTTATCCATTCATCTGTTAATGGACAGTTAGATTACTTCCATATCTTGGCTGTTGTAAGTAATGCTGCTATGAACATTGTGGTGCATGTATCTTTTTGCATTACTGTTTTTGTTTTCTTCAGATATATACCCAGTAGTGGAGCTGCTGGATCATGTGGTATTTCTATTTTTAGTTTTTTGAGGAACCACCATACTATTTGCCATAGTGGCTGTACCAATTTACATTGCCTCCAGCTGTGTACTAGTGTACAGGTGGCCTATATGGCTATAAAGTTCCCTCGTAAATCTGGTTTTGCTGCACTGCATAGGTTTTAGAAAGTTGTGTTTCCATTTTTATCTGTTTCGAAGTATTTTCTGATTTCCTTTTTGATTTATTTTTGACCCACGGGTCTTTTAGTAGCATGTTGTTTACTCTCCACGTGTTTGTGTCGTGTTTTTCCCATTTTTCTTCCTATAATTGATTTCTGGTTTCATACTGATATGGTCAGAAAAAATGCTTGGTATAATTTCTTTTTTTAAAATAAATAAATAAATAAATAAATAAATTAATTAATTAATTTTGGCTGCATTGGGTCTTTGTTGCTACATGCGGGCTTTCTCTAGTTGCGGCGAGGGGGGCTACTCTTTGTTACAGTGCACAGGCTTCTCATTGTGGTGGCTTCTCTTGTTGCGGAGCCCGGGCTCTAGATGTGTGGACTTCAGTAGTTGTGGCGCATGGGCTTAGTTGCTCCGTGGCATGTGGGATCTTCCTGGACCAGGGCTCAAACCCATGTCCCCTGCATTGGCAGGTGGATTCTTAACCACTGAGCCACGAGGGAAGCCCCCTATAATTTCTAGTCTCTTAAATTTGTTGAGACTTGTTTTGTGGCCTAGCATGTGATCTATCCTGGAGAACATTCCACATGCACTTGAAAAGAATGTGTGTTCTGTTGGATGGAATGTCCTCTAAATATCAATTAAGTCCAACTGGTCTATTGTATCATTTAAGACCACTGTTTCCTTATTGATTTTCTACCAGGTGATTGGTCCAATGATGTAAGTGAGGTGCTAAAATCTCCTACTATTATTGTGTTATTGTCAATTTCTCCCTTTATGTCTGTAAATACTTGCTTTATATATTTAGGTGCTCCTATATTGGGTGTATATATGTTAATGTATGTTATATCCTCCTGTTATATTGATCCCCTTATCATTATAAAATGTCCTTCTTTATTGTTTGCTATAGACTTTGTTTTAAAATCTACTTTGCCTGATATGAGTGTCACTACCCATGCTTTCTTGTCATTTCCATTTGCATGAAATATCTTTTTCTACCTCCTCACTTTCAGTCTTTTTGTGTCCTTAGCTTTGAAGTTAGTCTCTTGTAAGCAGCATATAGACAGGTCTTTTTTTAAAAATCCAATCAATCACCCTATATCTTTTGATTGGAGCATTTAGTCCATTGGCATTTAAAGTAATTATTGCTAGGTATGTACTTATTGCCATTTTACTACTTGTTTTCTGGTTGTTTTTGTAGTTCTTCTCTGTTCTTTCCTTCTTCTTTTAGTTTCTTCCCTTGTGGTTTGATGATTTTCTTTAGTGATGTGCTTGTGTTACTTTCTCTCTAGTTTTTGTGTATCTGTTGTAGGTTTTTGATTTGTGGTTACCTTGGGGTTCATATATATTGACCTATAACTATGTCTACTTTTTAAAAAACTGATAGTCACTTAAGTTCAAACACATTCTAAAAGATCTACATGATTTATTCCCCTCTATGACATTCTGTGTTTTTGATATCATAATTTACATCTTCATATTTATCCTTTTACTGTTTATTGTAGTTACAGTTGATTTTATACTTTTTTGTCTTTTAATCTTCATACTCACTGATTTAAGTGGTTGATCCACAGCCTTTACTATATATTTGCCTTTACTAGTGGGATTTTTCCTTTCCTGTAGGTTCTTCTTGTTACACCCTTTTCTTTTTCTTTTCTTTTTTTTTTTTTTTTTTGCTGTACGTTGGCCTCTCACTGTTGTGGCCTCTCCCGTTGCGGAGTACAGGCTCCGGACGCGCAGGCTCAGCGGCCATGGCTCACGGGCCCAGCTGCTCCGCGGCATGTGGGATCTTCCTGGACCAGGGCATGAACCCGTGTCCCCTGCATCGGCAGGCGGACTCTCAACCACTGCGCCACCAGGGAAGCCCTACAGCCTTTTCTTTTCCACTTAGAGAAGGCCTTTCAACATTTCTTTTAGGGTCAGTTTAGTTTTGAGGAACTGTTTTAGATTTTACTTGCCTGAGCAATTCTGTATCTCTCCTTTAATTCTAAATGATAATCTTGCTGGGTAGAGTGTCTTAGGTTTCAGGCTTTTCCCTTTCCTCACTGTAAACATATCATGCTACTCCTTTCTGCCCTGCAAAGTTTTTGTAGAAAAATCAGCTGATAGCCTTATGGGGGTTCCCTTGTATATGAGTCTTTTTTTTTTTTTTAAACTCTTGCTGCTTTTAGAAATCTCTTCTTATCTTTGTATTTTGCCATTTTAATTATAATATATCTTGACGTGGGTCTTTCTGGGTTCATCTTGTTTGAGACCCTCTGTGCTTTCTGTACCTGAATATCTGTTTCCTTCTTCAGGTTTGGGAAGTTTTTAGCCATACTTTCATCAAATACATTTTCAACACTTTTTCTCTCTCTCCTCCTTCTGGGATCCCTATAATGTGAATGTTGGTATGCTTGATGTTGTTGCATAGGTCCCTTAGACTGTTCTCATTTCTTTTCATTCTATTCTCTGTTCCCTCAATCTGACTCAGTTCCAAGCTTCTTCAGGTCCTTGGGCTTTCTCTGCTACACTGAACCTCTGTAGAGTTTGGTAGAAGGAAAATTTTTGATGCTCTTCCAAGCCACACTGGGCCATGAGAACTCAGTGGGGTTGTCTGAAGCACCCTCTGTCTGGTCACTATTTCTACTCCACCACTGCAGCATGTTGGTAATTTCTAGGACTTCATTTAGGAAGCAAGGTTCAGATTTTATCTATTGTCACATCCCTCAAATTATGGTGGGTTCTTTCAACTGAGAGAGGGCAGGGGCAGTTACTGGGCATGCTCGCTAGTCTCTGACTCTCTTGCCTCCCTTCTGACTGCTCAGGCAGCCGAGGGAGCCTCCTCTGTGTGTGGAAAATTGTGCTGCAAATAGTCTTCTACGTGTTTCCTATCCTGACTTAGAAGTACCAAAGGATTTGAATACTTTGTTCCCCTGGGTTACCTGTGGCAGTCCCTCTTGTGTCTCTTCACCCCTTGAAAAACTGGGCACAAATTGTGACTTCTCTTTCTGTCAGGTATTCTGTGTGTGTGTGTGTGTGTGTGTGTGTGTGTGTGTGTGTAGGGGGGTGTGGGTGTGTGTGGTAGTGGTGGGGAGGCTTGTTTTCCTTATTTTTGAAAAGATTTTATTTTTTGAGACATCAGTGTGCCCTTTGTGTTCTTTTTTCTGTTTTCTCCCTTTGGCTGCCTATAATTCATGTATGACACCTGGAGGAGCCACAAGGTGTCCTTGAGCATGTAAGTCACATTCTGAGGATGGCAGAGCAGGAAACTAAGAGGAGCCTGATCCCAGCCCTAGATTGCCTAACCCCAGTCAAACAGTCCTATACCTGGAAGCTCTTAGGTGAGAGAATACACCCACTGTGTTGAAGCTACTATTATTTTTTCTTTATACATAGCTAAACCTACTTCTAATCAATACTGCTACCCTAATCATTTCAAACCTGAGTCTGTGAGTGTTGAGTAGACACAAAAGTAACAGGACACCATCACTATTCTCAGGGAGCTCATAAGTTGGCATGAGGGGCAGAAACCTGTACAACTCACTCTGGCACAAGGTAAAGTAGGAGAGGTGCAGAAAAGATTGCAGAATGCTGTAGGGGTTCAGAGGAGAAAGATGCATCAAGTTTATCAACGAGCAAATGTGGTGAGAGACTCAGCAAAAGATGGATCTTGAAGGAAAAGAATAGATTTTTTAAATGCTGGAGACAGGAAGGGAAGACTTTCCAAGCAGAATGAATAGCATGAGCAAAGGGGAATGCATGGTGTCTGTTCAAGAAATTCTGTGTTGTCTAGATTGCAACATTCCTGCGTGGAGCAGAGTAGGGAGAGGTGAAGCTGGAGAGTTAGGCTGAGGCTACTTATTAGGAGGCATCGAATGTCCATGTATTACGGTCAGTGTATCGAAAAATAGTAACGAGCTTTTCTCTTTTTTATTTCTATGTACTTGATTTGCTCCATCATCAGCCAAAGCATACAACTTCCCTGGAAGCAAAGACACTAGAATTCTTAAAGTTGAAATGCAGAGGAAAAGCAAGTGTTACTATTTAGCCTATGAAATTCAAAATAGGATTTAGCAGCAAGACAATAAGCTTGGAAGCCAAGTTTTTTCTTAAAAGTAGGACTGCTTTTTGAATTCCTTTATCAGGCTGAGAAAAGAGCCCAGAGGCTTCAGATGATAGGATTCTGCTAAAGTGTTTAAAGGATTCCCCTGTCCCTTTTGTTGTCTAGGCCTGGAGGCTTGATGTCCAAGTAGGAATCAAGAATAAGGCAGAACTGGTCTTCCCAACCTGTGTACTGCCAGTGGGTTAGAGGTACCTCCTGACTCTTAGTTTTCAGGAAAGCTTGCCATGATCTGAGGTAGCCATTCCCCTTGGCTAGTAGCCGTGGCTCCTGGCTTGTGGCGTCTAGACATGAACAATTTTGTCTGTGGCTTGAGCAAAATGGAATCAGGCACTCTCCCTATGCTTGGCTTGGGAGATGCCCTGCACTTGAGCGTGGACTTCATCAGCCAGTGGATCAGGCAGATGCGTTGCTGCCCATTGTGGACACATGGCCTCTGATGCTGCAGGAGATTGCAGGGGTGTGGGGGACCTCATCTTCTAGGTGCTGGGGAGCGTGGGTATCACCTGAGGGCCTGTGGTCAGAGTTCAGAGGTTGGGAGGCCTGGTGCAGGCTCCTGGTAGACCCAGTTACGGCTGTTTTTCCATATATGATATATTTTTGCCCAGGTACAGCAGATGCACCCTTTTATGGTGCCCAAGCTGTAGGTGGAGTGACTGCTCTAACAACGCATGTGCCTTCTGCAAATTAACTTTACCATTAGTTTAAATACTTGACGTGGGAAAAAGTTGGATTGCACTTGAGGTGCTTTTCCATAATCACCCAAGATTTCAATATTACATTTATCCATGAAAGGAAAGAAACAGCTAGTAGATTCTTTTTTTTTTTTTTTCCTGCGGTACACGGGCCTCTCACTGTTGTGGCCTCTCCTGTTGTGGAGCACAGGCTCCGGACGCGCAGGCTCAGTGGCCATCGCTCACGGGCCCAGCCACTCCGCGGCATGTGGGATCTTCCCGGACCGGGACACGAACCCATGTCCCCTGCATTGGCAGGCGGACTCTCAACCACTGCGCCACCAGGGAAAGTAGATTCTTTAAATGTCATTATTTCTACTATTGTAAGTTTTTGAACTTTTATACAATCCCCAAATTTTGAATGGTTGCAAAATATTTGATGCAAAAAATGGTTTTAAATTTATCACACCTTTGTGAGACTAAATTTTCTCATCAGTGTCAACTTTCTGAATTTGAAGAGCTCATCATGAAAAACTTGCTCAGAAATTACTTGTGCCTATTTTAGGGATACAAGCTGACATCAAATTTATGCATTTAGAGTCACGTTCAGGTTTCTCTTAAAAGACTGGAAAATATTTGTGTATTTTATACAAATTCAAGATTTAATAACTTTCTTGATTTTTGTCTTTTTATTTATCATAATTACAATGTAATGATTTTTTTTTCAGCAGACCACATATAGATGTCCCCAAATCTCCTCCAGTTTACTGAACAAATATTGTGAACTTTTATGTTTGTTGTGAAAAAGGACTAGAAGTATTGACAAAGAGGAAGAAAGTCTGAGGTCCCTCTGTCCCCTCTATAAGGCTTAGGGGAGAAGGGAAACCAAGGAAGTCAGGCATCAAGGATTACAGAACTATCCAGACAGGTATGTGGGAGCCCAAGATACTAGTTCTACTAATAAACCTTCTCAGTTATGCTATGGGACACTGCAAGATTTAAAAGCAGTCTTGCAGCTGGCCACTACTAACATGGAAAGTGCAGATGGTGTCCCAGCAGCAGTGGTGGAAATGAACAGGCCTGTAGTAGCCCTTCTGGTTTCCTATGGACTTGGAGTCATGAGCAAGGGATGCAGGAATTCCTTTTTGCCCCAAGGAGGAGATATGGAGGTGCCATCTGTGATGGGACCCGGTAGAGGCCCAGAGTAAGAACATCGAGGTTACCATCTGTGGGGCCATCTAGACTGGGGACAAACAGTTGGGACTGCAGGCCTAGAGATGGATGTTCTCACATCACCTCCAAACAGCCAGACATGGCCAGTTGTGTTAGGAAGCAAGGACTTGCTGCCTGATGCACATAGAAGCCAATACCATGGCACTGGCCTTTGAGAAGAGAAAGAGCTTTATGGTGAGGTCCACCAGCAAGGAGACAGGAGGCAAGGGCAAATCCGTCTCCATGATCTGGGGTTTGGTCAAACTTTTATGAGTTAGGGAAGGATGGGTTGGTATGACGAAGCACTGGCAGGACAGATTTTGATCGCAACGCCTTTAAACAAGACCATTTATGGTAAGGTCTGAAAAAGGGCTTTAACACCAGATCTTCCTGAACAATGGACCCTTCTTGTGAAGAAGTTCTGGCTTTCAAGTTCTGGCTGTGTCCCAGTCCTTTGATTCCACGGTGGGGAAAAACTTTGGTGCCAGGTGTTATTTCAGGTCAAAATATCCTCTTCTGCACATGTTCCAGTTACAGGACTCACAGTTTAGACTCAGTGCCCCTGCAAGATAACTTTGACATTCTGTTATTGATATGATAGGGCCAGTTTGAACTGGTCTGTGATGGTTACAGTTGCACCTTTGGGGTCAAGCAATCCAGCCACTCAGCAGCAAGGATCACTGGATTCAGAGGATGCCATGGTGGTCTGGGGACCCCTCCTTGCTGCTGCCAGGAGGGCATAGTAAGTCCCTTTTATCTATACAGTGGCCATCTCAGGGAAGTTGGAAGTGAGGGAGCAAAGTCTGAAAAACTGAAAATTTGGTAAAAAGGTCTAATTAAAACTACTGGGTGGATTACTACTACCAGTTCACTTCTGGGTATTTACATGAAGAAAAGGAAAACACTAATTTGAAAATATACATGTACCCTTATGTTCATTGCAGCATTATTTATGAGAGCCAAGATATGGAAGCAAACTAAGTGCTCACTGATAGAAGAATGGATAAAGAAGATGTGCCATATATATATATATATATATATATATATATACACACACACATACACACATACATATATATATATATACACATATATATACATACACACATACATATATACACACATACATATATATACACATACATATATATACACATATATACACACATACATATGTATATACACATACATATATGTACATGTACATATATATACACACATACATATATATACATATATATACACACTCATATATATAATGGAATATAATTCAGCCATTTAAAAAGAAGGAAATCTTGCCATTTGTGACAACATGGGTGGACCTTGGGGGTATTATGCTAAGGAAATAAGTCAGAGAAAGACAAATAGCATACAATCTCACTTATATGTGGAATCTTAAAAAATAAAGGAAAAAAGTCTAGCTCATAGATATAGAGAACAAATTAGTGGTTGCCAGGGGCCAGGCATTGGAGGTTGGGTAAAAATGGGTGAAGTGGGCCAAAAGGTACAAACTTCCTGTTATAAAAGCAGTCACGGGAATGTAATGTACAGCATGGTGACTATAGTTAATGATAAAGAAGTGTTTGAATCTCAGCTTTCACACTCAGTAGCTTTGGGACTGACCTGGAACAGGTGAGGTGCCTTCTCCACACCTCAGTTTCCTTCTCTGTAAACAGGAGCACCATCTGCTCAGGGTTGTTAGCAAAATCAGAAAGCACCAGAAAGTACCTGGTACCTAGTAGGCCCTCGCGGTGCGCAGTGAGGCTGAGTGGGGAGGATCGTGGCTCCGAATCCACACCCTGCCTGCCGGCCTGGGAAGGGACCACAGCTCCCCAACCTCACCTGCAACCCCGCAGGGCCGCCGCTGGAAGTGCTCAGTAAATGGAGGAGTACAGCGCCTCGAGCCTGGGCGTGCTTGTGCTGGTCTCTCAGAACCAAAAGGCACTTGGCTGTAAAGGAACATTTTCCAGTTGTTAAGATTTATTCTTAATTAGCTTGAATCCCTTCAGCTTTCCAGGCCAGTCCAGGAGTTGGCCTCTAGCTTGTCCTCAGGAGCAGTGGGCGGGGCGCAGCGGCAGGGACCGCAGGCAGCGGCTGGTCCGCTCTACCTTGCCTAGGTCAGCCCCTCTGGCTCCGTGTCCTTGGCCCTGTCTTCCGGGGCCCCACAAGTAGGCTGTGTGCCCCGGAGCGGAGACCCGCCCGTGACCATGGCGCTAGGCGGGGTCCCACCCTCCAGAGCTCCAAGGACCCCTCCGAAGAGCTCGGGCCTCCCGGGGGCCATCACACACACCAGGTGACTCTGGGGTTTAGGAAGTCACTGCCCACTGTCCCCGCAATGGAACCCCTTCTTTAAGCATCACAAATTGGGGATACCCCTGCTAGGGTCCTTGGCCCGAGGCCCTTTTCCTTTCTCGCCTGTCCCCTTGTTCCCACACATCCTTTGGGTCTTTTCCTGTGATAAGCTTCTGCTTCATGGAGCCTTGGTCCCCTACCTGCCCACCTCCTCACCTGTCTTATGGTCTCCAAAGTTCTTCTGGTATTGGGGCCCCGTGGGTTTCTCTTTATTTTCCCTTTATGTGGACTTTTTCCTTGAAGCATAGCCTGAGCCTGACAGGGCAGGGGTTCTTTCTGTCTGCCTGTCACCCTGTGCCTGGAGCAGCATCTGGCATGCAATAGGTGCTCAGTGAATACTTGTCAAGTGCACCAGCATGGCCGGTGGGCGGGGGCCTGGACCTGGTTGTTGGCTGCCACCGGCCTGGGCCAGCACGCTGCTGTGCCTGCCACTGTGGCATCCCCTTTTCTCATGGGGGTGCTAGTAACCTCAGCCCGCAGCGCCTCCTGTTCAGCCTTTTTGCCTACCCAGCAGCTTCTAATTCAGGTCCGTGCTTGGGAGATGCTCTCAGCTGTCAGCCCTGCCTTTGGGGGGCCGGCTCCCTGCTTCTCTCATGCAGTCATTAAGTGCAGCTGGAGGCAGGACCCCCCTCCCACCTCTGGGCTGGAGGTGCCACAGGTGAGTGGCTGGGCCACCATTCTGCCTGCCACCCCTATTACCTGGGTATCCGGGCCCAGAGAGCAGGCTGGCCCAGGGGGCTCAGCGGGGGTGCCCTGCCTGGTCTGGCCATGCTGAGTGAGCAGAGGGCTCACTGCCCCCTCTCCCTTGATGCAGGGCAGACGCTCTGGCTCCAGCTCCGGGACTATCTGGGACTCTCTGGGACCCCCCTGACCTAGCAGCCCCTCGTGTTGTAAGTCTCCCTGGATGACAGGGCAGCGAGGGAGGCCAGGGCTTGGGTCTGGGCCAACACAGCTCCTGGGGGGAGGTGGAGGTCCCCGGAGAGAGCTGCCCTGAGCCAGGCTGGAGCAGTGACCCTGGAGCCGCAGCCCCTGTGCCCCCAGAGCACCCCGCAGGTGTCAGTGGGCCGTGGGGGAGCTGCTGAGGACAGGCCTCCCAACGGAGTGGCCCTGGGGCCCGAGACGAGGAGGGCCCAGATCCCCGTTTGTAGGGCAGGGTGGGGGAGGGACTGGGATTCTGCTCGCGGCCGCCCGCTGGGCACGGGCTGAATCGCAGTAAATTATCTGATGGTCTTGTCCCCTGTGTTTGGCTGAGACTGAGAGGCTGCGGTATGTGTGGCCCCCCAGGAGGCATGCGGGAACCTCAGCTTTGTCCGGCCGGCAGCTCCTCTGCCTCTTGGGGCCCCGGGGGCATCCTGCGGAGACCTCTGTGTGCTGCAAGAACCCGCCAGTCTAGCAGTTAACACATGAAACTTTATTAACATTTAACCAGCAAGGGGGGAAATTGAGACCAAAGGCTGTCCCTTCCTCTGGGAGGGAGGCCTTCATAAGGAATGGCTGGGAGGTGGGGAGCTCATTTGGCCTCTGGATGGGGTTGTATTTCCTGAGTTTGGGGTACCCTGAAAGGAAGTAACTGACTTTGGCAGAGGAAGGGAGGCAGCCTGTTGGGTCCAGCCCGCCCAGCAGCGTCCTCTGCTCTGCCTCGCGGGGCCCAGGTGGCTGCGTGGGCTCTGGCATCTGGCCAGCCGTGCCTCCTTATGTGTTTGAGGGTAAGGTCAGTCCACCTGCCTCTGCCACCCCTCGGTGGAGGTGGCCTGTTGCTCCCAGAGCCACCTCAGGTCACCGAAGTGGCCTTGTGGGGCACGTCTACACCCCAGCTGGCCATATACAGCTCCGAGAAGGCTTGCTTTGCCTTGGGCCAGAATTCTGGACTGGCCAGGGCAGCCCCTTTAGTCATCATCCTGGCTGGGGGTAGGCTCATGGCGCCCCGCCCTCCCGGGGCCCAAATGCAGGCCAGGCCAGGCCCTTCCGGGTCAGGGACTTGAGCTGTGCGAGGGGGGCACCGTCCTCCAGGAAGGCCAGCATGAAGAAGCAGGGTGCGTCGCTGGCTTCTCGGGGCCTTGGGGTCACTGTGCTCACAGTCACCTTGTCTTCTGGAGGCCCCTGAGCGTCCAGCTTCCCTGTGGATGTAGAGGTCAGGGGGTTGTGGGGACGTGCGGGGCCTTGGGGCAGCTCTTGGGGCACTGCCCTGACTCCGTCGTGGCCGTGCTGGTCACTGCCCTGGAAGGGGCGCTGGCTGCAGGTGCCACAGGGCAGCAGGAACATCCTGGGCCTGGCGGCGCTGTCTTCAGCAGGCTGGGCAGAGCCGGTGGCTGGGGCCTCAGTGGCCTTGCAGGGCCAGGCCTGTCATGCGGCCCTGGGGGTGGCCCAGCCAGGCGCTGCAGGGGAAGGGACCCAGCCTTCCGGCTCAAAGCTGATGTCTGCGGGCCACTTGCCTGTGGCCTCATGGTTCACTGGGAGGTTCGGGAAGGAATTCCATCACCGTGGCCGCAGCCGATCCTGAGGGCTATCCTGGGCTGGGGGCGGACAGGCCAGACTTGGAGCCTCTAAGGCCCCCAGAGGGAGGCCTGCACCCATGGTCCCCTCATGCTGCTGCTGCTCCTTGGCCTTCCGGACGGCTGGGCTGGGTGAGGGTCCGGGCTACTTGTGCTGGGCAGGTGGGCCAGGGAGGGCCAGTCCGTCCTCTCCGGGGAGCATCCTGATGCTGGGAGGGGTAGGGAGAGGCCCAGGGGCCTCGTGGGGAGCTCCTCAGGTTTTGCTGGAAATGAACAGACTGGGTCAGCTTCTCCACCTGGCCATTCAGCCTGCGCAGAGTGGGCCCATGGGGCCCTGCATGGCCGCCCCAGCCCAACACTGAGAGCAGCCTTCCAGGCCTTTGACCTCTGGTATCTGCCAGAGGTCAGATGGCTGCCTCTGGTGTGGTGGCTGCCCTGATGCCCAGCCCTGGTGTGATCGGCCGAGTGTTAGAGCAGAAGAGCAGATGGATGGGGGTGAGGAGAAAGGCCTGGGGCTCACCCCACTGCTCACTGCCCCAGAGGGTGACTCGGGAGGAGACTGCAGCTGAGCCCATCTCGGGGGGAGCAAGTCACACTTCATCCTGCATAGCTCAGCCATTGAGGCCTGCAGCTGCCTGAGCACTGTGTCATCTTCCAGGGCCCAGGCCCGGGACAGTGTGTCCTGCAGGCCTTCCAGGGGCAGCTTCAGGAAGCGTTCTAGGGCTGCGGATGCTGTCAGGGCAGTGGGGGCCCCACTGGGAAGGCTCAGCCCCCCGCATCCTGGGGCACCTCCCGTGGGCTGCGGCTGTGTTCCACTGTGCGCCACACCTGGGGGTCCAGCTGTGCCTGGGACAGCCATGGGCAGGGCCATAGCAAAGGGCGTTCTCCGGAGGGCACACTGCCCAGCTTGCGTGCCAGCTGGCCCTCCCTCCACCGCAGCCTGCGTGCTCCATGCTCAGGCCCACTTACTTTTGTGTACCTTGAGGACTGTATATGCCATGGCTGTGAGCACACACTTGCCCCATAGGATGTAGGTGTCCCAGAGCTTCAGGGTGAGCAAAAAGGGGGTCTGTGGGGACAGTAGGCACAGGAGGGTCAGCTTGAGCAGGGCGCAGTGGGGGTCCCAGCACAGGCTAAGAACCCCCCCCCCCACCCTGCATCTGCCTCTGGTCCCTACAAACCCCTCAGGCTGCATCAGACAAAGTCCTACAGCTCCTCATCTGGGTGGGCTCGTCCCGGTGGGGTCGTGGCTCCTGGACGAAGATGCTCCTACTAGGCCACTCAGGGTCCTAAGGACCTGGCCAGCATGACTACTAACCTGGGGGCAATAGAGACTGTCCCACACTCGGTGGGAACACCTCAGCGGAGCACGACACTGGTTTGCCTGCACCCAGGGCTGACCCAGACTGCTGGATGGGAGCCAAGGCGGAAATGGCTGGTCCATGGGACTTTGAGGTGCTCCGCGCCCACCAGGAAGGCTCTGGGCTGCCCCTCAGACGCCCCTCAGGAGAGGCCTGGCATGTCGGGGGGTGGGGCTGGGCCCCCCCAGGGCGTCAGGAGTGGGGGGCAGGGAGCTCCTTGGGAACCCAGCGTCCCTGGGCAGCCTTACCCGGTCGATGAAGCACTTTAGGAACCACTTGGTGGTGTAAATCCCCGTGGACACCTGCTCCTTGTCCTAATGGCGGACACAGGGGCTCAGGGCCTGCCCGCTGGGCCAGAAACCTCCCTGTTTCAGGGCCCTGTGCAGCCGCCCCCAGGGCCTGGGGGGATGTGCTGCCCATGGGCCTGCTTGGCCTGAGCTCGCCCCTGGCCCCCCAGGAGAAGGAGAATGAAGCCTGCAGGAGGGCCAGGCCCCCGAAGTGGACGTGGGACAGCGCCTCTGTGGTGGGGGACGACACTTCCACTCACCAGGTGTTGCTTCCGCTGGGGGAGGGTGCTGCCTAGAACGTGTTTGTGATGGGCCTGGAATCTCAGCAGTTTTGAGAACCCTGGAATTAAGAAGACTGAGGAGCCCCCGGACCGCCACAAGTCAGAGCCATGCCCAGGGGGGTCGAGTACCGCAGGTGTCCCCGGCAGTGACCCCAGCATGTGGGGCCCTCCTGAGCCCTGGTTGGACATGCCTTTCCCAGGCAGGACAGCCTGTGAGGCCAGGGCGGCCGGGGTACAGGCCCCGCTCCCGGAAGCCCAGCTCAGCTGGTGCCCTGGGCCGAGGGCCGGGCGGGCATCTGGTCCTGGCACTCGCCCTCCCCAGAGCAGCCACAGTGTGGGATGGGGGTCCCGGTAGTAAGGGACAGGGCGTGCGGCCCACGGGGTGGGGGACAGGGGTGTGCCTGGCTGTTTCCTGGGCTTGGCATCCAGGCTGGGGGCACAGGAGGGGGTGCTGCAGGGCTTTGTCTGGCCATGGGCTCGGAGGGCATTGGGGGATGGCAGGCATGAGGCAGAAGGACCAGCAGGGAAGGGAGAGTTGTCTAGATGTGGCCGGGACTGAGGGCCGTGGCTCCAGGACCCAGAGGGCAGCGTGGGGAGCCAGGGCCCTTCGCTGATGGGGAGATGGACTGGGCTGGGGTCCCCGCCAGCCCTGCTGCCAGGGGAACTCTGCGGGGAGACCCCTGGCCCTGAGGCACACCCAGCAGTCCACGTCAGGCACCTACCATGCGTGGCGTGCTTCTCGTCAGTCATCAGCTGGACCAGCGCCCAGAAGGTGTCCTCCTCGCTCAGGAACATCAGCAGGACGGCCACAACCTGTTTCATGCCCTGGCAGTGCCCACCTCCTGCAAGAGCCAGATGCACATGGAGGCCTCCTCTGCCCCCTCATCACACTCCCACCTCATCTCCTAGACAGCTCCTGCCCAGCTGAGCTCACACCGCCTTGGAGGGGGCCACCTGAGATGCCCTCCGGGCTGGGAGAGCTCCGTGCCTGAGGCTCTGGGCGCTGTCCTGAAGTCCCCTTTCTCAGACGAGGCATGCAGGGTGATGGGGTCTGGAGGTCCTGCCGTGAGAGCAGGCAGGGGGCCTGACTGTGGCCCATGCGGGCCTCGGAGGGCACAAGGCCAGGTGACTGGCCCAAGACCCCACTGTGAGCAGCCCGTGGGGTCCTCTCAGCTGGTGTTCCTGGAGGGAATGTTCTGGAAAGAGCAGGTGGGGTGGGAGCTACCTCCGTGGGGGCCCACAGGCATCTAGGTTACTGGGAATGTCCATCCCTGCTAAGTTTCCGATTAATAATATGGCATCTTCAGGATCAAAACTCAAGTTTCATGACCACAGCGATGCTTATTAGGCCTCGAGCTAACTTGTTACAAAAACTTTCTGCTGAGGCCAGCACCTGGCAGCCCTGCCAAGTGCGGGGCTCGCGCAACACAGGAGTTGGGGGCCGTTTCTGTCCTGAAAAGCAGAGGTCTGTACCCCAGCCTTTATGTCTCAGTCTGAGACTGGGGAGCCCGCTGCATCATCTCTGTGACCCTGTGCGCCTGCGTACTGACCAGCGTGAAGACCCCCTGGAAGGCGCAGGGCCTGAGCTTGGGTACACTCGCAGTGTCTACATGGAGTAGGCCGCCAGCACATGGAACAGGGCTTGCTGCCTGGGAAAGGGGACACAGGGGTGCTTGTTTCATGCTGAGGATCTTAGTTTCATGTTGTCTGACAAACCCTCACGACAAAACAGGTGTGTTTAAGAAATAAGCCAAAAAAGCAGTGAAGTCTTCAGGGCACCTCGGCGTTAAATATTTTTCAGGAGTAAAGTCTACATGCAATGAAACGCAAATATCCCAGGTATACAGTTTGACGAGTTATTTTCTTTATTTTTGCAGCTTGCACACATGATAGTTGAGTCTCTGGGACGTACAGCCCCGTGGGTTTTCATCCACAGGAGGGGCCGCTGCATCTGCGCTCCAGCTCAAGCTCCCAGACCATTAGCCCCAGCAGCCGCTGATCCTTGTCCTCCTGGGGCTGTGCCTTTTCCAGAACGTCCTATGAATGGAATCATACATGGGTCTGGATTCTTTCTCTTAGCAAAATGCGTCTGACTCATCCATGCTCTTGAGTGAAGCAATAGCTTGTTCCTTTGTGTCCCTGAATCGTAGTCCATTTCATGGAATTCCATGGTTTATCCATTCCCTCGTTGAAGATCATCTTGGTTGTTTCCAGTTTTTAACGATCATGAACAAAGCAGTGAAGATTGCGTGCAGGTTTTATGTGGATGCAAATTTTCAACTCCTTTGGGTAAATACGAAGGAGCGTGACTGCTGAGCACATGGTGTATGTGCGGTTTTGTAAGAAACCGCCAAGCTGTCTCCCACAGTGGCTGCACCATATGCATCCCCACCGGTGCTGGACGAGAGTTCCTGATGCTCCACGTCCTCGCCAGCACTTTGCGTCTGATTCCATGTGAGTCCTTTAGTAGATATACAATTGGCAAATCTTTTCTCCCACTCTGTAGCTTTCTTTTTCATTCTCTTAACAGTGTCTTTTGCAGAATGAAAGTTTTACATTTAGATTCAGTTGTACTTGTCAGTTCTTTCTCTCATAGGTGTCCTCTCTCTCACCTGGCTGGCCTCTTCCCCAGTGTCCATGGTCTTACCCTGTCCTGACTGTCTGGTTTTCTAATGCCACAAGCAAGTCCCCCCACCCTGCAAACAAGCCAGAGGTTTAAGATAGAGTCCCAAGTTGGGACATGGCCACATCCACTCGTTTGTGTATCCAGTAGGCTGTGTTCTTGGACAACAATGGCTGGGCCTGAAGTCTAACATATTTACCATCTGGCCCATTACACGCAACTTCCCAGATTTTGTCCCCAGGTCTGTAGATGGGCAGGGGTGGCGGGCACGTCGGGGCCCACCAGGCTCATCCCTCACGCCCTGGGCTCCTATCTCCGTGAGGCCTGCAGCCTGGTGGCCGTGGGGTGATGGATGTGCCGAGGGCCAGTGGCGTCTGACTCGCCCTGGGCCTGGCCGTGGAGGTCAGCAGAGACACAGACATACTCTCCTGGCCAAGGCAGACATGGGGCCACCCCACTTCGGTGCTCATGGAGCCCCCTTGGTAGAGACATCTCATTGTGAGAGGAGAGTGAAGGGTCCGGGGTGACCACTTGGGCAGCACAGCCCACGTTGGCCTTGCTGATCTCAGCACCGCCGTGGCCAGACCCCTCTTCTCTCTGGGGTCGGGGCTCTGATGAGCATCTCTTCTTCCAGAGTGAGCTTGACCTGCTGGCTAATCATGGGTGCCCCGAATCTGCTGGCAGAACCTGTTCTCCTGCCCGCCCATATGGTCTCCTTGGCAGTCAGGCTTTTCACCCCACACACAGTTACCTGGGTTGGAACAGGTTGTTCAGAAAGCAGTGAGGGATTGGGAGAGCCGCTCCCTGGCTGTGTATTAGGGGAGTAAATGCTTCAGGTGTAGCAACGGGGTCCAGATCATGTGTAAGAAAAGAATCCTTGTTTTTTTTTGTTTTTTTTTTTTGCGGTACGCGGGCCTCTCACTGTTGTGGCCTCTCCCATTGCGGAGCACAGGTTCCGGACGCACAGGCTCAACGGCCATGGCTCACGGGCGCAGCCGCTCCGTGGCATGTGGGATCTTCCCGGACCAGGACACGAACCCGTGTCCCCTGCATCGGCAGGCGGACTCTCAACCACTGTGCCACCAGGGAAGCCCTGTTTTTTTTTTTGCCATATCACACGGCCTGCGGGATCTTAATTCCCCGACCAGGGATTGAACCCTGGACCCTCGGCAGTGACAGTGCTGAGTCCTAACCACTGGACCAACAGGGAAGTCCCAAGAATCCCTGTTTTTAAAATGCATACTGAGAGCCTAGAGACGGGGCGAGGCCAGACGTCTTGGGTTCCCTGCAAAACATTTGTGCTGGTCAAGTGTGTGGTGAATGCAGGAGACGAGACAGGACAGGGTCCTTAGTGTTGGACCTGGGTGATGGAATCTGGGGGTTTATCACATTTTTTTTTAATTTTTTTTTTGCGGTACGCGGGCCTTTCACTGTTGTGGCCTCTCCCGTTGCGGAGCACAGGCTCCGGACGCGCAGGCTCAGCAGCCATGGCTCACGGGCCCAGCCGCTCCGTGGCATGTGGGATCTTCCCGGACCGGAGCACGAACCCATGTCCCCTGCATCGGCAGGCGGACTCTCAACCACTGTGCCACCAGGGAAGCACCACACTTTATTTTTATAAACGATGGAAACGGTCTAAAAGAGCAGAAATATATAGCTAAAAACATCAAGATGGGGCATCATTTTGACCCCTCCCACTCGCATTCAGTCCATCTGGGCTCCGGTCCAGCCTCTCTGCTGCCTGGCGCCCCTCCTCTCCCACGGGGCCCTCTGGGGCCCGTTGAGCCTGTCTGGCCGGCCCCCACTCTCCCCTCGGCCCCCCGCCCCCTGCCCTGTGCCCCACACCTCTGCCATTGCTCCTCACGTGCCCACTAGCGCCCCCTCAAGGCTCAGCCAGGCCAGGGGTCAGGCATCCCGCCACCCCAGGTCCACGGCCTCGCCCTCGCCCCGGGGGGCCCTGGGAACCCACTTGATGCCGTAGCGCTCCCGGAACATGATGTGATTTCAGAAAGCGCGGGTCACATCCAGCTCTGCCGGTCTTATACCCGGGGCGTACAGTCAGGCCTGCTCCTTCGTTCCCTGTGGGCGGGGCCAGCGTCAGGCAGAACCCGTACCAACAGCCACAAGTACCGCGAGAGAGCGCGCTGGGCGGACCGCGGAACTTGAGCTGTTTCCGTAGAAAGCTCATTTTGCTTGTTTCTGAAGCCGGGGCGGGTTACGAGTGACGCCCATGTGCAAGGCCCAGACCCCTGCCAGTTAAGAAGGCACCGTCCAGGCCAGCTGGACCCCTCCTCTGCCGCCAGCATGGGGCCTTCCAGGATGACAGGGCCCGCCGGCCCTGAGCTTGCACCCCAGGCTGCTCCCAGGTACGGGGTGGTGGCGGGGGTGGGGGGGGTGGGGGGGGGGAGGGAGGGCGGCTGGGCCTCGGTTCCCTGACACCCGCCGGAGTGGCACAGCAAACAGGCGGGAACAGGCTAGGCGGGGCGAGGGCTCACTGCCTTCGCCTCTGATAGTCACCTGCTCCTCGTTTCCCAAGCGTGAATCTGGCACCAGCCAGACTCAGGGCCCCGGGGAACGGGGGGCTCGGGCTCCCGTCACTCTGACGCTGAAACAGCCCAGGAGGAGTGCGGAGCTCCACAGCCCTGACACCCCCCTCTCAGACCCCTGGTGAAGAAGGCGAAAAGTATCCTTGGGGCTCCCCTTAGGCCTAACAGACAAGCATGTTTCCAGTTTCAGAGCTTTTTTTGGTATAGAGGGACATTCTTGACCTCCGCATATTATCTTGATCTCTGTATGTATCTGCCTGGTTTTCGGGGGACCCTTTAAGAGCTTTGGGACTGAGCTTGATTCTGGGTGGTCCCACAATTATCAGTGGGTGTTCACCACATTCTTAGCTTCTTAGGTTAACGTGTTTTCGGGCTGCTTGTAGAAGCGTGACCACCACCGTCACACCCACTCCTGCTGCATTTCCCCTGCTGCTCCTATACCGTCTGGGCACACAGAGCAGCCTCCCTGGGCTATGTGACCTGGGGGTCCCCTCGGTGGAGAGGCGGGGCTGAGCGGTGGGAACAGGCCGGGTGCAGGGACCTCTCTGGGGCGATGGGAAAAGACCTGTTTCTTGTCCTGATTCAGGTTTGGCTTTGCCTTCTCCTTTCATGGTTTCTGTGGGTGTCTCCTTGCTCTTTCCCCCTGGTTTCTATCCCTTGCTGTGTAACTCTGCCCCTCCCCCCCAGCTGTCTGGGAGGGCTTATTTTGATTCCAGGTGGCATCTATCCATCTCTGATCCAGTGTCTGCACTGGGCCAGATGGGATGGGCAGCAGGGGGGTTGTGCAGGGCCTTCCTGCCAGGCGGGCCTGGGGGCTGTGAGCCTGGGAGGTGCCAGGAAAGCACTCGGGATGGGCAAGGGGTCCCCGAGGTGCAGCCCTCCCCCCAAGCTTCTGATGGCCTGGCCTGTCAGTGCTGCCCCTGAGCAGGTGGACAGGCTGTACGTGGTATTTCCCTTTGTCTCTGCTTTCACCTTCTCCACATACAACAGGAGAGACCATACCTGACCTCGAACGTGTGGGGGGGATTCCTTTGTAGACCCGCCACTGCATCTACGGGAGAGAAGCCAGCCCTGAGACAGGTGGGGAGGACTCCGAGGAGGAGACGAGCGAGAAGCATCTGGAAGATGCTCGGAAGGAGCCGGGTCTGCCTAGACCTGGGCCTGGCCTCTCAAAACTAAGAGCGGACCGTGGCCCCAGCTGCTCCCTTCCTGCGGGTCCTGGGCTGGGCTGGCTGCGGCTCTGGCGTCGGATTCTCCCCAGGCCTTGTGGGGCACCCAGGCCAGCGCCTTTCAGGGTCAGGATGCTTAGCCTTCTACCTTCTCACTGCCCTGGTATTTACTCCAGTTCCACAGCATCTTCACCCACTTGTTGGCTTGCTCAATCTCCTGGGCTTTTTTTGATGGAAAATGGGAAATGGTGGTGTTGGCCCAGCTGCCGGCTTCTTAGGGTGGCCCTGATGGGTGTGAACTCAAAAGGGTCAGGAGAGGCACAGATCCCTCCCAGCCCGAGGACACCTCGCCGGCTCTGGGGTCAGGGGTGGCAGGGAACCACAGCTGCGCCCGTGACCTCCTCTTGCCAGTACAGCACGGACGGGCTCTTACCCTTGCCAAGTGGTTGTTGAGGCCACCGACACTGAGGCCCTGAGTGCTGAGGCTAGGCAACACCTCCTGACTGGAAGGCAAGAGAAGCAGAGTGTGAGGCCCTGCACCGGGCCGGGTGCCTGGAAGGCCCCACTCACCCCCATCAACCCCCAGGTCTCAGCCCAGGAGACTCCGGAGGTGGGGGCTGACCCCAGGAGGGTGCTGGCTCGGGGGTGGGCTGCGTGCCCTCGCGGCCCCTGCCTGCCGGAGAGCGGAGGCCCTGGCTCAGGTGTTTCGGGTGAGTGGCTGCCCAGGGCCTCGCCCTGTTCGAGGCCGCCCTCCTGCAGAGAGGATGCCGCCCTTCAGGAGCCCAGCACCCGCAGCCTGCCCCGGGCTAGCTCCATCCAGGTACACGCGCGTCTCCTCCTCTCTCCCCACACCGTGGCCGGGCCTGGCCTTCTTCCCCGAGTGTCCTCCCAGGCTGAGGGGTCAGGTCGTGTTCGCTGCAAACTCTCCTGCCTCTGTCACCTTCCCGTGAGCTTCTGAGGCCGGGTCCTGCCTGCCCTCTCCCCCTGCCCATCCCTGCAACGCCTGAGGCCACACCTTGCACTACCCTCTGGGACCGTCCCATGTGGCCGCTTGGCTGGGCCCACCGGATCCTCAAAGACCTGTGGCCCAGGCGCCCCTTACGCTGTGGCCACGCTCTGCAGAGCCTGCTGACCAGGCTGAGGCCTCCCTCTGACCCCGGAGGCAGAGGCCAGGGCTGTGCGTGGAGGCCTCGCGGCTGAGGCCCAGGCCTGGACTGGCGCCCAGCCCTGCCCCTACCGCCTCCCCGAGCCCTCTCATCTCCAGCCCGGTGCAGACCCTGACCCACTGTTGCCACCAGGGGTCGAGGCTCTGAGCTGGGGCGATGGGTCCCGCCTCCAGAGAGGTCTTTCTGCAAATGGAAACCTGCCCCGAGGTGGGAAGGAAGGGCATGCTGATGACTAACGGCAAAAATCCTAGCCTGTCGGTGACTTTGTACAGTGAGAGGTCAGTGTCTTCCCCTGGATCCACTGGAGCCCTTGCCTGGAGTCCTTGAAACCCAGATGGGCCCATGGTGAGGGCGCAACCAGGGCCAGAGATGTGGGGAAAGGAGGGGCGGGATGGCTCCCCTGCCCTGTGTACCAGGGGCTCAGCACCAGACCCGCCTGCCTGAGTGGGAGCTGCCTGGGCCTCCCCTGCTGGCACCTGGCTAGGATCCTGCCTGGGCCACCTGGTCCTGCTTGCTGTGACCCCGACCCGGGCATACCTGCTCCTCCTGGTGAGGATATCCTCCCCGGCTCTGCCTGCTCAGCCTTGGCTGTGATCCCCGCCTGGCACATAACTGCTCCTGCTGCCTATGCTTCCCACTGGGCTGTACCTACACACACCTGGCGATGGGCCGCACCTGGGCCTCACCTGCTCCTCCTTGGCTACGATCTCACCAGGGACATACCTGCTCCTGCTGGCTGTGCTGGCTGTCATTCCCCACCTGGGTCTCACCTGCTACTGATGACTGTGATCCCGGCCTGGGCCTCCCCTGCTCATGCTTGACTCTGATTCCTCCTGGGACATACCTGCTCCTGGGGGCCACGATCCTCAACTGGGCTGCTATGAGTCCTGCTTGGGGGATGTACCTGCTCTGACTGGTGACGATACCCACTTGGGCCTTACCTGTTCTACCTGTCTATGATCCCCACCGGGCCTCACTTTCCTGGGCTGCACCTGCTCTCAGTGTCTACGATCTCTGCCGCGGCCTCACCTGCTCGTATTTTGATGTTATTTCAGCTCGTTCCAAGGCCAGCAGGGTCTCCAGCTTCTGCATGTCTGATGCTACAAGACAAAAAAGTCCATATATTCCAGTGCACTAAAGAACTTCAGGGAACCAGCAAGTTGAAGTTGGCTCCCTTTTGGCAGCTCTCTGGTCTGTCTGATCAGAGGGGGAGAAAACTGTGCCACCTAGGCGGGTGGCATCCCAGTTGGCTGGTCATGGTTTGCACCCACACCTCCTAACACTTCCACTTCCAGACTCCCCTCTCCCAGCCGCCTGAGAAATTCCGTCACAAGGAGATGATGAGGAACAAGAAGGGGGCCAGGAGGCCCAGGTGAAGTGCTGAGCCGCAGCGCAGCAGGGCGTGCTCCTGGCCTCGGGCGTTGAGGAAAGGAGAGGGCAGCTGCTGGCTGGGGAGGGGCTCCTGCAGCTTCCGGGAATCACGTTTTGCTCAGGCATCAGAAGTACGAGCCACAGCGGAATTCCCTGGCGGTCTGGTGGTTAGGACTCTGCGCTTCCACGGCAGGGGGCACTGGTTCGATCCCCTGGTGGGGAAACTAAGATCCCAAATGTCCTGTGGCGTGGCCAAAAAAAAAAAAAGTACGAGCAACAGAAAAAAATTGATAAACTGGACTTTATCAAAGTGAAAAACTTCTGTGCTTCAAATGACACCATCAAGAAAATGAGAAGATAGCCCACACAATAAAAATATTTGTAAATCACCTATCTGATAAGGGGCCTACTATACAGAATATATAAAAACTCCTAACTCAACAATAAAAAGAAGCAGCCCAATTAGAAAATGGGCAGAAGACATGAATAGGCCTTTCTCCAAAGTCTACCCAGCTTTAGAGAATAAGGCCAACAGGTGTAGGAGAAGCTGCCCAACCTCACCAGCCATCAGGGAGATGCAAACCAAGAACACAGGACACACCACTTTCTCGCCCACGGAATGGCTATTACCAGTAACGTGAGGATGCGGAGAGATTGGAACCCTCCTGTACCGCGGACAGGAAATAACGATCTGGGCTACAACACAGATGGAAATGATGCTCAGGGAAAGAAATAGGACCCAAGAGACCGCATGTTGTATGATTCCATTGATCTGAAATGTCCAGCATCGCCAGATCCAAGACAGAAACTGGATCATTGGTCCCCAGGGCTGGGGAAGGGGTGGTGGGTATCTGCTGATGAATAAGAGATTTTTTACGAGGTAGTGAGATGTGGAAATAGTGGTGATGGTTGCACTGAATGGTATACTTTAACAGCTAAATTTGATGATGTGTTGAGTTTAAGAAAAAGAGCTCTCTAAGCCAGATTCCCCACCACCTCAGCCCTAGGAGACCCTGAAGGTGGCAGCTGAGAAACTGCACGTAGATGAAAATACTGCCAGGGTGGCGCCGGGCTCCTGCCCGCTAGGCTCTTCCCAGGACCACTCACCCACCCAGAATGGCCCCACTTGGGAGGCAGAGCAGGGATTGGGGACCAGGGGCCTCTAGGACAAGATGCTCATACCTACTCCATTCAACTTAACTCACAGCTGATTCTAGCTGGTGAATCAGCTCAGACAACACACCAGCTGATCAGGAATGTGTTGGTTTGGGAAAAGGATGACATATTTGACGTCAGGCAGCCTTTGTGCTGCTGAGACCATCTCTCGGTCCACAGTTCTGAACAAGGCAAAGGGGGAAGGGCCTCATTTCCCCCGTTGACACAGAGGCACACACTTGTTCCTGGACAGGCACAGAAGGCCCAACCCATAGGGCACACAGGTGGCGTGTGTGGGGCTGGTGACTCATCGAGAGCACTGGGGGCAAAGCACTGCACCGAGTGAGGCCCTGTGTCCCCACCCCAGCCCACAGGCCAAACGTCCACATGTGGCCAGTCTCTCTGATCTGGGGCCGGATGGACAGGACACCTCTAGGATCCAGAGCACAAGCACAGGGCTTGGAGTGAGCACTGGGCTCTGGTGTTGCCGACGCTCTGACGTCCTCCCCCCCGCTCTCCTCTGTTCTGCTGGTCTCCCTCCTCCACCCACACACCTCACCCCCTGCATCCTCCTCTCCTACTGTCATCTTGCATCACTTCTCCATCCTCCCTCCTCCTCCCTCAGCTGCTACACTGTCCTCGGCCAGCCCCTCGCCTCCACCCTCCACGTCTGCCCCACTCCCAGACCTACTCCTCCTTCCACCTCAGCCACGCTTCCTTCTCCCCCCACTCCTCCTTCATGCTGTCCTCCACCTCCTCTGCCATTTACCTTTCCTGCTCCTTGACCTTTCCCTGTCTCACCTCCCCTCCTGCCTGCATCCAGCTTTCCCCCTGGAGCCATCTGTTTTCTGCATCTTCCATCCATCCCCTCCTTCCCCTCCTCCTGCATCATTTCTCTCTCCTCCTCCACTGCACCAGGTAGCTAAGCTCTGACCTTGGGCTCCTCACACGGACACGGGCACCTCTGGCAGCAGCCCTCTCCGCCACGGAGCCAGGAGGGGGCTGCACGGGCCTGGCTGTCCTTCAATACTGGGAGCTCAGTGTCACCTCTGCCGCATCCCAGGAAGGATGGAGTCAACACCTGGTGGCCTCTGTCCCAAACGTGGCCAGAAGAGACGAGGTGATGCTCACCTATATGACCTCTCGCTGGTGGAGCTGAGCCTCTTCGATGGAAGTGCACCCAGGGATGGGGCAGGAGAGATGGAACAGGGAAGGCGAACGTCAGAGCAGGTCAGAGCCCACGAGGGCCTCTGAACACTTACAGACATGAGGCAGAGTGGGTGCTCAGCAGCGGAGGGAACTGTGGGGTCGCCACCGTTGCAAGCCACAACGGGGCCTGGGTCGGAGGTCTGGGTCAGCACTGAGCCTGTAACCCCGAAGGTCAGGTGCCCAAGGGGAGGGTCCTGTCACCAGGCAGGGGAAGGTGACCAGAGGCAGGTGTAGCCTGGCAGGCGCCAGGCTCTGACATCGGACCCTCAGGACCAGCCGGTCCCCAAACCCCGACTGGCCCTCACCCCTCCCCTCCCCCTGCTTGTTAGCAGTGCCAGGAGGTTTCATATGCTAACCCGAAGTCTTTGTAGTTTGAAGCCATTTCCCCATGGTAGGCCTCACCCAGCTTCTGTGAGGTTCTCTGGGTTTGATGGCCAAGCCAGGGTCTCACTTGGGTACAACCTTTCCGTGGACCCTCAACCTGATGCCGATACAGCTGCTCTGGGCTGGCCTGGATCCCCTGGTCCTCCACCTTCCCCCCTCCTCCATCTCCCTCCACCTCCCTCCGCCTCTTCCATCCATTGGCCCTGCCTGCTCCATCCCCTGGTCACCCTCCTCCCCTCCTCCGTCATGTTCTCCTCATCTTGCTCCCAGCTCTGGCCTCTCCCACTCCTCCAACTCCCTTCATCTTCTCTCCTCTTCCTGCCTCTCCTCCTCCTCTTGCCCCTTGACCTCCTCCTCCTCTGTCCATCTCTCCTCCTGGAGCCCTCTGTCCTCCGCCTCTACTTCCAACCACCTTGACTTCCTCCTCCTCCTGCATTCTCTCCCCTTCCTCCTCCTATCCCTCTACCTCCTCTGTGCCAGGTGGACAAGCTCTGACCTCCTCGGGCTCTGCCTATGGACACGGGCACCTCTGGCAGCAGCCCTCCCTCCACAGAGCCAGGAGGAGGCCCCACAGGCCTGGCCCATGGTCAGTGCTGCAGGATCCACGTCATCTTGGTGGCAGCCCAGGATTGTCTGAGTCACCCACCTGGTGGCCTCTGTCCCCAGGGAGTCTATAAGGGCTGAGGGTGCAGGTGACGCTCACCTTTGTGACCTCGCACTGCTGGAGCTGCACCTGGTCTTGACGAATGCACCAGGGGTTGGGTTCAGTTCATCACAGCAGCGCGGTCGGGCGAGGGTCAGAGCAGGTAGAGACAGGAGGGTCTCCAACTTCCTATGGATACGAAGCAGACTGGGTGCCGGGCAGTGGGCGGAACTGTGGGGTCACTGCCATTCCAACCCACTCTGGGGCCCAGGTCAGAAGTCAGGGTTGGCACTGAGCTTATAACCCCGAAGGTCATCATCCCAGTTGTAGGGCCCTGTCACCAGCTAAGGAACATTAACCAAGGCAGGTTTGGCCTGCAGGTCCTGAACTTCTGGGTAGTGGACTTACTAATTAAAACACAACTTCTTAACTTTTTTTTTTTTTGCAGTAAATTATACCACTAATTGAAATGTTGTAAGGAATAGCCAGTTTATGAAATGTGATTAAGAGTGACAGATGCTTAGAATTTAGATTAAAAAGGTCAGGTTTTTAATTTATCACAGAATACTAATTTACAAAGTCCTCCTGTTGTCTCCTGGGTTTTCTTTATGTTAGGACACAATGATGTTATTGTTTTAGAGGAGAGGTCTCTGGCGTGGTAGTAGTGATGGGAGATTAGGGAGAAGTCTCACATTGATGATATAATGCTTTCCTTTATTCTGACAGTCTTATCTTGAATGGGAAAGGGACAATATGTTCACTTCTTAATTATGTGTTTTTTTTTCCCCTGGAAAAAAAAGGGGAAACATTAAGGTTTCAGATGGTAATTGTTCTTTGATTCTGGACCTGAGTCTTTGGAGAAATTCTCTTTGGCAAATGCAGTTCACTAACACGCAGTGGAAATGGCCATCAAAAGCTTTCATAAAGAAGCTAATAGTATAGAGTAATAACTACTTTGCCAGGGCGCTGGGGGAATTAATCAGACAGGTTCTGTAGAGTGGTTTGGAGATGGAAAGTGCAATATAAATGCTAAGTAGCCACATGTTTTTCTGGGAAGAGGTGCCGCAAATGTAATCATGGATCTGCTCAAGCTGAGCAGCCTGATGGCCACCTCCACGCTTACAGTTAATGTTGATAGAATCCTCTGCAAAACGTACAACAGAGCATCTCTTTTTTCCCTCCTACCACAATAGAAACCATTTCCACAAAACTTAGGGCGACTCAAGCCTCTGAAAGCTTTTGCAGAGTCGTGAAGAAAAAAACAGCACATGATAACCTTCATAGTAGGTGCTCAGTGAATATTTGTCGATTTTATTTTATTTTACCATTGCTTTTTAGAATCCCCGTATTCGTGTGCTTTTAAATACCCCTAAGATGATATTAGCACTAGATGGCGCTATGTCACCGTAGAAGACGGGCCCTAGGGTTGGTGGTGGCAGGGGTGGGATCTCGAATTTTGTAATTAGCTAAGAATGTAGATAAGCAGAGGTTTAGTTTAAGTCATTGATAAGAAACCCTGACCTTTTTATGTTGGAGGAGAGGGGGTGGCCAGAGACCTATTGTATTATTTTACCTCTGCATAAAGCAAATTCAATTTGATTTAATTCTCACTTTGAGGGATGGAATGCCAGGCTGCAGCCGGCTCTGTTGGCTCTGTTTCACTGTGTGTGTGGTGTTGGTAATGGGCTATGACAGCATGCCTCCTGCCGCTAGCTAACTCTGTGTCACATGAGCAGTCAGAAGGTGACTGGAGATTTGGAGAAATGGAAGTGCACGATTGATTCTCACAATGAGAAAGTGCTTTATAGTCTATCCTTCTCTGAAAGCTAATGACTATTTAATTTTCATTAGAATAAAAGTATTGGTTTTTGTCATAGTCCTTGGAAATTCCCATAATGGGCTAAAATGTTGCCCTTTAAAAAACAGTTTGTAATGATTCAGACTGTTAATATGATTTTAAAAACAATTGAACAGTTAAGCCTTAAGGTACTGTCTAAGAGCAAAATGCTAGCAGAAGAGATTACTGGCTTCCACAGTAAACAGTTATTTTTGTGGGAACAGAGACTATTCTTTGAGCTTCCCATTGTTTACAGGTGTTGTGAGGAGATGTGTTTTAATTTGTTAATTATGTTCAGTTTGGTGTTTAAAATATTCAAAAGGAGTTAAATCCTTTAAAGAACCTAGAGGACAAAGGAAATGAGTTCTTCACCAGAATAAAGGCCTCTGAATGATTGTATTACTATGGGATGCATGGTTGTATATATATTTATGTCTTATTGAGGCAATCTGGGGCTACTCAGAAAAGAAATCGTGGAGGAGAAATTCTAGAAAGGAAGCCAGAGAAGCTATTGTAGAGGCTCGAAGTAGCTTGATGTAAGAGAAAGGAAGAGGTTTAGGTATGTGTTAACACCACAGTTCTTAACCTGTGTGCTGGGACCCCCCAGGGAACTGAGCACACTCACAGCGATGCCCTGGGATGCTGTGATGACCTAGATGGGTGGGATGGGGGGGAGGGAGGTCCAAGAGGGAGGGGATATATGTACACATATAGCTGATTCGCTTCACTGTACAGCAGAAACGAATACAACATTATAAAGCAATTATACTCTAATAAAAAAATATTGAGTGAAAAATGTAAAAATAGAAAAAAAGTTAAGTATACAGTTCAGTGGCAAAAAAAAAAAAAAGAAAAAAGAGAAGTATCTGTGGTGGTTCACTTAAAACTTGAGACATCTCTGAAGAAAACCTCACAGAGATTAAGTACCAGGCCCCCTTTAGTGAGGGTTGGGATCATTACGAATAAATGAGGGAAGGAGGTCAGCTAAACTTGGTTGATTCAAAGTAGAAAGATTCCATGTTGACTCAGTGTATCAGTTTTCTACACTGCATAACAAGTTACCACAAACTCAGTGGCTTAAAGTAACACACCGGTGTTATCTCACAGTTACTGTGGGTGAGGAGGCTGTGCACAGGTTAGCTGGGCCCTCCGCTCAGGCCCTCACAAGGCTTCAGTCAGGGTGTTGGCCAGCCTGTACTCTCAGCTGGAGGCTTGACTGGGAGTAATCTGCTCCAAACTCATTCAAGTTGTTGGTAGAATTCATGTTGTGTGTCTGAATGACTGAAGACCCCTGCTTCTTAGTGGCTCCTGCCTGGAGGCCCTCTTGGGTTCTAGAGACCATCTGCAGTTATCATCAGCCATGTGACTTTCTTCATAGCTGGTTTCTCATGTGGCTGCTTGCTTCTTTGAGGCCAGCAAGAGAATCTCTCTGTTTGCTAAGATGGAATCATGTAACATGATCATGGGAGTGACAGCCCATCACCTTTGCTATATATAATCGGTTAGGAGCAAGTCATGGGTCTTACACTCAAGAGGAAGAGATTTCACAAAGGCATTAACATTAGAAGGCGGGAATTATTAAGATCTGCCTGCTGTATCAGGTAGCAGAAATGGAGCACTCTTTATTTTCCATAAGAGTCCCGAGTCCTGTTTGCCACCTCAGCTATATTTTAGACTAACTCTCTTTTCCTCACCTGTAATCTCCACCAAGAGCTATAGAGTTTACTGAAAAGCCACTCAACTGTGCTCCTGGTGTGACCTCAGAGCAATGAAGCAATGAAACCCTTCAGCCTGAGCTGCTCTCTGTAGCCCTCTGAGGGGCTACGGTTGCCAGCCCCCTTATCTGACGGAGTTGGTTTTGCTTTAGGCTTTTTGCTGCAGAAGCTCTGCGTTTGCTAAAAAATAAAGATTCGAGAATACATTCCCCTCCGTGAGTATTAGGCTTAATTATTTTATGTTTATTTTTTGGAAGTTTTGTGGTTATATTTGTGATCTAATGAATTATTACCTTTGAATCAATAATAACATGTTATGTCTAGCAAAGAATGATTAGATATATCTAGATTATGGGACCTAATACATCACATACATTTTCTTATCACAAATATAAAAAATTACCTATGAGAAACTTTATAGTTTAACCCTGTTCTTATCTAATTTGAATTTCTAGTCTATTTAGTGCTAACATAGGGAGTGGGGTGATGCTCTCTTTGTATCAAAGACAGATTGCAGTAATATAGATGGTGAACAGCAGGGAGGAGTTATCATGTAGCTACACTGGATCACTCATGACTAGACACTAAATCTTCTGCACCCTTTCTCTTTCCTTGCTCTTAGACTGTCTCAGGAGCATCACCCATGAAACAGACTT
The DNA here is from genome assembly GCF_937001465.1 of Orcinus orca. NCBI lineage: Eukaryota > Metazoa > Chordata > Mammalia > Artiodactyla > Delphinidae > Orcinus > Orcinus orca. The sequence goes on along the minus strand of NC_064561.1, from coordinate 92,470,697 downwards.
CAGTCCTTGGACAAGTGGCGGAGGGGCAGGTAGTTTTGTTCTCACTGACTTAAGTTTGGACAAAAATGTGACTCTATTATGCAGGGAGATATTAAATGCATATTAAATAACTATATTTTACTTAATTTGACCATAAAGTTTCACTGAAATACAGTGAGCATTTTATTAAATATTGGTAACCAGCATCTTAAAAAAAAATGATAGAGGTTGGCATTCTGGCATTAGAGAAAGAGAATCCAAGATTGCTTTCTTGCATTAATCTCTCTAAAATCGTTCCATCACCTGATAAATTCTACTAATTGTAAAACTGAATTGTAAAAAGAAAAGATAAACACAAAATACTGACTTAAGGAAATGATCATTTTTACAGTGAATATATATAGTTTCAGTAATAAGAGCAATTAAATGTTATTAATAAAGAACTTAACCTACCAAAAGATGTGTGCAAGCTATTTAGAAGTAGGAAAAAAGTCATTTTCTGAGGTATTAGGGAGTAAAATTCATTGGGGAAGAATACTGGAATGTTTTTCTCAAGACTCATGAGAATCATAAATCCATGGAAACTGAGGAGTCTCATTTTGCTCTGGTAAAAAAGAACTGTGTGAAGCTTTGCCTAGGGGTATGAATCTGCATTTATAGAAAGCTATAAAAATTTCATTCTGTTTTTTATCATCTCACCTTTCCATGGATTTCACTGTAATGTGAGTGAACTCTGTACCCATGGAAAGCCTATGATAGGCAGTTACCCAACAATATAGTCAGGATTCAACTATTCCAATAAGTAGATGAGCATTTAAAAAATGTTTGTCAAGCACTGCTAATGTCTTCAGTGCTATATAGAAAACACATGGTTTTTCTCCATGGCCTCATAATTCAAGGTATATCATGGCATCTATCCCACCTTTGATTGTCAGAATACAGTATTGTACACACACGCACATTTTCTTTAGAGGAATGTTCGCTTTAAATCTCTGAAGGTTTTGTGGCTTGATGTAGACTTCATAGGTAAGAACAAATTCATACCGCCTTTTTAGGGTAGAGATTTCCCGTGTGCAGGCTGGGGGTGCTTCCTGAAGCAGGTGAGTGGCTGTCTGAGAGAGGAGTGGGGTTTAATGAGAGGAAGACAAATGGCTGCTCCAATGCAAGGACTTACATTGAGAAGGTAGGGCATCTAGAACAGCTGTGAGACCTATAGCAGTGGTTCTCCAATTTAAGTTTCCATCAGAATCATGTGGAGGGCTTGTTAAAGCAAAGATTGCTCCCCCACCCCCAGTTTCTGTTTAAGTAGGTCTGGCTGTGGGGTCTGAGATTTGGCATCTCTAATGAGGTCCTGGATGAGGCTCAGCTGTTCTGAGAACCACATTTTGAGAAACACTGACCTGGAGGGTCAAACCACTACCTGGTTTGATTAGGAACTGGCTGCACGCAGGGAAAATAGGAGGTGAGGAAAGCTGGAAGAAACACCTAAAATGAGAGTGAGGGTCCTGGGACTTGATATGAAATACTTTCTTAAGGAGCCCGTGGTTGACAGCGACCTTGGAGACAGTCACTCCCTTCACTCCCTCCCATTTCATACTGGCAAGAAGGCAAGTAATTGCTCACACGGGGAAGTGGTTCTCACTGTAATTAGGGCCACAGGCTTTGGAGTCGGCTGAGACATGAGTCTGGATTCCTGCTCCACCTCACAGTGCCAGAGCAAGCCATTTAACCTCTTTAAAGATGCCGAGTAGGTTCTCAAAAACAACAGTGTGGTAGACATTCATCTTTCCAAAGCAGAGGGAACCTCAGTGAACGTAACTGCAGCCTGTCTTCCCTCTGTCGCCCCTGGAACCAGGGCAGGGTTCACATAACCTGGCTTGGCCACATGTGGGGGGCAGGACTCTTAGGTTTTCAGCTGCGGCTCTTTAAAAAGAGATGGATTAACAAGAGGCAAACAGTTGACTAACGTGTGCAGCGCGTATCTTTTATAAAGAGTAACTCAGATGGTGGCTTAGAATTCTGGCTTACGTAGCGTCTTCAACAAAGAACAGTACATTTGCGGAGAAGTGACAAGACAGAGGAACAGAGGAAAGTGATTTTAGGCTTCCAAGAGCTAAAACTGTGGGAAGGGCTGCAAACAGTGGGAAGGTAAATATCTGAGAGGGAACTAACGAATGAGGTTCGTTTGCAGGTTCCTCTGGTGGGGTCTCTGGGCTGATAGATTTTATCTCCAGTAAAAGCAGAATTTATATCCTGCTTTTAGGCAGAAAAGGGGGAGGACAGAGCGAGCTTGTCTTGCATTTGCTGCTGCTCAACTGCCTTCAGTTTTAAATATTTTTTTTTTATATCAAAGAGGTATATTTTGGGGTGGCATATCCTGGTTTCCTTCAGCCACATAGATGTTCTGCTAGGAGCAATGGGACAGAATCAATAGGGGAGACAAAAATGAAGGGCTGGTTGGAATCTGTTGGTGGTCACAGCCCTATCAGTGTCCATCTGCAGTGGTGGCAGCATCCAATGGTGGTGGCATTGTATCTACTGCCAAAATTGCACAGTGCCTTCACCTCCTTGACTCCTGTACCTACTTTCCTTCCCTCTCCTGGGGCTCCTCTTTTCCCCAGGTTTGGGAGGAAGAATGGAGGAAGGGGCACACGTCTTCTATATGAGAAGGCTGTGTTTCATCCTTGGCTGGCCATGTCCTCTGTATGGCTGACATCAAATGACAATGCGTTTATTGCCCAGTGGGCAGCCCTCTGGCCTCAGAGCTTAAGCCTGGCTAACTTCCATGGTGTCCATTTGGCCCAGAGCAGGTACATCTATAGGTGGGAAGGCAGACCACTACAAGGCTGCCCCTTTCCTCAGCCAGCCTCTTCCCACAACTAATTCCTTGTATTCTCTGCTCCAAAGGGCACAGAGGCAGATCAGGTGGTAGAGTCCACCTGGGGGATGGATGTCAGGTGCCCTTCTGTAGCCACTGCTAATTTCTTAAATCCCATATCATTTGGATTTGGGGTAGGAGAATAGCCTCGTCCTCAGAGGGGAGTGGAGAAGCCACAGGACTTTCACCTTATGCCAGTATTTCTTTTTTTTTTAATTTCATGTTTTAAAGCCCCTTATTTATTTATGTTACGTATGTATGTGTTTTTTATTGAGGTAACATTGGTTTATAATATTATATAAGTTTCAACTGTACAACATTATATTTTGGCCTCTGTATACACCACAGTGGGCTCACGACCAAAAGTTTAGTTTCCATCCATGAATGTACAGTCGGCCCCCTTTACTCTGTCCCTCCCTCCCCCCTCCTTCCTATCTGGTAACCACTACTCTGTTCTCTGTATCTGTGTGTTCATTTTGTTTATTAATTATTATTCCACAAGTGAGTGAAATCATACGGTGTTTGTCTTTCTCTGTCTGGCTTATTTCACTGAGCATAATATCCTCAAAGTCCATCCATGTTGTCACAACTGGCAAGATGCACCTTTTAAAATTTATACCAATATTGTTGGTTTTTTTCAGGCTGCACTACGCGGCTTGTGGGATCTTAGTTCCCTGATCGAACCCGGGTATTGGAAGTTCGGAGTCCTAACCCCTGGACCACCAGGGAATTCCTGATGCCAATATTTCTTAATGGGAGCACTATTGCTATTTTGGGTGGGAAAATTCTGTGCTGTGCAGGGCTCTCCCTTACACCGCAGGATCTTTAACATCCTTGGATCCTGCCTATTGAATGCCAATAACACTCCCCAGAATGCCTCCTCACCTTTCCAACCTCCACTTGGTTGGAGAACCATTGCTAGGCCAGCAGCTCAGTAACCCGTAGGAATTCTACAATTTCTAATCTATTAACACAGGCTGGTGGGAGTAGCAGGTAATAGCTGCGTGACTGATAAGTTCTGCAGAAACATGCCTGGCAGTTCACTTCAGAATGTCGGGGTTCTTAGCACCTATTATCTTCAGCTTTGGGCTTTCATTGAAATTCTGAGACAAGAGAGGAAGAGGCACTATCCTTTTACAGGATGATAGCAGCATGTCTCCTAATCACAGTATAAGATGCATTATATCTGGGGTTTCCTTAACACAGCTCGTCCCCTCCTGGTATGTAGGTTTCAGTCCGTCTCAATCAGAAAAACTGCCCCTTTCCTATCTCCTTCTTCTGAATTCTTCTGAATTCTTATGGAGGACCCTCAGTCCTGGTATAGCTCTTATTGATCTTCTATAAATGTAAATCTTATCAGAATCCTAACAAATTATTTGTGATGTCTGTAATTTCAGGATCTTAAAAGTAAAACTAATGCTTTGTATTTGGTTGAACCATGAAATGGCTGTTCTTGTAGGTTAAAAATGATTGAATGTTGACGATTTTGTGTAATTCTGTCTAATTGTGTTAGTGGACTGCATACCTAGTTTGAATGCGACCATAAAGCTTTAGCATAGAGTAGTAGTGACTGTGACAGCAATTGGGACATTATGTTATTTACGAGAGGGGCAGACAGATTTTATCCCTGTTTACCGCCAGTCCATCTTATCTGAAGAACATGGGGGATAGGAAGGGAGCTGATCTCTTAGGTTTGCATTATGTTCTGCAGTTACAGAATGTTTTCACATGCATGATCTCATTTGTTCAAATTTATTCTCTAATTAGGCTAAATACTTAAAATGTTCAAATAATAAGGAAGTACCTTGTTATGATAGTAGCATTATATACTTTGGGTTCTGGGATATTATCATATAGTTTTTGGCTTTATGACTTTTGAGGCAGGTCTTCATAGGGGAGTTGAAATTTTAGTGTTGGCTTGAAGATGAAAGAGAAAGTCTTTTGTGAGGAATAATAAAAGAGAGAAATTAGTTAATAATAATTTAAAATCCTCAGACCTATTTGTCAATATCTACAAACCAGGAGATATCCCTCCTTATTCTAGTAATGCCAACCAATGGAATTCCATTGATGTGGATTTTTTCAAGGAAAATCAAGCTCTTTCATAAAGTGAATTAAAACTTTGTGTCCATTGCATGTCCGTCCGTGTCCTTCCACATCCACGTGGATTTGGAGAATGTACCACAGTGAGGTGCACCCTTTGAATTTGAACGCTATGTAACATGTTCGTTGTGATTGTTTCAGCTCTCTCTTTCTTCTTGCAGAGAGGAAGGCGTGAGAATCCTGATGCTGTGTCCTTTATTATCCTCATCCTGGAAGAAGCCGTGATGTCAGGTTGGTCATATGAATCCTTTCTATTTGCCCTCGGTAATCATTTTTGCTGACCCTCCTTCTTGAGTCTCCCAGAGGAGCAGTCTGAAATCTCTGCAACCCTGCTTCAGCCTCACTTCTGCTCTAGTCTCTCAACAGATAACCCCTAAAAGTCCTGGAAAATGCTGGGGAAAGAGGTCAAGAGATGTTGGGCTGGTCTCAGCCAGACATTTACATTTATAACAACTTAAACAAAAGTATGACATTTAATTATATACCCCTTGGTATACAGCTGTCTTTTGGATGTGACATGAGATAATTAATGTGTAAATACCAATTAGAGTGCTTGGCACAGAACAGGCAGTTAATAACTGTTGGTTATTATCTGTCTGTCTTTAATAACTTTTGACCAGCAAAGATGGTTTAGGAAAATATTAGGTAACTCAGTTTCAGCCATTATGATGTTGTAATGAGTTATGCTGACCTAATGTCCTTGCTTTATTTGGTGGCTCAGATAATATAGCCAAAATATGAATGTGAGAATGCTTTAAACCAAAGATAATACCTCAAATGACAAGCCTGTTGTCAAGGTGCTTGGATGGAAGTGACCATTTGCAGCTATACCTTAACTTGGGTTAATGTTCATAATAGAGGCCATATGACATGATCTCAATATTAGAGGCAAGGATGCATCTTGATGAAGCTCCCTACCAACCTGCAGATGTTCGCAGCTTCTCAAAGCTATTGTCTCAGTTTCACTGCTGCTGCAGTTGCTACGATTTACTTGGACTTATTGGTGATGATCTTCTGAAATCCAAGAAATAACTTTTGAGAGGCTTCCAACTTGGCTTAATATGATGCATGCCCTGTGGTGCATGCTGGGGTCTTTTTCAATGAAAGGGTTCTAGTGGCACTGACTCAGCAGCAAAGACTAACTTCTGTGGTAAAAATCAGCTAATATTTGTTTATGCTTTGTGGGTTACAGATTACTTCTCATATATTGCCTCATTTATCCTTACATTAACCCCATGTATTTTTATCTGTCTTTTATCTACAAAGTTGAACACTACTGTTTGAGGACATTATTTATTTTCCCTTCAGATGAAATGGGCATTTCTGGCTTTTCAGTGAATCTATGTGGTGGCTAGTTCAAAGTTAAATGGCTAAGCTTCACACTTTAAACATCCAACTCCTTAGACAATACTTTAGGAGGTACAACTGCATGTAGTCAGGATGGTTGTAATGGTATGAATGCTTTATGCAGTGATAATTTGTGCTTTGAATCAGTTTCTTACAACAGGCTGTTCTGTTGCTCCCTTGGAATGATGAAACGTCTTCACAAACATTATATTAAACATAGAATGTTTTAGCAACATCAACTATGATATTATTGTAATCTCAAGGCAGGAATGGTGATTTTTGATCAACAACTCTGGGGAAGGGCCTTGTCAAAAATTATAGCAGAATCATTTGTGTAGTATTGTTTTTTAATATCCTTTTAAGTCCCTGCCAAGAAGAGTGGGCACCTCGTAAATATTTGCTGAAATGAATGAGGGAATGAAATGTGGAAGGCATCATTATATATTAATTGGTATTCCACATTTAAAATTGAGAGTCCTGTGCATTGACTACACTGGACCATTGACCAATTCCTGGATGTTACCAGCACCTTCTTGTCCCCTATGCCATTGGTCACTCCATTTCTTCCATCTTGATTTCCCTTTCCATCTCCATCAAAATTCTACCCATCCGTTGACCTGCATCAAATGCCATTTTCTCCCTGAAGCCTTCTTGGCTTTTTCTATCACCACAGATGGAAATAACTAACTCAAATGGTTCTCATAGCACATTGCTTATGTTTCTTTAGGTCCTTAGCATATTTTTCTTGTGTAACAGTAAAATGTATACATAACATCTTTCTTTTTAGAATTTAAGTTCTCTGAGAACTTTGTTGTTGTGTTTATCTTTGTACCTCAGACACACACACACACACACACACACACACATATTTTAGCATAGTGTCATGTATTCTAGTTTCTCAGTCTTTTTTTGTTGAACAAATAAAGTTTACAGGGAATTAACTTTTCTTTCTATATTGTAATACCTATAACTTCCCCATCCTTCGTGAAAATTTTCAACAAAGATCCCGACAAATTAGAAAAAAAATTAAGATTTGATTTTCACTGAAATTTTAAGGCCACTGATTGAAATATAAATGAACAGTACAATGGGTAAGGCTCTGGAATAATTAAATTTTTAAAAGATAATGAGCAAATAAACCTATTTTGATTAGTTGGGGATGAACAGAATCACTGTAAAAACCACTGATATTTAGTCTAAAAACCTAAGGAGATAATGCAGCCTTCTTCTTCTGACAAGAGTGAAGTGTTTATTACAATTTTTTTTCTAGTTTAGAATTCAGCATGTGGTTCTCAGATAGTCTCCAAATCATTTATTTAACTCACAAACTCAAAGCAGCAACAACAGAAACAACTCTAGAATATTATTTTTAGTTCAGGTAACAGAAGGAACTAAAAGTAACAGGGGCTTGGCCTGGGGTGGGCGTGGAGCTGAAGCCTCAAAGAAGCTGAAGCAAAGGTGTGGAAGCCTGCAGGTATTTATCTTTTACTGTTATTCCAGGCAGTTGCCAATTTGAGTTGATTATAGGTGAATCAACCAATTCCCTGAGTGGAGCCTCAAGCAGTGAGTTTGGGATGAAATAGGCATGACACTGCAGATTTCCTAGAGCCACGGGGAGGAACTGCAATACTCCCCCCAACTCTGCTCCTTGTTCTTCCTTTTAATACAATTTTCCCAGAGGGGTTTGCAAAACATTTATTCACTTTAAAAGGTGTTATGGTAAATTCCCTAGCGGAAGCTTCCTTCCTGGCAGAGACAAGTATTCCAGCCTGTAGACATCTGGGTTACTGACTTGGAAACCAAATAAGTGAGGATGAATGAATGGACGAGAATAAAGAGGCTGCAGAGAAAGGGAATCCCTTCCCACTGCATCTTTCAGGCTGGAGGACATTAGGATGCAAGCAGAGGCAGCCCCTGGGTTTGGGTTGCCTGTTGGGGGCTGGGGGGGCTCCTCCGTCCTAGCCTGATTGGATTAATCACATGGCTTCAACGATTTGGGCTCTTCTGCCCCCTTGCTGTGAATTTCCCTGTCCCTCAAAAACACCCAAGACTTGTTAGGGAGATTCTCTCCGACTGCTTGATTTTATTTTCTTTGAAAAATTTATTCTTAATCTGTCCTTTTCCAAAAGAAAAATCAGCTTTTTTAATGGGCAATTTAGCAATATGGTAAAACCAAAAGAGACAGAGTTCTCGCTTCTCTCTTATAGAGAAGGAATATGGGGATTTAAAGCTTAAAGTCTTAGGTTAAGCGGTTTTCTTCCCATTTGACGGAAAAGCAGCCAAACTGAATGGATTTTGAAATTTTACGGAGCAAAGGCTAAGTAAGCCTGCAGCCCAAGGTATGGTTATAAATGAGCTCTTTGGATACTGTTTATGCCTTTGGGTTGTATGTGGCTGTGTGTGTGTGTGTGTGTGTGTGTGTGTGTGTGTGTATGTGTGTGTGTGTGTGTGTGTGTGTGTGTGTGTGTGTGTGTGGTGTGTGCAGTGGTGGTTCCATCGTGTGTAAGTTGTATAATCCCTTTCTGAGGATACCTGACAGGAAGCTTACGATAATACTTGCTTTTAGAATGGCGATCAGCATGAGGCCCAGCCGTTGAAGGTGACGCTAATATTTTTCCTATAGGGCAGACAGTACTCTAGGGAACATCACAGAGCGAAGTTTCTACAGCTCTGCTTGTTGAGCATGAGTGGGGCCGGAAAGATAGATCTTCAGTCCACTGTCTTTTAATGCTGCCTGCCTGGGAAGTTTGTCCCTTAAAAGCTCAGTCATTTTTCCAAGCTCTGATGGGATGAAGGCCAAAGCAAAATGAGCCTTGGTCTGAGTAGCTGCCTTTAGTACTTTGGATAATTAACTGTTTACGGATCAATGAGATCATTTTCTGTCAGAAAAACCCCGACGTTTAGAAGAGTTGACTGAAATGAGCAGGGCACAGTAGCTTAATGTTCAGTGGAATTCTCCAAGTCTCTAATAACCATCTGTACAAGTAATCTTGGTTGAATTAGCAAAGCCTGCTAACAGACAGTAACTAACACCAATGGCCGGGTGTTTTGAGATGCCTTTAGCCCTTGGTCGTTTAGTGTTCGGGCTGCTTCTTGGATTAGTTATAAATTACTCGTGGGGAACTGCAATTTCTTGGCTCTAATATGGACAAATTACAGTGTATTACAAAATATTATTTCTTCCTCAGCACTTCTATAGAGATGAAATCTGGCTAAGATGAGCATCAAGGGTCATGTAGATGGGAAACAGATGTCACAAAAAGTAAAACATGTTCTGAAATGGTATTCAGGCGGGGGTGGCCATATCACATAGTCCTCCAGGTAAAGGAGATGATGAGCGATAATTGCGGTTACTTCTGTATGTTTATATATACTTGTGTGTGTGTATATATGTCTGTGGGCACAAATATGAATATGTAAGCACATGTACAAACCTCATTTTTAGCGTGAATGGACACCCCTACATTCTCCTTGATTCCCTTTCAGAGCCTGGATTCCATTGAAACCAGGGAACTAGAGTCCCCCCAAGGAATGTGCACTAGTGGAAAAAAAAGGAGGTTTTGAGTATTGTCTAGAAGTGTCAGTGGATGAGAGTAAGTTCATCAGGTAAAGAAGAGAGGGAGGGGATTCTCACTAAGGAACTAGAATGTGCAAAGGTATGGAAAGAAAAAAGGTCAATATAATTTGTGCCTGAGTTTGAGAGATAAAATAGACAATTTTCAGTATTTATTAGGAAAATATATATCTTCACATCTGTCTCCTTTGTAATTTTTACAGTTACGGATTATATTTTAATCAGCAAAAATAGTAAAAAATAAAGATAAAAAAAGAAAGGGTGAATAACTTTCATTCCAAGGTGAGTACATTGTCAGTTCAATTCAAAGCGCCCCCTCCCCCTTTTGGGGCTCAAGTCAGCAGAGAAATGGTTTTATTTAGAGTTTATTCATAATTCCTCGGAAGCTGAATGTACAATTTCACAGCATGTAAATGTTGTGTGCAGGCTGTCAGATCCGTCTATGCTGCGGCTCCCAAGGATGCTTTCAAGGTTGTGTCTGTCTGTTCTGCAGTAATAGGATTTATATTGTGGAGTGTTTTTTGTCTTATTTATATGTATTACATTGTTTATGCTCTTAAGTTGCAAAAATGGTATTTACTCTGTAGTGATTTATAATTTCTTGTCTGCTTTTAAAGCGGTCTCTGGTTGATGTCATGTGAGACTTTTGTTTAGGAATAAAATCACGTAGCCAAGAAGAAGCAAAGGTATTTACTGTATGTTTGTTTGGTTCGCCTTCATGTCTGGTTTCTTCAGCAAGCTCTGGGTTCAGAGTACGCATGGGGTAGAGATGGATGCTGAAGAAAAATGCTAAGGGGAGGGCTAGTGACTGGATGAATTTCAGAAAGCTCTTTCGTGATGGAAAAAGATTGCTCAACTCAAAATCTTTCAGGAGCCGTTTTAAACACGCTCTATCCTTCCTAAGAAATTTATGTCCCACAGGTGCCTAGAAGTAGGGAGAAAACAGTGAGGCAAATGAAGAGTGGATGTCCCCTCCTCACCTGCACACAAGGAGCACTTGGGGGATAGATTCCACATGTGCTTTTTCACAGATGCAAGTGGCTCGGATCCCTCAGGGATGGTCAGGAGGGGACTGGGGAAGTTTGAGAACCTATGTTCTAGGGAGCCTAGTATTTCTTAGAAATCACAAAATTTTCGTGTCAGAAATGATCACCTTGAAAACTATTTATAAGGTAGAGAAGAGTATTTTGAGCTTCTCTGTTTAGAGGTCATTTGAAACTGTGGAAACAAATATATATGGTCTAAATATCATGTCAACTGGGGTAAAAAAATTTCCCATTTCTTACAAATCTGGCTTAATTATAGGAAGCGAGAGCACATACTTTAGGGTCTTCAGCAGCTAAATGAGGCTTTTTGAGTTATTAAAGATAGAAAGAAATATGGTGCATCTCTTTGTAGTTACTCAGCTACAGAATCGTTTTTGCAAGAGCAAGTGGTCAATGGTTAACTTGTTAATTAGCTTTTCCCATGGATCCTTAACCTTTCTTCCTCCACTTCCTTCAAAAGCAATGAAACGAGGTGTTGGAGGAGTACATTATGAGGAGGATCTTTTTTTATTATTATATTTTAAGCTTAGAGAAGGAAGGTGTCAATTTTTAATAAAGATCATATTGTATTTAACCACAGAGTTTTGCAATCTCTTGACTGTGCTATCTAGAGAGTTTTCAAAGTCTTGACTTGAGTGCAGGCAGTAATTAGGAGGTATCACTAGGTTAATTAGAAGCTGTGTCTCTTAATGACTTAAAATTGTTCAGGGGAGAAAATTGCTAGAGAAGGGAGAGTTCAGGGAAAAGATTTGTCCCTAAAAGTTGTTCTCCCGTGAAGGTCGTGCTATTGTTACAGCAAGATATGCCTGTGTTCTTGTTAGCCGTGCTCCTTATGCCTGCTTTGTATCAGCTGTGTTAAGCGAACAGTGATGTAGTAAAATAATTTCTGCTCATTGACTAAATAAGCTGAAACACTAAACCAGCTTTGACCCTACATTACTGGTTACTTAGTCTCCTTGATATTCACACCTGTCCAGTACTCCTTCTACTTCCTGGAGCGGTGTCTCCTTTGCTGGATCTTCTTCCTCTGCCTGTTCTTGCTGCATGGCTGGACCTGCACGCTCTCTGCGTGGTTTAACACCACTGATGTCCTGATGACTAGAAACCACTTTCCCAGCCCAGACCTTTCTCCTGAGCTCCTGATCCACAAATATGACTGATGCCTCACTAGCCTCTCAGACTCAGTATTTCCAAATTGAATTCATATGCTCCCCACCTTCAAATCTGCTCTCATTTCAGTAGAAATAAGGGTATCAACTTTGACTTTTCTCTCTCCCACATCCAACAAACCCATTCGGTCACCAGATCCTGTAGATTTTGTCTCCACAACTCTTTTAGACCTATCCCCCATCTTCAGTTCTGCTGACGCTACTGCCAATCCCTTGTTTTACTTCTTACCCAGGCTGCTTAGACGGCTTCAACCCCTGGCCAACCAATAAGGCCTCAGGAGCACGACTATTCCTCTTGCCCCTTCTTTGGTTTCTTCCATGCAGTGAAAGCACCTGGTAAACACAGCCTGGCCTTGTGGATATGGTTTACTATCTGTGGACTGGCTTGGAATCCTTTGGAGAGTGAACAGAGCTCCAATGCCCTGAGACTTGTCTTACACGTTGGCAGTTCCCATCTGGGGCCTTCCACTGGGTGGTCCAACAGAGTTAGTTGCTTGTGTATGAGGTTCTACTTCCAGCGATTGTGTTTCGTATTTCACAGAGGGTGTGGCTTTATCTTCATTTAGCACCTGTCCAACTATTCCTTGGTCATACCTCTGATAATCCAAAGGGCCAGCTGATTTCCTTCCAAATGGTTTGCTGCTGTGACCAAAAGTATAAGAAGTGGATGCTTCCTTCTCATTATATTTCTCAAATGTTGGTTGCAACTGACCCGTCTTTTTTCATTTTGTCTTCTTCTCCTTTTTCTTCTTTCTCTTCCTCTTCCCACTTCCCTGCCTTCTCCTCTCCCTCTTCCATGCCCCTTCCTCTCCCCCCTCCCCTCCTCCTTCTGTCGGTACTACTGTTACCTCTTCAACCTCCCCTCCTCCTCCCCCCTCCCCTCCTCACTTATATCCTCCATCCCCCTTCCCCTCCCCTCCTCACTTCTACTCCGTACACTTTTGTTTTATGTTTTTGGCAGAGGCCCTTTTGAGGGGAGTTTATATTTACTCATTTCTGAGGTAAGTTTAGTTTTTCTTTTATGTTTTACTTTAAGGTCCACCATTCTCTCACTTATTTTCCTCTGTTAAATACTGCATACTCCATAATTTTGTTTAATTTGCCTCTACTTTTATCTTCCATTATGACTACCTCATAACTTCTTATCCTCTTCTTCCTATGCTGTTAATAACTGGTCTTCCTAGCTTGGGTTTTGCACCCCCCTCGCCCCACATTTTATAGCAAAAGGAATCTTTCTGAATTGCAGATCTGATTAGGAGGCTCCCTGTATAGTATACAAAGCCCTTTATCCCTAGACCCTCCTGTCTCTCTCTCCAACCCTCTTTCTTGCACTGACCTTCTTTGAAACTTCTGATTCGGCCGCAAAGAATTATTTGTGGATCCTTTTCGTTTTATAGCTGATTTGATCTTTCTGGAGCCCCTGGTGCTCAGGCTTTCCCTCTCTCGGTGGTAATGCTCTTTCCCTCTCTCGGTGGTAATGCCTTAAATACACCTACTCAGTTTTCAAAAGTCATCTCAAGTGTAAACTCAATAATCTTTTGCCTTAAAGACTTTCCTGCTTTTGCTTCCCCCGCAGTAGAATTGACCACTCTCCCTTTTAAGTCCCCTCTCTTGCCTGCACATTCTTCTCAAGAACGTTAGGTAGCACCATTGAGCTTAATAGACTCTAGCTCTTCATGGTCCCTACTATGTTCCGGGCTCCATTCTGAGCACTTTACACAAACCACTTACTTGACTACTTATCTGTCTCCCTTTATGGGCAGGGAATGTCTTAATAATATTTTTAAGTTATTAGCTTTCAATTATAGGAATGAAAGATGCAATCCGAGGAGAACTATCAATTCCTACCACAAATCCTAACTACTTGTTATATACTCTGTGTACCATCTACTTTTGTTGCTAAGACCCATCCGTCTGGAGCCCACCATCTCTCACCTTTTCAGGGACTACTTTTCTATAATTATTTGCTTTCTTTCTTGCATCTTCTACTGCAGCAGTAAAGAGCTCATACTGCCAGTTTTCAAGTCAGCTTTGCAACTTACTAGCGGCGTATTTTTGGGCAAATTAATTGACTTCTCTGTGTCTCAGTAACTTTATCTCTAAAACGGTGATACCTTGATAATTAAAAGAGCAATACAAGAAAGTATGTGGTACAGTCCCTGGCACGATGTAAATGCTGAATTATCCGATTATTTAAAATTATTTGCAACAACATATAAAATGCCTTATCATCATATATTAACAAGTATCCCTTGGGCTTTTGTCCCCATCCAGCTACTTCCCCATTTTTATCTCTGCTTCATAGCAAAATTACTCTAAAGAGTTGCCTATGCTTGCTATCTTTCTCTCATTTTCCTTCTTAACTCATTGGAATGGGGTTTTTGTCCAACGCATGCCAGTGAAGCAGATCTTATGACACTTATCAAGGTCACCAGTGATTTATACCATGTCAGAGTCAATTGTCAGTTCTCTCTCTTTGTCCCAATCGACCTCTCACTAGCAGCTGACATGGTTGATAACTCCCTCCTTGAAAAGGTTTCTTCTTTAGGCTTCAGGGACATGGTAAGCCTGGTTTCCCCCACCTTTTGGGCCCCCTCCCTCAGTCTTGTTGCTCACTCCTCTCCTGTCCTTTCCTCTACAAGATCCCTGAAAGTAAGAGTCCTCCAGGGCTCAGTCTTTGGTCCTATTCTTTTCTTTATCTGTATTCTCTTCCGACCTGATCTGACCTGGTCCCATAGCTTCAGATAATATCTGTATGTTGATGAATCCTCAAATTTATATTTCTAGCTCAAGTCTCTTCCCTGGGCTCCTCACTCAGACATTCAGCTGGTTACTGGGCATTACTACAGGGATGTCTAGTAGGCAGCTGGGATGCAATATGCCCAAAATAGAACTCTTGACTCCTCTTCTCCAAAGTTGCCCCCCCCATTCTACCCCAAGTAGATGGCACACCATCCACACCAGGCTGCAGCCCAGGATTCGTCCTGGATTGCTTTCTTACTTTATTCCCTATTAGTGAAAGTCCCCGTAATCTCTCTTTGCATTATTTCTACAGTCCCTGGCTCTACTTTTCATTCCTCCTTTAGTCTTCCTGACGAATCTTTCTAAAGCTTAAATCAGATCATGTCACCCTTCCTGAAAGCACTCTAAAACTTCCATTATGCTTAGAATAAAAGCCAGTCTCCTTGACATGGCCTAGAAGGTCTCTCATGATCTTGTTCTTTTCTAGCTCTGGGACCTCATCTTCTGCTTTCTTCCTTGGTCTCTTCACTATAGACACATTGGATTTCTTTGACCTTGAGCATTGCTGAGCCCATTCCAGTACTGGTGCCTTTGCACTAGTTTTTCCTTCTATAGTGATGTTCTTTCCTCAGATCTTTTCATGGGTGTTGCCGTCTCATCATGCAAGTATCCACTCAAATATAGTAATAAGTATCAACAGAATTACCTATATTTATTCAGAATTCCTAATTAAAAGATTGGCTCTTTTATTGGTCTCTATTTTGTTTTTATAACTGTTCTGAAGTAGAGGTTTTAACTTAATTTTCTCCCCAAAATTTAGCCAATTGTTCTAGCACCATTTATTTAATATGCAATTATTTTCTCCACTAATTTGAAATGCCAGTAGTGGACACCTAGACTGCTTGTACTGGCATTTCTTGTGAAAGAATTGGTGAGTGTACTTAACCCAGATCTGAATTTCACAGGGTGGCCAGCAAGTCCTGTGGATTGTGGCCAAGGTTTATATTTGGTTGAAAATTCTTCTGTCTCCAAGAAATTTTAATTTTATGCTGGCATCTACTATCCAAAGGAATTTATTTGTGAACAACTATCACTATCTTGTGAGCATTATAAGAAATGTCCAAGTTAAGTACGTGTTAACTACCTCCTTATCTGTAAAATATTTTTCTAGCCCCTTTAGCTCTAAATCTGATGATTCTAGGCTTGGGCTTTTTAAAAGCTTTTCTTATATATTTTTGAATGAACTCTACCCACATATACTGATATTTAAGATATTCTGTGTTTCCATACTGCATTTTTTGCTTTAGAGATTAAGTTCAACTGTTTCTAGGTATTTCTTTTTCTGGAAAAACATTTGTCAACATCAAAGACTTAGTGTTTGTTTTTAGCGTTTTGAGCCTCGAAAGTTTCCCTCACGTCCATCTTTGTTCTCTTTTTAGCTCAGCTGCTACATTTCTTTTTTAATATATGACCAGACAAAATGTTGATAATAGTGGGGCCCCTGGGAATATGCTGGAGTTGTGCAAGCTTTACTCTTTTACTCTTATTAATGCAGGAAATTTTTGATCTTTAGAAGAAAACTGAAATGCGGAAATATCAGTGTTTGCTCAAGGTCTTTTTTTTCCCAAATAGCTGTGCTGAATTTGTACCTTATTTGGACAATTTCCATATTGAAAGGCTCAGAATGCTCTACTATGTGACTCCTCTTTTGCCCTCTAAGAAAAAGGTCTAAAACATTTAAAATGGAAATAGCAAGGCTATTATGTGGGAAGTGTGGTTGTAGAGCAGAATGTCATTTTGATAACAGAAAGCAGGAAAACTCCTGAACAGAGCCTGGCTTCCTTCTTCTCAGTGCTAAATAAATAATGCATTTCTCAAAGCCGGTATCTTTGGATGCAAACCTAGGTTTGGGTAAAGAAGAAAAGCATTTCAACTCTATTATTGGCCTTCAGATTGTTTCTGTTTTCCACCAGTTCTGAAATTGCAGTCAATTAGGTACTTTTTCTTGAGACAGATTGGAAACCAGAAGGGAGCTTTATGAATTCAAACAGAGAAATTTGAGCTAAAAATGTCTGTAAAGCACTCCTTTGCACATTTTCTCTTTAGAATTTGCAGAGTACATTAATTTTCTGATATAAGTAATTATGAGATGTTTTAGGCTTAGCCTTATATCAAATTAATAGAAGGGGTGCTTTATTTTGAATTCCTAACTATTTTAAAATTATTTATTTTAATCATTTGCATTCTGTTACAGAATTGGTAGACTGATTGGAGAATGGGACTTCTTAAACCTGGATTCCCACATCTTCTCCTTGATTTTCAATTCCTGTGTTTTTAGACTTGATTCCATGTTGATGATCTGTGAGAGCTAACTGTTGAGTTTGTAGCACCGTCCAGGTTTCTCATTCTAAGTCCGTGGAGTGAAAATGATATATTTCTTTTTATGGTTGGCCATAATTTTTTTTTGTTTCTGATGAGCAAAACTCCCATTTCAGTATCTTCATTTTGAAGAAGATATTTCAAATCCAGTAAGTATCAATCTGGGAAAGCAGTGCTCATGTTTGAAACATTTAGTGGATGGGGGATTTGGTAGACACCTTTGATGCCCTGCTCAGCTCCCCTTTTTCCACGAATTTAAATCTCTGGTTCAGACCTGCTTCTAGGAAAACTGACCTATGATGGTTGGTACCAGAAGAAGAGTCCTGGGAAAGAGATTCTGAGGGATTCTGTTCCCAGGTGGCTGGCAATGAGTCCCTGTCACTGCTGGTAGGTGAGGTACTGATAGTTCCTGGTATGTAGCAGCAGTGCAGTTATTAAGCCTTTTACTTATGGTGAACTGGGGTAGGAAGGAGATGCACTGGCTTGTGTAATATCTCTGGCATTTGAGAGGTTCAGAAGCAAAAGTATTATAAGGACTGAATTGGGTGCCTGTTGCTGAATGCCCTTCATGCTCATGGCAATCAATCACCAACTCAAAAGAAAGTGTGACAGAGAGCTACCTTGGCAGCACTTAAATGTATGGCAGAGTTAAAGACCAGACTTAATTGTAAGAGTGACAGAACTTTGGAGAAGGCTGAATTCTCAACTCAGGCAAGTCTTCTATGACAAAGTTAGTTCCCCTTAGGCAGGGAGTAGGACTCTGAGATTTAGGTTGGAGATAACTGGGTAGATATACTTGAGTATGTGGAATTGCCAGATTCCTCTGTACTCTTGGAACTCTCCTCCTGCTTGCTGGAATACTGTAGAGGAGCCCTATATGATAGAAGTGCCTACAGGACTATGCTGGCCTTCTCAGAATCTGCCCCCATCTCTCGTCCTAGCCACCCAACCCATAACTAAGGTCAAGTGTCAGCATGACCCATGGAGGTCATGAAGGGGAAGTGCTATATGCAAAAGGAGCTGTAGGACCTGCCAGAAACCAGGAGAGTGTGCTGAGGTGCTGGATTAAAGGTGATGGAATTTAAAGCTGAATAAGGGAGTTTTTTGAATCTATGAGATGCTTTCTTTTAAGGCAGGATTTAACACCCTGGCAAAGATCCTGGAGCTAGTTCTATTACTCTGCTGGGATGTATCTTGGAAGCTTGGGAAAAATGATAGCCCCCATTAAATTGGGTTGAAATGCCAGTGCTGGCGTGGCCAGCCATGGAGGAGTTGCAGTAATGCCCTTTCCTAGCTCACACCTGTGACTTCATGGGAGCTGCTCAAGGTGGGAAAACCTGAACTTGGTTCGTGGATGGGTAGACCTGGTATACTGATGAGAGTGAAAATTTACTGATACTGTACCTCATCCTCATTCAGGGGTGGTTTTGAAAGACTGGTGTGGGGAAGTACTCCCTATGGGCAGAGCGTTGGGCAGTGCACTTGATCACCCACTGTGTGGAAGGAGAAGTAGCCTAAGGTAAGGTTATATATGGATTCATGAGCAGCTGCAAATGACTTAGTTGATTGGTCAGGGGTCTGGAATGAGTAAGATCGAAAGGTGTGAGACAAGGAATTTGGTGTAGAGGCATATAGATAGACATATGGGAGTAATGATGAAGTGTGAGTATCTTTGTATCACATAATAATAGACAACAGAAAGTGTCTACTGGGGAAGAGTCAATAACCAACCGAATGGGCAGAATGACTCAGCCAGTTGATGTTAGCCAACCTCTGTTCTCGGCCACCCCTGTGCTCCTACAATGGGCTTTTGAATGAAGTAATTATGGTGGGAGATGTGAAGGCCATGATGGACCCATGGGCATGGGGTCTCTCCATTTGGGCTTATCTAGCTGCTGCTGAATGGTTGACCTGTCAACAAGTCTGATGCTGAACTCCTGTTATGGTAGTATCCCTCGAGGTGAACGATCAGGCCCTGGGTGGCAAATTGGCTAAACTGAACCCCTTCTACCCTGGAAAGAGCAATACTTCATCTTGGCTGAGATAGATACATATTCTGACTGTGTTTGTCCTTTCCACCGCAAGGCCCAGTCAGAACCACTAACCAAGGGCTCACCCCCAATGTTTGACTCACCAACATGGGATTCTGCATAACATCACATAGGACCAGGGACATACTTTACAGGAAAAAATGTGGGCGAGAGGCATGTGGCCATGGAATCCACTGATCATACCTCATCCCACATCACTCATAAGCTGCTGGAATGAAGGGCCACTTGAGTTCTCCAGGAAACAGATGCCGAGTTGCAGCGGGACTGCAAGAGGGTACTGCAAGTGGCTATAATACCTTTAAACGATTAAGGGGGCAAGAACTGGGCAGGGAAAGCTTTCAGACTATGATGCAATTTGACATTTGTGAAAAAAGAAGAGAGGAAGCAGCTTTGGGGAGAGCAAGACAGACCACAATGTAGATCTGACAGACTCAATGGGGAACACTCTAGAGTCCCTCTTGGGGCAGAAATGCTTAGTCACTGGCTGAGGGCAGCTGGGAAGAGTGTGGCCTTGACTCAAAAGCTGAGGCAGAGCTTGAAGGTACTAACAGGTGGACACTGTCACCTGAATGCCCTCCTCGCAGCTGAACAGCCAGTGTTTTTCTTGAAGGAAAACGAGTGGCACACTTCCACTGCTGCCACAGTCCACACCTGTGCCCTCTGATCCACGTGTTCAGGGAGCAGCTTCTTCCAGGTTTCAGTGGCCTCTGTTCATGAAGAGAAACTTAAAAGAGGGAAGTTAGGGATGAACTACAGCCCTCACTGCTGCAGTTGATTCTGGGGCTGCATCTGGTGCTCGCGGTTTCCCTCCTACACTATCCATTCTAAATTCCTTTGCTTTCAGTTAGCATTTCTGCTGGGTTTAGTGCCTTACCTGGTGGTGTGACTCAAGCTCTCATTCCTGTGGGGTTTGAGCCCCTGATAATTCTACCCTTCTCCAGTTAGTGCTGTTGCACTTTCCGTTAAAAGTCAAAATTAGACAAAGGAGTGCCCAGAGATGTCCAGGTGGATCACTTGAATTCCTCCTGGTCTCCACCTCCACCTGCTAATCAGGGTCAGTTATCCCTGCCGTGATGGTGGCCAGTCTTTTTGTCTCTTGGTCCCCGGACACAGGATTTCAAAGTATCCAGGTTACAATCTTGGCTTGTGGTTCAAAGAGCCCTTTATTGTGTTCCCTGACAAGAGTGTTCTCTCCCATTTTTGGACTGGGACTTTAACCCTGCACAGAGCTGTGAGATCAGGAAGCACAAAAAGTCCCAGCGAGACATTGGGAATGATGACCAGTGGGGCTATTTCTGCTTTTATGCTTTGGACCTGGATCCATGTAGTCTTTTTAGTGAGGAGTATAGGTCTCTGATTTGGTGTGTCTACATCCTCAAGGATGACACCCATTGTCACAGAGTACTGCCTCTGAGCTGGCATTCCAGCCCACGCGATACACAGTGGAAGGCAGAGGTGAAGCTCATTGTTAAATACAGTAGGTTTAAAGAAAAGACTGCGTACTGAGAATGGGGCTCCCAGTTTCCTTCTCAGGATGGGCTGATTCTCAGGACAGATGTAGCCAGAGAGGAGATGGGAAGTTTTGATATATTGATATTTGATAGCACCTGAATAAATGTCCAGTTCTCTGCTGGTGGAGAGATCTCTTTTAAAATCAAATTATCTGAAATGTTTGAGCATTTGAAAAATAATAATTGTAGGCGTTTGGCAGATACGATGGGGCACAGAGAAAAGTTAAGCATAGTACATAGGAAACTAAGAAAATAGGTTTTTAAGAAAAAACTACTTACTAACTTCTAAATTTAATTATTTGTTGTATATATTGTCTCCTACTGGAATATCAGAGCCAAGGGGCCCAGGAACTTTGTTCACAAATCTTCCAGATGCTTAGAATGGAGCCTGCCACTTAGGGGAGTTGAAGAAACAACAGTTGAATAGTTGAACAAAAAAAAACCCACAAGCCATGTTTACCTCTGGTTTTCATTTTCATAACCCCATGGTGCCTTGGAGTATAGTAAGTGTCAATAGATATTTGTTGAATGGGGTTGAATTATTTGATAAATGCTGAGGAGTAAAATATACCTTAAGCTTATATTTTATCCTTTCAGTGTACCTTTGACCTCTTTAAAAATTAATTTAGTTATCGCCATATATATATTGTAATAATATAACATTTAGTTAATATAATACAATCCAACTATATGACAGTAATGGAAAAGGAATCCTTTCCAACAAAGATATGTTGTTCAATATAAACACTTATTCTTAAAAGCGTTTGTTTTATGAGTTGCTTGCTTGCAGGCAACACAATGATGTAGCTTTGAAATTACAGGCATACCTTGTATTATTGCACCTCATTTTTTTAAATTGTACTTCACACATATTGTGTTTTTTACAAATTGAAGTCTTGTGGCAACCCTGCATCAAACAAATTTATTGGCGCCTTTTTTCCCAACAACGTTTGGTTTGCTCACTTTGTGTCTCTGTCACATTTTGGTAATTCTCAAAGTATTTCAAACTTTTTCATTATTATTATATTTGTTATGGTGATCTGTGATCAGTGATCTTTGATGTTACTCTCTAATTGTTTTGGGGCACCACGAACCATGTCCATATAAGATGGTGAACTTAATCAATAAATGTTGAGTGTGTTCTGACTGCTCCACCAACCAGCCATTCCCCACCTCTCTCCTTCTCCTTGGGACTCCCTATTCCTGAGTCACAACAATATTGGAATTAGACAAGTTAATAACACTACAATGGCCTCTAAGTGTTCAAGTGAAAGGAAGAGTTGCACATCTCTCAATTTAAATGAAGAGCTAGAAATGATTAAGCCTAATGAGGAAGGCATGTTGAAATCCAGGCTCAAAGCTAGGTCTCTTGCACCAAACAGTTAGCCAAGTTGTGAATGCAAAGGAAACTAGTTCTTGAAAGGAAATGAAAATTGCTATTCCAGTGAACACACAAATGATAAGAAAGCAAAACAGCCTTATTGCCCATATGGTGAAAGTTTTAGTGGTCTGGATAGAAGGTCAAACCAACCATAACATTCCCTCAAGCCAAAGCCTAATCCAGAGCAAGGCTGTTAACTCTCTTCAATTCTGTGAAGGCTGACAGAGGTGAGGCAGCTGCAGAAGAAAGGTTTGAAGCTAGCAGAGGTTGGTTCCATGAGGGTTAAGGACAGAAGCTACATCCTCTCAGACTTGGCTTGAAATCTCACCCTTGATAGCTCCCTTCCCTGTCCTTTCCCCATATCCCTATTGTTTATTTCAGAATACTTCCTAATAAATCAGTTTCACATGAATCTGCATCTCAGGGTCTCCCTATAGGGAACCCAACCTCAGACACTTGCTGTGTGGAGTTAGAATTGGAATGCCATAGAGTGGTGGATTGTTGCATTATAACTCTTAATGTTTCCATTCTATTTCCATTCATTCCATTACTGACTTTCCTCTAACCACCATTCCTGCTTCCTTTTTCCACAAAAATTGCCCACTGGTCTTCTGTAGGGTTTTAGGATAGGTATGCATTGTTAAAGATTCATACTGTATTTAAGTAAATCTTCAAATTTACATATTAGTAGGTTACCTGCTAATAAATGAGAGAGGTGATATAATTTTATACTTGGGAAGGGAATTCCTCTTTAGCATTCATATCCATGAATCTGCTTTGTAAACAAATTACTTCCTATAACATAATTTATTACAGCGCGTTGGAAGCAGCACTAAAAATATATCTGGTATGTGCATAAATCTGTAAATAGAAGAGGGAAAAAGAAAAATGAGAGGTGGGGGAAGGTTGCTAATATTTATTGAGAATCTTCCATGTACCAGACACTATATATGTGAACTGAAGAATGACAGGTTAAGGAACTTGCCCCAAGGTTACATGATTAGTGAATAGCCAGACAGGAATTTAAACCCAAACAGAACAGAAGTGAGTGAAATTAAGCTCCTGCGTTGTTTGAGGGAAACCTGTACTCTAACATATTATGATCATTCTGCTTCTGCCATCTTCATGCAAGCACATCAGTCTTCCTGGTTTAATTGCCATTGTTCCATTTTTTCCCCATTCTTACAGCCACAGGCCTATATCAGTTCTCAGTGGACTGCTGCCACCCTCTCTGCTCACTCCCTTTTGCACGGGAGGGCCAGCATCATCTTTTCAGAGTGCTGGGGCATCTCCAGATGTCCACAGCTGTCATTCCCCAATTCCTTTTTCCATAAAATCAAAAATTTTAAATTATGGTCTTATAGACTCTCCATCAGGCGAAGGAAAGTCCTTCTTTCGCCAGTTGCTGTCATTGCCCATTTGCTCTGGCACACACTTTTGGCTTAGGACGATAAACCAGTTTGCTTTTGAACAATGCACAAGCCAAACATGGGCTTTGGACACCATCTAAATTCTTCTTTCCCTCCTGCCCCTGCTGATACGTGTGCCCTTTCCACATGACGTCCACCAGGCCCTGGTACCTGAATCCTTACCAACAGAGAGGAGGCCATGGTCTTTATTCATCCAGGTCCCCACCTGGAATACTCCCGGCCCCACTCATACACTAGACTGAGGGTCTTCCATGCCTGTCAGTGGCCTTGCTCTCTGTTTTCCTATTGTGAATATTCATGCATTATTATTCGTTCTCCTCAAACCTTCCATGACTTGGTCAAACCTCTGATTTCCTTGTAGCTCTATGCTATTTTGATAATTTTGTGTTTTCTTAAGTGAAATATCCGAGTTTGGAGCTTAGAACTGGGAGCAACATTCAGGGTCCTCTAGTCCAATCCTGTCAATTTAATTTGTCCAGTTTATGATGTAAAGCATTTTGTAATTTCAAAAGTCATATAATTTTCAGTTCAGGAAACTTGGAAGACAGAAAGGAAAAAACAGAAACAAGGATCACATGTAATATTACTGTCCAATGATAGCTGTTACCGATATTTTGATGTACACATTTAAAAGAAATATTGTTATGCCTGTTATTGTTAAGTATAACAATATAAGTATTGTTATACTTTTAAAAAATATAAGTATGAACATTTTATGTCCTTCATGTATGTTTTTCTTTTAAGATAGTTTAATTATGTAATAAATAAGTGCATACTCATTAAAAATTTTAACAATGTAGATAAATTGAAATTTCCCCTTGATTCCTTTTCCCTGTTCACCTCCCCAGTCTGTTTTCTCCTCAGACATAATAGCTGTTATCAATTTAATGTGTATCCTATATTTATATACACATATACATATAGAAATATTTAGTTTTTCTTACATATATACTTACATTAACTGTGTCGTTATCTGTGCATTGGTCTGAAACTTGCATTCTTCACTTAGTAATATGCTCTAGACATCTAACCATGTCAATCTATCATTTCACTCTGGATCCTGACAGAAAATAAATGGCTCAAATAAAATTCAGTAATTTCAGGAGAGTTTGATAACCTGAACTTCATAGGGAGACCATAGGGGACAGTGCAGTACCCTGAGATGAGTAATAATGAGAGCATTGTTGTCACCTGTAGACTGGGACAGAGGAGTTATAGGGGGTGATTGAGATGGGGTGTGGGGATGGCGAGAGAGAGAGAGAGAGAGAGAGAGAGAGAGAGAGAGAGAGAGATGGAATAGCCTGCTTGGCAGGACCGAGAGATCTTCAGTGGAGGGAGGCAGTCACTATGCACGGATTCCATAGGAAGAGAGCCAGGGAAATAAGAATCCTTCCCTCTCCCTCCTCCCTCTCTGTTATGGATTAAACATCATATATCCCCAAATTCATATGTTGAAGCACTAACCCCCAATGTGACGGTATTTTGACATGGAGCCTTTGGGAGGTAATCAGTGTTAGATGAAGTCATAAGGGTGAGGTCCTCATGATGGGATTAGCGCCCTCATAAGAGAAGATGAAAGAGCTTGCTCATTCTCACTCCACACACAGGCACTGCGAAAAGGCCATGCTAGCACACAGTGAGAAGGTGGCCATCTGCAAGCCAGGAAAAGAGCTCTCGCTAGAAACCAAACCCTGCTGGACGTTGATCTTGGACTTTCCAGCTTCCAGAACTGTGTGATAATAAATGTCTGTTGTTTAAGTCACCCAATCCATGGCATTTTGTTATGCAGCCCCTCTGATCTTGGAGAGAGGTCCTTGTTGGCTGAATCCAGTGGGAATCTGGAGAGCTAGAGAGTTGTTGATGCAGCCCATCTATGTCAGCCTCCCAAGGCACAGCAGGCACATTCATGTAGATTTAACTCTTCTGTAACTTTTCAGTGCCTGTAGATGACAGACATTGTTCTAGGGGCAAGAGAATAAGGTAAAAAAAAAAAAAAGCCACTGTCCTTCAGGAGCTCACATCCATTAGTATTGGAGTCAGTGTTCCATAGAATGCAGACTATTTCTTAGCTTGTATGTGTGAGTTCGTTAATGATTTGTTACTGATGGGAATTTATGCCACTTTAACTTTTCCTTATTTAAACAGTACTTCATGAATATTGATGTTTGTGCATCTTTCTTTACATGTAATAATACTTCTCTCTGGTAGATACTAAGAAGTAGAATTGCTGGATTAAAGGAAATAGGCATTTTTAATGTTAAATAGGCTGATCTAAATTACACGTCTACAAATAGGGTATGAGTACTTACCCCTCTTCCCTCAGTGATAGTTATTGTCATTCTCTCAAAGTGTACCAATCTGATGCAGGGCAGAGGGAGGCTGGGGACCGGCATAGTCAGTGATTGTTGTTTGAGTTTGAATTTTGCTGACCTCTGGTAAGAATTAGAACCTTTTGATGTATTTATCGCTGTTTGTGTTTCCCGTTTTGTGAATTACCTTGTTTGTTTGTATCCTTTGCCGATTTTTTATAGAGTCATTGTCTTATTTATTTCAAAGAGTTCTTTATCTATTTTAAGTTGTTCTTACTTTAAAGTCTTGTTCTGTTTGCTTTAGTAACACTGTTTAGTCAGGCCTTAGGTGGTGCTTATACGTGGGGTCTCTTAGTCATTGTGCTGATTTTCCTCAAAAGTTCGTCAGTGTTTGGCTGAATTCATCTTGTAAGTAAGATTCCCTCTTGACTCCCCTGTGAATGCTTCATCTCTTTGTGACACTGGTGGGTAGACTATGCCAGCAGCTACTCTCCTGGGAATGCAATCCCCCCGTTTTCCCTGGGATGCTGTTCTACTGCCCTGACTCAGGTACCCCTCTTCCTGCTCCATCTGGGGCTGATGCCTTTGCTGCCTCAGCCCAGCATGGTGGAGTCTGTGAGAGGTAGGCTCCTAACCAGCCACGCTGCTGGCTGCCCTCTGTCTGTCCCCTCTGTCCTGCTCCTGTGAGCTGGGCCTTCCTTGGAGTCACTCCCGCCTCCCACGGCTGTCCCTTCTTTTATTTATTTATTTATTTATTTTTAAGTAATAGACTTTATTTTTTAGAATAGTTTTTAGTTTACAGAAAAACTGAGCAGAAATTAAAGAGTTTCCATATACCTCTCCCCCACCCTTCCTCTCTCCACACATTTTCCTCTATTATTACATCTTGTATTAGTGTGGTACGTTTGTTACAGTTGATGAACCGATATTGGTACATAATTGTTATCAACTAAAACCCATAGTTTACATTAGGGTTCACTGTTTGTGTTGTACATATTCTATTGGTTTTTCCAAATGCAAAATGTCATGTATCCACCATTACAGTGTCATACAGGATAGTTTTACTGCCCTAAAAATCCCCTGTGCTTCTCTATTCATTCTCCCTCCCCTAACCTGTAGCAACCACTGATGTTTTTACTGTCTCTCTAGTTTATTTTTTAAAATTTTGATTAAAATACAGTTGATTTACAGTGTTGTGTTAGTTTCAGGTGTATAGCAAAGTGATTCAGTTATACATATAAAATATATATATATATTCTTTTTTTATATTCTCTTCTGTTATAGGTTATTATAAGATATTGGGTATAGTTCCCTGTGCTATACAGTAGGAACTTGTTAGTTATATTTTAATCCCAAACTCCTAATTTATCCCTCCCTCCCCTTTGGTAACCATAAGTTTATTTTCTGTGTCTGTGAGTTTATTTCTGTTTTGTAAATAAGTTCATTTGTATCAATTTTTTTAGATTCTACCTATAAGCCATATCATAGGATATTTGTCTTTCTTTCTGGCTTACTTCACTTAGTATGATTATCTCTAGGTCCATCCATGCTGCTGCATTATTTTATTCTTTTTTATGGCTGAGTAGTATCCCACTTTATCTGTGTACCACATCTTCTTTATACATTTATCTGTTGATGGACCCTTAGGTTGCTTCCATGTCTTGGCTGTTGTAAATAGTGCTGCTATGAACACGGGTGCATGTATCTTTTTGAATTATGCTTTTCCCTGGATATATGCCCAGGAGTGGGATTGCTGGATTATATGGCAACTCTACTTTTAGTTTTTTAAGGAACCTCCATACTGTTCTCCATAGTGGCTGCACCAATCTTTATTCCCACCAACAGTGTTGGAGTGTTCTTTTATCTCCACACCTTCTCCAGCATTTATAATTTGTAGACTTTTTGATGTTGGCCATTCTGCATCTGTCCCTTTCTTGTATGTACCATTTCCTTCTACTCCCATTTGCCTTCTGTCCTTCAGGGAGTCCTCAGAAATTTATGTGCCCAAGAATACCCCTTCTCATTTTTCAGGACTATTACAGAACTCAAATATGTTTTTCATATTGTGTCATTACCAGAGATTTGGGATTGGAGGGAGAAGGCTGGAGCATGAACTAGCTTAGCGGTTGCCAAACTTCTGCTGTAAAGGGCCAGGCAGTAAGTATTTGAGGCTTTGCAGACCAGATGGTATCTGTCACAAGTACTCCGTTCTGCTTTTGTAGTACAGAAGCAGCCACAGACGATAAGTGATGGATGGATGTGGCTGTGTTCCAATCAATCTGATTCACAAAACAGGCGTTAGAAAGAATCTGACTCTCAGGCACTGGTTTGTGGACACCTGACCTAGACGCCTTCTCCCTTTTGTAATAGATGAAGACTCTGAGCCATAGAGGAGGTCAAGAGATTTGCCCAGAGCTGCTCCACTTGTGAGGGGAAGAACTCAATTGATCACTTCATCCACTTACTCATCTGTGATCTTGCCTCCACTTTGCTCTTTTTGCAGCGTTAAAGTGACTCCTAAACATAGCCAAGTTCCCCCAGAGCCTTGGAAACAGGGAAGTTGCTTTCAACTTTTTACTTTTTGTTCTGTGACTTGAAGGCAAATAAAGCCCAGGCCAAGTTGCCCAGCTATGGAGCGACTAGGGAATCAGAGAGCTGAGGGCTGGATGGGCTGTTGGCATTAGGACTGAGAGGAGGATTACTATCCACATTTTGGTCTTGCCTTTGTCAGCTGTAGAGACATTATGCAAGATTAATGGAGCATAAAGTATTTGAGCTCTTCAGAGACAAGTTTCTTTGTTATGATGTGATTTCTTTTGTGTTGTGATTCCTACTCATCTTGTGTGAAACTGATAGGATTTAAGCTGTGTTACTTAAATTCAAGATGGAGTCGCAGAGGCCAATGTGACTTCTACACTAGTTGTTTTGAAACATCCAGTCTAGGACTGCGAGTGATAGATTAAGAGTGTTACTTTAGATAAGGAACTTGTTTAATAACATCCTTGGGAAAACTTCACTGGAAGGGAGGGGCAATTGATAGATTGATAAATGATAGATACATACAAGAATTGATAGAGACTCCCTGGTGAGTAACATTTACCCCCTACTGGCAGACCCCTTCAAATGAGACCACTGAGCCCAGTAACCTGAAGGCCCTTGGCTGTAGGACTGACTCCAGGCTGCTGGAGCTGTTCCAGACGGATGCTGCTGGAGCAGAGGGCCACTTCCTGCTCCTGCCTGTTGGGAGACCCAGAGCCGGACCAGGGACCCCTGCTCGTCCTGACATGCCTGCTTCCCACACTTCTTGGAGTGGTTCGTGACCCTCTTTCTATTTTTTCTACTTTGATAACCTGTGTGTGTGCTAATTATATGCGGTAAACCAAGTGATTCATGAATTGAATATGGGCTCTGTTTCATATATCTCCAATCCTGTGATTCTTACCTGGTCTTACTACTGGGCCCTGCAACAAACACATTCTAATTTAACTGTAAATATTATTCCCAGTTTTAGTCAGTGGGTCCACCAGGGGCCGAATTTGATAGGGTTGAAAGCTGTTTCTCTTTTTGTCTAGCTTTAGGGCAATAGGAAAGGGATTATGCTTGGAGTCTGGTTTGAGGGTTGATCTGTATTCTGCCACTTACAAGCTGTGTGACTTTGAAAACATTGTTTAAACTCTCTGTTTGCCATTCAGTTCATCCTAAAATGAGAATTATAATGCCCACCTCATAGGGTTGTTTTGAAGATTAATGAGATAGTATATAAGAAGGTAATTTCTGTGTTGAAAGGCATTGTAAAAACTGAAGTTATTAGTAGCTGGCTGGAGAATAGAAGCCTTGATATAGATAACAAATTAGTGCCACTTGCTGTGATTTGTTATTTGAAATGCAGGAAATGGGGGATATAACTGAAACAGTACACTTGACACGTTAGCTAGCAAACCCGTGTAACATTTAATGGGAAACTAAATGGTAATTTATTTCTGTTTAAATTTTATTATTCCTAGGAGCTTTATTTCAAGTTAGTGCATCTACTTTAATCTTACAATTATCTAGGAGAATAAATTACATCTTCCTGCCATTGGGGGGAGTTTAAATGAAGTGTTCCATTTAAAAATGCACTTGTACAAAATACAGTACTGCTTTGATCTGAGGAATGCAATGGTGAATTTCACCTGTTTATTTTATAAAGTCATTCTTCATGTTCCTTTCATTCAAAATGAGACAATAGGACATCATTGTCAGAGTACAGGAGCTTAGATCTAGACTCCTTGGCTTGAATTCCAGCTTTGACATTTACCAGCTTTGGACAAGTTACTGACTCTCTCTGTGTCTCACCTACTTCAGCCATAAAGTGGAGATAATAATAGTGCAGACTATTTTTTATTTGCTTGTTTTCAGGATTGAATGAGTCATTGCAAGTAGAGTATGTAGAGCAGTGCTTGGCGGGTAGTAAGAGCTCACTGAACATTAGGCATTATTATTGCCAACACTATGCTAAGCATGGTGCTAAGGATCTAAGAGAGCTGATCCATGTGCTGAGAGGAAAATGAGCAGATCTGGGATACTGAAAGAGTATTCCACTCTGAGTGATGTGGGGAGAAAGAATTGGAGGTGCATAGAGGCAAAATGGGGAAATGCTTAAGGAATGAAACTGATGCTTAATTTTAAGGAAACCTTCTCAACAAGGCTTCAAGGCATATGTCATGCTTTGCATTTCCTTTTACAGCTAAGGAGACCAAAGGTCCACAAATTATGAGTGGCAAAGCCTGGTTTTGACCTCAAAAATCTGTCTTCCACTGTGGAAGGTCATTGCCAGGCCTGCTCTATGGACATATCTGACAGCCCAATGGCATAGCAAGGAATAAAACATGGCAGTAGCTATGCTATACAAAGTGCTTTGTCAGTGCTAATAGCTGTGTTATGTTACTGTCATGCAGTGATACATTTTGAACCTGAACCTGCATAGTAGCTCACTTGACACGTTGTAATAAGGTATACCCTTGAGTGTTGGTGCCGACGTGTCCTGCCAACCTCCAGTGCAAGCTCCCAGGTCTAAAATGAGACAAGGAAGGAGAATCTGCAGTTCTTGACCCTTCTGGATCCCAGGCAAGCATCCCTTGACCCATTGCAGGCTGCTGAAAACACTAAAACTCAGATGCACCTTCTTGGGGAACAAGAGAGCTGCAGGGGAGTTGCATCCGTACACAGTATCATAAATTCTTGACCTTGTGTGTACTGTTGCATCATTTGTTTGCTTGTTCAGTGATAAACCAAAGTGGAAGGAATGAAGCTCAAAGCCAGTCATTATTCCCACCAGTCCTTGCACCCTGAACCATCTTTGGGCTGGCTTGTTTCCTACTTTAGTGCCTAGTACTGCACTTTTATTGAGCTCAGACCTTCCCAAGACTCTTCGTGTTGGTGAAGAGACTCTCTGCACTACCGCAAAGTTGTGATGTTCACCACTGGCAAAGCGCCCAGAAGGACCACCTCACTGTGGGAAAGTGGAATTAACTGAACAAGAAACCTGACCCTCTCCACAGTTAACTTTCTCTTGGAGCTTTCTCTATGGACCCTTCTTAATGATCTGAGAATGCTACCCTTAAACCTGGGTCCAAATATGAGAGAACTAACATTTTTGTTGCTTTATTCTCTGCATAGCTGAGACCAACTAAAATTTTCTAAAAATATTAATACTTATAAACTAAGGGAGATCAGTTTCCAGTTATGGCAGGATGAAGATCATGGTGATTCCTTTCTGCCAAAACAAGTACAGAACTGGAAAAAGTTGCCCAAGATATCCATTTAAGGGCACTAGAAATTGACCAAAAGCAGACAACAAATTGAGAAGAGTTTATCCTTGAAAATGAGAGAATTTAACATAAGAACAGCAGGCTTATGTGGCCTTCCTGCGTGAGGTTCCCTCTCACGATAACCCTAGCGTTGCTAGATAAAATACACGTTGCCCAAATTTGAATTTCAGATAAAGAACAAGTAATTATTTTAGTAAGTATGTCTAAAATATTGCATGGGACATACTTATACTAAAAAAATATTATTTATTTGGATTTTAAATTTAACTGGATAGCCTGTGTTATCATTATTGTTATTTGCTAAATCAGGCAGCCTTCCCTTTCTATCTCACACCCCCTCGCCTCAACAGCTGACGCAGCAAGAATGTGGGGCTAGCTGGGACAACCAGTAGCTTTGCTGCCAGAGGGGGTAGATTTGATTTGGGGTGGGAGGTGGGAGTTAAAACTTGTGGCTTTGTCTGCTAAAAGTGATGAACTTGATTGGGAACTGGAAAAATCATCTGCTTTACTGACCTGAGGTTGCAATTGTTAGGTGAGTGGATTTTTCTCAGTGTTCCCAACTCACCCTTATGAATGCCTGTGTCACAAAAGGGGTTCTTTCTACGCTCTTACACCTCCCACACTGTGTGCTGCCATTATTGGTTATTTGGTGGGAGGTTAAAAATGGTGATGGGTTGTTCTCACTTCTCTTGGTTCAACCTCACTTAGATCCTGGGTACAGAGATCTCAGGAGTGGGGCTTTTTCATCATTCTTATCCCCTATATGGTACCTCAGGCTCTGCCTAGTATCTGTGGTGAGCTGGTGGCAGGAGTGAGCTCCCTGGTCTTCTCCCAGTGGTAGCTGACTTTGTGCCAGAACAGAAACCTGGACCCTGGGGGATTTCCTGGCCCATCCCCAGTGGCAGCAGCTATAGCTTTTAAGCTTCCCTCAGCAGCAGTGATCCTTTGCTCGAGATCAGACGGGTGGTTGCCCTGTACCACTGCGCCCCAACCGCAGTGGTAGATTGGTATCTCTGTGCCAGCACATGGTTACTGGTGGGCTTGAAGAGGGCTTCCTGCCTCTGCCCTCAGAATTTACCTTTGCCTGGGCCCCAGGGAAGGGCAAGCCTTGTTGGCTTCTATCCCAGCCCAGAGGTCATGAACCTTTGTCTGGGCTCTGAGGTGGGAGCATTCCCTGCCCCAATCCCCAGAGACATACGCTTCTTGGCTCTCACTTTCAGAAGGGTCTTCTTCAAGAAGGGAAAGTGGGTGGGACTTTGTGTGCCAGAGGGCTGGGGGGTGGGGCTGGGATGGGGCGGGAGGAGCTTTGACAGAACGGGACTTCCTGTGTCAGGATTAACCAGGGATCTCAACATCACTCTAGCCTACACTTTAAAGAATGAAGAATTCCTTAAATTTTACCTGTTTCCTCACTATCCTATTTTAAGGTGGTCACCTCTTCATGCTGTACTTTGCCACAGGTGAAGCAGTTTGTGCAGCTGGCCTCTCCTCAGAGAAGTCTGTCCTGTGAAAATCAGTTCACCTGTCTGCCTTGCTGTCTCGGCTCTCTGATGAGCTCAAGGCAAATCATGATTTTATTAATTATCCAACTTTTTCTTGCTTTCAAGGTGGGAGTCATTTTTTTTTTTCCTGCTTTGTAAGTCTAAAGGGAAGAGAAACAGGATCTCTCTTTAATTAGTCTTTATTATTTCTGACTTTCTTCTTGGCTCTCCTATACCACAGAAAGGTAGCAACTCCTCATACTTTTTGGGAGAAGATATCATTAGGATTCTATGTACCCAAAAAGAAACTGAAGCCATGAAGACACTTCATCTCTTCTTCTTAAGAGTTGAGTGAATAACGAAATCTTCTAAAGTTCATACATATTCTCATGTTTAAAATTTTAATGTTTCAATACTAAACAGTTAATTTCTTTTAAAAAGGGGGTTATGAAAAAATGTGGGACATGGCTGCAGATTTTGACTGGCTCTTGCTTTGAATAATTTTAGATTCTTAAAAGATGATTAAATTTTACTGCCTTGTAATATAGAGAATATATGTTTTAAAATGTTAGAACTTTTTGTATGACTTAGATATATGCACCATAAACATTTGGAAAAGAGTGGATGAAACAGCATTTGGAAGGGACTTTAGCCAGTAGGTGGAATTTTATTTGATCTTAATATCAAATGACTTTTAAAATGAAATGGAAAGTTTCAGTTTTCCACTTTTCAATTCTTTTGGCAAGATATGATTAAAAGAAATCCAAGAGGAGTGCATTGAGTGGGATGATGTACTGTGAGATGCCAAGAACACTAATGACTTAAGAATGGAAAAAATAGGAAACCGTTTTGAGGCAGAGCAATTTAAATATTAAGAAAAATATCTCACTCAATTTGATGAGAGGGAAATTCTGGTGATTTTATTTCTCTCAGTAAAGAATGGGTCATCTTTAGAAATCTTTCATCTGGGAGTACAGCCCGACTTAACAGATAAAACAAGCATTTCACATGAACCTCCTACCCATTTGTAAAGATTTAGGTGTAGAGAAAGAATGGTAAACCAACAAGCAAAAAACTCATAAAATTAATCCTAAGAAGGAAATATTGGGTTTAAATGCCTATAAGAACTTGTGGATGTCCGAGTCACCATCGAACAGTAGGGCAGTTTTTTTTCTGCAGATAAGAAATCTTTATTCAAAATACTCACAATAGCTCTAGCTCTTCAGTTTTTACGTGTGAGGCCAGGTTACATCTGCATAGGACTCTGGGTGATGGCTATGTAAAGTTGAACGCTGAAGTTTCATTTAGATATAGAATAAACATAATCTGGCATTCACAAAGGACCTTATTTTTAAAATTGTATGTCTCCTTTACTCTCTAGGTTTTATGGAGTCATCTAATACTCTTACCTACAAATTTTCTAGAAGCCTCCTAGAATAAAAGTCTTCTTTATTGTGCATGTGACATGTAAAAATTATATAGAACTCAAATTTCAGTGTCATAAATAAACTTTTATTGGAACACAGACACCTCATGTGTTGTGGATCATCTAGGTCTGCTTTGCTGTACAACAGCGAAGAAGTTGGGTAGTCTTCTCAGAGACCATGCAGCCTGTAAAGCCTAAAATATTTACCCTCATTTTCTACAAAGTTTACTGACCCTTACTGTACATCACTATGTCTCAAACTTCAATGTACATACCAATCAGCCAGGGATCTTATTAAATTGTAGATTCTAAGAATCGGATGATGGTATTCTGATGAGTGGTTAGTAAGAAGGCCTGGAAGGGAGTTACAGCCTTCACCACCTTCTCTCCTGGAGGCTGCAGGCCTTTCCCTTCTCACTTCTGTTCCCTTATTGGTCACCTGGACCCAGAGGAATGTGGGTCAGCCAGACAGATCTAGGCTGAGTGCAGCCACATGGAGAGAAGAGCAGCCAGCACAATCCCCTTTGTCAGCCCAGCTAGTTGAGGGGACTGGGGCAGGATGGAGTAGGGAGTGAGTATGTGGAGGGAGCCGTGTCCTACTCTCACACATGCCCCCACCTTCTCCATATGGCATCCTCTCCTCCCCTCCTCTCCCTGGCCTAACGTCCCCATCATTACATCCCTGTAGATACAGAATAAGATTCCTTTTGGTCTCTGTAGCACAGGCTGATAGGGTGAGAACTCCTGGCTTGATTCTCTTTCACAGTCTTCTTTGCTTTATCCTTTTCCTCTATTCCTTCAAGCTTCTGTCTTGTTACTCTTCTTACTCCGTATTCTCTTCCCAGGCGATGTCACCTGTTTCCATGGCTTCAATTGCTATTTTTATATTGAGAACTTCCAAAACGTTTGACCAAGCTTTCTTCTGAATATTGGTTTGCCTGCTTGAGATTCCTACTTGGATATATCATATTTAATATTCAGGTTTCATCAGTTCAAATAGGATATTCTCCCAAATGCTTCTCCTCCACTACTCTCTCTAATAGTAAATGGTTGTCACCTCCCACTCAGCTGTTCATGCCAGAGACGTTGGCAGTTGGCTTTGCTTTTCCCTCTTTCTTAACCTCCTCGAACTATCATTATCAGCACCTCCTAAATATCTTTGGAACCCATCCATTTCTTTCCTTTCTCACTGTCACCATTCTACTCTAAGTCAGCATCATTTGTCACCTGTTCTTCTGCAGTAGTTTTCTGTTGAATCCCCTATATTTAATTTTACCACACTAAAATCAATTGTCTTCACTGTGGCCGGAGTAATCTGTTTAAAATGAAAACATGATCATATCTCACTTCCCTAGAATAAGGTCCAAACTCCTTATGACCTGCAGGTCCTGCCTACCTGGCTCCATCCCAAGTCTCTGGCCTCTCTTATTACTTATTCCCTTGCTTCCTATGATGCTGCCATATTAGATTTTCTTTCCTGTTCTTTTTCAGCCAAGTGCTTTAAACATATGTTGCTTATAATCTAACATCACGGCACTGTAGGTAATCCATTTGAACACTCATATTACTCTGGCCCCCGGCAGGGCTTAAATGTTTTCCATGGGTGCACTGTGCAAACCAAGGTTAAGTGCAGAATTTCCTAGCAGGAGATAAGCTTCCTGCTTAGACATATGACATGCTGTGGGCTCAGAGGGAAGAACAGCATAAGAGAATTTCCAGATCTGTGTGCCCCTCATGTTGCCAAGTTGCCCAGCTCTAGCCACACTTCTCCATGAGGCTTTGAGACAACATTCATTCTCAGACACAATTCCATTGCATAGATTTTCCCTTTAAGGATTTTTTGAGATTTAGTTGTTCTTTTCAGGAGTTAGAGACGTTGTCTCAAGGTGTCTCAGCTTCAGTCATGCCTGTAATTCCATTCTAATGGCATACAGTGGTACACCCAATGTAAGGTTGCAGTTTATTGAGAATTTACTGTGGCAGAAAATATTAATCATAACCCTAGATATTAATAATATCAAGATTTATTGAATGATCACTATGTAATTCTTATCCAACCATATAAGATACATACCATTGTTAACCGTGTTTTCCGATGAGGAAATTGAGGTTGAGTAACTTGCCCAGAGACATATGGCTATTATGTAGAGGAGCGTGGATTTGAAAAACTTATTGGGAAATAACTTATTTTCCTGAGTGTAGCCTTACACTGTAGAGCAGTGAGAGATTTTGCAGCCTCTTCGTCAGACGTCAACCCCAGCCCATCTCCCCATCCCAGGCTAGACCCCCATCCCCTCAACACCCCACCACATCTTGTAGTTTACCATCTGTGTGTTCCAAGGTGAAAGTAGGATACTCTCACCCTGAGAGGCCAGGTGGGCTAAGTGTGTGCTTGTTCTTGAGGGCTTTTTGCCCACTTAAGATTAACATGGATTGATTGGATGGGAAGGGGATTGAAGACTTGGCACTTCAAGGGTGGAAGGGAGAAGCATCCATCCAGGAGAGTTGTGAGGATTCTGCCAGGTGGAATGGAGACAGGTGGGAATCTTTGAGTGCTTAGTGCTACCGAGGTGGGAGGAATGATGGCTGCATGGTGAGCCCACTGAGAGTGGAGGCAAAGGTCCCCAAGGCCAAACTGGGCCTCGAGCCCCCAGATGTAAATGGATCCTGGCTTGGGCCAGCAGCAGGTCACTGGTGACCACACAGGCTGAGTAACAGGCCCTTCCCTGTGACCCAACATCCCATAAACCCTGGGATGTTGAAAGGTACAAAGTACATGGAGAGAGGCTTGAAAATTAACTAGCATATTTGCCTTCCAGCCTTTCGTGGTGGGTTGGAGCTGAAGTGGACACAACTGAGTTGTATCTACACATTTACAATAAAGAGATGTGATGTTATTTGCATTTTGAGTGCCCAGGAACAACTTGCCCTTGTTTCAGCAGGCCTTGCTTAGTCCCCATCTTGCAGGTTGGCCCCATTGAAAATCTCAGCCTCTGTATAAAAGTTGGCCAGCTAGCCATTGCTGAGTAATCTTATATAATGAGAGAGGAGATCTTGTGAAGCCATCCTGGGACAGTGTTCTCTGAAGGACCAGACCTTTGGTATTGCAGTTATATGTCTAGGCTCTGGAGTAATTGCTGGAGTTAACACTGTTTTCTCAAAGGCAAAAGTTACTAAATTTAGTTGAAAATACTTCATGTCAGCTATAAATAGAGGGAGAAAATACAACCTTTGAATTTACCTGTAATACAACACAATGTGGTGTGAACACCTGTGAAATCTTATTTTTATTTAGCTTTATCTAGTCCACGAGTAATTTCCATCAGACTGAGAATGCTCCCAGTGTAATTTCCTGGTGTTGAATTATCTTAGATCAATGATAACTGTACCTTTAAAAAGATGTCTAGAGGGCAGTTAAGCATTCCTCAGTTTAGAAGATTAAAAAAAGACATAGATTTTCCACCAGGGAAAGTTAAATAATAGATTTTTTTTTTTAAAGGTGACCTGAGATCTTTGTGTTTTATCACTTGAACCTCTTCATGCGAATGTGAACTCTTTCACATATTTGAAAAGTACAATTTTTAAAGAGGTAAAATAATGATTTCCAGGCAATAATGAAATGAACATGTGTCATTAATTTTATTTAACTCATTAATTAGTGAAGGAACCAGTTAGATATTAATACTAGTTGAAAGAACATTTAAGAATCTAGGACATTTATAGGTGACGTGATAAAGAAGTATTATGATAAGATTGCTCAGTTAGTTATAAAAACTCTTTAATGTATAACAGGTCATAAATCTTTGGGGGTTGTCTGTTATACTGAATAGAAGCCTACAAGTTAACAAGTTCATTGCATCTAGAACCTTTAATCTGTGGTAAACACTGTGTTCCTGTGTACAATGCTTGGGTGGTCATTGCCCCCCTATGATTCTGAAAGTATGGGATGTGTACCCCTTTTTCCTTTCTGATATATTATTTCAAAAGGACTATTGACTCAGCTTATTTCCATGACTGCAGATCCTTTCTGTGACCTGAAGAGGTGATCCACCCATGTACACTTTCCTTATACCTTCCTGGACTCCCCGGCTGTGTTACAGCTTACACAGTTACAAGGGACAAGGATGCTGCCTTGACCACAGAACAGGGCAAATCTAATGGCAGGCAGCCTCATTCGCAGGGCACTCTCACAAATATTGCAGCTTCCCAAAGAGTTCTAGAATCTCACTTCAGTAAACATGAGTAATGTAAGCACAAAGCCTCTAGCTCTTACTTTTGATTGAGTTTCCAACTATTTAGAATAAGGAGCTAATAGTGACTTTACCAGAAGGTTTTTTTGTTTTTACCAGAAGGTTTATTAAATAAACATTAATTATATAAGCTAGGAGTCAGGAACTCAGCCACCAGATTCAGAGAAATCAGAGTTCCACCATTTGTCTACCCCTTATGAACTCTGTCCTTTTGGCCATCTTCTTAACCTCTCAGGGCCTCAGTTTTCTTATGATGGTTATTGTGAAGGTTATGAAAAAGAATGACTGTAAATGCTTATTACAGTGCCTTGGACACAGTTGTTTAGTAATACAAAATAAGTCACAAATTATGATTAACCATTGTAGGTCGGATGCTGTACTAGGCAGGTCTTGGACATTTAGGGATGATATGGTCCTACACCTGAAGATAAGTGCTTCCATTAGGGAGAGAGACCTGTAATCAACAGTTATCATACAAAATGTTTATTGCTTTTATAGAGGATCCATAAAGGGCTGTGGACCTATTAGTGACAAAGCCATTAATTCCACCTAGCAGGGGGTGGTATACTGAAGAACATACAAGGAGGTGACATTCAAGATGGCCTTTGAAGGAGTGGGAACAGGGTCAGAAAAGGTTTTCTGTAAAGGATCACATAGTAAATATTTAGGCTTTGTGGGCTCTACACATGTTTCTCAACTACTTATCTCTGACATTGCAACACGAAAACAGCTGCAGACAATACACAAACAAATGGATATGGCTGTGTTCCAATAAATCTTTATTTACAAAATCAAGCAGTGGCTGGATTTGGCCTGTGGGCTTTAGTTTGACAGCTTCTGGCTTAGAGGATAAGCTAAAGGGTACAGCCTACAGTAGTCCCCCCTTATCTGTGGGGGATATGATTCAAGACCCCCAGTGGATGCCTGAAATCATGGATAGTACTGAAGCCTAGGTATACTTTTTTCCCCCTACACTGATGGGCAGGTAGCAGGTACAGTGTGGATAATAGGCATGATTCACTATGAGGCGGGTTGGAGTAGGAGAGTGAGAGATTTCATCATGCTGCTCAGAATGGCAATTTAAAACTTATCAATTGTTTATTTCTGGAATTTTCCATTGAATAGCTCTGGATGCTACATCCTAAAAGATAAACATGGACTTGAGGACACGGGGGTGGGGAGGGGGAAGCTGAGGCAAAGTGAGAGTAGCATCGACATATACACACTACCAAATGTAAAATAGATAGCTAGTGGGAAGGAGCAGCATAGCACAGGGAGATCAGCTCGGTGCTTTGTGACCACCTAGAGGGGTGGGATAGGGAGGGTGGGAGGGAGGCTTAAGAGGGAGGGGATATGGGGTTATATGTATGCACGTGGCTGATTCACTTTGTTGTACAACAGAAACTAATGCAGCATTGTGAAGCAATTATACTCCAACAAAGATGTATTAAAAAAATGTCAATAGAAGGGTAGCCAGGAAGGTAAAAAATATGTCAGTGATATGCTATAACTTTAGTTGCCATGTAATTTATTGTCCAAACTAGGGTACGTTTGAGAGTGAAAGGGGGCTATTAGAAAATTATCTAAAACTTGGAAATAAAGCAAGAGAATGATTATGTATCCTTTCAGCGTCCTACTGGGGCATAATTTATCAGGCCTGCCCAAGATTATTTGATTCTCTAGAAGGGTATAGCATCTCACTGTTTGATTAGTAATGGAAATTACAACTGGAAAAGACAAAACCTACTTGGTAGATTTCTGTCTAATAGAAAAGATAATCCCAAAATTTATTATTCAATGCCTCTTAGAGTGTTAACCAGTTTTATATCTTAACTAGCAAACTTATTCTAACATCTCTGTTCCAAGTCCTCTACCATGTTATTTGTTCCCTAATTGATTAATAATTTAAATAAAATATTTGCCACACATTCATTCTATATTTGTTTGAATACATATTTTAACTTTTAAAACTTTATACTTTGACAAGGTATAATTATTATTCTGGAAAAACAATGTTAAACTAGGACTGTCTTGGGAAAAACAGACTGTATGATCACTTTAGGTAGAAGAAGTGTTTGAAGGAATTCAGACTATGTATTCTGGAGAAGATAGGCTGTAGGATGCTCAACAGGGGCCTTGAGTAATAAAATGTTGTGTTTTTTGTGTATTTTGAAAGCCTTAAGAAATGAGGCTGCAGCTACACGTAGGGACCAGAAGAGGTAGAAAGACAGATGGCAGCACCATGGTGGTTCTTTGGGTGCTGAAGCATCCAAGAGTGAGGCTATAGTTCAGGCCTTCCGTGTGTGCGTATGCAGCAGCCCTTGTCTGTCGATTCCACCACTTGTCACTTGTAGAAGTGGGAACCTGAAGGATGGCATGGCTGAGGAAACCAACTCTCTCAAAGAGGCTTGGGGGGATTAGGCATCCTTACCTGTAGTTGCACAGGTTGAAATTCAGACGTTGGTTTCTAGACATTCAGGCCTGAGATCATCCCATCACATCCCAACAGAATTCCTTCCATTTGAATTTTACATGGTTGAGTTTTGGTAAGTATGTGTGTACTATGCTATACATTGCGTTTTACACTCATTACATTTTGTAAATGTATTTCCAAGTATTGATGCAGTCTGTATAGTTGACATTCATTTTTTAATATATATATTTTTACTGAAGTATAGTTGATTTACAATGTTGTGTTAATTTCTGCTGTACAGCAAAGTGATTCAGTTATACATACATATACACATATGTGTATACACACACACACACACACACACACACACACATACATTCTTTTCCATTGTGGTTTATTGCGGGATATTGAATATAGTTCCCTGTGCTATATAGTAGGACTTTGTTGTTTATCCATTCTTTATAAAATGGTTCACATCTGCTACCCCCAAACTCCCACTCCATCCCTCCCCCATGCCTCCTCCCTCTTGGCAACCCCCAAGTCTGTTCTCTATGTCCGTGAGTCAGTTTCTGTTTTGTAGATAGGTTCATTTGTGTCATATTTTAGATCCCACATATAAGTGATATCATATGGTATTTGTCTTTCTCTTTTTGGCTTACTTCACTTAGTATGATAATCTCTAGTTGCATCCATGTTGCTACAAATGGCATTATTTCATTCTGTTTTATGACTAACATTCCATTGTATATGTATATACCACATCTTCTTTATCCATTCATCTGTTGATGGATATTTAGGTTGTTTCCATGTCTTGGTTATTGTGAGTAGTGCTGCTATGAACATAGGGGTGCGTATATCTTTTTTTGTCTGGATATATGCCCA
This sequence comes from Orcinus orca, assembly GCF_937001465.1. Classification (NCBI taxonomy): domain Eukaryota; kingdom Metazoa; phylum Chordata; class Mammalia; order Artiodactyla; family Delphinidae; genus Orcinus; species Orcinus orca. The sequence continues at coordinate 92,428,536 of NC_064561.1, read as the reverse complement.
GGAGTGGGATTGCTGGATCATATGGTAATTCTGTTTTTAGTTTTTTGAGGAAATTCCATACTGTTTTCCATAGTGGCTGCACCAGCTTACATTCCCACAAATAGTGTAGAAGGGTTCCCTTTTCTCCACACCCTCTCCAACAATTTGTTATTTGTAGACCTTATTTATTTATTTATTTTACTGGGGTATAGTTGCTTTACAATGTTGCATTCGTTTCTGCTGTACAGCAAAGTGAATCAGCTATCTCCTCTTTTTTAGATTTCCTTCCCGTTTAGGTCACCGCAGAGCACTGAGTATAGTTCCCTGTGCTATACAGCAGGTTCTTATTAGTTATCTATTTTAAACATAGTATCGATGGTGTATATACGTCAACCTATACCCAGAGAAAACCATAATTCAAAAAGAGACATGCACCCCAGTGTTCATTGCAGCACTATTTACAATAGCCAGGGCATGGAAGCAACCTAAATATATGTTAATCTTATATCCTGCTACCTTGCTTAATTCGTATATCAGTTCTAGTAGTTTTTGTGTGGAGTCTTTAGGGTTTTCTATATATAGTATCATGTCATCTGTATATAATGACAGTTTTACCTCTTCCCTTCCAATTTGGATATGTTTTATTTTTATTGTCTGATTGCTGTGACTAAGACTTCCAATATTATGTAGAAATGGTGAGAGTGGGTATCCTTGCCTTGTTCCAGATTTTAGCAGGAAGGCTTTCAGCTTTTCACCATTGAGTATTGTATTGCCTGTGGGTTTGTCATAAATAGCTTTTATTATGTTGAGATATGTTCCCTCTATACCTACTTTGGTAACAGTTTTTATCGTGGATGGGTGTTGAGTTTTGTCAAATGCTTTTTCTGCATCTATTGAGATGATCATGTGGTTTTGTCTTTTGTTGATGTGATGTGTCACATTGACTGATTTGCATATGTTGAGCTATCCTTGTGAACTTGGGATGCATCCCACTTGATCGTGGTGTATGATTGTAGTTGACATTCTTAATGACTAAATTCAATTAATTTTGTTGAGACATCATAATAAATATAATCATTACAAGTAGGGAACATTTTTAGCTTTCTAAAAGAAATTGCTTGTAAGAACATGAAATACTATTGTCACTATAAGACTATCTACCAGAATATTCATGTATTTATATATGAATGTACATATATATGTATAGGTATGTATACATATATTTAATTGTAGAACATTTAGAACTGTAAACCCAGATTTTAAATGAGTGAGAAATCTAAGAAGAGTTCTTTAGCTGAAAGTGTTGTATATTGCTCTGAATCACTTAAATGTGCCCGGGGAGGTATATCATTCCTTCTTATAACAGCCTTCAGTTTGACTTTCAGGAAAAACAATTAAAAATGGCTCAATAAACTCTGAAAAAACTCCGTTTGATGGGTGATTGCACCACTAAGTAAGAAACCATTACCTGTGAAATAGTCTAATTGAATTCCTGATGCCATGGGTCAGCTTTATAGTTTTGCAAAAGAAAGCTACATTTAAGATAGATTGAAGCTTTAAAATGCTTATTAAGCTACCAAATATTTTTGCTTCTTTGTATAGTGAACATAAAACATTTGGAAAACTAATAAAATGTCTGTGAACTCAGTCTAATAACAAAATACATTAAAATCTTTTAAATGATGGAGTCTTAAATCACTTGCTTTATGGCAGACTGGAAATTGTATTCTTAACCCTTTTCAATATTTTCAGTGGCATCTGCTTTTAAAATTATTATTGGGTCACTTCAACTGCCATAGTGCTTCAGATTCTATTCTTGGTTACTATGAGACATAAAAGATGAATTTCTTAAAGTATTTTCTTAAAGTTCTCAAACTTTTTTTAAAAACTGTTACAACCTTCCAGTGGAAATTGGACTCATTGATAACAGAGAATTGGTGATGAACAAAATGGTATAAAAATTCATGCATAATGGAGTTATTAAAGGGTTTGTTCTTTGGTAGGATTTGTGGAGTGTAAAATGAAAGTATTTGTAATTATAAATTATTCTCCTGTAGTGACAAGGAAAGGACTTGCATTTTTGGTTTAGTTTTCAGTTCAGAAGGAAGACCCTCATCTCTTCCTAGCAGGTCGTAGACTATGCTTGTCAAGTCACTAGTTTAAAGCAACAGAAATAATTCCAGTGTCAGACCTGTTCAGTACCGAAAAAAGAATGACAGAACTGAGATAGGAAGGCATTTTTCTGTCCCAGAAGAACAGTAGCAGTTTTGGGGACACTAATGGAAAGCCCAGGATAAAAGACTGCAAATGAATACAGTGTTAAAGATTTGGCTTTTAAATATTGATGGGCTGGAATGGTTTTCTTTCTATCCTGCCTGATTTACTGTGTATGTGTATTTGGGGAGAAAGGGACAGGATAGAGAGGAGGAAGATGGAAGAAGAGATAAGGAGAGGATAAAGAATTTCCAGAGAGACAATCAGATCATTTGTCAATAATAACAATTTTGTCTTCTCTTTTTAAAATTGGTGTTTATACCTTTCATTTTTAAACTTATTTCAGAGGTAAATAACAGTGGAGTGAGCAATTTTTCCCTAATCCCTGATAAGGAGATGCCTCTGAGTTTTCACCATAAAGTGAAGAAAAAATTACTCTTGCTTTAAGGTAAATATTCTATATCAAATGAAGGAATCATTGTTTATGCAATCATTTGATAATTATTTATTGAATGCTTCCAACATTGTAGGCACTCTGCTAGGGGCTTGAAATATCCTTCTGGGTCTAGTTTACTAACAGTTTTTAATGTACATATTATAAAACCAACACTGAATGCTGAGTTTTATTAAATATCTTCTCTGTACTTGTTTCAAAAGACTTAGAGCTTTTTTTCAAGTTGCAGTATGTGATAACTTACATGAACACATCTCATTTTAGAAGTAATTAGAAGTGGTATACATAGATTCAAATGTACATAAGTAATGTAAAATTCCCATATAGGGAATATAGTTAATAATATTGTAACAACTTTGTATAGTAATAGATGGTAACTGGTCTTATTGTGGTGATCATTTCATAATTTATAACTATTGAATTACTATGTTGTACATTTGAAACTAATATAATATTTTGTCTTAATTATAACTCAATAAAAATGATACCAAAAATACATCTTATGTTAAACACTGTAACATTTTTTCAATAAATTGATTTGGCCAGTTTTTAAAAAACATTTTCCTAGATTTGACTTGATATATTTTTATTTGGACTTACTGAATTTTGTGAATTACTGGATTATAAGTATGCCAACTTTATTTTATTTTTTATTGAGGTATAATTGATGTATAACATTATATTAGTTTCAGATGATTTGCAAAATGATGACCATGGTAAGTCTAGTTAACATCCATCACCGCACATACTTACAAATATTTTTTCTTGTGATGAGAACCTTTAAGAGCTACTCTTTTAGTGACTTTCAAATATACAATACAATATTATTAACTATAGTCACCATGCTGTACGTTATAGCCTCATGACTTACTTATTTTATAACAGGAAGTTTGTACCTTTTGACCCCCTTCACCCATTTTGTGCACATCCCAACCCCACCTCTGGCAACCACCAGTTTGTTCTCCGTGTCTGTGAATTCCATTTTGTTTTTTGTTTGTTTAAAGTCTCTATATAAGTGAGATCATAAGATATTTGTCTTTCTCTGACTTATTTCACTTAGCATAATTCCTTCAAGATCCATCCATGTTGTTGCAAATGGCAGGATTTTCTTCTTTCTCATGGCTGCATAATATTCCATTGCATATATATGCCACATTTTCTTTATCCATTTATCCACTGATGGACAGTTCAGTTGTTTCCACATCTTGGATATTGGATGCTGCAGTGAACACCAACTTTATTTTAAATGATTGAATCCGTATTTATATGAGAGACAGACATAATTTTCTTATTCTATTTTGGCAGATTTTGTATCAGGAATTTGCTACTTTTGTATGATTCACTGGGGAGTTTTTCACCTTTTTTATGTTCTGGAATAATTTATATGACAAGAGTATTATCTGCTCTTTGAAGGAATAAAGAGCTTACCTATAAAACTGGGTCTAGTGTTTCTTTGTGGAGACAATTTTGGAACATCCTTTTAATACTTTTACATTGTTACTGGTATATCTTCTTTCAGCAATTTTGGTAATTTCTGTTTTCTTCTAGAAAATTATTCAGTTCATTGAAAAATTTCAAATTTACACTCTGCATCTGGCCAGAGACAGAGAAGAGGGGATTTAAGAGTCATATAGTAAGCCAGGCTTAGAAATGGAGTATATTACTTTTGCCAGTTGGGTTAAATATTCTATGAGATTTTCTTTTAAACTTAATACTCAATGAATTAATTATTATTACTTCTGATTTATAAAATATTTACAAATATTTGTACTATAGTATACATCATACTGTTTTGCAACTTGGCTCCCCCCTCTGCCCCCGCTTAATATATCAAGGGAATCTGTCTTTAAAGTCCATGTAGAGCATGATTTCTTAAACTTGGCACTATTGACATTTGGGGCTTGATAATTCTTTGTTGCAGGAGCCTGTTCTGTGATTATAGGATTTTTTAAAAATTTAATTAATTAATTAGTATATTTTAATTTGGCTGCATTGCGTCTTTGTTGCTTCGCATGGGCTTTCTCTAGTTATAGTGAGCGGGGGGCTACTCTTTGTTGCAGTGCGTGGGCTTCTCATTGCAGTGGCTTCTCTTGTTGCAGAGCATGGGCTCTAGGCGTGTGGGCTTCAGTAGTTGTGACCCATGGGCTCAGTAGATGTGGTTTGCAGGCTGTAGAGTGCAGGCTCAGTAGTTGTGGCTTGCGGGCTCTAGAGCACAGGCTCAGTAGTTGTGGCGCACAGGCTTGGTTGCTCTGCGGCATGTGGGATCTTCCTGGACCAGGGCTTGAACCCGTGTCCCCTGCATTGGCAGGCGGATTCTTAACCACTGTGCCACCAGGGAAATCCTATAGGATGTTTATCAGCATCTCTGGCTTCTACCTACAAGGTGTCTGTAGCCCGTCCCCTCTGCAACTGTGACAACCAAAAGTGTCTCCAGATAAATGGCCCTTGGAGGGAGGGGCAAAATTGCCCCCAGTTGAGACCCACTGATGTAGGACCATGCTACTCTTTTTAAACTTTTTAATTTTCATTTTTTTGGCCACACAGCATGTGGCATCTTTGTTCCCTGACCAGGGAGCAGACCCGCACCCCCCTGCGTTGGAAGCATGGAGTCTTAACCACTGGACCACCAGGGAAGCCCCAACTACTCTTTTTTTAAAAGCTGCATTAATAACCTACTGATGAGTTTTTAGTTTGTTTTCAATTTTCCACTATTACAAATACATTGAAATCAATAGTCTTTCACTCTTTTGTAAGTATTTTTATGGGATAAATCCTAGTTCTGGAATTATACACACGATTTTCACTTTAATATTGCCAAATACCATCAAAAGAGGTGATTCTCATAAACACTCTCATTAGCCAGGTATTACAGTGTTTTTTCCCTTATACTATCTGAAATAGATTATCAATCTTTCCAATTTTAGTTAATCTTACTGCTTTAATTTGCATTTCTTTGCTTAATGTATGTTGATCAAACTTTTGAATCTTTTCATGTGATGTATCATTGTGTTCTCCACCCCTTTTCATATTAGGTTATTAATCTGTTTATTTTTGATTTGTAGGAATACTTTATGTGAGTATTAATACCCTCATTTGTTGAATTTTCCCTCAGCTCATTGTCTTTTATTCTTATCGAATTTATTTTTGCATAAATAATTTTACCTTTTACGTAGTCAAATTGATGTCAGTCTTTAATCACTTCCCTGCCATGCCAGGAAAGACTATTCACAACCTGAGATGATTAAAATATTTACTCATTTTCTTCTGGTACTTTTATGTTTTTATTGTTTATATTTAAATCTTTGATCCCTCTGGAATTTATGCTACAAGTTGTTATATAAAAATGAACTTATTTTTTCCTCAAATGGTTACTCCATTTTTTCATAGCATTTATTTAATAGTTTGTCCTTTTCTTTCTATTTAAAATGTTGCCTTTATTATACACTTAATTCCCAAGTACCTACTCTCTTCCATTTATTTATCCATTTCAAATCCCATACTGTTTTAATTACTAAATCTTTAGAGTAAAATTTGGTATTTGGTAGGAAATTTCTCTTTTGTCTTTTCCAAAATTGTTAAGGATATTCTTGCACATTTACTCTTCTAAGCATTTTGGAATCCATTTTTTTGTGTGTTCCATGAAAAACCTTGTTGGCTTTTTACTTGGATTTTATATATTGGGGGAGAATTAAAAGGTTGCGATATTCCCTTACCTTCCATTATCATGTTTTACCTCTCCGTTTATTCAGATCGTTTTTTAAGGCCTTTAGGAAAATTTTTCTTCAGTAGTTTTGTTCAGTTCAGTTGGTTGTATCTCTCTCAGGCTACTGACTTTCTTTAAATGACTGGTTATTTTCAGTTTTACATTTATTTTTATGCTGATTAGAATAGGCAATTGATATTTGTATGCTCACCCCAAACACTGATCCCTTGCTCGAGTTTACACACTAGGTTTTGTGGTAGCGGGTAGGTGCTACTTCCTAGGTGGACTTCCCTTTGGTGTGTGTGGAAGGTCCCCTATGATCGCCAAGTGAAGATGACTGTACAGGTGGGGTGTGCGTTTCACTCCTGGAAGATCTGGATCAGGCTCTAACTAGAAATTGACTAGCCAAGCACAGCTTTCCCTTTGTTTAGATTTAGGAAGTAGCTCTTAGCATTCTGGCTGAGGGCAGGTGCTGCAGACAGCTGTTCTGTATCCACCGAGCGGAGGATGGACAGCCTGATCCAGCCATCAAAGGCAGTCCTTTACTTAATTACCTTTAATGTTGCCCCACAGCCCATCTGGCTTCAGTTCCTGCCAATTCTGAGCCTAGAGCTTTCCTGGGAGGAATAATCCCTACTTCTGCTGAAACCTTATCCTGTGCTTATTTTGCATTTTGGTTTTCTCTGCTCTGGTTTCTCTCTCATTATGATCTGTTCTGCTTTCTGTTTTCCAGAAAGCCATCAACATTTCTGATAAAAACGGTTCTTACTTTCACTATTGCTCTGGCTTATCTTTGTTAGTATGGATTTACTGCCATTTAAAGGAGATTTTAGTGTGTATGTATGATTGGGGAGGGAGCATCTAAATCAGAAATCTGTAATTTAAAAAAAATTCTCTTCTAATAAGTTGCTTTTCCTACACAAGAAAGTGAGTTTAGTAGATTATATATATAACTAGGCACCTTTCTGAATGTCTTTTTATTTCTAATGGCTTTACTAGTTCATTCTTTTGTGTTTTAGGAGTTGCTTTCCATTAATTTAGTCATCTTGATTTGCAGACTCCAGACTTCTTCTCAGGATCATTTTTTTCTGAAACTCCTTCTGCCTCATCTATTCTGTTGCCCCTGTCTAGAAAAAAAATATATGTACATATAAATACATACCTATATTTTGTATCTTCTAGTCTCTCATTGTTTTGATCTCTTTTCATATTCTGAGTTCTGGGTACACAGCAGACGTTTATTGAAAAAAATATATGCAGTAGTTACTATAGCAGCTTTGCCAAGCAGCAACTCATGCGAAGTCTTGACTATTTTTCATAATCAGTAAAATTCTAAACATGTAGGTAATTGATTGCTAGGTAGTTTGAAAATGTCACAGTAATACTTTTAAAAATCATTCTTTTATTTCTCTTTTCCATCATTTTCACTTAAAAATAATTTATTGTTTCAATTATTCAGTCTCAGTTTTCTCCGAAGGAAGCAAGAGGATATTTACTGAATGGCCACTCATAAGATTTTCCAGAAGAGGGAAAGTGGGGCAGAGTAGACCCATCTCTCCTCCAGTCCCACCACTACGTGGGTCTCTGCCAGACCAAAGTGTATGTGTGTGAAGTACTTTACTGAAGGGTTAGATATACCCAACATGGTATTGCATGGTATTGCATTGGAGGGTCAGCAGTTGAAGTGTTAGTTGGTCTAAATGTTTATCTTTATTGCACAAGGGAGCATATTTCCAGGCTTTTGGCCTTCATATGTTCAGTGTCCCTTGCATGTTTCTTCCATCGCTGACCTCACTTCTCTTGTATGTGACCCTCTCCTGTAACACACACATTTCTCAATTTAACAACTTCAACATCTCTGAGGAAATTCTACCCTTTTCCAAGGAAGCCTTTATGCCTTGATGTTTTCTTGTGCTGCCTTTAACTGGAGAACATAGGGTGAGCATGGGCGTTCATCTCTGGGCAGTGGTACGGAATCCAGAGGTCATGGGCTCCAGTTCCAGGAGGGAGAGTGAGTATGTTCTCCCACCCTACTCAATTCCACTTCGTCCCCTCTGTTAGTGAGTGTATTAGTCAGGGTCCAGCTAGGCAAATAGCATGACATGTGCTTTTAACAAAAACAAGAAATACAGGGAATTGGTATTGGAGGACGGAAGGATAATAAGGGATGAGTGAGGTAATATAGAGATAGGAGCTGCATGGAGCTACTGTCACCCTAGGGCAGGGGAAATGGAAGAGGGTGAGGTTAATAGGACCCTGAAGGTTGGCAGTTGGGGGCTTGCGGAGCTGGGACCCAGAACTTGAAGAAAGGGAGCTGCCTGGTGGTATCTCTGAGGGATTGCATTGAGGCCAGCTCTGGGAGTGTGGAAATAAAGCCCAAACTGGAACCATCTGTAATTAAAACCAATTGCTGCTGCTGCTATAAAGAACCATGGCTGGGCAAGACTGATAGGAATGATGGGTAAACAGGAAGGAGAAAGTTCTTTGTTCTTCCTCCAGCCTCACATTCTCCCTCTAGTGATCTCTGTTGGCAGAAACTAACAGGGAGCTGCTGGGAGAGGAGAACTGTCTACAGAGTCCGAGCCCCAGCATCACACGGCTGAGTAGAGAAGGGAGGGTTTCGAGGTGAAACAACAGTTAATATCCTGCACAGTGAAGTCAGTGAGGGTTTGACGTGAAGTGAGGTAAATTTACATTCATCAGAGATGCACATGCTAATCCCACCTCCTGGAAATAGCATTTTGGTGCAAGGATGGATGAATAGAGCAGTGGAACAAATAGGGTACAGAAATAGAGGTGTACATATATGGTTACATGGTTTGATAAAAGTGCCATTGTAGTTCAGTGGACAAAAGATCACTTTTCAATAAATGGTGCTGGAGAAAGTAGTATCTGTTTGGGAAAAAAATGAATCTTCAACCTGACCTTGCATCATACATAAAAATGAATTCAAGGTGGCTCATACTCTAAATGTGAATGGTAAAACAATAAAGACTTTAGAATGTAACAAAGAAGAATGACGATGGAGTAGGCAAGATTACTTAAATAAGACCCCAAAAGGCATTAAGTCATAAAAAAAAGAAAAAGATAAATTGGACTTCATTGAAAGTGAGAACTTCTGTTCATCAAAAGACATCATTAAGAAAGTGGGCAAGGAAAGATATTCATCAGTAAAGATATATATATGTATATATATGACAAAGGACTCATATCCAATATGTATAGATGTTAAACATCTGTAAATCAGTAAGGTTAAGGCATATAACTCAAACGAAAGCCACAGTGAGAGAATAGTACAAACTCATAGAATGGCTATAATTAAAATATCCAAAACATTGGTGAGGTAGCAGAACAGCTGGAGCTGCTGATGGGAGTGTAAATTGGCTCAGTCACTTTGGAAAACTAGTAGTTGTTCTCTATTAAACCTAAACATACTCCAGCCTTGTGATCCAGCAATTCTACTTGCATATATATTTCCAAGAGAAATGAGTGTCTGTATCCACCAAAAGGCTGTAAAAGATTGTTGTTTGTAGCTTTAGTTATGATACCCCCAAACTGGAAAGAGTACAAATATCCAACAGTAGAAGAATGCAGAAGCCAATTGTGGGATAGTCATGAAACGGACTACTATGCAGCAGTAGAAAGAAGGGACTGATAAACACAGAAGCATGGATGAATCTCAAAAACATTCTGTTGGAGAAGTAAAACGAGACACAAACATGTATATACTGTGTGATTCTGCATATGTGAAGTTAAAGACAGGCAAACACAAATGATGATGATGGAAGTCAGAGTAGTGGTTGTGCTTGAGCAGAGCACTGCACTGGGAAGAGGCACAAGGGCATTTTCTGGAGTGACAGAAATGTCCTCTATCTTGATCTGGGTGTTGGTTACATAGTTTGCATACACAAGTAAAAATTTACCTAACTGTACAGTTAAGAATGTACACTTTCCAGTATGTAAATCATACCTCCAAAAAGAAAAAGACCCTAAAAAGGAAAGAATATTTCTTTTAGCACGTTCATGGCTTAGCACGTTAGGAGCAAGGGGATTCCCATGATTGTGCTGAGGAGTGTGCGGCTCTTTTCTGTCCTGTGGAAGGCCTAGCATCACACAAAACAAAACAGAACAGAAATCACAACAGCTTTTGGGTTGACCTTTTTGTGACTTGCGAGGAGTGGCATCACTTTCAAATTGAATTCTTTTAATTTTAGGACTCCTTCTGAGAGAGAGAGCAAGGGGGTGGGGAGTTTGTTCATCACACCCTGGCCTATATAGAAAGATGAAAAAGACTTCACAGCACATAGAGGATGAAGTGCCCAGAACACCTTGGAAGGACAGAGGGAAGGCAATGAAGCAATACAGGGAGCAGTGCTAAAGGGCACAGGTATGTAGTGAGATTACCTCACACAGAAAGTACTTGACAAGTAATAGCTACTCATTCAAATCTTAGGCTTTTAGTAAAGCCAAGAAATAGCATCTTTGAGCAAATGGTGAAAAATTGTCTCCCTTATTTTAATCTTTGGGCAAGTGTATGTATGGGAATATGTGTGTGTGTGTGTGCGTGCGTGCATGTATTCACTTATGCACTGTGAGAAGAGAACTGTCTATGTATTAACCCGATGAACCTTTCCTATCAGAGATCACCTCTGCTGGATTTCTGGGGGTGATAAATAGCCTGTTTGCATCCCTAATGCTTGCCAGCAAGGAGCCCAGTGGAGAGTCAAGCCCTTTTGTTGGAGAGGTCATGGGTATTCTGCCAGAGAAATGTGGGCACTCTAGGGGAAAGGTGATTGTAACTGAAGTGTAATTAAAGAAGCAACAGGACTGGAATGACCATCATTTGGAAGCAAGGGGAAAAACCAAGGAGGAGTGAATGAAGACTAGTGGTGTAATGCTAACCCAAAGCTAAGTTTCTAGCATAGCCTGAATAGTGCATAAACTTGTAATTAAGATTTAAGATGATCCCCTGTGGGAAATGTTCTTTTGGGCCAGAAGAATTCAATATTTCTTGTGACCGTTAAAGGCAAAATGATAAATCATCTTTTCATTCTCTGTTGGAAGTAGGAGAGTGGTAACTTATATCACAAAGTAAGTGCTAAGGTATTTAGAAGGAAGAACTGAGACTGCTGGAGGCAGTGCCAGGAGGATAGAAATCCCTAGGAGTCTTGGTGAGTCCCATCGGCTAAATGTGGCAAAACTCAGAAGAGTTGTGACTTTTTGGTGTGGGTGTGGAGCGGAGGGTGAGGAAAGAATTGACTTTGGAGTTTTGAACTTTTAGGAGTTTTTCTTAGGAGAAGATGAACTAAACATTTTCTGGCCTGCCATTCTATATTTGTTGGGCTGAGATTTTAATTTTGAGATCTTTGCCATGAAAGGGTGAGACCATCTCGATTGCATTCTATATAATAACTGTGAAATAATTGGCCCTTGGGTGGATGCCGGATCACAACAATCAGGAAGGTGAAGAGGGAACTGCAAAGGGATGGAGACTGGAGTTGTAGAAATGAACTAGCTCACTTGCCTCTTTTTATACACAGGGAACCAGAGTAAATTGTTCAAAGTCACACAGCCAGTTAGCAGTAGGGCTAGAACTTGGAAGCAGATTTCCTAACTCAGCACCTAAGGTCCTGTCCATTTTGCACAAATCTCCACGAAGGGATGCTGTCCACCAGAGACACTGCTCAATGCAGGAATCATCATTTCGTCACGAAAAGGTATTTTCTGGTGCCTTCTTGCCTTCTAATAGATGGGGATACTGTGCATGGGTGGAGAGAATCATAGACACCCTTTTTTTTAGGCTACAGGTTTAAGGAATAGAATTTTATTGGTTTCAGTAAGTTATGAGATACAGTTTTATTATATTGTCAATAAGGAAGAACATGGAGAGCTTTCCTCTTTCAGTTTTGTTTGTCTGAAAATGTCTTTATATTACTCTCTTTTTCTAATGATAGTTAGGCTGCATTTAGAATTTTGGAATGATGCCTCTTTTTTCTCGGCACTTGGAAAATGTTACTGAATTGTTTTCTTCTGTTTTTTACTATTGAGTAGTCTGTTGTCAGTCTAATAATTAGTATCCCTTTATAAATAATTGATCATTTTACTCTGGCCTTTTCACTTTTTTCCTTGATTTCTTGTAGTTGTACCATGAGGGCTGATGTAGATTTAGCTGTATTAATTCTACTTGGGACCCACTGGGGTTCCTGAAACTAAGGTTTCCTCTTTTATCAGTTGTGAGAAATTCACAGCCATTATCTTCTTCAATATTACCTCTCTCCCATTTCCTCCATTCCCTCCTCCCATCTCTTTAAAGACACATGTTGGACCTTTTCATTCTCTCTTCTGCTCCCTTAAACCACACTTTCATGGTTTGCTTCTCTCTTTTTATCCTTTCTTCACATCTATCTTCCTCTTAACTGATTTTCTCTTCAGATTTTGAATCTGCTGCTCTATCTATTCATTATGGTACTCATTTCCTAACATTCTATATGTTACCTCAACAAATATGTTTGTCCTTTTGTTTTGAAGGTTAAAATGATCTCTTCCTAATCCACTCTTTCTTGAGGGTGAATCCCCTTGAAGATCCCAGGTTTTTGTGGAGTCTGTTCCATCACCCTGACTTGCCCAGGCCGAAGTTTATCACTATTTGGCTGTTAATATGCTAATCCTTCTAGAACCACCCCTTTATTCTCTATTTCCTGATATCAATGAAGCTTCAGCTCCCATTTACCATTTCAGCTTTCTACTGAATTTCAGTGTTTTAGTTTTCCTCTTCATTTTGGGCTTTTCTCTTACTTTAGGGTCCTTTGTCATGCATGTAAGTGGAATGTTGTTGTCCAGCTCCTCTAGATGCTTTGCATGGAAGGGTTTTTAATGTTATTCAGACCAGGGTTTCTTAAATTTAATATACATACACATCACCTGTGAATCATGTTAAAAGGCCAATTCTATTTCAGTAGATCTGGGGTGGGGCCTGAGATTCTGCATTTCTCACAAGCTCTCAGATGATGCTATTGCTTCTGCTCCATGGACCACCCTCTTAGTAGCAGCGTCCTAGATCACATATTATTGCAAGCAGAAATCTGTGGAAATTTACCTCTTTTTCAAAGAAGTAAAGGACTAGAGGATAGAGAAAAAAATTCTAGTACTTCTATTAGTTAGACTTGTTTGGCTGCAAGTTATATCATACAAAAACTGAAGAATCTCTTGGAATCCTAAGACAGAATTTTTTTTTTTTTGTCTGTAGAATGACTGGAAACAGGAACTTGAATGTGATCAACTTTGCTTCTTTGCTTTCTGCATTATTATTTTCTGTCTCTTATCTGCTTCCTTGTTAACGTGGAGGGCATCAGCCACTGGAGAGCTCTCTCCTCTTCTCTCTCTCTCTCAAAATCAAAGAAGTAGTATATCATAGTGGACAAAGGAATGGCTTATTGAACTAAACTGTCTGGTTTGAGTTCTGGCTTTGCCATTTGCTAGCTGTTTAACTTTGGGCAAGTCACTTAACCTTTGTGCCCCTTAGTTCTCTTATATGTAAAATGGGGGTATTAACAGCTCCTGCAGCATGGGATTAAATGAATTATTATATAGAAAATGCTTAGAACAGGTATTGAAATAGAGTAAGCATGCAACAAATGTTGCAATTTTTATATTTTCTTCCATTTTATTTCTCATATATCTTCTAGAAAATGACTCATTAGTTCAACTTGGTTCAAATACACAGACTTGGACCTATCAGAGGTGGCCAGGAGTTATATTGTATGAAATGGCTTCTCCTGCAGTAGTCATGTGGATGAAGGTGGTGGCAGTTCTTTGGAAAGAAGATGGTCTGATCTCATGGACTAAATAATGGGCTCAGTCAGTGGTCCACAATACAGTGCCTGTGAACTAATTTAAATAAACAAGTATGTCTTTATTTCTTCCAGGTGAATTATATTAATTCCATAGCCTTTCATTTTTAAAAACAAGTAGAGGCTAGTTACTAGAAACTAAGTCTTATTTTTGATTACTAATATTTTATTTCTATAATTTAAATTGGCATGTTTCTCAGGGCTATTCTATATGGCATCATTCTACATTCTATATGCATGTATGGTCCATGCATATTTCCAGAGGGTGTTATTCATATGACTCTGATATGGCTGGTCACCTACCTTGATGTCTGCTAAAACACAGTGTTTCGATGTCTGCAAAAACTTTGGCATTCCTGGAGTTGACTTGGGATATCTTTCAGTATGCTTTAAGAAAATTGGATCCCATAATTCTTAGCACAGTTGCAAAGGTCCTATTGCACATGTACAAATGCAAATAGTTGGATTTCTTGTTTTTTTCAGGAAGGGCTCTTTTTAAAATCAAGGCACCCATCAGTCACCAGTGTTGTCTTGAGTGGTTCACTGCTTTCTATTACTGTTATTCTGTTTTTTTAACTGTAAATAATTATTAGCTTATCTTTTTATACCAATTAAATTTTTTTTGTAGATTTACTGGTTAACCTTAAGTATGTATTGATGCAGTAATTTTCTAAAAGCTAGATATTTAAATATGAATATCATGTAATTCAGATATGAATCACCCACAGTCCTATTGCTAATGTAAATTTCTACATAATTTCCCAAAACTCTATATTTTTTTTTTTTGCGGTATGCGGGCCTCTCACTGTTGTGGCCTCTCCCGTTGCGGAGCACAGGCTCCGGACACGCAGGCTCAGCGTCCATGTCTCACGGGCCCAGCCGCTCAGCGGCATGTGGGATTTTCCCGGACCGGGGCACGAACCCACGTCCCCTGCATCGGCAGGCGGACTCTCAACCACTGCGCCACCAGGGAAGCCCCCAAAACTCTATATTACAGTAACATTCACTATTATTACTGACTTCATTTGCCACTTGAATGTGGGAATGAGTGGAGCCAAGGGGCTATGGTTTCTCTTTAACCTGCTAATATGGGACTTTATGAGAAAAGCTGGAGAAGATAGTCTTATGGATTGAACTGTTCTGTCCCACACCCCCGCCACCCCACCAAAAGATGCTGAAGTCTTAACCCCCAATACCTGTGAATGTGACCTTATTTGGAAATAAGATCTTTACAGATGATCAAGTTAAGGTGAAGTCATTAACGTGGACCTATGTCCTTATGAAAAGGAAAAATTTGGACACAGAGACAGATACGTACAGGGAGAATGTCATGTGAAGATGAAATCAGAGATCAGAGTGATGTATCTATAGGCAAAGATGCCAAAGATTGTCAGCAAGCCACCAGAAGCTAGGAGAGAGGCATGGCCAGATTCTCTCTCACAGCCCTCAGGGGGCACCAGCCCTGCTGACACCTTGATTTCATACATCTAGCCTCTAGAGCTGTGAGAAAATAAATTTCTGTTGTTCTAAGCCACTTAGTTTGTGGTGCATTTTTACAGCATCCCTAGCAAACTAATACAGAAAGAAAGATAGGTAAACAGGAATATAGATATATAGGAAGATAGGTAGATACATAGATAGGTAGATGGGTGGGTGGGTGGGTGGGTGGGTGGATGGATGAATTGATAGGTAGGTAGGCAGATGGATAGGTAGGTAGATAGATAGATAGACTAACAAAGAAGAAATCAGGAGAGCTGAAGCAGGTGAGGCCCTGTTCTATGAGATAAGAATGAATGCTAAGGCTGTATGTTTTGCCATGAACTGTGGATTTGCTGTTTGCAAAGTCTGTCACAAGTCACCTGCTTTGACTTGCATGAAGAGCAGGAAAATCATAGTGGTCCTATGTATCAAAAAGACACCCTGTGTGACACTGTTCTCCTGGGGAGCTCCTACCTGTGGTCCAGAAGTTCAGTCAGGCCTACTGGGCATTGCAGAGTGACAGTTATTGGCTGGGTGTGGGAGTAGCAGATGATTTCCATTTCTTGAGCGCTATTAGGAATTTGCTACTAAAACACCCTGAGCTGGGCTGTCATTGGTTCTGGTTGCTGGTGGGACTGAACATTCAGGTGCCACCCTTTGGTATGTGCCAGTGAGCAGAAATAGCCAGTATTGGAATAACAGTGGGAGAGAAGTGGTTATGAGGATATAAACTTACTCTTTCCAGGTAGGTTGGCTATCATGAAACTTAGACTTTAAAAAGCCAGCAACTTCTGGGGTTGGGATTGCTGCTTTCCTGTTGAGGGGGAATAGGCGGTGTTGGGAGTCCATTCTTTATCTCTTACTTAGCTTATAGAAATCTGGGTCCAGATTCTGAATTTTGATTCTGTTCCCCATGTTCATGATGCCATTCCTGCCTTTGTGCCTGGCTCAGTGTGTGGTGTCTTTGTTTTCTGACTTTCTGACTTGGGCCCTTTCAATGCATTTGCATCTTTGACTCATTCTGCTTCACCCGCTTTGTATAGGACCCCTCACCCTCAGGGAACCAAGCCCATGTCCTCTGACTAGAGACCCAGCTGGCTTTGCTCAGTCTTTTGTGTAACTATGTCAGAAAGGAAGATTCCACTGAATGCTGAGGTAGGATAAATGTGAAGTTCCAAAGTGTGCTGCCAGTCACCTTAGAGCAGACTTTCAGAGGAAATGTCTCGAAGCGGATCCATGCCTCGGGACTCCCTCACCCACTTCAAAAATTGAGAAAGTAGAAGAGGTGGTGGTGTTAATGGAGGTTTCTTTGGAAAGCGCTGTTGCTGTGAATGTTCCTTTCTGCACAAAGCTGTGTGAGGGTAGACTCCACAGGTGCACTCAAAGAAATGGGGATGTGCTGGGCTCTGCATTTAGGAACCACTGTAGGCAAGGTATGACTCCAGCCTGGGAAATCCAGATAGGGAGAGCAGGGTTGGCTCACTGCTGCCGTGGGATCAGCCTGCTGTCCCAGAGTTGTTAGGGCAAAGGATGTAGAAGTGTGTCTGTGGACAAGGTGGGGGCCATGCGGGAGGGGGAGTAAGCTTGGGGTTTTCAATAGACCTGCCTAGAAGGGCAGAGGGACCAAAGCCACAAGCCGGAGGAGGGAGCCATCCGGTTACTGGGGGCTAAGGAAGAAGTTGCAAGGGTGTGGAAAAGCTAGGAGGATGTGACCTATAGGAGAGAGGTTCCCATGGTGGAATTTTCATGGAGTCCATGGAGGTGTCCTGTGAGCATGAGAGAGAGTTGTTTTAAATATCTGGCAGGTCCAGAGAGCACAAGTCTCACTTAGACAGAACCACCTCAAGCGAGACCTTTCCTAGGGCCTTCCAACCAAGGTGTTGGGAGCCCTGGGGCGGGGGGCTTTCTGCTGCCCTGCTCTGTCTTCCAAAACTGCTCGCAGTGACTCCAGCCTACAGCCAGTCCAGGTGCAAGAGGGGAGAAGATGGGGTGTTAAATTATAATATTGATGAATGTGGTGGGCTGCAGCGCCTAATATCTAAAGTGTGGTTGTGTGTGTGACTTAAAGTGACCTTAGAACTGTCTGTTATATAAAAGATGAGACAAGTCATGGGTTTGTCCAAATCTTTATCCAGGGGCTGGAGAAGAACTTTCCCCACTGAATAAAATTTCAAGGGACAGTGAGAGACTAAATAAAGTCACGTTTTGATCACTTCCTAATGGTGTGTGTACCAGTTAGTGGTTACCTCTGTGGGATGGTGCTTCTTTCAGGGCAACACTAGGAAGAAATTCCTCTGATACTTTAAAGTCAGAGGAGGAGGATGGAAAGACATTCATGGCCTTAAAAAGTTTAGGGCATTTGGAATAATGCTTATGGGGTTACATATTACCTTCTGTTTCGTAACAATTTTAAAAAAATCCAGTAGGTAAAAATTGGGCACTGGATTTCTTGGATGGCTCATGATGATTCGTGGCATATAGGTTTCATTTATAGGGGCAAGCACTGTTGTTGTTGGTACACAGCACTGCAGCAGAAGGCGTGGTTCTCAAAGTATGGTCCCTAGACCAGTAGCGCCAGCAACACCTGGAAATGTGTGGAAACTAGATTATTAAGCCCCACCCAGAGCTACTAAATCAGAAAGTCAGGTCTGCGTCCAGTAATCTGTGTTTTAATAGGCTCTTCTGGTGATTCTGGTGCAGGTTCAAGTTTCAGACCCAGCTGGCATTGAGGTTAAGTTTCCTGGCTTTGGTGTTCAACAGCTCTGTCTTGAATATGCCATTACAACTGTGTAACTTTGGACACATTCCCGAATTTCAATCTTTTTGCTAATCTGGAAAATGAAGACAGTAATTTTATATCTTTCATTGGACTAGTGTCAGTATCAAATGAGACAACATAATTGAAGAGCTCTTTAGTACAGTCTCTAGAAAATAAACTTTTTGAATTCTTGTCTGTTATGAGTACGGATTATGAGTTCTTCCTAGGGTTACTGGAAATAGCAAATAAAAAGAGAGGACTCCCAGTTAAATGTACATTCCATATAAACAGTTGTATGATGTTGCATTTTTTAGCATTAGAAAGTTTAAAAGAAAGTTTTCTTTAAATTTTATTGAGGTATTGTTGATTTACAATGTTAATTTCTGCTATACAGCAAGGTGATTCAGTTATACATATATATATATTTTCATATTCTTTTCCATCACGGTTTATTGCAGGATATTGAATATAGTTCCCTGTGCTATACAATAGGACCTTGTTGTTTATCCATCCTATATGTAAGAGTTTGCATCTGCTAATCCCAAATTTCTAATCCATCCCTCCCCCACCCCTTCCCCCCTGGCAAGCACAAGTCTGTTCTCTACGTCTGTTAGTCTGTTTCTGTTTTGTAGATAAGTTCATTTATGTCACATTTTAGATTCTACATATAAGTGATATCACATGGTATTGTCTTTCTCTTTCTGAATTACATCACTTAGTATGATAATCTCTAGGTCCATCCATGTTGCTGCAAATGGTATTATTTCATTTTTTATGCCCGAGTAGTATTCCACTGTATATATATACCACATCTTCTTTATCTATTCATCTGTTGATGCACATTTAGGTTATTTCCATGTCTTGGCTATTGTGAATAGTGCTGCTATGAACATAGGGGTGCATGTACCTTTTTGAATTATAGGTTTTTTTCTGGATATATGCCCAGGAGTGATTGCTAGATTATATGGCAACTCTATTTTTAGGTTTTTGAGGAACCTCCTTATTGTTTTCCAAGGTAGCTGCACCAATTTACATTCCCACCAACAGTGTAGGAGTGTTCCATTTTCTCCACACCCTCTCCAGCATTTGTTATTTATAGACTTTTTAATGATGACCATTCTAACTGGTGTGAGGTGGTATCTAATTGTAGTTTTGATTTGCATTTCTCTAATAATTAGCAGTGATGAGCATCTTTTCATGTGCCTATTGGCAACCTGTATGTCTTCTTTGGAGAAATGTCTATTTAGGCCTTCTGCCCATTTTTCGATTGGGTTTTTTTGTTGTTATTGAGCTGTATAGTATGTTTGTATATTTTGGAAATTAAGCCTTTGTTAGTCACATCATTTGCAAATATTTTCTCCCATTCCATGAATTGTCTTTAAGTTTTATTGATGGTTGCCTTTGCTGTGCAAAAGCTTTTAAGTTTGATTAGATCCCATTTGTTTATTTTTGCTTTTATATTCATTACTCAGGAGGTGGGTCCAAAAAGATATTGCTGTGATTTATGTCAGAGAATGTTTTGCCTATGTTCTCTTCTAGGAGTTTTATGGTTTCAGGTTGTAAAATCAGGTCTTTTAAACTGCTTTGAGTTTATTTTTGTATATGGTGTGAGGGGATGTTCTAATTTTTTTTCTTTTGTATGTAGGTGTCCAGCTTTCCCAACATCACTTGTTAAAGAGACTGTCTTTTTTCCATTGTATATTCTGGCCTCCTTTGTAGTACATTAATTGACTGTAGGTGCCTATGTTTATTTCTGGTCTCTCTATTCTGTTCCATTGATCTATATGTCTGTTTTTGTGCCAGTGCCACAGTGTTTTGATTACTGTAGCTCTGTAGTATAGTCTGAAATCTGGAGGGGTTATACCTCCAGCTTTGCTCTTTTACCTCAGGATTGCTTTGGCAATTCCTGGTCTTCTGTGGTTCCATATAAATTTTAGGAATATTTGTTCTAGTTCTGTGAAAAATGTCGAGTATTTTGATAGGGATTGCATTAAATCTGTATATTGCTTTGGGTATGGCCATTTTAACAATATTAATTCTTCCAATCCAAGAGCACAGGATATCTTTCCATTTCTTTGAATCATCTTCAGTTTCCTTTATCAGTGATTTATAGTTTTCAGCATATAGGTCTTTAACTTCCTTGATTAAATTTACTCCAAGAATTTTTTTTTGATGTGATTTTAAACTGGATTGTTTTTTTAACTTTCTCTTTCTGATATTTCATTATTAGTGTAAAGAAATACAACAGATTTCTGTATATTAATCTTCTGTATAATCCTACCTTGCTGAATTCATTTATTAGTTCTAATAGTTTTCATGTGGAGACTTTAATGTTCTCTGTGTAGAGTATCATGTAATCTGCAAATAGTGACAGTTTTACATCTTCCCTTCCAATTTGGATACATTTTATTAACAGATTGCTGTGGATAGAACTTCCAATACTGTGTTGAATAGAATCAGTGAGAGTGGGCATCCCTTCCTGAATTTAGGGGGAAGGCTTTCAGCTTTTCAGTGTTGAGTATTATGTTGGCTGTGGGTTTGTCATAAATGGCCTTTATTATGTTGAGATAGGTCCTTTGTATATCCACTTCCGTGAGAGTTTTTGTCATGAATGGATGTTGAATTTTGATGAGTGCTTTCTTTCTCTGTATCTGTTGAGATGATCATGTGGTTTTTTTCTTTCCTTTTATTAATGTGGTGTATTACATTGATTGACTTGTGAATGTTGAACCATCCTTGTGATCCTGGGATGGATCCAACTTGATCACAGGGTATGATCTTTTATTATGTATTGTTGGACTCAGTTTGCAAATATTTTGTTGAAGATTTTTGCATTTATATTTATCAGTGATATTGGCCATTAATTTTCTTTTTTTGTAGTGTCTGTCAGGTTTTAGTACCAGGGTGATGGTGGCCTCATAGAATGAATTTGGGAGTATTCCTTCCTCTTCAGTTTTTTGGAATAGTTTGAGAAGGATATGTATAAGTAGTTCTTTGTATGTTTGGTAGAATTTTCCAGTGAAGCTGTCTAAATCTGGACTTCAGTTTCGAGGGAAATTTAAAAAGTTATAGATTCTATTTCACTTCTAGTGATCAGTTTGTTCAAATTATCTGTTTCTGCTTGACTCAGTCTTGGCAGGCTGTGTATTTCTAGAAGATTTTCCATTTCTTCTGGTTGTTCAATTTGTTGACATTTAACTATCCATATTCATATTCTATTATGATTGTTTTTGTATTTCTATGGTATTGGTTGTAATTTCTCCTCTTTCATTTCTTATTTTGATTATTTAGGTTCTCTCTCTTTTCTTCTTGGTGCGCTTGACTAGGGGTTTGTCAATTTTGTTTATCTTTTCAAAAAACCAGCTCTTGGTTTCATTGATCTTTTCTATTTTATTAATTTTGATTTCTATTTTATTTGATTTCTATTCTATTAATTTCCTCTCTAATCTTTATTAATTCCTTCCTTCTGCTGACTTTGGGTTTGTTTATTCTTCTTATAATTCTTTTAGGTGGTAGACTAGGTTGTTAATTTGAAATTGTTCTTGTTTCTTGAGGAGGCCTGTATTGCAATGAAATTCTCTCTTAGAACTGTTTTTGCTGCATCTCAGATTTTAGAAAGTTGCATTTCCATTCTCATCTGTCTCGAGTTATTATCTGATGTCTTCTTTGATTTTATTGTTGACCCACTGGTTTTATAGTAGCATGTTTTTTGTCTCTCTGTGTTTGTTCTTTTTGTGGTTGATCTCCAGTTATATACTGTTGTGATCAGAAAAGATGCTTGAAATAATTTCTATCCTCTTAAATTTGTTGAAGCTTGTTTTGTGACCTAGTATGTGGTCTATCCTAGAGAATATTCCATGTGCACTTGAAAAGAGAGTATTCTAGTTTTTTTGGATGTAGCATCCTAAAGATATCAATTAGTTCCAACTGATCTACTGTGTAATTTAAGACCTCTGTTGCCTTATTGATATTCTGTCTAGGTGATCTATCCATTGATGTCAGCAGGGTGTTAAAGTCTCCTACTATTATCTTATTCTGTCTATTTCTCCCTTTATGTCTGTTAGTATTTGTTTTATATATTTAAGTGCTCCTATTTTGGATGTGTATGTGTTGACACGTTTAATATCCTCTTCTTGTATTGATCCCTTTAATATTATGTAATGCCCTTTTTTGTATTTCTTTATGGCCTTGTTCCACTTTCTTTTCTTTCTTTTTTTTTTTTTGCAGTACGGGGGCCTCTCACTGTTGTGGCCTCTCCCGTTGCAGAGCACAGGCTCCGGACGTGCAGTTTCAGCGGCCATGGCTCACGGGCCTAGCTGCTCCACAGCATGTGGGATCTTCCCGGACTTGGGCACGAACCCGTGTCCCCTGCATTGGCAGGCGGACTCTCAACCACTGTGCCACCAGAGAAGCCCCCACTCTGTTTTCTGATCAGAGCATTTAGTCTCTTGTTATTTAAAGTAATTACTGATATGTATGTACTTATTGACATTTTAATACTTGTTTTCCAGTTGTGTTTTTAGTTATTTTCTGTTCATCCCTTCTTTTTGTTTCTGCTCTTGTGGTTTGATGATTTTCTTTGGTAGTATGCTTGAGTTCCTTTTTCTTTGTTTGTTTTTGTGACTCTGTGTTTTCATTTGTGGTTACCATGGAATTTATGTATGTTAACCTATAACTATATCTACTTGCTATAAACTGATAGTCATTTGAACTGAAAGTTCAAACACATTTTAAGAAATCTACATTTCTATACTCCCTTCCCCCACATTTTATGATTTTTGATGTCCTCTTTTGCATCTTCATGCTTACACTTATAATTGCTTTGACAATTTTTTGACTTTTTAAAAAACGTTTCTGTACTGGTTTATATAAGTGATTTTCAATCCTTACTACATATTTATTTGCCTTTCCCATTGTGATTTTTCCTTTTCCTATAGAGTCTTGCTTCTTTTCTATTTAGAGGAGACCCTTCAATATTTCTTTTATGGTAGGTTTAGTATTGCTGAATTCTTTTAGTTTTTGCTTGTCTGAGAAATTGTTTTACCTCTTTTTCTATTCTAAATGATAATCTTGCTGGGTAGAGTATCCTGGGTTGAAGGTTTTCCCTTTAGGCACTTAGAATATATCATGCCACTCCCTTCTGGCCTACAGAGTTTCTGTAGAGAAATAAGCTGATAGCCTTATGTGGGTTCCCTTGTGACTGACTCTATTTTTCTCTTACTGCCTTTAGAATCCTCCATCTTTAAATTTTGCTATTTTAATTACGATGTCTGGATGTGGATCTGTTTGGGTTCATCTTGTTTGGAACTCTCTATACTTCCTGTACCTAGATATCTATTTCCTCTTTAGGTTTCAGAATATTCAGCTGTAATTTCTTCAAATACATTGTTTTAAACACCTTTATTCAGGTATAATTGCTTTACAATGGTGTGTTAGTTTGTGCTTTATAACAAAGTGAATCAGCTATACATATACAGATATCCACATATCTCCTCCCTCTTGCATCTCCCTCGCCCCCTCTCTATCTCACCCCTTTAGGTGGTCACAAAGCACTGAACTGATCTCCCTGTGCTATGCTACTGCTTCCCACTAGCTAGCTATTTTACATTTAGTAGTGTATATCTGTCAATGCCACACTCTCACTTTGTCCCAGCTTTCCCTTCCCCCTCCTGGTGTCCTCAAGTCCATTATCTATGTCTGTGTCTTTATTCCTGTCCTGTCCCTAGGTTCTTCAGAACCATTTTTTCTTTTCTTTTTTTTAGATTCCATATATATGTGTTAGCATATGATATTTGTTTTTTCTCTTTCTGACTTACTTCATTCTGTATGACAGTCTCTAGGTCCATCCACCTCATTACAAATTACTCAGTTTCGTTTCTTTTTATGGCTGAGTAATATTCCACTGTATATATGTGCCACATCTTCTTTATCCAGTAATCTGTTAATGGACACTTAGGTTGCTACCATATCCTGGCTATTGTAAATAGAGCTGCAGTGAACATTGTGGTACATGACTCTTTTTGAATTATGGTTTTCTAGGGTATATGCCCAGTAGTGGGACTGCTGGGTTGTATGGTAGTTCTATTTTTAGTTTTTTTAGAAACCTCCATACTGTTCTCCATAGTTGCTGTATTAATTTACATTCCCACCAAAAGTGCAAGAGGGTTCCCTTTTCTCCACACCCTCTCCAGCATTTATTGTTTGTAGATTTTTTGATGGTGGCCATTCTGACTGGTGTGAGGTGATAGATACCTCATTGTAGTTTTCATTTGCATTTCTCCAGTGATTAGTGATGTTGACCATTCTTTCATGTGTTTGTTGGCAATCTGTATATCTTCTTTGGAGAAATGTCTATTTAGGTCTTCTGCCCATTTTTGGA
Source organism: Orcinus orca (assembly GCF_937001465.1). Taxonomy (NCBI): domain Eukaryota; kingdom Metazoa; phylum Chordata; class Mammalia; order Artiodactyla; family Delphinidae; genus Orcinus; species Orcinus orca. Next base: position 92,403,720 of record NC_064561.1, on the reverse strand, counting down.
TTGGGTTGTTTGTTTTTTTTATATCAGGCTGCATGAGCTGCTTGTAAATTTTGGAGATTAATCCTTTGTCAGTTGCTTCATTTGCAAATATTTTCTCCCATTCTGAAGGCTGTCTATTCATCTTGTTTAAGGTTTCCTTTGCTGTGCAAAAGTTTCATTAGGCCCATTTATTTATTTTTGTATTTATTTCCCTTTCTATAGGAAGTGGGACAAAAAGGATCTTGCTGTGATTTATGCCAGAGAATGTTCTGCCTAAGTTTTCCTCTAAGAGTTTTATGGTGTCTGGCCTTACATCTAGGTCTCTAATCCATTTTGAGTTTATTTTTGTGTATGGTGTTAGGGAGTGTTCTAATTTCATTCTTTTACATGTAGCTGTCAAGTTATCCTAGCAACACTTATTGAAGAGGCTCTCTTTTCTCCATTGTATATTCTTGCCTCCTTTGTCAAAGATAAGGTGACCATATGTGTGTGGGTTTATCTGTGGGCTTTCTATCCTGTTCCATTGATCTATATTTCTGTTTCTGTGCCAGTACCATATTGTCTTGATTACTGTAGCTTTGTAGTATAGTCTGAAGCCAGGGAGACTGCTTCCTCCAGCTCCGTTTCTCTTTCTCAAGATTGCTTTGGCTATTCGGGGTCTTTTGTGTTTCCTTACAAATTGTGAATTTTTTTGTTCTAGCTCTGTGAAAAATGCCAGTGGTAGTTTTTTAGGTATTGCACTGAATCTGTAGATTACTTTGGATAATATAGTCATTTTCACAATGTTGATTCTTCCAATCGAAGAACATGGCTTTTATGTATCCATCTGTTTGTATCATCTTTAATTTCTTTCATCAGTGTCTTATAGTTTTCTTCATACAGGTCTTTTGTCTCCTTAGGTAGGTTTATTCCTAGATATTTTATTCCTTTTGTTGCAGTGGTAAATGGGAGTGTTTCCCTAATTTCTATTTCAGATTTTTCATCATTAATGTATAGGAACGCAGGAGGTTTCTGTGCATTAGATTTGTATCCTGCTACTTTACCAAATTCATTGATTAGCACTAGTAGTTTTCTGGTAGCCTTTTTAGGATTCTCCATGTATACTATCATGTCATTTGGAAACAGTGACAGTTTTACTTCTTCTCTTCCGATTTGGATTCCTTTTATTTCTTTTTCTTCTCTGATTGCTATGGCTAAAACTTCCAAAACTATATTGAATAATAGTGGTGAGAGTGGACAATCTTGTCTTGTTCCTGATCATAGTGGAAATCGATTCAGTTTTTCACCATTGAGAATGATGTTGGCTGTGAGTTTGTCATATATGGCCTTTATTATGTTGAGGTGAGTTCCCTCTATGCCTACTTTCTGGAGGGTTTTTATCATAAATGGGTGTTGAATTTTGTCAAAAGCTTTTTCTACATCTATTGAGATGATCATATAGTTTTTCTTCTTCAATTTGTTAATATGGTTTATCACATTGATTGATTTGCATATATTGAAGAATCCTTGCATTCCTGGTATAAACCCCACTTGATCATGGTGTATGATCCTTTGAATGTTGTGTTGGCTTCTGTTTGCTAACATTTTGTTGAAGATTTTTGCATCTATGTTCATCAGTGATATTGGCCCGTAGTTTTCTTTTTTGCGACATCATTGTCTGGTTTTGGGATCAGGGTGATGGTGGCCTCATAGAATGAGTTGGGGAGTGTTCCTCCCTCTGCTATATTTTGGAAGAGTTTCAGAAGGATAGGTGTTAGCTCTTCCCTAATGTTTGATAGAATTTGCCAGTGAAGCCATCTGGTCCTGGGCTTTTGTTTGTTGGAAGATTTTTAATAACAGTCTCAATTTCAGTGCTTGTGATTGGTCTGTTTATATTTTCTATTTCTTCCTGGTTCCATCTTGAAAGGTTGTGCTTTTCTAAGCATTTGGCCATTTCTCCCAGGTTGTCCATTTTATTGGCATATCATTTCTTTTGTGTTTGTTTGTTTTTGCGGTACGCGGGCCTCTCACTGTTGTGGCCTCTCCCGTTGCGGAGCACAGGCTCTGGATGCACAGGCTCAGTGGCCATGGCTCACGGGCCCAGCCACTCCGCAGCCTGTGGGATCTTCCCAGACCAGGGCACGAACCCGTGTCCCCTGCATCGGCAGGCGGACTCTCAATCACTGCGCCACCAGGGAAGCCCTGGCATATAGTTTCTTGTAGTAATCTCTCATGATCCTTTGTATTTCTGTACTCTTAGTTGTTACTTTTCCTTTTTCATTTCTAATTCTGCTGATTTGAGTCTTTTCCATTTTTTTCTTGATGAGTCTAATGGTTTATCAATTTTGTTTATCTTCCCCAAGAACCAGCTTTTAGTTTTATTGATCTTTGCTATCATTTCCTTCATTTCTTTTTCATTTATTTATGATCTGCTCTTTATGATTTCTTTCCTTCTGCTACCTTTCGGTTTTTTGTTCTTTGTTCTTTGTTCGGTTTTTGTTCTTCTTTGTGTAACTGCTTTAGGTGTAAGGTTATGTTGTTTATTTGAGATGTTTCTTGTTCCTTGATGTAGGATTGTATTGCTATAAACTTCCCTCTTAAAACTGCTTTTGCTGCATCCCATAGGTTTTGGGGCATCCTGTTTTTATTGTCATTTGTTTCTAGGTATTGTTTAATTTCCTCTTTGATTTCTTCAGTAATCTCTGGTTATTTAGTAGTGTATTGTTTAGCCTACATGTGTTTGTATTTTTTCTAGTTTTTTCCTGTAATTGATATCTACTCTTATAGCGTTGTGGTCGGAAAACATATCATACTTGATATGATTTCAATTTTCTTAAATTTACCAATGCTTGATTTGTGACCCAAGATATTATCTATCATGGAGAATCTTCCATGAGCACTTGAGAGAATGTATATTCTGTTGTTTTTGGATGGAATATCCTGTAAATATCAATTAAGTCCATCTTGTTTAATGTGTCATTTAAAGCTGTGTTTCCTTATTTATTTTCATTCTGGATGATCTGTCCCTTGGTGAAAATGGGGTGTTAAAGTTCTGTACTATTATTGTATTACTGTCGATTTCCCCTTTATGGCTGTTAGCATTTGCATTATGTATTGAGGTGCTCCTATGTTGAGTGCATAAATATTTACAGTTGTTCTGTCTTCTTCTTGGATTGATCCCTTGATCATTATGTAGTGTCCTTCTTTGTCTCTTGTAATAGCCTTTATTTTAAAGTCTATTTTGTCTGATATGAGAATCGCTACTCCAGCTTTCTTTTGATTGCATTTGCATGGAATATCTTTTTCCATCCCCTCACTTTCAGTCTGTATGTGTCCTTAGGTCTGAAGTGGGTCTCTTGTAGACAGTGTAGTACGGGTCTTGTTTTTGTATCCATTCAGCCAGTGTATGTCTCTTGGTTGGAGCATTTAATCCATTTACATTTAAAGTAATTATCAATATGTATGTTCCTATTACCATTTTCTTAATTGTTTTGGGTTTGTTATTGTAGGTCTTTTCCTTCTCTTGTGTTTCCTGCCTAGAGAAGTTCCTTTAGCATTTGTTGTAAGGCTGGATTGGTGGTGCTGAATTCTCTTAGCTTTTTTTGTTTGTCTGTAAAGATTTTAATTTCTCTGTCAAATCTGAATGAGATCCTTGCTGGGTAGAGTAATCTTGGTTGTAGGTTTTCCCCTTGTATCACTTTAAATATGTCCTACCACACCCTTCTGGCTGCAGTTTCTGCCGAAAGATCAGCTGTTAACCTTATGGGGATTCCCTTGTATGTTATTTGTTGCTTTTCCCTTGTTACTTTTAATATTTTTGCTTTGTATTTAATTTTTGATTGTTTGATTAATATGTGTCTTGGCATGTTTCTCCTTGGATTTATCCTGTATGGGACTGTCTGTGCTTCCTGGACTTGATTAACTATTGACTTTCCCATATTAGGGAAGTTTTGAACTATAATCTCTTCAAATATTTTCTCAGTCCCTTTCTTTTCCTATTCTTCTTCTGGGACCCCTATTATTCGAATGTTGGTGCGTTTAATGTTGTCCCAGAGGTCACTGAGACTGTCCTCAATTCTTTTCCTTCTTTTTTCTTTATTCTGCTCTGTGGTAGTTATTTCCACTATTTTATCTTACAGATCACTTATCCGTCATTCTGCTATTGCTTCTGTCTAGAGAGTTTTAAATTTCATTTATTTTGTTGTTCATCATTGTTTGTTTCCTCTTTAGTTCTTCTAGGTCCTTGTTAAACGTTTCTTGTATTTTCTCCATTCTGTTTCCAAGATTTTGGATCATCTTTACTATTATTACTCTGAATTCTTTTTCAGGTAGACTATTTTCTCCTCATTTGTTTGATCTGGTGGGTTTTTACCTTGCTCCTTCATCTGCTGCGTATTTCTCTGTCTTCTTATTTTGCTTAACTTACTGTGTTTGGGGTCTCCTTTTCACAGGCTGTAGGTTCGTAGTTCCCGTTTTTATTGGTGTCTTCTCCCAGTGGGTAAGGTTTGCTTAGTGGGCTGTGTAGGCTTCCTTGTGGAGGGGACTGGTGCCTGTGTTCTGGTGGATGAGGCTGGATCTTGTCTTTCTGGTGGGCAGGACTGCATCCGGTGGTGTTTTTTGTGGTATCTGTGAACTTATTATGATTTTCGTCAGCCTCTCTGGTGATGAAAATCAGCAGATTTTCGGGGGTTGTGTTCCCGTCTTACTAGTTGTTTGGCATGGGGTGTCCAGCACTGCAGCTTTCTGGTTTTTGAGTGGAGCTGGGTCTTAGCATTCAGATGGAGATCTATGGGAGAACTCTCATTGATTGATATGTTGAAGGGCTGGGAGGTCTCTGGTGGACCAATGTCCTGAACTTGGCTGTTCTACCTCAGAGGCTCAGGCCTGACACCCAACCGGAGCACCAAGACCCTGTCAGCCACACGGACCTCAGCCCCAGTTCATGTGCTTCCCATCACTCTGCCAGCTCCTGCCTCAGCGCCTCACTTCTCTTTTGGTTTGATCTTTACTTCCCACACTGGGTGGGGGGTGGGGTCAGTGCAGAGGATGCCAGTGGGCAGCTGCCCCACTGTGTCCTCGTCAGCACCCCACACTGGGCTTGCCCGGTCCCTTCCAGTCATGGGGTGGGGTCCACAAAGAGAGTATGATCACTGGACAGACCCACAGACCTGGCAAGGAGAGAGCCAAGTACATTTTTGATCCCCTTTCTCTCTCTTCTCCTTCTGAAACCCCTATTATGCATAGCTTGGTACGTTTTACATTATCCCATACATCTCATATGCTGCTTTCATTCTTTTTGTCTTTCTGTCTGCTGTTCTGATTTGGTGATTTCCATTATTCTGTCTTCCAGATGACTTATTTGTTGTTCTGTGTCATTTAGTCAGCTATTCATTGCTTCTAGATTGTTTTTTTTCTGAGCAATTTATCTATTTTTGATTGGTTCATGTTTATAGTTTGTAGTTCCTTGTTACAGTGATCTGCTTTTTTTATCAATATTTCTTTAATTCAGTTAACATTTTTATTACCACCTCTTTCAACTTGGGGTCTAGGAGACTTGTGAGCTCTGTTTCATTATTTGTTCTTTCAGGGGATTTCTCTTACTCTTTTAATTGGGAGTAGTGCATCTGTCTTTTCATTTTACTTAACTTTCTCTTCCTCTATGAACTTAGGAGAAAGTTATCTATTGTGGTCTTGCAAGGGTGTTTGTATGTGGAAGTGTCCCTGTGTAGACTATTTGTGTGCAGTACCCTTGGTACGAGGGCTGGTTTTGATATGGATACCAGCCACATCTTTCCTCAGGGTATGCTGGCCACTGTCCCCTTGATAGGAGGTGTGGTTGCTGTTAGGGGATCTAAAACCTGTGCAGGGTGTGAGGCATGACTTTCTCTCTGCTCCATGGCTGTCACCACCCTGTCAGGGGTGGGGTTTGCTCCCGGTGTGAGAGTAGAAGCCCTGAGGTTTGATCTTGATCAGGCTCCATTCCCCTGAATGCATGCCTGCCCCCAAAATGGGGTGGGGGGTATTGCTGTGGCAAGTGAAGCCGGTGCCCTCACAGAAGACCAATGAACCATATTTGCAAGCACCTGGGGCTCTGCTCAGATGCAGCCCAAGGTTGTGTCCTTTCCCCTGAGTGTCCCTCCCAGCTAGTGCAAGGCTGTGGTGTGGAGGGGGCTGGGGCTGGGGGTTGGGGAGTTATGGCTGCAGGAACTGAGATGGTGGCACTGCCACCAGAGATCTGGGCTGCCTCTTTGTCAGTCTTCTCCCAGGACCTGTCTGTCCCAGATCTAGCGCTAAGCTGTGGTGTGGAGTGGGCGGAGTCAGAGTGCTCTCATTGGGCAACAACTTCTGTGTACTCCTGTGGTGCCACCTGAGTGCACGCTGCCTCTAGGCTCATAGATTTTTTAAAGTTTCACTTCTGCTTTAGTTATTGAAGATATATTCTTTCTGAATCCATATATGATGCTGTCAATAGACACTTTAGTTCAAGTCATAAGTCCTCATTTGTCTAACATTAAGGAAGTTATTTTTAAAATTTATTTTCAGTGTGTAGTTGAGATCTGTACAATGTAACTACTCATTTTGCTGCTTTTTAAATTATGTTTAAAAAGTTTGTTTACAAAAACATCTAACTGAATTTGTGTTAAGTTTATTATTTTCCCTTTTAAAACCCAGTTCTGTCAGCTGACCACTATTACACATTCCAAACACTGACCTAGGTCATATCAGGCTAATGGAGCAGAGACTATAAAGCTCACAAAATATTATGTTTCTTTTCCTGCACTTCCCAGCCCCCTTACAATTGGATGAGATTAAGTGAGGAGTTTAGGTCAATGCATCATGTGAGGCAGTGTTTGGGTCTCTTCCTACGTAAGGCAGGAAAAAGTCTGTGCGCAAGTTTCTAGTACCATTGTTGACGAGACACATATTCCATGTGGAGCAGTTACAAGATGGCAGAGGCTCTAGTGTTCTGGATTCCTGGGTGACCACATGGAACTGAGGTCTGCCAACCTGTGAGGGGCAGGTAGTGTGAGAGAAATAAACAAGTTGTGTCAAGCCACATGGACTTTGGAGCTAATTTGCCGTCACAGCATGACCTTGCCCTCCCTCGCTAATTATATGTCTTCTCTAAACAAGTAAGATAAAACAAGAGAGATGCCCTATCATATGAGCCATTGTCTAGACTTGGCTATAAAGTCACCCCCCTTTTAAAGGAATAGTTTGAGAATATACCTCACTTTATAGTTGACATATATCGTATGTCTCTTGCTGAAATAGGTTGACTGTTTCCTTAAGGTCATGTCTTTAAAGAGCCCCAAATTAGCATCTTTTGTCATTATTCATTATACTCTAATAAATTATGTTGACACTGATACCATTTCCAGCACGTCCACTATTTTTCATGTGGCAAATAACATCAACAGCTGGTCACCATATTGTCATTTAGAGCAGATTTAGTATAGGACTGTGAAAAATAATGATCTCTATATTGTTGGCATTGGGAGCACACAGTGTCTCAGGAGGTCTCTATAAACATTTACTGAGATTCATATAGGCTTAGAGTTTGATGGTTAAAAAGCCAGAATCATAATTAAGATAGGCCTAGAGCCAATCCTATATGTACTAAAGACATTGTAGCATCAGATAATACTCCCCACCACATATTAGCAGAATCTCATTTCTCCTAAAAGTGTTCACCACTAATTTCCCAAAAGATGCCTCCCATGGGTCCCCACAGCAGTTTGTCACTTGTGGGCACCGTGTCACATCTGCCCTCTTTCCTGCTCTTGCTCTAGCGCTCTCTAGCCCACAAAGCTGCTAGGAAAAGGAATAAGGCCACCCGTACCATTACCCATCAGAAAGATAGTTCTGTCTGTGCTTGGAAATTGTCTTCAGTCTCCAAAATCCTCAGCGCTGGATTTTTTTCAGAGGTGAGAAGGTCTTCCCAGGTCTGGGTCATACTATGCCATTTGGGCCTTGATGCAACTCTGGTTATCTTGAAAATGTCACAAAAAAATCTCTAAACAGTATTCTATGTTATAATTCTCAGTCTTCTAGTCTGGGTCAAACCCAGAATGTTTAAAGAGAAATAAACAGCATACCATCCTCTTTACCCTCCTCCACCAATTTTATTGTAAGATCTCAATGGAAAACACATTCCTTCTTTAATTATAAAACAGAGCTTAACATGCCTTTAACCAGACATCAACATGGAGTGCGTGTGTGTGTGTGTGTGTGTGTGTGTGTGTGTGTAAGGCGGGAGTGTCCATACCAGCAGAAGAAGTTGTGCCCTGTTAAAGCTGAAGCCTGCACTGCACATGGTTTTACTCCTCTATGACTTGCTTTTCATAATATAGAGCATTGTATTCATATCAAGGAGGCTAAGGACACTTGAAAAAGACTGATCCAGGTTTCTCAAACCAATGCAAATATAGAGGTTGTAGAAATATGAAAAAGATAGATTCCCTTACTAAAAAACCCCCATTCAAAAGGTGAAACAACTCGTGTCCATCAATAGGTGAAAAAATAAACAAAATGTTAATACATACAATGGAATGTTACTTGGCTTTAAGAAGGAATGAAATTATGATATATGCTGTAACATAGATAAACCTTGAAAATGTTATGCTAAATGAAAGAAGCCAGACACAAAAGGACAAATACCATATGATTCCACTTATATGAAGTACCGAAAATAGACAAATTCATGGAGACAGAAAACAGAGGGGAGTGGGGATTGGGAAGTTATTGTTTAAATGGGTACAGAGTTTTCTGTTTGGGATGATGAAAAAGTTCTGGAAATGGATAGTGGTGATGGTTGAACAACTCTGTGAATGTACCTAGTGCCACTGAATTGTATACTTAAGAATAGTTAAAATGGTAAATTTTATGCTGTATATGTTTTACCACAATAAAAAAATATACAAAGATTCTAAGAGTAAATACATTAAATAGAGGGTAAACGATGGGATTGAAGGATGATGATTTAGGTTTGCTAGATTATAAACTTCTTGAGGACAGAAACATTGTCCTATTGTACAATAGATACTACAATATCTATTAAAGTGTCTTAAACACATCGCAAGACTCAATGAATTCTAGCTGAATAGAATTAGGTGATGGCCTACAGGATTTTTCTATTTAATTTGTCCTTGGAGGAGGGGAATAAGTGGATTTCCTGATCAAATACAGGGAAATGCTTTTAAAGGCGTGTTTTCTTGGAACAGTTTGTTTAGATCTGCCGGTGTTTGACTGCAGCCTGGCTGCTTGAAAAGCTTGGGAAAGAGCCAAGCAAAGCAATAAGAGAGAAGTGATAGGTTGAGGGGTAAGTGATCGGAATTCAATCTGATGTGCAGCTCTGGCAAAGGGATACTCAAAGGTTAATAGCACAAAGATATTGGCTTTGAAAAAGAACATTCTTTGAAAGAATCCAAAAAGGACATGGAACAAACTGGGTTGGAATTGATGGTACAGAATCTCTGCTGTGTAGAAAGAGGAGACAAGTGGAAATCACTTAAGACGGATAATATTCCTCTTGCACGGCAGCAAAGTACAAGTGACAAAAGCAGCCAATGTCTATAGCCGCTGAACTTTTCCAAACGCTTATTCAAGAAGACGCTTTTCTTGGATTATTCCCTTTGACACAAATGATATCTCTACATGCAAAAAAAAAAAAAAAAAGGTTCTTCTGGGAGGTTACATTCTTAGGGAAGTACAATGAAGCATCTAGATTTTGCAGTGTAGACCAAAACTTTATTTTATAATTGGAATTTAATCCAGATAAGTTTTATTTTAGATTATTTCTTATAAGTAATATGTAAATATATTCTCACTTCATTAAAAATTAGAGCAATGGCTGAAGTATCAATACATAGAGTTAAAATGAAAAGCATCTTCCCCTTCCAGTTATCCCACTCCTTTTAACAGAGGGGTCACTGGTAAGGTTCCAGATGGTTCTCTTCGATTTGCACACATATGTGTAAATATATACATAGCTTTTATTTCCATTAATTTTTTTTTATATAAATTGGATCAAACTGTCTTTTTCTGAAGTCTGCTTTTTGTTGGAGTTTTTCAAAGCTGTGGAATGACTGAAATGAAGGAGACTAAGAACAGAAACCTTATGTCATCTACACACCAAAAAAACCAATGTTTGTATAATGAGGAACTGCCCACATTACTTAGAAATTAAAAGAAACAAAACTCTACAAGGTGATTTTCAAGCTATTCGTGTGAAAGGTGTGGAAGTTTATGTGACCATAAAGTAATAGGAAAAAATTCACACACCACATATAAAAAAGTCTCACCACTGTAAAGTCACATCTTTATACTTACATACAAAGAATGCAGGCAACTTACTTGTTTTTTCTTTGGCTGGTTGATACCTTAAGAAATTAACAACTTTTGTATAGGTGTTAAATTTTGCATTTCCCTTCATCCTCTGTTAACTAAAGTGAAGAATCACAGATAGTTGAATTAATTATCCAAACTAGAACATGCGTAAAATTAAGCCAGATATTTTGGAGATCTAAAACCTGGAGTAATTTAAATTAGCTACAGAATTCTCATTGAAGTCATAACCCTCAAATTAGAGCTTGGCAGTATATATGGCTTAGTGGGTAAGGAAGAGAGAAGGGGTGTTGCCTTCTGATTATTCTCTAATTACTATGTTACGGATTAAAAAGTATTTTGTTAGTTTTGTTTCATTTGCAAAAGTCAGGTGCTTTAGGTTGTTGCTTGTTGCATTGTTTGCACAAAGCCATCTCTCTTTGAGTATTTCATCTATAGACTGTCAGAGGCTGCTGTGCCACCCTCTGCCATGGGATGCCTTCCCTACTTCAATCATGGAGCATCTCTCCATCTTCTATGCTTCCCTGCATGTCATTCTTCCTCAGGGTTCAAAGAGCTTATTGGGGAAGCTCAGATGGATTTGGGGCCTCAACTCCTACTGGGACCTTTGGAGTCCGGCAGATAACTCACCAGTCAATTCTCTTGCCTTCTTTTTTCGTCTTCCCTGTAATTCCAGTACAAGTGGTTGCCAACAGGAGGTGCCCTATGTTTTTAAATAAATGTGGTTGCTATAATAAATAAATGAGGTGTATGATCATTTTTAATTGTTTTAAAGACAGACCTTATTATCAGCCAACATTTACTAAATTCCTTCTTTGTGTAGAACACTCAGCATTTATTTCCAATTCCTTTTGACCCAGGAGAAGTTCATGCTTTGTACCCTTAGCTTTGGTCTTTAGCAGGATCGGATAATCAAAGATGTTTGGATGTGTCAGGCAGGAGACTGGATATTTTATGGCCTTTTTTGTCCTTTAGCCAAACTATCATTAACGGACGTGATTCTTGATGAGCCGGTTTAAAGCAGTCAAGGTTTAGGAGGCCAGAAAGAGGCAGATCAAGCAAACAAACAAGCCTGTTATTGATCTGTGCATATGGGGTTTTACACCTTCCAAAATGCATCTACTGGCTTTGATTTTTGTGAGCTAGAATTTAAAGGATGGTGGCAAAAGCAACTTAGATGCCAAGAGATGGAGACTGTATTAAACCAAGTAGGTTCTTGAAGTCTGAAAATGCAAATTACTACATTTGTTAATGAGGTTGCTATTTTTAAAGACACACACTAATACAGCCAATCTGTTTCACAGCACAGAGTGACTCTTATGTTATTGCTCCTTCACTGGATTTTTTTTCCTTTTTCTTATCTTCCACTTAAACTTTTTTTCCCCCTCTTTTTCTTCTGGTAGGATCTACTCAGCTACTGCAACTGGGTTAGGAAGTGCAGATTAGGAAATGCCCTTGGGTTTCCTAAACTGGTCATTTATCAGGAGGTTTCAGAGATCATCCAGTTGGGTTCTTGGAGGTCAGCACTGGCCAACCTCTTATTCAGAAAGATTCAGGAAAATAGGAGCCCTGGGGAGGAACTTATAAGACTTAGGTGTTAGAGACTCATGTTCATTAATGGGTTGGGTGAACTAAGCAGATGATTTGATCTTTCTGGGCTGCAGTCTTCTTAGTCTATAAAATGGGAGCTGGTAGGAGAGTGAATTGGCACAAGCCCTATGCAGGTCAATTCAAAATATCTATCAGAATTACACATTTACATACCTTTAGATCAATCCCATTTCCAAAAATTAATCCTTCAGATTGTGAATGACACATGTAAAATGACATTCATCATTGTACTGTTTGTATTATTAGAAGTTTGGGAGCAACCCAATAGCAGACTGGTTAAATAAATTTTGGTACATCTGTAGGTACTATAGAATGTTACACAGTTGTACTCTCCATTATTGACATGGAAGGTTGTCCAAGATATGTTGTTAAATCAGAAAAACAAGGTTCAGAAGAATGTGTGTAATGCGTAATTGTTTGTTTAAAAGAAGAGAAGACGAACAAGAATATATACTTGATCTCATTTGCACAGAGAAACTTTGGCAGGAGACACAAGAAAGTAATTGAAAACCAAGCCCATCTACTCCCTTGCTTAGCCTGGGCACTGAGATGGAAACCATATTTTACGTCTACACTAATGTGACTTTGCTTTTCCATTGTCTCCAATACCACTTCATTCCTCTTCTGGGACAATTATGCCCAATCAAATGCCTTGATTGTTCATTATAGGAACTTCCCCAAACATCAACCATTTGTGCCTTACGGTTCTTTGAATTCTTAGGTTTTAAAATCCTCACCTTGATGATTCCATTAATCCTGGACTGTTGTGTGGCGATTCTTACCCAATTCCAGTCAACTCACTGCACCGAAAGACAAGCCTCAAACCAAGCTTCTAATTCTCAATAACTTTTGACCTTACACTACAAAGTTTCGCAGTGTGATGTCCTCTTTTACTGCAGTAAACAATACACTTAGCTTTGTCTTATTAATAAGTTGTGCTGGTGATTTTAGCAGAACCAGCGTTTGACGGAATAAAAAGTGATTACCTAATGGGGCAGGTATACGTGTATAAGAAAACTGAACAGATGATGAAAGGCAGGCAAGACCCTTTACTGAATATTTTCATACTGTAAAATTATGTGAGTACATTATCTAAAATTAAATGGAATAAAAGTAAATCTTATTTTGAATCAATAAAAATATAAAATAAAGTCAGGGATTAACTATTAAATAAGTTTTCTTTCAATGCTCTGATTCTATTACAATTTCATATTGTCAGCTAAGAAAATGATTCCCAAAATTGGTGTGATATTGACGATGCCTGCTCAGTTTATATACCTGTTATAATGGGATAGCTTTCAAATACCCAGTTCATTGATTCATCCATGTTTCTAATGCTGATTTCAATTAACATTTGCCAGAGCTAAAAATACAGATTTATTCTAGAGCCCAGGTCTATTTTGACAGAATGATTTTCAACATTGTGACTTTTTAGCATAGGAGAATGTGGTTTTAACTGGAAAACCAATTACTTTAAAAACTGTTCTGCTCCTGCCCTTTAACATGATTTGTATCAAAAGAGGCCTATATTTTTTGGAAGGCAAAAATGATTATTATGATTAGTGACTGACAGAAAATCCAGTGTCCCAGGGTGAACTGGATCTAACTTCAGAGGACTCTGAAGGTATTCTCATAGCCTCAGCTGACTGGGGTTTAAAGGTTTGTTGTTACTGAGGAATTGAAGTAACATAAAAAGGAAAGAAAATTGGCAGAAAAGGAAAAAGAAACAAATTTTAAAAGTAGTGAGAATGAATAGCAAAACTAACTTTGGCAGGTTTTTGTAGGATTATGGTTTGTTTTACCTTTTTTTCCCCTTTTAAATAATATATGGAAGGAATAAGCTAAATTTAAAGAAGAAGATGAAGGAAAAGGCGGAGGAGAAAGAAAGGAAGACAAAGAGAGGAGGAGGAGGAGGGGGGGGAGGGGAGAAAGGGAGGAGGGGCATGGGGAGGAGGGGGAGGAAGGGGGAAGAGAAATAATACTCTGTGAGGATGTGCTATGGTTAAGCTTTATGAAAAAGTAAACATGAGTCCTTCTTTTTGTAATCTAAGTGCTAAAAGGAGGAGAGATTAGGCAGAGATAATTGAAAATGACCCTGGAACACTTACATTTATTCTTTAGGTACTTCCTTTTTACTTTATTAAATCTGAGTGTAGAAAGAAACTATTAATTTTGAAAATATCGTAACATAGATTTTGCATTTGCATAGTAATATATTTTGTTTGAATGACATTTACAATTTACCAGAGACTCTCAAATGTGTTCTTATTCCTGATTTCCTGATATTATTCACTATTGTCTATGTATGGCACGTTGAACAAAGAATATGTTCTTTCTCTCAACGGTACTCTTTTTCATTCAATTAATATTGACATTTACTTGCATCTTTCAGACATAAGTAGTTATCATATTTATCACTCAGCATTAAATCCAATTACATATTCAAGAGAGCTTTTTGAAGCTGGTGTCCATCTGTTAAACATAACCTCAGTTGACTGCATCAGTTTGATTTTTTGCTTATGAGCCTTTTTCTTCACTCATACTCATCTCATTTTTTCTCTTTTGATTGACAAAGGCTGACAATTTTATATTGACAGATGGGACCGAAATTTCTAAAAGTTGGGTATCAAATTTTTCTTTGTGGTTAGAGAAAAGGTTGGATTGAAATTCTATTTATCCTGCCACTGATTTTGATGAAAACATGGAGCACTGGGTCCCCAAATTAGATGAAAGAATGCCCACTACTGGTTGGATGTGAGCACACCTGGGGAACAGGTAGGGCGACCTGTCAGGAGGGCATACGCATGAAGGACTGAGGCTACTCCTGGGAGAGAACTCATCCTAAGGTGGATTTGAATACTCCCTACCATCTGTCCATCAGCTCTGTTCCCTCCCCAGCCCCATCAATATATAGCTGTGTCTGGTAATAGGAGAGAGGTTGGTAAAAGCAGAGAAAGAAATGTGTGGTACAGTTCACCACTGAAGCTCTGTACCTTGGTGGACCCATAGGAGGTGGTGCAAGTGCCTTGAAGATACCCCAGGTTTTGCATAATTAGGTGGCACTGCCTGGTGGCCACCACAGTCTTGACTAAAAGCTGAAGTAGTATTTATGAGGTAGTTAATAAGACCCAATCTTGAGCCTTGGGAGAAGACTGTCTGGTGTATCCCAGAAATAAATGTGTGAAGCCTGTGTTGGCAGAAGAGAGCTTAGAGCAAAGCATTAATTAAGATGATTTATTGTCATAAAAAGAATTCTTTAGATGACATCCTTTGTATAGGGTGTGGGTTGCGCTGATTTGCATTGGTCTGAAAATTGGAAAGATTTCTGAATAGGAATCTTTACTGTCTGGATTTGGTGAATGAGATGACCCAATTAATGTTAGCTTCAGTGCTAGCCCACCAAATTTTTAACTGTTTATCAGTCATTTCCAACAGAGTTGTGGCTCATTCTCAGAGTGATTTCAGTGAAAGTAGTAGTGAAATCCCAGGTAGTTACAGAGGAGTAATGTGGTTTCTTAAGGGAACATTTAGAGGTAAATTGAACTCACCAGACCCAAAGCAGGCTCTCTCTCCATAGCACATGGTGTTTCCACTGTATAGAACTACAGTGAGAAATAGCAGAGGTTTTTTGTGAGAGACACTGATTCTGGCTAACTTCAAATACTACAAAAATAGCTGCTAAATTTTTAAAGATGGAAAGGACATAGGATCTCTTTATTATAGACCTTTCTCACTTCAAAACTGAAATTTTCAGCTGTTAAAAAAAGATACCTAGCTTTTTTATCCATGAGAAAAAGTATTCAGAGCTCCCAATATTTGATGAATAAATGAATGGCTATTGATCCCTGAAGGTCTCTTCCAAATTTGTCTGGTTTATCGTTGCTGGCCTTCTTGTATAAATTTGCTCTTCCTTAGAATCAAGGTTTTATATTGGCTGATTTAGGTATTTCAGTGCTTGAAGCTAGGAGGAGAGCTAGATGACAGTGAGATTTATTCTGGTGCTGTGACTCTAGTATTTTCCTAATAAAACCCAATTTCTGTTCCACTCTTAATCCCCATGGTCCAGAGTCTCCTTCCTCCCTGGTAGGGAGAGATTTGGAATTTTGGCCAATTTTGGGTTCTTTTTTTTTTTTTTTTTTTTTTATTATTTTTTTAACATCTTTATTGGGGTATAATTGCTTTATAATGGTGTGTTAGTTTCTGCTTTATAACAAAGTGAATCAGTCATACATAAACATATGTTCCCATATGTCTTCCCTCTTGTGTCTCCCTCCCTCCCACCCTCCCTATCCCACCCCTCCAGGCTGTCACAAAGCACCGAGCTAATATCCCTGTGCCATGCGGCTGCTTCCCACTAGCTATCTACCTTACTACGTTTGTTAGTGTGTATATGTCCATGACTCTCTCTCGCCCTGTCACAGCTCACCCTTCCCCCTCCCCATAATCTCAAGTCCGTTCTCTAGGAGGTCTGCGTCTTCAATTTTGGGTTCTTTTATTCATGTCTTACCAAATGGCTGGGGGAAAAAAAAGTCAACTGTAACTTTCTTTATGTATTTATCGAAAAGTAATAGAAATATGGGAGTTGAGAAATTATCATCAAAATACAAAAAAAAAGGTTGGCTAACCAAAGATTGATTTATTTATGATTTCTTAGTCTTTCTACTCTCGAGATAACCTTTTTATTTCTCTCATTCTTTTGTTTAGTCCTCCAACAATTATTAATTGAACATCTACTATGTGTCAAGAACTATGCTGTGTGTGTCTACTGGGAGTTGTGGAAACCCCCCTGATGGAAACAATGGGGACATGGTCTCTGCTCTCATGGAGCATTCAGCCTGGCAAGTGAGGCAATTAATGACTTCTCTACCATCTACTAACCTAAGGTTGTGCCTCAGTTTCCTCTAGTGTACAACAGATGAAATAATGCCCAACTCATACTGTTTGGATTACTGTAGCTTTGTAGTACAGTCTGAAGTTAGTGAACATGATACCTCCTGTTTTTCTTTCTTTTTTTTTAATAATGCCCAACTCATAGAGCTGGATGTATAAAATGAGATAAAATATGTAAAATACTTAGCAAACTGTCAACCACAGAGAAAGCTCAGTAAATGAGGGCAGATATGTGTATAATCCCTTTCCTGACTATTTTGAACCAAAGCAATCTATAAGACAATAACATTATGAGTAAACCTGAAGATAAATTACTATGGAAACATTACTAAAGTATGTCCATTCTCCAGCCATCCTCCTGCCGAAGATTGCCTCTTTGTGTTTGTAAAAAGTTTATGGTAGTTGGGAAGAGAGAATGAGGAATGACCTATACCCAAGTCTTCCATTGTACTTTACTTCTTCAGTGATTGCAGGCTCCCGGTGGCAGGGCTGAGGAATGGAGTTCCCCTCATTTAACAGAAAGCCCGGTAGCCTGAGCTGACTCATCCAGGTTTGCACCTGCCATGTTCCTTTGCAGAGCCACCTTGTGGACAAAATCCATCCACGCATCATGGCATGAGGTTGAGAAGTACTTTCCTATTACAGTGCCACCGTGGGTAAAATGTGGCAGAATTCAGACAGAGCCTGTGAGGAACACTCAGACTCTTGCAAAAGAATCTGAGGTTTAAAATATGTATCTGACAGTTCCCTCAGAGTGAAAAGTCAGTCCCCCCTCAAATGCCCCAATAATAGTGGGGTATAAAGAACTCAAATAGTCTTGAATTCAAGGAACTGGAAACCTGCTTGGGAGTTGGGAGGGAGAATGCGTATAACATGAAAAGTGAAATAGCTAAACAAGCCAGCTTTAAATAACAATACTCTTTAGCAAGTATTGTTGATTGGGCCTTGTGTTAGGTATAAGGGTGTAGAGATAAAAATATTTTCTGTTCTAAAGGAGCTTACAGTTGAGGGGGGAAGACAGGAATAAAGCAGCAGTGAAAATAGAAAGGTCGAGTCTTCCATATGGTAACAGTTATGTAGGTATTTAGCTGATAGCAATATCAGAGAGGTTACAGGAGAGTGCAGACTCACAGCTAAAGATGAAAGGGAGAAATCATTACTGTTATGCCAGAGGGGAGAGAGTCTGCAGTAAGTTGTAAACGGCAGGGAACATGTAAGGTAGACCCGGAAGGATAAACACTTTAGCTGGACAAATGAAGGCAGACCCCCCTGCTGTCCCTTCAGTCTGTTGAGGGAGACAGAGCAGGCCTGGCAGAAGGAGGTGAGATGGTTTGCAGAGGAAACCTGAAATGGAACCGTTGGGTCCTAGTCTGGGGACTGATATGAACGGCTCTGATGGATTGTGTTAGTCTCTTCCCTCCTCTGGGCCTCTTTTCCTTACCTGTTAAATGAGCACATTGGGTTAGATGATCTGCAGATCGCTTCTCATGTTCACACGTTTGTCCAGTTTCTTCACTTAGAACACATGGAGAATTCAAATGATGAGAATTTGAATGAGGCTCATCACAATTTGGAAAATACTATTTCTTTTTATGCCGGAGGAAGCAATGTAGGAGAATAAGCGATAGCTTCTCAGCGTTAGCATGTTAAGTGTGTTTCTTTGTAGTAGGAAATTTCTTTTTAATCTCTTGCACATATTTTACTGGTATACTCATTGTATACTGCAGAAGGGATATTTCTGTCCCATGTAGCACTTGCTCTTTGTTGTTTTCATTTCCTGGGGAGCCAGCCATCAATGATGACTAGTTTAGCTTGGTTTCAGGTGTGTAGTAAAGTGATTCAGTTATACATATATATGTATATTCATATATATACTTTTTCATATTTCTTTCCATTATGGTTTATTGCAGGATATTGAATATAGTTCCCTGGGCTATACAGTAGGACCTTGTTGTTTATCCATCCTATATATACTAGTTTGTCTCTGCTAATTCCAAACTCCCAATCTGTCCCTCCCCAGAAACACTGTTCTTTGGAATTCTCGACTCAAAGACTTTCTTTCAGTTTTGAAAAGGTAATATGCCATATACCAAAGAGCATTATGGCATGGGGGTGGTTTGGCTACTCATACAAAAATATATTGTGCTTGCAGTGATGGAACTGAAATTTTAATTTTTGTAAAAGAATGAATTCTGTTCTTAGAGTACTTTCCTTCAGTAGCATAAAAGGCTGTGTCTATACAGAATCAAATTTAATGAAGAACTGTTCATTATACAGTTATTCTGATCTATGTAGAAAATCAAAATGCTGAAAAGCAAAAGGCTGAAAATCTTATAGTTTTATCACTGGAATACCCTGATTGGTTGCCTGCGCTGATTAGCTTCAACAGAAAATGAGTAAAACTCTCCTTCTCTTGTTTTGTGTGATAGTTACAAAGTGAGTTACATGACTTATTTCTCTCTGCATTTCAGATAGATGTGGGAAAAGGTTTCATTTAGGCACTAACAAAAGGACTATCTTTTACCCATCCAGGATTTCTTTCACTTTCTCTCCTGTAGTTCTGCCAGTTTGAGAATGGTGGTGCTGCTGCCCTATTCTTGTTTCCCTGTTAAAGATGGCTTAGGGCTTTCCCTCCCTGGATCATTAACAACATTAGCAGCGAGGTAAAGAAGAAAGCACCCTTCAACCCCATGACTCAGGACACAAGCCAATGACTTCTAAAGGTCGGGGGAGGGCCTGCCAGTGTCTTCCTGGCTCACATGTCTGGTGTCCCACCAGGTCACCAGGTGCCTTGGCTGGGTCGGTGTCACTTCTACAGAGAAGCATCAGATACCAGCCTCAGCTGAGAAGGCAGAGCTGACTGCAACAGACTGGCAGTCTGGTCTGTGGAGGCAGACTCAAGGCTGATGGAATTCATTTCAGAAAGCTCTCCAACCTTCCCCAAAGCTCAAATCAGGCCAGAGAAAACATGAATTAACTCTTGAAGAAAAGCACAGGGAAAGGAGAGCTTTGCGAGTGGGTGGAGAGGTTTCTGTATTCCCAAAGCCGAGGAGTAGGGAGCCTAACAGGCATTTTGCACAGAAGCATTCCCAAAACAGACCAGAGGTGCATATGCCTGCTTCCAGGTGAAAACTACACGTGTCCTGGGTGGCCCAAACCCAAGGACAGTTTCCCATTTCTCCTCCTCCGAGGATTCACCGTTGAATCTGTGGGGTGCACAGGGCTCTTAGTGCGCCCAGCTCCCTCTCCTCCTCTCTTCTGGAGCCTGAGGGAGGGGAAGTCCTTCCTGCCCTGGTGCCCAGAGCTGTCACTTGGGCCCTGGGTCAGTGAAACCTGGCCCCCAGCAGGACAGGTGGCTGTGTCAACAGCCTAGCCATCAGCCCTAGGGGCCCTGTTTCTATTCAGTTCACATTGCTCAGTGATCTTTGGAGGGTCCCTGCTTAAGCACGGAGACAGACAGCTTTGGCTGGCTTCCACGTCCCATCGGTTTGTCTACAACATGCCATCCTTAGCGGTGTGCGTCTCTGAATTGAGGCAATCAGTGCTCTTCTAGGGTTAAAATAATAAGAAGAATTCCTGACAGCTTTGAAGGCAGACCCTCCTGCTAGTTTTAAATCACAGGCGTTGTTCTCTGGCTAGCTGTCTGGAGCAATAAAAAGGAAAAATACAAAAAGGCAGGCTGGGAAGAAGCGTGCGTTCCCGCGCGTGGGCAGGATCGTCTGGGGAGTGTTTCCAGGGAACTCTGGCAGGAGGCTTCTAGTTCGTGAAGGATTTCCCCGGCACTGCGCCAGGGCAGGATAACAGATGGGCTGCTCTCTACTGCAGGAGGGAAAACACCTTTTGCGGTCACCAGTGCCCTTCACTGCAGGCCAGCAAATAGCAGAGCCACGCAGGCACCCCTTCTGCTCCTGGATGCAGTCGTGAGGCATCAGATTTCTCTGTGTAAGAACAGAAATCGTATTTTCCCAGTGTTCGGCTCCTGAAAGCTGTCAGCTGTGAAGGGTGCCCTGTCCTTCCTGATTCAGAGGCGCAGCTTCTGGAACGCTCCAGCGAGTAGCCAAAGGCGTTTTCATTTTTAGAGATTGTCAGACATCTTCACAGCCTTCCTGTTTATGACCCCCCTGCCTTTGCGAGGTTGCTGACCTCATTTTTTCTGTCTTCAGGCTTGTACCATGTGTGGAGACCAGAAACCCCAGGGATCACAATTTGAAAAGTTTTCCCTTGTTAGTATGGGAGTCTTGGCATGCTTAGCATGGAGGTTAAGAAAAACTCAGCCAGTGCCGAAATTGTCCAGAGTAGCCTTCGCTTTGGCTTGTCATTTCAATATCATATTGAGTTGCTATATTTCTGACCTCCAGCACAATTTCCTGGAAAGATTAAAATGAACCAAAATTCTTCGTTGAATTCTCCCAACAGCTAGGTGAGGTAGATTTCTTCTGAAAAGGCCAGATCAAAGAGGAATTGGTTAGTATATTTCAGAAAATGGAGACCCTGGTTTGTCTTCTGCCACGTGATGCCTTGGGATGAGGGCTGGTTCTGCTTCCCCTCCTCTTCAGCTGCCTCCTGCCTGGCATTGGTGCCTTTCCTTCCAGAAGTGGTGGCTCTTGCTCCTCTGAGGCTGCTAAGCAGACAGGAGCTCAGGAATTCCAGCTGAAACTGGTTGTTTTAAGTGCAGATTTTGGGCTTGTAAGTGTGCCGTGTACACACGACGTTTGTAACTTCTATTTCTTTTTGAGAGTTGTGATCCTTTTATACCTGCTCTTCTTCTTCCTTTTCGTCCTTTTTTTCTTTTTCTACCTCCTGTTCCTTCTCTTTCTTGTCTAGTTTTTTTTTTTTTTTTTTTTTTAGAACGATGGACTATTTTCGATCTGTGGGTTTTAAAACCAACAAATGATTCACTTTAACTGTTGTTGCTATTTCTGAGAGAGATGTTTATGTGGATTTGGTCCCAAAATGCTAGGCTGCTTTCTCAAACTACCTGATCTTAAGAGTCTTCTAATCTATGTGGAGAGCAGTTTTGGTCCTAAAACAGGTGATAGAAACAGCTTCCTGGTGTAATCAGTTGCTACCAATGACTTTATGTGCTTGTGCTTTTGTGATTATTGGGTAAACGGCTGAGTTCTCTGTCCTGTCCCATCCTGCATACTTCTTGGTGGCAAGGATGGTGTCACTCATTTTCATATCCTCTGTGGTGCCTAGAAGACAGATTGGCATTTCAGCTAGCTTAATTTAATCCCTGTAAAAAGTGTGCGTGTGTGGGTCAGAGAGCTAGAGGAGATGATTCATGTGCAACTGAGAAGGGTAAAACCTTTTTACTATGGATCTCTAGCTACTAAACTGTTGACTGAAAAAAATTAATCTTTCCAGATACTTACAAACTAGATACAGAACTGGATCCAGAAAAGAAATCCAAGATTCTGTTATTTCCACAATGCTGCCAGGCATATTTGGAGAACTGAAAATTCTTGGACACCTACGGGCTTGTGAAAGGAAATGTCCAGAAAAAAATGTTTTAAGCATTTAAAAACTTTTTCTTAGCTCTCATAAATCCTGAATACAAAATAATGTGTTTACTACAAAAAGTTTACTGAGGACCGTAATAACAAGAAAAGCAATAAACTTCATTTTTTGAGAGGGACAGAAATAAGAATTCATTTTTATGAAATTTTGTAATTTGTATGGAGTCTTTCGACAAAGTGTGGGATTCTTCGCTTTTTTCCAACTTCTTCAGTGGGCAAGTTGTTGAGGACTATGAAGAGGTACAAACAATTATTCATTCATTGTCAGGGTTTTATTATGAAAATTCTTATTTTACTTAGCAGCAGATTCCTTTCTAGGAAGAGCTGTGTTTGTCGAGTGAATAAGCTAGTACACAATTGGAGATGGGGGGTGAGACAGCTTGCTCAAGGCCTGAGAGCTTTTTTTCAAATTACTTTCAGAGGATGGCAGGATTAGGTAACCACAAGGATTTTGTTTTGCTGACTAAAATTTGCAAACTTGGTGCAAGAATTGAGTTGCTTGTGACAATCGAGAGGATTTTCGAAGAATAAAGGAGAGAAGGGTGATGAAGGGTTTAGTGACTAGAGGAGAACTGCAGGAGGGGGAAAACATTGTCTCACGAAGAATTTCTTAAAATGAAAACTTGTTATGTGTTGTAAGTTCTCTTTTCTACCATCCTTGTCCCTTCCCCTTACCCCCCTTCAGTCTTCAGTAAAGTTTGTGCTCCTCATTAACGAAATTGGTTGGTAGTGTGACAGAAGTTTGGGTGTGACCTCATGGTGGGACCATGAGCCAAGGCTGCACGTGGGAGATGAGATATATCTGTATATTCGAGGAAATCAGTTCTTTTAACCCCCTGTCGTGTCAGAGATCAGGAGAGAACCAACTTTGATCTACAGTCAGCTACCATTGGATTCCAGGAAGCATCCATTACTTGAACCCTCCAAAGTAGTCTTAATTTATTTACACTTTTGCAGAGAAGATGTGGTAGGCTGAATAATGTCCCCCAAAGGTATCGGGTCCTAGTGCCTGGAATCTGTAAATGTTACCTTACGTGGAAAAAGTGTCCTTGCAGATGTGATTAAGTTAAGAATCTTGAGGTGGGGAGGTTATCCTGGGTTATCCAGGTGGGTTCTAAATGCCATCACACGTATGATTTTAAGAGGGAGGCAGAGAGAGAGATATTACACAGACACAGAGAAGAAGGTGTAATGTAAACAAGGCAGAGAGATCTGGCCTGGAAGATTGAAGAGATGTGGTCATAAGCCAAGGAATGCCAGCGCCCACCATAAGCTGGAAGAGGCAAGGAATAGATTCTTCACTGGAACCTCTAGAAGGAGCATAGTCCTACTGACGTCTTGATTTTGGCCTGATTTCAGACTTCTGGTCTCCAGAATTGTGAGAGAATAAATTTCTGTTATTTTAAACCACTAAGTTTGGGGTAATTGTCACTGCAGCCAGACCTTGGTATTCTGACGGTTGGTCTGAGTTTATTGACTTTTATTTTTTACATCTAAATGATACACAACTCAGAATGGTGTCAATAATATTAATTACCAAGATCCAAACATATACTCTCCTACCAATGTGTACCCCAGGCTGATTGCCAATGGCTTAGTTCAGTTCAAATTTTTAGAAGTATTGGGTTAGTTCAAAGTGGCTCCCTTGTGGAATATAAAATGTGAAAAGGAAGGAGAGGAGAGAAACAATAAGGACCGACTGAAGGAGAGAACTTGAGGCTATACTACCTAGCTGTTTGATATTGAAAAAGTGTGGTAGCAAACTGACAACTCTGGTGTATATTAACTAAAACATGTCTCATTTTTGGGCAAAGGATTTTCAGAATTCTTGGTGGGCTCAAAGAAATGTTTGGCTTACATCTAGGGACCAAGTCATAAAATGACACTTTTTAACATTAGGGTCATAGCTGGTGAGACTTGAAGGAATGTAGATAGACAGGAAAAAGAGGATAACCTGTCTCATGTTTTATTTACTTCTAGGATGTGTTCATTGTGTGAATGACGGCTGCCATCTCCTGCCATATGTGCCTTGTGGTCTGTATCTTCGCCTTTTCATCAAGTGTGTCTAGTGAATCCGAGTTAAGTGCTCTGTGATGGGATGCTTTTTGGCCATTTTATTTGTTCATTCATTCAACATTTACTAACAGCTAGTAGAGTGGAGTAGCAGGTGTTGCTGAGGAAGTGAAAAGGATAAGGTGTGATTTCTGCTCTTAAGCAAACTGTCTACTGGGGAGATAAAATATGCACATATTTTGCTTTTTGACATATTAGAAGGTGAACATTGTCAGCGGAGTTCAGAAGAGGGAGGATACTTCTGGTGGGGGATGGAGGAAAGACTTCATGGGGGAAGTGGTATTTTAGCCGGGTCTAACCTGAAGGGTAGGAGTTGAAGATGCGGACAAAGGTAGGAAATAACTTTCTAGATAGAGGTAAATTGTGAGGAAGGCACAGAATGCAGGTAAACTTCAGGCTTTCTTGGGAAATAATAATTTTTAAGAGAGAATGAGAAATTCCCACCTCCAGTAAAGGTCCAGTAAAGGGATAAGTTTTGCATTTCCACCTGAAACAACTAATAAATGGGACAAAATATATAAAGCAATGGTTCTCAAGACATCAAACATCAGTCAGGGAAGGAGAGTGATCCTTGAGAGATGGTGAACCAATTCGGTGATCTCTGTAATTGTCTCAGGTGACTGCCTGGTGAGAGTTTCTAGGCAATACTGCAGATATGGGTACCCAGGCTGAGCCTGGCAGTCTCCCTAAGTGGCTGAGATGGAGCTGTGAGTTCAGTGAGCCTAAGAGGGGTAGAATTCTTAGAGAAGAGTACTGGAAAGGAGAAAGCTGCACAGAGGAAAACTCTGGAGCTCTGTAGAGATTACCCTTAAATATACAGTAGAGAGCTGATCAGCACATATGCGTAAGGGAACAGTCATGGCCGGGAGGGAACCATCCTAAAGGATCAGAAGGAACAATGCTCATATGAGGGCAGGGAGAATAGTGCCTGTTCCCAACAGCCATACTGGGAAGCCTTATAAATCACAGGGCTTTGGGTCAAATACTCAGAGGGATCTTGCCCTAGTAATAGGGAAAAATTAACTTTAGAACACACGTTGCTCTGGCTTTGCCAAGCAAAGCTTAAATGTAAGACCCAAAAGGTTCAAAATACTATGAAGAGACTTAACTATACCCCAGAATAAAGCTCAAGAGTATTTATAGAGATACCAAAAATATTCAACACCCAACAAAGTAAAGTAGTCATCTTGTCCTCTGTTCTACCAGAGCTATCTCCTTCTTCTCCATCCTCTATCTGATTCAGAATGGCTCTAGCTTCAATGTGCTGTGCGTGCCTGACCCAAGGAAGCCCTGGATTAATGTAAATGGCTTATTCTTAGAAATGGTGACACAGACTGTTTCTGCTGTGGGCACATTTCCTGGTTAATGAAATAGATTAACGTTCCCTTCATTTGTTCTTGGCTTCTGCTACCCTGCAGAATTTTATAAGAAGCTGGCTCACAGAGGTGGTGTCCCCTGACAGTGCTCCAGAAAAGGAACATTTAATTTAGTGATTTTTTTGGTCCTGGGGATGAAGGATGCTCTGGTATAGCATTCTCATTTCCTTTTATTATTCCAACTTTACAAGCATGCAAACCATCTGTCTTCATAAGCAAAACTTAATGTAGAAGCCTGAACAATTAGGAAGTAATGAAGATCTTGTAAAACAGCTATCAGTAAAACACAGGCGAGGCAGCACTTGTAAAATTGGAGTGAATATGAATCAGCAAGCCTGCAGATGTGTGCTCTTCAGACCTGAGGATGCTACTTAGCTAATTTACACACTTGTTGGCAATTCATTTCAAAAATATTATGGACAAGAGAGCAGTTTGAGATATTTTTAAGTAGAATGGTTCTTGGCAGGTAGTTTCTAATAAATCTAACTCCATTGACTGTGAAGACACATGAACAGATGCTGAGACAAACATGAGGGAAGGAAGTATAGAAGAGTGGTTAGAACACAGATAATGGTGCGTCCAGCCTGGCTTTGAGTCCTTGTACTGTCATTTACTGTGTGATCTTGGCCACTTTATTTAATCTTGCTGAGCCTCAGTTTCCTCATCTGTAAAATGAAGGCAATAGTATCCACCTCAGAGTATTATTGTTGTAGAGATTCAAGAGCTGCTACTAATAAAGTACTTAGTGGGAGCCCTTTAATAAATGTGATGTAATAATAATTAATTACGGAAAAATCATACAAGTCTACATTAACTGCTAGTTTTGCATGAAATTACAGTAATAAAAGATAAAGGGCTTCCAATAGGGTCTCATGTAATTTTACTGACATTGAACAATTCAAATTCTCTGGATATCAGGCTTTGTTACATGCACCATTATAAACAAGCCGGAAGGGGTAAACCTGGTGGAAATGCTTTTCTTAAATCTTTGTTGCTTTACTTTAAAATTTTTATCTTAAGATGAACCCTGTTATTGACTAGAGCAGGCGTATGGTCCATGTCGTTGCCCTAGTAGAGGTCCAGGACCTCTGGGATGCTCATTAGGGCTTGTTATTTAAGAGAAACACTGGTACATGAGGCAAATGTGCCATCACAGGTGCCAGACTTATATTTCAACAGTAATTCCAACCCAGATTAGAAGTATGGGGAAGTGATAATATGAGATTTCTACTGAACAAATGAATCTAGACTACTGCCTCTACAAAGACTCAGAATCTACACTTTCATGAGAGAGAACTGAAAAAAAAAAATAGGCCAGAGGACTTGACCTGAGGGGTGGCATATAAGACATCAGTTGTAAATGTCCTGTGGCATGGAAATAGTTAAGTTCAATTTGGTTGGATCTCAATATGATTTTTGGAAGCTGGTGTAAAAACTCCTAAAAATTAGGCTAATTAATTACTTGATGTTCCTAGTTATTCTTTCTTTCCTGTTTAATATGAAATGACATATCTGGCAGTCGAGGGAAGGTGATCCTTTTACCTTTCCCTATTTGTAATTAAAGAAGCTTCCGATATATCACCTTAGAATGGAATCAAAAGTGACTACTTGGCACCCTGCTTCCAAAACTTCACCTTGGCTGGAAAAGGCTTCTGAGAAGAGCAATGAGACTCTTTGGGAAATTAGGAAATTAGGAAGGTTGGCTTGTGAGGACAAATGAAAAGGATGATGTATTTATAAGCTGCTAACAAAAGATTTATAACTTCTTGAAATAATGGAGAGACATGATTTATCTTGCCAAGCATGAAAAAGTGGGAGTTTTCAGGAGGGAGCATGGATTAGCAGAACTGAGGCTAATGACAAGAACCTTGGGAATACATGACCAGAGTAAGATGTGCACTTTCGGGAAACAGCTAAGGCAGTAACAGGACAGGTTTTGCCAGTTGGGGTTTGTCAGCTGTTTAGTGATGCAGAGAAGTTCATTTTGTCAGAGAGAAGCAGGCATAGTAAGTTTGCAGGATTGAGGACAAGTGACTGGGGGTCAGAGAGGTTTTAGAAAAGCAGCACGGGGACAGGTGACACTGAAATAAAGCCCTGCTCTGAAAGCAGAGGCTGTTCATTCTCTGGGCTGTTTACTAATTCCTATTGGTCATGGGCTCTGGGCCTGCAGCTGTTAACTGTGGCCAGACATGGGGCCGGGCCCTCAGAAGAACTTCATCCCTTATCAGGACAGAGGGGCAGAGCCACATTGCTGCCATCACTGAGAATCCTGGAATTTGTAAATGGCTCCTTTGAGACCTGGATAAGGCGTAAGAGTTCAAAGTTCACACTCATGTACTTGTATCTAACTTGAAACCAGCTGACCATTATTTAGGTCTGGATTTTGGTGTTTGCAGGGGAAGTGGAAAGTTTATGTATTTGTTTTGAGTTATGACTTCTGTTCTAAATATCTTGTCTGCTTATTATAGTTTTAGGACCACAACATTTCTGGTCCACACATGTCACTCATATTTTCCTATTGCTGTTATTGATTTTTAAAAAACTCAACTTTTTTTCCCTCTAATTTCTAGGGAGTTTTAGATATGAAACAAAGTAGGTACCATCTTGATCCAATCTAGTTTAGCTACTTAAAACTTTTTTCTTAATTTAAAAATAATTTCAAACTTCAAAAGTTATAGAAATAGTACAAAGAATTGCACTATACTCTTTACCCAGATTTTAGCCTGTTTGGACCTATTTGCTTTATCATTTGTTCTCTCTCTCTCATATATTCTTTATTGGGAACCATTTGGAAACTGAAAAAAATATAACTGTTTATCCCTAAATACTTCAGTGTAGATTTCCAAAGAAGAAGACCTTTTTCTTCATAACCTTAATACAATGATCAACCTCAGTAAAGTTAGCAGTGGTATGATACTTTTAGCTAATCTACTTTCTTACAGACAAGTTTTGCCAATTTACTCTATAAGGCCATTTATAGTATTTCTGTACATGTATGTGTATTTTCTTCTGTGCTACAGGATCCAATTTAGGATCAAGTATTGCATTTAGCAGTTATGTCTTTTGAATCTCCCTAATCTGGAACAATTCCCCAGCCTTTCTTTTTCTTTTATGGCACTGAAACTTTTGAAGACTGTGGTAGTTTCTTTTAAAAGTAGAATGTCCCTCATTTTGGGTTTATGTATGTTTTGTGATGATTTGTTTTAGGTTATACACCCCTAATCAGAATACTGCATAAGTGAGATTGTATCCTTCTTAATGTATGTTGTCCAGAGGCACGTGATTTCCACTTACCTCCCATTTATGATGTTAATTTTGCCAGATTTTTCCACTGTATAGATACTGTTATTTTTTTCTTGCTCCTAATAAGCAGCCCGTGTTGAGACATTTTAAGACCTTGCAAATGTCCTGCTCCTTATCAAAGTTTACTCCCCAAATGAAAATTAAAACTACCATGGAATGTCCCACCATCCACCCACTAGAATGGCTAAAATTATAAAGGCTGATCATAACAAGGATGTGGAGCAACTGTAATTCCCATACTTACTGTGGGAATTTAAAATGGTGCAACCACCTTGGACAATATCTGACAGTTTCTTATGAAGTTAAACATTCACTTCCCATATGACCTAGGAATTTTGCATTTAGTATTAACCCAAGAGAAATGAAAGCACAGGTCCACACAAAGACTTGTGCATGAATGTACATGGCATCTTTATTCACAATAGCCCCAAACTGGCAACAACTCAAATGTCCATCAACAGCTGACCACATATACAAATTGTAGTACACCCATACCATGGAATACTACTCAGCAATCAAAAAGAACTACATTCTGATACATGCAACAGAATAGATGAATCTCAAAAACATGTTGCTCTGAGAAAGAAGCCAGACACAAGGATAGGTACTGATTCCATTTATGTGAGATTCTAGAAAAGGTAAAACTAACATCTAGGAGAAGAAAGTATATCAGTGGTTGCCAGAGGTTAAGAATGGTGAGGAGGTGTTGACTGAAAGGGGGCACATAGGAGTTTTTAAGGAGATAGAAATATTTTTAGCCTTGATTTACTGGTGGCTACACAGGTGTAAAAATTTGTTGAAAATCATCTAACTATACAAATAAAGGGTACCTTGTATTATGTGTAAATTTTGCTTCTCTAAAGTTGGTAATTTCCCTCCCATATTTAGTATCTGTTTATGCTTCTATCCTGAACCAATCCCTATTGTAATGGTTGCAAAATGATGATTTGTCAACTCCAACGTTCACCCCAGTTTACCAGTTGGTGCTTGGCATTCTTCTGCAATCAAGTGTCTACCCTTCTTCTTGTATCTTTCTTTTCTTGTTTGTTGTCATTACAGATTCATGGAGTCCCAGTTTTTTCACGAAAGCCTTATAATTTACTAAGCCTTTAATTATTTGGCATTTAAATTGTTTCATAGTTGTCCTGAGGTAACCCCTTCAAGCTGGTGCCTGTAACCTTGTGACACGCCTCATCATTTATTTTTGAGCACTTCCTTACTCTGAAGTGAACTGAAGTTCCAGGCACATCTTGTATCTTCTCTGCCCCTGCCCTAGAATAGCCATTTCTCAAGATGTCCTGATTTCTATTAGCAGGGAATGGTAATAGAAACCAAGATCTGACTACTAGATGTGCTCATGGATCCTGGGGTGTTGTGCTTTTAGGTCCTTTCAGAGCTGTTTAGTTTGGTTTTTACCAGAGTCACTAAAATGAAAGGAATAGGGATTAATTACTGGAACTCTCTGAGAGGGGAGAAAACAAGCCTTTAAAAAACTAGCTTTTTTCTTATAAAAATAATACGTCCATTCTCAAGACATGGAAAATCAGTTTGGCAAAATTAAAAGAACGAGAAGTCATCCAAAGTACAAACTTAAAGTAATAGCCATGTTAATATGTGAGGCTCTAGACTTTGATTTAACCCCTTTTACTAGCTGTTACCACCTTGTAGTCCTCATTTATGTTGTGGAATTTCATGTTTATTCTCTTGACCAGAAAAAATACCATATTCCCATTGGAGCTCTGTTGGTTATTATGCTTCTCAGGAAGGTAGCCGCATATGTGAATATGTGTGTTTGCATGCTTGTGTGTGTGACTTAGGAAGGAGAAACAAAGTGAGTAGAAAACTGAGGTGGGATCTAGGAGAGTAGATCTCTTTTTCTTAAATGACCATTTATAATTTCGCAAGCTTCTACATAGGGTTAGCAAGGCAGCGTGGCCAAGAATATATGAATACTAAAAAATGGTCCTCAGATTTTCTTATTGTTACTGAAAATACCCACTAATGAGTCTAATTTATAGTGTCATTGTGGCTTAATCAGAATCTAGTGAACTGTGGCCTGGCTAGGAAGTCCTCAGGCAAGGCCCTATTAGAACTCAATAATAAGGTATAATCTTTCCTCACATTTTTAGGAGATATTGTCACCCTGTAGATGTAAGCGAAGAGCTGGCTTCTGTAATGCGAAATAGATGAAACCCTGACACTTGAGTCATTTAATACTGAACTAAAAGAACCCAAGAGAATACAGCACAGGAAACATTGACAGGAGATGGGGAGGACTTCTCCAGCTCTAATTTCTATTATTGAATAAGAGGAAGACAGGGATGCCCATTAAGTGTTTGGAATGGCTGTCTCATCTCATGTTTCCTCTTGTAAAATTAAATTTACAGAACGGAAACTCCATTATACTATTTTCTTTGACTCCTCTGACAGACACACTAAACACATTATAGTGGAAATATTATGGTAATACTATTTTTTTCCTCTTTTTCTTCTCATTTCCCCCTATTTTTATTTTTCATTTTGCATACAATGAACTATATTGGTTTTGTAAAAAGGATATAAAATTTATAATAAATTCAAGTAATAAACAAAAGGAAAAGAAACTGGAATCCCTCAAAAGTCCATTCAGAAATAACATTCTTAATATTTGATGAACCCTGTTCTCTAGCTATTTTAATCTATCTATTTGGACAGGATAGGTAGAAATAATTTAGAAAACTGAGATCATATAATACATGCTAATTGAAACAAAATATATTAAATAAAACTCTCCTTGACTCTCTCTTGATTTTTGCAAAAAAAGACACTGAAATTTTTTTTAAAATTGAAGTATAGTTGATTTACAATGTTTTGTTAGTTTCAGGTGTATAAAAAAGTGATTCTGTTATATGTATATTATAATATATAATATATATGTAATATATAATATATACATAATATATATGTAATATATATTAAAATATATAATATATGTGTAATGAATATTATATGTGTGTAATATATATTATATATATGTGTAATATATATTATAGTATATAATATATATATATTCTTTCTCAGAATCTTTTCCCTTATTGGTTATTAAAAGATACTGAATATAGTTCCCTGTACTATACAGTATGTCCTTTGGCTATCTGTTTTATATATAGATGTATATGTATATATATGTATATGCTAATCCCAAACTCCTAATTTATCCCTCCCCACCCCACTTTCCCCTTTGAAAACAAACCATAAGTTTGTTTTCTATGTCTGTGAGTCTATTTCTTTTAAAAAGACACTGAAATTAAACTGAAGGAATTGCTGAAACCCACTAAATATTTCTTTTCTGTATAAGATATTTATTCTTAAAGATCCCCCTACAGTTAAAAAACAGGATTTAAAAAACAAGGTATATGTGTGTGAATGTCTGTGTGCATGCACATGTTATGTGTGATACGTTTGTTTGCAAGAGTGCCTATTTTACGTGTGCATGTATGAGTGTCTGCCTGTGCATGTGTGCACATGTGTGTGCCAGTGTGGAAGTGTATTTCTGTGTGTGTGTGTGTGTGTGTGTGTGTGTGCATACGCAGGTGTGCAGACGTGTGTTTGTTTGTAAACATGAATCTTTGGGATTGGAATCCCTAAATTCTTCCCTCAGTTGAGAATGTCTGTCTTGCAAGAGGAAGTCTTGAATTAAACTTTCTTTACCTTGGAAATTTGGAGACATCACTACACTTTCTTTCTGTTTATTGTTTGGAGAAATCTAGGTATACTCTGATATTTTTTCACCCTATATGACTTGCTTTATTGGTGTAAATGTCTATAGGTTTTTTTAATATACTTGAAGCTCAGTAACTTCTTCAATATATGTTTTAGTGTTAATCAGTCTTTTTTCTATCATATAGCATTGACTATTGAGTTGCAGACTCAAATTTTGCTTGGTTAGAGGAGCAATACTAACATATATTTGATAAGTTAATATTGATTTTGGTAGAGAGTCTTCATCATATTTCAGTTTTCTTCTACTTCTGTTTGGCTCACAGTTTTTATCTGAAATGAGTAGTGAATTTTACACATTTTCTCTCCTTTACTTTGATGATATGTTCAATTATTTTGATAGATTTCCTAAAGGAGCTGTCTTAACTCCCTTAAAAAATACTTCTTGGACTGAACCAGGAAGAAATAGAAAACAAAAACAGACCAATCACAGCACTGAAATTGTAACTGTGATTAAAAATCTTCCAACAAACAAAAGCCCAGGAAGAGAGGGTTTCACAGAAGAATTCTATCAAACATTTAGAAAAGAGATAACACCTATCCTTCTCAACCTCTTCCAAAATATAGCAGAGGGAGGAACACACCCAAACTCATTCCAAGAAGCCACCATCACCCTGATACCAATCCAGACAAAGATGTCACAAAAAGAGAAAATTAAAGGCCAATATCACTGATGAACATAGATGCAAAAATCCTCAACAAAATGGTAGCAAACAGAATCCAACAGCACATAAAAAGGATCATACACCATGATCAAGTGGAGTTTAACCCAGGAACACAAGGATTCTTCAGTGTACACAAATCAATCAATGTGATACACCATATTAAAAAATTGAAGGATAAAAACAATATGATCATCTCAATAGATGCAGACCAAGCTTCTGAAAAATTCAACACCCATTTATGATAAAAACCCTCCGGAAAGTGGGCAAAGAGAGAAACTACTTCAACATGATAAAAGCCACATATGACAAATCCACAGCCAACATCATTCTCAATGGTGAAAAACTGAAAGCATTTCCTCTAAGATCAGGAACAAGAGAAGGGTACCCACTCTCACCACTATTATTCAACATAGTTTTGGAAGTTTTAGCCACAGCAATCAGAGAAACAAAAGAAATAAAAGAATCCAAATTGGAAAAGAAGAAGTAAAACTTTCACTGTTTACAGATGACATGATACTACTATACATAGAAAATCCTAAAGATGCCACCAGAAAGCTACTAAAGCTAATCGATGAATTTGGTAAAGTAGCAGGATACAAAACTAATGCACAGAAATCTCTTGCATTCCTATACACTGACAACAAAAAATCAGAAAGAGAATCATGGAGACACTCCCATTTACCATTACAACAAAAAGAATAAAATACCTAGGAATAAACCTACCTAAGGAGACAAAAGACATATATGCAGAAAACAATAAGATACTGATGAAAGAAATTAAAGATGGTACAAACAGATGGAAAGATATACCATGTTCTTGGATTGGAAGAATCAACATTGTGAAAATGACTATACTACACAAAGCAATCTACAGATACAATGCAATCCCTATCAAATTACCAATGGATTTTTTCATAAAACTAGAACAAAAAAATTAACAATTTGTATGGAAACACAAAAGACCCTGAATAGCCAAAGCAATCTGGAGAAAGAAAAACAGAGCTGGAGGAAGCAGGCGCCCTGACTTCAAACTATACTACAAAGCTACAGTAATCAGGACAGTATGGTCCTGGCACAAAACCAGAAATATAGATCAATGGAACAGGATAGAAAGCCCAGACATAAACCCACACACATATGGTCACCTTATCTTTGACAGTGGAGGCAAGAATATACAATGGAGAAAAGACAGCCTCTTCAGAAGTGGAGCTGGGAAAACAGGAAAGCTACATGTAAAAAATGAAATTAGAACACTCCGTAACACCATACCCCAAAATAAACTCAAAATGGATTAAAGACATAAATATTAACCCAGACACTATGAAATTTTCAGAGGAAAACATAGGAAGAACACACTTTGATGTAAGTCACAGAAAGATCTTTTTTTGACCCACCTCCTAGAATAATGGAAATAAAATAAAAAATAAACAAATGAGACCTAATGAAACTTAAAAGCTTTGCCCAGCAAAGGAAACCATAAACAAGGTGAAAAGACAAGCCTCAGAATGGGCAAAAATAATTGCAAATGAAGCAATGAACAAAGGATTAATCTCCAAAATATACAAACAGCTCATGCAGCTCAATATCAAAAAAATAAACAACCCAATCCCAAAATGGGTGGAAGATCTAAATAGACATTTCTCCAAAGAAGACATACTGATTGCCAACAAACACATGAAAAGATACTCAACATCACTAATCATTAGAGACATGCAAATCAAAACCACAGTAAGGGGTAGGACGTTCAAGATGGCGGAGGAATAAGATGTGGAGATCACCTTCCTCCCACAAATACATCAAAAATATATCTACATGTGAAACAGATCCTACAGAACACTGACTGAATAATGGCCAAAGACCTCAGACTTCCCCAAAGGATCTTGGTCCTCCGGCTGGCTGTCAGGCCTAAGCCTCTGAGGTCGGAGAGAAGAGTTCAAGACATTGGACCACCAGAGACCTCCCAGCCCAAGGTAGTATCAATTGGTGAGCGCTCTCCCAGAGATCTCCATCTCAACGCTAAGACCCAGCTCCACTGAACGACCAGCAAAGTCCAGTGCTGGACTCCTCATGACAAGCGACTAGCAACAAAGGAACACAAACCCACCCATTAGCAGAGAGGCTGCCTAAAATTGTAATAAGTTCACAGATACTCCAAAACACATCATTGGACGTGGTCCTGCCCACCAGAAAGAAAAGATCCAGCCTCATCCACCAGAACACAGGCACCAGCTCCCTCTACCAGGAAGCCTACACAGCCCACTGAACAAACCTTACCCACTGGGGGAAGACACCAAAAACAACGGGAACTACGAACCTATAGCCTGTGAAAAGGAGACCCCAAACACAGTAAGTTACTCAAGATGAGAAGACAGAGAAACACACAGCAGATGAAGGAGCAAGGTAAAAACCCACCAGATGAAACAAATGAGGAGGAAATAGGCAGTTTACCTGAAAAACAATTCAGAGTAATGATAATAAAGGTGATCCAAAATCTTGGAAATAGAATGGAGAAAGTACAAGAAACTTTTCATAAGGACATAGAAGTACTAAAGAGAAAACAAACAATGAAGAACAACCCAATAAATGA
Source organism: Orcinus orca (assembly GCF_937001465.1). Lineage (NCBI taxonomy): Eukaryota > Metazoa > Chordata > Mammalia > Artiodactyla > Delphinidae > Orcinus > Orcinus orca. The sequence continues at coordinate 92,367,632 of NC_064561.1, read as the reverse complement.
AATTAAAAATTCCCTAGAAGGAATCAACAGCAGAATAACTGAGGCAGAAGAATGGATAAGTGACCTGGTAGATAAACAAATAGAAATAACTACTGCAGAGCAGAATAAAAAAATAAGAATGAAAAGAATTGCAGACAGTCTCAGAGACCTCTGGGACAATATTAAATGCACAAACATTTGAATAATAGGGGTCCCAGAAGAAGAAGAGAAAAAGAAAGTGAATGAGAAACTATTTGAAAAGAGTATAGTTGAAAAGTTCACTAATATGGGAAAGGAAATAGTCCATCAAGTTCAGGAACTGCAGAGAGTCCCATACAGGATAAATCCAAGGAGAAACACACCAAGACACATATTAATCCAACTATCAAAAATTAAATACAAAGAAAAAATATTAAAAGCAGCAAGGGAAAAGCAACAAATAACATATAAGGGAATCCCCATACAGTTAACATCTGATCTTCCAGCAGAAATTCTACTAGCCATAAGGAAGTTGTAGGACATATTTAGAGTGATGAAAGGGAAAAACCTACAACCAAGATTACTCTACCCAGCAAGGATCTCATTCAGATTCAATGGAGAAATTAAAACCTTTATAGACAAGCAAAAGCTAAGAGAATTCAGCACCACCAAACCAGCTTTACAACAAATGCTAAAGGAACTGCTCTAGGCAGGAAACACAGGAGAAGGAAAAGACCTACAATAGCAAACCCCAAACAATTAAGAAAATGGTAATAAGAACATACATATCGATAATTACCTTAAATGTAAATGGATTAAACATTCCAACCAAAAGACATAGACTGGCTGAATGGATACAAAAACAATATCTGTATATATGCTGTCTGCAGGAGACCCACTTCAGACCTAGGGACACATACAGACTGAAAGTGAGGGGATGGAAAAAGATATTCCATGCAAATGGAAATCAAAAGAAAGCTGAAGTAGCAATTCTCATATCAGACAAAATAGACTTTAAAATAAAGACTATTACAAGGGACAAAGAAGGACACTACGTAATGATCAAGGAATCAATCCAAGAAGAAGATATAACAATTGTAAATATTTATACATCCAGCACAGGAGCACTGCAATACATAAGGCAAGTGCTAACAGCCATAAAAGGGGAAATCGGCAGTAACATAATCATAGTAGGGGACTTTAACAACCCTCTTTCAACAATGGACAGATCATCCAAGATGAAAACAAATAAGGAAACACAAGCTTTAAATGATACATTAAACAAGATGGACTTACTTGATATTTATAGGACATTCCATCCAAAAACAACAGAATACACTTTCTTCTCAAGTGCTCATGGAACCTTCTCCCAGATAGATCACATCTTGGATCACAAAACAAGCCTTGGTTAATTTGAGAAAATTGAAATCATATCAAGTAGCTTTTCTGACCACAATGCTATGGGACAAGATATCAATTACAGGAAAAAATCTGTAAAAAACTACAAACACATGGATCCTAACCAGTACACTACTAAATAAACAAGAGATCACTAAAGAAATCAAAGAGAAAATCAAAAAATACCTAACAAAAATGACAATGAAAACACAACAACCCAACACCTGTGGGATACAGCAAAAGCAGTTCTAAGAGGGAAGTTTATAGCAGTACAGTCCTACCTCAAGAAACCAGAAACATCTCAAATAAACAACCTAACCTTACACTTAAGCAATTAGAGAAACCAGAACAAAAAAACCCCAAGGTCAGCAGAAGGAAAGAAATCATAAAGATCAGATCAGAAATAAATGAAAAAGAAATGAAGGAAACAGTAGCAGAGATCAATAAAACTAAAAGCTGGTTCTTTGAGAAGATAAACAAAATTGATAAACCATTAGCCAGACTCATCAAGAAAACAAGGGAGAAGGCTCAAATCAAAAGAATTAGATATGAAAAGAGAGAGGTAAACTGACACTGGAGAAATACAAATGATCATGAGAGATTACTACAAGCAACTCTATGCCATTAAAATGGACAACCTGGAAGAAATGGACAAATTCTTAGAAAAGCACAACTTCCAAGACTGAACCAGGAAGAAATAGAAAATATGAACAGACCAATCACAAGCACTGAAATTGAAACTGTGATTAAAAATCTTCCAACAAACAAAAGCCCAGGACCAGATGGCTTCCCAGGCGAATTCTGTCAAGCATTTAGAGAAGAGCTAACACCTATCCTTCTCAAACTCTTCCAAAATATAGCAGAGGGAGGAACACTCCCAAACTCATTCTATGAGGCCACCATCATGCTGATACCAAAACCAGACAAAGATGTCACAAAAAAAGAAAGCTACAGGCCGATATCACTGATGAACATAGATGCAAAAATCCTCAACGACATACTAGCAAACAGAATCCAACAGCACATTAAAAGGATCATACACCATGATCAAGTGGGGTTTACCCCAGGAATGCAAGGTTTCTTCAATATACGGAAATCAATCAATGTGATACACCATATTAACAAATTGAAGGATAAAAACCATATGATCATCTCAATAGATGCAGAAAAATTTCCGACCAAATTCAACACCCATTTATGATAAAAACCCTCCAGAAAGTTGGCATAGAGGGAGCTTACGTAAACATAATAAAGGCCATGTATGACGAACCCACAGCCAACATCATTCCCAATGGTGAAAAACTGAAAACATTTCCACTAAGATCAGGAACAAGAAAAGGTTGCCGACTCTCACCACTATTATTCAGCATAGTTTTGGAAGTTTTAGCCACAGCAATCAGAGAAGCAAAAGAAATAAAAGGAATCCAAATCAGAAGAGAAGGAGTAAAGCTGTCACTGTTTGCAGATGACATGATACTATACATAAATAATCCTAAAGATGCTACCAGAAAACTACTAAAGCTAATCGATGAATTTGGTAAACTAGCAGGATACAAAATTAATGCACAGAAATCTCTTGCATTCCTATAGACTAATGATGAAAAATCAGAAAGAGAAATTAAGGAAACACTCACATTTACCATTTCAACAAAAAGAATAAAATACCTAGGAATAAACCTACCTAAGGAGCCAAAAGACCTGTATGCAGAAAACCATAAGACACTGATGAAAGAAATTGATGATACAAACAGCTGGAGAGATATACCATGTTCTTGGATTGGAAGAATCAACATTGTGAAAATGACTATACTACCCAAAGCAATCTAAAGATTCAGTGCAATCCCTATCAAACTACCAACGGCATTTTTCACAGAACTAGAACAAAACATTTCACAATTTGGAAGGAAACACAAAAGACCCCGAATAGCCAAAGCAATCTTGAGAAAGAAAAATGGAGCTGGAGGAAGCAGACTCCCTGACTTCGCCTACACTCTAAAGCTACAGTAGTCAAGACAGTATGGTCCTGGCACAAAAACAAAAATATAGATCAGTGGAACAGAATAGAAAGTCCACATTTAAACCCACGCACGTATGGTCAACTTATCTTTGTTAAAGGAAGCAAGAATATACAATGGAGAAAAGACAGTCTCTTCGGTAAGTGGTGCTGGAAAAACTGGACAGCTACATGTAAAAGAATGAAATTAGAACACTCCCTAACACCATACACAAAAATAAACTCAAAATGGATTAGAGACCTAAATGTAAGGCCAGGCACTATAAAACTCTTAGAGGAAAACATAGGCAGAACACTCTATGACATAAATCACAGCAAGGTTCTTTTTGACCCACCTCCTAGAGAAATGGAAATGAAAACAAAAATAAGCAAATGGGACCTAATGAAACCTAAAACCTTTTGCACAGCAAAGGAAAACATAAACAAGATGGAAAGACAACCCTCAGAATGGGACAAAATATTTGCAAATGAAGCAACGGACAAAGGATCAATCTCCAAAATATACAAGCAGCTCATGCAGCTCAATATCAAAAAAACAAATAAGCCAATCTAAAAATGGGCAGAAGATCTAAATAGACATTTCTCCAAGGAATATATACAGATTGCCAACAAACACATGAAAGTATGCTCAACATCACTAATCATTAGAGAAATGCAAATCAAAACTATAATGAGGTATCACCTTACACTGGTCAGAATGCCCATCATCAAAAAATCTATAAACAATAAGTGCTGGAGAGCATGTGGAGAAAAGCGAACCCTTCTACCTGTTTGTGGGAATGTAAATTGATACAGCCACTGTGGAGAACAGTATGGAGGTTCCTTACAAAGCTAAAAATAGAACTACATATGACCTAGCAATTCCACATCTGGGCATATACCCTGAGAAAAGCATAATTCAAAAAGATATATGTACTACAGTGTTCCTTGCAGCGCTGCTTATAATTGCCAGCAACCTAAATGTCCATCGACAGGTGAATGGATAAGGAAGATGTGACACATATATACAATGGAATATTACTCAGCCATAAAAAGCAACAAAACTGAGTTATTTGTAGTGAGGTGGATGGACCTAGAGTCTGTCATACAGAGTGAAGTAAGTCAGAAAGAGAAAAACAAATACCGTATGCTAATGCACATATATGGAATCTAAAAAAACGGTACTGATGAACCTAGTGGCAGAGCAGGAATAAAGATGCAGATGTAGAGAATGGTCTTGAGGCCACAGGGGTGTGGCAGGGGAAGCTCGGATGAAGTGAGAGTAGCATTGACATATATACACTACCAAATGTAAAATGGAAGGCTAGTGGTAAGCTGCCGCATAGCACAGGGCCATCAACTCAATGCTTTGTGACGACCTAGAGGGGTGGGATAGGGAGGATGGGAGGGAGGCCCAAGAGGGAGGGGATATGGGGATATATGTATACTTATAGCTGATTCACTTTGTTGTACAACAGAAACTAACACAGCATTGTAAAGCAATTATACTCCAATAAAGATATATATAAAAAAAGCTTCTTGGTCATGGTGTATTATTTTTTTCAATATACTGCTGTGTTTAATTTGCCAATTTTATTTTTTGAATTTTTGTATGTATATTCATGAATGGAATTTGCATACTTTAATTGCTGTTAAGGTAACATTAACTTTATAAATAACTGTTCTTTTTTTGCTGTGGTCTGAAACAGTTTAACTACTATAGGGCTAGGCACTATCTGTTTTATATTAACTTGCCTGTAAAACTCATCCATTAAAATGTCTGGGGCAAGTGGTTTTTTGAAATGGCAGATTTTTTAAACTGCTTTTGCAATATGTTTTACTATGTTTATTGATACCTCCAAATTTTCTACCTTGTCTTGGACCAATTTTAACATCTTCTATTTTGCTAGAAAACCATCCATTTCCTCTTGTTTTTCAGAAATGTTGATATGGAATTGCATATGTTATCTCTACAGTCTTTTCATCTCTTCTATACTTTATATCATTGTTTTTACATCTAATATTGTTAATTTTTGTTTTCTCCCTTCTCCAGGGGTTGATCAATTTAGATTTTTTTAGAAGCAGCTTTTGTTTTATTCATTTTTCCTTTTTATTATTTGTATTTTCTCTTTCATTAAATTTAGCACTTAAAAACTTTATTAATTTCCTCCTATCTATGTATACTTTTTGCTTATTTTATTGATCTATTTCCAATATATTATTTTGCTTACTTAAATTATACTTACTACTTCTTTTGTTTTTTCCTATATATTCTAATTGCTGGCTTGATTAATGAACACAAGATCTGCTTCTGTTGGATATGCTTTATATGTGGCTTATCTTTTACTATTCTAACTTTTTTCTTCCATTTCTTTCTCAAATTCTGCCTGTTTAGTTTTCATCTATTCATAATAACTCATAATTTCTTCTCTGAACCATTGAATCTATTGTTTGAGCTCTTTTAAAATTGTTAATTAGCTTTCTGCAATTTCTTTCAGACTATAAATGACTGTTACTCTGAACTCTTTCTGTGATTCTTTTTGGTGATTCCCCTTTGAAATGTGTTCTCTATTTGCCTGTTGCTTCTATTTTATTCTACCTCCCTCTCTTTTTCTTTTTTTTTTTTTGGCAGATTTTTGATGTATATGTCCCAGTTGGTTCCTTTCTGAATTTTCACTCATCTGGGATTTTGCTTGGCCACCTGTATGGAGTGTGGGGAGGGAGCAGGTTGGTGGAAAAGAGGAGGAGGAATGATCATGATCATCCTAAACTTCTACTTTGTTTTTCTGTCTTAAATTTCTTCTGTTAAATCTGTTAGTTCCTTTTCCTGATGCATCCTTTAGGTAATAGACTTCCTGAATTTTGATTTAGCAGCTCCTGACTCCTGCCCCTCCTTCCCTCAGCTTTACCAGTGGGAGCTTCCTTGGCTTAGATGCTACATCATGGGCAGCAGGAATGGCCTGGCAACATGTTTCCTCCCACACCTCCCCTGCTTTTCTGCATTGTTGAGATGAGTCTCTATAGCAACACTCTCAGTTGCTCCAGGATACTGTGCATGTCCCTACATCTTAGCAGTCAATCACAGGATCAGTAGCAACACATCTGATGGCTGTAAACTTTTGAGGAAATCTGCATCCTGCTCAAGGCATGGGGCGGGAGCTCTGCTCACCCCTTTGTCTTAATCCAAACTTCACAGAATTTGGCTGGAAGGCCTCATAATTTATTGTTAGTGGTTCTGTGTCCTTTCCCACTGAACCTTTGAGAGAGCAATGGAGAAAGCAGCTGAATGGGCTTTCACTGCTGCATTTCCTTTTTAGAGGAAGGGCTGAAGAGAAAAGAACCAGTGAGAAGAAAGGAAAGAAGCTCAGAAAATCTACTAACGAGCCCAACTGTCCTTGGCTTACTGAGAAATCTGCATTCACTTTAGAATTGAGAGGCAAGGCAGACCTTCATACTCGGAGAAAATGACTTATTGGGATTGATTTTGTTATTCTGAGAAAGTTTGGCCCAATTTGTATTTCATCAGCTAAGATGCTTCATATGATCAAAGTTGTGTTTATTCATCTATGGCATTGGCTTGACTATTTCTGTTAGTGGAGATTTAGTGGGTGACTTGTGTGCTCTGTTTCAACACTAATAACCAGAAACCCATATCTGTTTCTAGAGAAGGCAAGTTGAATTCTTCAACTGAGCAGCCTCGAGTAGATGCCAAGTGGCAAGTGGAGTGAACACATCACTGAACCCTGAGGTCAAGTAGGAGAGGTTGTTTCTTGGCTCCAAATCCACCTGTCTATACTCGCTTTGTAATGCTGGGGCTCGGACTCCGCAAAACAGCTTTTTCTTTTGCGTGCTGGCTTTTAGTGAGGTCCACCTGTATGAGACACTAGAGAGTGACTAGAAGCCTGGAGGGAGAAGAGGCACACTCTGTCCAGTTTGCTCCCTGCTCCTGCCAGCAATGCCCCTTCATCCTGGCAGTGCATTTGGTTCAAGTCTCCAGCTTTCATTTCCACATCCTAAGAGCCAGCCTTATCATGCCTTCTGGAATGTAGCAGCACCAGCCAGGCAGCACCCCCTCCTCAGAGGTCTGAGTAAACTTGACATTGTGCATTCACAGGACATACGTATTTTAAGCAAAGTTTATCATTGTTTAAGCAATGTAAGTCAAAGGTCAATGACTTATCTTACGTAGTCATGCATAGGGAACTCTAAGATAGAGAGTATTAAATTAGTAGATATTAAGGGAGAAAGAGGAGGAGGGTTGTAGGATTCTATATCAAAATTCCTCCCATTGGATGCTCTTCAGCTGGTTGTGGTACAAACACAGTGAACAAAAGCTTTATATATATACATATATATATATTTTGCTGATAGCTACTAACAATTGAATTGCTGGATTTCTAGACTTATATTTGATTATACTCTGAAACAAATGCAGCTTTACAGCTGAAGGTGAGTACAGCATGTAGAATGAGAGGAAAAGGATCTAGATTCGGAAACAAAATTCTCACGTACTAAAAATACGAAAAGCATCAGTGATTTCACAGGTTGACCCCCCATGTATGAAAGACTTGACTAAGACTCTAGGGTCCTAGATCAGGGACTGCACACCCTCTGCGGGAAGCACCTGGGTAGCAGAGCTCACCACTTCATGGTGGGACTGGCCATCCTGTGACCCACATCCATGATGCCAGTGAGAGAGAAATTGAGGCATGAGAGCCCAAGGGTCTTATATGCCTGGGAGTTTAATGTTATTATTGTTACCTTTAAAAACATATTTTAAGCATTATCCTTTGTAAGTTAATTCTCTTTTTTCAACTTTCAACGTATGTGAATACTGCAGTTTCACAAACCTAGAATTTGCTACGTGCTTTTCTCTAATTGGGATATACAGCCTTTTTTTTTTTTTTTTTTTTAACAGTGAAGTTTGTCAGATGCTAGTTTAAGGTTTTCACCTTGGTGAAATGCTAGTTTAAGGTTTCACCTTGGTGCATCTCTTCCTTCAGTATCTATATTGCTGTTGTGTTGTAACCTGGAAATTCTTCAGTCCTGTACATATACAGATGCAGATACAAATACACATATATATTTATTTAATGGCCATTTAATGACTTTTCCAATTGCCTTCCTTTGTTAATACATTGTTATTATTTAACTTTCCAACAGGATGTATTGTTTACATAATCCTTTAGAATAATTTCAGTTTTAGTTCTTTGTAATTTCCACTTTGGTGGAAATGATTTAGAAAATGTTCACTTTTGCAAAAAGCATCCAAATTCAATCAGTGCTGATACAGAAAGGGAACTGGTCTGTGGTATTTTCCTGGATCAACTTGTGGAGTACAGACAAACTGCATTCATCTGGCAAACCAGGTTATTTGTGTGGCTTATTCAATGATGTCAACGTATTGGAGAATTTCTGTGTCCCGCTCCATTTCAGAGCTTGGGGAGCTGATGTCTCTGTTTCTGTATATTGACTCAGGTCATGTGATTACATTGGAAATTTCTGGAAGATATAGTTTGAATAATCTCTGCTTGTGGAGGATGTCTCGCTTACATGAACTTCTTCCTTTATTAATGCATCAAATGTGGTCAGTCGCTATCATGTGCGAGGTACTGTGAGGGTCTGGCGGCAGTGAAACACTGCAAATAAGACCTTGTGCTCATGGGAGCTAGCATTCTAGTGGAGAAAGAGACAACAAAATTGTAAGAAGCATACTAAAAAGATTAGTGATAATTGTAAAAAGTGCTCAGAAGGAAAAGAAATAGGCTCATGTGAAAATAACTCGTGTGTGGGTGAGAAGTGGGCTAGGGAGGTCTCTTTAAAAGAGGTGGCACTTGAGCTGACGCCTGAGAATAAGAAAGAGTCAGTCATGCTGCAAAGGCTTAAGGAAGAATGCTCCAGTGTAGGCTGAAGAAAGAGTGAGTGCTAAGGCACTGAAGCAAGAAAGAGCTTGCGATGCTTGAATGACAAAGGAGGTTAGGGATACGGAGCCAGGAGGAGCATGGAAAATAACAACCATCATGGAGGGACTTCTTTTATTATCTTTTTTTACTTGATATGAATATTTTATTGAGTGAGAGAGAAACTGTTTGCAAACAGGAATCCTTTAAACTTGAAATATTGAAACTGGTAAGAAGCTCAGAGGCATGATGTCACAAGTTGGCTTATAAAGTGAAAATGAGGAAGCTGTTTAATCTTTACAATGATCGCTTATTGGGGGGGAGGAGTGTCCAGACAGCAGGGGATAAGTTAAAAGTGATTTTGTTATACCATTTTAGAAAGATGACTTAGATTTAATTTATGCCTCTCAGAGGCATTTACAAGAAATAACTGCTTACATGGCTTAACTGATTTTGTATACTCAGGGGATCTTCAAGCTTCATCTCCATTTTATTTTATTTTAATAATTATAACCCATTTACTATCTCAAATATTGAGAGGCAAGGTTTACTCACATTATTGGTCTTTAAAAATAATTATTTTGACATGGAGGGACTTTCAGAAATTTAGATTTTATTCATAGTGCAATAAGTTGCCAATAAAGGAGTTTAAGCTGGTGAAAAGACTAAGTCTGATATATGGTAGTGGTTACGTTCCTAATCAAAGCAGAATGGTATAAGGTGGATATTTGTCCATTCTTTCCATAATCTAGTAATACAACTCTTTAAAGTTCTGTTCCCTAAAAAGTGCTTAAGATTATTATCATTTCATTTAAAACCTAAAATTAGATTAAATGAGATCTTGGGAAACTGAGGACTGCAGGTAATACATGAATTGCTTTTTTTTTTCCACCTCCTATATTCTGTCTTTTATAAAGAGAAAGCATTTATTATAGAGCAGTCATTGCTAATGCTTAATCATTATGAAACTGATCAGGACCTCAAGGACTCATATTAGAAGCCTTGGATGGATCTAGAATAACCTAGTTTACCTGTGGGTTGAGTGGGAGGGTGGGAAATGACAAATTTATCCTCTCATTGGCAGCTGCCCTGGGCTCAGAGTGTCCCCTTGACGTGACTGGTAGGACTTTGGATCAGGACGTTATATCAACACCCCCTTTCCTTCTTCCTTCTTCTTCTACTAGGTGATACCCAGGCCTTAGACTGAAACCCTTGAACAGATGTTGCAGTGTAGAATGTCAGGCAAGGGAGACATGATTTAGTCACCAAACAGTTTCCCAGGAATCTTATATATAAAAAAAGGAAGCTTATTTCCTGTTTATTGTTGTCAGGCACAAAAATATGGACATCAGGGTTAGGTCCTATTGGGGAATTAGGTTGTACTGGGGAGTTGGGAAAAAAAAAATGTGACCAGTAGTCTACCACCCAACTTTGGCAATATGAAAGCATAATTGCATTATGAAAACTTTAGTTATGGGAATAGTTTTCCCTTTTGAAAACCCTAAAGGTAAACATTTCCAACATATTTAGGGGATGCAAAAGAAACAGGAACAGCCCCACTGATTCTTTTAGAACAGGGTTTCTCAGCCTTGACATTATTACATTTTGGGTCATATAATTCTTCATAGGGGTGAGGCTGTCTTGTGCATTGGAGAATACTTGGAAGCATCTTTGGCTGTACCCACTAGATGACTGTAGCATCCACTTCAGTTGTGACAACCAAAAATGTCTCCAGACAGCCAAATGTCCTCTGTCAGGCCAAATCACAGTTCATTGAGAACCACTGCTTTAGATTCTCGGCCAGATTATCCTTAGGCTCACCCTTGTTTCTCTTGTGCCTTGACTCCTTAAGTCATCACTTGGGAAAGACTGCTTAGGAAGATGTTGAGTGTTATCTGTGGTAAACACGAGGTGAGAGAAAAGATACAATCAAGAAAATAGGTAGGGAAGAATCCTTTCTATCTTATCATATAGAGCTAACATTTGGTCAAATAATTCCTCAGGGTGAATAGAACCAAAATTTTATTCTTATAGACTTAAGTTCTAAGAAGGGAGAGAAGGAGCAAACAACTTGAAAGATGTGGTATTTTAAGGTTCTAAAATATATTGATAAAACTTCTTAATGGCAACAACAAACAATTAGTCTATGAATGTTTAGAAATTTATGCCATTCAACTGATGACCTTAAATTTGTGATTGGAGGATATTCTGGAACGATGAAATGGGAAAAACCTGATTCTGGTAAAATGTGATTTGGGCACTTAGTAGCTGAGTGACCTTGGGTTTTCATTCTTCGATTTAGGGGAAAAATTGTTATTCATTAGGTATACATATACATAATACCTTCAATTTGGATAACCATCAGCCCTTAGTGGAAATCATATATATGTCATAACTCATGAGTATATAATAAGATGGAGAGAAATATACCTCCTCTGTATTTCAGGAGGAGAAATCCAAGGATTTAGTGTTACACTGATTCATAGACACAAGTCTTACTGGATCAACTCAATCAGATCAAACTTCAGTTTTGCAATTACATAAGTTTTGAACTTAATTATCTTAATAGGTGTATAGATTTAACTGATAAGCAATCCAGGTGAGAGATATAAATTTTTGCTGGTTTCAAACTAGATAACAAAGTTTAAATCAAGCCAATAGGTTGTTCTGACTCTGAAAGAGCCCTACTGCTATTCCCAAGGTACTCTTACTTCATTCAAAGATTTAATCTTTCCTTTCTTAACAGGATAATTAGCTTTGTAAATATGGAATGTGAGGCATCCTGTAGTCTACTCACATCCAAGTTGCGTTTCTAGTTGTCTTAAGGAACTTCGTTTTCCAGTATGGTGACACTGCTTTGTAATGCCAGTGAATTCAAATGGGAACTTGATCTCTTATTGGCTTGTCAACACTAGTGTTGGTAAGAAATAGCCCCACCTGGCACTGTTAAGAAATGGCCGTTGGGTAAATGAAACTTGCCTTACTGTAAGCATTCTATACTCTATGCTATTCCCTCTCAAGTTGCTTGGTTTCCCAATCATGGCTTGTTTTATGAGTGCATCAAAGCTATTCCAGTGCCCCATTACCTTGACAGATGTTTTAGTCTCTCTCAGCTACCACTTGGCTCTCCTTCTACCACACTCTTACCACCTCCCTTTTCTCCCCTCCCTCTCCTTCCTCAGTCAGCTCTGATGCTACCTTTCATCCATGGCCTATTCTGGTGACTGTGTAAAGGGAACAGGATTCTCACCACAGTGGCCTAGCTAGTCATTCATTCATTAAATATTTACGGATTCTTACCTGTTTTAAGCCCTGTGGGTTATTTAGTAGTGAATAAAACTGAGATGGTCCCTGCCCTCCTGGAGCCTGTAGGTAGGGGGAAAAGCAGAAATCAAACGAGCACACAAATAACATATATAATTACAAAATGTGTGGGAAGAGGAGAGGATCACTCCAGAGGAAGTAGTACAAATAATGTCCCTGAGGTGGGGCAGAGTATGACTTGACTCAGGATAGGGACAGAGGCCAACTTGTAGTGAACAGGGCAAAGAGAGCACTGCTCCACTGTAGACTTTCCCCCTTACCCATTTTTCCTTGTTGTCAGTCAAGCACCCTATCGACAAAGCACAAGGAGATTTTGAAGGATGAACCAGTGCCCTGTGAGATGTGGCACCTTTGGGGAGCTCTCCTTGTGGTTCTACAGGGCTCTGCTTTTTTTGTGAGGCTTAACAATCTTGGCCAAATCTCCTCAATGATATATCCTGTCTACTTTGTACTACACATGCCAATTCCATTTCTCTACTGCTTTGTCCTCTAACTTGATTGCCCATTCTGCAGGTATTGCTTGCTCAGCTCAACACACTTTCTAGGTTCCTAGCTGTGACCCTGCTTTTCTGGACTTTTCCCATATATTTGTGTCTGTCCTCTCTGGTATGGTACTCTTATGGACTGCCCACAGGAGAGCATCACTCTCCCACTAGATTGTTCCAAGGTGCCATCTTGACATAATCAGAACTCTGATGGTAACATGACTCTAACATTCTTGGGATGTTACAAAGACGTGTACTCTTTCCTTCTTTTCCTTCCTTCCTTCCTTCCTTCTTTCTTTCTTTCTTTCTTTTTCTTTCTCTCTCTCTTTCATTCTTTCTTCCGACAATAGCTGAGAATTTTCTAGAATTAATGACAGAAGCCAAACCATAAATACAGAAAGCACAGAGAACAAGGAGAATAAATACTAGAAATATCTAGGCCTAGACATATATTCAAACTGCAGAAAACCAAAGACAAACAGAGAATCTTGAATAAAGTCAGGGTGCGGGGGGACCTATAGAGGAACAAGGTTAAGAACTTCATGAGACCTCTCATCAGAATCTATGCAAAGAAGAGAGTGGAGTGAAATATTTAAAGTGTTGAATGAAAAACCCACCAAACTAGAATTTAGTATCCAGCAAAATTATCCTTCAAGAGAAATAGAGGCTTTCTTAGACAAACAAAAACTGAGGGAATTTGTCACCAATAGACTGGCATTGCAAGATATGTTAAAATAAGGTCTTCAGAGAGAAGGAAAATGATATAGTTCAGAAATTAGGATCTACAAAAAGAAAGGAAGAGCATCGGAGAAAAAATAAGTGAAGGTAAAATAAAAGTTTATTTTTCTTAATTTTATTTGACCTAATGGTAATAGCTCAAAATAATTATAGCAGTAACATATTGGGTGGATAGAGCCTATGGATGAGTCAAAGAATGTGTGATGTGTAAAGAGTGGGAAGGGGAATCGTGAATACTCTGTCATAAGGTACCACCCATAAGTGGTTTTTGAAAGTGGACTTAGATTAGTTGCAACTGTATATTGCAAACTGTAGGGTAACCAATGAAAAAATTTAGGAACCAAAAAAGGTGATATGATTCATATGATTTATTTTATCTGTTGCTCATTCAGGAAAAATACCTTGAAATTCAAGTATGAACTCTTATAAGAGTGAGGCCTTGTTGGGGAGCTGAAAGTGATGCACCTAACTGTGGACAGCTTGGGTTCCTGTCTGAAAATTTCTTTCTGTGTGCTGTGTGTTGTCACTTCACCTCTCTGAGCCCTGTTTCCTCCTTTGCCAGTGTTGTCATAGAATTACCTGCTTCACAATGCTGCTGTCAGCTTAAATGAAACAACAGATATTTAAGGTTTTTGGAATCCTAAGACTTATTTCAATTCCCTTTTTAATTTTATAACCTTTTCTTTTTAAAGAAAGGTATTTTTCAGGCAGTGGGAAACCCTCCACAAATAAGCACCAAACTGTATAATTTTTATGAGTGATAAACAAATGTTAGTTATTACCCTTAGAATGCTAAATATGGAAGCGATTCTACTGGAAGAAATGAAATATTTTGTCTGAGCATTTTTGCTACCCATTAGTCCCTCCGGTTAAACTATAAATATTCAGGGTCCTGAGGTCTAATATTCTAGTTATTGATTTTACTGCAAAAAGTTTTACTCCTCATTGCCTTATGCAGTATGTGATGAGAGCTCAAATGGGCTCTAAAATACCTGAAGTGTCCAGTGTGATTTCAAAGATAAATTCCTCACTTGTCAAAGTGAATCAGGAATAACTTCTCTCATTGTTTGTAATGGAAATGAAACCTTTTAGGGAGCACTTATTAGTCATCAACACTCAGCCACCACCACCCCATTAGAAATATATTTTGTTTCTTGACTATGGTGGTAACATCCCAAAGATATTTAAGTCCTTGCAGACTTTGAATTAGCCTTTCCAAGCAGATGGAACCATCGGGAATTTAGCAGGTTCTGCACCTAGAAGTTGAGGGAGAACACTGTAAGGTAGGTGAGTCAGTGAGGATTTTTGCTCATCTAGGAAGCTTTAAAGTCAGAACTCATGGGCCAGCAGCCACTAAGTTAGTCCCATCTCCATATTCCATTGGAGAAAGTGAGGTGGAGAGTGACCCCGAGCTGGGCAGAGCTGCTCTGCTGTTTCCCCTGGATACGGGGAGAGCTGCCAGAGGAGGGGCACCCAGAGATATCTGGAGATGCCAAGTACAACTGGAGGTCATGGTCTCCAGGAGGGTCTGACATTCCACAAAGGAAATGGAAATATAAAACTGCCCCATTCAGAAGCCCTGGGGTATCAAGGTATCCTGACAGAAGGAGTGTGAAGAGTTGAGGAATGTCCAAGGCTCATCTTGTGAAACAGCTCCGGTGAGAATGGCTGTGGAGCCTGAGACAATGCAGCGGGAACAGAGGGAGGATTTTAAGTATTTCTTATTTTGTAGTTTTGACGTGTATGTGCTTAAAAAAAAACTGTTTCATCAGCTAAATAGACACCTCATTTTATAAAATGCTGGAGTGACTTAAGTAAGCCCATGGTTTTTAATGTTCAGTGCTAGAAGAGGTTTAAGTTATAGGCCTTGATTTTGGGAGAAATTACAGCTAGAGTCAGAGACCTAGGAAGTAAATACAAGTTCTGTCTGTGATTTCCCTAAAAACTGTGGGAAAACAAGGTGTTTGCAGGATGCATTCAACTTTATTAACAGAGAAATCATTCCTTATTATGAACACAGACCTGAGTGCCATAGCATGAAATAACTACATCTTGCCCAACTGCCACAGTGTCTGCGAGGATCACATAATCCCCAGGGATCTACCGTGAATGCAAACATTAGGTGACTGATCAGATCATCTCCACAGTTTTTTAAGCAGCCTCCCATACACCTGGAGAACTGTTTGGATACAAGACATAATCAGACTCATGACATAGTACCCTTTATTGGCAATACTGTAAATTCCAAGGTGCGTGGTCATCCCCTGAACATAGTACCCAGGAAGATTCAATGATGAGATTCTCCTCCAAAGGCAAAGAGAACAGGGTCAGCTGATACATTTAGTCTCTTTCCTCTTTACATTTCCAATGGGTACAGACCAGCCAGTGCTGGGCAACTGGTGCTGGTTCCCCTCATCACCGTCTGCTCCCTGCTGTGCCCCGATTCTGAGAGAAGAGGGTAGTTGGCCCACTGGCTCCCCTGGGGTTTCCTTTAATATCACTTCTTTTCTTACTCTTCCCTGGAGAAGTCCCAGTACTCTAGAAATTCAAAGTAGTTCACAAACCTTCTTTATAGCTATTCTGCTTGTGTTCACCAGGACCCAAACAACCTCC
Organism: Orcinus orca; assembly: GCF_937001465.1. NCBI lineage: Eukaryota > Metazoa > Chordata > Mammalia > Artiodactyla > Delphinidae > Orcinus > Orcinus orca. Next base: position 92,351,223 of record NC_064561.1, on the reverse strand, counting down.
AGTTGTCAAGCTAGTCAGTGCTTTGCTCTGTGATCTTCTCGTAGTGCCCTCTTGCTTTCCTGTCCCTTCTCTTATTTTAATCTCCTGTCAAAACTCAGGTCTGCCAATCAATTCCTTTCTAACTCATTTTATCAGTCACCTGTTCCCTTCTATAGTCTGGATGAAATCTAATTTGTGTCTGAATGCAGATCTTGTAGAACATGTCTTTTAAGGACCCACCTCCCCCTTTTTATAAACCAGATCCTGGAAACGTCAATTATCTCTATATACTCAGTTCTCTATTTGCAGCCTGAACCAATAAGAGCCAACGTGCTGTATCATAATGTTTTCAAGAAAATGATATATCAGTAGCTTGGTGGAATTTTTTTTTCCATCCTGTCAGTTCAGTCTTCTGATGAAGGTTTGGATATATGTTCCCTGAACTGTTGTCTACATATTTAATTACAAGTGAATCCTGTATCATTTTCTTCTGCCTTGCCTGTGGGAGAGTGATGTTTGCCATCTGCAGCAAGAAAACCACAGGAGAATTCTTCTCTGCTCTAAACAGCAGCAAGATTAGGAAAGTAGCCCACAGGCTTCTCCTATCTCAGGAAAAAGGAAGAGGGAAATTTTACCAGACCAAGCTTTTATATTTATATTAGAGGCTTTTTAATAGTATATTTGAAGTTATTTTCCTCTTCATATAATATTAAGGAAGGTATCATGCACTCAGGAACTTGCCCTCTTTCTCCTCAGGGTTTATAAGCTATGCTAGCTGCTGTTATGGTGATTAACAACATTCCCTAATATGTAAAATATTAGGCGATGTGGGAAATCAGCAATCAGAGACTATTTTTGGCATAGCCTTTTAGGCCATATTGTAGAAAGAGCAAAAGACCAAGAAGATAGGAAATGTAGTCTCTTCTTACATCTGTCACTAAAATGCTATGTGACCTCGGGCAAGACATTTAACCTCTTTGAGACACAGGTTTCACAGATGTATGAAATTCAAGATTCCCAACAATTCCAAAATTGCTATGACATTTGAAAGAGTTAAATTTGTTCTTCCGATCATTTACAGAGGCCCTCTTGTTCAGTAGACGACTTCAAAATAATGTCTACCTTCAAATAGAAATGACTTTCTAAATATATACAGTGCCCAAATTTGGGGGAACCCCTTTCCCTGTGTCAGACTGCTCCAGTTCTTTAAATCTCATTGAGAATCAACTTTCTTTATTAGTAGTGCAATATCTAAACAGTACTTAAATATTACCTCCTTGCTTTCAGCCTCTGTCTGAAGTGGAAAGTTTGAATGCTCTCAGCCTCTAGTTGAGCCTCTGCAGAGCATTTCTGATAATGGATCCTTGTGTCTTTTCATGATCTTTCTGAGCATCAGAAGGCAGCGTTGGTAGTTTAAAGTTGAAATCTATTCCTCTTCCCTTTGGGCTTAAACCTGTTAGGTCAGCACCATCCAAGACAATCTTATTTGACAAGCAAAGGAATTCACCTTTTCCTAAATAGTGTAGGGAGTAAATGTTCATGAGGGCAATAGTTTCAAACATTTTATTCTTATATACCTACTAAAAGAATTTTGAAAAATTATACAACTCTCCCCCCGCCCCAACGTTAAGTGGGTATCTCTGTTTTTCAATATAAGTTACAAATATTTGAAAAGAATTATAATTTCTGGTGCACTGTTATATTATTTCACATATTTCCAGGGGAATCTAAATACCTTGAAGAGTTGATACCCTCCATCCTCTGCTTACAAAATAAATAAGAAGTTTTCTTTAACAGAAATTTTACATCACTCCATTTATTCTTGGATTTATATTTGAATTTCAGTTCCTTCAGAGAATTTTATCTCAACGTATTTTATGCTTAGAGTTCTTTTATTGATCACTCTACCATATGTCTCTGCAACAAAAACATTTATGTGAATTGAAATTAATTTTTTTCTAAATTTGACCTTACCATAATATTCTTTCTAAATTATTTTTGGAAGAAAAACTCTTCTGGATTGAGTTACCATGACAATGATTATTCCTGTACAATTAAAGTAAAATAGATAATTTAAAATTTTGATGAGTGACTTTTAAACATGAGGTAAATTTTAAAGGAAATTTTTCTCCTAATAAAAGTAATGGAGTTTATGTCCAGTTAATTTATAAATCCATAAATAAATATTGCTCATTGCTAGAATAAAATAGGACTGAGCATCCCTTTTATTTATATTTTTGTTTTCTAGATATAAGCACCAAAAGCCATGTTCCCACATAAATATGTAGGAGTGGAAGGAATTTTGTTATATCAATGGCACTGAAGTTTTGGACTTCTTCCAAGTTATGCATCTAAATCATATCCATATCATATGTTTGGTAACAGTTTTATGTTCTCACAAATTATTTTTGATAATATATCAGCTGATAACTTGATTAGGTCCTCCTTCAATTTTGTTGAAATTAAGGAATGGAAAACCACCTGGTTTCCAAATCAATTTATTATGCAGTCATTAGAGCAATCTTCTTTCCCAGTTTCTGGAATGTATATCAAAAAAGCTTTATCAAGACTCATCAACCAATTATTAATTACACCCATTATTCTTTACTTTTATGGACCTTGTTGAATATGATATATTCAGAAAGGGTTGGAAAACAGAATTATTAATTTTAAAGCACTTTTGCCAACTGAATACTTTTTAATAAAATGCTTTAGTTTCTTCTCACATATGTGTGTGTATGTGTGTGTGTATGTGTGTGTGTATATATATATGTCACAACCTTGAAGCTTTAGATTGAGCTCCTTCAATTTATGGAAAATGTCTGCCTTATAACCAATTTGCAAAGCCAGCGTTGACTGTCAAACCTTTCAAATCAGGCTTCTTCTCTGTAAAAATATTTACTTTGAATCTTTTGTTCAAATACACTTTCATTCAGAAACATACCCCAGGGACAACTATCTTCTCTCTACATTCTAATTCTAAAATATATAGACATTTAAGGCATGGAGTCTTGCCAAGGGTTCGTGCTAAGCCTCTGGGCTCTGCAGTCTTCTGTAACAGTGTGCTCGTGGCTTTGATCTCTAGGGACTCTCAGATAGGAGTGATGATTGTGGGTTATGGAAGAGATGATGTCCTTTGGCACGCTGGAGCTTTTTAAACCCTGAAGCAGTGTACCATAGTAGGATTAGGGTAACTGAAAGCTGCTCTTCTCTGTTGTAAAAGGAAAAAGGATGACTGGGAAGGGGAGAAGGGGGACGAGGGGAGGATCAGCACAATGTCTCCACTACAGGGATATTCTCAGATGATCTATTTTTTTATTGAGGTGTAATTGACATATAACATATTAGTTTCAGTTGTACAACATAATTCATTATTTGTATATATATTGCAGTCAGCTGATCCATTTTTGAAGAAAGAGGTAAGAGTTGAGTCTGGAATTGATTCCCTCAAAACCAACCATGCTGTATTCCTTTGAGAAAAGTTGGTAGACCCCCAGGAAGTATGTGTTTTCAAGTTTGAAAGCTACTGCCCTAGGGCAAGCCACCAATATCCTTAATATCTTTATTTGGCATTTGTTTTCCTCAATGTAAATATGTAATTGTCTTTCATAAAAATGTTTTGTGTGACCTTGGGCATACTTTGCTTAGGAACAATGACCAGTGCTTACAGAATTAATCTTGTTTTATGAGAAGGAAAAATGGTCTTATTCCTGGTACCAGAGTGATTTCAGGTTTCTAGGGGGGAATTAACCCTGAAAATGCCCCTATAACAATATCTAAGCCTGTCTCCTGGATGAATGACCGCAAACGTGAATCTCTAACCTCTCCCTTTTCAACAGCCCTGACCCTCAGTTTTATTAGCTTTGATGATCTGCACCACTAGGGAGTCATAAGGAAGTACAGTGTCTGAGTGAGACCTTGGCCCAAGCCCCTCATTTCACACACAGTTTCTCACTGGCAACTTACCATTTGCTTCTTGATGTTTCAGGAGACGTCGTTTCTCAGCAACCCTGAGCCACCCTCTAGCCATTCTCAGATGCTTCTAACAACATCCTAGCCAAGCTTATTTCAATAAACTCCTGACTCAGGGATTGTCAAAACTGTTTATTTTATTTTAGAGCAACAAAACCTTTTGCTTTCTTTTTAACTGACTGTCTGAAAAGATAAAAGCATAACTGCTTTATTGTAATTATGGAAGTGGGGGTCCTGCTCACTTGTCTATCCTTGAATTCTGTAGAACCAGATTTGAGAATCACCATCTCAACTAGCTCTCAACCGGCCTCCAACACTTTCATCACAGATCGCCAATTGGATACTTATTGAAACTACCTGTGAGTTTAAAAAAATACTAATACTCAACTCTACCCCCAAGAACTTCTGTTTACTTGCTCTGAGGTCTTTGCCTAGGTGATTGTAATGTGCAACCAAATTTGAGAACGACTGCACCAGATTTTTTTAAAATGTAAATTTGATTGTGTCACACTCACTCTTAACATTTTTAAGCTTCTCAGTGGTTCTCAAAGTGTGTTACCCAGACTAGTAGTTTCAGCAGCACCTAGGAACTTGTTAGAAATACAAATAATCTAGCCTAAACCCAGACCTATTAAATCAGAAACGCTGGGAGTAGGACTCAGCAATCTGTGTTTTAACAAGCCTTCCAGGGTATTCTGATTCATGCTTAAGTTTGAGAAACACTGACCTACAAAATAAAGCCCAAACTTGGGAGCCTAGTGTACAAGAATTTTCCCTGTCTGAACGTTGCCAGTCCCTGATCGAATGAACCCTTTACCCTAGTCATACCGATAAAGTACCCACTCTCTAATCTGTCATGTTAATAAGATTTTATGTTTATTATAAAAATATTTAAAATCAGATAATCTCATACAATCACATTTTAATATATCCACTCTTCTGATGGTTTTGGAACTTTATTGAGTAAAAGAGTCCCTTGGAAAATTTGTTTTAAATGCAAATTCCTGAAGCCAGCTCCAATGATTCTAATTCAGTAAGCCTGGGTGTGACTCAGAAGGGCATTTTTAAAAGCATTGCAGCTGGTTTCTGATTGTAGGCAAAACCATCACTCTGAGGGTCACTGCTGACCACCAGCAAGTTTAGCTCCATTCTCCTGATGACCATATGGGAAAGTCTGTGAGTTAGTTTAAAGGAGGATATGTATCTGCTTCACCCTCTACCTGCTTTGGTGAAAAACTAAGCCTAAGAAGACATATCCTTCAGGACTCTAGTAATTTGTGAAAATACCTGTTTGCTCAAGCAGGTTGCCTGGACCCAGTTTTATTTGAATTAAAAAAAAAGCAACAGGAGAGAATGTGTGTAAAAGAGACATTAAATTCCAAGTAAGTAAAGCCTAGTTTAAAAACTTAGCAAGGTCTTTCTGTTTGAACTATGTGATTGGAGCTGGTTTTTGAAGTCGAAACTGGTTTTGGAAACAGATCAATGAGTGTGAGTTAAGGGTCAAAGCTCTTTATTTATTTTTAAAATTTATTTATTTATTTATTTATTTTTTATTATTATTTTTTGCTGTATGCGGGCCTCTCACCGTTGCGGCCTCTTCCGTTGCGGAGCACAGGCTCCGGACGCGCAGGCTCAGCGGCCATGGCTCATGGGCCCAGCTGCTCCGCGGCATGTGGGATCCTCCCGGACCGGGGCACGAACCCGCGTCCCTTGCATCGGCAGGCGGACTCTCAACCACTGCGCCACCAGGGAAGCTCTCTTTATTTTTATTTAAAAATTTTTTGGCATGTCTAATTGTTTTTTTTTCCATTGAAGTACCATTCACCTTGGTCAAATTCAAATGATCGTATGTATATAGGTCTGTATCTGAACTCTGTTCTATTGATCTGTATGTTGTATCTTTCCCTGATCCTAAACTGTCTTGATTAATGTAGCTTTTTTCATAACTCAGATAGTGTAAGTCCTCCAACTTTGTTCTTTTTCAGAATTGTTCTGGCTATTCTAAGTCATTTACATTTTTATGTACAGTTTAGAATCCGTTTGTCAATATCTACAAAGATAGCCTCCTGGCACTTTGAGATGTTGAATCTGTAGATTAATTTGTGGAGAATTGATATCTTAACAACATTGTATCTTCCAATTCATGAACATATCATAGCTCTGTATTTACTTAGATCTTTAAAAATTTCTTATAGAAGTTTTTGGTTTCCAGGTACAGCTATTGCACATAGCTTGTTAAATTTACCCCCAAGTATTTTTTGATTTTGATTCTAGTGTTAATATACTTTAAAATTTCCATTTTTCATCAGTTTGCTAAATATACAAAAAATGATTTTCACCTATTCACCTATCCAGTAATCTTGCTAACTTGCATAATCTAAAAACTTTTTTTGCATACTTGTTAGGATTTTTTATGTAGACAATACATTGTCTGTGAAAAAAAGAGTTTTACTTCTTTCTTTCTGATCCATATGTCTCTTTTTTCTTGCCTTATTACACTGACTAGAAATTCTAATACAATGTTAAATAGGAGTGGTGAGAGCAGGCATCATTCTTTTTCTGCCCTTATGGGAAGAGTATTCAGTCTTTCACCATTAAGTACATTAGCTGTAAGTTTTGTGTGTGTGTGTGTGTGTGTGTGTGTGTGTGTGTGTGTTTCTGATAGTTTTTATCAGATTGAGGTAGTTCCCTTATATTCCTACTGTGCTGAGAGATTTTTACCACTAATGGGTGTTGAAGTTTTTCAGACACTTCTTCTGTATCTTTTGAGATGACCATATATTTTTTCAGTGTATGTATGTTTATCATTGGTGTTGATCTAGCAACTTTGTTTGGGTAAGAGAAATTACCTTCTGATATGGGGAAATTTTTAAACCTGAACTATCATTTATGATTTTTAAAAAACCCTTTGTGTCTTGGAATATTTCCCTCTCATGTGCTTCATGGCATTAAACTATGGAAATGAATAGAGAAATAGTTGATTTTTCCTTTCATCTATGCTAATGCTTTCCGTTAGGAATCAATGAGTTTGGATTATATAAATTGAGTACTGGCATTTTTCTAGGCAAAATAATGAAATGTAGTCTTTGATAAAATGTAAGAAAGGAAAAGGGAATTAATGTTGATTAAGGATTCACTATTCTTAGGCTGTTTGTGTGCAGTTTATCATTTAAAATTTTTCTTACATATACCTCATAGCTAAGAGTCATCTTCATATTTCAAATGAGATAGACTCAGAAATTTAGTTATTTACTTATGCAATGAATCTGATTCATGCATTTTTAGTTTTAAAAACAATATTACGACATTACAGAATGTTTGGAAAAATGGAGGAGTGAGTCTCTCATCATCCCAGTACTCTATGCAATAAGTATTTTGGAGAATTAGATGTTGACTTTTTTTTGTCTAAAAGTCTATAGCATCAATATGAAGAGCAATTTTATTAAGTGTTTATATATACTCTTTTAATAATTACCATTTACCCAAGGGTGTATAGAGGAGAATGTAGGTACAACTGGTACCAGTAAATAACTCGTACAATATCTAGCACTTCATACGTACCAATAAATGATAGCTATTGTTATCATTATCATTGCCATTTGTGTCCTGACCATGCTATGGTCTCCCCAAGGGTGTAGATGATGTTCTCAACACCTTCTGTAATCCCCTGCAATAGTCATCATAGTGCTGAACATGAGGTAAGCGTTTTAAGAAATACTTGGAGGTTGATGGCCTAACCCAGGACCTTAGTTTGGCAGAGCAGGAACTCAATCTGTCCAGACTAAGCATGGAGGAGGAAGTGGAGGAGGGTAATAAAGAATGAAATATTCTGGTGATGGCAACAAACAGAAATTTGGAGCACATGGGATTGCCTCTTATTCCAAATACCAAATTCAGGACAAAGGAAATGCTCATTTGGTTGTAGGAACAGAGCATTACCATGGGTGGCTTCATGCTGTCAACTCATTCTGAGTACGTAGCTTCCTCTAAACCACAGGCATCATCCCCACTCTGCTCCAAAGTCAGTTCCCAATCCTGACCCATCAGGAAGAATCCTGTTTATTCCAAGAAGAAAGAAAAATAACATTGCACAGTAGGTAAGCAAGTGGAACCCCAAATCTGAAGGGCCACATTTGAATTCTGGTTCTGTGTTTCAGAGTACTTTTAGGGTGCTTTTGGCAACAAGTTAAAATAAAAACCAGAACTCACCAAAACCCTCTTAGTTGGTCTACCAGTAAGTTAATTCCTTATCTCACATGATGGAACTTCCAGGATTGAGAAGGGCTTCAGAGGTGGTTGTTAGCTCCTCAAAGATGGGTAGAAGAATAGAGAGATGGCAGGCTCTAGTTTCTTGACTACATCTTTGAGGAGTTAACAACCACCTAGGAATCACAAACGCTTTTTCAGGAGTCCCCTGACAGGCATCACAACACAACTGGATAAAATTGGGGGGAAGAGTCTGTTCCTAATCCAACTGCCAGCAAGGGAAATGGGTTACCCCCAAACCACTGGTCCACCCTGGACCTGGAGTGAGACTAGATTTCCATAAGGCCCATCTATGAACAAAACCCTGGTTTTAAAGATAAAAAGTGGGGAATAGATGCAGGATAGGAAACCCTGTGCTTACTATATGTTGCTTCTTCTGATCGGGGTATACTCAGAGTCCTAAGTGCTGTTGAGTTTTGGTTTATCACCTGTCATTGGGGATAATAATACTCCTCTCACATGTTCTTATATAGTTTAACTGAGATTATATATGTAAAAGAGCTATGAATAGCATTTTTATTATTGTCTGATCTCTTTAGTTCACACTGATTTCCTACAGAATTTAATAGTTCAGTAGTGGTTTTATGTGCCTTAGTCATATCTCTAAGCATACTGTAAACATCTTGCAGGTGAGAACCATGCTTCTCCTTCAGTGTTTTTATATTCTCTAGAATACTGGGCACATAGTATATTCTACATGTTTAATTGACTGTAGTATTCTCTATTTGAAAAAATATTACAGATAAAAGAGAAGTGATACTTGTTTAAAAAATCATTTATTCTAGAGTATATTTTTTCTTTTTTCTTTGTTTCATAATGTATTGATTCATTTATTAGCACTTGTGCAAATAAATTCAAAATGCGTTTCACTTTTCCATGATTCTAATGGCTCTGTATAATTTCTACTAGGATAAGTAATAAAGTACTGAATGGAAACGATGATCTATAGACTGAAAATGATTAGGTTCAGGGCCTGAGTATACCACATGGTATGTTATCTAACCTCTTCTCTAACATTTTAATTCTGGTAAAATTAAAGTTAATGGTAAATATAGTTAATGACAAACCTGATGCATAGCACTGAAGGGAAAATGAGCTCAAGTGGAAACCCACCAGGCTGGGGAATTTACGTGGATACAGAGCTGGTTGTGAAAGTCACTTTAGACTATATGGGTTTTAGCCCTTATCTCTTAAGCTTTTTGTATCAGCGGAGACATTTCTCCTCCCTACCCTCAGAGTTAACTATCCTAGTCCAGAGTCACCACCCCATTTCGGTTTATGTAGTATCTTCTCAGCTTTGGAGCCTTTAAAAATACCTTAATTATTTTTAATCTAATATTGTACTTATTTTTCATGGTTCTTTTGTGGTACCTAGTAAGTTGCTAGGCACATGTAATAATAACTGCCACCATAATTAATGGAGAACCTGTGCCAGGCTTGAGGTTTAATGTTCACATACACTTTAAAATGACTTTCACTTAATTTCTGTTAGTCCCATTTTATAGATGAGGAAACTGAAACTGAGAGCTTTTAAGTAACTTGCTTAAGCTAAGTGGTAGATGAAGGATTTGAATCCATGTACTTTTGGTTTTGAAGCTTCTGCTCTCATTTGAGTATATCTTATATGAGATCTTCCAGGTCTCCATGTCCTTTTATGTTAAACTAAAGTTGAACAATATGATAACAAGATTTTTCGTGCCTTGAGACTTTGTAAATGTTATGAATCCTAAGATTAATTAAAATCTTGTCGGGATATATAGTTCTTGGTATCCGTACTCTTAATTCAAATACACTGATCGGGTAGGTATCTTTAAAAGAAAAAAACCTTTACTTACATGTGATTTTGTACATAGGTGTGTATATGAATATAGATAGATGTGATATCTTCTTTAGTGTTGAATATTTAGAAGCTTAACAAAGATGTTAGAAGTTGCGAGGTATAGAAAATCCCTCAAATGTGCTATTAATTGTAGCTTTCCTTGAAAATAAAGAAAATATTTTGATTATTGTTTGATAATCGACATTACAAATATTAGGTACATTTTCCAAGTGATGGATAAATAGGTACTCTCATTAATGATTATTTCTATTAATTGGGTAGATGGGCTTTCCTAAAGGCCAAAATTTAAATGCTCTAATTAAAAAAAATTATTTCAACAAACCACTATTAGATGAATCTCAATTTTTCTGGAGTTTGCATAAAACATGATCATGAGCTGTTGAGTTTACTTTGGTGGAGGAAGGCAATGTATCCTGCTAACCCAGGAAACCTTATCTTTCATTTTGAGAAGTAAGTTGGTGAGCAAAGCCAAATTTAAGTTGGAATAACTTCTGTAGTCAATGAAAAAGAAAATACAAATCGTATCTCGGAGGAAAGTATATTTAGTGATTACTCAGACGAATGCTGGGGCCTGAAAAGAGGGCTCCTTCAGGTTTTTAATTGAAATGTGACTACCACAAGGGATGGACAAAAATCACCTCTGATTTCCAGATAAATACACAAATCCATGTCACTGAAAGCCGATGAGACAGGTTTGAGAAAAGTGTATTTAAAAGTACCTCCCGCCCTGCTTATTTCAAAATAGGACAACTTCAATGCAACTTTATTTATCTGACAACTGAATTTTTGATGGCTATCTGGGTGTCATTGGCAGTAAAGTAGGATTATTTCTATTTTCGCAGACTTTTTAAAGTCCCTTTGTTCCCTGTAGCTATCTATCTAAATGCAAAGTAGTAAGATAATATCAATAGCTGGCATAAGGGGTTTTCATTTTAGTTATTACAGCAGAACACTCACCTGTAAGGTTTTTGGTTTCCTAGTGTGCTAAGAAATGTATCTTTCTGAGCAAGATATTTGCAGTCATCTTACCCTTACCTCTACACCTCAGGGCAAATGTTGCACAGCATGACACACACATTAGGAAGGAAACAGAATGGGTTTCTCTACTAATTTATTCCCCATGAAAGAAGCTTCTGGTTCTTGATGCAAATCAAAACTAAATGTCTGCAAGGTATTCTGTTACTTCCTCTCTTTAGTGTGGTCCCTGAGACTACTTTGTTTGCAACTGCAGGAAAGAAAATACTCAGTGGGATTTAGTGGGAGGAGCTAATTAACTATGGAGACCCAGGAAGAGGATCTTATTTTGGGAAGAAAAGGCCAATGGCCTCAGCCTTTCTCTTATACTATAAATTGGATTCTTCACCCATGTCTCAGCAGATTTTCAGATTAATATTTGTTTGTGGGAGATTTCTTAGGGAATACTCTTGGGATCAACATCTGGGGAAGGGAAGGGAAGGGAAGGGAAAGGATGAAAAGGGAAGGGAAGGAAAGGAAAGGGAAAGGAAGGGAAGGGGAAAAAACCAGGATTGGTTAGAGGAAGCTGGGCAATCTCAAGGATATTCTCAGCTAACTTGATGGGAAGTTCTAAAACTGGACGTTATTCCACATTGCAACAACGGGGCTTGACTTTTATGTTCCTGTGTTGACTGTCACTGGATGCAGGCTGCCACCAGGAAGGAGGTGCAGCCTGAGGTAAGGAGCTGTCATTAGCTGAAACAGTTTCTGGAGAGAGGTGACAGTTGAGAGCTGTAAGCCACAGTGCTCCCTAGAGCATCAGATCCTTCAGTGCTGTAGGAAAATGTGTGGAGCACACCACAGTGCTCAGTTCTCCAGGTTATGGTGGGACACCAAGGCCATGAGTTTTGGACTGAGCCTCAAAGTAGGAGAAGTGGGTGAGAAGAATGTACTTTTTCCAGAAGATTCTACAAGAAAAATCTGGAGATAAATATATTTTATAAATAAATATTATAAATATATATCTCTTAAGTGTGTTCTATTTTGAGATACAATGGTAGAACTGCCTTTCCTTGTTTCCTGCCTATTTGATTGCATATTACTGTCCTTTCATGACTTCTTTACTTTTTCAAGCCCCAGCCTGTTTTTTTTAACCTACCTGCTTTACCTGTATGAAAATATTGAGGAAATAGAGAGGTTTCTCCTGGGCTTCCCTCCAACCCCAGAGATGTTCTGAGGCCCCTTTTAAGACACTTAGAAGAACTTGGAGTAAGTTCTCAAAAATTTATCATTAAAATGCCAGAATCAGAAATGGTAGCCAACAATAATAGGAGTTTATGCATGTTCTAGGCTTGGGATTTAACACATTTTCTAGGTAAGTCTTATATGTGGTAAAGTTTGTAAGCCTAAAAGAATATTGTGTCCATTAGAGTTTTTGAAATATGCATGTAATTGTTAATTTTATGTCTTGACTTCAGTAGGCCATGTTACCCAGATATTTGGTTGAACATTATTCTAGATGTTTCTGTGAAGATAATTTTTAAATATAGTTAACATTTAAATCAGTGGGCTTTGACTATCAGAGTGGATTACCCTCCATAATGTGCGTGGAACTCATTCAGTCAGTTGAAGGCCTTAATTTTAAAGAGGAAAAACTGGCCTCCTCAGTAAAGAGGGAATTCTGCCAACAGACTGCCTTTAGACTCAAACTGTAACTCCTCCCTGGTGGCTATATATATATATATATATATATATATATAGTCTCTTTTCCCCACAACTTTGCCAACATTTGTTATTTGTGGTCTTTTTGATGACAGCCATTCTGACAGGTGTGAGGTGATATCTCATTGTGGTTTTGATTTGCATTTCTCTGATGATTAGTGATGTTGAGCATCTTTTCACATGCCTGTTGCCCATCTGTATGTCTTCTGTGGAAAAATGTCTATTCAGATCTTCTGTCCATTTTTTGATTGGGTTATTTGTTTTTTAGATATTGAGTTGGATGAGATATTTATATATTTTGGATATTAACCCCTTGTTGATCATATCATTTAGAAATATTTTCTCCCATTCTGTAGGTTGTCTTTTCATCTTGTTGATGGTTTCCTTTGCTATGTAAAAGCTTTTAAGTTTAATTATGTCTCATTTGTTTGTTTTTGTATTTGTTTCCTTTGCCTTAGGAGACAGATACAAAAAATATGTTACAATTTATGTCAAAGAGTGTTCTGCCTATATTTCCTTCTAGGAGTTTTATGGTCTCAAGTGTTACATTTGGGTCTTTAATCTAATTTGAATTTACTTTTGTATATGATGCTAGAGAATATTCTCATCTCATTCTTTTACATGTAACTGTCCAGTTTTCCCTGCATCACTTATTGAAGAGACTATCTTTTCTCCATTGTATAGTCTTCCCTACTTTGTCATAGATTACTTGATCATAAGTGCACAGGTTTATTTCTGGGCTCTCTATTCCATTCCATTGGTCTATATCTCTATTTTTGTGCCAGTAGCATGCTCTTTTGTTTACTGAAGCTTTGTAGTATAGTCTGAAATCTGGGACTATGCTATCTCCAGCTTTGGTTTTTTTTCTCAATATTTCTTTGGCAATTCAGGGTCTTCAGTGATTCCATATAAATTTTAGGATTATTTGTTCTAGTTCTGTGAAAAATTTCATGAATGTCATGGATATTTTGATAGGGATTTTATTAAATCTGTAGATTTCTTTGAGTAGTATGGCCATTTTAACAATATTAATTCTTCCAATGCAAGAGCACGGGATATCTTTTCATTTTTTTGTTTCATCTTTAATTTTGTTCATCAGTATTTTTCAGAGTATAGGTCTTTCACTCCTTGGTGAATTTCATTCCTAGATATTTTATTCTTTTTGATGTAATTTTTTTTTGTGTGTATGGTACGTGGGCCTCTCACTGTTGTGGCCTCTCCCGTTGTGGAGCACAGGCTCTGGACGCACAGGCTCAGCAGCCATGGCTCATGGGCCTAGCCGCTCCACGGCATGTGGGATCTTCCCGGACCGGGACATGAACCCGTGTCCCCTGCATTGGCAGGCGGACTCTCAACCACTGCGCCACCAGGCAAGCCCTTTTTGATGTAATTTTAAAGGGGATTGTTTTCTTGCTTTCTATTTCTGATAGTTCATTATTATTGTATAGAAAAGCAACAGATTTCTGTATACTAATCTTATATCCTGCAACTTTACTGAATTCATTTATTGTTCAAATAGCTTTTGGTGGAGACTTTAGGGTTTTCTATATTTAGTATCATGTCATCTGCAAATGGTGACAGTTTTATTTCTTCGCTTCTAATTTGGATGTCATTTCTTTTTCTTGTTGGATTGCTGTGGTTAGGACTTCCAATACTGTGTTAAATAGAAATGGTGAGAGTGGGAAAGCTTGTCTTGTTCCTGATTTTGGAAGAACTGCTTTCAGCTTTTCACCATTGAGTATGTTATCTGTGGGTATGGATATCTATTAGGTTCAGTTGACCTAGTGTGTCATTTAAGACCACTGTTCCCTTGTTGATTTTCTATCTGGATGATCTGTTCATTGATGTAAATGGGGTGTTAAAGTCCCCTACTATTATTGTATTATGTCAGGTTCTCATTTTATGTCTACAAATGTCTATGTGTTATATTTAGGTGCTCCTATATTATACATATATACATATGTTATAATATATATATATCACACATATATGTTATAATATATATTATACAAATATATGTTAACGAACGTTATATCCTCTTCTTGTACTGATCCCTTTATCATTATATAATGCCCTTCTTTGTCCTTTGTTGTAGACTTTGTTTTAAAATCTACTTTGATGTTAGTATTGCTACCCCCACTTTTTTGTCATTTCCATTTGCTTGAAATATATTTTTTCATCCTCTCACTTTCAGTCTGTGTTTTTCTTTAGCTCCGAACTGAGTCTCTTGTAAGCAGCATATAGATAGTTCTTGCTTTTTTATCCAATCATTCATCCTGTGTCTTTTGATTGGGGCATTTAGTCCATTGACATTTAAAGTGATTATTGATAGGTATGTAGTTATTGCTGTTTTGTTTCTGTTTGTTTTTGTGGTTCTTCTCTGTTTCTTCTTCTGCTTGTCTCTTCTTTTGTGGTTTGATGATTTTCCTTAGTGGTATGCTTATGTTCCTTTCTCTCTAGTTTTTGTATATTTATTTTAGGTGTTTGACTTGTGCTTATCGTGTGGTTCATGTTAACCTATAACTATATCTACTTTTTTAAAACTGGTAGTCATGTAGGTTCAAACACACCCTAAAAGATCTACATTTTGGACACACATGTTCTGTTTTTGATGTCATATTTTATATCTTCTACATGTCTATTCCTTAACTATTTATTGTAGTTACAGTTTATTTTACAATTTTCATCTTTTACTCTTCATACTCACTTATTTAAATGATTGATCCACAGACTTTACTATATATTTGCCTTTACTAGTGGGAGTTTTCATTTCCTATAAATTCTTGCTTCTTCTTGTAGCCTTTTCCACTGGGAGGAAACCCTTCAACACTTCTTGTACAGGTGGTTTAGTATTGATGAAGTCTTTTGGTTTTTCCTTGTTGGAGAAGTTCTTTATCTCTCCTTCAATTCTGGTTGATAACCTTGCTGAATAGAGTACCCTAGGTTGTAGGATTTTCCCTTTCATCACTTTAAATATATCATGCCAGTCCCTTTTGGCCTGAAATGTGTCTGCAGAAAAATCAACTAACAGCCTTTTTAGGATTCCTTTCTATATGACTCTGTTTTTCTCTTGCTTTCTTTAGAAATCTCTATCATAAATTTGCCATTTTATGATAATTATGATATATCTTGGAGTGTGTCTCTTTGCTTCATCTTGTTTGCAACTCTCTTTTCATCCTGTACCTGGATATCTGTTTTCTTCTTCAGGTTTGGGAAGTTTTCAGGCATAATTTCATCAAATACATTTTTGACCATTTTCTGTCTCTCTTCTCCTTCTGGGAATCCTATAATATAATTGTTAGTATTCTTGATGTTTTCTTAGAGGGCCCTTAGTCTATTCTCATTTTTAAAATTTTGTTTTTCTTTTTGGTGTTCTGACTGTGTGATTTCCATTATTCTATCTTCCAGATCACTTATGTGTTCTTGTATATCACAATATCTGCTCTTAATTTCTTCTAGTGTGTTTTACATTTCAGTTATTGTATTCTTCATCTACGACTGGTTCTTTTGTATATTTTCTAGTTCCTTGATAAAATTTCACTGTGTTCATCTTTTCTTTCCCCTAGTTCAGTTAGCATTCTTTTCACTAATGCTTTGAACCTTTCATCTGGTAAATTATTTATGTTTCATTAGTTGTCTTTTCAGGTATTTTTCTTGTTCTTTCATTTGAAACAAGTTCCTCTGTCTACTCAATTTGCTTACCTTTCTCTGTTTCTATGAAATTCAGTAAAACAGTTACCTATCCCATTCTTGAAGGGGTATCCTTGTATGGGAGCATCCATATACTGTCTATGTGTGCCCAGTGGCTTCGGTGGGAGAGTTGGATCTGAAGTGAACACAGGTCATATCTTACCCCATGGTGTGCTGGCAGCTGTTACCTTGGTGAGAGGTGAGGCTGGGGATGGAGGGGCTAGATCATGACCCAGGTGTGAGCTCGGGCTTCTCTTATGCTCAGTGGCCAACATTGCCTTACTGGGGGGTGGAGTTGTGTTACAGAGTTCTGCAGCAGAAGCCCTGAGGGTTGGGTCCCAGTTGTTTCTGTTCCCTTTAAGTGTGCACTCTCACCCATCCAAGAAACGGCACCTTCACCCCAGATGGAAGCAGCGCTTGAGCAAGATGGTCTGGAGCAGGTGCTTGATGTGGGCCAGGATGCACTCTGGGGCAGTCCTGGCACACCAGCCAGAGATCCAGACCTCTCCCGATCTGCTGCTTCTGCAAGAGCCAGCAATGGTTGCCCTCTCCCCATTCAGATGCAGTGCCAGGTCTGAGTGGCACTGTGTCCCACAACTGTGCACCCTCCTCAGCAATGGCAGGCTTTCACCCTCGTGGGGAGCTGCACCACAAAGCAAGAGAGTCTGGAGCAGTTGTTTGGTGTAAACCAGTGTGTGTGCTTGGTAGGTGGCAGGAAATAGGCCAGAGTCCCAGGCAGTTTCAGTTTACTTTTTCCATCTTATCTCAGGAGCAAGCAAGTATGTGCACACTCTTCAGGAGTGGAGTTTTGGTTTTCTACAGCCCTCCTGTTAGTCCTATTGGTTTTCAGACCAGCTAAGGGGCTCATCTTTCTAGTGTCATACTCCAGGGCTGGGGTGCCCAATGTGTGGTTTGAACTGCTTACTCTCCAGGGAGGATCTCTGTGCCCATGTAATCACTCTCCTCTTCTGGGTCCCCTTCTAGGTGTACAGGCCCCAAACCCATCACTTCCCTTCCCTTCCTACCTGACTCTGTGTGTATCTTTCTTTACAGCCTTGGTTGTATAAGAGTCTTCCTGCCAGTGTCCAGTTCGTTTTCAGTGAGAATGGCTCCACGTGTAGATGTATTTTTGGTGCGTTTGGGGGAGGGGGGGGCTCAGTGTCCTTCTACTCTGCCATCTCGATCCCCTATTAGCTGTAAACCTTTAACAAAAAAGAAAGAATAGAAATAATTAAGCATTAAACTCAAGAAATTTGAGAAAATATACCATGGGAAATCAGAAGAAAAGATGTAAAAAAAAATTAAAGCAGGAATCAATAAATTAGAAAAGAGAAAAATAATGGAATGCATAAATAATTCTGAGAATTGTTATTTTTGAAAACAGAAAAAAGAAAAATATAATAGGCAAGCAAATATTGAAAAATAGGAAAGAGTTCAGATTTCAGCAATGTTGCTGGGTTGTTTTAGCTAACAAAAATTTCCTTCTCACGTAGGATAAATAGAAAATCTAGGCAGAATACATGTTTTTTAAAAATTGTTTGAATGCATCTGTGACAGCAAGGCAATGAGACTTTGCTGAGCCAAGATGCAGAAGAGGAAGAAGGCCAAGAGAGATTAGCCCAGGATTAGGGTTCATCATGAATAGCCTTCAAGTGAATGTTGATTTCAAAAGTGGCCGCTGAAGGGCTGAGAAGCTCAATGGAGCTTTTGAAAATCAAATGGCCTAAGGAAGAAAAATTGGAATCTAGGGACTGCCAAGGAGAGGGAGCCTTGGTAAACACTCCAGGATCCTGGATGGGCTACTGAAGGGTGAAACTAGACCATTTCTCATAGTGACTGAAGCCCAGTTTTGAATCATCTTCACTCTTGATTAAATTAGAACTTTCTCTTCCTGGCTTGCCTGCCTGCCAAAAGCAAAATAAATCTTTTTGTAGGAAGATAATATAACCCTCAAATTACATCTCATTCTTAATAAATAATATTCTTTATGCCACAATAACTATTAGTCATGCAAGAAGATAAGACCACAAGTGAAAAAAAATGAGAGAAAGAGAGAACATACAACATCAAATGTTCATTAGAGCTGATCAACAAAACCAATTTTATATTTTGAAGTGATTATTAAAACTGATAAACCTTTGGTAAGAATTATCAAGGAAAAACTAAGAAAGTTATACATAGCCAATATAATGTATGAAAAAGGGAAAATCACCACAGATCCTATAAACATTGAAAAGATCATTAGAGGATACTATAAAAATTGTGCTTATTTATATAAAAATTTACATTACTTCACAGAAAAATACAAAAAGAAAGTTGAGGGAAGAAATAGAAATTTTATACAGCCCAGTATCTATTTAAGAAATTTAATTAGTAATTTAAAAACTCTTCACAAACACACAGAGTAAGAAAAAAATAAAAGGTCAGTCCCAGATTCTCTGTTGGCTTCTTTAGTGAATACTTTAGAATATTTAAGAAACAAACAACATCATCTTCTTTAAACTCTTTTTGAGACTCATAAAGAGAAGACATATCCCTACTTGAGTTTAAAGCCTGCATATATTTGATACCAAAATATGACAAGGATATGACAAGAAAGAACAATTATAGGCTTTTCTCATTCATGAACATAGATTTAAAAATTCTAAATAAAATATAATCAATCTAAATTCAGCAGTTTTAAAATAGATAATATATTAAAACTGATAAGAATCTGTTCAGGAATGCAAGGTTGGTTCAGCACTTGAATATCAATCAATGTAATTCACATGAACAGAATAAAGGAAAAGAGATCATGTGAAATGTTCAACCTTCCAAGACTGGAGCATGAATAATTAGAAAGTCTGAACAGATCTATAATAAATAAGGAGATTGGCTCAGTGATTCAAAAGCTTCCAATAAAGCAAAGCTCAGGAATATATATGAGTTGGCTGGCAAATTCTACCAAACACTTGAAGAATTATTAGTATCAGTCCCTCTCAAACTCTTCCAAAAAGTTGAAAAGGAGAGAACAACTCCAAACTCATTTTACAAGTTCAGCATTACCTGATACCAAAGCCAGACAAAGACATTACAGAAAGAGAATTACAGACCAATGTTCCTCATAAACATAAATGTAAAAATTCTCAAAAAAATGCTAGCAAACAAAATTCAACAGTACTTTAAAAGAATCATAACCATGAACAAGTGGGATTTATCCCTGGGATCCAAGGATGTTTCAACATAAGCAAATCAATAAACATGACACACCACATTAATAGAAGGAAGGATAAAAATCACATCATCATTTTATTAAATACTGAAAAATAATTTGACAAAATTCAACACCCTTTCATAATAAGAATCCCCCAAACTTGGAAAAGAATAAAATTACCTCAACATTATAAAGGCCACATATAACAAGCCACAGCATATACAATGGGGAAATAATAGTCTCTTCAATAAATGGTATTGCAAAAACTGGACCCCCCTAACTCAAAAGGGATTGAAGACTTAAATTTAAGACCCAAGACTGTAAAACTCCTGGAAGAAAACATAGGGGGTAATCTCCTTGATGTCAGTCTTGGCATTGATTTTTTGCATTTGATACTAAAAGCAAAGGCAACAAAGTAAAAATAAACAAGTGGGACTACATCAAACTAAAAGCTTTTGCACAGCAAAGGAAACCATCAACAAACTGAAGGCTACCTACTGAAGGTGAAAAAATATTTCCTAATCATATATCTGATAATTATATATCATATATCCAAAATATATAAAGAATTCATACAACTGAGCATGAAACCCCAAACACTCCAATTTAAAAATGGTCAGAGAAACTCAATATATATTTTCCAAAGAAGACATAAAAATGGGCAACAGGTAATGAAAAGATGCTCAACATCACTATCAGTGACATGCGAATCAAAGTCACAGTGAGATATCACCTCACACCTGTTAGAATGACTATTGTCAAAAAAACAACAGATAAGAAGTATTGGCGAGGATATGGAGGAAAGGGAACCCCTGTGCATGTTAATGAGAATGTAAATTGATCCAGCCACCATGGAAAACAGTATGGAAGTTCCTCAAAATTTTAAAAATAGAACTACCACATGACCTAGAAATCCCACTTCTATGTATATATTCCAAGGAAATAAAAACAGGATATCAAAGAAATATTGGCATTTCCATGTTCACTGCAGCATTATTCACAATAGTCAAGATGCAGAAACAACCTAAGTATCCACTGATGGATGAATAGCTAAAGAAAACGTGGTATATATACATATATATACACCATGGGATATTATTGAACCATGAGGAAAAAGGAAATCCTGACATTTGCTACTACAACCTTGAGGGCATCATACTGAGTGAAATAAGCCAGTTACAAAAAGACAATACTATATGATTCCACTTTTATGAGGTATCTAAAAAATTCAAATTGATAGAAACGGGTAGAAAAGTGGTTGCCAGGAGCTGGAGAGTGAGGGAAATAGGGAGAGGTTGGTAAAAGTGTACAAAGTTTATATAGATAGACAGATGATAGATAGAGATAGAGATATATATAGATAGATACAGTGAATAAGTTATATATATTATATATATATACTTATATATATGTAATATGAATAAGTTCTGAGAATCTAATGTATACCGTGGTAACTATAGTTGATAATACTGTATTGTATAATTGAAATTTGCTAAGAAAGTAGTAGTTAAATGTTCTCACCAAAAAAAAAAATATATATATATATATATATATATGATGTGATGGATGTTTTAATTAACTAAATGAGGGAATCCTTTCACAATGTATATGTATATCAAGTCATTACAATGTACACTTTAAATAACTTACAGTTTTATTTGTCAATTACACCTCAATAAAGCTGAGAAAAAAAGAGCCCACAGCTATTGCCATAGTCAAGGTGAAAAACTGAAAGCTTTTCCTCTAAGATCAAGGAAAAAAAGATGCCCACTCTTACCACTTCTATTCAGCATAGTACTTGGAGTCCTAGCCAGAGCAATTAGGCATGAACAGTTAATAAAAGCCAGCCAAGTTGGAAAAGAAGTAAAATTGCCCCTGTTTGCAGATGACATGATCTTATATATAGAAAACCTTGAAGACTCCACTAAAAACGGTTAGAACCAATAAAGGAAGTCAGTAAAATTGAAGCATACAAAATCAAAATACAAAAGTCAGTTGTGTTTCTATACGCTAACAACAAAGTATCTGAAAATGAAACTAGGAAAATGATTCCATTTATAATAGTACCAAAAAAGAATGAAATACTTAAGAATAAATTTCACTAATGTTAAAATTGAACAACAAAGTATCTGAAAATGAAACTAGGAAAATGATTCCATTTACCATAGCACCAAAAAATAATAAAATACTTAAGAATAAATTTAACTAATGAGGTGAAAGATGTGTACTGAAAACTACAAAACAATCATGAAATAACTTAAAGAAGACACAAAAAATGGAAAGACATTCTAGTTCATGACTTGAAATACTTAATATTGTTAAAATGTTCATACTACCCAAAGTCATCTACAAGTTTCAAAGCAATCCTTATCAAATCTCAAAGGCATATTTTACAGAAATAGAAAAACACAATTGTACAAGTCATATTGAACCACAGAGGATCCTTAATAGCCAAAGCAGTCTTGATAAAGAAGAACAAAGCTGTAAGCGTCACAATTCCTGATTTTAAACTATATTACAAAGCTATAGTAATTAAAACGGTATGGTACTGGAATAAAAACAGGCACATAGACCAGTGAAACAGAATAGAGAGCCTAGAAATAAACCAATGTGTATATGGTCACCTGATCTTTGACAAGAATGCCAAGAAAACACAATAGGAAAAAGATAGTCTCTTCAACAAATGGTGTTGAGAAAACTGGCTATCCCCATGCAAAAGAATGAAATTGGACCCTTATTTTACACCATACACAAAAAAATCATCTCAAAATGAGTTAAAGACTTAGACGTAAGAACTGAAACTGTAACACCTCTAGAAGAAAACACAGGAGGAAAGCTTCATGGTATTGGTCTTGGCAAAGATTTTATGGATATAAAACCTAAAGCAGAGGCAACAAAAGCAAAAATAGACCTGTCAGATTACATCAGACAAAAAACTTCTACACAGCAGACATGACAATCAACAGAGTGAAAAGGCAACCAAAGAATGGTAGAAAACATTTGCAAGCCATGTATCTGATAAGGGGTTAATTTCAAAATATAAGGAGCTCCTACAACTCAAAGCAAAAAACACCTGATTAAAAAATGGGCTAAAGACTTGATTAGACATCTCTCCAAAGAAGACATACAAATGCCCAGAATGTATTTGAAAAGATGCTGAATGTCACTAACCATCAGGGCAATACAAATCATAACCACAATGAGATATCACCTCATATCTGTCAGTATGGCTATCATCAAAAATACAAAAGACAACATGTATTGGCTAGGATGTGGAGAAATTGGAACACTTACACACTGTTAGTGGGAATGCCAAATGGTGTAGCCACTATGGAGAACAGTATGGTGGGACTTCCCTGGCAGTCCAGTGGTTAAGACTCCACATTTCCAGGGGCCACAGGTTTGATCCCTGGTCAGGGAACTAAGATCCAGCATGCTGTGCGGTGTGGCCAAAAAATAAAATTTAAGGCAATAATCATTCAGCCATTTAAAGAAAAAAAAAGGAAAACAGTTTGGAGGTTCCTCAAAAAATTAAAAATAGAACTGCCATTTGACCCAACAATACCTGATTTTTTCCTGGGTATTTATTCAAAAGTAGTGAAATCGGAACCTCAAAGAAATATTAGTACTCCTATATTCATTGCATCACTCTTCATAATAGCCAAGGTATAAAAACAACCTAAATGTTAATCACTGGATGAATGGCTAAAGAAAATGTGATATATATATATAACCTATTATGTATATTTAAATACATATAGCATTTTGTATATATTTATATATAAATTCAGTCTTAAGAAGGAAATTCTGCAATATGTAACAACATGGATAAAAACATGCTATTAAGTGAAATAAGGCAGTCACAAAAGGACAAATATTACATGATTGCATTTATATGAGGTATTTAAAGTAGTCAAACTCATAGAATCAGAGAGTATAATGGTGATTGCCATTGGGAGAGGAGGAAATGGGGAATTGCTAATGAACTGGCATAAAGCTTTAGTTATGCAAAATGAATAATTTCTAGGGGTATGGTGTATAGGATTGTGCCTTTGGTTAACAATACAGTACTGTACACTTAAAATTTTGTTAAAAGGGTAGATTTCATGTTAAGTGTTCTTACCAGAATAGATAAAATTTAAAAAATAACAAGGTAAAAGAGCGGTAATTGGAACCAGAAGACCAGAGTCATACAGAAAAGGCCACCTTGAGATGATCTGTGACTTTAAGTTCTACCTCACAATAAGAAAGGAGGAAAATACCTATTCCAACCTCACTTTCCTCCCTGAATATCATCTCTTGCTAGGATAATCTATTTGCCAAACCCAATGAGAAGCAGAGAGCAAGGGAGCCCACTGATGTAGCTCAACAAGTCAGTGTCAGGAAGCAGAGAATGAAGTGGAGAAGGCTGGAGAGAGGACAATAAGAGGCGAGTAGAAGATATACAGCACTGGTAAGACCTCTCAGTATTGTAGTCTTGCTTGGATATTCTTTACATCTTTCTTTGCCACCCCAGGAAGCTCACTTGAATGAAGGTGCTCACATGGATAGATTGAAATAAAAGACCAAAAGACCTCACTTGGTAGGGTTTCCTCTTTAGGGCTTCTTTCTGAGGGCTGACACAATTGAACTGAATCTGACTCAACTCAGCTAGTGATGGCAGCTGGGGCCAAAGAGGATGGTATGGGCCCAAGACAGTCTTGTTGAAGGAAGAACAGTTAACATGATGGTTATGTAAAAATCCTTTGTTCAAATAAAGTCTCCTCTTGAGCTCCAGGTCTTCACATGTGAAGGTTGAGCTGCCCTGGATGAAGCGAAAGGGAAGCATAGAGGCCTCCAAAAGCTTCCGGGCTCGAGTTTTGAAGGACACAGTTTTAAAACAGCTGATGCTTTTAAAGGCTGTCATCATGCACACAAGGAAACCAAGACCTATTGAGCAAAAGTCTGTTGTTCAAGGTCAACTCAGGAGCTAGTGGCTACTCCACAACCAAAGCCAGTTCTCCTCAGTTCCAATCTCATGTTCTTTCCATCTTCCCTTGCTGCCATATCATAGCCTGGACTGTTTTTGTTTTTATTTTTCCCTTTAATTGCAGATGTTCTGTACACATGGGCTGCTTCCTCCATAGTATATTTACATCTTCTGGTGCTGAGGCAGGAGAGCTGCCCATGATGTTTTCTCTTAGCTGTCAAGAGTGTATAGATCCTGTGTGTCCTTGGAGTTGTGGGTGGTTAACTCTGGCATGGCAGCCTTTGATGTAGTGTCCTGTAGGTTGGTACGGCTTGTAATCGCCACTTTTTCCCTCATAATAATTCTCTTAATTATATTTTCTGGGTCCTCACTGACTGTGACATTAGCTGTCATTTTGTCATATTAATTTTGCGGATATTGCTTTCAGGGAGCTGCTTCTGTGATCTCCTTGTGCTGAATGGAGGGCCAAATGGAGCCCCCGTGGTATAGGTGCACAGCCAGGCCTTAGCCCTCCTGAAGATTTGGGGGGTGGCCTCCTACATGAGGGGTGGTTGCTCCTCTAGATCTTCACACTTAGAAATACTTATTTTTTCAATGAAAAAACTACGTGTACCCAAGATGATGCTTTTAGAGTAATACTTCATAGAAATGAAATTCTGAGAGACAATTATAATTTGCACCATGTTCCAGCCAAAAAAGGATTTTTTTCTAATATTTGTTATTATTTATATTATTTTAGTATTAAGGTGAAAGATATTTTATTATTAATCTAATATTTTCATAAATGAATGAATAAAAAGATCATCTCTTTCATTTATAGCCTTGTATATTTGTGTATATAGTTGAAAAGAGAAGCTAATAGGTTTTTTTTTTCCCCTCACTCATGAATTCTCTTTTAGCATTGTGTTAATCTAGCCAGGTTTCTGTGAAAAGCAGGCATAAGAAATAATACTTGTGATGCCCATCCACTCTATCTTCTAAAAAGGGACTCTCTCAGGGAATTTTACCTGCATGTGTCTTTGCCATTCATCCTCTGTTCTTCAGGAAGATGAGTAGAGTCCTCAGGGTCATATTGGAGGTAACCATAAATCTCGAGTCTTCCGTGAATCCCACCAAAGAATTTTACACTGTCTTAAAATTTTTTAATCTCTTTAAAAGGAAATCATTCTCAATCTATACACTCTGGTATTTTACTCATTTATTTACTTGTTTAACAAATGTTTTCCAGAGCCTATTAGATGTCAAAACTGTGCAAGGTGCCAGGGATAAAACAGTACAAGATGATATGAGACTGGTTCCCGGGGGATCTAACAGACTATTCGTCAGTTGGGCTACACTATATTTTGGTGAAAAATCCCAAGGTTTCAGTGGCTTAACTCCACAAGGTTTTATTTCTCACTCATGTTACAGTCTTACAAGTCTACCATCATGAAGTTCTCTGCTTTCAGCTACATAAACAAGAGAGAGCACATGGAGAAGTTCTACCCAGTTGTAAAGCCTTCAGATGAGAGTGATGTATCACTTCCAGCCAGTGGACTGAAGGTAGTCACAAAATCCTATCCTGCAACAGGAAATCCTGAGAAGATTCGGGGAGCATTGGGACTGTGTGGTGGGCACTCTTGTCTTTGCCACACTCGGTGCAGGGATCAAGAGATACATTTCTGAGGAAGAGACATTTATTCAAGCTAACACATTAAGCAAGAGTGAGGGTAATCAGAAAAATAGGTGGGAAAGCATTTCAGGCAGAGGGAGGCTCTGAGATGGGAAAGAGCTTGATACACCTGCATAATTGAAAGATGACCAGTGTGGCTGTAATGTAGAAAGAAGGAGGGTTGTAAGAGCTCATGTTAGAAAACAGACAGAAGACAGATCAAGCAGGACCAGATCTTGCAGGCAATGGTAAAGATTTCTGATCTTTCATACTAAGTGTAATAGAAATCCACTGAAGAATGTTAAGCAAGGGAGTGACATTGTGACCTCTGTATTTTAAAATATCACCTTCACTGCAAGGTGAAGAATTTATTGGAGAGGATATGAATAGGGCTGGGAGACCAGTTAGGCGGTTTTTCAGAAGTCCAGGAAAGAGGACGGATAGAGGAAATAGCAATGAAAGTCAAAATAAATGCATTTGAGAAGTCTAGGGAGCAGAGGTAGGTGACTGATTGGATGTGGAGGATGAAGGAGAGAAGGTCTCAGTGATGGCAATAGGTTGCTTGCAAGAGCAACTGTTGAGCTAGGAAATGTAGGGAACACAACAAGCAGATTTTTCAGGTGTAGGAGTGAGAAGTGAGGAAGTGAGTAATCATATATTCAGTCCTAGATATAAAGAGTTGGGGATTGCCTGTTAGATGTCTAAATAGAGATATTGATGACTAAAGTCAGATATATTTTTACGGAGCTTCAAATAAGGGTCTGGAATGGAATTACACGTTGGAAGTCCTTGATTTATATGTGATCATTAAAACCATACGGGAGCTGGGAGTGCTTCAAAAGAAGAGAAGATGGCTCAAGATGACTCGGAGAAACCTTAGGAATTAGAGGTTAGGAAGAAGAAGGGGAGGTTAGGCCAAAGAAAGTGAGAAGGGATAGTAGAGAGGGAAGAGGAAAACCCAAAGTGTGAGGTTGCACAAGGGAAAGGGAGAGCCTACTTCGAAGAAGGATTCCTTTGGGGATGGCTGATGAGGGGCCAGGTAAGATGAGGTCAGAAAATGTCATTAGATCAGGCAGATGGAGGTCCTTAATGACCTAAGAATGATTAGAAAAAGAGTGGCTTTGGCAGACAACAGCTCTGTTTTCAATGTCAAAATTAACTTACAGCCATATTTGGTGAATTCCCTGAGCATCTCTTTTAATAACTGGACTTTTAAATTAAATGTTTCAGAAAGTTTTCTATAGAACAGAACATTGTTGAACAGAATTGAAAATGTCACTGTTGCAGTACACAGCAGATTCATACAATTGATATAGGTTTCCAAAGTTGAGCGAACAGTGACATTTTAAAGAAAGTTTCAAAATTAGTATGCCATTGGTACAACTGTGATATGAAAGTGATGCCGTGTATCTTCTTAGTCTACTTTTTATTTGTCCTAAACTTACTGTTTCCAGTTTGCTTTTTAATTTAAAATGAAAGTGCAGAAAATCAGAGAGACTAGAACAGTAGAAATTGTCAAAGGGATGAATTGGAGAAATGGTCCTATGGGCAAAATTAATGATGTTGTCTAGCCCGAGTAAGAAGATGAGAAGGGGTCACTCTGTAATTCTTTAGTCATGACTGTAGAGAAGTACAGAGAGAGTGCTGAGTAGTGGCTCTGCATCTCCATGGAGGGCCAGAGGAAGACGAATTGAGCTAGAATTGCTGTAAGAGATAATTGGTTTAATAATCAGAGGTTTTTGACTGTAAGTGATTTAAAAACTGGAGAAGGTTATGAAGAGAAGTACCAGATCTCCCATCTTACAACACATTTAGCGGAAGAGTTGGCAAGTCATTTGTGTTTCTGTCATTCTTTAATGGGGTTCTCTGGTAATGGGAGGTCATCATGCATCTTTGAGGGACGTCACTGGTAAAAGAAACAAGCAGGGGAAGGCCCTGACTAGGATTGCTGAGCTTTGCTGACTTTCTTCTCATAGCATCCTTCAGCCATGCCTTTATGAAGTTTAAAGACCCCAAGAAACTCTCTTGGGGGAGGGAGGCCTGGGATTTGGGTACTTCTGAGCTTTTTCTTATGCCCTATTTAGTGAAGTTAGTTCAGTATGCGGTGGATTGCATTCTGACCTTCTCTTATACACCTGGAGCATTTTCTTCTGTAAGAACTTCTCTCCTGTGCCAATTTCCCCAAGATCTCTAGTGTTCTGAGTTACTTCTTTCCTTTAATATCAAAATAACAATAATCTGAGTCAGCAGCTCTTATGAGCCTAGGAAGTTGACTCCGCCTTCCAAAGATTTCTGAGGATCCCAGGGAATGCTGGCCCTTCCTTACTGGCCATACCTCCCTTTGAACCACTGCTCTGGGCTTCTGCATTTTTTTTGCTGCCTCCAGAAAGCTTTTCCAGATTGTTGAGCTGCTTCCCTGCTCTTCTTCACCCTGTGGGTGGATACAGTCCTTCCTTTAAATGTTCCTCACCCAATGGACACAAAATCTCAGACTTTACTGAGTTTCAGGGCAACTCAGGTCCTGTTGATGTTGCCTCCTTAATGTCTCGCAAATATGTCTCTTCTATCCATTCTGCAGTTACCTGCTTGAAGGCAGTCTCTGCTATTTTTATATTCCCAGCTCCTAACCAAGATTGACAAATAAGAGGTACTCATTCAAAGATTGTTGCATGATTGGTTGCATGTAGGGATGAATGAGAAGAAAATAGTCAGGCTAGAAATTTGCAGGTAGAATCCTAGGCAAGAAGGACTGGAAGGACTGCCTTTTCTTCTATGCAGAAAGCTGGAAGAGAGTAAGGGAAGT
The DNA here is from genome assembly GCF_937001465.1 of Orcinus orca. Taxonomy (NCBI): domain Eukaryota; kingdom Metazoa; phylum Chordata; class Mammalia; order Artiodactyla; family Delphinidae; genus Orcinus; species Orcinus orca. The sequence goes on along the minus strand of NC_064561.1, from coordinate 92,322,184 downwards.
ACATGTAGGGCTCAAAAGAACAAAGTGACATTGAAAAAGCTAGAATGTAAAGACTGCAATGGATTTTTTATTTTATTTTATTTTATTTTTTATTTTTTATTTTTTTTTAACATCTTTATTGGAGTATAATTGCTTTACAATGGTATGTTAGTTTCAGCTTCACAACAAAATGAATCAGTTATATATATACATATGTTCCCATATCTCTTCCCGCTTGTGTCTCCCTCCCTCCCACCCTCCCTATCCCACCCCTCCAGGCGGTCACAAAGCACCGAGCTGATCTCCCTGTGCTATGCGGCTGCTTCCCACTAGCTATCTACCTTACGTTTGGTAGTGTATACATGTCCATGCCTCTTTATCGCTTTGTCACCGTTTACCCTTCCCCCTCCCCATAGCCTCAAGTCCATTCTCTAGTAAGTCTGTGTCTTTATTCCTGTTTCACCCCTAGGTTTTTCATGACATTTTTTTTTTTAAATTCCATATATATGTGTTAGCATACGGTATTTGTCTCTCTCTTTCTGACTTACTTCACTCTGTATGACAGACTCTAGGTCTATCCACCTCATTACAAATAGCTCAATTTCGTCTCTTTTTATGGCTGAGTAATATTCCATTGTATATATGTGCCACATCTTCTTTATCCATTCATCCGATGATGGACACTTAGGTTGTTTCCATCTCTGGGCTATTGTAAATAGAGCTGCAATGAACATTTTGGTACATGACTCTTTTTGAATTATGGTTTTCTCAGGGTATATGCCCAGTAGTGGGATTGCTGGGTCATATGGTAGTTCTATTTGTAGCTTTTTAAGGAACCTCCATACTGTTCTCCACAGTGGCTGTATCAATTTACATTCCCACCAACAGTGTAAGAGGGTTCCCTTTTCTCCACACCCTCTCCAGCATTTATTGTTTCTAGATTTTTTGATGATGGCCATTCTGACTGGTGTGAGATGATATCTCATTGTAGTTTTGATTTGCATTTCTCTCATGATTAGTGATGTTGAGCATTCTTTCATGTGTTTGTTGGCACTCTGTATATCTTCTTTGGAGAAATGTCTATTTAGGTCTTCTGCCCATTTTTGGATTGGGTTGTTTGTTTTTTTGTTATTAAGCTGCATGAGCTGCTTATAAATTTTGGAGATCAATCCTTTGTCAGTTGCTTCATTTGCAAATATTTTCTCCCATTCTGAGGGTTGTCTTTTGGTCTTCTTTATGGTTTCCTTTGCTGCGCAAAAGCTTTTAAGTTTCATTAGGTCCCATTTGTTTACTCTTGTTTTTATTTCCATTTCTCTAGGAGGTGGGTCAAAAAGGACCTTGCTGTGATTTATGTCATAGAGTGTTCTGCCTATGTTTTCCTCTAAGAGTTTGATAGTTTCTGGCCTTACATTTAGGTCTTTAATCCATTTTGAGCTTATTTTTGTGTATGGTGTTAGGGAGTGATCTAATTTCATACTTTTACATGTATCTGTCCAGTTTTCCCAGCACCACTTATTGAATAGGCTGTCCTTTCTCCACTGTACATTTCTGCCTCCTTTGTCAAAGATAAGGTGACCATATGTGCGTGGGTTTATCTCTGGGTTTTCTATCCTGTTCCATTGATCTATCTTTCTGTTTTTGTGCTGGTACCATACCGTCTTGATAACTGTAGCTTTGTAGTATAGTCTGAAGTCTGGGAGCCTGATTCCTCCAGCTCCTTCTTTCGTTCTCAAGATTGCTTTGGCTATTCGGGGTCTTTTGTGTTTCCATACAAATTGTGAAATTTTTTGTTCTAGTTCTGTGAAAAATGCCAGTGGTAGTTTGATAGGGATTGCATTGAATCTATAGATTGCTTTGGGTAGTAGAGTCATTTTCACAATGTTGATTCTTCCAATCCAAGAACATGGTATATCTCTCCATCTATTTGTATCATCTTTAATTTCTTTCATCAGTGTCTTATAATTTTCTGCATACAGATCTTTTGTCTCCTTAGGTAGGTTTATTCCTAGATATTTTATTCTTTTTGTTGCAATGGTAAATGGGAGTGTTTTCTTGATTTCACTTTCAGATTTTTCATCATTAGTATATAGGAATGCCAGAGATTTCTGTGCATTAATTTTGTATCCTGCCACTTTACCAAATTCATTGATTAGCTCTAGTAGTTTTCTGGTAGCATCTTTAGGGTTCTCTATGTATAGGATCATGTCATCTGCAAACAGTGACAGCTTTACTTCTTCTTTTCCGATTTGGATTCCTTTTATTTCCTACAATGGATTTTTTAAATCAATTAGACAGGAGAGGGGAAGTTCCATTTTATTTATTTATTTATAAGCTAAACAGGAGCTGTTAACAGGATGAGAGAACCATTGTTTATTAGTGCTCACTTTATGTAACATAATACTAAGCATGTCATGAATATCTTACTTAGTCTTTATGTCAACTCTGTACAGGTAGATATTAGTATTATCCTCATTTTACAGATGGAGAACTTGAGACATGGAGAAATGAATTAACTTGCCTAGGGTCACATGACTAGTGAAGGATGGAATCAGGATTTGAACCTAGATCTGTCTGAATCTAGATATTGTGCTCTTAGCTTCTGTAGCATGTTGCATATAAATACTGCTAATACGTTGTATCTCCCTGATCTTACTGTAGCTTAGTTATGTTTGGAAGAAGGAAACAGCATAAAGACAGGGGTGTAAGTTTAAAAAAGAGTAAAAAACGTAGAGAGAGAAGGGGATCTAGGCAGTCTCAGCTCGTTTCACAACCTTGGCTAGGGTTGTCTTAATTACTCTTGGGTGTAGGCTAAGTGTTTTATGATAACTATATACCAGGTAAACACTTAATCCCACATTCATTTTATAGATGAAGAAGCTAAGGTTCAGAGAGCTAGCACCTTGTACGGACTCACGCAGCTAATACCTTGAAACTGGGATTCAACCCCTGACCTGTCAGTCTCTTTTTTTAACTTTTAATTTTATATTGGAGTATAGTTGATTAACAATGTTGTGTTAGCTTCAGGTGTACAGAAAAGTGATTCAGTTATACATATATCCACTCTTTTTTAGATTCTGTTCCCATATATGTCATTACAGAGTATTGAGCAGAGTCCCTGGTGCTGTAGAGTAGGTCCTTGTTGGTTATCCATTTTAAATATAGTAGTGTGTACATGTCAATCCCTAACTATCCCTCCTCCCTGCTTTCCCCTGCTAACCACAAGTTCATTTTCTAAGTCTGTGACTCTGTTTCTGCTTTGTAAATAAGTTTATTTGTATCATTTTTTTAGATTCCGCATATAAGCGGTATCATACAACATTTGTCTTTCTCTGTCTGACTTAATTCACTCAGCATGGCAATCTGTAGGTCCATCCATGTTGCCGCAAATGGCATTATTTTATTCTTTTTAATGGCTGAGTTATATTCCGTTGTATGTATGTACTACATCTTCTTTATCCATTCATCTGTCGATGGACATTTAGGTTGCTTCCATGTCTTGGCTATTGTAAACAGTGCTGCAGTGAACATTGGGGTTCATGTATCCTTTCAGACCGTGTTTTTCTCTGGATATATGCCCAGGAGTAGGATTGCAGGATCATATGGTAGCTCTATTTTCATTTTTTAAAAGGTCAGTCTTAAGGCTATGTTCTTGCCATAACTCCATAGGAAACTTTTGTGTGATAGCAAACATTTATCATAGGTAGATTCATAATATGTTATAGTGAAAGGATAGCATAGAGATCATGTAACTCAATTCCTTCATTCTGAGGAAATGAAGTATTGAAGAAGCAAATTGACTTTATAGTGATCATAGATCTAGTTAATCACAAAGCTCTACTAGGAGCCACGGTTATTGGGTTTCTTTGAGATTTCTTTTTGCCACCAGAATAAACTGCCTTTTAAAATTTCCGGGACATTCTTTGACCAAGGCTATCTCCATACCTGTAAACCAACTCTAGTTGAAGGGTGAGCCTTAAGGCAGCTCTCTCTTTCAGGGAAAGAGCATCACAAAGGACCCCACCTTGGGCTCTGATCCATTTTCTTTGGTGGTGCCAGGTGTGTGGGCTTAGATATTATTGACTTACCTGCAGGCTTTCTGTGAGACTTTGGAAAAACTGTTCACTGCTTTAAAATGAAGTCTAACTATTCTCCATTCTGCAGTGACAGACATCACAGTGATGGTGTATTTGCATGCAAATACCACAGATATTTAACATGAATTATATACTAAATATTTGAATTTGCGCAGGCAAAATTGTGTCCCTGAGATATCTCATACCTGCTGAATTGTAGAATTCTGGGGTTTTATGAAGCAGAGGGAACATTGACAAAATTTAACTTGGGAACAATAATTAGACTGTCTAGGCAAAATTGTGTCCCTGAGATATCTCATACCTGCTGAATTGTAGAATTCTGGGGTTTTATGAAGCAGAGGGAACATTGACAAAATTTAACTTGGGAACAATAATTAGACTGTCTAAATTATATATGTATTATTGTCCCTCATTTGCATGACCAATTGTAGGGAAATTCCTTATTGTGAGATGCAATAATTTTATACAATTGAAGCAGCTTCAGCAGTCCTCAAGGAGGTTTCCCTAGTAGAACACTGTCTCAGGGAAAACAGATTATGTTGATTTACTAGCAATTCTGCAAATGGGTTGTCTGGGGGAATCAGGAGGAGTCTTTTTATGGAGCACAAAGAAATGGCTCACTATTTGACATTTTAAATTGCTTGCTTGGAATATGCAAAACTGCAGACATCTAATTGCATGTTGTCGCCTCTGAGGAGCCACCATTTTACGCTTGGATTTGGAGACTTGCTGTGTGATGATTAAGGGGGAGAAATAATACCCCTTTTTCCAAGTTCTAGAGGGCAGGGTAGAGACTATGAACATCCAGGAAAAAGGAAAGAAGAGCTAGTCTGTTGTAAATTCCTATTTAAGATAGTGCTAGTAGCTCTACGGTTTTACTGAAATTAGCTTATATGGATGTTTCCATCAAATGAGCAGCATGAGAAGGAAAGGCACTTGGCAACTTAGAAATCTCTTAGTCTCATAAAATCCAGGACAGGATGGATTTAGAGATAATCTAGGCTATGCTGTTGTTCACTGTGCAGGCAGGAACTCTGAGAAGTGAAATGCAGTGTCCAGCAGGCACCAGCTATGTGCTGGAGGAGCCAAGGCTGAACCTTGCTGGCCAGGGTTTCAGATCCCATCAGGATGGGCAATTCCTGGCAATGTGATGATGTTGAATAGGGTTTTGTAGCTCTGGATGGCATTTTATTTATTTTCTATGAGATCCAAGAAACTGACACTGGCATTTTTTGGGTGGCCAGTTGTGTTCACCTGCTGAAGCAGACTGCGTAGCTGCTTCCTTGACAAAGAACTTTACGCTGTAGATGCCCGTGAGGAGGTGTGGCCTAGTAAACATGTCTTGTGGCTTCAAAAACTGAAAGTGCCCTTCTTCTGTTTTGTGCTGAAGATGTAAATGGGGACATAAGGATTTGGGGCTGCTGCTCATTCTCTGACTAAACATTTAAGAAAATTTGACTTTCTTTGAGAAATTTCTGGCCTGGAGTAGGGGAGCACTAGCAATAAACTTGTGCTATTTCTTTAACCAAAATCAGGTTTTTCAAAATTAAAGAACATTTTTTTTTGTCTGCTGCACGTATTTAACTTTTTACTGTATTACTCATGTGGGACTTTGATGTGACATTTTATCCTATTTTTGTTTTACACCAGATGAGAAAATTATAGAGGATAGACTATTCATCTGAAATCACTTTCAACTCCTTCCCTGCTCAGCATGGCAGTGCCTTACATGTAGAGGGTCCTCATGAAACATTGCTAAATGAATGGACACATCCCTGACCATCTCTGGACATTTCACTCCCTAGATGTTTCCCAGTATGTATGGCTATGTGATTAGGTGTCTGCTCCCAATTTCTTTCCCTCCTGGATGTGGTGGGTAATCGGCATGGAGATCTCTGCTTTGTCTCTGCCATCCTTTTACTTACTCACTAGTTGCTTTTTCCAAGACTTGTATAGTGAAGAGAAATCTCAAGGCTGTCCTCTAGAACTGTGTACACAACAGTTTTCTCAGTTCTAAGTTCAGAAATTCAGTAAAAAAAATTTTTTTCACTGTTCAGACAGTGCTATTTCTAGTGAGTTTGCTTAATGGGAAATATAATTGCCATCAACTTTAGAGAATTAGGCCCTTTTTTCATGACCCTGCAAATTTTGTTGTTGTTTTTCCAAGAATGTTGCCAAAACAATGAACTGGTTTTAGTTTTTCTGGAGCTACTACCATTCTTATACACTTAAATTTTTAAATATTGTAGAGCCATTATTGTTTGTTTTTGGCAATCTCTCTGTGAGGTAAATTTAAGGCTAATATTCTGGAGGCCAATTTTGTTAATTTTATTCTTAACAAAACTTAATCTTAGATTCATAAATAAATTTTGTGATAAAATGCAAAATCATCCCAAATTCTATATGTATTCTGTGTATACATCTATTTGAGATCAGAGTCATTTGATCATATCCTTACTTTATAACTAAAAAAGAGAATTTTAGTAAGTCATTCCAATACAGAAGGACGAGGAGGAATTTGATGAGGTAGAGCTGAAGACCAGGTGGGATAAACATGCTACCAAAATCAGGAAGTGAAGAAGAAAGCTTAAGATTGAGGAGAAGAGAGAAATGAATAGAGAACAGGAGGAAAGATGATGGTGTAGAAACTGATTCAGACTGTGTGCTTAGGACACATTAGGAATTACAGCAAGTGTAAGACACGTGATGTGGGAGAGGGGAGGAACAAGTTTACCTTTGTTAGATAACTACTGAGGTGTGCAGTTGGACTGGAACTTGGGGGTTGTGTCCAGAGCTCAAGCAAAAAGGACTTGGCATCCTATCAGGTACTTGGGCATTAAAAATGGGGCAGAACTGTTGAAACTCCTTATTCTCCAGGCAATAAAATGGCTGAAATCACTCCATTCTAATAATTTTATAAACTGGAAAACATAGGACTCCCAAGGAATAAACATTCATCCTTGAAGATGAGCTCATGTTTAAAAACTACACATTACATAAGCAAGATTGAGCAGATGCAGCCAATAGAATAATTACTATCCTAAAATCCGAAAATTTTAAATCAGAAACTATAAAAGAAGAATATTTAAAATAATTGTAAAAATAAAAATTAAACACAAAACACAGTGAAAGAATAAAATTGTATAAAAAAGAATATGTGGACCAGAGGGCAGACAGCAGAAGCAAGAACTACAGTTCTGCAGCCTGTGGAATGAAAACCACATTCACAGAAAGATAGACAAAATGAAAAGGCAGAAAACTATGTACCAGATGAAGGAACAAGATAAAACCCCAGAAAAACAACTAAATGAAGTGGAGATAGGCAACCTTCCAGAAAAAGAATTCAGAATAATGATAGTGAAGATGATCCAGGACCTCAGAAAAAGAATGGAGGCAAAGATTGAAAAGATGCAGGAAATGTTTAACAAAGTCTTAGAAAAATTAAAGAACAAATACCTAGAAGAATTAAAGAACAAACAGAGGTGAACAATACAATAACTGAAATGAAAAATACACTAGAAGGAATTAATAGCAGAATAACAGAGGCAGAAGAACAGATAAGTGACCTGGAAGACAGAATGATGGAATTCACTGCCGCAGAACAGAATAAAGAAAAAAAGAATGAAAAGAAATGAAGACAGCCTAAGAGACCTCTGGGACAACATTAAATGCACCAACATTCCAGAAGGAGAAGAGAGAAAGTACCTGAGAAAATATTTGAAGAGATTATAGTTGAAAACTTCCCTAACATGGGAAAGGAAATAGCCACCCAAGTCCAGGAGGTGCGGAGAGTCCCAGGCAGGATAAACCCAAGGAGAAACACGTTGAGACACAGAATAATCAAATTAACAGAAATTAAAGACAAAGAAAAGTTATTCAAAGCAACAAGGGAAAAATGACAAATAACATACATACAAGGGAACTCCCATATGGTTAACAGCTGATTTCTCAGCAGAAACTCTACAAGCCAGAAGGGAGTGGCATGATATACTTAAAGTGATGAAAGGGAAGAAGCTACAACAAAGATCACTCTACCCAGCAAGGACCTCATTCAGATTCAATGGAGAAATCAAAAGCTTTCTTGACAAGCAAAAACTAAGAGAATTCAGCACCACCAAACAAATACTAAAGGAACTTCTCTAAGTGGGAAACACAAGAGAAGAAAAGGACCTACAAAAACAAACTGAAAACAATTAAGAAAATGGTAATAGGAACATACATATCAATAATTACCTTAAATGTGAATGGATTAAATGCTCCAACCAAAAGACACAGGCTCGCTGAATGGATACAAATACAAGACACAACTATATGCTGTCTACAAGAGACCCACTTCAGACCTAGGGACACATACAGACTGAAAGTGAGGGGATGGAAAAAGATATTCCATGCAAATGGAAATCAAAAGGGAGCTGGAGTAGCAATTCTTATATCAGACAAAATAGACTTTAAAATAAAGACTATTACAAGAGACAAGGAAGGCCACTACATAATGATCAAGGGATCAATCCAAGAAGAAAGTATAACAATTATAAATATATATGCACCCAACACAACAGCACCTCAATACATATGGCAACTGCTAACAGCTATAAAAGAGGAAATCGACATTAACACAATAATAGTGGGGGACTTTAACACCTCACTTACACCAATGGGCAGATCATCCAGACAGAAAATTAATAAGGAAACACAAGCTTTAAATGACACAATAGACCAGATAGATTTAATTGATATTTATAGGCCATTCCATCCGAAAACCGCAGATTATACTTTCTTCTCAAGTACACACAGAACATTCTCCAGGATAGATCATATCTTGGGTCACAAATCAAGCCTCAGTAAATTTAAGAAAATTGAAATCATATCAAACATCTTTTCCAACCACAACACTATGAGATTAGAAATCAATTACAGGGAAAAAAACGTTAAAAACACAAACACATGGAGGGTAAAAAATACATTACTAAAAAATCAAGAGATCACTGAAGAAATCAAAGAGGGAATCAAAAAATACTTAGAGACAGGGCTTCCCTGGTGGCACAGTGGTTGAGAGTCCGCTTGCTGATGTGGGGGACACGGGTTCGTGCCCCGGTCCAGGAAGATCCCACATGCCGCGGAGCAGCTGGGCCCATGAGCCATGGCCGCTGAGCCTGCGTGTCCAGAGCCTGTGCTCCGCAATGGGAGAGGCCACAACAGTGAGAGGCCCGTGTACTGCAAAAAAAAAAAACCAAAAAAAAAAAGAGACAAATGACAAAGAACACATGACGATCCAAAATCTATGAGATGCAGTTCTAAAAGAGAAGTTGATAGCAATACAATCCTTGCTCAAGAAACAAGAAAAATTTCAAATAGACAATCTAACCTGACCCCTAAGGGAATTAGAGAAATAAGAACAAACAAAACCCAAAGTTAGTAGAAGGAAAGAAATCATAAAGATCAGAGCAGAAATAAATAGCAACCAAGAAAACAATAGCAAGGATCAATAAAACTAAAAGCTGGTTCTTTGAGAAGATAAAGAAAATTGATAAACCTTTAGCCAGACCCATGAAGAAAAAGTGGGAGAGGACTCAAATCAACAGAATTAGAAATGAAAAAGGAGAAGTTACAATGGACACTGCAGAAATACAAAGCATAAGAGACTACTACAAGCAACTCTATGCCAGAAAAAATAGACAACCTGGAAAAAATGGACAAATTCTTAGAAAGGTATAACCTTCCGAGACTGAACCAGGAAGAAATAGAAAATATGAGCAGACCAATGACAAGTAATTAAATTGAAACTGTGATTAAAAATCTTCCAAGAAACAAAAGTCCAGGACCAGATGGCTTCACAGTTAAATTCTGTCAAACATTTAGAAAAGAGCTAACACCCATCCTTCTCAAACTCTTCCCAAAAACTATAGAGAAAGCAACACTCCCAAACTCATTCTATGAGGCCACCATCACCCTGATGCCAAAACCAGACAAAGATACTCCAAAAAAAAGAAAATTACAGACCAATATCACTGATGAACATAGATGCAAAAATTCTCAACAAAACATTAGCAAACAAAATCCAACAACACATTAAAAGGATCATACACCATGATCAAATGGGATTTATTCCAGAGATACAAAGATTCTTTAATACGTTCAAATCAATCCATGTTATACACCATATTAACAAATTGCAGAATAAAAACCATATTATCATCTCAATAGATGCAGAAAAAGCTTTTGACAAAATTCAGCACCGATGTATGATTAAAAACTCTCCAGAAAGTGGGCAGAGATGTAACCTACCTCAACCTAATAAACGCCATATACGACAAACCTACAGCAAACCTCATTCTCAATGGTGCAAAATTGAAACCATTTCCTCTAAGATCAGGAACAAGACAAGGATATCCACTCTCGCCACTATTATTCAACAAAGTTTTGTAAGTCCTAGCCACGACAATCAGAGAAGAAAAAGAAATAAAAGGGATACACATTGGAAAAGAAGAAGTAAAATTGTCACTGTCTTCAGATGACATGATACTATACATAGAGAATCGTAAAGCTGCCACTAGAAAACTACAGCTAATCAATGAATTTGGTAAAGTTGCAGGATACAAAATTAATGCACAGAAATATCTTGCATTCCTATGCACTAACAACGAAAGAGCAGAAGGAGAAATTAAGGAAACAATCCCATTTACCATTGCAGCAAAAAGAATAAAATACCTAGGAATAAACCTCCCTAAGGAGACAAAAGACCTGTGCTCAGAAAACTATAAGACACTGATGAAAGAAATCAAAGATGATACAAACAGATGGAGAAATATACCACGTTCTTGGATTGGAAGAATCAATATTGTGAAAATGACTATACTACCCAAAGCAATATACTGATTCAGTGCAATCCCTATCAGACTACCAATGGTATTTTTTACAGAACTAGAACAAAAAATCTTAAAATTTTTATGGAGACACAAAAGACCCCAGATAGCCAAAGCAATCTTTAGGGGAAAAAACGGAGCTGTAGGAATCAGACCCCCTGACTTTAGACTATACTACAAACCTACAGTAATCAAGACAATATGGTACTGGCACAAAAGCAGAAATACATCAATGGAGCAGGATAGAAAGCCTAGAGATAAACCACCACACCTATGGTCAACTAATCTATGACAAAGGAGGCAAGGATATACAATGGAGAAAGGACAGTCTCTTCAATAAGTGGTGCTGAGAAAACTGGACAGCTACATGGAAAAGAATGAAGTTAGAACATTCCCTAACACCCTACACAAAAATAAACTCAAAATGGATTAAAGACCTAAATGTAAGACCTGACACTATAAAACTCTTAGAGAAAAACATAGGAAGAACACTCTTTGACATAAATCACAGCAAGATCTTTCTTACCTACTTCCTAGAGTAATGGAAATAAAAACAAAAATAAACAAATGGGACCTAATGAAACTTAATAGCTTTGGCACAGCAAAGGAAACTATAAACAAAATGAAAAGACACCTCTCAGAATGGGAGAAAGTATTTGCAAACGAATCACTGGACAAAGGATTAATCTCCAAAATATATAAACAGCTTACACAGCTCAATATTAAAAAAACAAACAACCCAATCAAAAAATGGGCAGAAGGCCTAAACAGACATTTCTCCAAAGAAGACATACACATGGCCAAGAGGCCCATGAAAACCTTCTCAACATAACTAATTATTAGAGAAATGCAAATCAAAACTACAGTGAGGTATCACCTCACACTGCTTAGAATGGGCATCATCAGAAAATGTACAAACAGCAAATGCTGGAGAGAGTGTGGAGAAAAGGGAATCCTCTTGCACTGTTGGTGGGAATGTAAATTGATAGAGGTGCTATGGAGAACTCTATGGAGGTTCCTTAAAAAACTAAAAATAGAATTACCCTATGACCCAGCTATCCCACTACTGGGTATATAGCCAGAGAAAAACGTAATTCAGAAAGAAGCCCAATGTTCATTGCAGCACTATTTACAATAGCCAGGTCATGGAAGCAACCTAAATGCCCATCAACAAATGAATGGTTAAAGAAGATGTGGTGCATATATACAATGGAATATTATTCAGCCATAAAAAGGAAAGAAATTGGGTTATTTGTAGAGATGTGGATGGAACTAGAGACTGTCATACAGAGTGAAATAAGAAAGAGAAAAACAAATATCATATATTAACGCATATATGTGGAATATAGAAAAATGGTACAAATGAACCAGTTTGCAAGGCAGAAATAGAGACACAGATGTAGAGAACAAACATATGGACACCAAGGGGGGAAGTGGGGAGGGTGGTGGTGGTGGGATGAATTGGGAGATTGGGATTGACATATATACACTAATATGTATAAAATTTATAACTAATAAGAACCTGCTGTATAAAAAGTAAATAAATTAAATTAAAAAAATAAATATGTGGATTAGAAAAGAAGAACCAAAGAGATGTCTAGTAATAAAAAATACAAACCTTGAAATTATATGCATGAGAGATGAGTTAAATAGATGATTAAGGGTAGAAGAGAGAATTAGTTGAACTAATATCATTAAAGGAAAATTCCTAGGCGGTCTGACAGAGAGATAATAAAATGGAAAGATCAGCAGCCGTTAATAGATAAAGCAGGATAAAGAATGAAAAAAAGGGAACAGAGAAGAGGCAATATTTGAAGGGATAAGAATTTTGTGTAACTGAGGAAATATGTGAGTTATCATATTGAAGAAGAATCACAATATTTTCCAAGTAGAATTTTAAAAAACCTCTCCCTGCTATACATGTATCTAGTATTATCATCCTCTTCATCATAAGCCTTACTTTTAAAGTATATCCATGATATTGTAAATCATGTACCATGAATAAAATATGGACTAAGATAGCCCCTATACTTGAGGCATTTATAGTCAGCATCATCATTTATATTCACAATCATCCTCAACGTCATCAGTAATAACATATATCAAGGGTCAGAAACCGAGCTAAGCATTTTAGGTCAATTACTTCCATTACTAGGAAAGCCTATTTTATAGCTTTACTAGACTAACTAGAAGGTGGCCTCCTATCTTCTTGTGAATAAAATAAAGGGCCAAAATTAATTTAGCAGTGAAATCTGACATCTTTTCTAACATTCTATTAGAAAAGCTTTTTACAAATATGTAATTCACATGAATGACCAACACAATTAGATTAATTTATTATATGGTTCAGTAGACATTTATTGTTCACCTGCTATGTAAACTAAGGTGTGTAGGTGTTCTGAGGTCTGAGGGTTGTGCCAGTTACAGTTTGTTGTGTATCTATATAGCTCAACACTTAGTGGCTCAAAATGACATCCATTTATTTGCTCATAATTCTATAGGTTGGAAATATGGGTTGGTGTCATCTTGAGACAATTCATTTCTGCTCCACATGGTGATGGCTGGATTCACACATGCATTTGGGCTTTGGCTAGGTTATCCTGAATAACTGGGATGGCTTGAACAGCAGAGACCTTTCTCCACATGCTCTCACATCCTCCAAGAGCTACCTGGGCTCTTCCACATGGTGGTGGAATAGTTCCCAATAGGCAAGCACTTTTCAAGCCTCTATTGTGTTATGTTTGATAACGTTCCATTGGCCAAAGCAAGTTATATGGCCAATCTCAGAGTCAATGTGTATGTGTATGTGTGTAATACCCAGTGGGCATGGATACCAAAAGGCATAATTCACTGGGGCCATTACTACAACAGTTTACCTCAAGGGTAATTAAAATTATAACTGGAGTTGAAATCTCAGTTAACTAAAAATTCTATGACAAATAAAATTTGAGACTTACTATCCCTTTAAGACTATAAGCCTTTAGTCATTTCTTAGATCATGATAGTCTATCAGCAGTATTCATCAAGGGAATTTAGTCTAGATGGGAAGCTGATCTGAATTCTTCAGGTAAAAGCAGGCTTCCACTACAACAGCTTCTAAGAATCTGTCCATTTTAGATGAGTGGATTGGTTTTATACAGTCCCTCAAATGTATTCCTTTGGAGAGCTCATCTTGGAGGCAGTGAATTATTGCTTCTGTGGAAGGATCAAGTGACTAACCTTCCATTCCTATCTCACTGCCACAGGCAAGGAATCTCTTTAGAAGCTGGAAGATGATGCTGTCTAGTACATTGAGCAGTTCAGCCTGCAAGAATATAATTAATCATTACTTTCTGAGTCAGCTTCTGAAACAGCTCCTTTACCATCATCCATCTTTTTCTAGAAGAGATCTTTAAATTCTACTTTGTTAAAGAAAGAATAATGTGGCTGCTTTTTGTGGGGGTGGTATAAGAGTCTTGGGAAGGTATCATTTTCTTCTTTTGAGAGAGAGAGATTTTAAAACATCCATAAGTATATTTGTGAAAGTCCTCAGGTTTTTGAGGATACTTATGTCTTCAGAAAATTATCACTTGTACAGAGTGTAGTGGACATTTGTGCCAACAATTATTGCTCCTTTATTTCTTTGCAACAACCCTAGATTTCCATGTGGGAATTTATGTTTCCTGGAAATCTGGCTCTATGTTCTATCTTCGGCATTAGAACCTGAGATTGTAATTAGTCAGTGAATTTTATTCCACTGGCCTCAGTTCAGATGTGGGCAGGTAACCTGAACTATCGTAATTAGATTGAATTTGTGGGAATGTGGGAAAATTATGTTCTTTTCTGCAAGTTGAGGAAGAAAAAGCATATAGTGTGTGGAGCTGTTGATAGCTGTCTCTCTCAAGACCACAAAGGAGACCAGTGCTAGATGATGCTGAAGGCAGAGTGACAAGATAAGAAGAAATCAGGTCCAAGATGGCAACAGTGAGCTATTGAATCAAGCTTTAGCTGAGCTATTTTTCAGTTACATGAATTAATAAATTACCTTTTTATAAAATCCAGTTTGAGTTAGGCTGCCATATTATTTGTAACCTAAAGCATCCTAACGAATGACCTCAAAGAGCAGATGAAATGCTCATTTTGTAAAATCCCTTGAAGGCTACAGGGTGGGGAAGAGGATACCTTTAAAGGATGATGATAAAGGAGAGGATGATTATAACCTAGAGAAGGGGAACATTGTCTAACATGCTGTTACCAGCAGAGTCTTGTGTGAGAAGAGTCTCGCAGATGATATTTTATGTTGCAGGAAACATCGGTGATGATAAACACCCAGAAATGGAACTATGTCCCCTTACTAGAATGAGAAGGAAAGTTTTTGGCCTGGGACTAGTCTGTCTTGGCATTCCTTCTGCACACAGAGCCATTCATATAAATATTAATTTAACAGACATTTATTGAGCCCCTATTATGTACTAGGTAGTTGGAATATATAGAATGATAATAATAATAATAACAATAATAATGATAATAATTCCTGTACTCAAAAGTTCAAAAATCAGTGAGAAGAGGATGAGATTCAGTAAAATAATTACAACTCAATGTAACAAATCTGTACAAAGTATTGGAAGCCAAATCAGTGGAGCAATCAATTCTACCCACAGTCTAGGACAGTGGTTCCCAAATGCAAGTCCATGGCTATTTTTTTGATTTGTTTTCCTGTGGCAAATTAAGAAAAACCAAATGAGTGAAATGTTCATAAAACAAAATCCATGAACTTGAAACACTCTTATTTATTCTGAGATTATATTCTTCCTTTTTGTTTCTAACTTGTCCTATATATTATGATAGGTGTGTGTGTATATGTGTGTGTGATCTTACTTGGCGAAGTAACAGTGAACAATCGCATATTAGAACTCCCTTATTTTTTTATATTAATGTCTGTATTTCAAAACTGTGGTCATCACTTGTCTAGGATATAGTTGGAGAGGGCTTTAGTGTATAGGTTATTCTGAAATGGATCTTGAAGAATAAATACAATTTCAAGGCATAGTGAAGAAGACAGGGGCCTCAGCCTAAGGCCCTGATATGAAATGGTGGGGCCTGATTGGGGCATGGCATCGATTTGGGCATATTTTAATAGGATATATCATGCAGCGAAGGGCAGGAACTAAAGATGAAGTAATTGGCTTGATTCACATATTAAAAGATCTTGAATGTCATGCATTAGATTTGATCTAATAGGCAGTTGGAGCTACTGAAGCATTTTAAAGTAGGGGAGTAACATGACCAGATTTGTGTTTCAGAAAGATAATAAAAGTAATAGGGAAATGGGTCCACTTCTTTGACAGTTATGTTTTTTAGTGGATCTAAAAGCAGAAGGTACTTTTTAAATATGAAGACTAAAACTCTTAAGAGGGCTCTGATATTTATCAACAGAAGGAATTGGTTAGCGATTCATAAAAATGGATGAATCACAAACTTGGCTTTTTCTGGTTATTTTCAAACAGTTAAAAGAACACCTCTCTCTCTCTCATACACACACACACACACACACACACACACACACACACAACTTCAGAGCACAGGTCCCTCTCCAGTTTTTTTTTTTCCTTCATTTTATCTTTAAGTGAGGAGCAGGTTTTTTCCTCCTGATTTGTTGCATTGAAAGACTCTCTGTTGCTCTTCCCAATTTAATTTAGCTTAAATTGTGTTTCCAAAGGAGCACCTTGGGAACCTTGGGAAGGCATCTCATTCCTATTACAAGGGCCTTGGTAAAAACAAGCTCCTAGAGTCTGGGTCTCTCTAAGGAGATGCTCTGTTTGGCTTAGGAGGCAGTTGTTGGTTCATTTTCCCCATTCTAAATGAAAACAAAAGCAAAGAGCAACTACGCTGCCATTGCACCTACATCTCGGCACTGGATTAAACTGAGCCATAATCTAGTGGAAAGAGAATGCTTTGTGGTTGGAAAGAATTTTGTTGGAGTTCCAGGTCCTTGCCTATTAGCTATGTGATCTTGGCCAAGCATCTTAACCTCTGTGGTCCTCAGTTTGTTCATATGCCTGTTTAACCTCATAAAATTGCTGGGATGTTTAAGTAAAATGACATAAGTAAAACCCAGTTCCTGGCCCATCACGGATGCTCTCACACTGGCAGTTGACTTCTCACAGAGTAGAATGGCTGGACATTCTCATTTTATATTTGCAGAGTCCAGGCGAGAGTACAAATGGAGGCCTATGTACCATATGTCTAAATGCTTATAATATAAGCATTCATAAATATAATCAAATCAAACCAAAAACCTTTTGATTTAATATAAATTAAACCAACAAACTTTTAAATAAATATGTTGTATGCTTCTGGATTGGCAAATGCACCTTCATAGTGAAAAGTTCAAAACTATGTGTAAAGCAACAATTCATAACAAATAACTGTGAATAGTGCAAGTTAAAATGAATATAATAATTGCCAAAGACCATGATTGTCTCCAGAAAGGCTCATTGGTAGTGGCCACTGGGTCAGGGCAGGAGGAGAGAAGGGGAAGCAATTTCTCCTTCACTTGTTGGCTAGCCAGTGCTCACTTCTAGGCCCTTCCTGAGTTTCTCTTTCTCTTTATGCAGGAGAAACCCAATTATCCCTCCCATGGCTGGACTATTGACTCATCTCTCACCTCCACCTTTGCCCCACCATCCAGCTACCTTGTGAAGGTCCTGAGTATTGCATCTTCAAGATTTCTCTTCATCTCCCCTGTCCTCTCCAGGTTACCTCTTACCACAAGTTGCCATCAACACTGCTAACTGCACCAGCATTTCCCTTTTAAGTTCATCAAAGCAATAGGAAGCTGGAAGGTCAGGCTTTCACTTCCCCTCTAACCTCTAGCCCATAGCCCAGCCTCCTCATCTTTCCATCTCTGACTCTGTCCTGAAACAAGGCCTCATTTGAAAGTAGGAGGACACATCAGCCCGTGGGTCCCAGCCCTTTCTGCACACATTGAAACAGCTGCCCTTGCCCGTCTCCTGAGCCCAAGAGTGTACACAGTGGTTGTCTCTCAGACAGCTGGATCACGGGAGAGGATCAAGCAGGGCCTGAAATTGGAATTAGGACCATTGGGACAGGAATTTCAGGGTCTGTATACCTCAAGCATTGTGTAGAAGTAGAGGCACAGACCATAGGCAGGCACATCACCTTGATCCCTATCTCTGTGAGGAGGCGTGTGATGGAGGAGGGTAAGATGGGGACCTCTAAAATATAAGGCTCAGTGCAGGGGAGCTTCTCTCCCAGGCTTTAGAGGAATGCTGGTTTTAAGGGACAATTGTGTGTGCTACCCTCTTTCTTGTTACTACAGTCCCCTTTTCAGTGCTTCTGATGTTTTTTTTTTCTCTTTATCTTAATAGTGTTTTTCCCTTTCTCCATGTCCCATTTGCTTTTACTCTTTCTTCCTCACATCTTTTTTTTGTAATATTTATTTATTTGTTTATTTTGGCTGCACCAGGTCTTAGTTGAGGCACGCAGGATCTTGAGTTGCGGCACGCAGACTTCTTAGTTGCAACATGCAGACTCTTAGTTGTGGCATGCATGCAGGATCTAGTTCCCCAACTAGGGACTGAACCAGGGCCCTCTGCATTGGAAGCATGGAGTCTTACCCACTGAACCACCAGGGAAGTCCATACAGAATATAATTTTAAAGGTAAATCACATATAGGTCTGTAACAGAAGATTCTTCTCTATGCTTCTCTTTCCCAAGTCAACCACTTTTAGTTCTGTTTGTTATTTCTTCTTGTATTTACCTTTTTTTAAACATCTTTATTGGAGTATAATTGTTTTACAGTGGTGTGTTAGTATAATTGCTTTATTCCTGTCTGCCACTAGGGTCTTCATAGCCATATATATATATATATATTTTTTTTTTTTAGATTCCATATATATGTGTTAGCATACAGTATTTGTTTTTCTCTTTCTGACTTACTTCACTCTGTATGAGAAACTCTACATCCATCCACCTCACTACAAATAACTCAATTTCGTTCCTATTAATGGCTGAGTAATATTCCATTGTATATATGTGCCACATCTTCTATATCCATTCATTTGTCAATGGACATTTAAGTTGCTTCCATGTCCTGGCTATTGTAAATAGTGCTGCAATGAACACTGTGGTACCTGACTCTTTTTGAATTATGGTTTTCTCAGGGTATATGCCCAGTAGTGGGATTGCTAGATCATATGTTAGTTCTATTTTCAGTTTTTTAAGGAACCTCCATACTGTTCTCCATGGTGGCTGTATCAATTTATATTCCCACCAACAGTGCAAGAAGGTTCCCTTTTCTCCACACCCTTTACAGCATTTATTCTTTGTAGATTTTTGATGATGGCCATTCTGACTGGTGTGACGTGATACCTCACTGAAGTTTTGGTTTGCATTTCTCTAATGATTAGTGATGTTGAGCATTCTTTCATGTGTTTGTTGGCAATCTGTATATCTTCTGTGGAGAAATGTCTATTTAGGTCTTCTGCCCATTTTTTGATTGGGTTGTTTGTTTTTTTCATATTCAGCTGCACGAGCTGCTTGTAAATTTTGGAGATTAATCCTTCTTCAGTTGTTTCATTTGCAAAGATTTTCTCCCATTCTGAGGGTTGTCTTTTCATCCTGTTTATGGTTTCCTTTGCTGTGCAAAAGCTTTTAAATTTCATTAAGTCCCATTTGATTATGTTTGTTTTCATTTCCATTTCTCTAGGAGGTGGGTCAAAAAGGATCTTATTGTGATTTATGTCATAGAGTGTTCTGCTATATTTTCCTCTAAGAGTTTTGTAGTGTCTGGCCTTACATTTAGGTCCTTAATCCATTTTGAGTTTATTTTTGTGTAGGGTGTTAGGGAATGTTCTAATTTCATTCTTTGACATGTAGCTGTCTATAGTTTTCCCAGCATCACTTATTGAAGAGGTTGTCTTTTCTCCATTGTATATTCTTGCCTCCTTTATCAAAGATAAGGTGAGCGTATGTGCGTGGGTTTCTCTCTGGGCTTTCTATCCTGTTCCATTGATCTATATTTCTGCTTTTGTGCCAGTACCATACTGTCTTGATTACTGTAGCTTTGTAGTATAGTCTGAAGTCAGGGAGCCTGATTCCTCCTGCTCCGTTTTTCGTTCTCAAGATTGCTTTGGCTATTCGGGGTCTTTTGTGTTTCCATACAAATTGTGAAATTTTTTGTTCTAGTTCTTTGAAAAATGCCAGTGGTAGTTTGATAGGGATTGCATTGAATCTGTAGATTGCTTTGGATTGTATAGTCATTTTCACAATGTTGATTCTTCCAATACAAGCACATGGTATATCTCTCCATCTGTTGGTATCATCTTTAATTTCTTTCATCAGTGTCTTACAGTTTTCTGCATACAGGTCTTTTGTCTCCTTAGGGAGGTTTATTCCTAGGTATTTTATTCTTTTTGCTGCAATGGTAAATGGGAGTGTTTCTTTAATTTCTCTTTCAAATATTTCATCTTTAGTGTATAGGAATGCAAGAGATTTCTGTGCATTAATTTTTTATCTTGCTACTTTAACAGATTCATTGATTAGATCTAGTAGTTTTCTGGTAGAGTCTTTAGGATTCTCTATGTATAGTATCCTGTCATCTGCAAACAGTGACAGCTTTACTTCTTCTTTTCCGATTTGGATTCCTTTTATTTCCTTTTCTTCTCTGATTGCTGTGGCTAAAACTTCCAAAACTATGTTGAATAAGAGTGGTGAGAGCGGGCAACCTTGTCTTGTTCCTGATCTTAGTGGAAATGGGTTCAGTTTTTCACTATTGAGAACGATCAGCAGTTAACCTCATGGGGATTCCCTTGAATGTTATTTGTTGTTTTTCCCTTGCTGCTTTCAATATTTTTTCTTTGTATTCAATTTTTGATAGTTTGATTAATATATGTCTTGGTGTGTTTCTCCTTGGATTTATCCTGTATGGGACTCTCTGTACTTCCTGGACTTGATTAACTATTTCCTTTCCCATATTAGGGAAGTTTTCAACTATAATCTCTTCAAATATTTTCTCAGTCCCTTGCTTTTTCTCTTCTTCTTCTGGGACCCCTATTATTCGAATGTTGGTGCATCTAATGTTGTCCCAGAGGTTTCTGAGACTGTCCTCATTTCTTTTCATTTTTTTTTCTTTATTCTGATCTGCAGTAGTTATGTCCACTATTTTATCTTCCAGGTCACTTATCTGCTC
This sequence comes from Orcinus orca, assembly GCF_937001465.1. Taxonomy (NCBI): domain Eukaryota; kingdom Metazoa; phylum Chordata; class Mammalia; order Artiodactyla; family Delphinidae; genus Orcinus; species Orcinus orca. Next base: position 92,301,055 of record NC_064561.1, on the reverse strand, counting down.
TTCTGCCTCAGTAATTCTGCTATTGATTCCTTCTAGAGAATTTTAAATTTCATTTATTGTGTTGTACATCACTGTTTGATTGCTCTTTAGTTTTTCTAGGTCCTTGTTTAATGCTTCTTGTATTTTCTCCATTCTATTTCCAAGATTTTGGATCATCTTTACTATCATTACTCTGAATTCTTTTTCTATTTCTTCTTCATTTGTTTGGTCTGGTGGGTTTTTACCTTGCTCCTTCATCTGCTGTGTGTTTCTCTGTCTTCTCATTTTGCTTAACTTACTGTGTTTGTGGTCTCCTTTTCGCAGGCTGCAGGTTCATAGTTCCCGTTGTTTTTGGTTTCTGTCCCCAGTGGCTAAGGTTGGTTCAGTGGATTGTGTAGGCTTCCTGGTGGAGGGGACTGGTGCCTGTGTTGTGGTGGATGAGGCTGGATCTTGTCTTTCTGGTGGCCATGACCAGATCCAGTGGTGTGTTTTGGGGTGTCTGTGACCTTACTATGATTTTAGGCAGCTTCTCTGCTAATGGGTGGGGTTGTGTTCCTGTCTTGCTAGTTGTTTGGCATAGGGTGTCCAGCACTGTAGCTTCCTGGTTGTTGAGTGGAGCTGAGTCTTAACATTGAGATTGAGATCTCAGGGAGAGCTTTCGCCATTTGATATTATGTGGAGCTGCGAGGTCTCTGGTGGAGCAATGTCCTGAACTTGGCTCTCCCACCTCAGAGGCACAGGCCTTACACCTGGCTGGTGCACCAAGACCCTGTCAGCCACAAGGCTCAGAAGAAAAGGGAGAATAGAAGAAAGAAGTAAAAAAATAAAATAAAGTTATTAAAATAAAAAATAATTATTAGAAATAAAAAAATATTAAGAAGTAATTAAAAAAAAGAAAAAGGGGCTTCCCTGGTGGCGCAGTGGTTGAGAGTCTGCCTGCCGATGCAGGGGACACGGGTTCGTGCCCTGGTCCGGGAAGATCCCACATGCCGTGGAGCGGCTAGGCCTGTGAGCCATGGCCACTGAGCCTGCGTGTCCAGAGCCTGTGCTCCACAACGGGAGAGGTCACAACAGTGAGAGGCCCGCATACCGCAAAAAAAAAAAAAAAAAAAAGAAAAAGAAGAGAGCAAGCAAACCAAAAAACAAACCCACCAATGATAACAAGTGCTAAAAACTATACTAAAAAAAAAAAAAAGAGAAACTGACAGACAGAACCCTAGGACAAATGGTGAAAGCAAAGCTATACAGACAAAATCACACACAGAAGCATACACATACACACTCACAAAAAGAGAAAAAGTAAAAAATATATATATATTGTTGCTCCCAAAGTCCCCTGCCTCAATTTTGGGATGATTTGTTGTCTGTGCAGGTATTCCACAAATGCAAGGTACATCAAGTTGACTGTGGAGATTTAATCCGCTGCTCCTGAGGCTGCTGGGAGAGATTTCCCTTTCTCTTCTTTGTTCGCACAGCTCCTGGGGCTCAGCTTTGGATTTGGCCCCGCCTCTGTGTGTAGGTCCCCTGAAGGCGTCTGTTCTTCGTCCAGACAAGACGGAGTTAAAGAAGCAGCTGATTAGGGGGCTCTGGCTCACTCAGGCCAGGGGGAGGGAGGGGTACAGAATGCAGGGTGAGCCTGCGGTGGCAGAGGCCGGCGTGATGTTGCACCAGCCTGAGGTGCGCCGTGCGTTCTCCTGGTGAAGTTGTCCCTGGATTACGGGACCCTGGCAGTGGTGGGCTGCACAGGCTCCCGCGAGGGGAGGTGTGGATAGTGACCTGTGCTCGCACACAGGCTTCTTGGTGGCGGCAGCAACAGCCTTAGCATCTCATGCCTGTCTCTGGGGTCTGTGCTGATAGCCGCGGCTCGTGCCCATCTCTGAAGCTCGTTTAGGTGGTGCTCTGAATCCCCTCTCCTCGCACACCCCAAAACAATCGTCTCGCCTTTTAGGCAGGTGCAGACATTTTCCTGTATTCCCTCCCGGCTAGCCGTGGCGCACTAGTCCCCTTCAGGCTGTGATCACGCCGCCAACCCCAGTCCTCTCCCTGGGATCTAAGCTCCGAAGCCTGAGCCTCAGCTCCCTGCCCCGCCTGCCCCGGCGGGTGAGCAGACAAGCCTCTCGGGCTGGTGAGTGCCGGTCGGCACCGATCCCCTGTGTGAGAATCTCTCCTCTTTGCCCTCTGCACCCCTGTGGCTGAGCTCTCCTCCGCGGCTCCGAAGCTTTCCCTCTCCGCCACCCGCAGTCTCCGCCCGTGAAGGGGCTTCCTAGTGTGTGGAAACCTTTCCTCCTTCACAGCTCCCTCCCACTGGTCCAGGTCCCGTCCCTATTCTTTGTCTCTGTTTTTTCTTTTGCCCTACCCAGGTACGTGGGGAGTTTCTTGCCTTTTGGGAAGTCTGGGGTCTTCTCCCAGCGTTCAGGAGGTGTTCTGTAGGAGTTGTTCCACGTGTAGATGTATTTCTGATGTATTTGTGGGGAGGAAGGTGATTTCCACATGTTACTCTTCCGCCATCTTGAAGGTGTCCTCCTTTCTCCCATCATTGTACACTGCAAGCAGCCGCGTGTTCTCCATCCTTCCGGACTTGCCAATGTGGAATTTCTCAAACAATTGATTGGTCTTCATAATAATTCATATTGTTCATAATAATTACTAAAGTAACACTTTCTCCACTCCTCACCTTCACGTGTAGTCGAGACACATGCTATTTTACCCTATGACCAGGAACGCCCCTCTTAATTATATAGCAGAGGGGGCCTGCAGCAGTGTGTTCGTGGTTGTGTTGTCAGAGATGATGACGAAGGGGAGGCAAAACTTTACCTCTGCCCATCTTAGGTTTTCAGCTGGAACTCTAACAAAATGACAAATTAACAAGAGAAAAACAAACCGTTTGTTAACACGTGAAGCGCCTATCACGCAGGAGAAAACTAAACGAAAAGTAACTCAAAGTTGTAGCTTAAAATTTCGGCTTATGTAACATCTGTAACAAAGAACAATACATTTGTGAGAAGTGACAAGACAAAGGAAAGCAGTTTTAGGCTTCCAAGGGCAGGAAACTGGGAAGGTGAATGGATAGAAGGAAACTAATGTAGTAAGATGTGTTTTCAGGTTCCTCTGGTGGGGTCTCTGGCCTGACAAGGGTCTGTCCCCAGTAAAAGGAGAATTTATTTTTAACTTTAGGTGGAAAAGCAGAAGCTTCTCCTGTATTTGCTGCTTCTTAATTGCCTTCAGCTGAAAATAATTTTTACCTCAAAGAGTTATTGTTCTGGGGTGGCATACTCTGGTTTCCTTTACCTGGGAGTTGAAGGCAGTTTGGAAGCCTACTGCTGGAGGAGTGGAAAGGCAAAATGAGGTGGTTATACTCTGTGGGGTGCTTTGCATTGCTAAAAGTCAAGGACTAGGTGTACAGATGCAACGTGTATGGATTATAAAAGCATGTCGTATTAAGTAACAAAGTAACAGCATTTATCTAAAATAAAACTTCTTATATATAAAAAATATAGATTTTAAACGAACAAAAACAATAGAGGAGGCTCGTGCCAACTTATGATGATCATATGCTATGGACTGCAGTCATGATGAACTCAACTCATAGCACCTGAATTTCAAAAAATAACATTTTTGCCTTGCCATGGGCAATCTTCCTGTGGTCATCAAATTCTTACCGCTCAGCCTACCAGGCAGGGTCTCTGCTTCTTGCTATTACAACTTCCTTGGGATCCATGGTCCCTTTAATCCTTCACACTTCCATGGGGCAAGTGGATCAGATTACACCTTGCTGGGGAATCCCTAGCTCTCCTCTGAGGACACTGCGAGTGCTTTGCCATTCCTGCCTGAAGAAGAAAGTCAATTTGTAGATCTAGGTTCTGTACGGTGTCAAGAGAAAGTTAGAAATGTCTATTCGCTTTTTATCTTATCCTTACATTTTACATTTTCTGTATTTTTAAACAGTAATCATAGTACATTAAATATGTTAATGAAAGGTACAAGCTAAAAGATGGTTGGCAACCATGTGTTTAAGGAGACATTTGCTGGCCTGAACCCTTAGGGTCCTTTAGATGGTGATTCAGCGTTGGTTTACCACAGAGGAAAATCTTGCAGTGTTCCACAGACTTTTTTGGGATGCTTTATACATTTTTGGAAGGTGAGTGGGAAAGAGTTATCTGTTTGCTCCAAAACATTTAATGGCTTGCTTGTTACTCTCTAAAATGTAAACTCGTAGTCCTAGAACATTTCCTTTTGCTGCTGTAATGTTTCTCAACTGAGAGGTGCTGGTGGAGTTTGAGGAGGAACAGTTCTCCCTAGTCGTGGCACTTAGTGGGTATCACAGGAGGGTTGACTCCTGCCTACCATTAAAAGGCAGGGGGCTTGCCCATTCTTGGGGATAATCCCAAGTTTCCCCAGGTATTTCCTCAGTCTCCTGGGGGAGGGATCATTACCTGCCCCTTTATGAACAGTTCTTCTTGATGCTTTGCCTCACTTTCTGGACTTTTTGCAACCAGTTGAATTTCCCACACCTCCGCCATGATACCCCACCTATATACCAACCCACAGAGATCTCTTCCTCCTATGAATATTATGTTTCTGACCCATTATATTATCTTGTGGTTTCTATTATATTGTTGTCTTAGGTCATTATTTAGTGTGCATATGTTTTAAAAACTTTCATGATGGGCTTCCCTGGTGGTGCAGTGGTTAAGAGTCTGCCTGTCGATGCAGGGAACATGGGTTTGTGCCCCGGTCCGGGAGGATCCCACATGCTGCAGAGTGGCTGGGCCCGTGAGCCATGGCCGCTGAGCCTGCGCGTCCGGAGACTGTGCTCCGCAACGGGAGAGGCCACAGCAGTGAGAGGCCCGCGTACCGCAAAAAAATAAAACAAACAAACAAAAAAACTTTCATGATTCTATATATTACTTTCCCAATTAGCTCATAAGCTGGGAGAACTGAAAGGTGGGAGAAGGGGAAGCAAGGCCTCCATTGATTGTTCTGATCAGTGCCTCCCTTTAACTGGGTTCCAGGTGAAAATCTTCAGTTCTAACAAAGTTTGGAATATTGTCCCCAAGCAGCTTAGGAAGGACAGTAGACATTTCATCGTGGATTATGAACTTTACATTTCTACTGGGGACTTGAGTTTAGCTTTGGGCTATTTTGGTAGAGTGAACTTCACTAAATATATGTTCGATAAATGAATTGAAAGTTGTAGTAACCAATGACTTGTGAGACTTGTGAGAACTTGGTCAGAAGAGCTTCCTTCCCTTGCTAGGGTAATTAAAAAATTTCCATTTCTTCAGGACAGGAGAGGAAAGAATGTTCTCTCCTGAAATATCTGTCTTACCACTGAAAGTCACCCAGGATTTTGGTAGCATTTCTGCTAACACCAAAAACTCTCTGACCTAATCTGGTAAGTGAGGAGAAATGCAGTGATAATTTAAATGCATGCCACCCAGCCTCCGCCAAAAGGAGTGTTTTTGAGGAACTCAACCTGCTTTGAATGGCCTTCCTATAATTTCATGCTTGTTACTTTGTCTAACAGCCAGTTAAATTTGCATGGAGAAAGAGTCTGTAGAGATCTGGTTGAAAGAACAGAAATGCTAGGGAACATTTTAAGTTGCCAGTGTATAAATCACCACAGACCAGGCCTTGAGAGAGCTTGTTAAGCTTAGCGCAGAATCAGCAAGATTTACTGAGCTAAGGGACTTAGCACCTGTGTGTGTGAGAGGCAAGAATCTGAATTGATAAAGGTACAGCAACAGAGCAGTAGGATTTGGGTTCCCATTCTGCTAGTATAGGGGACCAGAATATGCCACTCCCAAATATGCCATTTGGCATGAGGGTTATTTTGAGCTGGAGGCAAATGAGAATCAACAAACACAAAAAAGCATCTTCTCAGAGCTTTTTTTTTATCTGACTAAAGGCAAAAACTACTGAAAAATGAGAGCTGCCATAAATCTCCTCGTCCTGAAAGTTTTATGGCCATGATGAAGGAGGAAATCTGGCCCTGAGACGGACTTGGACAAATGATCTTTTTTCTACTAGTTTCCCCTATATATTTACCTTCCCACTGTTGCTGCCTTGAAAACTGACAACCCTTTTCCTTTGTCTTGTCACTTTTCTACAAATGTATTGTTCTTTTGTTAAGATGCTATATATGCCCCAATTCTAAGCATCCCTTTGGGTTACTGCATACTTCCATGTGTATGTGTGAGGTACACGTTAATAAACTTCTGTTTGTTTTTCTCCTTTTAATCTGTCTTTTGTCAATTTAATTTTACAGAGCCCCAGCTTGAGAATCTAGGAGGGTAGAAGGAAAAAGAATTTTTTCCTCCCCTATAGCGGCTATAGGGGTTAGGTTGAAGGGCATGTGGGGAAGAAATGCCAGGTCTCAAGGTCCCAGTGATTTCCTAGGTTGGCTCTAAACAATGAAGGCATTTCAAAACTCTCCTATTTTAAAATGTTGGGCCTTGACACAGTAAAGTCTTCCTGTAGTGAACTCCACAATGCATTTGTTTTATGAAAGTAGATGCATTACTACTAGGAATCATGCTGCTAGGCCAGCAGAGCTGAAACCGAACTAGCAGCAAAATTCTCTGCTGTATATGTATGAGTGAAAAACAGTTTTGCATTCAAGGAAGCAGTTAGTGTCAGCCTAGATTATCACATGGCCACCCACTTGCTTCTTTCTGATCTTTACTCAAATTACACTTCCTCACTGAAGCTATCTCTGGACACCACCTAAAATTGCTATCCTCTCTCTTATTATTTTTCTCCCAGTGCTTATGATTATTTAAGAGATTATAAAATGTGCCCATTAATTTCTTTTTTCTTGCCACTCTGCACTCCAGTTCACAACATTAGCTCCCTAAAAGGGAAGTTTTTGTCTGCTTTATTCACTGCTCCCTTCTCCACACTTGAATCCACAGCTCAAATCCCCTTTTTCCCACCTCTTCTAGCCACAGTGGAATCCCTTTATTCTGATTTCCTATTTTACTCAGGGCTCTGCAGTTAAATCCTTAATTGACTTCCCATTGTCTTAAATATGTTAGTTTTCTTTTTTTTTCAGAGCTTCTTAAGGTTGGGGAACAAGCCCTGAGCTTGTATATTGTTCAGGATACAGAATCAGAATCTGTGGAAGCAGAAAGTGGAATATCTTTTGTTTGAGAGGAGAACTGGGAAATGAAATTGTATGTAAGTCTCTTCTTACTTAGCCCTGACTAGAAGCCAGTTATGGGTATTGAGATTTGCAAAGGAAGCAATTGCCCAGGGCTACATTACTTTGTGTATTCAGGTGGTTTAAATTAACTTTCTGGGCACTGACGAGGATGGTGAAGGTTGAAGGGAGTCTTTGACTTAGTGAGCTAAACCCAGAATCATATTAATTGATTAATTAGGCTGAGAAGACTTAGATAAGATTAAATTTGTCTTCTCTGTGGTGTTTTCCTGACATTCAATGCAAAGAGGTAGAGACTCTTAAGGTCAAGTTGAGGCCCTGTTGAGGCAGCAACAGAACCTGTCTCAGCTAGAGAATCTAGCTCTTAATCCCCAGGCTTGTCTTAAAGCCAAAAGTTTGTAGAAGATATTATGTTTACTTGGAATAATAGTATGTGTTTATTGTAAGAAATAGTATACTATAGACGCCATATTATATGTGAGCTGTAAATGACCTACCTCTAGCTTTTTTTCCCTTTCCCTTCTTTGTTCTCCTAATATATAACTACATTCCATAAAACTCTGGGAGGAGAGAAATCAGTTCTGCTTGCTTTTTTCCCCTGCAGCTGCAGGTATTGGAATAAAGATACCCCTGGCTGTTTCTAATTCAAATCCAACTCAAAGCTTTGTTTCTTCTAAATCCTCATTTTCAGCACATGGCTGGTGTTCAGTTCATACCTGTTGATTGACTGCATGGAAATTGATTAACTCTCTTTAGTAAGGAACCTGGGGACCTGTAGGCATATTTCTCTGGTGTTTTACATGAGAGTGTCTGCCCCTGCCTTTGGAGTAATCATCTCTGCTGGACGGAAACTCGGAAGCACGTGGTGAAGATACAATTTCTTGCCCCCCATAGTATACTGGGTAAGGTTCCATGGTTCTAATTAAACTCTTTTCTGAGTTTAAATTGAAGCGAATTAAATGCAGATAGTAAAACACATTGAAGAGTGTTTTAACCTTACAGGCTTCTTTTTTTTTTTTTAACCTGAAGTTTTAGCCAATAATATTATGAAAAAGAATGTCACTGAAATAGAGGCAGCTGCCACCTCTGCTCTCCAGATTCTTGTTTTTTTCCTTAGGGGTGATATTTGGTGTGGCCCAGAGTCACCCTTGACAGCAGGATCCTTCAGGGCAGCAGTGTATTGTCGGACTTGTTTTGTCCTAAAGCTATTCTATACCCCTGAAGACTGACAGCAGATAGACTTCTAGCTGAATAACAAGTGGAGGGTGGGTGCCAGGCTGTCATTCTTCAGAATTTCTGCAGTAACTGGTCAATCTGCTGTATCTTGGGCCCTGCTCAGCCTACAGTAAAACATTGAGGAAAACTGCAGAAGCCTCGATCCCTGTCCAAATGGAGCAGAAAAGCTTGATTTCAGGACTGGCAGGCAGTTAAAAATTCTCCCCGAAGAAATGCTTTTGTGAATTAAGTGTGTATACAACAGCTGCCGATGTCCATTACTGAAATGGATATGTGAAGGAACCAATTTGTTTCTGTTTAGAAAACACTTTAGAGTTTTAAAATTAAGCCTGGGAAATAAAAAGTCTTTTTATTTTTCAAGAGCTAGATGTGTCAAAGGGTTAGGTTGTAAACCCAAGGAGAGAGAATTCATCCACTTGGATGGAATTAAATAGAATTTACTTGAAAGTGATGAGATGTAAATTACTGAAATCATATATATATATATATATATATATATATATATATATATGTGAAATCACATATATGGTTGTGATGGAGAAGGGATAGAAAAGAAGGGCACCTTGTGAAGGGAAGGTACCACTGGTTAGAGAAGAAGGAGCAGTTTGTGATGCATGTCACCTGTTTTACACTGTGGATAGGGAATACTAGCTCTCAGAAGGGACTGTGTCTTATATCCATTTTCTGACATTCTTTGTGAATGCTGGATGGAGAGACTGCAGCAAGAAGGTTCTGGGAGTCAGGCTCTAGGAACTCTGATGTGTGAATGGAGGAGCCCCAGGGAATGCCCGGCACAGGAAAGAAAGGGGAAATCATTGGTAATGTCACGTATCCGGCAGAACTTCTTCAGAGGTGGTAAAATTTTTTTTTTCAGTTTTGTTTGTTTTTTCTTTTTCTTTTTTTTTGTATTTAGTAAGAGTTTATTGTGTATATAAAACAGTTCACAAACTGGGAGTTCTCAAACCAAGGGTGAATGAAGCTCAGAGGTATATTGCTATAAAACCAGCTTATATAGTGAAAATGCAGAGGCTGTTTATTCTTTACGAAGATTGGTTATAGCATTAGAGTTCCTGGTGATAGGGGATTGGTTAAAAGTCATTAATTACCTCATGCCCATTGGGGAAAGAGCTTATTATTATTTTTTTAACATCTTTATTGGGGTATAATTGCTTTACAATGTTGTGTTAGTTTCTGCTTTATAACAAAGTGAATCAGTTATACATATACATATGTTCCCACATCTACTCCCTCATGCGTCTCCCTCCCTCCCACCCTCCCTATCCCACCCCTCTAGGTGGTCACAAAGCGCCGAGCTGATCTCCCTGTGCTGTGCAGCTGCTTCCCACTAGCTATTTTACGTTTGATAGTGTATATATGTCCATGCCACTCTCTCACTTTGTCACAGCTTACCCTTCCCCCTCCCCATATCCTCAAGTCCATTGTCTAGTAGGTCTGTGTCTTTATTCCTGTCTTACCCCTAGGTTCTTCATGACATTTTTTTCCCGAAATTCCATATATATGTGCCAGCATACAGTATTTGTCTTTCTCCTTCTGACTTACTTCACTCTGTATGACAGACTCTAGGTCCGTCCACCTCATTACAAATAGCTCAATTTCGTTTCTTTTTATGGCTGAGTAATATTCCATTGTATATATGTGCCACATCTTCTTTATCCATTCATCCGATGATGGGCACTTAGGTTGTTTCCATCTCTGGGCTATTGTAAATAGAGCTGCAATGAACATTTTGGTACATGACTCTTTTTGAATTTTGGTTTTCTCAGGGTATATGCCCAGTAGTGGAATTGCTGGGTCATATGGTAGTTCTATTTGTAGTTTTTTAAGGAACCTCCATACTGTTCTCCATAGTGGCTGAACCAATTCACATTCATACCAGCAGTGCAAGAGGGTTCCCTTTTCTCCACACCCTCTCCAGCATTTATTGTTTCTAGATTTTTTGATGATGGCCATTCTGACTGGTGTGAGATGGTATCTCATTGTAGTTTTGATTTGCATTTCTCTAATGATTAATGATGTTGAGCATTCTTTCATGTGTTTGTTGGCAGTCTGTCTATCTTCTTTGGAGAAAGGTCTATTTAGGTCTTCTGCCCATTTTTGGATTGGGTTGTTTGTATTTTTATTATTGAGCTGCACGAGCTGCTTGTAAATTTTGGAGATTAATCCTTTGTCAGTTGCTTCATTTGCAAATATTTTCTCCCATTCTGAGGGTTGTCTTTTGGTCTTGTTTATGGTTTCCTTTGCTGTGCAAAAGCTTTGAAGTTTCATTAGGTCCCATTTGTTTATTTTTGTTTTTATTTCCATTTCTCTAGGAGGTGGGTCAGAAAGGATCTTGCTGTGATTTATGTCATAGAGTGTTCTGCCTATGTTTTCCTCTAAGAGCTTGATAGTTTCTGGCCTTACATTTAGGTCTTTAATCCATTTTGAGCTTATTTTTGTGTATGGTGTTAGGGAGTGTTCTAATCTCATACTTTTACATGTATCTGTCCAGTTTTCCCAGCACCACTTATTGAAGAGGCTGTCCTTTCTCCACTGTACATTCCTGCCACCCCTATCAAAGATAAGGTGTCCATATGTGCGTGGGTTTATCTCTGAGCTTTCTATCCTGTTCCATTGATTTATCTTTCTGTTTTTGTGCCAGTACCATACTGTCTTGATTACTGTAGCTTTGTAGTATAGTCTGAAGTCAGGGAGCCTGATTCCTCCAGCTCCGTTTTTCGTTCTCAAGATTGCTTTGGCTATTCGGGGTCTTTTGTGTTTCCTTACAAACTGTGAAATGTTTTGTTCTAGTTCTGTGAAAAATGCCAGTGGTAGTTTGATAGGGATTGCACTGAATCTTTAGATTGCTTTGGGTAGTATAGTCATTTTCACAATATTGATTCTTCCAATCCAAGCACATGGTATATCTCTCCATCTATTTGTATCATCTTTAATTTCTTTCATCAGTGTCTTATAATTTTCTGCATACAGGTCTTTTGTCTCCTTAGGTAGGTTTATTCCTAGATGTTTTATTCTTTTTGTTGCAATGGTAAATGGGAGTGTTTTCTTGATTTCACTTTCAGATATTTCATCATTAGTGTATAGGAATGCCAGAGATTTCTGTGCATTAATTTTGTATCCTGCTACTTTACCAAATTCATTGATTAGCTCTAGTAGTTTTCTGGTAGCATCTTTAGAATTCTCTATGTATAGTATCATGTCATCTGCAAACAGTGACAGCTTTACTTCTTCTTTTCCGATTTGGATTACTTTTATTTCCTTTTCATCTCTGATTGCTGTGGCTGAAACTTCCAAAACTATGTTGAAAAACAGTGCTGAGAGTGGGCAACCTTGTCTTGTTCCTGATCTTAGTGGAAATGCTTTCGGTTTTTCACCATTGAGGATGATGTTTGCTGTGGGCTTGTCATATATGGCCTTTATTATGTTGAGGAAAGTTCCCTCTATGCCTACTTTATGAGGGGTTTTTATCATAAATGAGTGTTGAATTTTGTCAAAAGCTTTCTCTGCATCTATTGAGATGATCATATGGTTTTTCTCCTTCAGTTTGTTAATATGGTTTATCACATTGATAGATTTGCGTATATTGAAGAATCCTTGCATTCCTGGAATAAACCCCACTTGGTCATGGTGTATGATCCTTTTAATGTGCTGTTGGATTCTGTTTGCTAGTATTTTGTTGAAGATTTTTGCATCTATGTTCATCAGTGATATTGGCCTGTAGATTTCTTTCTTTGTGACATCCTTGTCTGGTTTTGGTATCAAGGTGATGGTGGCCTCGTAGAAGGAATTTGGGAGTGTTCCTCCCTCTGCTATATTTTGGAAGAGTTTGAGAAGGATAGGTGTCAGCTCTTCTCTAAATGTTTGATAGAATTCGCCTGTGAAGCCATCTGGTCCTGGGCTTTTGTTTGTTAGAAGATTTTTAATCACAGTTTCAGTTTCAGTGCTTATGATTGGTCTGTTCATATTTTCTATTTCTTCCTGATTCAGTCTTGGCAGGTTGTGCATTTCTAAGAATTTGTCCATTTCTTCCAGATTGTCCATTTTATTGGCATAGAGTTGCTTGTAGTAATCTCTCATGATATTTTTTATTTCTGCAGTGTCAGTTGTTACTTCTCCTTTTTCATTTCTAATTCTGTTGTTTTGAGTCTTCTCCCTTTTTTTCTTGATGAGTCTGGCTAGTGGTTTATCTATTTTGTTTATCTTCTCAAAGAACCAGATTTTAGTTTTATTGATCTTTGCTATTGTTTCCTTCATTTCTTTTTCATTTATTTCTGATCTGATTTTTATGATTTCTTTCCTTCTGCTAGCTTTGGGGTTTTTTGTTCTTCTTTCTCTAATTGCTTGAGGTGCAAGGTTAGGTTGTTTATTCGAGATGTTTCCTGCTTCTTAAGGTGGGCTTGTATTGCTATAAACTTCCACCTTAGAACTGCTTTTGCTGCATCCCATAGGTTTTGGGTCGTCATGTCTCCATTGTCATTTGGTTCTAGGTTTTTTTTTATTTCCTCTTTGATTTCTTCAGTGATCATTTCATTATTAGGTAGTGTATTGTTTAGCCTCCATGTGTTTGTATTTTTTACAGATCTTTTCCTGTAATTGATATCTAGTCTCATGGTGTTGTGGTCAGAAAAGATACTTGATACAATTTCAATTTTCTTAAATTTACCAAGGCTTGATTTGTGACCCAACGTATGATATATCCTGTAGAATGTTCCATGAGCACTTGAGAAAAATGTATATTCTGTTGTTTTTGGATGGAGTGTCCTATAAATATCAATTAAGTCCATCTTGTTTAATGTATCATTTAAAGCTTGTGTTTCCTTATTTATTTTTATTTTGGATGATCTGTACATGGGTGTAAGTGGGGTGTTAAAGCCCCCTACAAAGAATGTGTTACTGTCGATTTCCCCTTTTATGGCTGTTAGTATTTGCCTTATGTATTGAGGTGCTCCTATGTTGGGTGCATAAATGTTTACAATTGTTATGTCTTCTTCTTGGATCAATCCCTTGATCATTATGTAGTGTCCTTCTTTGTCTCTTCTAATAGTCTTTATTTTAAAGTCTATTTTGTCTGATATGAGAATTGCTACTCCAGCTTTCTTTTGGCTTCCATTTCCATGGAATATCTTTTACCATCCCCTTACTTCCAGTCTGTATGTGTCTCTAGGTCTGAAGTGGGTCTCTTGTAGACAGCATATATAAGAGTCTTGTTTTTGTATCCATTCAGCCAATCTGTGTCTTTTGGTGGGAGCATTTAGCCCATTTACATTTAAGGTAATTATCGATATGTATGTTCCTATTCCCATTTTCTGAATTGTTTTGGGTTCGTTATTGTAGGCCTTTTCCTTCTCTTGTGTTTCTTGTCTAGAGAAGTTCCTTTAGCAGTTGTTGTAAAGCTGGTTTGGTGGTGCTGAACTCTCTCAGCTTTTGCTTGTCTGTAAAGATTTTAATTTCTCCATCAAATCTGAATGAGATCCTTGCTGGGTAGAGTAATCTTGGTTGTAGGTTTTTCTCCTTCATCACTTTAAATATGTCCTGCCAGTCCCTTCTGGCTTGCAGAGTTTCTGCTGAAAGTTCAGCTGTTAACCTTATGGGGATTCCCTTGTGTGTTATTTGTTGTTTTTCCCTTGCTGCTTTTAATATGCTTTCTTTGTATTTAATTTTTGACAGTTTGATTAATATGTGTCTTGGCGTATTTCTCCTTGTATTTATCCTGTATGGGATTCTCTGTGCTTCCTGGGCTTGATTAACTATTTCCTTTCCCGTAGTAGGGAACTTTTCAACTATAATCTCTTCAAATATTTTCTCAGTCCCTTTCTTTTTCTCTTCTTCTTCTAGAACCCCTATAATTCAAATGTTGGTGCGTTTAATGTTGTCCCAGAAGTCTCTGAGACTGTCCTCAGTTCTTTTCATTCTTTTTTCTTTATTCTGCTCTGCAGTAGTTATTTCCACTATTTTATCTTCCAGGTCACTTATCCGTTCTTCTGCCTCAGTTATTCTGCTATTGATCCCATCTAGAGTATTTTTCATTTCATTTATTGTGTTGTTCATCATTGCTTGTTTCATGTTTATTTCTTCTAGGGCCTTGTTAACTGTTTCTTGCATTTTGTCCATTCTATTTCCAAGATTTTGGATCATCCTTACTATCATTATTCTGAATTCTTTTTCAGGTGGACTGCCTATTTCCTCTTCATTTGTTAGGTCTGGTGGGTTTTTACCTTCCTCCTTCATCTGCTGTGTGTTTTTCTGTCTTCTCATTTTTCTTATCTTACTGTGTTTGGGGTCTCCTTTTTGCAGGCTGCAGGTTCGTAGTTCCCGCTGTTTTTGGTGTCTGTCCCCAGTGGCTAAGGTTGGTTCAGTGGGTTGTGTAGGCTTCCTGGTGGAGGGGACTAGTGCCTGTGTTCTGGTGGATGAGGCTGGATCTTGTCTCTCTAGTGGGCAGGTTCACGTCTGGTGGTGTGTTTTGGGGTGTCTGTGGACTTATTATGATTTCAGGCAGCCTCTCTGCTAATGGGTGGGGTTGTGTTCCTGTTTTGCTAGTTGTTTGGCATAGGTTGTCCAGCACTGTAGCTTGCTGGTCGTTGAGTGAAGCTGGGTGCTGGTGTTAAGATGGAGGTCTCTGGGAGATTTTCGCCGTTTGATATTATGTGGAGCTGGGAGGTCTCTTGTTGACCAGTGTCCTGAAGTTGGCTTTCCCACCCCAGATGTAGAGCCCTGACTCCTGGCTGGAGCACCAAGAGCCTTTCATCCACACAGCTCAGAATAAAAGGGAGAAAAAGTAGAGAGCATTAGTAGAAGTATGAAGAAAGAAAGGAAGAAAGGAAGAAAGGAAAGAAGGAAGGAAGAAAGAAAAAAAAAGAAAGAAAGAAAGAAGCAAAGAAGGAAAGAAGGCAAGAAGGAAAGAAAGGAGGGAGGGAGGGAGGAAGGAAGGAAGGGAAGGAAGGAAAAAAGACAGAAAGAAAGAAGATACAGTAAAATAAAATAAAGTATAATAAAGTTATTGAATTAAAAAATAATTATTTAGAAAAAAAAAAAGGACGGATAGAACCTTAGGACAAATGTTGGAAGCAAAGCTATACAGACAAAATCTTACACAGAAGCATACACATACACCCTCACTAAAAGAGGTAAAGGGGAAAAAATCATAAATCTTGCTCTCAGAGACCACCTCCTCAATTTGGGATGATTCATTTTCTAAAGGAGGGGGAGGGAAGGAAGGAAGGAAAGAAGGTAAAGTATAGTAAAGTTATTAAAATTAATTATTAAGAAAAAAATTTAAAAAAAAAACCATGGACGGATAGAACCCTAGGACAAATGGTGGAAGCAAAGCTATACAGACAGGATCTCACACAGAAGCATACACACACACATTCACAAAGGGAGGAAAAGGGGAAAAAAATCATAGATCTTCCTCTCGAAGCCCACCTCCTCAATTTGGGATGACTCATTGTCTATTCATGTATTCCACAGATGCAGGGTACATCAAGTTGATTGTGGAGCTTTAATCTGCTGCTTCTGAGGCTGCTGGGAGAGATTTCCCTTTCTCTTCTCTGTTCTCACAGCTCACAGGGGCTCAGCTTTGGATTTGGCCCTGCCTCTGCATGTAGGTCGCTGGAGGGCGTCTGATTTTTGCTCAGACAGGACGGGGTTAAAGGAGCCGCTGTTAAAGGAGCCTCTGATTCGGGGGCTCTGGCTCACTCAGGCCGGGGGAAGGGAGGGGCAGAGCTTAAGTTTTGATTATGATTTTCAGCGCATCTACAAGAAGCAGCCCAAGTTAAGTTCCAGTTGTTTTAAAGAATAAGTTAATTTGTTTCATTTATGTGTTTTAAATGGTTTTGTCTGCTCAGGGAATTTTCAGATTTGGTCATTTTGTACTTAATGTTAACAGTACGTATATAACATATTTTGTTTAGCCACTCATCTGTCAATGGACATTTGGGGGACTTCTCTGGTGGCACAGTGGTTAAGAATCTGCCTGCCACGTCCTTGTAGCTAGTGGTACTTTCATTCGTTCTGGCCACATTATCTACAAAGTATGCTGGACACACACACAACAGAGCCAGCGAAAGTGACCATGAGAGGATTTCAGTCTGAAATGGAACTGGAGGAAGGAATGGAGACTCTCATGCACGTGACCCCAGAAAACAAACTGAGGAACCAAGAGACTGATTTCCCCTTAGTGCCTGATTTACAGAAGATGGAAACCTGTCTCCTGACCAGTGAACACCTGCCAAGAGTCCCTCCCCATCTTCAAGCCAATGAACTCACTGCCTGGTCTCTGGCTGGACGCCCCATCATTTCACTCCTTGCCCATAAACAAAGCTGCCCAAACCCTCAACTGACTTTCTGAATTGCAAGTCCTCTGCTATTTCCCCAATAAACTCAATTTCTGGTCATTTGAAAAAAAAAAAAAATCCGCCTGCCAATGCAGGGGACACGGGTTCGAGCCCTGGTCCAGGAGGATCCCACATGCCTCGGAGCAACTAGGCCCATGTGCCACAACTACTGAGCCTGCGCTCTAGAACCTACGAGCCACAACTACTGAGCCCACATGCCACAACTACTGAGCCTGCGCTCTAGAGCCTGTGAGCCACAACTACTGAAGCCCGTGTGCCTAGAGCCTGTGCTCTGCAACGAAGAGAAGCCACCGCAGTGAGAAGCCCGTGCACCACAGTGAAGAGTAGCCCCTGCTCGCCACAACTAGAGAAGGCCGGTGCACAGCAACAAAGACACAATGCAGCCTCCAAAAAAATAAAAAATAGGTTTAAAAAAAATGGACATTTGGACACTTGGGTTGTTTCTACCTTTTGGCTCTTGTGGACAGTGCTGCTATGAACAGGGTGTGCAAATATCTTGTCGTGATCCTTCTTTCAGTTCTTTTGGGTACATACCTAGAAGTTGAATTGTTGGATCATATGGTAATTTTATTTTTAGTTTTTCAAGGACCTACTGTACTCTTTTCCATGGTGGCTGCACGATTTTATATTCCTACCAGCAGTGCACCTGGGTTGCAATTTCTCCACATCCTTGCCAATACTTATTTTCTGGTTTTATTTTTATTTTTATAGTAGCCATCCTAATGGGCGTGAGGTATTTGTTTCTCGTAAAAAGGATTCATTTAAGCAATTCAAGGGAGACAAAGCAAAAAGTAAAAGTTTCTTTTAAACGTCTCATCACCCAGATAAAACCACTATTTGTCATTGTTAAAGATGGGAGATATCACAGCATGTTTGTATGCTGGCATTGACCCAGTAGAGGAGGAGAAATTGATGATGCAAGAGAGGGCATCTTTGGTGCTTTACCCTTGAGTAGGCAAGAGAAGATGGGATCTAGCGCACAGCTGGAGGAGCTTGCCTTCCATAGGAATGTGAACAGTTCATCTGCGGAGACAGAAGGTGAACTAGTCAGGTAGTACCCATAAGATGCTATAAAATAATCAGTAGTGTACTTCTTGCTCATATTATAGTCCTCTGCAGGTCAGGTGTCTCTCCTGGGCAGCATCCCTCTAAGTGGTGTTTCTAGAACTGGAGCTCCTTCTGGGGTGTGGTTCTGCAGTCCAGGACTTCTGCACTTCCAGCCATGCAGGGGCCAGAAGGAGTATGAGCCTAGAATCTCAAGAGAGATTTTGGGGGCCAGATGGAGAAATGGCTTACATTACTTTCACCCCTCTTCCGTTGGTTTCTATTCGTGCTCTAACCCAGTGAGAAGGAAGGCTGAGAAATGCAGTTTTGTGCTTTCAGGAAGGAAAGAGAATGAATGAACTTCTAGCCAGTTTCTGTCATAAGAAGGAAGGCAAAACATATGGATGTAAATGATCTTTGTTAGCGGGTATAGCTATGCGAACGTGTGGAAGTTCTCTCACTTCTCAGTGAAACAGGAAGTGAGGGAATAGGGAAGCAGGAGAGTTAAGGGTTTGAGGAAAGAGGGAGTGGTGTAAAATGGTCATCTAAGTGGGTGGAGCGTAAAAATGCTCAGGGAATGTCATAGGATCCCTCTTAGGGAACTGTAGTGCAGCGCTGGGGGCTGGCTCATGGCTGCTGTTGGTCTGCAGGGTCCCTAGTGGGGAGACGAGCCCGAAGCTGAAGCCCACAGGTGTATGTATATCTGCTGGTCACTCTGGCAGCCATGGCCTTCGGAAAGTACTGGCCGCTGTGTCTTTCTGCCTCCTAAACCTCACAGTAATTCCCTTTCTGGTCATCTCTAACCAGTGGCCCTAGAGGGAAAGGATTTCTGGGAAACGTAGTTCCTAGCCTCAGTCAAGGTAGCAACAAAGCACAATCCAGTGTACTTGGCTTTATTCTTCCCCAAAGCACCTATCCACCACTATTTGAAATGTTTTATGTGTGCTTCCTTTATTTGTTTTTTGTTTTCTTATTAGTATAAAATTTAACTCCATAAAGATGCACATTTGGTTTGTCCTCTGCTGTCATCCTCAGCACCTAGAACAATGTCTAGCATAGAAAAGTATTTGTTGAATGAACAAGTTTTCTGGACCTCCTCCCACATGTCTTTGTATATATGTATACACACACAGCCACATACAAACAGGTAAAATTTTATAAGAATGGGATCATACTCTCCACTTCCAGCTCTGTAACTTGTTTTGTTTTTTCACTTACTGCAAAGCCATAGACATCTTTCAGTGGCAATAGCTATTGGTCACTATCACATTTTTAAATTGTTATAAAGAATTCCTTCATGCCTAGCATAGTCTATTTAGTGAATCACGTTAATGTAATCAATTGGTCCCTGATTGGTGCTAAACATTGTGCTAACCTGGCTCTAGGTTATCAAGGCAGGCTTGATGGAAATCACAGAAGGGTCTCCATTGGATTCTTTGAAAATAAACCAATACAATATGATTTTCCATATAGCCCCTGACTCATTAATCTATACAAATATGGCTTGAACTTTTCTCTGGCCATAGAATGTTCTTCCAGGGGTACCAATGGGCTAGTGTCTAGGGTGGGTAGGATATGAGATATATTCACCGGAAGGTCCTTATCAAATACCAGACTAGGCAGAGAAAGTGAGGACAACCTGTACTTACTTAGCAATTATGGTCTAAGGCCCATGAAACTTAAAACTTGGTGTGCTCAGACTCACAAATCCTCAGATGCCTATGTGCCTTATTCTTACAAATTTTGTCCATTCCTTCACTAAAAGGATATGAGAGGAATGGGGTAATAAAGATGATGCTTATGGTATATGTGTTCTGGAGTAACCATTTGGAGCCCGACCATAACCAGTCTGCTGCTGGGGCTCCAGCCTGGAGGTCTAAATTGGGGAAGTTATTATATAAGTAAGCTCAAGGACGAAATATGCGAAACTCTGAATTCAGCCCTGGGAAAATGCAGAATCTCTCTGTAACTTATGAGAGTATCATGCACATCCTTCAAAATCAAGGATTTTGTTTTACAACCCTTACCATATATCCGAACCAGCTAGTCCTCACCAATTAAATCAAGTCTCTGGGAGGGGAGCCCAGACACTGACCTTTGCAAAACCTGAATAAAGTGAGCATGAAATTCACCACAAGTGGATGCATTTCTCCAATTTCCAACTGTGCTTTGAATCAGAGAGTCTGGGGACCTGTGACCGTGTGAGGCAGGGGAAAGCTGTTTAAACGCACAGTCAGGTGGTGTCAGTAGCAACCTGGCCAGAGTCTAGTTATTGGCTACCAGTTGCAACCTGCTGTCACCCACAGCTGGCAAAGCTGGAGCTCCACAGTATGGTGTGGTCTGGGCTCGTGATTATGGCTACTATCCACTTCGGCTTCGAAGAGCCTATGTGCTCTTCAGCTCTCATCTTTCTGTGTCACAGATGGCAACTGGGGCTTCAAATTGCAAACATTTCTAGCAAATAATACATTATGCGTATAGCACTTATTCTCTAGCTGGAAGTCACTGAGAGATCTTGGGAAGATCATCTTGTAATGAGTTTATAGAAATATAAATATTTGTATGTTTCTCATGCAGTTGTCCTAAGGGTTCTTAATGTTGTTGTTTTGTTTTCCTTAAGTGAGAAAAATATAGTAAATATATATAGTATGATACCATTTAAAAAAGCTAAGATTACAATGCTTAAATTACTAAATCTTGGTATTTTCATGGAGAAGGGGATGGAATAAAACACATTAGTTGTTAACACTGGTGTCTTGAGGTAGGGGTGGGAAGCAAGGCTGAGATTGGAAAGGGATAATTAAATTTTTTTGAATTGTATTAATCACAAAGAGCATATTAATGTTGTAATTTTAGGAAAGGGATTTCAACATTTTTAAAAAATATATAATCATAGAGGTTTTTCAAGCCCCTTGTGCTCAATGCAAAACTTAAATGGAAGGAGGGCTTCTTAAAGAAAAAGATGATGGAATCTTGCTACTGATGTTTCTGAAGGGTCCCATTTATTCATTTATTCACTCACTCATTCATTCATTCATTCAGTGAATGTTAACTGAGCCACAGCCACGTCTCAGGTACTGTTCTGGTGTTGTTCTAGGTGCCGGTACAGCAGCTAATAGAGCTATTTGCTGCTTTCTCTTGTAGAAGAGACATAAACAAATGATATGTAAGTCTGATAGTGAGAAGTGGTGGCGAGGAAAGCTAACGAACAATATAGGGATAGTGGATGGAGATGATGATCAGGGAAGACCTCACTGAGAGGTGACGCTTCAGTAGAGATTTAAGTCAAGCAAGGGAGCAAGCCGTGGAAAGTTGAGGGTGGGGGAATAAAGTTGCAGACAAAGGAAGCAACGTGTTCAAAGAATAGTAAGAAGTCAGGGTGGCTCAGTAGGAGTGAAGAAGACAAGACAGGGAGCTAGTTATGGCCCAGATGATACAGGTCTTATTGGCTGATGGTAAGGACTTGAGGTTTTATTCTGAATGCAATGGGGACCAGTCATTAGAGGCTTGTGAGTAGGGCAACATAATCTGATACACACTTGAAAATAATCTGAATGTTGTGTGAATAGATTATTGGGGGACAAAAGTAGAAGTCAGGGGACAAGTAGGAGATTGTTTCATTAGACAAGAGAATCTGGGAGAACGCTGACCTCTTTAACTTTCTGGCAGATAATTTCTTTTGTTTTGGTACCTTTCCTTTGTTGCTCTTGGGTATGAGGAAGACAAATCCAAAGGGAAGCCCCTTTGAGGTTGTATGTGTGGGATGATTGAAGGTATTGCAACTGAAATAGATTGCCTGAGTCTGAGCCACTTAACCATGTAATTTTTCCTTGCCTTCCAGACCCGCTCCATTCCAAATGTATCACTTCTTTGGTATCTTGGAATGCTGCGGACCTTATGACTTGGTATAGCAGAAAACACAAAGCTCTTAATAGGCAACTCAAGTTGTGTAGTTAGTGGAGTCCAGTGCTCAGGACCATAATCTCTACTGGGGCCTGTTAGCTCTTCAGGAGCTTTTTTTTGAGTGCCCTTTTGCTGTAAGGGCAAGCCCCTGCTCTAGAATCCCAGGGATTGTACTGTAACTCTTCCATTGGGACTTGTTAGAGACTATATAGTAACTTCATTAGCCGCAGAGAACTCTAATACAGTCATACCTGCTGTATCATACAGCCCAAGAGAATAGAGCACTTGTACTGCAGCTTGGATCTGCTGCAGAGCTTTCTTTTGAGTTGGACAATACAAGAAACTGGTAGGTTTAGTCACTTGCTTGACAAGTTTTCCAAAGTCTGGCATATGTTGCCTCTAAAATCCAAAGATCCCTACTAAGTGCTGAGCCTTTTGCTTAGTAGTAGGAGGTATAAGGTACAATAAGTTTTATCTTTCAGTTTAGAGGGAGTACCCCAGGCCACTGAATCCCTGAAAACTTTACAAATGTGACAGTTCCCTGATGTCAGGCTTGTTGCCGGTCCTCTGGCATGCATCTGTCTTACTAGAGCATCTTGGGTACTTGGACCTATCTGCTTATCAGGTTCAATTAGCATGATGTTGTCAATATAGTGAAACAGCATGTTGTCATGCAGGCTGTGAGGATGGTGACATTCTTTAGAGGCTATACCTTGGAGGAGACTAAGAATGTGAATATAGCCCTGAAGTAAGAAAGGCATTGTGGAATACTTTCCTGGCAAAGTAAAGTTGATCTTTGTACCTTTGGGGAATTAGAGCATGGGTGTCTTTGGGGAAACATTATTCTGCCTTTCACAATCCTAATCCAGAGACTTCTTGCTAAGAGCATTTTATAGATAAGGACTACCTTCCTCCTAGCAAATATTATTCATCTCTCTACCAGGCAGATGGTCATCAGCATGATTACAAGCCCACTATTCTGGATCACCTGTCTTCTTTCATTTCAGTGACTGGGATAGAAATAGAGAATGAGCCAGCTACTTTACCTCCTTCCTTCCCAGATTGATTAGCCTTACCTCACAGAAACCAGAAGACGGGGGACTTAGCTCCCAATTGTGGTATCTAACATCTTTCTGTTACATTTATTACTTCTCTTCTCTGTAAATCTAATAACCTAGATGTCATCTCTCTGTCCATCTGTCTATCCACCCGTACATCTACATAAATTCACCCTTGAAAATTATTTAGGATAATGTACAAAAAGTTTAGCTCAAATATTAAGCATAAATTATCCATAAAACTAAGTAAAACCTGTCAAGAGAGGCAGGCTAGAGTGCAGAGAAGATGAAAAGGGACGAGGGACAGGTGAGGGGCTCCATCCTGGGAGAGACTGTGAAATCTGGCAGGTTCCTGGTCATTACTTTATCATCAAAATGCACCTCATGGAGGGGATGAAAGCAAGTCATCTAAGGAGAGATGCTCATCTTACAATTCTGTGAAGAGCACCTGTACTCCTCTGCTATGTTCCTGTAGATATGGGGAACTCTCACCATTTGTGATTCTCCATCTTTCCATCTAAGAACCACCCAAACTGGGCTTTCCCTTCTTCTTTTCCTTTCTTCATCTCTTTCATTATTGCTGTTGCTTACCAGGTAAATATAGATATAGGAAGGATGAATAAATCAACCTTGATAAAAACCTTTCCTCTGTATTTCATTTCTGCTCTTTTGCCAATTTTCTTTGGGAAATTTGTTTATTTTTTTATTTTATATTTGTGCGGTACGCGGGCCTCTCACTGTCGTGGCCTCTCCCGCGTCCGGAGCCTGGCTCAGCGGCAGTGGCTCACGGGCCCAGCCGCTCCGCGGCATGTGGGATCCTCCCAGACCGGGGCACGAACCTGCGTCCCCTGCATCGGCAGGCGGACTCCCAACCACTGAGCCACCAGGGAAGCCCAGGAAATTTGTTTATTAAAAAGAAAATAATTAAGAACTTCAATAAGAAACTTTGAAATTAAAACCTCATATATTGATCCCAGGCTCCTTTAAAAATTAATTTCAATTATGGAATATTTCAAACATGTTGAAAAGTCAAAACAAATAATGTGCATACCATATACCCATCACTAAAATTAAACAAATATCAAACTGTTGCTGTATTTTCCTTCTAATTTCTCTTTCTCTTTTATTTTTTACTTTGTAGAAAATAAAGCATTACAAATGGAGAAAAAATCTACCCCCTCACTTTCCATCTTCCTCATACTCCAGAAGTGTATTTTTATTTTTCCCAAGCATGTTTTTGTGCTTTTATTATACATTTATGTATTTATGAGTACTGTCTGTTGACTCATGCAGTTCTCTTTTAAATTTTATTAGCTATATAGAATTTCACTGTACACTTGAATTAGTTAATCTGTTCTCTGGTTCATTGACATTTAGATTTTTCCAGTTTTTCTGTTATAAACAGTACTGTAATGAGTACAGAGAGCCCGTTTCTTTGTGAATATCTGTGAACAGTTTTCTAGGATAGACAATAGGAGTAGATTTCTGCTCATTGTGTATCATAATCTATTTATCTATCTATCATGTATCGATCTGGACATACATCTTCAACCTTTTTACATATTATCCAATGCTTTTTCAAGGCAGTTTAACCAATTTACATTCCACCCATAGCATAAAAGAGTTGCTCTTATGAACCTGGTAAATAGTTTGTACCAAACCAGATACAGTGGTATAATAGGCCAAATTTGTATGCCAGTGGCCACTCTTTGGAGAATTCCCATTTTCTTGGCATTCCCACTTTTTGAAGTATCTAAAACACTCTAGGCATGACCTTATGAAGTTATGCCTCTTAAAAAATTTCCTACTTTCTTACACATCGATCGCTAGGTCTATTAGACATTTTAAAATTTTGCTACTCTGATGGATATAAATTATATTTCATTTTGCCATTTTCACTCATTTTGATAGCTGTATGGGATTTTCAATGAATAAAATTTCTCTGATTATTAGTGAGGTTAATCATTGTTTTATACATTCATTGGCTGTTTGGATGTTGTCTTCTATGATTTCTCCGTTCTTATCAATTATACATTTTTCTCTTGAATTACTTGTCTTTTTTCACAAATTTTATTTGGAGTATGCATTATTTAAGTCTTCTCACAGCCCATGACTTGCCTTTCTACTTTCTTTGTTGTGCCTTTCATAATACTTTTTAATTTTAATGTAGTCAAATTAATAATTTCCCTTATAGCTTTGTCTTTTTGTGTCCTGTTTAGGAAATTAATTTTTATCCTGAAGTCATAAAAATATTCTCCAAAATTTTAGAGATTTGCTTCTTACATTTAAGACATTAATTTTTTATGCACAAGTTGAAGATCTACTTTTGTGTTGTGCTATATGGATTAGCAAAATGTTCAGCATCATTTATTGAATAGTGTATTTTTTCACCACTTGATTTGTCATACCTGCTCTGTCATGTACCAGCTCCCATATGTATGTGGGCTTGGCGAGCCAATATAGCATTGTTCAAATTATTATGGTCTCAAAGTAAATCAATATCTATGAAAAAAAAACCCTTATTTATTTTTTTCCTTAAAAACAGTTTTGGCCATCTTTGACCTACTGAATGATTTTGGGAATCAACATGCCAAGTTGTTTAAGAAACTCTATTGAGATTTTGATTAGAATTGTAGGGAATACATTAATAGGTATTCTAATGTTAGTTGACCTTTGAACTCCTGGGACAATCCTTATTTCACCATGTTGTATTATTACTTTTCTATGTTTCTGTATTCAGCGTAGTAATGTTTTATGTAGGATTTTTACTTCTGTATTCACAAGTAACATTGACCTTTCTTTTTCTTTCTTGTCCTTGCCTGATTTTGGTACTAAGGTATTAATAGTCTCATTAAATGAGTTGCAGAGATTTTCGTCTTTTTTCTATCATCTAGAATAGGGATTAGCAAACTATGGCCTGCTTGCTGACTTTGGTCCATTGCCTGTTTTTTAAGTACAGTTTTGTTGAAACATAGTTTTGCCCTTTTGTCTGTGTATTGTCTGCTTTTATGCTATAACACAGAATTGCATCAGAGAATGTATGGCCTATATATGTGAAAATAGAAAAACATATTAAACCAAAAATAAGTAGAAGGAAGGGAAATAATAAAATTGAAAGCCAAAATCCATGAAATAAGAAAGAGAAAATAGAGAACACCAAAAGAACCAAGAGCTAATTCTTGAAAAATATTAATAAAAAATAAACTTCTAGCAAGATTAACCAGAAAAATAAGGGGAAAAATAAACATCACTAAGAATGGAAAGGGGCCATAAAAATGAATGCTACAGTTCAGGGATATAAAAATCACAATAGAATATAAACAATGGAATTCCAATCAAAGCTGAAAACTTGGACTAAACATATATTTTATTTAGAAAGTAAAAATTACTGAAAATATTGGTTTTGGCTCAAGAATAAATAGGACATCTAAAAGATATATAACCATTAATGAAATTGAAAGTGTAAAAGTCTACCCAACACACACACACACACACACACACACACACACACACACACACACACACACACACACACACACACACACACACACACACACACCAGGACCAGATGATTTTATAAGCAAGATCTTCCAAATTTAAAGAACAGTCATGTAATGTGTTGTAGACTAGAGGCTTAGAAATTAATGGTATCATTATCCAGTCACTTTTTTACACACCATTTTTAATTTCTAAGCTCAAAGCTTCTTGGGTCATACTGAGAGTATCAAATTTAACCTCAAGCTGGTCAACAGGCTCCCAGTTACAAGTTCTTATGGAGCTTTCCCTTCCCTTATCCTCCCAAAATCTGGGTTGAGCTCGACTTTCCTGTTGTCACCATGTGACAGTGAGTAGATTATTTCAAGCCCATGTTCTCACTGGGGGTGCAGGCCTTTGAAGACTTTGGCACTAACACTTTGCCTTGCTTAGGCTCAAGATCTCACCTCTTGTCTCCAATGAGGGCCAAAACGCTTTGTTACTGAGGCATTCACCCCTCCAGCCCACTCAGGGCATCTGCCACGGCAGCTGATACATACTAACAATTATTGGTTCAGTCTCTCTTTAGTTTTGGAATCTAGTGAATTACTGTTATGGGCTGAATTTTGTCTCCCCTTGTACTCCTCCCCACACCTCCCTAGTGTTGAAGCCCTAGTCCTCTAATCTTCTGAATGTGATTGTATTTGGAGGTAGGGTCTTTAATGAGGTCATTAAGTTAAAATGAAATCATTAGGCTGGGCCCGAATCCAATATAGCTGGTGTCCCTGAAGACAAAGAAATATGGATGTGGATACTTATAGAGCAAAGACCATGTGAGGACATGGTGAACAGGTGGCCATTCATAAGCCAAGGAGAGAGGCCTGTGAAGAAACCAGCCATACCGACACCTTGATCTTGGACTGCCTTCAGAGCTGTGAGAAGATGAATTAACGTTGCTTAAGCCACCCAGCCTGTGGTACCTTGTTGTGGCAGCCCTAACGAACTTTGCATTTAAAACAATATTTGTTGTATTCTGCTTAGCATTTTTAATTGTAGCTGGAAGGTTTTTGGGTTAGCTAGAAAACATATCGTGGGAACTCAATTCCCAGGCTCATTTTAAAGAATCTGATTGTGCCTTTTGGACTCTGCCAATCTTCGCTAAAGCCGTCACCTGGTGTCTAACAGTGAACGTTAGACCAGAGGTCAAGAGCCCTAGGTTTTCATCATACCTTTCACTAACTAGCTGCAAGGCAATTAATTACTCCTTCTCAGCTTCAGGTCTCTCATCTGTAGAAGACTGGTTTCCAAACGGTTCTCAGTCTTCACCTCCTCAAAGCCCCCTCAGGAGCTGCTGAGTCATGAGTGAGTAGGAGGCCGACGGGTAGGTTCTGTGCGGTTAGCCCATTTAAACCTGAGTGGTAACTCCTGTGTGTTTTTGCCTTTGCATTATAAAAAGTATCTCGTGAACAAAGCACTGTGGGAACAAAGCACGCTTAAACCCATTTTTTTTAAAGATAAAATCTTAAGTTCCTGTAGCATCGTGGTAGCCTGTTATTTTCCAACAGTGGCCTCATGCCCACTGTCTCTAGATAAAACAGAGAATCAAGCCTCCGAGGTCAAGTGATTTTGCTGGGTCTTTCCAGGAGTCAGTGGCAGATCCTGACACAAGACTGTAGGCCCCTGATTCCTGGGCTTCTCTTTTCAAGCCAGTGCTCTGTTGCAGCACAGCATGCACGTGTGACCAAGGGCACTGTCTGCATGACATAAGCATAACACCCACGACTTGTTCAGAGCTTCCTTGAGAACTGTGGAGAGTATGATATCGATTCTTTTAAAAGTGCTGCCTTTTTCCATCCGTCCACTTTTCTCCCACTCTCTTGCACTTGTGTTGGCTGACAGGGTTTATCTGTCAATGGCTTAACAAGTTGCTGAAAAAATGTTTAACTGAAAATGTTTAACTGAAAATGTTTAACTGAAAAAAATGGTATCTGTCCACCCTCCAGGAAAGGAGGCTGCATGATCACAGTGGATCATAATCACAATGGACAGTCACTGTCTGTCAGAGAAGCCATAGTGCAGGCATTTCTCTGACTACCTCTCCAGCCGTGCCTTCTGAAAAGGACACTCGCCACCTCCCAAGCCCAGTCTGTAGCCCTTTGGTGTCCCTGGGCCCTAGAAGCCCCTGTGGATCAGCGTCTGTCAGAGGCACAGGCTGCAGGCAGCAAATGCTTATTTCACCAGATTCTCGTGGAGCAAAGCCTTTTTGGTATTTGTACAGTATTCAAAACCAAAAGAACAACAACAAACAAACAAATGCCATGGACCACTTTTGGGTTCTGAACATTAAGAAAAAAAAAATTGGTCTCACTCCTTTAATACAAGCCTCAATTCTTCTTCTTTTTTCTTTTTCTTTTTTTTTTTTTTTTGCGGTATGCGGGCCTCTCACTGTTGTGGCCTCTCCCATTGTGGAGCACAGGCTCCGGACGCGCAGGCTCAGCAGCCATGGCTCACGGGCCCAGCCGCTCCGCGGCATGTGGGATCTTCCCGGACTGGGGAACGAACCCGCGTCCCCTGCATCGGCAGGTGGACCCCCAACCACTGCACCACCAGGAAAGCCCTCAATTCTTTTAGTTACCCTGTTTTCCTTCCCAATAAACAATCAGCACCTACTTGCCTTTGGCAATTTTTCTGCTGGAGAGTTTCATGTCATTTTTGCTTTGCTGCAGTTGTTTCCACAATAGTAAGAGGGGATGTTCCCTTATATCTTTGTATGTCATGGAATGTGCCTCTTGGTATCCTACTGGCGATATCTAAGAATTTTGCCTGATTGTTTTTCCTAGAAGAATAAATACATTTGCTGTGAAGTTTGCCTGGAGTTAGACTAATGGTAACCATTTCTTCATACCTTATCTCTATTCATCATTCACAAGGCATCACTTTAAAATATTTTTCCCACTGTTAAGGATCCAAATTAATTTCAATGAGATTTATAGTGCTGAATAAAAATATTCAACTTTTATTTTATTTCTGTCTTTTAAAGAATCTCTTATGGAGTCAAACAAATCTGGAACCAGAAGTGACATTAGCAATCATGGTCTGGGGTATTTCTTACTGTTTTTGGTAAAAAGCATTTGTATTTCCATTTGGGGACCCATCTTGCTCTAACTCTCAGCCCAGGTGGTTTGGGTGGAGTTGACTCTTGTTTTCCCTGTTCTGGGGGTGAACACGGGCTCGGGCCTGGCTGATTTGCATGTTCTGTTTCTCTGGCCTCGTTGATTGGCCCAAGAATAGGTTCAGGAATCTTGCTTTCAGTGTTAGTAGAGAAATTTCTTTTTGGCTTTGTACTAGAACCTGGGAGGATACAGGGTTGAAGCTCCCCAAATTGGAGGGTGGCAATGAAGCCCCCATGGAGTAGAGCTGAGTTAAGGAATGGGAATAGGCCAGATCCTGGTAATGTAGTAAGCTGAGATGAGGTATGTTTGCTCCTGGACATTTTAGTTACACAAGGCAAGAAACTACCCTTCTCCCTCCCCAATACACACACATACTGTTATTTTTCCTGAGTCAACTGGATTTGGATTTTCCTCCATCTGCAACTGAATAATTCTAGGAGACTCTTAGGAATTCCTTGCCAGAATGTGGCATCGTGAGACCCTCATCCATAGCCCCTGGTTCCCAGATTTTAGCACCCCACCCCCAGCCCGCAGTGCATGCCTGGTATTGTCTCATCCCCAGCTCTCACACTGGAGGGTCTTCACACATTCATATGGACAACCCAGTCTGTGAATCTAAGCTCTGTCCTGAAAACCCCTGGAAAGAGTCACCCTTGGGCTGATGCTTGGGCCTAGAGGTATGCATTTTGGTGGTGTGATTGCTTCTTGGATGGACAGATCTGAGGAAGAGGTGTATACAGTCCCTGGAAGCAGGCTTGGCAAGAAAGATTTCTGGATCTAGGAGCATAGTCTTGAAGGAAGAAGGCCCAGGGCCTGGGGCGCCCACCTTGGCCCATGGTCTCTCAGCCCTGAGGAGATGAGGTTGGCCAGAGTGCGGGGTCCCTCTTGCTTGGGCCTTAGGGTGATGCTGGCTTTGGTTCCTCTCTTCCTCTGCTATCTAGTTCTGTAAGAACTGCTTCTTAGGGAGATGGGGAACACTTTGCAGGGCTGTGAGTTTCATTGCAGTTGTGGCTGCTGATGTCGCTAAACCTCTCTCGGTTTCTGAGGGCCACTAAAGAGGGTGGAAAGGAGTGAGAAGACGGATCGGTGACTTTCATGCTTCTGCTGCTTTTTGCTTGCATGATATCTTCTCTTTCTAAAAATAGATATCTGTGGTTAAACCACTGCACGAGGCAGTATCCTTCCAGGGTTTCCTGACTATATTTGTCCCTCACTGAGTATCCTGACCATTGACTTCCTTTGGCTGCATCATTCTCACCTTTGAACTCTTCTCTTTTTCCCCACCGTACCTTCCACGTCTGTGCATCTGCATTTTCTGTGGCCTTTGGTGACCTTTGGAAGCCACCTTTGTATTACAGCAGTAGCTGTGATCTTCTTTGGGCTGCTTTTACTCTTCTGCTGTGTTCCACCACCTTATTATACGCAGAGAAGTCCCTGCACACCATTCTGCACCCCAGGCCCCTGCCCACACCCACCAGCCCTGGACAGCCCCACCCAGGTCCATCAGTTCTAGCCAGCTTTTAGCTTGGTTCAGTCTCCTAGCTAAAGCATAAAATATGGATTTATAGATATAGACACACACATATACTTGAAGAAAAAAGCATTAGAAGTCATCCCTAAGATTACCTAGGATTCTTTGGCCCACATTTTATATTTTATACAACAGGAATCTGAGCCCCATTGAGGTCTTATGTAAGGCTACACAGCCCACCAGGGACTCAGCTGGGACATGCACCCAGGCCTCTTGACCCTTACTCCTCGGCCCTTCCCATTCCCCCATGGTGACTCCCTCTGTCACAGAGAAGATTTTTCCGTTTTTCTGCCAAGCTAGAATTACTGGAACTAACAAAACGTAAGAGAATTTATTTCAAGCATTGTATTTCTTGTTTTATTTATTCCTTATTAGCTCAGGTTTCTCTTATTTTATGTTTATCCTTATAGTATCTTCTGGTCTATGAATACTAAAACAGATCTCTGAGTTGGTTTGTATTTGTTTCTCTTTTCTCTTTTTTTTTTTTTTGGGGTACACGGGCCTCTCACTGTTGTGGCCTCTCCCGTTGTGGAGCACAGGCTCCAGACGTGCAGGCTCAGCGGCCATGGCTCACGGGCCCAGCCGCTCCGCGGCATGTGGGATCTTCCCGGACCGGGCATGAACCCATGTCCCCTGCATCGGCAGGCAGACTCTCAACCACTGTGCCACCAGGGAAGCCCTCTCTTTCCTCTTAATTTCAACTTTCTGAGAAAAAAAAAAAAAGTGACTTAAAAAAATTTAAATTTCAGAAGCTCCTCTATGAGTCTAGGGTATAGACTTGAGAGTAACCCTAGGATGTTCAAGCTGTTTGCTTCTCATTAGCCTCAGAAAGTGGGAACATGGTAAAAAAGATGAATAGATGTTTTCCTCTAGTTCATTCACTAACAAGGTAATTAATCACATGCTAAGGCCATGTGAGATCAAGGATATTTTCTCAGTTACGTTACCCAGTGTGGAAACACACACACACACACACACACACACACACACACACACACACAATAAAAGTGACTTAAATCTTTTTCTGAATAATCAGGCCATCTTTGCAAAGAATTACGTTTTCCAGGAGTGGGAGAAATTCATAGCACATAAATAAAAGGTTCTAGCATAATTCAGTTCCTGTGTGTGTGTGTGTGTGTGTGTGTGTGTTTGTATGTTTGTGTGTGTGTTGTGGTATTGGGAAGGGTGAACATTTCATATGTGATTATTTCAAATCAGCCAATTAGAAAATAATTTTTTCTTCTCCTCCTATGTGACTCAGTGATTGTCCATATTCTGTGGACTTTATCAGATTTGTTTTGCCCTCATGAGACTTGCAGTCTGGTTCATTTATATCTTAGTCTCTTTTTCAGATACATAATAAGGATTGAATAATTGAAATCAGTAAATAAACACATGATAAATTCAGTTAATAAACCTAGTAAATTAGTAAGATGAAATATTTATAGTCAACATATAGTCAACATAGTACATCAGTTGGTAAACTCATTAGTGATGCAGTCAGTGTAAGAAGAATTAATGTAATTTCCAAGTTTAGATAATGGAAGAATTAAGACAGGATAATTTTTTCTTTTATTATTTGTGTAATTCTGGGATAATGGGTTGGAAAACCTTTACTGCTCTATATCTCATTTCAAAGTTTCTTGGCTACACTGGTTCATAATTTGTGTCTTTGTAAAATTTGATTAGATATTAGAAACATGAATGGGTGTGCAGTCTATTCATGATCATAACATCTGTTCAACAGTAAATCTTTGTGCTCTGCTACCATCACCAAAGGGAATCTTTTTTTTTTTTAATTTTAGAAATGCATATGTGTTTAATCTCTAACTGAAATCTCCTTTTGTGCTGTGCCACACTGCTGATTAACAAATCATTTACAGGTGTGAGATTTTGATTCCTTTTTTTTCCCACAACTCTCTCACACACACACACACTGTATTTTATTTTTACAAGAGATATATAAACAGACACCAAGCATTGTAAATGGATCACCACAACAAAAGCAATAATGACTGCAATTACCAAACACGAAACACACTCATGCTATGTCATAATATTGACATTCAGTCTGGTAATCCTCCACTGTAACAGCTCCTTTACTTTGCAGTGAACATTGATTTGTATATTTTTTGCCTCTGAGTCTTTGTGGGATTTTTTTTTTATTCAAACAGAAAATCACAAAATTTATAATCATCCTCATCAGTTCACTCAGTCCCATGTGATTAATTTTTTTTTCTTATCTTGATCTTTTGTTAGCACTTTTATGAATTCATCAGTTTTCCATTAGAGTTCTGAAAATGCTTATTCATTCAGTTCAGCAGTATAGTCAGTTACCAGAAACCTTGTCAGAGTCTTGTCAGTCTTTTCCATGAATTCCTTGAAGATGAAACCCTTTTATAGAAACATTTTTGCAAAAGCATCAGAGTACACCCAGAACTGTCTGTAAATAAGAAAAGACTTAAAAATGGCCATGGTTAAAGATTTGATGAAAGTTCAAAATAATGAAATTGACAAGGAAATTTAGTTATTTCTGAGATACACGTTTTAAATTAATAACTAGAATTATGACTTATAACATTATACCAGAACATATAAGATTTTTAGAAATTTCACGTAATGTCTGAAACATTTATGTTAACATATTTCCATACAAATAACCCAAAGAAAGTTTAGTATTAGTTGTTTTTGTTTGTTTGTTTGTTTGTTTTTTTATACTGCAGGTTCTTATTAGTCATCAATTTTATACACATCAGTGTATATATGTCATACCAATCGCCCAATTCAGCACACCACCATTCGCACCCCACTGTGGTTTTCCCCCTTGGTGTCCATATGTTTCTTCTCTACATCTGTGTCTCAACTTCTGCCCTGCAAACCGGATCATCTGTACCATCTTTCTAGGTTCCACATACATGCGTTAATATATGATATTTGTTTTTCTCTTTCTGACTTACTTCACTCTGTATGACAGTCTCTAGATCCATCCACATCTCAACAAATGACACAATTTCATTCCTGTTTATGGCTGAGTAATATTCCATTGTATATATGTAC
The DNA here is from genome assembly GCF_937001465.1 of Orcinus orca. Lineage (NCBI taxonomy): Eukaryota > Metazoa > Chordata > Mammalia > Artiodactyla > Delphinidae > Orcinus > Orcinus orca. The sequence continues at coordinate 92,267,066 of NC_064561.1, read as the reverse complement.
CACAACTTCTTTATCCATTTGGCTGTCGATGGGCATTTAGGTTGCTTCCATGGCCTGGCTATTGTGAATAGTGCTGCAATGAACATTGGGGTGCATGTGTCTATTTGAATTATGGTTTTCTCTGGGTATATGCCCAGTAGTGGGATTGCTGGATCATATGGTAATTCTATGTTTAGTTTTGCAAGGAACCTCCATACTGTTCTCCACAGTGGCTGTATCAACTTATATTCCCACCAACAGTGCAAGAAGGTTCCCTTTTCTCCACACCCTCTCCAGCATTTGTTGTTTGTAGATTTTCTGATGATGCCCATTCTAACTGGTGTGAGGTGATACCTCATTGTAGTTTTGATTTGCATTTCTCTAATAATTAGTGATGTTGAACAGTTTTCATGTGCTTCTTGGCCATCTGTATGTCTCCTTTGGAGAAATGTCTATTTAGGTCTTCTGCCCATTTTTGGATTGGGTAGTTTGTTTCTTTAATATTGAGCTGCATGAGCTGTTTATATATTTTGGAGATTAATCCTTTGCCCATTGATTCGTTTGTGAATATTTTCTCCCATTCTGAGGGCTGTCTTTTCGACTTGTTTATGGTTTCCTTTGCTGTGCAAAAGCTTTTAAGTTTCATTAGCTCCCATTTGTTTATTTTTGTTTTTATTTCCATTACTCTAGGAGGTGGATCAAAAAAGATCTTGCTGTGATTTACGTCAAAGAGTGTTCTTCCTGTGTTTTCCTCTAAGGGTTTTATAGTGTCCGGTCTTACATTTAGGTCTCTAATCCATTTTGAATTCATTTTTGTGTATGCTGTTAGGGAGTGTTCTAATTTCATTCTTTTACTTGTAGCTGTCCAGTTTTTCCAGCACCACTTATTGAAGAGACTGTTTTTTCTCCATTTTATATCTTTGCGTCCTTTGTCATAGATTAGTTGACCATAGGTTCGTGTGTTTCTCTCTAGGCTTTCTATCTTGTTCTATTGATCTCTGTTTCTGTTTTTGTGCCAGTACCATATTGTCTTGATTACTGTAGCTTTGTAGTATAGTCTGAAGTCAGGGAGTCTGATTCCTCCAGCTCTGTTTTTTCCCCTCAAGACTGCTTTCGTTATTCAGGGTCTTTTTTGTCTCCATACAAATTTTAAGGCTTTTTATTCTAGTTCCGTAAAAAATGCCATTGGTAATTTGATAGGGATTGCATTGAATCTGTAGATTGTTTTGTGTAGTATAGTCATTTTCACAATATTGATTCTTCCAATTCAAGAACATGGTATATCTCTCCATCTGTTTGTATCATCTTTAATTTATTCCATCAGTGTCTTATAGTTTTCTGCATACAGGTCTTTTGTTTCCCAAGGTAGGTTTATTCCTAGGTATTTTATTCTTTTTGTTGCAATGGAAAATGGGAGTGTTTGCATAATTTCTCTTTCATATTTTTCATCATTAGTGTATAGGAATTAAAGAGATTTCTGTGCATTAATTTTGTATCCTGCAACTTTACCAAATTCATTGATTAGTTCTAGTAGTTTTCTGGTGGCATTTTTAGGATTCTCTATGTATAGTATCATATCGTCTGCAAACAATGACAGTTTTACTTCTTCTTTTCCAATTTGTATTCGTTATTTCTTTTTCTTCTCTGGTTGCCGTGGCTAGGACTTCCAAAGCTATGTTGAATAATAGTGCTGAGAGTGGACATCCTTGTCTTGTTCCTGATCTTAGAGGAAATGCTTTCAGTTTGCCACCATTGAGAATGATGTTTGCTGTGGGTTTGTCATATATGGCCTTTATTATGTTGAGGTAGGTTCCCGCTATGCCCACTTTCTGGAGAGTTTTTATCATAAATGGATGTTGAATTTTGTCAAAAGCTTTTTCTGCGTCTATTGAGATGATCATATGGTTTTTATTCTTCAATTTGTTAATATGGTATATCACATTGATTGATTTGTGTATATTGAAGAATCCTTGCATTCCTGGGATAAACTTCACTTGATCATGGTGTGTGATCCTTTTAATGTGTTGTTGGATTCTGTTTGGTAGTATTTTGTTGAGGATTTTTGCATATATATTCATCAGTGATATTGGTCTGTAATTTTCTTTTTTTGTAATACCTTTGTCTGGTTTTGGTATCAGGGTGATGGTGGCCTCATAGAATGAGTTTGGGAGTGTTCCTTCCTCTGCAATATTTTGGAAGAGTTTGAGAAGGATGGGTTTTAGCTTTTCTCTAAATGTTTGATAGAATTCACCTGTGAAGCCATCTGGTCTTGGACTTTTATTTGTTTTGAAGATTTTTAATCAAGTTTCAATTTCATTACTTGTGATTGGTCTGTTCATATTTTCTGTTTCTTCCTGGTTCAGTCTTGGAAGGTTATACCTTTCTAAAAATTTGTCCATCTCTTCCAGTTTGTGCATTTATTGGCATAGAGTTGCCTGTAGTAGTCTCTTAGGATGCTTTATATTTCTGCGGCATCTGTTGTAACTTCTCCTTTTTCATCTCTAGTTTTACGGATTTGAGTTCTCTCCCTCTTTTTCTTGATGAGTCTGGCTGATGGTTTATCAATTTTGTTTATCTTCTCAAAGAACCAGCTTTTAGTTTTATTGATCTTTGCTGTTGTTTTCTTTGTTTCTATTTCATTTATTTCTGCTCTGATCTTTTTGATTTCTATCCTTCTACTAACTTCGGGTTTTGTTTGTTTTTCTTTCTCTAGTTCCTTTAGGTGTAAGGTTAGATTGTTTACTTGAGATTTTTCTTGTTTCTTGAGGTAGGCTTGTTTAGCTATAAACTTCCCTCTTAGAACTGCTTTTGCTGCATCCCATAGGTTTCGGATCGTCCTTTTTTCATTGTCTCTAGGTATTTTTTGATTTCCTCTTTGATTTCTTCAGTAATCTCTTGGTTACTTAGTAACATATTGTTTAGCCTCCATGTGTTTGTATTTTTTACATTTTTTCTCCTGTAATTCATTTCTAATCTCATAGTTTTGTGGTCAGAAAAGTTGCTTGATATGATTTCAATTTTCTTAAATTTACTGAAGCTTGATTTGTGACCCAAGATGTGATCTATCCTGGAGAATGGTCCGTGCGCACTTGAGAAGAAAGTGTAATCTGCTGTTTTTGGATAGACTGTCCTATAAATACCAATTAAATCTATCTGGTTTATTGTGTCATTTAAAGCTTCTGTTTTCTTATTTATTTTCATTTTGGATGATCTGTCCATTGGTGTAAGTGAGGTGTTAAAGTCCCCCACTATTATTGTGTTACTGTCCATTTCCTCTTTTATAGCTGTTAGCAGTTGCCATATGTATTGAGGTGCTTCTATGTTGGGTGCATATATATTTATAATCGTTATTTCTTCTTCTTGGATTGATCCCTTAATCATTATGTAGTGTCCTTCTTTGTCTCTTGTAGGAGTCTTTATTTCAAAGTCTATTTTATCTGATATGAGTATAGCTACTCCAGCTTTCTTTTAATTTCCATTTTCATAGAATATCTGTTTCCATCCCCTCACTTTCAGTCTGTATGTGTCCCTAGGTCTGAAGTGGGTTTTTGTAGACAGCATATATATGGATCTTGTTTTTGTATCCATTCAGCAAGCCTGTGTCTTTTGGTTGGAGCATTTAATCCATTCACGTTTAAGGTAATTATCAATATGTATGTCCCTATGACCATTTTCTTAATTGTTTTGGGTTTGTTTTTGTAGGTCCTTTTCTTCTCTTGTGTTTCCCACTTAGAGAAGTTCCTTTTTCACTTGTTGTAGAGCTGGTTTGGTGGTGCTGAATTTTCTTAGCTTTTGCTTGTCTATAAAGCTTTTGATTTCTCCATTGAATCTGAATGAGATCCTTGCCGGGTAGAGTAATGTTGGTTGTAGGTTCTTCCCTTTCATCACTTTAAGTATATCATGCTACTCCCTTCTGGCTTGTAGAGTTTCTGCTGAGAAATCAGCTGTTAACCTTTTGGCAGTTCCCTTGTATGTTATTTGTCATTTTTCCATTGCTGCTTTCAGTAATTTTTCTTTTTCTTTAATATTGGCCAATTTGATTGCTATATGTCTCAGCATGTTTCTCCTTGGGTTTATCCTGTATGGGACTCTCTGTGCTTCCTGGACTTGGGTGGCTATTTCCTTTCCTGTGTTAGGGAATTTTTTACTATAATCTCTTCAAATATTTTCTCGAGTCCTTTTTCTCTCTCTTCTCCTTCTGGGACCCCTATAATGCAAATATTGTTGCATATAATGTTGTCCAAGATGTCTCTTAGGCTGTCTTCATTTCTTTTCATTCTTTTTTCTTTATTCTGTTCTGAAGCAGTGAATTCCACCATTCTGTCTTCCAGGTCACTTATCCTTTCTTCTGCCTCAGTTTTTCTGCTATTGATTCCTTCTAGTGTATTTTTCATTTCAGTTATTGTGTTACTCATCTCTGTTTGTTTGTTCTTTAATTCTTCTAGGTCTTTGTTAAACATTTCTTGTGTCTTCTCGATATTTGCCTCCATTCTTTTTCCGAGGTCCTGGATCATCTTCACTATCATTATTCTAAATTCTTTTTCTGGAAGGTTGCCTATCTCCTCTTCATTTAGTTGTTTTTCTGGGGGTTTATGTTGTTCCTTCATCTGGTACATAGCCCTCTGCCTTTTCATCTTGTCTATCTTTCTGTGAATGTGGTTTTTGTTCCACAGGCTGCAGGATTATAGTTCTTCTTGCTTCTACTGTCTGCCCTCTGGTGATCGAGGCTATCTAAGAGGCTTGATGGGAGGGACTGGTGGGGGGTGGAGCTGACTGTTGCTCTGGTGGGCAGAGCTCAGTAAAACTTTAATCCACTTTACTGTTGATGGGTGGGGCTGGGTTCCCTCCCTGTTGGTTGTTTGGTCTGAGGCAACCCAACACTGGAGCTTACCTGGGCTCTTTGGTGGGGCTAATGACAGACTCTGGTAGGGCTCATGCCAAGGAGTACTTCCCAGAACTTCTGCTGCCAGTGTCCTTGTCCCCACGGTGAGCCACAGCCCCAATCCCCCGCCTCTGCAGGAGACCCTCCAACACTAGCAGGTAGGTCTGGTTCACTGGTGTCACTGCGTCTTCCCCTGGGTCCCAATATGCACACTACTCTTTGTGTGCCCTCCAAGAGTGGAGTCTCTGTTTCCACCCGTCCTGTCAAAGTCCTGCAGTCAATTCCCACTAGACTTCAAAGTCTTATTCTCTAGGAATTCCTCCTTCCATTGCCGGACCCCCAGGTTGGGAAGCCAGACGTGGTGCTCAGAACCTTCTCTCCAGTGGGTGGACTTCTGTGGTATAAGTGTTCTCCACTCTGTGATTCACCCACCCAGCAGTTATGGGATTTGATTTTACTCTGATTGCGCCCCTCCTACTGTCTCATTGTGGCTTCTCCTTTGTCTTTTGATGTGGGGTATCTTTTTTGGTGAGTTCCAATGTCTTTCTGTCAATGATTGTCCAGCAGCTAGTTGTGATTCTGGTGCTCTCGCAAGAGGGAGTGAAAGCACGTCATTCTACTCTGCCATCTTGGTTCCTCTCCTCACCCTGATTTTTTCCAAAGGGAATCTTAACTGTTATTAATCACCTGCATTTCACATACATTATTTAATCTAATCATCACAATAACCCTATAGGGTGTACATGTGTGTGTAATCATTATCCCTATTTTAGACATGTGAAAACTTTAATTTCAGTGGTTCGGGTAAGATGTGTTGGGTCACAGCAGTAAAGGGTGATACAATTAGGACGTGGAACTTAGTCTGTCTGCTGAGAACATGCTTCATGCCTCAAATAATGCCACCAGTCTAAAAGACTGAAGTGAATGATACTCTCAGTTAAAGTCCTAATAACACTCTAAGTTCGTTTTACTCCTCTTTTGATACTCACTTGACTTCACTGTAGAATCTTCTACTGAGTTTCATTGGAAAAGAGAAAAACACTGGGTCTAAAGTAGGTGTTATGTTTCCTTTCCATATAGTGTTCCAGCTCTTGGAAATGTTCTTTGAACCAAAAATTTTTCAGTAAAGCCCATCTTCTGGAACCTTCATGAAAGCTCCACAATAGCAAAAGAGCTAAGTCTTTAAACAAGACTTCATCATGTATTATTAGTCAAACAGAGGCCCTTAAGTGCCTGGCAATAAATATAGCTAATAATATCAAAGAGAATACGTACTTTGTACCAGGCATCATACTTTGCATTTGTATCATAATAGTGGTAGCAGCAATGTTTGAGTATTTACTAGGTGAAAGATACTATGTTTTGCATAAATCATCTTATATTTATTTTTTTCAATATTTCAGTGAAGTAGATATATTATCTCCATTTTACATAAGAGGAAACATCTTCAGTGAGGTCTAAACTCGCATAGCTAGATAGTAACAGAGACTAGAATTGATTTTCCGGCTAGGTGACTTTTCAGAACTGGAATATTACAACTGATGGACTGTTAATTGTCTTCTAAAAGGAAGGGAATAGTCCCGTTGAATGCTTTTTACCAGAAGAAAACTCATAGGAATTATTCCCCCTCCTTCCCAAATAATTTCTGAACACACTTCCTATGTGAAAAGCTCTCTGCCTGTGAAGGACTTTTGAGGATAGTCAGACAGTAACCTTGCTGTAAAGGAGCTTGCAGCCTGCACCGTAGAGATTGGACAAGCACATAATAGCCATGTTACAACATAGGCAGGACCCCGTGGGAGACTGGGACAGAACAGTGAGAGTCCAAAGAAAGGGTCCTACCTCTCTCTCACTGGCATCTAGCAAAAAAAAGAATTAAATTTTTTTTTGGGTGAGTAAAACAAAATGGAAAAAGCTTTGAAAATCAGTTTCAGATTCTTATTAAGCATTTTTCTGAATGAAAAAAATGCCAAATGCTTTACAAGCTAGTTTTCCTAAAACTGGAAAAATTTGAGAGATTCTGAAGACAGAGGGAGAAGGAAAAGAAAATAAGAAAATGTCGGAGAAAAGGTGATAGAATGGTGAAGATAATAAGAGAGATAACAGCTATTGGTCTCAGTTTTAGAAGCAACAGAGAAACAGTTTTGCTTTCTGAAGGGAATACTTTCAGAATGGTCAATTTCCTGTAAACAGTAGGTGGCAGCCTTAATATCTCCTGCCATAACTCTAAAGCATGGCTTAAGTGATGGGACTGTAGCCTTGAAGAGAAGGTCATGATATTTGGAAACTGGAAACTGAACATATTAACAGTTGACCTACAATAGCTATTGTTACTTTTCTTTATGTTCAATTATCAAATAACAACTGAAGTCTAATTTTGTTCTCGATCTTCTATATTTCAAAGTACAGAACTTACGTATGGTGATAAGGAGGGAATGAAGTTTTGAGTCTTTAGCTCTCTACCATAACTTCTGTGGGATGTGGAAGAGAGCAAGTTGTTTCAGGTAGAGTCATCTAAATACACTTGGAATTTGGGTTGACATAATTAAACTCACACATGTGTGCATAAGTATATATATAAATATATCTAAATTCTATATATCTATCTGTCAATATACTTTATAGATAGATAGATTTGGAGAGTTCCCAAGGCTTACTGATTCTGAATTCCATAACATCCAAGTTAGTGCTATGAATTGCTTTGCCTCATCTTTACATGGAAATTTCCACTTCAGAAAGCTAGCATTTTACACACCTCTCTGTACCAGTGCTGCTTTGCCAGTGATGTTCAGAGCCTTCACAAGATGGCCAGTCCTTTCAATAGCTTCAATGATGAGTGATTGAGCTTTGACTATTTATTTAACTGAATTCTGTCTTGATTTCACTTTGAAAAAAATTATCATTTCGAGGTTGAGGTCTTTGCTAACAGCAGCATCATCATAATGGTGTGGACTTATTATTTGTGTTACAAGGTCTTTATGTGGTGGTTAGTTGGGATGAGGTTTGAGGGTGGATTTCCAAATCCTTACCAGTCAAAACCCATTGAACACTATAAAAACAATGACGGTAACATCAGGGCAGACCTCTCATAGCATAGGTCATGGAGCATGTACATTTTAGGTTGGCATTTTTAAGAAGAAGTGTACACAGATATCTTAATTTTGTCATCTACAAAGGCTTATGATCATGGGAACTTATTGCTAAGAAACTCCTTTCTCAGAAGGGCCTGTGGATACAGCCTAGGCTTCATTACCATCAGTCAATTTGCCTCTGGTTAGCACTCAAAATGTCCTCAAAATGCCTTTTTCCATTTCCCTTGTTCTCACGTAACTCCAGGTGCTTAGGGGAAAGTCCTTTTAACCTGTATATATTTAAGTTGTTCTAAAAAATGCTTGTTAAAATGAGCTGAACTGGACTAATGAGCCAGTATGGCAACAACCAGCAGCAGCATTCACACAGCTGAATGTTCCCCAATATGTGTGACAACAGTGTCTATGTCATCAGTGTGAGGTGCAGCCACCCCCTGCCTCTCCAAGAGACTCTCCAAGACCAGAGCCGTGTGGCTGACAGGGTCTTAGTGCTCTGGCCGAGTGTCAGGCCTGAGCCTCTAAGGTGGGAGAGCCAAGTTCAGGACATAGGTCGCAGAGACCTCCCAGCCCCACGTAATATCAAGTGGCAAAAGCTCGCCCAGAGATCTCCATCTCAACACGAAGACCCACTCGATTCAATGACTAGCAAGCTACACTGCTGGACACCGTATGCCAAACAACTAGCAAGACAGGAACACAACCCCACCCATTAGCAGAGAGCCTACCTAAAATCATAATAAGGTCACAGACACCCAAAACCCAACACCAGACTCAGGCCTACCCACCAGAAAGACAAGATCCAGTCTCATCCACCAGAACACAGGCACCAGTCCCCTCCACCAGGAAGCCTACACAACCCACTGAAACCCACTGGGGGCAGACATCAAAAACAGTGGGAACTACGAACCTGCAGCCTACAAAAACAAGACAACAAACACAGTAAGTTACACAAAATGAGAAGACTGAGAAATACACAGCAGATGAAGGAGCAAGGTAAAAACCCACCAGACCAAACAAATGAAGAGGAAACAGGCAGTCTACCTGAAAAAGAATTCAGAGTAATGAGAGTAAAGATGATCCAAAAACTTGGAAATACAATGAAGAAAACACAAGAAACGTTTAACAAGGACCTAGAAGAACTAAAGAGCGAACAAACAATGATGAACAACACAATAAATGAAATTAAAAATTCTCTAGAAGGAATCAATAGCAGAATTACTGAGGCAGAAGAGCAGATAAGTGACCTAGAAGATAAAATATTGGAAATAACTACTGCAAAGCAGAATAAAGAATGAAAAGAATTGAGGACAGGCTTAGAGACTGTGGGGACAACATTAAAAGCACCAACATTTGAATTATAGGGGTCCCAGAAGAAGGAGAGAAAAAGAAAGGAACTGAGAAAATATATAAAGAGATTATAGTTGAAAGCTTCCCTCATATAGGAAAGGAAATAGTCAGTTAAGGCCAGGAAGTTCAGAGAGTCCCATACAGGATAAAACCAAGGAGAAACATGCCAAGACACATTAATCAAATTACCAAAAATTAAATACAAAGAAAAAATATTAAAAGCAGCAAGAGAAAAGCAACAAAAAGCATACAAGGGAATCCCCATAAGGTTAACAGCTGATCCTTTAGCAGAAACTCCTTTAGCAAGCCAGAAGGGACTGGCAGGACATATTTAAAGTGATGAAAGGGAAAAACCTACAACCAAGATTACTCTACCCAGCTAGGAGCTCATTCAGATTTGATGGAGAAATTAAAACCTTTTACAGACAAACAAAAGCTAAGAGAATTCAGCACCACCAAACCAGCTTTACAACAAATGCTAAAGGAACTTCTCTAGGCAGGAAACACAAGAGAAGGAACAGACCCACAATAACAAACCCAAAACAATTAAGAATATGGTAATAGAAACATATATATCGATAACTACCTTAAATGTAAATGGATTAAATGCTCCAACCAAAAGACATAGACTGGCTGAATGGATACAAAAACAAGACCGATATATTTGCTGTCTACTAAAGACCCACTTCAGACCTAGGGAGACATACAGCCTGAAAGTGAGAGGATGGAAAAAGATATTCCATGAAAATGGAAATCAAAAGAAGGCTGGAGTAGCAATTCTCATGTCAGACAATATAGACTTTAAAAAAAAGACTATCACAAGAGACAAAGAAGGACACTACATAATGATCAAGGGGTCAACCTAAGAAGAAGATATAACAATTGTAAATATTTATGCACCCAACATAGGAGCACCTCAATACATAAGTCAAATGCTAACAGCCATAAAAGAGGACATCAACAGTAAAACAATAATATTAGGGGACATTAACACCCCACTTTCACCATGGACAGATCATCCAAAATGAAAATAAATAAGGAAACACAAGCCTTAAATGATACATTAAACAGATTAATTGATATTTATAGGATATTCCATCCAAAAATAACAAAATACACTTTCTTCTCAAGTGCTCATGGAACATTCTTCTGGATAGATCATATCTTGGGTCACAAATCAAGCCTTGGTAAATTTAAGAAAATTGAAATCATATCAAGTATATATTCCAACCACAGTGCTATGAGATTAGATATCAATTAGATATCAATTACAGGAAAAAACTGTAAAAAATACAAACACATGGAGGCTAAACAATGCACTACTAAATAACCAAGAGATCACTGAAAAAATCAAAGAGGAAATTTAAAAAAAACCTAAAAACAAATGACAATGAAAACACGATGACCCAAAACCTATGGGATGCAGCAAAAGCAGTTCTAAGAGGGAAGTTTATAGCAATACAATCCGACCTCAGGAAACAAGAAAAATCTCAAATAAACAATGTAACCTCACACCTAAAGCAATTAGAGAAAGAAGAAGCAAAAAAAAAAAACCCCAAAGTTAGCAGAAGGAAAGAAATCATAAAGATCAGAGCAGAAACAAATGAAATAGAAACAAAGAAAACAACAACAAAGATCAATAGAACTAAAAGCTGGTTCTTTGAGAAGATAAACAAAATTGATAAACCATTAGCCAGACTCATCAAGAAAAAATCAGAAGACTCAAATCTATAGATATGAAATGAAAAAGGAGAAGTAACAACTGACACTGCAGAAATACAGGGGATCATGGGAGATTACTACCAGCAACTCTATGCCAATAAAATGGACAACCTGGAAGAAATGGACAAATTCTTAGAAAACCATAACGTTCTGAGACTGAACCATGGAGAAATAGAAAACATACACTGACCAGTCACAAACACTGAAATTGAGACTGTGATTAAAAATCTTCTAACAAACAAAAGCCCAGGACCAGATGGCTTCACACGTGAATTTTATCAGGCATTTGGAGAAGAACTAACACCTATCCTTCTCAAACTTTTCCAAAATATAGCGTTGGGAGGAATACTCCCAAATTCATTCTATGAGGCCACCATCACCCTGATACCAATACCAGACAAAGATGTCACAAAGAAAGAAAACTACAGGCCAATATCACTGATGAACATAGATGCAAAAATCCTCAACAAAATACTAGCACACAGAATTCAACAGCACATTAAAAGGATCATACACCATGATCAGGTGGGGTTTATCCCAGGAATGCAAGGATTCTTCAATATACACAAATCAGTTGATGTGATAAACCATTTTAACAAACTGAAGGAGAAAAAGCATATGATCATCTCAATAGACAAATAGAAGACAATAGACAAATAGAAGAAGCTTTTGACAATATTCAACACACATTTATGATAAAAACCCTCTAGAAGTAGGCATAGAGAGAACTTACCTCAACATAATAAAGGCCATATATGACAAACCCACAGCGAACATTGTCCTCAGTGGTGAAAAAATGAAACCATTTCCACTAAGATCAGAAACAAGACAAGGTTGCCCACTCTCACCACTATTATTCAGCATAGCTTTGGAAGTTTCAGCCACAGCAGTCAGAGAAGAAAAAGAAATAAAAGGAATCCAAATCGGAAAAGAAGAAGTAAAGCTGTCACTGTTTGCAGTTGACATGATAGTATACATAGAGAATCCTAAAGATGCCACCAGAAAACTACTAGAGCTAATCAATGAATTTGGTAAAGTAGCAAGATACAAAATTAATGCACAAAAATCTCTTGCATTCCTATACAGTAATGATGAAAATCTGAAAGAGGAATTAAGGAAACACTCCTATTTACCATTGCAACAAAAAGAATAAAATTCCTAGGAATAAACCTCCCTAAGGAGACAAAAGACCTATATGCAGAAAACTATAGGACAGTGATGAAAGAAATTAAAGATGATACAAACAGATGAATAGATATACCATGTTCTTGGATTGGAAGAATCCACATTGTGAAAATGACTCTACTACCCAAAGCAGTCTACAGATTTAATGCATTCACTATCAAACTACCAATGGCATTTTTCACAGAACTAGAACAAAAAATTGCACAATTTGTATGGAAACACAAAAGACACTGAATAGCCAAAGCAATCTTGAGAAAGAAAAACGGAGCTGGAGGAAGCAGGCTCCCTGACTTCAGACTGTACTACAAAGCTACAGTAATCAAGACAGTATGGTACTGGCACGAAAACAGAAATATAAAGCAATGGAACAGGATAGAAAGCCCAGAGATAAACCCACGCACATATGGTCACCTTATCTTTGATAAAGGAGGCAAGAATATACAATGGAGAAAAGACAACCTCTTCAGTAAGTGGTGCTGGGAAAACTGCACAGCTACATGTAAAAGAATGAAATTAGAACACTCCCTGACACCATACAGAAAAATAAACTCAAAATGGATTAAAGACCTAAATTTTAGTAAGACCAGACAGTATAAAACTCTTAAAGGAAAACATAGGCAGAACACTCTATGACATAAATCACAGCAAGATCCTTTTTGACCCACCTCCTAGAGAAATGGAAATAAAAACAAAAATAAACAAATGGGACCTAATGAAAGTTAAGAGCTTTTGCACAGCAAAGGAAACCATAAACAAGACAAAAAGACAGCCCTCAGAATGGGAGAAAATGTTTGCAAATGAAGCAACGGACAAAGCAATAATCTCTAAAGCAATAAAAAATATACATGCAGCTCATGCAGCTGAATATCAGAAAAACAAACAACCCTGTCAAAAAATGGGCAGAAGACCTAAATAGACATTTCTCCAAAGAAGATATACAGATTGCCACCAAAATGAAAGGATGCTCAACATCACTAATCATTAGAGAAATGCAAATCAAAACTACTATGAGGTATCACCTGACACCAGTCAGAATGGCCATCATCAAAAAATCTACTAAGAATAAATGCTGGAGAGGGTGTGGAGAAAAGGGAACCTTCCTGCACTGTTGGTGGGAATGTAGATTGATACAGCCACTACGGAGAACAGTATGGAGGTTCCTTACAAAACTAAAAATAGAATTACCATGTGATCCAGCAATCCCACTACTGGGCATATAACCGAGAATACCATAATTCAAAAAGAGTCATGCACCACAATGTTTCTTGCAGCTCTGTTTACGATAGCCAGGACATGAAATCAACCTAAGTGTGCACCAACAGATGAATGGATAAAGAAGATTTGGCACATATATACAATGGAATATTACTCAGCCATGTAAAGAAACGAAATTGTGTTATTTGTAGTGAGGTGGATGGACCTAGAGAGTGTCATACAGAGTGAAGTAAGTCAGGAAGAGAAAAAAATACAGTGTGATAACCCATATATATGGAATCTTAAAAAAAAATGTTGTGAAGAACCTAAGGGCAGGGCAAGAATAACAACGCAGACGTAGAGAATGGACTTGAGGACACAGGACAGGGTAAGGGTAAGCTGGGATGAAGTGAGATAGTGGCATGGACTTATAGATACTACCAAATGTAAAGTAGATAGCTAGTGGGAATTAGCCACATAGCATAGGGAGATCAGCTCAGTGCTTGTGACTACCTAGAGGGGTGGGATAGGGAGGGTGGGAGGGAGACGCAAGAAGGAGGAGATATGGGGATATATGTATATGTATAGCTGATTCACTTTGTTATAAAGCAGAAACTAACATACCATTGTAAAGCAATTATATTCCAATAAAGATGTTAAAAAAAAAAGAAAGTAGCAACCTAGTCCCAAAATAGAGCTGCACATAGCAGAAAGCAGCTCCTAGAAGAATTACACATTCTAAGCCTGAGGAACATGAAGACTGGTATCCTGGGACCTCTCTGCTGGGAATGTTGTGTGAGGTCCATTATTAATTCATTTGGAATGTAAAGTTAGCCGCTCCAGGACCTTCAGCGTTTTTCAAGATAGGAAAACTCCTGTGTAGTTTGACACAATTCTTAACCGGCTCTAAAAGCAAACAACATCAGCAACTTAATATTTTTGCAAAGAATGTGAACCCCCCCTTCGTTTAGCTCAATGGTAAATAAATTATAAACAATTTTGTGCCATAAAAAAATAAAACAAAAAACCACACAATTAAGTGTACTGAACATGTGAAAAACTGCTTTCCTAAGAGTTCTGTTTTTTAAAGTGTTTTTTAATGTGGTAATTTGTCTGGAACAGAGAAATTTAGGATTGGTTATCTACCAAAATCAATTTTGTAGATTCCCTACTTTCTCGGTTGCCATCCCCAGGCAGGAATAATGATGAGTGGCTTTACTCTTCTTGGCCTTTTCCCTCTCATTGAATATACAGGTACTGTTATTTTTCTAAGTCTGTTTTCCATGAGATTTAAGTGCTCTTAGGGGAAAGGTTATGCCTCAGTCATTCTCCTATTCCCCCAGCACTTTGTAGCATGGTCCCACCAGTCAAAGAAATATTTAAGAAGTAAATTAAATGAAATTAACACAAATTGTATTGGATGTATTTTATAAAAAATTGAAAATTCAATTTTTTATTTATATAACAACATAAAAGTTATCCAGTTTTGAATTTCTCCTTATATGCCATTGGGATATTAAACATCTGACAGAATTTTATGCATAGGCAGGAATAGTTGCTATTACTGAATTGATTAAAGACATGTTTAAAAATATTTGATCATTATTTAAAATGTAATGCATTTAAATTCACAAACCTTACGTATCTTATTTCCTAAAAACCTGAACACCGATCACAAAATTCATCAAAATTTTCTTAAACATTTCCATAAAATTACAAGTCCCAGAGAATGATTTTTCTTAAATGTTTTATTCACCTTTAAAATACATATCATTATGGCAATAAGTACAGAATTTATGATTAAATCAATTTTAACAACTGTTTTAAAATTTCAGCACCATGAGTGTGATTAATTGCTTCATTATTTGTATATGTGTTTCTATGGCTAACATTAGCTAGTTATCTTATACTTGCACTTAAGAGAAGCCATCCACTGTACCAGAGCAGGAGATGCACTTTGTGGATTGATGCTCCGTGGGACACAGGAACTGGTTGTGTCCTCTGTGTTACTGATCTGAGGACAGGGAAGGAAATTCATAATGGGCTCTAGGTTTAGGAGACAGAAAAGAGCCTGAGGTGAAACAGAGGAGCTCTTTACCATCATCAGCAACATGGCAGCACACACCAGTCATCCTATGATTATTTCAACTAGACTCTAATTACCAGAAACATTGAGTAGTGTTGGACTGGCTTTACGATAATAAAAGCAATTAAAGTTAGAATGCTTTTATAAATTTGTACATTGTCAGCTTGGCAAACTTGTTTTCTTTTTTTCCAGGAAGATACTTTTTACAAATACATAAGCAGATAGTTAAGGAAACTCAGGACTAAACTACCACAGAAAGATTGTCTTGTTTTTCTGTGTTCTCTGAAGAATATCTGTTAAGAATATGTTCTTCAATCTTTAATAACTCAAGTAAGCCATGGAATGAATTGTCCTGTATTGATAATTAATGATGTTAACAGTAAATGTGTCACATGGGTGATGTGCGGGAACACAGGGTGATGATATATTGTTATCACTGTCGCTATCAGTGATAATCAGTTTAATTAGAGTATAATCTGCCTTTGAGTATGTTTTCGAGCTTTAGTGGAGAACCATCTTGAGTCCAGGCCTTGCTACCTCATTCATGGGGCCTTTTTCATTTTGCACCACTGCAAAATGAAGATGTGGGCCTCTTTTTCAAAAAAAAGGAAAAAAGCGCAATTAAAGGTGCTAAAGTATAATAAAATATATAAAGGAAATAAAATTCTAAGTAAAGAAAAATTAAATTTTAAATTATTAGCTTGAATTTTAACATTCACCATATATTGTACAATGCCAGGTTTAAATACAAATATAGGAACCTTTAACTTTTATAACTCAGAGAGAGCCTTTAACTTGTATGCAGAATCACTGAAGTTTCACAATTTGTATTTGCATCTTAATCATGCATGTGTATAAAAATAATTGCTTCTGACATTTGGATGGGGGTCTTAAAAAAGTTTATGAAGAACTTTCATGTATATTACTTTGTATACAAGTTAAGATATTTGCTACTATCATCATTTTATGGGTGACCCAACAGGGGCTCAGAGGGTATATCACATGCTTGCCAAGTCTTTCAAAATAGAGAAACGTTGATAAGCTAATCTAGTCTATTTACACTATATTTCTACCTGTGAAATTATGTTGCTATTATAAAAGTTTTGAGATCTGTAAAACGGCAGTTTTCCTTTGTTTAGCACTCAACCAGATCTTCTTTTCTTGTGAGGTATCAGAAGGCATTGGACTTTCTCTGATAAGGAGCTAGTAGTATAGTGTGTAAGAGTGCTGTGTACCCCAATTTTCAGCTCTGCTATTCACTAGCTGCAGAGTTTGGACAAATCACTTAACTTAGGGATAATAAAAGCACCTAACTCTCTTCAGGAAGATGAAATGAGACAATACATGTCAAGCACTTAGGACAGCGCCTGGATGTAGTATGCAATCAGTGCAGACAACCTATTGTTATTCCCTTTTTGGTGGGGGGGTAATTTTGTTGCTTATTAGCACTTGTATGGCAGAAGGAAGATGAGGGAAAGGAAAACACATCCAGTGCTTGTTAGTTTTTATACTTTCCAGAAATCTGGTGAAAGATTTAATTTGGGGTCTGATTGAAATAAAAGAATATGAGACCTTTTTCAATAATTAAATACTTCATCTTATTGGTTGAAATTCCACAGGCCAGTCAGTTTCATCTGTTCCAAGGTCCCCAGTTGTACCCCCAGTTCGTCCAGTAGCTAATTTATCTCTGAGGGGTCCAGAGGTGGGACCCTGAGTGGTAGAAAGATTAAAAAGAGCCCGTTAGTGAAAATCTCTCCTCCCTGGGAAAGAGACAGTCCTCTGAGTATTTACAGCCCAAGAGTGAATGCTGAAGCTGCCCCTGTGCAATTTGGGAGATTTAGAAAGAGACCCAGCTCCACTTCCCCGCACCTGCCCAATCCCTTAACCTGGAATCATAAATTCTAAAATCCACCTTCAGAGATAGGTTATTGCCTCAAATCTTCTCTTTTATAATGCAGACACCCCGAGGAGCTGTGCCACTTTTAGCTGCTAATTTACCCTTCAAAGAAGTGAGTTCCTGAGGTCTTTTCTTTCAAGCTAAAGGGTCTCCGTACTTGATAGTGGAAAAGGGCTTGGAGTGTGGGGTAGGGACCAAAATAGGAAATGGACAGTAGAGGGAGCAGAAGATAGGTTTGATACTGCTGGAGGAGAGTCAGTGCGGAGGAGAGATCAGCTGGTCAGAGTCAGGAGACCTGGGTCTACTCTTGTATTGCCTTCAGGTCACTGAGCAGCTTCGGGAGGTCAGAGGGCAAACTCTTTGAAGTTCGGTCCCTGCTCTGATATTCTCTGATTCCCTGTCCCCACTGCATTTGGTCTGCTAGCTGGTACCTCTCAGTCCTTAAGTGAAGAACAAAAGATAGATCTCAAGAGAAGGTGAGCAGTTTCAAACCTTCCCGAATATTCTGGAAGGTTTCCTTTGCATGTTGTCTACTTTATCCATCTGAGCCCTCAGCAAATTAATCACAGTTGTTCTGAATTCTCAGCCTGATAATTCTAACATCCCTACCCTGTCTGGCTCTCATACTTGCTCTTTCTTTTCTAACTGTGCTTTTTGCCTTTTGATATACTTTGTAATTTTTTTCTTGATAGCCAGACATGATGACTGGGTAAAGGCACTGCGGTAAATAGGCCTTTAGTGATGTGGTGGTGAGGTGCAGGGGGAGGGGAAGAGTTCTCTAGCCCTATGAGTAGGTCTCTGTCTTTCAGTGAGCCTGACCCTCTTGACTGTGAATTTCACAGGTGTTCCTCAGTTTCTTCTCTCCTCCTTTAGGTGGGACTGGATGGCTAAAGGTGGCTGGAATTGAGTATTCCCCTTTCTCTAGGTTAGTTAGGCTCTGAAAATACCCCATCAGGTAGGCTCTGGTTAACTAGTTTCTCCTGAGGACAGGACTTATTAAGAACAGAATGCTCTGGTGCATTTAAAAATGGTTCCTTTTCCCTTCCTCCTGTCAGACGCATAAGGGGATTTTTCTCCAGTATTCACTTTGAGAACCAGGTTGAGCTCCTAGAGCTCAACAAAACCCACAAAATGTGGAGGCCTCCCTCTGACCAGATCCTCCTGGAGTTTTTAACTCTCAGACTTGTCCACACTGAGCCTCTAGCGACTAGTTAATTAAGTTCAGGTTTTCCTGCCGCAGCACTGGTTCCCATGGAGGCTTCTGCTCTGGTACATTGTGATTCTTTGTATTTATTTGCCTGTATGTCTCTCTAATTTTGGGGGCAGTAGTTTTCCCTGTGACCTCAATTCTCTTACAGATCTAAGAAGAGTTGTTACTTGTTGTTAAGATGGAGTGGTGACTTCCAAGCACCTTACATGTGGAACCAAAAACCAGAAGTCTGAAAGGTTTACTTTGACATACCTGGTGTCTGCTGGTCCTAATGTATGACATTGTATTTACAGAAGAATCTGCTACTCCCATCTCTGGGTTGATGTCGGGGAACTCACAATCATTCGTTTTACAATATCTCAGGAGTCTAGTTTCTTGAGGGGATGTAACTTACTTTTCAAATTCTCTAAACAAATACAATAATATTCAATTTCATGTTTTGAAAATAGTGTTTGTGGGTATCACTAACCATGACTGTGTTCTGGGTCTTAACCTTGGTTGCTTCAGCCCCTCAAGAGTAGATATAGGGGCTGCTCTTTGATGATCTCTGGGCTTATAGCTGTTTGAGGGCATTTAGGGTTGTGTCCATGACATTTAATAGGTGCAGGACAGACCTGGATCTTGTGGGTAGATGAGACATTGCTCCCTCAGAGTGTAAGCTGCTCATGCACTGGTGCAGATGTGCAGAAGTGCACAGTGGATAATCATTCATCCATAGGCCTGTGGGTGGTCGTAAGGACATGCTCAGTGTGATGGCTCGGTGGTTGTTGTCCAGGGCTGTGTCCAGCTTGGCCTTTGTTGCTCACCAGGACTTCCCAGGCAGTGCCCCACCCTTATCCTCAGTACCAGGCAGTGAAGGGCTGGTACAGGTACAAGACCTGACAAAACCTTTGCTTGGGCGTATTCCCCTCAGTCTTCCCAGGATCCTCCAATACCTTTCCCCTGAAACCCTCTTCATTCTTTCCCTCAAAGCTTCGGTCTTTTAGAGTAGACCTTCACAGTCCATTAGAACTGGAGCTGAGATCATTAGTAACCAAAAACCAATTCCCCTTTCCCCTTTCTTGAGGGTAGGAAGGACACATTCTTCAGTCACTCCAGAAGGGGAGGGTGGGTGATTCATTTATATTGTAGGTCCCTTCTCCATGGTTTCAGGTCTCCCAATAAAGGGGGGGGATCAACTATTCATAGTAAAGTGATTAAAATTAAAAATCTTGTCACTCACTACCTTAAGGAGTCATAAAATCCAAGAAGAACTAATATGTAGTTAGGATATTTTAAATATCGAGAATTATTGCTCAAAGACCCACTTATTTCTTTTGTACTTCTGTTATTCCTCTACTTAGCCAAGGGGTGATTTCTGCCTCCCAAGAATTGGCAGAAGAAAAAAGAGGCTGCATTTTCAGCTATCCAGAATATTTTACCTATATTTAGTTCAGTAAACATTTAGTAAGCAACACTAAAGCTAGATTGTGTTGGGTCATTGGAAAATGCAGATAAATAGGACATAGTTCTTGTACCGAAGCTCAGAGTCTAGAAGATAAAATAGATTCTAAAAATACATTCAGCCTGGAGAGTATGGAACAGAGGTGGAAAACATTATACTTTACTTTGTGAATGAGGAAAGACTCCATGAAAGGAGGTAGCATCTGAAGGATTAAAGGGTGGATACGATTCTGACAACTAGAGATACATCATTCCACTTAGAAGACGTTATGATTTTCTCCTCAACATCCATCCAGCACAGCTGTTGGGTCACAGCAATGTAATAGTTTGAATGAAATCGACCCTGTCTCTTCTCCCTGGTTATGCTTTCATTGGTCCAACCTAGTTAGGGAACTCTGCTTTCTTTCCATTGTAATTCAGGTAATCCAGACTTATGCATTTTGCTAGACCACGGACATCAGTGAAATTTGCACAAATCTCAGCCATTTTTTTCTGGGAATTCCATGACATTTATGCTGTATTTCCTTCTAGTTGCTAGCTACTGTAGTGTATTGTTATGAAACAGGGGACTATAGACTCCACCGTGAGGGAAGCAAGCCTAAGGTTGATACAGGCAGAAGGAGACAGAGCAGAGAGAAAGGCAAAAAAAATGGAACCTCAACACTCATCTAACCCATACATGAAACTTTAAATTTGTCAGTGTCTCCTTAAATAAGCGGACAAATTCACTTAACCATTTAGGCTAGTTCAAATTAGGATTTCCGTACTTGGAACCAAAAGTATTGTAAGTGATGCAAGGTAAGGGAGGGGTGGGTATTTCAGGGAAGCATAGTCCAGACTCAAGAAACATCATAATAAAGATAAGATGTGCCATGATTTGCAGGCACGAGGGTCATGAATGGTAGAGGCTAGATTTGAGGATTAGAATTTTACAGTGAACAGAAATGTAAAGATTAACGTTCACCACCTTCCTTTGTCATATAAAGGAAATCAGGGTCAGAGATCCCTACCGATATTTCTGGGGTAAAGCTGGATAGTGGCAGGGTTGGTAATGGAAACCACCAATCTGTTCCTTAGATCCCATCTGCCTCCCCACTTCTTGTTTGGTCATAGTGCCTGGTTTTTGGACAAGTCTGTCTACTGGATAATTATTCCTCAAAGTCCCACAATGTTTTCAGACTCAACTAGGACACGACAGAGCTCATGATTTTTGCCCAAACACTTGCTCTTCTCCCTGTGTTTCCAGACTTCAGTTGCTCCAGATACAAACCTGATTTTTTTCCTTTTCATCTAAGTATTCTTCTTATATGATCCACTCACCTTCCATTAACACCTATATCCTGATTACTCTCAAATATACAGTCTTAAACCTGTGATTTTTAGACTCTTGTGCACATACATATTTCATACATTTCACCAAAGGTCCCAGAAGTGTATCAGACTGAACATGTCCCAGATGCAATAAATATCTCCCCATCCCCCAAGCAATTAGAGCAGACAAGTGGATTCACTTGTTAGGTGTCTGGGATTCATTCTCAATACTTTCTCTCCCTAACCAATCCCTCCAACCCCCATTATCCAGTTGATCAATATATTTTTTTAAGTCTTTATAATCCTTTCCCTTCTCCTCACCCACTGCCATTGCCTTTACTGAGGTCATCAATCAGAAGTAAAAACAGTCAGTCTCCTTGCCTTTATTCTTGTGTGACTTCCAATCCACACACCCCCGACGACTGTCAGTGATCTTCCTATAATGGACATTTTAGACGACATTGTAATAGCTCTAGGTTCTGACCTGCCCTGCCCCCAGTATTGTTGTTGTTTCCTTGACTGTTTCTTTATTTGTGTGTGACTCAGCTGAAGTCTATTTCCCACACAGTGCACAGCCTCTGATGCCCATGCTTAGATTTTCACCCTCATTTTTACCTTTTAGCTTGGCTACCCAGGGTTCAGTATAAGTCACTATTGGTTAAGGTCATGTTTAAGTCCCTTTGGCCAGTTGGATTTTTAGCCTTTACTGGTGTGTGTGACTTGCTGCTATCCAATTCGGGGAACTTGTGTTGTTGTTTTTGTTTGTTTCGCCCCACATTTGGGTTGGAACCAGTAGCTTGGAGGTTTCCTCTCTGATGGCTCCTGGGAGGGCATAGCTTGGGCACACACACAGTCTTCTGTTTGCTGGGAAGAGAATGGCTGTGTTTACAAATAATATAAGTCTGGTTTCCTAGGAGTTCCCCCTGGGTTAGCGCAGCTTACTGTTCAGATGGTGTTTGGTCAGAGGCTGTGCTTGAGCCCCATGTGCCAGGGCAGTCTGCCCTGTGTTGATCGGTCTGTGTGTAGCTTGGGGTTGCTTTCAAGTCTGCCTCCATCCTACTGTGACAGCTCATGAGTAGGTGCAGCCTAGCACATGTGCACAGCATTTCCAACACCCAGAGTTACCCCCGGGGGGGCTCTTCTTGGCTGTCTCTTTCCCTTGTTCTCAATATTAAACTGGCTGCTCTGCCATTTTGTTTGTGTCATAGAGCTAACATAAATTCTCTTAACCAAGATCTCTATTGCTTTGGACAATGGCCTTAGGCATAGAATTTGCCACTTTCTGTTCCAAATAAATCAGCCACTTCAGGCAGAGCTGCAGAACTTGTTATTCTTATGGCCTTCCTTTATCCCAGGAAAAGTCCCTTGGACACCCAATGTGAGCTGGGAGAAGTGACCTTCTTTCTGGAGATGACACTCTGTGAGTGAGCACTGGAGAAGGCAGAGCAGTCCCTGGTCTTCTCAACTTTCCCATCCTTCCATGATACTTCTGCTCTGGGGCATCTGCAAATAGTGGACACAGTGGAGAAGGAAGATGTGAATGAAGTCATAAGGGTAACGGGGATATCAAAGAACTCACTTCTAGGCGACAAGGGGCAAACAGCTAGGACCCAGACACCAGCAGATGTGATACTTGCCACTGTCTGTGGGTCTCAGAGAACCAAAGTGTTCAGTTTTCCAAGGCAGAGCAGTGCTGCATATTCTGTGGCTTTACACTTGCCCTATTCCAGGCAGCTCTAGATGAGCATGAGGAATTAAATGTCTAGCAGGTCAATACTGCCTGGACATGGATCACTTTTGTCAAATTCCAACCCATTTGAGACTCTAGGGTCTACTCTGCATACCATGCTAACCCGCCTCTGCCTTTAGAGGTCTGATGATGCCCTTGAAGGGAAAGGAAGGCCTCTTATATTTCCCGTGCTGCACTTGTTTTGTTCCTTTTGCTAAAAAAAAAAGTGTTTGTAGATCCCATTCACCCCAAAACACACCAAAAATTCTCTTACAAATGAGGTGGAATAGGAGTGATTAGGGGCCCAGCATTCTGGTTCTGCTGTGCCTGGGGTGTAGCATCTGCCCTAGAAGCTGGATGGGGGAAGAGAGACCTCATTCTCTTGGCCTGAAATAGAAGTTCTGCGTCATGGGGCTGGGGATGATAAAAAACATCAGCAGACTATTCCTTCTAGGGTAAAACCATAGCCACAGACTACTGGGAGCTGAAGGAAGAAGGCACCCTCACCCCATCCCCCATCTTTTTGGCTGCATGCACCAGGGGTAGAACTTTTATGACATGGAACTGATTGGGGGTGTGTGGGAATGGAGTGTTCCTGGCTCAAATGCCACAGACTCTCACTGTTCTTATTGGAATTTAGTAGATTTTCTTGAATGAATGTTTCTCCATTTGCTGTATGCCCATAGGACAATTTTCAGAACCTCTAAAAGATTTTTTTAAAAATGTTTTTTCAATAGTTGAATTGTCTTTGTGGGTGTAGGCCCACTGAGCTCCTTATTCTATCATTCCAGAATTCTCATTATTCATTTTTAACATCCCAGAATCTTAAAAAAATGAAACTAACTTAGTCCTCTCTCAACTTTTGAGAGGCCCTGGTTGGTACCTTTAGGCATTCAATCTTTAATTAATAAAAAAATGAATAAGTGGGAACTGATGATATTATGAAAGATGCATGGAAGCAGACATTTAGGAGATGTTGCAGTTGTTGAGTGTATGGTGTCCTCCTTTTCTGCTCATTTCTCCCCCATTTTCTTCTCAACCAGAGAATTTAGAAATTTAAGCAATTTAGGAATACAGGATTTTCAAAGTCTTCAGTCCCTGGTCACTAGAAGCAGTAGCTTTTCTCCCAAAGGGGCCAGGATTAACAGGATGGGAAGTGTAAACCTACCTCTGCATCCCTACTTTTACTTCAGTCCATCATTCACACAGTTCTTTCAGTATAGCTACAAGGATTTATTGTCTTTGTATTGATAGCATCCCACCCTGTGTCCCCTAGAAGGCAACACAACTGGAAATGTATGTAACGAAAGCAAGCAAACATACCCTATCAAATTTGAAAATTACATTCTTTGCAGGTACTTAGCAGTAATTAATCTCTGCCCTGGCATGGATGGAGGAAATGATGGATGGCAAAAGCATCCCACTGAATTTTACAAAAACTCCTTTTCAGAAAAATATACAGTTGATCTCTACCACTATTTAATATGGCTTGATCCTATCCCCTGATTGTCCTTGACTGATGCAACAAGGAAAACATGTGGGACTTCTGCATCATTTTCCCTAACTAGAGCCACCAAATTAATTAATCATCATATAACCGTCTGTTATAAAGCTTAGTGATTCATTCATTTCCATTTTATACCAGTTATAGATGTTGAGAGACATCTATATGTGATGATAATGGACTGAAGTTACTACTGGAAAACATTCAAAACTCTTCCTTCCTCCCTTCCCCCAGCTAATTTTCTCTCTCTTATTGCTGCTTATGAATATTGAAGATGAAGAGTGAATGTGTGAGAGCCACATGTGGAAATTATCTTTATTTTCAGAATTGAAAATGTTCATTTGCCCATGACTGAAAAATTATACAATCTATTTTTTCAGTTATTTATCTCCTGTGGAAACATGAGCCCACTAATTGCCTTTTAATATCTATTCTGCCTCTCTTTCTTGCTAATGACACATCAGATTTTAGCTGGCCCTACAGCCATCTAGAGTAAAGACTATATTTCCCAGCCTCCCTTGCAGGTAGGTGTGGCCATGTGACATAGTTTGGGCCAATCAGATGTAGGTAAAAGTGTCATGTGTAACTTCTGGGAAATGTCCTTAAAGGGAGAAGCATGCTCATCTTTGTCCCATTCTCTTTCCTGCTGCTGGAATGACTTCAATAATGCTGGCTGTTAAGGAGCTACCTTAACATATGATGAAACCAAAGTTACGGAATCCTGGGTTCCTGACAACTCTACAGAACTGCTATTTAGCCCTGGGCTGCCCACCTCTGGGCACTTTAAGTGAGAGCATAAAATCATGTTTTTAAGCCAATATCATTTTGCTTTTACTTTCATAAGGCACTGAATCTAATACAAATCTAATATCACCTATGCATCAGTAAATCAGTTTTTAGTTAGAAAGTGATAAGCAGGGTATTAGGAGATGTTTGTAAAAGCACTATGCCTTTCTATGATGAGAGTGGATAATCAGAAATCACTGAGATACTGCCTAACAAAACACATTTAAGGTAGAATTGACATACAATTTAAAACTTCACATATTTAAATTGTTCAATTTGTTGAAGTTTACACATGGGTACATCATCTCAATTAAGATATTAAATATCTCCCTCACATCCAGAGTCTCCTCCGGCTCCTTTAAAATCCCTCCCTCCTGCCTCTTTCTGACCCCACACAGCCCCAACCCCAGGCAATCATTGATCTGCTTTCTTACACTATGGAATATTGCTGACTTATTTTTACTGCTGAGTAGTATTGCATTGTAAAGATATATCACAATTTGTTTATCCATTCACTGGCTAATAGATATTTAGGTTGTTTTCAGTTTGGGGTATTATAAACAAGGCTGTTACAAACACTTGTGTATGAGTCTTTCTGTGACCACCTGCTTTCACTTCTGGTAAGTAAATAACTAGGAGTACAGTGTCTGGGTCACATGGTAGGTTTATGTTTAACATTTTAAGAAAATGCCAAAAAATTTTCCAAAGTTTGCCATTTTGCCTTCCCGTTAGAAGTATACAAGGGTTCAGATCATCCACATCCTAACACTTAACATAGTCAGTCATTTAAAATTTTAGACATTGTAATAGATTCTAATAGATCTGTATTGTATCTCACTGTGTTTTCCATTTGCATTTCCCTCAGGCTAATAATGTTGAGAATCTTTTCATACTTTTCCTTGGTATATATTTTCTTTGATGAAGTGTCTTTTCAAATTTTTTGCCTATTTTTGCTTATCGGATTGGCTTCTTTCTTTTTTTTTTTTTAAACATCCTTATTGGAGTATAATTGCTTTATATAGTTGTGTTAGTTTCTGCTGTATAACAAAGTGAATCAGCTATATGTATACCTATATCACAATATCGCCTCCCTCTTGCGTCTCCCTCTCACCCTCCGTATCCCACCCCTCTAGGTGGTCAAAAAGCATTGAGCTGATCTCCCTGTGCTATGCAGCTGCTTCCCACTAGCTATCTATTTTACATTTGGTAGTGTATATACGTCAGTGCCACTCTCTCACTTTGTCCCAGCTTACTCTCCTCCCTCCCTAGGTCCTCAAGTCCATTCTCTATGTCTGCCTTTTTATTCCTGTCCTGCCCCTAGGTTCCTCAGAACACTTTTTTTTTTTTTTTTTTTTTTTAAGATTCCATATATATGTGTTAGCATACGGTATTTGTATTTCTCTTTCTGACTTACTTCACTCTGTATGACAGACTCTGGGTCCATCCACCTCACTACAAATAACTCTATTTCATTTCTTTTTTATGGCTGAGTAATATTACATTGTATATATGTGCCACATCTTCTTTATCCATTCATCTGTTGATGGACACTTAGGTTGCTTCCATGTCCTGGCTATTGTAAATAGAGCTGCAGTGAACATTGTGGTACATGATTCTTTTTGAATTATGGTTTTCTCAGGGTATATGCCGAGTAGTGGGATTCTTGGGTCATATGGTAGTTTATTTTTAGTTTTGAAAGGAAACTCTACTGTTCTCCATAGTGGCTGTATCAATTTACATTACCACCAACAGTGCAGAAGCATTCCCTTTTCTCCACACCCTCTCCAGCATTTATTGTTTGTAGATTTTTACATGATAGACATTCTGACCAGTGTGAGGTGATACCTCACTGAAGTTTTGGTTTGCATTTCTCTAACGATTAGTGATGTTGAGCATCCTTTCATGTGTTTGTTGGCAATCTGTACACCTTTTTTGGAGAAATGTCTATTTAGGTCTTCCACCCATTTTTGGGTTAGGTTGTTTGTTTCTTTGATATTGAGCTGCATGAGCTGCTTGTCAATTTTGGAGATTAATCTTTTGCCACTTGCTTCATTTGCAAATATTTTCTCCCATTCTGAGGGTTGTCTTTTCATCTTGTTTATGGTTTCCTTTGCTGTGCAAAAGCTTTTAAGCTTCATTAGGTCCAAATAGTTTATTTTTGTTTTTATTTCCATTTCTCTAGGAGATGGGTCAAAAAGGAATCTTGCTATGATTTATGTCATAGAGTGTTCTGCCTATGTTTTCCTCTAAGAGTTTTATAGTGTCTTTAATTCATGTTGAGTTTATTTTTGTGTATGGTGTTAGGGAGTGTTCTAATTTCATTCTTTTACATGTAGCTGTCCAGTTTTCCCAGCACCACTTATGAAGAGACTGTCTTTTCTCCATTGTATATTCTTGCCTCCTTTATCAAAGATAAGGTGACCATATGTGCGTGGGTTTATCTCTGGGCTTTCTATCCTGTTCCATTGCTCTATATTTCTGTTTTTGTGCCAGTACCATACTGTCTTGATTACTGTAGCTTTGTAGTAGTGTCTGAAGTCAGGGAGCCTGATTCCTCCAGCTCCATTTTTCTTTCTCAAGACTGCTTTGGCTATTCAGCACCTTTTGTGTTTCCATACACATTGTGCAATATTTTGTTCTAGTTCTGTGAAAAATACCATTGGTAGTTTGATAGGGATTGTACTGAATCTGTAGGTTGCTTTCAGTAGTAGAGTCATTTTCACAATGTTGATTCTTCCAATCCAAGAACATGGTATATCTATCCATCTGTTTGTATCATCTTTAATTTTTTTAATCACTGTCTTACAGTTTTCTGCATACAGGTCTTTTGTCTCCTTAGGTAGGTTTATTCCTAGGTATTTTATTCTTTTTGTTGCAATGGTAAATAGGAGTGTTTCCTTAATTCCTCTTTCAGATTTTTCATCATTAGTGTATAGGAATGCAAGAGATTTCTGTGCATTAATTTTGTATCCTGCTACTTTACCAAATTCATTGATTAGCTCTAGTAGTTTTCTGGTGGCATCTTTAGGACACTCTATGTATAGTATCATGACATCTGCACACAGTGACACTTTTACTTCTTCTTTACTAATTTGGATTCCTTTTATTTCTTTTTCTTCTCTGACTGCTGTGGCTATAACTACAAAAAGTATGTTGAATAATGGTCGTGAAAGTGGGCAACCTTGTCTTGTTCCTGATCTTAGTGGAAATGGTTTCAGTTTTTCACCATTGAGGACGATGTTGGCTGTGGGTTTGTCATATATGTCCTTTATTATGTTGAGGTAAGCTCCCTCTATGCCTACTTTCTGGAGGGTTTTTATCATAAATGGGTGTTGAATATTGTCAGAAGCTTTTTCTGCATCTATTGATATGATCATATGCTTTTTCTCCTTCAGTTTGTTAATATGGTTAATTACATTGATTGATTTGCGAATATTGAAGAATTCTTGCCTCCCTGGGATAAACCCCAATTGATCATTGTGTATGATCCTTTTAATGTGCTGTTGCATTCTGTGTGCTAGTATTTTGTTGAGGATTTTTGCATTTATGTTCATCAGTGACATTGGCCTGTAGTTTTCTTTTTTTGTGACATCTTTGTCTGGTATTGGTATCAGGGTGATGGTGGCCTCATAGAATGAGTTTGGGAGTGTTCCTCCCTCTGCTATATTTTGGAAGAGTTTGAGCAGGATAGGTTTTAGCTCTTCTCTAAATGTTTGAAAGAAGTTGCCTGTGAAGCCATCTGGTCCTGGGCTTTTGATTGTTGGAAGATTTTCAATCAGAGTTTCAAATTCAGTGCTTGTGATTGGTCTGTTTATATTTTCTATTTCTTCCTGGTTTAGTCTCTGAAGGTTATGCTTTTCTAAGAATTTGTCCATTTCTTCCAGGTTGTCTGTTTTATTGGCATATAGTTGCTTGCAGTAATCTCTCATGATCCTTTGTATTTCTGCAGTGTCAGTTGTTACTTCTCCTTTTTCATTTCTAATTCTGTTGATTTGAGTCTTCTCCCTTTTTTTCTTGATGAGTCTGGCTAATGGTTTATCAGCTTTGTTTATTTTCTCAAAGAACCAGCTTTTAGTTTTATTGATCTTTGCTTTTGTTTTCTTTGTTTCTATTTCATTTATTTCTGCTCTGATATTTATGATTTCTTTCCTTCTGCTAACTTTGGGGGGGGGTTTGCTTCTTCTTTCTGTTATTGCTTTAGGTGTGAGGTTAGGTTGTATATTTGAGATTTTTCTTGTTTCCTGAGGTCAGATTGTATTGCTATAAACTTCCCTCTTAGAACTGCTTTTGTTGCATCCCATAGGTTTTGGGTCATAGTGTTTTCATTATCATTTGTTTTTAGGTTTTTTAAAATTTTCTCTTTGTTTTTTTCAGTGATCTCTGGTTATTTAGTAGTGCATTGTTTAGCCTCCATGTAGTTTGTATTTTTTACAGTTTTTTTCCTGTAATTGATATCTAATCTCATAGCACTGTGGTCGGAATAGATACTTCATATGATTTCAATTTTCTTAAATTTACCAAGGCTTGATTTGTGACCCAAGACATGGCCTATCCTGGAGAATGTTCCATGAGCACTTGAGAAGAAAGTGTATTCTGTTGTTTTGTGATGGAATGTCCTATAAATATCAATTAAGTCCATCTTGTTTAATGTGTTATTTAAAGCTTGTGTCTCCTTATTTATTTTCATTTTGGATGATCTGTCCACTGGTGAAAGTGGGGTGTTGAAGTTTCCTCCTATTATTATGTTACTGTCAATTTCCCCCTTTATGATGGTTATCATTTGCCTTATGTACTGAGGTGTTCCTATGTTGGGTGCATAAATATTTACAGTTGTTACATCTTCTTCGTGGATTGATCCCTTGATCATTATGTAGTATCCTTCTTTGTCTCTTGTAATAGTCTTTATTTTAAAGTCTGTTTTGTCTGATATGAGATTTGCTACTCCAGCTTTCTTTTGATTTCCATTTGCATGGAATGTCTTTTTCCATCCCATCACTTTCAGTCTGTTTGTGTCCATAGGTCTGAAGTGGGTCTTTTGTAGACAGCATATAAATGGATCTTGTTTTTGTATCCATTCAGCCAGTCTATGTCTTTTGGTTGGAGCGTTTAATACATTTACATTTAAGGTAGTTATTGATATATATGTTTCTATTACCATATTCTTAATTGTTTTGAGTTTGTTATTGTAGGTCTTTTCCTTTTTCTTGTGTTTCCTGCCTAGAGAAGTTCCTTTAGCATTTGTTGTAAAACTGGTTTGGGGGTCTGAATTCTCTTAGCTTTTGCTTGTCTGTAAAGGTTTTAATTTCTCCGTCGAATTTGAATGAGATCCTGCTGGGTAGAGTAATCTTGGTTGTAGGTTTTTCCCTTTCATCGCTTTAAATAAGTCCTGCCAGTCCTTCCTGGCTTGCAGAGTTTCTGTGGAAGGATCAGCTGTTAACCTTATGGGGATTCCCTTGTATGTTTTTTGTTGCTTTTCCCTTGCTGCTTTTAATATTTTTTCTTTGCATTTAATTTTTGATAGTTTGCTTAATATGTGTCTTACCATGTTTCTCCTTGGATTTATTCTGTATGGGAGTCTCTGAGCTTCCTGAACTTGATTGACTATTTCCTTTCCCACGTTAAGGAAATTTTCCACTATAATCACTTCAAATATTTTCTCAGTCCCTTTCTTTTTTCTTCTTCTTCTGGGACCCCTGTAATTCAAATGTTGGTGCTTTTAATGTTGTCCCAGATGTCTCCGAGACTGTCCTCAATTCTTTTCATTCTTTTCTCTTTATTCTGCTCTGTAGTAGTTATTTCCACTATTTTATCTTCCAGGTCACTTCTCCGTTCTTCTGCCTCAGTTATTCTGCTATTGATTCCTCATAGAGAATTTTAAATTTCATTTATTGTGTTGTTCATCATTGTTTGTTTGCACTTTAGTTCTTCTTGTTCCTTGTTAAACGTTTCTTGTATTTTCTTCATTCTTTTTCCAAGATTTTGGATCATCTTTACTCTTATTACTCTGAACTCTTTTTCAGGTAGACTGCCTATTTCCTCTTCATTTGTTTGGTCTGGTCAGTTTTTACCTTGCTCCTTCATCTGCTGTGTATTTTTCTGTCTTCTCATTTTGCTTAACTTACTGTCTTTGGGGTCTCCTTTTTGTAGGCTGCTGGTTTGTAGTTCCTGTTGTTTTTGGTGTCTGGCCCCAGTGGGTAAGTTTGGTTCAGTGGATTATATAGGCTTCCTGGTGGAGGGGACTGTTTTTCTGTTTTTGGTGGATAAGGCTGGATCTTGTCTTTCTGGTGGGGAGGACCACTTCCAGTGGTGTGTTTTGGGGTGTCTGCGAACTTATTATGATTTTAGGCAGCCTCTCTGCTAATGTGTGGGGTTGTGTTCCTGTCTTTCTAGTGTTTGGCATAGGGTGTTCAGCACTGGAGCTTGCTGGTCGTTGAGTAGAGCTGGGTTTTAGCGTTGAGACAGAGATCTCTGGGAGAGTTTTTGCCATTTGATAGTACATGGGGCTGGGAGGTTTCTGGTGGTCCAGTGTCCTGAAGTTGGCTCTCCTACCTCAGAGGCTCAGGCCTGACACCCAGCTGGAGTACCAAGACCGTGTCAGCCACACAGCTCAGAAGAAAAGGGAGAAAAAAAAAGAGAGAAAAAAATATATTTAAATAAATTTAGTAAAATTAAAAAAAAATTTTAATTATTGAAATAAAAAAAAGAAAGCAGTCAAACCAATAAATCTACCAATGATAACAAGCAGTAGAAACTATACTTAAAAAAAAAAAAAACGGACAGACAGACCCTAGGACAAATGGTAAATGCAAAGCTATAAAAATCACACAGAGACACATACAGATACACACTCACAAAAAGAGAAAAAGGAAAAAAAAGAAATATATATATATAAAAAGGCAGAAAGCAACAAAATCAGTAAACAAATCTACCAATGATAATAAGCTCTAAATACTAAACTAAGATAAACATAAAACTGGAAACAAATTAGATGCAGAAAGAAAATCCCAAGTCTACAGTTGCTCCCAAAGTCCACTGCCTCATCTTTGGGATGGTTCTTTGTCTATTCAGGCATTCCACAGATGCAGGGCACATCAAGTTGATGGTGGGGATTTAATCTGCTGCTCCTGTGGCTGCACTGAGAGATTTCCCTTTCTCTTCTTTTCTCGCACAGCTCCTGGCGTTCAGCTTTGGAATTGGCCCCACCTCTGCGTGTATGTTGCCCTCTGGCGTCTGTTCTTTGCCCAAAGAGGAGGGGGTTAAAGGAGTGGCTGATTCGGGGGCTCTGGCTCACTCAGGCCAGGGGAAGGGAGGGGTACGGAATGCAGAGCGATCCTGCGGCGGCAGAGTCTGGCGTGATGTTGCAACAGCATGAGGCGCACCATGTGTTCTCCCGGGGAATTTGTCCCTGGATCACAGGACCCTGGCAATGGCAGGCTGCACAGGCTCCCGGGAGGGGAGGTGTGGTTAGTGACCTGTGCTTGCACACAGACTTCTTGGTGACTGCAGCAGTAGCCCTAGAGTTTCATGTCCATCTCTGGTGTCCGCGCTGATAGCCGCGGCTCGCACCCATCTCTGGAGCTCATTTAGGCGGTGCTCTGAACCCCCTCTCCTCAAGCACTCAGAGACAATGGTCTCTTGCCTCTCAGGCAGTTCTAGACTTTTTCCTGGACTCCCTCCTGTATAGCTGTGGTACACAAGCCCCCTTCAGGCTGTGTTCACACAGCCAACCATGGTCCTCTCCTTGGGATCTGACCTCCGAAGCTAGAGCCTCAGCTCCCAGCTCCCACCTGTCATGGCAGATGAGCAGACAAGCCTCTCAGTCTGGTGAGTGCTGGTCAGCACTGATCCTCTTTGTCGGAAACTCTCCACTTTGCCCTCTGCACCCCTGTTGCTGCGCTCTCCTCTGTGGCTCTGAAGCTTCCCCCCGCACCCATCCTCCATCTCCACCAGTGAAGGGGCTTCCTAGTGTGTGGAAACTTTTCCTCCATCACAGCTCCCTTCCAGAGGTGCAGGTCTCATCCCTATTCTTTGTCTCTGTTCTTTCTTTATTCTTTTGCCCTACCCAGGTACATGGGGATTTTCTTGCCTTTTGGGAAGTCTGAGTTCTTCTGCCAGCATTCAGTAGGTGTTCTGTAGGAGTTGTTCCACATGTAGAAGTATTTTTGATGTATTTGTGGGGAGGAAGGTGATCTCTGCGTCTTACTCTTTCACCATCTTGAAGGTTCCCTGCTTCTTTCTTATTATTGAGTTCTTTATAGATTTTGGTTACAATTCCTTTATCAGATATGTGAGTTGCAGATATTTTCTCAAGTCTATGACTTGTTTTATTCTTCTCTTAACAATGTCTTCCAAAAAATAAATGTTACTAACTTTGATGAAGTTCAATTTATCAATTTTTAAAAGGGATCTTTGTCTAACCGAAAATCACAAAGATTTTCTATATTTTTAAAAATGGGTTTAATAGCTTTAGGGTTGTTTACTTAGTTCTCTGGATCATATTGACTTAATTTTTGTCTAAGGTTTGTATATGGTTGATTGAAGTTCTTTCTTTCTTTCTTTCTTTCTTTCTTTCTTTCTTTCTTTCTTCCTTTCTTCCTTCCTTCCTTCCTTCCTTCCTTCCTTCCTTCCTTCCTTCCTTCCCTCCCTCCCTCCCTCCCTCCCTCCCTCCCTCCTCCCTCCCTCCCTCCCTCCCTCCCTCCCTTCCTTCCTTCCTTTCTTTCTTTCCATAAAGACATTCAGTTGCTCCTGTACCACATGTAGATCTAATAAGTCTCAGCCAATTCATCAGGGAGCTCTAGAGCAGACTGATAGAGGAGTCTTACACTTGGAAGAAATGGCCAAATCTGCTCTTTCATTGTGTGGAGGCTGCTTGGAAAGAGCATGGCATTGGTGGAATACTTAAGGCAGATCCTAAAGATTCTGAGAATTGTAGGCTTTGAAGATAAACAGGAAGTTCTTTTTCTAAGGAAGATCAAAACAGCACACCTCTATGACTCCCAGTTATATTCTATATAAGTAATTGTAGTTTTTCTTAGTGAATAATTAATAATTATCATAAATTAAAGTATAGTTTTAGTTGTGACATAACATATGCTCTTTGTTGATTAAATCAAGTAACACTTATCCAGTAAAGATTTATTGAGTGCCTACAAAATGCTCAACAATCTTCTAGGCCCTGGGAATACTGTACTGAATAGACATTATACCTCTTCTCATGGCGCTCACATTCCTGTGGGGATACATTGAGCTGAACCTTGAAGTTGTTAACTTTAGATATTACAACCTAGCAAATTATACATACTAAGTTGAGCTTTCTAACGACTTGATGACCCAGCAGAGGAGGTCTATAGGCAGACTAACAAGGACTGTTGATGGCAAATACACATTACTTCTTTCTCCCTCATTTCACTGCTTCCAACCCCAGAGCTGAAGAGTTGCCTCTGAAAAAATATTCAAGCCCACGAGCAACTGGAGGCCTCCCTTCCTGGATAGTGAAGAATGGCATTCTGTCATTTACTAATGTAAGCTTGGCCCCCTGTGGGAATCTATACTTTTGGTCTTAGAGCAAAGCCTAGGTCCTATTCCATAGGCTATGATGTGATTTCATAACAAGGGTCAAATGCCAATATGTTAAGAGCTCAACCTGTGCCTTGGCTTCTTACATTCTCTGGTATGTATTGTTTTATAATCTCAAGCTGCCAATGCTTCTAATTCCATTCCAAAAGGTGAACATTTAATCATTTCTTATATTCCTGACCCAATCACACACACAAAGTCTGTTGTTTAATAAAATTGTTTCTATTTGTTAAAAAAAGCAATATAACTATAAATTTTAGGTGATAAAAACTTATAAAAATGTACATGAAAGCATGAAAAAGGGCTTTGTTATTTCATATTGTTATTAATAGTCCAACTCACTATAAAGTAAGGCACAAAAGGAATTGACTATTTGAGAGGACAAAATCATTTAAGAATGGGAAGCTATTTTCAGGAACTAAACATGTAAAATCATTATGATGAAAATCAGTTTTGAGTGATAGGATAACTTGGGGACTAGTTTCTAGTGGTAATAACTAATCAAGCCTAAGGAATGTGTTCCTCTCCCTAAGTCTTAAGACTTCTGTCACTCAGCCACTAACCTCCCTGGAAAGAGATGTCAGTGGATGATAAGACCTCTAGCAGTGAAATTTTCTACCAAAATCTAGTTACACACCATTCATGGCAGACAGAATTTAACAGTACCGGAGGGCTGGAGATAGTCTAGGCTCTGTGGAGAGGCAGGTGCTCTAAGATGCTGA
Organism: Orcinus orca; assembly: GCF_937001465.1. Taxonomy (NCBI): domain Eukaryota; kingdom Metazoa; phylum Chordata; class Mammalia; order Artiodactyla; family Delphinidae; genus Orcinus; species Orcinus orca. The sequence goes on along the minus strand of NC_064561.1, from coordinate 92,231,404 downwards.
TCTATGGCAGAATCAGGAATAACTTAGGATCTGGGATATTCAAGTGGAAAGACCTCCACCTAGTCAGGCCATTCATCTCCCACTCCTCTCCAACACCCCAATCAATAATGCAAATATTGATTTGCCCCATTCTTCATGCAGGTTGGAGGCAATACTACTGAATCGCAGTTTAGTATTCAAAACAAGGCTGAACCCCTTTGAATCTCGAACCTATGAGGAAATTTCAGTCCCCATTCCAAACTGCTGAGACAGAGGAATTTATCTCTGTCCTCCAGACCTCTCCTTGTAGTTCGACATGATTTGTATTATTTTAATGTATTCATTTATGAGGATAACAGATTTCAGGTTATTTTTAGGTCTTCAGCAGCATAACCTTCTATTATGTTAATATAATAAAACACAGAAGATCCTGACAGATTTATGAATGCTATTAGCCAGAGCATATAATAGAGGGACCTAATCTAGTGTCGATGGCATGAGTGGGTTTGGAAGCTTTCACTGAAGAACAGATACTTTTTTTATTCAAGTATAGTTGATTTACAATGTTATGTTAATTTCTGCTATACAGCAAAGTGATTCAGTTATACATATATATTTATATACATTCTTTTTTTTTAATACTCTTTTCCGTTGTGGTTTATCACAGGATATTGAATATAGTTCCCTCTGCTGTACAGTAGGACCTTGTTGTTTATCCATCCTATACAAAATAGCTTACATCTGCTAACCCCAACCTCCCACTCCATCCCTCTTCCAGCTCCTTCCCCCTTGTCAACCACAAGTCTGAAGAACAGATACTTTAAATACGAATTAGGGCACTGTTGATAGCATTTCAAGTGGAGGGAAAACTTTGTGGAAGGCTCTCCAGCTACAGAAACCTTGACATTTTTGAAGAACTAAATAAAGAACAGCATAGCTGTGAATGAAGAGAATAGTGCAAGGTGAAGGCGAGGTGTGAAGCTAGAGAGGAAAGCAGAAGGTGTATCGTACAGGGTGTTGTGAACCAGACTAAGACTTGTTTGTTTCTACATAATATCTGGAAAACAGCAACTTTTAGAAAAGGATGAACTTTCCTATGGTGCAGGCTGCCTGGGGGGGAGTTGGCCAATGATGACCCACTCCTATAAGGAACAAAGTTGTACCTTGCTGATGAGCTCTTGCAGTTTCCATGGCAACTAAGCAGGCCAACTTTTATCTTGACTCCTGAAAATAGGTTCTGTGATAAAGAACAGAGACATAGCAAGTCAGACTGGCTTCCTGGTTGGTTCTGTTGCAGCAGAACCAGTCAGCTAAGTCCTTAGGAGGCTTATTTGAAACCCAGATTATGACCAAATGTGCATGAAATGGACAGTGGTGTTGCTACACTCATACCTACAGGCCCTGTGACCATGTGAACAGCAAAGCTTTGTACTGCTTGTCTTGGGGTAAAGTTAGAGATATTAAATGAGAAGTCTATTTCTATCCCATTCATTAGACTTCAGGATTTAATGGTATTAAAATTTAGATGATCCGTTTTTGAGTCTTTTTTCCCCACAAAGTTCTCTTTTTTTCTCTCTCTCTCTTTCCCTTTCTTTTACTTATTGGAGCCAGTCACTGTTCTGGGCACTTGATAAATATTAACTATTTCCCATGACAATCTAATGAGATAGATGCTACTATTTTTCCAATTTTACAGAGAATGTAACTTAGGTCAGAAAAGTTATATAACTTGTTCACAGTTACATGTCTGCTAAGTGGTAGAGCCAGGTTTCTGATCCAAAACTCTACTTCCTCCCAAGAACAGTAGGATGTAGTAAAGGAATTTAAAGAGAGGAAAGACACCATCAATTCTCTTTTTAAGAGATTGTTCTAGCCAAAATGTGGAGAAGGTATCTGGTAAGAGCAGGTAGACCAGTCAGGGATATATTGTAACATTCTAAATGAAAAATGATGGTGCCTTGAAGTATGGCAGTGACTGAGGATAAGGGATGCTTAGCACTTATGCTTAACAGGATTGAAAGTGTCAAGAATGAGACCCATAATACTGGCAAAAACAAGTAGGTGGATGATGGTGCCATTTAATGAATAGGGTACATATTTGAAGGGAAAGATGGTAAATTCAGTTTTTCGTGTGCTGAGTTTGGAAGTAGAAATATGGAATAGGCATTTTAATGGGTGGGCATAAAGCAGATGGGTAAAGTCTGGGCTGGATATAGGAACTGGGGGTGCATCTTCATATAGATAGTACAGATACTAACTAAAGCCATGGTAAGAGACGAAATTGCTTAAAGAGAGTATAGACAGAGAAAAGAAAAGAAGAAGGCCAATGACTCAATTATTAAAACAGAAATAAACCTATTTATGCCTTTGATGAATCCACAGAGTTGCCTTATTGTGCTGCAATATATTTTCTGAATTCTGAAATAGTGTTTGCAGTTTGTGAGAACTAGGTTTGTAATTAGAGTATTCATTTAAATTTTGGATTCATGGCACCTTAAAAAGCAAATAAGACCGTTGGTGCTTGCTGTGGTTATGCTCTGAATGCCTGAGAAGCTAGTCTTATCTTCGATGTTTCTTGTCATCCCAGAATAAGGATTAATTGTGCACTCTACTCTGGAATAGCCCTGGATGATAAAGACATCATCAGAGATTAATACCCCATATCACAAAGGAAAGATTTTTTGCTTCTCTTACTTGTTTGTTTCACTTTCTCTTACAGTAGAAGCCTGCCTCTCTTCTGGAAAATGTCTTCTCATTCACAATGTGAAATTTTGTATACCAAGAAACAATGTGTTTACTGCATTCTTTTAGGTTTATTTTGTTGAGTACACACGTCTGGGAGGTTTGGGAAAGGATGAGACCAGATGGGGATATGGTCGAGCATATTACTAGTATCGTTCTGTATGGGCATCCACAGATGCTCAATAAATACTTCCAGACTTGACTAATAGATCCAAAGATATGAGTTTTGTGATTTTACAAATTACATTCACCATCCATTCATTAACCAATTCACAATCATTCATTAATCATTGTAGTAAAAATCCACCATGTTATGGACATTTGTCTTTTAAGCTTTACAAGTGTTCTATATGATATATATGTAACACACCTAAATAGAAATAAATCCTGGATAATATGTTTAAACATATACCCACCTGTATTGCTAAAGTATTGTTGCCAAGATAAACAGTATGAAAAGATACGATACACATACTTTTAAAAACTGTCAGTATGCACTAAAGTGGAACATATGCATTCCCTATAATGTATCTGTTATGTTGGCTATCAACAGAAATATGTACATATGTTCACCGAAAGATATGTTCTAGAAAGTGCATAGCAGCACTATTTAGTATAGCCGTAAACTGAAAACTAACTAAATGTCCATCAGTGCTTGAAAGGAAAATAGAATACTGTATGACAAAGTGAACATAACAATATGCATGGACATTTATTTTTTGAAAGAGGCAGCAAGGTATTTCAATGGAGAAGAAATGGTGACAGAACAACTAGATATTAAAAACTGAGTGTTGGAAAAGACCTTATACACTTTTCAAAAATGATTTGAGATTTATCATAGACCTAAACATTTGAGCCAAGACTACAACACTTTTAAAAGAAAACATTGATAACATCTTCATGCCTTTGGTGTAGGAAAGGTTTTCTTACATAGGGCAAAAAAACACTTAACCATAAAATAAATGGTTAAGCGGGCTTAATAAAATTAGTCTTGTGCTTATCAAAAGAAAACTGTTAAGAAAATGAAAAAGTGAGTCAGATTGGGAGTAAATATTCACTCTACATATCTGTCAAAGGACTCGTATACAGAATATATAAGGAACCCCTGTAAATCAATAATTACAAACATGAACAATCTAATGTAAAAATGGGCAAGAGATTTCAGACATTTCACAAAAGAAAATAAGCTCGTGGAAAGGTGCCCAACGTAATTAATCATATTGGAAATGCAAATTAAAACCACAGTGAGGTACCACTTCACACCCACTAGAACGACTAAAATCGAAAAGATTGATAACACTAAGTGTAGGTGAGGCTATGTAGCAACGGGCATTCTCACTCAGTTGGCTGGAGTAAAAAGTAGTGCAACCACTTTGGAGTACAGTTTGGCAGTTTCTAATAAAAATTAAACATATCTCCTTTCTTTCTTTCCTTACCTAATTCTCCAGGACCTCTACTATTAAAATAGACTGAAGTTATGATTGTGATCTGCCTTGTAGTGTTCTGGATCTTAAGTGAATGCGTCCAAAATTTCTTCATTAAGTATAATTTTGATTGTATGTTTTTTGGATACATCTTTTACCATCTTAAGTGTTCTCTTCTCACCTTGCTTTGCTGAGACTTTTTATCATTGTTAGAGATTGAATTTTATCTAATATGCATTATAAATCAAAGTAATCACAGGATTTTTCTCTTATTTTCCAAAGTGGTGAATTACATTAAAAGATTTGCCTGAGTTCAACTCTTTTTTGCATTCCTGAGATAAATCCAACTTGATATAATATATTACTATTTTTAATTTCTATTCAGATAGTATTTTATTTATATTCATGTGCATTTATAAGTGAAATATGAAGGAATTTGAAGAAAATTTGAAGGAAAAGGATAAACTTCTATTATTTTCAAATGATGTTATTATGTGCTGAGAACAACATGAAATAAGAGAGTTTGGCAGAGTTGCTGAATATAAGATCTTCCTATAAAAATAAACAAAATTATGCCAAAATAACCGTCTAGAAAATATATTAAAGTTATTCCATTCATAATAGTATCAAAATGGTAAGGTTATTGAAATTAACTTAAAAAAAACCCTAAGACATATATGCAGAAAAATTTAAAACTCTAATAAACTAAAGTATGAAGGCATACTTTGAATTCTTTGATAAGACAAATTAATGTAAATGTCAGTTTCTCCCAATTACTCTGTAAATTCAAAGCTGTCAATCAAAATTTCAGTTGCTGCTATTGAGGAATTTGATAAGCTTACTCTAAAATTCATATGCATGTTACTAAGTTATTAAAAAGAAGAAAACTGTAAGGAGGAACTAGGCCTACCAAATATTATTGCTACAAAGCTATAGCAATAAAATACTTTGGTGTTGATACAAGAAGAGACAAGTAGACCAAGAGAAGAGAATAGAGAACTCAGATTCAGAACTCAGTTCCCAAGGCTGAGATCCTCTGACCTGAGTCTGCTCTGATCTGGTTCTTCCTCCAGGAGCTGCTAGTGTTTGCTGCATGTCCCTGCTATTCTCTTGTGATTTCCTGGGATAGAGTTCAGCAAATTCTCTGTGTCTGTTGCCAGCTTTCTCTGCCTATGAGTTCTTGTTCAGTGATATCTAAAGCGGGGCTTTGCTTTCCCCCAATGGGCTCTAGAAGACGTCTGCCCCACTTGTTAACCTGGGAGCAGCAGGCTCTCGAACCTGGTTTCTTAAGTATCTAAGGATCTCTGAGAGAGAGGACAGAGCACATCTCAGAACTGCTCTGCTCTAGAGACAAGGAAGCTGGGGTATTTAGCTACCAACCCAGTTCATCACTGGACGAGGGAGGCTCCCTGTCCTCTCCTGTCACACTTCTAGTTAGCTCCTTCTGTAGTCTGAGCACACTCCCCCTGTTAGAGAAAACCCTTAGTCTGAGAGTCACTGGTGTTTGCTATAAAATGCTGTTTCTTGGCTCACATTGGATTGCTGGGCACCTAAACAACTACTGTGTTAACATTACTGCCATCATTTTGCTTTTTGCACATAGACTCTAGGGAGCGTGGTAAAATCTTGAGATTTTAAAGAAGCTGGCTAGAAAAACTAAAGCTATATTTAAGCAACGGTGGTATACTCCTATTACTCAGAACTCTCTGGAAATGAGTTTGGGCTGTCTTTAAGCTACAACAGGTTGTGTTAAAAGTAGAGTGTAGTGGTTTTTCTTTGTGGAAACACCTCATAATTGAACACCACAAGCTTTAAAGAAATTAATCTTGTCGCTGTGTTGAGGCAGAATAATCAGCTTTTCAGAAGACTCTTACTTGTCTTCCCATTTTAAAGTGTCTATTCAGTTGCCAATATCTCTGGTTCACATGAAAAAAGCACACCATCCAGACTCCCAAGAGAACCGTCAACCTCAGAGTTACTCTTTTGACCAGGAAGAGTCCCTGTAGCCAGAGCTGCTTACAGTAGGAGTAGAACACTGATGGCTATCCAAAATGAACTGAGTTCCCCCTGGGGACCTAGTGCCTGAAATAATGGTCCCACTTTGCAAGCAGATAGCTTAGTGTTAAAGCCCTGTACCCAGTTGAGGGCAGTACAAATAGTGGAAAAGGTATTAGACTGCCAGAAGAGTAAGATTCAAGATTACACCTGGCCATTTATTAGTTGTGTGATATTGGATATATTACCTCCCAAGCATCAGTTTTTTTCTTATGTAACATGCAGGTTAACCTAATTCACAGGGCCATTTTGAGAATCAAATAGAATAAAAATAAGCAATGCCAATATCATAAAAGATGTTATTGATACAATAATAAGAAAAAAAGTCTCTTCTTACAGGAAATAGATTTTATTTGTTGAGAGAATTTGTTAGTCATTGGTTTTGACGTTTTCTGTGGGAACTCTGGAATGTGCTAAATTCATGCCAGGTTGCGTCTATTTCATGTGATCTTAGGGCTGGCTATAAGCAAATTCATATCATAAACGTTCATTGGTTTTTCAGGACATTAAGGAAAAAATCCCCTTGTCTCCTTCATTGCAGGCTCCTCTACTCTTTGTAAAATCCACACATGGAACTAATACTATTTTTTCAAGCATTATACTATTAGTTTAAAAAATACCTTTAAGTGACAGGAAATCCTTATTGAGTCATCAAGACTTGGAAAGAGAGCACTTCAGAATGCCCTTGGCACAAGGGTTAAGTAAGAAATGCATTTTGAACCTTCCAGGCGGGTGGAACAGGCTACTCAGAGCAGGCAATCCACTCTGTGAATGGGTGGGTGCAGCGGTGCCAGCCGCAAATACAGTGGAGTAGGAAAAGTCAGCACTTCAATAGGAAGGCTGCTGGCTCTGGGAGCAGCAGTGATAGTTTAATGTTAAACTAGCTCAAATCCTGCTATAACTATGACCAAGCATGTTCAAAAAGAACAAGAAGAAGATTCTTAAAATACGTATTTAAGCATAATATGAATCAGGTAGGAATATAGGCATTTGTGGAAGTAGATCTTGTGTTGTCTTGAAGATGGCCAAGGAGAGAGAAGAGACATTTAGAGACAAGGGAAACAATGCAGCAGAACTGGATTCATGAATGAGCAGGACAAGGGGTAGGACAGCCTTGGCATAAGTTAAGGATGTTTGTTGTGGGTGATGGGAAGTTAGGTTTGTGTTGCAGGTGGAGGTGGGAGATCAGGTTGGTGTAGCAGTTTACTTCCCTGGAAAGCAAGCTGTGAGACAGATATACGTGAAGGAAATTTATAGGAGAATATTCTTGGAATGAACATCTATTGGGAAAGGAAAGCAGCAGGATTGGACAGAGGGAAAAGGTGAGCTTCTTTAGCTTTCATTAAAATTATATTCATTGATATAATTAGTTTTGCTGTTTAGCAAACACAATTTACATTTTTCACTTAGCAATATTCTTGAATATCTGTCAATATTAGTACCCATATCATTCTTTTAAAAAACCTACCACATGTATTCCATGGTATGGTTGCTTTCTTTCTTTACTTTTTTTAAAAAAAATTTTATTGGAGTATAGTTGCTTTACAATGTTGCGTTAGTTTCTACTGTACAGCAAAGTGAATCAGCTATATGTATACATATATCCCCTCTTTTTTGGATTTCCTTCCCATTTAGGTCACCACAGAGCACTGAGTAGAGTTCCCTGTGCTATACAGTAAGTTCTCATTAGTTATCTATTTTATACATAGTATCTATAGTGTATATATGTATATATGTGTCATCTTGGGCATGTTACTTAACTTCTTGTCTCATATGTAAAATGGGATAGTAGTAGTATTGTTGGGAAATTATGCGGGATAGTATATGTAATGTTGAGCACTTAGAATGGTTCAACCGAAGACTATATATGTGTTTGCTTTTAAAAAAAAAAGTGTATATATGTCAATCCCAATCTCCCAATTCATCCCACCACCCCCTTCCCCCCTTGGTATCCATATGTTTGTTCTCTATGTCTATGTCTCTACTTCTGCTTTGTAAATAAGATCGGCTATACCAATTTTTTTCAGATTCCACATATATGTGTTAATATACGATATTTGTTTTTCTGACTTACTTCACTCTGTATGACAGTCTCTAGGTCCATCCACATCTCCACAGATGACCCATTTCATTCTTTCTTATGGCTGAGTAATATTCCATTGTATATATGTACCACATCTTCTTTATCTACTCCTCTGTTGATGGACATTTAGATTATTTCCATGTCCTGGCTATTGTAAATAGTGCTGTAATGAAATTTAAGGCCAGACACTATAAAACTCTTAGAGAAAAACATAGGCAGGACACTCTTGGATTTAAATAACAGCAAGACCTTTTTTGACCCACCTCCTAGAGTAATGAGAATAAAAGTAAACAAATGGGACCTAATGAAACTTAAAAAGCTTTTGCACAGCAAAGGAAACCATAAACAAGATGAAAAGACAGCTCTCAGAATGGGAGAAAATATTTACAAATAAAGCAACTGACAAAGGATTAATCTCCAAAATATACAAAGCTCATGCAGCTCAATATCAGAAAAACAAACGACCCAATCCAAAAATGGGCAGAAGATCTAAACAGACATTTCTCCAAAGAAGACATACAGATGGCCAAGAAACACGTGAAAAAATGCTCAACATCACTAACTATTAGAGAAACGCAAATCAAAACTACAGTGAGATATCACCTCACACTGGTCAGAATGGCCATCACCACAAAATCTACAAACAATAAATGCTGGAGAGGGTGTGGAGAAAAGGGAACCCTCTTGCACTGTTGGTGGGAATGTAAATTGATACAGCCACTATGGGGAACAGTATGGAGGTTCCTGTAAAAACTAAAAATAGAACTACCATATGACCCAGCAATCTCACTAATGGGCATATACCCTGAGAAAACCATAATTCAAAAAGAGACATGTACCCCAATGTTCCCTGCAGCACTATTTACAATAGCCAGGGCATGGAAGCAACCTAAGTGTTCATCGACAGCTGAATGGATAAAGAAGATGTGGCACACATATATGATGGAACATTACTCAGCCATAAAAAGAAAGAAAATTGAGTTATTTGTAGTGAGGTGGACGGACCTGGTGTCTGTCATAGAGTGAAGTAAGTCAGAAAGAAAAATACAAATATCATATGCTAACACATATATATGGAATCTAAAAAAAAAAAAAGTGGTTCTGATGAACCTAGGGGCAGGATAGGAATAAAGATGCAAACATCGAGAATGGACTTTAGGGCACAGGGAGGGGGAAGGGTTAGCTGGCACGAAGTGAGAGAGTAGCACTGACATATATACATTACCAAATGTAAAATAGATAGCTAGTGGGAAGCAGCCGCATTGCACAGGGAGATCAGCTGGGTGCTTTGTGACCACCTAGAGGGGTGGGATAGGCAGGGTGCGGGGGAGACTCAAGAGGGAGGGGATATGGGTATATATGTATACATATAGCTGATTCATTGTTATACAGCAGAAACTAACACAACATTGTAAAGCAATTATACTCCAATAAAGATATTAAAAAAAAACCTAAAAATAGAACTACCATATGACCTAGCAATCCCACCACTGGGCATATACACAAAGAAAACCATAATTCAAAAAGACACATGCACCCCTATGGTTGCTTTCTTAAGTGCAAATTTAATATAATCATATCCATTTGATGGACATTTGTGGCTTTTTTTCAAGTTTTTCAATACCACAAGCCATACTGCAGTGAGCACCCTTGTATGTGTTTACATGCATTGGAGAATAATACGAGCCAAAGACAAATCTAGAGATCAAATATTTATTTAAAGAAACGAATTGATTTAAGTATGTTAGTATCTGATTCTTTTTTCTCTAAAGGATAACTAAATTTCTCAATACCAATTATTAAAGTATATCCTTTCTCCAATGGTATGAAATGGTAACTTTTTCATAAATTATATTTTCAATTTCAATTATGTCTATTTCTGGTTTGTCAAAATTATTAATCAGTCATTGATATTATAATATTTGTATCTTCTTTACCTTTTAATACATTTTAAATCTGGTAAAAAATAAACTTCCTACCCTCTTCACACAATCTGTTCTTATATTTTCAGAATTTCTTTAGCTCATTTACTACTCCTTATGAATTTTAGAATCAACTTGTCACGTACCATGTAACATTTTTTTGAGATGGCATTGATTTTAAATTAATTTGGAGAAAATTGTCATTTTTTTCAAGTTGTCTTTTATGTCCCTAATTAAAACTTTATCCTTTTCTCTGTAAAGATCTTGCCTATTACTTATGATATTTAATTCCAATTATGTTATAGTTGTTGCTATTTTAAAAGGAATAGTTTTTCTTTCTTACTGCATTTTCTAATTGGTTTTTCTAATAGATATTGATTTTAATAGATTGGCCTTCTAACCAGCAACATTGCTAAAGTCTCTTAAGATATAATGCAATGTGTGGTTCTATGAGTTTGCTTCTTCTTTGAGATCTAGGCATTTTCCAATCTTCCTGGATGTTTATAACCCTATGGAGACGTAGACCCTCTCCAAAATGAGCTCTCATAGTCTCTTGTCCTGCCTGTTGGCCTAGTCCAGTTGGGGATAAGGGGAAAATGTGTGGGCCTCTTCTCACTCAGATGATCCTCCTTTAGCATGCCAACTAAGAATTCTGTCAGTTGCCCTCAGCTCCTTCTTTTGTATTTATCATCTCTGGAGGTGGAATATTCTTGATAACTCTTGCAACTTTTTCAACATTAATCTTCTAAGCATGTGTTGAACAGTGATTAAAATGTTCAAACTGATCTCATCAATTTTCTTTCATATTCCCACCACCCCTGCCAATTTCTTGTCTATCAAGAGTTCTACTTCTCATTTGTGAGCACAGTAATATATATGGATATAAATAGAAATATAGAAGAGTCAGACTATAGCAAACATTGAAGCTATTTTTTCCCAAATGGGTAGTCAGTTGTTCCATTACCATTTATTAAATCTTGCATCTTTTCCTACTGCTTTGGTTTTTTTTTTTTTTTTTTTTGCTTTGGTTTTTGAAAAGTTGTTTCTTCATACAGTGAATTTTCAAGTCTTATTAGAATTTTGATAGATTTTTTTTGTACACATAGATTATTAATTTAGGTAGAATTTATTTTAATATTATAATATTAGTTCTAGATTCTAGTCTCTCTAGCTATGGACATGATATATCTCACCATTTATTCATGCCTTCTTTTATATTCTTTAGTAAATTTTTCCATTTTTCTCCACAGTTCCTGCACATTTCTTCCATGATTTATCCCTAGGTGCTTTATTATGTTGCAACCTGAATGGGATCTTTAAAACAAAAAATTTTTTTTTCTAATCAATTATTGCTGTTATATAGGAAATTCATTATTTTTTCCCATTCTCTTTTCTTGTTGCAGTTCAGCTTGCATATTTTTGTTAAACTGTTTTCCAGTTCACTAATCTTTCTTCTGCTAGATTCAATGTTCTATTAAACCTATCTATTGAATCCTTAATTTCAACATTATATTTTTCAGTTTTAGAATGTCTTTTTGATTCTGTTAACCCCAGTATCTAGATCATCAATGAGTTTGCTTCTACTAGCTACTTTTTTCTTGGCATTTGTCTTATGGGTCCTGTGCCTTGGCATGCCTGGTAATTTGTTACTGAATACAGGACTTGTTTATAAAAAAAAAAAAAGAGTTAGAGGTACCAGTTGATGCTGTTTCCACCAGAAAGGTTTCACCCTTTCCTCTACCAGGAAAATAGAGTATGGAGATGATTCCGTTGATTTAGCCTGGAACTAAATCTGAGTCAAGCCTGAGCTGCACTTTAGGTAAGACCCAGTCTACCTGCTTTCAGCCCCATATAACTGCCCAAAACTCTTCTGGTTTTTCTGTTCCTATACTAGGGACCAGATCTGGATTCTGGAGTCTAAGCGTCTATGGCAGCCCAAGTTGGCGTATTCTCCTTACCAAAAAAACAAAAACAGAAACAACCAAACAACAACAACAAAAAAACAGTTGCAGCTCATCAATGTGAATTATTCACTCCATCTAGGGATTTTTAACCATCTAGGGCTCCTCTTCCTGGCAGGTGTTTTTCTCTAAAGCATCAAGAGAATGCATAAAATTGCACTTTGATTTCAGAGATTTAATTTTACAACCCAGCACAACTTTAGAATTCAACAGGTGTTGAGGGGGAAATCATCCATGGTATCTGAAGCCCCTCAAGTTTGCAGTTTTATCACTACTTCCCTGTAAGCTCTATTGGTTTCTCTGTTTCCTATCAGTGGATCCTCTGCCAGGGACAAGTCCTGATTCTTCAAATTGGTCTATATTCAGAATCAGCCACTGCCCATGTTTGATCTTTAGTTTATCCCTGAAAGAGTCTCTTCTCTCTAGAATTTTAGTCCCTGTAGTTCCTATTGCTTCCAAAGCTCTGGATTTTCAAATTATTTTTAGTATAAATGTTAAACTACTTACTGTATCTTACCCAGTAGTAGAAATGTCAGCCATTTATTTTTATGTTGGCCCTGATTTCAGCACAGTGTTTTCTTCACTTGCCATCACCATCCCCCATATGGCCAGTGTCTCTCAGAATCTTAAGTCTGTTGGAGAAACCAGACATATGTGAATAAACTTGGGTTGTAAAGTGGCCAATGTCCCTGAATATGAGTATTTCCACAGTTGAGACTTGGCCCATTAGAGTTTACTTTCAACAGTAGAGGAACTACAGGTCTCTTTATACAGTCACTTTCTAATTTGTAAACTCTCAGTGCAAATTCATTTACTGATTATCTAAGGTATATCTTCAGCTTTAAGAGCATTTGGATGGTATATTTTCTAAGCCCGGTGCATTTGAATTTTTTTTTCCGTTGCTTTCGTACATGAATGATCACATGGTTTGATATCAAACTCTTGAATAATAAATGCTTTATCCTTACCCCAGGACACTGAGGTAAGTTTCTTCCTTGATAGGAAGCCTGTCTTTTCTTTCTAGATGTTGAGACTTATAGATAGTTCAACTGTTTATATCTTTCGGGTCCAGAAAATTTCTTTAAGTTTGTCTATTTGGCTTTAGAGTGCTGGCATACCTCAGAGATGTTTTGCACTCAGTTCCAGACCACTGCAATAAAGTGAATATCACAATAAAGCAAGTTACACAAATTTTTTGGTTTCCCACTTCATAGAAAAGTTGTGTTTACACTATACTGTAGTCTATTAAATGCGCAATAGCATTAGGTCTAAAAAAATTACATACCTTAATTAAAAATATTTTATTGTGAAAAACACTAAACATCATCTCAGCCTTCAGCTGGTTGTGGTAGTAATATCAAAGATCACTGATCACAGATCACCATAACACATATAATAGTAATGAAAAAGTTTGAAATATTGCATGAATTACCAAAATGTGACAGAGACACAAGTGAGGAAATGCTGTTGGAAAAGTGGCATCAATAGACTCGCTCAATGCAGGGTTGCCACAAACCTTCAATTTGTAAAAAAAAAATACAATATCTGCAAAGCACAATAAAATGAGGCATGGTGTAATATCGTACTTTTAAAATTAAATAGGACATATGTTTACTACAAAAGTTTTCCAGCACAATTTAAAGAGAATTAAAAAACATGAAAGCCACCCTAAATTCCACCACCCTGAAGTAAAAAATGTTAACATCTTTCATCATCATTCCAGATAGACTCAATGCATATATGCAAATGTACAGATGGAGAAAGGCAGATAAGTAGGTGTAAATACTTTCATAAGAAAAACAGCAGAGACAGCAGAAGCAAGAAGAACTACAGTCCTGCAGCCTATGGAACAAAAACCACATTCACAGAAAGACAGACAAGATGAAAAGGCAGAGGGCTATGTACCAGATGAAGGAACAAGATAAAACCCCAGAAAAACAACCAAATGAAGTGGAGATAGGCAACCGTCCAGAAAAAGAATTCAGAATAATGATAGTGAAGATGATCCAGGACCTCAGAAAAAGAATGGAGGCAAAGATCGAGAAGATGCAAGAAATGTTTAACAAAGACCTAGAAGAATTAAAGAACAAACAAACAGACATGAACAGTACAATAACTGATATGAAAACTACACTAGAAGGAAGCAATAGCAGAATAACTGAGGCAGAAGAAAGGATAAGTGACCTGGAAGACAGAATGATGGAATTCACTGCTGCAGAAAAAAATAAAGAAAAAAGAATGAAAAGAAATGAAGACAGCCTAAGAGACCTCTTGGACAACATTAAACGCAGCAATGTTCACATTATATGGGTCCCAGAAGGAGAAGAGAGATAGAAAGGACCCAAAAGAATATTTGCAGAGATTATAGTCTAAAACTTCCCTAACATGGGAAAGGAAATAGCCACCCAAGTCCAGGAATCACAGAGACTCCCATACAGGATAAGCCCAAGAAGAAGCACGCTGAGACACATAGTAATCAAATTGGCAAAAATTAAAGACAAAGAAAAATTATTGAAAGCAGCAAGGGAAAAACAACAAATAACATACAAGGGAACTCCCATAAGGTTAACAGCTGATTTCTCAGCAGAAACTCTACAAGCCAGAAGGGAGTGGCATGATATACTTAACGTGATGAAAGGGAAGAACCTACAACCAAGATTACTCTACCGGCAAGGATCTCATTCAGATTCGATGGAGAAATCAAAAGCTTTATGGACAAGCAAAAGCTAAGAGAATTCAGCACCACGAAACCAGCCCTACAACAAATGCTAAAGGAACTTCTCTAAGTGGGAAACACAAGAAAAGAAAAGGACCTACAAAAACAAACCCAGAGCAATTAAGAAAATGGTCACAGGAACATACGTATTGATAATTACCTTAAATGTGAATGGATTAAATGCTCCAGCCAAAAGACACAGGCTTGCTGAATGGATACAAAAGCAAGACCCATCCATTTGCTGTCTAAAAGAGACCCACTTCAGACCTAGGGACACATACAGACTGAAAGTGAGGGGATGGAAACAGATATTCCATGCAAATGTAAATCAAAAGAAAGCTGGAGTAGCAATACTCATATCAGATAAAATAGACTTAAAATAAAGAATGTTACAAGAGACAAGGAAGGACACTACATAATGATCAAGGGATCAATCCAAGAAGAAGATATAACAATTATAAATGTATATGCACCCAACATAGGAGCACCTCAATACATAAGGCAACTGCTAACAGCTATAAAAGAGGAAATCGACAGTAACACAATAATAGTGGGGAACTTTCACACCTCACTTACACCAATGGACAGATCATTCAAAATGAAAATACATAAGGAAACAGAAGCTTTAAATGACACAATAGACCAGATAGATTTAATTGATATTTATAGGCCATTCCATCCAAAAACAGCAGATTACACTTTCTTCTCAAGTACTCATGGAACATTCTCCAGGATAGATCACATCTTGGGTCACAAATCAAGCCTCAGTAAATTTAAGAAAATTGAAGTCATATCAAGCATCTTTTCTGACCACAACGCTATGAGATTAGAAATGAATTACAGGGAATAAAACCGTAAAAAACACAAACACATGGAGGCTAAACAGTACGTTACTAAATAATCAAGAGATCACTGAAGAAATCAAAGGGGAAATCAAAAAATACCTAGAGACAAATAACAATGAAAACACGATGACCCAAAACCTATGGGATGCAGCAAAAGGAGTTCTAAGAGGGAAGTTTATAGCAATACAATTCGACCTCAGGAAACAAGAAAAATCTCAAATAAACAACGTAACCTCACACCTTGGGCTTCCCTGGTGGCACAGTGGTTGAGAGTCTGCCTGCTGATGCAGGGGACACGGGTTCGTGCCCCGGTCTGGGAGGATCCCGCATGCTGCGGAGCGGCTGGGCCCGTGAGCCATGGCCACTGAGCCTGTGCGTCTGGAACCTGTGCTCCGCAACGGGAGAGGACACAGCAGTGAGAGGCCCACGTAACGCAAAAAAAAAAAACAAAAAAAAAAACACAATGTAACCTCACACCTAAAGCAATTAGAGAAAGAAAAACCAAAATAACGCCCAAAGGTAGCAGAAGGAAAGAAATCATTAAGATCAGAGCAGAAATAAATGAAATACAAACAAAGAAAACGATAGTAAAGATCAATAAAACTGAAAGCTGGTTCTTTGAGAAGATAAACAAAATTGATAAACCATTAGCCAGACTCATCAAGAAAAAGAAGAAGAGGACTCAAATCAGTAAAACTAGAGATGAAAAAGGAGAAGTTACAACAGACGCCGCAGAAATATACGGCATCCTAATAGACTACTACAGGCAAACTCTGTGCCAATAAAATGGACAACCTGGAAGAGATGGACAAATTCTTAGAAAGGTATAACCTTCCAAGGCTGAACCAGGAAGAAACAGAAAATATGAACAGACCAATCACAAGTAATGAAATTGAAACTGTGATTAAAAATCTTCCAACAAACAAAAGTCCAGGACCAGATGGCTTCACAGGTGAATTCTATCAAACATTTAGAGAAAAGCTAACACCCATCCTTCTCAAACTCTTCCAAAATATTGCAGAGGAAGGAACACTCCCATACTCATTCTATGAGGCCACCATCACCCTGATATCAAAACCAGACAAAGATACTACAAAAAAAGAAAATTTTAGACCAGTATCACTGATGAATATAGACGCAAAAATCCTCAACAAAATATTAGCAGACAGAATCCAACAACACATTAAAAGGATCATACACCATGATCAAGTGGAGATTATCCCAGGAATGCAAGGATTCTTCAATATACACAAATCAATCAATGTGATACTCCATATTAACAAATTGAAGAATAAAAACCATATGATCTTCTCAATAGATGCAGAAAAAGCTTTTGACAAAATTCAACATCCATTTATGATAAAAACCTCTCCAGAAAGTGGGCATAGCGGGAACCTACCTCAACATAATAAAGGCCATATACAACCAACCCACAGCAAACATCATTCTCAATGGTGACAAACTGAAAGCATTTCCTCTAAGATCAGGAACAAGACAAGGATGTCCATGCTCAGCACTATTATTCAACCTAGTTTCGGAAGTCCTAGCCACAGCAATCAGAGAAGAAAAAGAAATAAAAGAAATACAAATTGGAAAAGAAGAGACAAAACTGTCACTGTTTGCAGATGACATGATACTATACATAGAGAATCCTAAAGATGCCACCAGAAAACTACTAGAACTAATCAATGAATTTGGTAAAGTTGCAGGATACAAAATTAATGCACAGAAATCTCTTGCACCCTATACACTAATGATGAAAAATCTGAAAGAGAAATTAAGGAAACACTCCCATTTACCATTGCAACAAAAAGAATAAAATACCTGTGAATAAACCTACCTAGGGAGACAAAAGACCTTTATGCAGAAAACTATAAGACACTGATGAAAGAAATTAAAAATGATACCAACAGATGGAGAGATATACCATGTTCTTGGACTGGAAGAATCAATATTGTGAAAATGACTATACTACCCAAAGCAATCTATGGATTCAATGCAATCCCTATCAAATTACCAATGGCATTTTTTACGGAACTAGAACAAAAAATCATAAAATTTGTATGGAGACACAAAAGACCCCGAATAGCCAAAGCAGTCTTGAGGGAAAAAAACGGAGCTGGAGGAATCAGTCTCCCTAACTTCAGACTACACTACAAAGCTACAGTAATCAAGACAATATGGTACTGGCACAAAAACAGAAACATAGATCAATGGATCAAGATAGAAAGCCCAGAGATTAACCCATGCACCTATGGTCAACTAATCTATGACAAAGGAGGCAAGGATATACAGTGGAGAAAAGACAGCCTCTTCAGTAAGTGATGCTGGAAAAACTGGCCAGCTACATGTAAAAGAATGAACTTAGAACATTCCCTAACACCATACACAAAAATAAACTCAAAATGGATTCAAAACCTAAATTTAAGACCGGACACTATAAAACTCTTAGAGGAAAACATAGGAAGAGCACTTTTTGACATAAATCACAGCAAGATCTCTTTTGATCCACCTCCTAGAGTAATGGAAATAAAAACAAAAATAAACAAATGGGAGCTAATGAAACTTAAAAGCTTTTGCACAGCAAAGGAAACCATAAACAAGAACAAAAGACAACCCTCAGAATGGGAGAAAATATTTGCAAATGAATCAATGGGCAAAGGATTAATCTCCAAAATATATAAATAGCTCATGCATCTCAATATTAAAAAAACAAACAACCCAATCCAAGAATGGGCAGAAGACCTAAATGGACATTTCTCCAAGAAGACATACAGATGGCCAAGAAGCATGTGAAAAGCTGCTCAACATCCCTATTTATTAGAGAAATGCAAATCAAAATTACAATGAGGTATCACCTCACACCAGTTAGTATGGGCATCATCAGAAAATCTACAAACAACAAATGCTGGAGAGTGTATGGAGAAAAGGAACCCTCTTGCACTGTTGATGGGAATGTAAATGGATACAGCCACCATGGAGAACAGTATGGAGGTTACTTAAAAAAGTAAACATAGAATTACCATATGATCCAGCAATCCCACTACTGGGCATATAGCCAGAGAAAACCATAATTCAAAAAGACACATGCACCCCAATGTTCATTGCAGCACTATTTACAATAGTCAGGTCATGGAAGCAACCTAAATGCCCATCGACAGACAAATGGATAAAGAAGTTGTGGTCCATGTATACAGTGGAATATTACTCAGCCATAAAAAGGAACGAAATTGTGTCATTTGTTGAGACGTGGATGGATCTAGAGACTGTCATACAGAGTGAAGTAAGTCAGAAAGAGAAAAACAAATATCATATACTAATGCATGTATGTGGAACCTAGAAAAATGGTACAGGTGAACTGGTTTGCAAGGCAGAAATTGAGACACAGATGTAGAGAACAAACGTATGGACACCAAGGGGGGAAAGCGGCGGGGGGTGGTGGTGGTGGTGTGATGAATTGGGCGATTGGGAATGACATGTATACACTGATGTGTATAAAATTGATGACTAATAAGAACCTGCTGTATAAAAAAATAAAATTCAAGAATTAAAGAAAAGAATAGCAGCATATTCTTATTCAATACAAGTACTAAATTTAATTGTATTTGAACTTAACAGAACAAAAGAAAACTGAAGGAAAATCAAATGAATTATTAAACTTCAGATTAATATTTGTTACTTCAAGAGATTTATTTCTAAAACATTTCTTTAATGTTAAGAAAAAAAATCCGTAATAGACATGTTTCTGTTTTAATAAATATTTATTGACTCCCAGCTCTGAACGATGAATCGATTCCTTCTCCTCTCCTGTCCCCTTTGCGTTTTCTGTTGCTTAATTTTATTTTTTAGCATTTGTAACATTTAAAGGTTTTTTTTCCCAACCCTAATTCTTTCATTGTTTGTTGTATGTCTAAATGGATTCACTGCTTTCCACCAGGCTTTCTGTCACAATTTCTTGCTTGCTCTAAATGTTATTTCTATTTTATTGTTGTTTGGCTGGTTTTCATTATGGGACAATTTTTCAAAAAGTTCTTGTGGGAGTTATAGTTGTCCTTGGATGTTTTCTCATTTGATTGTGTTTTCCTCTTACCTTTATAATTGAATTTTAATGTGTCTGAGTATGACACTGTTTATTTCTACTTGCTTCCCCTTAGTCACGTAGACATGTCTCCTAATCTTCTACAGTGGTTATTGCTGTGGGGAAAACTGAGGCTGGTGTGATTTCTCAGCCTTTTTGATACTTTGCTCTCTGTGTCTGGACGCCTAAAGAATTCTTTTTTATTGTTAAAGTTTATTTCCCAGAAATCTTGATATCGATCTATTTAATTCAAAAAATATGCCAGTTTTATTTGCAGGTTTAATTCTGCCTAAATATTTAAGAATATTTTTGGCATCACTTTTGGGGTTCTTTACTTCAAAGACCTTGATTATCTTTATATTATACTGTATTTGTCTTTCCACATACCTTGTTTCTAAATCTAGTTGCTTTAGTATATATTCTTTCTTTTGCATTTATTGTGGTTTTCTCAATGTCATTAATTTGCTTCTCAGCTCTATTCATTCTATTTTTTGCTATATATAATTATATATCAGTAATGAGTGACAGTAGTTCATTGTATTGATTATCGATTTGTTGCATTCTTTCTGTAGTCTCCTTTTAAATTTTATTCTTTGTTTTTGAGCTCTTATTCATTGAACTAAAGGCTCCCACAATCCATTGCAAAAATATGCAAGGAATCTTGTTACATAGGTTAAGTTTTCTTCGATTCTGAGCTATTTCTCTCCCTTTTGCATGCTGTTTCTTTTCTTTTCTTTTCTGTAGTATATGTTTCATTCAAGATCCTGGCAGGAAACTGATGGTACCTGAAAACTGGGATTATTGAGGAAAGTTTAATAAAGAAACTGTTTACAAAGGTATAGGCAGGCATCTGGCATGCCCAAACCAACAAAAACTAGTGCAGCATCCCTCAGCCAGCAACAGCAGGGATCCATTTCCACCCCCAAGCTTTAAGGGGTGAAGAGATGGCATAGCTCCTGGAGCCCATAGAAGACAGCTGCAGAAAAGGCCACCTGATAGAAACTGTGGCCTTTTATAGAGGGCTGAGCTTCTCCATGGTCATATGAGGTCAGATGAGAGAGAGGGACTAAATTCCCCAGCCTTACTCCTCTCCTTTCCTCTAAACTTTTGCAAGTGTCTTCCAACAGGGAGCCAAAAGGTAAACGTGATAAAGGTCAACCTTCCAAGACATAGAACATTCAGGAGATGGGTGGAAAGGGGCTGGAGAGAAGGACAAATGGGAGATAACCAGCAGAGAATACTTGCAGAAATGCCATGCTGCTGCTTTTCCTCTTGCTTATATTTGAGTGGTTCTGTCCAGATCTTCTTATACTCTAACATAATGTGGGTTAATTCTTCTTAGCATTCATCATGCCTAATCTGAATCTGTTTTCTCTTTCCTTCCAAATCATACTTTATGAGGTGTTGCTTCCCTTTTACTTTTCTTGTGCTGGAGGCTATGGATATACATGCAGGCATATGGGGATGGGTAGAGTTTAGATACATGATCTGGATTTTGCTCTCTTCTCTGATTTCCATTAAATTTCTTATTTCAGTGCTCTCTCTACCAACAAAGGAATATTTACATTCCTGGGCTCTAACTCATTTCCCCAAGATTCTTTTCCACATGTATGATTTCAAATTCTGATATAATACTTCTGCTTTTCCTTCCTTTAGTGAGGATTTTACTATATCTAGTGAAATTTTCATTTCATTATACTCTTTTGCAATGCATTAAGCTCCTTTTTATCTTAACTTAATATCTTTGCAACTCATCCTGTTGTATTTTTGCCTTGCCTTTCACTTCTTGTGATTTTCTTTATATAGACAATAGCTTCTTGGGTCTTTGAGTGACACGTTTTCCAAAATACCTATTTCTTGTAAGAAGTAATTTTACTCATCCACTATTTCTCTGAATGTATAGGATAATGATCCTTTCCCCTTATTCCCATAGGTCCAAAGCTTTTTTCTCACTTTGATTCAAACAAAGCAGGA
The DNA here is from genome assembly GCF_937001465.1 of Orcinus orca. NCBI lineage: Eukaryota > Metazoa > Chordata > Mammalia > Artiodactyla > Delphinidae > Orcinus > Orcinus orca. The sequence goes on along the minus strand of NC_064561.1, from coordinate 92,209,625 downwards.
AATATCTATACTCTGTCAAAAGACTGGATGTGTGGAATTCCCTTGGCTTTTCTCAGTGTCAACTTGGCTACCAGTCAAATCCCCTTGTCAAATCTACTGTTTAGAGGAGAGATTGATGTGGACAGCATCCAGCCAAATTCCTAACGTTGAGCAGGCATTTGTCTAATACATCTTGGCTGTACTGAGGTGGGAGCTTCCCTTGCTCCCCACTCTTGGCTGTCTGACATTTTGAACAGATGCAATCCATGCAAAGCTATAATTACAGGGCAAACCACTGCCAGGGTTTTTTCTGCCAGGGAATGTCTATGCTCAACTAGAGTACCTCTCTGTAGGGTCTGTACACCCTTGATTATACTGTGTCACAATGCCTGGTCCTAGCCCCCCATTTTTGGTGTGATGATTTATTGCCTCTCAATGGATATAGAGAAACAACAAAGGGAGGCATCATCTGCTCACTTGAGAAACATAAATTAAGAACTGACAGACCATATTTAAAAATTGTTTTCTGAGTTAGAGTCTCTGGGTGGGGAGTCAGGTGGTGGAAGAGGAACACAAAATCTTTCTACCTTCTTTCAGACAGGTGACAAATCAGAATAGCTTTTCTCATTCTTACTCCTTCACTTTTCATAGTTAATGGAAATTCCTCAGCTTCTCCAGTGGTTTTTGTGGCAATCTGAAGTTTCATCTTTCAAAGCTCCTCACTGTGGGAAGTTTTGAGTGTACGTCACTGTGGCTAGAACGATGCCATTTTCAACCAGGAGCCATACTCTCCTGGACCCTGAAAAAAGGGAACATGCAAGAAAATTGGACATAAAGTATGCAATCATCCTTTCTTGGTTTGATGAAATGTCAAACACTTCCTACCATCTAGACCAACTTTTCCTTGATGGTGTCACTGTCTTTGGTTGAAAGAGGAATTCCACCGGTAGTGTGTAATTTTATTTAAATTTGCTTCATATGTGAGGCTAGAGGCATTATTTACCTATGTGCATGAGCATTCTGAGTAAATTTAGTTTAATAATAAATTATTGCTAACCAAATGAATCAGTAAAGAGAGGTATGAGAAATAACTGTGAAGTTCCTTGCTTGGCTATTTTGTAATAATGAGATTGAACTACATGCTTAGATTCTCTGTGGTGTGACAGATAGAAGCAGTCTATTAATTAACTGTGGGGCCTCTGTGACCTTTCATTGACCCCACTGCTAACAGAGGTTTAATATACTAAGACCAGAGATACCAGAGTGGCTCCCCAGAGAACCATAAAGTGATTGCAGTCATCCCTCAGGATCCATGGGGGATTGATTGCAGAATCACCACAGATGCCAAAATCCGCAGAAGCTCAAGTCCCTTATACAAAATTATGTGGTGTTTGCATTAAGCTACATACATCTTCCCATGCAGTTTAAACCATCTCTAGATTACTTCTAATACCTAATACAATGTAAATGCTATGTAAATAGTTGCCAACGTTGGACAAATTCAAGTTTCACTTTTTGGAACTTTCTGGAATTAAAAAAAGTTTTTGATCTGCTCCTGGTTGAATTCATGGATGTTGAACCCACGGGTACAAAGGGCCAACTGTAATTCTTTTTTTCTGGCTCTTCATACCTATAAACATACAGCTAAATTGCACCAATATTTTTTCCTTTGACAGTTAATTTATCTGTATTTCTCTGATACTAAAAATGCAAATATTCTCTCTCTTCCTCCATATTTATGTATGTCTGTGCCCATCCTTTCCTTTTGCCCATGTAACACGTGGCTAATCCCCTCATTTCCTTCAAATCATACTTTTTCAATTATCTGTACTTTGACAATGCTATGAAAAAAGTATAACACAATCTCCAGTCTTGACTCTCTCAATCCCCGTTACCTCTCCCCACCAAATGCTCTATCTTTTAATTTATGGTATTTGTCACCTTCCAACAAACCTTAATTTATATATTTATTGTGTTCTTTGTTATGTTATATCCCCCCTTTCTGTCAATCTTGCTAGGACATTAGCTTCATAAAAGCAGGCTTCTGTGTTTTCTTCATGGATATATCCCAAGGATCTAGAACAGTGCCTAGCATATAGTAGATGCCCAGTAAATGTTTTTTGAAGGTATGAATGGATGAGTAAGTGAATGATATTTCCCTTCTCTTTTCTGTGTCCTTTTCTCAGTCTGTACTTTACAGCCTTGTCTCCTGTGGAATTTTGCTTATTATTTTTCCCCCCGTAATGTTTACCTATTGTGATTCCCTCTTCTTTGGACCCTAAAAGCATGATTAAGTCTCCTTCATTCAAAAAAAATTTGCATACCAAGCCTGCCTCGATCTTTAATGTCTTCTTTCTCCTTCCTGACATCACAAGACTTCTGGAAAGTGTGTATCTATTTTTAACGTGTTTTAACGTCACTCCTCCAGTCACTGCTTTGCCCTCTGACTTCTCTCTTGGCTACAGAACTGAAATGGCTAATGTAAACCATCAATTGTCTTCTTTTAGTCCTCATCTTATTTCATCTCTTTGTGGGCTTTGGTGGTGGTAACTAATCCCCCCATCTTGAAGGTTTGTCCCCATTGGTTTCTAATATTGTTTTGGTTTTCTTCTTGTCCACCAAGCACATTTTTTCTAGCTCTGCTGCATCAGCTTCTCCATCTTCCCCTTGAGTTGTGTCCTCCATAATTTAGGACTACTCCTTCTTCTTTCTTTACATACTCTCTAGCCAGTTTCATCCACCCTGGTGTTAATTACTATGATATCACCAATCACCACATCCCCCACTCTGAGCTTCACATTTGTTTTGCCAAATTACTATTGAGTATTTTCAACTCAATGCTCAAAACCACTTCAGGAAGACACGCCTAAAATGGATCTCATTAGTTTTCCAATCTCTACATTTCCTAAACTTCATCCTTCTGCTTTCATTACCTTAGCTAATGACAATCCCATCCACATATTTTCCCAAGCAAGAAACATCAGGGTCATTAGTGACTCCTCCCTTATACCTAAATTATTCATCCGATTCTTGTCACCTCTAACAGAAACTCATCTACACAGTTAGTTCCTTTATCTCCATTCCAACTTTCATATGCATTGGTTCCCTATCATTTCTATCTGGATTATTGAAGTATTCCTTTAACTGATCTTGGTTTCAGTTTCTTATTATCTGCTCCTAATTCAACCCAACTAAGATCTTCAAAAACAACTACTATTCCAATAAACACTTATTAAGCACCTACTTCAGTCCCATCAGAAAGAAATAATGGTCCCTGCCCTTAGATGACCATGTGTTTACAAGAGGCCCTTGTATAAACAGAATGCAATGTGGTTGAGTGAATAAATACAATACTAAAGATATGAACAAAATGAAATGAGGTGGATTGTCTCAGGGTCACATGCATCTGTCAGAGCAGAGGCCTCCATCTCCAGATTCCTAATGCAGTGCACTGTCCACTGTGGCAGTGTCGTCACTTCCTGCACACCAGCTACAGTGTAGAGGACATTTCCCTTTTATTTTGGTGATGACGGAAGTTGTTTATTGAATGGGAATTTATTTGTCTCTGGTGGTTGTGGATAATAAAGTTCAGACTAGGGTGGTAGTGATAAGTGATCAGTATTTTGAAGGTAAAGCCAATAGGTTTTGCTAATTAGTTGCATATTAAAGTATGAGAGAAAGAATGTAATGAAAGATGATACTAATGTTGGACCTGACTCCAACAAGGACAGAGTTGTTATTGACTGAGATGGAGAAGATCACAGGAAAAACAAGTTGGGCAGCAAGGTGGGGATGGGGTTGGAATCAAGAATTCAGTTTATGTTATGTAAAGTCTGAGACATCTATTGGCCATCCAAGTTGGAGATGTTGAGTAGGCAATTAGATATCACAGATTGAGGTTCAGTGAAGAGATCAGGGCTTGATATATAAGTTCATGCTTATTAATTGTATTGTTGATATTCAAAACTTTAGGAATAGATAGGATCACCTAGGAAGGGAATGTAGAAAGAGAATCGTTCTGAGGAATTATGCTCAGGGACTTCAGTCTTTAGAGATCCAGGAGGTCAGGAGAATCCAGTAAAGGAGACAGAGAAGGAACAGCTATTGAGGAAAAGGAGACCTAGGAGAGTGTGGCATACCAAAGGGCAAGAGAATAAGGTGTTTTAAGGAAAAGGCAGTGATCAGATGTGACAACTGCTATTGGTAGTTCACGTAGTTAGAGAAGTGTGAATCGACTACTAGATTTAGCAACTGGAAAGTCATTAGTGACTTAACAAGAGCAGCTTCAGTGGAGGATTGGAGGGATAAAGCATAATTGGAGTAGGTTCTAGAGAGACTGAATGGAAAGACTATAAACAACTCTCTCAAGGACTTAGTTATAAAAAGTATTTAAGAGCTGGAGCAGTAGCTGAAGGGATACAGAGACTGGAAGAGAAAAGGAATGAGGCAGGCAAGAAAGGGGACAACTGGAGGAAACATGTTCTTGAGCTGGCACATGAAAACGGGATCCAGTGCCCAAGAGGAGGAGCTGACTTGAATAGGAGTCCAGAAACCTGGAAGACCTGGTGATTGAAATGATATGAAGTTGTAAAGTCAGACCTTATCACAAAGGGCTTTGAATGATATATTTTTTTTAAGTTTTGAGTTTATCATATAGGACATAGGGAACCACTGTATATTTTGAGCAGGAGAAACATATGATTGGAGAAAGACATGGTTTGAACAATGAACTGCTCTCAGGCTAGAAACTTTAGAAATGAGCAACCCACACTGCTAATCTCTTCTTCCAAGTGACTCTTCTCCAGATTCAGCCTTGTTTTATTCATTCTACTATAGGTAGAACATTTCTCATTTGCTTTGCTTTGTTTTTGTATTTTGTCCTGAGTTTATAGTTGTTAATCTGCAAAGATAAGGTTCAGGATGCACTACATGGCTATACTGGAAGCAAAAGTTGAGTTTTATATGTCCTTGACAAAATATTCCAGTTGTATGAATGATTCCATTGAAAGCACAATTAGATCTTTTGGCATCTTTTGTGGGCTTCCTCCAGATGTTGATGGCTCTCCCAAGTTGGAGTGCTTTAATTAGAACTTATTATCATGGTGGTATTACACTTCCCAATCAGATGACATTATTAATTTCACTGCACTCTTACGAGTAGATTGGACATTGAAAGGAAGGACTCAGGTACTGGCAATAAATTTTGTTCTAAATCATCTGGTCTAAGGTAGACCTTGGCTCTGATAGTTGATTACATGACTTTAAAATTCCACAGCACTTGATGTTTCCTTTGCTAATTTGACAAGGTCACTTTGTGCACACACATTAGATGACCAGTGATTCTCCAATGCATATAACATTGCTTCAATTCTGTTTCTTGGTTTCTCTCCATAATGACTATAGATATAAGCCACATAGACAGCTAAATGATCAAAGCATCATTCCTGAAAAAATTAGTTTATATTTACTCAGCTTGTTCAATCCGTGTTAAATCAAACTAAGTCATGACATAGAAAATGAAACCTGGATCATACCAAGCCACTAATTCATTCAAGGCAAAGCTATTTAAGTCCCTCTTTAAATGGGAGAGTAATTTTTGACGTTAGATACTCAAGTAATGGCTTGAAAATCATGTTGGTCAGTATAAAATCTTCTAAGCTTCCTGCATGTTTAACATAGCATGAATACAAAGCATCAAGTCTGTGTGGGTTTTGAGAATAATAGACTAGACTTTCCAGAATGTGGTGAGTAGAAAATTAAATAATTATTAACCAAGAACTCAAGGGAAAGATAAAAATGATAGGCTCCTTATTAGATAGGACTTAATTCGACAATATGGAGAGCTTGAAAGCTTTATCGTAATATATTAGGAAATCAACAGTGTGGCTGAAACACCAATCAAACCTCAGCTCCACAGTTCAGGACAAATAGACCCTTTATTGGCATTATCAGCTGGGCACTGTAGTGTGCTTGTCCATGGTTCATAACAGGGAACATAATGGAAAGTGTGTCCTTCTGTGGAAATTGACTCATTAGTCATTCATTCAAAAAAGTGTATGTGTTAGTGTGCTAAGATGAGTAAGACATGATCTGTGGCATTAAAGAACTTGAGATTTAGTTGGAAGTGACAAAATATTAACAAAATGTGCCATCAGTTGTCATAAGTAGCTCCATAGCAATGTGCACAGGCTACAGTGGGTTATTAAGGAAGGGGTCAATGTACCTGGAGGGGCTTTAGGAAGGTCAGAGGGTCAGGATGTAATATGACAGCTGAGATGAATAACTGTTTATCAGGCATAAATGGCGAGAGAGGGCTTTACAGGCATAAGGAGTCATTAGAACAAATCCGGGATGACTTCTCTGAGGACATGTCAGTAGTTTGGGATGATGGAATATTGGGAGCAAAAAATGAGACTAGAGGGTATATCAAGTGACATTATTTAAGCCATGGAGAAGCAGACTGGAATCAGAAGGACACCATAGGACAGGCACTGCGGTGGATGAGAGTAGGGACTTTGGAGTAACTGGGGTCCTGACTCTGCCATTTCAATCATGTGTGAACTCGGTCTACTTACTTAGCTTGCTTAAGCTTTAATTTCACAATGCAGCAGAGATATGGTGTGGCCCCATGAGCCCTCTAATCTCATGTCATCTAACTCTTCCTCATTCACTAGGCTCTAACTATACCAGATCTCTTTAATGACCTCCAAAGAATGAAACTTACTCCTGTATCCAAGTCTTTGCGCTGTTGTTCCTCAGCCTCTATGCTCTCTATCCAGGTTTTGGGGTGCTGGCTCCTACTCATCATTGAGCGTCCAGTGCAAACGTCCTCTCCCAAGAAGAGCATTTCTTGTCTATTGTCTCTAAAGTAGTGTCTCCCACCCTCCATCCCACACAATCTTTGTCTCATAACTTATTTCCTTCTTGATTCTTATCATCATCAGAAATTATCTTGATTTATGATGTACTTGTGTATTATTTATTTCATGCCACTGGGATATAAGCTTCAGAACTCTATATCTCCACATATTTATTTTTCTGGGGATAGCTTCCATAACTTTCATTTGAATCTTAAGGTAGTAGGTATTCCTAACATAACACAGAAATCACTGATATAAATCCTGATAATTCACTCCTTTTATCCAAATAAATTCCTAATGACTCAAACATTTAGATATTTTAAAAAATAAAACCATAAAGACTTTAAAATTGCACTGTCCAACATGGTAGCCACCAGTCACTTGTAGCTATTTACATTAAAATTAAAGTTAATTAAAATTAAATAAATTGAAAATTCAAGTCCTGTGTTTTACTAACTGCATTTCAAGTGCCCCACCCTTTGGAGCTAGTGGCTACCATATTGGATAGTGTAGATATAGAACATTTATACCACTGAGAAAGTTCTGTAAGGCAGCTGGGTGGATTTACTTATAATCTTATAGAAAAAGCCTTTCAAAGCAGGTTATAAAACCTAGAAAGGGAGAACTTTGATAAGTTTAATTATATGAAAATTAGGAAGTTCCACATAGCCAATGGTATAAACAAAGTGAAACAAAATAACAAAAATGGAAAATATTTGCAACTTTAATGACAGATAAAAAGGTAATTTCCTTAGGTTTATAAAAAATTCGCATAATTCAACAACTAAAGGAAAAACAACTTGATTGAAAATGTTAAAGAAAATAAAGGCAAATGTCAAAAGCATGTGGAAGGATGTTTAGCCTCACTCATTAAAAATATATGTCTAAACAATAGTGACATCCCTTTTGAAATCTATTGAATTGGCAAAAATGAATAGGTTTGATACTAGTGAAGGTATGGCAACTTGCCCTATTAATCAAATAAATTACGTATTTTCCTGAATAAAATAGAGGTCCTAAAGGAAAGGATGAAAAGCAAGGAATTAGAATATACTAACTGTTTTGGTCAGTTTGAGCTACTTTAATAAAAATACCGTAGACTGGAAGCTTAAACAACAAATATTTATTTCTAACATTTCTCGAGGCTGGGAAGTCCAAGATGAAGGCACCAGCAGATCCATTGTGTAATGAGGGCCTGCTTTCTGGCATGTAGATGACTGGGCTCCACCTTCATGACATAATTATCTCCCAGAGTCCCTACCCTCTAATACCATCTCCTTGGGGCTTAGAATTTCAATGTGAGTTTGGAGGGGACTCAAGCATTCAGTTCATAACATGAATGTTGTTTGCTATCCTTTTGAAAAATTTGCCCAATAAGCATTATGTTATATATATATGCTTCTGTACCTTATTTCTTTCATTTTATATTATATTTTTGAGAATTTTTTATATCATCCCATAAATATCTAGTTCATTTTTATGGCTGTGTGGTATATTATTGTGTGCACATGCATTAATATATTTAACTCTTAGTTGTAGACATTCATCTTCTTTTGAAACCCCTGGAGTGGATCATGGTTGGTCTACATCAATCATGGTGGTTCCATCCCTGCTTACACTTCCCCAACCCTGACACTCCCTCTAGCTCCCCGAGCCCCAGCATTTGCTTCCGGAGTTGGCATGTGACCCTGCCAATCAGACATGAGAGAGAGTTAGCAGGAGGGCTTCTGGAAAATGTTTGCCTCTGTGATTAAAAGAGACACTAATAGGAAATTATCCCTCTACTACTGGATGTGATAACTTTTAACTTTGATAGCCTTCTCGGGGCCATGATACAGGCTAGCCTAAGGACCAAGCTTATGTGCTAATGATGACAGGGCAGAAGTAAGGAAAAATCCTGGATCCTGGATGATGCTAATGGGCACTTAATTAATTAGTCCCGGAGCTAACCCATCTCCATACTTCTTGTTGGATGAGATAGTAAGATATTCCTATTTTTTAAGCCAATTGAATTAGAATTTTCTGCTACTTGTAGCCGAAAGAATATATGTAACTTAAAATTTTTTTATATTGAAATCATTGTAGACTCACAGGAGGTTGCAGAAATACTATAGAAAGAACTGCCTACTTTTCATCTAGCATCGCCAAAAAGTAATATCTTGTCTAACCATAGTACAATATCACAACCACAAAATTGACATTGTTGTAATACTACAGATCTTATTCAGTTTGCACTGTTTTTACATACATTCCTCTGTGTGTGTGTGATTCTATGCAATTTTATCCCATATATAGAGTTGTGTAGCTACCACCACAATTAAGAATTGTTCCATCAGCTCAAAGGAACTCCTTTCTGCTATCCTATTCCCCACCTACTCTGACAACCACTAATAAGTTGTTAGCCTAGAGTTTTATAATTTTGAAGGTGTTATTTAAATGGAATTACTTTTGAGGCTAATTTTTACTAAGCATAAGGCCCTCCCTTGAGAACAATTCTGTTAGTTGTATATATAAATAGTTTGTTCTTTTTTATTGATGAGTATGTTCCATTATATGGATGTACCAGAATTTGCTTAACCATTCACCCAAGGACATTTGGGTTGTCTGCAATTTTTGGTTTTATAAATAAAGCTTCCATGAACATTTACACACAGGTTTTGGTGTGTGTGTGTGTTAATACAAGTTTCCATTTGTTTGGGTTAAATGCCCAAGAGTGTGATTTCTGGGTCATATAGTTAGTACATATTTAAATTTATAAGAAACCGCCAAACAATTTTCCAGAGTGGCTGTACCATTTTATATTCTGACCAGCAATGTGTGAGAGTTTCGGTTTCTCTGTAGTCACCAGCATTCAGTTATACTACATTTTTTAAAGCTCTTCTAATAAGTTTATTAGAAAACTCTTCTAAGAAGTGTGGTGATGTCTCATTGAAATATCTCATTTTCAAAGGATATATAGGAATTAACAACAACGGTTATATTGAGGGAAACAGTTTGGAAACAAAAGGAAGAGTAGACATTTTACTTGTAACTTTCTGTTTTGTTTGTATTTCTTAGGTGCATATATTGATATGTTACATTTAATAGATCACCAGGATTATGTGTCATTGTTTTCTTTTTATCTTTATATTTGTTTTCAAATTCATAATAAATGTTTAACAATTCTGATATTATTTCAAATTGGAAGTAAATGTCTACCATACCTGTCTCTGTATTGTCATCAGAATTAATGTCAAGGAAACGCTGCAGGCATCTAATAATATTGGCTGTCCTGGTTTTACATTTCACTGCCTTAACACTCATTTACCCAAACTGAATATAATCATTTCCTTGTGTCTACAAATTTGCCAGACTACATCCTGTGCTAGACATGACTCCATTTGTCTTCTGAAGTCACACAAAGCAGAATATATTTTCTTGTTAAATTCCATGCTTAATAGCATTTTGGAATTTAATTGCTTCTCTTTTGTGCAACTAAAAGAGAATGTAAAAAACATAAAATCACACATTGCCTTCCTCAAAGTCCGTTTCCCTCACAACACTATATTTACTTTCAATTTGATCATTTTAAGAGGAATGTTTATACTTCATTGGCTTTTTGAGTAAGGTCACATAAATGTGTAGACACTGCTTATTTGCTGTCTGAATAATGAATCTCAGGAAGGCCTGCAAACCCTCTGCATTCATCAGAGACAGAAAAAATTGCCTAATCAAGTACATGAAAGGAACAGAATAGAATGAAGTAGGACATGACCTGGCAGGGAAAGTGAGTTATGCTGGGCAGAATCATTTCAGCTACCTTCAAGGTCATCTCCTTTTGACCTGAATGATTCATTGTGTGTTAAACCATTCTGATTGTTCACATGCGTCAATGCCCTTCAGCCAAAAGCCAGCAGGAACACAACTGTGATGAAATGAGTTGAGTTCATTACCCATAGTGACAATGGAGAGCACACACCATGGAGAACTATTGGTGTCTTAGTAAGAGGATGTTCTAGGGTTTGGGAGAGGGTCTGAGAAAGCTAGGCTTTTCTGTAAGCTGGCTATCAGAAAGCAGGGGCAATTCTATGATTGGGTATCTAAATCATATCTATAGAAAGGGGGGAATGGAATGAGCATAGAGATCTATCTGGTAAGATAGCCATCACTCATCTTAACCAAGAAACAGGGGTGTTTGGCATTTTGTGGGTGGCACAGTGACCTTGATTTTTGTCTCTGCTTAGAAAAAATTATATAGTGACCTAGTTTTATCTCATTTAATCCATAGTCTCAGAGTAATCTTGTCTGAGGTTAGTATACTCTGAGATTGTTAATGTTCAATAAAAGAATAATATGGACTTGCTGTGGGTACCAGACCAGCTTCTGAATGTCTCTGGTTGCTCCTTTGCTTTCTTTCTCACATGATTGAAAACATTGAAGCACCCATACCATAGTTTGCTATACGGACCATAGCTTGGTGTATGTTATACTCATGTGGTTTTAAGTGTATTTCATTTATATGCCATAGCTTTTTGACCTGGTTTTCAGATACGTTGTCATTATTCCAAGGTTAAATGCAAACATAAAATGCACAGCTTTCTCATCAACCTGGAAGTCAGTTTCTAGGGTCTGTCTGATGCAGCCTTCTGCCTCCAGGCTAAGCTACCCATGATGATTGTGAAAAATTGATGTCTTTTCTGCTTTTAATGATCTAACTGAAAGGAAGAAAATTCCACTGTTGCCCTCAGAAGTCCATAGCCTTCACTCTGACCCTTTGAAAATGGTTTTCTACTTCATCCTCCACAGAGACGCTCTCTCGCCTGTGTAACTGAACTCATTTCCTGAAGCAGGCTTTAGAATTGAGGACTCAAAACCAGGCCGAATTTGAACTGAATCTGGCCATCTAACCTGTTTTATTTTGTATGCATTACGTTTTACAAAGAGGAGAAATTTCATATAAAATTCGTCTTTTCACCTGCCTTGATGAATCAGAATATTTGGTCACACTGGGCAACAGACTGGTTGAAGCTGAGTACTAACTGTTCCTTTAGATTATCCAAAGATTGCCGTGGGCCCCACCACAGCCTACTGCACTACTGCCCTATACCACTCATCGTGTTTCCTGCCTGGCCTCATAACACTTGACGTGTCACTCCTGGCATAGACACCTTTTCTCTGCTGCTTGTATATATTTCTCAAAACAGGCTATGGATTATAAGGTGGTCTATGGGGTATATTCAATGTCATTCAATAAACATAATAGACCTTGCTAGAGTGTGAATTTGTGTTTTAAGTTTTAGAAGACACATTATTTTTATATTAAATGCAATATAGATATATTATGGAATGCAATGGGGAATGGATTTAAAGATAGATCTAGAAATTTTAAAAAATCCTGCTTCAGACAGCTGCCTCAAGCTATGCCCCAGACCAGCCCAGGAGGTGGTTAAGGAGAAACGTGTACCTTCATCTTTGCCATTGGAGTCACTTTGGCAGAAAAGTTATAGAAAAGCAGTACTAATATAATCATTTCAAGTTTATATTTTCCTGTTTTTGCAGCCTTTCAGAATGTCATGGAGTTTTTGAAATGGAAGGAAATATAGATGTTAGCTAACCTTTAATTAACTAGTGTATTGGGGGTGTGAAATGTATCAATATATAAAGCCACTCTGGGCAGAGACAGAACCCAGATAACCAGATTTCCATTTCTTGTTCTATGTGAAATATATAATTGCTGAACATAATAGCAAGTTGTAGCTAAATTATGTAGTATTACTATTTCTTTGGTGTGATAATTCTACTTGTTGCTTATAGAATAGCAGATGGAAAACTTATTTCTCAGAGAAATTTGAAAGTCTTCCCTGATGTAGTATGAAAATAGTTTCTAATGATGTTTAAGGTAAATGATCTCAAGTAAGACTCAAATGAAAGTTGCTGGTTACACTAGGTTTTATAGATTGGCACCTATAGACAGTTTTAACTCTAAATTTGCAATGATTTGAAGCACAATAGTTGTGGGAGATAGAGAAAGAAAAAATATTCCAACACAAATGAATCTGATTTTTCAAATGTGACTTGTAATATTTTCCTCATCTTTGACAATATAATGAAAATGGCATATTTACAGATCAAATGTCATGCTAACGTATTTGTTTTTCCCTTTTTAATAGTCTCTCTTTTTTTGCTTTTTTTTTTTAAGTATAGCTTACGTATAATACTATATTAGTTTCAGGTGTACAACAGTGATTCGACATTTATATACATTGCAAATGACCACCACAATAAGTGTAGTAGTCATCTGTCACCATGCAAAGTTATTGGAATATTATTGACTATATTGCTTTAGTGCACATTACATCCCATGACTTATTTATTTAATAACTGTAGGTTTATACCTCTTATTCTCTTTGACCTATTTCACCCAAGCCCCCAGGCTGCCTCCCTCCAGCAACCACCAGTTTGTTCTATGAGTCTGTTTCTGTTCTGTTCGTTTGCTTGTTTTTTAGATTTCACGTATAAGTGAGATCACGTGGTATTTGTCTTTCTTTGTCTGACTTATTTCACTTAGCATAATACCCTCTAGGTCCATCCATGCTGTTGCTATTGGCAAGATAGATTTCGTTGTTTTTTATGACTGAGTAAATATTCCATTGTATATATAACCACATATTCTTTATCCATTCATCCATTCATGGACACTTGGGTTGCTTCTGTATCTTGGCTATTGTAAATAATACTGCAGTGAACTTGGGGGTGCATATATCTTTGCTAATTAGTGTTTTTGTTTTCTTTGGATACCCAGAAACAGAACTGCTGGATCTATGGTAGTTCCATTTTTAACTCATTGAGGATCCTCCGTAGTGTTTTCCATAGTGGCTGCACCAATTTACATTCCCACCAACAGTGTATATGTGGGTTCCCTTTTCCACGTCCTTGCTAACACTTGTTATTTTCTTATCTTTTTGATAATAGCAGTTCTGACAGACGTGAGGAGACATCTCATTGTGGTTTTGATTTGCATTTCCCTGATGATTAGTGATGTTGAGCATCTTTTCATGTGTTGGCCATCTGTATGTCTTCATTGGAAAAATACCTACACAGTCCCTGCCATTTTTAAATTGGACTGTTTATTTTTTTGTATTGAGTTGCATGAGTTCTTTATATATTTTGGATATTAACCCCTCATATGATATATCATTTGCAAATATATTCTCCCATTCAGCTGGTTGCTTTTTTATCTTGTTGATGGTTTCTTTCATTGTGCAAAGCTTTTTTAGTTTGGTGTAGTTCCATTTATTATTTTTGCTTTTGTTTCCCTGGCCTGTGGAGAGAGCCAAAAAAATATTGCTAAGACTGATGTCAACAAGCACACTACCTATGTTTTCTTATAGGAATTTTATGGTTTCAGCTCTTATATTTAAATATTTAATCCATTTTGAGCTAATTTTTGTTTTCTTTTTTCTTTGTGGTATGCAGGCCTCTAACTGTTGTGGCCTCTCCCGTTGCGGAGCACAGGCTCCGGATGCGCAGGCTCAGCGGCCACGGCTCATGGGCCCAGCCGCTCCGTGGCATGTGGGATCCTCCCGGACCGGGGCACGAACCCGTGTCCCCTGCATTGGCAAGTGGACTCTCAACCACTGCACCACCAGGGAAGCCCTTGAGCTAATTTTTGTATATGGTCCAATTTCATTCTTTTGCATTTTGCTGCCCAGTTTTCCCAACACCATTCATTGAAGAGACTGTCTTTTTTCTACTGTATATCCTTGGCTCCTTTGTTGTAAATTAATTGACCAAATAAGTATGCATTCATTTCTAGGCTCTCTATTCTGTTCCTTTGATCTATGAGTCTGTTTTTATGCCAGTAGCATGGAGTTTTGATTACTATAGCTTTATAGTATAATTTGAAATCAGGGCATATGATACTTCCAGCTTTCTTCTTCTTTCTTAAGATTGCTTTGCCTATCTGGGATCTTTTGTGTTTCCAATCAAATTTTAGGATTATTTGTTCCAGTTTTGTGAAAAATGCCATTGGTATTTTAATAGGGGTTGTATTGACTCTGTAGATTGCCTTTGAGAGTACAGTCATTTTTAACAATATTAATTCTTCTAATCCATAAACATGGTGTATCTGTCCATCTCTTTGTGGTGTCTTCAGTGTCTTTCATCTGTCTTATCATTTTTTGAGTATAGATCTTTTATCTTCTTAGTTAGATTTATTCCTAGATATTTTATTCTTTTTGATGCAGTTGTAAGTGGGATCATTTTCTTAATTTCTCTTTCTGGTAGTTTATTATTAGTGTATAGAAATGCAACACATTTTTGTATACTGATTTTGTACCCTGCAACTTTACTGAATTCATTTATTAGTTCTAATAGGTTTTTTTTGGTTGAGTTTTTAGGGTTTTCTATATATAGTATCATGTCATCTGCAAGTAGTGAGTTTTACTTCTTCCTTGCCAATTTGGATGCTTGTTATCTCTTTTTCTCGTCTGATTGCTGTGGCTAGGACTTCCAATACTATGTTGAATAAGAGTGAAGAGAGTGGGCGTCCTTGTCTTGTTCCTGATCTTAGATGAAAAGCTTTCAGCTTTTCACCATTGAATATTATGTTAGTTATGGGTTTGTAATATATGGCCTTTATTATGTTGAGGTGTGTTTCCGCTATATCCACTTTATTGAGAGTTTTGATCATAAATGGATATTGAATTTTTTCAAATGCTTTTTCTTTATCATTGGTATGATCATATGATTGTTATCCTTCTCGTTTTCTTAATGTGGAGTATCACATTGATTGATTTGCAGATGGTGAACCATCCTTGCATTCCTGAGATGAATCCCACTTGCTCATGGTGTATGATCCTTTTAATGTATTGTTGAATTTGATTGTTAATAATTTGTTGAGGATTTTTACATATATGTTCATCAGGGATATTAGACTGAAAATTTCTTTTTTTGTAGTGTTTTTGTCTGCTTTTAGTATCAGGATAATGCTGGCCTCCTAGAATGAGTTTGGAAGCATTCCTTTTTCTTCAACTTTTTGGACAAGTTTGAGAAGGATAGGTATTAGCTCTTCTTTAAATGTTTGGTAGAATTTACATGTGAGCTGTTGTTTGTTGGGAGTTGGCTTTTATTACTGATTCAACTTCATTACTACTGATTCATGTGTTCAGATTTTCTGTCTCTTCCTGATTTAGTTGTTGAAGGTTGTCTGTTTCTAGGAATTTATACAGTCCTTCTAGGTTGTCCAATTTGTTGATATATAGTTGTTTGTCATAATCTCTTATGATCCTTTGTATTTCTGTGGGGTCAATTGTAATTTCTCCTCTTTCATTTCTGATTTTATTTATTTGGACCTTTTTCTTTTTTTCTTGATGAGTCTGGCCAAAGGTATATCAATTTTGTTTATCTTTTTAAAGGACCAGCTCTCAGTTTCATTAATTTTTTTAGTCTCTGTTTTTTTAGTCTCTATTATATTTATTTCTGCTTTCATCTTTATTATTTTCTTCCTTCTGCTCTTTTTGGGCTTTATTTGTTTTTCTTTAAATTGTTCCTTTAGGTGTAAGTTTAGTTGTTTAACTGAGATTTTTCTTGTTTTCTGAGTTAGGCCTGTATTGCTATAAACTTCCTCTTAGATTTATTTTTGCTGCATCCCGTAGATTTTGAAACATTGTGTTTCCATTTTCTTTCATTTCAGGTGTTTTCTTATTTCCTCTTTGATTTCTTCAGTGACCCATTGGTTGTTTAAAAGTATATTGTTTAACCTTCATGTATTTGTGTTTTTCCAGTTTTCTTCATGTAATTGATTTCTAGTTTCATACTGTTTTCATCAGAAAATATGATTGATATTATTTTAATCTTCTTAAATTTACTGCAACTTGTTTTGTGACCTAACATGCCATCTATCCTGGGGAATGTTCCATGTGTACTTGAAAAAATGTGTATTCTTCTGTTTTGGGGTGGAATGTTCTATATATGGTTCACCCTTGAACAACAGGTGTTAAAGGCACCGACCCTCTTGTATAACTTTGCAATCCCCTTGCCATATCTTCATTTCCACATCCACAGATTCAACGAACCACAGATTGTGTAGTACTGTAGTATTTATGTAGTGAAATAAATCCAAAGAGAAGTGGACCCATACAGTTCAACCACATGTTCTTCAAGGGTCAATGGTATATCTGTTAAGTCCATCAGGCTTAATGTGTCATTTAAAGCCAATATTTCTTTACTGATTTTCTGTCTGGATGATCTATCCATTGATATAGTAGGATATTACTATTCAATATTATTGTATTACTGTCAATTTCTCCCTTTATGTCTGCTAATATTTACTTTGTGTATTTGGGAGCTCTTATGTTGGGTGCATAGATATTTACAGTAAGTCCCCTACATATGAACCTTCAAGTTGTGAACTTTCAAAGATGTGAACGTGCATTTGTATGTCCAATCACTTAAGTTAGTTCACGAGTCTGGCGTACATTGTCACGTGCATGCATCCTCTACAAGTGGTTGTGCTTTTGTGTACTTTACAGTACTGTATAGAGTACAGTAGTACAGTATTTTTATTTCAAGCCCAGGATGTCCAGAGGCAAGCATAAAAGCAGCAGTGATGTAGCTGGTACTGCTAAGAAGTGCCAGCTGTTGTACTGTACTACTGTACTTTTCAAGGTACTGTACTGTAAGATTAAAAATGTTTTCTTTATTTTGTGTGTTTGTTTTTTATGTATTATTTGTGTGAAAAGTATTATAAACCTATTACAGTACAATACTGTATAGCCGATTGTGTTAGTTGGGTACCTAGGCTAACTTTGTTGGACTTACAAACAAATTGGACTTACAAATGCGCTCTTGGAACAGAACTCATTCATATGTAGGGGGCTTATGGTACAAGTTTTATATCCTCTTATTGTATTGATCCCTTTATCATTATGTGATGCCTTTGTCTGTTGTTACAGTCTTTGTTTTAAAGTCTATTTTGTCTGATATAAGTATTCCTATCCAGCTTTTTCATTTTCATTTGCGTGGAATATTTTTTTCATCCTTTCACTCTCAGTCTGTGTGTAGCTTTAGATCAGAAGTGAGTCTCTTGTAGGCAGCATATATATGGGTCTTTTTTTTTTTAATCCATTCAGATACCTTATGTCTTTTGATTAGAGCATTTAGTCCATTTATATTTAAAGTAATTATTGCTGGGCATGCACTTATTGCCATTTTGTTAATTGTTTTCTTGTTGTTTTTATAGTTCTTTTCTGCTCCTTTTTTCTTCTCTCTTACCGTAAGGTTTATATAGAATAACGTACGTGTATACCAGTCTGTTTAAGTTGATGATCACTTAAGTTTGAGCTCATTGTAAAAGCACTGTAGTTTTACTACCCCCTGCTATGTTTTATGTTTTTGATGTCATATTTTTACTTTGTGTATTGCTTGACTAATTATTTTAGATATAGATGATTTTACTACTATCTTCACTATATGTTTGCCTTTACCAGTGAGATTATTTTCTTTCACAATTTTCTTGCTTCTAGTTATGGCCTTTTCTTTTCCATTTAAAGAAGTGCCATTAACATATCTTGTAAGACCGGTTTATTAGTGATGAACTCCTTTAACTTTTGCTTGTCTGGGAAATTCTCTTCTTCAATTATGAATGATAACTTTGTTGGGTGTAGTATTCTTAGTTGTAAGGGTTTATTTCATTTAGCACTTTGAATATTGTGACAGTCCTTCTTGGCCTATAGAGTTTCTGCTGAAAAATCAGCTGATAGTCTTATGGGGGTTCCCTTGTATGTAACTAGCTATTTTTCTCTTGCTGCTTTTAAGATTCTTTCTTTATCTTCAACTTTTGAAATATTAATTTAAATGTGTCTTGGTATGGGTCCTTGTGGTTTCCCCTTGTTTGGAGCTCTCTTTGGTTCCTGGACCTGGATGTCTGTTTCCTTCACCAGGAAATTTTCAGCTTTCATTTCTTCAAGTAGGTTTTCTGTCCCTTTTTCTCATTCTTCTGCTTCTAGGACCCCTATAATGTGAATGTTATGTTGGCCCAGAGGTCCCTTAAACTACCCTCATTTTTTAAAAATTCTTTTTTCTTTTATTTTCTTCCAGTTAGGTGATTTCTTCAACCCTTTCTTCTAGATCACTGATCCTTTCTTCTGCATCTCTAATCTGCTATTCATGCCCTCTAGTATATTTTTCATTTCAGTAATTATATTCCTCAGTTCTGATTGGTTCTTTTTTATATTTTCTATCTCTTTGTTGAAGTTCTCACTGAGTTCATCCATTTTTTTCCCAAATTTGGTAAGCATCATTATGACTATTACTTAGAACTCTTTTTCTGGTAATCTCTAGTTCATTTAGTTCTTTTTCTGAGGTTTCATTTTATTCTTTTGTTAAATGGTATTCCTTTGTTTCCTCAGTTTGTCTAACTCTCTGTTTTTGTTTCTATGTATTAGGTACATCAGCTACATCTCCAGGTTTTGAAAGAATGGCCTTATGTAGATGGTGTCTAGTGGGGCCCAATGGTGCAATCCCCCCTCATTATTAAAGCCAGGTCTTCAGGTGTATACTCTGTGTAGGCTGCATGCACACACCTTTTATGGTTGGGCCATGATTGCTGCTGCTAGACAGGATTGGCCCCCAGGTTGGCTGGCTTTGAAGCTTGCATGCAACTGCTGTGGATATCCTGGTGGGCACTCGTCCTCAGCCTGACTATCTATGAGGTCTGGCCAAGGTCCACTGATGCACAAGGCTGTCGCTCAGTGTGACTGGCTGTGAGGTCTGGCTGCAACTGTTGTAGGTGAGCTGGTGTGCAAGGCTGGACCCTAGGAATGGAAGCCATTTTGGAGGGGGTGCTGGTGCTGGCCAGGGCCACCTGCTGGATGGGGCAGAGCAGGGTTTGTAGCATCACTGGTGCTGGCTGAGATGGCCTGCTGGGTGGGGCTGGGTGGGAGTTTCTTTGGAGGGGTTAGCCCAGGTGGATGGGTTAAGCATGGTTGGTATTCAGAAGAACACCAGGGTGGGTTGCAAGGTATTAGCTAGGTTGGTGGAAAGTTTAAAAAAAAAATGTCTGCCAGACCCAGGCCATCTAGGTGGAAGGAGAGTAAAAAAGGAAAAATAAAATGTTCTTGCTGGTGCTTCTGTCCCTGGAGAAAGTTCCATCGGATCCCTGAGCCTCTAACACATGGCCTAAAATTAAGCAATGAATCTCTCCTCCTCATATGACCCAGGCTGCATCTGTGCTCAGACTGAGAGCAAGTGAGTTTGTGTGGGAGCTCTTTAAGAGCAGAATCTTCCTTTTCCCTAGCTCTCCAGCTCTCCCGGAGGTAAGCTCTGCTGGTTTTCAAAGCTAGACATTATGGGGGCTCATCTTCCTGGTGCAGGTCCCCTGAGCTGGGAGCCTGAGGTGGGGATCAGAACCCTCGCTCCTCAGTGGGAACCTCCAAGGTTGTGATATCCCTCCTGCTTGTGGGTCACCACATTGGGGGTGTAGGTTCAAACTAGACCGCATCTCTGCCTGCTCCTACCCATCTCAGTGTAGCCTTTTCTTTATATCCTTAGATGTAGAACTGTTTTGGTAGTCTTCAGGTCATTCACAGAGATAGTTGTTCCATATGTAGTTGTAGTTTGGTGTGTCCATGGCAGAAGGTAAGCTCAGGCTCTTCCTACTCTTCCATTTTTTTTTTTAATTGAAGTATAGTTGACTGACAATGTTGTGTTAATTTCTGCTGTACAGCAAAGTCATTCAGTTATACATACACACATGCACACACACACATATAAACACATTCTTTTTTATACTTTTTCATCTTGATCAGGAGCCTATTTGTTATCTCTTGAAACCTATTCCTGTTATGGAGTTGGTGATTAGATTGCATTTGCCTACCTACAATTGAATAGTAATTGGTAAAATTTTACAATTGGTAATTGGTGAAATATTACAACAGAAAGAATTTGATAGATTATTTGAGTTTACAGATGCTGGAGTTTGACTTGTAGAAGCAGTTAACTGATCTCAGAGGAGCAACTGTGAGTCATACCTGAATCATTTTTCGGCAGATGTCCAAAGGTGAATTGCTTCTTTTCTAAATGACTTTAGTTATTTATATCATCTTCTGTGGTGGATCATAATTACTTTAATTTGTTTTGAAAGAAAATGATTAATAACTACTGCCAAAAATATATGATGCATAAAGTGTATTTTATATCATATGGAACTTTGAAACTTATATATTCTTCATAAATGGCTCTATATTATGAAGTGTGGTTGTTATAATAATTTTGCTTGAAGAATAGTTAGTGTTTGCTATTTAGAAAGAATGAAAGCAATAATATCACTCTTGGTTGGATAGGAACTCTAGGAACTTACTAGATCCAAACATATGAGTTGCCTTTTATAGGTCAAGGTGGTTGAATATTAGAAATTTTATATGGTTTAACCTCAACTCTCCAATTGCCTTACTTGTCGTATTTGTAGCACCTGGAGGAACCTTTTATTCAACATATACAAGAACAAACTCGTGATCTTCTTTTGCAAAGCTGCTGTCCCTGCATTAGGAGATGTACCATTGTCCATTCAGTTCAGTAAGCTGGAAACCTATGCCCCATCTTTTATACCTGATGCTGTGAAATTTTGTCCGTGTCTTTGTCTAGGACTGCTTTCTATGCCCAGCTACTATAGCTTACTGTCATTTCCCCAGATCAGGGTGTGCAATGTTTCTTGCTACCATCAATCCTCTGTACATATTGCACTCTCTATTTGGAACACTCTCTGTGTACACCTGTCATGTCTCTCCTTTACTACATAAATTTCTATTAATCTTTAAAAGTCCTTCAGCTTTAGTACCTTGGGAAAGCCTTTACGTTTTCACTAACATATGTCAGATTCCTTTTTTTTTTTTTTTTTTTTGCGGTACGCGGGCCTCTCACTGTTGTGGCCTCTCCTGCTGCGGAGCACAGGCTCCGGATGCGCAGGCTCAGCGGCCATGGCTCACGGGCGCAGCTGCTCTGCGGCATGTGGGATCCTCCCGGACCGGGGCACGAACCCGTGTCCCCTGCATTGGCAGGCGGACTCTCAACCACTGTGCCACCAGGGAAGCCCCTGCCAGATTCCTTTTAATATGTCTCCTGGAACTGTGATTTGTTTTTTCTTTGTAATGTTTGCCTCAATTTTTTAAAAGGTATTTTGTGGTATTCTTCACATAAAATAAAATTTATTCTTCTCATGTGGATAGTTTGGTGAGTTTTGTTAAATGTGTAACTACCACTACAGTCAAGATATATAACATTTTCATCAGAACAAAAAGTGACTCATGCCCCTTTGCAGTCAATCTCCTCTCCTATCCTTCAGCCTCTGATTTCCATCCTATGGTTTTGCTTTATTCAGAATGTCATGTAGACAAAATATCACTTTATTGTCCAGCTTCTTTTACTTAGCATAATGGTTTTGAGATTCATTTACATTTTTGCATGTATCAATAGTTCATTCCTTTATTTATGAGTAAAATCTCGTTATATGGTGTACTACAATTTGTTTATCCATTCAATCCATTCATTTGTTAATACACATTTGGGTTGTTTCCAGGTTCTGGCTATTAGTCATCCGTATGTTTTCCAAATGGGCTATATTATTATTCTATTTTGCACTTCCACCAACAATATGTGAGAGTTCTAGTTGCTCTGTACCCTCACCAGTGATTGGTATCATAAGTCTTTTCAAATTTAGCCATTTTAGCAGTGTAGTAATATTTTATTGTGGTTATTAATTTGTGTTTTCCTAATGCGTAATGATGTTCATTATCTTTTCATGTGTTTATTGACATTTGTATACCTTCTTTGGTAAAGTATTTGTTCAAATCTTCTGTCCACTTTTCAGGCATTGTTTTCTTACTATTGAATTGTAAGAGTTTTAAAAAATATATTCTGGATAAAAGTTTATATTTTTAAATTAGATATTTGCTTTGTCAAACTGTTTTAAAAAGTGTATTATTTTACATCCCTGCCAGCAGTATATGAGAGTGCTAATAACTCCACTCCTCGTCAACACTTGCTATAGTCACCCTTTTTAATTTTAGCCATTAATAGGTGTGTGTGCATGTGTGTGTGCGTGTGTGTGTAATAGGCTTTATTTTTTAGAACAGTTTTTGATTTACTAAAAGATTTTGATTTATTGAAATGCAGAAAGTTTCCATATACCCTGCACCCAGTTTTCCCTATTAATGACATCTTACTTTATTAATGACATCTTACTTTAAGATAGCATATTTGTTATAATAATGAACCAATATTGATTCATTATCATTTATTAAAGTCCATACTTTATTTAGATTTCCTTAATGTTTCCCAGATTCTAGGATGCTATCTAGAAAACCAAATTAAGTTGTCATGAATCCTTAGGTTCCTTTTGGTTGTGAGTTTTTTTCCATTTTGTTTCTAATTTTCATTTCTCTAATAGCTAGGAATGAACATTTTTACATATGCTTATTTGCCATCTATGTATCTCCTTTGGTGAAGTGTCTGTTCAAATCTTTTGCTCATCTTTATTGTTTTTTTTAAATTATTGCGTTGTGAGAAGTTTTTTTGTTAAAAATTCTGGCTACAAGTTTTAAATCAGATTTTTTTTAACAAAGTTTTACTCCCAGTCTGTGGTTTGTGGCTTGTCTTTCCACTTCCTGAACAGTATCTTTTGAAGAGCAAAAGTTTTCAGTTTTGATGAAGTACAATTTATCAATGTTTTCTTTATATGGTTCATGCTTGTTGTGACTTTTCAATAAATCTTTGCCTAACCCAAGGTAAAAACACTTTTCTCCTATGTTTCTTCTACAAGCTTTATAACTTCAGTTTTTATATTTAGATCTTTGGAAGTTTATTAATAACAATCTACATAACAATTTGAATTTTGATTTTATGAAATTGAACATGTTTTTCAGACCAATTTTACACTCACACAAGTAAAATGTATATACAGTAAGTCCCCTACATGTGAATGAATTCCGTTTTGACAGCACATTCATAAGTCCAATTTGTTTGTAAGTCCAACAAAGTTAGCCTAGCTACCCAACTAACATAATCAGCTATATAGTACGTACTGTAATAGGTTTATAACAGTTTTCACCAAATAATACATAAAAAACAAACACAAAAAATAAAACATTTTTACTCTTACAGTAGAGTACCTTGAAAAGTGCAGTAGTACAGTACCACAGCTGGCATACAGGGGCTGGCATCGAGTGAACAAGCAAGAAGAGTTACTGACTGGAGGAGGGAGGGGAGGGTGGGGATAGTAGAGCTGAAGGATCGTCAGCACTAGGAGACAGAGGGCAAGCTGCAGTTTCATTCATGCCTGACGTTGATGGCACAGGTTCTGGTTACTTGCTGGAACCAAATGCACGTTTGCATCTTTGCAGGTTTGTAACTTGAAGTTTCGTATGTAGGGGACTGACTGTATTTTAAATTTTCAATGACTCAGTATTCTTTCTTTTACATCTCAGAGTTCTTGGATTGCCTATGACACTAAGAGTTCTTTCCATGTCAGCATTACAATTCAGTTTCTATTTGAAATATGTAAATATTGTGTGTCAATCAGAGTTCCTTGGTTGCAAGCAGTAGAAGCCAGAAGCCAACTCTGCTTCTATTAGCTAAACAGGTAGTTTATTGGAAGACTATGAAAGAGCTGAAGAACCAGGCTTTAAATAGAAGGAACTAATTAGCTCTAAAGGGTCTTGGAAGTATGAACTGTTCCATTGTCTTGCTTAGTCATTTCTACTGTAACAGATGACCTGAAACCATCTCTTTGTCTTGGGTAGGGTAGGGGTAGAGGAATAGTCCTTTGGCTACTTGCCTCACAATTAAAACTGATGTCTAGCAGGGGCTGGGAAATGAAAACTGTCAACTGGCTTAGCTTGTTAAGTCGGTCACGTGCTTACCCATTGGCTAGGAAGGGTGTCCTGATTAATAGCCCTGTCAGACTATATTCAGTGGAGGAAAAGGTCCTTCCCTAAAACGAGTTTTGGGTGTTGGGAGCCCCAAACAACAAATGTTCTTTCTATATAATGTGTTGCCTTGAAACTCTCCTTCTCGCTTATGTATATGGGTGTGTGTGTATTTCATCCCATATACGGAAAACAAAATGATGCATAAATAGGTATGTCTAATGAAGTAATTAGTTTGGCCAAAATTCGTCACTGAAAAACCAACTGGTAGTTCAGATTTAAGAGAGAAAATACATGGTACTAGAAAGAGAAAGAAATGGAATCTAGGACAACTATATTCTAGTTCCTTCTCTGTATATAAACTAGCTGGGGGATCTTGACAAGTCTTTTAATCTGTTTGAGTCTCAGTTTACTTAACTATAGAATAAAATTATTAAAATATATTATGTCTATGTCTCTTCCTGCTCTAAATTCTATAATTCTAAGGCTGTTATCTGTGTGAATATTAGTTGTTCCTGTGTTGAGAACAGTAGTTATAACAAGAAAACTGAATAACAGAGACATACATACATAGGCATGCTAGGTTGCCAGACAAAATACAGGAAACCCAGTTAAATTTGAATTTCAGATAAACAACAAATAATTTTTACTATGTCTAAAATTATTTGTTGTTTATCTGAAATTCAAGTTTAACTGGGTATTCTCTATTTTTCCTTGCTAAATCTGGCTGCCCTAAGACAGACAGACAGACAGACAGACACACACACAGAATCAAGGAACAGGAAGAATTACAGGCAGGTTCTTGGATTAGCATTGTTTATGCAACTCCTTCTTAAGTGAATCTATAGCAGCTTCAGTATAATTTTTCAGCTGAACTCAGGGGGTTTTCTAGATGAAATAAAATCCTATCCCTTCATTATAGGACTGTCTTGATTTAGTCTCTTTCAAGAAATAATGATTTTTAATTCAAGAAAATATTTCTTATTGAACTTCACGAATGAATTTGCTAAATGTCCTATCATCTACAAGCTCATGCTAATTTTTCACCTGGAGCAGAGAAGTAGTTTTCCAAGCAGCTTAATGGGTTGCTGACTGAATGAGTATTTTGCCTTGCTGAGAGTTGAGGTTGACTTTATCAATAAAACCCATTGGCTTTTTTAATCGCCTATGTTTTGTGCTCCTGTACCTACTAATCACTCCAAAGCTGCTTATCCTTCATCATCTTGGTTTTGATGGATACTTTATATGATAAATCCAGACCTTCAGCACTGAGTAATCACTTGGAGATTCCTGCTTACGAAGGTTCAATAACTATACAACAGTGATACTGTTGATATATGAGCTCTTTTTCTTTCATGCTTTCCCCACTACATGTACCAAAATGACACAATATACAAAGACAGAATATGTCTTTGTAATTTGCAATTGCATATTTTAACTTTGACGTATAATGCATGGGAGCTTAATCTGAACAAGGACTTCTCATTTGTAAGTAATATTCCAGGTATTCGGGGGCGTGCATGCTTTTAAAGACAAAATTTAATTTATCAACGAGAGTAAATTCTCTTTTGTTGTACCTCTAATATGGTAGGTTAGTTTAGTAATCTCTCTTAACTCTCAAAACCACCTCTCTATGGCTTTGCTGTCAGAAAATGTACTAGTGTAAAACTGAAGTAGTAGAATGAAAAACACCTGATCGATTGGTTGCTTAGATAAAAGAAATGAACACAAAAGAAAATCGCTTGATTGTATTGAGACCCAAGTGAAAAGTAAATGAATTTTGTGATAGTGATGTGGAGATTTTATAACTCATATAAAATAGAATTTCCCAGTAGTTTGGTAAATAAATGGAAAATTCCACAATTCCTTCACTAAATTTATTCCCAAAAATCATGGCCAGGAGAAAATGCTGAGTCACATATTCATACATTTCCTAAACATATTTAGTAAAATAGATTTCTTGCTTATCTAAACTTCTTCCCAGTCTATGAAGAGCTTTTTATTACATATTCTCTGGAGTCCTAATTTTTTTTCCTGCTCATGCATTTAATAATGTCTACTTAAGTCTACTTTGTAGCTTTAACACTGAACTTTAGTAAGTGTTAAAACTGTTTCTACTCTTTGCAAATTTAAATTTTTATAAATATAGCTTATGTTTTATTTTTATTATATCAATTTATCTGGGCATGTATCTCATGTAGGACAGACTGAAAAGAAAAGAACAAGAACCTTATTTCTCATCCTTATCAAGCTGTGTTGTTTCATGTCCTACAAAATGGCCTTACACTCTGGGTTTCCCTCCTAAGATTTTCATGATCTAATAGAATTGTTTCTTGACATTTCCCCTCCTTTACCCCACTATTCACATATCAAAATTTATCTATTACCATGAGTCCCATTAAATCAAAACCTCACTAAATAGCTGGTTGAAAGTTTATTCTCAACTTTATCTGTTTCTTTCTGTCTCCACAGAATTTCCCTCTTCTGCCTGACTTTATCTCTTGCTCGGACTACTGCAGTAGGCTTCTAGTGGTCTCTCTGTTGCTGCCATTCCTCCTCCATACCCATTCTCCAAAAGGCACCCAGCAATCATTTCAGGGCCTACAAGGCCCCATGTGAGCAGCTCTTGCCTGTCTCTCAACTGAAAAAGTATAATTTTCAAACAATTATTTAACTCATTAATGAGGAAACCAGTGAGATAAAAAGTTGGTTCAGAGAAGGATGTAAGACACAAATGTATCAGTGGAAAAATGATCAGTGGAAAAATAAAAGCAAAGAAAGTTGGAATAATAATGCTAAGTTAGATATAACATGGGTTAAATACTACAGAAAAATAAAATCATAGCCTTTGGGATTATTTGCTGTACCAGGAAGAAATCAGTTTATCGGTTTCTGGTAAATTAATATATACCTTTACAGAGATAAAAAGTCCCTGGTTTTAATCAATGGTAAATAGTGAGTTACAACCCCCAAGAGTCAGATGATTCTTAGGCAACTTGTTAAATAATACACTAGTATGACTACAAACATCACATTAGTCATCTTTTTGCCTTACATTCTTAATTTTCAAAACTTGTCTACCCGTACTCTCCCCTTTGGTCACCAAGGTTCTTGCTACACTGACCTACTTTCCATTTCTTTAAGCTTTTGTGCTTACCATTCCCTGTGCCTGAAATGTTTGGCTACCTCATTCTTCAGGTCACACCTCTCAGATGGTCCTTATCTCAGTGTTCTATCTAAATCCCTTTCCCTCACCTACATCTGATTCACTCTGTAGGTCATCATCCTTTTCCTTTATTCCACAGCAGTGGTGAAAATCTGAACATATATATGGGTGTATTTGTTTCTTCACTAAAGTATCAATATAAGCTACATGAGGGCTGACACATCATCTTTCTTGTTTGTTACTACATTTCTCTTGCCAAGAACAATGGCTACTCATGATGGGTGTTTGATAATTACATGTTAAATTGATGAATATCTAAAGACTTGTCATAATGTACTTTCTAAGATTTTCAGATTTTATTCAAATTTCATCTGAACAAGGGCTGCCATGTGTTCTTCTAAAGAAGGCATTAGATTTAATGGGAAATAGAGGAGTTTAAGTACCTGATACATTGGACCTTGAAGGTCAGAGCTTCAGGTCACATGGCCTAAGCCTGAAATCCTTCCTGAAAATACATTTCCAAAGGTCCCATCCCACAATCAAAATACCCTCTCCTTGATTTTATATATATATATATATATATATACACACACACACACACACACACACACACACACACACACACACATATGTTCTCATATATAACTGTCAGTTATCACAGTGGCTTATAGTCCTTGTTAAAGGTGCGGGTTTCTGCCCTCCTCTACCCTCAGGAGAGATCTTGATGCCATAGTTTGCCTGAAGCCCAGGAATCTTCATTTTAAATAACATCTGGAGATTCTGACATTGTTGGTCTGTGAACCACATGTTGAGAAATACTGGTCTAGGAAATCCAAATATCCAGTTGTATGCCTGGGTATTTGCATACTACTTCAAGGTTTGCCAAACAAAAACCTGGGGAAACTTGCTTTGGGAGTTTGGCTCCCAAGCACAAGGTCTTACAGTGATCAGTCACACATTCAACAGGATCAGTAAAAGTTGCAGAATTACTTAGACTAGGATGAGAGGTTTGCATAGTTTGCAAAACTTAGCTAAAAGCTACACTAGCAATAAGCTGGTGACTATAAAAATGAAAGAGTTTTAAAGTTTGAAACTGCTCAAGGGACCTTATTTATGTTCTACAGATTGTCCCCCATGGATTTTAGTTTCCAATTTGAAGATGTTAAGGCAGTTCTGTAATAAATTTTGGTAAAACAAGGCAAGTCCTTTGAATGGCTACTTGTAAAGTTTCCTCTTTTTTGCTGTTCACGTCTTGGTTCACCCAAGTTCAGATGGACAAATAGCCCAGAATAATTTACCAGCTTTAGCAGGAATCTGGATGATCCCTGTGACTTTCTTGCTGGGGGAGCATACAGAGGAAAAGATACCACACACATACTCATATCCCTGTTTCCACGCAGACTGTGAGGTGTCTCAGCTGATGTAATAGGAAAAACTAAAGGAATGCATAATCCTGCTCAGAGGAGACTTTATTTTCAATCAGCAGTGTCTAATATAAAATAAATAGGAAAAAAAGGGTTAATTTACCTACCTTGTATATATATTGGGCCTAGACTGACCTGGAGTTGAAAAAGAAGACATTGGATGCTCAGAGAGGAGTGAAAAGTCCCAAAGGACAGCCTAGGAGCATCTCCTGTCCCTGAGGTACTATACTTTCTGTTCAGCCAATGAAAGACCCACCTTGCCAGTTCTTATTCACTAGCTACTTCTATAAGCTGTTATTGGAGCAACGAGTTTGGTCAGTCAGGTAGTCTATTTGCGCAAACAACCAGTGTAGATAATTTTGATTCACTGAATTGACTCGATGTTTCACTAAACTTGGATAAATCTGGTGGATGTCTTGTGCCTTGAGGACAAACTTTGAAAAAGGAGGAAGTTGCATTATGCAGTTGAAAGGGGACTAGGTTGGGATATGGTGTACGTAGATTGTTGTTCCAGTTTTGATACTGACTAGATCAATGATTTCAACTGTATTCTGGATAGGGTCCTGGAAATGCATGTGTATGGTCAAAGAGAGCATTTCTTAAAATCTAGGTGATATGGTGTTCATATTTCTGTTTGGTTCTGTTGGTTTGCCAGTGACAAGTAGTTGGTTCTGAATTTATTAAATGGTCTTAAGACAGCACTTTAATAAGTTATATCTTCTCAGGAGACAGTTTTTGTATTTTCTTCCAATCTGTCAGTAATCCCAAGAACAGGATTAATTTGCTTTGTGCTCAGGTAGACAGAATTAGAAACATGATCAATGTGGTGGTTACCGAAATAAAACTTGACTTTCCCTCAAAATAATAGCCTACATTCTCTTGACTTGGAAGGAAATATTCCCCCAAGAAATAAGAAAGGTTTTGTACTTTATAAAATCCAGAGAATTGAAATGAAAGGTAAAACATTTTCGTCATTCTAATAAAAATTAAGTGTTGGGAGCAATTCAACACATTAAAATGTTTGGGATTCAACACATTAAAAATGTTTGTAACAAAATTAATGAAAGCAAAGGTAAAAACAGAAAGAATGTCAAAAAACCAGGGAGATATAGAAACCATGGTGCATCACTGAAAAATAGCTCCAAACAGAGGATATGCTTAGTTAAGACAATGAGTGGTCAGCAAGACTCTATTTCTTCTACTCGTTTCCCCTCCCTTATAATTTCTTTCCTTCTGAGCTTACAGATTCCATCACAAAGTAATCAAATTTTATGTCTCTAACACTTTAGCTTTTAGTAGCTTCTGCAAAGTGTGAAGAGGAAGTAGGAGTATACAAAAATTAGCTCTTTTACTTTGTGTTCATGCTTTTGGTAAGATCACTACTGTGAAACCAGAAAGATATTACAGAAATTCTCAACTGTCCCCTATCTTTTTGCTGTCAAAAAAAAAAATGCTGTGTGCACACACACCATACTGCAAAACACATACCACGCACACTCACACACGTTAGTAGGCTAGCTGGAGGTCCTCAACATGCGGAGGGCACAAGAGGGAATGGACGGTGCCACTTAAACTGGAGAGTCAGCTAAGTGGAGATAGGTTAAGAAATCTTCTGGTGTATATAGATAGGTTTAACAGACTTTCAGCCAAATGTTTGCTGAGACTTTGAGAGAATAAGGCACAGGACAGGTAAATTTTAGCATAAGAGTGATTGATTGTGAGCAGGTTTAGGGAGTTGCCTAAGAGGGAAATTCAGCATAGGAAGTTAGCGTGAGAATCCCTGAAGAATCAGGGGCTGCAGGGCAGGTCTTTATAACAAATCTCTACAGAGAAGAATAAAATGCAATTGATTGGCAGCGCTACACAGCCAACTGCACCGTGCAGGACCACATCCATTGCCTGGGTAACCGTACTTTTCCAAAAATGCTGTACTACAACTGGACGGGCGGTTATAAGTGGTCTACTGCTCTGGCTCTGACTGTCATCCTCGGTGAGTTTGGAGCAGACTGTTTCTATCTACCTGGGCCAGTGGCAGGAAGGCCTCGGCAAGCTCTTCAGCTTTGGGGGCCTGGGAATATGGACGCTGCTCGACGTCGTGCTCGCTGCTTATAACCTTGGGGAAAGCAGCTTAGTGCTCTGATTTTAGTTTTCTAAGATGAAACTACTGGATTAGAAACTTTATAAGTCCCTTTCAGACCTACTTTTCTGGGAGTCTAGGAGAGAGGTGTAACTATCTGATCAAATTTCTCAGAGAGCTTCTCCAGAACAGTGGCACATTAAGAAAATAGTTTTAGATGAAGTATACAGAATTCAGATTCTGTAATTGATGAATTTTAGCATTTTGTCATTCCCATGCCCATTTTCCTCTTTCTTCGGTTGTGACTATAAAGATTATTCTATATCTGACCATTTGCTATCTGTCCCTCCATTGTTTGTCCATACCTTCCTCTTCTCTTCATACATTGAAGTTGAAGCAGTTTCAATATTTGTAGGCAGGAGTCCAGACTCCAGGGCTTGAGGGCCTCTGAACAATGAGGGCCGTTCCTATTTCTAGTGGTGGTGGACAACTTCTGCTTCCCTTGCATCAGGTGTATGTTACCCTCAGAAGATCTTGGGAAGATTTCTTATTGTTCTCTGGATTAATATGACCACTTGGAAATATTTTAGATCCTACATGTGAACTTCCTAGAAGTGATTTTATGCCCAAATTGTGTTTCTGACTCTCTGGCAGTTTGAGTTCAGTAAGAATAGTCACAGAAGTCAATTCTGCATGGGACATGTATTCATTTACATGTTCTGGCATGGGTCCCTGGCCAAGATGGCAGTAATGTCCTTCCTCACCACATGGGGCTCTCTGGGGCCATAAGCAGGCTGCAAGCTGTTGGTCTTTCTGTACCTGCTGTTCATCAGCCTTGTCACTGGAGCATTGATAGGAATACTCTTTCACAGAAAGCAGCAATTCCAGAGGGGAGGGAGAGGATTTCTACCCATTAGCCATTTCCAGGATTTTTAAATGATAGTTTGTTGAGTAGGATACAGGCCATGTACTATATGAAGCTGCTAACTACTGAGATTTCAACTGACAAATTAACTAGGGGATTTTCTCAGTCATTAACTGCTTGACTGGTTGTCTGAGAGTGCTAACTGCTTTGAACTTATTCTTGATGACAGTTTTGTTAAGCTGTGACTCATCATGTCTCTAATGTCTTCATTCTAGTACAAAATGCTCATATAAAGTCTGTACAAAGGAAAAGTCTTTATATGAGGAAATGGTAGTATTTCAGCAGTCAACTTAAAAAACTACCTTCACATATTATACATGATATGATTTTAAATACAAGAGAGAAGGAAATGTATTAATCAAATAAAATAGCCCCTTTCCAATAAGGGCAAGCTTAAAACTTGGAATGATAAAATCCTTAAGAGGCCAAAATCTGGTGGCTCATTTATACCCCACATCTAACCATAGTGATGATAAAAAGAAGACAAATGTTTGATCTTGGGGCCAGGGAGCAAGGGGTATGGTGGCTTGAAGCAGGACCGTGTTCCTTGTCTTCTTTGAAGAAAGAATTCAGCAAAGAGACAGAGATTGTGAAGCAGATAAAACATGTATTAGAGGCAAAGTATATGTGGAAGACCACATGGTTTAACTCAGAGTGAATTGCATGGAATGGGGGTGGCTTAGGTTCCTTATATGGGGGCAGTCTTCTGGATTGTCTGTGGCCAATCATCTTGCTTTTGCCCATATTTGGTCTTGACTCAGGGCGCTCCTTGATATGTATGTGCATCTTTCAGCCAAAATGGATTCCAGCGTGAGGGTTTCTAGGAGGTTAGCAGGACATATTATGAGCTGGTGCCCCCTCCCTCCTTTGACCCCTGAGGACTTTCTCTGTGCAGATATGGGCTGGGAAATTCTCTTGACCACAAGAATGAGAAAAATGTTGTTGCTTTGTCTTTTACCCAATCAAGACTCTGTTGCTGCTGTTATCTTATCTCCAAGTGTCAGCAGGAGATGGGTTACAGCTGCTCAGCCTGGGGCCCATCTATCTTCTACTTCACTTCGAGTTAGTTGTGTTATTGTTTTTAAATATTATCTAAAAACAATACAACCCTTAGAGTCTGCACTTGAATGGTATTCTCACTTCCCCTCACCTTACCTCCACTTCATGTACTCCCCTTCCTTGGTAATGGAAGAGACATAAATTTGAGAAGTAGCATAATTTAAGCATGCCTTTCTTCTATAGGATGCTTCCTAACATGTTGCTTTTTAAAAAAAGAACTCAATTCTTCACAAAGAAGAATTGGAATTTAAAAAGTGAGACTCAGAGAGATTAAGTAACATTCTCAAAGTCAAACCACCAGGAAGTAGTAGAGTTTAGATCTGAAAGAAGATCTATTTGACTCTAATGACCACTCTTGTGAATTTACAGATTTATATTAGTTTTCTATGAAGTCTAATAACATATATTAATACTATACATTATTGAGCATTTACTGTGTGCCAGTAATGGTGTTAAGTATTTCATGTATATTATGCTACATAATTCTCATGGCAACTGCCTGCAGTAATATAAATACTTCATTTAAGAGGTTAAGTGACTTTTCTGTGGTCATATGGGTAGGAAATGGCAATGCTTTAGAGCAGTACTATGGAGTCATGTGCCACAGCTGCCAGTTTTCTGAGATAAATTTCATACACAGAACTGGACATATTCATATATGACCCTGACTGCTGCCATCAGGACTAAGAAACAAATGACAACTGCAGATTTATACATTGTGTGTGTTTTTTAAAAAATGTGTTCCTTCTGTTTTAATTGTTTCAAAACAATTCAGAATTTCAGTTTATTGAGTGACTGACTAGATCTGGCTTGACATGGGGCAAAAAACAAGACTGCGATGGCCAAGGTATTGGAAAACCAAATATAGATCCTTCTGATTCAATCATCTGCTAATTGGTCTTTTCCTACCTTAGAATCAGGCCCGGTTTTTACATCTACATTTAAATAACACTTGCTGACCTGATACTTTCTGTAGGTCCTGATATCTTATGATTATAGGAAGTGTTTATACATTTTTAAATGATGAATTTTGGGTCACAGGGTATAACTACGACCATTGTGGCAATAACAGCTGCCTTTGGGGAGCTGAATCTCATTAGTTACTTTTGTGTCCAAAGAATAGACTGAGGCATAGAAAACTATGACTGTTACATTCTAAGACTTTGAGAAATCAAACGTGTATTGAACATGTTAACTGTGGATTTCTTTGAAAAGCAATTTACAGATAGAATTGAAATCCCAGCTGTGACATGCACTTCTTCATGTGGAAAATGCTTTGCACTACTCTCAATCTTGTTCCAAAAGTTATTCTTTAAACTGGCAACTGAATAGTTGAAAAACTTTTGGGTCAAATTGGACTGATCTTAAATGATAGATGGACTTAACCAAGCTTGGCTTATTTATATTATACTTGCTTTTAGTGAATTGCTGAACAGTGAGAAGCCTATCAATGTGCTGAATCAGATAGTGATCCCCACAGGAAAAGATGCTGGAGTTTCACAGTGCAGTAAAATCTCACACAGAACTGTGCAGGGCTCAGCTGCACATGGTTGCCACCCACACAGCTCATTCCAGCTCTCTTCTTTGCCACACAGTCCATTTATGGGCAAGCCGTTCTCGTGGCTCCTGGGAGATTGGCACACAACCACTGAATCTCACAGCTGGAGATTCTTCTGGAACCCACCTGTGTTAACATCTAGGTTTGAATCTTTGCTCTACCGGTTACCAGTTCTCTGGCCATGGGCAGGTCATTTAGCCTCTCTAACCTTGTTTCTTCCCCAGTGAAAGGGATATGAGTA
Source organism: Orcinus orca (assembly GCF_937001465.1). Classification (NCBI taxonomy): domain Eukaryota; kingdom Metazoa; phylum Chordata; class Mammalia; order Artiodactyla; family Delphinidae; genus Orcinus; species Orcinus orca. The sequence continues at coordinate 92,174,436 of NC_064561.1, read as the reverse complement.
TTTATAGGATTATTATACAGATATAGCACAGTACTGGACAAGTAGCAAAGGCACAATAATTGGTAGCTATTATTACTGTCCATAGGCAGAATTCCTCTTTACTCTAACCTGGGGAGTTTCAATATTGTTCCATTATTAAATATCATTGGAGAAGGAGATTCCATTCATCTCTAGGTAGCTCATTTCCATCTTTAACTCATGTTTACATTTGTTTTCTTGTGCCACATTAAAGTTTTAAGACAAATTATCATCACTCTGTGGGGAAATCTGAAGAGCTAATTACTTATTATAGTTAAAATGTTAAATTTTACCCTGTAAAAATTTCTCAAGCAGTTTTTAAATGCCCACAAACAATTATTTAAGAGTTTGAGCTACAAAGTTCTGAGGATCTGGAATAACACACATTGCCTGTGACATGTAGAGCTGAGATATGTTAGAAATAAACATAGTTGATGAAATCCTGACTCTGAACCAGTTTGTGTACTCAGTAATGTGGATACAGAAGTAAACTAGGCACGGTTCTTGACTGCTGTTGGGCAAGCTGGCAGTCCAAGCTACCCAAGGCCTTGGAGAAACTGGACTTTTCCTTTTACTCCACTATCTTACCCCAGCCCCTCCCATCCCTTTTTTGCATCCCAGAGAGCTTGAAGTCAGGGATAGAACACTTCCACGAAACTGGCTGACAAATGTCTATGGGTCTAAAATACTTGATTTAATTTCCGATGGTGAATTTCTAACCTCTCAGGTGACCAGGCAAACAGCCATTATCTGACACTGACACTAAGAAGTCCTATTCCCCTATACAGGCCCCATAGATCTGGTACCACAAAGACTGCCCATCCCTAGGTACTAATGAAGGTCAAGAGAAGGCTGAATAAAATGGACAAAGTATTTAGGGCCTCTTTGTGTCGAAAGCCAATTATTAATCATCATTTTCTGAAACTATTATAATAAAGACTGACCGTTTAGTAAAAATACTTTAAAATTTGATTAATCTGGTTATTTCTAGCTATAGCTACTTATCTGTCCTTAGTAAAGACCAAAGAAGAGAGACTTGTCGTGCTGGCTCTAGAATTGAAATTTAAAGGACTGGGAGTCCTGTGCTTGGAGCCCAGAATAGGCTTTTAAAAATTATTCTTATTTCTTTTTGTGTGTGAACTTGTGATTTTCTATTCTGTCCTTAGTGGTATATATGAGTAAAGACCTAGTTGGAATGATGGACTCAGAGTTCTCTGCCTGAGCAATAGGAAACTTTCCAGTGGGCAGAGTTCTGCTCTTTCTAGATCCTAATAGAGGTCATGTGTTCTCAAAACAAAATCAAATACCCCCCCAAACCCCACACAACACTTGCACTATTTTATAAAGCCTTAAACTGGCAGATAGGAAAGGGGAAAGGCAAGGTTTAGAAATACTCCAACTCAGTGGCCTTCAAACTTTAATGCTCAAAAATCCCCTAAAAGAATTTTTAAAAACATTCACGTTTTTATTTTTTAAATATTATTTTAATAATTTTAAAATATTATTTTAATATTTACCATTTTGTTTTAAGCATTTCCGAAAATTGATTATCTGCGTATCCACTGACAGTGTCCCGAGTAGTATATAGATATTGGAAGTCTAAGAAACACAATCCTAATGCCTGCCTGCCCTAAAATAATACAGATCAGAATGATATTATTTAAATAAATTGACTTTTTGATAATGAACTGTGTCAATATTTAAAAGGTCTGGGTAATTGATGAGACAATATTTTCCAAATGAACGAAGCATAATTTTGCTAACTCATGCCTGGGTCAAAGATCAATTTAAATGGTAAGATTTACCAAAGGATTTTAATGTAACAAAGTACAAAAAGCTCACTGATGTGGGTTCAGATTCCACACTGCAACTATCCTTTCACTTGTTGAATTTTAATGAAGTATCAAAGAAGATCCACAGTTGTCTGGCAAAGTAATTAAAATACTGCTTCTTTTTCCAACTATGTATCTGAAGGAGACCAGGTTTTCTTCATCTATTTCTATCAAAGTGGCATATTAAAATAGAGTGAAGGCAGCAGCAGGCATGGGTATCTATATGTCTCCTAAGTCAGACATTACATAGATTTGCAAAATTGTAAAACAATGCCATTCTTGTCACTAAATATTTTGGTTTGGGAAAATATAGTTATTTTCATAAATATTTGTTGTTTATGCTAACATATTATGAATTTATTATTATTTTAAATGAGTTCATAGATAATTTTTTTATTTCAGTTTTAATGTCTAATTTAAAAAATATCAATCTATAGAACTCATCTAAACAGAAGCTCTTTGGAGTTCTCAATAATCTTTAAGAATGTGGAAAGATCTTGGGAGTTCCTTGGCAGTCCAGTGGTTAGGACTTGGCGCTTTCACTTCCGTGGGCCCAGGTTCAATCCCTGGTCTGGGGACTAAGATCCTGCAAGCCACGTGGCACAGCCAAAAATTAAAAAAGAAAAAAAAAAGGAATGTGGAAAAATCTTGAGACCAAAATGTTTGAGTACACCATTCTTATTCTCTCTCAATGCAGTGATTCTCAATCATGGCTGCACAACTAAGTCAGCTGAGGACCTTTAAACAATTCTCACACTTGAATCCCAACCTCAGAAATTCTGATTAACTGGTCTGGGTTGTGGCCTAGATGAAAAGATTTTAAAACCTTGATCTAATGTGTAGCTAAGATTGAGAACCACTGCCATGGGCTACATCCTGAATGGTCACTTTAGGCATAAATACCCACAAAGTCACAAGAACGCATTTCCCAGCATCTCTGTTTCCAGAGTATAAGGATGGACTTGTAGCCCTTTTTGGTATCCCTTGGTAACTCTCGTTCCCTGTTGCTCCTGGAAAGCTATGTTTTAAAAGTTGTGTAGCTCGGACTTCCCTGGTGGTGCAGTGGTTAAGAATCCGCCTGCCAATGCAGGGGACACGGGTTTGATCCCTGGTCCGGGAAGATCCCCCATGCTGCGGAGCAACTAGGCCCGTGTGCCACAACTACTGAGCCTGCGCTCTAGAGCCCACGAACCACAACTACTGAGCCCGTGAGCCACTACTAGTGAAGCCTAAGCACCTAGAACCCTTGCTCTTCAACAAGAAAAGCCACTGCAATGAGAAGCCCACGCACCGCAATGAAGATTAGCCCCCGCTCACTGCAACTAGAGAAAGCCCACGCGCAGCAATGGAGACCCAATGCAGAAAAAAACAAAAAAAAAAATTTTTTTTAAGTTGTTTATCTTTGGTCTCCCATACTTGGAGTGATATTTTCATAAACCATTCTGGTTTCCATTTGCTTGACCTTTTTCGTTCACTTATACATGTATTTACTTGATAAATACTTTAAAATGGGCTCTTTCTTTGGTCTGGGCTTGAACTGATAAAAGATAAGAAGGTAGTTATGAGTGATTGGAAATTAACTCGATTATGCTAAGAAATATTAATAGGATGGGTTTTGATTTAAACAAGGGTTAGAGGCATTTGCCCGGGAAGAGTGGTAAGTTCAGAGTGCGGGAATGAGAGACCAAGTTCTGTGCAGTGGCAGATAATTGCTTTATTTAAAGTTGTTATTTATCACGTAAGGTTTTTCTCAAGACTCTTAATGGTTATATGAATTAGTGTCCTAATGCCTATATTTCTTCTTTCCTGGAATGTCCTTCTTTGGACACGCTGACTTCTGTTTATTTGCAATAGCAGCAGTATGTTGTCACTTCTAATAGTTAGCTACTAACCAGAGCAAGAGTAATACTATTCTTGTACACATGGGTCTTGTTTCACTGTGAACAGCGCAGTTCTCCCCTACCTTCAAAACTCCAGAGCGACGTTGCTGAGGAGAATATTTCCTATGGTGTGGTCCTTTGTGATACCTTGTATTGACCACCAAGTGTCACTCTTGCTCTTTTTGCTATTGAAAAAAAATGTTTTTAGTGACAAAGGGACATTTATTCTTCGTCCTAATCCTGATTCATAGATTCTAGTTCAAATTGTGAGTGGTTGCATCTTAACCAGCTTCCTTGTTTGATATCACTTTAGCAACTTAAGGTTGGTAGTCTGGGTCCTGCTGTTTGGGTTAATGGCATGAAGAGAAAATAGCAACAGTGGGCTGATATGATGGATGTGAGACTTTGTGCCCCACTCACCTGGGCAAGCTGGGTTGCCCAGCTCATTTCTCATCTTGGAGAAATCACTCTGACAACTCTCTGTGCAGGTGACCATTCAGTCACTTGTAGATTCCTGTTGATAGAGGTGAAATGCTGAGTTATTTATAGAGTTAAATAATTCAGCATCTCACTGAAATAATTCAGTGAATTAAATAAACAAAATAATGAAATAAATAAATAAGTAACTCAATGAAATAAATAAATAACTCAGTTATTTATAGCAGCAGAACCATATAATTTCAAGGGGGTAAAACATGATTGTGAACTCAATTTTCTTACTTGTGTAAGGCCAGTTACAGAAGCAAAGTATAAAACACACTATTGAGAAATGAATGTATTGTGGTAAGGAAACATACTCTCTCAGAATCTCAATGACAAGATCCTGTAGTATGTGGCATTATAGTTCTTTCTTTTAAGTTTTACCCTATAGATGTGGAGGGAGGGAGGAGACATAAAATTGGATGTTAGTGAAACAGATTTTCACAGTTGATGTCAATGTTGATACCACTTTGATGTCGTCTGGGCCCATAGGTGGGAATATGTTTTTGATAAATATGTATACCAGTTTAGAATTTCTAGAGTGTACATTCCAAATTCCATGGTCAATAGATATAAAGTGATATTTTGAACCCCCTGAAAATGAGTTAATCCCATTTCAATTTTTCACATCTATTGTCTGATCTTCTGAAGTCCATAAAGCAGAGCTAGAAGACGCAGTATTGGATCCACCCTGATTTAATATGGTCCAGGGCTGTGATTGAGAGATTAGCTTCTGTGCTTGCTTACTGTACCTCTGTAATTCCTTAAAAGTTTCTCTTTTTTTTTTTTCTGATTTTGAAAATTGCTTTTATTCTGTAGGGTAACATTTCTAATTGTTTAGCAGATAAATCTTCAAAACTCAGTGGTTTAGATAGTTGTTCTATCCTAGCATAGTCCAGTGACGTTGGCAGGGAGTATTAGCTTTCCTGGAGCCATTCAGGAATGCAGGTTAAGTTCCACCCATACCGTCTGTGGCTCTTGTATGTTCATCAGAAGATTTGATGTCAGTCCTGCACTGTCTTGACATTTAACTTTATCAGCAACAGCAGAAGGCAGCAGGAGGGTGACAGTTGGGTCCACATGATCATAACTTCTAGTGTCAGACTGATGAGTTAGTGGTTACAGCACTTGCGCTTGAATAGGTTACTTATGTTGGTTTCTTCTCCTCCTCTTTCTCCTCCTCCTTCTTCACAGTAGGACTTAAAATAAACTCCATGGGAGCCTTAGCAGTGGGAGTTTTTACACTTCAATAGTTTCACACCTTTTAGGACAGTGCTCCTATTAGACACTGGCAGATTTGTTGATTGAAGAATTTCTGAACATTCCAGTTGTTTGTGTTTAGTATTTCCATCAGATAAGAATGTTTCTTTAAGAAAAATCACAGATTTTATTGGGGCAAACTGAGGTAAGTTGAAACTAAAGGCTGGGATAAAAATGGGAAAATATGCTCATTGACACCCTCTCCTCCAAAATCCTACTCAATAGGCATTAAATTTTATTATTACATGCACATCTCTTCCTTGCTATGTGAAAGGAAGGATGAGCATGATGTAAGATGCTTATAGTGTAATGTTGCTGGCTCTTATGGAAGCCACATTGCATCATGAAATGAACATGGATTTTGAATTCCTATAGTTCTGGGAGTTGACTTGCGGTTCTGGCACATATTAACTACTTGACCTTAAGCAAGTAGCTAAACCACTCTAAAACTTTGTCTAGTTTTAAAATGAAAAATAATAGCACTAATTTTCCAGGGTAATAACTTTCAGGGTTATAATTAAAAAGTGTGTGTGTGTTTTTGAGAGAAAGTTGGAGTGCAAGAGAAGCATTCAATAAAAAGTGTAAACAACTTAATGATGATAAATACTCTTTTGTTCTCCTTTAGAATTTGCTAAGCCATACTCCCACAAAAGAAAAAGAAAATGAAAAAATTTAAACTGCCCTGTGAGATAACTAAACTCTAGCCATTCAGTAAAATGAAGGAAGGTGGCTGTCCGGAAATAACAATTGTTAATTGATGTACTAGTTTCTTTTTGCTGCTGTAATAAAGTACTGCAAACTTAGTGGCTTAAAACAACACAATTTTATAGTAACTCAAAGAAGATTTAAATTAAGTGGCTTCAAGAAACAGATCCTCAAAGTGGTTTTCCTGGATGACATTTCTCATATGTCCAAGTATTAAAATCTACTGGAATAGGGGAATGGGGGAGCAAGGATCAGGGTAACCCATAGCAAGCAGTGGAATCAGTTACTCAGGTAACACTGTAGGATGGAATAAAGTGGAAAGTGAAATTTTGTCACTATAGCAATGAAGTGATTATAAAGATGGTGGAATCATCAGCCTTCTTTAATATGGTTCTGGAGAGCATACATAGGGAAAATTAAAGGCCATGGACATCCAGTAAAGAACACACATGGAAAACTGAAAGATCTCTATGAAACCTTTGAAAGAATGCTTTGTCTCCTAATGTTTCAGGGCAGATAGGACTATGGATCAATCCCAGGACAGATTATAAGGCTGCAGAGTTGAAGACATCACTAAGTCTCTTACACTAAGGTAAGGGCATTAGCGGGGAAGAAGAAAAATATCCTGGGAAATAGGATAGAGACATTTGGGCTGACCTAGGCAAGACCAAAAAGTCTTGAACTTCACCTAATTCCCTTTGCCTGTTGAGGGACTTCCATAAAAGCCTTTCAGTGGCTACACTTGAGGCACTAGCCTCCCAAACTGATACCAGTTCTCTTCAGCTGTGACCCCTACCAACTTTTACTGCCTCCAGGGCAGTTACAAGATTTAGAAACCAGCATAGCTAGGAGGATTAAATAGAAGGGCTGCTCAGACCTGAGATAACCTATAGACCAAAAGCATATAAGACTTCTGCAATTCACATCAACAGGAGCCTGGGGAGCATGTGGCGGTGAATTCTAAGGGTGTTTGAACAGGGGGATGAGATATAAACCTCAAGTGGCCAAATGCATTGCTATGGGTTTACCACCAAAGAGTGAAGATTTGATGTGCTCGTTCAAGAAGTGGGATCCTGAGAAATTTATCCTCTGCAGGGTTGGCAAATCTAAGCATAAACTCAATGATGGCCTAGATTTTAAAAAGTTGAAAAACTGAAATTTCTCTGGAATACCAGAGAGGTGTGAGTCTGATGACTCGGGGAAGTGGGAATGTTGGAATGATCTATTATTTGCAACCTGCTAAGCCACTCTTAGCTGTACTCCCTGATAAAGCCTAATGGATGTTCTCTTCACCAAGAGGTTAATTGCATGCATTGGTCTGCAACAATAAAAGTACATTTTTAGTTTTTAAGCATAAAATTTTATAACCGTAAAACTTCCTTCCTAAGTCCTCTTGTAAAATTTTCAAATAGCATTTGTTAGAACATTTGTCAAAACAAACTGTGGAAATAATATTACAATGCATGGGAATTATTTAGAATACCAGACAGAGTAAGATTTAGAATTGATGGTCATAAGATATGACACAAGCCAACAGCCTTTTATAAAAATAAGATATTATCATTAATATGTTATCCTCAAAAATAGATCCTCAGTAATGTCTTTTGATAGGATGAACTTCAACAATTCACGTTGCAAAGGCCACCTATATTAAGATTTGGTCACTGTAAATTAAAAGATCACTGTGAAAGCTCTATTTTCTTTTTATTTAATATAAGAATGCTGAACAATTGTATATCCGTTTACTTTCCAAAAGTAATTTTAATATATATTATTTATATGTTATAGCACACCTTTATTTGTAAATGCATAAAAATATAGTTGTAATTTAATGACTACTCATAATGAAAATTCTTATGTAACCATCACCTGGTTCCCTTTACTACATCTCTCAATAGTCATTCTGCCTGGCTGACTCTTTTTGAGTCTTCACTAGGGATTTAGGCTTGGCTCCATTGTCATTGTATAAACCTTGTGGTACTCTGTATCTTTCATGTTTTCTCTACCCCCTGCCCTTGCCTTTGTAAATGGCCATTTTATGAATCCTCCTCACATTACCCTAATTTGGTGCCATCACCTTCCTGCTGGTTTCCTGCAATGGGTGATATCACAGCATGTTTGTATACTGATGGGCATGATCTGGTAGAGAAGGAAAACTTGGTGATGAAGAAGAGAAAAAAAGATACTGGCAAGAGAGAAGGTCTTAAAGATGAGAGGGGATGGGAAGCAGTAGCAAGTTTGACCTTAGTAAGGAGCAAGGAAAACCCATCCATTGTAGCAGGAGGGAGGGCAGAATTTATGAGTAGAAGTGCAGGTAGGTTGATGGATTTGTTGTCAGGCAGGGGCATAGAAACTGTTTTTTGGTTGTTTCTAATTTCTCAGTGAATTAATAAATCTTAAGTTCATTAGCAAAGACTTCTTAAACAGGACATTAAAAAAAAAACTAACCATAAAGGAAAAAGTGATAACTTGAACATCATTAAAATTAGATGGGAAGAAAATATTTAAAATATATATATAAACATTAAAGGATATGTATCCAGAATATATGAAGAACTACAAGTAAATAAGAAAAAGACAAATGACCCATTGAAAAAATGGGTAGGATACTTGAACTGGTACTTGACATAAAATGATATCTCAATGGGTAAACACACATGGGAAAATGCTCAATATTGTTATTCTGCAGAGAAGTGTGAATTAAAATCACAGTGGGGACTACCCTGGTGGCGCAGTGGTTAAGAATCCACCTGTGAATGCAGGGGACACGGGTTTGATCCCTGGTCCGGGAAGATTCCACATGCTGCGGAGCAACAAAGCCCGTGTGCCACAACTACTGAGCCTGTGCTCTGGAGCCCGCGAGCCACAACTACTGAGCCCGCGTGCTGCAACTACTGAAGCCCACATGCCTAGAGCCCGTGTTCTGCAACAAGAGAAGCCACTCCAATGAGAAGCCCGCACGCCGCAACGAAGAGTAGACCCCGCTTGCCGCAACTAGAGAAAGCCCGCGTGCAGCAGCAAAGACCCAATGCAACCTAAAAGTAAATAAGTAAGGAAATAGTTAAAATTTTTTAAAATTATAAAAAAAATAAAAATTAAAATCACAGTGAAATACCACTACACTCAAATAATGATGGCCAAAATTTAAAAGAGTGATAACAACGAGTGTCAATGGAGAGTTGAAATTAACCTGGTAGAGTTTAGTCAGTTGAGTAGTACAGAAGGATGGAGGTAAGGGAATTCAGGATATGGACCAAGAAGTGATTGTAGGAACAGCATAGAATCTAAGCAAGTGAAGTGGTGAGTACATGAGGAGGGTGATGGATGGTGAAAAGATCAGTGGTGGGACTTCCTGTGCCTGAAGAATTTTGGGAGTCTTAACACACTGCTCGTACTTAGTACTAAGAAATCACCATCTCCTCATCTTGTCTCCATGAATTGCACCTCAGGGAGATAGTATATTTAGTCCAGTGTTTCCAGGATGTATAGGAGGAGATATCCACAAAATGTTTTCTTTCCCTTGAGGATACTTCTGTTCCCATTGAGTAGATGCATGCCTTTACAATGTCAGTCAGTGTAAACTCAACATTAATCTTATTGTGCAATCTTATACTTACGTAAGTAAAGATATTCATTTCACAGGAAAGCAGCTGCGCAGTAACTTCACTTCATGATGAAAGTGTGACAAACTAATGGGAGGTGACTCTTGGAATGGCAAAACTGTCTTCAGTACTCATTCCATATAAACATAATTTCACCTGATGTTAAAAAGTGAATGAATAATTTATATAATAAAGAGCTACTTTAATTATTGTTCTGAAGAGAGTCTCATGGTTGTTAGACAAGCTGCCAGGCTAAAATATTGGCTTTTAAATTATTTCACCCATTCAGCCAGGAAAATGGTTTCACGTGGGTTTTTTTCTTCCTTGAATACAATAAAGAATGAAAGATAGCCAGCCTGGCTCATGAATACATAATGAACAGTGACTAAAAGAGATGGGTCTGGTTGCACCTCAAAGAGTAAATCAACTGTAAACTATCCCCAGGTTAATTTTCTGCTCAGTGAGGTGCCAGTTGTGAGTCTGAGGCAACATATAAAGACTCTCACTCTTTGGGAAGACTTCGTGCCCTGGCAACCTACAGGGTAGGTGCAAATGGTGTTCTTATCAGGCGTCACCTCTAGAGGGTGGGCACCCTGGCTGCAATGTTTTGATTATTTTCTATTTTCTTGAATTATTTTGCTCTCTTCCTCTAAAAAAATTGTGTGTGTTTAGCAGTGCAGCTGAAGTTCATTTTCTATAAGGACTGCTTAAATAGATTCCACACTATTTCCTTCTTCCCAATTAATATCTCATGCTTTATCACTCCTATTATTAATCTGTTATGACTCAGAATCAATCTGTTATACACTTGTTTTATTTCTAGGTTTCAATTTTATACCATTTGTTTCCCCAATTACATTGTACAATTTTCGAAAGTCAGGGCATTGTCTGGATATTTCCCTCACTATGCATATCACAATGCCTTGCATTCAGTGTTTTTGTTTAAGAGATACATGGGTAGAAAGATGGGTGATGGATAAATGGATGGATGGATGGTTGAGTGAATCTGCAGATGGCTGTGCACCAGTCACCTGGTTTGGTGAATGGGTGAGTAAAGGAGGAGAAAAAAATGGATATATCTGGCTATATTCTTTTTGTTTGTTTTTGCTTTTATGTATAATTGTAAACTAGCTGATTTCCCAGTGAATTAAGTATTTTGAATCCAAGTAACAGCTGTAAATCAAGAAAGGCTATATTCACTGAACATTAAGTATTTTAACAACAACAATGACAATGCAGCTATCTATATATTTCCAAATACTTTGATGTTTAGTATCTCCAGATACCTTTATGTTTTGTTTTTGCAGTCAAAACAATCAGCTCAGTGAAACTCTCATGGCATAAAATAGTGATCCCACAAAAAACAAGTGCTGTTAGGAGCCTCAAATGATCCCACACACTTTAGGAAAAATCAGATTAGTGGCAATCATAATATTTTATAAAATATTGCTTTTTGTTATAAAAGGAATGTATGCTCATCAAATGTTTTACATAATATAAAAACTTTAAAGAAAGTCATGACCTATAATTTCAACACTAAAAGATAATTGCTGAGAATATATTGCCCCATAACTGAAAAAAACTTGCTCTCTCTCTGTGTTGGTGTCTGGGTGTACACATACACATGCATGCATGCTATTTTGAAGTATAGGTTGGGTGTGAGGGCTCAACCATCTATCACCCTGAACCAGAACAAGGAATCAGAGACTAGGGAGAGAGAAAGCTTGCCTCTCCTTGAGTCCTGTAGCAAAGATTGTTTTTAGATGCTGCTCTTTCCATAGTCACCTATCATCACTTGCCTGCTGTTTTTCCTTCAGGGAGTCTTAAAACTTGTGATTTGCACCTCAAAATTATTGGTGAGGCAAACTTTTACCTCTACTGCTGATCTTTGCTTCTTCCTGGAGCCAGGAAGAATACAGCTCCAGGACTTCCCTGGTGGCACAGGGGTTAAGAATCCGCCTGCCAATGCAGGGGACATGGGTTCGAGTCCTAATCCGGGAAGATCCCACATGCCGCAGAGCAACCAAGCCTGTGCACCACAACTACTGAGACCACATGCCACAACTACTGAAGGCCATGCGCCTACAGCCCTTGCTCCGCAATGAGAAGCCACCGCAGTGAGAAACCCGTGCACCCCAACGAACAGTAGCCCTCACTTGCCGCAACTAGAGAAAGCCCACGCGCGGCAACAAAGACCCAAAGCAGCCAAAAATAAATTAATTAATTAAAAAACAACAAAAAAAGAATACAGCCCCATCCAAAATCTCTTTCCTAAATGGGCAACAGAAAGGCAGCAGTGGGAAGGTTTCAGGCTCAGGCACCCAGGCTGCCATCTTCCCAGAAACCTTGCTCAGGATCTTGTTGGAATGTTTTCTCTGTTTATTATCAGGTAGGCTAAAAATATCAGTAATGTGTTTATTAAAATGTTTTCACCTGACTGCTCTAAGTTAAGCTAAGACACCAAACCTACTCTCTATCCTGATATGGTTTCTTCTTGAAACTCTCCTTCCAGACTTGACTCAACTTGAGGCAAAGATGGCAGAGTTGACAGTGCCCCAAGGGGTTGTAGGCAGAGAAATCCTGTTGCTTTGCACTGAGATGAGGTACCTTGTGTTAGTGAGTCCACACTCGTTCTGCTTGCCACGTGACAGGCCAGTGACTTGGGAGAAGAGGTGTTGGGGCAAGGAATACCGACTTTATTTAGAAAGCCGGGAGTCTGAGGAGATGGCAGACTAATGTCCTAGAGAACCATCTTCCCCAAGTCAGAATTCAGGCTTCTCTTATACTAAAAGGGGGGGGGGTTGGTTGTTCCAAAGCTCTTGGTGTCTGAATCCTTTGTTCTTGCAGCTGTCCACGTAGGTCAGGTCACGTTGTTCCTGTAAACCTCCAAGAAGACAGATGTTATTCTCTGTTCTGCAACTTTTAATCTCTATATGAATGGAAAAGTGCTATACCTTTAAATGTCAGAGCCTTGAGAATGGACTATCCTGTGTATTTCAGGCTATAGGCAACGCTCTTAACTTGAAGCAAAAGCAATAGAATACAAAAGATGAAAGTAAAAGAGACAAATCTAATATGGAGTCAGGTTTCCTCTTCCCTATTGCACTAGAAGGGATCTCCTGATTTTTGTGACCCCAGTGCGACTGAGGCAGCATGCCTTAATGGGCAAAGCTGCTCCCCTTTTCTGTGGTTTGGAGACAACTGCTGTCTGTGAGATGTGGAGAGAGGAGACAGCCTCCCAGTACCTCAGAAGAAAGGTAAGAGGTTCCAGTTTTACATGCCTGGCCTGTAAGTGTGGAACATGCTGTGCCTGCAGGTTTGCCACAGTAGAGAGATCCCAACAGCCTGACTGCACAGTATGGAAGGAAGGCAGGACTGTGAGCGGGTGAAGAAAATTTACAACCTGTTCATTGGAAGAGCAGGACCTAGCTGATCAGAACAGACGGCTCCCAGTGAACTAGAACTAATGGAAGAGAATTTAAATAAAAACCTATGGGAACTCTCAAGGAGATAAAACAAGAGCATTGAAAGTACTCAGGGAACAAGATACCAATCTTTCTGCATTTCAAAATTGAATGGATGAACCTCAAAATAGATGATTTCTTCTGAGCACAGAATTAGTACCTTGAAAGAAATATCTCACAACAGAATGCCAAAACACAGAGGTAGATATCATGTAGAACAGGGGTCCACGGCCTGTTAAGAACTGGGCCGCACAGCAGGAGGTGAGCGGCCGGCAAGTGAGTGAAGCTTTATCTGCTGCTCCGCACTGCTCCCTATCGCTCGTGTTACTGCCTGAACCAACCCCCCGCACCCCACTTCCGTGGAAAAATTGTCTTCCACGGAACCGGTGCCTAGTGCCAAAAAGTTTGGGGACTGCTCATGTAGAAGACGGTAAGATGTTTGGAGGATAGCCCTAGGAGAATTATGCTAGGTATCCTGAATTCTAAAATACAAGAAAAAATATTTTTAGATTCCAGCAGGGAAAGAAAAGATGCTCTTTATATATGAAAAAATATCCAAATAGCTTCGGATATCTTGTCAGCATCACTAGAAAGTAGAAGACAATGGAATAAATTAGTGGGTCATTGAGAGCGAAAAACTGTGGTCCAAGAATTCAATTTCCAGTTGATAAATCATTTATCACTCATCTATGAGAACAGTATGGTAGGCAGAATTGTAAAGATGTGATCCCAGCATTCCTCCCTTATTAGTCAAACACTAATCTAGATACTGATGTGAAGGGATTTTGCAGATATGATTAAAGACCCGAGTTAGTTGGCCTTAAGATATGGAGATTATCCACATAGGTCTGACCCAATCAGGTAGGCCCTTTATAAACAAGTGAGTTTTCTCTGACTGGTAGCAGAAGATAAAGTCAGAGATTTACCCCATTGCTGGCTTTGAAGATGGAGGGGACCACATGCTAAAGAGTGCAGGCAGCCTTTGGGAGCTGAGAGTGGTCCCTAGCTGATAGCCAACAAGAAAATGAAGACAGCCCTGCTGTACAATCACAGGGAACTGAATTTGGCCATCACTCTGTATGAGTGAAGAAGTGGATTCTTATCCAGAATTTCCAGATAAGGAAATATCTTGGACAACACCTTGACTTTGGCCTATGAATCCTTAAGCAGAGATTCCAGCCAAGTTTCCCTGAATTTCTGACCTATAGAGTTTTGATATAATAAATGTTTTAAATTGTGGGCTTTTTTTCCCCCAGTTTTATTGAGAAGTAATTGACATACATCACTGTCTAAATTTAAGGCCTACAGCATGGTGGTTTGATTGTGAAATGATTACCACAGTAGGTTCAGCTAACATACATCATCTCATATAGATACATTTTAAAGAAAAGGAAAGAAGAAAAAAAATATTTTTCTCCTTGTGATAAGTACTCTTAGGATTAACGCTCTTAACATCTTTCCTACATACCATACAACAGTGTTACCTGCAGTCACCATGTTGTACATTACCTTCCCAGTAGTTATTTATCTTATAACTAGAAGTTTGTACATTTTGACCACCTTCCTCTAATTCCCTCTCCCCCTACCCTCTGTCTCTGGTAACAAGAAGTCTGATCCTTTCTTCTATGAGTTTTTTTGTTTTTTTCAGATTCCACATATAAGTGAGGTCATACAGTATTTGTCTGTCTCTGTCGGACTTATTTTACTTAATGTAATGCCTCTAAGTTCCATCCATGCTGCTGCAAATGGTACGATTTCCTCATTTTTCATGGCTGAGTAATATTTCATTATCTATATATGTGTGTGTGTGTGTGTGTGTGTGTATACACAGACACACACACACACACACACATATATATTTATCACAACTTCTTTACCCATTCATCCATCCATGGACACTTAGGATTATTTTCACTTATTGGATATTATAAATAATGCTGCTGTGTACATGGGGTTGCAGATATCTTTTTGAGTTATTGTGTTCATTTTCTCTAGATATATTCCCAGAAGTGGAATTATTTGCTGGATCATATGGTAGTTCTACTTTTAATTTTTTGAGGAATATCCATACTGTTTTCCATAGTGGCTGCACCAATTTACATTCCCACCAACAGTGCACAAGGCTTCCCTTTTCTCCACACCCTCATTAGCCATCTTTTTTTTTTTTTTTTTTTTTTTTTGGCGGTACGCGGGCCTCTCACTGTTGTGGCTTATCCCATTGCGGAGCACAGGCTCCGGACGCGCAGGCTCAGCGGCCATGGCTCACGGGCCCAGCCGCTCCGCGGCACGTGGGATCTTCCCAGACCGGGGCACGAAACCGTGTCCCCTGCATCGGCAGGCGGACTCTCAACCACTGCGCCACCAGGGAAGCCCAGCCATCTTTTTTTAATAGATGTTTATTGGAGTATAATTGCTTCAAAATACTGCATTAGCTTCTGTTGCACAACAAAGCAAATCAGCTATATGCATACACATGTCCCCCTTATCTCTTGTCTTTTTGATGATGGCTATTCTAACAGATGTAAGGTGATATTTCATTGTGGTTTTGTAAATTGTAAGGTTTGTGTTCATCTGTTATTCAGCAATAGAAAATTAATACAAAGGTATTTTGAATCATATATGTTTTCAGAGAGAGCTCTGCCCCATACCATATCTTGAAGGAAACACTGAAGAAAGTACTCTCATTGAATCAAAATAGAAATTTCAAGATAGAGGAAAGCAAATGTAAAGCCAACAGGGATGAGCACTGACCCTTTCATTATAGGTGATTAAATGTACATGAAAATGATTGAAATTTGTAAGATGAAAATTCATGTAAATGCTATTGAGTTAACCTGGTACTTAAAATTCTAAATTATCTCAGCAAAATCCAGAACGTGAAAGGGATTGGTGGTAAAGTATCAGCATCTCTTCCTAAACGTTTTACTTGGTCAGTGAGAATAGGGATGGGAGAGCAGAGGGAAAAGTCACACAAGACTTTAGTTAAGGAGGTAGAATGGAGAGATGGTTCACTCAGCCAGTAAAAGTGAGGGAAGGAGAAAAGAAGAAACAACTAAATTTATTAAATAATAAAAATAAAATAAGATGGAGGAAAGAAATCCAGGTATATTGGCTGCTGTAATAGATGGGAAGTGCTGAATCCCCCATCGAAAGACAGAGGCAGTCGGATTGGGTTAAAAATCAGTACTTGTGTTATTTGCAATACATTTAAAACAAAGCGATAGAGAAATGTAAAAAGTGAAAGATTAAGCAGAGATGTATAAAGCAAACACAAACTCAAAGGAAACAGGAACATACCTGGTGTAATAAAAGGACCTTCAAAGCCAAAAGCATTTAATGAGACAAAACGGGATGTTATATGGTGATAAAAGTCACAATCCACCAAGAAGATAAAACGACCACAAACTTGAATCATCAAATAAGAACTGCGAAGTGTATAAAGCAAAAATTCCTTAAAATACAAAGAGATGAAGATAAAAATGAAATCATACCTCTTAATATATGTCTCTTAGAATTTAATGAATCAAGGAGGTAGAGGATTTAAATAATACAACCAACAAAATTGTATATCTATATTTTATAACTATTTGGAGAGATAAGAACATAGGACAGTTGCAGAACTTTGTACAGTACAATAAAATATGCTTTGCTTTCTCATGCTCATGGAACATGAGCATGAAAAAGCAGGCTGGGTTTTTTTTTTTAACATCTTTATTGGAGTATAATTGCTTTACAATGTTGTGTTAGTTTCTGTTGTATAACAAAGTGAATCATCTATAGGTATGCATATATCCCCGTATCCCCTCCCTCTTCGTCTCCCTCCCACCCTCCCTATCCCACCCCTATAGGTGGTCACAAAGCACTGAGCTGATCTCCCTATGTTATGCCACTGCTTCCCACTAGATATCTGTTTTACATTTGGTAGTGTATATATGTCCATGCCACTGTCTCACTTCATCCCAGCTTACCCTTCGCCCTCCCCATGTCCTCAAGTCCATTCTCTACATCTGCATCCTTATTCCTGTCCTGCCCATAGGTTCATTAGAACCTTTTTTTTTTCTTTAGATTCCATATATATGTGTTAGGATATGGTATTTGCTTTTCTCTTTCTGACTTACTTCACCCTGTATGACAGACTCTAGGACCATCCACCTCACTACAAATAACTCAATTTCATTTCTTTTTATGGCTGAGTAATATTCCATTGTATATATGTGCCACATCTTCTTTATCCATTCATCTGTCGATGGACACTTAGGTTGCTTCCATGTCCTGGCTATTGTAAATAGAGCTGCAATGTACACTGTAGTACATGACCCTTTTTGAATTATGGTTTTCTCAGGGTATATGCCCAGTAGTGGTATTGCTGGGTCATATGGTAGTTCTATTTTTAGTTTTTTAAGGAACCTCCATACTGTTCCCTATACTGGCTGTATCAATTTACATTCCCTCCAACAGTGCAAGAGGGTTCCCTTTTCTCCACACCCTCTCCAGCATTTATTGTTTGTAGATTTTTGATGATGGCCATTCTGACTGGTGTGAGGTGATACCTCATTGTGGTTTTGTTTTGCATTTCTCTAATGATTAGTGATGTTGAGCATCCTTTCATGTGTTTGTTGGCAATCTGTATATCTTCTTGGGAGAAATGTCTATTTATGTCTTCTGCCCATTGTTGCATTGGGTTGTTTGTTTTCTTGATATTGAGCTGCTTGAGCTGCTTGTATAGTTTGGAGATTAATCCTCTTGTCAGTTGCTTCATTTGCAAATATTTTCTCCCATTCTGAGGGTTGTCTTTTCATGTTGTTTATGGTTTCCTTTTCTGTAGCATGCTGGGTTATTTTTACACCAGTTGTGTGCTTAGACAAATAAAGCTTAATACTTTTTAAAATTCAGAAATTTTACAGGCTATATTATCTTACCATAATCTAGTAAAACCAACTACCAGAATTTTAACTATGTGAAAAGTAAAAATTCACTGTTAAAAATGTGTGTATCAAAGAGGAAATCAAAGTTGAACTCAAATATTATCTATAAATTTGCAAAAATGAGAAAAAAAATTTCAACCAAGACAGAAGAACATAACTAAAGCTACACACAGAGGAAGTTTTATGGTCTTAAAACATATTAACTGGAAAGGAGAGACTGAAAATAAACTAATAGATTATCTAATGATTAAACATTTTTCCATTTCTGGAATAGAACAACTTCATCATAATGTATATTTTTATATTGTTTCTTTGGCTAACTAATATTTTGTTTAGAATATTTGTATATATTTTATTATTAAAAATAGTCAATTTTATTTTTATAGTATCTGTCACATTTTGATATCAGGTTTATACTTGTCTTATAAAATGAGTTGGGTGGTATTCTTTTTTTTTCCCCATGTTAGAATTTGTTTAAGCTTGTTATTATTATTGTCACTATAACTATTTCTATTAAGTGCAATGTTTAGTAGCACTTGACCAAAAAGTATGTGGGCATGATGCTGTCTTTGTGGGAAAGAATATTTACTACTGATTAAATTTCTCAAGCAATTAATGATTTTTAATTTCTTCTTAAATCATTTTGGTAATTTATATTTTCCTAGGAATGTGTGCATTTCATCAAAGTCTTTAAATGTGCTGATGTAAAGTTGTTCATAATATGCTCTTATCTTTTAAATCTGTGTTCCACCTAGAGTTCTCTCTCCCTTTTCATTGCTAATATTGTTTATTTATCTCTCCTTTTTCCTTGATTAATCTTGACAAAGATTTTTTTTTAAACTAGGCTTTTCAAAGCACCAACTTTGATTTTGTTGATCCTTTCATTTTATTTATTTCTGATCTTAATATTTCATTTTTTCTACATCATTTGTAATTTTTTTCTGTTTTTCTTTCTTTAACTTCTTCTGCCATTTATTTTTCTCCTACTATAAGCAATTACAGGTGTAATTTTCTTCTGAGCATCACTCTAGCTGTAACTGCAGCTAGAGCCCATAGTATTTTTTAACATTGTGCTATATTTGCACTCTCTTCCTCTCTCTCCCCAACCATACAGACACACACTCGTACACATACATAAATCTGCACACAAAAAAACAGCAATTCCTTATGGTTCAACCATAAAATGTAAAAATGTATCATCAGTCATAGAAAAATTACTTAATTTTGTATTGATATTAGTCAGATTTCTAAGAGTGTATCCAAAAGCCTGTTTAATTGGGTGTTTGTGTATATGTCCTTCATCTAAGCTCATGTCCTTCTATAATGATTGCAGAGTGATAAAATGTTTTGTCTGCTTGCCCTGGTTTTAGTTTCACTGTTGAAGTTGATATACTATTTTACTAATTTGGATTTTAGATTGGTTTCTGATTTTATGAAAGAATATTCCACAACATTCAACATTCACATTTTCTTTGCTTTGCAGTCCCTCTAATGGTAGCCTATAGTGAATATTCAAACAGTGGAAAAGGCAGCAACCTTGATTGTGTAGTTTTAAAAAAAAATGTAATGTTCTGATCTCCTGGCAAAATTAACACTACTTCACAGAATCACGTGTCAATGTTGCCAATTTAAGGACTTATTTTGCTACCGAAACTTATTTTTTAGAATACCACTTAAAGGATGTGTATAGGGTATATTATGCATATAAATTTCTTGATCTTAATTTTATTTGTAAGAATGCCTCATTGTTGCCAACACGCAGGGCCACAAAGGAGCACTTACAATATGGTAGCGTTACAAGCAAGGTGGATTAGATAGTGGTGACTTCTTTCTTCCATACCCCGGGCACCTGCTAGTGTTTCCTGGTCTTGCTTTCTACTTGACGTGGGTGCATTCCTTTGAGCCACTAACATCTCTGTGTTGATTAAACCCTAAGACTCATAGCAGAAGTATACTTCTCCAAATTTTCTGTTTCTCAACTGATTTTTCTGGAATTTAAGATTTGGAAAAACTTGCACATCTGCCTGGAAATGCTGCAGAGGAACTCCCATGTGGACACACTGCCTTTGTGTTTACTGGTCTGTGCATTCCGTCTCTTCTACAACTCTGACCTTCCTCCTGGCATCATTATTCCTTTGTCTTGGGGCATCTTTTCTCTAGTGAGAGGCTGCTGATAATGAAAATGTCTTTATTCAAACTCATTCTTGACAGATAATATTAATGAACATTCAATTCTTGTTTGATGGCTACTTTCTCTAATCACTTTAAGGCTATTATTACTTAGTTCTTGTCTTGCTGTTGTTGGGAAATCAACTCCTGGTAGTGTTGACTTCTCTGAGTAGAGAGTAACCTACGTTGCCTTAGACAGAGTGGGGGTTGCAAAACAGCTGTTGCTGATTAAAAGGATTACTGTTGACCTTGGGTCGGGTCCCAGGAAAATGAAAACGATCCCATGTGTCTTTGACTTTTACCTCATTGAAAGGGGCCAATTGTATGGGCCCAGAAGTTTGAACTCACTATTATATACAAAATTCAGAGGTGGTTGTTTTTTAAAGAAATAGAACTAGCAAATGTTAGTTAGCTTCAGATGTTTATAAGAAATTATATTACTGTTTTGCTATAATATAGGTACTCATTACATATGTTAGAGAGGATTTTTATTCATATTTTTAAAAATTAATTAATTAATTATTTTTGGCTGTGTTGGGTCTTCGTTTCTGTGCGAGGGCTTTCTCTAGTTGTGGCGAGTGGGGGCCACTCTTCATCGCGGTGCACGGGCCTCTCACTGTCGCGGCCTCTCTTGTTGCAGAGCACAAGCTCCAGACACGCAGGCTCAGTAGTTGTGGCTCACGGGCCCAGTTGCTCTGCAGCATGTGGGATCTTCCCAGACCAGGGCTCGAACCCGTGTCCCCTGCATTGGCAGGCAGATTCTCAACCACTGTGCCACCAGGGAAGCCCTATTCATATTTATTTTAAATTCCTATGTTCTTTATTTCTTTAGTCAGAGTGCATAAGAAAAGAACTAGAATAAATCTTCTATCAAAGTCAAAGAAAATACATAGCAAATGTTCTTACATTTTCATGTAAATTATTGTTGAAAATGTGGATTCAAAGTCTGCTTGGTTTAATATGACACTGTGGCATAATAGATCTAGGAATGGCTCCAACAATTGAATTCAATTATCAAAATACAAGTTGACCAACAAGCTAATAAAACTTAACCTTGTCAAAGCAATTTCTCTAAGTATAAATTAAATACCTACTATCTCACTACTTTAACCAATGAGCAGAGACTACATTTTAGATGAGGCGTTCATTGAATTATACATTAATAACATTTCCTGTGTTGATACAGCATATGCTAGTCTTACTGTAACCCTAGTGCCTTTCAAAGTAAATCACTGCTTTGTAGAAAGTACTTGTTATATGTGTTAGTATTTGATATTCTGCAAAACGTCATTTACTCTCTACTATATTTTTCACACTTGCTAGGAACGAGTATTTGTCTCTTTTGGGAAGGGTGAAAAATTTAGTTTTGTTTCACTGTCTATTCATATTTGAGGAGGATAATTAAATATTGTATGTGTGGCAAGTTTAGTATTTATTTGCAGGATTAGCCTAGTATCTAAAATGAAAAACATTGGTCTGATAAATGTTTTCTCTTCTTAAGATATGGATGATTTTGAGATACAAAAGTAGCAATAATATTTAACTACTATTTATATGACTGAGTCAAGTTATTGTTCTAAGGTTATGAAATGGAGTGTAATAGCATTAATTTGTTATGCTCAAGTACATGCTTATTCATGCTTATTCATTTTTAAACTAAGTGTTGTGAACCTACTTTACCTGCACTAGGTACTTGGGAGATATGGCGGTAAATAAGAGAACCCCTACCCTCGTGAAATTTGTAGTTTATCAAGGAAAGTCTGTAATGAACAAATATTAACTGTTGCACTTAATACAGGTATATCTTCTAGAGCTGGTATTAAAGTTTCCAAATAATTCATATTCTACAAAATTATTTAATAAAACAGGGCTTTATTGGAATAAGCTAAGTTTTGATGAGTTAACAAGAACAACAAATGTTCCTTAGTGATAAGAAGCAACAAATTTGTATTTCTCACTTGAGCTAGATATCCAGAGTTGGTTGGCAAAGGGCATCTGTTCATCTTAGTCTGATGGAGGCAAAATTATCTTATAATGCTGCCATTTCAACTGGGGTCATTTAGGGTCCAATTTAGTAGAGGCAGAGAGGTAGAAATTCTTGTACTGGCAATTAAATGCTTCTGCCCCAAAGGGACATATGTTATTTTCACTCACATTTCGCATGGCCATCTAATTTCAATAGGATGGAAGAGTGCAATCCTCTAGGTACCGAGAAGTAAAAGAGAACAGAACATTGATGAACAATGGTAATATTTCCCACAGATCATAAATCTGATTACCAAATTTTCAATACAGTCTTTCTCCCACCCACGTTATACACTCCACCCTCAACAAGGGAGATAATCTCAAATTCTCATTGAATCGTGGCATTAAGATCAAAATCCAGGATTTCTGAATGATCCAAAGTATTCTTCATATCAAAGGATAATGTGTAGTGGTTATCAGATTCAGCTATGGTTACTGTTGATCCTAAGAATTCTGAAGTAAAAATACAAGTTATCTCCCCTGACCCCATGCCACATACCCAATATATAATGGTGAGATAAAGATAGCATAACAGTAATAAACAACCCCATTTATGATGAGAAAAAATAGAAGACACACAAGAGTCACTGGTTCATACATTTTCTAAATTCCACTGGCAGATAACGGTGAGGGCCACACACTTTGGGAGTGAGGACTGCTCATTAATAAGCCCTTGAAAATACTCTTAGGAGGAGATCCCTTGCTCACTGTTGTCCGTGGCCCTTAGCTCCGTCCTCCTAGAGAGCCTGCCCTTTCTATTATACTGCTTGGCCAAATCTGAAATAGGTATTGGGGAATATGCTGATACTGGGAACTTTGTAAGTTAATTGATCACTTTCTATGTGTGGGCATCTGGGTGACCAAGAGTCATGTTAAGTCTCAAATAGTCATGAGCTCTTGATTCTTTTATCAGTACAGCTCTCTCAAAAATTTAATAGCATTCTTATCTGTTCGATTCTAGAAATCTCAGTCTGCCAGTAGCCACACCCCTCATTCTTCGCAAGGATCCCAAAACTGCTACATGGGCAAAGTTGAATCAACAATATTTTTCTCCACTTTTTGACTAATGGAAGGCACCTTGAGTCTGTTGGTTTTGGTGCAAGAGCCACATCTTATACTCTTTACACTGAGTCATTTTTTTTTTAACATCTTTATTGGGGTATAATTGCTTTACAATGGTGTGTTAGTTTCTGCTTTATAACAAAGTGAATCAGTTATACTGAGTCATTTTTTTCCGGTTGAAAAGTTACTGTGTCAGGACTCCCATTTCTGGCCATGATGGCAAAACATGCACCTGATTTAATCTCCCACTTTATACAACTAAAGAGCTGGGGAAATATATGAAACAACTGTTTTCACATATTGGATATAAGGCAGCACAGGACTGTGATTGCTGAGAAATAGGAAACAAATGAATTGAGTTCTAGGATGGCCTAATTTTCTACCTGGAGCCACATTTGGACCAGTGAAGCAGGAAGAGGATGCCAAACAGAACTTCAGTTGCCTCAATAAGTTGAGAAGGCAGAGGTAAGAGTTCAGAGTGTCTGAGGTAGTCAGAAATTGCGAAAGAGTTCTAGAGGGGAAAAAAAATGTCACAGAAAAGAGCTTAAGAAATCTGACTATGAGTTCCCTAGACTCTTTAGCTGAAAATCAATCTGTTTGTGCCTCGGATGAAATTCTGTAAGATCAAGCAAGGGAGCCTCTGGGGAGCTGTGAGCTGAACAGTTCCCAGAACTCACCCAGAGCCACAGTAAAGAGTTCTCGATAATCACTCAGCAGAGACCAAGGAGGGCCACACCTTAGTCATGGGGTTAAACTAGACCTAAAAGTAAAGGCTACTCTACATCCTAACAAATCTTAAACAAAACTTGGAAGGATCCAACTAAACAGCAAGTATAATAACTTAATTGTCCAGCAGAACAAAGCCCAAACTCCTTAAAGGAAGACAACAAAATCAAGATTCTCATCAATATAAACTTCATGATGTCCTGGGTGTGAAAAAAATTTCTAAATATAAAAAAATCAGGAAAATGAAACCCATAATTAGAGGACAAGTCAGTCAACAGAAACAGACCCAGTAGCCAATAAATATTAGTAGAGAAAATGCAGTCTTTTAAACAAACTGTGCTGGCTTTATTATATCTATAAGGAAGACAAATGAATTTTGACTTTTACCACATGCCATACACAAGAATAAACTTGAAATGGATAACTCAACTAAATATATATGCTAAAGCTTCTATAAGAATAAATAGGTAAAAATCTTTATGACCTTGGGATAAGCAAAGTTTTTTGATAAACACCAAAAGCATAAAAATCATTGATACATTAGAGTTTATCATTATTGAAACAGCCACTCTTTGGAAGACATCATTAAGAAACTGAAAGTAGAAACTACAGATTAAATAAAAATATCCAACAGGTACATAAAATACACATAAGAGTTATTTATATATTCTAAATACATAAAGAACTCTTGCAACTCATAATAAGAAGACAAATTGTCCAATATACTAAGAACCACAGATCTGAACAGGCATTTCACAAGAGTGTGTACGATGGTCAGTAAGCACATGAAACAATGCTCAACATCATTAGTCATCAAAGAAATGCAAATTAAGTTCACAATGAATAGCACTACACATTAACTTGAATCGCTGAAATTAAAACTGACAACCCTAAATGTTGGGGAGGATGTGAAGCAATTGAAACTGTCATATATTGCTGGTGGGAAGGTAAAATGGTACAACCACACTGGAAAACTTTGGCATTTTCTTATCAAGATAAACAGGTACATATCATATGGCCCAGCAATTCTACATCTAGTTACTCAAGGGAAATAGAAACATTTGCCTACACAAAGACTTGTATATGATTGCTCAGAGAAGCCTTATTTATCATAGACATAAACTGCATACCATCCAAATTTTCATCAGTGTATGAATGGATAAACAAATTGCAGTAGTCCGTGCAATAGTATACTACTTAGCAAAAAAACAAAATGACTTTCTGATACACATACTAGCACAGACAAATTTTTTAAACATGCTGGGTGGAAGAAGCCAGATACAAAGGAGTACATACTGTATAATTTTGTTTTATAAAATTCTAAGGAAGACATATGTAATCTATAGTGGCAGAAAGCAGATCAACTGCTGATTGGGGGCCAGGAGTAGAGAGAGATTGGGAAAGGACGTGAAGGAAACCCTTTATGAAGATGAAAATGTTCTGTATTTTGATTGTGTATTGTTGCCAAAAGTCACCAAACTTATAATTTAAAATATATGAATTTTATTGTTTGTAAATACAGTTGATTTATTACATTATGGTTCTTTGTCTCTTAAAGGCATACTCAAGCTTACCCTTTATTCTTCAAAGTCAAGAAAAACTTTTCATTTTGAACTTTTACCTCTACAAGACCCTGAATATTTTGTGTTCTGTCTGTTCCACTTTCCCTTGAAAACCAAACAATTCTTTTATGAGCCCAAGTCTTTTTTATTTTACCTTGTCAAATACAGCCTGTGTTAGTCTTCTAAGGCTGTCATAACAAAATACCACAGACTGGGTGGCTTAAATAACAGAAATTTATTTTCTCACAATTCTGGAGGCTGGAAGTCCAAGATAAGGTGCTGGCAGGGTTGATTTCTCCTGAGGCCTCTCTCCTTGGCTTGCAGACAGCTGTCTTTTGGCTGTGTCTTCACAAGGCTTTTTTCTCTGTGCTTCGGTCCCTAGTGTCTCTCTCTCTCTCTCTTCTTACAAGGACAACAGTCATATTGGATTATGCCTCGCCCTTTTGACCTCTTTTAACTTTACCTCTTTAAAGGTCCTATATCAAAATATTGTCACATTGGGCATTAAGGCTTCAACACAGGAACTGGGGGGACATGTTCCAGCCTGTAACTTTCTGCTCTTTCCCCTGCCCCCAGATTCATGTCCTTTTCACATGCAAAAACATTCATGTCATCTCAATAGACCCCAGATTCTTAATTCATTCTAGCATAAGCTCAAGCCCAAAGTCTCATCTAAATATCTAAATCAGGTATGGGTGAGACTCGAGGTACAATTCATTCTGAGGCAAAATTCCTCTCCAGCTGTGAACGTATGAAGCCAGACAAGTTATGTGATTCCAGAATACAGTGGTGGGACAGGCGTAGTTCAGATATTCCCAGGTCAAAAGGGAGAAATTAGAAAGACAAAAGGCGTGATGGGTTCCAAGCAAGTCCACAACCTAGCAAGGCAAATTTCATTAGATTTTTTTTTTTCCATTAGATCTTAAAGCTCAGGAATAATCCTCTTTGGTTCCACTCTCTCTGCTCTCCAGGACCACTGGGGCATAACTCTTTGGTGGGGGCAACACAGTCCTCCAAGGCTCTGAGTCATAGTCTTGCCTTTGAAGCCAAGGAGAAGGTAGCCCTGACCCTGCCTGTGGTGGCAGTGGCAGCCCTACTGATTTCTGAATCATCCTTGGTCACTCTTACCTTTTCTTGAACCACAATGCATGTTGGCAGTCAGAGAGCTCTATTGTCCCATCCTGTAGAATCCCAGAATTCTGACAGCTGTCCTTCATTTCATCCTGCCTCTGTCCCCTGTACTTCATACTGGTAGTGTCCCTGCTGATATAATCCCATCTCTATTCCTGGTTTCTGCTGCAATGGCTGATTAAACCCATGAGTCACACCCAGGATCTCTTTATCAAATGATTTTCCAACCACTCCCTTGCTATTCTTTTCTGAACTCATTTTCTCATTTTTTACAATATGGATAGGCTGAGAATTTTCCAAATCTTCAAGTTCTGGTTACTTTTTGCTTAAAAATTACTTCAATTTCTCTCTTTCCTCTCACATCTTACTATAAGCTGTCAGGAGGAATCAGGCTGCACTTTCAACACTTTGCTTAGAAATCCCCTCAGCTAAGTATCCAAGTTCATCACTTTTAACTTCTACTTTCCACAAAATATAGAACACAGTTTGGCCAAGTTCTTTGCCACCTAGCTGGCACTGTAAGTCTTCACAGGGCCATTCTACCATTCTATCAAGCTCAAGATGGTGGGGAAGATGGTAATACCGGTGAATTCTATGAGCACGGGTCCATTGTCTCACTTCATTTGCTGTACAGTGAGTTCCTTGATCAGAAGCAGTGCTGTGTGGAATACCGCGACAGTGGGTAAGGCATTCTTTACGTCCAAGGATGCTACTTTTGGCAGAAGCATTGCATGCACGGAAGACAAATCCATATCCAGAGTAAGTGTCTCTTCCAGTAAGAACAAAATGTTGTCCTATCCATGGTGGAAGGGATTCAGTGTGATCAAACTGCCACCAGATAACTGGCTGATTATCTTGGGCAATGGTGCCACACTGGGGACTCAGTATCATTCTTTACGGCTGGCAGACTGGGCACTCAGTAGCAGCAATAGTGCAGTCAGCCTTGGCGAGTGGACGTCCATGTTGCTGAGTCCATGCACAACCTTTATCCTTGCCACCATGGCCACTTTGTCCCTGAGCCCATTGGGTGATGACAGGGGTGACTGTGAAAAGAGGCTAACTAGTATCCACAGAACAGGTCATTCTTCCGTTTAATTATTCAAATCCTCCTCTGCTGAGGTCACCCATTGGTGAACATTCACATTGGATACAAATATATTCACATTTTTTTTCCCATTCAGAGAGGTTTATTCACATAAATCGTCCCCAGATTTCCTTGTACCAATCTTCCATTGCTGCTCGTTCCTTGGTGCATAATCTAACCCCAAGTTTCTGCAGGCAACAGTGTTATCAAATATTTTTCCATTGTGTAACATGGACACTATTTTTAAACTTCCATTATCATTATCCGTTACCTACAGAAGAACTACTTAAGCCAACCCCACATATTTTAAGATTTTTGTTGTGACATCATCCTACTCCTCACACCAAACTAGGAATTAATCAGGTTAGTCTACGATCAATCTCAGGGGCTTAAAGCAGCAGATATTTATGCTTCATGCCCATTACTTGTCCAAAATGAGTCTTCTGCAGGGGTGCTCTGCTCATCATTGTTGCGCAGGGACTCAGGCTGAGGGAGACCCCATACATGGCTTCAGGGTGAGAGAGAGGTGGAAAGCTTCACAGTGTCAAAGTGGTAGAGAAGTATTATCCTTTTTGTACTCAGGATTAGAGGATGTTAGTGTTAGTGTACTTAAGTATTTTCTACCTTAAGAGCATAAGTTTAGACATTGAAACTCACCACCTCCTTTCCATCACTGAGAACCTATGCAACTCTGTAACTAGGGCACCAACAAAAGCAATCACAAATTCTTGCACAGTTAAAAAGCATAAACTCTATGATACATATAGATCTTTGCTTAAAAAAACAGAAAGGTAAGCTTGGCTTGACGGAGTTGTTATACAGAAGAGTTGAGGTTCTTGAGTTATGGAGCCAGGAGAAAAACATACATAGTTTTGGGGAATCATGCAATGAGCCCTTCTAAGAGAGAACAGTTGGCTAAACTCAACCCAAGAAAAATATGATTGAATAGGTTTCATGTACACGTTCCTATTTCTCTGTGGCTTGCTGTATTTTGCTATATTAGTGGAGTTTGTTTTGAACTGTGTTACTTGTGTAACACGTTAGTATGCTGGAGAGAAAAAAATCATATATGAACCAATGCGACTTCAAGAGTACATTGTTATTCCCTACTCACCAGTGACATATGAGCTTATTTATATTGCAGGAAATATGCATTGTAGCAGAAAGGCTGTATTAATTAGAAAAGTGGAAGGGTGCCAGAGAATATATAGTTGTCAGCCTTATTCTAATCTGAAGTCATGAGGGAAGGCTTTCTGGAGGAAGTGATTGAAGCTAACACCTGCAGGATTTTTCAAGGCCATGTTGTTGTAAAGGTTAAGAGAAAAGCATTTCAAACAGAGGGAAAATTTGGGGAGAAATATTCAGAGACAAAAGGGCAAAAACAAACAAAAATCTGGGACTTTTGCAAGGAGCTAAAGAAAGTTCAGTATTTTTGGAGGTGAGAGAGCAGTTGGTGTGAGATGAAATGAGAGATGTACAACAGGGCCAGACCAGGATTTTCTTCCTTAGTAGAAATGGAAGACAGTGACAAGAAAAAATTTGGTTGTTAAATGGAGAATGGTTTATGACAGGGGCGAGAGTGGGATCAGGGAGACCAGCGAGAAGGTTATTGCAGTTGTCGAAGAAAAAATTTGATCGTGGCTTGAACCCAGGTAATTACAGTGGGGAAAAGAGCAAATGGATTCAAGAGCTATCAAGGAGGTAAAACAAGTAACACCTAGGGCTGTGTGTTTGCATGTCGGGGGTCAGAACAGGAAGCATGAAGAATCAAGAATATAAGGTTAATTTTAGATCTGTTATACCTGAAACAGTGGAGATATTGCCCAGTTGCTAGTCAGATATATGAGCCTGGATTTCAGAAATCAAGTACGGGCTGAGGATAAATTTGGGAGTTGACGACACAAAGATGGCTGTTAAAACCAGGGAGTGAATGTAAGAATTTAGGAAGAGAGTGCAGAGAAGAAAACAAAATTGAGCTTGTATGACTCTTGTTTCCCAATTTATTTTTTTTTAACATCTTTATTGGGGTATAATTGCTTTCCAATGCTGTGTTAGTTTCTGCTTCATAACAAAGTGAATCAGTTATACATATACATATGTTCCCATATCTCTTCCCTCTTGTGTCTCCCTCCCTCCCACCCTCCCTATCCCAATTGATTTTTGTACCCCAGAGAAGCTTCCCTGGCTTTCTGTGCTCTTGGTCAGTTTAGCTTAACCCCTGCGGAAACAATGGCTGTGGTGATGATCATGATGGAGCAGGTCAAGTGGCAGATTGGGCCCCAAAGAGATGCATGGCTAAGACTTCAAGGGTGTTTATCCATGTTGGCTGCTCAGTGGTGGAGTGCCAGGAAGAACAGGAGGCAACCAGCTTTCTTCTAGTCTAGTCTTCAAAATAGACAGGTTGCCTGAACTGCTTCCCGTGGCAGGCACTGGAACCAGTCCAAGATGCTGGGCAGCTATGACTGGTTTCTCTGAATTACACACGGGTAATGCCATAGTCAGGTGCATTGGCTCTACCATTTAATAGTCATGGCACCTTGAGCAGCTTCTCCGTGACTCAGTTTACTTCCATGGAAAATGGGTATAATTATAGTAATTATCCAATGGGGATATTGTGAGGATTAAGTTATTCAATGCATGTAAAGCACTTAGACCTGCACTTGGCATGTAGTAACTTGAAATAAGCATAAGCTATAATTATTACTTATCTTTAGGTTCAGTGTGGGCACAGAGGTAGGGATCAAGGTAAAAATGGTAGGTAGATAACTAAAGGAGGATGGAGCTCGGCAGCTCTCCTCTATGAGCACAGTGGGAAATAAACAGAAGTTAGTGGGTACAGTACTAAATATGCCCATTCTCCTGGATTGTCACACAGCCATCTGCTAAGTGGTTCAGTGCCTCCAGTGCCAGGCACTGTGCACGCCTATGGTAATGTCAGGAGTCAATGACAAAAGTGACATTTTCTTTAACATCTTTACTGGTTACCATTTAAATTGGGCAATCACCGTTCATGAATCAGTTTTTCTGAGGCGAAAGTAAAATCATGTTTAATGAGACCAAATTTACTGGGCTGGATATTGGCAGGACTTGAAGCACTAACCTGTACTCCGGTTTATTTAGTAACTCTAAAGCTGTCCTTCATACCAAACTTGGGTGTAACACCTGTATCATTCATTCATTCATTCAACAAATATTTATTGAGAGCCTACATTGTGCTGGGGTGCCATTCTAAGGTATGTTAGTGATCAAAACAGGCAAAGATTCTCATCCTTGTACAACCTGTATCCTATGTTATAAGGAAGGCACAGGGAAGGTGTGTATAATTCATGTAAAACAATTTGCACAGGTTTTCTGGAAACAAAATTTCCCACCTGATTGATACAGTTTCCCATTAGTTCAACCTGCCTTTCTGACAAACTGTATTTTTGTCCTGGTAAGCCTCCCTTCTCTCTGGGACGTCCTGTGTTCTCAGTTGATATCACACACTTCAGATCTTTAAGTATACTGGAGACCATCTGGTCCAAAAGTCTCATTTTATAGATGTGACAGTTGAGGCCCAGAAAATAAAAGGAACTTGGCTTATGTCTTCAGAGCGAGTGACTGCCTTTGTCAGATGTAAGATTACTTGTAACAAGTTTCCCCTGAGAATTAGATGAAAATAAAAGAAAATAGTTCAGTGACTCCCCACACCCACCCCAATGCATGATGCTCCAACTCTTGAGTCTTCCAATTGCTGTTTACTTAGAGTGTATTTCTGTATAGAAGACATAGAGCTTACATCACTCAGAAATGGTTTTGGTGAAGGCAGCCGTAAATACCAAAACAGCAGTGGCTTAAATAAAAGAGAAATTGATTTCTGTCTCATGTAAAAGAAATGCAGAGATAGGCAGCTCAGGGGTGGTGAGGTTGCTCTGTAATCTTCATGATTCAGGTCTTTCTAGCTCACCTCTCCACCATCCCTGGGGCGTGGCCCTTGTCCTCACGTCCATGTTGGCTCGTCTGGCCATCATATCCGTATTCTCGAGAGCAGCGTAGTGTAAAGGGAAGAAAGAGGTGAAGTATGAGTGTTACTGTGTCTGTATCAGCCAGGTGTGATCAGAAAAGCAGGTCTACTAAGAGTGAAGTAGAAGAAGGGATTTATTTTAGGGACTTGACCTTCCCTAAAGGGCATGGGTTAAACTGTTTATGTTCTGCTATGTCGGTTCTGTATAAGGTGCTGGGCCTGAAGATAGCACAGCAGGCCATTTAAAAGGAAAAATGGACGTGTTCATGGTCAGTTTTATGTGTCATCTTGGCTCGTCTGTCATCCCCAGTCATTCAGTCAGTTGCTGTGAGGGTATTTTGTAGATGTGACTGAAGTCTGTAATCAGTTTACCTTAAGTACGGAAGATTATCCTTGATAACCTGAGGAGGCCTGATTCATTCAGTCGAAAGGCAGAACCAAGGCTTCCCAGAAGAAGAAATTCCACCTTTGGATAGCAGCTTCTCCTCGTGCCTGAGAGGTCCAGCCTGCCCTTCCTGATGGCCTGCCTAACAGACGTTGGTCTTGCCTAGCTAGCTTTCAGTGTAAGCCAATTCCTTGCAGTGATTCTCTTCATTTGTATCTCCTACTGGTTCTGTCTCTCTGGCAGAACGCTGATGGACACAGATCTGGTGTGAGAGAAACGAGGATGCCCTGGAACCCACGAGGACGAAGTAGAACCTACATTCATCTCTAACTGCCTCCAAACCTCCAGCTCTGATGAGGCTGGTGAAAAGCTGGCCCCCTTTGTCATGGAGCTAACGCACCTTGTCCAGAAGCTGGAGAAGCAGCAGGATCCAGCAGGAACTGCGGCAGACCCAGCTGCTATGTCATGCTGACAGGATGAGCCAGCAGATCCGAGACAAGGTGCGTGAGCTGCAAGGGCACCTGACTTTACTGTGACCTTCCTAGTGTAAGCATGGCTGCCGCTTCACTTCTGCCTTCCTAACCTTGCGCGAATTTCTCCCGTGCCCCATCCTAGCCCAGGACGATACAGAGGAGAGGAGTCTGGGAAACACTGTTCCAGTTTAGTTAGGTTGACACAGCACAAAACCACCACTGCCAGGTATCTTGGGGGAGGTTTCTTGGAAGCTTCCATATGCCACTTTATAGCTTACTGTCTAGGACATGCAGAACATATCGGGCTGTATTTCTAAAAATCAGAGGTTTTCTGGGCTTCCCTGGTGGCGCAGTGGTTGAGAGTCCGCCTGCCGATGCAGGGGACACGGGTTCGTGCCCCGGTCCGGGAAGATCCCACATGCCGCGGAGCGGCTGGGCCCGTGAGCCATGGCCGCTGAGCCTGTGCGTCCGGAGCCTGTGCTCTGCAACGGGAGAGGCCACAACAGTGAGAGGCCTGCGTACCGCAAAAAAAAAAAAAAAATCAGAGGTGCTCTTCTTTTGAAAGGGAGGATGACATTGGTAACAAAACCTTTCCACCAGAGGACTACTCTTTACAGGACCCAGTTCCTACCTTCTAGAGCCTAATTTTTAGGAGGGGAAATAAGATATTGTACGAACCTTTGTTGAGCTTTGTAAATAGAAATGCTTTTCCTTCATAGTCCCTTGGAAAACTTCATGGAGTGTTTTCATGTTTAACAAACTTTTCATATATCAAAGTATTATCCCCAGGACAGCAGTGAACCACTATAAGCGGGTGATTCTCTACCCTAGGTGTCAGGGTGTATCTTATATAGATTAGCAGCAGGACTTTTTAAAAGCCTTTTGAGGGGATTTTGTCTTTCCCTGGAAGAAGAAAATGCAGGGTCAGTGACCAGGGGCCTCCCGTATATATGGAACGCCTTCAGGGATCTGCTTTAGTGTAATGCAGAGGAAACTCACCTCTATTGTAGATTTACATAGCTCAAATAGACTTTATTTAAATGCCTCTTTGTCTGTACAAATTCAGCCAATCCAATTCCAGTTCATATTTGTGCACTAATAATACCATACAATGTATATTGAGCTTTACCACAGGCCAGGCACTGGTCTAAGCAACTTAAGTAGATTATCACATTAAAATTTCACAAGAAGCCCATGAAATACTTACTATCACTATGATTCATATTTTACAGATTAGGAACTGAAGCACAGGTAAAGTAAATTCAACAAGATCATATAAACAGCCGGGATGAACTCAGGACATGGGACTCCGGAGCCCTTCTCTTGCATTTCCCTGATTCACTCCTAGATCCTGACTCATTACAGAAATAATACATCCAGTACCCTTTCTGCTCTAAGGCAGGAAGGTGAATGCAGGAAAACGTGTTTTAACAATGACGACGTAAAGCAGGAGTTTCCACTTAGCCCACAGATAACTGCAAAGTTAAATTAATTACCCTATTTTAGGATCATTCTGATTAAATACAGTTAAATAAATAATAACCTCTGACTATATTGGGATCACCTCTAAAGGAAAGACCCTGAGACTGGAAGGTGGAAGACAGGGAAAAAGAGGCAGGGCTGGGGGGGCTTAGCACCCTGACATCAGACCTGCAGGAGTGCCCTTTGATGGGGTCCAGGCTTCCCTCTACACCTAGTGCACAGAGCCCTCCTGGCTCAGTTCTGTGAGGGCAGATGCTGTTTCATGCTCCTCTGCAGCATCCAGGGGTTCTTCAGGGGCTTTGCACAACCCAGGGGCTCAAGAACTGTTTTGGGAAGGAGTACTTGAAGGAAGGGGCTTGGGAGCCATGTGTTAGGTTAGGATCTTCTAGGCTGATGCAGTCTGCTCCATTATATGCTGAAGGTAAGACTCAGCAGCAGATGTTGTTTTCTCCTGTGTCACCAGTATCCACTGGAGCCAGAAACCCGTATGTGACACCATAACTAACTTGTTGTTTTTTTTTTGGGGGGGGGGGCGGGTCAGTGTGGGATTTGATACAGAGACCACCCAGAGGTGTGTATCCTGCTGACAGCAGCCCTGAGACCCCCGGTAAGCATGCAATCCACTGGCAGAGGATGTGATTCTTCATTGCCCTTGAAGTCACTTCCAACCTGTTTTGACCGTGTGACTGACAGACAAAAACCCAAACAGGTTGAGTATTGCAGAAAATATGAAATGAGCCTGAAGCCGGTAAATCCATGGAGGATAATTTTTTTTTTCCCTAGGCATCTGATAACAAAAGGTCGCCAGCATGACAGACCGCCTGCCTGCAATTCACCTATCTCGAAGTTCTCTTGGCTCTCTTTCTCTGTCTCTCTTTTTTTAACCTTGGACATGGCATGTGTGAAAGACAGACTGAACAGTATCAATAAAAATCCCGAAGGCTAGAGACGTTTCTGCCATTCACAGAATTTATGAAAAACCCCCTGTCTGTGGAAGGCTCTCCCAGCTCGAAAGGCTCAGCGTGGCTGGCGAGTTCCCTGCAGCAGCTGGAAGCGGGGCTATAAATAGAGCTAGGCTGGAAGCGCCCTCCGCAGGGGGAGTGGGCGGGAGATCCCCGGCTCTTCCCTCCCCATCAGCCCGCGGCGCGCGCTCTCTGCCGGGGAAGCCTGCTCTGCGGGCTGACGGCGTTAACCCTCCCGACTCCGGGCAACTCCGGGAGGCAGCGGGGAGGACGTGATGGCGAACGGGCTGGGAAGGGAAATGAAGACACGCTTCTCACCTAGTACTGGCAAACCACAGTCTGGGATTTCTCTCCCTCCCTCTCTTTCCCCCCAAGCTCTGGTTAACCCTTGAAATTCGGCCTTGAAATACACAGAGGGAATTTGTTCCATGACTTAAAAAAAAAAAAAAAAATTGAGCGGCTGAAATCCAAATCTTTAAATTAAAACCATTCCCAATTTGGTTTGCGGAATAATATTGGTTGTCATATTTCACCGTAGGGTTCCCTCGCCCGTGCTGCTTCTGGACAGTTACTTTCCTCGGGAGGGAACTGTCAAACGGGGTGTGTGTGTGTGTGTGTGTCTGTGGCCGTGTGTGTTATTTTCGGCTGATGCACACCCCTCGGTAGCCTCAAGGTCGGCAATACCCTGAGCCTTCTCGGCCCCCGCCTTCCGGGCTGGTCGCTGCCAGCCAAGGACTGGAAAAGGAGGGAGTCCCCAGTCCCGGCAGGGCATCCTGCTAACAGGTTCAGATTTCCGCAGGGTCGGTGCTGAAGCAGGGACGGGCAAGGGGCAGCTGGGCTCCAGGAAGGTGCACTCGGAAGAGCCACCAGTGGGCGGCAGGGACCCGGCCCGGCCCCCGCGCGCCCGGGCTCCCCCGGCGGGTGCTCGGAGCCCCGGAGAGGAGGCGCAGGCAGGGGACGCGGTGCTCTCCCCGGCGGCGAACTGTCACGGAATTCGACACCCGGAAAGGCAGCTGGTCCCTGGCCAGCACTCCTGATCCTTCTCAAATGGAAACACTTTCTCCCGATGAACCTGCCGGAATTCTCAGTGGCATCTCACCTCGGCCTTGCCTCCTGGCGCATTTAACATAAGCCGCATTTATCACTTTGAGACAAGGAAGGTTCCAAATGGAGCGGGGCTCTCGGTTGCAGAACAAGGTATGCTGGAGACTAAGGTGACATTGACTTGGGGGGGCGGGGGAGAGGGGGACATATTTAACCGGGACCATCCTCCCCTAGGCAAGACGGCGAGATGAAGTTTGCCTTGGGCTTCCCCTCTTCCTGCCCCTCCCCAGACCTTTCTGCTTCACCTTTTCCCTACCCCCGCTCACGCATTATAAAGGAAAATTCCCCTGAGTGGGTGGCTGGTGGAGAGACTCCCTTATGTTCTTATTTTCAGCATTTTCATGTTCAACACTAGACACAGGTGCCACAGTGCGACCTGAAATTTCCAATCTCTGCTCCTCTTCCACCTTCCCTCCTTTCTCTCTTGCCTGAGTTCCCAGCTATCCTCTCTCCTGATGCAGCCTACTTTTATTTCTTTGCCCTTCCCCTTTCTAAGTTCCCTTTTCCCTCTTTGCAAATATGAACCAAGATGCAGGGAGGGAGGGGGGAGTGTTGTGACTGTGTGTAATGTAGGCCTGAGGTTATAGGGGGTATGGACTGATGGTCTATGAAGGATCTATTCAGCAAGCATTGTTGAGCACTGACTCTGTCTGACCACATTACTATTCATGTGTACGATGACCGGATTCTCATTTTCTCGAGAATAAACTGCTCCCCAGCTTTTCCCTGGGCACCTCTCTGTTTTCCTCTAGGCTGCAGGAATGGGCATCTGTAGGACATGCGGAAGAGGAGGAAGCTCCTTAGGTCCAAGCTAGTTGGGTGCCTCTGTGCTCTCACGCTATGGAGTAGTACTAACTATAATCACACATTAATCATGATAACCACTTATCGAGCACTTGCTATGTTTGTGGTATTGTTCTAAGAACTTTACAAGTATTCACTCATTTAAACCTCATAACAACCCCATGAAGTAAGGACAACTGTTATCTCTTACACAGGGGACAACTCAGGAACAGAAGATTTAAATAATTTGTTCATGATCACACAGCTATTAAGTGGGGGAGCTGCCATTGAAACTCAGAACATCTGACTCTGGACCACAACTCCTAATCTGTTACATAGCTCTGTCATCACATATTCATCCATCTATTCTGAGAAGGAGGAGTGAACAAGGCAACCAGGATCCTTGGAGCTTGTATTTAAGTTGAGGGAAATAGACAATATATTCAGCAAACAGATTGGATAATTCAGGGAGTGGTAGATGCCACAAAGAACAGAGTAGTGTAATAGGGAGTGGCGACCTTCACATGGAGTGTGGTAGGAACATTCGGGCTGAGACCTTAAAGCTCTGAGGAGAGGAAATACAAATAGCTTGGGAACATATGATAGTTATTACCTTTAGTACTTACGGGAATGCAAATCGAAGTCACATTGGGTATCCCTTTACACCCATTTAGTTGGCCCCATATTAAAAGGTTTGACAATATCAAGTGATTGAAGAGGATGTGGATCTGGATCCACAGGACCTTCCAACATTGCTGGCAGGAGTATAAACTGGCACAGTGAGTTCGGGAAACGGTTGGCATTGTATCCTAATTTGTATACCTGTGATCCAACCGTTTAACTCACTTCTAGATTTATATCTATTAGAATCTCTTGTATATGTTCAACAGGAGACCCGTGTGTGAACCTTTGTAACAGTCTGGTTCCCAGTAATGAAACCCTGGAAAGAACTTCAATGCCCATCACAAAGGAATAGATGAATAGTGTAATATTGTTATATAGAGGAATATCATACAGCAATCAAAAATGAATAAAATAAGTGACACGTAACAATATGACTGGATATAAGCTATATAATATTAAATGAAAATTGGCCGAAAGATTACATATAGCATTACATATAACATGACAATCTTTTATAATATTGAAAATTACTATAATAAAAACCCCTACTACTTAGGAATATATGTAGATACAATAACATTATATAAATAGGAAAGCAAGAGAATGAGAACCTGAGATTTGTACTTGTGGTTACCTTAGATGGGGAGAAGCAGGGCGACCATATGGTTTGTTAGAGGTGGGTCAGTGGCAGGGTCTCAGCTGAGTTTTGGCTGGTAGGGCCAGGTGTGCTTATTACATTGTTAAAAATAACTCGTAAATAATGAAATAGGACAGGCCATGCATGGACTAACGGGAGTAAATGATGAACTAAATATTAAGACTAATCCTGTTTTATGTACTGTGGTCCAGGGTGGAAGGTAGGAAAGAGCAGAAGGTAGACACCTCAGTCTGGGAAGGGGAGCTTGGTGTTCTTCAGGAAGAGGAAGGCCGCCAGAGTAAACATGGGCCAGCAGATCAGAGAGGTAATCTGGGACCAGAACATGCAGAGCCTCGTAGGTCAAAGTAAAGATTGAAGGGTTTTAATCAGGGAAGCGAAATAAAATTGAATCTGAGGTTTTAAAAGGCTACTCTGGGGCTATGTGGAGAATAGACGATACGGGAGGGGCACTTGGGAGGCCACTGCAACAGGAGAGGAGAGAAGATGGTGGCGGGGGTGTGACTGTGTTTCTGCAGGTTATTTACTGCATCGGGCACCAGCCTGGAGGTCAAGTGGAGGTCAAAATCTAGCCTGTGCTCTCTTGCCAGCAAATGTCCTGTCACAGGGCTTTGAAGGCCTGGAGGAGGGGCATCTTTTTCAAATCTACATGAAGGGCTCTGTGTGCCAGCAGCAGCTCAGGGGTGATCAGGGCTGAGAGAATGGACTTGAAGAGAAGTAGATGGATTCGGGACATACTTTGAAGGTAGAATGAACAGGGCTTGTTGATGGATTTAGATATGGGGGTTAGTAAGGGAAAGAGAGGAGTCAAAAGTGACACCTAGATTTTTTATTTGGCGGTGAGGATATTGATGCTGTTTACAGAGACGAGGAAGAGCAGAGAAGGGAAGAAAATCATATTTTAAATGTATTAATTTTGAAATGCCGTTAGACAGCCAAGTGTAGACGTCAGGTAGGGAGCTGATTTGAGTCTGAAGCTTGAAGGAGAATTTGGGGCAAGAGACTTAAATGTGGAAAGTATAAGCCTGTAGATGGTATAGTCCAAATTCCTCCACTTCAGTTGTCATTGTCAGATTGTGAATTCCTTGGGGGCGGAGAAAGTTTTTACTTTGTCTTTTTTAATCCCCAGAGGAGGGTAAAGTAGAGTAGGTTATCAGTACATACATAGATGACAGAAGGCTGCATCAACAGTACAGACGTGGAGAAATAGAGGGGATGTGGAGGAAGTGTCCCAGGTGACTGGACCCTGCCAGTGTCTCAGAGTTGACACTGTGTCCTTTTCCTCCTGAGGCTGAAGCAAGTCTAATGGTGGTGGCACCCCATTAGGAGGATGTGACCTAGGGGCCTTGGGGCCATTGTCATGTGTGGTATCCAGAGCTATTCAGAGAAACCAAAAATGGCACGGACTAGAGGGTGAAAGCCAGAAGAGCCCTGCGGGTCGGAGAAGCCAGATGAGGAAGCGCTGAGCTAGCACAGGCACTCAGCTGAGAACGCAGCAGACCTTGTGGAGGCAGGGCCAGGTGAAATCAGCAAGAGGAGACAGGCCCCGGGGGCTGAATTAAACGGTGCAAGGCAGTGGGTACACGTGGAGCCACAGGTTCCGTTTAAAAGCCAGTGTATATTGCAGACATATTTGATAATCACCAGGTAACTGGCCACAACCTTCTCACCACCCCCAGGCCCACAGGACCTCAGGCGGTGCAGTCCTTTGGGGCATCTCATTTAGAAGATGGTTGCTGAATGTTTTTATTTCCATTATATAAAAAAATTATTTTGCTTCTATTACCATTGTTAGAATCAAACCTTATTTTGAAAGAAATGCCTCCATGCAGGACAACTGATGGACTAGTTGGCAGAGAGTATTTTTAATGGTCAATGATTCCACTGTGGGCATAAAGGGAGAATGGGTTATAATTCTTCCCTTGGTTTCTTTCAGGAAATGTAACGGACTACAGTCATTGGCTTTATTTTCCTAACTTTATAAGTTTTAGTTCCCTTTCTTTTTTGATTTTCCATTTATAACTCTTTGTAATAAATACAAATGAGAAATATAAAATATAAGTAATAAAAGTAAAAGATGGAAAAGAAGGAAAAAAAAAAAAAGAAAATGGTTGCTGAGGCCTTCCCATCCCAGATATCGCATCCCATCCCCCTGCTGGGCCTCCTAGGCAGTACTTCCCCGACAGTACCCTCCAGTGCCAGGTTTGAGGGGCTGGCCCGGCACGACTACATTTGGGCCTGACAAGGTTCCCCCATGTCATCATATTCCATCACTCTGCTGACATCTAGTTCTCCAGCCACCACCCTCGCATGGCAGTTCACATCTGTTCACTTGTCTGTCTCCTTCCCTCAAATGGTACCCCTTGCTCCTGTTCACTGGTGTATCTCTGGTGCGAGCGCAGTGACTGGCTTAGGGGCTGTCTGCAGGAATTGTGAAAGGAAGAGAGGGA
Source organism: Orcinus orca (assembly GCF_937001465.1). Lineage (NCBI taxonomy): Eukaryota > Metazoa > Chordata > Mammalia > Artiodactyla > Delphinidae > Orcinus > Orcinus orca. The sequence goes on along the minus strand of NC_064561.1, from coordinate 92,133,590 downwards.
GGTAGGAGGAGGAATTCCCCTTTTTTGCTTGGCTTTCAGTTGATCAGGATGAGACCATCCCATTCTCACTAACGAGAGGCGCACGAGGGCCTCTCTTTCCTTGGACAGCTGGGTACAGTATTGCTTAAGAATGTAAGCTTTGGGATAAAATCGACCTGGAATTCAGTTTGGGCTCTACCTCATACAGCTTGGTGAGGTCACTTCACTCCTCTCACAGACTCAATTTTTTCATATGTCAAATATAGATAATAACAAAACCTCCCTTATGCTGTCATTGTGAATTTTAAATAAGACAGTGATGTGAAGCTTCTAAGCACAGTGCCTGGCATAAAATAGGGACACAGTAAAGTTTAGGTATTCTTATTTCCTAAGGCATTTGATTGTCAGTGCCTCCTTTATTGACCAACTTCAAGGAATGCTTCTAATTTTGAGGATTTAGGCTCCTTATCCAGAGGCGCCTGTGCTCTGGCAGTGAGGTAGTAGCCATTTCTGGCAGATGGGGAACAATTCTTGGGCACATGGGCATTTGATGTCTCATCTCTCACATTACGCCACATAGTATTCCATTGCACATAATTCATGGCCAGCCAGGAGTCTGAATAACAGTGAGGACTCAGAATTTATTCATTCAACATGTGACTGAATGTCTTACTATGTAAATGGAGGTGCCGTGATGACTAAGACACAGTCCCTGCTTTCAAGGAAATCACAGTCTAGTTAGGGGGGCAGACAAATACCTACTGACAATTACAGTGTACACATGCAGCGGATCACTTCTGATCCAGACCCCTGACCACAAGATCCCGTGCCCAGTGCTGGGAGGAATGATGTAAACATAGTAATGTTACCGACCTGGGTCCTTGGACTCTTTAGTCAACAGAAATTGATGAGAGTCCGGATGAGAAATTCACGCAAGGCTTTACTGAGGCTCCTGCTGCAGCAGGGGCGAGCAAAAACAAGAGGTGCCCTTGCTCGCTCCCCGAGGAGGGCAGCGAGGAGGGCAGGAGGGTGGGCAGGTTCCTTAAGTGGGGTGAGGGTTAGGGGCGGGTCCGTGGGTGGGGCTGGAGGAGTGGCTTAGGTGGTCGGCCCACTCCCTTGGTGGTGCTGTGTGCAGGGATCATGCACAGTACTCAGTTTTGCTCCTGGCACCTCAGAAATAGCAGTTGGTTTGTGGCCTTATTGTATCTTATTGTTCATAATTTGCTAGGACTGCACATGCCTGCAGTTATTTTTAATCCCTTACAGTTTCTTTGTATTCTATTGCAGGAGGAGACCTTTGTCCGGGAGCAAGCGCCCTGACAAAGGATTCCAGGTCCCAGCCTATCTCAGTAATAGTGTTGGTCCCTTGTATTTGCACATGTATTTACAGGGTACAAGTCAGGTTCACTTTGAAATTTTTCATTTGATTTTCATGACAACTGTATGAGGTAGGTAGAGATTACTACTCATTTTATGAATGAAATCTAAGGCTCCATTGAGCAGATGCATTTACATGAGACAAACTGTCTTAGGCCATGATCTGTCCTTCCAGCCTCTCCTATTCTCCCCGTGCAGGGGTCTGTCCAGCTCACCACCCTTGTGGAATGGGGTTTAGTTTTGATTCTGAGTTTATCCCGTTGGATTTGATGGCCAAGTTTAGCTTCCATGTTGGGACCTTTGCTCTCTGTAGACTTAAACTGACACCTGATGCCATTTGGTCAACTTGGTGCAACCCTTCTGATCTCCAGGAGTCCGTCTTGGTACTGGCCACTGGCCATTAGGCAAAGCCCAGGTGAGGGTCATGACGGCTTCCCTGAGAAGGGGGATAGATGCTAGGTTGATTAACTATGCTTGTGCAACTGGGAAGTGAAGGAAGTGGCAGAAGAATCTTTTCATTCCCCAGTTTTCACGATGCTGGTTTAGTCAGTTGTATTCCTGGATGTTTCTCCTAAAAAGGGAAAGTATATAGTGATCACTCGAACCTCCTTAAGAATGGAATGACTTATTTACACTTTCTCAGAGATGTTTTAACTGAAGTTGGTCATTTATGAAATACTTATAAGTCTACAGAATACATCGTTGATTAAAATCTGCTTATGGTTATTTACAAAAATAATGTTTATATATTTAAATTTAATGAGAGAAAGTAAATCTCACAGACTTGTCCTGTGATTATAACATGGGGAAGTGGGTTTTTTGTTGAGAAAATGCATTTTTCAAATCTACTGTATTTTTCACCTTTGTGAAAGATGTTATTAGGTATTTTTGCTGCCCACAGAATGTCTGGGTGGGGCAGCTCAAACACCTCCTGCCAGGCCTGCAGTGCAGCAAGAGGATGATGTTGACTGTAGTGGTTCAGAAATACTGAAGGAGCAATCTCCTTCCCCAGATTTTTAACCTTACCACAATAACTTTGATTAGATTATTTTATGCAGGGGGAAAATTGGTTAAGTGGTCATTTTCTTTGAATTTAAATATGAAGTTTGTGAAACACATGAGAAATAAAAGTCATAATTTATCAAAGGTGAGTTTTCAAAAGGGCTTTTAAAATGCCATATGCTTCAGTGGATTGGGGATCAAGTTATATGTTAATTGATTGGTAAAGAAATACTACCAGAATTTTTGTTCTGTATTCAGGGAGACTGGTCTGAATTCGTAGAAGGTCTGAATTACAGTGTGTCTGAGTGCTTTAAGAAATATCTTTGTTTTACTTTCAGCTCATGCAGTAATAGTACCAACAGAGTGTTTTGGATGAGAGCCTCTTCTTTCATGTATGGATAAAATTCATACGCAGTTATTAAAATCAGTTGAATATAAACAGGTAAGTCCTTCAACAAATCTGGTTTTGTTTTAAAGTGGTTAACATTTTAGGGTATTAATTTGCTTGGCAGAACTCGTCATTGTTCCTAGGTAACTTCAGCTCAAGCTGGTTCAAAAAAACCTACTTTCTAAATTACTGAAACCTGAATGATTTTCACTATAAATTCAAATTGAAAACCAAGCATCCAGTCCCAGATAAAGCTTGATTTTCTGCTTAACTTTAAGGGAAAGATTTTTTTTTTCCTTTCAGGTTGGAGCAAAAATTACCACCTGAATTGTATTGACAGCTGTGATGTGTTCTGGAAGAGATGGGCCCTGCCAACTTCAGACAGCTGTGCTCAGCACGCCCCTCATTCCAGGCTCCAGCCTCTATTGTTAATATAACAATTTTTTATACAGCCTCTCAGATAAATGGCTGGCAAAAACTATGCCAAAAATGATGATTATCATGGTTATGTCCGAAGATGCTGGCTGCCCTTGGTCAAGGCATCTCTGGCCAATTAGCATTGAATCTTCCTGCTGTGCTTTTTATACTTTTACAGCAAAACAGAAACCTGATCTTGCCTCATGTGGAAGGGTAGAGATAGATGGAGATGAGAGCACGGCAGGCCAGACCAGTGCTTCTCAAATTCATGTTTTTCAAAACACAGATTTCTAGGCCCTAATCCCAGATATTCTGACTCTGTTAGAATTTCCCCAGATTTCCATTGCTAACAAACTCTCTCAGGTGATGCTGATACTGCAGGTCCATGGACCACACTCAGGCAGCTCTGGCCTAGGTGATTAATTTTGAGGAAACTTAGGTATTAACAGTGGGAATACATTTTAGAAACGAAGCTCACTAGAACATGACCTGTCCTGCAGAGGGAGGGAAGGCAATGCTAGGGTGACCAACTGTCCAGTTAGACTCAGAGTGTCCTGGTTTTAGCACTGAAAGTCTTGTGTCCCAGGAAACTATTCAGTCCCAGGCAAACTGGAAGACTGGTCATTCTACAAGGCAGACTGGCTTATGGCAGCTTTATTGTGCTTTGAAGAGATGGGCGTTTGGCTTAAATTTTAAACCCGAGAAAGAACACTGAGCATGCTGTGAAATGACACGTAATCACGTGTAACTGAGGACTGCCAGTTAGAATCTTCAGCTTTTCTAAATCTCTTTTCTCACAAGTTGTGCTGGATTGGAGGTTCCCAAACTTGTGTGCACACTGGAATCATCCAGGGAGCTTAAAAAAAAAAGAAAGGGACGCCCGTGTTCTGCCCTCTCCGGCATCGTGAATTAATTGGTTTAAGGTGTGCACTGTGCTCTGCTAGTTTTAAAAGGCCCCCAGATGATTCCAATCTGCAGATCAGTCTGGGAATCAGCCTGGTAGAGAGTCTCCAAAGATGGCCGCCAGCAATGCCTCCTTCTTTCTACACATATGCCGTTTGCCATGAGGTAGGTCTGTTTTCTGCCTGTTGAGTCATCCTACCTTTGTGACTTGCTTTGAACAATGAAATTTAATGACTTTGAATTCTGGGGCTTGTGGCCTGGTAGCTTTTGTTTCTTCCCTCTTGGAAGCCAGCCTCCTTGAGAGAGGTCTGACTATTCTGAATCCACAGTGCTGTGAGGAAACCCCGGCTCGCCTTAGGGAGAGCAAGCCGCTGTGTGAAGGAGGGGCTGGGCACGTATATGTGAGTGAAGCTTTCTTAGACCTTGTAGCCCGACCCAGTAACAACTGAATGTGACCAAGTGAGTGACCCCGGTTGGCGTCACCAGGTTCAGAACCGTGCAGGCAAGCCCCCCTCATCTTTGCCTTAAGTAATTTCATTTTGGGTGGTTGGTTTTGGAACAATATACAGCTGAAACACAAGTGTATTCCTTGCGCTTATTGGTAATAATAATGCAAAGGGGACATTTTGAAAGACCCCATATGAATGAGGAATGATTTATTTGCCATCCAGATCAAAGTGCAATGCAAACGCAAACCGTATTGCTGAATATTTGAAGGGGAAATTATTATTATATTCATAAAATTATTAGTGATGGTGGCAAAGAGATTTCACTGTTGTTAACATAGTAGCCTCAACTATGCCTTCTGTTGCGTCCTCTAGAAAGCCGAGCCCAAGGCAATGCTCAAGGTGCTATCGGCTGATTTGGGCTGTGCAACTCGGAGAGTAAGGGTGACAAGGCAAGAGAGAGAGTGATGTGATTCAGTGTAATGCCGTGTATTGCCACACTAGCTACTGCTTAACAAGGAGCTGCGCTGAGACACACTGTGTCACTCTATACTGTCTTACTTGACATTTGGGGCTTCCCTGGAGGTGTTGCAGAAAAGAACGATACCTTGGTGTAGTGAATGGAAGAGGAAAAGAAAGAGGAACTTGGCTTCCCAGTTTCCTCTCATTTCATTTCTCACTGATGCAGTTTTACTTCATGGGAAGCTAACTCTCACTACTCCTGTGTCTCTGGCTGCTCAGGAATCTGGGCACCATGCTACACAGTACGTTATTTTCCCCAAGTCTGAAAGTAGAGGCGCTGCACCTGTGTGTGGATCAGGTGCTCACCAAGAGAGACAGACATGAGGAGAGGTTGAGGGAATCTGAGAAGGTGCATAATGTTTTTGTGGGGGTTCTGTTTGTTTGCTTGTTCATTGGTTTTTACTAAAACATAGTATGAGGTATCTGACTTTGATACTAGTTTTGCAAATTACGTTCCGAGGCTGAGATGATCCGTTAGCCTAGATTGCCATCCTGCTTTTACCCATATGCTCAGTATCAATTCCAACATAAATGCAATATTAGTCCTGACTGGTCTTTTCCCTTCCAATAATCTTACGAAACGCAACCATCTCCCTGGACATTTGCAAAAGTCAAATCCAAGGATTTGGTTTTTATTTTACTGTTTTGCACAGCCCAGTCTTTTCTTGATAGAATGGAGTGTGCGTGCCTTCTAGCCTTGAGAGAAGCAGGACACCAATGAGCTATCACTTCTGAACATCCATCCTTCTTGACAAGCTGTTAAGTCTTTTCCTAGTCAGGTCCTTTTCAAAATGGGGAAAGAGATAAAGAGCAAAAACATGCCATGTTTAGTTATTTCATGAGGCTAGGGAGTTCCTAAACATCAGGGGCTTTATATGACTGATGGCATTATATTTTGTAACCCAGTCCCACTCTAGTTGTAGGAACCATTATGTAGGGAATCAAAAGTCTATTTAACACATTGAAGGGTTTAGTGTTCAGTGTATGATTTGGGGGGAGAAAATTGTTTCCACTAGTTTCTCATCAATTTGCTGATGAGATTTTCTTTTTAATTGTCTCACGTATATAAGCAGTGAAGGTCATCTAACTTCAAAAAGGTAGGCAGAAAGAATCTCGTCTGTAATTAAAAGTCTGTGGAGTTAATCTGGCCATTGCTTTTCCTGTGGACAGGTAACAACCTCCCCTCCTATTTCCCATGACTGAGGTGATTGACTGTGATGATATCTGGTCATCAATTTTTCTTCCCTACTTGGGGCACAGAGAGGTAGACTTCCTTTCATTTTTATAGAAATATTCCTGAGAAATAAACATGGGAAGACTCATATGCCATAGATCAAGATATAAAAATTGTAAAACACCTCATGCCTTTGTTCCCTCCCCATGTTGCAAAGTCCTAAGCCTGTGGTATCATTGTTTTCCAGTGACAATTCTTAAGTTCACCTTATTCTCAAATGAAGGAGATTTGGCATGCAGTTAATGTCCAGCAGGTCCCTGCTTCCTGCCAGGATGGATTTTGTAAATGTTCCCCTGAACAGGTGGTAGATCTTTGGACCTAATTGTTGCTCTTGAATGGAAGGTATACTCTGTATGCGGAGATACCGACGTGTTGTTTTATTTAAGACTCTTGAGTAAATGAAAGAAGTCCAATTCAAACTGGCTCAAAAAAACAAAGGAAATTCATTGGCTCATGTAAGACAGAGGGTACAGGTGGGACCAACTGTATCCATGATTCAAACAATGATATCATAAAGAACTCTTTCTTTCTCTCTCTCTCATTTTATCTCTAACTCTTGATTCTTTTTTTTTTTGGTCTACAATGGCGTTGTTCTCAGGCACTCTTTTCTCTAGTGGCTCCATGCCAGGCACCAACAGATCTAAGCTTTACCTCTAAAGCTTAGCTTTGTTTAAAAACATTCTAGGATTGAGTTTAAAAGGACAAGCTATGTTCAGATTTGGGAGGAATCTGAGAACAGAAGAGAGGTGATTCCCCAGGGGAAATTCAAGATGCTGTACCAGAAAAATGGAGAAGGATGCCAGTCTGGCAAAAACAACAAATACCCATTTCTTTGGGAAAGGGGACCACTACCTCCTAGCTAAGAGACTAGCTTTGAGAGCTCATATGCCTTGTTTTGTCAGTTATCTGAAAATGGACTCAAGTTTCAGGAGTAGACTCACATTGACTGAGTCCAGAGAGACTGATATATAAACCGAATGCCAATTTATTAGTTCACAGCCAGGACATGGAAACAACCTTAAATGCCAATGTTGACAGAGCAGTCCATTTTCTTCCCTGTAGGAAAACCGCAAGGAAAGCCAATCATAAGCAATCTGCTAAATAAGGATGGATCAGAGCAAGAGGAGATAGTGTAATTGCCCACGGTAGGATCTGCCCTGGGAACCAGAGAACAGGGGTTCCCAGGGACAGAGCAGCGTTGTTCCTGGCTGGTATATGGAGAGTCTCTATGAAATTTTGATACTTTGGACTTTGCTTTTGGCCTGTATTTATCAAAGTGTATCCCCAACCAACTCATTAGAACTACCAGGGAGCTTGATAACATGCAGGTTTCTGGTCTCACCCAGACCTGCTTAATTGGAATTGATGAAATGAATCTACATTTCAACAACCTTCTGGTTTTGTCTCTGTAGCATGAGAGTTTCTCCTCTTAGCTAATCAAACCCTCTTCACACAGTCTTTATTCTAACAGGATATAAATGATCAGCTTTCTGCTTAATAAATTATTAAACATTTTCATTTTGACTACCCATCATAGTGCTCAATTTAAGGTATTTTTAGGTTCACTTTAATTATAAAATTCTGATTAGAAAGTAATAATGTAGAATGTTGGGAAAGAGTGGAAATATATAATGCATTTAGTAAAATCATCTGTACTTTGATTACCATTTCTTGTCTTTCTTTTTTTTGTGTGTGGGTATCCATATCCTATTCCTCCCAAACAGAGGTCTGAGTATATTGTATATAGCATTTGATTCCTGCTTTATTTACTGCAATTTAATTTGAGAGCATCTTCATATTGTTACTCTTTGCTTACATGATATTAATGGCTATTCTCAAAATTTTCATTTGTCTATTTTATAGATGGAATTTTATTCCTACAGATCCTTAATCATATATATTATGTGTAGTTTTTCCAAATGTGGAAGAATGAGGTGTTGTGTTTTACTTTAAAATTTAAACGGATAGAATCACATTTATTTTACAAACAAAAGGTAACTTTTTGTAGGAGGGAGATTTTTAGATATGCTTTTAATAAGGGAATATTATAACAAAGTCACAGAGGTCATGGTTGATGGTTAATTGTCACAAGATTGTTAAGTACATTTAACCTCCTGTTATTGAAACCGTTTATATGTTTAATCGAAAAAAACTAACTTTTACATGAACTATTCTAATGAATGTATTTTCTCTAACAAATATACTTAGCCTCAGAGCCAGTTGTCCTTGGAAGATAACTATTAAATACATCTCTGAACATTACATGCAAGATTTTGCCTCTTCTAGAAGACAGATTTGTGCAGAAACTCAACTTTAGCTTTTAAGATAGAGAAGAAATATGGATTTAACAGAAAATTTATGACCACATAAAAATTTTATGGTTATATGTGGTCTGCAGTCATAGCAGACTCTACTGATTCACTGTTCCAGGTCAGCTTAACCCTGCCTGCACCCTGGGCCTCAGATTTGCAGCCAGTGTTTATTCACACTGTTTCCATGGATGAAAGCTCAGGCTGCTGTCACTTCTTCTGTCACACATTCCAGGGTCCCCACATATAGCACAAACTGACAAGGAGAGACTTCAGAGGCTCTGCCTTCCCACATGCTGCTGGAGGGGCTGGTGACAATCCAGAGTGGTGGAGGGGTGGGATTTAATGCATAACGAAATGGGCTTTGACCAAAGAGAGAGAGAGGAGAGAAAAAGCCTGTGGATAAACCGTTTGCCTTTCTTCTCCTACCTGCAGACTATTCTAAGATGCAGGAGTCAATACCCCCCATGTGGAGATGACATGGAGGCTTGCACAGCCAACTTTGTCCATGGTGGAGCCCCATTACATGCTCCCTCGTGTTTGCTTTCCTTATTTTCCTGCCTAACTCTGCTTCCCCAAGATTACATCTCACTGCCACCATCCTCACCAGGAAAATTTGCATGCAGTCTATTGTCTCTCAGCTTTTTATGGTAATGCATAAATTAGTAATTTCCTCCTTGAAAGCACTTGTGCCAACACCTTCTCTCCAGTTTTTAAATTAAATACCGTTGAAGATGAAAAATCTTCAACTATAGATTTCCAAGACTTTTAAACCATTTAGTAGGGTTCATGGCAATATTATTTTTGTTTGTAAGATTCTGAGGCCAGCCTTATTTTCCTTTTCTCTAAATCTTATGGGTCTCCACACTAGCCACATATATCACCAGCAGTATAATTTTCCAGTTACAGAATGAAAATCTCAAAATCATTGCAGATTGTTCTGGAATGCCAGAACCTGATTTCCCAGCCCTGCCTCCAGAGGTCTTAAATTGCCTCCTGGCTCAACCCTGAGTGACCTTCTCCAGTATCCACCATTGTGGATGCCAATCCTATCACAGTTGTCATTCCCTCATCGGTTCATCTCAGCTAAAGGTCAGAGGTGTAGCAACGGGAGTGCGAGTGATCATGGGTGTGCCACAAGATACCAGTAAGAGAAAGTTTTGTTATAATTTTCCCCTAAATAACTAGATTTATTGAGTTTGATTTATTGAGAATATGAGTGCATCCTACTTTACCATTTATTCATTTCTGAGTGAATTCTGAGGAGGCAACTCAAACATTTTAATTATACCCAGACGCCTTTTATTTTCACTGTGTCACTGCTAAATTTAGTAGAACAGTGATTGGACTGGGCTCCCCTTCCTTAATGGTGTGCATATCTACTCTTTTCTCTATCCCTGCCTTCCTCTGATAGTTTAAGCTGTCATTAATTATCTCAACCTCGGACTCTAGCAATTATCTCCTGACTGGTCTTCCTACCAGTCTCGCCAGCTTCCCGTCTCTGGGGCGTAATGCCACCACGACCTCCTTTGGAATGAAATCTGGTTGTGCAGGCTTCTGTTTCAACCTTTCAAATGTTCCCTTGGCTTCTGTCCTAACTCACCAGCATGGGATACAAGGCCTCTCATGGGTTCACTTCTGCTACTCTCTAGCCTTCTCTTTCACTGCTCAACTAGCATGATTTTCATGTTTCAGCTGCACTTCATTACTTATTATTTACCCAATGAGCTCTGTCTTTACCTATGCTTTATCTTTCTTGTCTTCCTCTATTTGGTAATGCCCACTCTTCCTTCAAGAGCTAGTCTTAGAAAATTTCCTCAGAGGAGATGCTAGGCTGCTTCTTAAAGGGGCCAGTTAGCAAGTTAACTTCATCAACTAACTTGATGAAGCTCCCACAAACCAGGAACTAACACTTGTTTCTGCAGGTCCCGAAACTTGTATTTTGCCAGTGTCCTCAGCAATTAACAGTATCCTCAGAACTGGTGCAGACTAATGAAACTCATGGAGATGAAGCTTTCAGCCCTGGTGATAATTCGTCAGGTTTGTTTGTCGATTATAACTATAGAGGGTTGTGATGCTATAATATGTGTCCCTGAGTGAGACGGACCAGGGTTCGTGGTCACTAGCTTGTGACGTAGGGCAGGGTACCAGACCTCTCTAAACGTCAGTGTGTTTACGTGTAGGATTGTGGGAATGATACTTTTTATTTCTGAGGAGTGTGAGGAATTAATGCCTTTTTCTAAATTCCAGTCATTCATACGGAAGTTATTGAGATTTTCCAAGTTCAAAGAGTCAGTCAAGGGTATATCCAGGTTTGGAACTCAAGCAATTTGGCTCCAAAGTCCATGTGCATCACCACCTGTCCTAAATAGTTTTCTTAAATTAACTACTTTTTTTAACATTAACTTCACGCAAGGTAATGATTTATTTTTAAAATCATAAGGTTTGATGCACTAGCTGTATACATGTATTATAATGTGTGTGTATTATACATATTACATAGGTAAAGGTAATTGGTCGCAAACAATAGTATCGACTCTAGCTAGTTTAAACAGGAAGAACTTTTATTAAAGGATGTTAGATAGCTCCCAGAATTTCTGGAAGGCCCAGAGAATCAGCCTTGGGAATAATCATCTAGGAATACTGGCGCAAAGAAGCACACAGCCAGGAGACATATGCCAAACCACTGAGAAACACCATTTAACAGAAACAACGTTGCTCCATGACAGCTACCCCAGAAGGACATTCACCACCCTCAACCTTGTCAGGAAATCTGAACTTCCACTCTGGGCTGAAAAAATCACATTGTTCATTCCCACACTGACATTTTGTGAAGATGTGTCTGAAAAAACTTAGGTCACATGCTTGCACCAGGGCTGCAGGGGATTCCAGGGAATGCTGTTGAGTCCTCTGACCTCTATAGTAGAGAAAGGCGACTACCGGGAGACTGAAATAGGGGTTAAGTCAAAATACAGAGTCTGCCACACACATTAAAATAAAGTTCATTGGTATATCACCTGCAATCTTCATAGGTAGAAAGTGTATGTGTTGAATTTGGAAAGAAAAATGAAGCAATGTTTCCATGGTGCTGGGTACACAAAGCTCTCAATAAGTGATGGTACAGGTGATGTTATTGCTGTTCTTCTCTTTGAGCTCCAGCATCTTCTCAGGGCAGCACCAGAAGGACACTGTCAGATTCTCCTTCTTATATTCATACTCATAAGTGATAGCATGTGAGGTAGAATGATGTAGTGGTGAAGCACATGGACTTTGGAGCCCAAGTGCTTGGGTTCCAATCCTGGATCTCCAATTGGCTGGCTCTCTGAAGTTGGACAGTTTAATTAACTTCTCTGTGCCTCTGGTTCACTCATGGGTATCATGGAGGTAACTATTCATATCTCATATGGTAGCAACAAAGATGAATAAGTTAATATTTTCAAAGTATTTAAAACAGTACTTAAAAATAAGAGCTATATAAATGTTAGATAACTTACATGCTGCTAATAATGTCTATTTTCAGATAATTAGGACAGTTTTAATCCCCTGCCTGCAGTCTTATATGTAAATGCACAGTGACCGTTGTTTAGTCACAGTGATTTTTCTCCGGTCACTCATAAGCAGGAGGCAACTTCTGTTATAGTTTTAGAGGCATTGGCTCTCCAATATACCTCTTTTTACATATGAAATCCAAGACTGTTGTAATAACTTCTCTGCTCCCTTAGTCAGTGTCTTCTTTCTATTCTTTTGCACCCTGGGTAGCACTGATCTTACTGGAATATTCTCACCAGTTGTACCCCAGAGGTTTGGTCTGAGGAGTACAGCAGTCTCTCTGCGGCAGACCCAAGGGTAAGCACGTGGGATGTCTTTAACTGGCTTGATCACATTGGCCATCATTCATTTTCAAAATGTCTTTACCTTTGAGTAACTTCTCATCTGCTTATTCTCTTGACACATTCACTCTCTCCCTGTAAATCTGCATTCCAGACTTTATCCTGATTGTTCAATTAGCACAGACTACACTGCTGGCTCCTTGTTAGTATTACTGCTGTTATAATAACCTTTTTAGAACCTGGTTCAGTGTGGATTCAAAAGAGCCTTACCATTTACAGTCCCACAAGCCTGATAACACCCCAAGTCTAAAGTTTCTGTCTACCCTCACCTCCCCCTCTCCCCATTGCCACCGTCTCCTCCGTAGAAAATAGGCATATGTGTTAGCTGAACATCACATTTAAGACTCTTCACTCCTTATATTTGCCTTTGAGTTCCCTTGAGAGCAGGCCCGAAGGTCTATTCAGCGTTGTGTTCCTATTTTCTGGCACAGTGCCTGACTCACAGTAGATGTTCAAAAACTTTTAAAAACGAGTAACTTGAATAGTACATACAGATGAAGCTATTTCAGCATAAAAAGAAAACATTGAGTATTAACCTCAGTGATGGAAAATAAGCTACGATTAATACTTGCTTAAGAAAGCAGTTACAAAATCAGACAAAATATAGTTCCTTCACTTTGTACAATATAATATAGGGTTTCATCTGAATATATTCTGGTGGTAAGAGGAATTGTTTTTCTCTCAAGTTTCTCAGGATGGGATTCTAAGGATAATATCAACAACTTTCAGAATTTTGCCTGGGTTTTAGTAGAACTTCTACTCAGAGTCCGTATTTTATTCTTTGAGGAAAAATTGTCTATTTAAAAAAATTTCCTCAATGATTTTTTTTCTGTGGGGATCTAGAAAGGAATTTTTATTGAGCTCTGATTGACATATAACATTATGTTGGTTTCAGGTGTACAACATAATAATTTGATATTTGTACATGTTGTGAAATGATCGCCACACTGTCCAGTTAACATGTCACCTCACAATGACGTTTTTCTTGTGATGAGAACTTTTGCTCTCTTAGCAACTTCCAAATATACAATACAGCATTATTAACTTTAGTCACCGTCCTATATGTTATATCCCATGACTTATTTTTTACCTGCAAGTTTATACCTTTGACCACCTTCATCCATTTCACCCACCATATCCCCTGCCTCTCGAGAACCTGTTCTTGATTCTATGAATTTGGTTTTTTGTTTGTTTTTAATTTTGTTTTAATTCCACATAAGTGAGATCATATGGTATTTGACTTTCTCTGACCTACTTCACTTAGCATAATGCCCCGAAGGTCCATTCGTGTTGTCACAAATGACAAGATTTCCCTCTTTTTTATGGCTGAATAATATTCTAGTGTATGTTTTCTTTATCCATTCATCCGTTGATGGACACTTATGTTGCTTCCATATCTTGGCTATTGTACATAATGCTGCAGTGAACAGGGTGGTGCCCAAGTCTTTTCAAGTTAATGTTTTCATTTCCTTCAGATAAATGCCCAGAAGTGGAATTGCTGTACCATATGGCCGTTCTGTTTTTAACTTTTGGGGGGAACATCCATACTGTTTTCCATGGAGGCTGCATCAACTTAGACTCCCACCAACAGTGCACAGAGTTCCCTTTTCTCCACACCTCAGCAACACTTGCTATTTGTTGTCTTTTTGATGCTAGCCATTCTGGCAGGTGTGAGGTGATATGTCACTGTGGTTTTGATTTGCATTTTCCTGATGATTAGTGATGTTGAGCATCTTTTCATGTACCTGTTGGCCATCTGTACGTCTTCCTTGGAAAATGGAGGAACTTTAAACTGATTAGCAAAGCTAGGTACAATTCATGTTCTCTGGGCTTCTGAGTTGATGGAACCTGTCTTGAGAGCAGGCATGCTCTACCAAAATATCTCTTACTGTACTATCTAAAATTTCATCAGCAGAGCTAATCTCTCATTAGTTATAAAGGCTGTGGTATATGAGAGAGAGAGAAGGAAAGGGAGGATCTTTAAGGTAGCCTATTAAAAATGAAAACTTCCACAAGGAGACAAGTACTATAAGTTGTTACTAAAAATAGCATCAAAAAAATCTCTATAATTTGTGCAGTTAAAATAGAGAGGAAAACATCAAGGAGAACATTGGAAAGGATAGATCAGGGGCCGAAAGTGGACTTTGCTTGTTTCAAACCTGTTGAGAACCAGCCTTTGTGGATTTTTAAAGAAAGTTGTTAGGGGGCTTCCCTGGTGGCGCAGTGGTTGAGAGTCTGCCTGCCGATGCAGGGGACACAGGTTCGTGCCCCGGTCCGGGAAGATCCCACATGCCGCAGAGTGGCTGGGCTCGTGAGCCATGGCCGCTGAGCCTGCGCGTTCCGGAGCCTGTGCTCCGCAACGGGAGAGGCCACAGCAGTGAGAGGCACCGCAAAAAAAGAAAGAAAGAAAGAAAGAAAGTTGTTAGGAGCAATGACACTGGACCATGTCTTCAGCCCCTCTACATGCTGTTCCAGTCCTGTGTAGTCAAGCAAGCTTCCCTTGAAGTGTTATCTAAGTGAGAGGCTGGTTCCCTGTAAGAGGAAATTGACTCATAATTTTTTTCAACTGCCCAAAGAAATTAATGTCCTCAGAAGGAGCTTGAGGACACTGTCAGAATTAAAAAGAACTTGGTGACAATTTAACAATGAAAAGTCACTTTTAAACCTTCAGAGGAGCCAGACTATGAAAATTTAAAGGGATCCATTGGAGGTTGTTTAAAATTCACTTTAATTTTGAAAATGAATTGAAGTTCTTGAACTGTATTCCTTGTAAAAGTTACTGGTTTGCATCCCACTGAACCCCAAGACACAAGAAGGCTGGTTCATTTCTTCTCTCCCATCCTCCTTCCTTCCTGTCTCTATTATATCTGAACCCTTAGCACAGTGCCTAGTTAATTGGTAAGAAATAGAAATTAAATGAGTTACTGTCAAATGAAACTGGTACAATGCTCAGTTTAATTGCCAGACACAGATTGGAGACTGGAAAAAGTGGTATACATTATATAGCCATGCACTTGAGAGATTTAAAAATTCTAACTGGCTGTGATTTCTCATGAATTTCTTAAAGGTGTCATTGAGGGACTTGCCTGAAGGCATGAGCTCAGAGAGTTGGATTTTAGAAGTGCAAGAATAATATGAGATACAGAAGCAAACCATCCATGTGGAATTCCTTACATTTGCATTTCCACGTATAACTTTGGATGGAGTCCTAAAGGATAAGTGAGGCTTATAATTTGTAAAAAAAATAAATAAAATAAAATTCTCCAATTCCTCTTTGATCTGCAGGCTCACAAATTTCATTTATTATTGAAATTTTCTGTAAAATATGCTGCTGAGTAAAATGCAAGAATCATTTCACTTATTTACTTGGCAATATGAATTTGGGAATAAAAGTAAGGTCACATTGACAGGCACAAATCTGTATTTCTCTTTGTGGTAGGTTGTGTGAATGGCCACAAATCCTTTCCCTCCTTCCACTCATACACATAGAAAGTGACATTAGAAATCCTTTTATCAAGAGGTAGAGATCATGTCCTTACCCCTTCAATCAGGGTTGGCCATGTGACTTACTTTAGCCAGTGGGGCATTAGCAGATATGCCTCAAGTAGAGTTTTGAAAAATGCTTGCATGTTGGACTTGTGTTTCACAGCCCTGGGGACCCATGTGAAGAAGCCTAGGCTACCCTAGTGGGTGATGACAGGACACACAGTTGCGCCGGCAGGTAGAAGCAGAGCCACTTAGCTCACCATGGGTGCATGATTTAGCCCACGTGGGGCAAGCAGAAGAAGCATCCCGCTGTGCCCAGCCTAAATTGTGAGCTAGATAAATAGTTGTTTTAAGCCACTCAGTTTGGAATGGCTTGTTATTCAGCAGTAGATAACTAATACACCCTGGTAGTGCTGTGCAGGAATTCCACCCTTTCTTAAATTCCTCCTCAATAGTTCTAGGGGTCCCCAGTGGATTTCGCTGATGTTCTTTGAGGTATAATACTCTGGGCTGCTATGACTCACCTACGTTCCTCCTCTTTGACTCAGGGTCCCTGTGGTGCTGGTGTCTTTGGCGGTGGTCAGTGCCCAAAGGGGCAGTTCTGCTGGTGACACTGGAGATGACAGCCCTCCTGGCATCTACCAGAGATGCCCACACTGTAATGTGCAATCCAACTCATTTTGGGACCTCTGCTGTTTCATAATTAGGACAAAGGGAGAGGGATAATTAGGACAAAATCATAAAAGATGTGTGATTTGAGAGCTGGAGGGACCTTAGAGATTATCTATTCCAACTTCTCATTTTATAAAAGAGGATCCTTGCACAGAGAACTTTATCACTGGCCCAAGGTCCCATGATATATGAATGCCAGATCTGGGACCAGAACAGAAATCTTTTCACTCCAAATCTAGGGATTATTTCCATTCATTTATATCAGTTTTGCTTTTCTTAATTTTCCAAAAGAATGTAGGTTTTGGGAGAACTTACCAAGAGTGATAAGTAGAAAGTCTGAGGTGTGATTGTAATGGGAGACAGATACCCATTTTCCCTTTCAGATTTGTGTCAGCCTGTTTAAATGGCTGTTTCATTTGAGAAGTGCTTTGGAGATGGAGCTATAGTTTAAGCAGGCCTGGTGATATTTGGAGACCTAAGCAGCTTCCCCCAGCCAATCAGGGTCGCATGCAGTTGGAGTGGTGCGCTCAATGGAAACTCACACGGCTACTCGTGGTGTCTGCCTTAGCTCAGACACTGATTCCACACTGGAGCACACTTGGTCCATATGGGGGGCCTCAGAACCACCTCCACGTTACTGAGACCTTGGGTGGGAGTAAGGCTCAGTACAGCAGAGAGAGGTCTGGAGTGCCGACAGCCATGGTTGCCAGACTGGATCCTATGTTGTGGGGATTCTACTGTACTGCAGGGGCAGCAAGACTTATAGGATGCAGGACACTAAAAGTGCTATAGGGTGTTCATATCCCAGTATCAAACCGTAAAGTTCCCCGCCGAGCCCCTGGATCCTGAGGGCCTGCAGCTCTTCTCTCTGTTCAGGTGACAGATGGCCCTTTGGAGGCATTCCCTTTCACCTTCACTAAGAGCATTGTGACTGGTTTTTGCTTGCAAAGCTTGAAAAGCCTTGGAGAAGTTGGGGGTTGGAGCCACTGAGAGGGAGGGTACACATCTATGTTCTCGGGAAGGCTTCAAGCCCACCCAGTGCTGGAGCAGTCAGGCAATCACTTTGAGGTATCGCCAAAAAAAGTGCTGCCAGACACAAAGCAGGTGTGTGAACACAGGAGAACACAACTCTGCTCCAACCAGCGGGAGGCTTCCCTGTGGCCAGGATCAGAGGAGGGCCTGGCAGGGGCATGCTGCTCCCCTCACCGGCCACTCTGTGCCGTCAGAAATGGAGATCAGGGGCTTCCCTGGTGGCGCAGTGGTTGCGAGTCCGCCTGCCGATGCAGGGGACACGGGTTCGTGCCCCGGTCTGGGAAGATCCCACATGCCGCGGAGCGGCTGGGCCCGTGAGCCATGGCCGATGAGCCTGCGCGTCCGGAGCCTGTGCTCCACGACGGGAGAGGCCACAGCAGTGAGAGGCCCGCGTACCGCAAAAAAAAAAAAAAAAAAAGGGAGATCAGGAGAGACATTATTTACTTAGACAAATGTATTTGTCTTTGATATATTTTAAAAATATTCCCAAGCCTTTCTTTCTGGGCATACTCTTTTATCTCTGATATTGGTTTAATAATGCTGCTTCCAATAAGGAAAATAAATATGACTTGAGGAAAGTGATCTGTATATTTACAGTACAGATCTGAGGAGACGATTCGTTGTGTGAATGTAGCACAGGAAAATTAGGGCAGTCTAGTTATCACATTTCAATTTCAAGCTTCTGATGGGTATTAAAAAGTGATTAAAAGAGATTTAAAAAAAGTACCTTAAGGGTCTCGCTTTAAATTGGAAATCCAAATTGAGAATGAAGTCAATGATTTAAGGTAAATTAGAATATGGAACACATGGGCCCTACAAAGCAACGACCTTGGTGGTGAATTGAGAATGGGCGCTGACTCATCCCTGTCCTGTTGACATGTGAACTAGTGGAGCTTTGTTTCTTGGCTTGATTTCCTTTCCATACATGTTAATTCATATATTTGCTCTTTTTTTTTTAAAGTTTTTTTGATGTGGACCATTTTTAAAGTCTTTATTGAATTTGTTACAGTATTGCTTCTATTTTATGTTATGGTTTTTTGGCTGCGAGGCATGTGGGATCTTAGCTCCCCAACCAGGGATCAAACCTGCACCCCCTGCACTGGAAGGCAAAGTCTTAATCACTGGACCACCAAGGTGGTCCCCATGTTTTTGCTCTTTATTCAGTGCCTAATTGGGGTTATCACTGAGCTAGTTGCTAGCAACTAGCTAACACAGGTTGTTAGGTGTTTGGGTATATTTGAGGCTGAGGGTAGTAAGAAAGTATGAGTCTCTAAGAAGAAAGGACACAACCCAGTCTCCTTTCCCCATGCCCCGCACCCTGATAAGGACAAATGATGAGCAGGTCATCAGACAATAGTGCAACTTTCTCTGACAACCAAGTGGAAAGAGGTGAATTACCATGGGGATGAGGTTGTTTTTTGTGTGTTGTTTTTTTTTTTTTTTTTTTTTTTTTTGCGGTATGCGGGCCTCTCACTGTCATGGCCTCTCCCGTTGCGGAGCACCGGCTCCGGATGCGCAGGCTCAGCGGCCATGGCTCACGGGCCTAGCCGCTCTGTGGCATGTGGGATCTTCGCTGACCGGGGCATGAACCCGTGTCCCCTGCATCGGCAGGTGGACTCTCAACCACTGCGCCACCAGGGAAGCCCCGGGGATGAGGTTTTATGAAAGAGAAGGTAGTTGAGCCTTACAGGCTGCTAAAAGGTGAAGATGGATGGCTTCTCTTTTAGAGGCCTAGAGGAATCTTTAGAAAGTGGCTTCTGTGGCATGGGTAAGAAAATGTAAGGTCGAGCTCTATTGCCGGAGGTTTGGGACTCCAAATCAGGAATTAGGACTTGATACCTCATTCCCTATTCCCACTGCCAACAGATAACTTGCTCACATCAAATGCAGGTGAGGTATTTATCAAAATTATTAGCAAGAAAGAATATGACATTTTTTGGTATATGTCTGTCAACCTTATGATCTGACATCAGAAGTTTACATGAAAGTTCCCTTTGCATTGTGGAGATTTGGATTAGGACTTGATTTTTATAGTCCAAGTACAATCATACTTTCGTACTACCCCCAGCTTCAAATATAACCAAACTCCTAACAGCCTGTGTAAAAACCTTTGCAGAGGCATCCATTCACTAAGTTTCTGGGTGAGGTCAAGGACTCTATTAAGTTGTTTATTTCTACTTCATGATTAAGGGGAAAAGTATTTTAAGAATTTTTGCATTTCCACCTAGCAGAATTTTAAACGTAGTCTCATAAAAATTTCAAATCCAAAATCAGTCATTCAAAAATATAACAGATGTGCAGTGACTATAATACAGCACTATTAGCCATGATAAAATACAGATCAGTTACTCCACTAGTAAGTTGTAAAATATAATCGGAATCAAGTTAAGCTCTTTCTAAATTAGGCAGCATGGCAGAGTGGAAATAGCACGGCAGGACTAGTTGCACATTTATGTTCTGATTTTGCTATCAAGGGAATCCTAGCCACATAAAAAGAGTTGGGAGTTTTTTCATCTGTCTTCTGAAAGAATTGATATAAGATCTATATATGTTTGACAGGATATTCTAGTGAAGCCTTCTGGGCCTGTGGATATCTGTGTGAGAAGGTTTTTATTTACACAATCAATTTCTTTACACGGGACTATTTAGATCATGTTTCTTTTGTGTAAGTTTTGAGTCTTCCATGGAATTTGTCCATTTTATCTATTTTGATAAATTTATTGATATAAAATTATTTGTAATATAGTCCCTTATAGTCTGTATGATTCTGTAGGAGCCAAAGTGATAGCTTCTTTTATTTTTGATTAGTCTATCTAGAAGTTTATTTTTTGAAAAACAATTTTGCATTTCACTGACTTTTTTCATTTTTTTTATTCCTTTGATATGTTGCTTGTATCTTTATTGTATCTCCTTTTTACTTACTTTGTGTTCAATTAGGCTTTTTGACTTTTTGAGAGAGAAGTTTACATAATTAATTTTAGACACTTTTTTTTTTCTTTCTTGAATAAGGGTTTGAAGCTGTACATTTCCCTCTAAGCCCTGCTTGTAAGTTTTGAAATTTGTGTTTTTATTTAGTTCAGAATATTTTCTAATTTCCCTTATTTCCTTGTTGACCTATTTTTGGAAGTAGGTTTTTGAAAATTAATAGACTATTTTTAGAATAATTTTAGGTTTACAGAAAATTGAGCAGGAAATAGTTCCCATACACCCACTCTCTCCCTTGTTCATAGTTTCCCCTGTTATTAACATTTTATTTTAGTGTGGTACATTTGTTACAATTGATGAACCAATAGTGATACATTATTATTAACTAAAGTACATATTTTACATTAGGATTCCCTCTTTTATTTTTACAGTTCTGTGGGTTTTGACAAATGCATAATGTCCTATATCTACCATTACAGTATCGTACAGAATAGTTTCACTGCCCTAAAAATCCCTTGTGCTTCCCTGATTCATCCCTCTCTCTCCACTCCAGTCCCTGGCAACCACTTATATTTTTCTTGTTTCCATAGTTTTGCTTTTTCCAAAATGTTGGAATCATACAGTATGTAGCTTTTTCAGATTGGCTTCTTTCACTTAATAATATGCATTTAAGGTTCCTCCGTGTCTTTTCATGGCTTGATAGCTTGTTTCCTTTTATTGCTGAATAATATTCCATCGTGTGGATCTATCAGCCTGTTTATCCTCTCACCTTTTGAAGGATATCTTGGTTGCTTCCGATTTGGGGCAGTTATGAATAAAACTGCTCATAGAACATTTCATATGCAGGTTTTTGTGTAGATATGTTTTCAAATCAGTTGGGTAAATATCTAGGTTCGTGACTGCTGGATCATATAAGACGACTATGCTTAGTTTTGAAAACAAACGAACAGAAAACACCGAACAGTCTTCCAAGGTGGCTGTGTCATTTTGCATTCTCACCAGCAGTGAATGAGAATTGTTCTTGCTCCACAGCCTTGTTAGCATATGATATTGTCAGTTTTTTATTTTAGCCAGTCTTAGAGGTATGTAGCGGTATCTCGTTGTTGCTTTAATTTGCAGTTCCCTAATGACGTGTGATGTGGAGCTTCTTTTTGTATGCTTATTTTCCATCTGTGTATCTTCTCTGGTGAGGTGTTTATTTAGACTTTTGCTTGTTGTCATATTTCTTTTCCTTATTGAGTTTTAAGAGGCTTTGTATATTGTAGATAGAGATCCTTTATGAGATATGTGTTATGCACATATTTTCTCTGAGTCTGTGGCTTATCTTTATATTCTCTTAACAGTGTCATTCACAGGGCAGACATTTTTAACTTTAATTAGGCCCTACTTACCAATAGTTTTCTGTCATGCGTCCTGCTTTAGGTATTTCTCTAAAAATGATGAAACCCAAGTTCACCTAGGTTTTCTCTTATGTTTTAGAAATTTTCTAATTTTGTGTTTTACATTTAGGTCTGTGGTCCGTTTTGAGTTAATTTCTGTGAAAGGTATAATGTCTGTGTCTAGATTAATTTTTTTTTTAATGTGGATTGCCAACTGTTCTGACACCATTTGTTGAAAACACTATGCTTTCTCTATTGAATTGCCTTTGTCAACAATCAGTTGACTTTGTGTGGATATATTTCTGGGCTCTTTATTCTGTTCCACTGATACGTGTGCCTGTTCTTTATCCAATACCATGCTGTCTTGATTACTGTAGGTTAATAGTAAGACTTAAAGTCACTTGTGTCCATTCTTCAACTTTGTTCTTTTTCTTCAGTATTGGCTATTCTGGGTCTTTTTCCTTTTCACATAAACTTTAGAATCAGTTTACTGATTTCCACCAAATAGATTGCTGAGATTTTGATTGGGATTGTGGGAGGAGCTTCAGGTTGGGAAGAGCTGACATCTTAATAATAATGAATCTACAAATCCATGCACATGAAATCTCTCTCCATTTATTTAGATCGTCTTTCATTGCTTTTCATTGGAGTTCTATAGTTTTCTTCATAGAGATCCTGTATATATTTTACTAGACTTATGCTTATGTATTTCATTTTTGGGTGATGCTATTATAAATGGTATTATGTTTTAATTTCAAATCCCAATTGCTTATTTCTGGTATATATAGAAAAGCAATTGACTTTTATATATTAACCTTGTATCCTCAATTTTATTGTAATCACAGATTTTGAAAATTGATTTCCAGTTAAATTCTGTTATGTAAGAGAACACACTCTAAAATTTCAATCCTTTTAAATTTACTGAGACATGTTTTATAACCCAGCATATGATAAAACTTGGTAAATGTTCCAGGTGCACTTGAAAATAATTTTATTTTGCAGTTCTTGAGTAGATTGTTCTATAAATGTTATTAACTCTGTTGGTTGATAGTGTGGTTTTTTTAAGTCTTCTTTATCTTACTCAATTTTATCTTTCACCATTTGCTGAAAAAGTATTATTGAAACCTATCACAATAATTATTGATAATTAGCTTGTGCTTACTGAGATGTAATGTGTGTTAAATCACTGTCTTAGATAACAGAGTAATTGATGAATTTAAGAAAGCTTCTAGAATTTTTCAGTCCTCCTCTTATGTATTTTAAGTACAAATCAGGGATATAAATATGTATCTTTAAATGTTTCTTAATACCTTTATTGTTTTATAATATTTTCCTGTGAGGTTGGAGGTTGAATGGATATTCTCATGGTTGGGTCTAAGGAAAAACTGTAGGGCTTGAATCAGTAGATTCCCTTAATTAAGTGGGAAAAACTGAATTTTGGAATGTGAACTATGCTGTGCTGTCGCTTCAGGTATCTTTTCATGTATTTAGAGCAAAGGCAATTTCATAGTTTTTTAATGATCTAAAATCGGAGAGGTGGTATGTCTTATAGTGTTATATAAGTTGATGGGTAAAGGTTCAGGAAAATCTTTACAGTTTTACAGTGGTCAGTAAGCCTGCCTTAAGAGTGAGAAGAAAAATTTCAGGATACTTTGATTCTCTTAAGTTTCTCTATGGCACACCCAAATAACACAACGATGAGCTAAAGTTTCCAGGAAAAAATGCATCAGTACATGTATAACCTAAGGAGGAGAACTGGTTTTATTGCTCTGCAGAGAACAGCCATGGATAATTATCTAAAATTGGAAGGTTGGATAAAATCTTCACAGCTTTATGTATCCTACAGGAAAGACTGCAGCTGTAACCATTACTGTACGTGTTGCCTTCTCTTATTAAATTTCTTCAGTGAAGAAAGGTTATAATTTTAATCATATTCTTGTTCAACCTTCTATCAGAAGGAATTCTTCCCTTAGTCAGACTGGAACAGGTATTGTGATACTTTAGACCTCAAATCTTAAGATAAATTGAGAACCAGCAGCCAATCACCATAGTCAGGCACTGTGACAAAATCTAAAAAAATGGTCTCATAATATTTTTTCTCTTTATACTATACTTAGTATTTCTTTATAGTTATGAATTTTGGGGGGATCCAAATATAAATTGAATAGGGACATTTGAATAGAGCTGTATGGTTTGTAAAATATTTTTCCCATTATTTTAATCCTCATATTACCACCCTGAAAAAGATAGTGTAGAGATCTATGATACTTATGGTTTTCTCTGCTCAGCACTTTTTCCGGTTTCTTTTCTTCTGATACCAATCACCATCTTCCAGCTTCCTTAGGGAAATCCCTGCTCTGCTAACATGGTTCCAAGAAAGGCTGTTAATCATAGTCTCCTCTGTAACTGTCCCTAGGCTACAGTGTCTGGTCAGTCAAAATTGCCGCCTTCACATTCCTATTCACAGTGACTGGTTAAGAAATTGTATGTGATTCTAAAGGGCCTTACACGAGCTCTCCCTGGTACTTTGCTGCTGAAATGGAAATAGAGAAAATACCTTCTTGCTTTTGGGCTAGTGTTACTAGATGGATACAAATTTGCAGATGCTTTGAAAATCCAAGCTGTCTAGAATAAGAGAGAATGGGGTTAACATGGTGAGATGAGAACGGATGAAATAAAAAGATAAGAATTACTTAATGCATTGAACCCCTGGATCTAGCCATATTTGACCATGTTTCGTGAGCTAATAAATTCCTTTTTTTCTTAAGGTAGTTTAAGATGGTTTGTCTTACTTAGTTCATTCAGGCTGCTATAACAAAGTACCATAGACTGGGTGACTTCTAAACAGCAGAAATCTATTTCTCAGAGTTCTGGAGGCTAGAAAACTGAAATCAGGGTGTCAGCATGGTTGAGTTCTGATGACAGCCCTCCTTTAGGCTGTAGACTGTTGACTTCTTCTGTACCCTCACATAGCAGAGAGAAAAAGCAAGCTCTGGCAACTCTTATAAGGGCACTGATGTCATACATGAGGGCTTCACCCTTATGTCCTCATCTAGTCCAAAGGGTCCACCTCTGAATGCCATCACAGTGGGGAGTAGGGTTTTAACGTGTGAATTTGGGGGGGTGATACAAACATGCAGTTCATGACAGTAGATTTTTCTATTTGCAACCTAAAGAATTTTCCCTATTACAGATACTTTTGCAACCTTTCACAGATGAAAAGCTGAGGTTCTGTGAGGTTAAGTAACTGATCTATATGTATAGTGGGGAGACTTGAATAAAGTGTATTCTCATTTCAACTAACCATTCTGTCTGCCAATTACCATGTCGCTTAAGAATAAAAATCTTGTGGTGGTTTTTGTTGGTGTGTGTGTGTGTGTGTGTGTGTGTGTGTGTGTGTGTGTGTGTCTGACCATTTTTGTTCCCTAAAGAAAGTTTGCTGATCTGACTGTATAAGCTCTTCTGCTCACACCCTAGTAGAGGGATGATGTCTGTGTGGCTCCCTGGCTGTGCTGTGATACTCTTTGCCTGTCCTGCCCCCTCAAGACCAGATTCCCATGCTCCAGGTCTTCCTCTCAGAATAGATTATCTAATGAACCACATCCACCAGGCCTGAGTCATTTGAAATCTGATTCTGATCTGATCCAGCCAAGCTGACTATTTTATCTTAGAATGGGTCTTCACAATTGCAGTCTTTCCAAAGACACCCTGTAGTGGATAGGTGAAGGTAAAAGAAAGGATTCTTCCTATTTGTTTCAATCTGTATTGGCTGGCTTACCTGCCGTTAGACAGTCCCCTAACACCCCTGTGAGCCCAAATGGCAGAAAAATGGGCTTAGACTTGAGAAAAAATACTTCCACATTTTGTGAACAAGAAAAGGAACAAGTAATATGATTCTTTAAAGGTTAAATACAGTAACACCTCCCAATTCAGCTTTGCCAGAGGAAGAGCTGCTCCATAAGTGAATTTTAAAGAAACACTTTAAGCATCAAAAACTTTATAAAAACCTATTTTGAACATTATAAGGTTGAAATCTTTCTAAGATCTATTGCACACACCCCTGCTTTGCTTTTTGAATCACACCACTCCTAATATAAACTATTTCCTTAGAGACCTAGGGGTCTTGTTTCTGGATGACCACCCAGTGGAGTACCCTGTGCTTTTGTATAATTCCATCCTGTTTTTTAATGTATTTTCCTACATATTTTTAAATGCTAATTTTTTCTACTAACTGCTCCTTTTGATGGCTGTTAATATATTCTTTGCCGTTGCTTTAAATCTTCTGTCTTGTTTTATACATAGTCTGCATGACACATGGCCTCCCACCCTCTCTTAGAGTAGAGGGTGAAGAATTTGTGGCAGTTTTTTCTCTCGTAACACGCAGATAACTCTTCCATTTACATCTGTTGTTTCCAGGCAGGCTTGGACACAAAGCATCACTGGGTCCAAGGGAGAGAGAGGAAGCAGAACTTGGCCAAAGACCTACTTAATAACTGGCATTTCACTGACCACTTGTGAGGTTGTCAGCACTATGCCTTATTTCATTTAAACCTCACAACAAGGCTTAGAGCAAAATTTTCCAGGCATTGTACTAAGTGCTTTACATATATTATTTCCCTTAGTGATCAAAACATCTCTATGTATCTCACAGGAGGAAGGTAACTTGGAGGTAAAACAGAGCACAAACTTTGACCGAGGCACACTGGATCCTGGGGCGACTTGGCAACATGATAGAATTACAAATTCTGTCCTAAAAGCTTCTATTGAACACGTTTCATTTCCCAGGGTCACAAAGCAAATGGCAGAACTGAGATACAATTCTGATATATATATATATATATTTTCCCCCCCCCAGAGGTCATGCTCTTAACCACGATCCACTTGGCCTTAATTCCTTATCTGCATCTCCTACTTTGTTTCTCTGCTTAGTGCATCAGGCTTCCTTTAGGGCTTGGTTTGCCTAACTCCTATCTCTTCCTCCCTGGGGTGAAATTCTTCTCCCCGTATATTCTACTTATCTGTACACTTATGTCACCAATAATTCCTATATGGCTTTCGAATTGGGCCCTGTACATGCACTTGCTGTATCCTTTCCACAGAGTGCTTAAAATAGATAATTTAAATCTACATTTATATGAGTGAGTCTGTCTTTTATTAAGCACATCAACATTACATGTCTCTGTAAATGGGTTATATTAGTATATATCTGGTCTATGGAAAATGCACATATGGATTTTCAGACACCTTGCCTTAACTTGACGGTCTCCTGGGTCTGGAGTCCAAAGGTTGAGATCACTGCTTTGGAGCAGCATAATGTAATGGCAGAGAGCCAGGCTCAGGGGCCAAACAGACTTGGGTTCAAACCATGACTCTGCAACCCCAGAGGTTCCATGATCTTGGTCATGAGTCTCAACCACCCCCCAAAAAGACTACCTTTTTCTGAGGCCTCATTGTCCCATTTAGATGAGATCAGGCATTTAAAGTACTTAGGCAGCATCCTATTCCTGTATTGGAGTCCATGGTTTGGAAGTTAAAAGACATAAAGAATGATAAACCAACTTTGATCATGGCACACTGGATCCTGGCTGATTTGGTAACACAATCTGGAATTACAAGTTGTGTTACATAATGAAATCAAAATAAGGACTTGCACTGTCTAGTTGGTACAGAGACTTGTAACCAAGCTATATAATGATAACCCATACTTCACAGGGTCATTCTATGGGGTATCATTCCCTTCTCACCTCTTTGTCAGGGGCTGTTGTTCAGAATTCAGAAGACCTGGACCTTCATACCTTTCTCATTTCCCCCAGATGTGGGCAGTATCACTGTAACCTCAGGACAGTCTCTCTCTCCCTCCTGGTTCTGCCAAGCTCTGCCTCTTCCCACAGACCTTCTCCTTTCCCTCCTACATCCCCACCTGACTCCCAGTTCTCCTGAGAGCCAAGGCTTCTATCACAAATGCCAGGAAGCCCTTGCAGGCTATTTCTGTTTGGGACTCTGTACAAACCTATACCAGGAGTGGGGAGAAGATGATGTGCAGTGTGCTTGATGGGGAAGGGAAGATGGAAATGGCAGGTAGAGAAATTCCCCCTAACTTAGTATATGCATAGAAGTGTTATGGAACCTCTCTGTTGGACTGACGTGTGTCAGCCCTAGTGAAAGGTGATGTGGAGGATCCAGAGCCCTGCAGACTTCATTTTTCCTCAGCAGGAAGTCCCTAAGACTCTGCCACAGAAACTCTAGGGATCCACCAAGCCGAATGAAAACCATAGATATGAAAGAAAAACTCAGACAGAACTTTATGTTTAATCCTTCAGAGGGTAGCCCAAAATAATGGCTACTGAAGCAAGAATACTTTCTGTACCATATCCCATTTAGTCAGTTCATGACCCTAATGAAGCAGGTTCTGCTGTTAATTCCATTTTATAGATGAGGAAACAGACTCAGACCAAGTAACTGGCCCAGAATTACCCAGCTAGTAAGTAGATGAGCAGAGATTTGAACACATGTCTCTCTGACTCTGTGCTCTGACATTTATATCTCTTGCTATAAAGGGATCCTGAACGTATTAATTCTAAAGGGTAGACCTAGTCTAACGGTTAGACTTGATAAAAAATTCTTTTGACAATAAACTTTTAAGGAAGCTTTTTTCCCTAGGCGACATTACAGGTTAAATATTGGTGCTACCTTAGTTTTCATATGGTGGGAAGTAACTATGGTTGGGCAGGTGGTTCCCACAGAGTTCAGTCAATTTCAGTCTGTTTGGATTACAAACTCTCTGACCTGTAAATGAGGTCCAGCATTTCAGAGGAGAATAAAAACAAAGAGTGTTGCAATATCTGTGAAACTTCATTAGCACTGCTGGAAAATTGTGTCCTGTTGTTGGTGAGTCATAAGTGTCACTTGTGTTTGTTTAACATTCATCCATGCTTTATGGATAAAGTAGATGAAGTTCCCCATCCATTTCAAGTATTGGAATACAAACTCTTTAATTAGAACCTCTCTTCTGCCTTAAGCTCTGGGTCTGGCCACCAGCTCCACCCAGATTTGTCAAGTGAGTCACCTTCGTCAAGTGCCTTGTCTTCCTCCTCGCCGGTTCCTCCTCTCAATTTTATGCTAATTGGTCTCCAGTGCCCTAGGCTTCCTTTAACTTCCTGTATTAGTTTCTTTTTGCTACTGTAACAAAGTACCATACATTTAGGGGCTTAAAATGACACAAGTTTATTATGTTGCAGTTCTGGAGTTCAGAAGTCCAAAAAGAGTTTTACAGAGATAAAAACAAGCTAATGGCAGGGCTGATTTCTTCTGGATGATCTAGGGGAGAATCCATTTTCTTGCTTTTCCCAGCTTCTAGAAGCTGTCTTCATGCCTTGGCTTGTCACCTTTTCTCCCTCTGCTTCATTACTGGGCCTTCTCTGTCTGACTTTCCTGCCTCCCTCTTTTAAGGACCCTTGCGATTACATTGGACCCACTTGGATAATTTTCCCATCTCAAGGTCCTTAATTTAATCACAACTTCAAGCCCCTTTTTACGTGTAAGATAATATTCATAGGTTCCAGGGATTATGAAGTGTCCACATAGCTTAGGAGGCCATTGTTCTGTCTACCATACCTCCTTCTTAGGAAGGGCTTCTCAAAGAAAAGAAGTATTCTGTGGTGTCATGAACATGATGTGAAACTTGGAGCAGGGATTAGACTCCAGTCTTGAATCTGACATTATGCCCATTGTCAGACCATGAACAAAGCACTTCACTTCTCAGATAAAATTGTGTGATTGAGGTCTTCGATTAATTCACTGATGTCTCTCTTAGCTATAAAATTCCATACTTGACAAATTTATTTATATTAAAATATAAATGACTTGAAGCAATTTTACTGTGGATTAGGCTTTTCTCCAAAGGATTGACTTTACTCTAAAAATAATAGTTCATCAAATTTGATGTGAGAATAACTTCCTTTAGGCAAAGAAACATATTTACTACTGGAACCACACCACATAGTCCACCAAGTTCTTCCTTCAATATTAAGGCCTGTTCAACTTGGGACCAGTCATATACATGAATATGTAGACCAAGGTTTTTCAGTGTGGTCCATGGGTCATCTGCAATCATATCACCTGGGACACTTGTTAAAAACGGATAGTTCAGGGCCCCAGCCCAGACCTATATTATAAGGGCTGATAAGTGACATATAATGAATGGCTTAAAGTGAATAATTTGGACAATAAAGTTTGAGAGTTACTATAACGTAAACATAATTACTGGTTACAGCTTGTAACGTTACAAAAATCACAACTTGTTAGACTGAAAAAGGTTATCCCACTCCCTTTTCCCACCTTCATATTCATTTTGCATATAAGAAACCTGAGATTTAGAGGAGTGAAATTTCTTGCCCAGGTCCCAACAACTACTTTGAGGCAGAGTCAAGACTACAAATGAAGTCTTCAGGCATCACGTTCAGAGCTCATTGACAGTTGAGCTATTTAAATTTTCCTTCTGAAAAAAAATATGTTGACCAGGTTAATTTTCTTTGAACGCAGTAATCCCTCCTTTTCAAAAGTAAAAAGATACTTAGTCAAAAAGACTGTCTCTAGAATGACTAGTCATTTTTAATTGGTTTCTATTCTTGATGTTAAAGACATCCTTACACAAAAAGATTTATCTTAACACATGTTTAAAATATTGATTTTAAAACATTAAAACAATATTCAAGTAAGTCATTAAATATTTGTATGCTTTAAAATGTAAAATACCATAATTAAAATGTGCTCCTTTGATATTAACTCCATAGGAATATGAGATGCTCCATGTATTACTTCACAAATTACAATCTATTTTATCTCTATTCCAAATTGAAACATCCCTATAAATCTTATAGGCCACAAGTAAATGAAATTAGTTATTTATAGGCAGTGGATGAAAATAGACTAGAAAGGAATGAGACATTGATGAGTATAATTTTAATGTAGCTTTGACTTTGAACCATGTTAATGTTTTACATATTCCAAAAGGAAAAATGAATTTAAAAGGATGGGAAAAACTCCTAAAGTTAATTGACTTTAAATATTTATCAACTTTATAACCACAAAGAGGAAAAAAATAGTCCAAGTAACTTTTATATGTAGTTCTCTAACTTTATTCATTTAGTGGGATATATTCTAAGAGCAAAATTTGTTGCAAGTGGTGTGGGTGTAGTATTGCTG
Organism: Orcinus orca; assembly: GCF_937001465.1. Lineage (NCBI taxonomy): Eukaryota > Metazoa > Chordata > Mammalia > Artiodactyla > Delphinidae > Orcinus > Orcinus orca. The sequence continues at coordinate 92,102,425 of NC_064561.1, read as the reverse complement.
AATTTTGTGTATTAAAGGATTAATCAAAAAAGTTAATATATTGTTCTTGGAAACCAATATTCTCACTGTGGAGGAGGAAAAATAAAATATGGAATGAGAAAAGAAGAGGAATTTTCTCTTTGGATGTATCAGTATGAATATATGTAATAAATATGTATATTGCATGTGTGTATATGTGTTCTGTGCACCTAAAGGGCCTAGTAGCAATGACTCCTTGATGGCACTGAGATATCTAGAGCCCAGTCCTTGGTTCCTAAATGAAAGGAACTAGGACTCCTTGCAGAAATTATGGATTCTGCTATGGAAGAAGTATAAATTAAGCTTAAAGTAAGAAGTGCCCCAAAACTGATATAGAGATGTCAAATGATTCAGGAAAGGACTTCTTCTGACCAAATTTGGACAATTTGAATATTAAAAGAATAGTTACAATAATAAATTATTAAACACTTAATGAAAAGAATCTGTAAGTCCATAGTGATGCAAACTTTTACATATATACATAATTATAAATATATCAACCTTTTAGATCTTTTTCAAAATGTACGATTTCTTTTATTATATATACGGGCATATGTATCTACTTCTACTAAGTACTTTAATAAATATCTTTCACTCTTATTACTATAACTTGTATTTCATTTGATTGTACAGTAAAATTGAATTGCCTATGTATTCTAAACTGAGTGTGTGTGTAAGTTTTGTGTGTATAATTTGGCAGTTTTTGTAATTTATACTGGGATCTATTTTGTAAGTGTTATGAATAGTTGTAGAATTTTAGAATTGGAAGGATTTTAGGGAATATTTGGTTTAATATTCATTAATCCCACAAAAATATATTAAGACTTTGACATGACAGCATTATAGTAGAGCTGGTGTAGGTTGTATCCTGTACATCTCTAGATGTCACCATTCACATGATGGTTTATGGAATGGCACCACTTGTGTTTCACTTTGTGCTTTGCAAACCACATTTGTTTGTAACACCTTGGTTCCTTGAGATAAAATAGTGAAAAAGACAAAACAGCCCCAGACCTCTGAAACTTCTCAGTCTAGAGAAGAAAATACACATAAAAATAGGCAAATATACAGCTGATAAAGGCAACATGACAGGTTTCTATGGGAGATCATAGGAGGGGCAACTACCTCATATCTGGAGGATGAGGGGAGGTTTCCTAAGAAAATGTTTCATTTACGCTGAGGTCTGAATGAAAAGGACAGGCTAAAGAAAGCAAAGGAAGGGGAAAGAGATGGAGGAAGATTGTTCTTTCCAACCTAATGGCAAGTTCTTGAAGGTGAAAAGAGAGGATAGTGCTCAGGGAGTAGAAATAGTCCTGCCGAAGAAACACAGAAATGGTCTGAAAAACTAGAGGCTACAAGAGATTAAGTGAGTTGTGTAGTGTCACCTACCCTATCTTCTCTTCTGATTCATTAATGAACACATTAAGTTACAGCAGATTTATTCATCACAAGTACAAATATATACCCTGGGAATGTTCTGCCAGCAACTATGCTACAGTGTGACCTCAGGTAAATCACCACCCTAGACCAGGGCTTCTCAGCTGCAGAGGGCAGTAGCTATGTCCTTCTCATCTTCACACACACACAGCATCCATTGATTGGTTGCCCACAGTTCATCTTCAGAGATGTTTTGGTTGTTGAAGTCTCCATCAATATACATAACTGAAATTTAAACAATTATTACGGAAACACGTTTGATCTACATATGACATACCTGCATATGCAAAAACTAAAAGCAAAACAGAGAAGCTAAGAGCAAAAGCATACCATTTTCTCTGACAGGGTCCTGTTTGCTAGTCCTGTTTGCTTCTGTTCTGGTATGCTTCCTGTTAGCAGTCAATACAAATTGTCTGTAAGGCAAACAAAATTGTATTGATAAAATGACATGAGTCCATCTAGAGAATCTTAAAAAAAATCAGGATGAATTGTATTCCCATTTATAAAAATATTTATGTAATACTCCTTTCATCCAATCAGATTATCTTATAATTTTATTTTAAAACATCAAATATTTCACATTAATTTGGCTGTTGAAATATCAGGGTAGAGGAGGAGCTTCAAGATGGTGGAAGAGTAAGATGAAGAGATCACCTTCCTCCCACAAATATATCAGAAATACATCTACATGTGGAACAACTCCTACAGAACACCTACTGAACGCTGGCAGAAAAACTTATACCTCCCAAAAGTCTGAGCCGTGTGGATGACAGGCTCTTGGTGCTCCAGCTAGGCATCAGGGCTGTGCCTCTGAGGTGGGAGAGCCAAGTTCAGGATACTGGTCCACAAGAGACCACCCAGCTCCATGTAATATCAAACGGCAAAAGTCTCCCAGAGATCTCCATCTCAATGCCAACACCCAGGTCCACTCAATGACCAGCAAGCTACAGTGCTGGACACCCTATGCCAAACAACTAGCAAGACAGGAACAAAATCCCTTCCATTAGAGAGGCTGCCTAAAATCATAATAAGGCCACAGACACCCCAAAACACACCACCAGACATGGACCTGCCCAGCAGAAAGACAAGATCCAGCCTCCTCCACCAAAACACAGGCACTAGTCCCCTCCACCAGGAAGCCTACACAACCCACTAAACCAAACTGAGACACTGGGGACAGACACCGAAAACAATGGGAACTACTACCTGTAGCCTGCAAAAAAGAGACCCCAAACACAGTAAGTTAAGAAAGTGAGAAGACAGAGAAACACAGCAGATGAAAGAGCGAGGCAAAACCCACCAGACCTAATAAATGAAGAGGAAATACGCAGTATACCTGAAAAAGAATTCAGAATAATAGTAAAGATGATCCAAAATCTTAGAATGGAGAAAATACAAGAAAAGTTTAACAAGGATAGAAGAACTAAAGAGCAAACAAACAGTGATGAACAACACGATAAATGAAATTAAAAATTCTCTAGAAGGGGTTAGTAGCGGAATAACTGAGGCAGAAGAATGCATAAGTGACCTGGAAGATAAAGTAGTGGAAATAACTACTGCAGAGCAGAATAAAGAAAAAAGAATGAAAAGAATTGAGGACAGTCTCAGACTTCTGGGACAATATTAAATGCACCAACATTGGAATTAAAGGGGTCCCAGAAGAAGAAGAGAAAAAGAAAGGGGCTGAGAAAATATTTGAAGAGATTATAGTTGAAAACTTCCCCTATATGGGAAAGGAAATAGTTAATCAAGTCCAGGAAGCACAGAGAGTCCCATAGAGGACAAATCCAAGGAGAAACATGCCAAGACACATATGAATCAAACTATCAAAAATTAAATACAAAGAAAAAATATTAAAAGCAGCAAGGGGAAAACAACAAATAACACACAAGGGGATCCCTATAAGGTGAACAGCTGGTCTTCCAGCAGAAACTCTGCAAGCCACAAGGGAGTGGCAGGACATATTTAAAGTGATGAAGGAGGAAAAACCTACCACCAAGATGACTCTAACCTAGGAGCTGATTCAGATTTGATGGAGAAATTAAAATCTTTACAGACAAGCAAAAGCTAAGAGAATTCAGCACAACCAAACCAGCTTTACAACAAATGCTCAAGGAAAATCTCTAGGCAGGAAACGAGAAGGGAAAGACCTACAATAACAAACCCAAAACAAGTAAGAAAATGGTAATAGGAACATACATATCGATAATTACCTTAAATGTAAATGGATTTAATGCTCCAACGAAAAGACATAGACTGGCTGAATGGATACAAAAACAACACCCATATATTTGCTGCCTACAAGAGACCAACTTCCGACTTAGGGACACATACAGAATGAAAGTGAGGGGATGGAAAAAGATATTCCATGCAAATGGAAATCAAAAGAAAGCTGGAGTAGCAATTCTCATATCAGACAAAATAGACTTTAAAATGAAGACCACTACAAGAGACAGAGAAGGACAGTACATAATGATCAAGGGATCAATCCAAGAAAAAGATATAACAATTGTAAATATTTATGCACCCAACATACGAGCACCTCAATACATAAGGCAAATACTAACAGCCATAAAAGGGGAAATTGACAGTAGCACAATCATAGTAGGGGACTTTAGCACCCCACTTTCACCATGGACCGATCATCCAAACTGAAAATAAATAAGGAAACACAAGCTTTAAATGATACATTAAACAAGATGGACTTAATTGATATTTACAGGGCATTCCATCCCAAAACAACAGAATACACGTTCTTCTCAAGTGCTCATGGAACATTCTCCAGGATAGATTATATCTTGGGTCACAAATCAAGCTTTGGTAAATTTAAGAAAATTGAAATCATATCAAGTACCTTTTCCAACCACAATGCTATGAGACTAGATATCAATTACAGGGAAAAATCTGTAAAAAATACACACACATGGAAGCTAAACAACACACTAATAACCAAGAGACCACTGAAGAAATCAAAGAGGAAATCAAAAACTACCTAGAAACAAATGACAATGAAAACATGATGACCCAAAACCTATGGGATGCAGCAAGAGCAGTTCTAAGAGGGAAGCTTATAGCAGTACAATCCTACCTGAAGGAACAAGAAACATCTCAAATAAACAACCTAACCTTACACCTAAAGCAATTAGAAAAAGAAGCACAAAAAAGCCCCAAAATTAGCAGAAGGAAAGAAATCATAAAGATCAAATCAGAAATAAAAAGAAATGAAGGAAACTACAACAAAGATCAAAAAAAGTAAAAGCTGGTTCTTTGAGAAGATAAACAAAATTGATAAACCATTAGCCAGAGACATCAGGGGAAAAAGGGAGAAGACTCAAATCAATAGAATTAGAAATGAAAAAGGAGAACTAACAACTGACACTGCAGAAATACAACAGATCATGAGAGATTATTACAAGCAACTATATGCCAATAAAATGGACAATCTGGAAAATGGACAAATTCTTAGAAAAGCACAACCTTCCGAGACTGAACCAGGAAGAAATAGAAAATATGAACAGACCAATCACAAGCACTGAAATTGAAACTGTGATTTAAAATCTTCCAACAAAAGCCCAAGAGCAGATGGCTTCACAGGTGAATTCTATCAAACATTTAGAGAAGAGCTAACACCTATCCTTCTGAAACTCTTCCAAAATATAGCAGAGGGAGGAACACACCCAAACTCATTCTACGAGGCCACCATCACCCTGATACCAAAACCAGACAAAGATGTCATAAAGAAAGAAAACTACAGGCCAATATCACTGATTAGCATTGATGCAAAAATCCTTAACAAAATACTCGCAAACAGAATCCAACAGCACACCAGAAGGATCATGGGGCTTCCCTGGTGGCGCAGTGGTTGAGAGTCTGCCTGCCGATGCAGGGGATGTGGGTTCGTGCCCCGGTCCGGGAAGATCCCGCGTGCCATGGAGCGGCTGGGCCCGTGAGCCATGGCCGCTGAGCCTGCGCATCCGGAGCCTGTTATCCGCAACGGGAGACGCCACAACAGTGAGAGGCCCACGTACCACACACACACACACACACACACACACACACACACAGAAAAGGATCATGCACCATGATCAAGTGGGGTTTATCCCAGGAATGCAAGAATTCTTCAATATATGCAAATCAATCAATGTAATACACCATATTAACAAATTGAAGGATAAAAACCATATGATCATCTCCATAGATGCAGAGAAAGGTTTTGACAAAATTCAACACCCATTTATAATAAAAACTCTCCAGAAAGTAGGCATAGAGGGAACTTACCTCAATATAATAAAGACCATATATGACAAACTCACAGCCAACATTGTCCTCAATGGTGAAAAACTGAAATCATTTCCACTAAGATCAGGAACAAGAAAAAGTTGCCCGCTCTCACCACTATTATTCAACATAGTTTTGCAAGTTTTAGCCACAGCAATCAGAGAAGAAAAAGAAATAAAGGAATCCAATTCAGAAAAGAAGTAAAGCTGGCACTGTTTGCAGATGACATGATACTATACATGGAGAATCCTAAAGATGCTACCAGAAAACTACTAGAGCTAATCAATGAAGTTAGTAAAGTAGCAGGATACAAAACTAATGCACAGAAGTCTCTTGCATTTCTATACACTAATGATGAAGTATATGAAAGTGAAATTAAGGAAACACTCCCATTTATCATTGCAACAAAAAGAATAAAATATCTAGGAATAAACCTACCTAAGGAGACAAAAGACCTATATGCAGAAAATTATAAGACAATGATGAAAGAAATTAAAGATGATACAAATAGATGGAGAGATATACCATGTTCTTGGATTGGAGGAATCAACATTGTGAAAATGACTCTACTACCCAAAGCAATCTACAGATTCAATGCAATCCCTATCAAACTACCACTGGCATTTTTCACAGAACTAGAAGAAAAAATTTCACAATTTATATGGAAACTCCAAATAGCGAAAGCAATGTTGAGAAAGAAAAACGGAGCTGGAGGAATCAGGCTCCCTGACTTCAGACTACACTACAAAGCTACAGTAATCAAAACAGTATGATACTGGCACAGAAACAGAAATATAGATCAATGGAACAGGATAGAAAGCCCAGAGATAAACCCATGCACATATGGTCACCTTATCTTTGATAAAGGAGGCAAGAAGATACAGTGGAGAAAAGACAGCCTCTTCAATAAGTGGTGCTGTGAAAACTGGACAGTTACATGTAAAAAATGAGATTAGAACATTCCGTAACACCATACACAAAAATAAACTCAAAATGGATTAAAGACCAAATGTCAGACCAGACACCATAAAACTCTTAGAGGAAAACATAGGCAGAACACTCCATGACATAAATCACAGCAAGATCCTTTTTGACTCACCTCCTAGAGAAAGGGAAATAAAAACAAAAATAAACAAATGGGACCTAATGAAACTTACAAGCTTTTGCACAGCAATGGAAACCATAAACAAGACCAAAAGACAACCCTCAGAATGGGAGAAAATACTTGCAAATGAAGCAACTGACAAAGGATTAATCTCCAAAATTTACAAGCAGCTCATGCAGCTCAATATCAAAAAAACAAACAACCCAATCCAAAAATGGGCAGAAGACCTAAATAGACATTTCTCCAAAGATATACAGATTGCCAACAAACACATGAAAGAATGCTCAACATCATTAATCATTAGAGAAATGCAAATCAAAAGTGCAATGAGATATTATCTCACACCAGTCAGAATGGCCGTCATCAAAAAATCTACGAACAATAAATGCTAGAGAGGGTGTGGAGAAAAAGGAACCCTCTTGCACTGTTGGTGGGAATTTAAATTGATACAGCCACTATGGAGAATAGTATGGAGGTTCCTTAAAAAAACTAAAAATAGAACTACCGTATGACCTAGCAATTCCACTACTGGGTATATAACATGAAAAAACCGTAATTCAAAAAGAGTCATGTACCAAAATGTTTACTGCAGCTCTATTTACAATAGCCAGGACATGCAAGCAACCTAAGTGTCCATCGACAGGTGTATGGATAAAGAAGATGTGGCACATATATACAATGAAATATTACTCATCCTTAAAAAGAAATGAAATTGAATTATTTATATTGAGGTGGATGGACTTAGAGTCTGTCATACAGAGTGAAGTAAGTCAGAAAGAGGAAAACAAATACTGTATGCTAACCCACATATATGGAATCTAAAAAAAAAGGAAAAAGAAAAAGTCATGAAGAACCTAGGGGCAAGATGGGAATAAAGATGCTGACCTACTAGAGAATGGACTTGAGGATACAGGGAGGGGGAAGGGTAAGTTGGGAAAAAGTGAGAGAGTGGCATGGACATATATACACTACCAAACGTAAAATAGGTAACTAATGGGAAGCAGCTCGGTAGCACAGGGAGATCAGCTCGTTGCTTTGTGACCACCTAGAGGGGTGGGATAGGTGGGGTGGGATAGATAGGGTGGGAGGGAGGGAGAGGCAAGAGGGAAGAGATATGGGGACATATGTATATGTATAACTGATTCACTTTGTTATAAAACAGAAACTAGCATACCATTGTAAAGCAATTATACTCCAATAAAGATGTTTAAAAATACATATATATCAGGGTAATTTGTTGCCAATAGGCTATCTTGGTTGCTTTTTTTTATTAGGTTAGTGAAATTTTCAGGAATTATAGTTAGTCCTGAAGGAAGTTAATGAATATCTAAATGAGTCTTCAGTCCTCAGCTGGTTTTGCTTGGCAGTGTATATTTAGTCCCTTTGTCTGAGTTAGTTAACATTTCAAAATCTTCCTTTAGCTATGTTATTGTTTTTTGTTTGGTTTTTCTAAGAGATTTGATATTATTTCTGTCTGTCAAATATGATCATTCATCCTTTATTTTTCCAAAGCTGTTATTGTGTTTATAGTGTAGTTATTTAACCTGTGTTTTTCTTTTGAACTTATCATGGTGCTGAAATATATTATTAGTTCTAATCTTTTTTTCTGAACATTTCACCATGAAAAACTTCAAACATATGGAAAAGTTGAAAACATTTTTCAGTGGATATCCATGTACCCAACCTCTAGTTTCTACTATTAATAGTTTACCATGCCTGCTAATCCTTTTCATTTGATATTTTAAAACTTAATTTTCTTGGATTATCTAGATAAACAAGTATTATACGAATAATTTTCTCCTATTTATCAATATTTTACCTCTTCTTTTCTGGCTTAATTCAAGAAATGCTTTATAATTAATAGCTACTGTTGACTTGTTCCTATGAATAAAAAGAATATGCCCAATAATTTATTGTTCAGTGTAATATTGATGATGATTTGGCTTAGATGTTCTTTTTCATATTAAGGAAGTGTTGTTATTCATAGAATAACATGATTTCTTCATCAGGGCTAGAGGTTGAATTTCTTGAAATAACTTTGGACATTTATTGATAATCATTGCTTTTCTCCTTTGATTTTTCTGGTTGACTTATTAATTGATTTTACTCACTACTTTATGAAATATTTATTAAAATCCTATTTTGTCTCAGGCACTGTGCTTGGCACTAAATATACTTGTAGGGATAAAATCTCCAAAGGTCCTGAATCCTACCTTCTTGGGGATTAGAGTCTAATACAGTATGTATGTTAAGTTGTGATAATAGATGTCCTACTATTAAAACATCCTGTAATTAATTGAGTAAAAGCTACTTGGTCTTAGTGTTTTAGTCTTTGAATATATGGATGAGTTAGATTTTCTAATACTTCATTGAGGATCTTGCATTTTTAATTTACAAATAGATTTATTAGTAACTTTTGTTTCAATTTGTTTTTAAGCTGAGTTTGCCGAATTTTCACACACAGGTTATGCTTGCTTTATAATTTGCCTATCTTTTTCTATGACCTGGAAATTTGCATGACATAGCATGAGAATTATCTTTTCCTTAATGATTTGAAAAAAATCTGTCCAGGCAAACTTCTAGGTTAATTCTTTTTAATTCAATTTAATTTGTTTTCCCACAAATTCACGAATTTCACTTTAGATTTCTCCATTGGCTATTCAGGGTCTTTTGTGTTTCCATACAAATTTTAAAAGTGCTTTTTTACCCCTGTAAAAAAAAAATCCGTTAGAATCTTGATAGGGATTTCATTGAATCTATAAGTGGCTTTGGTAATATTACCATTTTAACAATATTCTTCCAGTCCATGAATATGAGATGCTTTTCCATTTATTTGTTTCTTTGATTTCTTCATCATTGTCTTGAAGTTTTCCAAGTAGAGATCTTTTACCTCCTTAGTTAAATTTATTCTTAAATATTTTATTGTTTTTGATGCTATTGTAAATGTGTTCTTTTTTTATTTTTCAGAAAATTTGTTTTTAGTGTATAAAAACTCTGATTTTTTTATGTTATTTTTGTATTCTGCAAGTCTCCTGAATTCATTGATTAGATCTAACAGATTTTTGTTGTTATTGTTGAGTCTTTAAGATTTTTTATATATAAAATAATGTCATGTGCAAATGGAGACAATTTTACTACTTTCTTTCCAGTTCTGATACCTTTTATTACTTTTTCTTGCCTGATTACTCTAGCTAGGACTTCCAGTACTATATTGAACAGGAGTGATGAGCACTCTTGTCTTGTTCCTCATCTTAGAGGAAAAGCTTTCAACTTTCACCACTGAGCATAACGTTAGCTGTGGGTTTGTTATAGATAGCCTTTACTATGTTGAGATGTGTTCCTTCTATGCCTAATTTAAGAGTTTCTATCAAGATGGAATGTTGAATTTTGTCAAATGCTTTTTCTTTGTCTATTGAGATGACCATATGATTCTTTTCTTTCATTCTATTAATGTGATTTATCACATTGATTATTTTGTATATGTTGAAGTATACTTGCATTTTAGGGTTAAATCCCGCTTGATCATGGCAAATGATCCTCTTAGTGTGCTGCTGAATTCAGTCTTCTAGTATTTTATTGAGGATTTTTGCATCTATATTAGTCAGGGATATTGGTCTGTAGTGTTCTTTTCTAGTAGTGTCCTTTGCTGGTTTTGGTATCAGGATAATGCTGGCCTTGTAAAATGTGTTTGGGAGTGTTCCCTCCTCTTCAATTTTTTGGGAAAAGTTTGAGAAGGACTGGTGTTAATTCTTCCTTAAATGTTTGGTAAAGTTCACCAGTGAAACCATCTGGTTCTGGGCTTTTCTTTGTTGGAGGTTTTTGATTACTGGTTCAATCCCTACTAGTAATAGTCTATTCAAATTTTCTATTTCTTTTTGATTCAGTCTTGGTTAGTTATATGTTTCTAAGAACTTTTCCATTTCACATTGAGCTGCATAGGATATTTTCTTAAAATATTTATTATTAAGTCTCCATTAGTGATTCTATCTCCTTTTTCATTTTTAATTTGTAATATTTGTAAAATTGAAGTTCCGTCTCCTTTTACATGAGATAAATGCTATATCCTTATAAGGGGAATGGTGATACATTTTAAATAACCTCCTAAGAGTATACATAATACGATTCCCTTTATCTGTTGACAGTGTCAAAGTCTGTAGAAAAAGAGTAGGGGCTAGGAAATGTCTTTCCTTTCAATTTTATACTTTTCAGTACTGCTTTAGCTTTTTCACTATATGCATTAGTTTCTATTTTATAAAAAGTAAATGAGTTCACTGAATAACAGGATAATGCTTTTTCACGATCATAGGCCATAGTACTTTCTTTATACTTTTCTGTAGTTTAATGATGTTAGCAAATTTTATTTTAAATTTTAACTATTTTTTTAAATTTAATATCTTTATTAGACTACAATTGCTTTACAATGTTGTGTTAGTTTCCGCTGTACAACAAAGTGAATCAGCTATATGTACACATGTATCCCCATATCCCCTCCCTCTTGCGTCTCCCTCTTACCCTCCCTATCCCACCGCTCTAGGTTGTCACAAGCATCTAGCTGATCTTCCTGTGCTATGCAGCAGCTTCCCACTAGCCATCCATTTTACATTTGGTAGTGTATATATGTCAATGCTACTCTCTCACTTCGTCCCAGCTTCCCCTTCCCCCACTGTGTTTTCAAGTCTGTTTTCTACATCTGCGTCTTTATTCCTGCCCTGCCACTAGGTTCATCAGTACCGTTGTTTTTTAGATTCCATATATGTGTGTTAGCATACAGTATTTGTTTTTCTCTTTCTAACTTACTTCACTCTGTATGACAGACTCTAGGTCCATCTACCTCATTACAAATAACTCAATTTCGTTCCTTTTTATGGCTGAGTAATATTCCATTGTATATATGTGCCACATCTTCTTTATCCGTTCATTTGTCAATGGACATTTAGGTTGCTTCCATGTCCTGGCTATTGTAAATGGTGCTGCAATGAACTATTTTTAAATCCAGAAGGAAAAAAACATAATAAATTAGGATAGTGGCTAACAGAAACATCTAGATTCATGAGTATATACCTCTGTATCTATTTTGTGATAATACCAGTCCTTGTGGTTCAAAGAGAAGGGTGGAATTTGAAGTATGGTTGCCAGTGAATTCTCCAGAATGAAAAGAAACTGTTACAGAGGTTTGCGGTCTCAAGGAATCATTTCATTCCTTTTGTTGTTCTACCTCCTAGAAATGCAGGAATGAATTCTTAGGGACTGGCAGTTTAGAACTCTGAAGGTCAAATATAGACAATCTTCAGAATGAAAAAAAGTAATTTTTTTTTTCTTGAATCGAATGAAGGTTTCCCATAGAACAGAGAAAAATAAGAGTCTTGGGAAAGCAATTGTGTCTACTTTGTAATAAATTATAAGCAGGCGATCAAAGGTCAAGGCACAGTTTCTCTCTCGATTTCTGCAGTGTTAGGGACAAAATGTACAAATGTCTGGGAGCAGTACCATGTAACTCTTGATCTTAAGAATCATTTCTGGATTAGTTTGCTGTTTAAGCCTATGCTCTTCCTTTTTAAAGTATGTCCTCTGGCAAGGGAAACATAAATATAGTGGCAATACAGCTCAGTAGTAGGTGGAAGATAAAGGAGTTGTGACCATTTTTTTAGGACAGTGGTCCATAAACCTTAGTACATATCAAAATACCTAGAAAGCTTGTTAAAACACAGATTTCTGGGCCTCATCCCCAGAGGTTCTGATTGAGTAGCTCTGGGTGAGGCCTTACAGGTTCTTCAGTGATATTGATGTTGGGGGTCTGGAGACCACACTTGAAGAATTAAGCCTCCGTAAAGGCCCTAAACCACCACCTGGGGACCTTGATAAATAGATTATGGTATGGCCCTTCTTTCTCTGGTATATTATTTTAAACCTTTAATAAGACCCAAACTACTGATTCTCAAACATTAGTGCCAATAGGAATAAAAATCACCTGAGGAATTGTCGAGTTTTAGGTTCCCAGGGCCTATCTCCATGGCACCGTGAGGAGCCCAAGCTTTTGAACTCATAATTAGCATCATAGATGTTTTGATGCAGTGGTCCAGGGACCATGGTTTAATTAAAAACTACATTGCTGACATATTTAGAGGTTGCTATTTCTTAACATCTTGCTGTAAACATTATTAACCCCTAATGTCAGTAGCACTTAAAGACTGATGATGATGACATATGAATAAAGAATAGCAATTTTATTAAAAAAAGGAAGATTTGAAGTGAATGTTACTCTCTGCTATCCTCACTTGGTAAAGCCTAGCTAATTATTTTCTATATTCCTGTCCCAAAACATCACTGTACAGCTGGTAGACTTGCCAGAATTAAAACCACAGTGTCCTAGAAAGCATCAAATTTATATGGCTTGCCTTGCAAGATCAAATTTGTAGAGAAAATACAACTTAGAAGGTATGGGCAGGTAGAAGAAACAAAATAGAAGAAAAATAAATCACCATTTCTGTGTATATATGTGGACATAGATGTAGAGAATCAATATAAAAATAAGAAATAGAATCCATCTCCGAGGACTGCAAAGCCAATGTTGAGACTTCCTTTTATTTTATCAAGGAAATATTTCAGAAGTTTGAGTTGAAAATAAATATTTAACTTAGTTCCTTTCAGTACAATGAATCTTTAAAACCATGGTGTTTTAGGCCTTTCCTTTAAAACATCAGTGGTCTGACGGTCAAAATTCAAAATTGGAGCTACGTCAACACAAAATAACCAATAGTAAGAAAAATAAAATAAGTTGACTCAGCCATAATTTTGTGAAAATTAATTTAATCATTTCTAAGCTTCATAGCACAGTTGTGAAATACAGGAGTAGCCTTCTGTTTGTGCCATTTGGTATTTAGTTATTCCATTCATGGAGTAACTTGCCACAAACTCCCTGAGACAAGGTAGGGATGGTAGAAATTGCTTTAATGACAATTCTTTTCTCCAGAGTAGTTGTTTGATCATTCATTCTCCTGGGAAATATTGAGATTCATATGTTGGTTTGAAAATGGAAGATTGATTCTGCTAACATTCTAGGTATTTGACAACACATCAGTAATATGTATCTGGCCTCTGGGATGATTTATACTTCTGTTTTGGTGTGTGTTTTAATTGAAGTATAATATAATACTGCACAAAAATTAGGTTTTTATATATGTAGAATCAGTGTAACCACCACTCATATGAAGAAAGGGAATATTAACAGCTGCAGGGGGCTTCTCCTTGTTCCCTCCAGTCAGCAACCCCTGTAAAAGGAATCACTATTCTGAGAACTTCTATCAGCATGGATTAGTTTATCTGTTTTAGAACTTAATATAAATGGAATGATAAAAAGTGGACTCTATTATATTTGCCCTTTTAGCTCAAGGTTAATTCTGTGAGATTTATACCTGTTGTTTCATGTTGCAATACTTTGTTCTCTTTTATCACCATGTCATATTCCATTGTTTGAATTTTACAATTTACCCATTCTACAGTTCATGAACATTTAGGTTGTTTTCAGTTTTTCTTTATTAGAAAGAGTGCTGTAATAAGCATTTTCCTACAAGTGTATTTTTGTACATATACATTCATTGATATAGAGTATATATCTGGGAGTAGAATTGCTGGGTCAGAGGATTTACATATATACAGCTTTAGTCTATACTGAATTTTCCAAAAAGTTTTCCAAAGTGGTTATATGAATTTCAAAATTGTTATATTAATTTAAAATCATAACAGCAATATATGAAAGTTGTTGGTGCTCCACATCCTTACAAACACTTGGTATTGTTGTGTTTATTTTAAACCATTTTGGCAGATACATAACACATCATATTGTTATTTTAAATTACCCTGATGACTAATGAAATTAAGTATCTTTATATTTGTTTATTGGTCATTTGAATATCTTTTGGGGGGTGAAATTCCTGTTCCATACTTTTACTCGTTAAAAAAAATAGCTTGCCTGCTTTCTCTTACTGACTTACAATATATCTTTATATGTTCTGTGAGTCTTCATTCAGATATATGTATTGAAAGCACCTTCCACTCCATGGTTTATCTTCCTATTCTCTTAATAGTAACTTTTCATGAACAGAAGTTTTATATTTTAATGAAGTCCAATTTATCAACCTTTTTATTTATGCTTGATGTTATTTCTGTCTTGTTTAATAAATCTTTGGCAATTGCAAGGTCATGGTGATACCCTTCTGTGTAATTTTTTACAAGCTTTGAAGTTTTACCTTTCACATTTAAATCTTCAGTCCATCCAGAACTGATTTTTATGTATAAAGTCTAAGGACCAAGATACTTTTTCCTCTCGTATGTATCGAAATAATCTAGCACCACTTATTGGGAAAACCATTATTTCCCACTGCACTGCAATGGCATCTTTGTTATAAAGTTAGGTAACCACACATGTGGAGGCTTCAGAACTCTGTTTTGTTCTAATGGTGTATTTGTCTATTCTTATGCCAATGACACAGTGTTTCAAGTTTGTTCTCCTTTAAGATCTCCTTTCCTAGTGTTCATATTTTGTGTTATTTGCATTTTAGAATGAGCTTGCCAATTTCCACCCGAAATAAAACTGCCAGAATTTTGATTGGGATTGCATTCAATGTATATGTCAAGTTGGGGTCAGTTAAAAACAACAATATTGAGTCTTCCCATCCTTGAATATAATAGAATATAAAACTCCATTTATCTAGGTCTTTCACTTCTCTTGGTGATGATTTGCAGTATTATTGGTTCCATTTCTTTCATTAGATTCATTACAAAGTATTTAATGATATTTAAAGCTATTAGACATGGTATTGTTTTGAAATTTTATTTTCTAATTTGGTATGTAGACTATCCAGTAGCCTTACTCAAGGTTAATTTGTATCTTATCACATCATTTACAAATATTGATAATTTTATATCTTGGTTTCCAATCTTTATACGTTTTATTTCTTTTTCTAGGTAGGCTCTCCAGGGCAGTATTGAATAGACCTGGTTTTAGCAGACCTTCTTGTGAATATGGTAGTAAGGGAAAACTCAAAGGGAAAGATTTTTATATTCCATCAGTAAGATATTTTCTATTTGTTTGTTAACAACACTTTGTTAGATTTGTGGTTTGCCTCTATTCCTAGTTTGCTAAGAGCTCTTTTCCAGGTGGAAGAGATTGTTAATTTCATCTATATTGTTGAATTTATCTCCATAAAATTGTTCACAGTGTCTCTTGTCTTTTTAATTAAGGCAAAATGTGGGCACAGTGAACTGTAAGGAACTTAAGTTTATAATTTGGCAAGTTTTGCCCATGTATTCAAAAACATTATCAAGATTTAGAATATTTTCATTACACCAAAAAAATTCCCTTGTGCCCTCTTGCAATCAATTTCCAGCACATTTTTTTACTTCTTTAAAAGATTAGTTTTTCCTTTTCTTGAACTTGACATGAAAGGAATAATTATATTTTTTGGAGGGGCATTCTGGTTTCTGTGTCTCAACATAATGTTTGTGAGATTCGTCCATGTTGTTGCATGTATCAGTAGTTTATTATTTTTTACTGTTGAGCAATATGCCATTGAATGAAAAGGCCAAAATTTATTTATCAATTCTATCAATTAACAGTTGGGTTATTTTCACTTTGGGGATTTTGTAGTTAAATCTGCAATCAGCAATCTTCTAAATGTCTTAGAAATCTTACAAAATATTTTGTGGACATTTGTGTTCATTCTCTTGGGTCAGTGGGAGTGGAACTGCTGGATCACAAGGTAGGTGTACATTTAAAGTTATAAGAAATTGTCAAAGAGTTTTCCAAAGTGGTTATTTATCTTACACTGTCATCAGCGGTAGGTGGGAGTTGCAGTTGCTTCACATCCTCATCAATATTTGGTTTTTTCAGTTTGAACTATTCCAGGGTTGTAAAGTGCTATCTCCTTATAGTTTTAATTTGTATTTCCCTCATGCTGGTGATATTGAGCTCCATTTCCTGTGCTTTCTGGCTACTTATTTTCTTTTTTGTAGTGTCTGTTCAAGGTTTTTGAGCATTTTAAAAACTGAGTTTATCATTTCATTGTTGACTTGTAGAGTTCTTAATATATTCTGGATAAGTTCTTTGTTACACATATACACTGTAAATATTTTCTCCCAGTGTCTGGCTTGCCTTATTTTGAAATAAACATTTTTATTTGAAAATAAATTTAGATTTACAGAGACATTGCAAAGATAGTACAGTTTCCATATACCCCACCTTCAATTTCCCGTTATTAATATCTTACATTAGTATGGTACATTTGTCATGGTTAATGAACCAATACTGATATGGTATCATTAACTAAAGTCCATATGTTACTCATATTTTCTTAGTTTTTACGTAATATCTTTTTTTCTGTTCCAGATCTCATCCAAGATATCATATTACATTTAGTTGCTGTGCATCCTTAGGCTTCTCTTGGCTGTGACAGTTTCTCAGAATTTTTCATGTTTTGATGCCTTTGATAGTTTGGAGGAGTACTGGTCCAATACACAAGTAGGCTGTTCCTCTGTTGGAATTTCTTTTTTATGATTCAGGCTGTGGTTATGAGCTTTTGGGAGGAGGACCACAGAGGTTAAGTGCCCATTTTAACACCTCATATCAAAGGTACATTCTATTAACATGACTTATTGTTGATGTTAGTCTTAATCACCTGACTTAAGGTGCTGTTTGTCAGGTTTCTCCACTGTAAAGTTATTCTTTTTCCTCTTTTTCATACCATACTCATTGGAAGAAAGTTACTGTGTCAGATCACACTTCAAGGAATGTAAAGTTATGCTCCATCTCCTTAAGGGCAGAGTATCTACATAAATTATTTGGAATTCTCTGCACAGGTGGTTTGTCGATTGTCATTTATTCATTGATTGAGTTATATCAGTATAGCCTCCTGTATGTTTATTGTATCCTTTGGGTTATAATCCAATACTACTTTATTTATGTTTTGCTCAAATTATTCCAACTTTGGACATTGGGCACTCCTTCAGTTGCTTCCTGTGTCTCTTTAATATACTCCCATTATGTGGTATTCATTGTTATTGGTTTGTTGTTTAGCAATTCCTTACTTCCTGGCATCATAAGATGCTCTAGGCTCATCTTGTATGTTTCCAGCTCCACTCCTAGAATCTCCATGTCTCCAGGGAGCCCTGGTTCTTTTTATTGGAGAATGTAATTAGAAACCTATAGCTGGTGTTAGTTATTTATTGCTATCAGATTGTCATTGCTTTTAGGTCTTGTTAGCTGACAAAGCAATATAATATGTGTATGTATATGAACCCATAAATATATACGTATCTAGATAACCAGCTGTATCTGTATTATGCTAAATATGAGTTCATTCTGATGCATCTAACTGTAATTTTAACATGGAACCTTATAGGCTTTTCTTGCTTTTCTGCGATCTCCCACTTAACCAGTGAGAAACTTGGACCCCATCATCAGCTATCCATTTACTTATGTGTTTGATTCCAATATACATGAATAGTGGTTTCAGAATTGTTCACCCATACCCTTAACTAGAGGACAGTGCTTATGTGTAGTTCCTTTTATCTTCAGTCTTACAGAGTCTACTCATTTCCAAAGTTACTTAGGTCTGTACCTCCTGGCCCTAACTCCCACAGTTTTATGTATTTGTAAAGCATATTCTTTTGTCACAATCTGCATTCCATTCTGGGATTCTCTGAACTCCTAAATGATGTTTTGAAATTTACATACATTAAAATTTACTTTCTCCTCTAAAATTCTACGTGTCTTGACAAACGTATACTATCGTATACACACCACTACAGTATAATATGGTATAGTTGAATTGCACTAAAAAATCCTTTATGCTTCACTTATACACCCCTCACTCCAAATCTCCACCAATCACTGATCTGTTCACCATCTCAGTTTTGTTTGTGATAATGTTCTACAGATGGAATTATACAGTGTAGCCTTTTAAGACTGACTTCTTCAGTTATCAATATGCAGTTAAGAATCTCCCATGTCTTTGAATGAGTTGATATTTCATTCTTTTTTTAAAATCACTGAATAGTATTCTATTGATGGATGTATCAGAGCTTGTTTATCCATTCCCCTATTGAAGAATATCAGCTCCTTGCTGCCTGTTAGCTGAAGGCTTCCCTGAGTTCTTTGCCATGTAGGCTACCCCATAGGGCAGTTTACTCACTCAAAGCCAGCAATGGATAGAATCAAGGGAGAAAGTCATCTGCCAAGAAGGAAGTTACAGTCTTATATATAACATAATCAAGGAAATGATTTCTCATCCACTTTGCCTTTTTCTTCTGCTTAGAAAAAATTCACAGGTCCTGCCAACACTCTGGGTGAAGAGATTACACAAGGACATGGGATATCAGGAGGTGGGAATAACTGGGACCATCAGGATATCAGGACGTGGGGATAACTGGGACCATCTTAGAGTCTGTCCATCACAACTAGTTTCAGAGATAATCACATCTCTTCTCCAGTGAAGCATATCTTTTTTATCTTCTTAGCCGTAACACCCCAGAGAGTAATGATACAACTGAATATGACCAAATAAATGCAATGGCGCAGGACAAATAGGGAGGAATCAGGGTTTGTAATTAGACTTATCCATTCATGTGGAGCAGAGACTCTCAGGAAGAAGAATTTGAATAATAGACAACCAGCTGATAACAGTCCAATTACAGTCCAAGAAGGGGTCCAAAACTGGGCCTCCTTAATACCCCGACAGAGCACAGGGGTAGAGAATCTAGGCAGATGCTCACCATCTGGGGACTTGTCAGCAGCTAGCATGTCCTGTTAAGGTGTGGGATTTCTAGCAGTACCCCAGCTCCTGGACTTGTAGGAACATGAGGAAGGAACCAGTACTGGACGAGATATCAAAATAAAGACAAGGGTCTAAGAAATAACAATTGTGTACAAATTGTTAGAACTGGGGCAGAAATTTCAGTAGAGGGCTTGGGATAAGAAACATAGATCTCATGCCTAAGTTACAAGGTCAAGACAAACTCAGCTGAATTCTGGAGTGCTTAAGATTCCTAAGTCCTTCGATTTCTCCTGCCCTTGGGCAGGATTGAGTCTGGAAATTGGAATGGAAGTAAACCTGCAGTTATAAGGAGAAGAAGCTCTAGAAACAGAAAGCCTTGTGGGATCAGTTGTCAGGTGACTCCTCTGAGGCCTCAGGGAGCTTGCAACATAAGCAGCCTCCCTTTACAGCTTCCCATTTCTCTCTTTGATTTACCATCTCCAGGGCCTAAATATATTTCCCTCCATCTCCCAAGGACATTTCTATTTTAAGCATTCTTTCAAATAGTGGAATAAAAGGCCTTGTACCTTAATGTTAGAATTTCAACTATTCTGGGAAGGATAGAAGAGTTCCACAGGAAAGTGATATCCTGAATCTATATCTTTCTGAAATCGTACCTACAGAGGGCTACTGACCCTTCAATGAAAAGTCATCTGTCCATTCACACACTGAACAGTTATTTGTGGAGCGCTACGAACTGTGTTAGTGCTGGAAAAAAATGTGAGAAAAATGCACATTATTCCTGCCTTCAAGATTATTTAGTCTAGTGAGGTGTCAGACTTATCAGTGAGTCACCCACACATAGTAAAGTTAGGACACTTGTTAGGGCACAGAAAAGGAGACACACGATGTCCTAGTCATGGGTCATAGTAGAAGAATGGGCTTGGTCATGAAGATTCTTTTATGCCAGGTTAAGGATTTTATTGTTTTTCCTAAAACATCAGGATGGAAGAGGCATATTTTAGTTTCAAAAGATCACTTTGTGTACAGTCTAGAATGGATTGAAAAATTAACACAATGTTGTAAATCAACTATACTTCAATAAAATAATAATTAAAAAAAGAATAGACTGAAGAGGGGGCAAGAGTGAGTTCCGGGAGATCAGTAGGATGGATATTGCAGTAAAAGATAATGTAGCCTGGGCTAGAGTGGAGCTACTGGAAACAGAAAACCAATGCGAAAGATACTTTAGGAGGTATAAATCATCAGGACTTACTGGAATAGTGCCTTCTGGTTTGTGCAACTGGATGAATGGTAGTTCCAGTCCCTGAGACAAACATCACTGGAAGAGGCCCATGTATTTTAGGGAAGGAGTATTTAGGAGCAGTTCATGAGTTAGGGTTTAGTTATGGGGATTTTGAGAGGCATTTGAAATGTCCAAAAGGGAATGTCAGGTGGCAGTTGCTAGATGGGTCTAGAACTCAGAGTAAAGGCTATAGGTAATTCTGATAATATTTGTCAATTTCTGGGCATGGATGATTTTACCCAGAGAAGGGTGTAGAATGAGAAATATAAAGAAACAAAGGAAATAAATGGACCAGAATGACATACACACTTTAAAAAAGCTTCTGGACCACATGGGCTTTGGCAAAAACACATTGATCTAATTTGATTTTTTTCCACCAATTATTTACAGTGACTTTGGGCCTGGAACATTTCTCTGTAAATGTACAAACTGAATAAAGCAGTTAATCTCAAAGGACTGTAAATTTAAAGAGTATTTTTAATATTACAAACATAATTAAAAGCTGAAAATGCAAATGAGTATGTGGATGGAGAAAGAGGAAGTATCTACATTAAATTGTTCTTTTTTGTTTTTTTTTTTAAATTTGCAGTACGTGGGCCTCTCACTGTTGTGGCCTATTGCGGAGCACAGGCTCTGGACGCGCAGGCTCAGCGGCCATGGCTCACAGGCCCAGCCGCTCCGCGGCATGTGGGATCTTCCCAGACCGGGGCACAAACCTGTGTCCCCTGCATCGGCAGGTGGACTCTCAACCACTGTGCCACCAGGGAAGCCCTAAATTGGGTTTTTTCCAGACTGAATCAAAATAATTTCTGAAAAGATGAGTAATACCAGGTTTGTGCCTGGAAGCGAGGGCATATTACTTCCCACTGTGTATGTCTGTACATGGTAATGGCATCTCTCTCCATCCCTCTCGATCCTTAGTTCAGAGAAAATAATGCCTCTTATTGGATAATTTTTTAATACCTGGAAACTTGGAAGGCAGAACTTAATCAGTTAGCCAATGTCTGAATTACTTGATGTTTTGACCTCAAATTCTGAGACAGGAATGCACTTACTAAGGAGGGAGAGGGAATCAGAACTCAGCAAGGACTCAGCAAGCAGACAGGAACCTTATGAAACCATTGAAGACAGTCTCCTTGGGGAATTTCGTAAAAGTTGAAAGAAGTTTTGGTTTCTCTGCTTTAAGGGTCTCTAAATAGGACCATTTTATTATGCTTATTTGGGAGATTCTCAGTATCTAATCAGTCTGAAGTTCCTTTTCATGTCTAGCCCAAATCTTTCTTGCTTCCCTTAAAGGCATTTCTTCTTACACAGAATGACCAGCAGTTGCCTAGAATCTTTCAGTTAATAATTCTTCATATAAGTAAGGAGATTAATGAAGTCAGCTCTTAGCCTCATCATCTGAGTTAAAATCACCACTCAAAGGAACAGTATGCAATTACATACTTCATGTGGGGGAGAAAAAATAATAGATACCTAGACAAGCAATACTGAAACTCACAGGGTGAAACAACTCCAGCCATGCAACCCTTTCCTTAAAAGAAGTCCCTTTTCCAAGCCTTTAGTATATATGTTTTGTCTTCTGGTTTTTCTGTTAATTTTTTGGATTAGAAATAGATATGCAGAAGAACAGTTCTGTGTATGAAAAGTTAAAATGATGCAGACCCTTCCTGTTGTCCTGGACTACGTTGGTGGAATTCATTTGCTTGTTTAACAGATGCTTATCCAGCCCCTAGTCTATGCCAGGCACTGTTAAAGGTTCTAAGGATACAGCTGAGAAAGTAAAACACAATTGAAACGTGCTTTCCGTCATGGACCATGAATAAAATGGAATGATTGTAGGGGTGATTCTAGAAATTGGAAACTGGATTATTCCTTGCTAATCTCATCTTCAGTTAGCCATCACTATTGTTGGTTTTATAATCAATCACTCAAACAACATTCATTGAGTGTCCACCCATGCTAGGCGTTGGGCTCTCATGGAGCTTGTAATTTAGCTGAGATGAAGAAGCCAAAACACAGATCGTTACATGACAACCTAAGGCAACCAAGAGATTTTGCAAGACAACACAGGATTAACAGCAGAATGGGTGACTAGGATTCTGAGGAGGTATTTGCTAAATTATGTCATAAAGTATTTTTTCCCTTCACAATGTATAATGTAAAAATAATTTGATGTCTGCCTGCATTCCTGTCAACTAATAGAATCTCTGTGGTAACATGATGTGAAGTTCTAATTCTCCTTCATTGTGGGAATCTCTTTGCTCTGAATCAATATAGTAACATGTCAGGCTTTCATTAAATTCACTGAACCTAATGATTATTCCATATGGTTAAGCTTATTAAATGTATGCTTCCAAGCAGCAAAATGTGGACAATAATCTAGATGTTCCAGAACACCTCAAACTTTTCTAATTTATGCAAATAATCCTTTTCTTTGTTAACTTTCCTTTTAAACAAACTAACCATTTGTCAATAGTAAAATGCTTTTACTATTCCTCAGGCCATGGCTGGCATCGGGCAAATTATAAAGACAACAAATTAACATTTTCTTGCTGTGGGTTAGCTACTGGGAACTTTGCATGAAGGCATCTGAATATATAAGGCTGATGATAAAGCCCTTGTGAAAAACATACCTAATCACCTGGATAACTTTCATCATCCCTTATGGAAGATGACACTGATGCTGATGTTACTATGGAAATGTTAGATTCTCTTTGTAACTGGTGTTGGTAACCAGACTTCCAAAGTTTTGCTGCCTTGTTTGAATCATGGTAAGCTATCACTTGAGAAACAGCCATTCTGGGTGATTTGGGAAATGTTGGTACATTGAGGAGAAAAAAAAAAGGTGTGACTAAAAGTGAAGAAGATTATAGTAGACAACCTTTTTGGTGGGGTGTCACCCAACTGATGAGCCCACCCTCTCTTTTGGTCTTTGATCCTATTTTTTTGAGGACTGGGCCACCCAAATTTGTATTAATCTAAGCCCCTCCACTCATGGCAATAGCTGCTTGATCCAGTGGTAGAAAAATATGTACTTGTTGGAATCTTTTTCTTGGTCTTTAGGAACTGGGTAAGTGTTTGCATGAGAATAGGACTGTAACAACAAAACTTAGGAGCTATGGGGTACCATATTCTGCCATGTGAATGAAGGAATGGAGAATGCAGATCTGTGGAGGTTGAGAGGAATGAAGCAGAAGGCAGAGAACAGAGCAGATAAGAGATAAGGGACAGTCTTATTGGTTCCATTTCCTTCCAGGGGAAGTGGCTGTGAAATGATCACTAAGAGCCAAGGTAGAAAGTCAATCTTTCCCCAAGTCAGGAAACCAGTGGGGTCATTGCCAGAGGAAGGGAGAATCAATATTAGGGAAAGAAAATGAAGGATTTTCTCTGTAGTCAGAGAGGCAAAGGCAAAGTTTTTCAACAATGGAAGTTTTCTCGTGATCTGATGAAAGTGACCCACAATTACAAGAGGAGTCATTGTAAAATTTGGATTTTAAAAGCATTTTTTAAATGTTAAGGATAGGTAAATCATTATTTTCTTTATCTCCATTAGTGTTGATTTCATGATCATTTGACCAGGGTTAGGTTGAAATTTGGCTCATTTATGAAGAAACGGTCCACTGAGAAACGGTCCACTGAGAAATGGTATCAGAAATAGGTAAATCATTATTTTCTTTATCTCCATTAGTGTTGATTTCATGATCATTTGACCAGGGTTAGGTTGAAATTTGGCTCATTTATGAAGAAACGGTCCACTGAGAAATGGTATCAGAAGAGTGCTGCTATTTACCTACTTGCACAAATACTTTAGGAGACAGTTTAATGATATCTATTACTTTATGAAAATATAGCTAATGATTATAAATGTACTTTTATGGCTCACTCTGAAACTTAAAACACCATTTAGTAATTCAAACTTACAGGAGGCATCACCTCAGTTAATTGAATTTGGTAAATTTCTGCTTGGGCTTCATCCATCTTTTTATTCTCTGGAAAGTTTTAGTGAAACTGAGTCCTCCTAAAACACAGTTCCTCTGCCAAGTTATGATTAACCTCTCTGTCCAAACATTCTTCCTTTGTTTTGTCCGGCACCTGTTCCCCTCAAGATTGAGGAGAATCAAGGAAAAGGGGGGTTTGAAACCTTACAGGGCCCTCCTGGGTACAAAAGCCCACCCCCCATGTCCCCCATTTCTTGTTTGTAGAAAAAAAAAAAAGGCTTTAGTCTCTTAGGTCTTTCCTGAGTTCATGTGCCTGATGCACAGTGAGGCCAAACAAACCGAAACATTGGAGTTTGGATCAGAGAAAGGTTTATTGTAAGAGCCAAGCAAGGAGAATGGGCAGCTTGTGCTTGAAAGACCCTAAGTCCCTCATGGCTTTCAGGTAAGGGCTTTTAAAGATTGTGTTAGGGGGGAGGGTCGTAAGGTGTGTGATGTTTCTGGACTCTCGACTTTTTGGTTCCAACCAGTCTGGGGTCTATGTGATTGTAGTCAGTATGTAGTCACCATCCCCCACCCCGGTGGGGGTCTTAATTTCTGCAGAACAACTCAAAGGTAGGTATCAGATTGTTATGTATATCCCTTCAAGAGGAACTAGGAGTCCTGTGACTCTGTTGTCCTGATCATTAACTGCTTGAGTCTGCTCTTTGGAACTTGGGGAAGGCCTAGGAGACTGAAGCCATTTTTTTTTGTTGTTTGGTTGTTTTTTAATTCTGGAAACAAGAAAAAGTGTCCTGCCCAGATTTAGCAGGCAACTTTGGTTTGAACAACTGTCAGTTTATCTGTGCTGCTTCAAGAATTATTCTTGGATTTTAGAGATGAGGACATGTCCTCATCTTTTGCTTTCCTGGACAATTACTCACCAGGAAATGGTTGGTTTGATTCATCATAAAATTGCTGTCTGCTTCCATTAGTATGAGAGGTCCTACAAGGAGAGGGGCAGGCAACTCATTTGATAATTGTCTCTTGTTGCCTTCTCTGCTTGTAAGAAGGCTAGGAGGGTTCTGTGACCTTTACAATGGTAGACATTCAGCCTGAGAACAAGGGGAATAGAAAAAATGAGCACATAGAGCCAAGAGAGGAATTTAATTTCTCTTGATTTGTATAGGAGAGATCAGGACATGACTAAGCATATTGGGGAGGCTTGCTTAAAAGTAGCCTCAGAGCTGCACACCTAGGACTCAACTGGAGGCTTTCTAACCTGGTCACTTTTATACCTACACTGGCTGTGACTACTCTGACAACCTCAGGAGTCATTTGAACAAGGCCTGAGCAGGGCATCCTGCCTCTTATCCATTCTCCTACCTAACCCACTCCGACTACTCTGGCAATCCTCTGAATGCCTCAGCCTTTCTTCTTATAGTAAACATGGTGAGGGTTGACAGCTTAGTCCCTAACACTTGGGAGTAACAAGCACCAGTGCCTGGGATACTATTTCTTCTATAACAGCAAAATGCTCTTGGGGGACAGCAACATGCCTGTGAGATGACTGGACAGCAGGGATGCACTTAAGCCCATGAGGCTGTTTGTGAGTATGTGTGGACCCAGGCATCCAGAAAAGAGACAAACTTGGGGGCCTAGATGAAATTAGACTTCACCTGTCCTGAAAGGAGTGGGAACATTGAGAGAAGTTACTGTGAAGAGGAGGGGAAGCTTTCTGGGTGGGAAGAACCACATGAACCATAACTGGGAATAGCAACATTATTAATATTCCCTGAGCCCTCATATTGTACAAGGCACTGTGCCACATGTTTGTCATGTGTTCCATCATTTCATCTCCACAGATAGGTACTGTTATAAGGAAAGAAGGAAGGAAGCTCAGAGAGGAAAGAAGCTCAGGGAGGCGAACTGGCCTGCCTGAAGTCACAAAGGTAGTAAGTGGTGCAAAGAGGATGAGAGGCCGGTCCTGCATTGTATCATATATAGCTGGCCTGCACTCATAGGCTTTAGCTGGCACAACTGTACAGCTGTGGAACTAGAGAGCTGCTAACAAAGAAGGGCTTACTCTGTAGAGTTTCTCCACTCAGGTGAAAAGGAAAGTCATTGACTCATGATTTCCAGGAGCCCTAGTGCTCTGGTGAATTACTTGGAATTCATTCCCCACCACCTTCCCCAAACAATCACAGCACATCAGCACACCAAGAGTAGCACTCAAATGTACACATACACACTTCTTATGCTGGAAACATGGATATGTGAAGCAAAGTTGTCCATATATATCTACTGTATAACCTTGGTCTGTAAAGCAAAATCCAAACCACGTTTTCCAGGCTCTGGATGATGGCATCCTTCTCACTTTCCCACACTTGGGAACATCTGGCTGTGCATCTCTCAGGGCCCTTCTGTTTTCTGCCTCTATGCCTTGAGCATTGTAAGCTCCCCTCTTGGAACACCCTTCCTCCTCCTCTATGCCTGGTCACATCTCCCTTTTTTCCAGACTCAACTGAGGATCTGCATGTTCTCAAAAGCTCTCAGTGTGGACCTCTAGTCCACACTGACATCTCCCTTGCCCTCTCCAGTCCTTTTGAATGACATACAATACTTTTTTTTTTCCAGTTTTTGAGAAGAGCAGAAATTGTCTTTGAAGTCTGTAGAACTCCCAAAAGGCTTCAACCTGAAGCAAAAAGATTGTAGCCCAAATGCCCTATTTAGGTGGTCATGCTAAGGGAGAGAGGGGGGCAGGTTTACTGTCTCCTCATGTCTGGTATAGGGTTTGAGGACAGTTGAGCTGCTGGAGGTAATCACCATATGCCATCAGGAGATGGAAAGTCACCAAGAGCGCGCACACACACACACACACACACACACACACACACACACACGCAAAATTGTTTATTTACTCAGTAAAGAGTGTATAAGGAATCCATGGCAGGGAAGGTCAAAAGTACCTCTTCTAAAATGGACTTCATTTAGGGTAGTACTGCAGTCTTTCACCATTCATTAGCCAGGAAATTCTAGATTTTTAAAAGAAATCCCCAAACATTATAGAAATGGACCTGTTTTCTGAGGTTTCATTAACTTAAGTTCATTTTTCATGTGGAAAATAAGCTTCAGGCTTCAATATGAAGAATTGTTTCCTCCTGTGTGACAATGGTGGAGGAAGTTAATTTATTGCTGCTGCAGTCATCTTGGTTTCTTCCTCTTTTATTCTGGGGCCGTTGTGATTAATAGGATTACACTGGAGTGATCACAGCTGCCTATTTGTTTATCCCATCACTGAGGTCAGTGCCGAGGCTCTTATTTCAGGATTCTCTTGGTTTTGAGACCTAGTTTGTCACATTCATAATGTAATAACCTCTTGCTGTATCATCACCCCTATGGAATGTTGAACCGAGCTAAGTGAACTCTGAGTCATTCATGTTATGTGAATTTGGGTCATTTATTTGGAAAGTATTCACTGAGCACTGGTGGTGAGCGATATCTTACATGGTGCCGAGGAAATCAGGCCACTGCACTGGATGCAGTTGAGGGAGGACACTTTATACTTTGGGAACCCAGTTAGTGGTAGAAAGTGAGTGCTAGGGTGCAGAGGTGGAGGTGCAATAGCAAGTGAATGATACCTCACTTGGCTTTGGTCTCATCAAAAATGAAGTAAATAGTAAATTAGACTAAATGATAATTTTCCATATTCAGATTGTGAGACATCTTGCCATTTTGTGGAGTGTCAAGAAATACAGACATATTAATTAAATTTAGTTTAACATAAACTAGGAGATATAAGTTATATGTGTGTGTACATTACATGATTCAGGACATGGCATATTTAAAAGTATGAGTTGCTGTGTCTGGGAGCAATGCTACCCTTAGACTTGGGCAAGTGAAGCCCCGCCTCAGGATCCATGCCTTAGGTGCCCTGTGCCTTGACTGTGCTTTCCTTGAAATGTTCTAAATTCCCGTCAGATACCTGGTACTGTCCTGGGAGCTTTTAGTGCTATCTAGCCAGAATACCCGGAGCCTGGATTGAGACATGAGTGAGCCCCAGTCTCATTTTCTCCCATGTGGAGTATCTGTAGCCCTCCACCTCATATGATGGGTTGACCAGCTATCCTGAGGCACTGTGGAACTTGCACTTATGGTATCATACCAGGGCTCCCTGGCTGGGCTCATATAGGTGGGCCCTGGTTCCAGAAGCGTAGCCTGGTGAGCTGATCATTCCTCCTAGCCAGTGCAGAATTTTTTTGTGAGCTCACACAAGATTAGACTGTCAGAATGAAGCTCACATCATCATTTTGAGTAACTTTCACACATGTTGAACATAGGACAAGTTTAGGGCCCTGGGATACCTGTAGTCCACCAGTATCTCTTCGGTTTGAGCTATGTATAGGGACCCATGGATTGGCTCTTGCTTGTCCATGTGATGGCTGAAGGGTCACCTCCATTCTCCTACACATGAGTACAGCAGGTTTGAAGGCAGGTATTCTTTACCCCTTATCCCCTCCTGCTGGCACCCGTGAAGTTGCCCCATCTCCTTCGTAGGCTCTATACCACATATTGGGTTGCCACTGCTGGGCAACTGTGCCTATATCCTCTCAGGTATTTTGAGATTGTTGCTCTGTAGTGCCAATGAAGCCTTCCATATGATGTCCTCTCTTGCCTTTGATCAGTATGGTGGTGTCATGCTCTCCCAGGTTGCTGGACAAGGGAGAGGCCTTCCTTTCCCTAGTGTGGATGCTCCTTTTATCTTTGCCACTTGTGGCAGTGTATGAAAGACAGGGTGAGGTCAACACTGAGAAGAATCACATTCTAGGAATGCTGTGATTATGTCTTAAAGAGTTCAGAGAAGAAACAGGATTGGAGGATGTTTCGTTCTTTATTTATGTCTTACAATTCTGTACAGTAAATTTAACATGACCAGAAAACAAATTGTCATTTCATTTCCCTGTGTCTTTTATGTAAGACTTGCATTTGTGGATATTGTGAGTGAAGCACAATAAAAATTATTGTAAGAGTCCTCAAAAGCCAGTATTCATGGGCAGCACGGTGGATGATGTAGTGTCAGGAGTAATGATGTATCCAGCATTAAATAAGTGAAAGTAGGGAACTGCAGAGGCAAGAAGACCGACATTTTTCCAATATATAAACAGGTTCTGAAGAGTCATGGCACAGTGAGTAATAATAGCATTGCTACCTTTTTTATCACTGTGGGTGATATGATATTAGCCAAGAATGATGCATATGGCAATAAAGAACATGAATTGATGATTCCTGGACCCAAACAAGAAAAGCTGGTACCTGGACACTAAGAAACTTCACATGAATTGATTGGAAAATAAACCAATATGTATCTCTACTCATTATTCTATCTCTTCATCAAAAAATCATTATACCTTAGGTGAGCCCATAATTCTGTTTTACATCTTAAAAATAAAATTTCTATTGTTAGAGAAGCGTACCCAAAATTTTTTTGCCAAGGGCCCCTCACACTCTAGGGATGGCCCCTTGGGAAGGGTATTTATTGGTGGTACACAGGAAACAAGCCCTCTGCACTGCCCATTGGAGGATTTGTGTTGAGCTTAGACTCAAAGCTGGAATTCACCCTCCCCAATAAAAAGGAGAGAAAGAAGAAGCACCCTACTTCTTGACAGGGAGAGGAAGTAAAAAGTGAGAAAAGTGGGGGACATGGAAGAGTAGCCTATTGGGCTGCAGACATAGAAAGAGAAATTGCCCCTGGGGTGAGAAGTTGCTGGCAACAGATATTAAGAATGTTGGAGGAAAGTAAACTCTTTTAAATGGAAGATGAAGTTCCTGTATTTTAAAATACATATGTATTTGGAGACAGCATTTTCTCCATTTTCTGCAACAAGTAATTAAGAACTTTTGAGGACATGTCCATTCATTGCAGGGCAGGCTTATGTGACAGAGAACAACTGAGAGATGTGGTTAAGGATTGCTTAAAATGGACAATGCAACACAAAGATAAATTCAGATTATAAGTGAACTAGGCAGCACTCTTATTAATTGAGGCCATGTTTTCTTTGTCCAGAGATCTGTTATATCTCTAATTCACTGTAATTTTCCAAATAATTGTTGACAGATTCTTTAATCACATTTTCAAGCTCTTGTTATTTTGTTCGTTGTTCCTCTACGCTTGGAGGTCTACATATATTCAAAGAAAGCAGATGGCATTCTTAGCATAGCGTCATCTATAATAAGATGAGTTCCAATACTTAGAGTTAGACTGTCTTGTTGCTTTTTGTCAATTCAAATTAAAGGTTCCCTCATGTTGTTTTAGGCCTTTTTCTTTTTTGTCTTTGGTTTCTAGACACTTATAGATTCACACCACTCTGCTGTGTTTCTCCTAGTCTATGTGCTCCTACTTCCTTTAATAAATACCTGTAAAATTTTGCCCCCTCAGGGATTCCCTGTGAAGCCACACTGTTTTCTTGATATTTTTTACGTGTTCTTACTAATTAGAATTTTGGCTACCAGGTCTTGTCAGTAACAAAGCTGCTTGTTCAAATTGTCTGATCCTTAACTGCCTTCTTTCCTTCCCAAGTTTTTGCAGTAGATGTGTTGAAAAGTCTGTATGTTTGTAATCAAGGTGTCACAAACACCACATGCATATTGTAGTTTGTAAAATACATACTGTAGGTATATATTTCATTGAATTCCCTCATTTCCTATTAGTTTGATCAGCTAAGATGCTTGCCATAAAAAAAGACAATATTGAGGCAAGATGGTAAGTAGATTGAAATTACCAAAGGGATAACTTCATAAAGTTGTTGGACATTCAAATAAAAGTAAAAGATAATGACCTTCAAATGACTCTTCATAAAAGGAGTTTTCCCCCAAGATCACAAATAATTCTTGAATACTGGTAACTTTTTTACAGAAACCCAGAAAAGAAAAATCACAGAACAAACTTAAATGACTATCAGTTTAAAACAAGTAGGTACGGTTATAGGTCAACATATATAAACTCCATCATAATCACAATTCAAAACCTACAATAGATACACAAAAACTAGAGAGAAAGGAACACAAACATAACACTAAGGAAAGTTATCAAATCACAAGAGAAGAGACTAAAAGAAGAACTATACAAGCAACCAGAAAATAAATAACAAAATGACAGCAAGCACATAACTATCAATAATCACTTTAAATGTCAATAGATTAAATGCTCCAATTAAAAGACATAGCCTAGGGCTTCCCTGGTGGCGCAGCGGTTGGGAGTCTGCCTGCCGATGCGGGGGACATGGGTTCGTGCCCCAGTCCGGGAGGATCCCACGTGCCGCGGAGTGGCTGGGCCCGTGAGCCATGACCACTGAGCCTGCGCATCCGGAGCCTGTGCTCTGCAACGGGAGTAGGCCACGACGGTTGAGAGGCCCGCGTACTGCAAGAAACAAAAACAAAACCAAAACAAAACAAACAAAAAAGACATAGCCTGGCTGATTGGATAACAAAAGCAAGACCCATCTATATGCTACCTACAAGAGACTCACTTAGGGGCTAAAGAAACACACAAAATGAAAGTGAGAGGATGGAAAAAGATATTTCATGCAAACAGAAATGAAAAGAAAGCTGGGGTAGCAGTACTCATATGAGACCAAGTAGACTTTAAAACAAAGCCTATAATAAAAGATAAAGAAGGGCATTATATAATGGTAAAGGCACCAATACAAGAAGAGGATACAACATTTATAAACATATGTACCTAATATAGGAGTGCTAAATATATAAAACAAATATTAATAGACATATAGGGAGAAATTGACAATAATACATTAATAGTGGAGGTCTTTAACCCCTCATTTACATCAATGGACAGATCATCCAGATGGAAAATCAATAAGGAAACAGTGCCCTTAAATGACACATTAAACCAGTTGGGCTTTATATTAATTTACAGGACATTCCTTCCAAAAGCAGCAGAGTATACATTCCAGGATAGATCACAGGTTAGCCTGCAAAACATGTCTCAATAAATTTAAGAAAATTGAAATCCTATCAAGCATTTTTTCCAACCATAATGGTATGAAACTAGAAGTTAATTATAGGAAGAAAAATGGGAAAATCGAAAACATGGAGACTAAACAACATAGTACTGAAAAAAATCAATGGGTCAATGAAGATACCAAAGAGGAAATTACAACATACCTTGAGATAAGTGAAAATAAAAACATAACTTTCCGAAGTTTATGAGACACAGGAAAAGCAGTTCTAAGAGGGAAGTTTTAAGTGATACAGGCCTACCTCAAGAAACAACAACAAAAATCAAATAAACAACCTAACCTATCACCTGACGGAATTATAAAAAGAACAGCAAAGCCCAAAGTCAGCAGAAGGAAGGAAATAATTCAGATCAGAACAGAGATAAATAAAATAGAGACCTAAAAATGGTAGAAAATATCAGTGAAACCAAGAGCTGTTTTTTTGAAAAGATAAAATTGATAAGACTATAGCCAGACTAATTAAGAAAAAAAGAGAGAGGACCCTAATAAATAAGAAATGAAAGGAGAAATTAAAACTGATATCCAGAAATACACTAATAATACAACGAACAGTTATATGCCAACAAACTGGACAACCTAGAAGAAATGGATAAATTCCTAGAAATACCCAAGCTTCCAAGACTGAACCAGGAGGAAGCAAATAATCTGAATAGACCAATTAGTAGTATTGAATCAGTAATCAGAAAACTCTCAACAAATAAAAGTTGAGGACTGGAAGGCTTCACTGGGGAATACTACCAAACATGTAAAGAAGAGCTAATACCTATTTTTCTCAAACTATTCCTAAAAGTTAAAGAGGAGGGAACACTCCCAAATTCATTCTATAAGGCCACCATTACCCTGATCACAAAACCAGGTAAAGACACTACAAAAGGCCAATATCTCTGATGAATATGGATGCAAAAATCCTCAATAAAATATTAGCAAACTGAACTTAACAATATATAAAAAGGATCATACACGAGGATCAAGTGGGATTTATTCCAGGGATGCAAGGATGGTTCAATATCTGCAAATCAATCAATGTGATACACTAAATTAACAAAAGGAAGTAAAAACACACGATCATCTCAATATATGCAGAAAAAAGCATTTGACAAAATTCAAAATCCATTCATGATAAAAAAACTCTGAACAAAGTGGATATAGAGGGTACATATTGCAACATAATAAAGGCCATATGAAAGACTCACAGCTAACATCAAACTGAATGGTGAAAACTGAAAACTTTTCCTCTAAGATCAGGAACAAGACAAGGATGTCCACTCTTGCCACTTCTATTTTACATAGTATTGGACGTCCTAGCCACAGCAATCAGACAATAAAAAGAAAGAAAAGGCATCCAAATTGGAAGGAAAGAAGTAAAGCTCACTATTTGCAGGTATCATGAGACTATATATATAAAATCCTAAAGTCTCTACCAATAAACTATTAGAAGTAATAAAAGAATTCAGTAAAGTTGCAGGCTACAAGATTAATATATAGAAATCTGTTGTTTTTCTATACACTAATCATGAACTATCAGAAAGAGAAAGCAAGAAAATAATCCTGTTTAAAATTGCATCAAAAAGAATAAAATACCTAGGAATAATCTTAATCAAGGAGATGAAAGACCTATACTCTGAAAACTGTAATACACTGATGCAGGAAATTGAAGATGATCCAAAGAAATGGAAAGATACCCTATGTTCCTGGATTGGAAGAATTATTGTTAAAATGTCCATACTACCCAAAGCAATCTACAGATTTAGTGCAACCTATTAAAATGCCCATGGATTTTTTGGGTTTTTTTTAACAGAACTAGAATAAATATACCTAAAATTTGTGTGAAACCACAAAGACCCCAAATTGCCAAACTAATCCTGAGAAAAAAGATCAAAGCTGGAGGTATCGTGATACCTCACTTCAGACTATACTACAAAGCTACAGTCATCAAAACATCATGGTACTGGCATGAAAATGGACACACAGATTAATGAAACAGGATAGAGAACCCAGAAATAAGCCCACAGAATATAGTCATTTAATCTATGACAAAGGTGGCAAAATATATGAGGAGGAAAAGACAGTCACCTTAATAATTGGTGTTGGGAAAACTGGCCAGCTACATGTAAAAGGATGAAATTAGAACATTTTCTCACACCATATACAAAAATAAACTCAAAGTGGATTCAAGACCTTAATGTAAGACCAGAAACCATAAAACTCGTAGAAGTAAATGTAGGCAGTATACTGTTTGACATAAGTCTTATCAATGTTTTTTGGATCTGTATCCTCAGGCAAGGATAACAAAAACAAAAATAAACAAATGAGACCTAATTAAACTTAAAAGCTTTTGCACAGCAAAGGAAACCGTCAACAAAATGAAAAGACAACCTACTGAATGAGAGAACACATTTGCAAATGATATGTCTGACAAGGACTTAATATCCAAAATATATAAAGTGTGCATACAACTCAATATCACAAAAACCAACTCAACTGAAAAATTGACATTTTTCCAAAGAAGATATACAGATCAAAAAACAGGCACATGAAATGATGCTGAATAGCACTAATCATCAGGGAAATGCAAATCAAAACCACAATGATACATCACCTCACACCTGTCAGAATGGCTGTCATCAAAGAGATAAACAATAAGTGCTGGAGAGGGTGTGGAGAAAAGGGAACACTCTTGCACTGTTGGTGGGAATGTAAATTGGTGCAGCCACTATGGAGAACAGTATGGAGGTTCCTTAAAAAACTAAAAATAAAACTACCATATGATCCAGCAATTCCAATTCTGGGTTTATGTCTGAAGAAAATGAAAACATTAATTCAAAAAGATACACACAGTCCAGTGTTCACCACAGCATTATCCAATGTTCACCACAGCATTATTTACAATAACCAAAATACGGAAGCAATGTAAGTGCCCATCAGCCGATGAATGGATAAAGAAGAAACACACACACACCCACACCCACACACACACACCCACACACACACCCACACACACACACACACACACACACACACACACACACACACACACACACGCTCACAGGAATAGTACTCAGCCATAAAGAAAAGAATGAAATTTTGCCATTTGTGACAACATGGATGGAGCTGAAGGGTATTATCCTTAGTGACATAAGTCAGAGAATGACAAATAATGTATATTTTCACTTGTATGTGGAATCTAAAAAATGAAATGAGTGAATATAACAGATTCAGATATAGAAAGCAAACTAGTGGTTACCAGTGGAGAGAGGGGTTGGGGGAGGGGCAAGTTAGGGGAAGGGGATTAAGAGGTACAAACTACTGGTATAAAATAAAAAGACACAAGGATGTAATGTACAGCACAGGGACACAGCCAATATTTTGTAATAACTTTAAATTGAGTATAACCTATAAAAATATTGAATCACTGTGTTGTATATCTAAAACTAATATAACATTGTAAATCAACTATAAGTCAATTAAAAAAAAACACACACATGATCCTCTACCCCCTGAAATTTACTGTGGACAGTGAAGTAAGGGACATTGTGGTTGCCATTGGAGAATATCTTGGATTAGCCAAAAAGTTCATTTGGGTTTTTCATAAGATGTTATGGAAAAACCCAAACGAACTTTTTGCCCAACCCAATAGATTATTACAAGGAGAAACTATAACCTCAAATAACTCCCCTGTCCCACCCACAGTTACCTGTGGGACCTCATCTCCTATTATTCTCCACCTTGCTCTCTCTGCCCCAGTCACAGTGGCCTCCTCCCTGATCCTTAGCAAACACTCTTGCTTAGGGAAGCTGCAATCACTGTTTCCCATATTCTGGATATCCTTCTCCCAGAAGCCTGCATAGCTGGACTCCTTACTTCCTTTCAGTCTCTCCAGTGCAATGTGGCTTTTCTTCCCTGGTGGCGTTTCTTCCCAAAAATGGCACACACCTCCAACACACACACAATATCTATTTGTTTTCTCTGCTTCATTTTTCTCCTCAGCATTATCACATCTATTATCATAAATATTTCATCTATCTAGTTATGTACCTTTCCGCTTCATGAGCTGTAAGCTTTGGATGATGAAGATTTTCTTTTTCTCTTTTGATTACTGCTGTATCCCCAGCACTAGAATAGTCCCTGGGACGTAATGGGCCCTCAATAGATAATTTGTTGAATGAATAAATGAGATTTCAACTAAAAGGGGCAATTGGTTACCTAGAATTTTGCTGTAACCTATTTATACTGGAGAAATAGTGTCTTAATAGAATATGTTAACCTCAGGGATTTGTTATTTAAAAAAAAACCCAAATCAACGTTTTATACCCTCATCATAGATATTAGGCAAACGAACAACAAACAGCTGTTAGCTACTTCTTTAAAAGTCATGCTAAGTGATCTGGCACCTTTCTCGGGAGAATGGGACCACTTTCCATTATGTTGTCTCAGGATCTCAGCTGCAATCGAGGTAGATATTTCCATTTTAATATCCTGTTACATTAGGATTAATGTATTTTAAAATTCATTCTAATGAACATTACTAGTTGTAAACTGAATGAAACAGTGAAAATGAAATTGTAGACACTATTGCTTTCCAAATATATTTTGAAATAAATAGGAAAGATGTTTGTTTCTGTTCCCTATGCCTTCTACTCTATAGCTTCCTGGAAAGGGAAGGCCTCACATGTTTCTTGGTTTCTCTGTTTCTCTGAATTTAACTCATAATCAGCTGAAGGGTCTTGAAGTCAACCCAGAGTCTGCTTGGCTCATCTTAATAGCAGTTGGCTTTGGTGAACAATTACCATGTGCTGGCTCTGGTTTTAAGCCCTTTATGCATAATGACTAGTAAGTCATACGTGAATCCTGTGAGTTACGAAATACTATCAAACAGGATTCTGAGGTTCAGAGAGTTTAAATCACTTGTTCAAGTCACAGATCCATTAAGCAGAGCCAGGGCAGACTCCAAACTGCAGTGGAAAACGTACCATATTATGAGCCACAGTATCTGGTTCAAATCCTACTTCTGCATCTATCTATGCCTGTGGACGTGAGGAGATATTTATAACTTCCCAGAACATCAGGGCCACGTCTGTTAGTGAGAGATTTGAGAGGTGGGCTAAAAGTAACAATTCAAGTGTGTTTAAACCTAGTTAGAAATGTTTGTTTGATATGTGGACTGAGTAATCCAGATATAGTTTTTGGTGACTTACTAATTAAAATTCAGGACTTTTAAAATATAGAGTTCCCACTATAGCAAATGAAAAATGATTGTATCAGTTTCCTAAAGCTGCCATAACAAAGTATTGATATCACAAACTGAGTGGCTTAAAACAACAGTTTATTGTCTCACTGTTTTGGGGTCTAAGATCAAGGTACTGGCAGGGCCATACTTTCTCTGAAACCTGTAGCAGAATCCTTCCTTGTCTCTCCAAGCTTCTAGTGGCCCCAGGAATTCCTTGTCTTATACCTGCATCACTTCTGTCCTCTATCTTGCTCTGGCCTTTCCCTCTGGATCTCACCACATCGTTCTCCCCTGTGTGTGTCTGTCTCTGTATACAAATTTCCCCAAATCTTAAAAGGATAGCAGTCATATTGGATTAGGGTCTATTCTAATTACTTATTTTAACTTGTGTAAAGATCCTATTTCCAAATAAGGTCACATCCTGTGGCACTGGGGGTTACAATTTCAACATTTCTTTTTAAGAGACACAATTTAACCCATAACAGTGATTCTATTGATTCATGTTCCCTTTGGGACTCATGTTAAGTTTAGGCCTTGGTGCTTTGTTTAGAGTCTGCCTGCTTTCCCTCAAAGGGATGCTCAACATTATATCTATCTGGATTCCTTACTAAGGTTATTTTCTGTCTAATACTTAAAAATAGAAAATCAAATGAAAAAATCTCAAAGACAATTCTAGTAAATCTAAATTTTATTGGAACTTTCTTAAGTTCATTGATTTCCCCTAA
This sequence comes from Orcinus orca, assembly GCF_937001465.1. NCBI lineage: Eukaryota > Metazoa > Chordata > Mammalia > Artiodactyla > Delphinidae > Orcinus > Orcinus orca. The sequence continues at coordinate 92,063,627 of NC_064561.1, read as the reverse complement.
GTCTATTCCAGATACAGAGTAATACTTAATTTCCCTCCCTCGGTAAAGTTTTCTAGTTAAAAAGTGTCTTTGATTGTGCTATGCTACACATATTAGGCAGGCTCCTAGCTGAAAACAGCTGGCACATTTAAAGTGAGATAATTCAAGGAGGATTTAATAGAGGATAATCTACAATGCCGTGGGTTTGGTGTCCTGGGCTAACAATAGCAGATCAGTTACCACCACTAGATCCGAGGGAAGGAGGTGAGCAGTTAATGGAAAGAGTAGCATTGTGGGACCTGGGAGGGAGCAAGGAAAACAGGTACCCTAACCTTACTCTCTTAGGTTCTTTCCTAACCTCTGCTGTGGCTCTCCATTAGCCAAACCCAACTGGAGTCCAGAGTAAAAGAGAGCCCAATGATCTAGTCCATACATGTCAGGTCAGCACAGAGGTTGGAGAAAGATGGAGAGCAGATATGAGTGCATTAGAAGATGTCTAGCACAGCTAGACCCTTCTGCCTCTCAAGTATCCACTCTTTCTCCTTCCTCTGGTTGAAACCTAACAAAGGTGTTGCAAGAAATTCCCTCAACTACCTTAATTAGGGATGATGGCAATGGTCATTCTCTTACCTAAACATTAGATGCCACTCATGCTCTTCATATAAGATAGCAAGAAGAAAAAGGGAAAGAGGGCTAAGGATACAATTTAGTGACGTAAAACATAGCTGCTAAACTCCCTGATTTGGTAGCTGGTTACACAGAGTTCTTCCTTACTAATCATAGCTGTCTTTTTCTACCATCCATTTCATGTTCCTCTTACCTCTGCTGCAAACTCAGCTGGATGATGTTCTTTATCTAGTTGGTGACCCAGTTCTTTATTCCTGTAGGATCTGAGTTTTCAGTGGTCTTATTTATGTTAGATCACGGTGGTTTCTCACTAACCACTACTATTGGACAAGGAGAAACTCAGAGATAACCCAGTGAATTCCCTGGGTTTTACACTTAGTCCTCCACTGTATGGTAGTAACCCAATAATCATGACCAGTGTGGAGACCTGCTTCTCAGACTGTTGGCTTGGTGGCATGAGGGACCCAAAATGATTTGGGGGGCATTCTGTTTCCACTTTGTTTTCCATAACTTGGTTCCCAGGTAGAATCATTGCTTCTGTGGACCCTAGGACCTCCAAATGTATCAAGCCCAAAGTTTTTCAAGAAGGTTAATAGATATGATTGTGAGAGTAGTCATTCTCACCTCCACTCTTTTCTTTTTTTTTTTGGCAGTACGCGGGCCTCTCACTGCTGTGGCCTCTCCCGTTGCGGAGCACAGGCTCCGGACGCGCAGGCTCAGCAGCCATGGCTCACGGGCCCAGCCGCTCCGCGGCATGTGGGATCTTCCCGGACCGGGGCACGAACCCATGTCCCCTGCATCGGCAGGCAGACTCTCAACCACTGCGCCAGCAGGGAAGCCCTCACCTCCACTCTTGTTCCCAGCCCCCATTCATTCTGGCAGGAGTTGGAGGGGAGACAGCACTAAATATCAGCTGTTGATTTACGGCATATACATCGTAAATCATGTGGGACATCCCCCTGGCCTTGCTGTTGAGTATACCAGCTCCTGCCATCATTTAAGAATGCAAGGTTGTTGCTGCTTACAATTTTGTTATTATTCTGATATCAAGTTTAATAAATATGTTCTTTAAATTTGTTTTACATGCTATACATATTTTTTCTTTTGTTTTACATTTATGTAAATAGCTCTAATTTTTTTCTGTTTATTCTTCCTTGATTGGTGTAGATTTACTCAGATCTATAGTCTCTTTAATAATAGAGTGGTATATTTCCCTTAGCTTTCTTTCTTGGTTACTTAGGTGCTAGTGGAACTTAAGCAGGATGAGAAAATGTGGGCTCATGCAATTATTTAATTCACTCGGGAAATTGAGGACCATGGGAGGAAATAGAGGCTTTATATCTGCCTGTTGGAGCTACTCAAATAGGATCCAGCTTTCTCTTTTTTGTCTACCAAACTTTGAGTCTCCTGATCAGTTCCAGTGGATTAGCATCCTGTAATTCTGTTTCTTTGACTGTATACCACACCGTTTTGCCATCTCAGCTTTGTAGATTTACTGTCACTTCTGACTTGCAGAGGTGGATGTAGATTTAGTCTGTTTCTGGGCCTACGGTCCACCTGGATCCCCTTATCTAGCTTTGCTTCTCTTCATCTCTACATAAGAAAGCTATATACTTTGCAGCATTTGCCTTTCACAGTCCAGAACTAACACAGTCCATGCAAGTATATTAACCAATGTATACTTGGTTATACGTTTATAACCAAGTATAAATGCAGAGAACCTCAATTCTCTGCATGTGAGAGACAAATGCTATGTGTGTGTGTGTGTGTGTGTGTGTGTGTGTGTGTAGGTATATATATATATATACACACACACACAGGTTTTCATATAGGTCTATGTAGAACAGTCATTCAAAAAAGCTCAGTGCTTTCAGGGAGATCAGCTCGGTGCTTTGTGACCACCTAGAGGGGTGGGATAGGGAGGGTGGGAGGGAGACACAAGAGGGAGGAGATATGGGGATATAGGTGTATGTATAGCTGATTCACTTTGTTATACAGCAGAAACTAACACACCATTGTAAAGCAATTATACTCCAATAAAGATGTTTAAAAAATTTTTTTAAATTTATTTTAAAAAGCAAAAACAACAACAAAAATCTCAGTGCTTTGATCTGACTACTCTAGTTGCCTTGAATAGGTCAGTGAGTTTGGCCTCAGGCTGGGATAAGCTTCAGACTATGGCAAGTGAGTGACTTTAATTTTCTGGGTCAAAAATAAAACTGTGAACATCTGGAAATAAATGGAAAAACCTATATGGTTTCCCAAGCAGGATTCTTACCATGACATATTTAAATCCCGTCCAATGTACTTTACTTTTCTCTTTACAAAATTAGTGAACTAGGTATGGCTAATACGTGCAAAATTCGTAATGTCTAGTATATTGATTTTTAGAGAAGCATAGACTCTAATGTTTCATTATTATTTCTAATTGTCTTGATGGATCCTGGCAACATAGATTGAAATGGCTAAAAGACCATCGATAAAGCATAATGATAAACAGCAAAGCATCACATTCAGTGCCATAAAAATTAGTCTTCGATAAGTTCTTGTTTAATATCTTCATTTATAGTTTATTACACAGGAGAAATGGCTTGCTAAAGAAATTCACACAAGCTGGCACATTTTGCATCACAAAAAGTCTAAGAATTGACCATAATTGTAGAAGGTCATACTTAGCTCATTATGATCAGACAGTTCTAAAAGATGCATAAACACTGATGATCTATTGAAAAAGGGACCTTTTACACACCCTGATCTAAGTGGGAAAGTAAGATTCTTTTATTCATATTCCCTTGATGCCTGGTACTGATTAGGATATTTCAAAACCAGAAAAACTAAAAAAAAAATAAAAACACTTCGTGGTTTGACTACGTTTACCTAAATTTAAGAATAATATTTGATGAACCTCTATCTCATTTGTGCATTATTTGGAGTCTGATAATTATCTCAGTCTTTTATTTATAATCGATTCCAATTAGACTTTTTTAAATTTCTGGGATAGATTCCTCTATCATTATTTTAGAGCCACTAGAGGTATAACGTAACCTTGACAGTAGATTAATACAACCCAAGGTATTTTAATGATTCTTTTTGTACCATGTGATTTATCTGCCATTTTACTTTTCAAATACCTTCTTGAACATTATGATTGTAATAGGAATAGGCATTTTACTTTGTGCAGGCACTGACTAGATTTGATTTGCTATTTTGGTTGTAATTATTGACGTTCCCTGTAATTACTTGTTTGTAGAATAAAGGTTGGGGGCACTCAACTCCACATGTTGTCTGGACTGTTAACAACCCCTGTACCACAGAGAAATCCAGGAAAGCAAGTGCTACACTGCTCACTTCTCTGTGAGCCTTGGTTATTGAGACACGAGTCCCACAGCTTCCACAGGGGCTGTTAGAGTTTTCATCCTCTTGGTGACCTCTCTTGGTTAACACAACATTGTAATTCAACTATTCTTCAATAAAAAACAAATTAAAAAAAAAGATACTGAGAACAGCGTTTCTTAAATGAAAAAGGCTAGCCAGATTCCTGTATGAAAAGGCCATGGTCGAGTGCCCCACAGAATTTTCAGTCAGTGTTTTAGATATAAGTGGATAGGTAGCAATGAACACATATTCGATGAAGTGTCTAACATGGAAGAGATTAAAGCAAACAAAACAGAGACTTATCATGAAAATGAAAGCTTCAAAAAATTAATCATTCATCTTCTCAGAAAAACTATTGTATCTGTGAAACAAGAACAAGATCCATTTTTAAAGGAATATTCAGAGAAAAACTCTTGGAAATTAATATATACATATGGAAAATTGAAAAAAAAAGTTTAGAAATTCAATAGTGAAGATTCAGTATCTGAATAATAAAACTTCCAGAAAGAGAGAACAAAGAAAATGGAAGGAAGGAAAATATTAGCGAATTAATTCCAGAAAAATCCCTGAAGTTGAAGAAATGAGTTTCCAGATTGAAAGGGCTGATAGAGTTCCCAAAACAATAGATAATAATAGACCCAGACTAAGGCATAGCATCATGAAACAGAGCTCTGGAGAGAAACAGGAGATCCTAGAAGTATCAAGAGGGGTGGGGTGGTGATTGTAACATATAAAAGATCAGAAATCAGAGCATCCTTGGAGTTCCTCGTAGCAGCACTGAAAGTAGGAAGACAGTAGAGTGAAGACTTCCAAATTTTGAGGATAAACAAAGTTCAACCTAAAGTTGTATACTCAGCAGAACCATCAGTTATGTATGAAGGAAGTCTAAAATATCTTTGGACATGCAAAGCCTCAAAAACTTAACTCCTAAAAACTCTTCCTTGGGAAGTTGCAAGAGGAGTTTCTTCACTAAAATAAGGGAATACATGAAGAAAGAGGAATTAACGGGATTCAGAGAATAAGGAATTCAACTCAAGGAAGAGGAGGATATTCAAGTTGATTTTGAAAAGAATGCATAGGATGAGGACTGTGTCCAGCATAGAGGGCGAGCATCTCAGAGTGAAACAGGTTGGAGAGCTTTGGGGGAAATGTCTCCAATAAAGGAAATATTAAAAAAAAATGCCTGATGTATTTAGATACATTGAAAGATTTAGAGAATAGGAGAAGAGTTTATAAACATGTTAACGTTAAGCACATGGGGCACTACAAGTTATTAAATCTGAAGAAAAATTGTGCAAGAAATCAAATTCCTACTTAGCTACAAATATTAAATAGACATAATAATGTCAACCCTGAATACAGTATATTACTATTTGAAAAGGATGGAAGAGGAGGGCAGTGTAGAAGTGGTGGACATACAGAAATAGTAAAAGAGTGGTTGATTCTCATCTTTCATTGTGGAAAGCCAACTGTCAATCTGTCCCCTCGCCTGCCCCTCCTGCCTTCCGCAATCAAGTGGTACGCTGTAAACAGGAGTATTTAGTGTTGTGGAGGTAAATACCAAAAGAAACAGCTCAAAAACTTATAAGCAGTTAACTATGGGCAGCTGGAAATGGTGGAAAGTAGACTAATGATTTTCATAATAAGCCCTTTAGAACAATGTAATATCAATACTTAAAACTGTGTCTATCATTGATTAAAACAAACTTGATTAGAAACAGAAAGAAACAGCATGGGATTAGAACTAAAATTATTTTCCAATCACAAGTCTCTTTTTTTTACTGTGTAACTTAATCTCTCTGAGCCCCCCTTTCTTCAACAAGGAAAGTCATGACTAAATGAGATAATTTATGTAAAGCGTTAATTATAGTAAGTGCTAGTCATAAGTAAGCTTTAGTAAATGACAGGCATTAAACTTCTATTTATATAAGCCTCTAAGCCTCTGTGGAGGAAACTTAGCGTTACCAAGATTCAATAACTTTTCCAGTCGCACAGCTATAAAACATAACAGCCACATTTGCCTGAGAGAGTCTGAGCTCTGAGCCCGCATTTTGCTACCACACTGCCTCCTCTTTCCTACTTTTCCTTGTAGGTAGAAACTACTTCTGTTATCTTTATTCCAAACAGTGCCAGATTCATAATAGACACTTAATATTTGAATTAATGTTATTAGACCGTGATGATAACCCATTCTAATTTACATAATAGAGATAAAAATATCTTCAAAGTATAATACAATACACTTTATTTTAAAAAATAAATAATAGTCAACCCATCCCAAGCTTGTTAATATATGTCAGAAATTTTTTTTTTTTTAATTCTTTGACAGTTCTTCTTCAGGAAGGGTTCCATAGTGTTCGTGCCCTTATTCCCCAGTTTCTTTCCTGGGCACACGAGAGTCCTTCATACACACACCACAGAGGGGAACATAGAGTAGATACTGTGTACACAATTTTGTGTTGACTTGAAATAAACCAATTGCATAGATATTATCCTGGATGAGAAAGTTGTCAAGAAGGACCTAAGAGTAGATTAAATAATCCTTTGCATAGCATCATGAAGCCTAAATAAAATATGATAGTTTTATGTATAGAAATAATATGACATAGGACAGGGTGGTAATAATTCTTCACTAATTCTTGGAGAAATGCAGCATGCTAAGAACTATTAAGTTCTCATCTCCTCATTAACTCTAGAAATCTAGAAAAAAGGACAAGAATGATAAGGAGTTGACCAAATGACTTATGAGAAAAGATTAAGATAATTAAACAAGAAAAACTTGGATGAATAGTGATGAAGAAATGTAATAATATTGCATATCTGGAAAATGAGAATACTAGAAAATAATTGGGGAGAAACAGGATGAGTAATTATAATGACAATACATTTAAGTTTGCTGTTTTTAAATCAATTGCTATAAAGTGTATGTGGAAACATTAAAGAATATTTTAAATGGAACTACGTTAAATATAATCTTCCAGAGAACAGAATTCTAGGAAAATAAACCAACTTATTGCTTCCATCTTGGTTTTTTACTATAGATGGTCAAAATTGGCAATAACCCCCCCAGTTTACTTTAGTTAATTTTTTTTTACCATGTCAATGTTTGGCTAAATTTATTTCAAAATATTTAATGTTTTTCAGACACATGGAAAAAATTTCAGACCAGATATTTAAACTTTGCAGCTTATTATTAGAAAACAGATTGACTTTGAATCCAGCACACATTCTGTTGGTTTTTTTCTCTAAAATAAAGTCGTTAATCTACTCTCTATCTCAAGAGAATATTTTGTTAAGTATATTTGTTGTCTTTAGTCACTTGTCTTATCTATGACAAATTATGACAAAGAATCTGAGTAGTAGGAGGGCAGGACATGTATCTATTTTATTTACCATTATATCTCCAGTATCTAGCACAGTTCTTGGTACCTCAAAGTATTCAATAAATATTTTGAGTAAATGAATATATATATGTCTGTAATGGACATTCCATCTGTTCATTTTTATCGAGTCAGAAAATAAAGTTTTCTTAAGGTTGTATATGCTTCTCTTCTAATTGGGTGGAGGTCATAGGTTTAGTAACCAAATGTGGAATCCAAATTTTTGTTTCCCCTTGGAATTAAAAGTTGGGATCTATATTTTTTAGATGAATAGCCAGTAATGCTGTTATTAACTTGATCTATTCCTCCATTCTACCTCCATGTAGAGCAGTGGTTCTCTCAACCCTGAATGAGAAACTTTAAGAAATACAATGTCTGGGTTCCTCTCTATAACTGGTGAACAGATTCTCTGGGCATGGGAGCCAAGCATCTGTAAGGGAGGGGAAGGAAGAGAGGGAGGAGCGGAGTACCATTGATGAAGCCAAAGCAGAAGCAGGAAGAGAAACACAGATCAGAAACTACCAATTTTCAGTTTTGTTTCTACATTTTCCTCTATGAACTTTAATTTATTGAAGGGTTTTTATTTGATTTCTGGACACACTTTATTACAGTTTTACCACTGGTAAAGGAGAGTTCCCAAAGCAAAGGAAATAAATACTGTAGATTCTACATCATAAGTTCTGCCTGCCCTTGTATCTATTTTATATGCTTAACTCAAGTAGTTGGGCTGCTATATTATTACTTGAAACGTACACTATCCTATGGCAGACACAGTGTATTTAATAAATAAACATTTTACGTGGCAGTCTCCTTATTCTTCACCTCCTAACTTGGAATTTTCTCTCTTACTTGGCTGGAATATATCTTACTTTTCAAGAGGACATGTATGCAATGTTTCTTCATCCTTTGCTTATGTGAGAATTTTATGTTGTTTTCATGTATTAATAAATGATTTGATAGGAAATTTCTGGTAAAACTATTTTTACTGAGGACTCTAAATTTTCCAATGTCTTATGGCATTGTATGTTGTAAGGAAGTCTGAAATGTGCCTGGCTTCCTCTCCAACCCCAACTCTTTTAAAATTTGAAACACAAAGGAACGCACACACATGCACACACCACGAGAAAGTGAAACACACCCACATTTCATGTGTCATTTTGGGGGGACCACACACCTCCAGAGCTTATTGTAGAGGTTAAATAGATATTATAGCAATAACGTAAATCCTTTTTATATATACTATATAATAATATATGATACATATTATAGAAGTTAAATAATATGGTATTTACTTTTCATGAACTTTCCCTATGCTTATACAGCCATATCTACACATTATATATATATATATGTATTTGTACATTTATTTTTTTAAATTGTAAGTCTTTCTACGTTTTGATCAACTAGTTGCTTTTTGAATCTAGTAATGTTATTTACTTTGTTTTAGATCAGTTCATTTAGCTGTTCATGTAGAATATCCACAATTAAATGAAAATAATCCTGTCTTACAACTATATATTTAGATGAGACCAGATTTTTTTTTTCACATGCTTCAATCAAAACAATGTATTTCAACAGACTGAATACAGAAACATACAGGAAAACCAGTTGTTTTTTCTCAAGTCAGACATTGAAATTTGCAAAACATGCAAAACAATGCCAGTCTCCTTGCTAACTTTTTTTGTGTTTACAAAGCAATTATTTTTCATATAAATGTTATGTCTTCACATAAAATAGTTTTCTCATTATTATTTTAAAATTAATAAATGCATATTTAAAAGATTTCTTGGTTTTAATTTCCTACACAGTATTAATGGTAGATATAACCCATATAGACAAAGGCTTTCTAGAGACCCTCAAAAATTTTTTAAATTGCAAAGAGATTCTGAGACTAAAATTTGTAGATTTGTTGGCATATAGGAGAGATTTATTTTCAAGAAGCCAAACTGCAGCCACTCAACTAAACCCTTTGGTTGGAGCTAGAACTGGAATTCCTATGCCTACACGACCACCTCCTAGTGGCTAGCTAAGTGATGTATGTGCTTGCCTTACACCCTATGTGGATCTTACTGAGTGAGGGGCTTTGGTGCATTGCTTTCTCACCCCATATCCACGTGTGCTTTCTGAGCTGTTTGCCTCAGAGAGGCTTCAGTATAAAAGTAGTGTCTAGAGATGGAATGATTAACTCCTAAAAGGTGCTATGAGATTCAAATATTTGGCACCATCTATATACATTTAGTTAGCATTTTATCATCTAAATTTTAGATAGAAATTTCTACTTTGATAACAATGTAACTTTCTAATTTGATAACAAGCGAAGTGACTCAAGTAAGAGCAAAATTACACAGATAACTCGAATTCCATAAATTGATATTGGCTTATGAGCATTTTAGATTTACAATTTGTTTAATTTTTTGTATGTGTACTTATCAATGGCTATTAAGAAATAAAACCAAAAATGTTTTTATTGATTTCTACATATTCATCTGTTGCAAAAAGTTATTGTCATCCTCATTATTTCTTAAAACCAAATAATGAGAAACTTTCAGGTGTAAAATATAAGTTCTGCTTGAGCTGAGAAAAAAATGATTACTTTTTTGTCTCTTTTTGGCAATAGAAATCACAAAGCTTAAGGGACCTTAGAATTAATCCTGCCAGTCATTTTTTAAATTTTGGAAACTGAGTTAAAGGAAGATGAAATGGCAATGAGTAAGGGACAAAACTCAGGTACCATCCACAATCCTACCTTAATCTAATGTGTTTTCATTATACTATTGTGTCACTTTAGTTCCTCTTCCGCCATGTAATGTGAAGTGTTAGGAAAATCAGTTGTAGGTTTGGACTTGCTTATCTGCTCTTGTTACCCATAGCAGTTTCAGCTGCAACAAAGAATATGTAAAAGAGAGAGATGCCGAGGACAAAAAAAGTCAGTTCAATGAACAGCCCAATCAAACTGAACATATAATGATATATGAACATTGAGATAAAATGCTTAATGGCATTTTAAAATTTCTCAACTGGTAGCAGAGTTGTCCTAGAGTCACTGTGTCAGCTGCTGACACAGATCACAGAGTTTGAAATAAGAAGGAAAGATGTATTTCCAATGCCTTATCCAGGTGTTTAGCTTTAGAATTGGTGGGACTGTCTAGAAAAATAAAATCTCTGTCTGGTACTACAGGGAATATACTTTCTCTTTATCACATTTCTTAATTAAAATAGGAAATGAAAGTCCTAATGTTTGTGTTCATACGGTGTTAATGCTGTACCTTCATAGGTAAAAATGAGGAAATTAAACTGTTCTTGTTCTCAGAGCGATAAGATAGTGACAGATAAAGTATATTGTTTTTACTCATGTGGAGGTAATCCTTATTTTTCAGTTTATGCATTTCCTTTTACATATTAAAAAAAGGCATTAAAACCAGAAAGTCAAAGCTCAGAAGTTATGTATGAGAATAAATGCTTTGGAATAGGAATTAAAATGTTTCAGTTATAGTTCTAACCACCATTTTGCTTCTGCTACATTAATTTAGATTCAAATTGCTATGGGGGAAATGTCACCTATTTTTTAAAGTGATATTTTTGGATTCAAAAAGTGTTAATAAGGTCAGGAAAAATATTTGGATAACAAATTTTCAATTCAGTAAAATATTTAAAAGTTATTTATTTTATCTACATTTCACACTATTCTTGAAAGTATTTCTTTGGTAATTTCCCCATTTTCACAATGAGTGAATTACTAATTTCCAGTGAATTGTACTATGCCTTATAGGAATGATTACAAAAGTATTCAGAAAAATACCTGGGCATTACTCTCCTGAGAAATATAGCATAATCAATCCAATTTGTAAATACAACATATTTAGAACAAATTAGTGGCCCAAGAATCAGCACTAGGTCAGGAAGTCTGTTTTTTTAATGAGTGTCATTAGGACCAGGATGAACCAAAAATTAAGGTAAAGAGTCCTTGTACCATGAGGCATTAAGAACTAATGCATCCTTTAACTTGAATAAGAATTTATTTGTACCTTAGTCATAAACAGTTTAGATTTATCTTTCCATTTTAACATTAAAACTATGTGCTACAGTCATTCCCATCAAGAAATTATTGATAAACTAAACTGACTACATCCTTTCCACATGGATGCTGGTATGTATGGCCAGGACCATTGGAAACTAAACTTATTTTGGGTAGTCTGTTGAGATGACATGTGAATGGAATGGAATTAGGAAGTAGCAACCTTGGATATTTATCGAATTCAAGTTATCCAAAGATAATATTATTGCTTCTAAGAAAAATCAGGCACAACAAATCATTGGGAAGGGCCAGAATGTGTCCATTAAAACTGAAATTCTGTGACTGGAATTGAGTTCCTGAAATTGTGGGTACATGTTAGAGATATACATATTTAAATTTAATAATACAAGGATCCTATAAACTGTAGAATAATGTAGCCTCTAAGTCTTTTATGAAGCACAAATTTATATAGCCAAGTTTAAAACTGTAATTAAGTAAGATATCTGATGAAGCCATTATATACCAAGAATTATTTTGGCCTTTTCTAACATGGATAATAGTTAGCACTTACTTAGTGCTTATTATATGCCAGGAACTGTGTTAAGTGCTTTATATATACTAATCAACTTAATGTTCTAAATGATCCCATGAGGAATGGCCTATTATCTCATTATATAGATGAGGAAACTGAGGCATAGAAAGTTTACCATGCTTAGAGTTACAAAGCAAGTAAGTGGTAAAAGTCAAACCGACATTGTCTGGCTTTGTGCTTTTACTCAGTGTTCTATACTTGCTCTGGTTCTTGCCAATGTATTTTTTTTCCTTATTATTTTTCCACTTGATAAGTATCAGTCTGTGTGTTGTCTCACTATCTATTATTGCTCAATTTAAAAAATTCCTTAATATTCAACTTAATTTTAAAAAATTCCTTCTTACCCAACTTAATTCTATGATTCACACACTCTTGCCAATGCCCCAAATTCTCTTTTCCCTGTGTTTTTTGCACCTGACAAACCTTCACCTCTGATGAGCCCAACTACAGGCAAACCTTGAAGATATTATGGGTTAGGCTCCAGGCCACCCCAGTAAAGCAAACAATGCAATAAAGGCAGTCACATGAATGTTTTGGCTTCCCAGGACATGTAAAATAGACTGTAGTCTATTAAGTGTGCAATAACATTAAATATAAAAAACAACATATATAACTTAATTAAAAATACTTTATTGCTAAAAAGTACTACCCATCATCTGAGAACCTTCAGTGAATCGTAGTAGTAACATCAAAGATCACTGATCACAAACCACCATAACAAATATAATAATAGGAAAAGGTTTGAAATATTGGGAGAATTAACAAAATGAGACAGCCGTGGAAAATACTGGAGAGAATAGAACAGGTAGTTCTACTATATACTACACATCACCAACTTTGGGTGGGTCTTACATTGCTGCACGGCAGTATTTCTCTGAGCAATTAACTCTCTCCATGGCTTTTTTAAACCTCTGTACACCATTCCCGCTTGCCAGTAAATTAATGATAAGTATTATCTCTTCTGTTTATATATATATATAACATCTTTATTGGAGTATAATTGTTTTACGATGGGGTGTTAGTTTCTGCTTTATAACAAAGTGAATCAGCTATACATATGTCCCCATATCTCTTCCCTCTTGCGTCTCCCTCCCTCCCACCCTCCCTAGCCCATCCCCTCGAGGTGGTCAGAAAGCACAGAGCTGATCTCCCTATGCTATGCGGCTGCTTCCCACTAGCAAACTATTTTACGTTTGGTAGTGTACATATGTCCATGCTACTCTCTCACTTTGTCACAGCTTACCCTTCCCCCTCCCCATATCCTGAAGTCCATTCTCTAGTAGGTCTGTTTCTTTATTCCAATCTTGCCCCTAGGTTCCTCAGAACTTTTTTTTATTATTATTCCATATATGTGTGTTAGCATATGGTATTTGTTTTTCTCTTTCTGACTTACTTCACTCTGTTGGACAGACTCTAAGTCCATCCACCTGACTACAAATAACTCAATTTCATTTCTTTTTATGGCTGAGTAATATTCCACTGTATATATGTGCCACATCTTCTTTATCCATCCATCTGTAGATGGACACATAGCTTGTGTTCATGTCCTGACTACTGTAAATAGAGCTGCAATGAACATTTTGGTACATGACTCTTTTTGAATTATGGTTTTCTCAGGGTATATGCCCAGTAGTGGGATTGCTGGGTCATATGGTAGTTCTAGTTTTAGTTTTTTAAGGAACCTCCATACTATTCTCCAAAGTGGCTTTTACAGTTTACATTCCCACCAACAGTGCAAGAGTGTTCCCTTTTGCCAACACCCTCTCCAGGATTTATTGTTTGTAGATTTTTTGATGATGGCCATTCTGTGAGAATGAGTGAGATGAGTGAGATGATATATCATTATAGTTCTGATTTGCATTTCTATAATGATTAATGATGTTGAGCATTCTTTCATGTGTTTGTTGGCAATCTGTATATCTTCTTTGGAGAAATGTCTATTTAGGTCTTCTGCCCATTTTTGGATTGGGTTGTTTATTTTTCTGATATGGAGGTGCATGAGCTACTTGTAAATTTGGAGATTAATCCTTTGTCAGTTGCTTCATCTGAAAATATTTTCTCCCATTCTGAGGGTTGTCTTTTGGTCTTGTTTATGGTTTCCTTTGCTGTGAAAAAGATTTTAAGTTTCATTAGGTCCCATTTGTTTATTTTTGTTTTTTTTCCATTTCTCTAGGAGGTGGGTCAAAAGGATCTTGCTGTGATTTATGTCATAGAGTGTTCTGCCTATGTTTTCCTCTGAGAGTTTGATAGTGTCTGCTCTTAAATTTAGGTCTTTAATCCATTTTGAGTTTATTTTTGTGTATGGTGTTAGGGAGTGTTCTAATTTTATTCTTTTACATGTAGCTGTCCAGTTTTCACAGCACCACTTATTGAAGAGGCTGTCTTTTCTCCACTGTATCTTCTTGCCACCTTTATCAAAGATAAGGTGACCATATGTACGTGGGTTTATCTCTGGGCTCTCTATCCAGTTCCATTGATCTATCTTTCTGTTTTTGTGCCAGTACCATACTGTCTTGATTACCGTAGCTTTGTAGTATAGTCTGAAGTCAGGGAGCCTGATTCCTCCAGCTCCTTTTTTTTTCTCAAGATTGCTTTGGCTATTTGGGGTTTTTTGTGTTTCCATACAAATTGTGAAATTTTTTGTTCTAGTTCTGTGAAAAATGCCAGTGGTAGTTTGATAGGGATTGCATTGAATCTGTAGATTGCTTTGGGTAGTAGAGTCATTTTCACAATGTTGATTCTTCCATCCAAGAAGATGATGTATCTCTCCATCTATTTGTATCATCTTTAATTTCTTTCATCAGTGTCCTATAATTTTCTGCATATAGGTCTTTTGTCTCCTTAGGTAGGTTTATTCCTAGATACTTTATTCTTTTTGTTGCAATGGTAAATGGCACTGTTAATTTCACTTTCAGATATTTCATCATTAGTGTATAGGAATGCAAGAGATTTCTGTGCATTAATTTTGTATCCTGCTAGTTTGCCAAATTCATTGATTAACTCTAGTAGTTTTCTGGTAGCATCTTTAGGATTCTCTATGTATAGTATTATGGCATCTGCAAACAGTGACAGCTTTACTTCTTCTTTTGCTATTTGGATTCCTTTTATTTCTTTTTCTTCTCTGATTGCTGTGGCTAAAACTTGCAAAACTATGTTGAATAAGAGTGGTGAGAGTGGGCAACCTTGTCTTGTTCCTGATCTTAGTGGAAATGGTTTCAGTTTTTCACCATTGAAGACAATGTTGGCTGTGGGCTTGTCATATGTGGCCTTTATTATGTTGAGGAAAATCCATTTATGACTACTTTCTGGAGGGTTTCATCATAAATCAGTGTTGAATTTTGTCGAAAGCTTTCTCTACTTCTATTGAGATGATCATATGATTTTTCTCCTTCAATTTGTTAATATGGTGTATCACATTGATTTACTTGCATATATTGAAGAATACTTGCATTCCTGGGATAAACCCCACTTGATAATGGTGTGTGATCCTTTTAATGTGCTGTTGGATTCTGTTTGCTAGTATTTTGTGGAGGATTTTTGCATCTATGTTCATCAGTGATATTGGCCTGTAGTTTCCTTTCTTTGTGACATCTTTGTCTGGTTTTGGTATCAGGGTGATGGTGGCCTCGTAGAATGAGTTTGGGAGCATTCCTCCCTCTGCTATATTTTGGAAGAGTTTGAGAAGGATAGGTGTTAGCTCTTCTCTACATGTTTGATAGAATTCGCCAGTGAAGCCATCTGGTCCTGGGCTTTTGTTTGTTGGAAGATATTTAATCACAGTTTCAATTTCAGGGCTTGTGATTCGTCTCTTCATATTTTTTATTTCTTCCTGATTCAGTCTTGGCAGGTTGTGCCTTTCTAAGAATTTGTCCATTTCTTCCAGGTTGTCCATTTTATTGGCATAGTTGCTTGTAGTAATCTCTCATGATCCTTTGTATTTCTGCAGTGTCAGTTGTTACTTCTCCTTTTTCATTTCTAATTCTGTTGATTTGAGTCTTCTCCCTTATTTTCTTGATGAGTCTGGCTAATGGTTTATCAATTTTGTTTATCTTCTCAAAGAACCAGCTTTTAGTTTTATTGATCTTTGCTGTCATTTTCTTCATTTCATTTTCCTTTATTTCTGGTATGATCTTTATGATTTCTTTCCTTCTGCTAACTGGGTTTTTTTTGGTTCTTTCTGTAATTGCTTTAGTTATAGGGTTATGTTATTTATTTGAGATATGTCTTGTTTCTTAAGGTAGTATTGTATTGCTCTAAACTTCCCTCTTAGAAATGCTTCTGATGCATCCCATAGGTTTTGGCTCACCGTGTCTTCATTGTCATTTGTTTCTAGGTATTTTTTGATTTCCTCTTTGATTTCTTCAGTGATCTCTTGGTTATTAAGTAGTGTATAGCTCAGCCTCCATGTGTTTGTATTTTTTACAGATTTTTTTCTGCAATTGATATCTAGTCTCATAGCCTTGTGGTCAGAAAAGATACTTGATACGATTTCATGTTCTTAAATTTACCGAGACTAGATTAGTGACCCAAGATATGATGTATCCTGGAGAATGTTCCATGAGCACTTGAGAAGAATGTGTATTCTGTTATTTTTGAATGGAATGTCCTATAAATATCAATGAAGTCCATCTTGTTTAATGTAACATTTAAAGCTTGTGTTTCCTTATTTATTTTCATTTTGGATGATCTGTCCATTGGTGAAAGTGGGGTGTTAACGTCTCCTACTATGATTGTGGTACTGTCAATTTCCCTTTTTATGGCTGTTAGTATTTGCCTTATGTATTGAGGTGCTCCTATGGTGGGTGCATAAATATTTTCAATTGTTGTATCTTCTTTGTGGATTGATCACTTGGTCATTATGTAATGTCCTTCTTTGTCTCTTGTAATAGTCTTTGTTTTAAAGTCTCTTTTGTCTGATATGAGAATTGCTGCTCCAGCTTTCTTTTGATTTCCATTTGCATGGAATATCTTTTTCCATCACCTCACATTCAGTCTGTATGTTTCCCTAGGTCAGAAGTGGTCTCTTGTAGGCAGCATATACACAGGTCTTGTTTTTGTATCCATTCAGACAGTGTATGTCTTTTGGTTGGAGCATTTAATCCATTTACATTTAAGGTAATTATCGACATGTATGTTTCTATTATCATTTTCTTAATTGTTTTGGGTTTTTTATTGTAGGTCTTTTCCTTCTCTTGGGTTTCCTTCCTAGAGAAGTTCCTTTACAATTTGTTGTAAAGCTGGATTTGTGGTGCTGAATTCTCTTAGCTTTTGCTTGTCTGTAAAGGTTTTTATTTCTCTGTGAAATCTGAATGATATTCTTGCTGGGTTGTGTAATCTTGGTTGTAGATTTTTCTCCTTCATCACTTTAAATATGTCCTGCCACTCCCTTCTGGCTTGCAGAGTTTCTGCTGAAAGATCAGCTGTTAACCTTATGGGGATTCCCTTGTGTGTTATTTGTTGTTTTTCCCTTGCTGCTTTTAATATTTTTTCCTTGTATTTAATTTTAGATAGTTTGATTCATATGTATCTTGGCATGTTTCTCCTTAGATTTATCCTGTATGGGACTCACTGTGCTTCCTGGACTCAATTAACTCTTTCCTTTCCCATATTATGGAAGTTTTCCACTATAATCTCTTCAAATATTTTCTCAGTCCCTTTCTTTTTCTCTTCTTCTTCTGGGACCCCTAAAATTTGAATGTTGGCATGTTTAATGTTGTCCCAGAGGTCTCTGAGACTGTCCTCAATTCTTTTCATTCTTTTTTCTTTATTCTGCTCTGCAGTAGTTATTTCTACTATTTTATCTTCCAGGTCACTTCTCTGGTCTTCTGCCTCTGTTATTCTGCTATTGATCCCTTCTAGAGAATTTTTAATTTCATTTATTGTGTTGTTCATCACTGTTTGTTTGCTCTTTAGTTCTGTGTGGTCCATGTTAAACTTTTCTTGTATTTTCTCCATTCTACTTCCAAGATTTTGGATCATCTTTACCATCATTATCTGAATTCTTTTTCAGGTAGACTGCCTTTTTCCTCTTCATTAGTTTGGTATGGTGGGTTTTTGCCTTGCTACTTCATCTGCTGCATATTTCTCTGTCTTTTCATTTTGCTTAACTTACCGGTTTTGGGGTCTACTTTTCACAGGCTGCAGGTGCGCAGTTCTGTTATTTTTGGTACTTGGTCCAGTGGCAAAGGTTGGTTCAGTGGGTTGTGTAGGCTTCCTGGTGGAGGGGACTAGTGACTGTGTTCTGTTGGATGAGGCTGGATCTTGTCTTTCTGGTGGGCAGGACTGCATCTGGTGGTGTGTTTTGGGGTGTCTGTGAACTTATTATGATTTTAGGCAGCCTCTGTGCTAATGGATGTGGTTGTGTTCCTGTCTTGCTGGTTTTTTGGCATAGGGTGTCCAGCACTGGAGATTGCTGGTCATTGAGTGGAGCTGGGTCTTGGTATTGAGATGGAGATCTCTGGCAGATTTCGCCATTTGATATTACGTGGAGCTGGGAGGTCTCTTGTGGACCAGTGTCCTGAACTTGGCTCTCCCACCTCAGAGGCACAGCCCTGACACCTGGCTGGAGCACCAAGAGCCTGTCATCCACACGGCTCAGAATATAAGGGAGAAGAAAAAGAAAGAAGAAGATAAAATAAAATAAAGTAAAATAAAATAAAATAGTTATTAAGATAAAAAATAATTATTAAAAAAATATTTTAAGTAATAAAAAAAAGAAAGAAAGAAGAGAGCATCCAAACCAAAAAACAAATCCACCAATGATAACAAATGCTAAAAAGTACACTAAAAAAAAAAAAGAAAGAAAAAAGAAAAAATATCGGACAGACAGAATCCTAGGACAAATGGTAAAAGCAAAGCTATACAGACTAAATCACACACAGAAGCGTACACATACACACTCACAAAAGGAGAAAAGGGGGTGGGGGAAATATATTTATATCATTGCTGCCAAAGTCCACCTCCTCAATTTGGGATGATTCGTTGTCTATTCAGGTATTCCACAGATGCAGGGTACATCAAGTTGACTGTGGAGATTTAATCTGCTGCTCCTGAGGCTGCTGGGAGAGATTTCCCTTTCTCTTCTTTGTTCGCACAGCTCCTGGGGTTCAGCTTTGGATTTGGCCCTACCTCTGCGAGTAGGTCGCCTGAGGGCATCTGTTCTTTTCTCAGACAGGACGGGGTTAAAGAAGCAGCTGATTAGGGGGCTCTGGCTCACTCAGGCCCGGGGGGAGGGAGGGGTACGGATGTAGGGCGAGCCTGCGCCGGCAGGGGCCAGCGTGACATTGCACCAGCCTGAGGCGCGCCATGCGTTTCTCCCAGGGAAGTTGTCCCTTGATCGTGGAACCCTGTCAGTGGCGGGCTGCACAGGCTCCCGGGAGGGGAGGTGTGGATATTGACCTGTGCTTGCACACAGGCTTCTTGGTGGCGGCAGAAGCAGCCTTAGCGTCTCCTGCCTGTCTCTGATGTCCGCGCTGATAGCCGCCGCTCGCGCCCGTCTGTGGAGCTCCTTTAAGCGGTATTCTGAATCCCCTCTCCTCGTGCACCAGGAAAGAGCCAAGAAAATGTCTTTTGCCTCTTCGGCACATCCAGACATTTTCCCGGACTCCCTCCCCGCTAGCTGTGGTGCACTAGCCCCCTTCAGGCTGTGTTCACGCAGCCAACCCCAGCCCTCTCCCTGCGCTCTGACCGAAGCCCGAGCCTCAGCTCGCAGCCCCGCCTGCCCCGGCGGGTGAGCAGACAAGCCTCTTGGGCTGGTGAGTGCTGGTCAGCACTGATCCTCTGTGCGGGAATCTCTTCGCTTTGCCCCCCTCACCCCTGTTGCTGTGCTCTCCTCCGCGGCTCCAAAGCTTTCTCCCTCCGCCACCCGCAGTCTCCGTCCGCGAAGTGGCTTCCTAGTGTGTGGAAAACTTTCCTCCTTCACAGCTCCCTCCCACTGGTGCAGGTCCCGTCCCTATCCTTTTGTCTCTGTTTATTCTTTTTTCTTTTGCCCTACCTAGGTACGTGGGGAGTTTCTTGCCTTTTGGAAGGTCTGAGGTCTTCTGCCAGCGTTCAGTAGGTGTTCTGTAGGAGTTGTTCCACATGTAGACATATTTCTAATGTATTTGTGGGGAGGAAGATGATCTCTGCATCTTACTCTTCAGCCATCTTGAAGCTCCTCCTCTTCTGTTACATTTTGAATCCCTTGTCTTTGAACTGGACCCAACTCATTTTTTAAAAATATATTGAGGTATAATTGGAGTGTGATAAACTTCACATACTGAAACTGTACAAGTTGACTAGTTTTAACTTACGTGTTTACCCGAGAAACCACCACCACAAGCAAGACAATGGACATTTAACCCCAAACATTTCCTCATGCTCATTGTGGTCCATCCATGCTCCACCCCAATTCCCAAGCAACCAGTGACCTTCCTTATATCACTGGATTAGTTGGCATGTTACAGAATTTTATATAAATGGAATTGGTACAAATGAATACATGTATTTAAGTACTCTTTCTCCTGTTTCTTTTTGTTTAGCACAGTGATTTTTGAGATTCATTTCTGTTGTTGCAAATATCAGTTGTTCATAATTTTTTTATGGCTGAATATTATGCCATTGTATAGCTATTTCCTGGCTTCTTTTCCTGCGTTGATGGAGTTTCAGGTTTCTAGTTTTGGCATCTGTATCGATATCTAACCTCAGTAGTATAGTAAATGCTGTACACACACAGTTTCCAAATATATATGTCTGATTATAATTTCTCCATTCAGTTTCAATGGCCTATTTCTCTTCCTCTGTGCCAACACCAAATTTTACTTTAATAGAGCCTTACAAGAGGACAAGTCCTCTGTCCTTAATCATCTACTTCAAAAAGGTGTAGACTATTTTTATCTAAAATACATTTCTTTAGTCTCTCAAAATGTAAACTTCTAGTTGATTTGAGCATTTCTTCTAGTCACTAAGTCAGCACCATCCTGGACAAGTCAAGTCTGTTTCTCAGGCAGTATTTTTCATGAGGAATTGGTATTGGTTATGCCAGCTTGCTACTGTAAACTTTGTTAAGAGCAACCCAAAATGTTTATTTATTTATTTATTTTAACATCTTTATTGGAGTATAATTGCTTTACAATGGTGTGTTAGTTTCTGCTTTATAACAAAGTGAATCAGCTATACATATCCATATATTCCCATATCTCTTCCCATTTGCATCTCCCTCCCTCCCACTCTCCCTATCCCACCCCTCTAGGTGGTCACAAAGCACCGAGCTGATCTCCCTGTGCTATGCGGCTGCTTCCCACTAGCTATCTACCTTACGTTTGGTAGTGTATATATATATATTTTTTAATTTATATTTTCTTTGTGTTTTATTCTGTGGATAGGAACATTTTATTGGCTAAGCTCTCTGTTCTCAGCTTCAGTGGATGGCACAATGATGTGATGTCATTCTATCGCAGTGTGTAACTAAAAACAGTCACTGTATTGACAGATGAATGGATAAAGAAGATGTGGCACATATATACAATGGAATATTACTCAGCCATAAAAAGAAATGAAATTGAGTTATTTGTAGGGAGGTAGATGGACCTAGAGTCTGTCATAGAGTGAAGTAAGTCAGAAAGAGAAAAACAGATACCATATGCTAACACATATATATGGAATCTCAAAAAAAAAAATGGTTCTGAAGAACCTAGGGGCAGGACAGGGATAAAGACACAGATGTAGAGAATGGACTTGAGGACACGGGGAGGGGCAAAGGTAAGCTGGGACGAAGTGAGAGAGTGGCATGGACATATATACACTACCAAATGTAAAATAGATAGCTAGTGGGAAGCAACCACATGGCACAGGGAGATCAGCTCGGTGCTTTGTGACCACCTACAGGGGTGGGATGGGGAGGGTGGGAGGGAGACGCAAGAGGGAGTGGATATGGGGTCATATGTATATGTATAGCTGATTCACTTTGTTATAAAGCAGAAACTAACACACCATTGTAAAGCAATTATACTCCAAAAAAGATATTAAAAAAATAAAAAAGATGAGAACAGCAGAAATTGTTCATCATCTGACTTACTTTTAAGTCTTTGCTTTTATAATAATAGTTATATACCAGGTATTGTTCTGTGTGCTTCACACAGAATAGATATTTTAGTATTCACCACAACTGGGTAAAAGAAGTGCTAATATTCTGATTTCACAGGAAAGAAAATGGAAGCATGAAAGGTTAAGTAAATCAACAATGCTACATTTCTAATGTGTTGTAGAGCTGTGATTCAAAGCCAAGCAATTTAACTCCAGAGTCAATGCATCTTTTAATTCTTATCTTATATAAATTCTAACCTAAAAGCAAAAAATCAAAAAAACCAAAAAAAAAAAAAAAACCACCAAACTAGTCACTGTTCTCAGACTTGCTAAAATTATGTCAAATGTTAATAATTAGAGTAAGGTTTTAATAGCATTAATAATGGCCAGTAGACCCAAGAATTCTGGTCTTATACACCTGCCCCCTCTCCTCACTCCCCATAAGATTCCCAAGGGATATGTAAATATATGTATATGTATATACATACGTACATACAAGGAACAATGTCAAATGGGAACTTTCTCATTGGGGACCCATGTCGCTTGACAAAATAATTCAAAGGCTTTGTGTGGGGACTCTTGACCTCTCTCAAACAAAATGCCAAGCTCACAAGGAAAGGCAAGAGTCAGAGTATGAAAGTATAGTAGTACAAGGTATATGGAAAAGAATGCTGAATTCCTCATATGGGAAAAGACTTCTGACTACAAAGGATGAAAGCAGAGACAAATGGGAGGAATGAGTGGACACGCTCTGAAGATTAGATCCTGGATCTCTTATCTCCTCTGCAGCTTGAGAACAAGATAGGAAGAATGCCAGAGAGCTGTTATCCCATGCTTCATCTCCTAGTGCACTTCGACCTCTCCTGCTTGCCATATGGCCCAGTAAGGGTCTTGGAATCTGACCAACCAGTTTCATGTTTACCCCTCCTGGTGAGAAGTGAGATGGAAAGAGATGTTGAACAAGGACGTAGATGTTCTCCTTTCTTCTCTTCTGGGGACACTTGGGCTAAGTTATAAGAGGTTAATATGGATCCCAAGTTACTAATGTTCTAATAGAACCCACTACTTAATATGTCAAAGAGGATAGGACTGATGAAATTGTTTCAGATAAGAGAATAGTTTTGTTCAATGTGAAACAGGAATATAGTTTAGGCCCCCTTCATATTAGGCCCACCTTAATAACCTGAACTATTTCTAGACTAGTTAGATGCACATGTTCTGCTGTTGTAAATAGAAAGATGATTCTTCTTCCCCACTTAGTATGTTACGTTGTCACTTACTAGGAGGAACCTAAATAGAAACTTGACTATGTCATTTAATAATTGTCAAAAAAACTTTGGCTTGAGATCTACTATCCTAATCCAAAAGCATTATTTTTTGGCAGTTATTCTTTTTTTTTTAAAGAAGATGTTGGGGGTAGGAGTTTAGTAATTTATTTATTTATTTTTGCTGTGTTGGGTCCTCGTTTCTGTGTGAGGACTTTCTCTAGTTGTGGCAAGGGGAGCCAGTCTTCATTGCGTTGCGCAGGCCTCTCACTATCGCGGCCTCTTTTGTTGCGGAGCACAGGCTCCAGACGCGCAGGCTCAGTAGTTGTGGCTCACGGGCCTAGTTGCTCCACGGCATGTGGGATCCTCCCAGACCAGGGCTCGAACCCGTGTCCCCTGCATTAGCAGGCAGATTCTCAACCACTGCGCCACCAGGGAAGCCCTTGGCAGTTACTCTTTATCACTTAATTAATTTCCATGCAACACTCTAACAGAGCAAGTCAAGTCATTCAGTTACCTGGCAGTACATTTTATAACTAATCGATCTTGAAGAATTCCCTAAGAAACTACTTTGCGTAAAATGAGATCTTATATGGGTTTTATTGAAAATATATTAAGTCAATAGTGGGATAATGTTAAAAACCATATTGAAATTTTTCCATGGTCAAATCATTTTGGCCGTGCTCTCTGGGGTGGAGTACTGAGCCTCCTTCATATGTATACTGGAAAGACCAGAACTTTTTCAAGCACATATTTAGCCTATCTATAGATGCCTATGTGTCACATCTCCTTAAGAAGTTGGGGTGGCTACATTTTTACACCCGTGTCTGGACACATTTTCAAAAGAAGATGCCAATCATACCCAACTCTCCTTGTGCTGAAAGTTGAAACTTATGACTCTTCTGTCAATAACGTAAAATATTTGTATCTAGAGTCATATCAGAGAATACAAACTCAAAATTTGTCTCCAATTTTTTTCCAAAACCCTAATTATACACATTTCTTTTGACATCCTAAATCGTTTTCTTAAATTCCATCAGAACTTTAGAAACCAGCTTACTTGGACTATATCAAGTGTCTCCTTTATGAAAATACACACACACATGCAAATTTCTCCATGACCTCAAGCCATGCTTTTGCTGAGAATTAATTTGTTTTTTATCATAGGGGTACTCTGAGTGTATTTCACTTTTTGCTTTGGCCAACTAGGATGCTCAAAGTCATATTTTCACCCAGCTTTAACAATTGGAGACTTTGTGGTCTGGCTTTCAAGTATTAATCCTAAATTTACTTTTTCATTCTGATACTCCACTGGTCCCTAATTTTTCATTTTTTCCTTTTCTATTCTGTTTTATTCATCAATGACCACATTTATATAGCAAAGCAAAAACCATTTTGGGGAAGGAAGTAGGCACTGTAGTAGCTTTGCCTTCAGCTAGGAGGCCACATCATATCAGATGTTAAAACATCAGCAACAACTAAAAACCTCTTCACAGTTCCTTTATCTGGGACATATACCCCACTGAGAAATGCCCTCTGAGTGGGAGAGGAAATACTCAAGATACTTGACACTTCAATTTGTTTCTCATGACCTTGCAAACTTCAGTTTTTGTTCCTTTGACTAAGAGATTTTGGAAATTCAATGGAGAAGTTCAGTTAGGTTTACAAATTATTAAATTAATATTTTCAAAAGCACCATACAGTTTCCCCTTCACCTCTCCTGTTCCTTGGAGGCACAGCACAAACCCCCCACATTTAGGTCTTTACTAATTTCCTCATTGAATGTATAGAGATACATTATTACTTCTTTAGGATTCCCTCTCAAGATTCTGGAATTCCAGAGCCTGGCTCTTCTGTAATGCTTCTTTTGGGACTCATACCCTCTTTCCCTTCATATTTTCCCCCTGATGCCTGACTCTAATTATGAATCAACACCTTGATTGTTGTTGGGACTGTTCACTAATGATTTTGCATGGTGATTATAAATGCAATCTTTAGCCTATAGAAGATCATAAGAGAAAAAAACTTATCAGTATAATCACCCCAATTTATAGGGTTTATAGAATTGGGACCTGTAGTTGTGGTAAAGCAGTAAAAATAAAACACATGGAATCGGGTCTGGGTCTTGGGAACTTAGGAAATTTTATTGATCTTATGATGCCATCCTATTCCGGACTTGACCAAGGAAAGGGAACTCTTTATAAAGACTCATGGATAAGCCCCTGGAGATGAGCATAATGGCTTCTGCAGTCAATTCTCAACTCTGTAAAACACTCCCTTTCATCCTAACATAACAATTCACACCTTAAAGTGAAGTACCAGCACTGTTCATTAATTCCACAAATGTTTATTTAATGCCTCTTAAGGGCAAGGCATCATACAAAGCACTTAATAAATATTAACAAATGAGGTAGAAAAGATGTTTCCATTTCCAAGTGGCTTATCGTTTTTAAAAAATTCTAAGGTTTCTAATTTTACCTATTAAGCCAAAGTCTTCAATCATTCCAGCCTTCTTATCAACCACCAACATATTTTAACTCTGAATTCTCCCAGTAACCAATATTTATGCGTCAAAATCCATAAGTTGAACAAATTTTTATAGAACAGAAAGAATAGGCTTGAACTCCTTCACCTCTTTTTTATCTATCACTGGGATAGTCACAGGTTTTTAACAACTAGAGAATGACCCTGGCCTTCTGGGGATTAGAAGAAATATAGTGAGTGGGAAAGTTATACTTCATCATGAAAACTTTCAACTGGGAAAAATAGAGGTGACTGATATACAGTTCCAATATACATTACACGTTACATATGGTGTGTGTGTGAGTTACAAAAAAGAAAAATTCCATTTAGTTATTTCACTTCAGTATATATTAAAATTTTTCTCTGTTAGCACATGCAACTTTGCTTTACATGGCTGTTTCAATGACTGTTCCTGTTTATGATATCGCCTATTTAAACATTCTCTTATTAATTATCATTTAAATCATTGCCAGCTTTTCCTATTGTCAACACTACTGCAGTTAACAAGTTATACATGCTCTTGGTGAATATATGCAAGAACAACTCTAGGACCTATAGGTAGAATCAGAAGATTCAAGTCCTACCTATACATACTCTATTTTGTATGAAGTTCTTCAAATTTTGCACTGACTTTTCTCTGAAACTGTAGCACACTGATTTTTAGAGATTGGTATTTAACATGCCACAAATTCAAAAGAAGGACTTTGAAGAATTCCAATGGAAACACTGTCTCCTTTCGAGAAGAGAGATTTTTAATTTATTTTCTTTGCATTGTCTTCAGATATTAACAGTTCACCTCATATGGATTGATGAGTGCTCAAAATGTATAGAATATTTTTATTGAATTATTCTTCATTTTCCATCATGCCTAAAGTACCAAATCAAAAAATGTCTAAGAAAATCATCAATGTTACTGGCAATAAAATGGCGAATTTAGTAAGAATGTAGTTATGAAATAAGGTCTTTTTAAAAAATCTTCTGAAATGTCTCCATGACAGAGTATCATGAGGAAGGAGCATTTTTTAATAGAAGCTTTATTCATAATTTCCAAAAAGTAGAAGCAACCAAGATGTTCATCAATAGGTGAACGAAGAAACAAACTATGATACATCCATTAATGGAGTAAGGAAGGAGCATTTATATCTAGATTTCACAAACAAGTTCTAAATGGGTACATTTTCCCAAAATTGCCTTTTTAGTCAAATGTTTCTTACAATGCCAGTATGATTCTTAGTCTCTTCAAGTGGCTTAAATTAAGGACAGTTGAAATAGAAGTGTTGAAGAGAAAATGAATTTAGAAAATCCAAGGTCAGCTGGCAAATTTTATGCCCCAGTATAACCTATTGGTGGTTGTCTCGGCTTCACAGGGTATAGGAACCCTGTGGGAGACTATGTGCTGTCTCAAAACACAACACAGAAAATGTTTCCAAAGAATTGTTTCCTGTGATAAGTTTGCTTTCTAGCCAAGCAGTGACACAAAGAGACCCATCAAAGATGTGTAGGGCTTCCCTGGTGGCGCAGTGGTTGAGAGTCTGCCTGCCGATGCAGGGGACACGGGTTCGTGCCCCGGTCCTGGAAGGTCCCACATGCCGCGGAGCGGCTGGGCCCGTGAGCCGTGGCCACTGAGCCTGCGCGTCCGGAGCCTGTGCTCCGCAACGGGAGAGGCCACAACAGTGAGAGGCCCGCGTACCGAAAAAAAAAAAAAAAAAAAGATGTGTAAAGTCTTCCCTGTAGAGTTTAGAATTGTCTAGGCAGGAGCACTTAGAGTAGATTGCAGGAATTGACCTGTGCAAAATCTCATTTTAACTTTGTAAAGCGTAAGTTTTCTAGTATTGCATACGTCTCACCTAAAATGGAAGATCTATCCCATAAGGCTGGAAGAATTTATTCTGTATTGCATGTGCTTTGATGTATATTTCAAAGATTTCTGCTACAGTCAGACATGCTGCGTTTGCCCAGATGCAGTGGAAAGCCTCTGTGTCTGGCATGCCCTTGCAGATGAATTTGTCTATTTCCCTTCGCAATGAAACAGCATTTCATGGAATTTAATTCCTGATTAGTTCCAAAAGGCATACTTCCACCGGTCACAGAATAATTTAAAATATTCCATGCCTGGGATAATTTTGGAAACCCTAAAAAGTGCCAAACATCAATTAAATGAACTGGGTTCTGTGTCTAGGACAAAGCAGGGGAAAGGAAGTTGTCTTTTGAGTCTTCAGTATATGAAATCAAAGCCTCCTCAATGGGTTGTGTGAGTCTTGCTGTATCCTCCCTTCAGGAAATAGTGAAACTCCTCAGGTTCCTCTAATACTGTTGAACTTGTAACATCTAATACTATTTATTGCTGGGGACTTTTCCTTTTTTTCTCAGCATGTAATATCAACTTCAGCACGTTTGGAGAGAGGTAGTTTTATTTTTTTTAGCACCTTTATTGGAGTATAATTGCTTTACAATGTTGTGTTAGTTTCTGCTGTACACAAACTGAATCACCTATACGTATACATATATCCCCATGTCCACTCCCTCTTGCGTCTCCTTCCCACGCTCCCTATCCCACCCCTCTAGATGGTCACAAAGCACAGAGCTGATCTCCCTGTACAATGCAGCTGCTTCCCACTAGCTATCTATTTTACATTTGGTAGTGTATATATGTCCATGCCACTCTTTCACTTCGTCCCAGCTTACCCTTCCCCCTCCCCGTGTCCTCAAGTCCATTCTGTATGTCTGCGTCTTTATTCCTGTCCTGCCCCGAAGTTTGTCAGAACGTTTATTTATTTATTTTTTAGGTTCCATATATATGTGTTAGAATATGGTATTTGTATTTCTCTTCTTAACTTCACTCTGTATGACAGTCTAAGTACATCCACCTCACTACAAATAACTCAATTTCGTTTCCTTATATGTCTGAGAAATATTGTATATTGTGCACATCTTCTTTATCCATTCACCTGTTGATGGACACTTAGGTTGCTTCCATGTCCTGGCTGGTGTAAATAGTGCTGCAATGAATATGTGGTACATGAATGGTTTTGAATTATGGTTTTCTCAGGGTATATGCCCAGTACTGGGATTGCTGGGTCATATAATAGTTCTATTTTTAGTTTTTTAAGGAACCTCCATTCTGTTTTCTATAGTGGCTGTATCAATTTACATTCCCACCAACAGTGCCAAGAGGGTTTCCTTTTCTTCACACCCTCTCCAGCATTTATTTGTAGATTTTTTGATGATGGCCATTCCGACTGGTGTGAGGTGATACCTCATTGTAGTTTTGATTTGTATTTCTCCAATGATTAGTGACGTTGAGCATCCTTTCATGTGTTTGTTGGCAATCTGCATATCTTCTTTGGAGAAATGTCTATTTAGGTCTTCTGCCCATATTTGGATTGGGTTGTTTGTTTTTCTGATATGGAGGTGCATGAGCTGCTTGTAAATTTTGGAGATGAATCCTTTGTCAGTTGCTTCATTTGCAAATATTTTCTCCCATTCTGAGGGTTGTCTTTTGGTCTTGTTTATGGTTTCCTTTGCTGTGCAAAAGCTTGTAAGTTTCATTAGGTCCCATTTGTTTATTTTTGTTTTTATTTCCCTTTCTCTAGGAGGTAGGTCAAAAAGGATCTTGCTGTGATTTATGTCATAGAGTGTCCTGCCTCTGTTTTCCTCTAAGAGTTTTATAGTATCTGGCCTTACATTTAGGGCTTTAATCCATTTTGAGTTGATTTTTGTGTATGGTTTTAGGGAGTGTTCTAACTTCATTCTTTTATATGTAGCTGTCCAGTTTTCCCAGCACCACTTATTGAAGAGGCTGTCCTTTCTCTATTGTTTATTCTTGCTTCCTTTATCAAAGTTAAGGTGACCATATATGTGTGGGTTTTTCTCTGGGCTTTGTAATCCTGTTCCATTGATCTATATTTCTGTTTTTGTGCCAGTACCATACTGTCTTTATTACTGTAGCTTTGTAGTATAGTCTGAAGTCAGGAAACCTGATTCCCCCAGCTCCGTTTTTCTTTCTCAAGATTGCTTTGGCTATTTGGGGTCTTTTGTTTTTCCATACAAATTGTGAAGTTTTTTGCTCTAGTTCTGTGAAAAATGCCATTGGTAGTTTGATAGGAACGGCACTGAATCTGTAGATTGCTTTGCATAGTATAGTCATTTTCACAATGTTGATTATTCCAAATCAAGAACATGGTATATCTCTCCATCTGTTTGCATCATCTTTAATTTCTTTCATCAGTGTCTTATAGTTTTCTGCATACAGGTCTTTTGTCTCCTTAGGTAGGTTTATTCCTAGGTATTTATTCTTTTGCTGCAATGGTAAATGGTAGTGTTTCCTTAATTTTTCTTTCATTTGTTTCATCATTAGTGTATAGGAATGCAAGAGATTTCTGTATATTAATTTTGTATCCTACTACTTTACCAGATTCGTTGATTAGCTCTAGTAGTTTTCTGGTAGTATCTTTAGGATTCTCTAGGTATAGTATCATGTCATCTGCAAACAGTGACAGCTTTACTTCTTCTTTTCCGATCAGGATTTCTTTTATTTCTTTTTCATCTCTGATTGCTGTGGCTAAAACTTCCAAAACTATGTTAAGCAATAGTGATGAGAGTGGTCAACCTTGTCTTGTTCCTGATCTTAGTGGAAATGCTTTCAGTTTTTCACCATTGAGAACGATGTTGGCTGTGGGTTTGTCATATATGGCCTTTATTATGTTGAGGTAAGTTCCTTCTATGCCTAATTTATGCAGGGTTTTTATCATAAATGGGCATTGATTTTTTTCAAAAGCTTTTTCTGCATCTATTGAGATGATCATAGGTTTTTATCTTTCAGTTTGTTAATATAGTGTATCACATTGATTGATTTGCATTTATTGAAGAATCCTTGCATTCCTGGGATAAACTCCACTTGATCATGTTGTATGATTCTTTTAATGTGCTGTTGGATTCTGTTTGCTAGTATTTTTTTGAGGATTTTTGCATCTATGTTCATCAGTGATATTGGCCTGTAGTTTTCTTTTTTTGTGACATCTTTTTCTGGTTTTGGTATCAGGGTGATGGTGGCCTCGTAGAATGAGTGTTGGAGTATTCCTTCCTCTGCTATACTATGGAAGAATTTGAGAAGGATAGGTGTTAGCTCTTCCCTAAATGTTTGATAGAATTTGCCTGTGAAGCCATCTGGTCCTGGGCTTTTGTTTGTTGGAAGATTTTTAATCACAGTTTCAATTTCAGTGCTTGTGATTGGTCTGTTCATATTTTCTATTTCTTCCTGATTCAGTCTCATAAGGTTGTGCTTTTCTAAGTATTTGCCCATTTCTTCCAGGTTGTCCATTTTTTTGGCATATAGTTACATGTAGTAATCTCTTATGATCCTTTGTAATTCTACAGTGTCAGCTGTTACTTCTTTTTCATTTCTAATTCTGTTGATTTGAGTCATCTCCCTTTTTATCTTGATGAGTCTGGCTAATGGTTTATCAATTTTGTTGATCTTCTTAGAGAACCAGGTTTTAGTTTTGTTGATCTTTGCTCTTGTTTCCTTCATTTCTTTTTCATTTATTTCTGATCTGATTTTTATGATTCCTTTCCTTTGCTAACGTTGGGGTTTTTTTTTTTTTTGTTCTTTCTCTATTTGCTTTAGGTGTAGGGTTAGGTTGTTTACTTGAGATTTTTCTTGTTTCTTGAGGTAGGATCGTATTCCTATAAAATTCCCTCTTAGAACTGCTTTTGCTGCATCCCATAGGCTTTGGGTCATCGTGTTTTCATTGTCATTTGTTTCTAGGTATTTTTTGATTTCCTCTTTAATTTCTTCAGTGATCTCTTGGTTATTTAGTAGTGTATTGTTTAGCCTCCGTGTATTTGGTTTTTTTACTGTTTTTTTCCCTGTAATTGATATCTAGACTCATAGCATTGTGGTCGGAAATGATACTTGATACGATTTCAATGTTCTTTAATTTACCAAGCCTTGGTTTGTGACCCAAGATATGATCTATCCTGGAGAATATTCCATGAACACTTGAGAAGAATGTGTATTCTGTTGTGTTTGGATGGAATATCCTTTAAATATCAATTAAGTCCATCTTGTTTATGTGTCATTTAAAGCTTGTCTTGCCTTATTTATAATCACTTTGGATGATCTGTCCATTGGTGAAAGTTGGGTGTTAAAGTCCCCTACTATGATTGTGTTACTGTCGATTTCCCCTTTTATGGCTGTTAGCATTTGCCTTATGTTTTGACGTGCTCCTATGTTGGATGCATAAATATTTACAGTTGTAATATCTTCTTCTTGGATTGATCCCTTGATCATTATGTTGTGTCCTCCTTTAGCTCTTGTAATAGTCTTTATTTTAAAGTCCATTTTATCTGATATGAGAATTGCCACTCCAGGTTTCTTTTGATTTCCTTTTGCATGGAATATCTTTTTCCATCCCCTCACTTTTAGGCTGTATGTGTTCCTAGGTCTGAGTGGGTGTCTTGTATACTGCATATATATGAGTCTTATTTTTGTGTCCATTCAGCCAGTGTATGTCTTTTGGTTGGAGCATTTAATCCATTTACATTTAAGGTAAGTATCAATATGTATGTTCCTATTCCCATTTTCTTAATTGTTTTGGGTT
The DNA here is from genome assembly GCF_937001465.1 of Orcinus orca. Classification (NCBI taxonomy): domain Eukaryota; kingdom Metazoa; phylum Chordata; class Mammalia; order Artiodactyla; family Delphinidae; genus Orcinus; species Orcinus orca. The sequence goes on along the minus strand of NC_064561.1, from coordinate 92,031,207 downwards.
TGTTATTGTAGGTCTTTTCCTTCTCTTGTGTTTTGTGCCTAGAGAAGTTCCTTTAGCATTTGTTGTAAAGCTGGTTTGGTGGTGCTGAATTCTCTTAGCTTTTGCTTTTTCTGTAAAGGTTTTCATTTCTCTGTCAAATCTGAATGAGATCCTTGCTGGGTAAAGTAATCTTGGTTGTGTTTCTCCTTCATAACTTTAAATATGTCCTGCCACTCCCTTCTGGTTTGCAGAGTTTCTGCTGAAAGATCAGCTGTTAACCTTATGGGGATTCCCTTGTGTGTTATTTGTTGTTTTTCCCTTGCTGCTTTTAATATTTTTCTTTGTATTTAATTTTTGATAGTTTGTTTCATATGTGTCTTGGCATGTTTCTCCTTGGATTTATCCTGTATGGGACTCTCTGTGCTTCCTGGACTTGATTAACTGTTTCCTTTCCCATATTAGGGAACTTTTCAACTATAATCTCTTCAAATATTTTCTTAGTCCTTTTCTTTTTCTCTTCTTCTTCTGGGACCCCTATAATTCGGATGTTGGTGCATTTAATATTGTCCCAGAAGTGTCTGAGACTGTCCTTAATTCTTTTCATTCTTTTTTCTTATTCTGCTCTGCAGTAGTTATTTCCACTATTTTATCTTCCAGGTCACTTCTCCATTCTTCTGCCTGCATTACTGTGCTATTGATTCCTTCTAGGGAGTTTTTAAATTCATTTATTGTGTTGTTCATCATTGTTTTTTGCTCTTAGTTCTTCTAGGTCCTTGTTAAAGATTCCTTGTTTTTTCTCCATTCTATTTCCAAGATTTTCTATCATCTTTACTATCATTACTCTGAATTCTTTTCCACGTAGATTGCCTATCTCTTCATTTGTTTGGTCTGGTGTGTTTTTACTTTGCTCCTTCTTCTCCTGTGTATTTCTTTATCTTCTCATTTTGTTTAACTTACTGTGTTTGGGGTCTCCTTTTCATAGGCTGCAGGTTCGTAGTTCCCATTGTTTTTGGTGTTTACCCCTAGTGCGTTGTTTGGTTCAGTGGGTTGTGTAGGCTTCCTGGTGGAGGGGACTTGGTTCATGTATTCTGGTGGATGAGGCTGGATCTTGTCTTTCTGGTGGTCATGACTGCATCTGGTGATGTGTGTTAGGGTGTCTGTGAACTTATTATGATTTTATGCAGCCTCTCTGCTAATGGGGGTGTTGTGTTCCTATCTTGCTAGTAGTTTTTCACGGGGTGTACAGCACTGGAGATTGCTGGTCATTGAGTGGAACTGGGTCTTAGTGTTGAGATGGAAATCTTTGGGAGAGTTCTCACTGATTGATATTACGTGGTGCTGGGCAGTCTCTGGTGATCAAGTGTCCTGAACTTGGCTCTCACAATGCAGAGGCTCAGACCTGACACCTGGCCAGAGCACCAAGACCCTTTCAACCACACAGCTCAGAAGAAAAGGGAGAAAAGAAAAAGAAAGAAAGAAAACAGTAAAGAAATAAAATAAAAGTTATTAAAATTAAAAAATGTTATTAAAATTAAAAAAAATTTAAAAGTAATTTAAAAAAATGGAGCAACCAAATGAATAAACAAATCCACCAAACAAAAGCACTGAAAACTATAATAAGATAAATATAAAAATCAGAAACTTGTCAGTTACATACAGCAAACCCCAAGTCTAGAATTGCTCCCAAAGTCCACCGTCTCAATTTGGGCATGATTTGTTGTCTCTTCAGGTATTCCACAGATGCAGGATACATCAAGTTGATAGTGGAGATTTAATCCACAGCTCCTGAGGCTGCACAGAGAAATTTCCCTTTCTCTTCTTTGTTCGCACAGCTCCTGGGGCTCAGCTTTGGATTTAGCCCCACCTCTGCCTGTAGGTCACCCTCTGGCATATGTTCTTCACCCAGACAGGAAGGGGTTAAAGGAACAGCTGATTAGGGGCTCTGGCTCACTCAGGCGGGGGGAGCCTATGGCAGCAGAGGCCAGTGTGACATTGCCACAGCCTGGTGTGCGCAGTGTGTTCTCCTGGGGAAGTTGTCCTTGGATCACGGGACTTTGGCAGTGGTGGGGTGCACAGGCCCCCCAGGAGGGGAGGTGTGGATAGTGACCTGTGCTTGCACACAGGCTTCTTGGTGGCTGCAGCAGCAGCAGCGTTAGCATTTCATGCCCATCTCTGGTGTCCGCGCTGATAGCCAGCCTGCGCCCATCTCGTATAGGCGGTGCTCTGAATCTCCTCTCCTCACGCACCCCTAAACAATGGTCTCTTGCCTCTTAGGCAGGCTCAGACTTTTTCCTGGACTCCCTGCCAGCTAGCTGTGGCGCACTAGCCCCCTTCAGGCTGTGTTCACGCAGCCAACCCCAGTCCTCTCCGTGGGATCTGACCTCCGAAGCCCGAGCCTCAGCTCCCAGCCCCCGCCTGTTCCGGCAGGTGAGCAGACAAGCCTCTCGGGCTGGTGAGTGCTGGTCGGCACCAATCCTCCGTGTGGGAATCTCTCCGCTTTGCCCTCTGCACCCCTGTTGCTGCATTCTCCTCCATGACTCAGAAGCTTCCCCCACCACTGTCCCCAGCAGTGAAGGTGCTTCCTAGTGTGTGGAAACATTTCATCCTTCACAGCTCCCTCCCAGAGGTGCAGGCCCTGTCCCTAATCTTTTGTCTGTTTTTTCTTTTGCCCTACCCAGGTACGTGGGGAGTTCTTGCCTTTTGAGAAGTCTGAGGTCTTCTGCCAGTGTTCAGTTGGTGTTCTGTAGGAGTTGCTCCACATGTAGATGTATTTTTGATGTATTTGTGGGGAGGAAGGTGATCTCCACATCTTACCCCTCCGCCATCTTGAAGCTCTCTCGAGAGGTAGTTTATAAGCTGTGGTTTTAGTAGTATGTTTCTCAAAAGGCTAGAATGATTAATTTTATCATGTTAACAACTCTTCTCCCTTTAGGCTAGAATTATGGGGAATTATGGGGAATTCTTTTTTAATATTCTTCTGACACATAAGGAAAATATATCCTGCCACTTATATGTATCACGAAGTTTCCCCCTAAGGATTGGAGGTCTGTTTCTGCCTATAATTGTACTTCTACAGATTTTGAGTCTCTGTCCCATTAAGTTGTACTAGGCATAGAGATTTTTGTTTCCTTTCTTAAAAATGACATGCTCATGAATCTCTGAACATATTCCTATAAATTCAGGTGTATGTATCAAAGGTGAGTAAGATTTACAGTTGGATATGGTGGGATCTGCATAGCTTTTGAAAGGGTGAGGATTTTGTTGGTTTGTCCAAAGAGAAGAGCCTGGTAGGATTCTTTTTACAGTGAAAACCCTGGTAAAAAAAAATAATTCTGTAAATGAAATAATTACTCAATTCCAGTAGTGAATGTTGAAAGGAAATATAATGTACAGTGTACAGGTATACTCATGGACACATACTTTCCAGGGGAAAAATAGACACTTTGTCCCAAAATTCTTGTGGTTAATGACCAAAGATGAAATTAAATCTATGAAATATTTCATTTCTTTTGAGAGTTAACGTAGCCTATAAACCTAAGAGCAATTTTACTTTAGTTGAATTGCTGTATAATTCACCATTTGGCCAAAGTTATTGTGAGAAGTGAAAAGAATTTGCTATTCTTAATGTTCTACACTTATTCTGAAATGAATCACAAGTTATATTACCTGAAACAGAGTGAGTTTCAAAGGTAATTTCTATACTGTTATTTCTTAAGCTAATATATTCTCATACATATTTTTTATTGGAGAAAATTACATTTCTTCTGTCATTGTCTTCCCCTTTGTTTTCGCCTGATAATTCCTCAACTAATTTTTCTACTGTAGACCGTGTTTCTTAAGCTTAGTACTACTAATATTTTGAGCTGGCTAGTTCTTTGTTGTTGGACCTGTCTCGTGCAATGTAGGCTCTTCAGCAGCATCCCTGGCCTCTGATCACAAGATGCCAGTAGCACCTTCCCCCTAGTTTTGGGAACCAAACATGTCATCAGGTGATGCCAAATATCCCCTGGAGAGTCAGATTGCCCCTTGCTGCAGACCAAGCAATAGACCATGTCTAATTTTTTGGTCCCTTAACTACTGGTTCACTTGGAAACAATTTGTCATTTATTCATGTCAAAATAAATTATGAACAGTGAGCCTACTTTTCCCAGGGCTTGAAAAGCTTTGTAAGGTTGAACATGTAAGTTTAGTTTACAAAACATTTTACTCATGGGCAGAGCTCCTCAAATACTTTACATTCTAAATATGAAGAAAGCATCATGTGAATGACTGAGAAGAAAGGAATTGCTTGTGATGTTACATTTATAATAAGGCAGTGGTATTATTATTATTACTAGAAGCTATTAGCTATTAGTCATGACTTTCATTTAAATACAAAATTAACACATGTTAAACATTTCTTTCATTTAACACATTAATTAATAAGGGAATCAGTAAGATGTTAAACTGGTCCAAAGAGCATTTGAGAAGCAGGTATTCATAGGCAATTTAATAAACGCATCTTAGACACAGAACTGGTTAATGTTGTCTGAGGGTAGTAAAGAATAACTTTTGGGGATTTCTTTTCCATCAAACAGAAATGATATGTATCTTTACAAGATAAAAGTCTACAAGTTAACATAGAACTTCACTAAGGTGTGGACCTTTAATCAATATTCTTAATACTGTTTAAACAGCTCCTATTCATACACAGAGATATTTACCCTTTTTCAAGGTAAATCCCTCCAGGTCCAGAATCTCTCTCTCCCCCATGGGCAATCTTCTCCATTTTCTTTCTTCTTCCTCCAAAACAAAGGCCTTTTGAAAAATAGACCTGAGGTCTTTGTAAAGCAGCATATGTTATGACCCATCTTCAGAATCCTGCCCATTTTAGATAAGCCTGTCTTAAACTTAGATGCCTTTGCAGTTGCACAGGCTCTGGACGCGCAGGCTCAGTGGCCATGGCTCACGGGCCCGGCCGCTCCGCGGCATGTGGGATCTTCCCAGACCGGGGCATGAATCCATGTCCCCTGCATCGGCAGGCGGACTCTCAACCACTGCGCCACCAGGGAAGCCCGCCTTTGCACTTTTAATGTGTGACATTGTTTCTCATTCAGCCCTGAAATACAATAAACCTTACCTTAAAGGTCACTCCTTTTGCATCCTTCCTATTCACTACCCATCCCCCACCACCAAGAAAGAACATGAAGATAATAATCATGCTAAAATAAATCAGTAAAATGTTCTTTACATTTTTGTCAGCCTTTAAATAAGAAATACACAGACTTTTTGATGTGTGTGTCTTATGACTTCTACAGAGGCTCATATTTTTCCATAACTTAAAAATTGTAATATAGGTGGAAGGTGGTCAAATGATAGTTCCATAAACTATATGCTAACAATTGCCTTCCACTTTGGTCTGGTTTGCTTCATTTGATGGTAGAATGTGTCCAACTGAAGACAGATGAATTAACATATAGCACAGCTATATAATCATGTTACAGTTTCTCCTGAAATATATGTGGTCAAACACGTTGAAGATAGTTTCTATGGAAGCACAATAACTTTCAAAGCTTTTAGAAAATTATCAGAAACTATACATGAAAAATTCCAGATACAATCACCTTTTCCCTCTCCAAAGCCTGATCTCTGTTTATTTCCATGCAATAAGAACCTCTTAAATGTCTAACCTTTTCACTTCAATTCATTTAGTGTTTTAGGAGGGTCCTGTTGGTTTTATGGAACACTATTCTTTTGAAAAATTTAAGTGCTTCCTTTTAACAGTTCCAAGAGTACAGCAGTTAATTTCCCATTGCATTTTATCTCACTTTAAAATTTAGGTTAGTCATGGAGTTAGGGTTTCATTTGTCATTTTGTTAAGAAGGTCACATCACGTGGTTGTATTAAACTTTGGTTGTACTTTGATGTTCTGGGTTGATGTATTTTCTGAGTTAGGACCAGAATTACTTGGCAAACGAATTATCTTTCCTGCTTTCTTTTTTTCTATGACCTTCCATCTTCTCTAATTCTGGTAGTAGTTTAGGAGGGAGTATGGAAGTGGTTTGGCCCTTGGAGACTGAAAGCAAAAACAGTAGCATCTATAGGTTTGTTGAGATTCCTCCGAGACAATTCATCTGAAAGAACAAAGACTTAAGAAACTGTTTTAGTTATCCATTGCTGTGCAACAAATTGACTCCCAAATTTAGCAATTTAAAACAATAAACATTTATTATCTCACAGTTTTTGAGGGGCAGAAATCTGGCCATGGCTGAACCAGATGGTTCTGGCTCAGGTTCTCTCACAAAGTTTTAGGGAAGCTGTTGACTGGGGCTGTGGTTCTCATCACTCAACTGGAGCTGGTGAGTCTGTGTGCGTGATCACTGCAGTGGATATTGGCATGCCTCACTTCCTTGCTGGCAGTTGGCTGGAGGCTTGGTTTCATGTGTGCGTCTCCACAGGGTTGATCACAACCTGGGAACTTGCTTTTTCCAAAGTGATATGAGCGAGAAGGAGGAGGAAAAAAGACCGTATCCAAGACAGAAGCCACAGTCTTTATAAGAATTTGTCCATTTCCTCTAGGTTGTCCATTTTGTTGGCATATAGCTGCTCATAGTAGTCTCTTACAATCCTTTGTATTTCTGTTGCGTTGGTTGTAACTTCTCTGTTTTCATTTCTGATTTTACTGATTTGGGCCCTCTCTCTTTTTTTCTTGTTGAGTCTGGCTAAAGGTTTATCAATTTTATTTATCTTTTCAAAACTGGCTTTTAGTTTCATTGATCTTTTCTATTTTTTTTTAATCTCTATTTCATTTGGTTTTCAATGATAGTTAGGTCTTAGACATGGTCTAATAGATTTCAGCCCAGTGTTCTTCCACCAGATCACATTGCTCAGTTCCTCTTCTCTGTTCTCATATCTATAGCATTCTAAGTTACTTCGATGTTTCAGTTTGTTCCTGTGGATTGTGAAAGGTGCAGAGCTCATGTTTACTACAAAAGACTCAGAGTAGCCTAGTTTTCTAAAAACAATGCCTAGCTGATAAATAAATGCTGTAAATGATCAGCACTGCCCCAGAGCCTTTGGAAATGCTTTGATTGGTGAGGAATTCAGAAGTGATGACATAACTGGCAAAACCCCCAAATGTTACCAGATCGGTAACAATGTTGATAAATTCTTCAAGTGCAAATAAAGCAACTGCGCCAGATCAAAATATCATAAAAATATAGAAACAAAAGTGGAACTGAAAGATTTTTGAAATTTCAAATTCTACAATCACGAACGAACTATATGCCATTTTTTCAGAATTAGAGAAAAGTTTGTAATGCCCAGTATGAGTTATTTAGAATCTTATTATAGTATGGCCCTATGCTGTGACATTTTTATCAAATTTGCCTTGGCTACAAGGTTAAGAATGCTTGCTTATATTTAAGAATATGTGCTGATGTTTTAAAAATTAAGTCAAAGTAACTAGCTAGTGAAGTTCTAGCAATTCCCTTTTGTTTAAAGGTTCATTGAGATAAATGACGGACAATGCTTACCATTCTCCTATCTCCATCTCCATTACCATTCAAGATAGGCACTAAAATAATGTTAGGTATCTGACCCCCTTCTCCTTACCATACTAACCATAATTTCTGAGATTTCAGATTATCCTTAAAATGACTCCTTTTGGAATTGATTTTGTAATAGGTGTAATTGTATTGAATTTAAGGGGTTTTTGTTTTTGTAACATGTCTGTGCATTATTTAGCAGCAATCATTTTAACTCGTTTACAACAGAAAATTATAAGGAACCATAAATCTACTAGTCTAGCCAGGCCGTTTGCACTACCTTAGTTGAATGCTGCAATATAAGCCTTTATTTCAGTTTTTTTTTTTGCATTACGCGGGCCTCTCACTGTTGTGGCCTCTCCCGTTGCAGAGCACAGGCTCTGCACGCGCAGGCTCAGCGGCCACGGCTCACGGGCCCAGCCGCTCCGCGGCATGTGGGATCCTCGCGGACCGGGGCACGAACCCGTGTCCCCTGCATCAGCAGGCGGACTCTCAACCACTGTGCCACCAGGGAAGCCCTATTTCAGTTTTTTAGAAAGAATGGTGGCTTATGACAAATAAGTATGGCTCTTAATATTCATGAGCATCTTGTACTATTTTCTAGGTGATTCAGGATGCTGAAGTTAAAAAAGGGAAAAAGGAAAGAAGGGAAAACATGAAACAGTGGAAAAAGCACAGGACTAGGAGTAAGTAGAATTAAGCTCAAGGCCTGCTCTAACATTATCTACATGTATGTTTCCTAGTGCAAGTTATTTAGCCTTTCTTGGCCTAAATATCCTCTTCCGAAAAAATGTTGAGTAATTATTAGATGTAAGATCCTATTCATCCTTATATATGAATATTATTATAGACCATATGGCAGTCTTGAAAAATAAGATAGTAATTAATTCAGTAGCGAAATGAGACTTGAATTTTATCTATCAACAAAATTTGGATGATTGCTCAAAATTCAAGGAATTTGACTACTGGCAAGGAGGGGCCGAAGCAGAAGGACCATGTTAAAATGTGCTCATCAGCTGGTCTGGGTAAAACATTTTGTTTGACTTGGTTGAAGACTGTCGTGTTGGGAGCAGGCTGAAATATAATGGTGACTGCCTTAAGGAGACAATTGGAAATTTTAAATTCTGCTTTGTATAGTAAAAGTTCAGATGAACTCTGTAGCTGAGACCTAAGTTTTTAGAGCAGAATGAGAGCAGCTGATGCATATTGTTCATTTCTCTGTATTTTTCATGTGGCTGATTAATTATGTAATTTCTAGCAAATGTAAATGTCAGTTTCCTTCCTCTTTCCTTTGACTAAGGAATTGTGGAATGTCTGCAATCTTAGACGCCATCTGTTAGTGGAAAATTACAGTCTAGTTTTATGACAAAATACACTAAATAAATACATGTTTATAAACGTTTTCTGCCTCACAATTTGATGTCATCAGATAGTCCTGATAACTTGGCTACAATATGACAACCTGTAAAATACAGATGAAAAAGTGCTGGATTGTATTTGATAGTACTTACAAAAGTATATCCTCACATTAATGCATCAAAAATTGGAATAAAGAGCTTAGAAAAGGGTAAAAACAATCACTGAGAGAGAAAAATGAAGTGCAGTTTTCTGGTCAATATGAAAGAGTGAGCTAATATAAGAAATATCATTCATACTGGATAAAATATAATCAATCAATCAGTAAGTCTGAGCTTAAAAGCAAAAAGGGGAAGGCCCCAGATACAAAAATTAATGCAAAGCCAGGAAAATGCTTGTGTACTAAAGTTGAAAGTCTACAAAGGATAATTAATATCAGTGTTAGGACCTACTATATAACTTAATTTTCAAAGCATAAATGAAGGATACAGTTCATTTGGAAATTATAAATGATAAAAATTGACTTGAGAAGAAATAAACTATAAAGCACTAAAGATTTTGAACCAGTTGCCCTTTCCCCTCCCGCATCAAGACACCAGGCCCCGATGGTATTACAGAATATATTAAATAATCCTTCAAGGGACAGATGACTTTTTTTTTTTAACGTCTTTATTGGGGTATAATTGCTTTACAATGGTGTGCTATTTTCTGCTTTATAACAAAGTGAATCAGTTATACATATACATATGTTCCCATGTCTCTTCCCTCTTGCGTCTCCCTCCCTCCCACCCTCCGTATCCCACCCCTCCAGGCGGTCACACAGCACCGAGCTGATCTCCCTGTGCTATGCGGCTGCTTCCCACTAGCTATCTACCTTACGTTTGGTAGTGTATATATGTCCATGCCTCTCTCTCGCTTTGTCACAGCTCACCCTTCCCCCTCCCCATATCCTCAAGTCCATTCTCTAGTAGGTCTGTGTCTTTATTCCTGTCTTACCCCTAGGTTCTTCATGACATTTTTTTCTTAAATTCCATATATATGTGTTAGCATACGGTATTTGTCTTTCTCTTTCTGACTTACTTCACTCTGTATGACAGACTCTAGGTCTATCCACCTCACTACAAATAGCTCAATTTCGTTTCTTTTTATGGCTGAGTAATATTCCATTGTATATATGTGCCACATCTTCTTTATCCATTCATCTGAAGATGGGCACTTAGGTTGTTTCCATCTCCGGGCTATTGTAAATAGAGCTGCAATGAACATTTTGGTACATGACTCTTTTTGAATTATGGTTTTCTCAAGGTATGTGCCCAGTAGTGGGATTGCTGGGTCATATGGTAGTTCTATTTGTAGTTTTTTAAGGAACCTCCATACTGTTCTCCATAGTGGCTGTACCAATTCACATTCCCACCAGCAGTGCAAGAGTGTTCCCTGTTCTCCACACCCTCTCCAGCATTTATTGTTTCTAGATTTTTTGATGATGGCCATTCTGACTGGTATGAGATGATATCTCATTGTAGTTTTGATTTGCATTTCTCTAATGATTAATGATGTTGAGCATTCTTTCATGTGTTTGTTGGCAGTCTGTCTATCTTCTTTAGAGAAGTGTCTATTTAGGTCTTCTGCCCATTTTTGGATTGGGTTGTTTGTTTTTTTGTTATTGAGCTGCACGAGCTGCTTGTAAATTTTGGAGATGAATCCTTTGTCAGTTGCTTCATTTGCAAATATTTTCTCCCATTCTGAGGGTTGTCTTTTCGTCTTGTTTACGGTTTCCTTTGCTGTGCAAAAGCTTTGAAGTTTCATTAGGTCCCATTTGTTTATTTTTGTTTTTATTTCCATTTCTCTAGGAGGTGGGTCAAAAAGGCTCTTGCTGTGATTTATGTCATAGAGTGTTCTGCCTATGTTTTCCTCTAAGAGTTTGATAGTTTCTGGCCTTACATTTAGGTCTTTAATCCACTTTGAGTTTTTTTGTGTGTATGGTGTTAGGGAGTGATCTAATCTCATACTTTTACATGTAGCTGTCCAGTTTTCCCAGCACCATTTATTGAAGAGGGGGACAGATGATTTTTATTTTGTGCAAGCTGGCACAGAGAAAGAAGCTAGAACTACCCACCCAGTTATTAAGCTCATATAACTATAATACCAAACTTGATAGAAAAAGGTAATAAAACCACAAGAGTCTCCATATGAACATTGATGCAGAAGTTCAAAATATAATGTTGGTACATCCATCATTAAAAATGTTTAAAATTAGATATATTATCACTAATTAGGGTTTGTCTCAGGAAGGCAGAAATGTTTAACATTAGAAAAATCTAATGTGAGTTTTTAATATTCATGTTCATTAATTTTATACTGAATGGCCTATGAGGCATTCTGAATGAGAGATAGATTTATTATTAGTTGTCTTTAGTAAATAATAGGCACATCACTTCTCCTACCCCCTTCATTCCAGGCCTTACCCTCGTTTTAACACAATGAAAGCCAGGTGGACAAACCTACATGAGTAACTTGACGCTCCATAGGCGAGGGTTGGAGAACAAAGAATTTAATCTTTTTTATATAGAGGAAAGAGACAGCCACCTCCTTGCCTCGTGAAAGAGAAGAAACACATGTGTTTTTACTTATTTGAGAGGGGATAGAAATGATCCTGGGTTCTCAGTATAACCTTTTGAAATGTAAATGTATTTTTCTAAGGGCCTGATAAATGGCTGGTGTCTCTGGCTTTTAAGACCTGGAGATGTGTTCAAGGTCTGGCGTTTATATTATTTGAAATGTAAATACTTAGGGAAGTAGGGCTTCAGTCTTCCTGGCACCTTAGGGACCTAGACCAGCCTATAAGCATTTGGCCCTCTTGATTCTTTTAGATCAGAGCAATTAACTAGGCAAATGGCCACAGACGTATTTCTTATAGCATGTTCCTACAGACAGTGAAGGCAAACGTTATCCTGATACCATTATACATTCCTGTGTCTCAGAACACTAGGACATTAATAATAAGCCAGTATAAAAGTTTTACTGTAAGTCTTAAACAATACAAAAGATAAGAATAATAAAAATATACAAGGATAAAAAAAGACAATCCTGGTTATAGATTGCAGTCTAAACAGTGTGTACACAACATTCAAGGTACCATACAAAGAAATTATTAATACTAATAAAAAGTAGAGCACGTTTGAATGCAAGATCCATATATAAAACTTGACAGAATCCCAATGCTGTAACAGATTGAAACTGAATTTGTACAATAAAATGGTTATACTAAAAAAAAATAGTAACTAGGAATTAACCTTATGAAAACTATCTAAGTTCATCGTGTGGAAAATTAAAATATTTAATTGGAAAAAAGAAGACAAAAAAAGAGGGGGGACAGATATAAAAGGCTCATGAAGGTCAGACTCAGTCTTGTGAGATCTCAATTCTCCAAATTCTGTGAACTCACTGCATTTCTAATTCAAATCCTCAGGGACCTTTTGAGGAATTTGAAAAGCTGATTCCAAAAGTCATATGAAAAAGTGAAGGTCTAAGGAAGTGAGGAAAATTTTGAACAAGAAAGAAAATTTCTTCTATCAAAAATCAAAAAGTAAATAAACTTAGGGTTGGGAGCAGGAAGAAGAAAAAGAAGAAAGAGAAGAGGATCATTACAGTGAATTGCATTACAGTGAATTCATTACAGTGAATTGCATTACAGTGAATTCATTACAGTGAATCATTACAGTGAATTGGCTCACGCAATTATGGAGGCTGAGAAGTCCCAAGATTTGCAGTTAGCAAGCTGGAAACCTAGGAGAGGCAGTGGTGTAGTTCCATTCAGCATCCAAAGGCCTGAGAGACAAGAGAGCTGATGGTGTAAGTTCCAGTCTCGGCACAGGAAAAGATGGATACCCAGCTCATGCAGTCAGGCAGAAGAAGTTCCTTTTTATGCAGCCTTTTCAGCCTATTCAGGTCTTCAGTTGATTGGGTGAGGGCCACCCACATTAGGAAGGGCAATCCGCTTAACCCAATTTACCAGTTTATATGTTAATCTTGTGTGAAAACACTCTCATATATACATCTACAACAATGTTTGACCAGTTGTCTGCATGCCCTGCATGGCTTAGTCAAATTGATACATAAAATTAACCATTACAATAGCTAGTTGTATATTTTACTTACCAAATACCAGACAATATTCTAAGCACTCTGGGTATGTTAATTTAATTTAATTCTCACAGCCATCTATGAAATAGGTACAATTTTATCTCCATTTTATTAATGAAACTGAGGCTCACTGTGATTAAAAACCTAAACATTTATTCTAGTGGTATAGGATAGACAGCTCAGAAAGACACTCACAGGTATGTGGAATCTTGGAGTACGTTGAAGGTAGCACTGCCAATCAGTTGGGGATAAGATGGTGTTGAGACGATTGCTTATCCTTAATGAAAATTTACTATTTGGGGTCACAGCACACACACAACAAATTCCATATGAATTAAAAAATCTCAAAGTGAAAACAAAAGTTCAAAGACTTAACAAAAAATGTGGAAAAATATCTTTACAACATAGTAGGGAAGGAATTCTCTGACAAGATGCTAAAAAAAAAATTGTTAGTTTGCATCAAAATATAAAACATCTATAGCCACTATACCCTAAATGTTTAACAGTTGCTTCTCCCCTGCCAAGCATTGCTAATCACTTTAATATATTAACTCAGTAAAGCTTCACAAAACAAGCTGAAGACGTACATACCAATGACCTAGCAATTCTGCTTGTAGGAAGATATATTAGAGAAATTCTTGCATATCTTCACCGCTGTTCTGCTTGTAATCACCCAAAATTGAAAGCAACCTAAATATACCATCAGCAATCAAACTGACAAATAGATATATGATAGTGGCATATTCATATAATTGAACATTTTCAGATTAATGAACTTTATATAACTCAGCATAGATACAGCCCACAAAATAATGTTGAGTGGAAAGAAAAGTTGTGGAGCCATACATAGGTATAATATCATTATCTACTTTTATAAACAAACACTATTTTGCATATTGTTTGGTAATATGTAAATTTTTTAAAGTATAGAAATATGTAAAGAAAATTTAAACAATATATAATGAGCTTCTACTGTATCTTTAATATTTTTTTAAAAAATGAGAGTATCAAATGTTAACATTTATTAATTCTGGGTAATGAGTATATAGATTTAAAAAATATTACCATCTTTACTTATTTATAGTTTTGAAATATGTAATACTAATTGAAATCAAATAAGAGATAAAAAATTTTACCAAAGAGACAGAGTGGAGTAGTCATGGTAATTTTATATGCTTGCAGTGATTTTGATTAGATATTGACTAGAGAAGGATGATAGGTTAAAAGAAGGAGAAAGCTGTCATCCTTCATACTCCCCTTCTACATCCATGGAGCCTAAGGTTATTGGCTCTCAGAGTACATGATCAGACTATCTTAGGATGAAATTATAAAGCTAAAAAAACAGTTCTGACAGAGATTACAGATTGGAGCTGAAGAGTTCCAAACAGATCCATGGTAGCATATCTTGATTATTTTAGGTATGAACATGTCAGGACATAGATGTAAAGAACTTAGCAGAGTATCTGCCACATTATAAATGTTTAGTAAATGTTAGTAATTATTATTATTACTACTACTATGTGACTTGAGTTATTGGTAAACTTGAACTTTATTTTTCAGTGTGTACGTAAGGTATAAAGCCTCTATAAGTCTTAGGAGGTTGGGCCAAGTGTGAAGATCAAGAGTTAGAAGAGTTTAGAAATGACTGTTAGAGATGTGTTACCTCGCTGCCAGCAACAATCTATTACTTAATACGAATTTGTTCTTTCACCTAAAGCATCCCCATACCTTTTTTATGGCTCAGTGTCTGCCTGCAATAACTAAGGAACTTAAGCCTCTAAAATCAAAGCTACTTCTCTAACTGCTCCCCATTGCCCTGCTGTTGCAATTCTATAGTTTCTGACAAGAGCCATTCATAGTTAAGAGATCTGCCTCAACCTAACAGAAACTTTTATGTAGTGTAAGGTATGTGGGAAGAAGTGGTTCACTTAATCCAAAAAATTACAGTTTGGGTCCTGAGCATTTACAAATGAAACAGAGATGAGGCTATGGATAATTGATAATGTCTGTTTCAGCTGGGCTAATACAGTAGTCAGAGCACAGGAATGTTAACTCTATTAATAGATTCAGAACTACAAGGTAATCTACCATGTACATTACCTGGTTGCTGGCCAGGAATGGAGGAGAATTAAGCAATGTGATGGGAAGACCATATTATGTGAGTTTAAAGGATTTCTTTTAACCTAGGAACACTGTGCATTTCTGTTTGAAGGAGGTAAGCAATGAACTCTGAGGCATGGCCCCGGAAGGCTGGCTGTCTGGACGGGTCACCAAAGGCTTTCCTTGAGCCATTCACCACAGCTCAGAAGCTGGTCTTCAGTGTTTTAGACTGTGAAACCTGATTGGCTTATTAATGTGATGAGCGTGGATCTGCCTCTCAGGGTGGACTCACCTTTAACTAAACTCACAGAGACTAAGGTACACAAGCCAGAATGTAGGGCTATTGATTTACAGTGACCTGAGTGCTCAGGTTGGCCTGACGAGCACATTTTCACCTTATTGGAAAGGCTCATGGAGAGTTTACTAGCCAAACAAATGGTAATGCTTCTGTCTTGCTTAGCCAAGATCTGTACTTTTAGGACATTGCTTTGACAGACATTATCAGCTTTTCCTTCCGAATTTATTTACCCAGGCTTCCACATTTGATGAATTCTGTTATAGTCACACAACTAAATCACCCTCACATTCCGTGTCTACCTCCTTGAGGTCACCCACACATCATGTTGATTGAATTTTTTGGTTGCTGTCTAATGCTTTAGTTACACATTATAAGTCATCACTTGGTTTACCCCCCAAGTGACAAATCACGCTCTTTAGGGTAGGTTTTGCTAGTTTAACTCTGAGGACACCCACCCTTATTTCTGAGTTTTCGGGGACTACTTGCTTTCCATGTATGTGTGGACATTAGCTTTGCCTTTTCTCATTCCCCTGTGTTTCTAAGACCTTCAGTTGTCATGGAAGTACCATTTCTCTTCTATTTCTTTGAGGAAGATTTCACGGGGTGGCTCCATTAGAGATGTCTCAGGGTCATCAGGGGTGAGAATCTACGACCTTATGTTTTTGAGAGGTCCAGTCAGAAAGTGTCATCATTTGGGAGTCCCTGAAGGGAACAGGTTCTTGAAGCCATTACTCAGGGTCATATGTTAGCCTGGGAATAATCACATGGCTCAGGGAAGTTCTTAAATGTTTACATCGTGAGAAATGAAATATTAAGAACTCAAATCACCCTATATTATGCCCACAGTGACTATGTATTTGTAATGATTTCTTTACTCGAGGCTACAAAATTGAGTCCTCTAAAAAAACCTGCTGCTGTTGGGCTTCCCTGGTGGCGCAGTGGTTGAGAGTCCGCCTGCCAATGCAGGGGACACGGGTTCGTGTCCCGGTCTGGGAAGATCCCACATGCCATGGATTGGCTGGGCCCGTGAGCCATGGCCGCTGAGCCTGCGCATCCGGAGCCTGTGCTCCGCAACGGGAGAGGCCACAACAGTGAGAGGCCCGCGTACCACAAAAAAAAAAAAAAAAAAAAAAAAAAAAAACACCTGCTGTTGTAGGCTCTTCCAACATTTGCCCCAAGCCTTCCTCGCCTACTATCCCAATCTTCATCTCTTGGAGCTTCTCCCTCTCTTCCCAGCCTTTGCAATTGCCAACTGATTGTCCAGATATTTCACTAATCAACTTGGTCCCTTGGATTAGAGTTGCCATATTTAGCAAACATAAATACAAATAAAGATACCAAATTAGCAAATAAAAATATGTCTATGCAAAATCTGGGGCATCCTTAAACTAAAAAGGAATGTTTGTTGTTTATCTGAAATTCACATTTAACTGGGTGTCCTGTTTTTGTTTTTGTTTTTAATCTGGCAACCCTACTTCAGATCCTTCCCCTGTCATCCAGCTCCTCAAATGCCTCAACTCCGTGACCAACTACATTTTCTGAGATTGTACACTGAGCTCAGCTCAGTCTCTGGGCCTTTGAGTCCTCAGAAGAAGAAGCTGGATTTGTTTTGCTCAACTCCCTCATATTTTACTCTCACATTGCTAGAGAATTGTCTCTGGGCAAATTGAAACAGGTTATGCTAAGAATACATCACGAGTACTGAGACACTTACTTAGTACTGACACTCCTTATCCGTTTTCTCTTGCCCCAAATTCTTCAACTCATCCCACTCCCCGTAGGGAGAACCCAAGCCTTCATCAGGTAATTGTGTTCCAACACAACAGGGCAATCCTTTGAGTTAGTGCTGTTCAGATCCCACTCTTAATATCTCCTTGGCTGATGAAAAAAAGCTATATAAAATAGACTGAGATTCTTCCACAATAAAACTATAACCAGGGAAATTTCTTCAGAAATATGTGTTTTGCTCTGTTGGTTTGTGTGTGTGTGTGTGTGGGGGGGGGTTGTTTCTTTTGTCCACAGTGATGGTAAAAATAACTTATTCCTTTGAAGTTTTGTGAATCAGTTCCTAAATGTTGTGAATCAGTTCCTAAATGTTGAATAATATCCTCTTTTGCAACCAGTCTCTCTGCTTCAGGACTGTCCCTGTCCCAGGATTCAAGCTCTGGAAACACAGAAATGAGAAAAGATATTTGTTTTCAGAATGAGTGCAGCCTGTAAATGTGTGTGATTTTATACTTAAAAAATTTTAAACAGCTTTATTGAGATATAATTCACATGCTATACTATTCATCCATTTAAAGTGTAAAATTCAGTGTTTTTTAGTATATCCACAGGGTTATGCATCCATCACACAATATGATTTTAGATTTTAGAACACTTTCATCCCCCCAAAAGGAACCCTTATCCATTACCAATCACTCCCCATTTCTCCCCTTTTCCCACTTCCCCTACTCTAGGCAACCACTAATTTAGTTTCAGTCTCTATAGATTTGTCTATTCTGGATATTTCATATAAATGGAATCATACAGTATGAGGCCTTCTGTAACTGGCTTCTTTCCCTTAACGTGTTTTCAAGTTTCATTTATGTTGTAGCATGTGTCAGTTATTTTACCTTCTTTTATGGCTGAATAATACTCCATTGTATGAATGTAACTCATTTTTATCCATTCCTTTGTTGATGGACACTTTTTGGTTTGTTGTGAGTGATACTCCTATGAACATTCACGTACAAGTTTTTGTAGGAACATATGCCATATGTTTTCATTTGTCTTGCATTGATACCTGGGAGTGGAATGGTAATTCTGTGTTTAACCATTTAAAGAACTGCTGAATTGTTTACCAATGTGACTGCATCATTTTACATTCCTACCAACATATGAGGTTGCCAATTTCTCTACATATTTACCAATGCTTAATATTGTCTTTCTTTTTTATTATAGCCATCCTAGTAAAGTGAAGTGGTATCTCATTGTGGTTTTGATTTACATTTCTCTGATGGTGACTGATGTTGAACATTTTTTCATAAGTTTATTGGCTATTTGTATAGCTTTTTTAACGAAATGTCCATTCAGATCCTTTCCCCATTTTTTTTTTTTTTTTTTTTTTTCTGCGGTACGCGGGCCTCTCACAGTTGTGGCCTCTCCCACTGCGTAGCACGGCTCTGGACGCGCAGGCTCCAGACGCGCAGGCTCAGCGGCCATGGCTCACGGGCCCAGCCGCTCCACGGCGTGTGGGACCTTCCCGGACCGGGGCACGAACCCGTGTCCCCTGCATTGGCAGGCGGACTCTCAACCACCGCGCCACCAGGGAAGGCCCCCATTTTTAAATTGAGTTGTTTTTTTAGTATTAAATTGCATTTTATATATTCTGAATATAAATCTTTTATCAGATATATTCTTTGTGAATGTTTTCTCCTATTCATTAGATTCTCATTGCACTCTCTTGTTATTATTTGCAGCTTAAAAGTTTTAAATTTTGGTATAATCTTTTTTTTTCTTTTTGTCACTTGTGTTTTCGATGTCATATCTAAGAATACATTACCTAGCCCAAAGTAGTAATTCCTTGTTTTCTTCGAAGAATTTATAATTTTAGGTCTTACATTTAGATCTGTGATCCATTTTTAGTTAACTTTGGTATATAATGTGAGGAAGGAGCCCAATTACATTCTTTTGCATGTGGTTATCCTGTTCTTCCAGCACCACTTATCGAGAAGACTATTCTTTCTCCATTCAGTTATCTTGGCATCCTTGTGCAAAATCATTTGAGCATAACGTAAGGGTTTATTTTTGTACTCTCAGTTCTGCTTCATTGATCTGTACGTCTATCTTTCTGGGAGTGACACGTTTGTGTTAATACTGGAACTCTAGTTAAGTTTTGAAATAAAAAAGCGTGAGTGCTTCAACTGTGTTCTTATTTTTCCATGATTGTTTTAGCTCTTTTGGGTTTATTGTATTTACATATGAATTTTAAGATCAGTCTATCAATTTCTGCAAAAAAAAAAAAAAAAAAGCCAGCTGGAATTTTAACATGATTGCATTGAACCTTTAAATCAATTTGAGAAGTATCGACAGCCGTATTTTGTTTTCTGATCCATGAACATGAGCTGTCTTTTCATTTATTTAGAACTTCTTCAATTTCTTTTAATGATGTTTTATAGTTTTGAGGTATGTTTTGCCCTTCATTTGTAGAATGCATATCTAAGATTATTTTTTCTCTTTGATGCCATTATAAATGAAATTGGTTTCTTAATCTTATTTTTGGATTTTTTATTGCTGGTGTATAAAAATTCTGCAGATTTTTGTAATTTATCATTTACCTCAGAACTTTGCTGAACTTGTTTATTCTAATAATATTTCAGTTGAGTCCTGAGTATTTTCTATGTACAAGATCATGTCATGTATGAATAGAGATAGTTTCATCTCTTCCTTTTCAATCTAGATGTCTTTTATTTCTTTCTGCTGGCTAACTACTATGACTAGCACCTCTAGTACAATGTATTTTTATTCTCTATTTCATTTATTTCTGCTCTAGTCATTATTTCTTTCCTTCTGCTTGGTTTGTATTTGGTTTACTCTTATTTTTCTAGTTTCTTAGGATTCATTGAGATCTTTCTTCTTTGTTAATGCAGGCATTTACCGGTATAAGTTTAACTCTGAGCATTGATTTAGTTGCATCCCATAAGTTTTGTTTTGTTTCATTTTCATTTATTCATTCATATTTTCTAATATCCCTTATGATTTCTTTTTTTGCCAATTGGCTGTTAGTATGTTTAACTTCTAGATATTTGTCAACTTCTCAAATTTCTTTCAGTTATTGATTTCTGATTTAATTCCCATGTGGTCTGAAAACGTATATTCTATTATTTCAATTATTTTAGATTAATCAATCTAAAGGTTTGTTTTATGGCTTAGTACTTTGTCTACTCTGAAGAATGTTGTATGTGCTTGAGAAAAATGTGTATTCTATTGTTTAGTGGAGTTTTCTAGAGAGATTTGTTAGTTCTGGTTGGTTTATAGAATTATCTAAGTCTTTTACTTCCTGTTGATCTTCTGCCAGGTTGTTCTACCCATTATTGAGCTATTAAAGTCTTCAACTATTATTGTTGAATTGCCTATTTTTCCCTACAATTCTGTCAGTTTTGCCTCTTTTCACATTGCCTCTCTCAGTGAGGAACTTCCATCCTATGAGAGTGAGTGGGGACGGAGGTGATCAGGGCCCAGTATTCTCAGCCTATAGCATTGGGGATAAGGCTTCTACACTACAAGTTGTAGCTGGGTGGGGAAATACAGACCTAGTCCTTTTGGTCTCACCTGCAATGTGGGGCTTGCAGGAGAGCGAGACGAGCAATGCAGAAGCCTACTTTTCCTGTTGTGAAGTTGTGATTTCAAACTGGGAGCTGTAGGGAGAGGGAGCTCTTGTCTTCTTGGCTGCACAAGCCTGGGATAGTTTTCTGGGAGCTGGGGAATGGATGTAATGGACTGGGTTACGGATCAAATGCCAAACTCTCAGTCTTCTTACTGAGATTTAGTGTATTTTCTTGAATGAATGTTTCTCCATTTGTTATATGCATTTAGGGAAATTTTCAGAGAATATGAATGATTAATGATTTTTTAAAAAATAATTTGATCCAGAGGGCTTCCCTGGTGGCGCAGTGGTTGAGAGTCCGCCTGCTGATGCAGGGGACGCGGGTTCGTGCCCCGGTCTGGGAGGATCCCACGTGCCGTGGAGCGGCTGGGCCCGTGAGCCATGGCCGCTGGGCCTGCGAGTCCGGAGCCTGTGCTCCGCAATGGGAGAGGCCACAACAGTGAGAGGCCCGCGTACCACAAAACAAACAAACAAACAAACAAACAAAAAAAAAACGGAAAAAAAAAAATAATAATTTGATCCTGTTAAATTGTTGTTTTTCTTGGGAAAGAGTCTGTCCTGGTCCTTACTCCTTTGTTCCCAAGATCTGCCCTGGTCCTTACTCCTTCATTCCCAAAGTTCACTCCCCTCTTTTTGAAGATTCTGAAATAGAATGATTTTTTCCTTCCTTATATTTTCTCCCCCACTTTTGGTTTATTTTATTAATTATTTTGTAAGGAGATAATTTCAGTATTAATAACATGAAATGAAATTTTAGAAGGTTTATTCAATAAATAGTTTCTTCTCTGTGGGATCTGTATCTGCAATTTCTTAGCTAATTCATGAACACAGTTGGCTTTACTGAGATTTACAAGTTTGAGTCTGATAGAAATCATAGATAATATAACATTGAATCTGCTCTGTTTCCTATAAAACGCAGATGTACTACAGTCAGTGAGCTTCTTCATGGAGCACTGTGGGGACCGAATCTTAGAACTTTATCCAGGCAAATCATCACATCCTTCAGTTTGCTTGTGCAAAGTCTTGTTACATGGCATTAAATTTCAGGCCAAACCTGAAATTGGTCTCTGATTCTTACGTGGATTTAAGATTGGAGCTACGGTATTACCCCCAATCCAGACATAGTGTACATCTTTATAATTTTAATAGCTTACCAATTATATTTCCCCCTAGTAGCCATGGCTCCTGTGGTCCTGGTATAATTCAAATTAAGGCAGAAATCATTTGCATGACAAAATTGATTTCATTGGATACAAGCCTTTCCCCATATGAGAATCAAGCACAGACCTAGCTAATTATGCCTCAGAGAAAGATGTATTCTCAAATATTTTATAAAACCCCAAATTAATATAATTTTCTAGGTCTTTCCTATCAATTCCAATAATTTTCTAATACAGTACTTTACTCATACCTGTATAATGGCAGCAGACATAGTGGGGAGAGTAGAAACCTTACCAAGGGAAATAGTATAATGGAGTCCCTTTCTTTTTATTCTGAGAGTTCTAGAAAATCATCTTGTTGTGAGTTCCTGGTATTTTATGATACTCTATTTCCATCCCCAAACATTAAAGAATCCTGGTTTTATTAGATATCTTGTTTAATATTAAAATTTATGATTAAAAATCATAAATATCGGGTAGTATATAATATATAGAATGAGGAAAAGACATTATTTACCTTTTTAAAAAAAATTTCTGAGGACTCCAACTGGGTCCAAACTCTGGAATTATCCTTGTTTAACAGAGGAATTCCAACTTAACAGGAAAGGAAAGCTGTTATATGTTTGTCCCACCATACAAGGCAATTTTGCTGAGTGGAAGTTGCTCCTGACGGTGAAGGAGGGAGGGAGGAGAGTTTTAAGTTTTTTGGCCCTTTTGGAGTTAATGTGTAATTCTATTTTAGTTTTAGACCTCTTTTGTTTATTATTGTAAGAAAATTCTTACAACATGGCAAAACTCACCATCTAAAGCCTTGAGCCTTGTGTGACAGGACAAGTTTCTAACATCCTAATGTTCCTCTTCCCACGATCTCATCTAAATGCCTCACTTTGCAGCTTAAGGCCCAGGAAAGCCAAGTGTCTTGTCCAAAATTAGACAGTTTCTTGCCGCCAAGTCTAGTGATCCTCTGAGCTCACCGTGCTGCCTCAAGGAGAGGTAACTTCTCAGGATGTAAAGACAGTTCTTAGAGTTCAGCATGTCTTTTTCTCCTCCTGGGTTTCCTAGACAACTTTGCCAGGTGAGTAGAAGTGAAAATGAGGGTGAGAGTTCTTCATGTTCTATCTTCCTTTCCACAGCGTATGCTGGAGCCACGTGTTTTTGAAATGGCAGTGTCACCTTATAGGGTAGCCTCCAAAACCCTGAGTGATTTCGTGGAGCAGACGCTGGGCTTACCAATTCTAGACATAAAGAATGAGAAAGATATACATTTTGTTGTATTAATCCTCTGAGATTTTGGGGTCGATTTGTTACCATAGCATAACCTGCTATATCCTTATTAGTACAAGTTCCAAAAATTAGTAGGAGATCACTTCATGCCACTGTTGCATAAAAGACTCCGTTTGAAAACAGTATGCTGAGTTCTTTGAAATTGAGGAGAACTGAGAAGGACACAGCATCAGGACGGCCAACTGAGGCATAGCAGGAAGAAGTGAGCCGAAATGAAGGCAAAAGCATGGGAGGATTCTTCAGGTTTTTCTTCTAATCCTTCTAATTCAGAATTCCTATGTTTTGGTGAAACACTGTCCATGCTGGTGTATAGGTAAAATTGACTAAGGTTTAGTTGTTGTGTAACACAAAGAGCTCATAGGACATGCACTTAAACTTGAGGTTCTTTCTTTTAAAAAAAATATTTTTAAACATATTTGAGAATAGTCTGGTTAAAATCATGCAGTGTGGGAGACACTGAGGATATTAAGTTTGCTGAATGACTTTGCAGTGACTTCTCATGACACTAAAGTATTTACCAGTAATCTGATTTCTTTGTATGCTGCACAGTCATTTTTATGTTGCATTAACTTCATTTCGTATTTTTTGGATCATTCCCATGCTGTTTAGAGTGCGCTGGTTTGTGGCCTAATTGCCTTATTATGCAGTATTAAATAATCTATAAAAATGAGTGGAACTGAGAATTAAAAGGAATGAGACTTGGTCACTGTAGGTGGGATAGGAGAGCAAAACAGTAGAACCATCATAAATGTAAATGGAATATTAAGCAGAACATAGCACTAGACTAAAGATCTTTCAGAAGACATTTTGGGGAAAGAAACCCCCCAAAACACACTAATCATGACTTATTTAAATCTTAATGAAGTGAAGAATAAATATAACTCACTTAAGGATAGTCTCTATTTTACAAACAGTATTTCTTTCTCAATATTTCACTCAATTTAAAATGTCCAGATCCTAACTGCTCTCAGCAGTATATTAGAAAACATAAGTGATGATACTTACAGGCTTTAAAAAAAATTACCTAAGTCATTCCATTCCAAAGGCATCTGCTTCCTACTATAATTAGATAGGAGAGGGTATGAAAAAGACAGATTTATTTTGTTATTTTTCAAAAGTAAGATTGTTAATGTGCTAGATAGTGCTAAATAGTAATTTCCCACTGTGAGTGTTCTTTAGTTCATTCAAGGAAAGACCTCAAGCCCGAAGTTCATAAAAATTGCTGATTAGTTGGGTTTGTTTCCTCCTTCTTTGACTGTAGTTTTTGTTTGTTTGCCTTGTTTTTATTTTTACAAAGTAGGCAACTCTAAAAGACTACTTAAATTCAATCTAAAACAAGAAAAAACTTGATGTATTTGCTAACTGGCCTAATCAAGATACTTGTTTCTGTGACTTCAGCTATCAGCTCCAAATATATGAACTCCCACATCTAGAGCCCTTAAGACTTTCCCCCATTTTCTAGGATTAGTTCTAATCTCTATCCCCTCTCTGAGTACTTCCATTTGGATCTTAGGATACACCTAAATTCAATGTGTCTAAAACCAACTTCAGATTTTTTCCTCCCGGAGTATCATTTCTGTCAGCAACACCATCTTTCTTCACTGCCCCAGGCCTGGATTTTCCAAAAGACCTTTCTACCTTTCTTTCCTTTACTTCCTCCCTCCCCCTCCCCCTCTTTTTTTAAGCACCACATCTTCTTCCTTGTGAATTTCTCTCAAGTAGCTCCTTCTTTCTCTCACCCTCCTCAGCCCTTGCAGACTCTCCTCAGCTCACCAGCACTGGCTCAGGGGCTCCCTTGCTGGTCCCTCACCTCCCTGTCCTGAACCCAGTCTGTCCTCCACATGACCATAGCAGCCCTCCTCAAGTCCTTCTTTCATCGTGGCTTTCACCTGTGTAACACCCTCATGCATTTCTTTTGCTTGTGGAGTAGACTGAAAAGATCACAGCCTCAAGGATTTACGTAGGTCTGGCCACATTCTGTTTTCCCCTCTCACTTTGTGTCATTTCTTAACCCAAAGTCTCTCTACTCCAGCTGAGCCAATCTGTTGTCTAGCCAGCAAAATCATCGTTCCTCTTTCTGATTCTGAGTCATTTTGTCCTTATTCCTCGCTTAGAATTTCACACCCGTGCCCACCCAGATCCATCTTAGTGTGTATTTACCACACTCCTTTCCTTTTGTAGACATTTTTCTTTACTCACCATGTATTTAGTGAACATCTACAATGGATCCTGTCTCCATAGCTGTTCTTGATGGGAGCTGAGGTAAGTGTCTTTGTGCCTCGCTTTCTTGTGACTAGTCCCCGCTTTGCACTGTAGCAGAAAGAACACTGAACTGTGCAGAGGCCTCTCATGATAACTGCTCTCTGAACTTATATAGACCCTCATGTCATTCACTTTCTCACCACCTCATGGTGTCAGTAGATAAAATTGGTACCCAGTGTATTTTTTGTTGATGAATAAACTACCTTGGACAAGGTCTTCCTTTCCTAGGACTCAGTCTCCTCACGTGTGGAAGGAAGAATTGAAAATAGTGTATTATTGATGTAACTCCATGATTCTGGTCATTGCACATGTATTTTCTATGACCATGAATTGTTGGCCAACTTTCTATACCCATACCTATTGTATTGTGTTGTCTTTGCAGAAAGATCTGTAAATTCTCAGTTGATGTTTGTTGCTTGATTTTCAGTATCTTAAGCCTTTTAATTTAGATCTTGTCGGCCCTCCCCACCCCCCAACCCTTCTTAAAATCACTGTAGGAGTTTTTCCTTGTCCTTGAAAGAAAGGCAAATAGGAACAATCCTAGCACACTGTGTCTGTCTCAGGATGACTTTCAGGAACATTAAATCTGCTTATGTTTACCTCTTGAGGACAGTTTAGGAAAGAAAACATTAGACTCTTTTCCTAAATGATTTTCATCTCTCCAGTGATACTCGACACACCAGTTGCCCAGCCCTGACATTTACATGGTGAAAGGTGTGTTAGAATGGGGATGTCTTATCACAAGGAATCAAAGTGATAGCAAATTCAGTTGTTTAACTAAAAGCCCCATCTCAGTCACAAGTGATTTAAAGATGTATGAAGCCCAAAAGAGGCAATGCATGTCAGAGCTAAATTCCACAGTGGGAATTTAGGTAGTGAGCTGGGACTAGCACTGGATTCTAGGCCTTTTTATGCCACTTACTGACTCTGTACAGATTAGCATTACCAACATCACATCATAGGCTCAGAGATTCAAACAGAAATGAGAATAATTCACATTTTGTTGGTATAATAAGACATACACACTTCTCTCCATCTATGACAGAAAATCAAACATAGATACAAATCAGTGCTGCTACAAATTCAAGGTTTCTTACTTCATCTGGGTCCTCAGATCTTCCAGAAAATACCTCTGTGTCAACTGTGTCTCCCAGTTGTTGGGGTAAATAATCTAGACTCTTGTCCCTTTCTTAAATCTCCTTCTGGCCTCACTCTCAGTAGAAGATTTTACCTTTAACTTCCGGGAGAGGATAAAAGCCATGAAGTGCTAATTCCCTTAAATTCCATCCCTTTTCATCCATCTTATGCTGACTTCTTTCACTCCTGTTTAAATGCATGAGGACGATGTCCAAGGCCAGATCTAGTACATAGCTGTGAAGTGTATTGATCAACCCATCCATCTTTCTAGAACAGTAGATCTCAACCCTAGCTGCACTTGAGAATGACCTGGCATCCTTTTATAAAACTGATGCTCAGGCTCCACCTCTGGCCAATGAAGTCGGAGTCTCTGCGAGTGAAACTTATGTCTCAGTACTTTTAAAAAGTTCCCTGGGTGAGTCCCATGAACAGCCAGGCTTACAAATTGGTCCTTAGCCTAAAACCGCTGCAAGGGCAGGCATCTTTGTGTGCTGAAACAGATCCATTCAACACTATGCAGAGCACATCTCCATCCAGTAATAATCATGGTATAATGTTTTTCTTCACATCCATACCCTTATTACTATATCTGACTTGAGTGAATTTTACTCTTCATTTAACCAAAGTAAAAAAAAAAGTATAATGCTACAGTAATTTTAAAATTTAAACTCTATAGAAGGTTCCAAATACCCATCAAACAAAAGTGTAGTTACTAGTGATAGTGAGAAGCACAGGGAGGTGAATAGTTTGTGCCTTGATTACTAGAATTAATATGTGCACTATTTCTCAAGTATATACTTGACCTCAGAAATTTTAACCAGTTCTCACTAAGAAAAGTAACCACTCAGTGCTTTGTTCACTGAATGCTAGGGTCCTTTGCTCTGAAAAAACTGTAATGTTTAAGGTGGTATAGTGATTGGTCCACTAAAAGATAACTTTACTCAGAATGTTATTTCCTCTGTAGACAGAAAAAGATCCATGAAACTTCTTTCTTTCCTTCCCCCTTGTGTATCTGCCTGGACCTCTAACAGGGCTCATTACTTCTCCTTATTGACACCCATATTTGTGGTCAGTTTCATGAAGTACTCAACATTTTACTTCAATTAAGTATTGGAGTTTTATTAAAATAAGTATTAAAATAAAGTATTTAATTATATTAAAGTATGAAATACTTCCTACTCTTACAGTATTAAATATATTTTCTTGTTAAATATATTCTCTACTTGTTAAGTATATATTAAACATCATACTTAATATGATAACCACGTCAAGTATAATGCTGATAAGAGAAAAAACCTCAGTCAAACCATTTCTTAAAAATTTTTGTCAACTCTTATTTCCATTCAAATGTTAATTCTACTTACTTGATTCTACATATACAGTGGAATATTATTCAGCCATAAAAGGAAATGAAGTACTGATACCTGCTATAACATTGCTTAACCTCAAAAACATTGTGCTAAATGAAAGAAACCAGTTACAGAAGACTATATAGTGCATTATTCCATTTCTATGAAATGCCCATAACATGCAAATCTGTACAGACAGAAGATAGTGGTTGCCTAGGGCTGGAGTTGCAGGGAAATGAGTGGTGACTGATAATGGTGAAAGGTTCCTTTTTGTAGTGATTAAAAAGGTTCTAAAATTGATTGTGGTACTGGTTGAACAACCTTGAGAATATACTAAAAATCAATGAATTGTAAACTTTAAGTGGGTAAATTGTATTATATGTGAATTATATCTCAATAAATCTGTCAAAAATTTACTAACAGAAAGGAAACATGAATCACATTTCATCTTCAGTCTACCTGAACTTTAAGTGTAAAGGCTGAATAGGACTCCTATGAACATGCAGACTCAAGGCATATTGCTATCATGAGCTCTTCCTGCAGAATTTACTAGACAGTGGCCTTCAGGAGACCAAAATGACTGGAGAGATATCAGTGTAGGAACATGTAATAAGTATTAAGTATATATTTACCTGTAGTAGTAGGACTAAATGGTTGTTACAAATAGGATGATCATATGTCTAGTTTGCCAATACAGTCCAGTTTTTACCTCTTGTCTTGGTCTAATCAGTAGTGACCCCCTTCACTCCCAAAACTTTTCTGATTTCGTAGATCATATGAATGTCCTCAAGTTATGGGAGCATAGTTGATTGTGTAAAGGCTATATTCTCTAACAATGCAGATATAATATAACATATTAACGATAGGGGGAAAAGTGGGTATGTTTACAAAAAGTAGCATAAGCCTAATAATTGCCTTTGAAGTGTTGCTGAGAGTAAAAGGGTATTCCTTTAAATTAGATGCAGAGGAAGCGGAGGTTATTAACTAATTTTAGACTAGGAAACCAATAGAAAATTTGAGTGTTTGGTTCCTCCAGCTCTCAAGGCCATTAGAAATTCCTTTATCTCTCCCCCCTACCCCCCAACCCCAACTTTCCAATATGTTTCATCCCACACTACTGTTGATAAAATTCAGGTCTTACTACTTCAGTGGTCCTTCCCCACTCACTCATATTTCATGATGTTGGAAGAGGCATTGTAGGGGTTTGTTGTAGGTGTTGTCTATCCCATTAGTTTTTGTTTAATTTATTCTATTGGCTTTTTCTTTGGGGGTAATTCAGGGAGATTTAAAATCTGCACTGCAAGCCTCACCTTCTTCCCAGAGTGCTCCAGAAACCACATCTCCCTCTTTTTTTAACTTCTTTTTTTTCTTCTGTGGCATATCCTCCAATAAATTGCCGAGAAGGAGCTTAGGGGAAGTTTGGTTTGGTTTTGGTTTTGTGTTTTTAAATTTGAATTCCTGAAATATCCTTATTTTATCCTTGCATTTAGATGACAGTTTGCCTAAGGAGAGAATTCTGGTTAAAAGTCCATTTCCTTCAAGATGTTGAAAGCATGTCTTCATTTCCTCTTAGCCCCCCAACATTGTTGTTAAGTCCGTTGTCGTTAAGGTCTTCCATCCATCATAGGTCACCTGTCTCACTATTACTGAGGGTCTTGCTGTTCTCTGAGAATTTTAAGGATTTCTATTTATCTCTGGTGTTCTGAAATTTCACTGTGTTATCTCAGCATAATATTTTCTTCTTTCATCGTACTGGGGACTTGATAGGTCCTCCATTTCATTCTGGGAAATGTCCTCATATTATTTCCTTCAAATTTTTCTCCTTTCAATAATCTCTCTTATTTCTTCCTCAGATACCTAGTCAGGTGGTGTCTCTTCTAGATTCATCTTCTAATTCTGATTTTTCCCTTATTTTTCATAACTCTTGTGTTTTTCCTGTTCTATAAAACATTACCTTATCTTCTAATATTTCTTTTGATTTTTTAAAGAAATTATTTTTTATTAAAGTATAGTTGATATTCTTTTGATATTTTTGTTGTCCTTCCATCATATATTTAATTTCTAAGAACTATTTTTCATTCCTATGTCCTTTTTCTTATAGCATACCATTTTAGCTTAATGGATATATTAAAATTAAATACAAAATGGAGATGGGACTTGAGTATTCCCTGA
The DNA here is from genome assembly GCF_937001465.1 of Orcinus orca. Lineage (NCBI taxonomy): Eukaryota > Metazoa > Chordata > Mammalia > Artiodactyla > Delphinidae > Orcinus > Orcinus orca. The sequence goes on along the minus strand of NC_064561.1, from coordinate 92,001,073 downwards.
CCGGATAAAACCATTTAAGCCACTAAAGTGGCAAAGTAAGCAAAACTAAATCTAGCTAATTTCACGAACTTAAGTGAAACTTAGGTTACTTCTTGTAAATGCCTCTGATAGTCATAAAAGAAACTTAAGTCATCTTCCTAAAATTGGGGTGGGATTATCACTTTTAACCAATTCTCTGCTGTCTAGAGATACCCATTGTAATAACCAATCATTAAAAACATTAAACAATGTCCTCTTTTTCACTTTATAAGTCATCCCGTGACAGCATCCCCCTGAGCTTCATATCAGTATTTTTTTGTTTGTTATTTTTTTGGGTGTTTTTTTGTGGTACATGGGCCTCTCGCTGCTGTGGCCTCTCCCATTGCGGAGCACAGGCTCCGGATGTGCAGGCTCAGTAGCCATGGCTCACAGGCCTAGCCACTCCGCGGCATGTGGGACCTTCCCAGACCGGGGCACGAACCCGTGTACCCTGCATCGGCAGGCGGACTCTCAACCACTGTGCCACCAGGGAAGCCCTCAGTTTTTAATCTGAAAGCTCCGATTCATGAACTGTTCTTATATGCACAATAAGCTCTTTAAATACTATTCATTGTTTTGGTGGCTTGAATTTTGCTATCTCTGGATCTTTGATAAATGTAAGTATATTTCTTTTCTTGCCAAGGATATTAATTGAGTATTTTTGAAGTCTTCTCTGGTAGCTTTGGGTTGTTTTTATTTTCTTTTGTTTTAAAACTTTTTATTTTATATTGGAGTATAGCCGATTAACAATGTTGTGATAGTTTCAGGTGCACAGCAAAGGGACTCAGCCATACATATACATGTATCCATTCTCCCCCAAACTCCCCTCTCATCCAGGCTGCCACATAACATTGAGTAGATTTCCTGGTGCTATACAGTAGGTCCTTGTTGGTTATCCATTTTAAATATAGCCATGTGTACATGTTGATCCCAAACTCCCTAACTATCCCTTCCCCCCATGCTTCCCCCTGGTAACCATAAATTCATTCTCTAAGTCTGTGAGTCTGTTTCTGTTTTGTAAATAATTTCATTTGTATCATTTCTTTTTCGGTTCTACCTATAAGGGATATCATACGATATTTCTCTTTTTTGTCTGACTTCCCTCAGTATGACAATCTCTAGGTCCATCCGTGTTGCTGCAAATGGCATTATTTCATTCTTTTTTATGGCTGAGTAATATTCCACTGTATATATGTACCACATCTTCTTTATCCATTCCTCTGTCAATGGACATTTAAGTTGCTTTGAAATTTTGTTTCTACCATGTTTTTAACGTTTGTCTGTCTTGGTGTCATTGGTATGAGGTGTTTTATTTCAATGTCTTTAGGCCTTTGATGTTTGTTCTTGTTTAAGCATGAGGTACTAGGAAGCTCACTGGAAGGTTTGTCGATTGCTGAGCCACACAGCAGCATGTGGATGTGTAATAACACCCTCCTGTGGTCCCAATATTCAAGAGCTGTTTCATGACTCAGGAAATTTCTCTACAGAGAAATCCTTTGCTCTCCTTCTAGGGAACTAAGACTGCCAGGCTTCTCAGAGGCAAGTAGGAAAGGAGGGTGGGAATCTCACCATATACATGTATACTTCCACTTAATCTCCCTGCTTTCAGCATGACAACATCTATTTGTGAACATCACTGCTTTATGCTGAATTCAGAGTCCCTCTGGTTTCAGTCTTCCAGTCTTACGACAGAACAGGAGAGGTGAAGTAGTGCCCTAACTGCTTCTTAAACAAACACCCATCCACCTCCTGAGATTCTTTGTTCCTCCCTTTTCTCAGTCCTTTCGTCTAGACTTGTGTGGCTTGGCTTGCTTTTTATCTTCCCCCATTGTCCACATTTAGCTTGCAGCTTTCTCTAACCAGTTCCTTCTTTTTTTTTTTTTTTTTTTTTTTCCCTCCCCTTTGCGGTACACGGGCCTCTCACCACTGTGGCCTCTCCCATTGCGGAGCACAGGCTCCGGATGCAGGCCCACCGGCCATCGCTCATGGGCCCAGCCACTCAGTGGCATGTGGGATCCTCCCAGACCGGGGCATGAACCTGTGTCCCCTGCATCAGCAGGCGGACTCCCAACCACTGTGCCACCAGGGAAGCCCACCAGTTCCTTCTTAATGTTCTGCTTTCTGGCTTGTAAATATTTGTTGGCATTTCCTACCTGCTTCATCTTTTCACCAGTGCTCTTTGATTTTGTAGAGTTGGGGCTTTTTACTTCTTTTCTGTCTTTTTAATTAGACATTGGGAGACATTGGAAGGAGATATGCATTTAATCTGTCATGTGTACAACTACCCTCCATGGTAGCTTTCATTATTTCCATGATATAGATTAAATGATAAAGGTAAAATAACTTGCTTAAAGTAGTATAAGTAATAACCTGTACTATAGGGATTGAACCCAGATTTGAAGGTCTTGTTCTCTGTACTAACTGCTTCACAAGAAATAGTTCAAATTAATAGCTTCAAACAAGACATCAAGTCAAACAATACTAACATTTATTGAGTGCTTCTGCAGACCCTGTGCTGACTGCTTCCCATGCATTATCTAGTTTCATCCTCACAAGAACCCTATGAGAGAGGTCGACTTCTATCCTCAGTTTACAGATGAGAAAACTGAGCTGTAGAATGGTCACACAGAAGTAAGAGAAAATCCTAAATAAATTGTATCAGGACCCTAGACCAGAGGTGTGCAAACATTTCTTGTAAAAGGATAGTAAATATTTTAAGTTTTGTTTGCTGTATGGTTTCTGTTGCAATTATTCAACTTTGCCATTGTAGCAAGAAAACAGCCATAGGAAAATGTGTAAAGAATGAACATGGTTGTGTTCCAGTAAAACTGTTTACAAAAAAAAAGATGGTGGCCTGAATTTAGCCTGTGGGCTGTAGTTTGTGCATCCTTGCCTTAGATAATTTTTAAAAAGTAGAAATAATGAACACCTGGTGATGAAGCTAAGTTCTGTTCCAGTCAGAAAGATTATTACACTCTTGCTATTAGGCAGAGAGTCAAAAAATGCATGGGCATTTCAGAGCCTCAAATGAGATTGTCAGATTTTAGAACTTGACTAAAAGGAGGAGAAAGTTGTCAGAGGTAAGGGCCAATACTAGTAGCAACAGTGCTTGAAGAAGAGATGGAGGATTCACCACAACTTGGGCAGGTTCTTCCTGTGCTCACTGCTCTGTTCCTTTGGGGGTCCATAGCTCCCCATATGGGTCAGATGCTTGCTTTCAAAGAATTAATAATGAAAATGGACTAATGGCACCAAAATCAGCAGTTGTCATTTGGACAAGAGGAAGCTCCACTTGAGTGCCTTTCAGTCCTCTAACACCTTAAAAACAAACACACAAAAAACTTTATCAGGAAAAATTAAAAGCAACCTCAAAGTTAATCAAAAGGAGTAATCCAGTAAAGTCATCAACAATTAACTTTTAGGCTACAGCCACGTGGTTTTGGTAACAAGAAACAGATGGTATCATCAGTTCCAAATGAATAATACCAGACATTATTGCTCATATTTTTCATTTGGAATCAAGATCAGAGGAAGGGTTTACTTATTGCCACCATATAACCCAGGGCTTAAGAAATGTTCTGGTTCGGGGACAGAACAACTTTGCTTTGCCGACAGTATAACTTGGATAGACTTAATGAAATGTTTCAGTTTTTCAAAAGAACTGGGGTCACAGTTTGTATTGTATAGGAAGCCAGCAAGATAGCAATCACTTAAGGTTTTATTCCTACTAGAGTATGGACTTGTCAGCTGTAACCAGGATCTGAGGCTCAGGATAGAAGCTATAATCACTTTTTATCTTCTTTGCCACAGGGAATAAGAACGAAATTTCTAAAGGGTGATTTTTAAAGTGGAAAATGTACTTTATATTCAGTTGGAAGAAAGAAACTGGTAGCTAGATAAAGAATAGCAAAGGAGGGTTACTTTTCTTTCTTCATTGTGAAACATATTCCTTATGCTCTGTAACACAAAACACTTTCAGCATGATTATGGACTAAGAGTCTAAGATGGGAAGGGATCGTGCTGTATCCAGGCTTTGAAAAATAGTCAAGTGTAGTCATTATGTTTAAATCAACAAATCAGATTAGAACCCAAGCCACAAAACTATGTTACAAGTCAGACCTCCCTTTACATTCCCTCCTTGAGCCACTCTCTCTACACATCAAAACTTCCACCAGTGTTTCTGCAGTCGATTAGTTCCTGGACTGCCTGCCTCTGAGAAGAGAAAGATGGCAAGTAAGGACTATTTTCTCAATACAAACTGAAATTTACCCATGGCCTTCACATGTTTGAAAACTAGCTCTGTAAGCAATTTTAGAAGCTCTTCTTGCCCCTCTACGTTAGAAAAGGGATGTAAATTTGCCCTGCAACATTTGTCTTAGCCAAAATTTTTCAGCAGTTTTTAATACCTAGAATTAGACTAAGAAATAAAGTTTTAGGGCTCTACCATCTAGACTTGGAAGCATTTTTATTCACTGGCCTGCTAGCCAAACTATACTCAGGGGCAAATGTAGCATTTGGTTCTTTTTAGTTCTAAAATAGAACTCAGTTATTTTGAAAATAATGTTAAGTTTGGTCTGATGAATTTATTACTTCAACTGGGATTCTCCTCTCTGGCTATGATTTTCAAACATTCTTGATTTAGTGACTCATTTTTTCAGCCAGTAACTTCCCCTTTCTCTCTTCAGCCTGCCATTACTATACCAAGAAAAGAAAATAGTTTGAAATTTCAATAATATGAGAAAGAAATGAAAAACAGAAAGGAACTTATTTCCTCAGTTTTGATCTCAGAAAGGAGACTACACTTAGATATGGTATTTGGTTTGGGCTAATATAGGAAATAATTGACTATTAGCACATGACTCTGTAATCAGTGACAGGATGCCCAACTGATTAGACTCAGTTATAAACATTTCGGGAAAACTTAGTTTGGTGGATCTCAAAGTATCCCTAAAACCAGTATGATGTATAAACTCCCAAGGACAGGGTATCTCAGAGGAATCAGAATGATCTGAGGTTCTAATGTAAAAGATAAATTTCTGAGCTTCACTCCAAATTTTTTTAAGTAAAATCATTGAGATGGTATCAATAGATTCAGACAAATTATTGACAAAATACAACATGCACTCATAATAAATTTCTCATTAAACTAGGAAAAGAGGGAAACCTCAACTTGATAAAGAAAATCTACAAAAATCTACAGAGAGGACCTTCAGGATGGCAGAGGAGTAAGATGTGGAGATCACCTTCCTCCCCACAAATACATCAGAAATACATCTACACGTGGAACAACTCCTATAGAACACCTACTGAACGCTGGCAGAAGACCTCAGACCTCCCAAAAGGCAAGAAACTCCCCACGTACCTGGGTAGGGCAAAAGAAAAAAGAATAAACAGAGACAAAATGATAGGGACGGGACCTCCACCACTGGGAGGGAGCTGTGAAGGAGGAAAGGTTTCCATACACTAGGAAGCCCCTTCGCGGGTGGAGACTGCGGGTGGCGGAGGGGAAAGCTTCGGGGCCGCGGAGGAGAGCACAGCAACAGGGGTGCTGGGGGCAAGGCGGCGTGATTCCCGCACAGAGGATCGGTGCCGACTGGCACTCACCAGCTCAAGAGGCTTGTCTGCTCAACCGCCGGGGCGGGCGGGGGCTGGGAGCTGAGGCTCGGGCTTTGGTCGGAGCAGCGCAGGGAGAGGACTGGGGTTGGTGGCGTGAACACAGCTTGGAGGGGTTACTGCACCATGGCTAGCCAGGAGGGAGTCCGGGCAAAACTCTGCAACTGCCTAAGAGTCGAGAGACCATTGTTTCAGGGTGCGCGAGGAGAGGGGATTCAGAGCACCACCTAAACGAACTCCAGAGACGGGCGCGAGGTGCGGCTATCAGCACGGACCCCAGAGATGGGCATGAGATGCTAGGGCTGCTGCTGCAGCCACCAAGAAGCCTGTGTGCAAGCACAGGTCACTATCCACACCTCCCCTCCCGGGAGCCTGTGCAGCCTGCCACTGCCAGGGTCCTGTGATCCAGGGACAAAGTCCCTGGGAGAACACGTGGTGCACCTCAGGCTGGTGCAATGTCACTCTGGCCTCTGCTGCTGCAGCCTCGCCCCGCATCTGTACCCCTCCCTCCCCCCAGGCCTGAGTGAGCCAGAGCCCCCGAATCAGCTGCTCCTTTAACCCCATCCTATCTGGACGGGAACAGACACCCTCAGGCCACCTAAATGCATAGGCAGGGACAAATCCAAAGCTGAAAGCCAGGAGCTGTGTGAACAAAGAAGAGAAAGGGAAATCTCTTCCTGAAGCCTCAGGAGCAGCGGGTTAAATCTCCACAATCAACTTGATGTACCCTGCATCTGTGGAATACCTGAATAGACAAAGAATCATCCCAAAATTGCGGTAGTGGACGTTGGGAGCAACTGTAAACTTGAGTTTGCTGTATACTACTATCTAGTTTCTGATTTATAGGTTTATCTTAGTTTAGTTTTTAGCACTTGTTATCATTGGTGGATTTTTTTTATTGGTTTGATTGCTCTCTTCTTATTTTTACTCTTTTATATTTTTTAATATATTTAAAAAATTTTTACTTTAATAACTTTATTTTATTTTATTTATTTTTCCTCCCTTTCCTTCTGAGCTATGTGGCTGACAGGGTCTTGGTGCTCTGGCCTAGTGTCAGACCTGAGCCTCTGAGGTGAGAGAGCCGAGTTTAGGACATTGGACCACCAGACCTCCTGGCCCCATGAAATATCAATTAGTGAGAGCTCTCCCAGAGATCTCTGCCTCAATGCTAAGACCCAATTCATTCTATAACAAGCAAGCTCCAGTATTGGACACCCCATGCCCAACAACTTAGCAAGACAGCAACACAACCAAACCCATTAGCAGAGAGGCTTCCTGAAATCATAATAAGTTCACAGACACCCCAAAACACACCACAGGACACAGTCCTGCCCACGAGAGAGACAAGATTCAGCCTCATGCACCAGAACACAGGCACCAGCCCCTTCCACCAAGAAGCCTACACAACCCACTGAACCAACCTTACCCACTGGGGGCAGACACCAAAAACAATGGGAACTATGAACCTGCAGCCTACAAAAAGGAGACACCAAACACATTAAGTTAAGCAATATGAGACGACAGAGAAATATGCAGCAGATGAAGGAGCAAGATAAAAATCCACCACACCAAACAAATCAAGAGGAAATAGGCAGTCTACCTGAAAGAGAATTCAGAGTAATAATAGTAAAGATGATCCAAAATCTTGGAAATAGAATGGAGAAAATACAAGAAACTTTTAACAAAGACCTAGAAGAACTAAAGAGCAAACAAACAATGATGAACAACACGATAAATGAAATTAAAATTCTCTAGAAGGGATCAATAGCAGAATAACTGAGGCAGAAGAACAAAGTGACCTGGAAGATAAAATAGTGGAAATAACTACTGCAGAGCAGAATAAAGAAAAAAAAATGAACACAATTGAGGACAGTCTTAGAGACCTCTGGAAAATCATTAAATGCACCAACATTCAAATTATAGGGGTCCCAGGAGAAGAAGAGAAAAAGAAAGGAATTGAGAAAATATTTGAAAAGATTATAGTTGAAAACTTCCCTAATATGGGAAAGGAAATAGTCAGTCAAGTCCAGGAAGCACAGAAAGTCCCATACAGGATAAATCCAAGGAGAAACATGCCAAGACACATATTAATCAAACTATCAATATTTAAATACAAAGAAAAAAATTAAAATCAGCAAGGGAAAAACAACAAATAACATACAAGGGAATCCCCATAAGATTAACAGCTGATCTTTCAGCAGAAGCTCTGCAAGCCAGAAGGGAGTGGCAGGAGATATTTAAAGTGATGAAAGGGAAAAACCTACAACCAAGATTACTCTACCCAGCAAGAATCTCATTCACATTCGAGGGAGAAATTAAAACCTTTAGAGACACGCAAAAGTTAAGAGAATTCAGCACCACAAAACCAGCTTTACAACAAATACCAAAGGAACTTCTCTAGGCACAAAACACAAGAGAAGGAAAAGACCTACAATAAGAAACCCAAAACAATTAAGAAAATGGTAATAGGAACATACATATCGATAATTACATTAAATCTAAATGGATTAAATGCTCCAACCAAAAGACATAGACTGGCTGAATGGATACAAAAACAAGACCCATATACATGCTGTCTACAAGAGACCCACTTCAGACCTAGGGGCACGTAGAGACTGAAAGTGACAGGATGGGAAAAGATATTCCATTCAAGTGGAAATCAAAAGAAAGCTGGAATAGCAATTCTTATATCAGATAAAATAGACTTTACAATAAAGACTATTACAGGAGACAAAGAAGGACACTACATATTGATCAAGGGATCAATCCAAGAAGAAAATATAACAATTGTAAATATTTGTGCACCCAACATAGGAACACTTCAATATATAAGGCAAATGCTAACAGCCAAAAAAGGGGAAATTGACAGTAACACAATCATAGTAGGGGATTTTAACACCCCCCTTTCACCAATGGACTGATCATCCAACATGAAAATAAATAAGGAAATACAAGCTTTAAATGATACATTAAACAAGATGGACTTAACTGATATTTTTAGGACATTCCATCCAAAGACAACAGAATACAGTTTCTTCTCAAGTGCTCATGGAACATTCCCCAGGATAGATCATATCTTAGGTCAGAAGGCAAGCCTTGGTAAATTTAAGAAAATTGAAATCATATCAAGTATCTTTTCTGACCACAACACTATGAGACTAGATATCAATTACAGGAAAAAATATGTAAAAAATACAAACACATGGAGGCTAAACAATACACTACTAAATAACCAAGAGATCACTGAAGAAATCAAAGAGGATATCAAAAAATACCTAGTAACAAATGAAAATGAAAACACGACAACCCAAAACCTCTGGGATGCAGCAAAAGCAGTTCTAAGGGGGAAGTTTATAGTAATATAATCCTACCTCAAGAAACAAGAAAAATCTCAAACAACTTAACCTTACACCTAATTCAATTAGAGTAAGAAGAACAAAAAAACCACAAAGTTAGCAGAAGGGAAGAAATCATAAAGAACAGATCAGAAATAAATGAAAAAGAAATGAAGGAAACAAGAGCAAATATCAATAAAAGTGAAAGTTGGTTCTTTGAGGAGATAAACAAAATTGATAAACCTTAGCCAGAGACATCAGGAGAAAAAGGGAGAACACTCTAATCAATAGAATTAGAAATGAAAAAGTGTAAGTAACTACTGACACTACAGAAATACAGAGGATCATGAGAGATTACTACAAACAACTATATGCCAATAAAATGGAGAACCTGGAAGAAATGGACAAATTCTTAGAAAAGCACAACCTTCTGAGACTGAACCAGGAAGAAATAGAAAATATAAACAGACCAACCACAAGCACTGGAATTGAGACTGTGAAGAAAAATCTTCCAACAAACAAGAGCTCAGGCCCAGATGGCTTCACAGGCAAATTCTGTCAAACATTTAGAGAAGAGCTAACACCTATCCTTCTCAAAATCTTCCAAAATATAGCAGAGGGAGGAACCCTCCCAAACTCGTTCTTCGAGGCCACCATCACCCTGGTGCCAAACCCAGATAAAGATGTCACAAAAAAAGAAAACTACAGGCCAATATCACTGATGAACATAGATGCAAAAATCCTCAACAAAATACTCACAAACGGAATGCAGCAGCACATTAAAAGGGTCATATACAATGATTAAGTGGGCTTTATCCCAGGAATGCAAGGATTCTTCAATATACGCAAATGAATCAATGTGATACACTGTATTAACAAATTGAAAGATAAAAACCACAGGATCATCTCAGTAGATGCAGAAAAAGCTTTAGGCAAGATTCAACTCCCGTTTATGATAAAAACCCTCCAGAATGTAGGCATAGAGGGAACTTAGCTCAACATAATAAGGCCATATATGACAAACCCACAGCCAACATTGTTCTCAATGGTGAAAAACCGAAAGCCTTTCCACTAAGATCAGGAGCAAGACAAGGTTGCCCACTCTCACCACTATTATTCACCATAATTTTGGAAGTTTTATCCACAACAATCAGAGAAGAAAAAGAAAAGGAATCCAAATCAGAAAAGAAGAAGTAAAACTGTCCCTTTTGGCAGATGACATGATACTATACATACAGAACCCTAAGGATGCTACCAGAAAACTACTAGAGCTAATCAATGAATTTTGTAAAGTAGCAGGATACAAAATTAATGCACAATGATGTATTACATTAATGATGAAAAATCTGAAAGAGAAATTAAGGAAACACTCCAATTTACCATTGCAACAAAAAGAGTAAAATACCTAGGACTAAACCTACCTAAGGAGACAAAAGACCTCTATGCAGATAACTATAAGACACTGATGAAACAAAATAAAGATGATACAAACAGATGGAGAGATATACCATGTTCTTGGATTGGAAGAATCAACACTGTGAAAATGACTCTCGTACCGAAAGCAATCTACAGATTCAGTGCAATTCCTATCAAACTACTGCTTGCATTTTTCACAGAACTAGAACAAAAAATTTCAGAAGTTGTATGGAAACACAAAAGACCTCGAATAGCCAAAGTAATCTTGAAAAGAAAAGCAGAGCTGGGGGAATCAGGCTCTAAGACTTAGGCTATACTACAAAGCTACAGTAATCAAGACAGTATGGTACTGGTACAAAAACATAAATACAGATCACTGGAACAGGATAGAAAGCCCAGAGATAAACCCATGCACATATGGTCACCATATTTTTGATAAAGGAGGCAAGAATATACAATAGAGAAAAGACAGCCTCTTCTTAAGTGGTCCTTGGAAAACTGGACTGCTACATGTAAAAGAATGAAATTAGTACACAACCTGACACCATACACAAAAGTAAACTCAAAATAGATTAAAGACCTAAATGTAAGGCCAGACACTATAAAACTCTTTGAGGAAAACATAGGCAGGACACTCTATGACATAAATCACAGCAAGATCCTTTTTGACCCACCTCCTACAGAAATGGAAATAAAAACAGAAAGAAGCAAATGGGACCTAATGAAACTTAAAACCTTTTGCACAGCAAAGGAAACCAGAAACAAGATGAAAAGACAGCCCTCAGAATGGGAGAATATATTTGCAAATGAAGCCACTGACAATGGATTAATCTCCAAAATTTACAGGCCACTCATGCAGCTCAATATCAAATAAGCAAACAAACCAATCGAGAAATGGTAAGAAGACCTAAATAGACATTTCTCCAACAAAGATATACAGATTGCCAACAAACACATGAAAGAATGCTCAACATCACTAATCATTAGAGAAATGCAAACCAAAACTACAATGAAATATCACCTCACACCGGTCAGAATGTCCATCATCAAAAAATCTACAAACAATAAATGCTGGAGAGGGTGTGGAGAAAAGGGAACCCTCTTGCCCTGCTGGTGGGAATGTGAATTGGTACAGCCACTATGGAGAACAGTATGGAGGTTCCTTAGGAAACTAAAAACAGAACTACCATATGACCCAGCAATCCCACTACTGGGCATATACCCTGAGAAAATCATAATTCAAAAAGAGTCATGTACTACAATGTTCATTGCAGTACTCTTTACAATAGCCAAGATATGGAAGCAACCTAAGTGTCCATTGACAGATGAATGGATAAAGAAGATGTGGCTCATATATACAATGGAATATTATTTAGCCATAAAAAGAAAATAAATTGAGTTATTTGTAGTGAGATGGATGGCCCTAGAGTCTGTCATACAGAGTGAAGTAAGTCAGAAAGAGAAAAACAAATACTGTATGCTAACACATATATATGGAATCTAAAAGAAATAAAAAGGTTCTGAAGAACCTAGGGGTAGGACAGGAATAAAGATGCAGACTTAGAGAATGGACTTGAGGACACAGGGAGGGGGAAGGGTGAGCTGGGACGAAGTGAGAGAGTGTCATTTACATATATATACACTACCAAATGTAAAATAGATAGCTAGTGGGACACAGCCGCATAGCATAGGGAGATCAGCTTGATGCTTTGTGACCACCTAGAGTGGTGGGATAAGGGAGGGTGGGAGGGAGACGCAAGATGGAGGAGATATGGGGATATATATGTATACGTATAGTTGATTCACTTTGTTATACAACAGAAACTAACACAACAATGCAAAGCAATTATAGTCCAATGAAGAAGGTAAAAATACATAATTAAATTAATTAATTAATAAAAGAGACTGAAGCAGAAAAAAAATCTACCACTAACATCATATTTAATGCTGTGATCCTTGCAGTTTTCCCACTGAGATCAGGAACAAGGCAAGGATGTTACCTTTCACAACTACTTTTCAACTACACACTTAAAGTCCAAACTAATGCAATAAGAAAAATAATTAATAGGTATTCCTAGATTGGTAAGGAAGAAATAAGACTGTTCACAGATGACATGATTTTCTATGTTGAAAATTGAAAAGAATTGCCAAAAACTTTCTGGAACTAATAAGCAGTTATAGCAAAGTTGCAGGAAACAAGGTTAATATACCAAAGTAAATTGCTTTCCTATATCCCAGCAGTGAACAACTGGAATTTGAAATTAAAAACATAATACCATATACGTTAGCATCCCCCAAAAGTAAATACCTAGGAAGAAATCTAATAAAATATGTATAATGTCTGTAAGAAGAAAACTACAAAACTCTGATAAAAGAAATCAAAGAATAAATGTAGAACGAGTCAATGTTTATGGATAGGAAAACTCAATATTGTGAAGATATCAGTTCTTCCTACCTTGATCTATGGATTCAATGCAATTCTTTTTTTTTTTTTTTTTTTTTTTGGCTGCTTTGAGTCTTCGTTGCTTCGCATGGGCTTTCTCTAGTTGCGGCAAGCAGGAGCTACTCTTCATTGTGGTATGTGGGCTTCTCTTGTTGCAGAGCACGTGCTCTAGGTTCATGGGCTTCAGTAATTGTGGCACATGGGCTCAGTAGCTGTGGCACATGGGCTTAATTGCTCCGTGGCATCTTCCTGGACCAGAGCTCGAATGCATGTCCCCTGCATTGACAGGAGGATTCTTAACCACTGAGCCACCAGGGAAGTCCCTCAATGCAATTCTAATCAAATCCCAGCAAGTTATTTTGTGGATATTGACAAACTGACCCTAAAGTTTATATAGAATGGTAAAAGACCCAGCATAGCCAACACAGTATTAAAGGAGAAGAACAAAGTTGGAGGACTAACATTACCTGGCTTCAAGAATTCCTATAAGATACAGTGATTGAGAAAGTGTGCTATTGGTGAAAGAATGGACAGATAGATCAATTGAACATAATATAAAGCCCAGAAATAGCCCCCACACAAATACAGGCAACTGGTCTTTTACAAAAGAGCAGTTGCCTGGAGAAAAGATAGTCTTTTCAACAAATTGTACTGGAACAACTGGACCATCCACATGCAAAAAAAAAAAAAAAAAGAATCTAGACAAATCCTTACATCCCTCACAAAATTAACTCAAAATGGTTCATATATCTAAATGTAAAATGCAAATCTATAAAAATCCTAGAGATAAGATAGGAGAAAATCTAGACCTTGAGTTTTAGGTATAACACCAAAAGATGATCCATAAAATAAGAATTGATAAATTGGACGTCATTGAAATTAAAATTTTTTCTGCTCTGTGAAAGACACTGTGAAGAGAATGAAAAGATAAACCAAAGACTGGGAGAATATATGCAAAAGACATGTCTGATAAGCAACTGTTATCCAAAATATACAAAGTATCCTTAAAACTCAACAATAAAAGCCATCAACCTGATTTTAAAATAGGCCAAAAACTTTAATAGATACCTCACCAAAGAAGGTATACAGATGACAAATAAGCATGTGAAAAGATATTCAACATCATATGTCACTAGGGAAATGCAAATTAAAGCAATGAGATACCATTTCATACCTGTTAAAATGGCCAAAATCCAGAACCACTGACAACACCTAAAGCTGAAGAGGACAGAGAACAGTAGGAATTTTCATGCACTGCTGGAGGGAATGCAAAATAGAGCGGCCACTTTGGAATACAGTTTGGTGGTCTCTTACAGAAAACCAAATATACTCTTACCATGTGATTTGGCAATTACACTCCTTGGTATTTACCCAAAGGAGTTGAAAACATGTCCACACAATATCCTGCACACAGGTGTTCATAGCAGTTTTATAATTGCCAAAACTTTGAAGCAATCTAGATGTCTTTACAAAGTGAATGGACAAATAAACTATGGTGCATACAATGGAATATTATTTAATGCTGCAAAAAATTAACTATCAAGCCATGGAAAAAAAAGGAGGAACCTTAAAGGCATATTTTTGAATGAAATAAGCAAGTCTGAAAAGGCTATGTAATGTAGGATTCCAGCTATATGACATCCTGGAAAAGGCGAAACTATGGAGACAGGGAAAAGAGTAGTCTTTGCCAGGGGATAGTGAGGAGGGAGGGATAAATAGATGGAGCACAGACAATTTTTAGGGCAGTGAAAGTACTCTGTATGATCCTGTGATAGTGAATACATATCATTATACATTTGTCCAAACTCAGAGAATGTACAACACCAAGAATGAACCCTAGTGTAAACTATGGACATTAGCTAATAATGATGTGTCAATGTAGGTTCAACAAATGTGACAAAAGTACCACTCTGGTGGGGATGTTGATAATGAGGGAGGCTATGCATGTGCTGGGGCAGGGAGTTTATGGAAAATCTCTGTACCTTCCACTCAATTTTGATGTGAACCTAAAACTCTAAAAAATTAAGTCTCTTTTTAAAACAATTAGGGAGCAAAGTCATTGGGATGGTAGTCAAAGAAAGACTATGGCAGGGGTCAGCAAACGTTTTCTGTAAAGGGCCAAGTATGGTCTTTATTGCACATTATTCTTTGTTTTTTGACAATTCCCTAAAAATGTAAAAACAATCGCCCACTGATTGCCTTAAAAATCAGTTGGCAGTTTGGATTAGGTCATAGCTTGCTGGTCTCTGAACTGTGTAATTAGAAACATTGGTCTTTCAGAAAACGTTCTGAATGCTAACTTTGCAGATAGATAAAATGTTTTTGAGTACCTCCTGGTTTAACAAATAATACATTAGAAATGTATATTCTAGTTAAAATGGTATTGTTAAGGGATGCATTGTCCACCTCCCTGAACACCCCCGACATAGCAATGCTAGACAAAATATTTTAAGTATATATTTAAAGTATCTAGATGCTACATCACTATGACACTGAGCAAAAGGAGAGAGGAGTCTTACCCAAGAAGAGGAAAACAAAACTTCATGAAAGATGGCTGATAAACTCAGTAAACAGGTGAATTGTCATTCAAAGAAATACAATTACTAAGGCAATCTTCCAAAACAGATTTTCAAAACAAGTATCTTTGACATCCTAAAAGGGATATAGGAATAAGTAATATTTACAAAATAAGATAAAGGAATCATGAAATACAGACAGATGTGACTCAAGAATAGGGAAAACTAAAAAAAAAAAAAAAAAAAAGATAGGGAAAACTAAAAAGAACCAATTAGAGATTCTGGAATTGAAAATTATTGTCATGTTTTAATTAATAGGTGAACATAACTAAAGAGATAATATATTGGAAAACCTAGAACAAAACACTGAAATTTGGGGAAAAAAGTGAAAATAAATTAAAGACCCAGATCAGAAAATAGATTTGAGAAATTCTAACCTATGTTCCAAAAATAAGAAATATAGCCATGGGAAAGAGTCTAGATTTGAAGAAATGAGAGTGTATTCTGAGTTGACGAAAGACATAGATCCTCAAATAGATAGTGAGCTAAGTGGTAAATATGAGAAATAAAAATTCAGTCCTATATACACTATAGTGATACCACCACCGTGTATGACACTTTCGCATGAAATAGGAAGCAGTACCTTCTGGCAGGTGCTGTCCATTAATTTCGTGATTTGGCTGAGTAGCTCGTGGCCTAGTTTTTGTCTTCACTTGATCCCTTGGCCACATTCCTCTGTGCAGGGCAAGAATTATAGAATTGTACATGGTATGACAGTAGGTGAAAAATAGAAGAATCTAATTAAAAGTTGTCTTATAGATTTCCTACAAAGTAGCAACACTTATGCTGACTGTAGCGTTTTTCTCCACATGTGTGTGATAATGCATGCTAGAAGGCAATAGAATAAACTCTTTAAATGCAGAGGAAAAAGGATTCACACCCTGAGGCACTATACAGCACTAAATTATCCTTCAAGAGTAAGGATGGGGCTTCCCTGGTGGTGCACTGGTTGAGAGTCCACCTGCCGATGCAGGGGACATGGGTTCGTGCCCCGGTCCGGAAGGATCCCACATACCGCGGAGCAGCTAGGCCCATGAGCCATGGCCACTGAGCCTGCACATCCAGAGCCTGTGCTCCACAACAGGAGAGGCCACAACAATGAGAGGCCCGCGTACCGCGAAAAAAAAAAAAAGATTAAGGATGAAATAGTTTGGGACAAAATCTAATAGGATTTACCTCTTACAGTTCTTGCTGAGAGAACTACAAAAGGATGGATTCCAGCAAGAGAAAAAGTGAATCTAAGGAATGGAGTGGGATATAAGTAATAGTGGTGAGTACAAAATAGTAGTAAAATGTGTGCATTTAATTCTAATGTAACACACAGTGATTTTATTGAAAAAAGAATGTTAAATTTAGGTCAGCTGAATTTACTTCAATTGGATACTGCTCTCTGCCTATGGTTTCAACTATTTTCAATATAGTGACTCACTCATTTTCAACAATTAAGTGTCCATTTCTCCTGCTAACTGACTACCACTACACTAAGAAAAGGTAAACAGTTGTTATTTCAATAATACGAGGGAAAAAAACAAAGTATTTTTCTTTGTAACCCCTGAGTAAGCTCCCCTAGTGCTTATAAAAGTGCCTATCATGTAAAAGGTACTCAAAAATATTGATTGAATGAATAAATGTATTCTCCCTTATATTTTAAGAATAGTTTCCAGCACTTAGTAAGATTAGTTATTGGCACAGAGATTCATATCCTTGGTTTGTTTTTCTCAAAAGACAGTGATAAAAATCACTGTGATTTAAAACATGTTACAAAGTCTACATTTTTAAGAACTAATGGCAAGCTTCAAAGAATAATTTTGGTGGAGATGGTTTTCTGGGTGTTCTATTTTAGGTCTTGAATAGATTGATCTTAGGTTAAAAAATAGTTGTTTTTTAAATTTAATTTATTTATTTTATACAGCAGGTTCTTATTATCTATTTTATACATGTTAGTATATGTATGTCAATCCCAATCTCCCAATTCATCCCACCACCAACACCCCATTTGAGCAACAAAGAAGACTGGTTCTTGGTTGGAAAGGAGATACGTGTTTTTAAAGTTCTTCATGAAGTATTCTTTCATGATATGTCACCCAGTTATTTTTATATGGAACAGGCAGACAAGCTTCTCACCGTCATCCCGGAAGCAATTTCTGTGTCCAGGCTGTGTTGCTGCCCTAGTATTCATTTAGGGCAATCTCAAAGATGGGCTGGCAGCTCCAACCTGGTGGTAAAATCATCACCTTGGCAGATTACTGGTCATTTCCTTACACTTTTGCTCCACACTCAGCTTGCCAGTCAGTAGTTGGGTACCTTTAAAGTACCAGCACTAATAGTCAAGGTTCCTCACCTAATTTTCTGATTACCTTAGAAAGAAATGGCTTTTGTCCATATTCTCATGGCCGCCAAGCTATGTGAGGCATTTATGTTAAAAGCCAGACTTTTCATGAAGCAGCTGGTTCAAGTCCCAAAATATGCATGTTTTGGTATTTCTTGGTGAGTGAGCTATGAAAAAGTCCGGGTCTTGTATATGTTGTGTTGTTGTTTCATCTGGAGTTTTTGATTCTTAAAACTGGTGATGTGGCTACCTGCTGAGATTGAGCTGCCACAGAGAGCATGTATTTGGACTCAACTATTTAACCACTTAGGGCATCAGGATGAAAGCCACAGCTCATAATCCACATTGAAGTCCCTTCTGCTTTCATGCCTTCTGTCTTTCAGACTACTAACAACTAGTTAGCATCCATTGATTTTTGCAAAAATAAAACATAAACCTAATAAATATCTAATCAGTTTTTGCTCTCTTTTGCTACCTATTTAAAAGAAAATTTATAATTTAGATCAAGAGTTAAAGAAATATAAATACAATTCAACTGAGAGCATCCATTTGATATTAACACTTTCCCAGTCTTGGGTAGAAAAGTACCCTGATTTATTGGAATAAAAAGATTTCCAAAGACACATAGTGAGGAGTTTGGTGCTTTGGGGCTTCAGAAAAACTTGTTTAGAGAAAATTTTTTATGGAAATGCTTTTATTTACATTTTCAAACTCATTTCTTTGAAATTATTAGAGAGAGGGGACCATGTCCATTTTCCTTTAACTGTATTTTTCAATGTTTCAATAAAGCATATAGTATATATTTTTCACATATAATAAAATTAATGGTTATTTTGACAGTAAGACAGAAGGCTCACTGAGCATTTGAAAACAGCCATGATAAGTAGGGAAGTATATTTTTCAGAATCCATGTAGTTGATAGAAACCAGAGTAATTTTAACAAGAAAATTTAATATAAAGAATGGTCATCCGGGAATTGGACATCTGATAAAGGGAACACTAAGGTTTCACAGACCGTCCCTAGAACTGAGAAAATTAAGGGAAGAGACTAGAATTATCAAAAATTTAGAATCTTGGCTGAGGGACTCACAGAGCTTGGGCTCAGACTTCTGAGGAGAGGGTGTGGCTGAGCCAAGTTAGTGCCTCAGGAATGCCACAGAGATGCTGCACAGGACTGGGAACCAGACTTTTAAGGAGGAGATACCAACTGGCTTCTGCAGATGGGGCTAGTGAGAAGCCACAGTGATGTTGGTTCTGCCAGTGTTGGAAAAAATGCAACTGGAATCAGCTGCACTTACTGGAATAACCAACCACTGCCAGGTGTATCTTTGTTGGATGGTGATGAACGTAACAGGAATCAAAACAGGAAGAGGAAATAACCTAGAAGGACAGTATCCTTTTTCTCTTCTGTTGTCTACTCTCTCTCTAGTGCCCCCTATTGTCAGAGCCTAATGGCGATCCCGCTAGCCAAAGAGAAATGGTTTGCAGAGTCCCAGCCCCGGAATCGCAAAAAGTGAAGAATAGAAGAGTGGATTTGAAGCTAAGAAACGATAGTTTAATAATGAGCACAGGAGAAAATAAAATAAAACTGACTTGTCTTGCTTGCCATCTCTATGATTATTTCATGAAAAATAAGTTTAATACTTGTAGCCTTCATATTTTAGGTAAAAATAATCATTTTTGAGAAAGTATTTTTCTTGCTCAATTAACTTAATGGAGTCTGCAAAGAAATTAGTTGGATAAAGATGGTTGGCTCAACATATGCATGTGCTTTCCCACATTTCTTAAAATAGCTGAAGAGGTATTTTTAAAAATAATCTTAATTATATTAAAAATAATAATTCACGACAGAAAGAAAGCAGAGGGGGGAAAAAGAAAGCTGATGAATTTGAAAAGGCACATCAACAAAGAAAGCAGGATAATGTCACTGCAGATGTGGGAGTGGTTCCCAGGGAGCTGCAACCCAAAAATCAATGAATATGAGAAGCAGGTAAGGTTTCTGGGACATTGGGATGAGTAATAGGGTAATTTCTTTATGAAGGGGAAAACCAGTCAGTCCCCGCCTTTTATCTCCAAAGGTGCTGAGCAGTGGGCAAAAGGAGTTTGCTGTCAAGATAAAGTGATGTGTGTAGGCTGTGAGGCCAGTGAGGGAGTCCCTTGCGTGGCTAGTGACCCCTGGAAGGGGCATAGTGTCAGAGAGTAGAAGACCAGCTACAAACTCACCTACAAAACATGCCCTGCCCTCTTCCCACAAACACCTGAGGTAACTATCTAAGAAAGGAACAGGTCAAACAGTGACTCTGGAATACAAAGATGAACAGACAGTCAAGAATTGCATGAGGAAATCTGTCACTATGGAAGTCACCAAATTCACCAAATAGATGACTTTAGACCTGAAACTTTAATTATTAGAATAAACAAAAGTTAAACTATAATCGTTATTGAAGAGATGATATAACATCTATTTTTTAATTTGAAACATTTACTATAGATATTCCAAAATATGAACAAAGTATAAGCATATGTATATCGACTCATCCATTCCAGGAAGAATTGTAAAAAGACTTTGGGTTACAAGCAGATACACCTGCATTTGAACTCTGACTGCCCATTAATATATGTGTGATATTAAAATCTTGAAAATGACAGTCTGTTATAACATCTATTTGTAAAAAGCCATTATCAGAAGAAAAATGATTATCTTGGTAATTATAAATCATTGTTAATTTTAAAATAATCTTAATTGTTTTGTAAAACAGTAATTCATGACAGAAAGCAGGTGGGGGAAAAAGGAAGCAGATGAATTTAATTCATACAGAACAACACGGAATCAACAGTATTTATACCAATATAAATATCTTGGTAGAAATTTTAAGATCTCATTAGTTAGCTTAAAGGCAGAATAGACACAGCTAAAGAATGAATTAATATTGGGGTGCTTGTATCATTACATAAGTTAGAGTTTTCTTTTTTTCCAGATATATGCCTAGGAGTGGGATTACAGGATCATATAGTAACTCTAGTTTTTTTTTCCCTCCATTTAAGAAACCTCCATAACTCTTCTCCATGGTGGCTGTAGCAATTTACATTCCCATCAACAGTATAGGAGGGTTCTCTTTTCTCCACACCCTCTCCAGCATTTATTATTTGTAGACTTTTTGATCATAACCATTCTGACTAGTGCGAGGTGATACCTCATTGTGGTTTTGATTTACATTTCTCTAATAATGAGTGCTGTTGAGCATCTTTTCATGTGGCTGTTGGCCATCTGTATATCTTCTTTGGAGAAATGTCTATTCAGGTCTTCTGCCCATTTTTTGACTGAGTTGTTTTTTTGATATTGAGTTGTAAGAGCTCTTTGTATATTTTGGATACTGACCCCTTGTTGGTTGCATCTTTTGCAAATATTTTCTTCCATTCCATAGGTTATTTTTTCGTTTTTCTGATGGTTTCCTTTGCTGTGCAAAAGCTTTTAAGTTTGATTAGGTCCTATTTGTTTATTTTTGATTTTATTTCTTTTACCATGGGAGATAGATCTAAGAAGATATTGCTATGATTTATGTCCAAGAATGTTTTGCCTATGTTCACTTCTAGGAGTTTTATGGTGTCATGTCTTATATTTAGATATTTAAATCATTTTGAGTTTATTTTTGTGTATAGTGTGAGGAAGTGTTCCAGTTTCATTGATTTACGTGTAGCTGTTGAGCTTTCCCAACACCACTTGTTGAAGGGGCTGTCTTTTCTCCATTGTATAGTCTTGCCTCCTTTGACATAGATTAATTGAATGTAGGTATGTGGGTTTATTTCTGGTCCCTCTATTCTGTTCCATTGATCTATATGTCTGCTTTTGTGCCAGCACGATGCTGTATTGATTCTTGTAGCTTTGTAGTATTGTCTGAAGTCTGCGAGGGTCATGCCTCCAGCTTTGTTCTTTTCCCTCAGGATTGCTTTGCCAATTCTTGGTCTTTGGTGGTTGCATATAAATGCTAAGATAATTTGTTCTAGTTCTGTGAAAAATGTCATGGGTAATTTGATAATGATTGCATTAAATATGTAGATTGCTTTGGTAGTATGGCCATTTTAACAATATTAATTCTTCCAGGCTAAGAGCATGGGATACCTTTCTGTTTCTTTGAAAGTATTACCGTAAGCACATTAATGCTTTAATAGGCTTAGTAGAAAAACATTCAAATTTGGAATCAGAAATAAAGAGTATGAAACTTAGTTCTTTCACTCTTAGCTGTATAATACTCTGTTTGGATTAAACTCCACATACCTCTTTCCTTTTTGTAAATGAGGATTATAATCCCTAACTTGCAAGGTTACGTGTGAAGAGTAAATATAAAACATGTAAATGTGAGGTACACATGAGGGGTATATATGAAGCATAGTCCTTGGAACACAGTAGATGGGTATTTGTTGATTTTACATTATCTCAGTAAACATTGAGTGCTTGCTCTGTGCCAGATAATTATGACGATTATTATGATGAAAAAGTCCCAAGCCTTAGAATTTTCACTGATAGATGTTTGTAATTTGGGGAAGGATAAAAACAAGGATAAAAAATAAGCATTTTCCTTTACGTGATTAAGAGGTTTGAAGCTCTGGTACACACTATGTTGGAGTAAAAGACATCTCCAGTCTTAAGATGTCTTTTTAATTTATTTGAGATCAAATTCTATTTCATTAAAAAATTATTAAACATAGAGTCTCCTCTTGTTATAAGCCTCAAAATAAATTGAAGAATATATGAATTACTTTTGAGGTCTTGTTAGGTGAAGTAAGCAAAATCTATTTATATAAAGTTTATTAGCATGTGGAGTACAAGAGAAAATCTTGAATATTACATTTACCAAAACAGTATAATAAAACTACATTTTATGACTGCATTTCAGATTTTAAAAATGTTGTCAACCAAACTCATTTAAAAATCAGTCAGCTTAAAATGTATAAACTTTAACTGTCTATCTAATTACTTGAAATAAAATCATGGTATTCTATTCTGCTTCTTAGGTAGAATGTTTTCTTTTAACAAAACATAGACCAAATAGCAGTATAATGTCTGAAATTTAAGTTTTGGTAATTTACTTTATGTTGCTCCATTTCTGTTATGTAAAATGAACTTTCTTCTTACTCAGCTCCTTACTTGGAAAGTGTATAATCATGATTTTTCACACTGTGTCTTCTTTATTATTTAATTAGGGGCTCAGAAATTTCAGAATGTTGTCAATCATATAGAAGAAAAAAGTGATTTTGGGGTTTATGTAATTTAAGCTTTATATTATAACTTTCTCTTTTGACCCATAAAATCTGTCATTTATATTTTCTCTTTATAAGTATTATGATTTTTTTTACTTTAAAAAATAAAAGACAATAACAGCAAAAAATCATTTTAATTTATATCATAAAAAATATTCATGGCATACTGCCTAATGCCCCTAATATTTAACAAACATTAGAATAGATTATTTCTGGATATAACAAAACAGCTCGAAGAGAAATTAATTTGATTTCCTTAATTATTTCAATTATTACAATTATTATTTAATTAGTTTAATTAAATAAGAGAAAAGGTAAATCTTCAAAAACATAAGGTTGCCTAGAAGTAAAAGAATGATCCCTTTTCAGTACTGATCCCTTTTCAGTACTTCAGATAAACCTATTTTCCTTTATATTACTCAGTGTTCGTTTTCACAAGGATTCATAACAATAATGATGATTTCTTTTTAGAATTTTGATTCCTGGAAAATGTGAACTACTTGCTTGTTTTCTTCTCTCATCTGCTAAGATTTCTGCCATCACTTTTTGCACTTCCTTTTTAGCTTTTGTTGTCTAGGAGCTCTCCACTGAACTTAGTATTCAAACACAGCAATTATATTCTCACTGACATAGTTACCTCCTCCTTTTTCCTAAAAGGCCCTTGCTTTTTATCTTTATGTTAATTTCCTAGTGTACTCATGCATTTCACATGTAAATTTCTGAAATTCTTTTAAATGTTATAAATTCATAAATGGCTTTTCCTTAAAAATTCTATTTGTGATTATTTGATGTAGCAGATGAAGAAATGGAAGTGACAGTTAAATCTACACACACACACGCTCACACACACACACACACACAGAGTTTTTATTAAACAAAGCAAAGATAACCTTGTTTAAGTTTACTCACTGGAAAAAAATATTATTATTGTGGTGCTACTGAGAAAAATGGAAGCAACTGGATCATTGAAAACATTTGGCAGTCTGGGGAAGATGGGACAGAGAGAAATAAGGCTCCATTTTAAAGCCAGAGACAAAGGGGGAGAGTATAGGCTGAAAGAGGACTGAGTCCCTGGAATGAACTTGAGTTTGCACTGAGTACATCCTCACAGCTGGAGCACACCTCACAAAATTTTTCGCTTTTTACTTGCGTTGAATACCAGGTATTTTAGATAGATACCACATAGACTTCCGTTAGAGTCTATCTGTTAAAACAAATAGACTTAAAAGTGAAAAATATCTCAAACACAATAGAAGTTAAAAGTTAAGATATTGTGTTTCTTTTGAGATTGATTGGCAGTTAATTTTGTCCTTTAAATGTACTTACAAACAGAATTATGAAAGGTAAATTTAACACTAAAGTAGGATTCTTCATGTCCAAGGGATATTAATAAAGGTAGACCCAAGGATTGGTAGTGTCCTTATTTTAAATTTACCTGGAGAAACTGGTTTATTCTTTGATTTTCAGTCTCTTATTACATACTTGATAGATGACATTATGATCAATTCTGCTGACAGTGACCCCCAGGGTCACATTTATTAGCCTTCTAATTCTAGTGTTTTTCTAATCCAAGTGTAAATTAAGTTTGCCAGTTATGTTTAAAAACTGTGACAGCTAATTAAGAGAAAACTTAGGTTGAGTTGGTTGGCTGAATTTTGTGTAAATAGGAAAGGTGAATCCTCCAGAGCCCTGTTCATCACTGGATGGCTTAATCACTTATCCTATTCTCCAATTTCTACCTTCCCATGAAACTCCTTATTTTTCTGTTAAACTCTTCTACTTGGCATTAGTCTGTTACAGGTACACAGATCCATAGGATAATTGGATTCAAGACTACTAGCATCTGAATTGGCAAAAATATGTTTAAATGAATTGAATTCAAAGTATTGAATTCAGGGCTTCCCTGGTTACGCAGTGGTTGAGAGTCCGCCTGCCAATGCAGGGGACACGGGTTCATGCCCCCGTCCGGGAAGATCCCACATGCTGCGGAGCGGCTGGGCCCGTGAGCCATGGCTGCTGAGCCTGCACATCCGGAGCCTGTGTTCCGCAGCGGGAGAGGCCACAACAGTGAGAGGCCCACGTACCACGAAAAAAAAATGTATTGAATTCAGTTAAAACACGTAATTCTATTCCACTGATTTCATTTTTTTTTTTTTTTTTTACTTTTAAGACTTGTACTGATATCCCAATGATAAGTAATGTTGCAAAAATTGTGAGAGCCCCACTAACTTTATATTGCCACTGAGAATATCTGTGATTTGGCCACACTTTTCATTGTTTTGAGTAGAAATAGAACATGGCACATTGGAGTAAATTTTTAAGGTAAGAGCCTCCATGGAATAGAGAACTGATGGTCTTGCCTGAATTGGAAATAGAACACACGTCATCAATCCTATTTATTCTGCAGTTATTACATTAAATTTAATTCTAAATAAATGTTATAAAAATGTATAAAATTAATGGTCCATCTTAAATCATGCAGCATTTCCTTCTCTTCCTTTATAAATTATTAAAAATTTCATTAAAAAAAAAAACTAAATAGTTACTGGTAACCATCAATAATCTTTCCAAATTTGCATATTGCCTTCCAATATGTTCCCATACCTCTTCCCTCTTGCGTCTCCCTCCCTCACACCCTCCCTATCCCACCCCTCTAGGAGCTGATCTTACTGTGCTATGCGGCTGCTTCCCACTAGCTATCTATTTTACATTTGGTAGTGTATATATGTCCATGCCACTCTCTCACTTTCCAGCTTATCCTTCCCCCTCCCCATATCTTCAAGTCCATTCTTGAGTAGGTCTGCGTCTTTATTACTATCTTACCCCTAGGTTCTTCATGACATTTTTTTTTCTTAAATTCCATATATATGTGTTAGCATACGGTATTTGTCTTTCTCTTTCTGACTTACTTCACTCTGTATGACAGACTCTAGGTCCATCCACCTCATTACAAATAACTCAATTTCGTTTCTTTTTATGGCTGGTGATATTCCATTGTATATATGTGCAACACCTTCTTTATCCATTCATCCGATGATGGACACTTAGGTTGTTTCCATCTCCGGGCTACTGTAAATAGAGCTGCAATGAACATTTTGGTACATGACTCTTTTTGAATTATGGTTTTCTCAGGGTATATGCCCAGTAGTGGGATTGCTGGGTCATATGGTAGTTCTATTTGTAGTTTTTTAAGGAACCTCCATACTGTTCTCCATAGTGGCTGTACCAATTCACATTCCCACCAGCAGTGCAAGAGTGTTCCCTTTTCTCCACACCCTCTCCAGCATTTATGGTTTGTAGATTTTTTGATGATGGCCATTCTGACTGGTGTGAGAAGATATCTCATTGTAGTTTTGATTTACATTTCTCTAATGATTAATGATGTTGAGCATTCTTTCATGTGTTTGTTGGCAGTCTGTATATCTTCTTTGGAGAAATGTCTATTTAGGTCTTCTGCCCATTTTTGGATTGGGTTGTTTGTTTTTCTGATATGGAGGTGCATGAGCTGCTTGTAAATTTTGGAGATTAATCCTTTGTCAGATGCTTCATTTGCAAATATTTTCTACCATTCTGAGGGTTGTCTTTTCATCTTGTTTACGGTTTCCTTTGCTGTGCAAAAGCTTTGAAGTTTCATTAGGTTCCATTTGTTTATTTTTGTTTTTATTTCCATTTCTCTAGGAGGTGGGTCAAAAAGGATCTTGCTGTGATTTATGTCATAGAGTGTTCTGCCTATGTTTTCCTCTAAGAGTTTGATAGTTTCTGGCCTTACATTTAGGTCTTTAATCCATTTTGAGCTTATCTTTTGTGTATGGTGTTAGGGAGTGATCTAATCTCATACTTTTACATGTACCTGTCCAGTTTTCCCAGCACAACTCATTGAAGAGGCTGTCCTTTCTCCACTGTACATTCCTGCCTCCTTTATCAAAGATAAGGTGACCATATGTGCGTGGGTTTATCTCTGGTCTTTCTATCCTGTTCCATTGATCTATATTTCTGTTTTTGTGCCAGTACCATACTCTCTTGGTTACTGTAGCTTTGTAGTATAGTCTGAAGTCAGGGAGCCTGATTCCTCCAACTCCGTTTTTCATTCTCAAGATTGCTTTGGCTATTTGGGGTCTTTTGTGTTTCCATACAAATTGTGAAATTTTTTGTTCTAGTTCTGTGAAAAATGCCAGTGGTAGTTTGATAGGGATTGCATTGAATCTGTAGATTGCTTTCGGTAGTACAGTCATTTTCACAATGTTGACTCTTCCAATCTAAGAACATGGTATATCTCTCTATCTATTTGTATCCTCTTTAATTTCTTTCATCAGTGTCTTATAATTTTCTACATAGAGGTCATTTGTCTCCTTAGGTAGGTTTATTCCTAGATATTTTATTCTTTTTGTAGCAGTGGTAAATGGGAGTGTTTTCTTGATTTCATTTTCAGATTTTTCATCATTAGTGTATAGGAATGCCAGAGATTTCTGTGCATTAATTTTGTATCCTGCTACTTTACCAAATTCGTTGATTAGCTCTAGTAGTAATCTGGTAGCATCTTTAGGATTCTCTATGTATAGTATCATGTCATCTGCAAACAGTGACAGCTTTACTTCTTCTTTTCTGATTTGGATTCCTTTTATTTCCTTTTCTTCTCTGATTGCTGTGGCTAGAACTTCCAAAACTATGTTGAATAAGAGTGGTGAGAGTGGGCAACCTTGTCTTGTTCCTGATCTTAGTGGAAATGCTTTCAGTTTTTCACCATTGAGGACGATGTTGGCTGTGGGTTTCTCATATATGGCCTTTATTATGTTGAGGAAAGTTCCCTCTATGTCTACTTTCTGGAGGGTTTTTATCATAAATGGGTGTTGAATTTTGTCAAAAGCTTTCTCTGCATCTATTGAGATGATCATATGGTTTTTCTCCTTCAATTTGTTAATATGGTGTATCACGATTGATTTGCATATAGTGAAGAATCCTTGTATTCCTGGGATAAAGCCCACTTGATCATGGTATATGATCCTTTTAATGTGCTGTTGGCTTCTGTTTTCTAGTATTTTGTTGAGGATTTTTGCATCTATGTTCATCAGTGATATTGGCATGTAGTTTTCTTTCTTTGTGACATCTTTTTCTGGTTTTGGTATCAGGGTGATGGTGGCCTCGTAAAATGAGTTTGAGAGTTTTCCTCCCTCTGCTATATTTTGGAAGAGTTTGAGAAGGATAGGTGTTAGCTCTTCTCTAAATGTTTGATAGAATTCGCCTGTGAAGCCATCTGGTCCTGGGCTTTTGTTTGTTCAAAGATTTTTAATCACAGTTTCAATTTCAGTGCTTGTGATTGGTCTGTTCATATTTTCTATTTCTTCCTGATTCAGTCTTGGCAGGTTGTGCATTTCTAAGAATTTGTCCATGTCTTCCAGGTTGTCCATTTTATTGGCATAGAGTTGCTTGTAGTATTCTCTCATGATCTTTTGTATTTCTGAAGTTTCAGTTGTTACTTCTCCTTTTTCATTTCTAATTCTATTGATTTGAGTTTTCTCCCTTATTTTCTTGCTGAGTCTGGCTAATCGTTTATCAATTTGTTAATCTTTTTAAAGAGCCAGCTTTTCATTTCATTGATCTTTGCTATCATTTCCTTCATTTCTTTTTCATTTATTTCTGATCTGATCTTTATGATTTCTTTCCTTCTGCTAATTTTGGGGGTTTTTTTGTTCTTCTTTCTCTAATTGCTTTAGGTGCAAGTTTAGGTTGTTTATTTGAGATGTTTCCTGTTTCTTAGGGTGGGATTGTATTGCTATAAACTTCCCTCTTAGAACTGCTTTTGCTGCATCCCATAGGTTTTGCATTGTTGTGTCTCCATTGTCATTTGTTTCTAGGTATTTTTTGATTTCCTCAGTGATCACTTCCTTATTAAGTACTGTATTGTTTAGCCTCTATGTGTTTGTATTTTTTACAGATCTTTTCCTGTAATTGATATCTAGTCTCATAGCATTGTGGTCAGAAAAGATACTTAATACAATTTCAATTTTCTTAAATTTACCAAGGCTTGGTTGGTGACCCAAAATGTGATTTATCCTGGAGAATGTTCCATGAGCACTTGAGAAAAATGTGTATTCTGTTGTTTTGGGGTGGAATGTCCTATAAATATCAATTAAGTCCATCTTATTTAATGTATCATTTAACGCTTGTGTTTCCTTATTTATTTTCATTTTGGGTGATCTGTCCATTGGTGAAAGTGGGGTGTTAAAGTCCCCTACTATGAATGTTTTACTGTCAATTTCCCCTTTTATGGCTGTTAGTATTTGCCTTATGTATTGAGGTGCTCCTATGTTGGGTGCATAAATATTTTCAATTGTTATATCTTCTTTGTGGATTGGTCCCTTGATCATTATGTAATGTCCTTCTTCGTCTCTTGTAATAGTCTTTATTTTAATGTCTATTTTGTCTGATATGAGAATTGCTACTCCAGCTTTCTTTTGGTTTCCATTTGCATGGAATATCTTTTTCCATCCCCTTACTTTCAGTCTGTATGTGTCTCTAGGTCTGAAGTGAGTCTCTTGTAGACAGCATATATTTGTTGAAGTTTTTAATAAAGAATTCCTGTTGAATTATTGTCTCTAGGTTAAAAAGTCATGGTCTTTAATCCTGTGATGTCACATAGTTGTATCTTAAGGCCAATTCTAATAAATTGATAGTTAGGGCTCAGAACATTGTGCTGAGAAGGATTCTGAGTCTTCATAAAATCTCAGCAGGTGATTGATTAGCAGTGATGTTCACAGAGGCAGGAGGGTGTTTTGAAGGAGAAAGTATTTATTACTTATTTTTAGAGGTTTTTTATATAATATTCTTAACAAATACAAGAATAATTTAGTTTTTTGCCTTTTAAACCTGGTTTTACTGTTTAAAATAGTCCTTTTCTTATGGTGCTGGGCAATTTTGAATTCTTGATTATGCTCTGTTTCTGGGTCGATTGGAGTACCTCTTCATGTACCTTAACATACAAATACTAGATATTATGATCACTCACATGTCTGAGAATAGATTTCTGCCTTAGTGCATGAAAAACAGATTTCATAGATTTTTTAAAATTAGGCCACAGTCTTATTTTATCATTATTTGCATGTTTCTTTCCTTGACTCATAGTCTATACAATGGTTAAAATATTTGGAGTCAGCCTGGTTTGAGTCCTTTGTGGAAAAACACTTTCTTTTTTCTGAACTAACATATGCAGAATTTATTTCTTCATTCTTATAGCTTTAAAAGTATCAGAATTCCCTTTTTTTCTTATAGTTCAACAATTTATCAATAGGTGTAGTTTAATCAGTCTTATTAGAACACAGTGAGACTTTTCAGTTTGCTCAGAAAATATTGATTGTGCTTTTCTCTGACTGCTTTTGTTCTGATCCTTCTGTTCTCTCCTTTAAGAAAATTACTTGTTTGCCTGCTTTGCTCTGTTTCACATCCTCTACCTCAGTCATCTTCTTTTGTATTTAATTTTGTCCCATTCTTCTGAGTTCTGAGAAGTCTCTTTAGTTTTTTATACAGTTACCTGATATACACCTTTTTAGAATTGACACTTCTTGCTACAACACAAATTTTAACTTGTCTATAGCATTATTTTTTAACAATTCATCCTATTTCATTCATTTGACTTTTTGCCTCAACCAGTTATTTATAATAGCCTCCTTTTATTTAATAGCAGCCATGTCTCTTGAATTTTACTGAATATGTCAAACAGTTCCTGGAATTTTTCTTCTGATTTCTACTCGAAATTATTTTCAGAAGTGTCATTTATCTTCTGAATCATTACCTTATTTGACAATATATTTCATAGGTCACATGTCATTTTTTTCTCACTCTCATACTCAAATAATGTAAGTTCAGAATTTTCAACAAACAGAGAAGACTGACCTTGGTCTTGCGCTTTGTCCACAGGTGTGATAGAAAGTTTCTATTCTCAGATAAACAAATTGGGTTGAGGAGCAGACAAAGTAGTGTCTACTTAAATTGTAAGATTCTGTCAGATTTTCATATAGTATACTCTCTTTTGCCCAGGTGCCCCTTTTCTTTCTTCCCCAAGGCCTTGTTATTGCTACGATATTGAATGAATGCAGTATATCAAACAGAACAGTTTCCAGAAGAATTAGAGCATTTCTTTATTCAGAGATTCTTCACCCAATAAGACATTGTTCTGAGAAACACTGACCAAAAATGCACTGTGCTACTTACTTCACTGTTGTCAGGAATCTGCAGTCTCAGTTGTATGTGTGTGAGAGGGGAGGGAGGAAGGGTGGCCAAGGAAGCATTCTACCTACCCGGAGGGGTGGTAGCTAGGTATTGGAGCAGGACAGCTGCCAACCTAGTGAATAGTGGGCCTTCCTGGAACTAATGAGCAAAGATGGTCAAGCGCGTCAGCCTCTTCCACTCTTTTTTATGATAATTTTTATATCATGAAGCAGTTCAGAACATTTCATGAGCTAAAGCCTTGAAAGGATTTTCTCAATCTAGATTTTCACTCAGTCAGTTAAACATATTTATGTCACACATGGGGGCAATGGAAAAACTGCTTCAAGTTTCATTTCATTAACTTCTATGTAAATATCAATATTTTTTGAACACTTTATTTTCTAATCTTCTCCCATATGAGAGCAAAGGAGGACACCCAGGACATCATTTCAAAGTCACCCTTCTTCGCCCTTCCCTCCCCCAAGGAAATTGAGCTCTGTCTTTCATCAACACATGATTAACCTAACTACAATTCCAAACAAAATAGCACAGTTACTTTCCTGAGCATGTTTATAAAATATGCAAATCCAACTTGTCCTTTGCTTCATTATTGCATTCATTATTTAGTTTCACTATAAAACATTTGAGGGTAAGAAAGGATAATTAATGCAATTAAGTTTCCATGGTTTAAAAATTTCCTAATTTTAATAAATATTTTAATGGAACTCTAGCACAAAAATGAAGATAAAATTCATTACCTTTATTATCACAGCACCAAATAGAACAAAATAATTATTCTGAAACTCAAAATATGCTATAAATGAACATTGATTATTTAATAGACAGCCACTACACTATACCTATAGATTACCAACGTATGCACATTTTCTTTTTCTATGTTTCTGGATGGACAGTTTAAGGAAAGTGGGAGGAATGAGGCTTAGCTAGTTCTTTTTAAAGGACTTACATCTGTATTATCAGATTATAGCATGCCTGAAACATCACTGACTATGCATCTCAATTTTCTTTTCCTTTTGGTCTACTTTGAGATTAAAATTTAACCAACATTTTTTTTGGAAATGTTTAAGTATCAGACCCTATACTAATAATTTTTTTCATTTCCTAATGCTCATGTCAGCGAGGAAGAAATTTTCCTCTACCCTTCTATGTTCTTCTAGCAGGTATAAAAATTAAATTGACATGAGACATATTAACAGAAGAAAAATCAAACAAAAGTTTAATGACATGTATACATAGGAGAGACCCAGGGAAACTAAGTAAGTTGCCAAGATGGCCAAAGCCCTCACCTTAAATACCATCTTCAGCTAAAGGCAAAAGAAAATGTTGCAGATAGTGGTTTGGGACTTCAAAGGGGTGGAAGGCAATTCACATGAAGATAGAAAAACAAATTCTTGGTAAATAAATGTCTACTGGGCCATGCAGAGACAGTAAGACACAGAATGGACTCTGATCTCTAGGCCCTGCTGAGTTTCCCCCACCACTTTAGCCCATATTCTTTGCAGATACCTCTGGTGATAACTCTATTCTGGAAACAGGCCTGGAATCTATCTAAATTCTTTAGGCAGTTAAGGGGGAGGTAAAAAGAAAAACTTTCTGAGTCTTCTGTTTCTTAAAAATTATCAGCTTGAATTAATCCTCATGCCAAAGAGACACATTTTGGGGTGGAAAATTTTTCTCCCCTGCACTCACAACAACCAGTGGGGAATCTGGGGTATGAAAACTGGTTAGTCAATGTGCTCAAGATTACCCACCTGGTCAGAGGGGAAACCTAGGCAGAGTGGAAGTACACTATGCTAGTGTTCAGGATGTGAAATGAGAAGTGTGGAGTGCATTCAAAGACTGTTTAAACTATTCTGGTGCCATTTTATCCTCCTTAGGTGAAGTGTATGTTTGTATGTTAACATCCATAATTGAATGGATCATATATATTTTTCTCCTCCTTGAGGCATGAATGTCCATTGTTAATCTTTTTTGTTTTGCTCTACATGGGCCTCTCACTGTTGTGGCCTGTTCCGTTGCAGAGCACAGGCTCCAGACGCGCAGGCTCAGCGGCCATGGCTCACGGGCCCAGCTGCTCCACGGCATGTGAGATCTTCCCAGACTGGGGCACGAACCCGTGCCCCCTACATTGGCAGGCGGACTCTCAACCACTGCGCCACCAGGGAAGCCCCATTGTTATTCTTAAATTGGCTATCATTTACCATTTGTACTCTTTAGGTCACCTAGAATAGTTCTTTATCTGTCTTTCCAAAAGCTACTGATATTATCAGATAATTGCTAATTTTCCCTTCAATATTTAAACCAAGAGTAGCTAAATGTGTGTTTGGTATCCTTATGGAGGGATAGGGAAGCAAGTTTTGCTTCCTTTTTTATCCTAAAATCCATTGGAGTCCTTTAACATTATTTTTTTCCTTTAGACCTAAGTCCCAGAATTGAATTCAAATCACAGTCTTGGTTGAAGTCACATGCTCATTGTTGGTCCACATCTATCTGTCTAACTATCTAAAAATAATAAGCACATGTGAACACAAAACATAAGCCAAAGCTAAGACCTTGGAAATAATGACTGGCATCTAACCGTATTCCCTCCATTCCTTTGTCTCTGTTAATCCAGGCTAAATATTATCCTTCCTTTCTATATGTGAAAGCTGTATCTATTGCTTCCATGTATATTACACATAGTCATTTACACACACATACAGAATACACACAAACACACTTATTTGTTGTTTAAACTTATGAGAAAGAATATCATACTATATGTAGTTTTTGGGGGGAATTAATTTTTTAAAATATTACATTTTCAAGATTCATCTGTATTTTCTATGATACTATAGTTTGTTCATTTTAACTTCTTTGAAATGTACCACATCATAGTCATCAACTCTCCAATGGAAGATTACTATTCAAAATAGGTTCTTTCAATAGTGAACAGTGCTGCTAAAATATTCTTGAATGGGAATTCTGTTGTAAATATGCATGTATTTCTCTTGGGAATATATTCATAGAATTGAAATGTCTGGGTCCCAGGAATTATGTGGCTCGTCTCTAGGATATAACGTCAGACTCATTTCCATATGCCTGCAGCACTTCCCATTTACATTTAAAAATTTTTATTGGTACCTTGGATATATACAAACATTGATGGGTCTTTTGATAAATATGCAACCAGTGAATATTCATGGAGCATCAACAGGTAGTTAGTGGGCTGGACTTCACCCTTGAGGCAAACCAGTAAATCATCATCACAACCCCTCTTCTCAAAAATTTTACCATCTGGTAGAATTCAGCCTTCATTTTATGATGTGTGTTGAAAAAAATCACACACACACACACACACACACACACACACACACACACAGACACACAGAGAAATAGCCCTGTTTTGGCTATGTGTAAGAAAGAACATGGGCAAGACATATAAGCTCCTAGAACTTCTGCAAATTGAGGGAGCTGGGCTAGATTAGTACCTTTCAAACTGTGTCCCATGACGACCTTGCTCTGTATGTCTATGAAAGTGTGGATGTTGGAGATTTTTTGGTAGCTGAAGGTGGAGGTAGGGGAGGGGAAGAAGAGATAAGGCTGGGACTCTAGGAGATCCATCAGCACTGCTAACAAAGCAGATTCACTTTCATCTCTAAGTTTTTTGTATTTTATGTGATGAAGTTTTTCTGTTGATAAGATAAATCAAAAGTTTGAAACATGCTGAAATAGGTGATCTCTTAAGTTCCATTCTGCCCTAATGTCCTGTGGTTATGCATTGTATTATTTAGGACAAATGATGCTAGCTGCTACAACTGATAAAGCCCCAGATCTCAATGGCTTAGTCAACACAGATTTATTTTTAACTCACACATAGCATGCTATGGGTTGGCAGAGGCTTTCCTTCATCAGGTGACTGAGGGACACTCTCTCAGTCTTGTGATGCTGTGCTCTCACCCCGTGGCCTCTTAGGTTGTAGCAGCATAGGAAGAGAAGAATGGAGGAAGTACACCCAGCTTTAACTGACTCTGCTCAGAAGTGACATTTGAGTTCACAGCCCATTGGCTAAACCAAGTCACATGGCCCCAACTTTACCCCCAAAACAGCCTGGAACATGTGGGGGAACACATGGGATATTTGGTACACAGTAACTCTAGCTCACGTACCAAGTG
Organism: Orcinus orca; assembly: GCF_937001465.1. Taxonomy (NCBI): domain Eukaryota; kingdom Metazoa; phylum Chordata; class Mammalia; order Artiodactyla; family Delphinidae; genus Orcinus; species Orcinus orca. The sequence goes on along the minus strand of NC_064561.1, from coordinate 91,965,707 downwards.
CAAGAAGCATAATTCAGATGCAAAATGGCAGGTGATCAGAGTCAGGGTGACATACAGTTAAATAGTGGAGATTTTCTCAGTAAGGTACTTTGTTATCCTCAAATAAGATATTCTTTTCAAAAGATTTCCAGTGTGGTCTCCTGTTTTCTGGAAAATATACAGTGTTCCTCTGAGAGCCCATAATTTTCTTGCTTTTAGGGTTGAAAGATAAAATACAAAACTTGGGTTATTGGTCTTTATTGTACTAAAATTCAATTTTAAAAAAAAAGCAATTTCTGGGCTCTACCAGAGGGAGTAGGTACAGCAGTGCATCAGCCCAAGCAATCTGTTTCCTTCTATGCAGATCAAAATGCATGGCCCTTTCCTCATGAAGCGTGTGCCTGTTTTTTTCTGTGTTGCTCTGAGATGAAGGAGAACACGGAGTACAAACTGTCTTTCTGACCATGATGTTGTGACTTTATTTTATTTTTGAGCTTGACGATATTGCCTTTATCATCCTGTTCTGCATCTCATCTCTCAGTGGTACAGCATGCTTGATGTGGATCACTTTCTCAAACAACAGACTTAACTTTGATGTTGCTGATGATCAGGAGAGGTTCAAAGATTGCATCAGAAGTGTGTAAATTATTTCAGGAAAGGACCACTGCTGAGTTACTGTGCTCTTTGGAGGGTGATTCTGGTGACTCTGAGCAACAGTTGAGCACAATGAAAAGAAGCCTATGCCTGGTGTGAGGGTATAGCTGACAGGAGGACTGGGAAAATAGTTCACTTAGAGAAGCAAAGATAAAATTATAAACAGAGTGATGTAGGAAATGGCTGACATTAGGGGACATGCTTCAGCTGCCTGATTAAAAAGCAAAAAACAAAACAAAACACTGAAGACTATGAGAAGGAAGAGGGGGGAAATTAACTGGTGTGAGGGAGAGAGGCCAGAGAGGAGATGCTTATTGAAATATTTAGAGAAATATCTTTAAGAGCTTAAACAATTAGTCCTGCAAAGGAAATGACCATTTTGTTTCCTAACCTTATTTTAAAATGTTGCCTAACTGGGGCAAAGCAGATATGGGGACAAAGAAAATGGGATAGGACCTTGTTTTTCTTCCTGTCAGTTGAAGGAGCACTCGACAAAGGAGCAAATAAAGCTTCTTGTTTGGGTTCAACAATTTGGATCATTTGGTTGTTTGTCCTATTGCTTCCTGTGTTTACTCGAATCCAAGTAAGAAAGGTGGTTCTTTGCAGTGTGAGCTAATGAAGCAACTCCCCAGTGGTTTTCTGGTAGGATTTTGCTCTTCCCAACAATGTCCTTTACCAGTTTTCTTGAGAAAACCTTTTGAGATCTTCACTTAATGTCCCAGGTATTAAAGCCTTTGAATCATCAGCTGTAAACACCAAACAGACAATGGCCATAGGAGATTTAGAAAGATAATTAGAAATCTAAACTTTTTGGCACATTAGACTGAGATAAATTTATAGCTGAATTCTGACTGAACATTTTTCAGATGTTTGGATTGTGGCTTGGAAGAAAGGTATTGTAAATTCTTAATGGAAAGGAAAAGAAACAAAAACCTACAGTGACATGTAGTGTCAACCACATAACAACAGTTCACAAATATGTCTGCTTAGGTCACAGATGACCAAAGGAGGTTTCACTTTGGACAGGAGTAAACAGGAGATGAGCAAGCTTCTATCCAGAGTCCTTTATTGGTATAAAAACACCTTTAAATCCCAGTCTTCAACCACTGCAGCTTACAAGTACAGGACCCCAAAAGGAAGGATTCACTAAAAATAACTACAAGATGAATGTAGTTAATGTTGAATTTCAATGACACCTGACAAACCTAACCTCAGTGGTTGGTCCACTGATATATAAGCACACATGAGGATGCTCCTGAGTGCTGAGTGATGTGGTCATGCAAATCCATCATGAAAAGGCAGCTTCTTAAGAAGCTTCATTCATATCTACTTAGGGCTGTCCCCAAATTCCAGAATTTCCTGAAAATCTGAAGGGGAAGTCAAAGTGACTGCACCATTTTTCTTTTGGAGCAGGTAGTAAACAGAGTCCAGACAGTACCCTGAGTAGAATAATTGGACCTAATAGCGAGAAAGATTTTTTGCTTGTTTCTTTAACAAAGAGAGAGAGAGGGAGAAAAGGAAGTGTGTGGATTTCTCCAGACACTGGTCCAGACATATTTCCTTGCTCAAGTTCTGGACGACAGCAGCAGTTTCTTGGTTTTATATTTATGTCTTTGATTATGCTATCTTCAGCTTTGCTCATTGAGTCTAATACCTCAAGTTATGGGTCCCTAAAGTTGTAAATTCAAATTCATATAGTGGATTGCTTATCACTTAAAATGGTGCTTTCATTTTGGAGCTCCTAAAACTGCTAGATTATTCTGTAACTTAATGATAATTATGCTGGTGAAACCCTTAAATAAAATAAAGCCAAAAGTGTTAATGGCTGTCAAATTACTCAGCATAAAAGCCAAGAAATAATGGGTTTACAATGCATTAAGTGTTTCAAAAGAATTGTCAATTAAAACACTCAGCCAGCTGCAAACAAATTCATCAGACAAAAGCAGGTACTGATAAAATATTTAAATCCTTAAAATAATAAAGGAAGATAAAGGTGTCAAAGTTGATGAAAATAATTATCCCATGGTAAAAGCAGGGTCATTTTCTTCCTTAATCAAAAACTCTGATCCTACAGTCACTCTAGACGCATTTGGTATGCAGGTGAGAGAAGTAGAGAGGAATTTGGGTGTCTGGTCAGACTTAAAGTAGCCCGAATGTTAGCAGGATTATTGATGGATGTGATATCTCTGTAGCCTCATAATAAAACACCTTATATTTGTTCAGCATTTTGTACTTCACCAAATACTTTCACATATATTATTTCACTTAATCTTCTCAAGACTTGTTACCAGCAAGAAGTTCAGAGAAGAAAGATGAATTGCCCAAGTTTACATGGAGACTATATCAAAAGTCAATTTTCTAATTTCTCGCACAGCATGCTTTCAGCCACAGTATAGCTGTCTTTTTGGTTAAGGCAGCTCTGATGAGCTCCTTGCCTGTTTGCTCTAGTGCAACTTATGACTGCAAAATAACAATATAAGCAATTTTCTTGACAAATTTCAATATTCTTTCTCAAAAAAATGAAAGAAAAAAAACCCCACAGAGCTGCCTGAGATGATGTAGTTCAAGCCGTTCATTTCACAGATGAGGAAAGCAAGGTCCAGAATGGCTAAGCAATTGGCCATTGATCATGTTGGAGAAGAGTTGAAGAGTTGGGAATGAACCAACATGCCTTACATACAAAGCCAGGGAGTGTTCTTTCTGCTCTCCTGGGATGCCTCCACCTTGCTCATCTCCCCTCTTGCTCATGCAACCTCCGCTAAAACTCACGGAGAACTCACTCTGAAGGTCAAGTAAGTTATTGTGGCCTCACACCCCTCAGGGATATTGAGGCATACAAACAGATTTCTTAAAATAGAAACGACTTCTTGCTGCATGAGGGTGGGCTCCGGGCTTCGGTGCAGCACCGTGATTTTGATTTCTGGTTTTCTCTGATCTGTTGGTTGAATTGTCCCTGATTTGAATTCCTGCCTTCATGAATGTGAGTAGCTCCTCTATAAAATTGTTTCAGTAAATCCTCATGTATTTTGAGATAAAAGTGTATCTAATACTAAAGAGGCCAAGAAATGCTGTCTTTTTAAAATTTACACTCATAAAAAACACTTACTAAATGTAATTTAGGGTGGTTATATATCCTGTTTGATAAAATTATTGTGATTGCTTTAGGCAGCAAGAGTGGTCTCAACTTTAAGGTAGAGATAAAATGTGTTTTTGAAATTTTAGAAGAGAAACAATGTCAGGGTCGTTTTCATGTCTATGAACTTCTACCTATTGTAATGATGTATTTTGGGCTCTGAACTGAATTGTTTATAGAATAGAATAAATCACTGAGAAACCAGAAAGGCTGTCCAGTGATCAATAATTATGCCAAGTTAAATCAACGTTATCATCATATGAAACTAAAAAAATCTAACATTTTGTATTATATGACTGAGTCTGGTATATTTTAAGGCTGATTAAACCGGAGAGCATTTGTGATCATCATAATCCAAAGCTATTTCCAAAGCCAGTTGGTTTTTAACTTTCAAATGAAGAACACAATGTTACTTATACTTCATTGATAAGCCTCATTGAATAACGACTTTATCATCTAAATAATTTAATAGGAATTTCTAAAATCTAAATTGATAAATTATTGGAATGCTTTTAATTGATAAAGAAGAAGATAACACCTTTGTTGGAATATACGTTCCCTTATCTGCCTCATCATTCTGAGAACAAAAAATCAAACAAAACTTATGTTATCTGGAAATGCTAAGATTACATCACTGGCTAATGAGTAGTATCACTGATGGGGACTAAAGGAGTAAGAAAGAGCCAGTGCTGGCCCTGCCTGCAAGGGACAGTTCCCTACACCTGCCTGATTCTCTTGTGATTCACTTGAGGGATGAATCTCGGTCATCGTCTGCCTATCAACATTCCCAAAGGTCCATTTAGACTAAAAGACATCAACAAGGCACTATAAAGTTTATTTACATTCAAACTCTGGCTCTGTTATTGGCAAGCACCAAAGAGCTAGCAGAATGCTGAAAATAAGGCCCAAATTGTCCTCCTGTATAACTTCTGAAGACTTTTTAATAAAGGACCAAGATTGCAAAGAGATTTAGGATTCTCTTTCAAGTAAACGATTGAATACTTAGATCAACTGCAAAACGTCATTAACTCATCTGATCTTTTTCAGTACATTGAACTTGCTAAGAACATGCTAACACAGGCCTTTCCATGATGGGATTTGGCAGGCTATTTTGAGTTCTTATAGGAGTGTAGAGGTAATTCTTCTCCACTGTGCTCCAGCAAGAATGTCTGGAGCAATGTCTCCAGCTGTGGTGCAGGTGTATAGAAAGGATAGTGACTTGATGGCCATGGGGGTAGGTATAGGACGTCTCAGCTCATTTGTACACTGTACCCACTCGAGTTTTCATAAGGGACTGGTAACATAAGCTTGATCAAAACACAGTGTCCTGGTCTGGAAAAGAGGGGCAAAAGGAAAAAGAAAAAAGAGGGCCAATAAAGTATTTGTCATATAGATATCCTCATGACCAGTGGTCCCCAACCATTTTGGCACCATAAACCAGTTTCTTGGAAGACAATTTTTCCATGAACTGGAGGCTTAGGGCTAGTTTCGGGATGATTCAAGCGCATTACATTTATTGTGCACTTTATTTCTATTGTTATTACATTGTAATATATAATGAAATAATTATACAACTCACCATAATGCAGAATCAGTGGGAGCCCTGAGCTTGTCTTCACTTGCCACTCACTGATAGGGTTTTGATATGAGTCTGCAAGCAATTGATTTATTATGGTCTCTGTGCAGTCAAGCCTCTCTACTAATGATAATCTGTATTTGCAGCCGCTCCCCAGTTTTAGCATAACTGGCTCAGCTCCACCTCAGATCATCAGGCATTAGATTCTCATAAGAAACGTGTAACCTGGATCCCTTGCATGTGCAGTTCACAGTAGGGTTCATGCTCCTTTGAGAATCTAATGCGGCCATCGATCTGATAGGAGGCAGAGCTCAGGCAGTAATGCAAGTGATGGGGAGCGGCCTTAAATACAGATGAAGCTTTGCACACTCACCCGCCACTCACCTCCTGCTGTGCAGCCTGGTTCCTAACAGGCCACGGACCGGTACCGGTGCATGGCCCGGGGTTTGGGGACCTCTGCTCTAGACTAAGGAAAAAGAGCCTATAAATTAAAACAGCAAACTATACAAACAGTACTCACTTTGCACAGTAGTGAAGGACTATAATAATGACTGTGTAATCTGAAAATATACAAAATGATCTTAATAATCAATGGGAAGAATTAGACTGTCCCACGACCTTTAAAAATTTTCGTCAAAACATTAAAAAAATTTCTTACTGTTGGAGAAAAATGAAAAAAAAATAGAAAAATAATATTTAGTACACTGTAATTTAAAACATTAGAAACATTGAGAATTAAAGTGTTTCAATTCCCTGTATAAAATTTCTTAAGAATAATTTGAACAGTACTTGCCACCTTGTTCTCATCAAATACCTTAATATATGGAACAGCATGTATTCTGTGTCTTGTCACACTCCTTTCTAATCATGGATTAGCTTCCAATATTTTATTCTTTGCAAGTGTCACGGGATTGTTCCAAGGCTTCCTCTAATGTGAAGGTTTTTGCTCGTATCACTTCTTCTAAAACATCTTCATTCTTTCGGCTATAAATTCATCTTCACCCAGTTTCTCTGGCTGCATATCAGAGTCTCTTGAATGTTGGCACTGCCACCATTCCTATGATCAGCTATTTCTTCTATGACCCCACTTATTTTCTATGCCAAATTCACTTCCAGAGTTACCACTTTTTGTTTCTTTGCTGTGATTTCATCTTTGTTGATCATTTGTTTCCCTCTGTTGATTACCATTTTTGTAAAATGTCATGTGGGTTTATCACTGGGGGGACAAATAAGCAGTGCAACTACATGCTTTGCTGTCTGTGTGTGAACTGAATAACAGATAGGCAGTAACCAATCAGGGATAGGATTTGGAAAAAGAATTCTGCTTGTGGACCGAAGAGCTAGCATCAAAGTTTGTATCTGTGGGGGCTTCCCTGGTGGCACAGTGGTTGAGAGCCCGCCTGCTGATGCAGGGGACACGGGTTTGTGCCCCGGTCCGGGAGGATCCCACATGCCGTGGAGCGGCTAGGCCCGTGAGCCATGGCCGCTGAGCCTGCGCGTCCGGTGCCTGTGCTCCGCAATGGGAGAGGCCACAACAGTGAGAGGCCCGCATAACGCAAAAAAAAAAAAAAAAAAAAAAAGTTTGTATCTGTGTACTTTCTCCTAGTTAATATATGGTGGTAACTGAAATTTAAACCCTGTTGTTTTGGAAGCTGGTGTTATTTAACTAAAGCATGGTAACAGAAATGCATGCATATCTGAACCATGCAAAGTGAAGACCTCTTGCATTACCCTGTAATGTTCATAAAATATATTGGGATTGAGAATGACCCATTACAACAAAGAATAACCATCATGGCAGGGAGCACACTGGGGCACATTGGAGCCCTGGAGAGAAACAATTGCTTGAGTAGCACACAGACTAGTCCATATCTGTCCTGCAGAAGAAGCTGGGAGGGGGCATCTTTCTTGGTAGAAATCAGCTGGACATTGTCCCAGCATAGACATCACCAAAGGAAGAAAGAGAGAGGATGTGAAGAAAATTGCAGACCCTAATCAATACCTGAGAGGGCAGTGTTTGTAAGCATAGGTGAGATGATCCTTCGGAACATCCTAAATCAAGTGTGTGGAGGTCTCTTGTGAAGGTGGATCTCAAAGATCCTGCAGTGGCAGCTGGGGGTAGAGCCAGAGAAAACTAGTTTCTGGCATTGTGACCCAATTGTCCACATCTATTGGTATAGTGAGAGCAATATGATTCCTGATGTCTTGCTTTGGGAGTGCTTAAGAGCCACAGAGAAAGTCTAATCTTAAAAGAATACACTTGAGGTATCTTGGAGGGTGTCTTTGGAGAGCCTCTAAGGGTCTTTTGACTCCTAAGTGAGATTTTCTCAATTGGAAAAGAGAAATTTTTAGTTACCTGTTGAGGAATCGAGTGGCTGTCCCAGGCCATAAATACAGAGACAATTCTAGAAAAAGTAGCAAGGGTGTGTAGGGAACTTTCTGGAAAAGGTATTTTGAGAAACCACCTCTCAGCTGCCTCTAGAGAACCATATTTCTATTCATTAACCTCTCAGACGTATAAAGATTAAGCAGGAAGAAGTACCTTTGAACTTCACCTAATAGTTTAAGTATTGCTCATCTGTGATGTTCACAAAAATTGCCAGTTTTGTGTAAAATCTTACGGGCCCTATGTGCAGCAATTGCTGCAGTGTCTGTTACTATGGACACTCACTATTATGGCAGTTTTGCTTTATGAACTGGACCACAAAGTGTGAGTAGAATGTTCGCTCTTATCTAAGGGGTGAGGGCAGGAGGTACTTACCACTTAACTATCTAAAAGAGAGCTTGTACAGCTCTGGTGAATTTCAGTGGCTCCAAACTGCATTCCCTAAACCTTCTGTACCAGTTCATACCTTTATAAATATCTGTCCGAGATGGGTTTCTTCCTCTCATCCGAGAACAGGCACTGGCTAGGTTGGATTGCTGCTATGTTATGCTGGAGTGGGCCAAAGGTAACATTCTGGGCTTCCTTCTGAAGCAGCAGGGGCTGGGAGAATCAGGAAGAGGTGGGTAGATGAGGCCAGATGCACTTCCTGGGATGGTGATGGATGAGTTAAGCAGGAGATTCCTGTGTAAGGTTCAAGATGCCAGGATTCAAAAGAGAAAAAGATGCTGGTGCCAGGAGCCAATGTGGCTTTGTTCAGTGCTTTTGTGCAAGCCATTCCCAGGAAAGCTTGGGATGGAGAGTCTCATTGCCTCATTACCTAGTGGCAGTAACTCATCTCAGGAGTGGAAAATTCCAACACAAACACGCACTCGGGTAGATTCTCTATGGCAACATACTTTAGTATTACCACCTCACCCTCCTTTCCATCTAACTCCCAGGCCAAGCTTAGGTTCTGAAGAGGAGGAAGAACCTCCTTCTACCTTCTTAGGGTCTTCAGTTGGGCCTAAAAATTAAACTGATATATGACAAATTAACAGGAGAAAAACATACAAATTTTATTTCATATTTGTACTTGTACATGGGGGTCTTCAGAGGCAAATGAAGACCCAGAGAAGCTCTTAGGCCCATAAACTTATATACCATTTTATACAAAAAATGGCAAATTGTGGGGATGCAACAAGACAAATGAACTTGGGCTAGGGGCAGTAAATTGTGGGACAGTGATTAGGAAATATATGAGGGAAACTAACAGAAGATAAGGCTTATTTTAGTAGGTTTGTTTGTAAAGGTCATTTTGCCATTGACTTCCAGGCTCTGCTGATAAGAATGTGCTTTTCTCCCTAGTATAGGGAGGGCACCTTTCTCATGGGAAACTTTATAACCTGCTTTGAGGTGGGATTGGGGAGAGCAGAGGGTTCTTCCTGCATCTGCTCTTTCTCAAGTGCTTTCAGCTCAGAATGATCAATATGCCAAAGGGGTGTAGTTTGAGGTGGCATGTTCTGAATTTCTTCAGTTCCAAATTCCATCATGGGGCAGTCATGGTTCATCCCTCCAGTGTGAACACAGCAGAGGTGCTGCCAAAGGGCCACACCCTCCTCCCCCACCCCCATGGCAGTAAAAGGATCAGGTCCAGATCCTCAAAGAGTGATCTTTTTCTCAGTTAGGTTTGATGCTAGGACAGCTGTAAGCTTCCTACTGGGCACATAATGCTAATTTGCATATCGTAGAAAATATAAATGTTTTGTAAGCTCAGGTGACTCAGGAGACTGTGAGCCAGTGGGGAGATGTGCCCACAGAGTTGGTACAATGATACCTACTTTGCGGGGTGTTGAAATGGTAAAATGATGGTTTTTTTATAAGTCTTTCCAAAAATATCTGACTTCTGGGCCTGCCATAGACCTGCAAAATCAGAAGCTCGTGGTAAAGGCCCCACAGACTCTATTTTTAACAGGGGATGGGTGAGACTTTGGTATGTTTGGCTCAGAGTGGGTTGCTTGGCCAGCACTCAGGGACTACTAGAATTTCGTAAGGTACCTGGCATCCTACCTGGCATATAAATGGTAGCTATTGATGCTACTGTTGTTTTTATCATTATTCAGTTCAGTAAAGAAAAACAATATTCCAACCCTAAGAATTAGCCAAAAATAGAATTGGTTGCCATTGAAGGTGCTACTATCACTGTCATGGAAACTGAGATATGAATGGGTCTATAGCTTGGTGGTTAAGAGCATAATCTCTGGAGCCAGAGTGCATAGGTTTGAATGCTAACTTTTCCACTTATTAGTTCCTTAACCTTGGACAGGTGACAGTGATTCAGTTCCCTCATCTGTAAGTCAGAGATAGTAAATAGTATCTATGTTCATCATATAGTTGTAAGAATGACCATGTATCAAATTTAAAAATTAAAAAAGCATGTTTAAACAATATTTTACTATCTCTGAAATTAGAGTACACTATATAATCAATGGTGTGTCATAATATAACCCATGGCATTATTCTTTCTTTCTTAGTGGCACACAACATGATTCTTCTTACAATTAACAGTAGCTTAGATTTAATCAAATATGGTAAATTATCTCCTCCATGGAAATTGCTAACAACAGTGTTGACACATAACGAGCACTCAAAAGGGTAGTTACTATTGATTTAATTGAGATTTTTCAGGAGAGGATTACGTTTCTAGTGGGTACCTGGATTTGGTAATATTTACCTCTTCCAAGCTTAATTGGAAGCCCTGGTGTGCTTCTCTCAGTATAATTATTTTCAGAATTCAGTATTAATTGTCTTTATGTTTTCCACTTGAGACTCTGGACTTTCCCTTTCCTTTTGCTTTCCATCTTGATTTAGAGCAGGTCTCTAGGCTCTTCACCAGTTGGATTACTGCTGTGGAAGGTTCACCATGCTTTCTTCATTATTTGGGTTGGGTTGTAGTTGTTTTACTTGAGGGTCTTAGTGTTAGACCTTATTGTATAATACCACTCTTTGTTTCGTCCATATTCTTACATGGACAGGAAAGGGAAATGAACATAACAGGCTCAAAGTAAGTCAGATACACATGGTTTCAGCTTGAGAATGGGTGTTATCCTAATAATGATATTAAGAAAACTCCTCCCCATCCTCAGTAGAATGCTGACCAAAATTAGTTCCACCACGAAATGGTACCTATAGTACCTCTTTTATTTATTTTTTTTTTTGCGGTACGCAGGCCTCTCACTGTTGTGGCCTCTCCCGTTGCAGAGCACAGGCTCTGGACGCACAGGCTCAGAGGCCATGGCTCACAGGCCCAGCCGCTCCGCGGCATGTGGGATCTTCCCAGACCGGGACACGAACCCGTGTCCCCTGCATCGGCAGGCAGACTCTCAACCACTGCGCCACCAGGGAAGCCCTACAGTACCTCTTTTAATTTATCTCACTTAGAACTGGCAAGGCTAATGCAAGGTTTAGTTATTTTTGCAATATTACATTTAATATAAATGGATACTTGACCAACTTCCAAAAGAATATGTGAGGTAGATGATGATAAAAGGTAAGGCACTTATGGATCAAGGAGCTCAGAGTCTATCCGAAGGAAGCAGAGGGAATAGATGTTTCTAGGCACTTTTGTGAAAAATTGTGTTGCTTATGCAATCCGTTAGGCTTTATTTCCTGGCAGCTAAAGCACAAAAATAAGTGTACATAATTTTGTAGTCTCTGTTACCAAACAGAGAATGTTACTGAATTTATTTACAGAAAAGAAAACATCATCCTGGAAATTAAAGTCAAGCAAGTATTTATCAGGTTGATTTCTGATCATGGAGGGATATACTGTACATTACCTAAAGAAACTATTTCCGATAATTTTACTGGCTCTATGAAAATAAATATATTATTAACAAATACATTTAAGATGCTCCCATTAACCTATAAGTTACAGAAGGCACTCTGAAAAGAGTCACAGCATGTAGTGACCATTTAAATGAATCATTCAAACTGGAATACTTTTGGGAGTAAAAGGGGCGCTGTTGATAATTATTCCAGGAAAGCAGATGAAAACCAGGACTGTCCTGGCAAAAACTGAAATGTGTGGTAACCCCAGTAGAGGGTTTCCATGCCATCTCTTTAAGATCTAAGTTGGTAGGAAAATTTTAAGAGTACAAGGCAACAGAGACAAAGTTGTTGAATGAAGAAAAGCATGAGGAAAGTGTAGACAATCAGAATAGCAGGACATTATGTGAGTCCTGCTGATGATTCTTAGTTAATGAAACCTAGACATTTATTTTAAGTCTGAAGCTTGAAGAGCTATGGACAACGTTTGTGGAGGACACAAACATGGTACCCTGAAAATTCTTTGCAGATTCCCAAAAGAAATTTTTCACTGACAATATTATAATAGATTCAGATTTACAGAAATCAATCGAGCATAGGCATAAGTTATAATCAATAGGCATAAGTTGGAGTTAGGCTGAATGAATAAAAACCTAAACAGTTAAGGATTTTTAAAACATTTCCTAGCTTCCAAAAAAAATGAATGGGAGGCATTTTATTTTGTTTTTCAGCAAGAGGTATGCAAAGCTGATTCTCTGCAAAAATGTAATGGATCTGACTTCAAAGAGAAGAACTGCAGGTAAGATTGCAAATGCTGGAATTTAGTACCCCACTTTTCATGACATAGGTATGGCTTAGTGTCTTGGCGACTTAGAATACATGTAAGGTTCGCCTTACGTGAGCTTTTCTGATAACTCAGATAGAGTTGCCTGGATTCCCTGGTTCCTTGTGCTTTTCATTGTGCTGTATAAACAAAGTTAAAGATGTACATTTCTAGTAAGATCCTGGTAAGAGTCTAGGAAAATTGGGAGCAATCTTTTAGTGACAGTGTGAATCTGTATCTTCATTTTCTTTAGTTTTGTAAAGAGAATAGAAATACCAAGTCTAGTGTGAGCATTTTGGGTGAACCTTTAGTCAGAGGGATATTATATTATAAACAAGCTCCACTGTTGTTTTAACGGATGCCTTTCCCCAAAGGCAGCGTAGTTCTCTGTTATCTTAGCAGGTTTGGATTTAGGACTGGGGAACTTGCTAGAGCTTCTTCATCACCACTGGCGTATTGTTGGGTTTCTCCGCCCACACAGAGCCTCTGGAGAATTGGAAGAGTCTCTTTTCTTGAGGAGCAGAGAGAGGGCTGGCTTAGTGTTGCACTCATTTTCAAAGGTTCTCTGAGACCAGAGGTTTAGAAATGAAAGCCTGCTATATCTGCTTTGATGTGTCAGAACAAAATTAGAGACATTTCCAGTACTTGGATGGAAATGTCAGCTGATAATATGAAAAGGTAGAGTGCACAGGGCATATCTTGGTAAGTCTGATAAAAATGGCATCCAGGAGATGGCTGGTAATTGGATCCTATAAATGTTATAATGAAGTCTGTGCCCCCTGAAGGAATGCAGGCAAAAGTCTGTGAAATGCACAAGCAGGATTTAGAGTGAGCCAGGCCATGGTCTATTTTGGGCCACACTTTGGGCCACACTTAGAGCCACATGGGTGTGACCGAGTTGCTGCTACTGCCTGAGTCTCAGCCTGGTACTAATTGAAAGGTGCTGAATACTTCTCTCCAGCTCTCCAGAGACCATTCCTTGCCCATCCACAGGGCAGAATAGTTTATGATTCCCTGACCACAAAAACTAAGCAGGTTAACTCTGGCTTTAAGGTTTTAAGGACGTATCCAGCCAGATGCTGCCTAAGATGCTGATGTGGTTTGATCGGCAAGCCACATTAGCACCGATATTTAAAAATAGAGTGATTTAAAACAGAAATATATAGACTTCTAAATTATCTGAATAATTGAAAGCTCCTATACCAGTTCCACATTGCATCCTGGTAATGATCAACTAGACTCCTTGTAGAAGTGGGGCATGTACTCTCTGGATGCCTTTTTTCAACACAGCTGTTGTGCTAGTTGCCTTTACAACCTGCCTTCTTCTCCCATTTTTGTTGCCTGCTTAACCTTTTTAAACGTTTTATTTTGTAACCCTGATCAAGACTAATGGGAAGTCACCATGGCTTAATGGAAGGCTCAAAGGCTCACAAACACAGAGAGATCTCAATTTGAATCTTTCTATAACATTTATTAGGTGGATAATTTTGAACAAATAACTTCTGAGTCTCCGTTTATATATTTGCAAAATGGGAGTATTAATGTCTACCATGAAAGGTTTTTTTGAGGAGTCAAGAAAATATACAGTAAAAAAAAATTTTTAAGATAATTAAAATGTATAGAATATAGTGTAGTGCCTGGCACAAAGCAATAGCAAATAAAAACTAGTTGTTGTTATTATTTGTTTCTTTCTACACTGCTGTTTAATAAAACAAATCCATTAAGTCTTTGATAACGTTCAAAACACTCAAAAATAAAATAGCTGTGCAGTAGATATGGTAACATGTGCATTCTACCTGTTGCTGTTATATTTTGCATCTTCTCACAAAAACTACATTGTGCTTATTGGTTATTTTAGGGTTTTTTCTCAGAAAATATAGATTCCTTTACGTTTTCTTGACTCAGCATTTATTTTTTTTATATTTAACAGGAGAAGTAGAATAATATAATAATATAGGTTATTTGTGGATTATATGATTTTTCTGTTTCTTATAATACTTAAAAATATTTGTCTTTAACATGTATTTCTTTATACTCTGAGTTGTGTTGTAAAACAAATGCAACAAAAGTCAAGACAAGAAAAAAAAGAGTAATGTAATAGAATGGAGGGAAATCAATATGAAGGGACCCCCTCAGATGAGATGGAAGGTTGAAGTGACAGAGACTTTCCTTCTGCATTTTCTCACAGCTGAGGCAATAAGGGAACTTCATCGGGAGAGGGAATAGCTACCATGTTGCAGATACTAGGATAGGTGGCTCTGTATTTGTGTGGATAGATTCCTTCTTGTTTTCTTATACAACCATCAGTTATTATACACGAAGGAGCCCACAATGGAGGAGAAAAGGGCAATGAGGGCTTTAGTTTGATCCCATTTGAGGAATTGTTTTCTCCTTAACTAACAGAGTAAAACAACTGAACAATAAGAATTCGTAGTTTGTGGAAGTAAGCATCCCAGGAAATGCCTCCTAAATTATTATTCTCTGTTTTTATTAGGCTTGATTGCCAGATCAAGTTCATCCTGAAATAGGTTGGTGTGTTTTCATTGTGTTGTGTGTGTGTGTGTGTGTGTGTGTGTGTGTGTGTGTGAGAGAGAGAGAGAGAGAGAGAGAGAGAGACAGAGAGAGAAAGGGAGAGATGGATGGATGGATGGGGTGGGGAGAGAAAGAGAAATGGTGAGATGACAAGATGATGTGATGATGTATGTGGATGGCCATGTAAGAGGAGGCTAGGATTGAAGAGAGAAGTGAGCAGCCAGGGCTGTCAGTCTTGCTGATGCCCCCTGACCCATCCCACCACTTCAACAAGCAACTTTGCTGTCACATGCATCTCTTTTATAAGCAGAGCCTTTCCCCTGGCTTGTTAAAAATGACTTTCATCCCAAAGAGCCCTGCTTCTCTTTGGGAGGTAGTATTTTCTGTACACCTCCAGTAGTCAAGAGGATCCTTTCAATATTTGCTCAAAGAGGAAACTAGAGATTTTATACTTTTTGTTTTTTTCCTTAGCCAAACTTCAATGACTGCCTTCCATTCCATCTGGGATGCTGGGGCAATAGACCTAGATATTTTTGGTAGTGCCTTTAACCCCTAAAAAATAAGGAGTGTCTGGAATTAATAATTAGAAGGGAGATGAGGCTGCCTTATGGAATGTGTATTCATTGGGAGGAGCAAAGCACCTGGTAAAGTTCCCAGTGAGACTGGAACTAGCTTCCTACCTGAGCAGAGCAGAAGCAGAGAAAAGAGGTGTCATGGGTAAATCGGAGAACTTTTATCTGGATTGCTCACATGAAACTTACAGATATAAACACTGATGATGCAGTCTTTTTCAGTTGTGGGAAAGATTTTATAAATGATACTTTAAGAGGAAGAAGAGATCTCTATTTTCACTCTCGTCTCTTATCATTATAACAATTTCATCTCTATCCTATTTGTACCATGGGCTTTTACAGCTTATGAATCTTTTATAATTATTTTTCAGAAAGAGTTTCATGCTTTTATTAGATAGTTGGATGCTTATTACATCTTTACTGAGTCCTTATTATGCAGTTAATCTGTGAGTCTTGGCACTCTGCTTTAAGGATCTTATTATTTAATAAACAAATGCATAGACATGTACTTCATCAACATTGTCATTGAGGAAGGCTCAGCAAGAGAAAGTTGACAGCACACAGAGATTTTACTTAATTATAAAATTTTTTTTAACATCTTTATTGGAGTAGAATTGCTTTGCATTGTTGTGTTAGTTGCTTCTGTATAACAAAGTGAATCAGTTCTACGTATGCATACATCCCCATATCCCCTTCCTCTTGTGTCTCCCTCCCACCCTCCCTATCCCACCCCTCTAGGTGGTCACAAAGCACCGAGCTGATCTCCCTGTACAATGCAGCTGCTTCCCACTAGCTAGCTATTTTACATTTGGTAGTGTATATATATCAATGCCACTCTCTTACGCCATCCCGGCTTGCCCTTCCCCCTCCCCACGTCCTCAAGTCCATTCTCTACGTCTGTGTCTTTATTCCGGTCTTGCCCCTAGGTTCTTCAGAACTTTTTTTTCTTTTTTTTGATTCCATATATATGTGTTAGCATACGGTATTTGTTTTCCTCTTTCTGACTTACTTCACTCTACATGACATACTCTAGGTTCATCCAAATTACTACAAATAACTCAATTTCATTTCTTTTTATGGTTGAGTAATATTCCACTGTATATATGTGCCACATCTTCTTTATCCATTCATCTGTCAATGTACACTTAGGTTGCTTCCATGTCCTGGCTATTGTAAATACTACTGCAATGAACATTGTAGTACATGAATCTTTTTGAATTATGGTTGTATCAGGGTATATGCCCAAGAGTGGGATTACTGGGTCATATAGTAGTTCTATTTTTAGTTTTTTAAGGAACCTCCATACTCTTCTCCATAGCGGCTGTATCAATTTATATTCCCACAAACACTTCAAGAGGGTTCCCCTTTCTCCACACCCTCTCCAGCATTTATTGTTTGTAGATATTTTGATGATGGCCATTCTGACAAATGTGAGGTGATACCTCATTGTAGCTTTGATTTGCATTTCTCTAATGATTAGTGATGCTGAGCATCTTTTCATGTGTTTGTTGGCAATCTGTATATCTTCTTTGGAGAAATGTGTATTTAGGTCTTCTGCCCATTTTTGGATTGGGTTGTTTGTTTTTTTGGTATTGAGCTGCATGAGCTGAGTGTATACTTTGGAGATCAGTGCTTTGTCCTTTGCTTCATTTGCAAATGTTTTCTCCCATTCTAAGTGTTGTCCTTTCATCTTGTTTATGGTTTCCTTTGCTGTGCAAAATGTTTTAAGTTTCATTAGGTCCCATTTGTTTATTTTTGTTTTTATCTCCATTTCTCTAGGAGGTGGGTCAAAAAGGATCTTGCTGTGATTTATGTCATAGAGTGTTCTGCCTAAGTTTTCCTCTAAGAGTTTTATAGTGTCTAGCTTACATTTAGGTCTTTAATCCATTTTGAGTTTATTTTTGTGTATGGTGTTAGGGAGTGTTCTAATTTAATTCTTTTACATGTAGCTCTCCAGTTTTCCCAGGACCACTTGCTGAAGAGGCTGTCTTTTCTCCATTGTATATTCTTGCCTCCTTTATCAAAGATAAGCTTACCATATGTGCATGGGTATATTTCTGGGCCTTCTATCCTGTTCCATTGATCTGTATTTCTGTTTTTTTGTGCCAGTATCATACTGTCTTGATTATTGTAGCTTTGTAGTATAGTCTGAAGTCTGGGAGTCTGATTCTTCCATATCTGTTTCTCAAGATTGCTTTGGCTATTCGGGGTCTTTTGTGTTTCCATACGAATTGTGAAATTTTTTGTTCTAGTTCTGTGAAAAATGCCAATGATAGTTTGATAGAGATTGCATTGAATCTGTAGGTTGCTTTGGGTAGTATAGTCATTTTCACAGTGTTGATTCTTCCAATCCAAGAACATGGTATATCTCTCCATCTGTTTGTATCATCTTTAAATTCTTTCGTCAGTGTCTTATAGCTTTCTGCATATAGGTCTTTTGACTCCTTAGGTAGGTTTATTCCTAGATATTTTATTCTTTTTGTTCCAGTGGTAAATGGGAGTGTTTCTGTAATTTCTCTTTCAGATTTTTCATCATTAGCATATAGGAATGCAAGAGATTTCTGTGCATTAATTTTGCATCCTGCTACTTTACCAGATTCATTGATTAGCTCTAGTAGTTTTCTGGTGGCATCTTTAGTATTCTCTCTATATATTATCATGTCATCTGCAAACAGTGACAGCTTTACTTCTTCTTTTGAATTTGGATTCCTTTTATTTCTTTTTCTTCTCTGATTGCTGTGGGTAAAACTTCCAAAACTATGTTGAATAATAGTGGTGAGAGTGGACAACATTGTCTTGTTCCTGATCTTAGTGGAAAGGCTTTCAGTTTTTCACATTTGAGAATGATATTGGCTGTGGGTTTATCATATATGGTATTTATTATGTTGAGGTAAGTTCCCTCTATGCCTACTTTCTGGAGGGTTTTTATCATAAGTGGGTGTTGAATTTTGTTGAAAGCTTTTTCTGCATCTATTGAGATGATCATATGGTTTTTCTCCTTCAGTTTGTTAATATGGTTTATCACACTGATTGATTCGCATATAGTGAAGCATCCTTGCATTTCTGGGATAAACCCTACTTATCACGGTGTATGATCCTTTTAATGTGCTGTTGGATTCTATGTGCTAGTATTTTGTTGAGGATTTTTGCATCTATGTTTATCAGTGATATTGGCATGTAGTTTTCTTTCTGACTTCTTTGGCTGGTTTCAGTATCAGGGTGATGGTGGCCTCATAGAATGAATTTGGGAGTGTTCCTCCCTCTGCTATATTTTGGAAGACTTTGAGAAGGATAGGTGTTAGCTCTGCTCTAAATGTTTGATAGAATTTGCCTGTGAAGCCATCTGGTCCTGGGCTTTTAATTTTTGGAAGATTTTTCATCACAGTCTTAATTTCAGTGCTTGTGATTAGTCTGTTTATATTTTCTATTTCTTCCTGGTTCAGTCTCAGAAGGTTGTGCGTCTCTAAGAATTTGATCGTTTCTTCCAGGTTGTCCATTTTATTGGCATATAGTTGCTTGTAGTAATCTCTCATGATCCTTTGTATTTCTGCAGTGTCAGTTGTTACTTCTCCTTTTTTGTTGCTAATTCTATTGATTTGAGTCTTTCCCTTTTTTTCTTGATGAGCCTGGCTAATGGTTTATCAATTTTGTTTATCTTCTCAAAGAACCAGATTTTAGTTTTATTGGTCTTTGCTATTGTTTCCTTCATTTCTTTTTCATTTATTTCTGTTCTGATCTTTATGATTTCTTTCCTTCTGCTAACTTTGGGGATTTTTTTTTTTTTTGGTTCTTCTTTCTCTAATTGCTTTAGGTGTAAGGTTAGGTTGTTTAGTTGAGATGTTTCTTGTTTCTTGAGGTAGAATTCTATTGCTATATACTTCCCTCTTATAACTGCTTTTGCTGCATCCCATAGGTTGTGGGTTGTCGTCTTTTCATTGTCATTTGTTTCTAGGTATTTTTAAATTTCCTCTTTGGTTTCTTCAGTGATCTTTGGTTATTAAGTAGTGTACTGTTTAGCCTCCATGTGTTTGTATTTTTTAGAGATTTTTTCCTGTAATTGATATCTAGTCTCATAGCATTGTGATCAGAAAAGATACTTGATAGTATTTCAATGTTCTTAAATTTACCAAGGCTTGATTTGTGACCCAAGATATGACCTATCCTGGAGAACGTTCCATGAGCACTTGCTAAGAAAGTGTATTCTGTTGTTTTTGGATGGAATGTCCTATAAATATCACTTAAGTCCATCTTGTTTAATGTATCATTTAAAGATTGCATCTCCTTATTTATTTTCATTTTGGTTGATCTGTCTATTGGTGAAAGTGGGGTGTTAAAGTCCCCTACTATGATTGTGTTACTGTTAATTTCCCCTTTTATGGCTTTTAGCATTTGCCTTATGTACTGAGGTGCTCCTATGTTGGGAGCATAAATATTTACAGTTGTTATATCTTCTTCTTGGATTGATCCCTTGATCATTATATTGTGTCCTTCATTGTCTTTTGTAATAGTCTTTATTTTAAAGTGTATTTTGTCTGATATGAGAATTGCTATTCCAGCTTTCTTTGGCTTTCCATTTGCATGGAATATCTTTTTCCATCCCATCACTTTCAGTCTGTATGTGTCCCTAGGTCTGAAGTGGGTCTCTTGTAGATAGCATATATATGGGTCTTGTTTTTGTATCCATTCAACCAGTCTATGTCTTTTGGTTGGAACATTTAAAAACCATTTAGATTTAAGGTAATTATTGATATGTATGTTCCTATTACCATTTTCTTAATTGTTTTGGGTTAGTTTTTGTAGGTCTTTTCCTTCTCTTGTGTTTCCTGCCTAGAGAAGTTCCTTTAGCATTTGCTGTAAAGCTGGTTTGCGGGTGCTGAATTCTCTTAGCTTTTGCTTGTCTGTAAAGGTTTTCATTTCTCCATAGAATCCGAATGAGATTCTTGCTGGGTAAAGTAATCTTGGTTTTAGGTTTTCCCCTTTCATCACTTTAATTATGTCCTGTCACTCCCTTCTGGCTTGCAGACTTTCTGCTGAAAGATCAGCTGTTAACCTTATGGGGATTCCCTTGTATGTTATTTGGTGCTTTTCCCTTGCTGCTTTTAATATTTTTTTTTGTATTTAATTTTTTGATAGTTTGATTAATATGTGTCTTGGCATGTTTCTCCTTGGATTTTCCTGTATGAGACTCTCTGTGCTCCTGGACTTGATTAACTGTTTCCTTTCCCATATTAGGGAAGTTTTCCACTAAAATCTCTTCAAATATTTTCTCAGACCCTTTCTTTCTCTCTTCTTCTTCTGGGACCCCTATAATTCGAATGTTGGTGCATTTAATGTTGCCCCAGATGTCTCTGAGACTGTCCTCAATTCTTTTCATTCTTTTTTCTTTATTCTGCTCTGAAGTAGTTGTTTCCCCTATTTTATCTTCCAGGTCACTTATCCATTCTTCTGCCTCAGTTATTCTGCCATTGATTCCTTCTAGAGAATTTTTAATTTCAATTTATTGTGTTTTCATCATTGTTTGTTTGCTCTTTAGTTCTTCTAGGTTCTTGTTAAACGTCTCTTGTGTTTTCTCCATTCTGTTTCCAAGATTTTGGATCATCTTTACTATCATTACTCTGAATTCTTTTTCACGTAAACTGCCTATTTCTTCTTCATTTGTTTGGTCTGGTGGGTTTTTACGTTGCTCCTTCATCTGCTCTGTCTTCTCATTTTGCTTACCTTATTGTGTTTGGGGGTCTCCTTTTCACAGGCTGCAGGTTTGTAGTTCCTGTTGTTTTTGATGTCTGTCCCCAGTGGCTAAGGTTGTTTCACTGTGTTGTGTACACTTCCTGGTGGAGGGGACTAGTGCCTGTGGTCTGGTGGATGAGGCTGGACCTTTTCTTTCTGGTGCAGCCCAATTTTTTAATGAAAAAAAATTCACCCATCTTTTTTCAGCACTACAGTGGATTGAGTCTGGTGAAGTTCTCCACATTTTTATGAGGACAAAATACTATTAAGACATGTTTTGTGAAAATATGGCTCCTTTCTTGTCCATATAATTGACGTAATGTGTTGCTCAAGTTTGCACTCTCAGTAGAATTGGGAAGTAAACCGGTCCATTAACGTTACTCCTTTTCTTCCAGTTGTAACACACAGTTCCAGGGTAGAATAGTAACTTCTGGCTAAGCGAGGCCTCTTTGGGGTAGTGGCAGATTTTTACAGGTTTCTCTCCCCTCTCATTCTCCCAGATGGCAATGCTGCAGGTGGCATCTTGCATGTTATCTCGAGGCCTGGGTCTCTGTCCTAGGGAAACTACTGGACGTGCTGGGCTCATGCAGCATTTGGACCCCACCGGGGTCTCCCAGGAGCAAGGGGTGACTTCTAGGGTTTCTCCTAACCAGTCAGATGGCCCCAAACTGACTCTGATGCTCCCAGGCTTCCCATTGCCACACACCACCACGCACAACACTGGTCACCTTATCTTTGATAAAGGAGGCAAGAATATACAATGGAGAGAAGATAACCTCTTCAATAAGTGGTGCTGGGAAAACTGGACAGCTACATGTAAAAGAATGAAATTAGAACACTCCCTAATACCATACACAAAAATAAACTCAAAATGGATTAAAGACGTAAATGTAAGGCCAGACACTATAAAATTCTTAGAGGAAAACATAGGCAGGACACTCTATGCCATAAATCACAGCAAGATCCTTTTTGACCCACCTCCTAGAGTAATGGAAATAAAAACAAAAATAAACAAATGGGACCTAATGAAAATTAAAAACTTTGGCACAGCAAAAGAAACCATAAACAAGATGAAAAGACAACCCTCAGAATGGGAGAAAATATTTTCAGATGAAGCAACTGACAAAGGATTAATCTCCAAAATTTACAAGCAGCCCATGCAGCTCAATATCAGAAAAACAAGCAACCCAATCCAAAAATGGGCAGAAGACCTAAATAGACAATTCTCCAAAGAAGATATACAGATGGCCAACAAACACATGAAAGGATGCTCAACGTCACTAATCATTAGAGAAATGCAAATCAAAGCTACAATGAGGTATCACCTCACACCGGTCAGAATGGCCATCATCAAAAAATCTAGAAACAATAAATGCTGGAGAGGGTGTGGAGAAAAGGGAACACTCTTGCCCTGCTGCTGGGAATGTAAATTGGTACAGCCACTATGGAGAACAGTATGGAGGTTCCTTAAAAAACTAAAAATAGAACTACCATACGACCCAGCAATCCCACTATAGGGCATAAACCCTGAGAAAACCATAATTCAATAGGAGTCACGTACCACAATGTTCATTGCAGCTCTATTTACAATAGCCAGTACATGGAAGCAGTCCAATTGTCCATCGATAGATGAATGGATAAAGAAGATGTGGCACATATATACAATGGAATATTACTCAGCCATAAAAAGAAACAAAATTGGGTTATTTGTAGTGAGGTGGATGGACCTAGAGTCTGTCATACAGAGTGAAGTAAGTCAGAAAGAGAAAAACAAATACCATATGCTAATACATATATATGGAATCTGAAAAAAAAAATGGTTCTGAAGAACCTAGGGGCAGGACAGGAATAAAGACACAGACGTAGAGAATGGACTTGAGGACATAGGGAGGGGAAGGGTAAGGTGGGACAAAGTGAGAGAGTGACATGGACATATATACACTACCAAATGTGAAATAGATAGCTAGTGGGAAGCAGCTGCATAGCACTGGGAGATCACCTCCGTGCTTTGTGACCACCTAGAGAGGTGGGATAGGGAGGGTGGGAGGGTGGCGCAAGAGGGAGGACATAAGGGGATATATGTATATGTATAGCTGATTCACTTTGTTATAAAACAGAAGCTAACACACCATTGTAAAGCAATTATACTCCAATAAAGTTGTTTAAAAAGAAAGATACTGAGTAGTTCCCTGAGCGCTACAGTATGTCCTTGCTGATAGTAGTGTGTATATATATGTTAATCCCAAACTCCTAGGTTTTTTTTGTTTGTTTGTTTTTTCGGCACGTGGGCCTCTCACTGTTGTGGCCTCTCCCGTTGCGGAGCACAGGCTCCGGACGCACAGGCTCAGCGGCCACGGCTCACGGGCCCAGCCGCTCCGCGGCATGTGGGATTTTCCCGGACCGGGGCACGAACCCGTGTCCCCTGCCTCGGCAGGCAGACTCTCAACCACTGTGCCACCAGGGAAGTCCACTCCTAGCTTTTTAAAGTGCCCTTTTAAACATGTAATTCAGGTCATGCCACTACCCTGATTACAGTCCTCCAGTTGCATTCCGTTATGCTTAGGTTAGAATCCAAGCTCCATCCCATGCCTCCAGCATTCTCCCTGTCCCAGCTCCTGCCCATTCTTCTAAACCCACCTCTGCCACTCTCTGTGGCTTATGATTGATTATCTAACCACATAGCACCTCCATTTCCTGAACACCTGGAGCGCGATCCTAGCTTAGATCCCTTGAAGTAGCTATCCCTTCTGTGTGGAATCATCTTGTCCCAATTGTCTCAAGACTGGATCCTTTTTTAAAAAATTATTCAAATGTCAGTGTAAAAAAACTATCATGTCCTCAAAAAGGTACTCCTGAATCGCCCAATTTCAGTAGATCTGTTATCTTTATCAATTCAGCATGTATGATTTTTTATAGGACTTACCACACTTAATTTTCTTGTTTATTTGTTGTCGCTCTGTCCCTCCTCTACATTAGAATATAATATCATGAAAATAGAGATCCTGTCTAGTTGCTTGACTCCTTTAATGGTGGCATTTAATAAATATGTGAAAAAAGAAAAAAAGCAAGGAGTCCCTAGGAATGGAACAGGTATAGAATTTTGAGTTCACAGTCAGTAAAGATTATCCAAACGCTAGATGACTGATTGATGGAAATAATGTACAGGGTTTTTATTTAATTGTTCAACTAATATTTATTGATCATTTGTTATATATCAGTCACTGTGAAAGGCACATGGTTATACAAAGAGGAGAACATCAGTGACTGCCTGTGCCTGCCCTCCAGGAGTTTACAGTCCAGAGAGGAGGAAGATACGTGAACAAGACCTTACAGGTGCAATGCAGTGTGGTACTAGAGCCATACACACGGTGCAATGCCAACTAAAACTGGACTGAAAGAGACAGGGTATAGGGAAACTCATCTGACTCTTGAAAGAAAAAGAGGAATTTTCCCAATAGATTAGGTGTTAAGAAAGCTTTCTAAGTAAGACGGCAATATAAAGAGAGCATGGTATGTTCTGGAAAGTGTAAAGAGCTTACTATGGCCTCAATGAAGGATATGCAGAGGTGGAGGGAAGAGAAACACATGATGAGAGACAAGACAGTGAGAGGTAGGTAGGAGCCAGATCAGGAAAGGCCTTGTAATGTTTCTGGAAGGAGTTTGGATTTTATCTGGTAGACAGAGAGGAGCCATTATACAATGATCAGATTTTCATTCTGGAAAGATAACCAGAGCAGTAGGGGAATAGTTGCAGAAGGCTGGGATCGGAGGCAGTTTGGAGTTATTTTAACAGATCAGAGATGGTAGAGGCATAAATAGAATCATTTGGAGGACATGGGCATACATAGAAGAAATTTAGCAGGTAATAAAACCAGGGTTTAGGTTGGCTTCCAACTCTGTGATTTAGAAGTTGTTCAATGTTTTAGCAAAAGAAAATAAAATCTACATGTCATCCTTGCTTCCTTTTTTTCTCTCCCAGCCCACATCCAGTTCTTCAGCATGTCTTTTCAGTTCTACCTCAGAAGTTATCCTAAATCTCTCCCTTTACGTTATCTTTACTCCTACCACCCTACTCCAGGATGTCACCAAAATAGGTACCTTTTGTCTTAACTGCAGTAGCTCCTAATTGTCACCTTCTTTCCATTCTAGTCCCCCAGTGGTCCATTCTCCACACAGCAGCTGGAGAGTCGTTCTGAAAGGTAGATCAGACCATGTCACTCCCCCACTAACAATTTTACTTCACATTTAGCGTTAAATCCTAGAGCCTTTCCCTGGTCTGAGATGCAGAGTCTTTGCCTCCTTCTCTGCCCTAATCTCAAAATTAATCTGCAAGTTAGCCTCGTCAGCTTTTCCTATTTCCTTTGTCTGCATTGTTCTTTTTCCAGATCTTTTCATAGTCTTACCTCTTCTTGTTAATCAGGTCTTAACTTAAACCCTGCTACTCCTGAGTATCTATAATTCTTTGGGTGTGTATAAATTTATATGTGCAGATATTAAATGTCATTTCTCATTGTCATGTAAGATCTTTAAAAGCAAGAATCTTGAGTATCTTATCGAGTACTCAACACAGTGCCTGGAACATAGTAGAATGTGAGTAAACATTTTTGAGAATGAATGAATAAATGAAAGAAAAGAGCCTTTCTTGATGCCTTTAGCTCCCTTCTTCCTGAGAGCAATTTAGGGGAATCCCTCTGCCTTCTTTGTCTGGTTTGCCTTCTTCTTCCAGCCTGAAGTCTCCTCTTACAGCTGAGTGTTCCAGGAGATGCAGGTGGCTTTTGTTTGCAAATGGAAAACTGGCAGTCCTCCCACCTTTCTGTGTTTACAGTGTTTGCATGGAGCGAGGCAGGCCACAGATCTGCTCTAAGCCCGGAGCAGAAGGAGGGGGGGAAGAGAGGGAGATTGTTTTCCTTCAAGACCATGTGGCTTAAGTCTACAACCATGACAACACCACAACCCTGCAGTTGATTTTCCCAACGTGGTCATGCTAACTGTGATTTAGTTTTCTTTGTTTTTGTTTTTTTAAATTTATTTATGGCTGTGTTGGGTCTTCGTTTCTGTGCGAGGGCTTTCTCCAGTTGCGGTGAGCGGGGGCCACTCTTCATCGCGGTGCACGGGCCTCTCACTGTTGCAGCCTCTCGTTGCGGACCACAGGCTCCTGACGCGCAGGCTCAGTAGTTGTGGCTCACAGGCCCAGCTGCTCTGCGGCATGTGGGATCTTTCCGGACCAGGGCTCGAACCCGTGTCCCCTGCATTAGCAGCAGATTCTCAACCACTACGCCACCAAGGAAGCCCTGTGATTTAGTTTTAAATAGTTCCGTATAGACGTGTGGTCAACGTAGTGTGTGTAAATTAATAACACAATCTCAGGTGTTTTGTTAACACTGGAAGTGCCCCATCCAGGGATCCAACTCTCCAAAGATGTCTAGAAAAATGATTCTAACATCATTATTTAGAACTATATATCTGATGATTCATGGATTAACAGCAGTGATAATAGTATTGCTTTTTATTGGTGAAATGAGTAATAGTGTTCAAAACTTTCAGTTGGCTAGAAAGATGACACAAGCATGCCCTTTCATGATGAAAGCAAGGACCTGAAGTACCTGCCCCACCATGAACGATGCATCCAGCAAGCCCAGCAGCCCAGCATAGCATGCCAGGTGCAGACCTCAGTTTTTCCTAGTCCTGGCGTCCACTGTCCCTTAATGCAGATCCCGGGCATGTGATTCAGGGAGAAAGCAGGCTGATTTCACAATCAGAATATTGTGTGCTGGCCTCAGAGTGAAGCTTTCTCATATAAAGTACTAATGAGGGCAACCAAAAGACTGAGAACCCAAGCATCACTGAACTTTTGCGGGCAGGATGCATAACGTGTTTGCACCGGCTTCCTAAGAAATGTTTGTGCTGGTGGTAGGGTTTTCTCTGAGAATCATTTCTAATGCAATTTAGTCATGAGGTTGCGGGGAAGCGGGCAGATAACTCCACTTGTGCATTGTCAGAAGCTGTCTACATTTACTAAAGAGTCTGTTCCTTGTGAACGGCAAATTGACATAGGTTGCTTCAGAGGACGTGCCCGGCTCTCTCACGTCACCCAGAGACCAGTGGTCCACAGGCTTGACTGAGCAGGGCAGCTGCCATTCAAGAGAGGGCCCGGGGAGAACTGGGCATATGGTGCCTATTGCCTTGCCTGGTCACTGATTAACTGCACATTTAGAAACCTTGCCTGTGAAAACTAGGGGAGGCTGGTTCAAAACAAGCACAGTGCTGTGTACCACAGTGTCACACATTTAAATCCTCATGGTGACATGGCTTTTATTACAAGAAATCTCAGTGTGGGGCTTCAGCGATACATACACCAAACTTAAGGAGATTTGTGTCTCAGTTTGTAATTTCCTGGTGTCACCAACTTGCTAATGTTGATCTCTGCTTTCCAGTTTGACTTCATTT
Source organism: Orcinus orca (assembly GCF_937001465.1). Taxonomy (NCBI): domain Eukaryota; kingdom Metazoa; phylum Chordata; class Mammalia; order Artiodactyla; family Delphinidae; genus Orcinus; species Orcinus orca. The sequence continues at coordinate 91,938,074 of NC_064561.1, read as the reverse complement.
CTATGCTCGTCCAGTTTTCCTGAACCAGAATTCTCTCATTGCACCATTTCTCAAACTTCTCTGTTCAGGAAAGCATCCTCCTTCTATTAATAGCTCAACTAGTTTTCTTCTTAGTTGATCCTGAGAAAGTACAAATTTTTAGTATCCTCAGACTGTAGAAAGGGAGAATTATATCTAAAGACCAGCCACTTAGCAAATTCAAGTTTTGGTTCATTAAAGCAAATTACAGTTAAAATACAAAAATGTCATATGACCTCTCAAGTTTATATAAGCCTTACCAACATTTTTTAAGAGAGTCAATTTAGCAGAGTGGATAAGAACGACTGTCTGGGAGTGAATCCTGGCTCTGAAACTGACTAGCTGAATGATCTTGGGAAATTTACTTTGCTGTGCTGCAGTTTCCTTACCTGTACAATTGCAAAAATAGTTATAATTTCTTAATGGGGTTGGCTTAATTAAATTTGGTAAGGCCTGAGAAGTGCTTAAAATACTGGCCAAAACTTGTTTTTAAAAAAAATTAACTATTATCTGTATTATCAAGGCCATCCTCAATGATAACTTCGATAAACAGGAACTTTGTTGTAATGGAAAGATTGAAAGGATCCTATTTGCAGCATATCCACCCACCAGCTCTGTGACCTTGAAAAGTGATTTGACCTTTCTAGGCTCAGTCCTCTTATTTATAAAGAAAGGGATTGACCCAGATAATTTCCAAGTTTTCCTGTAATACTAAAATGTTATGATTCTATGACATCGTTCTCCATTCTGAAGTTTAAAGAAAATGCTTTAAAGGAGAGTCTCAAAAAGAAGTAATAAAAGTATAAATGGAAAGGAGAGATTGTGTTTAAATGTCTTTTCACTTGGAGTGAGAACAACTGGGTCCAGGCCTGGCCACTTAGTTGTCCTTTCTAATCCACCCCACCTCTTGCTTTTTATTTTTCTTTTTGGTCTGATCTGGCTTTTGACAAGCATGTTGGTAGTAATATGAAAAGAATAAAAAGAAAAGCTTTGATTGAGGATAAACAGTTTGCAGGTGGATTTGATGTGGGTGGGGGTCAGGGTGGTGGAGATGGGGTGTGTGTAGGCAGACATCTTATCCCAAGAAGCCAGAGAGAAAATCCATGTCCAGAGAAAGTAAATACATGAAGTCAGGCCAGTGGTCTTACTAGAAAGGGACCAACTCCTATACCTCATGGGATTGGGAATGAGAAAGCTGTTATTTATTTTCTTGTTGTGTTAAAAATATATAACACATGGTAGACAAGAGTTATTCTGGTATAACAAAGAGCTCTCTTTCACCCTATGATGAACCTATGGATTGGGTTGCCCTTTTCACCTGAGTTCTTGTCTTGCAGCCTTTCCAACTCAGCTCTGCCTCAGTGGCCAGTGCTATCTAAAACCAGGCTCCTTCCTGTCCCAGCAAGACAACTCTATTTCTGATTCTTACAGTCCGCTTAAAACATGGGCAATAGATCTGAACAGACATTTTTCCAAAGAAGACACGGCCAAAAGGTGCATAAAAAGATGTTCAACATCATTAATCATCGGGGAAACACAAATCAGAACCACAAGATATTACCTCACACCTGTTAGAGTGACTGTTTACAAAAAGACAAGAAATAGGGAGTTTTGGCAAGGATATGGAGAAAAGGGATCCCTTGTGTACTGCTGGTGGGAAGGTAAATTTGTGCAACCTCTATATAAAGCAGAGAAACCTCAAAAAATTTAAATTTTTAAACCTCAAAAAAAAATTTTGAGCACAGAAACCTCAAAACAATTTAAACCTCAAAAAATTAAATACAACTACCATAGATCCAGCAATTCTGCTTCTGGGTATTTATCCAAAGAAGATTAAAACACTAATTCAAAAAGATACCCGCACTCCCATGTTCATTGCAGTGTTATTTACAATAGCCGACATATGGAAACAAGCTAAGTGTTTGTTGGACAGATGAATGGATAAAGGAATTGTGCATATATATATATATATATATATAAAAATATGTGCAATGGGATATTATTGAGCTATAAAAAATAATGAAATCTTGCCATTTGTGACAACATGGATGGACCCCTTAGGCATTATGCTATGTGAAATAGACAGAAATATAAATACTCTATGATCTCTCTTATATGTAGAATCTAAACAACAACAATAAAACAAACTAAGTTCATAGATTCAAAGAACAGATTGATGGTTATAGGAGGTAGGGAGGGGTAGGAGAAATAGGTGAACTGTTTTTATTTTATATTTTCAGTTTAAATAAAGTTAATAAAATTTTTTAAATCTTTGCTTATAAAGTACAAACTATTCCATTTTTAAGTTTTATCTCATATGGGGAAATCCTCCCTTTTCTGAAAAGTGATTCTATTTGCTAAAATACTAAGTGATAAAATAATAAAATGACCAATTTGATCAGCACCTTACAGACTGTGCATTTACCCCTTCCTCTCGCAGAGGAGTTGGAAACTCTAGAGGGATTCTTCTCAGCAAAGCGACTGTTGTCCAAACTGTGCATGAGGTACATGAGCTCCATGAGGGGGTGCTCAGTCAGATCCCCGCATTCATCCTGAGCTTGCCCCAAAGGCAAGCAGCGTTCTCTGAGCTTCTACTCTCTCAGGGGCATGACGAGAATGTTCCCCACCCCACAGCTGTGTAGTGTAATTTAATGAGAAAAATGAGACACTGTCTGTGAACCTGAGTTATGGACAGAAAACATCCTTCCAATTAGGTGATTATTTCAAGCTCCCAGCTAACTAGGCCTTAATGACCTATTTATAGTTGGAAACAGTTCATCTTTCCTCCAAGAGCTGGAAGTCTCCATCTTTTCATCATCTCTATAACCCTATGCATTTTTTCTTACTTAAAACGTCCTTAACAATACTCATTCTCTGACTTTTTCTGTATATAAATTGTAATATGTGCTTTTCATTATCATCTTTCATGAGCCATAATTCCAGTACTTCTGAGCTTTCCTTTTCACAGCACTTAGTTTGTACACGTATAAAACGTGAGGTAAATGACAGAAGTCAACTGATCTCTTTATATAAAGCTAAATTTCATAAAATATAAATTTAAGTGCTGTGATGCTTTTGTCAGAAACTGAACTATTGAATAACAGCAACAGTTTTTTGTTGCTGTTTAATGAGGAAGTATATGTGAACTTATGCATTAGAAAACATCCTTCCAATTAGGTAATTATTTTAAGCTCCCTCCTAAATATGCCTTAATGATCAGCTCTACCTTTATAGTTGGAAATAATTCATCTTTTGATGCTGCTGTTGAAAGAAAACAGGGGATTACTTCTTCCCTATTGACAGCACAGGGGAAGCCCCTCTCTTGGTGTCAGTGTATCTTTGTCCATCGTGGTTCTAGTCCTCTTGCCAAACATGGAAAAAATACTCCAGATGATTATTTTGGAATATTAACAATTTTAAGAGCCATAGACTGCAAAGGGTTGGCCTCATAAGTAAAGTGTAAAGAGCACTGTAGGTCTGGATTGGGAGGAAGCTAGCATGTTGCTGGTAGCATTACCATACCATGCATGAATCGTACCACACAAATGGCACCATTAACAGCAGCATTCCACCCAGGGGACCCCATATATCTCTTTGCTCTGTAGGTCATATGCCCTTGCCCTCTAGACTCAGGAACTGCCCTGCTGAAGATGAAAGGGGCAAGTACCCTTAGGGACATAAACACGTCAGATGGATTCTACCTATTGCTTGAAAACCTAACTCCACCCATGAGTTATTTAATGAGAATTTATCTTCTCATTGTATTTACCATTTGATATTTAGTTTCATTTTGTGGAAAGAAGGTGGGACTAAGTAACTTTTAACTAGAGCTTGTAGAGAGCTTTCAGGGGACCAAGCATCTTCTTAGGCATCGTTTCCTTTAACTTTCACATTATCCCTGTGAGGAAGGTTCTATTTTTATAATGAGCAAATTGAAATTCAGAGTAAGTAACTTTTCTGTGTTCTCAAACTAGTCATTCATCAAGCCATCTGTAAAATATATTCGGAAAACAAACCTCTTATTCACTAAATTTTAAAATTGTGATTTTTGTGGAAGATTCTATTACAAAATTAACCAATGTTACACATGTTGTATTAGGGTTCTCCAGAGAAACGGAACCAATAGGATGTGTATGTGTATGCAATATGTGCGTATGTGTGTGTGGAGAGAGAGAGAGAGAGAGAGAGAGAGATTTATTATAAGGAATTGGCTTTCACCATTATAGAGGCTCAGAAGTCCCAAGACCTGCAGTTGGCAGTGGCAGAGAGCAGAGCAGACATGTAGTTCCTGTTTGTGTCTGAAAGCCTGAGAACTGGGAGAGCCAGCAGTTTACATTCTATTCCAAAAGCCAGCAGGCTTGAGACCCAAGAAGAGCCAGTGTTTCAGTGTAAATCTTAAGACTAGAGTCCTAGCTCTAGGCAGTCAGGCAAGAGGAGTTCCATCTTACTCAGTATTTTTGTTCTATGCATGCTTTCAACTGACTGGATGAGTCCCGCCCACATTAGGGAGAACAATCTGCTTTACTCAGTCTACCAATTCAAATGTTAATTTCATCCACAGACACACCCAGAATAATATTTGACCAAATGTCTGAACGTTCCATGGCCAGTCAAGTTGACACATAACATTAACAGTCACACCTGTGGTAAATGGTTCTTTGGCAGTCGGCACTGGTGTTTGTTGACTACCTACGCTGTGCTCAGCTCCCTGCCACTGGAAAAGACTGAAGTAGAGCAAAGCACAATGTATCTACCCTGGAGGAATTGGAGAAAACAGGGCTGATCTCATCATAAAATGGTCTTTGGGCCTCTAGAGACGTGCTGTCCATTAAAATTAGAGAGTAAGCCACAAACACGAGCCATGAGTATGATTTTAGATTTTCTAGCAGCTACATGTTAAAAAGGTAAATTTCTTTTTAATTAATTAATTAATTAATTTTTGTCTGTATTGGGTCTTCGTTGCTGTGCGCAGGCTTTCTCTAGTTGTGGCGAGCCAGGGCTACTCTGTTGCAGTGTGCAGGCTTCTCATTGCAGTGGCTTCTTTTGTTGCGGAGCACGGGTTCTAGGCACGTGGGCTTCAGTAGTTGCGGCGTGCGGGTTTAGTTGCTCTGCGGCATGTGGGATCTTCCCAGATCAGGTCTCGTACCCGTGTCCCCTGCATTGGCAGGCAGATTCTTAACCACCTGCACCACCAGGGTCTCTCACTGCTGTGGCCTCTCCCATTGCGGAGCACATTGCACCACCAGGGAAACCCAAAAAGGTAAATTTTAAAACTATATTTTATTTTACCCAGGATTCCAAAATGTTATTATTACAATATGTAATCAACATGAAAATTATTGGGATATTTTACACTCTATTTTTTGAACTGAGTTTTGAACAGTGTGTATTTTGCAGCCACAGCACATCTCAATTCAGACCAGCCACAGTTCAAGTGCTCTGTAGCCACATAAGACTGGGCTGCTGAACAGGCAGTGCATCCACAGTGTCTGCTGTGAATGCTCCGTCTCATATATCTTATCACACTGTGTTATGGTCTGAGAACCAAGTAACTGAGAGTCTGGGGAAAGAACCTATTTGGAGGATTTGCTATAACACAAGGGAGGTCTAAATGATATTTCTCAGGACAAGCTGTCTAGGAAAATCAGACCTGGATCATCACCAGTTACTCTAGATCCACCAACTGTCAGAACTACATGGTTACAAGGTTATCTACTTTTTCTGAACCAGAATAGACCGGTTCTTGGCCAGCCTGCTCCTAGATATTACTTCTTATTCTGCATTACTCATGTCACTTCCCTCCCAAGTCACATTTACTGTCCCATGCCAAATGAGCAACTCCTTGGGCCTGGGAGAGTATAGACTGGTGTAGAAAAGAATAAGCCAAATCACACTTTCCATGAGTTTCTTATACTGCAAAACAACCAAGGGTGAGAATACTCTAGTATCATAAGATTTTGCTAACTGATTCCCATCAAATGTACATAATATGCATTCCTCGCACTTACACTTCCCACCAGCAGCCCCCCTTTAAATAAAGATCTGTAGTTTCCCCTGGGATGCCTTATACATCCCCACATCATACCTTTAAGGTAATATGAGAATTCCGTTTCTGGTCCACCTCTCTCCTTGTCCCATTTGGGTTACTGCTATCAAGATGCTACCCAAGCACTCTTCCCTCTTTCTTTCTTAATGAGACTTTCCCAGGCATACTTTCATGAGAAGGCTTCTCTGTGTCTATTTGCCACCCACCCCCATTCTTTACAGGCTGAGTCTTTTCCAGCTCATGGAACTGCCCTTGGTGATGGTTTTTTTTTTTTTTTTTTTTTGCGGTACGCGGACCTCTCACCGCCGCGGCCCCTTCTGCCGCGGAGCACAGGCCCCGGATGCACAGGCTCAGCGGTCATGGCTCACGGGCCCAGCCGCTCTGCAGCATGTGGGATCTCCCCAGACCGGGGCGTGAACCCGTGTCCCCTGCATCGGCAGGCGGACTCTCAAACACTGCGCCACCAGGGAAGCCCGGTGATGGTATTTTTGTGTGTGTATCAGTTTGAGGGTGGACGATGTCACTGATATTACATATCAAGGGAAAAATCACCTCAACTCTCAAGAAACCAGGACCCCCCCAAGGTAGTAGCTGACCCTGAATTTTGAGATAGAACAGATTTAGAACCCAGTGCTCATTATTCTATAGTGGTGATTTTCTTAGAACATAATATTGATTAATAAAGCAGAGAATAAGTTTGGTTTTTTAAATCCCCTTTGTCCTCTTAGATAAAAATTATTTTATTTTCCCTGAGAAAACAGGATTCCCTAAGTAGTGATTAAATGGTTTTCCCCTTGGGAGAAAAAGGAATTTCATATCCTGTTAATATTATAAAGTCAATTGTTATTAATATTATTAAAGTCAGACTAAGTTATATAAATTGTAGCTAATTTGGGCACTTGGATTTAGATGTAAGGTTTTGAGTCAATTTATAGTTATTTTTTCTTGATGTGGGAAACCAGTGTTTCTTTTTCTCTCTTCAGAAGGTTTGATGACCATTGTTTCTTTGTGGGAGAATGTTACATCCTTTGCAAGGAGCTCTCTCCCAGGCTGTGCCAGAATACCTGAAATACCACTTCCCTCTGACCCCACCCTCAATACTTCCTACTTGACGCTTCCCAGATCACCTCGTTTGCTCCCTAAATTGCACGTTGTGTACGCTGGCACTCACCAAAACTCATGCATCTTGCCAAACCGCCTAAGCCAAATCAGAGGAAAACGCAAAGAACTGATGAATAGAGAAGAATGTCCAGTCCAAGGAGCCAATTCGTTTATTGCGCATTCGCTTGCCTTTCTTCATTTTTCTAATTTCTGTCACCAGCTTTTATTATTCATGTACATCTTTATGGTTATTATCCTTTCTATGTAGAATTTCTAGAATTGGATTCCAGTTCTCCTTTCCTAAAATTATCCAGTGTCTTATACAAAAAACAAGAAAAATGGACCATAGAGCTGCAAAGCTAAATGTGATAGCATCTCTTGACTTCTCCCTTACCAGCCTTTTACTTCTACAGTTTGGGCTCCATAGGTTCATATGAAACCACCTTTGTGCAAAGACAAACGTGACTCCTTTTACTTTTCCACAGGAGGGGTCAGGGCTTGCGTACGTGATGCTTGAACCAAAAGAGCAGAGGCAGTGGGTCATGATCAGTGGTGCCTCCCGGAGAGCTGGGGACTTAAAAGACCAGAACCACTCTGCAGAATCTAGCCTGAGGTTCTAAGACCAGGTCTCAGGGGTCATTCCTCTGCCAGATAGAATCAGTTGATCTAGTCCCTGCCAAGCAGCTCTTGTTGATGGTGCTGCCAAACCAGGCGACACTGGCTTATTTTAGTTTTACTATCTCAGAGCTCAAGGTGAGGAATTCAACTCAAGGACATGAATGCAGCACAGAAAGGCTGTTCCCATTGGCTGGGCAGAAGGTGCAGAATAGAAAGGAGAGGCAAGTCATCCTTTCTCAGTCTTCCAGCCGTCTGTGGGGTTCTCTACGGATCCCCAGACACTGGAGGCACACAGGACCCTCCAATTGACAAGGTTTGCCCTCGTGTCACAAGCCCATCCATAAAGCTTTGAAAACTTTACGGGCTTCTCTTACAAGCTCTGGTTTTTTTTTTTTTTTGTTTTTTTTTTTTTTGTTTTTTTTTTTTTTGCGGTACGCGGGTCTCTCACTGCTGTGGCCTCTCCCATTGCGGAGCACAGGCCCCGGACGCGCAGGCTCAGCGGCCATGGCTCATGGGCCCAGCCGCTCCGCGGCATGCGTGATCCTCCCGAACCGGGGCACGAACCCATGTCCCCTGCATCGGCAGGTGGACTCCCAACCACTGCACCACCAGGGAAGCCCCAACAAGCTCTTTTTTTTTAAGATATAACTGCATGTACAGAATACTCTCTTTTCCTTAATATGTCTCTTCTTGTCATTCAGGTTTTTCCAAGGAATGGGAAGGCATATTCTACACATACACAAACTGGATCTCAAATGCTCAGTTTTCTGCTCATGTTTTCTGATTATTTTGTATTGTCTGTGACTATATGACCGAAAGTTATGGCCTACACTTAACCACATAAGGTTCTCTAAAGGTATTTAGCATGATGTAAGTTTCAATTAATTTTTCTAGTCTCCTTTCCTAACCTCCAAACCAACTCTATCAGCTTCACACATGGACTTTGCTGAAGGGGACACACTTTCTCTCCAGTTCTTAGCTCAGACTTTTTTACTTGCTAGCTGATTGATGAAGTCAAAAGTTTTCTCCCAGTGGTTCTTAACTCTTTTTTTTATGCGGGTCACAGACCCACTCTAGATCTGCTGAATGTTATACACCCACTCCTCATATAACTGCACATGCAAACAAATTCATACTTGCAGGTTATTATGACTCTATGATCTCTATCCATGAACCCCAGGTCCATCCATGAACCCCAGGGCTAGGATCTGGTGACTGTAAGAAAGTCTTACCTCCCAGTGAAAATGAAAATCTGCCCAACATATGGCAAAATATAAAGAGACAATTTTCGTAGTGGAAAATAATTTGATTGCTTCAGATCTTATTTTAGCAACAGTGAAAGTAATAATTCTTATTATTTAATCAGTCTGGATAGGAATATCCACATATTAATTTAACTAAAGAAGAAAAAGAATAAAACTGAGGGTCAGTATTAGACTTTTCCATAATGGCATATGTAGAAGTTATTTTTCTGGTTAATTTTGATTCACTTTCCCCCCTGCGTAACTCTAGGCTGTTCATAAGAAACATGTTAATCGACCAGGAATTAAATGGCTCTTCTTTGGCCTTAATATTTCGAGTGTTTCTGCTATTTTAAAAGTGTCTGATCCAAAAATTTTACCCTGCAACTTACTTTTTATTTCTGTTGAGACAGGAAACAGTTTATAGTAATTGTTGGCTATGTGAAGGGTCATAATAATCATATGAGCTCTTATTCAAATTGTAAGGTACTTCCGTTGTCTCATAACTTCAAGCAAATCAGCCTGTGCAGAGCAATTTGCTTTAGCTATATAACATGTTGAAAATATGGATAATAACCCTTACGTTTACATCAAATTTTAGTCTTCGAGGCAAGAATATGATAACATATTATAAAAACTGATTTATTTGGCCTCAGCATTCTCTGGTCTTATTAATACATTTGAAACCACTAATACAAAAACAGTTTATGTGTATGAAGCTGAAGCACAATGGGAATCATTCAGTTATATTCACAAATGTTGTATATGTGTCATGTTTTACTCCCAGTATTTGAAAGTTGGCAATTTATGTTTGCTAGATCTGATAAGCCTGTACTCAGAACACTTTGTAACAGGTTTACTATTAAATAAATTGCATAGACAGTGTAAAAACTTAAAAATACAGAAAAACACAAGGAAGGAAATTAAAAGTACCAATAATCCTATCCTCAGGGTCTATATATAATGAGAGTGGTTTCTCTCCATAGGGAAGTTTAACCTCTATCATGATAGCAGGAATTTTTAATCTTCAGTCATCTATCATGTTGTCTTATGCTTTATCCTTTTCATTGGAATGTGATCATCCTTTTCTAATTCCTGTTTTTTAAAAAATATGGACTACTTTCTGGATTGTATATATGATGTGTAAGACCATTATTATTTAAAGTCAGTATAGCATATTGGATAGCAGTTTGGACTTCCAAGTCACCAGTTTTCCCATAATTGGCCTTGGCACTTCGAAACTGTGTGAACTCGAGCAAGTTGCATCTCCCCTTTGTCTCAACGTTATATCCTATAAAATGGGGACAGTTGTCATACCAATGTCATAAGGAGGAACAATTATCCTAATAGGGAGTGCATGAATAAATACATGTGAAGTTCTTAGTGCAGTATCTGGTATTTAATAAATATTATACCAACTACTACTGGGAATGTTTGTGGTACTTTTGAATAAAAGCTTTTGTTTTTTCTGATCTTAAGTTTTTTTAATGCTTATTATAAACAATACTTACATGTGCAAATTAGGAAGAGAAAATACCTTCCTCTAAATAGTTGCTTTCTCCCATCCTCTATCTACCATCAATAGTTTATAGTGTTAAATTTTTGCTATAGCTATAATTGCAATTATATATGCATACATATATATATGCAAGTCCACATAATTTATATAGATAATTTTTAAAGAGATCATACTAAATGTTCTGTTCTATAAAATCTTGAATTTTTCGCTTGATAAATGCCAGAAACCTTTGCATGTTAATATGAGTAAATATTCTCTTCATAAATGTTTTGCACATTTTTCCTGTAATTTAAAGATTCATTTGTATCCTAAAATTTTATTGCTGCTATGAAGAAAAGCTATTAATATTGGTATTTTTGTCTTATATCAGGTTCCCTTAGTGGAGTTTCCTGTTTGTTTTCTTAGTTTTATTCAGTTTATTCTTTGGATTCTCTAGATAGATATTATATCAAGAGCAAAAAATAGAATTATGTCTGATCTTTTCTAATACTTTTCATTCCTTTTTCTTACTGCATTGGCCAAAATTGCCATTACATGTTGAATAATTATAAATGCTATCTTCCTTATTACACTCTTGACTTTACTAGGAAGACTCCATTCATTTAAATGCTAAGTTTGTTTGCTAAAACCTTAGAATCATTTTGGTTTCTCTCTTTCTTTCATAATTTACATTCAATCTATTAGCAAATCCAATTGGAAATACCCTCAAAATTATACTCCAGTTACTTTAAAATATCTCTACTACTACTGCCTAGACCAAGTCACTATGATTTTTTACCTGGCACTGCAGTAGCCCGGTAAGAGGTCTATCGGTATCTGTCTTTCCTTCTTTACAATCTATTGTCCCTAAACAGTCAGAATGATCTTTTGAAAATGTAAAACTAATGTTGTCAATGTTATGATTAAAACTTTCCAGGCATTGTAATCATCTTTAGAATAAATTCCAAATTTCTGCAAGGTTTCTACATGATCTGACCCCTGACAACCTCTCCAGGCTTATTTCCTAAAACTCTTATCTGTCCCCATTCTGTTCTCAGTCTTGCTAAACTGGCCTTTCTGTTGTTCCTCAAACACACCAACCAGCCTTTCTGCCTCCAGTCCCTTATACTTGATATTTCCCTCCTTATGGAATATTCTATACCCTGATATTCCTGTACCTCCTTCCTCACTTTGTATACATCCATGCTCTAATACCTCCTTAGAGAAATATTTTTCTGAGCACCTTATCTGCAGTAGCATCTCATTAATTGTCCTCTTTGTCCTTTTACTCAGGTTTTAATTGTCTTCCTAACAATTAAAAACACCTGATGTTGTATTACACGCTACCTTATTTGTTTATTGTTGTTTCTGCTGTAAGGATATAGGCAGTTTGGAAGTCTGTCTATATTTTGCTTGTTGCTTTAATCCTCCATGATTATAGTGCCTTGGACATAGTAGTTACTCAATGCATGCTATTTTTAGGATGGATCAATCAATGGTTACAATACTTCCCAAATGCCCCTCATGGAAAGTGACATTTACCTTGGCATTTTAAAGACTCTGAGAAGTCTGAAAATTCTGTTTAACCTTGTTTAAGGCCTTCCTGTTTTACATAATGTTTGAACATGATAAGCTGTTTCCCAATATATTGCTAGTAAGAGCTTATAGAATATTGCTTTGTTGAACCTAGGCTTGGGAACCCCACTATGTTGTTCTCACTCTTTCTCTGTTTTTATGATATCATATCCTCATCAGATTTTGGGATAAGAGTCCTTCCAGCTTTAAAATTAAGTGGAAATTTTAAGCTTATACTTATGATCTGAAACAGCTAAAATTGAAATAAGATCATTAATTATTTCCTTGAAGTCTTGAGAGAAATTTAATGTATCTGGATCTGATATCAATACTCAGGGGGATAATTTTGACAGTCTTCTGTGTTTTTCTAAGACCCATTACAATTTTATACCTCTTCATAACTTATTCAATTTACATATTTTTTTCTGGAAATTCACTGACTTAATATGGATTATCTAGTTTAGGTGCCATAATTTTTATTTAATATTCTCATATTTTTAAACCCTTTGTGTATGTGCTTTTATAGTATGTTTACCAATCCAAATGTTTATATGTCTATGTTTTTCAATATTTATCAAATTTTGGTCCTTTGGTAAATATGCCAGAGTTTATATTTTGTATCAGTCTCTATTACTTGGTTTTATTTATTTTAATGCAACTATTTATTTCTTTTGATGGTAAAGAGACTTGGTTCTAATACATTTTTTCTCCTTTCTCATGGTCTAATCAATTCCCCTATGAGGGAAATTTGTTTTTACTTTAGTTGAATTATAGCAAAAAATAAAAAGATCTAGAAGTCTGTGCTTCAGAATGTATTGAGATTCCCACACAATAGAGCAAGCTCTTGTAAACTTTCATTTTATAAATGTTCCAGAGAGTGTATAGAACACAAGTTTTATTTGTATTTATAATCAAGCCAGATAATTGTGTTATCTATGTCCTCTTTAATTTTTGATGGTACTTTAAATTATTAGAACAACCATATTGATTGTCCTTTTATTTCTACCAATTTTTGATTTATACATTCTTATGCTGTGTTAACTGAAGCGTAAAACCTTATGGCTATTATATCAACTTTGTGAGATATTTGCATCTACGGTCATGACTGAAGCTAGCCTGGATTTCTGTTCCTTTTGTACTACTTTTGTTGAGTTTTGGTAACAAGGTTTATGTTAGTCTTATAAAAGAAGAAGGAGCCCAGGAGAGGCATATCTTCTTTTTCCTATTCTCTAAAAGACTTTGTGTAAGATTAGATTTTTTTAAATACCTTTGATAGAACTTGCTGGAGAAGCCATGTGAACCCATAGGTTTCTTTGTGGGAAAGTTTTATTGGACTTAATAAATGGATTCAATTTAATTTCTAATTACATTTTAGTGAACAAATATTTATGCTTACTTCATACTTCCAATATCAGCCTGTGTTGCTTCTATGAATTTAATCTATTACTCTTTGCATTCAAGATTTTCTTGTTTGTCTTTATTTTCTACAGCTTCACTCTGATGTATCTACTTATGGATTTGCTTTTACTAATCCTATAAGTGTTTTTTAAGTTTATTGAATAAGTACTGTTTTCTTTCATCAGTCTGAATTCAAATATCAGTTCACTTTATACACTGCTTCTTTCCTATTCTTCTAGAACTCAAATTAATGTATGTTAGACTATGTCTTTTAATGTCTCTTATCCTGGCCAATGTGTCTCATATTTTTGTCTCCCTACACTTCATTCCAGCTGGTTTCTTCTAATCTATATTCTAGTTTATTAATTTTCTCTTTAGTGGTGTTAAACCCATCTACTGAGTTCTTAATTTTATTATTGTGTTGTTCAGTTCTACAACTTCCAGTTAATTTTCAAATCTTTAGTGTCATGTTTTACTTTTTCCAATTGCTTATTATAATACTTAAATTCAGCTTATATCTTATTGATCATAGTAACTATAACTACATTACTTTATACATCTGGTAATTCATAAATAGGCATTTTGTTTCTGTTTATGGTTTGTGTTGATTTTAACTATCACCATCTTTGTGTTGTATAGTCTTTTATTGTTTGCTGAAATTTTTATTTGAAAAATTATTTGGGGGAAATAATTTGAGACAGAATATATCTTCAACCAGAGAAGAATTTGCTTTTAAATGACAGGTACCTAAGAGTGAGAGCAGTCTTGGATCAAGGCTTAGGGATTTTCTGCACTACCTCGTTGACCTGCCAGAGTGCCCTAACTTAAGAGTACAACCCCTAAGTGTCCCTACCATAAATAGAGTATACGCTACATTAGGTTTCTACCTTTGGTAGGCACTAAATTCAGACCCATCCTTTCAGCTCCTGAAATTTCCATGAAAGATCTACTTGCCTTTAAGCCCTTAACCCCAGAATACGCAAATTGGTATAAAAGTGACAGCCAGGGAAGAGGGAATATTCTTCAGGGTGTTGACTCCTGACGCCTTCAGCACCCTAAACCTTGCTCCTTTCTCAATTTCAGGAACTCCACCTCTCAGATGCTTCACCTATATAGGTGAGTGTCCCTGGAAAGAAGGTCTCTAGTCAATCTCTTTTTATGTTATCCTCTCAACAAGAACTTCCATAATATCTTGTTGGGTCTTTGATGTTAATTAAAATCTTTTCTGGCTTTTTCACCAAATGGTTTAGTGGTCTTCAACAAACTGGTAGTGCAGATGACCTAGTCTGCCATTATCACAAGTGGAAGCCTCTGTGTATGCTTATGTGTGTGTGTGTGTGTGTGTATAATAATTAGATTTCTTTTAAAAACTCATTTTAGTACCAGTCTATTTCAGTACAAGATGTTTCTCCTGGTGGCAACTCGTTATTCTCCTTTTACATTGTGAGTTTCCATCATGTCTGATGATTTTTCATTGGTCACTCATATTGAAAGATCTAGACAGTTGAGTACTGGCGACTGATGAAGTCTCCATTTGCAGTCCTGTTGCCTTCATCACTATAGTTTGAAGCATTGCTGGGTGTATTGGATGAAAACAGGTAGGCATGCCCCACTGTGAGACAGTGAATTCACTGCATGGATTTATGGATGAACTTCACCCCCATACTTTGGACAGTTATGCCAGCAGTGAGCAGAGAAGTGACATTTTCCATGTTCAGCACTAACTTGCATTATAAGAGATAAGTTGGTATTTCCCTGTATATTGCTTTCAAACTTATGGTTTCCACAGTCCTTTGAAGACTGTTAAGAGCATGGGCACTGAAGCCACACTACCTGAGTTCTGACTTATTAGTTATGTAATCTGGGTCAAGTAATTTATTCTCTCTATATTTCATTTTTCTAATCACTTAAGTGGGATAATAATAGTACCTACCTAATTGAGTTACTATGAGAAGTAAATTAATTAATATATGTAAAACAATTAGAGCAATGCATGGCATTTAAGTAGTAAATGCTCAATAAATGTTGACTATTACCATGTCCACATGTAAGCTTTTAACGCATAGGTTTAAAACTCCTTTTCCTTTATTTTCCATTGCTAGATATCATGACTTATGTGAGATCATTCCAAATATTTATTACAAAACTTTTCCATCCAATTCTTTTGCTGTTAGTTATGTAAAACTCCTTTTCTTTATCAATGTCTAAAACAGACCAAAATATTTAACTTCCTTAGACAATTAGAGTAACCTGAGCACCACAATTCTAGATCTTTCTAGATAACAGAAAAATTTCTGGTTTTAATTTACAATTTGATGTCAAATTATTATATTCTAAAATATTCTCTTCAAATTTCTTTATTGTTAGCTTTTGTTAATAAAGTTACATTTAATCAATTAGATACTTGGCACTTGGAAGTTTTGCTGTTCAAAAGAAATGATCTCATTTTGGCATCTAAAACAAAGGATATAATTTGTAGTAAGTAGGGCTTTCCTCGTCTTCTGATGGTAAGAACGTTGAAGCCTGGTAACTTTAAATAACTTATTTAGTTAGAAGCAAATAAATGTGTTAAAAACTCTAGTTGAAAAGGTAGACAACATCCATAATCAGATGAGTCATTTCACCAGAGATGGGAATTATAAGACATAACCAGATGGAAATGCTAGAAATTACATAAGGACGTAATTAAGGTTAAATGAGGTCATAATGGTAGGGGCTCTGATTCAATAGGATTAGTATCTTTATAAGACACAAGAGAGTGGTGTCTTATCTACATGTACATGCACTATGAAAGCCCATGTGAAGACATAGTGAGAAGGAAGTTGTCTACAAGCCAGGCAGAGAGCCCTCACCAGGACCTGAACTGGTCAGCACCTTGATCTGGGACTTTTAGCTTCCAGAACTGTGGGAAAAATAAATTTCTGTTGTTTAAGCCACCCAAGACATTTTGTTGTTGTTGTTGTTATGGCAGCCTGAGCAGACTCACACAGTTGGGTAGAAGTTATAGATAATTCCAATTAGGAGAGAAAATCTGAACAAATGCATGGAACAAAGGATAAGGGTAGTCTGTGAGGGTATGTGCAAGTGGATTAGCATTGCTAGAACATTGAAACAAGACTGTGATAAATGAGGAAGAATGGCAATAATGAATAAATAATAATAAATAAATTAGATCATTTCATGCAAGTCCTTAAATTCCATACTAAGGAACCTGGATTTTGTCCTAAAAAGCAGATGAGATTTAAGTAGTGAATTCACAAGATGACATTTATGGGATTTTTAAAATTATTTTTAATCAACAGCTGTAGGTCTTGTGAATGATGAATTTTTTTGTGGACATAAATTGAGGGAGAGGAGATCATTAGGAAGTGTTCTAGTCTTCCAGATAACAAATGATAAAGGCTTAAACTACTACACTGGAGGTAAAGATGGAAAGAGCTGAAATGGATCTAAATACTCTTATGTATGTAAAATAACATCTCAGTGTTCTCCTTGAGGTAAAATTTAAGAGAAAGAGAGATGTAAGGGATTCTTTGCAGGCAGCGATGGATCCCAGTTTTTAAGGGCCTGAAGCATAAACAATTTAAGGGATCCTCTTTAGGGAAAACAATGCAAAATTATAAAATAAAAATCCCCCTCCAATTTGAGTCCATGATAAATTCATCTCCACTGGCAGATTTTATGCTTGAATGTCAGGGTAGATCTTGTGCCATCAACTCTGCTAACATTCATAGGGAAAGGGTACAGTTAAGGAGGAAGACAGTGAATGGGTTTAGTTTTGGTCATCCCCATGTAGACATCAGAAGCAGTTAGAAATGTTTGAAAGTATGCCAATATAATAGTCTGAATTTTTTGAAATCTGAATTTCAAGAATAAGTATACTAATTTAGGAGTCATCAGAGAATAAGTAGAAGTTAAAACTAAGAAAAAGAATTAGATCATCTTGAGAAAATATGAAGACTGATTTAAAAAAACGGGTACGAAATTCTGAGGAGCACTAACATTTTAGTGTGGGCAGAGACTCAATGAAAGAACAGTAACATTTTAGTTCAGTGGTCTAGATAATAGACCACTGAACAACAGCAGTGGTGAAGGGAATTTGAGGGGAGGAATGTTGTTTCAGAGATTTTAGTTGACAAAGAAGACTAGAACAACAATTTGACAATGGAGGATGAAAAAGAAGAGTGGGATAAGGATGATAATGAGTTTGAAGTGCTTGAGCAAGTTGAGTAGATGAAATTGCCTTTTACTAATATGGGAAGTCAGTCAGAAGAACAGATTTAGAAAATATGAAAATTTTTGAAAGGACTTCAGAATGTCAGAGATGTCTATTAGCAGTTGAAAATACATCCAACAGTTGCTGGCTTTGAGCTAGATATTATCCTTGTCTTTATTTTCCAAAGTAAAGGGAAAAAGTTCCAAAATGTTGTATCACTTGTCTAGTGTTATATGTTAACTGGTGCTCCCATAAGAAGGTGACCTCAGAATCATCAGTCAATCCGTGATATTCTAAGATTTGAGTGGGGGCAGTTACCCCAAGAATATTCGGAAGATGCCCACAGACAGAATCCTAGAGAATACTAAGGGTCAAGAGAATAGAGGATAAAAGCCAACCTAAGAGCCTTTGCTCTCTATTCCTCTCTTCCGTCACTTATGGCAAGCACCAAGTTTCTTTCTGTCTCTAGATTTACATATTCTGGATATTTTAAACAAATGATATTATACAATATGTGACCTATCGAGTCTGGCTTCTTTTACTTAGCATAAAAATTTTGAAGTTTAGCCAAGTTGTACCATGTATCACTATTTATTTTTAATGGCTGAATAATATTCTGTTCTGTGTCTATACCACAATTTATTTATCTATTCACCTATTGATGGACATATGGGTTGTTTCCACCTTTTAGTTATTAAAATAGGGCAACCGTGAGCATGTAAATATTATTTGTTTGGATACCTGTTTTCAATTATTTGGGGGTATATACCTAGGAGAATTGTTGGTTCATGTAACAATTCTTTGTTTAATTTTTTGAGGATTCACCAAATGATTTCCACAGTGAGTGAACCATTTTACATTTCCACCAGTAATGTATGAGTTTTCTAATTTCTTCACATCCTTGCCAACGCTTCTTATATCTGTTTGCTTGTTTATTTGATAACCACCCTTGTGGGTGTAAGGCGGTATCTCATTATGGTTTTGATTTGCATTTCCCTTATGACTAATGATGTTGAGCATCTTTTCATGTGCTTGTCAGCCATTTGTATATCTACTTTGGAGAAATTTCTATTCAAGTCTTTGTTCATTTTTTTAGTTGGCTTGTTTTTCTTTTTGTTATTGAATTGTACATGTTTTTTGTATTTTGAAGACTAAACCCTTGTCAGATATGTGATTTGTAAATATTTTCACCCAATCTTTAGTTTGTTTTTTCACTTTCTTGATAATGTCCTTTGATGCACAAAACAATTAAATTGATGAAGTCCAGTTTATCTATTTTTTTTTCTTTTGTTGTTTGTGTTTTGGTGTCAATCTAAGAATCTATTGCCAAACCAAAGTCATAAAGACTTACTCCTAGGGACGCCCCTGGCAAGCCAGTGGTTAAGACTCCATGCTTCCAATACAGGGGCCATGGGTTTGATCTCTGGTCAGGGAACTAAGATCCCACATGCCGTGTGGCCAAAAAAAAAAAAAAAAGAAAAAAAATTTTTTCTAAGAGTTATATGACTTTAGTTGTTAATTTAGGTCACTGATTCATTTTTAGTTAATTTTTATATATAGTATGGGGAAGGGGTCCAACTTCTTTCTTTTACATGTAGATATTACTATACAGTTATCCTATTACCATTTGTTGAAAAGACTGTCCCTGTCCCCATTAAATGATCTTGGTACCCTTGTTGAAAATCACTTGGCCAAAGAGTAAGGATTTATTTCTAGACTCTCAGTTCTGTTTCATTGGTTTATATATTTATGCTTATTATAGAACCACACTGTTTTGATTACTTTAGCTTTGTAATAAGTCTTGAAATAAGGAGTGAATCCTCCAAATTTGTTCTTTTTTAAGATTGTTTTGACTATTTAACCAGTTTCAAGATTAACTTGAAATTTCATATGAATTTAAGAATTAGCTTTTCTGTTTCTGTGAAAAAGGCTGATGGAATTTTGAGAGAATTGCTTTGCATCTGTAGATCACTTTGGGTAATATTGCTATCTTAACAATATTAACTCTTCAAATTCATGAATATAGGTTATCTTTCCATTTGCTTAGATTTTTAAAAAAAAAATTTCCTTCAACTTTCTTATAGTTTTCAGTGTAAAAGTGTTTCACGTCTTTGGCTAAGTTTATTCCTAGGTTTTTTATTCTTTTGACTACTACTGTAAATAGAATTATTTTCTTAATTTCCTTTTTGGATTATACATTGCTGGTGTGTAAAACACACCTGATATTTTGTGTTGATCTTGTATCCTGCAACTTGTCGAATTTGTTTATTATTCATAAGGATATTGTCTCATAGTTTTCTTATCTTGTGATATTTTTCTCTGGCTTTGGTATCAGGGTAATACAGGCCTCACAGAATGAGTTAGGATGTATTCCTTCCTGCTCTATTATTTTGGAATAGTTTGAGAAAGATGGATGTTAATTCTTCTTTATATGTTTGATAAGAATCACTAGTGAAGCTCAGTCCTGGACTTTTCCCTGTTGGACGGTTGATTACTGATAAAAATCTCTTGATGTAGGTGTATTCAGATTTTCTATTCTTCTCAAATCAGTTTTGATAATTTGTGTATTTCTCGAAAATTTTAGTTCTCTAGGTAATCTGTTTGTGTACAATTGTTTATAGTATTCTCTTATAATCCCTTTTATTTCTGTAAGGTCAGTAGTAATATTCCCACTTTCATTTCTGATTTTATTTTTGTGCATCTCTCTTCTATTTTTAGAAGTAAGTCTACCTAAAAGTTTCTCAATTGTTGATCTTTTTAAAGAATCAATTTTTGGTTTCATTGATTCTATTATTTTGCTATTCTTTACTCCACTGATCTCTATTCTTACCTTTATCATTTACTTTCTTCTGCCAGCTTTGACTTTAGTTTGCCCTTCTTTTTCTAATTCCTTAAGGTATAAAGTTAGATTATTGATTTGAGAATGTTTCTTTTTGTTAATGTTGGCATTTACAGCTATAAATTTCTTTCTGATCACTGCTTTTGCAGCATTCCATAAATTTTGGTAATGTATTTTTGTTTTCCTTTGTCTCTATTTTCTGATTTTTCTTGTGATTACTTCTTTGACCTATTGGTTATTTGAGTGTGCTTTTTAATTTCTGCATACTTATGAATTTTCCAGTTTTTTTTCTGTTATTGACTTCATTCTATCGCTTTTAGAAAAGATAATTTGTATGATTGCAACCTTTTAAATTTATTGAGATTTGTTTTCTGGCTCTATCCTGGAGAATGCTTCATGTGCACTTGAGAAGAATGTGCATTCTGTTATAACCATGTTTCTGTGCATAAAATAAGATATATTGGATTATAATGGAAAACAGTTCAGTTATTAAAATATCTTCAAATGTTATCGTATAGAAATATGTGGGATTTTTAATTAAAACAGTGAATAAGGTACCATAATCTCAAAGTAGTAATGCATATAAACAATATTTTAAGATACCTACATAATCTAATGTGATATAAAAATATCTATCATTTGGTGACAAAGTTTTAGGTTCTTTTTTACATCTTTATTGGAGTATAATTGCTTAATAATGGTGTGTTAGTTTCTGTTTTATAACAAAGTGAATCAGTTATACATATACATATGTTCCCATATCTCCTCCCTCTTGCATCTCCCTCCCTCCCACCCTCTCTATCCCACCTATCCAGGTGATCACAAAGCACCGAGCTGATCTCCCTGTGCTATGCAGCTACTTTCCACTAGCTATTTTACGTTTTGTAGTGTATATATGTCCATGCCACTCTCTCACTTTGTCACAACTTACACTTCCCCCTCCCCATATCCTCAAGTCCATTCTCTAGTAGGTCTGTGTCTTTATTCCTGTCTTACCCCTAGGTTATTCATGACATTTTTTCTTAGATTCCACATATATGTGTTAGCATATGGTATTTGTCTTTCTCTTTCTGACTTACTTCACTCTGTATGACACTCTAGGTGCATCCACCTCACTACAAATAACTCAATTTCGTTTCTTTTTATGGCTGAGTAATACTCCATTGTATATATGTGCCACATCTTCTTTATCCATTCATCCAATGATGGACACTTAGGTTGTCTCCATCTCCTGGCTACTGTAAATAGAGCTGCAATGAACATTTTAGTACATGACTCTTTTTGAATTATGGTTTTCTCAGGGTATATGCCCAGTAATGGGATTGCTAGGTCATATGGTATTTCTATTTGTAGTTTTTTAAGGAACCTCCATACTGTTCTCCATAATGGCTGTACCAATTCACATTCCCACCAGCAGTGCAAGAGTGTTCCCTGTTCTCCACACCCTCTCCATCATTTATTGTTTCTAGATTTTTTGATGATGGCCATTCTGACAGGTGTGAGATGATATCTCATTGTAGTTTTGATTTGCATTTCTCTAATGATTAATAATCTTGAGCATTCTTTCATGTGTTTGTTGGCAATCTGTATATCTTCTTTGGAAAAATGTCTGTTTAGGTCTTCTGCCCATTTTTGGATCGGGTTGTTTGTTTTTTTGTTATTGAGCTGCATGAGCTGCTTGTAAATTTTGGAGTTTAATCCTTTGTCAGTTGCTTCATTTGCAAATATTTTCTACCATTCTGAGGGTTGTCTTTTCATCTTGTTTATGGTTTTCTTTGCTGTGCAAAAGCTTTGAAGTTTCATTATGTCCCATTTGATTATTTCTGTTTTTATTTCCATTTCTCTAGGAGGTGGGTCAGAAAGGATCTTGCTGTGATTTATGTCATAGAGCGTTCTGCTTATGTTTTCCTCTAAGAGTTTGATACTTTCTGGCCTCACATTTAGGTCTTTAATCCATTTTGAGTTTATTTTTGTGTATGGTGTTAGGGAGTGTTCTAGTCTCATACTTTTACATGTACCTCTCCAGTTTTCCAGCACCACTTATTGAAGAGGCTGTCTTTTCTCCATTGTACATTCCTGCCTCCTTTATCAAAGATTAATTGACCATATGTGCGTGGGTTTATCTCTGGGCTTTCTATCCTTTTCCATTGATCTATATTTCTGGTTTTGTGCCAGTACCATACTCTCTTGGTTACTGTAGCTTTGTAGTATAGTCTGAAGTCAGGGAGCCTGATTCCTCCAGCTCCGTTTTTTGTTCTCAAGACTGCTTTGGTTATTCAGGGTCTTTTGTGTTTCCATATAAATTGTGAAGTTTTTCATTCTAGTTCTGTGAAAAATGCCAGTGGTAGTTTGATAGGGATTGCATTGAATCTGTATATTGCTTTGGGTAGTAGAGTCATTTTCACAATGTTGATTCTTCCAATCCAAGAACACAGTATATCTCTCCACCTATTTGTATCATCTTTAATTTCTTTCATCGGTGTCTTATAATTTTCTGCATACAGGTCTTTTGTCTCCTTCAGTAGGTTTATTCCTAGTTATTTTATTCTTTTTGTTGCAATGGTAAATGGGAGTGTTTTCTTGATTTCACTTTCAGATTTTTCATCATTAGTGTATAAGAATGCCAGATATTTCTGTGCATTAATTTTGTATCCTGCTACTTTACCAAATTCATTGATTAGCTCTAGTAGTTTTCTGGTAGCATCTTTAGAATTCTCTATGTATAGTATCATGTCATCTGCAAACAGTAACAGCTTTACTTCTTCTTTTCTGATTTGGATTCCTTTTATTTCCCTTTCTTCTCTGATTGCTGTGGCTAGAACTTCCAAAACTATGTTGAATAAGAGTGGTGAGAGTGGGCAACCTTGTCTTGTTCCTGATCTTAGTAGAAATGCTTTCAGTTTTTCACCATTGAGGACGATGTTGGCTGTGGGTTTGTCATATATGGCCTTTATTATGTTGAGGAAAGTTCCCTCTATGCCTACTTTCTTCAGGGTTTTTATCATAAATGGGTGTTGAATTTTGTCAAAAGCTTTCTCTGCATCTATTGAGATGATCACATGGTTTTTCTCCTTCAATTTGTTAATATGGTGTATCATGTTGATTGATTTGCGTATATTGAAGAATCCTTGCATTCCTAGAACAAACCCCACTTGATCATGGTGTATGATCCTTTTAATGTGCTGTTGGATTCTGTTTGCTAGTATTTTGTTGAGGATTTTTGCATCTATGTTCATCTGTGATATTGGCCTGTAGTTTTCTTTCTTTGTGACATCCTTTTCTGGTTTTGGTATCAGGGTGATGGTGGCCTTGTAGAATGAGTTTGGGAGTGTATCTCCCTCTGCTATATTTTGGAAGAGTTTGAGAAGGATAGGTGTTAGCTCTTCTCTAAATGTTTGATAGAATTCTCCTGTGAAGCCATCTGGTCCTGGGCTTTTGTTTGTTGGAAAATTTTTAATCACAGTCTCAAGTTCAGTGCTTGTGATTGGTCTGTTCATATTTTCTATTTCATCCTGATTCAGTCTTGGCAGGTTGTGCCTTTCTAAGAATTTGTCCATTTCTTCCAGGTTGTCCATTTTATTGGCATAGTGTTGCTTGTAGTAATCTCTCATGATCTTTTGTATTTCTGAAGTTTCAGTTGTTACTTCTCCTTTTTCATTTCTAATTCTGTTGATTTGAGTCTTCTCCCTTTTTTTCTTGATGAGTCTGGCCAAAGGTTTATCAATTTTGTTGGTCTTCTTAAAGAACCAGCTATTAGTTTTATTGATCTTTGCTATTGTTTCCTTCATTTCTTTTTCATTTATTTCTGATCTGATTTTTATGATTTCTTTCCTTCTGCTAACTTTGGGGGTTTTTTGTTCCTCTTTCTCTAATTGCTTTAAGTGCAAGGTTAGGTTGTTTATTCGAGATGTTTCCTGTTTCTTAAGGTAGAATTGTATTGCTCTAAAGTTCCCTCTTATAACTGCTTTTGCTGCATCCCATAGGTTTTGGGTCATCGTGTCTCCATTGTCATTTGTTTCTAGGTATTTTTTGATTTCCTCTTTGATTTCTTCAGTGGTCACTTCGTTATTAGTGTATTGTTTAGCCTCCATGTGTTTGTATTTTTTACATATCTTTTCCTCTAATTGATATCTAGTCTCATTGCGTTGTGGTCAGAAAAGATACCTGATACAATTTCAATTTTGTTAAATTTATCAAGGCTTGATTTGTGACCCAGGATATGATCCTGGAGAATGTTCCATGAGCACTTAAGAAAAATGTGTATTCTGTTGTTTTTTGATGGAATGTCCTATAAATATCAATTAAGTCAATCTTGTTTAATGTATCATTTAAAGCTTGTGTTTCCTTATTTATTTTCATTTTGGATGATCTGTCCATTGGTGAAAGTGGGGTGTTAAAGTCCCCTGCTATGAATGTGTTACTGTCGATTTCCCCTTTTATGGCTGTTAGTATTTGCCTTATGTATTGAGGTGCTCCTATGTTGGGTGCATAAATGTTTACAATTGTTATGTCTTCTTCTTGGATCAATCCCTTGATCATTATGTAGTGTCCTTCTTTGTCTCTTCTAATAGTCTTTATTTTAAAGTCTATTTTGTCTGATATGAGAATTGTTACTCCAGCTTTCTTTTGGCTTCCATTTCCATGGAATATCTTTTACCATCCCCTTACTTCCAGTCTGTATGTATCTCTAGGTCTGAAGTGGGTCTCTTGTAGACAGCATATATATGGGTCTTGTTTTTGTATCCATTCAGCCAGTCTGTGTCTTTTGGTGGGAGCATTTAATCCATTTACATTTAAGATAATTATCGAAATGTATGTTCCTATTCCCATTTTCTTAATTGTTTTGTGTTTGTTATTGTAGGTCTTTTCCTTCTCTTGTATTTCTTCCCTAGAGAAGTTCCTTTAGCATTTGTTGTAAAGCTGGTTTGGTGGTGCTGAACTCTCTCAGCCTTTGCTTGTCTGTAAATGTTTTAATTTCTCCATGAAATCTGAATGAAATCCTTGCTGGGTAGAGTAATCTTGGTTGTAGCTTTTTCTCCTTCATCACTTTAAATATGTCCTGCCAGTCCCTTCTGGCTTGAAGAGTTTCTGCTGAAAGATCAGCTGTTAACCTTATGGGGATTCCCTTGTGTGTTATTTGTTGTTTTTCCCTTGCTGCTTTTAATATGTTTTCTTTGTATTTAATTTTTGACAGTTTGATTAATATGTGTCTTGGCATGTTTCTTCTTGGATTTATCCTGTATGGGACTCTCTGTGCTTCCTGGACTTGATTAACTATTTCCTTTCCCATATTAGGGAAGTTTTCAACTATAATCGCTTCAAATATTTTCTCAGTCCCTTTCTCTTCTTCTTCTGGGACCCCTATAATTCAAATGTTGGTGCGTTTAATGTTGTCCCAGAGGTCTCTGAGACTGTCCTCAGTTCTTTTCATTTTTTTTTTTTTTTCGTTTTTCTGCTCTGCAGTAGTTATTTCCACTATTTTATCTTCCAGGTCACTTATCCATTCTTCTGCCTCAGTTATTCTGCTATTGATCCCATCTAGTATTTTTCTTTTCATTTATTGTGTTGTTCATCATTGTTTGTTTCATCTTTAGTTCTTCTAGGTCCTTGTTAAATGTTTCTTACATTTGTCTCTTCTATTTCCAAGATTTTGGATCATCTTTACTATCATTATTCTGAATTCTTTTTCAAGTAGACTGCCTGTTTCCTCTTCATTTTTTAGGTCTGGTGGGTTTTTATCTTGCTCCTTCATCTTCTGTGTGTTTTTCTGTCTTTTCATTTTGATTATCTTACTGTGTTTGGGGTCCCCTTTTTGCAAGCTGCAGGTTCATAGTTCTCGTTGTTTTTGGTGTCTGTCCCCAGTGGCTAAAGGTGGTTCAATCGGTTGTGTAGGTTTCCTGGTGGAGGGGTCTAGTGCCTTTGCTGGTGGATGAGGCTGGATCTTGTCTTTCTGGTGGGCAGGTCTACGTCTGGTGGTGTGTTTTGGGTTGTCTGTGTACTTATTATGCTTTTAGGCAGCCTCTCTGCTAATGGGTGGGGTTGTGTTCCTGTCTTGCTAGTTGTCTGCATAGGGTGTCCAGCACTGTAGCTTGCTGGTCGTTGAGTGAAGCTGAGTGCTGGTGTTGAGCTGGAGATCTCTGGGATATTTTTGCCGTTTGATATTATGTGGAGCTGGGAGGTCTCTTATGGACCAGTGTCCTGAAGTTGGCTCTCCCACCTCAGAGGCACAGCCCTGACTCCTGGCTGAAGCACCAAGAGCCCTTCATCCATACGGCTCAGAATAAAAGGGAGAAAAAGTAGAAAGAAAGGAAGAAAGGAAGAAAGAAAGAAAGAAAGGAGGGAAGGAGGGAAGGAAGGAAGGAAGGGAAGAAAGAAAGGAAGAAGAAAGAAAGAAGATAAAATAAAATAAGATAAAATAAAATTATTAAAATAATAAATAATTATTAAAAAAAAATTTAAGTTAAAAAAAAAAAAAAAAAAAAAAATGGACGGATAGAACCCTAGGAGAAATGGTGAAAGCAAAGCTATACAGACAACATCTCACACAGAAGAATACACATACACACTCACAAAAAGAGGAAAAGGGGAAAAAATAATAAATCTTGCTCTCAAAGTCCACCTCCTCAATTTGGGATGATTTGTTGTCTCTTCAGGTATTCCACAGATGCAGGGTACATCAAGTTGATTGTGGAGATTTAATCCGCTGCTCCTGAGGCTGCTGGGAGAGATTTCCCTTTCTCTTCTTTGTTCACATAGCTCCCAGGGGCTCAGCTTTGGATCTGGCCCTGCCTCTGCATGTAGGTCTTTTCTTCGCTCAGACAGGACGGGGTTAAAGGAGCAGCTGACTCGGGGGCTCTGGCTCACTCAGGCCAGGGGGAGGGAGGGGTGTGGATGCGGGGCAAGCCTGCTGCATCAGAGGCCTGTGTGACGTTGCACCAGCCTTAGGCACGCCGTGCGTTCTCCCGGGGGAGTTGTCCCTGGATCACGAGATCCTGGCAGTGGCGGGCTGCACAGGCTCCTTGGAGGGGAGGTGTGGAGTGTGACCTGTGCTCGCACACAGGCTTCTTGGTGGCGGCAGCAGCAGCCTTAGCATCTCATGCCCGTCTCTGGGATCCGTGCTTTTAGCCGCGGCTCGTGCCCATCTCTGGAGCTCCTTTAAGCAGCGCTCTTAATCCCCTCTCTTCACGCACCAGGAAACAAAGAGGGAAGAAAAAGTCTCTTGCCTCTTTGGCAGGTCCAGACTTTTCCCCTGACTCCCTCCTGGCTAGCCGTGGCGCACTAACCCCTGCAGGCTGTGTTCATGCCGCCAACCCCAGTCCTCTCCCTGCGCTCTGAGGAAGCCCAAGCCTCAGCTCCCAGCCCCGCCCGCCCCGGCGGGTGAGCAGACAAGCCTCTCGGGCTGGTGAGTGCCGGTCGGCACCGATCCTCTGTGTGGGAGTCTCTCCGCTTTTCCCTCCGCACCCCTGTTGCTGTGCTCTCCTCCGCGTCTCTGAAGATTTCCCCCTTCGCCATCCGCAGTCTCCGCCCGTGAAGGGGCTTCCTAGTGTGTGGAAGCCTTTCCTCCTTCACAGCTGCTTCCCACTGGTGCAGGTTCCGTCCCTATCCTTTTGTCTCTGTTTATTCTTTTTTCTTTTGCAGTACCCAGTTACGTAGGGGAGTTTCTTGCCTTTTGGGAGGTCTGAGGTCTTCTGCCAGCGTTCAGTAGGTGTTCTGTAGGAGTTGTTCCACGTGTAGATGTATTTCTGGTGTATCTGTGGGGAGGAAGGTGAGCTCCGCGTCTTACTCTTCCGCCATCTTCCCCCTCTTTCCAGGCTGCATTTCTATCAAGTTGTAAGTTCTTAGTGTCTTTAGTAATTAAAGGAAATAACATATTTCAGTTAAAGGTTAGTGTAAATAAAGATGCCACTTTTTTCTCACTGAAGCTCATAGACATACTGAATTCTAGCTGCAGAACCTCTGGAGGCCTAAGGACCCTAGATGAAGAACTCTCATTTAATGGGTTTTTCTTCAATTTCAAAAACACTGCTCTAAGCCATTTTGTAAACTCTTTTTCTGGGGTTAAAGGAAGGAAAATGGGCAACCCCACATAGTCCCTACCACAAGTCATCCTCATTCTAGAGAAGAGCCTTACTGTTCCCTCCTGGTGATATCTTGTCCCAAAATGGAATAAAATCCCGGTGTCCTGATGGAAGGAAAAGGTTGAAACTCTTGTCTCTGCTGCTGACGTCATTGCTTACACTTATAAAATAGCTTTGGGCACAAATCCTTAGGCATTTAGTAAGACTAGAAAAAAAAAGTCTCATTTGTGAGGCTTAATTAGTATTAGCAGCCCCAAGAGGTCTCTGTAGAAATGGCCTTGGGTAAGAGCAAATTAGTCTTTTTAATTATTATCGTTAAAAATGAATATTTACAGGAAATTGGGCTGAAGGCCATCTGGCCCAAGCACATTCCTAAAGAAGGCCATGAAACACTAAAGGGGTGGAGGGGGGAGCGTGGTGCAGAGTGGATAGAACTATTTATAGCTTCTCAAGGCTCTAGTTTAAGTCATCAACTGGAAAGGACGTTTAAAAGTTAAAGTAAGCATCAAGAGACTCAACCGTTTCTTTTTAAGAAATATTTTCATACCTTAACATTAAAATGTGGTGATATATATTTCCTTCCTTCCCCCATGTATATAATCTTTGTTATTTCTTTTAATTGAGAGGTGTAAAGTAAGCCTGTTAGACATTATTCTGTTTACATGTGGCCTTGGCAGGTCCTTTTATTTCAATGTCTCTCTGTGAATAATATTCCATCCTTAGTTACCTCCTTGGTGTTATACTGATGAAAGAGTTAGTATTGATGTAATTGTGCACTCTTTGGATTCTTTTTAAACATAACTAATTCATTATTTCACTGATACAAAACTCTGTTTTAAATATAGGATTGAATTGTAAGGTGTTAACTTTATTAAGTCATTTCTTTTACCTACATTTCTTAATTGCTATAAAAATATTATTTGCTTATAAAAACAAGTCATAAAAAAATGATTAGATATTATTCTTTACCGGTCATGACAGATTGACAAAAGAATACTGTAAGACCTAATGATAGTGAGAGTTTGGTGAAAGAGGACTCCCTTCTACTTTGCTGTTGGGCAAGTAAATTGCTGCAACACTTTTGGGAAGTAAGTTGCAATTTACCTCAAGAACCTTAAAATAGTTATATGATTAGACTTCATAATTCCACATCTGAGAATTTATCCTGGAAAAAAATCATAAATACAAAATATCTTTCTGTGCAAATATATTCACCACAGCATTATTTATGAAATTAAAAATTAAGGCAATCTAAATATTACATAATAGAGGTTGGGTTACATACAGAATGTAATATATGGCCATTAAAAATAATATATATTAAGTGTTTCTAATAACATGGAAAATGTTCAAGAAGTTGTGCAGTATATAACAACGAGGTGTGTTAGTACAGTGATAAAAGCATAAGCCCTTAGCTATGTATTTGGGCAAATTGTCTCAGTTTTCTTATATGTAAAATGGGAATGATAGAACTGTGAAATGATGGTAGCTCCTTTGTACAATGACCATGAAGATTAGGAGTTAGTATGTTACCTAGTTATGTCCACTGCTTAAACAGCACCTAGCACAGAGTCAGTGCTCCACAGATACTAGCTCCTGTTATTATCATCATTACTGCCAGCTTGTTACAGTAGATTCAGGGAAAGAAGCCAGTAGACACCAGCAAAGATACAGGTTCTTTAATGTGGCAAAAGATCCCACTTACTACACAGAGACGGCTCTGCTGGGTAAGAAACACAGAAATACTCTCTGTCAGAGGGCCAAGCTTCCCTTGCCTTCCACCTCCATAAAGACCAATTTCGACCAGCTCACCAAACCCAAACCATGGTAGTAATCCCAGCATACTCCTAAGTGATCACCAGATGATCAAAAGTTGAATTTGGGTTCGTTTTCCAGGTATATCTTCCCCCTAGTACGCCCAGGCTTTGGGGCTGTGCAGCTTATTCCTGCGATTACATACTAAGTGAATAAAATAAGAAGAAAAATCATGATGTCAAATATCATCATAAATATGCTATAAGAAATAATCCTGAATAGAAACCAAGGATCAAATCAAAGAAACCAAAATGTATGCAGAAGTTGGTCTTGGGTAGTAAGATCATGGGTGACTTACTTTGTTCTCTTTCAGATTTTCTGTTTTCTAAAAGTTTTATAATTTGAAGGTACCATATGTAAGCTGAGAGGAATGATAGTAGTAAAGCTTTTGTATCATGTGTGATACCTCTATTTTGTGGACTCACTTCAGGTGTACAGTGTTTTTTATGGGGAATTTCTGTAATAGGCTGGTAACATGTAGCCAATCCACATTTGGTCAATATCAATATAAATTAGAGTGCTTTCAGTTGGAAGTATCAGAAACATCTAGTCAAACCTGAATAACCAGAGGGAAGTTATTAGGAATAATCCAAAGGGTGAAAGTTAATTTAATGGCTTAAAAATGTCATCAAAAAGTCCCTCCCTCTCTCTCATTCTTTTTTGTCTTGTTTTCTTGCTCTTTCTTTCTATCTCTGCTTCCATGAGGATGGTTTTATCCTAAGGCTGCCTCCTCTGTATTTGTCAGCAGTGACCAAGGCTACAGCCCTCTTCATTCACACAAACAGAAATGTCCTGACTGGACCAACTTAAGTCACACGGTCATTCCTGAACCAGTAACTTGGCCTGGAAGAATGTCATGTACTCGTTGGCTTAGGCCTGAGTTTCATCCTTATTCCTGAATCAATACTGAGCCAAAGGAGATAGAATTATCCTGATTGGTTCAGAATGCAGTCAAAATTTGCTTACTTAGTAAGTTCTTACTTTCAAATGTTTAAAAAAATTTTTTAGAAAAGGTGAAAAGCTAAAACACAGACGTTGTGAGGCTGTCTTCAGACCTACTCAGTCATTACTCTATACACAGGGCCATGTTGGAAAGTAACCTCTGCCATGAGGCTTTCAGTTTCCTTGGTTACACTCTGAAATGCCTGGTGGTGATTTAGCGACACATGGGCTTTTGTTGTCCACCCCATTCCCTTTACTCAGCCCTCCTACTCTCTTCATACTCAACATTCCTTCCCCTTCTTACATCGCCATTAATTCTCTCTCTAATATTTTATATTGGGATAAACTTTATGACCTCTTTCTTGGGCTTTGGCTCTTGGTTTCCAAGTAAAGTTTTGAAAATTCCCCAACTTTTTCACTCTCTTGCTCAGCCTCTTGCATTTAAAAGTGACTTTCAGAACTGTTGTCTCTACTATAGGTTTTTAAAAGTCTAATTTGGAGTTCAAAAGCCTGGAAATCCACTCTTTGTTCTCATTGAGTTCTTTTATGTCTTTTTTCCCTGGAGCCATAGATTTCAGTCTCCAAGTCTAGTTTTAATTGCAGAAGGGCTTTAGGGCAAAATACAGGCTTAAAGCAATTACAGTGAGGAATATTTCAAAACGTTGTCTTGCTGCCGTAATAAATGCCAAGAATCATGCAGACATTAAACACTATAGGGGTTCAAGAAAAGAAAAAATAAGTTCTAGCAAGGGAAATCAGATATTATTTATGAAAGTAGTGGGAATTGAGCTAATTCTTGAAGAATGAGTAGAAGTTTGATAAGAAGAAAAAAGAAACACAGTTACTTTTGGTGGCTTGCCTTTGCTGTAGTGGATTATATAGTGCACGATTCTCTATGATGAGCTTCCCCTTTAGTAAAGAGCAGGCAGGAATTGATCCATATATTTGTAGGTATAATTATTGGTTACATATATCATTTCCCTCAAAAGACTACTTGTTTTAGCCTGCCATAACAAAATAGTAGACTGTGTAACTTATAAACCATAGAAATTTATTTCTCAGAGTTCTGGAGTTTAGGAAGTCCAAGATCAAGGTGCCAGCAGATTTAGTTTCTGGTGAGGGCTTGCTTCCTGATTCATAGAAGGCTGTCTTCTCATTGTGTCCTCATTAGGTGGATGGGGTGGGGGAACTCTCTGGGGTCTCTTTTATAAGGGCACTAATTCCAATCATGAGGGCTTGATCTCAGACTCTCATAACCTCATCACCTCCCAAAGAGCCCTGCCCCCATCTCCAAATGTCATCACTTTGAGGGTTAGGTTTCAACATATGAATTTTGAGGGGACACAAATAATCTGTAGCAGCACTTCACATAATTCTCATCACTTTCAGAAAGCATAAAGCACACATATGCCTTTCTAAGTTAACTTTCCTAAATTTCATGCCTCCTGTTGTTATCCAGTACAGTTTGTATGATTGTATTGGACTGCACCAGTACCTCTCAAAATGGGGGTCATAAGTGTCAACCAAAAAACGTAGAAGAATACTAATAAGTAAAGAGTTTCTTGGAGGTCTTAAGAACTATGATTCTGGAGACACAGATTCAGGTAAAACCAAAAGAGTGTTCCAGGGAAGAGAAAGAGAGGTTTATAAAGGCAAAAGCTATGAGCCTGTACTCTGACACAAGAAAGGAAATATTTGTCCTTAAGGGATTGCTCTCATGAGTTGTTTTACAGTAAAGATCTGATAAGTATTATGAGTTTCTGGAACACTGGGCAGATGCTCTGTATGCCTGCGTTAATACCATAAGTGGTCAAAAGGTTAGATTCCATCTGGCCTGAGAAATGCGTAAGCCACACTTCCTCAGTGGCCCCCAGACCCCATTTTAGAGAGCTCTCTTAGCTGTACAGACTCCATTTTGATTTTACTGTCAGACTCCATTTTGATTTTATCATCACAAAAGAGATCTTTTTTCATTTTTCCTTTAGGTGATAATGTTAAAAAAAAAAAAAAAAAACCCGAAAGGTAAATTTTCTATTTTTAAATTTTCTATTTTTCCATTGTGATGGAAAAACTTCTATAAGAAGTAAAATTTTAGTTTCTTAGTGTTTTGGTCTGTTTTTATTTATTTGCTCTGCTTTCAAACTAGGATGTATGGACTGTTTTTGAGAGTTCTTACATTACTATGTAAATAAGTTCCCTACTGAGTACCTTCTACCTGGAACTGTACTTACTGATTCCTAGAGTTGAAATTTTCAGCTTTACTGCAATTATTAGCCCTGTAACCTTGGACATTTATTTAACCCCTCTCTGTTTCCTCATCTGTAACATGGGAATGATAAACCTTATCTTACTGTTACTTGCAAGGATTAAATGAGAAAATTATGTAAAACATGGTAGCTACTTTCATTATGATTAGAATTATTTGATAGCTCAAGTGAAATTTCTATATTGTCATTTCCCTCATCCTATGTCTGCTGAGGGCATTTTCTTGGGCCTTTTCTCCATTTACAAAAAGCTCTCTTGTAACCTATTTCTACTCTACTACTAGTGCCACGAAAGACCCTTGTAGTGTACATGGGCTTGCCCTTCTCCTGGTCTTCTTTGTGGTCCCACTTTCTGAGAGATTGGAACTGTTTCCAGCTCCTCACACACCACGTTTTTTTCACAGCCTCCTCCTAAGACATCTGCATTGAGCTCTGAGGAAAAGGCCGGTGCAGGAGCCAAGCTGACACAACTTGACATTGGCTGCAGTAAACACTCCCCAGCCTGACAGGGCTCTGAGCCCTCTTTAGCCTCTTGGCTGAGAAGTTATTCTGTAGAAGCCTACAGAAGAGGGTAAAACTGATCTCCTTCATGTGGGACAGTTTCTAGCCCACAGAGTGATAAAGTTTTTATGCTGGGGTGAAAGCAGATTTACTTCTTTGACCAAAGCAATGTAACAGAGAAGATGCATTATACAACTAGTAAATGTAAATCAGTTTACATATTGATATATTATCTCAAACACTCCCTTCAAAAAGTCCTGGTGAGGGATGTATTACTATTTTAGATCTGAAAATACTGGTACTCAGCATTAGGTAGCACCCCCAAAAAATTACACTCTGTATCTGTTAAGTTTCAAAGCTTTCCACCTTCCTAAGAATTGGAGAGTGTTTTTTGGAACTGCTTTAGGTAGAGGGCAAGCTGCTGATTGAAAGTGCTCTTAGCTGGGAACTGATGTCTCTCACAGCCACTTCTTTTTGTACTATTGAACTTGTTATCATGCTTGAACTTGCATAGTTATTGAGTTCGTTTGTAAGTAACTTATATCTCCCACTGAAAGGTAAATTCCTTGTGGATTGAGATCTTGTCTATATTTCTGTACATATATAGACAGTGAACATTTGTTCCAAAAACATTTATTTAAAACCTACTACATTCAAAACACCATATTAGATATGTAAAGAAATATAGACAGTGTATTTCTATATATAGACAGTGAACATTTGTTTATTCCAAAATATTTATTTAGAACCTACTACATTCAAAGTACCATGTTAGATAGATGCTACTGTAGACAAAATATAAAAACATGAGGTCGCTACTCACAAGGAAATTCTTCATCTAATAGTAGGGAAACTAAGATAATTGGAATAAGAGTTAAAACAGAAGAGGATGATAGGTCTTAACTTTTGGAAGTAGTTAGAAAAATGAGAATGGATGGTTGGCAAAAGAAAGAAAGACAAAGCAAATGGCAGGATACAAATAGATTTTTTTTTCATTTTATTTATTTGACATCGCATTCCTCTGAGAGAAAAGACAGTAAGAGGAGGGTTTTCTAGGTCTTTGATTCCACTTTGCATCTGAGAGTTCTGAGACCATTAGACTAAAGCAGAGCATTCTGGAGGATTTGGTGCATTCTGGCATGAGGTCATTGTAGACAGTTTACAACCAAGCCTGGACTTGGAACAAGGTGTGTCTGAGGCTGCTTGATAGCACAACTGCCGTAAGAATGTTAAATGAGTTACCAAAGCACGTGCCACTCTGCATTTCAGGGGCTACATTAGTTAGACTCAGAAGGTGAGTGATGACACAGGCAAGCCCCTATGGAAGTTCAAATGTAAGAGACAAGACTTTGTGTGGAAAGGACTAGAAGAGGCCCCATAGATGGTAACATGAGGGCAGGTAGAACAATCTTAGCAAAGTACAGAGGCAGTAAACTTGGACATATGTCAATGTGCTGAAACCAATTTGCCAAAAAGTCAATTCAGTTTGGCATACCAGCTATTGGGCAAGTTGACTTTTGGCGAATTGGCTTGCTTCTGGAAATCTTGGAGCATGTATAAAAAGGGAAAAGAGATGAACGAAACAGTATTTATTTCTCTCATACTAGGTGTCGATCACTGTGCTCTGTGCTTTGTATATATCATCTTATTTCACCTTTTCAGCAAGGCTTTATGGTACATATTAATTATACTAATTTTTCAGAATAGAAAAACTGAACATCATAGAATATAGAGGGTAAAAGTTTGTCTAAAGATCTCCCAGTCACTTAGTTGAAGAGCTACTACTGAACACAGATTTTCTTGGTTTTAACACCCTTTAGTTTCTGCTTCAACACACAGCCCAAGTTAGTGCTGAAGTAGACTTTGGGGAGGGAAATTGGTGGAAATAGCTCTATAGGCAGAGGCTAGAGCTTGAATATCAAACCTGAGAACTGGGAACCATTGATTCACTAGAAGAAAGAGAGTGACAGTACCTTATTTGTGCTGGAAGAAAATTAATCTTATAATCAGTGTATACAGTGTCAGAGAGACACTTAAAAGCCTGTTACAATAGATCCTATAAGAAATAAGAGCCTAAATAGGATTACAATGAAAATTGGTAAAATCAAACAGATTTAAGAGAGGTGGAAGAGCAAGTCAATAGAAATTAGGGATTAATAGTAGGGCACTAGAAAAAGAGAGGAGATTGTGACAAAAGTATTGTTATTGAATGAAGTTTGAAAGCCATTTTGAAGTGCACACTCATGAGGAAGGATGATGTATTATATTGTTGACATTGAGAAATTGAGGTATCAATTGAATACACAAGCAGAGAAGTCCTTCTGGTAGATGGAAATTTGTGACTTGCCCTTGGAAAAAGTTTTGGCTGAGATGTGATTTAGGAGTCGGTTTACATTAAAAAGA
The DNA here is from genome assembly GCF_937001465.1 of Orcinus orca. NCBI lineage: Eukaryota > Metazoa > Chordata > Mammalia > Artiodactyla > Delphinidae > Orcinus > Orcinus orca. Next base: position 91,901,521 of record NC_064561.1, on the reverse strand, counting down.
AGGTGATGAGAAACAGTGCCAAGTACTGTTAGATATTTTATTTTGAATCAAATTACTTAGGAAGGAAAGTACAGTTAGAATAGTCAGGGGCTGAGGACTAAGCCTCTAAGTACCTTTGATCAATGAAGAGGATCCCTAGAGGGAGAAACAGAAGAGAACACTGAGTTTCAGAGGACAGTGGCAACAAAGGAGGAAGGGGTCTATCAATAGAATCAACAGTTCAGAGAGCTCAAGGAAACGAAGATGAACACCATTTAATACTTTAGTAAATGAAAAAGTCACTGGTAACCTTTGAAAAGTAATATGATATAGAATGATGGCCAGGAACACAATATAACCAGATGTTAGGGATTGAGTGGAGGATTAGCTGTGGGGAAGGAGGGTCAACCAAAGTACACTCATCTTTCAAGAAGGTGAAAATAAAAGAGCAGGAATCTAGAGTCAAAGAAAAGTCTAATGTAGAGCAGAAACCTGAGAAGGTAGTCTACAGAGTAGAATCACGTGGAAAGGAGTAATTGAAGATAAAAGGCAGAGAAGGGATGCTTGATGGAGCAAGTTCCTGAAGGGTATGGAAGGTAATAGGATTGACAGTACAAATGGGAAACTTGATCTTTGGACATGAGACAAAACTCTGCCATTTGAGAAAATAAAAATTGTACGTTGGATTGCAGTATTTAGAAAATTTTGGAGATGGGAAATGAGGGTGCCTACCTAATGTCTTGGGCAATTTGACCATAAACAGAGCCAAGGACAAAGGTTGTTTGCAGGTATACTACTTGGAATGTGATGCCAGGAATAAAGATAGAGGGGAGATAAGATAGGAAGGAAAGGGAACAAATACAAAGATGCATAATCAGGTTGGCCACCACTGCTCAGTCCTGCGGAACTTTCAGAGGAGATTTGTGTAGTGATCAAAGAAATACCCCCATTGGCCTCATGGGTGTTAACTCCTCCACACCCCTAGTTTGTATATGTGTGAGTATTAGTTTGGTTTCCACTCGTTGGCATCAGGAGAAGCCCCAGAGCAGGACATAAAAGGATACAGGTAAGATGAGGCCATAGAACACTGTGCAAAGCTGTGTAGACCTGATCTCCATGGTGCTGGGGCTGAGGGAAAGCGAAGTAGTGCATGAGAGACATTCAGTATAGTTCAGCCCTCTCTTTACTCAGATCCTCTCATGCCCAACATCAAGACCTCTTTAAGATCTGTCACAGAATCTTATTTAAGGTGGTAGCCAGCCTCAATCTCTACAAACTTCATACCTTAGAGTCAGTGAAACAGCACTAGTGATTGTAAGGCTATAATTGATATTAATCATCACCCTGGGCTATTCCACACATTCTCTGTTTCTCTAACCCTAAATCATCAGTTCAGCCGATCTAGGTTGCTTGTAGTAAAGTAACCCAAACCTTTATTTCCAAGGTATCTAAGCCCTTGGTTGCCTTGTCAAGTTCAGGCTGTGGTTGCTACAATTGGCTGTTCACTATTATCACCATGCAAGGAAGAAATAAAAACCACATTGAATCCTCTGTGCTCCAGACATACCCTCCAATCCTAACTCCAAATGGTAAGCAGGGAAAGTTATCCCACCAGCATAGTAATCCCTTTCTTTGCCCACTGGTCTATTGATATTAGAAACCCAGAGTAACCAGGTGTTAGTCAAAATTTCAATTTCAGTGAATCCTTACCATATTCCTTGGTGAAAGCATTCCCCTACATGCTACTGGGAATCAGGACTCTAATCCACAGAACTTAAGTTTTCTGAATGTGAAGCATATACACTACAGGTAGGTCACAGGGATCATGGTAAATGGGGCAAATTCTTTGCTGGATTGTGTATTCTGACTGTTGGGTACACGTTTGCATTTATCAGCTGCTGGTTCTCTCAATCTCTCTCTCCCTCTCTCTCTCTCTATATGTATATGTGTGTGTGTGTGTGTATGTATGTGTGTGTATATATATGTATGTATATCCGTGTGTATATGTATATATATGTGTGTATATGTGTATATATGTGTGTGTATGTATATATGGGTGTGTGTGTATATGTATATATGTGTGTGTGTGTGTATGTGTGTGTGTGTGTGTGTGTGTGTGTGTGTATGTATGTATGTATTTTATCTTAGAGCCTAATCATAGCTTCTCTGGTGCCAAGGAGTGGGAACCCAGTCAGTGTACATGAGCAGGAGCAGTAGCTAATGTGAGACTAAGCTTGGTGAGCAGTAGCTTAGTGAGATGGAATGACCCAGACAGGGCTAGCCTCCATCTTGTCTATCACGTCCCTGTCATTCATGAGTCCATTGGGACATCGTTGGAGTATCTGAGAAAATATGCTCTTTGGCATGTAAAAGGAATGTTCTCTAGCAGACATTAAGAGAGAAGAACGAAAATCCATTCTTCTCCCATAGGTCCATCTATGTACTTATTCTCCAGAATTTCTTATCTCCAATTCTCCAATGATATTCATTCCAGGCTCCTGAGCAACCAACACAACCATTTGCCATTGCCCAGGAGGCCATACATATCCATACTCAAGCTACATTTTTCACATACAAAATGAAAACCAAGTATACTGATCAAAGCTCTACCCACTGGAAGAATTTCCCTTCATCACTGTCCTTTAGAGCCACCACAGAAAGAGGATATAGACAACGGCAGTCTGTTTTCAGCTAGTGCTAGTATATTGAGCCAACCAGTCTGTGAAGCAGGTTTGAGACTTTCTGCTTCCATCAGTTAGTCGCAGGGAATTTCTCATGGGGCCATTGGCGTGAGTTGTTGGAGAAAAGTTGGTGCAACAGAGGCAGGTGCCATGGGAGTCTGGGCCATCTTATCATGCAATGTTTTTAGGCCTTTTGGGCCTATTGGATCTAACCTTGAATGTACCCTTTTTTACCATACAGTTGATTGTTATTGAGCCTGCCCACACTTAGGATTTTGGTGAATTTTATGAAACCAGCTTATGATGGAACTTTGGTCATACAGTCACTTGGTGGTTCATAATCAAATGCTGCATCTCAACCAGGGACAAAGGGCATGCCAGAAGCTGTATGGTACCTTCAAAATCCAGAGAGACCAACCAAGTGGTATACCTGTTTCTTAGTATAAGGGTTTTGTCTTTTACCTTATAGAGTATGTCCCACCATGACACAGACCATTAGACCCTTGAAGTATTGACCAAAGTAGCAGATCCTGATTTTTTGTGAGATTGTATCTGTCAGGGTATAATCATAAGATAAAAACCCAAAGTTTAACATCAAGAATTAACTATAACAGGAGAATGACTATCAAGATTTAAAGAAAGCTCTAAAGGCTACCCTAGGATTGAGAGAGAATATGCAAGGAAGGAACTAACTTACCTGGAGGTCCCCTCCCCAAGGCTGGGATTCAAATTGTGAAATACATGTGGTTGCAGCCCACTGGATGGCAGAGAATTCACTGCTTTGCCTGGGCAAATTGGAAATATCTCTTCAGGATGCTGGCAGATCAATGCTAATGGGTGGGCTGACAGAGGAAGTCGAGGCATCAGCGGCTTGCTCAACAGCAAGGTAGCATAAGGCCCAGCGTGCTTGTGTCCACATCTAGAGGGCATCAGCCAGGTGGTCCTTGGGCCAGGGCTCATGCTGCAAGCTCCCCAAAGGATTGTGTGCTCTGAGCTTGAAGCTATGGCAAAGCATCTCTGGATGTCTCCATGCATGCATTTCTGCTAGCTGCAGAATAGGAGTAAGAAGCATCAAAACAGCACACCTGAACCAAAAAAAAGCCCCTTTCTCTGCAATGTCTCTCAAGTGCCCTCTATTGACAAAGATTAATATTATACTCACTGCAAAGGGAGTGTAAGTTCCCAAATATTCCCACAGAAGTAGTTCATAAAAGGTGGATTTGGAGCTGAGGTAATAAACTTGTAACTGTCAGAGGGATTCAATCCCCATGCTTTGGCATGCATGTTTCTATTAGGATAATTGTTGTATCCTGATCGTCAGGTCTAATAACATGATGTCGTCAATATATTGAAACAGCATGATCTTCTGTGGTAAGTCAAGGTGAACAAGGTCTCTACAGCTTGTATTGTGTCAAAGAGTGGTCATAGTTCTGGAGCCAGACAGTGAATGTAAACTGTTATCTTTACTACATAAAAGCAAACTACTTCTGATATCCTTACTGATGGGATTAAGAAGGATGCATTCACCATTTAGGCTTCACCTATGAAGATCTATGGCTGTATGCCCTGTTCCAGAGTCTGTATTTATCCTCCCAGTAGCATACCTCATTCAGCACAGCAGCTCTGATTAGGGCTACAATTTGGTTGACTTTATGGGTGCCCACTCTCATGCCTCACACTACAACTGCTTTTGCAGGGGACAAGAAGATAAATTGAATGGGACTATATGGGGGATATTTTCATCCTTTGAGTCTTTGATAGTTATCCTAATCTCTGCAATTCCTCCTGGAATATGCTATTATTTCCATTTACTATTATGACAGGAGGTAGTTGTTGAGGCTTACATTTGACTGTTGCTACAAAAATGATTCATATTTCACTGGTTAGAGAACCATAACAGGGGTTCTCCTAGCTACTAATCATTGGTAGCCCAATTTATATACCTAGGGCCCAGGAAAATAACCACAGGATTGGTCTGAGAACCCAACGAAGGTGTACTTGGGGCAGAAATACATTTAGCACCAAGGGACTGTGATGATGTTTTGGTACCCCTAGTGTCAGTGGTAGACTCTGTGTCCAGTGATCCTTGAAAAGTCTGAATACTATCTTTTCTCCAGTGCAGAGTTACCAGTAAATGGCTGTAGATACATTAGGAGAAGGACAATGGGAATATTTATTGTACACATTTCTGGTGACACCGCAGGATTATCCCATCAGTCATTGGGTGGTGGGTCTGTTAATTGATTTAGATCTGGAGACTGGATAAGGAATCACAATTTGTTCCACTGTAGCAATTGACGTCAGAGTTCTGCTTGCTGGTTCCTGATTTTAAAAAAGGAAGTAACATTCATCACTGTTTATGTACATATTGCTCCCGGCAATGCTAGGTCCTATGGGTCTGATAGGCACTCTGGCCTTCTTGCCCATTGTGGAAATTACGTCAACTTCTGACGGTTAAATGCCACCCACCTTACTTCTGTCTTTCTAGAATCCTGTCATCCTCACTGGTATTATGAAACTCAGTCCCGTGGTAGCACCTCTTTTTGTAAATTCTGTCCTGTAGAGAGCAGCCACCACTGTGGTTTTCAAAGATATCAGTGTTTCCTCACTAGTCTGTTTTTATTGCCTTAATGAAGGGACTGTTCTGGAAAAATAGTCAAGGGATGAGTTCTCTGATTATATATCGACATAATCAATACATTCAACATTTCTACCTCCTCAAGCATCTAACCTCCATACTCTACCAAGACAGCGTCAGCATCTCCACATCATTTATTCTAGGCCATCATTCAGGCCAGTCTTCAAGGAGCAATCCTAGTAGCATATTAGGAGTGGATCTATGAGGGCCTGCAAGGACATTGACCATCGGTCATATTCCTCCTCATATCCCCTATTCAGGTTTATTCCTCCCCATACCACAGTCCAAAATCCTCATGTTCCATACCCACATATAGTTTGCTCATACCTCCTGGTACATATTAGCTAATTCCTTCATTGTATAAGTACCTCCTTCTGGAGAAGGAACTGTATTTCCTCTGTCAGGCTTGGTTAACACTTTCTCCTACCCCATCCTAATCTATCACATCTGAGAATAATTCTGATGCCACTGCATACCAGGTATTACCACGACCCCTGCATACCACCAACAATGGGTCCTTACTGCTATTTGTCTGTTAAGGGGTCCAATTCCAAAATCCCATCATAACATTTTTCTCCAGCCAGTCCTGGTAGCAACCATTTTATCCTTGGTCCCCCTGAAAGGTGAGCTTGAGGTGAAGGCTTGAATGCAGGTAGTTTATTTGGGAAGTGATCCTGGAGTTAGGGACTTGGGAAGAGAAGCAGAGAAAGATATACAATATCACACTAGCAAGTTGGCCACATTGCAGATGACTGATGCTTGAGCCTGAATCCGTCAAGAATAGCCTCATGTTCATGAACTCCCCTGAAATTCTAGGTTACATATATGTGAGTATCAAGTGTATTCCCACAAATGTCTTACATGCCAGTATCAGAGAACTCCTGGAATAGGAAGTGAGACCACACTGTTTGAGCTGAGGTGTTGTCATGGCATGAGTGAAGGCGGTCAAAGCCAGCATGGACCATGTGGTAATAATAATGGCTCTAGTAAGAGCTGGGGCTGAAAAGATGTGAAATGATGCACAAGAGGTATCCAAATCACTAAGGGAGAACACAGCAATGGTTCACACCAAGATGGATGAATGAATTATTACTATGGATGGAAGGACTAAATAAAAAATAAACAAATCCCTATTTCTCTGCTTCATGTCTTGACATACAGAACCAAAACTTAATGCTACATTATTCCCTTTCTGAAAGGGAAAGTGAAATTTTGCCAATAATTGTAATTTATAGAAAATTTGTTTTAATGTTCTAACAACTCTTTGTCGAAAGATTTGGTTATCGTACAGCTATCTTTACTCCAGGACTCCAGTTGAAAGAAACTCAAATGTTTATTCCAACACTTGGTTTAGGCCTAAAGGGCTAAAAATTAAATTAATCTTGATGTCTGATTTATTTTCTTACCATTAGTAAACTAGTTGCAAATATATTTAATTTAGGGCATGTCAACACTTGTACTCATTCACTTGTGTCCATTTAAGAGGCTGCATATTACCTTTAAAATACTTTATATGGGCCAACAGTTTTCCCTGAGGCAGACAAAATTAGGGCAGTATGTTTCAGAGAAAAATAGCAATTCAAAGTAAAAATCAGGGTCCATAACATAACATAACTAGACACAGTCATCAAAGGCAAGTCCAGCTTTCAGCTTAATCGTTCATGGGAAGCTGTGTAATAATACAACATTGGGGTTTTTAGACTGGCTTTTCCTCCTGAGTTACATATGATCTTGTAAGAAACCAACATGCAGGGTACAACCTCGTGTTATGAGTCCAGCCTTCATTGTGTATAAGGTGAAGCTTCTTAATGTATTTTCCCCCAATATTGGGAAAGATAGAGAAGCAGTTGCTTGGATTGCTCCTTTGTAGAAAGGGTGGGCGTGTAGTACCACAGGCCAGTGGATATAATGAAGAGGAAGGTAAATGAAGTCATTCATGTTTTTGTTACAGGGAGTCACTGGGGACCTATGATACAAACCAGGCTCTGTGCTGAAAGGGACAAGGAAAGCTGGGAAAAACTAGCTGTCCAGTACAGCCAACCACTAAATACACAGACAAGTGTAATACAAGAAAGAGCGTGTGATAGATGCTACAAGAAGAGTGCAAAGTGGCTCCTGGTCCAAGAAATGCAAAGAAAATATGAACAGGTTCTGGTGTAGCTTCAGGAATGGCTTTACAAATAGTCTAGAGTCCAAAGGAGGGATGGCTCGGATTTGGAAAGGTGACAATAGAAGTGGAATGGCACACCAGGTGGAGAGAACAGCTCTGCTATCCTTTAAGGCTCAACCCAAATACAACTTCTTTCATGAAGCCTTTCTTTCCCTATTCCTCTCAAGTTGCAGAACCACCTCTTCTTCAAGCTGTTTATACCTCTTCTCTAGTATTTATAACACACTGTTTTAGATTATTGCTGCATGCATGTCACAGTTCCCTTACCAGAGGGGGGACACCTGAAAGCTGGATTCATGTCTGACTCTTTCATGGAGCACCAGTATCCAGGACAGGACTCCAGAGAGACTCAGTTTGCAATAAAATCAAGACATGAATAAGAAAGCAATGAGGAACACAGCTCGCAGCTTTTTTTCTGGTCTTATTTTGTGAATTCTTATTCCATCCACCTGGTAAGATTTTTCTCACCAGTCGAGTCCTCCTTTCTGTCCTTTGGCCACGTACCTCCTGTGCTTATGTAACAACACAAGAGACAAAGAGAAGGGGGAAGAGAGAGGGAGATGCACCACTGGAATACACAGGGACCACAGTGCTCCAGCGACAGCATTCCATGTGAGAACCTGCACAAGACAAGGCCGCCTTTCACAGGGTGTTTGCAGAAGAGCGGTTCAGCAGTGCAGAAGTAATAAGGTTAATCTTCTTTTCTCTATTAGAAAAACATTTTAAAACCCATTAAAGTGAGGACCAGAAAAAAACGAAAAGTGTTACTTTACATAAAAACATAAAAACTAGGAGTTTGGGATTAAAATATACACACTACTATATATAAAATAGATAAATGACAAGGTCCTACTGTATAGCACAGGGAACTGTATTCAATATCTTGTAATAACATAATGGAAAAGAATCTATAAAAAAGGTTTTATGTATATATAACTGTATCACTTTGCTGCCTACCGGAAACTAACACAACATTGTAAATCAACTATATTTCAGTAAAATTGTTTTAAAAAACAGCTAAACCTAGGACAGCTCAATATTTGTAGAATATGCCATTTCTTTAGAGACTCCATTTCCAGGGGGACTATATAGGATCCACACTAAAATACTCCAAATGTTAAATGTTTTCAAATGACCATTTACTAAATGTATTCAGAGAAAATTAGAAAATTATGAACAGAGAGCTAGGACATAGCAACTGTGACTATGTTAGACATGGCTATTTCATAAATTGTAAGTTCTTAAAGGGTTGGCACTGCATCTGAAAGTGGGCAGATAAAACTGCAGTTACCTGTTGAATAAGCACCATAGGAAGTGGAGGGCTTAGGGGCATATGTGAAACCAGAGTCTGTGTTCATCAGCTGCGACCTATGACTAATTAAATGCTCTATTGTTAAAGCAAAACTCATTTTCCTTTTCCTGAGGGCAAATATGTGCCAGGAAATGAGGTGCAGTGCTATCTGAGGTCCAATATATCGTAATATTTGAGTTGCTCATCAACCACAGTCTGTTTTCCTTTGCCAGCGCTTGACAGTTTCCTTCCTCACACAAGCTGGAACAGGGAAGCTTTCTGGCTGGAGAATCTGCTTTTCTATAAATTTGGGCAATGGCCAGCTAAAAGATGCCCATATTAACATTCAGCCTAAGTGAACTGTATATTTAAAGTGACCTTGTGTCTCTGCATGGAGTGCATTGTTTTTTAGTTAGGCATCGGTAAATTTCCTCCTCAAAAGATAACTGCACTGACTAGAGATGACTTAGCCCAGATATATTTGTGGTCATTGAAATAAGAGATAAAAATAGAGGTAAAATTGCCTTTGGTTTACCGTCTCGTTTGTGGATTCTGGAAATTAACGTGACTCTATTAGCAACAACTGATTTATAAAATAAGAATCTCGGCAGTTTAATAGCCATGACCGTGAATGTGGGATCTATCCAGTGAGAGGCTGCTTTTGGCCAGCACCCCTTGGCAGACACTTCTTCATTTAGAGCTGAATGAAAATTAAAATTTTCCTTTCAAAAAGTTTATTTTCACCGTCTTTGGCAGGCTCCGTCTCTCCCGGAAAATCATTCTCATGTCATCTCTATCCACTTTGTGCCCTGCCTTGATATGAAGATGATTTTCTCTCATTTTGCTTTGTTTTATGATGGTTTAGGAGTCAAGCATGCAGAGTACCTAGCACACAGCCAGATGTTTACTAGGTGCTCAGTTTCTTATTGTTGTAACTAAGAAGGTCTTTCTGCATACATTAGGAATGGACCTTTGGTTCCGTTTTCAGTGAAATCCACTTAATCTGAATTTCCAAATTCTTGCTCTACCATTTATCATGTTGATACATCGAACCACTTAGTTACAATTTCCCTGAGCCTCCGTTCCTCACCTCTAAGTGGGAAAAGTCATACCATCTCACAAGGTGTTATGAGGTTCAATAAGATGCTAAATGCTGTAACCACAATGCTTTGAATTCTGTGACGTGCAGTACACACAATAGCTATTAACGTTGAGAGGAAAAGAAATCCAGATCTCACAATGAATTATTTCCCTTTGTTATCTACTCCTATTTATAACAGTAAATCAGGGACCCACTCCTAGAAAGTGATACAAATGAATGGAAAGGAAGATCTTAGGAACTGACCCACTCTGAAAATAGTATCCCTGGCTTTCTCAGACCCCGGGGGAGTAGGACCATTGACATGCTAATTCACAGGAGGGGGGCTGAACCAGCCCTCTCAGTGCTTCTTGGCCTGAGTTTCTGGCACAGTCTCTCCTCTTCCTGCTGCTGGCTCTTCGAACAGGCTGTCCAGGCATTTTAAGTTTGTCAACCAGTGCAATGAACTGCTTCTTCTTAAAATAACTCAAATCATTTGATTTGGCTTGCCACTAGGCCTTTTCCCCCTGGATTCATTCTGTAGAAACAGAAGGAGAAGATGTAAATGTCCACACAGACCAGGCCTAGTTCCATCTTCTGTTCTGTACAAATCCCCATATGGTCAAGAACCCAAGTGTTGCCCTTTTCCAAAACAGCCATCCTGCCCAAAATTCTTAGTACTAATGCCTAAGGCCTTCTAAGGATCGAATGGAACCCCTGGAAAATTTATATTTGCTGAGGTATGTAAGCTATCCTCGTGTAAATTCCTGTAGGGGTTAAGCCCTAATGATTGAGGAAGATATAAAATGGAAAAATCAGACATAACTGGAGAGGACTGCATTTGACATAAGTCCCTGGCGATCTCCCAGTTTTCAAGGCAATGTTTATTTTATATGTGGTGCTTTTCAAAGTAATGCCTTGAATGTTATAGCTATGTAACATGCTAATTTTCTCAGTAACATATGTAGCTCAAAGAAGATCTGTGATAAGGCTGAAAAACACAAGTTGTCAGTAATTGCAAAGTGCCTGGTTAATTATATTTTGAGCTAGAAACATTTTTTTCTGATTCGCTCTACTGATATTACATTTATAAGCTACCCTGCCTCTCTGGAATCTTGTTTTGATCTCTATAGAAAAGTATATACTAGCCTGAGTTGCTTTTATATGTTTCTTTTGTTTTTGTTCATATGGCTTCCATTTGCATTGCTCCTATATAGTTAGCTTCATCATTCAAACATTTATTCTGAAATTCAATAGGATTTTCACTTTCCTTCTGCCAGGGCACTAAATGTTCTCAATTCTTTTAAATTAAAACAGACCTTCTCTGACTGGTGTGAGATGATATCTCATTGTAGTTTTGATTTGCATTTCTCTCATGATTAGTGATGTTGAGCATTCTTTCATGTGTTTGCTGGCACTCTGTATATCTTCTTTGGAGAAATGTCTATTTAGGTCTTCTGCCCATTTTTGGATTGGGTTGTTTGTTCTTTTGTTATTAAGCTGCATGAGCTGCTTATAAATTTTGGAGATCAATCCTTTGTCAGTTGCTTCATCAAAAAATCTAGAAACAATAAATGCTGGAGAGGGTGTGGAGAAAAGGGAACCCTCTTACACTGTTGGTGGGAATGTAAATTGATACAGCCACTGTGGAGAACAGTATGGAGGTTCCTTAAAAAGCTACAAATAGAACTACCATATGACCCAGCAATCCCACTACTGGGCATATACCCTGAGAAAACCATAATTCAAAAAGAGTCATGTACCAAAATGTTCATTGCAGCTCTATTTACAATAGCCCAGAGATGGAAACAACCTAAGTGCCCATCATCGGATGAATGGATAAAGAAGATGTGGCACATATATACAATGGAATATTACTCAGCCATAAAAAGAGACGAAATTGAGCTATTTATAATGAGGTGGATAGACCTAGAGTCTGTCATACAGAGTGAAGTAAGTCAGAAAGAGAGAGACAAATACCGTATGCTAACACATATATATGGAATTTAAAAAAAAAATGTCATGAAAAACCTAGGGGTGAAACAGGAATAAAGACACAGACTTACTAGAGAATGGACTTGAGGCTATGGGGAGGGGGAAGTGTAAACGGTGACAAAGCGATAAAGAGGCATGGACATATATACACTACCAAACGTAAGGTAGATAGCTAGTGGGAAGCAGCCGCATAGCACAGGGAGATCAGCTCGGTGCTTTGTGACCGCCTGGAGGGGTGGGATAGGGAGGGTGGGAGGGAGGGAGACGCAAGCGGGAAGAGAGATAGGAATATATGTATATATATAACTGATTCATTTTGTTGTGAAGCTGAAACTAACATACCATTGTAAAGCAATTATACTCCAATAAAGATGTTAAAAAAAAAAAAAAAAAACAGACCTTCTCATTCGAAAGGGAACCTTCCCAAGGCCTTCAAGAATCCTCAATGGATTCATTTCAAGGAATATTTCATTCCTCCCCTCCACAAAACATTAGCTATAACTGAAAATTTTAACTGAACTCTTCAGACCCTGAACAATTCTTGATATATGAGCTTAAGTCATTTGTATGTATATAGCTTTAAAGACTAAAATAAACCCAACCCTTTACTACATTATCATCGTTTGCTAGTAACGTAAATCAGCAAAACGGCCTCAGTGGTGATAAAATGTGCTGAGGTGTGGATAAGGGTGAAGAGGAAGACAAAGTGTATTACACAGAAGTGTGAAGTAAGTCACAGCAGCTCGGGAAGGTGACCCTGAGTCCTGGGGTGTATTTGCTAGATATCAGAGAAGACGGTCTGCCCTCAGACTCTTTAGATTCCAAAATTACTTCTTCCTTCCTGGATATGCACATTTGCAAAAGGCATCTTCCTTTAATATGTGTCCATTCCTCTCTTCAACTTTGAAGGCATGTTTTTGCAGCTAAGCGGCCTTCTATTAATTTCACAGCATAGAACACTTCCGAAAACAATTCCTAAATTTTACTCATGGGAAAGGTCAGCCTGGTTGTCTTACTGGTTGCTTCACAGAAGTACTTGTACGGGCTTTTGGCTTATTCGAATATCACTGTTCAGTTAAATTTTTTTTAACATAACGAGATAACAATTTATTTCATTTTGATAAACATTTTGTTTCTCATTTGCACGGCGCATAGCCCTTCCTTAAATGGTTCCATGGATCACTTTTTCTGTTTCTACAGTACTTATGTAGTTGTTCCTGCTGTGTAGATCTGAGCTACCTTCTGATACAGTTTTTTTCATGAATACACTTTATTTTTAGGACAGTGGTATGTTTATACAAAAATTGAGCAGAAAGAGTTCCTATGTGCCTCCTCTTCCCCACACAGTTTTGCTAGGATCATCTTGCATGGCTGCAGTACATTTATTATAATTGATGGACCACTATCGATACATTATTATTAGCTGAAGTCCATAGTTCACACTAGGGTTTACATTTTGTGTAGTTCAGTCCTATGGCTCTTGACAATTGCG